>NC_040905.2:207533885-209933885 GCF_004126475.2 Phyllostomus discolor | reverse complement strand
TTAAGCTGCTCAACGCCTCCACTGGCTCGTGACCTAGTGCTGGAGTGTGGCCTGTGCTCTCTGGCTGCCCTGAGACCAGGCACCCGTGCCCCGGGGCTCACTGCTCCCACACCCGAGCACAGCCTTCGTGGAGTTGCTGGGGACACTCAGGGAACGCTCGTCTGTCCCACTGGGAGAACCCTTGGAGATCAGGGGAGCAAGCCTCCTTATTTCTACTGAGGCCCAGAGAGGTCTAGATCCCTGCCCAAGGTCACACGGCTAGTTCTGGAGCTGGGTCCCGAGCCTCAGCTCCCCATCCAGAGCCTTGTCTGACACAGAGGTCCCTGAGTCTCGGGGACTGGTCCTCCCTGACCCCTCCAATGTCTCTCATGCCCTCCCTGTCCCCGAGAGCTGCCTGGGATGCAGGTAACCCCACAGCCTGGTCTCTGGCTCCACTGTGAGACCTGCTCCCTGCAGACAGCAGGGCCCCACGGAGGCTCCTCCCCACTGCTCCCTTCCCCCTGTTCCCTCCCATAGGTGCCGTCAGCCGTCAGCCGGGGACTGTGAACCAGGCACCCACGGCCTGCAGGTGTAGACGCGTGGGAGAGTCTAGGGCCCCAGGGACTCTGGCTCCAGTCCCAGGCACCTCTCTGACCAGCTGGGGGATCTTGGGCAGATTCTCTCTCCCAGCCTCCCCCTCCCCCACTGCAGAAGGGGAGTAAGAATCCGTCTTCCACCGGGAGGAGCTGCAGCATGGAGAGCTGGGCCCCACTGGGCATCTGGACCAACGCCCCTTCCTCAAGGCCTGGCCACCCCTCCCCACCACGTCTCCACCCTTGCTTCCCATCAGTTCCTGGGGGTCCGGGTTCTAAACAGAGTCGGGGGATCCTGAGGCTCTGAGGGTGTGATGCACGGAGCCCAGAACCACGGGGTTCTGCAGAAATCCTTCCCACAAGGAGAAGGGGCCCGGGTGAGCAGACCAGGCCCCAGACCGGGGGGCTCACAGGCCTCACCCACAGCGCAAGTCCTGGTGGGAGGGCGCTGGGTGTGAGCAGCACAGCGTGGGTTTGCTGCACAGAGAGGTGTGTGCGTGATGCACTCACCTGGTGGGGGGGGGGCTGAGGACAGGGCGGGGGTGGCCCTGCAGCTGTCCCCCACCTTGGGAGAGCTCTGTAGACCAGGCCTGTCCCCGCCTGGAGCAAGCCCAGCACCCTGATGTGGGATATCGCCACAGCAGATTAGAGCTGAGAGCTCCAACCTGGGACCATCTGGCCACAGGCCTGCCACCCAGGCACAAAGGGGCCGTCGAAATTATAAATGACCACTGACAGAGTGACCCCCTCCAATCCTTCCCCGGGGTGAGATGCTTCCAGTTCAGACACCAGCCAGCTTTGGGCACGGATGGGGAGTCCAGGAGGAGCTGGTGCCTGTCCGGAGGGTTGTGTGCCAACGACAAACAAACCCACCACAAACGGGGCTCCGCCCACTGGAGGACACGCCTGGTTTTGTGTTGCAGGATCCGGAATGTCTGCCACGGGGCCCTTCCGGCTGGTGACCCTGTGGACACTGCCCGAGGTGTCCTCCGTTAGGAACTGCATGCTTCCCCGTCCCAAGCTCTCTTGAGCTCATGGGTCAGGCTCAGAAATAGCTTCAGGGGAGGGGCTGGCATCCAACTCCCAGGTCTAGGCAACCATGTCATCCTTCTCGCCCCTGAGACTCAGTGTCCCCAGACCTTGAGGAGAGGAGAGACCAGAGCCCAGGACCTGTTCCGGGTCAGGCACGGAGCCAGACGCTGCCAAGGGTGGGAGAGAACCTCTCTGAGCTCAGGTCCTGGCCCTCCTGTGCCCACCAGGCACTTCTCTCCGGGCCGCCTTTTCCAGCTGTGAGTTACACGGACAGACAAGGGTGATGGGGACCGCGTGGAGGGTCAGCATTGCAGGCAGGTGCTGCTGCAGCTCCGTCGCGCAGATGGCAGCAGACCCGAAGCCGCGGAGGTGTGCAGGGACCGACTGGCGCAGGGCCTTGCTGCCAGGAAGACGCCGGAGAGGGATTAGAACTCAGTTCAGTCTCTTTCCACACCCGCAGCTCCTAACCTCTCCAGCTCTGTGGGCCTGTAACGGATTGCCATCCCCCGCCCCCGACCCATTGACTAGCTGATTGACGGATGACCTGCCAGGGCCCAACCTCCGGCCCTCACTGCCCGCTCAAGAGCCTCCAAAATCCCAAATAGGGATGCCCCCCACCACAGCAGGGTAGGGGGTGGGGCCGGGGCGGGGCTGCGGCCGCCGAACCCCGCCCGCTGGAGCGGGCTGGTTAATCCGCAGCCCCCGCGGCTCCTCCGCTCGCCCGCCGGTTGCCGGGGAAACGACCTCTCCCCTTCCGGCCTTCAAAGGGGTCCCCCCTCCCTGCGTCGGCCCCACCGGGCCGCGCGACCTCCAGCTCCAGGATCGGCGGGCGGGAACCGGAGTCCCCGGATAAAAGAGAGCGGGAAGGGTGGAGGGTAGAGACATGGAGAGACACTCCCATATGGGGAGACAGCGAGGGGGAGAGACCGAGGGACGCCCGTAGTGGGGAAGCGATGCGGGCCGCAGAGAGGGGAGGCGGAGAGAGACGCGGGGACGCGAGAACACGCCTCGCCCCCACCCCGGCCTGGGCGCCGGAGACGCAGAGGGCGAGGCTGGAGGGGATGGGGGAGACCGCGGCATGGAGACGGGGGCCGCCGGAGGGGCCCCCCAAAGGGGAAAGGCAAGGGCCAGCAAGGGGGAGAGACTTGTGAAAATAAGTATTTATACATGGAGAGTTTCTAAATTCTTTTTGCATTTTCACAGTAAATTATTCATCTGTGTATCTCCCTCTCTCCTACCTGCTCAGGGAGCTGCGGGGCGGGGCTCCTTTCTGTGTCCCCCCTCCCCATCTTCCTCCCCCTCTCCCCCTCTCCCCCTCGCTCCCTCCTCCTCCTCTCCCTCCCTAATCCTCTCCTTCCTGCCCTTTTCTTCCCTCCCACTCCCTCTTCACGCCCCTCGGGTTCTATCCCACTAACCCCCTCTCCCCCTCCCCCTCTCTCCCCTACTTTCCTACTGTTCTTCCCCCCCACACCCCCAGGTTGGAGCTGGGCACCGAGGCCGCCGCCCGGAGGTGACCGGCTGCCACACTCTCGAATTTCCTCCCCGCCTTAAGGAAGAAGAATCGTCCAAGTCAGCGGGGCTGGGATGAAAAAAAACCCTCGTCGCTGGCAGTCTGGCACCCCCAACCGGGACCACGGAAATCTTCCTCCAGAGGACTGGGGGCACCGGAGTCGGGGGAAGGTGGCAGCCGCGTGAGGAGGGGACTGCGGTCTCAGGTGGGACCTCGACAGGACCCTCAGCTTGCTGAGCCTCAGTTTCCCTCTCCGTAGTTTGGGGCCGGGGCTAACTTCTTGTTCTCTACGGCCAACATGGGCGCAGAGGAGGAACAGGTCCGAGCCATAGAAGCATGATGTGCGTGCGTCCCTCACGTCAGCGAGGACGCAGCCCCAGCCACAGCGTGCTGGGTGGAGAGGCGACCCCGCTGCCAGTCTGTGGCCTGGAGCACCGGGCCTGCCTCAGTTTCCTCATCTGCAAACGGGCCCTCCCCCGGACCAAGGAGTAGGATTCTCCGCCCGGGAACCGCCACGTGTCTGTGTCTGAGTGGCATTTGTTCCCTGCTCCATGTCACCAGTGCCCTACCACCCCCTCCCGCCAGCCCCCACGGAGCCTCCAGGTCGCCCAGACCAAACAGCTGCAGGACAGGAGGCCGGAAGCTCCTCTCCCAGAGCGGGCTGGCAGGGGTCAGCACCGGAGAAGCCAGGGAGGCGCGGAACCCGAGCCTCCTCTGCCTCGGAGGCCAGCCTGGAAGTCACGAGCTGACTTCAGGGACCAGCACGCTTCCTGCCGCCGCGGCGCTGCAGGGGGAGGGTGGCCTCCACTCAGCTGGCTTCCCCTGCAGACTGGGCGCAGAGGCCTGGGTGTCGGGTCCTGGGTTTGAGCCCTGCCCCTTCCCCTTCTGGGGTGCGTGTTCCGAGGTTTCTTCAGCCTTGGAGGAGCCAGGGGCCTTGTTACTATTTACTCTGAGCAACCGGAAGTGCTGCGAGCGCTCCTAGGAGCTCCCAGGTGAGCGGAGGGAGCGAAGTGGGGCCTCACAGAGCCTTCGCCCTCCCCACACCCTCCCATCTAGGGTGCCGTGACGACGGCCCCATTTTACAGACGGAGGCACTTGGCCCAGGTCAGGTGGCTGGGCAGTGGTGGATGGGGGTTCTGGCTGGGTCTGGCTTTGGCAATACTGAGGGGTGCCCTCACCCAGCTCCCTGTCCTTCCTGCAGCGACACCTTGTCTGTGCCACCCGCTTGATGACCCTATAGACCCTTCAGACATGCCCAGATCCGATCTGAAGACATCTTTCTGTCTCTCCGTGCAAGCACAGTGAGAAATGTGCTGGGGAATGTCCCCTCTGGATATGTCCCCTCTACTGCCTGTGGTCAGTGTCACCCTTGCTGGCCTAAAACAGTGAGTCAGGCCTTTCGTAAACCCTAGGGGACAGTGGGGGGGTGGGGCAGAGAGGACGGTGGCTGGGCTCGGCCCTCACCCCTCACCCCTGCTTCCTTCCCTACCGATCACGTGGGGAGGCATTATTTGGAGAAGGAATGAGGCGCAAGGTTGAGAAGCGAAGATGGGAGTGAGCAACCAGTTGAAACCCCCTGTTGTAAAAATTCAGGAGCCGGTCGGGACAGACAACGGCGGCCTCCTGAAGGCCCCCCCGCTTACGTGACTGGGCTCTCCCCCGTTGCCACCCCCAGGGAAAACGACAAAAACAAAAGGTGAGGCAGGTCCCCTCCCCTCTCTGAGGAGTCTCCGGCCCGTAATGCTCCACAAGGACACCACACTCAGTCACCGAAATGGGCCCAGCGTGCGGGTGCCGCTGCACCCACGGTGTGGGTGAGGAAGCTGGGATCACCGGCCCAAGGCCACACGGCTAGTATGAGGCTCGCCCAGGACCCTCTGGGGTCTGTCTGCCACCGAACACCACCCCCCTCCACTGAGCAGCCTCCCCCAAAGAAACAGCAGTCACCTGCGGTGCCACTGGCCCTGGCCCTTGTCTTGCTCACAGTCCCTGTCAGGCCGCCCCCCCCAAGGAGGTCCTTTGGCCCTGGGGAGGATTCACAGATGCTCAGGGACAGGTCTGAGGCGGCCATGGCCCCAGGCAGAGCTGCCCCTGCTGTGGGCACTGCCATACCTGCCACGTACCCACCCTGAAGCCCTCGGCCTCTGCCACCCTGGTGGGAGTGACAGCTGTATTTGCCACTCCCAGAAGGATGTTGTCCCCAAAGCATCAGAGCCCTTGTGCCCACAAAAGGCCACACGGCAGCACTGCTAGGCCCCACACCCCCCTTTCCTTGCAGCTCCCCCTCTCTCTTGCGTCTGGTGTGGGACTGGGTTCTGGGACCGCCACCACCATGCTGTCCCCAGTCATGCTGCCTCTGGGAGAACTAGGCGCACCTGGGAGAACAAGGAGGTGCAGCCACTATGGAAACCCGAGGGGGTGTAGGAACCACCCGGGAGTGCTGCCTCCGGACAGGCCAAAGCCCTGGACCCGCCGAGTGCGTGAGCGAGCAAGCACCGAGGAGGCCGGGACGAGTTCCAGAAACGCGCGAGGGGAAGCTCGTGGGGGCACGTGAGCGCCTCTGAGAGTGAAGGGGGACCCCTGAGGTGTCTGGCCGGGAGCCAGGACTCAGCCCAGATCGGGACTGTGGTTCCGAAGGTGTTCGCTGGGCAGCGGTGGGCAGGCGGCTCCAGCTCCCTGGAGGTCAGCGTCGCTGTCGGTGAGACGGGTGGGTGGGCGGAGCAGCGGCATTAGAACTGGGACCGCAGAGCCAACGTGGAAGGGGGCCCCCCTTCCCGCTCCCCCCCTCAGTGTCCCATTTGGAAACTTGGACGGAGAAGTCACCTAGTTCCTGGAATTCAGAGGGCTCCGTGAGCAACTGTTCTTTAAAAAATATATTTTTTTCACTTTATTGATTTTAGAGAGAAAGAGGAAGGGACAGAGAAGGACAGAGAAATATCGACTTGTTGTTCCACTTACTTATTCATTCCTTAGTTGATTCATTGACGGGGCCCTGACCGGGGATCGAACCCACAGCCTTGTTGTATCAGGACGATGCTCTAACCGGCTGAGCTACCCGGCCAGGGCAGCAGCTATTCATTAAAGTTCCTTGTGGCCCCGGAGGCAGCCCCTGCTGCCGGAGGGCTGTCAGGCTGTTTGATGCGCCCACCCTTTGACCGAGCGATTCCATTTTTAGGAACTTACACGGCAGAAACGCGCACACGGGTGACAAGGGAAAAGGCACCAGGGATTCGGCGCACCACTGTTTATAACAGCAGAACTTTGGAAAGCGCCCAGACACCCAGTTGGGGGACTGATTCCATAAACGTGAAGGGGCTGCCCCCAGGCAGAGCAAGGGCCTGTGACAAATAACCTGCCGGCTCCTTCAAGGAGGAAAAAAAGAACAAGAAACGCTCATTTGCATTTTAAGAGGGTCACCTCCACTACACCTTGCTCTAAACCCGGCCCTGGTGGCCGGTGCCAGGAAGGGAGCTGGGGGTTGGGCAGGATGGGGACTGATTTCGGCTGTACACCCCTTTCTCTCCGGCTCCGTTCACCGTGCACGCGTGTTTCCTGGAAACAGCCGGCACTGGCCTGCACTCCACGAGCATGGTGAGTGGAAACTTCCAGAGCTTACCACCCACAGCCACTTCTCTCCTGTCTTCCCAGGACCGGCCACCCTGTGACCAGTGATGACCAGTGGCTCTTTTCTCTGCCTCCGGGCCCTGGAGATGGAGGCGCCACAAGGCAGAGATGGCCTGGATCCCCGAGGGTTCGCATGGCGGGCAGTTACCTTGCAGAATTACCTGGGCTCACGCAGACTTTGCTGGATGCAAAACAAACTGTTGCTGTGTTGAAACACTTCAATGTCGGGCTCATTTGTTACTGCAGCACAGCCTAGCCTTGCTAACTGATGCATTCTGGCTCAAGGGAGGCCTAGAGACCTTGGACAAGTCCCCTGACTCCTCCAGGCCTCAGTTTCCCCATGTGTACAATGGGGCAAGGGGTCTCTTCTCCTCTCAGGAGGGCCTGTGCTGCTCGTGTTCCCAAACCCCAAAGGCCCGAGGAACACCCATCAGCACTCAGGGTTGCAGGGTGCTGAGCGCTCCCACTGGCCGCCGGCCGGACAGCCTCAGGGGCATCATGGAATCCTCCCAGCGGCCGCAGCAGGGAGACACCATGACCATCCCCACTGCCCCATGGGGAAACTGAGGCTCAGAGAAGCGAGGTCACTTACCCAGGAGCACCTGTGACTCCTGTTGGCTCTGATGACAGCTGCCATCTGGTATTTTTCCTTATGTCTTACAAACGCAGTGTAAAAGAAAGCCCACTGTTCAAAACTTGAGATAATGTAGAAAAAATTTAAATTTACCATCGTAACCGTGTTGAAGAGTGCCATTCTGTGGCAATACATATGTCACAGGGGCAACCATCCGCACCCTCCCCGTCCAGGGCTCTGAACCCGCCAAATGACACCTCCCATCCCCCACCCCCACCGAGGCCGCGGCACACAGCCTTCTGCCGTCTCCGTGAAAGTGCCTGTCCTGGGGGCCCCACACGCGCACCCTCGTGCATAGTTGTCCTTGTGCGACGGGCTGGTGTCACGCAGCAGAGTGCCCTCGAGGCGCGCCCACACCGATGCGTGTGTCAGGATCCCCTTCCCCTTTAAGGATGAGATCCTGGATGCTGGTTTGTTCTGTGGACAGACCGCACTTGGTTTACCCGGTTACGTGTTGCTGGACACTGGGGTGTTTCCCCCTTCAGCTGTTGTGAATAATGCCGCCACGGCGGACACGCATGTATCCGAGACCCTGCTTCCGATTCCTCTGGGCTTATCCCCGGAAGGGCAGTGGCTGCCTCACCGGGTAATTCTGTTTTTAAGCCGTGAGGCACTGCCACGCTGTCTTCCATGGCATCCGCACTGTTTTCCCTCCCCACCTACGGTGCACACGCTCCCGCTTGCTCCGCCTCCCTGCCAACACTTGCTATTTGCCGCTTTTGGGTAGCAGCCACCCTAACGGGTGTTCTCGATCGGCATTTCCCTGATGATCCTCGAGGGGAAAAAGGGTCTTTAAAAGCCTCTGGTGAGTCCCTAGTGGTGCAGTCGCCTGTACTTGCTTCCGCAAGAGGAAGTGGGGACCAGGGGCCGTCCCACTGCTTCGGATGCTGTCGCTGCATGTCAGTCCTCGAGTCCCCAGCACGTGAGTGGGCTGTGCTCTGGGAGCTGCACTGCGACCTGTGTCCCAGTGACCCGGCGGGGCCCCCACTTCTCCAGAACTTCAGCCTCCGATGGTGTGACCTCTGCTTCCCCCACTGGGCCTGGCAGGAACTAAGCCGGGTCTTTCCAGTCCCGGCTGACCCCGTGACCCAGAGTCCCCACCCAGGCCTGGGACGCAAGAGCAGGGAGGAGGCCTCACTGCGGCAAGGCAGGACGGGGGTCACTGCCTGTCCTTGGCCTTCCACGTCCAGACAAGGGCAGCTTTGTGTGTGGGAGAAGAGCAGGGGCTTCGGAGACAGACAGATGGACACAGCCTGGTGCCATCTCTGCCGTTCCCCAGCTGCGTGACCTTGAGTGAGTCACTCTCCTTCCAAGCCCTCACTTCTCTTGCCTGTGAAATGGCTGAACTGGTGCCTGGCACATAGTAAACACTCACTAAAACACTTCCCTTTTTTTAAAGATTTTATTTATTTTCAGAGAGGGAAGGGAGGGAGAAAGAGAGAGACAGAGAGAAACATCAATGTGTGGTTGCTGGGGGCCGTGGCCTGCAACCCAGGCATGTGCGCTGACTGGGAATCGAACCTGCAATGCTTTGGTTCGCAGCCTGCGCTCAATCCACTAAGCTACGCCAGCCAGGGCTTAAAACACTTCTTATAATGGCCAACCTCATCATCATCTCCACTATCATCAACATCCTGACGTATGACCGGGTTACATCTGCGTCAAACAGTCCGTGGCTCCCCACGGCCGGCAGGAGAAAGTCCACCCCCACCTCTGGACGAGTGGGCGCTACCGGGCCTGGCCCCTGCCAGCACCTCCAAGCGCCTCCTCCCTTCGCTCATCACGTTCCAGTCACTGGGCCGCCTCCTGTCCCTCCAACGCCCAGCACGCCTTTGTGCCTCAGGCCCTTTGCCTGTGCTCTTTCTCCAGCCTGGAACATGTGCCCCCCACCCCCGCTCCTCCACCCCCATCCCTTCAACAGTGGATCCCTAAAGGGCTCTGGCTCGCCGCAGGCAGCGCCCCTGCGCAGAGGGCCCCATGGATCTGCGCGTGCGCCCCAGCACTTCTCGCGGGCGCCCGCAGCACCGAGTTGTGAAATCTCGGAGGGCCGGCAGCCTGCCCACGGGAGCCCTGGGGGGTCGGAACTGCTCCGCTCTGCGCCCCATTCCAGTGCAGGCACCCCGCTCCGCGTGGGCCCAGCTGCCCCCAAATATTAGCTACACCGAATCATTAATTTCCAGAATCCCCCCGATTGTGGAAACTCAGATTCTTTGCAACAAAAACAACCCATTGCCTGCATCACTGAACCCACTCGAACATTCGTGAGTGGAAGAGCCTTTGTCAGACTTTCCCACTCATTCAGTGAACACGTCTGACAGCACCCTCAGCCACATCCTCTGTGCTAATTGTTCGGCTCAGAAAAACACTCTCCCCGCGGTCAGAGCGGCTGCTCGCGCCCCTGCCGTGCCTCCCGGGGACACGTGCGGGGCTTGGGGCTGCTCTGCGGGTCAGCCCTTCCTTGCGTGGGGATACATGCCAACCGTGAGTAGTGGAGGGCCACGTAAGGAGGGGCATTTCCACCCCCATCCGCAAGGTCAGCATGAAGCCACGGCGGCCCGTTGGGTTAGGGCCTGACTCAGCCGGTCCACGCACGGCTGGGCCCAGGGAGTGAGGGCGCAGACCCCAGAGAGGCTTCGCAGGCGCCGATTCCTCCACCTTCTCACTTGTCCGTCTCAACAGGTACTTGCTGAGGGACTAGCGCGGCCTGTTTGGGGGAGGCCCCAGCGAGGAGCAGCTCCTGCGGCGGACGAAGGGCACTGAGGAAGAGCAAAGGCTCACACTCAGCAATTCCTTCTGCCCGCAGACCCAGGGCTCCACCCCATTCCCAGGCCCATCCCCCTTGGTCCTCTGGGCTTCCGGTAGACGGGTGGTGGGGCGGGATTTTCACCACGCTCCAGGGGGCCTTTCGGAGAGGGACAGTGCGGATGTCCACTCCAACGATTCTCAGGGAAAGCACCTTCTTGAGGTGGTGATGCAAACAGGCTACAGGGAAGGCCCGCGGGGAGCACGGTGGACGCTGCCACTGTGGCTGGGACCAGCCCAGGGAAGCGGACCCTCAGGGGAGGTGTGGAAGAAGGGTGGGACTGTCCCAAGATGTGGGTGAGCGGTGGGGGAACTTAGGACTTGGGGTCACCACCTGGTTGAGCCAGAGTGAGTGAGCCCCAGCTGCAGTGAGGACTCAGCCCTGGGAGAAGGCGCTGGCCGGAGGGTGGGGGCCCCAGGTGCCCTGAGACGGCGGAACCTTACTGAGCACCCCCATTTGCTGGATTCTCGGGGTTCATGGACACACAAGGAGCTGGACAGGCTGTGAAGCACCACAGGGCGAGGGAGGAGGTGGGCAGGGGCAGGGCGGAGGCGGGTGGTCGGTGGGGGGGGACTCCTGGAGTTGAGGGCAGGCAGTGAGGACGCCTGTGGGGAAACCCCAGGACAGAAGGTGCCTGGGACTCTAGGGCTGGTGAACGTGCAAGACACAAGTGTGGGCGTGGGAGAGGTAGGAGGGGTGGGAGCAAATTCGGAGGGGGCCTGAGGGCCAGTGTGAGTCACATGGCCCCTTCCAGGCCTCGGTGGGACTCAGGGTCTGGGAAGTGTCCATTTCGGGAGCCATCCCCGCTGCTGGGGGTATGTGTGTGTGTGGGGGGGGGGGGGGGGGCGTTCCCAGGTAGAGCAGTGGGCTTTGTGGAGCCGCCCGCTTTGCAGAGAGATGAGAGGAAGGTGGGGTCAAAGCCAAGGACTCTGATGCAAGGAGTGGGGGGTGGTCCCTGCTGCCATCTCCTGAGCAGGGAGGGAGGGGACACAGGATCCCAGAGGTTCCGCCCAAACATGTGGCAGAGCCTCACTCTTCACGTCAAGGTCCGCCCACCTGCCCCACACAGGCACACGCACCTCGCTCACTCTCGTGTGCCTCCGGCAGTCACACAGGCCCACGCATCCTCATGGGTACACACCCTCGGTCTCACACCTACACCTTCACTCTCACACACGCTCTGGTGCACAGGCACACGCTACACCCCCCACCCCGCATCTCCCCCGTGTGGGGCTGGTCTCCGTGGGCCCATGACCCCCCCGGAGATGCTTCCCACTGGCCAGGGGTCAGGAGGGCCATTTCAGGAGAGACAGCAGCCCCCGAGTCTGCCCCCAGGGGAGCTCGAGTCAGACATAAAGGACCTCCCCTTCGCCTGGAAGACGGGGGTGACGGGAGCCATTTCCCCATCCAGCGGGACAGCATTGTAAGTGACTCGCCATATGCAACTCTGGATCGTCACGCCCACGCACGCACGCACACACGCACGGAGAGCTTCCTGAGAACGCTATGTGTGCCCCTGGGTTCCTGCCTGGAAACCCCAGGCCTACCCATCAGGCAGCAGGCTGCACCCATCCCCAGCAATCCATCCTCACCTATGCGGAGTTTTCGGGGTGCCTCAGCCTTTGGGGGTCCTCATCTCCTCCCTCCTTACAGCTGCCTGATGGGTAAACGGAACAACAGAGACTTGCGCTGGAAAGGGGGCAGATCTCGGTGGGGTTGGGGAGGAGGACAGAGAGGCCGCGAGCGGTCCTGGAGAAGGGAAGCCTGACTCTCAGGGACATGGGGACCCACAGACTGGGACAAGGGTTCTCAGGTGCTGTCACAGTGACACGCGCATGTGCATGCTGCACACGTGTACACAAACACACGCCACCCCTCCGACACACCAGCACAGGGACACCCGGGCATGCGCGCATGCGCACATGCAGGACCCGGGGTCTCCAGCCCGCCTGAGCGGTCTGCATCCGCACCGCCCTGCCTCTAGGCCGGAGCCTCCTCTGTGGAATGTTCCCTCTTCACGTGTCCCCCAGCTGCCGTGTCGCCCAAAATCCTGAAAGACTGGGAGAAATTCCTTTAGAACTCACACCTCGAATTTTAGGCTTACACTATATTTTGAGAATTTGGGACTGGGTCCTCAGGCTCAATCTGATGCGGGCTTGGGTCACCACAGGTCGGGGCAGGTAGGATCCTGGGGGTGGGGAGGATGGGGGTCCGCCCCCACGCAGCCCCCTATAGCCGGGAGCAAATTCCACCGAGCAAGAGAGGGCTGAGGGCTGTGGGGGCCAAGGTGAGGGCTCTGGGAGTCCCAAGTAGCCCCGCCCACCCCCTGCAACCCTCCCTGCGGGACTTTCCTCCTGGGAGCCTCGGTTTCCCCCGGACAGTAGGGAGATGCATCTCCTCGGGCTCAGGGAGAAGGGAGGACAGCACACCTATGAAGTTATCAGCCGCGGAAGCCCAAGAGAAGGAAGAGGGGGTGGGATGGACACCTGGCAGACAGTGGCCTCCCCAGCGAGCCCGGCTGAAACCCAGCGGCGGTTTCCTTGTCTCTGCGGCCGCGGCGGCCGAGCTTCCGGTAGGACGGCGCCTGCTTATCAGGAGGGCAGAGCCGCCGTTGCCCCCCACCCCCAGAAGGTGATTGTGGGGGGCTCCAGCTTCCCCTCCGGCCTCAGCCTGACTCCCACAGAGAAAAACACAGAGGGTCCTCTCCTCCTGGTTCAGGTTTCTACAAAGCCCGCGCCCCCCCCCCCCGCCCCCCGCCAAACCCACAAACAATTTTGCATATATTTAAATTTCCTCTGCTGTTTTCAGTCATGAGGCCCCCTTCCCTCCCCCCCAAAAAGAGAGAAAGAAATTACAAAAGCCCGTCATTTGTCTCCGTCCCCGCACCCCATCTATCAGGCCGCCGAGCCCGTCGCCTCGAATGAGGCTCGCGCCCGGACCGCCGCTTTAATGGGGCGCCGCGTGCGGCTGTGCGTGCGGCTGGCGAGGCGGGGAGCAGCCGGCCGGCATTTGCATACATATTAAACGGAGCAGTAAAAAATGCAGACATGCAAACCATTTGGACGGGCTCCTCGGCGCAGAGCCGGCCAGGAAATCAATCTTCTGGTTTCTTAAAGGAAACCTGCTCGGGAGGAGGTGGCGAAGCCGAGCAGCCCGCAGGCCCTGGGAGGGGGCTCAGCCATCATCTGTCCATCTGTCCAACGGAGCCAGACCAGCTGTGGGGGTCCTCCCCAGCCACAGACAGGAAGCCAGGGGACAGGAAGCCATCACCCTGAGTGTGGGTCCCGGCTCAGCGGGCTGTGCGCCCTAAGGGGGAGGCCGGGCCCCTCTGAGCTCCTCTCACCTCCCTTTGCTAGTGATAACTTAGCATCCCCAGGGGGTCCTGGAGATTCTCCCCTCACTTCATGGCTCTGCAGTTTAAGCCAGTAGCCCAAGGGGACCCAACTCCTCTCTCTACACAGAGCCTGGATCCTGTACCAGGTGCAGAGGACACTGGCCAAGTCACGGGCTCTGATGGCAAGCGTCCTGAGCTCAAAGTCAGACTCTGCTCTGTACAAGCTGTGTGACCTTGGGCAAGTGCATCAACCTCTCTGTTTCCTGAAAAAAACACGGATACTTCCCTCTTAGGCATGTTGGATGAAAGTAGGTCAGTCACTGCCTGGCACACAGTGAAGACACAAACAATGGCAGAGCAGACTGTGGGAGAGAAAACTCACAGCTACTGGTGTGCTTTTCCGGTTAAAATCCCTCTCTTAGGGCAAGCCACTCCTCCACAAGCCTCCTTACCTGTAAAGGGGATGCAGATTGTCACAGGACTGTCTAGCTCACAGGGGTCACCTACACCACCCTCCAGGGATGTGGGGTCCTGGGACCTCCAAGGCTGCTTCCACCAGATGTGGCCCAGGTGGCACCTCTGAGCTGCCCAGCCCGTCCCCCCGGGGCTTAGGCAGCATCACAAAGGTGATGGACCCAGAGGTCCCTTAGGCACAAAGGTGAGGGACCCAGAGTCTCAGCAGAGCCAGACAGGTGCTGCCTGCTCCACCCACCCTCTCTGAGTCCCACTTTCCAGATGAGGAAACTGAGGCCCAGAAAGAGGTGCCACGCCCACAGAGCCTGAGGGCGGTGGAGCAGGGCTTCCAATGGGGTCTGAGTGACGGAGCAGCCACCTCCCCAGAGGCCTCTGGGAGATTCTGTCGGCGGCAGACGGAGCTCATTCTGCCGTGCGCTGCTCCCCCAGGCACGTGCGAGAAAGAAACCGGGTCGGTACCTGAGCTCAACTGGACACTCACGCCCGCGCAGGTCCTTCCCTGTTGAGAACCAATGAGGCTTGGCCTTCAGCCACTTACTCTGCACTCCTAGAGGCCAGGGATGGAGGTGCCCAGTGTGACGGGGGCAGCTAGGTAGTGGGCCGTGCTGGGGAGGGGATGCGGAGGGGCTGGGAAGGAGGGCATCTAGCCCAACGAGAGCCCCATTCTCTCTGCGACCCCAGGGCTGGAGTGAAGAGGCAGGCCGGAGCTGGGGGGTGGGGGTTGCCTGCAGTTGCGAGAAGGGCCCTGTGACTCAGAGCTTCCCACCTGAGTGGCAACATGACCTCCTGGCTGTGTTGACTTGCAGCCTGGTGCCAAGGGGGAAAAAAGTTGAATCCAGGGTGTGGCCCAGTTTCGGTGGTGCCTTGCTGTGTGACCTTGGGCAAAGGCCCTGCCTTCTCTGGGCAGAGGTGGCTGAGCCGTGGGCTGCACTGCTTCTCTGTCTCTCCTGGGAAGACCCCACCTGCCACCCCCTAGCCTCCATTCTCTCTGGGCCTCTGTCCCCCGCCTCCCTGTACAGGCTGCCCCCGCTGCCTGGCAGGCAAGGGTGGAGGAAGCAGGCAGGGCGGGAAAAGGCAGAAGGGGCAGGAGTTACAGGAACCGGCTGGGCCTGGGCGATTGCTCAACCGGGGAGCCAGGCCCGGCCAGCCTCCACAGGCCTGCTCCACCAGCCCGCCCTCCTTCCAGCTCCGCATTGCAAACATTCCTGGCCAGCCTCGGGGCTGCAGCCCCGGAAGGGGGAACTGCGGCAGACAGAGCGCGAGCACGAGGCCGCCAGCAACACTTAACCCCTTCCCTGCTTCCAGGCAGAGCCGCAGGGGGGGATGGGGCCGGGTGGTGGCCCAGGCTTCCCAGGGGCTGAGTGACCGGGTCTGCTGGGGAACCGCCGGCAGCCCTGGCTGGACCCAGGTCACCAACCTGGATGGAGTCGCCGCATGTCGGGGTCACAGTCTCCAGCCGCCGTGGAGTCACTGAGCACACACTGCCGGGGCGACCCCTGGGTTCTGGGCACTGTGCCTGGCCGCAGGCATGGAAATCAGGCGGGGAGGCCCTCCCCAAGCCCGTGTCAGGGTGGGGGAATCAGATGAAGAGGGGGTTCCAGGTCATTACAATGAGGAACGCCACAAAGGAAAAGTACGAGGTGAGCCTCCGAGTGAATTAAAGCAGCTCATTTAGGCGTGGAGGGCTCCCTGGAGGAAGTGACATTTAGTGAGTCACAGTAGGAGAGGCAGAGTGTGCCGGGCAGAGGATGCAGCAAGCTTAAGGCTCTAGACGAAAGAGAGAGGTTGACGCATCCCAGTCTGTGTGTCTGGAGGAGAGCGGGTGAGGGGCGGGGGGTTCCCACGTGGGAAAGCTCGGCCCGCGCCAGGCCCCAGAGGCCCTGGGGCCACTCCCGAGCTTGCACTGTCTTCTGAAGGCAGCGAGGAGGCACAGGACGGTTCTCCCTGGGGAGCCACACGCGCATGTCCAGCACTAGGCACTGAGATTTCCTCGCGTGGAAAACAGAACCTCCACAGAGGGAAATGGCACGTTCCACGTACACACCAATATACTTTAAGGCCGGAACACCTGAACCACGCCAAAGTGCCACCAACAGGAGACATTTCGAATAGCAGCCTGGCAGCTGATCCTGGCACCAGGTTCTCCCGGGGCAGGCGTGGGGGCGGCGGGGAGCGCTCTGAGCCCTGCCACCCCCAGACCAGCCAGAGGCAGCGGGCTCAGGTTGGCTCCTCCTCCCAGGGTGGGGCCCGCCCCTCCCACACCCAGACCCCACTCTGCAGACACTTGGAGCTCAATGAATGCAGCAGTTAGAGTGTTGAAGCTGGGAAGGCCTGAGAGACCAATCTGGCCTACAGCCCCCTCACTTCGCCGTGGAAACGGGGAGCCAGAGGCAGCCGTGTCCGGCCCGCCGAAGGCAGAGGGGGCTGCGCTGGAACGGCCACAGTGCATATGCCTCGGGCACAGGGGGGCTGAGGGGCGTGCGTCCCCCACGCCCCCGGCACGACGTGTCCAGAGAGGAGGCCAGCACGCCCGTGATCTTGGCACCCACGGAGGCTACCCCCAAATTTCTGCTGATCCCCCCCAACCAAAGTCCCACTTCCTCTCTCTACCCCTCACGAGTCCTCGGGCACCTGGAGCAGGCAGAGGCCCAGAGAAACAGGTTCAAGTCCAGAGCGCCGAGAGCCCTTCGGGAACGGGCAGGGACCGAACCCGGCTGGCGGGGTGTCAACCCTCGGCTCCCCGACAGCCTGAAGGAGCAAGCCGGGGGCCAAGCAAATCGGTGGGAAACTTTCTAGACTATTGTTTTTGCAGTGGACAAGTTTCTTTTCCTCCTTTTTCTTCCTCTTCTTTTTTTTTTTCTTTTTAATGAAGTACTACTCAGAACACCAATGAGCCAGAGAAAGGAAAACAAAGCAGCTCAGGTCAGAGAGGAAGGGGTGGTCTTGCCCATCCACGGGGGCTCTGAGTCCGCCTGCCAGCCCAGGCTTCCCGGAAGGGACTGAGGGCTGGCAGACAAACCCACCAGCCTGGGGGACACTGAGGCCCAGGGTGATGGAGGCACTTGCCCACGGTCACACGGCCCTAAGGGACAGAGGCAGGTGTCCCAGGCTGGCCTGACCCACAGACAGCCTCCGTCTGCCCTGGGAGCCTGCCTGGGGAACCAGCACCTGTCGGTAGCCAGAGCTCCCCAAATCCTGCTCTGCGGGTGGAGACTTCGGGGGGAAGCATGCCCTGGATGCTCCCTCTGTCGCGATCTCACCCCGACAGGACAGGCAGGGGCTGGGCCACTCTGTGCCTGCACCCACCCCAGGAAGGGGAGGCCCAGCACCTCCTAGCCCCGCCCCCGGGGTCACCCCTGCGGGAGGCCCGAGGGGCAGCCAGTATCTATTCCGTGTCCCTGGGTCCGTTCTTGGTTGCAGAGCACTATGGATCCTTCCAGACGATGGAGTTTCTGGAAGTATCCTTTGAACCTGGGTGCCACCACCTCGGTGACCGGCCGTCAGCTTCCCAGCACCCTTAGACCGGGTCAGAGATCGTCCCTCGGAACCTTCATCACAACCAGAGGAGTCTGCCACTGTCATTCCACCTCGCGGACGGGAGATGGAGGCCCGGGAAGTCACCGGCTGACGACAGACGCGGGCCGGCCTGGGATGCAGGCGTCTCGGGCTCGGTCTCCCCTCGAGGCCTCTCTGCCTCGCAGCCGGGAGGCCCCGGTGAAGCGAGGGTCCCCCCCCTGCTCGCCCGACACCTCGTTTTGTTAAGGCGCAGGACATAAACACCGGGCCTCGCCCATTTACTACTAGCTTATCTTTGGCGTTTATCCACCCTGTCCACTCCCCCCTCTGGTCCTCTCCACGTGGGTTCACCCGCGTCCCCGATTCGGTCTCGGAACTTCCAGAAGGCAGAGCAGCTGGTGTTGCTTTAGCCATCATCACGCACACACACGCACAGAAAATCTTGTTGTGTGTTTCACAGAGTTGAGGGGCCCACCGTGGAAACGCTGGTGGAACCTACTGCTTGGGGACAGGGATGGCACAGTGCCCCGATGACCCTGGGGCACCCGGCACAGATAAGCGGGCGACAAATGGGCCAGATTATTATTCTAGCTGTTCCCTGGGGCTTGGCGTGGCGAATACACTCCTGGTCTCCTCCTCTGCCCCGCCCCTCCCAGGTGAGCAGGTTCATGTCTCGGCGTTACTGATCGGCACTAAATGGTAAGGAACCAACTGTGAGAGAGAGGCAAGTTATCCGTCCTTTTGCGGAAGCAGTGGTTGCCATGGTAGTCAGCCTGCAAGCCGGCCAGTCTCCCAACGGTTCCTCCTTCCTGGTATTCACATCTCTGTAGGCACCTCCCACCACGAATAAGGCCACCCGGGGTGACCAATAGGACAGAGCAGGTACGACCGCCTGGGCTGCCCAAGGCTGGGTCATAAAAGAACCTGCGGCTTCCGTCTTGCTCTCCTGCAGCACCCACTTTGGGGGCGTCTGCGTGGTAGGCACCCAAGCCTCCAGCCGGCCGCCCACCCGCAATGCCTTGCCAGCCCGGGGGGTGCTCCTTCCCAGAAGCCCGTCCTTCAGCCGGAGCCCAGCCGTCAGACGGCTGCGGCCCAGCTAACACCTTGACCTGACCTCAAAGAGGACCACAGGCCGGGACTGGCCAGCTGTGCACCTCTGAGCTCCCCTCCCACAGGAACATGCTTAGTGTTGTAAGCCACTACGTTTGGGGTGCTTGTTGTGGAGGTAACTAACTACTAACTAGGTAACTAATTAGGACCAGAGAGACCTTCTGGCTGGGAGGGTCCTTCACCAACGGGGTCTCCTTAGTGTGTTCCTGGGAATACCGATCCCAGAAAACGCGCAGGAAAGCGGTGGCCTGTCCAGCGTGGGCAGACTGTGCACTTCAGTCTCTCATTCGAGATGCCCAGCGCTCCTTGGCGCACCCTCTGGGCGGGGGGTGGGGGGGCAGCCCAGCCCTCTGGGCGGACACGCAGCACCCCTAACCCAGCGCTTCTCGGCGGTCTCCGTGGAACCCCGGCACGGCAGCTGCGGAGCACTCCCCGGGAAATGCAGCCCCTGCCGCGTCAGCGGGGCCCCTGGGCACACCACAGACGGTGCCCTGCACAGAATCAACGCCCTCCCAGCCCGATATTCAGAGCGGGTCCTGTGGCCTTGCATGCACGACATGGTGGCCAGCCAACCACAACTGACCCATCTCTGGGCTCCTTCCCACTGGAGGGGCCGGGTGTGCCCTGGGTCCCCTCTGGCCCCACCAGTCTTACAAAACCCCCCTTGATGTTGGCCAGGGTCTGGGCCCGTGTCTGGCTGTGACACTCGGCCTATTTGGGGACCACTGGGGATTCGGGTTTTGGTTCCCAAACTCTACGGCTCCAGTTCTCATCAGCTCCGTAGCCCGTGCCCCGGGGGCCACACTGCACCCTTGAACTCTCGGCCCCTCATCCCCAACGCCGCTGCCTCGGAGCCGCATGCCTCTCGGTGGGAATGCAACCACCGTCTTAAACGTGCACCGCCGGCAAACAGCATTTGCTGTAGAAAAATTCGTTTTACAGGCAACTCTTCAAGAGCAAACCCACTCCCTTCGGCGAGGGAAGGCTGTGCTCGGAAAACCACATTCTTGCGGGCCCCTGGGGCCGTGTGGGGGTGGGGACACAGATCTCTGTGCGCTGGAAGGCGGAAAAGTCTTTGCTTTTGTTGAAAACATCACTTCTACCCTCACGTTGCTTCGTCTTTTCCAGCTCGGACATCCTGGGGCTCTCAGGCCCGTCTGGGGTCACCGTCTCCAGACGCCGAGGGGCCTGCCCTCCCGCCTCGGGCTGGGGTCGGGCCGCAGGCCCCTCACTGCTCCGAGGGCGACCCCACTGACCCCACACCTGCCTCACCTGGGCACTCCTGTCTCACTTGGGTGCTTTTGCCCAGGCCTTAGATCCGAACCTGCATCTGAGCAAGACCCCCAGGGGGTCTGAGGCACGGTAAAGGTGGGGATACTCGATGCAACTCAGAACCTCCATCTCGAGGTACCCCCAGCCTGCTCCCCCAGTGGCTGCCACGCCTGCCGCCCTCACCCGCCTCCCAGGCTGCCCCACCCCAGAGAGGCTGTCAGAGGGGGTGCACCCACCCCTCTCATCCCCCATCGTCCCAGCCATCTGGTGACACAACCAGGCCACGACAGGGTGGCACCTCAGGGGACCTGCACGGCGGCTAGTGACAACAGTAGGTGCTGCCCCTTCAGAGAGCGCTTGCCACCCAGGAGGGCGGCTCCGGGACCCAGAGGTGCGGAGCGGGGGAGCCACCGCTGTGTGGTCACGCAGCCAGGCCGACCCCCACAGCCACCGAGGGAGGCCTCCCGGGAGTCCTGCTGCGTGAGGACTTCCTGACGGGGACGTGGGTGGTCAAAGAGCTGCACCCCCACCCCAGCCAGCTTGACCCAGAGGTTCCCAATCAGGGGTTCCCCAGGGGCCCTCCAAATCTGTCTTGGTGTGTGTGTGTGTGGGGGGGTCCATGCCACGTACAGCCTCTTGAAACCCCCCACGGTCACTGCACCTTGACTGAGGGCCCGGCCTCCGTCGCTTTGGGCGGGATTCTACCAGCCCTGGGTGCCCCCCGCCCTCGCCCGGGGCTGAGCTGAGCGGGCATGGCCGTTGCCCGGGACCGGCCGCAGCTGGGAAGGCGTCTATGGCTCAGCAGAAGCAGCCTGCTTCCTGGGCAAACGTGGGCCGTGAGGTCAACGACAGCAGGAGGGACTTTTCTGGTGGGAACGTGGAGAGGAATCCGCTTGGAAACCTGAGTTCCCAAGTGGGGGCATCTGCCGCAGCTGTATCTCAGCGGCAGCGCCTGCCTTCTCGTATTTTCTTTAAAACGAAGTGAGGGCTTCCCCGCCCCCACCCCGCCCCGCAGGGGCTGGGGGTACAGAGGCAGCCCCACGGGATGCTCCCGGGGACGAGGACACAAGGGGTCACCGGAGCCCACGTTCCAGGTCTTCGCCGGGTGCCCCTCCCGCCACGTTCCCCACGAAAGCTGACCCCGGAGGACGGCGTGCACGTGCGGGCTCTTGTTTGCAGGTTTCCGGGAGCCGGGAGGAAACCAGCCGCAAACCCGAGCTGCTTGTGCGGACCTGCAGCAGGGCGGGTGGGGGCCTCTCCGTGGCGCTGACACCCGGCTCGCGCCTCCCTCCCGCCTCGGGTGTGTCGGGGCGTGTGCAGGGGCGCCAGGCGGTGGTTCTCTTGCTCCTTCTAGGCATGGCCCTCCCCTCCCCCCCTCCCACCGGTACCCCACACCCTTGGGCGGGTTGAGGCCTTGGAGGTTCTGGTCAGGAGCACCTGGAGGTCGAAGGCCAGGGCTCTGAAATCCGATGGATGCCGGGGTGGGGCTCGAAATCAGCTGGCAACTGCACCTCACGGCCCCTGGCCCGGAAGCGCATCCTCCGTCTAAAGACGTCTTGGTGGGGGGACCCCAGGACTCATGACCCCTGGAAGACGTCCTGCCTTCCAGGACTCGAAGTCACCTTTGGGCACAGGGCTGAGGGGGCGGGAAAAGGACACACAGTTGCTTCTTAAAGTGGGTCATGTGTCTGAGTAGCGGGAGCTGGAGACCTGGGGCCAGAAGAGCCTTGACCGTGGACTGGAACCCCGCAGTGAAGGACAAGCCAACTGGTTTCAAACACAGCCCACGAGGCGTCCAGTTTGAGGTATGAAAAGTGCACTGCCCACCCATCAGCCCCAGCGAAGAGCCTGGAACTGGGATGCGGGTGCAAAAACCAGGGGGCTTTCAGAAAGCAAGGCCCTGGGGGGGTTCTTTCTGGCAGTTCTTCACAGGGTGAGTCAGTTATGAAGCTTCCGGTGCCCCTCTGCCACGCCATGTGCTTTCACCCGTCTGCTGATGTGCACTCCAGGGTGGCGACCCCCCTGTGTCGGCACTGGGCCCTGCCAGCTCGCCCGGCACCCAGCAGTCAGGACCCAGAGTCCTGATGCCACCGTGGCCCCCGCATGCAGTCAGCTGAGCCCCTGCTCGGAGCAGAACAGAGCACCTCGGCCCAGGGCCAGGCTCACCGGTGCCGCACTGTGGGGCCCGAGCAAGCCGCTTTCCCTCTGTGCCTCGGTTTCCCCCCGGGGACACGGCGATCCCAGTCCCTGGGACCTTGGGGTGGCTGTGAGGACGGCCCGAGCAGGTGGAGTTTAGTGCAGGACATGCCCACGAGCAGGGTCTCCAGCTCTAGCCTCCCAAGGGCCAGACCCCACGCTGGGCACACAGCCGGGGCTCAGGCACTGTTCAGGGTTCGGACTTTTTTTTAGAAAGACCAACATTTCTTAACGTAGAGGGATAAGAATCATAGGTGGTTTGTGGGGAATGAGATTTAAAAAAAAAGAAAGAACACCTGACCTTCTCTCCCCCTGCCAGGCATCCAGTGGGGAGGGGGCGGATTCAGTCCAGAAGTCTCCTGGGTGCACGGCCTGAGAGTAGTGGGTGGTGGGCGGGGAATTCGTGCTGCTCTGTAGCTTTCTAGAGTCGGATCCCAGAGAGGGTCTCCTAGGCGGCTGTGTGAGGTGGCGACTGGAATCCAGGCAGGCCCTAGGGCTGCAGCCACCTGGGGCTCCCTCCTGGTAAGCTGTGTGACCTCTCTGACCCTCGGTCTCTTCATCTGAAACAAGCCCAGCAGAGCTCTATGGTCCAGCTGCTTCTCGTGGCACTGGCGCTGGGTGCCGGGGACTCAGCAGTGCATGGGAGGGACCGGACTAGAGCCTTCGCTGAGCTCACTGCCTAACAAGTGCCTAACGGGTGCCTAACGGGTGCCTACCAGGGGAGACAGCAAACGGGCACCAGCCGGTTCGGACCCCAGCGGAAAGGAAATAACACAAGGAACTAACATGGGGAAGAGAGTAACCTCCACCCGGCGGGGGCTGAGGGCTCAGAGCATGCATCCGAGTCAAGGCGCAGCCCAGCGCTGGGCGCAGGGAAAGCGCTCAGTCCCCGAAAACTGCTTCCGGTGCTGCCTTTGCTATTGTTACTGCTGTAGCCTGAGCAGCACCGGGCCGCCTTGGGGCCAGGTCTCGTCGCCACGCCATGTTCAAAAGAAACACCAGTCTGGCGTCCCGACGTCAGTGGAAAGCAGTCTAAACCCTCCTGGTCTCCCAGAAGCACCAGCGGGGAGCTCCCCGGCATGCCCCACACACAGCACTCTCAACGCTCTCTCTCCATGCCACTGTACCTGCCTGGAGGGGCTCGCGGGGGCCGCTCCAGAACACCTCCCTTCCCTCCCCGCACGCACCTCCCTTTCATCCTTCTCAGAGGCGGGGGCTGCCGGGCCGGACCTCGGGAGACAGGGGCCTGGGTTAAGCCATGTTGCTTAACCACTCGGTGCCTCAGTTTCCTCATCTGCAAAATGTGGATAACAACGACAGACCAGGGGAGAACAGCAGCACGGCCTCGATGACTTGCGGTGGGGGTACAATGAGTCCCCGCGAGCCTCTAGGTCCTGCCACCCAGTGGCAGCTCTCCCCACCCCCCCCCCCACTGGGCACAGGGCAAGGACCAAGGCAGGGCAGGAGAACTCTGAGGCTTTCTGGGGCGAGGGAGCAGCAAAGGCGAGGCCAGGACCATGACACTTAGGCGGCATTAAGGTGGCATTCCCCCTCTTTCGCAGGAAGCACACAAGGGGTAGCTTCCCTTCGGCGTCACCCCAAAATGTCAGTGCTCGGCTGGCAGGGCCAGGCATTCCCCGGGCGCTCGGGGCCCACTGGGGCACCAGGAAAAGGGAGCTCCCCGCTACCCACGGCCGCTGCTGGCCCGCAGCCTGGGCAGGGTGGTCCTGCCTCCTTCTGGCTCCCAGGGCCCCCGGGGAAGGCCCCGCAGCTGGGATCTGGACGACTCCCTTCCTGAGGCTCGCTGGGCCAGGCGTGTAGTTCCTGCCCTCACTGTGTGCAGGGCAGATGATGAGGGTCTGATGGTGAGATGAGACCCCCCGGGGGGCAGCAGGAGAGGACCTGCTGGGGCACCCCAGAGGACTTCCTGGAGGAAGAGGCGCTGAGGGGAAGGGCTGGAATGAGGGGGAAGAAGGGAGCTCCAGGCAGAGGGCCACAGCCTGGGCAAAGGCCTGGAAGGGAGACAGTAGTGGGTTCAAGGAGCTGCAAGATTCTCTCTCCCACCTCCCCCAGGAGGCGGTTTCAGGAGCCCCATCCCCCGCGCGGGCTTCCTTCATGCCTTCATGCTGACTGGCCCCCAGCATCATGGGCGAGGGGGTCGGAGGACAGGAAAGCTCCTTCCCAACGCGCAGACGGGGAGGCCAGTTCTACGAAGAAAACGGCAGCTCCTGACTGGGCGCAGAGCCGGCATCTCCCGACTCCCCTGAGCTCCGTGCGCCCCGGGCGCTGCACCGTGGTTAGGCCTGTCACCATCTCCCCCATTTCACAGATGAAGAAACTGAGGCTGTGTGAGACCACATCGTCCCTCCAGGCCTGCCTTGTTTCCCCTGTCTCTGGGGACCCACGACAAGCCTGAGGTACCAAGATGCCCTCCCCAGGTGGGGCAGCAAACAGCCGGGATGGGGGTGACTCCGAGTCCAGGAAGGGGGAAGGGATGAGTAGGCAAACGGACACCAGGCAGGGAAAGGCAGAGGAAAGCAGGCGGAGGTCGGGGTGGGCCTTGCTGGGAGGCCAGTCAGGGAGGGGCCCGGGCCCTAGGCAGCCAGCCCCCTCACCATGCCGGGGTGAGACCCCGACTTCCCCGAAGTCGCCACCCCCCCGCTGGGCGGGGAGAAGGACCACCGCCTCCTGGCCACCCAATCAGACGCCCTCCAGTCTGATGGGGGCGGCAGCCAGGCGGAGGGCTCCGGGGGGGCCTTCCCGGAGGAGCCCCCGCCCACCTGCCCCGACTTGGGCCCACCGCCCACCGCCCACCCCCCAGCCTCATTAGCACCGACGCCCGTTGTCCTCCCCTCGGCTTCCGGTGGCTCCAGAATTTAAAGGTTAAATCCTAACCTCGTCTCAGCAGTTTCTCCCGGCTTTGCCTACCCAGCGCCAGTGGCTGGTAATTATATGCATCTCCGAGCAGCCAATCAGCTGTCAGACTGACAGATACTGATCTTTTCGTTTTATTTTTAGCTCTGTGCTTCCCCCTCTAGTTGCAAAAAAAAAATTCTGTTTGTTCTGTGTGTTGCTGCTTGGCTCTCATCTCTGCCAGTGAGGCGGGAGCAGGCAGCCGGAGGGGCTGGAGCCTCATGTCCCTCCAGGAAGGGGGGCACCCACAGACTGCGGGCTGCCCCCCAGCTGCGGCCCCCCAGGGCTGCGGCCGGGAAGGCAGGAGGCAGGGTGCCACCTGCGGAGGCACCCCGGAGGCCGAGGGAGTGGGAGAGGAGGCGGCCCGGCCTTGCAGCCGCTGGGAGGGAGGCGAGCCGGTACCTGCGGGCTGGAGGCTAGGAGAGAGACGCGGAGACAGAGACAGCAGGGAGTCAGAGAGACACGACGAGGCAGGGGAAGCGAGGCTGGGACTGAGGAAGAGAAAGGGGTGTAAGGAGAAGAGACAAGCTCTGGCCTCCTGGAAAGTCTGCCCCCAGAACTGAACGGAAGAAGCAGGAATGGCCGTCAGCCCAGCGAGCACTGGACTGGGAGTCCCATGCAGTGGGGGGGGGGGGGGGGGCTGGGGGTGCACTCTCCAGCAGGACTGCAACGCTGAGGCGGACCTGGGCCACCCCTCCCAGGCCTGGGTGCCCCCTCTGTCCTGTCAAGGGCAAGTAAAGTGCTCTTCACAGTCCTTTCGTGGGGCATTCCAGAAGGTTCTGTGGACCTCCCTGGAGGCCCCAGGAGGCTGGCAAGTGTGGGGGCCCGGCAGACGGGAGGCTCCTGTCCACACAGGTGTCTGGGAGGCGGGGGCCAGGGGAGGAATCGGAGGCCCAGGCAGGCCCTGAGGCCCCAGAATCTCCCGGACGGTTGGAGGACGGAAGCCGCCATGAAGTCTGCCCTCACCCTCGCAGCGCTCGGCGGTCTGGGAAGCACTGCCCTCGCGTCCTCTGTGCTTCTGCCCCATGGTCAGCCCCCGTCGGAAGCAGCCAATGTAGGGACGGGGAGGCCCAGCAAGGGTCACCTCTGTTCTGATGGACCCTGCCAGGAAAGGAAGGCAGTGTCGCCTAATGGGCTGGGCTTTGCGGCCCAGCTGATGTGGGTTCGAGCCCCAGGGCTGCTGCTTGCCAGCTCTGTGAGCCTGAGCGAATGACCCGGGCTCCCTGGGCCCCTGCATCCCCCTCTGGACGGCAGGCAGGCTCCAAAGCCACCCACCTCCCAGGATTGCTCTGGGAAGTGAGGCCCCCCGCTTCCGCAGAGCCCAGCGCGCTCACGAGCAGGTATTACCAGCATCTGCGCTTTGCAGATGGGGAAACTGAGGTTCATGTGGCGAGGACAGCCCCCCGCCCCGCCCCTTCTTGGCTTCCTTTTCTCCGACACCACAGATGGCGCACTGAGAAGAAAGGGAGAGGCGAGCGGAGACAAGGGAATCAGGAGGCCGAGGGAGACGGAGGGGGGCGGCAGCACCGTGATCAATTACGGGGGGCTATAAATTTCCGCTGTTTTGCAACGTGCACACACAACCTCCGAGAAGCATGGCTGCCGGGTCTGCCTGGGCAAAACCGAAGAGCCAGGCTTCCCGTGGGGCGCACAGGAATGTGGGTGGGAGGTGGGGGGGGGACAGGCTCCAGGGCAGGGTCCAGGTGGCTGGCGGTGTAGGCACAGGTCAAGGACCCGCGAAAAGGTGCAGAGAAGGGGAGGGACCCAAGTAGGGACAGGCTTGGGAGCTGCCTGGGGCCCCCTGGGGAGGGAGCTCGCCCTCCTTCTGGCCTCCCACCCACTGCCTCAAGTGTGATTGCATTCCCGGGGTGGGGGCGGGGGTCCTGTCTACAACACCCAGGCCTGGCCGGACTCCTGCCGCTGCCTTCACAGGGGGTCCCCTGGGGGCTTCGGGGAGGGGCTCCCGGAACTTCTACTCCCTGGCCTGTAAAATGGGAATGACGAAGGCATGGATGTCCAAGAAGGGGTGTCAGGGATCAGAGACGTCCAGGATGTACCAGGCTTAGCCCGTGTGCACACACACAGGTGGAGTTCATGTGATTAGTACTTGAAGATAACTGGGAGCGAAAGGTAGTTTGGAGACCAACTGAATGATTTAAAAGGTAGGGGGCCGCGGTGGAAAGGGTGGCTCACAGCGGGGAGATAACGGGGGTGCCGTGTCTCTTAGTCTCCTGGTCTGTGGGGGCCTGGAGCCGGGGCCGGGGCACAGTCTGTGGCTGTGAGTGAGGCCAGGGCGAGGCAGCCCAGGCCCCTGACCCCCCGCCCCTTCTGGAGCCTTGCTGTAACCCGTTGAGGAGAACAGCCGCAGGGACAGGGCCGGCTCATCCCTCGGAACCCAGGTGCCCCGGGAACACGGGGTTGCTGCAACAAGCCCCTGGGGCCGTCCGTGCTGTGAAATTATTACGAAGACGTCAGCATCTCAGAGGCAACCGCTATGGGCTTGCCTGCTGCTGGACACGAGGAAATTCGGCAGCGAACCAGCCCCCGGCCCCAGGCTTCGAGGAGCCATTTGTCAGGGAGAGAAACGCAGGTACAGCTCGACCTGAACCTGGTCTTCGGACCCTAGACAGCAGCCAAAGGAACTGTGGGGTGGTGGCCAGCGGTGGTGGCAGGGGGTGGCCGGGATGGAACAAGAAAGCCACAAACTACAGACATCACGAAGCAAGGAAACCTGGCATGGAGGGGCCTCAGGGCAAGGGGTGACACCATAAATCGGGGCCCTGGAGAAGACCCTCGGGTTCAGGTGGGCACCAGTCACAGGGCCGGAAGTGTGTGTGTTCCAGCTGGGGGGTCCCAGGCTGAAGGCGAGGGTGGGGGTGGGAGGGTTGCTATTTGGAAGGAAATCTAAGATACATGCCTTTAAAACAAAAGAAGCTCCCCAGAATGGGGGTAATAAAAATGTTATTTCAGTTAGGATGGGATAAACACCCCCAAAACAGAAGTTTATTTTGCTCTAGCCAGTGCTACTCGGTTGGAGCGTTGTTCCATAACCGAAAGGTTATGGGTTTGATTCCCAGTCAGGGCACACACCTAGGTTACAAGTTTGATCCCTGGTTGGGGCATGGACAGGAGGCAACCCATTGATGCGTCTCTCTCTCCCGTCCCCGCTCTCTAAAAGCAATGAAAAAGTGGCCTCAGGTGAGGACAATAATAATAATAATAATAATACGTTTATTTCTCGTTCACGGTATAACCTACTTTGGGCTGGTGGCGGGAGGGACCAGGGTCCCGCTCCACGCAGTCACTCAGAGGCCCAGACCCCTTCCTCTTGTGGCTCTGCCATCTCCTAGGGCCTTATCCTCCGCAATAATCTTGTGGAACAGAAAAGAGAGCAGAGGGTGGCAAGGAAGGAATTTATGGACCAGACTGAAAGGAGAGGAGGCACAGCACTTCAGCTCACATTCCATTGGCCAGGGCACAGTCATGTGACCAAGCCTCCCTGTAAGGGAGGCTGGGAAATGTAGTCCAGCTGCATTCTCAAGGAGAAAAGGATGAGCCAGGGTTTGGTGAAAACACAGCAGTCTCTCCCACAAATGCCACCCTCTCTGAGCGGGTGAGCTGATGCTCACAAAGCACCTGGCGTAGTGCCTGGCCCCTGACGTGTGTGCCGAAGCTGGTTACCTGTCCTGTTAGCCCAGAGGCGGCTCACCTGAGGGTCTGAGGCTGTTCTTAGCCCTCCTCCTGAACCTGTACATTAAACTGTGTGTGTGTGTGTGTGTGTGTGTGAGAGAGAGAGAGAGAGAAGGGATGGGAGAGAGCAGAGGAGAGGAGAGGAGAAATATGGATGGAGAGGTGGTTTTGGTCTGGGGTAGACCTCCAAAGCTTTCACCAGGTTCTCAAAAACTTGAGGCACAACGGCTTACAGAGAGGTGGGCCACTGCCCCACTACAGCAAAGCTTAGCCGTGCAGAGGTCACGCAGCAAGGCCTCGCTGCAGAGTACCTGGATCCTTACGGCCCCACCGCCTGCAGCGGGGGGTAGAACCAAGCGCCCCCCGGCCACCACCTCCCCTCCCCCACCAAACATGTCCCCAGGTCGGGACAGAGAAGGCCCCGGCTGACCCACGACAGGCCCCGTCGGCTGCAGTGAACAAAGCAACTGTGAGGTCCTGAGGTGTCAGCACGGAAGGCTGGCTTATGCATGCAGGTGGGGACACGGGGGCCCGCCCTGAGCGGGGCCGCTCGCCCAGGGTCACAGAGCAAAAGTGGGCAGAGCCAGGGTTCATGTTCGCATGTAGTCCCTCGGGTTCGAGCGACAGAACCGGACTGTCGGCCTTGAGCAGAAAAGGGCCCCGTCCGCTCACTGACAGGACAGCAGGCTGTCCCCCGCAGGGACACAACCAGGGCATCTTGGTGAGCAGGGGACACTCCGTGACTGCCCACAGGGACCAGCCACCAGGACGAAAAATGAGCGCTGGTCCTCGGCAGGGGCTGGTGACCCAGCCAAGGCCGCCGGCGCACCCCTTGGCTAGGGAGGACAGCGGCATCTGGACAGGCAGCCCACTCCCCAGGCTGCGCACAGGGGGGGAATTCCACATGAGGCAACTGGGGGGCTTCTGCCAGAAACGGGGGGTGGGTGTGGGGCCGGCCAGTACGGCAGATGTCCGCTCTGGCCTTCCGCACCGGGGTTGTGCAATCGAAGCAAAACAGCCACGGGGCTGGTTTCCTGGAGCCCAGAGCCGCTGCCTGGCCGGGGAGCCCAGCCCGGAGCACAGCCGCGGGCCAGGACGGCAGGGGTGCTCGGTGAATCCGTGTTCTGAGCTCCGCTGAGGGTGGGTGGCGCGCAGGGTGGAGGCCCCCCACCAGGCTGGGCTGCCACAGTGGGCTCGCAGGGCGGGTTGATAGAGGTTTCGAGAGAGAGGGACACAGGAGCCAAGCCGAGGGGCCAGGGGAGAATTCATTGCAGGAGAGCTGGGGCGGGGGCAGGCGGGCTGCTGACCTCACCCCACCCCAAAGGGGCCACTGGCCGAGGGTGAGTCCTCCAGCTGGAAGGAGCAGGAAGCCACAGGCGGAGGAGGAGGGCTGGTGTGACCGGCGGTCCGCGTGAACTCGGGGAGGCCGCAGTCCCGGTTCTTCAGTGAAACAGGAATCTCGGGGTCGCCGGGAAGCTGCCGGGAAGGCGGATGTGGGTGCAGCCCGCCATTGGCGGACTGGAAGTCGGGGGGACTGTCCTCGGTGTCCCGGGGGGGCCTGACGCTGGCACTCGAAGGGCCTTAAGAGCAGAGCTGCGGCTTCCCTGACGAGGACGGGGAGGGAATCCCACCTGCGGACGCCGCTCCGCCCGCCCGCCTGGCAGCTCTCGGCGCGCCTCACCCGCCCCACCATCGCATCACCGACTCCGTGCAATAAATCTCGTCCCCTGGATCTCCCCCCGGCTCTGCTTCTCAGGGCGGGGGGGGGGGGCAGCCTGACTGGGGCAGGGGGAGGGGAGGGGCAGGGCTGTGCTGGGAGGTCCCCGGGGCCAATCTCGGGGCAGGGGTGTCCACACTCTCACAGACAAGCGCTGAGTGGGTCGCGTCCCTCAGCGCCACCAGGGAGCAAGGACAGGGACCCCGTAAGGGCTGCACAGTCCCTGGGTGTGGGTCGGAAGGTAGCTTAGGCCTCTGGGGCTGGCCTGGCCGTCCTGCGCCCCATCCCTTGTCCCTTTGCAGAGCAGGCACATTACTGAGCTCTGGACCACAAAGACAGGACCCTGATTTCTTGGATTTCCGGAGCCTGGGGACAGGGAGGTGCCTCAGTCCCTTTGGGCAAATGAGGAGCCGGAGGCCGGACTCACTCACTTTTCTGGGGGCTGAGACGGTCCCCGAGCTCTTTGCACCCCCATCTCTCTCAGTGGGACCCCCTCCACCCCACCCCCTTGAGGCCACTGGGGTGGGCAGAGGCTAAGGTGCCCGTGGGACCGGCAGCCCCGCGCAGTGGGTCCGAGCTAACCTGGTCACGGGGTCGTTTCCGAGGGGCTTCCGAACCGACCGGCGCAGGCGGAACGCAGCCCCGCAGAGGCTAACGGCTAACGGTGCTCAGGGAGGGCGGGGCCTGGCGGGGAAGAGGCCCCGCCCCGTCAGCCTCTCTCCCCTAGGCCAGGTCCCAAAGGCTCTCCCCACCTCGTTAGTCGGGGGACCCCAGGCAGGGGCTTGGAAAGCACCCGCCCACCCCACCTTCGTGGAGGGACCTCGGCCATCCCCAGCAGCGAGTGTGGGGGGCAGCACTCTGCTCCGCAGCCCTGGCCCCGCACAAGGGGGGTGCGGGGGCAGGACGGAGAAAAGGGAAACCCCTGACGGGAGCCACAGGCCTGCTCCCGCCAGCGGCGGGGCCTGCAGGTGTGGAGGGCTCCCTGGCAGGCGGGCAGGACATTCATTCTGGGATGAGCAGAGGCCCCCCCAGCACCAGGCCGGGCTCTGCTGCCCGCCCAGAGGGCTGTTCGCCGCTCCTGTCCCCACGACCACTCTCTGAGCGGTGGAGGTGTGATTACCTCCGTCACCCCCCTTTCAGAGGCAGAGGGGGGCCAGCTTCCTACCACGAACCGCCGGTGAACCCTCTGGTCCGGCCCCATCTCGTCCGTCGCAAAGCCGTTCGGTTCTGTCCTCCGCCTCCTTCGGGCCTCCCCTCCCTCGGGCAGCAGCTCAGAACCCCAAGTCAAGAGGCCTCCCTGTCTTCCATTATCCACTGGGCCCAGCCCTGCTCCACCCGCCTCTGTTCTTTCTCTCTAGGCTGTTTGGTCTTTCGGGCCCCCCATTATCAAAGCAATAAACACTCCTGATGAAAAGTTTGGAAAGCACGTAGACCTCACGCTGCGGCGTAATTAATCCGTTCCCACAGCCCCTGGTCCCCTCCAGACGCCAGGCCCACCGGCGCACTCACACACTCGGGGCTGCTTCTGGGGGGCGCGGCCCCGCCCACAGCAGGGCGGGGAGTGTCTCTGCCACCCACCGAGGCTTTGCAAACCTTGGGTGGCATGTTAACCCAGGGTCCAGCGACATCCATCACAGCTGTCATCTGGGGGGGGGCATCTGCTGTGTGCTGGCGCCAGGCCCAGTGTCTGGTCCGTGCTGTCCTCACCGCCCCCACGTTTCAGATGAGGACACTGAGTCTCGGGGAGGCTGGGCCACTGGCCCCAGGTGCTAGGTCTGCCTGGGCTGAGCCCTGGGACTTGGCGGCAGCCCTGCTCTCCTTCCCAGGCCTCTAGTTCCTTTATCGGAGCTGCACTGAGCAACGTCTACTCACTGCAGAAAGCAGTGACAGCGGGGCGGGCCCCGGCCAGCACAATGCACAGGCGGACCCTGAGGCTAACCAGTATTGTCACCTTAGCTGTGCTCCCAGAGATCCCCATAAGCCCGGTTTGCTTAAAGCAAGGAGGTGGGATTAACTGAGTCTGGGCTGTTTCCCTGGAGCCCAGGTTGTGCCAAACAACACTTACCTCTCCCAGAGGTGCATGGGCTGGGGAGGGAGCCCCACCCCCGTCTGCCCAAGGAGGCGCCTGGGAAATCACACAGGAAGCAGGGAGGCCACCTCACCACCAGCTGCCAGCATCAGCCAGACATCTGGGTCCAGGGGCAATCCCAGCAGGCGACACGGGGCCCTTGGGTGCTGTCCGCACTTCCTGAGCACTTCCCCCGGGCAGGAGAACAGGCTGTTCACTGGCACGTGGGCCTTGCCCGCCCCAGGCCTGTGGCAGCAGCATCTTGGCCTGGTGCTCCACCCTCCAAGCCTTCTCGGCCCAGGAGACGCCAGGGAGACAGAATCCCACCGTCAAGCAAGGAATTTCTCCAAGTCTCCCCTGCAATCATTCATTCATCTAGCCATTCATTCATTCATTCCATGTATTCATCACAAAGCCCTTATTAGCTTCTTTCCCATCCATGGGGGCAGTCATGCCCCCTTCCACAAATCCCCAAACTGTCGCTGGGTCCCCACACACCCCCAATTCACCAGGGCTGGGCTGATGGGACGAAAGGAATCGCGTGTCTACACGACACCTTGCGAGTGCCTCGGATTGGAGCAGACGGTGTCTTCAGCAACGACGTGAAGGGCTGGCACGGAGCTCCGACCCCGGGCTCAGTGTGCTGCACGTTGTCCCAGTGACAAAGGCCCTCGGTGGTCAGTGCTGTTACTAGGAGAGACTTACTCTATTTTCTCATTAATTCTTCCAAGTAAGTCTTATCGAGCTCGGACTTCATCCCCCGCTCCACGCTGGGCAGGGCCCTGGGGAGATCCCAAGTGAGTAAGGCGGGGCTTGCTCTCAGGGATGTAGAGAGTATGCTGGCCAGCTTCGAACCCAGGAATGTTCCTGGCCGCCCAAGAAAACACACATTTCCCAGCTTCCCTTGTAATGAAGGGTGCCGGTGTGACCAGGCTGTGGCCGGTGGCATGTGAATGGAAGTGAAGTGTGCAACCACCTGTCCTGCCTTAAAAGGAAGAGGGGCCCTAGTTCCCCTCTCTCCTTCTGCTAGCTGGAGTGAAGATGCAACAGCAGGAAAACACCAACCATTTTACACCACGAGGTAGAAGCTGTGTATTGAGGATGGCGGAAGAGCAAGTGAGTAGGGGTCTGGGTTCCCGACACTGTGGAGCCACCATGTCAACCCTGGGCTGTGTATGTTGGGGACTGGTTATCATGCTTAGGTCACTGCTGTTCGGGCTTGTTATAGCAGCGGAACCCGGGTCACAACACACAGGCGCCACAACACGGCTCACGTCATTCCAGTGTGGCCATCAGCACGGCTTGGGCATCCGTTCTGTCCACGGACCTTCGGGCTGTTTCCAGTTGGAGCGTCGTCAGCACGGCTGCTGTGAACACTCGCACACAAGTGTTTCTGGGGACACGTGCACGCACGTCTTTTGAGGAAATGTCTAGAAGTGGAATTCCCGAGTTCCAGGGTGAGTGCATGCTTCACTTTATGGTAAAACCAGTGGGGCTTTTTCCAGAGTTCTTGTAACACGTTGTGCTCCCGTCGGCAGTTTAGGAGCGTTACGGGTGTTCCACATTCTCGGCAACGTTTTGTGTTGTCAGCCGTAAAATTTCAATCGTAAAATATCTTCATCAGGGAGGGAAAAATAAAATAAAATTAAATTAAAATTAAAATACCTTCACCGTGAGATTTTGTAGGAGCACCTCATGGACTGCAATTGGCATTTCCCAAATAACTGATGCTGTTGATTTGAGCACTTTTAAACGTGCCCACTCGCCTCTGCGTACGTTCTTCCGTGAAGCGTCTGCTCCAGCCTTTTCCCCGTCTTTCATTAGGCACGTGCCCTCGGACTCCTGAGTGCTGGGCTTATCTGCCTAATCTAGACACCCGCCCTTGATGTTGTGTAGTATTTTCCCCAAGTTTGTGGTTTCCCGTGTCATTTTCTTTTTTTTTTTCAAGATTTTATTTTATTTATTTTTAGAGACGGAAGAGAGGGAGAAAGAGAGAGAGAGAGAGAAACATCAATGTGCGGTTGCTGGGGGTCATGGCCTGCAACCCAGGCATGTACCCTGACTGGGAATCGAACCTGCGACACTCTGTTTCATTTTCTTAGCAGTAAGCAAATGTGTGCGACTCTGGTGAGGCCGCATTGTTGGTTTTCTGACGGTTAGCGCTGTCTGCGTCCCGTCTGAGAAACCTGGTCCGGCTCACGGGTGGTGACGATTTTCTCCTACGTCTTCTCCTAGAACTGGGGTGTCAAACCCATTGTCACCAGGGGCCACAGCGGCCTCACAGTTGCCTTCAAAGGGCTGAATGTAACTTTAGGACTGTGTAAATGGAACTACTCCTTAACTAGGGGCAAGGAGCTGGGTGCTGCCACCAGGCAGAGAAACAAGGCGCCGGGCCAGATAAAACCAGGTGGAGGGCCGGATTCGGCCCGAGGGCCTAGAGTCCGCCACCTGTGTCCTAGAAGCTCCCTAGTTTTAATGTTTATGTTTAGATCCTGACCCATCGTGAATGAAATATGTATCATGTGGAAGGTCGAGGTTCATTTTCTCAAGATGGACATCCAGAAGTTCTGGTACCATTTGTTCAAAAGACTTCTTTTCCCGGGAAAATGCTGTGGCCCCCGGGTCAAAAATCCAGGAGCCCAACACGTGTGGGTCTGCGGCTGGGCTCTCTGGTCAGTCAGTCATATTCACCCGTTCGCCTTGCCTTGGTTTTGAAACTGGGCGGTGTAAGTTCTCCACCTCAGAGCAAGTTCTTCAGCTGCCTTAAGTCCTTCGCATTTTCCTATCAACACTAGAATGAGCTCGACATTTTGTGTGTTTTCACCAGGCTGCCGGGGTTGTAACTGGGGCTGTGCTGACTCTGTATGTAGGTCAGCTCATCTGGGGAGAACCGACCCTCCACAGCGTGGAGCTTTCCGATCCATGAGCGTGCTATCTCTTTCCATTCATCTTAGGACTTTCTACATTTCATTCTTTTGTTGAATTTATTACTAAGTATTTTATGCTCTTTTGTGGTATCGTAAATGGAATTTTAAAAATTTTTCATTTTCTAGCCCTGGATGGCGTAGCTCAGTGGATTGAGCGCAGGCTGCGAACCAAAGTGTCGCAGGTTCGATTCCCAGTCAGGGCACATGCCTGGGTTGCAGGCCACGGCCCCCAGCAACCGCACATTGATGTTTCTCTCTCTCTCTCTCTTTCTCCCTCCCTTCCCTCTCTGAAAATAAATAAATAAAATTTTAAAAAAATTTTTTCATTTTCACCACTACATGCCTATTTGAATGGCCAAAATCCAGAACACGGACAGCACCAAATGATGACGAGGACATGGGGCAACGGGAACTCTTGTTCGTTGCTGGTGGGAGTTCAACATGGTACAGCCCCTCTGGAAGGCAGTCTGGTGGTTTTGTACAAAATTAAACATATTTTCATCATGCGATCCATGCAATCGTGATCCTTGGAGTTGCAAAGTTGTGTTCATACCAAAGCCTGTGCACAGATGCTCATAAAAGCTTCATTCACAACTGCCAAAACTTGAAAGCAAACAAGATGTCCTTCAGCAGGTAAACGGACAAATTGTGGTACATCCAGACATTAGAAAACTATTCAGTGATAAAAAGAAATGAGCTATCAAACCACGAAAAGACATGGAAGAAACTTAAGTTCACGCTGCTAAGGGAAAGAAGCCAGTCTGAAAAGGCTGCATACTGTATGATTCAAATTATACAATGTTCTAGAAAAATCGAAACTATGGCAACAGGAAAAATATCAGTGGTTGTCAGGGGTTAAGTGGAGGGAGGGAGAAATCAGTGGAGCACAGAGGATTTTTGTTGGTAACTGCACTGCCTGGCATCAGAAGCTGTAACCCCCACCAAGGCCAAGGCTGAAGGAGTGACCTTGGACCGTAAGCCACTAAGGAGACAAAAGCTTATCTCCCTGGCAGGAGCACCACTTCTGCTCCTTTTACTTCTTCCATAACTGGCCCCAGTGCTTGGTCGGTTAGCCAATGACGGGTAAGATTCCCTAAGGGGAGAACAATCTAAGACAGGCACGATCACGTGGGAGGTCCCCAAGGAAGGACTTTGGGGGGTACAGCAAAAGGGGGTAATGGACCCTCACCCCTGGGCTTTGATGAAGCCTGACTCCTTATTCTGTCTGTGAGAAAATCTCCTTATCTCTTGGCTGCCTTACTTCCCCTGCCTGACTTAAGCCTGAAATAATGACAGAGGACGGTGCAGCCCTGTGCTGGAAAAGACAGGTTCCCTGGGCAATCAGGCGTAAGGAAGAATGTGTAAAATCCTGTGGAACCCGCTTTGTTTAGAATGCTCTCAATGAAATGATAAGGGTCCCAGCAAGAAGTTAGTTTGTTCCTCAAAATTTTACAGCTCTTTAGCTATCTGACCCTGACTCAAAATAGGTCCTCAGAGTTCTTTGTTAATCTATTGTTTGATCCTTACTGCCTGACAATGACTAATGAGCTTTATCTGTATTCCCATGCAAATGAACCCAATTAAAGCCCATTGAGGAACAGGCTCCTGGCCCTTCTCCTTTGAGAGACTGGCCACCTTTCCTCCCCAAGCAGATCATGTCTTGGTAGACTTATTCTCATCCGTAGCAGCAGGGGGGAGGGGTGCCCTGTGGGCAGAGCCCCCCCCCCCCACAGACACAGATTTTTAGGGCAGTGAAAATATTCTATGTGATACTGTCATGGTAGATGCATGCCATCATACATTTGTCCAAACCCACAGCATATACAACACTAAGAGAGACCCCTAATGTAAGGCATGGACTCGGGGTGATAATTATGTGTTAATATAGGTTCATCAATTGTAATAAATGTATCGCTGTGATGGGGGATGTTGATAATGGGGGGGAGCTGTGCATGTGTGGGAACGGGGGCTGTGTGGAAAATCTCAATACATTAAAAGAATTGAAACCTCGCAGAGTGTGTTTCCTGGACAGAAGGGAATCGACGTAGAAATGAATAACAGAAAAACCTCCGAGCACTTGGAAACTGAACAACGAGCTTTTAAATCACCTACAGATCAAAGAAGGAGTCTCAAAGGAAATTGGAAAAAACATAGATCTACATGAAAACAAAAACACATCTCAAAATTCATGCAATGTGGCTAAAGCAGTGTGATGAGGGAAATTCATAGCCGTAAATGCTTATGTTAGAAAGCCTCAGATCACTCAGCTAATCTCTCACCTTTAAAAACTAGACTTTAGAAGTAATTTTATGTGAATGAAATATCCCATCTACAAAGTATGAGCTTTAAATCCAGTTTTGATCTAATAACATACCGGTAAAAAAAATATATACTTAATAAAATTAGAAAAAGAAGAGCAAAACAAACCCAAAACCAACAAGGAGAAAAAAATAATAATACAAAAGCAAAAATCCATAAAATTAAAATCAGAGAAACAATAGAGAAAATCATAGAAACAGAAATCTGGTTCTTTGAAATGAACAGTAAAATCGAGAAACCTTAGCACGATTGGCCAGTGGAAAAAAAAAAAGAGAAAAAACACGAATCACCAATATCAGGAGTGGAATGGGGGTGCACTGCAGACACTGAAGGCATCAAAAGGGTGACAAGGGCAGGTTGTGAACAGCTGCACACACACAGATCTGACTACTTAGATGAAAAGAACCAGTTGCTCGGAAAGCACGAACTATCACAGTGCACCCAGTCCGAAACAAATCACTGAGTAATGGTGTAACTGTTCAAGAAATCGAGTTCATAAGAAGAGGAGGGGACACTTCCAATTCATTGCATGAGAGCATTATTGTCAAAACCAGGTAAAGACCTTACAAAAAAAGAAAAATATTGCCCTGGCTGGCATAGCTCAGTGGATTGAGCGCAGGCTGCGAACCAAAGCATCGCAGGTTCCATTCCCAGTCAGGGTACATGCCTGGGTTGCAGGCCACGGCCCCCAGCAACCGCACATTGATGTTCCTCTCTTTCTCTTTCTCTTTCCCTTCCCTCTCTAAAAATAAATTAATAAATTAAATATTTAAATTAAAAAAAAAGAAAAAAGGAACACATGGACCAACATTGCTAACAAGTACAGATACAAAAATCCTTAGCAAAGCATTACCAAACAAATGTGGCAATATATAGCAAGAGTTACATGTTGTGATGAAGTGGGACTGATTCCAGGCACGTACGGCTGGTTCAACATCTGAAACCAATCAGTGTAATTCCCCATATCACAGTCTAAAGAAGAAAAAATCAAATGATCATATTAACCTGTTCAAGAAAATCATTTGACACAATTCAGCAGCTAGTCATGGAAAAACTCTAAGAAAACGAGGAGCAGAGGGGAACTTCCCCCACCTGATAAAGAACACCCACAAAAACCCTGTAACTAACACACTTAATGGTGAAAGATGGACTAGCTTCCCCAAGACTGGGACAAGGTGAGGGTACCTGCTCTCGACAATCCATGTTCAGTGCCGGGAGTTCTAGCAGGAGCAACAAGGTAAGAAGAGGAAATGAAAGACATGCAGATCAAAAAAAAAAAAAAAACAAAAATTTCTCTCTTTGAAGACTAGATGACTGTCTATGTAGAAAAATCATAAGAAAGCTACCCAAAGAAAAAATCTCCCAGAGCTAACAAGTGACTTCATCGGGTCTAGGACACAAAAATCAATTGCATGTCTATATATTAGCAATGAATACATGAAAACAAATTTTAAGTGTAATAGCATGTATCATTGCTCAAAAAAATAAAATACTCAGGTAGAAATAACAAAGCATGTACAGGATTCATGTGTGGAAAACCACAAAATACTAATAAAAAAATTTTAAATATCTAAATAAAATAAATGGAGAGAGATTCCATGTTCATGGATTGGAAGAATCAGCAGAGTAAAAAACGTCAGTGCCCCTCCAGTTCATATCTAAGTTTAAGGTAATTCCTATCAAAACCCTAGCAAGATATTTTTTAGGCGTAGACAATATTATTCTAAAATGTATATGGGAAATCAAAAGAATCAGGGTATCTAAAACACATTTGAAAAAGAACGATAAACTAGGGGGAGTCACTCTGCCCGAGTTTAAAACATTACGCCGCGGGAGTGGTCTCGGCTGGGTGGCATTAGAGGGGAGACTCACAGACCAACGGGGCAGATTAGCGGGCCAGACAAAGGCCCGTGCAAACACGTCCGAGTGGGTTTTCACGCAGGGGCAGAATCATCCAGTGGAGGAAGGACAGCCTTTCCCACCAGTGGTGCTGGGACAGCTGGACATCTATTTTTAAAAAATGGAATCTGAAACTAAGCCTCACACCTTATACAAAAATTAACTCAGGACGGATCGCAGGCTTCAATGTAAAAGTATAAAACTTTCAGAGAAAATTGTGGGAGAAAATCTTCAGCATCTAGGGCTAGGCAAGAGTTCTTAGACTTAACAGAAAAGGCATAACACATAATAGAAAAAAAATAGTACACTGGATTTCATCAAAACGTAACATGTTTGCTCTGCCGAGGACTCTGTTAAGAAAATAAAAAGATAAGCTACAGACTTCGCAAAGCCCCTCCCTAACAAAGAACCTGCATCTAGATTATATAAAGAATTCTCAAACCACAAGCAATCCGGTTAGAAAATGGGCAAAGCACACGGAAGATGCTTCACTGAAGGAGGCACACGGGTGGCGAAGAGACACATAAAAAGATGTTCGACACCACTGGCCTTTAGGAACATGTAAATTCAGGCCACGATGAGACACCAGCATGCACCTATCAGAACAGCTAAACATTTTTTTAAACGTACTGACGACATCAGATGCTGGCGCGGATGCAGAGAAATTGGGTCCTTCGTGCATTTCTTTGGGAATAAAAAATAGCACGAGCTATTTTTTAGCACTCTGCAAAACAGTTTGATCGTTTCTCAAACACCTGAACACACAGTTACCGTATGAGCCAGTGATTAAGCTTCTTGGCATTGGTTCCAGAGAAATGAAAACTTCCCTCCACACTGACACCTGCACATCAATGTGTGTTCACAGCAGCTTCATCTGTAACAGCCCCAAACTGGAAACAGCGGCAACCCCATCAGCAGGCCGGTGGTTAACAAGCCGTGGAACTGGACCCGGCAGCAAAAAGGAGCGGACTCTGATGCACGCGACGTGCACAGATCTCAGGGGTATCGCACAGAGGAGAGAGGCCATTCTGCAAAGAGCACGTGCTGTGTGATTTCAGTGGCATAACATTATTTAAGTGACAAAAGCATAAACACAGACAGTAGGTGAGTGGTTCCCAGGGGAGAGCGGCCCAGGGTAGGGATTATAAAAAGGCAGCATGAGGGAGATCGTTGTGGCGTTTGGACGTCCTGTGTCTTGATTTCTATGGTAGCTGCAGGCTTCTACGCAGGCGATAAAACAGCACAGAACTGTACACACGCTCCTGCCAACATCGGTCTCCCGGTGTTGCTGTCTGCTCCACCACGTAAGACACAATCACTAGGGGGCAGCAGCCGCAGGGCAGGGAGGGGGCGTGATCTCTCTAGCTCCCTTTGGAACAGTCTGTGAAGCTGTGACTCTTTCAAAATAAAAAATATTGTCTTTCTTCTAAAGAGGAAGGGGAAAAAAACACACCAACCCAAGAATTTTATATCCAGCCAAGATATCCTTTAGGAATGATGGTAAAGTAGTTATTTGCAGATTTCACTTTTTTTTTTTTAACGAAGAGATGTTTTCACCAGGCAACTTGGCCTGCAAGCAATGCCAAAAGGGAAAGGGTTCGAGATGGAAATCCAGATCTTCAAGAAGGGCGTAAGAAATGATAATGTCTGGGTGGACAGAAAAGATCCTTTTTTCCTCTTAACTTCTGTAAAACATATAGGACTATCCAAAGCAAAACCCACATGCGTATACACAGGAGAATGATACCGTGAAGGGTGGCGGGGGCGGGCGGAGCTGCGGGACCTGCACCATCGCGAGGACTCGACGTTTCATGTGAAGCGGCTCCGTACAAACCCCAGCCGAACAGTCGGAGATGCAGGAATGTGTGTTTGAGCCCCCTACGCAGCCACAACAGCAGTAAGACGGCCCAGAGGAGGCAGGAGAGGAGGTACTAGGGCCCAAAGTGCAGGAGGCACGTTACATACAGAAACACAGGTCGGAAGTACATAGTTGGACAGACGAAGAGACACAGGACAACAGCGAGGCCAGGGAGCTCGGTCCCGGACTCTCCCATGACTCTCTCTCTGACTTCACTCCTAGCTCTGCCTGAGGCCCCCTCCCGGGGAGGTCCTGCTGAGACACCAAGTAGGGTGGGAGCCACGGGGTGCTGGGTGCTACAGCTGCAGCTGCATGACCCAGCTCTGCCTGTGGCCAGGCTGGGCCTTCCTGTCACCCCTGTCTGCCCGCCCGGGAACCGCGGCCTGGGTTTGGCCCCTGCACAGGGTGCTCAGCGAGGAGCGGCAGGGTCTGCGGGTCCCTGCGGGTTCGTTGCTTCTGGAGGCGGTCCTTGTCCTGGCGCAGAGGGATTCAGGCAGGGATTTACAGAGCCCTACTGTGTGCCAGGCCTGTGCCAGGCCCTGGGGATATGTCAGCGAACAAAACAAATCAGACCCTGGCCTGGAGGGACTCACATTGAGATGGGTTGAGGAGGGGAGACAGCAAAGAGCAAGCATTTAAAATAGAAATGGTAACGTTTATCAGGAGGAGATGAGTGCTGTGGGGAAAGCAAGTGGGGCGTGCAGGGCTGGGGCGTGCAGGGCTGGGGTGTGCAGGGCTGGGGCCAGCAGGGCCGGGGCGTGCAGGGCCGGGGTGTGCAGGGCCGGGGCGTGCAGGGCTGGGGCGTGCATGGCTGGGGCGTGCATGGCTGGGGTGTGCAGGGCTGGGGCCAGCAGGGCTGGAGCCAGCAGGGTTGGGGCTGGGTAGGTTGCTCTGAGTAGACCTCACGAAGAGGTGAGGTTTGAAATTCACGAAGACTTGAAGGAGTAGGGGGAGGGAGCCACCCTGATACTGGGGAAGGATCCAAGCAGAAGGAACACAGGGAGGCCTGGAAGGTGCCGGGAACAGCCTGGGGCCGAGGGGGCATCTTCAGGCCACCTGGTCTCAGGGGAGGGTGAGCGTCACTGAGATACGCCCACCACTCGGGCCCCCAGAGGCCAAGCCCCGGCTTTCTCCCTTGACTGTCAGAGGCAGGCAACCCAGCGGGTGACCCTCTGGCCCTGCCCTTCCTAAAGCCCAGCACCCACCGCCATGCCCACCGTGTGGGACTCACCCTCTAGGCACACCCCCTAATGGACATGGAAAATGCTCACTCCAGGTCCTTGGACACATTTGCTCCCAAACCCTCCTTCGGGGCCTCTCACGAACCCAGAGTTGTGGCCAGGCCCCCCCACACCCATCCCCACTCCCGGCAGGGCCCAGCCTGGCTCCTTGTCCGTGACCTTGGAGTCCCCCACTTTCCTCGCTTGCTGATGGACCCGTGTCCCTCCAGGGGCCCCCTCCCAGCACACCTCCAGCGCCCGCCTCATCCCATGCCCCCCTCGGCTGGGATTAGCCAGGCCCATGAAGGAGCGTCCCTGGGATACAGGTGTTTAATATTCCAAATAAAATCCCAGCAGCCCCCGAGAACCACCTCAACTGCTGGAACGCCCACGGGACTCGGGATTAGAGGCCCCACAGCACGTGCGAAATGGGGGGATCTTATGTAGCGCTTAGGATTCTTGCTTGTCGGTGTGGTGGGGAGGGGCTGCCCAAACATGTATTTAAACCAAGTAACTTAATCCACCGTGTTCAAGGCTGACACCGCCCTAGGAAAAGGGTATTTGCATACACTAATCTGCTAGCAGCCACAAGGAAGGATGTGTGTTGAGGGGAGAGCCGGCGACCTGGCCTTGGAGGGTCCCGGAGAAATCACCAGGTGGGTGGTGTTCCCCTTCTGCTCTCGCCCGTCTCCCAGCCACCCACCCACCCACCCACCTGGCCGGCCAGACTGCCGGGCCGGGGCCTGCACCCTGAACCCCCCGCCCCCGGGCCTGCTGTTTTCCTGCTGAAGTAACAAATGGACGAACCTGCCCACTGCAGAAATGGTGCTTCAAACAAACATGTGGGTTTGACGGCTCAGCCCGCCACTCTCCTTTCTCAGCAGATCCTGGCGAGCGAGATGAGAGGCCTGCGCTGGCTGGGGAGACACTAACAGGAGCCTGAGAGAACGTGGGGCGGTGGGGGGAGGCGTGAGGACCCCCGAGTCCTGTACATTCCTTCGGGAAACGGCTCTGAGGTGGCCGGGAGCAGAAGGACACAGCGGAGGGGCAGGGTTCCCTGAGGGTTCTGCACAGGCTTGGGCCTGGGAGGCGGGAAGAGCTCGGGGTGAGTGACAGTGACCACGGGCCTGGGGTCCAGGATGGGTGGGCGCCAGGACAGCAGGCAGCGTTCTGGCCTCGGGGGCCTTGGGGAGTTGGCCTGTTTTCTGAGCGCAGGTGAGGGGCGGTGGGGACGGTTTGGGAGGTGGAGCCACCCTTCTGGAGCGAGGCCAGCCGCTCTTCCCCAACCAGGTGATCGTGTGAGGACATGTGAGGGCCCCACCCCCAGACGGCAGCCCACGCAGCCTAATCACTCACACGCACTCGCTCTCACTCATGCACACGCACGCTCGCACACGTCCACACATGCACACCTGTAGCCGGCCCCAAGGCAGGAGGGAGCCTCCAGCCTCGGCAAGAAGGCAGGTCCGTGGGAGGCCCAGCCGCTGCTGCCCTTGACCGTGCCCCAGGCCCGCTGGAGAGGCCGGTTTCCCTTCTCAGCGGCTCCAGGGAAGGAGCTGAAGACTGAGACCCACCTGCAAAGGTGCCGAGGGCTCCTCAGGGTGCGAGGCTCTGGGCTTCACCCCAGCAGGCCCCCCAGGGGAGAGGCGGCCGAGGCCTGTCCTCCTCACCCTCCGCAGCAGCAGCAGCAGCAGCAGCAGCTGGCACCTCTTGGGAAGCTGGGGTGGCCAAGTTCATTTCACTCCCTCTGGAGAGATGGCGAAACCTAGGAAGGGGCTTCCCCAAGGTCACTGAGTTCAGAAGTGGTGGGGGCCGGATCCGAACCGCTGCCCCATCTGAGTGCCCAGCGGTGGTGCCCCCTCCCCAGGCATCCGACCCCTCCCTGCCCCCTGGGGAACTGAAGCTCAGCGGAATCCCACGTGTCCCAGGCCTCCGCCACTGACAATTCCTGAGCAGGGCTTCTCCTTGGCCCCAGGCTTTCCTGGGGAGCAAGAGGCAGAGGCGAGACCGTCGGTGGCAGCAGTTAACCTGGGAGAGGAGGTGGCCCCCAGGGGCGCACAGTGTGCTCACCGTAAGTGAGCCACTCACGACTGAATCTTCATGGAAGCAGCCCGGGCCTCTGCAGCCCCAGCGCACGTCTCGCCAGGCGGGAAGCACCGGGGTGGAGCCCCCCTGGGCCTGGCTGCAGAAGGGTCTGCTGCTGGCTCCCGGCTGTGTGACCTGGGGCCAGGTATGCCCCTCTCTGAACCTCAGGTACCCCGCCAAAGGTGTAAATGAGAATGGCTCCCCCGCAGGGCTGTGGTGAGAGCTGACCTGTAAGAACCCGGCAAAGCTCCAAGTATGGTAGGTGATTGGGAAGTCAGAGCTGTTTTACAGTCATTGAAAAGTACCTCTTGAGCCCTGGCTGGCGTAGCTCAGTGGATTGAGCTCAGGCTGCAAACCAAAGCACCGCAGGTTCGATTCCCAGTCAGGGTACATGCCTGGGTTGCAGGCCATAGCCCTCAGCAACTGCACATTGCTGTTTCTCTCTCTCTCTTTCTCCCTTCCTTCCCTCTCTAAAAATAATATAAATAAAATATTTTTAAAAAAAGAAAAGAAAAATACCTCTTGAATCAAATAGCTTGCATGTCAGTCTTCTCCCTAATTCGCACTGGTCTTCACAGAAATCAGTGAGAGTTCCACACACAGTTCTCCCCCCTGGCTCGGGGCCGGTCCCCCGGCTTGTCCCATCAGTGGGTATTTATTTATCTAGGCCCCCTGTGCCCGCTCAGGCCCCCTGCTGAGGGTGGGCACACAGCGCGAGGCCCAGACAGACAGGCAGACAGGATTCCGCCTGCAGGACTCACGGCCTAGCTATTGAGAGTGCCTGGCAAGGGGACAAAGACAGGTGGGAGGAGGCCAGATAAAATACAAGATGCCAAGTTAGATTTGAACTTGAGATAAACACCCAGTGTTTTAGTATAAGTATATCCCATTCGATATGTGGGATATACTTATACTCAAGTTATTTCTTAGCTGAAATCCACATCTAACTGGGTGTGCTGTGTTTTTATTTTACTTTTTATTGCTAAATCTGGCAACCCGACAGAGCAGGCTTTTCAGCTTTTAGCAGTGCGCCCGCACCTTCCCCAGAAGTCTCCCTCCTGAACAGCCAGACCTGTGGGCTCGGGGGGAAACAGAGGGACAAGACCACGAGGTGAGCACGTCGGCCCCTCGCCTAGGCGACTTTTCAAGGCCTGAAGCACGGGAAGGAAGAGAAAGCCATTACACTCCAGGAGGAGGAGGCAGGGAACCCAGGTGAGGCAAGGCAGAGGGACCCGGGCTTCCGAGAAGAGAGCACGGGCCAGGAGGGAAGAGCATGGTGGGCTTCATGGAGGAGGCAGAATTGAGTCTTGAAGCACAAGCACAGGGTAGCCGGACAGAGAGGGGCTGCTGAAGGACCCCAGTTTGGGGAGGGGAGAGTCTCCCCTCCTGGTAACCCAGGGGGCAGGCCCCGGGGCATTGTCTCCCGCCCCAGACGCCACCTCTCCCAAAGGCCGTTGGCACGCGGGAGACACGCACAGAGATGCCGAGGGAAAGTATACGACACAAAGCAGACGGGGAAGGTGGGGCTGCAGGCGTTGACCTGGGCCATCGGACCCGGCATACAGTCGGCATTCAATAAATGTGCGAGTGGCCCGTCTGATGCCATGTAGGCCCACGGGAGACCCCTGCAGAATGGAGTGGAGTAAGGGGCGTCAGATCCGGTGCAGGTGGGGTCCTCGGGTGCCAGGCCCACCCAGTGACCTTGAGTGACTGCTCCCTCCAGGCTCCTGGGTGCCTTTGTGTCCCCAGCCCCTCCCGGCCACAACACACCCCCATCTCTCCATTCCTTCCCCTCCCAGATGACAAGGCCCAGGTAACCAGAAGGGGCGCCACAATCTCCAGTCCCCTCATTGGGTGAGGTGAAGTTGGGCCTATTTCCTGACTCACTGGCTGTGTGACCTTAGGTAGGTCACTTGCCTTCTCTGAGCCTCAGCTTCCTCACCCACTTGGAGGGCCATGCAGACAGGGTCGGTGGGGAAGGGGTTCCCAGAAGATGCACTCAGCAAAGACCCGGCACCGAGCGCCCACGGTCAGATTCGGTGCCGCCCTGTGCCAGGCTGCTCTCTGGGCGCTGCGGGAGACGGATGGACATTTTCATGTCATGCCCGTTTGCCTTGGCCTTGCTTCCTCCCTCCAAGGGCTGAAGCGGCTCCCGAGGGTGAGGGGAGCACGGCCGCTGCCCCTCATCCCAGCCAGCACCACGGCAGCCGTTCTCACCGCGCGGTCCCAGGCCGGCAGCACCGGCGCTGCCCAGGGTCTCGCCGTGAGCCAGACCCTCTCAGGCGCAGCCCGAAACCCGTGCGTTAACAAGGCCCCAGCGAGTCTGAGGCACGTACAGGTCCTGGGGGAGCACAGGCCTCTTACCCCCACCCCTCCCCGACTCCTAGCGCAGTGTCTGTCTGTCTGTCCCCCTGACACAGTGTCTGTCTGTCCCCCTGAAGCCCCACCGGCTCGGTGCAGAACGCTGGACAGCAGCCCTGCCTGCAGCCTCCACGCACCAGCCCACAATCTGGGGGCCGAGGTTCCTCAACGTCTGGCCCCAGGGTGCCCGCACCAGGACCACGGGGAGCTTAATGAAATGTGAGCCCCCAGGTCCCACCCAGACCTGCTGAGTGACTCCCTAAGGGGGGCCCAGGAATCTGCATTGACCTCCTCCCTCCCTGCTCCTAAGGCGGCCAGCGGTCCCCTAACGGAGCAGAAAGAAGGTGACCCGTGCAGAGAAAGCCAGCCCTGGGCCAGGTGGAGGGAGGGGGGGAACCAGGCTTCAGCCGTGAAGGAGGGCTTCTGGAAGCTTCCCAGACTCAGCATAAACAGCAGCTCCTGGCAGGAGGGGTCTGGGAGCTCGGGCCACGGCAGTGCACCGGCAGTTGGACGTTACTTGGGGGAGCCAAGGGCAGCTGCACTCCGGGGACCTGAAGCTGTGTGGCTCCGGCCCGGGTCGCCCATCCCTCCACCCCTCAGGTAATTCCAATGCCTTTGCTTCCGCCAGGGACAGGTTGGTGGGCTTCAGAGACGCCACGCCTCAAGACTCCTGGGGGCAGGCAGGAGCCGGTGGGCGGCAGCTCCTGGGGCCCCTTTGGGTGGAGGGTGGCGTGGCCCCTGGCAGACAGTCCACCATGCCCTGGGGACACCGTGAGAGGGAGAGAACCCCTCACGGTCGCCCCCCTGCCCCCGCACCTGGGCCCTCCCGAGTTGGGACAGGCAGGGGAGAGGCCACCGGGAGACCCCCAGCCCCAGCCCCTGACCTACAGAGGAGGCTGCCCAAGGTCCCCAGGAGAACCGTGGGCTGGGAGCTCAAGGGAGAGGGCGCAGGCAGGGGTGCGTGCTGCAGAGGAGGCCTGCCCGCAGAGAGAAAGGTCTAGAACAGTGTGGCCCTACAGGCAGCCTTCCTGATACAAGGCAGAACTTTGGGGCAAAGCTGCCGAAAAAGCCAAAATGTCTTTGAGACTGTCCCTCCACCCTGGGCTCCGTTGTGAAGGTGGGAGGGAGTGTCAAGGGGCGGGCTGCCACGGACAGGGCTGAGAGGGTGAGGAGGGGACTCCGGGGGGAGATGACAGGACCCAGGCCCCTCCTGCAAATGTGCCACGGCCTCCAGTTCCCTCTCCACTGGGGCAAACTCAACAAAAGGAATAAGGACTAAGCCCTGGCTGGCGTGGCTCAGTGGATTGAGCGCAGGCTGTGAACCAAAGTGTCGCAGGTTCGATTCCCAGTCAGGGCACATGCCTGGGTTGCCGGCCACGACCCCCAGCAACTGCACATGGACGTTTCTTTCTCTCTCTCTCTCTCTCTCTCTCTCTCTCTCTCTCTCTCTCTATCTCCCTTCCTTCCCTCTCTAAAAATAAAAATAAATAAAATATTTTTTTTAAAAAGGAATAAGGACTGTGTCTCCCGGGCAAGGAGTGACAAGGAGCAGAACTCCACCGCACAGGTCCATGTGGCCCCGGCCTTGACCCAGCCAGCCCTCCCCGTACCGCTTCCACAACATTTTGTTCTGTCTGTATCTCACCCATTCTATCATTTGCTTAATATTTTTCTTTAAAGGGACCCACTATTGTTACTAAATAAATGTATCTATCAGGGACTTTGCATGACTCCTGCAAGGGGAAAACTCAAGACCCCTGCCACAAATAAAAGTAAAAACAAATGACCATGAAAACAAAACAGTGTTCTTCAGCCCTCTCTGGCCACGGCTGCCGGCCAGCAGCTCCTGGTTGTCCAGGGCTGGGGAGTGAGGGCCGCTCCTCCAAACACACCGGGGGGGGGGGGGGGGGGGGGCCCGGGAGGGATGGAGAACAGGCTCACGCCCGAGGGGGCGTGGCTCTGGGTGGCTCCGGAAATCACCCGTCTCTGCGTCCCCAGGGCTACCGACCCCGCACATGGGAAACCCCCACCAAGGGGGACCCGCAGGCCACTGGAGCAGGAGATGGGGCTCCTGCAAGGTGGGGGTCGGGTCTTATGTGACGCTGGAAGGCACTGTTGTCACTCTCTGGCGAGCACCGCTGTGGCGCCCTTACAGACCAGGACACGGAACCCTGGGGTGTGAGCCTGGGCACGGTCTCCTCTGGGAGGGGGCAGACCACGCCCTCCACCCTTTGCCCCCTGCTTGGCTAGTCTATTCTCTACAAACACCCCACATTTTTTCAGGGGCTCCCTCCACGGAGGTGCCCGCCCCGCCCCACACTTCTGGTTCAGCCTCGCCCCATGCAAAGCCCGCGATGCCTGGGATACGAAGATGAAGTTGGTGTAGGTGACAGCGATCACCATCATGGAATGTCACGTGCAGACAAATACTGGCAGGTTTTAAACGTGTCAGACGATTTCAAGTAAAGAAACTTAAAACTGAACATCTCTGTGCATTAAGTCAGCCTAGCCTGCGGATTGCAACAGATCCCTGCCACTCTGTTCCGCTCCTGGCTCCGAGTCACCGTCCGAAGAGCGAAGCGAGGCTGTGACGATCGGGGTAGCGCGCGCTGATGGGCACTGCGTCCCGCACAGGCTCAGAGTCCGAATCCCTGCGCCTGGACTCGCAGGCCCGGACAAGGGGACTCCCCTTCCTCAAAGCACCGGTGAGGAGCCCGAGGGACCTACTCAGGCTCCAGCTGTCCCTGCGGTCCTCTGGTTTTCTGGGGCGCGGTTGGCAGCGGGGCGTGGCCGCCACGGGCAGAGCTTCCGCTCACTCGGCCACGCCCACAGGGTGCAGGAGGCGAAGGGAATGCCCCGGGAAGGTGACCGGGACAGCGCGAGGAGATTCACAAGGGTTCATGTGGACCTGAGGCACCCCCTCTGCTGAGGGGAGTTGGCCACCAGAAGGAACAGCTAGCTGCTGAGGCTGCACGCCTGGTGCCCGCCCCAGCCAGGTCAGCGGGAGGCCGTGCTGGCCCCAGGGCAGGGCAAGAGCCTCCCAGGGAAGGTGCGGTCACCTGTCCCTCACTCATTTATCAAAGTGGTACCATCCATGACCTATGTTCCGGTCACTGCCGTGGCCAAATCCACAGCCCTGCCCTTGGGGGGCTCGGAACGGGTCAGCAGAGCAACAGAGAGGTGGGGTCAGGTGGGGCCTAGTGGGCCAGCAAGGACTTTGGATCCTCCCGCCCCGTGATAAAAGCCGCTGGAGGGTTCCCAGCCCTCGGGAGGCGATCTGACTTGCATTTTAAAAGAATGGTTTGGGCTTCAGTGTGGAGAAGAGACTGGAGGAGGAGGAGGGTGAAGAGGGCGGAGATGGTCAGTTCATGCAGGTTCAGAGGCTGTGGCTGGCCTGGGGGTGGGGGCACACCCAGGAGACCGGGAGGGGGCCAGGTTCCGGGTGTGTTGGCACCCCGTGGATGGGAGAGACAGGAGCCCAGGCCGACTCCGAGAGTTGGGACCTGAGAAAAAGGAAGCACGGAGTTCCCATGTCCCGTGGGGCAGGCTGGTTGGTGCCCAGCAGGTGGGGGACGCGACCTGGGACCAGCTAGGTGGGAGGAGCTATGCGCTGTCCCTGGGGAGGGGTCTGGGGGGCCCAGAGCGGGGCCGTTGTGCGCAGAGCGCAGGGGGCTGAGAGTGTGTGCAACCGAGACCAGAGTGTAACCCAGTGAGAAGAGAAGGAGCAGGGGGGAGAAGGTCAGAGAAAAGGGGTCAGAGGTCGCAAGGGACGGAGAATTAGGGAGTCGAGGCCACGGAGGGAGTGTGTGCCCAGACGAGAGGCCGAACGTGCGGGGTCATAACACGGGAGGCTGGGGATGGAGGCCGCCAGTGGGGGAGGGCGGTCAGCACTGGCAAAGGCGAGGTCCAGGTGTCCCCACGGCAGTAGCAGTGAGACAGGAGCTGAAGTGTCTTTGGAGGAGAGGATTTCAGAAAAATGGGATGCGACGGCGGGCGAGGGGAGGGCGAGTTCGGAGGGAGCCCAGAGCAGCCCTGCCCGCACGCGGCTTTCTGCCCTTCCGGTTCCGGGGCCGGGGGGGGGGGGGGGGGGGGGCGGCGCTGGGGGCGGGGCGTTCCTGCAGGTTGCCTGGGCTCCCATGCCAAACCAACCACCTTCTGTTCCACGAAGCAAATGCACCCCTTGCCGGGGGCTTCTGGCAAAGGCCACCTTCCAAGTTTGGGGCTTTTTTCATTGTAAAACACACATCACACAAAATGTACCGGCTACACCAAGTAAAGCAAACACTTGAGTAGTGTTGCATCTGTTCACAACGGTGTGCAGCCGCCAGCTCCTCCCCTCTTCCCAACGGTCTCCCTGAAACAGCGGCTTCCCATCCTCCCCCGCCCCACCCAGCCCCGGACCACCACCATTCTGCCGTGTCACTGTGAACCCCACGGCCCCGGGGACCTCAGAGAAGTGGACCCACGCAGTGTGTGTATAGATGCGGGTGCACAAGTGTCTCTTCAAGACCCTGCTTTCAATGCTGTACACCCAGAGCGGCACAGGTGGGTCACGTGATCCCTCTGCGTTCAGCGGGTGGGGGAAGCCCAGACCGTTCTCCTGAGCAGCTGCCCCGCTTTACCGCCCAGCAGCGCTCCGGAAGGGCTCCGATCCCTCCACGTGCTTGCCAGCGCTGGTTATCCCCTCTTTATCCCGTGGTAGTTCCACGACCACCAATGTCCTTGGTGAGGCGAAGGCATGGGGTGGGGGAAGGGGCAGCTGGAGAAGAGCAAGAAACCTGCAAGCTGGGGGGGGGGGTTGGAGGGGGGGCAGTGAGTGTGGCCGAGGTGCAGGCATGCCCTCAGAGACAGGCTGGAACTGTAGCTGGTGAGAGGGACCCTGGAGAGCCCCGGAGGCCCTGGGAGGAACCTGGGTGTCACTCAAGAGGTGGAGGGGGGGGGGGGAGGGGCTCCTGCAGGGCTCTGAGTGGAGAGTGAAGGGACCACCGCCTGGAACACAGGTCCATCCTTGGGTGCGGGCAGCAGGGGGCCGCGGGGAAGAGACGGGATGGGAAGTCAGACGTGAGAGGTGGAGACCAGGAAGGGAGGAAAGGACACTGCTGAGGGGTGCCCGCCACCGTCAGCTCGAACTATAGGGAAGCCCCGCACAGAGCCGCCCCACGCCAAGCTCGCCCTCTGCCTCGGTCCCCTCAGCTTACCTGGCCGGGTGGGTACACGGCTGCCCCAGTTTCCAGATGAGAAGACTGGGGCTCCGAGAGCCTAAGGAACTCGCCCAAGGTCTCAACGCCAGTAAACAGCAGGGCCGGGACTCAGGCTCCAGTCTGTTTCCCGTGACCCCGCAAGCATTTATCGGACGCCTGCTGTGTACCAGGCCCCGCACTGCCAAATGCATCGCTCTGAACAGCCCCTCCACACCAGCCGCAACAGTGGCCGCCCTCCGCGCTGCTGGAGGACCTGGTGCCTGAAGGTGATTCGCCAGGGTGCGAAGAACCTGGAGAACGACTGGAAACTGGCTAAACCGTGAGCGCTACCGCAGCGCGCGCAGGCAGACTCACCCCACTCAGACTTTGCCGGCCTGGGAGGGTTCTCGGCCAGCGCCGTCAAGACGAGGGCGGTCCCAGGAAATCACAGACCGCCCGCAGCCTCCCCTCCCCAGCGGACACGCCGGCGGGTTCCCAGTGGTGGGCGTCTGCACAAAGGGAGAGCGGAGGAAGGCTTCCATCCGGGCAACTGCCGTTCCTGCAGGCCGGAGCGGCCGGATTTTGCTGGCAAGTTCCTATGGGTCAGCCTAACGCAGAGTCACCAGCCATGTCACTTGTGTTCCTTTGCCCAACGTTTGGCGCGTTCCGGCCGAGTGCTGACTGTGGGGACGCCGAGAGGAACAAAACGCCTGTGGCTCCGGCCCTCCTGCAGCCGTGGCCTGCTGGGGTCGCAGGGGTATGAAACACACAGTTACAGGCGCGGTTACCAGGGTGAGGGCAGCCGTGCGGGGCAGCGGGGGCAGCCTCCCTGATGGCGTGCCGTCCAAGGGACACCCAAAGCGTGAGCAGGAGCTGCCCCAGCAAAGCGGCAGGAGGAAAGTGTCACCGACAGGAAAATGAGGGACTGGAGGACACTAAGGGAGTGGACAGAGAAGGACACCCCGGGTTCGTCAGGGTGGACACGGGCTGGCAGACAGAGGGAAGCCAGAGTGTCGCCTGTCTGGGTCTCCGAAGGTCAAGGCAAACAGGGCTTACCGTCAAGAACAGTTTAACAGGCATAGAATCTTCGAAACTCTTCCTGGTGTGTTTTCCCCTTTTGCTAATTCTGTATTTTTGTCCTTCTTCTTCTCTCTCTAGCCACCGCCGTGAAACAAACCAGAAGGCCTTTGCCCCACGAAGGACCGGTGGGTAACACCCGTACCACCGAGTAAGGGAGAAGGAGAGTCCGTCATACAGATACTTCCTGCCAGGCAGCAACGGGGAGTGGACGAGAGGTGGGGGGCAGGACGGGGGGATGGAGCAGCGTGGGAGGAGGCGGGAGGTCAGGCCGGAAGTCCTGGGCAGTAGAGGGATTTGAACAGGTTTAGGGGGTGTGAGCACATTCACGCCGGCGCCTGTGCCCCGGGGATGGGTCCCCATCGGGCCTGGCACTGCGTCCCACGTGGCGAGGCTGCAGCAGAGAGGAAGCGTCTGCAGGTCCCCGGGCAGGTGGCACTGAGGACGGCCTCACAGAGACCCCCACTGCAGCGGAGCACAGTTAAGTCCAGTCACTGAGAGGGCCCGGGGATGACTTTATGGGCTGAGTTATGTCCCCAAAAGATACGTACCCGTGAATGTAACCTCACGTGCAAAAGGGGCCTTTGCCGGTGTACCCACGTTAAGACGGAGTCAGGAAGGGCGTGTTAACCCTGAGAGGCTGTGTCCTTACAGGAAGGAACTCCGTGTGGGTGTACACAGGCAGAGATCCCGCGCAGGCAGCACACGCCGGGGCCCTCGGAAGCTGGAAGAGGCAAAGAGGGGTCCTTCCCTGGGGCTTCAAAGGGAGTGTGGCCCTGGTGACCTGTTGGTCTCAGATTTCAGACCTGCAGAACCGTGAGACAAGACATTTCTATTCTTTTAAGCCACCCAGTTCGGGGCACTGCGTTACAGCAGCCACAGAGAACGAATACTGGTTCGGTGAGGCTTGGCCCCAAGATGAGACGTCTGGGAAAAACAAGGCCCACCGTCAGCATCGGCGGGTGCCAGCATGGTGCCCACAGACCAGGGCCATCCAGACCGGCCACCCTGAGGTACGGGGACAGCAAGCGGGACAAGGCACGCCCTCCCCAACCCCTCTAGGCCACGCACACTCCTCCACACAGCCGGACACCACCTGAGAAAGAAAACAGAAAGGAGACCCCCCCCCCCCGAAGCCCAGAGGGACCACCCTGACAGGCAATGGGGGCTTCAAGGGGCCGGAGATTCGCCTGGGAAAGACTGTTCTAGAGAGAAAGAGGCTGACTTCCGGCTTTGTCGCCCCCGTGCCCCGCACCATCGGGACATCAGCCGGAGAGGGGGCCGAGGGAGAAAGGAGACCGCTTACAGAAAAGCAAGGTATTTCGCACGCCCTGGTCCAAGAACGTGCGTTCCTCCCTACCGCACTTGTCTTTACGAACAGCCCCCGCGGACAGCCCCGGGCGCCTCTTGCAGCACCAGCAGCGGAGTGACTCGCAGGCAGAAACCCGGGGTGGAGTGGACCGGTGCCTCCCTGGATGGGGCGACCGGATTCGCCACGCGGATGTCCACCGGAGCACGACGTAAAAACGAGATGTCGGAAGCAACCCAAACGCCCAACCACAGGGGACAGGGGACATCAATGCCACTGAAGTCATGCCGTGGGCAACTGTTTAATAGCATGGAGGGAGGTTGCGATAAGCGCTGTGTAACAGTCATAACAGACCAGCCTAAAAACTGTATCTACCGTACGGTTCCACTCTTTATGTGATGTTGCTGTACCAGGCCAGCTGCCTTAACAAACTGCCGGAGTTCAAGGACAACCCCACAAAGGTTGACGTCGCCCTCATGGAACTCTCGGGGGACGGTGAAGTCTCCCTACTCCTCCACAGGGTCACTGAGGAACCCAGGCTTTCCCCCGCCCCGCACGGGTGGCCGCCCTCCGGGCGTCTCTGGGCCACACTGGAAGAAGAAGAGTTGTCTTGGGCCACACATTAAATACAGTGCAACATATGATCAGAAAAAAAAACTCATCATGTTTTCAGTAAATTTATGATTTTGTGTCGGGCCACATTCATAGCCATCCTGGGCACCCCTGCCTAGGGTCCTCACCGAGTCCCCCACTGAACCCTTCCTATCCCGTGAGCAGCAGGAGAAGAGAGAGGGCAAGAGGTTCAGGTTTGAGGAGCCAGGCCCAGAAGTGGGTGACATCACTTCCTCCCGTGTTCCATTGGTCAGAACGCAATCACGTGGCACCCCGCTCACAGGGGAAGCTGGGAAATGCAGTCTAGCTGGGTGCCAGACGGGAAGAGAAGTGGGATTTGCTGAGCACAGTAGATCTGCCACCATCAATGTGCACAGGAAAAAAATACTGCAAAGAAATAACATTTGAACTGTAATTCTTTCTGGGTGGCGAAAGTCTGGGTATTCAAAGTTTTTCCTTATTTATGTCACTTGGAACTTTCAAATATTCTGAAATAAATGTCTAGCACCTTTGCAGAGACAAAAACAATGTAATTTAGTCACTGACAGAATGTTCTCCAGGCTTCCTTTGGGATCTGGACAGGCTCGTGTATCGTTAGGTTTCAGGGTCAGACTTAGAGGTTAGGTGGTCAAGGAAAGTTACATCACCTTCCTCGGCCTCAAAGTCTCCGTGCCTGCAAATGGAAAACAAAAACATAGTGGTGGCTTCGCACAAAAGAATTTAGTGTCTCACAGTCCAGGAGAGAAAAGTCTGAAGTCACAGTGTCAGGGGACCCGTGCTTCCTCTGAGTCCCTGAGAGAACCTTTCCCTTCCTCCGCCTGGCTTCCGGCAGGGGGCTGGCGATCCTTCGCTTGCTGCCGCATCACTCTGTCACCACTTGGCGTTCTCCCTGTGCGTCTCTGTCATCTTCTTATGAGGACACCAGTCATATTGGACAAAGGCCTGCCCTGCTCGTGTGTGACATCATCCTAACTAATTACGCCGGCAACTCCCCTATGTCGGAGGACGGTCACACGCTGTGCTATTAGGGGTAGGCCTTCAATGTATCTTTTAAGATTTTCTTTATTAAAAAAATGTAGTGGCTGTAGTTAATAATACTGTATTGCATATTTGCGAGTTGCTAGGAGAATAGATCTTAAAAGTTCTTATCACAAGAAAACAAAATTCTGTAACTCTGTGTACTGACAGATGTTGTCTTGTGCTTATTGTGGGGATTGTTTCACGATATATACAAATGTCAAATCATTCCATTGTACACCCAAAACTAATATAATGTGTATTAATTATACCTCAAAAAAGGAATGCCCAAATTATCATCTTTATTTATCCTTCATGCCACCCAAAGTAAACAAAAAACACAAGATATAAAATTTACCATCTTAATCATTCTTAAGTGTCCGGTGTTGTGGTATTAAGTACAGTCACACTGTTAAGTAACCATCACCACCATCCATTCACAGAACTCTTTTCATTGTGCAACACTGAAACTCTGGACAAGTTAAACACCAGCTCTCCATTCCCCTCCCCCAGTCCCTGGCCACCACCCTGGTACATTCCGTCTCTATGCATTTGATGCCTCCAGGTTCCTTGAGGAAGCATAATCATGTGGTATTCATCCTTCCATGACTGGTCCCCTCACCACCTGCAAACCCAGCCTCTGCACAGTCCCAGGCCGGACAGACTGTGTGGCCAAAGAGGTGAGCGAGACGCAGTGCCCACCACGGAGGGTGCTCAGGGGCAGGAGGAAGCAGGCATGAGTGAGGATCTTCTTGAATCCCAGTGGTCCGTGATGAGCACATTTGGGTTCTGGAGAAGGACCATGAGGGGGCCCTTAACCTCACCTAGAGGTCAGGGAAGGTTTCCTGGGAGAGACCAATGAAAGTCCAAGGCCAGGCCAAGAGCTGGAACCACACAGGCAAAGGCCAGGAGGTGTCAAATGCCCTGGGGGATGAAGAGAACCAGAAGAGGTTGATATTACAGTAGCAGGGGAGATGGGGAGAGGGAGGAGGTGGGTCTGGAGGAGGCAGAGGGCAGGTCAAGGGCCTCCAGCCCCGAGTTTGGACTCTGCCCTGCAGGTACCTGGGGCTGTGGACAGAGGGGAGGGGGATGAGAGAAACCAGAGCAATGGACAGGTGGCTACCAAGGCTGTTGCGGGAGTGTCATGGGCAGCCAGAAAGGGAGGAGAGAGGAGGTGAGATGCAAAGAAATGTTGAAGCTAAAACTGTTAAGGCTGGTACGGCGGGCAGAATAATGTTCCGCATGAGGCCACGTCCTAATCCCCCAAAACATGACTGTTACGTGACGCGGCAGGAGAGAACTCAGGTTGCAGGTGGAAGCAAAGTTGTTGATCAGCTGACTGCGGGGTGGGGAGATCATTCGGACTCATCAGGGTGGGCCAACGTAATCCTAAAGGTCCTCAAGTGTGGAAGCGGGGAGAAGAGTCAATGTCACGGTGAAGAACAACTCCGCTGGCCACTCCTGGCCTTGCCGATGAAAGGGGGTCACCAGCCAAAGGATGTGTGTGGCCTCTACACCTCGAAAAAGCAAGGAATGATTCTCCCCTCAAGGCCTCCAGAAGGACAGCAAGGCTCCCCACGCTGGAATTGAGCCCAATCAGTGCTGTGGCAAGAGAATGAATTTGTGTTGTTTTAAGCCCCTAAGTTTGTGGTGAGTCGTTATAGCAGCAACAGGAAACTGATACAACCGGCGGTGGAAATGGGGATAGGGCTATGGGGGGAAGGGGGTATTAAGGGCATCTGGCTTGGGGACTGGAAGGATGGCAATGCCACCAACCATGAGGGGCCACAGGTGGGTAAATATGATATGTGGGGAAGGTGAAGTCTGTCTACTGACCTGAGCCGCCCAGTCTAGGCCTTTGCTGGGCAGAGCCCAGGGTCCCCAGTGTGGGGGGCTGGGGGTGGTGGTGGCTGTTCCATCATCACATTTGGGGATGCAGTAGCTGTTGTAGGATGGATGGATGGCGAGATCCCCCACAATTCCTTGGGTCTCATTTTTCAAGCATCAAAACAACCACGCTCGATAAGTGTTCACTTCCCGAACAAGCCAGAGAAAGAGGATTTAATCTTGGAGGATGCAGGTCAAGGCTGGGTTAGAAGCCCAGAGCATACACAAGGACACTGTGGGCTCTCAGGTGGGAAGAGAGGCCGGCGCACCGGGCTTTTCCTGGAGGAGGGAGAGCCGGTGGGGCTGGCTGGAAACATTTCCCACCTCGCTTTCCACAGCAATTCTTTATTGTTGTTTCTTTTCTTCAAAATACAAAAGGCGGGCGTGGGGGAGTTTCTGGCTCGCAGGAGGAACGCAGGGCTCTTCCCCACCCAGGCCGCGCTGGCCTCTCCGCCGGCTTCGTCCCCCGCCTCCCCCGGCCCTTTGTCTGGCTCCCGCGCTGCAGCGCACATGGTCCCCTGTCAAATTCTGGGCAGCTCCGGGGAACACGTGTGGAGAAGCTGGCAGCTCTGCCAGCCCCGCGTAACCATGGAAACAGCAGCCAATGGGAGGCCCGCATTGCCCGCAGGGGCGGGGCCGAGCGCCGCCGGAACAGGAGGGCCGGGTGGGGAGGGGCGGGGCGACGGTGTCAGAAAACTGAGGGCGGGGCCAGGTCAAACCCGCGGGAGCCCGGGCAGTCCACAGTACCTGAGTTGCTCTCGCTCTTAGCCGTACCACACAGTTTTGTTAACATCTTGACAGCCTTTGCTTGTCTCTCCTGGGATTTTCTTTGCCTTTAAGTCTAAGGTTAAGATTCTAGAATCCAGCAGACCCGGGTTCAGATCCTGCCAGAAGCACTGAGCTCTGTCCCTGGTGCCAGTAACTGAACCTTGCTGTGCCTCAGTGTCTTCACCTAGGAAGTTAATTCAAGGTCACTGTAAAGCCCCAGCAAGATAATAGCGATTCGCCCCAGCCTGCTGAGCACGTGCTCAGCAAACAGCAGTGGCCCAGTGACGAAGGTCTTTCTCCCGACCTTCCAGAAAGGAGGACCTGCAGGGTATGAGGAGTCCACCCCTGTCAGTTGGAGGCTCCCAGGGTGTCGACCTCAGGCTGATTTACCCAAGGTCGGTGTCAACGCCGGCCTCCACGCGCCCATCAACAAAATGGGAAGGTGGGCCTGAACTCGGTCAGGACCCCGAGTTCCTGGAAGCAGACACGGAGCTTAGCACCCCCAGGAGCAGGGGCAGAAAGAAAGTTTTGGTGCCAAGAGCTGGGGGTCTGGGCACGGCAGCCACCCGGCCAGGGACCCACACAGCATTTTCGCCTCTCTGAGTGAAAGCTTCTTGTAAAACCGTGAGGATGGTGCCTGCTGACCTCCCGCTCTGTATGGTGGAGAATGCGAAATGAGGAAATGGATTCTCAAAAAACCTGTTTGCTTCCAGGGAAGCGGGAGAGATCAATGGATGCAGAAACAGATGGCGAACTGTGCTGGGAGAGGCCTGGCTCCTCCCTCCCGGCTTCCCCAGGGTCCAGCATGGGGCCTGGGACACACCTCCACCAGCCAGGGGCATCCATTCGCCGGAATGTGTCTTTCACTCGTGTGAAGAAGTGGAAATGCGTTCATTCCTCCACTCATCGGCTCCTTCATTCACTTGTTCATTCCACAAAGTTTTCTGTGGGTCTGCTGCGTGCCAGGTGCGCTGCTAGGCTGTGGGGTGACCGCAGAGAACAAAACCCAGCCCCCAACCTGAACGCAGTCATCTGGCTGGGGAGACAGACGGTAAAGAAATAAACACACAAACAAACACGTGTCCACAAGTATCCACGAGTGCCCAGAGAGGAAAATGCAGGAGCTGTGAGAATAAAGGAAATGAAAAATGAGTCTGAGGGAGAAAGCAGGCAGGGCAGGCTTCCCGGAGGAAGTGATATTTCAGAGGAGCCTAAGGGGGGAGCGGGAGTCAGCCCGGGGGGGAGGGGAGGAAAGGTATTCCGGGCAAAGGGGACAGTGTGCCTGAGGCCTTGGGCATTCTTGGAAGGAGAGGTTCCATGTGGCCCAGAGGCCAGCAAGGGGAGCAGGTGCTGGCTGAGGGTCTTGACTTTGGAAAAGGACCACGAAATAGTTTCCTGCGGATTTGCGGTGAAACACACACCCTGTTTTTCCATGTGGTCCCCTTGGCTTGGCTCATACGCATTCTGGCCCCACCTGCCTCCTTCCTTTTGCGGTCTGCGGGCCCTGGGTGCTGCGGCGTCAGACTAGGTTCATCGTCGCTCAGCACGCTCCACTGTGACAGACAAGGAGACACACCCCCGTGAAAGGCTGTTGACACCAGGGTTACAATTAGGGTTGGGTTTGGGTTTGGGGTGAGGGTTGGATTTGGGGCTATGGTGAAGCTCAGAGTTCGATGCTGAGTTTTGGTTAGGGTTGGGTTTGGGGCTCTAGTTGGGTTTGGCATTAGATTTTGAGTTTTCAGCCAGGGTTGGGTTTTGGTCAGGGATAGAGTGGTATCGGGTTCGGGCTAGGATAGGGTTGAGGTTAGATTAGGGTTAGTGTTGGGTCCAAGATTAGGGGCTGGCACTGGAGTTAGGGTTTGGACTGTGGACGTAAGTTCCATGAAATACACACTGGCACCCAACAGACAGTCTGGGACAGAGTGGGTGCCTAGTGACTATCTTTAATGAATTCATTTGTAGGTTATCGTGAACCCAAAAGACAAAGTAGCCAGACAGTGTCATTTCCCTGGACCTTCTGGTTATTTGTCTGTGTTTTGCTCAGAGTGAACAGACTGGTGAAACTCACCAGGCACTAATTTTATATTCTTCTCTTTAAGGCTGCGCTAAAATCATTCCATGTAGGGAACGAGAGGAAAGCAGTGTGTGCGTGCTCGAGCCGGCGACCAAGACAGGGGAACCAGGAGCCTAGGAGACCCGGTCCTTGGAAACCACCAGGGTGCAGGGATGGAGGTGGGTTCCAGCAAAAGTCACGGCACGGCTACCGGGGAGGTGGACAGAACTAGATCAGCCCGGAAGGTGATGTTCAGATGAGGAACTGGGGAAGAAAAAGGCAAAGAGCTGACCAATAAAGCTAAAAAAAGTGGGCAGACCACAGGTGGCCGAAGGCCTTGTAAGCCGTATAAATGCAACCCAAGCGACTCAGGGGCCCGTGCAGCCCCATCCCCCCGGAGTCTTATTAAAAGAAGCTTGGATCTTGGCTGGTGTGTCTCAGTTGGTTAGAGCATCATCCCATAAACCGAAAGGTCACAGGTTCGATTCCTGGTCAGGGCACATGCCTAGGTCGCTGGTTCATCGGGGCGATGCTTCTCTCTCGCATCAGTGTTTCTCTCCCTGTCTCTCTCCTTCCCGTCCCCTCTCTCTAAAACCAATAAGCATGTCCTTGGGTGAGGATTTTTAAAAAAAAAAGCAAGCTTGGGACAGCAACCACAAATTATTTATGGGAATTTCCAATATTGTTTTGTCTTGCAAAGCGTATTCAGGAGGATCCAATCGCTGACCCGCAGCCAGGCTTCTCCACACCCTGGCCTCTCGCTCCAGGGCTCTGGTCTCCCGTCTGCCACGGAAGGCCCCGCATGCCGCCCCCACGTGCCGCCCCCGCCTGTGGCTTCCCCGCCCGCGCTCTGCTCACTCGGTTCTTCATCACCCTACAGCCCAAGGCAGCCTCGGGGCCTCGGGTTCTGTGTTTCCTCTCTGTTCTCCCCACATCGTAGCGCCCCCAGAAGAACAGCCTAGAACTGACCCAGCAAGGGCACACCCCTGCCCCTCGCCCCCCCCCCCCCCCGCCATCCTGCCGCACCAGGAACCAGACGGCAAAAGGCAGGGCTGTCCACAGAGGGCGGGAGGAAGGGCTGAACGGGCAAGGTCCAGATTCTCATCCAGGTGCGTGGGGAGCGTTCCGTGACTTGTCCACTGGTGTCGGCCACGGTGTGAAGATTTCACCATCTCCAGTGGACAGCGGGCGGCCAGGGGACAGGGTTGAAGCTGTCAGACCTTGGAGCTCCTTGGAAGCAGGACTCCGTGTTCTGTGATGGGCACCCAGAGATCCCAGTTAAATATGGGATGCGTGACAGGCAGTGATGGGTGAATGGATGGATGGACGCGTGGATGGAAGGCTGGGTTACTGAACCCCATGAACGTTCTGGATTTGCACGCAGGCCTCAAGGACCCCCAGAAAATTACACACTCACCACAGCCTCTCCCTCTGTTCGTGTTCCTCACTGTGGAGCCTGCTGCTCACAGACCTGTCAACGGTGACCTCCAGGTTCTTGGGGGGGGGCAGGGGGGCCATGGGGGGCAGCAGGCGGCAGGTTCCTCCACCCACACAGCAGAGCGACCTGGCCCGCCTCCACCAGTGTGCTGGGAACGGCCCGGGCTCCCCTGGGCAAGCCCACGGCGCCCGGGAAACCTCCCAGTGCTCTTGGCTCTGGCAGTAATTTTGGTCTCCAGCAGCACACAAAAATAGCTCCAAGGACACACAGGGGGCAGGAGGGGGGAGACCAGGTCCCCCACTTCCAGAGCATCTAGATACACACGACGGCCATCTCTCCCTCTGCAAGGGCCCGCTGCCGCCCTGTGACTCCGGATTTGAGCCTGGGCCTGTACCTGTCTCAGAGCCACGGGCCCACACTCAGAGAGCCCCTCGCTCAGTGGCCCCCGTCACCCTGCTTCGGGCAAAAAGAGGCAGAGGTGGACGTCCTGGGGGAAAATGGCCGAGATCCGCCCACTGCCGGCGCCCAGCGCCCTCCTGCAGGGCCGCTGCGTGGTGCAGGACGGAAGGCTGCGTTCCGGACGGGGCCCCAGGAGCCTTCGGGGCAGGGCAGGGGGGGGAGGGGGGGACATCCAACACAGGGTCCCCAGTGCTTCGATCCCCCGAACAGTGCTGATGCAGATGTGTACCCCAAACCCGGCCCTGCAGAGCCCAACCCCGGGGGGCCAGATGCGACCCCAGCAGCAGGAAACACCCTCAGGCAGGGGTGGGGGGGCGGGAGGGGGAGGGGAAGAAGCACCTCAGTAACAGGCTGACTACGAGCACAGGCCCCCCATGGGCACCTCCCGGAATCCTACACCCCCAAGGGGGACTTACCACCAGTTGTCCCCGTCATACAGACGAGCAAAGCGAGGCTCGGAGCGGGAAATGACGCAGCACACAGCGTGCAGGGCACACAGCCAGCAGGGACAGAGGCAGGATTTGAACCCGGGGGTGGCGGGGTGGGGTCAGGGGTCTGTGCTCCCGGCCTCTGCACTGACGGGATGGGCCGAAGGTGGGGTCGGTTTTCCTCCCTACCTCCCAAAGGCCCCAAAATAGACCTGCTTTCCTAATGCAGGTCTCCTCCCCTCAGCTCCGCAAATACCCACGTTCCCAGGCCCGGCCCAGGGCGGGGCCCTCGGGAGCGTGGTGCCCAGCAGGGCCTATTTCTGGCGGCGGCCCTGGGCTGGCCACAAGCGGCCTTCTGTGGTGGCCTCGGCCACAGCCCGCAGCCCAGGCCCAGGCCCTGGCCCGGCCTCCAAAGGGCCCATTGTCCCGCTGCCGGGGCCCGCCGGGCCTGGCTCCTGGACATCCGGAGTCCGGGGCAGAGGGTGACCTCGGGCAGGGTGGACTGAGGGGCCTGTGTGGGAGCTGCAGCCGGCTCAGAGGACGGCCCCAAGTCCACCGTGCCTGCTGGGGGAAGAAAACAGACTCCACCTCGGGTCAGGCCTCGGGCTGGCCTTGGACAGGCCCCCAGGTGACACAAAAACACACATACACACTCTGGAGGGGACAGAGCTGAGGACAGCAGCCGCAGGGAAGCAAGGGGTGGAGGGTCGGGGTTTACAGCAAGCAGCTCGGCTGGGGTTCTAATGCTGGCTCCTCCAGTGCCAACCGTGAGCCCTGGGCGGTTTGTGCCGCCTCGCAAGCCCCAGCCTCCTCATCCATGAAATGGGCCAGGCACCACCCCCACTGCACAGGTGAGCACACCCGGCTTCACAGAAGCAGCCGGCCTGAGCCACCCAGGTGGGATTTTTTTTTAACATTAAAAAGGTTTATTAGGAATAGTTTCAAACCCGCCCAAAAGTAAGTGCACATTATAATAAATTCCCATCACCCACCATTCAAATCAATAATCCCCGGGGGGCTTGCCACACCTGTTTCATCAATCCTTTTGGGTTTCTTTGTTGTCGTTGCCACCGACGTGAATGTGACACCAGCCCAGGACGTGTCATTTCATGTCGCATGTTTCAGCGTCCCTCCGAGCACCAGACCAGTGCTCTCTGTCGTCACAGCGCCGCCCTCACACCCAGCCACGCGAGCAGCAGCCCCGCCCCGCGGTCTGCATGCCCAGCGCGCCGGGCGGGCGCCCCCGCTGTGGCCCCAGCACCGCCTCCTGGACGCGTGCTTGAATGGGGACCTGGCTAAGACCTGCCCGCGGCACTCGGTGGTTCTGCCCCAGAGATTTTTAAAGAAATTTATTTTCATGCCATTTGGCTTACGGAAGAAACGGAGTCCGCTGTCCCGTTCAATGTCCCGTCCTGGCCTCGTCTGCGGGCTTCCCCGCGGTGCCATTCAGCTGTTGCTCTACCCCTGTATTTCTGGTGAAGGAGAAAACCAGCCGCTTCTTTGTTAAATAACTGGTTTTAATGAGATGCAATTCACATACCACAAAATTCACCCTTTGCGAGTGGGCGATTCGATGGTTTTTAGTCCACAGACGTGCGCGGCTTCCCCACCATCCAGCGTTTTCACTGGCTGAGAAGGAAACCCCGCCTCCGCCAGTGCCCCGCCCCCCCCGCTGCCCCGCCCCCAGCCCCTGGCGACCACCAATCTCCGTTCCGTCAGACGGTACGTTTGCCCGTTCTGGACACTTCATACAAATGGAGTCATACCGTATGTGGCCTCTTGTGACAAGCTGCTTCTACTGAGCGCACTGTTTTTAAGGTGCATCCGTGCGGGCATCAGTACTTTGCTCCTGTTGATTGCTGAGCCATCTCCTTACTGTCGCATGAATGCACCGTCTTTTGTTGACCCATTCGTCAGCTGACGGGCGTGGAGACCGTGTCCACTTTTTGGCCCTCAGGGCTAAGAGTCAAGTGTCCGAGTATTGGTGTGAATCTATGTTTTCAAGTCTCCCGGGTAGATTCCTAGGAGTGGAATTGCTGGGTCGTACTTAACTCCATGTTTAACATTTTAAGGAAGCACCAAAATGTTTTCCAAAGTAACTGTACCACTTTATTTTACAATCCCACCAGCATGGCACGAGGGTTCTGCTTTCACTGCCTCCTTGCCAACACTTGTTATTGTCCACCTTTATTTTTTTGGGCCATGCTAGTGGGGATGCGATGAGATCTCACTGTGGTTTTGATTTACATTTCCCTAATGACCGGTGGTGGTCAGCGTCTTTTCACATGCTTGTTTCAATTTGTGTCTCTTCTTTGGGCACGTGACAATTCAAATCCTTCACCCACTTTTCAGTGGGATTATTTGTCTTTTATCGTTGAGTCGTAAGAGTTCTCTGCATATTCTGGATACAAGTCCCTTATCAGATACGTGATTGACAGAACCCGTCTCCCACTCCGTGGGTTGTCCTCCCACTTTCTTGGTGTCCTCCAAAGCACAAAGCTTTACATTTTGACGAAGCCCCATTTATCTACTTATTCTTTCGTCCCTGTGTCTTTAGTGTCCTATGTCTAACCCGAGGTCACGAAAATCTACTCTTATGTTTTATTCTAGGAGGCCTGGAGTTTTCATTCTCACATTTAAGTCCCTGATTCTTTCCAAATTCACTTTTGTGTACGGTGTGAGGCAGGGGTCCCGCGCCATTCTTCTGATGTGTCCATCCAGTCGTCCACTCCATCTGTTGAAAGGACCGTCCTCTCCCCATTGCGTGGTCTCGGCACTCTTGTCAAAAATCAATTTAACATAAATGTGTGGGTTTATTTCTAGATTCCCGATTTTATTCCTTTACTCTAGTTTGTCCCTATGCTGGGGCCACACAGTCTAATTCCCGTAGAGGTGTGGTGAGTTTTGAAGTCAGAAGGTGTACATTCTCCAATTTTGTTCTTCTTTTTCAAGACCATTTGGCTGTTCAGGGTCTCTCCCATTCCCATATAAATTTTAGGATCCGTATGTCAATTTCTGCAAAAGCACCAACTGGAATTTTGATAGGGGTGTCACTAAATCTATAGATCACTTATAGATTTGGTTGGTATTGCCATTGTAACAATATTGTCTTTTCATCCACGCATATCAATTAGAAATGTCTATTTGTTTAGATCTTCTTTTAATTCCTTTCAACAGTACTTTGTAGTTTTCAGCATACAAACCTTGCAGTTGTTTTATTTTTATTTTTTTAAGATTTTATTTATTTATTTTTAGAGAGGGAAGGGAAGGAGAAAAAGAGAGAAAGAGAAACATCAATGTGCGGTTGCTGGGGGACGTGGCCTGCAACCCAGGCATGTGCCCTGACTGGGAATCGAACCTGTGATGCTTTGGTTCACAGCCCGTGCTCAATCCACTGAGCTACGCCAGCCAGGTTGCAGTTGTTTTATTAAGTTTATTCTTACATATTCCACTCTTTGGATGCAAATGTCAACGGAATTACTTCCTTACTTTCATTTGCGGAGTGTTCGCTGCTAGTACGTCCTGCACCCTTGCTCGATTACACATTCTACCTCTGAGTGGATTCCTCGCAGTTTTCAAGGCACGAGATCATGTCATCTGCGAACAGACATAGTTTCACTGTTTCCTTCCTAAATGGTCTTTTATTTCTTTTTCTCGCCCAGTTGCCCCGGCTGCAGCCTCCAGCAGTGCACCCACCGGGAGCGGCGAGGGCGGGCAGCCCTGCCTCGTCCCTGACCCCAGAGGGAAAGCTTTCAGTCCCCACCGCTGAGTGGGGCGCTCGCTGTGGGCTCTGCACGGACGCACACGGGCACACTTCCCATCCGGGCTGAGGGGCTCCAGAGCCCTGGCCTTCTTGCCAGCCTAGGGGGTTAGAGCAGCGGCCTGAGCAGGGAGGCCGCCAGGAGGAGGTTCAGGACGGGCTTGGAAGGGCTGGCTGACTTGGGATGCGTTGGTGCCACCAGGGAATACCAGGCCCCACTGCTGGTGAGCTCCGGCCCCATCATCCCTGCGGCCACAGACAGCCCTCGGCCGGGCAGAACGAGTGTGAGAAGCTCAGGGCCGCACCCCCTGAGGCCCTGGCTTTGCTCGGCTCCCTTGCCACCCGCCCCACCCTGCCTTTCACCCTGCTCTGAGGCAGATGGCCCTGGGAGGGTAGAGAGGGGACAGCTGACGTGAGCACTGGGAGCAGGGAGGAGATGGACGAAAAGGAGCCAGCTGGGCGGAGAGTCCAAGAGCACAGACCTGGGAGCTGGACTTCTGGGTCCAAGCCTGCCCTTCCCCCACACCGTGGACCAACAGGATGACCCCGGGCAAGTCACGGCAGCCCCCTGAGTGTGAGTTTTCTGATGGTCACATCGGGATCACGACAAAGCCCACTACCTAGGGCCACCGGGAGGATGACGGGAAGACTCGTAAGGTGCTCAGCACAGCATAAAGCGCATTCTTGGTGCGCCACCAAGTCCGGCGATGGCTGCCTTTGTTGTTGTCATTGTCCCTCTGACTGCCGTTCCGGCCGCTGCTGCCGGCATGGTGGCAGTGGCTGTCCAGCACCCCCACGGGAGAGAGAGCCCTTCTGAGTGTTCAGCCTTTGTCTGGTGACTCCCAGGGGCCCCGAACTCCTGAGCTCCTGTTCACGCCGCACCCCACGGGGGACCCAGCTTGAGAGAGGGAGCCCCCACTGCTTTCTCCACCTGAGTAATTGCTTTTTCCGCCCGGACGGCACCCAGTGACCCCAGTGGGGCCCGTGCGAGGCATTCCAGAGGTGTCACCTCGTGAAATGCTCACCACATCAGGAAGGAACGATCATTGTTGTCCCCATTCCACAGAAAAGGGGGATCAGAGAAGTGTGTTCATCACCTAAGACCCCATGGCTTATAAGAGGTGGAGACGGGATTTGAACCTGGGTCGTTGCTCTTACCTGCTGGGCTGCACACCTCTCCCCAGCCACCGGCCAAGCTGGAAAATTCAAGAGGTCACCTTGGGACAAGGAGTGGGGGGCCCAGGGCCCGCAGCGCAGAGCCGTGCTGCAGCTCGGATACTGTGTGGGGGCTTCGGGATCTGCGTGCTGATCCCTGCTCCCCCAGGGTCCCCACCCAGGCTGGGGGGACATCTGGGGACCTCTGGGGCCCACACTGTTCTGTAGCCACCCCGAGAGCCCTGCAGCTCCCCCACCCTTCAACGGACTTGCAGCCAAAACACAGAAGTTAACCTTCCCTATGCTAAACTCCTTTTGCCGTTGTGGCTACCAGGGAAATCCGAGATCTTTGGGAATCTTAATTCTTCGCAAACAGAGAGCCGGCGGCGGCGCCTCCCCCAGCTCCGGGCCCTGCAGAGCCGGCACGGCCCCCCACCCAGCAGCCCCTCTCCCCATCTGCCTGTGCGGAGCGCTGCTCTCCTTTCGGGCCGGTCATTCACTGCTTGCTTTTCGCCCACCGAGTCACTCACCTCGGAGGCTGGGGCTGGCCGTTCCTAGGCAACAGAGACAATGGCTGAGCACAGGGACTCTAACCCTATTCCTCTGCCTTGTAAACCTCGTATCCCAGCATGCAGCAGACCGACGGCCCAGCTGTGTGCTGGGCACGGTGAGGACTGGGACACCGGTGGGTGACACGAGCCACCGTGTGAGCTGCGTGCCCAGGGCTTGTGGGCGCTGTCCCCACCCACAGAGTACATTGTATGGCTACTTCGTGCACAAATGTGTTTCTTTATCCAAAAAATACACACCACCGAGCCTCTGCTGGAGGCCTGGCCATGCAAGGGGGCGGGTGCACAGGGATGGCAACGATTCCGGGGTCCCTGCCTCCTGGGGAGACTCTCCCAGTGGGAGAGGCAGACGCTGAGGAAGAGAAGAAAGACAAGGAAGAGGGGACGGGATCAGAGGCGCAGGAAACGCCGTGGGCGACAACGCGGAAGAGCAAGTAACAGGAGGGACGTTAGGTACACCGGTCAGCGTGGGCGCCTGACAGTCCAGGAGCCAGCCGTGCAGAGCGCGTGGAAAAGCATTTCAGGGAGCGGAACCACCAGCGCGCAGCCCTGAGGTGGGGGCCGCACAGCAGGCCAGTGTGGCTGGGGGGCTGTGGTCAAGGCTGTGGGTCGGGGCAGTGAGGCCGGGGGTGGGGGCAGATCCTGCAGGTCGGGGCGCCCGGGCCGAAAGCAGCCAGGGCACAGAGGCCGCTGGGGGCTACGCAGAGACACGGCACGCTCCGTGTCCGTAGGAGGGGCTGACGGCGATGACTCTCCCAGGTGGCGGCCACGAGGACAGAGAGCAATGCGGGCGGGTGCAGACAGAACCCACCGGTTTGCAGTTTGAGTGGGCGGAGAGAGGACAGGGGAGGAAGCTCAGATGGCCCCGGGTCTGGGTCCGAGTGAGAGCCGAACCTTAGAACTAACTTCTCGGCTCCAGGGGTCCCTAGTTCTCCTCCCAGAGAGGCTTCCGGAGCTTGGGGCCATGTGCACCCCTGACAAAGCCGGTGATGAGTCAGCCGGAGAGGCAGGCCACCCCCCGCCCGGCCCGCTCTCTCCCGCTGCCCCGCCTGCCGGGGGTGGATGGGGGGGGCGGGAGACACGGCTTCTGCCTACCCACCAGCCGCACGACCTCGAGGGGCCGCAGTCCTTTGCCAGCGAGGGTCAGTTAAAGGGCCGGCCCCACCTGTGTTGCTCCGCAAGGGAGACCAACGTGTGAGAAGGTGGAGGAAGCGTTTCATCTATTTTAAAGCACTTTGCGACATGCAGGAAGGTCACCGTCATCCTGCAGACCCCAGCAGGAAACTGCTTCTCCGTCACACGTCACACCCAAGCGCTGACTCACGGCCTTCCGGAGACCGCGGGGATCCTCCCGGTGCCCACTGAGGCCTCACCACGTTCTCGTCTTGCAGGAGGGGACCCGAGGCACGGTCACCCCATGGCCAGCCTGAAGCCTCACCGAAATCAGGGTGGGCGTAAGCCCCCAAGCGGCACCCCCGGCAGACACCAGTGAGCCCTCGAGGGGCCCAGGGCCGTGCCCGGGGTCCCACCCGGCCTGTGGCACCTCATCCCCACCAGCACCCTGCTCTGGAGGTGCTACAGCCGTGAGCTATTTTATGGGAAGGTGGGCCTTTGGCGGCAGCTGCCCGCGGCCCTCGGGCCAGACGCAGACAGAAGCAGGTGGCCCACCCCGGGTTCAGACACGCGGGAAGTCGTCCACTCACTCGGCTCCCACGGCGCCGGTCCCGGGCCCGGCACGTCTGGGCACCGCTGAGCCCGACGCACCAACCGCTGCCCTCCCGGGGCTCCCACCCCGGCGGGCACACGGCGAGCGAGGGAAACGTTAGACTCCGAGGAAGACAGGCTGCGGACGCTCTTGTTCCAAGCACCGCGCCGTGGGGACAGAACCGGTCAAGGCTGCGTGGCTGCTGCCACTGAGAGATCGGGGTCATCTGCACCTACTGCCCCAGCCCCCCTCTCGCCAGGACTGTCTGGGACCCCGGGACAGGCGGAGCAGCCGAGGCAGCCAGGGACGCTAAGGGACCTGATCCAAGATGCACTGCCAGGCGGGGCAGGCGTGGGCACCACGGGAGCAGGGCGGGGGGCGGGGCTCAGAGTTCTCCCACAAGCCCGGGGCCGTGCCTCCCTCATCTGGAGTAAGCATGTGATTAAGTAATTTTATTATTCAAGTCCCACATGATCAGACACCCGGGCTACACTTTGAGTGAAATTAATTCCAAGGTTCAGCCGAGTCCCTGGGTGTCCTCCTTCCTGGGAAGCTGCTGGGGGGGAAATGAGGTCTGCGGGCCCCCGGTGCCCCGAGGACCGGGCCCCCCGCTGCGGTGCTGCTGGAGGCCAGGGGCTGGGGAGGGGCTCCGCCGGTCACCGCTCGCCCCTAAATCTCAGCCACCTCTGTGGACGCTGGGTGTCCCCACTTGGGAGCCCCAAATGCACCTCAGCCCAAACCAGGTTCCCCGTTTGTCCTGCCCTCCTCCTGTGTCCCCCGTCAGACAGGTTCCTCCTCCAGGGCACTTGCTCTGCCAGCGACTCGACTGTCCTCTCCGTGGCGCTCTCAGAGCCCCAGGCCTCCGCGCCCCACAGCGCCCTGCAGTGCCCCACGGCGCCCCACACCCACCTGTTACCAGGCCCAAGCGACACCTAAATGCCTTTCCAATGTCTCCCTTTGTTTCTGTGTCTACAGCCTCCTTCTCAGCCCCGGCCTCATTAGATGCTGTGCTTTCCTGGCTGCACTCTTCCTGCCCCCGCCCCCCAACCCTGACTCTGAATGGTCCCCCTCCCACCCAGCATGCCAGATCCCCAAGTTGGGCTCCAGGGAGACCACAGCTCGGGCCCTCAGAAGGCTGGCCCTGCTCTGCGGCCTCGGGGGAGGGGTCTCCAGGAGGGAGAGGGCCCACCCCTGCAGGGGCTCTGTGGAGGGGTCCCTCAGCTACGAAGCCTGAGTCCGGGGAAGCCAGCTAGCTGTGTGACCTTAAGCAGTCTCTGTCCCTCTCTGGTCTCAGGTCTCCTTGTCTGTGAAACGATCGGCCCGCCCCGCCGCTGGTGCCTGAGACCCAGTGTGAGAATGAAAGAGAAGCACTTTCATCTATGCTGTAAAGCACTTCACAATGTTTGGGAATGCCGCCGTCACCCTCAGGAATCCCGGCGGGGCGGTGTGCTCCTCTGGCGCACCCCCCGCCCTGCCCCGAGTCCCGCCACCCTCCTCCGAGAGACAGCCGGGGAGCAAGAGGTGGCAAACAGCCGGGACACGCAGCTCTCACAACAGCCCTCATTCTGCTGAGCCTGGGACACACTGGGACCCCTGAAGGTCTCTCTGTTGGGTCCCCAGCACCGGGCCCTGCACACAGGAGGTGCTCAATCAATGCTCCAAATGAGTGGTGGTGCCCCACCCACCAGGTGCTCCTCGAACTGTTGAGGGCGATGCCCACAGAGGCCCACATGGACCAGGGTAGTCGGTGCTCGCTCTCCTGAGAAGGCGGGGCCTGGCCTTGCAGGACAGGATGGATGTGAGGAGTCAGAGGAAGGACAAGGACGTGCCGGACGAAGGGGCACAGTGTCGGCAACGGCAGAGGGGCAGGAAGGGACATGGAGGGCAGGACAAGGAATACGGAAAGACAGAAGACCAAATCTAGTCAGAACGCCCCATCTGCCCAGCCCCCACCTGTGCTCTGAAATAAATGATACAGTTTCTCCTGTTTTACAGATAGGTAGACTGAGGCAGTAAATGGTTAAATGATTTCCTCGAGGTCCCCGTCGGGGGGGTCCAACCCAAGTCAGAGCTCTGGGGTGTCACTGCTGGACAGGATACCTCCTCACCTGGCTGTCTCTTAGCGCTGGTTTGGGATTTGTGTGCAGAGGAATGAACTTGACACGGAATAAGGTTTTCTAGAGTTTGAATTAAAACTGGCCCCTCTGGCACGTTCTCCTGTTCCTGGGACCTACAGCCCCAGTTCTTGGTTCAGGGCCAGGAGAAGGCATGAGCCTCAGGGAAGGGTGTTCTAGAAGGAGCCTGGAGCTGCTCTGTGCAACGGGCTGGCAGGGGGTGGGGAGATGAGGAAGGCACAGCCCTTCTGGCCAGGCATTGCCAGCTCAGTTGGGGGGTACAGGATGGTTTCCCAAAGTGCCAGAACAAGTGACAATGCCAGTGCAGATGTGAGAAGAGCCATCCATCCATCATCCGCCCATCCATCATCCATCCACCTATCCACCCATCCATCCATCCATCCATCATCCATCCATCCATCATCCATCCATCCATCATCCATCCATTCATCCATCCATCCATCCATCATCCATCCATCATCCATCTATCCATCCATCATCCATCCATCATCCATCCATCCATCCATCCATCCATCCATCCATCCATTCATCCATCCATCATCCATCTATCCATCCATCATCCATCCATCCATCCATCATCCATCCATCCATCCATCATCCATCCATCCATCATGCATCCATCATCCATCCATCCATCCATCCATCCATCCATCATCCATCCATCCATCCATCCATCCATCCATCCATCATCCATCCATTCATCCATCCATCCATCCATCATCCATCCATCATCCATCTATCCATCCATCATCCATCCATTCACCCATCCATCCATCATCCATCCATCATCCATCCATCCATCCATCATCCATCCATCCATCATCCATCCATTCATCCATCCATCCATCCATCATCCATCCATCATCCATCTATCCATCCATCATCCATCCATTCACCCATCCATCCATCATCCATCCATCATCCATCCATCATGCATCCATTCATCCATCCATCCATCATCCATCATCCATCCATCATCCATCCATCCATCATCCATCCATCCATCCATCATCCATCCATCCATCATGCATCCATTCATCCATCCATCCATCCATCCATCATCCATCCATCATCCATCCATCCATCATCCATCCATCCATCATCCATCCATTCATCCATCCATCCATCCATCATCCATCCATCATCCATCTATCCATCCATTCACCCATCCATCCATCATCCATCCATCATCCATCCATCCATCCATCATCCATCCATCCATCCATCATCCATCCATCCATCATGCATCCATTCATCCATCCATCCATCCATCCATCCATCATCCATCCATCATCCATCTATCCATCCATCATCCATCCATCCATCCATCATCCATCCATCCATCCATCATCCATCCATCCATCATGCATCCATTCATCCATCCATCCATCCATCCATCATCCATCCATCATCCATCCATCCATCATCCATCCATCCATCATCCATCCATTCATCCATCCATCCATCCATCATCCATCCATCATCCATCTATCCATCCATCATCCATCCATTCACCCATCATCCATCATCCATCCATCATCCATCCATCCATCCATCATCCATCCATCCATCATGCATCCATCCATCCATCATGCATCCATTCATCCATCCATCCATCCATCCATCATCCATCCATCATCCATCTATCCATCCATCATCCATCCATTCACCCATCCATCCATCATCCATCCATTCACCCATCCATCCATCATCCATCCATCCATCCATCCATCATCCATCATCCATCCATCATCCATCCATTTATCTATTCATCCACTCTTCCTTCTTTCCATCCACCCATCATTTATCCATCTGCTCATCCACCCTTTTCTCTTTCCTTCCTTCACCCATCATTCATTCATGTACCCTCCCATCCATTCAATACCTATCCACCCATCCACCCACCCATCCACCCATCCACCCATCCACCCATCCATCCACCCATCCACGCATCCATCCATCCACCCACCCATCCACCCATCCATCCATCATCCATCCATCCATCCATCCATCATCCATCCACCCATCCATCCATCATCATCCACCCATCCATCCAACTCATTCAACAAATACTGGCTGAGCCCAGAGTCTAAAGGAGTTACCACCAGGGAAGCAGGAAATTCCAGGTCCACATGGCCAGCGTCATCACAGGAGATTTCCAGGGCACGGTGGGAGCCCAGAAGAGACATCCGACCTCGCCAGAGGTTAGGGGTGGCGGGCAGTCAGGGAAAGCCTCCTGGAAGACATGGTGTCTCACCTGAGCCTTAGAGGGCAAGCAGGACCTCACCAGACCATGAGGTGGGGGAAAGCACCTCAGCCTGAAGGAACCAAACGGCCGGGGTGAGTGGCCTTTAGGGACAGGAACAGCTCATCACGGTTGAAGCAGAAAGCACGGGAGGGAGGTGGGTACATTTGCAGAGAAGGGTGGCTGGGGCCAGACTTGCCGGGACCCTGAGAGACACCATCCACAGTGGGATAGAGACCCCACTCTTGGGATGCAGGGGGAGTTCGTGGAGACCCCCAAATGGAAGAGAGACAAAAGTGGGCTGAGTTATTCCGAACAGACTTCTAGCTGAAGATAACTTAAAAAGTTGACACAGCTATGTCTAATATAAAGATACAGATACATTTGCAAAAGCGTTGACAGTGGACAAGAGAGGAAGGGATTTCCAAACCAAAACCAGAGGGAGCAGAGGGCCTCGGAGAAGGGAGCACCCATGGAGGCCTCTGGGCCCGAGGGGCCACACAAGCTCAGGGGAGCCTCCCCCTCCCCCCGCCAGCTGGGGAGACAGAAGGGGCAGAAACAGACACTCAGGGCCCACGGTCCGACAGGAGATCTCTCCCACAATTAGCGGGGATGCCGAGGGCTGCATCCCCGGGGAGAGGGCGCTCAGAAGTGGACCCGCCACCCTGCTGAGGACACACGGCTGGGACTGAACGGCTCAGGTCTCTCAGGGACCTCAGGCCCGGGCAGAGGTGGGGCTGGAAAGGCAGTCCCTCCCAGAGGGCGGGTGGTGCCACCAGACTCCTCTCTGGAGGGAGGTAGCTTCATCCGTGCCTTAACTTACTCCTGCACCTAATTGTTCAAATACTGTGACCAATGCATGAAGAAAACAAGGCGCACAAAGAAATAAGACACTGTGAGGAAAAACAACAACAAAATACAAACCCACCAGAGTCTTCCGGTCAAGATGGCAACGTAGGCAGACATGGCTCGCCTCTTTGCACAGCCACATCAAAATTACAGCAAAAAAATATAGAACCACCATCACTCGGGAACATCATAAATGGAATTGAATGGAAGTCTAACAACAATGGGGCTGAAGAAATCACATCCATCCAGGCTGGTAGGAGGGGTGCAGATACTAAATGCGCTGGCCTCATCCCTACGTGGATAAAAAAAATTCAGGAGGGACATCTCCGGAGCAAGGAGTCCCAGCTCCACACCAGGTCCCCCAGCCAAGGATTCCAGTGCCAAGCAGATAAGTCCCCATAAATTCTAGCTGCAAAAACCAGTGGGGATTGAGTCAGTAGAAGAAACCGGTGGAACCCCAAGCAGTTCATCCTGGGGAACCCACACATGGACTTAATCAGACTCGCTCCCTCTGAGCTCCAGCACTGGAGTGGCAGCTCGAGGGCAGCAGTGGTGCACAGGGGGAGATGAAGTGTCTGGCATCAGGGCAAGCAGAGGCCATTGTCCCTTTGCTGGGTCCTCCCACTCACAGAGCCGGTAGGCTGATGTCCTATCCGAGACTCCATCAACCTGGTTAACACTGTGTGACCCACACATGGTGCGACCCACCGTGGAGATCCACAGAGGCTCTGCCCCACCCAACTTGCGGGCCCACTCAAGCTGCTTTTCCATAAGAGTGGATCGTCTTGGCTCCTAAATCCTATCAAACAAGCAACAGCTGGCTTCGGGGAGCCCTAGTAGCAGCCATAGGAGAGTCACAGCTTGGCTTCACCCGGGAATCTCCAAGCCCGGTGCAAGTAGCGGCCATCTCAGATTGCTTTACAGCTCAAGTCGGGGTATCCTGGGCAAAACAGGTGGGGGCTGACTTTGGCCTGAACCACCCAGAAAACCTCAGGGCCAGCACACTCAGTGGACAGCTACAAACCATGCTGGAGCACCACCACCACCCTGCCCCTGCACAGCTGATCCTCCACAGAGGGTGGAAGTTGGTGGTCAGTGGTCACAGCCAATCTTTGCAGCTGAGTGGCCCTGGGTAAATCCCTCCCATTGATCTGCCAACAGCAACCAAGGCTCAACTACAAGAGGAGGGTGTACTCAGCCTACACAAAGGATACACCTTGAGTACCCAGATTGGGTGATAGGGACGGCTGTGCCATGGGACCCTATAGGACACTTACTATGATAGGCCACGCTACCAAGACAGGGAGTCAAAGCAGCTCTACCTAATACACAGAAACAAATACAGGGAGGCTGCCAAAATGAGGAGACAGAGAAACATGGCCCAAATGAAAGAACAGATCAAAAATCCAGAGAAAGAGCTAAACAAAGTAGAGATAAGCAATCTATCAGATGCAGAGTTCAAAACACTGGTTATAAGGATACTCAAGGGACTTAGTGAGGGCCTCAGCAGCATAAAAAAGACCCAGTCAGAAACAAAAGAGACACTAATTGAAAAAAGAACAATTCACAAGGGAACAACAGTAGAATGGATGAAGCTGAGGATCAAATCAATGATGTGGAACATAAGGGAGCAAAAAATAACCATGCAGAACAAGAAGAAAAATGAATCCAAAAAAACGAGGATAATATAAACAGCCTCTGGGACAACTTCAAGAGGTTCAACATTCGCCTCATAGGGGTACCAGAAGGAAAAGAGAAAGAGCAAGAAATTGGAAATCTACCTGAAAAAATGGTGGAAGAAAACTTCCCTAGTTTGGTGAAGGCAACAGACATGCAAGTCCAGGGAGCGCAGAGAGTCCCAATTATGATGGATGCAAAGAGGCCCCCTCCAAGACACATCATTATTAAAAGGCCAAAGGTAAAAGAGAGACTCCTAAAAGCAAGATGGGAGTTACCAGAAGGTTGCCAGATGGGAGGAGCGAGGGGGCGAATAGTGAAGAGGTGAGGGGATTGAGTACAAATAGGTAGCTACAGAATAGTTATGGGGATATAAAGTACAGTATAGGAAATTGAGTAGCCAAAGAACTTACACACATGGCCCATGGACATGAACAACGGTGGGGGGATTGCCTCTGGGAGGAGGGGGCACTGGGTGGAGGAATGCAAAGGGGAAAATTTCAGAACAACTGTAATAGCATAATCTATAAAGTATAATTTTTAAAAATTAAAATTAAAAGAAACACCAGAGACATACCCGCAAAGTATGTTTCAGACATTGGAATTAGCATAAAACAACTATGCTCACTGTGTTTAAAAAAAAAAAAGTCCTGACTGGTGTGGCTCAGTGGATTGAGTGCCTGCGCATGAATCAAAGGGTAGACAGTTCAATTCCCAGTCATGGCACATGCCTGGTTTGCGGGCCAGGTCAGGTCCCCAGTAGGGGGCACGCAAGAGGCAACCACACATTTATTTTTTTCTCCCTCTCTTTCTCCCTCCCTTCCCTTCTGTCTAAAATAAATAAATAAAATCTTTTTTAAAAAGACAAGCATGAAGCATCACCAGAGAATATAAAATTATAAACCGTGACATAGAAAATTGACAAAAGAACCAAATAGAAGCTCTACAAATGAACACTATGATGAGTGAAATTTAAAATTCAGAGACTTTGTTTCTCAACCTGTTGGTGATGGCTTCATATGTGTTTGGCTTTTATCACTCATTAAACTGCACGTTTGCGTTTCACTCTTCTGCAAAGCTGGGTGTTTATAATTTATGCATTTCATACATGTGTGCTATATTTCAAAACAATACAGTGTAAAAGACAGTCAATGGATGGGTTTAACAATGGATTAAAGGCAGCCAAAGAAAGAATTAGGTCAAAAGAAAACATCCAGAATGCATTGCAGAGAGACACAAAGATGGGAAAGGGAGAGGGTAAGAGACAGAGAGGATAGAAAAGAGTTTCATCAAAGTCCCAGGAGAGACAGAAATGGGCAGAGGCAATGTTTAAGAGATGGAAACTAATAGTTTTCCAGAACTGATAAAAAAAAAAACACCAAACCATAGATTCAGGACACTCAAAGAGTCCCCAGGAAAGTAGAAAGAATCTACACCTCAATCCATCATAGTGAAGCTCCAACCAAAGTTAAGAAGAGGACACACCTAACAGCGGTTTACAAAACGAGCCGGCCCTGGCTGGTGCGGCTCAGTGGACTGAGTGCCGGCCTGCGAACCAATCCCCAGTCTAGAGCACATGCCTGGGTTGTGGGCCAGGTCCCCAGCTGGGGGCGTGTGAGAGGCAACCACACATTGTTCTCTCCTTCTCTTTCTCCCTCCCTTCCCCTCTGCTAAAAATAAATAAATAGCATTAAAAAAAAAAAGCCCTGGCTGGTGTGGCTCAGTGGATTTAGCACCAGTCTGTGAACCAGAGGGTCACCGGTTTGATTCCCAGTCAGGGCACATGCTTGGGTTGCAGGCCAGGTCCCCAGTAGGGGGGCATGAGAGAGGCAACCACATGTTAATGTTTCTCTCCTTCTCTTTCTCCCTCCCCCTCTCTCTGAAAATAAATAAATAAAGGGGTTTTTTTGTTTTTTTTTTTTAAAGAAGAGGCAGATATGCCCTCAAGGGAACCCCACCAAGACTGATAGCTAACTTCTTCGCAGCAACAATGGAAGCCAGAAGCCATGGAAAACTCTGCCCACCTGGAGTGCTGTGTGCACTGCTGAGCGGAGAATGGAGTGCAGGGGCCAGGCCAGAGGCCGAGAAAGCAGCCAGAAGCTGAGATGACAGTGGCCTGGACCAGACGAGCGGCAGTGGGTAAGAAGAGTGGACCAGCACGCAAGATGCTGCGGAGGCAGAACCAGGATGACCAGGTGGGTGTTGACTGCTTATGACGGAGGAGCGGAGGGAGGCGCAAGGGTGAAGGCCAGGTCTGCAGCAGGGGTCGCCCGGCCAGAGGGGCCCCACTGGGATGGGGAGGGAGAGGAGAAGCAGGTTTGGGAAGGAGGCAAGCCTAGTTTTCAACAGGGTTGTCAGGAAAGTCAAAGCCATTGGTACCAAAGGACAAAGTGTCTCCTGGGCAGAAGACAGGACGGGTCCCCAGACGAGGAGGTAACAGGATCGGCTTCTCCAGGCAGGCAGCAGGCCCCCCGAGCACAGCACCCACAGCTCCAGGAGGCATGTGAGGGTGGCGGGAGGCCACAGCGGGGGGCAGGGAGGCCGAGCGGGCAGGCTATTCCCTCCCGGACCCAGGGAACCAGCAGCGCTTGGCTCAGAGCAGGTACTCAGCCAACACTTGCTGAAAACATAAAGGAAGGACTGCCCCGGAGCCCGTGACCGCCGTGGCTGGGGGTCACGTGAGGCCAGCGCCCTGCCTGGTTTCCCTGGGCCATCCCGGTGGCGCAGAGAGCCACCCCTGTGACCCTCAGACCATTACTGCGCCTCCTGCGATCTCCGGCAAGTTGGGAAACCGAGGCAGTCAGAAGCAAAGACTGGTAGGTGGAGAAACCAAGCACCCAGCCCCTCCCGCCCGACTCCCTGTCACCCCCACCCCGCACCCCGCAAAGGGCTTCCCCAAAGAGTGCATGTATGTGCCCACCCTTCCCCGTCACAAACAGGAAAGCCACCCACTCAGCCTCGCGGGCGTCCTCAGGGGTCCCACCTCCAGAGCTGAATGCACAGCCATTCAAGGACACAGAAAGCCTCTCCTCCCGGGAGCCAGCGGAGAACCCCCAGGGGTCCCCGAAGCCTGTGCAACTGGGGGGAGCCGAAGCTTCTCGAAGCCCTCCTGCTCCCGCCTGCCCGTGGCTGCCCGTTTCTCCACAATCTGTGGGCTGAGGCCCTGGTGTGTGACTCACCTCCCTCCTCCCCCCTCCCTCCTCTCCTCTCTGAGTAAATGTCAAGTAATATTAGTTATCCCATCTCCCTCAGCAGCAAGCACCCCCCCCCCATTTTTGGCAGTGCTGTTTACCTCGGCTGGATCAATCAGCATTCGGGGAGAAAATAGAAACCCTTTTAGATCCAATTAATGAAAATTGGGCAGCAGGAAATGAGCCTGCTTAAAATTTCACTCGCTGGGCAGGGAGAGGGCTGGAGGGGCAAGGAGGTAGGCTAGAAGCCCCGTCATCCAGCCCCAAACCCCTCTCGCATTCAGAAGAGAAACCCCCACTTCTGAGAGGGGAGCAGCCGGGAAGGTCGCCCCAGACTGGGTCTGAGTCAAACACTGTTTGTGGGGACTGACCAAGCTCCACGCGGCCTGTTTGCTGGTTCCCAGGAGGGCGAGCAGGGAAATGATGGAGGTAGGGTCAGGGCTCCAATCAGGTGGGAGCCAGGTCAGCAGAATAAAGCTGTTGGGGAGACTTGGGGTTCAGCAGCTGCTTAGGCAGTTTGCATACAGGCCTGGCTTTGGGCGGGGGGCCCTGGCTTCCCCTTGCCACCAGGACCCTAACCCCAGAAAGGTACCACTTCACTCATAATCCACGGAGTCCTGGGAACCGTGCTGGGTGCTGAGGCCTCCACCACGGGACTCATGGTCCAGTCTGACCTGTGATGGTCAAGGTCAGACAGACCTGGCTCTCATCCCAGCTCAGCCACAGCCAGCTGCATGACCTTGGGCAAACGGCTGATCCTACGGAGCCTCACACTTTTCATCTGCAAAATGGGATGATAACACACATGCTTCATAGGGCGGCTGGAAGGATAAGATGAGGGAAGGTGGAAAAAGAACTCAGCGTAGGGCCTGTCCTCCTTGAAGCCTGCCTACTCACCCCTAGCCTCCTCCTCTCCCCCGTCCCCGCCCCACCCCACGCCCCACGCACCCCCCCCACCCAGCTTCCAGCATCCAAAAAAGCTCGCCTCCCTCTGCAAAGACCACACACACCTCCCTCTGCAAAGACCCATCTGGGGGCTTCCTCGTGGAATCAGGGGCAGTGAGCTGGCCCACGGGACCCTCCCCCAGCCAGCCCCGGAAGGGGAAGACCATGATGTGGTCGATGTGCCCGTTCTGCAGGCGGATCTGAAAGGCTGAGCCCCGGTCCTGCCCAGGGCTGCCCAGCCCCCGAGCAGGGGCCAGCAGGGCTTGGAGGACCATGAGCACCCAACAGTCCCGCCCCAGGGCCCGAAGCCACCGCCAGGCAGTGTGAGTGCTTCTCAGCCACCGGATATCCCACGTGAGGCCGAGGGCAAGCCGGGATGCTCTGCAGGAAGGTGGGAGAAGGAATTGTACCATTCCCAAGTGTCCGCACATCCCCTAAGTGACAGAGGGGAGCAGGCAGGGGACAGCCCTCTGTGGGACTCAGTGTGCCTCTCTGTAACGTGGGGATTGAACCAGGTGCCTCTTGGGCCCACGTCACACCCCTCGGCCTCCTCTCCGCTCCAGGGGAGCTCGGGCGTGGGTGGGCAGGAAGGGGGAGTGGAGAGGGGGGAGCGGCAGGTGCAGTCAGGCTGAGACCCGCCTCTGGACCCCACGCCATTCTGCACCCTTCAGTTCACTTTCTGGGCCACCGCCAATGGGAGCCCTCGGGGAGGCAGCACGTGGGAGGGTGGGCACCTTCTCACCCCCCAGCACAGCCCTCCGCCAGTGGGGCAGGATGCTTGAGTGGTGGGGAGGACGGAGGCCCGGCTGCCCTTGGCGGTGGCCCAGCCCGGGAGCCTCCCTCGCACGGGTCTCCCCTCTGTCTCGCCGGCCCACTCGCCCGCCCCGTCACGCAGCCTCCTGGAGCCCTTCCCAGCAAACCATCTGCACCCGGGTCCTCGCGGCGTCCTGCTTCCACGGCAGCCCAGGCTCAGACAGGGACAAGAAGGAGCAGTGGCCTTATAAGCATATTCGATGACCACATCGCTGATTGGCCAGGTGGAGCCCGAGCCCCGTGGGCACTTGTGGGGCCAGCATGTAGCAGGTGCTCAATCCCCAGGGCCGCGCGGGCGTCCACGCACCCACTCCAGGCACAGTGAAAGCACGTCCACCACCTGCCGAGTACAGGACGCCCCGGCCCTGGCTCTGTCCCCATCCTCCAGGGCCACAGTCTCCTCGGCAGACGGACAGGTGCCCTGAAGGGCGTCAAGCCAAGGGACCGAGGCCCTAGGAAAGGGGTGGGAGTGAGTGGGAGAAGGCGGGAGGAGGCCCCTGCACTGCACTGGCAGTGGGGGGTGGCATTCAGCTGTGCAAAGGAGGCGTGAGAGCTTTCCAGGTAGACAAGGCAGGAAAGGTCCCCAGCCCGGGATAATGTCAGTGGAAGAAGCTGGGGGGATGCAAAGGGATGAGGCTGCGGAAGCCCAGACCCCCGAGCTCCCGGCACACCGAGTCCCTGCCAGCCAGGCTCTCACTGGCTGGGGGGTGGCGCCTGGCTCCCGGGACCGACAGAAGCACCTGGGCTAGTGGGACCCAGGTGTCCCTCCGCCCTGCCAGCAGCAGCTGGGCTTTTGTAGAAGTGCCTGGCTCCAGCGGGGTGCTCACAGGAGGGACCCCAGCTGCACCCGGGTTCCGCTCGGCTCTGCCAAACCCAGAAAGGCCCGACGGAGCAGGGATGCTGCCCCATGCCAGCCTCCAGCTGAAGGCTCTGCCAATGTCCCCTGGCAGGGGACAAGAGGCCACATCTGCCAAGGCCAGGGCGTCCTGTGCAACTGGCAGCTCAGCCTCGCACCGGTAGCTCTAGGAGGCAATGGCGGACCCTCCCCCGGCCTCCCCTCGGGCAGGGAGGCAGAGCGGTGTTTACCCGTCCACGCACACGCAGTGGGCGGGGCCTCAGAGGTGGGCGTGTATGTTAGTTGGGCGGGGCTAGACTCAGCTACGGGGCACACAGCCTGGATCTCAGGGGCTCCGGGCAATAGGCCCGCCTCTCTCCCTAGCGCCGGCGGGCCACCGCTCTGCTCCACGCCGTCTCTCGGGGACCCAGGCCAGGAGGGGCTCCCCCATCGTGGAGCTCCCCATCTGGAACAGGTGGCCCTCTGAGGCACCAGGAAATAGGGGAGCGGGCAACAGGGAGGTCAGCACTTCAGCCCAAGGGGCGTGGCTGGATGTAGCAGATAAGAATATAGGGTGCCCAGTGGCATTTGAATTTCTGATCAACGACAAATACAATGTTAGTGCAGGCAGGTCCTCTATGATATTGGGGACATATTTATGCCAAAACAATTGTTGGTTGTTTATCTGAAACTCAGACTTCACTGGGTGGATTGTACTTTATGGGGCAACCCCAACCCCATTGTGCCCTGACGTCGCGCCCTCCCTCAGGATCTGTCCGTGGCTCCCCAGTGCCTGCAGCCCGCGTGCAGCCGGCTGACCAGGTGCGCGGAGCCCGCACGGGGTGGCCGCTGCCTCTGAGCCCGGCTCAGCGCGAGAGCGCGGTGGCACCCAGCTGCCGGGAGAGGCAACGGGCGCTCCCTCCGTGCAGTTCTCACGACCCAGCCCAGCTCTTCGCCAGGCCCCCGGGGCGGGGGCGGGGGCCCAGCTCACCGTGGCCACCCAAGGGCTCCCCCATGAACCTCTGGCCGGAAAGCCATGTCTTTTTGTCTTAAGCCCCTGCCTCCTCCCCACTTCCTTCTCTTCGTGGGTGGGAAACCCCTGGTTTCAGATCAAAAGGACCCAACATTTCACATGGCATTTCGAGCTGAACCCGCAGCTGAACCACTGACTGCAGCGCGTTCCCGAGAACGTCAGGGGCAGGGACGCCCCACTTTCACCTCTGGGCAGCGGGAGGGGCCGTGGGAGACACCCACTGTCCACAGCCGGGCCGCCACGGGCCTCTCCACCTGCCGGCAGACCAGCGTGGGGTGACTGGGGGCGGGGGCACTGCAGGGATGAGGCCCCAAGAGAAGAGGCCCGGGCAGCAATAATGAGCACACATGGGGTGAATGTGCTCAGTGCCAAGTAGACCCCCCTCACCACCAACTCAGAAGAGCCAGGTCCCCAGGTGACTCTGAGGCCCTGGCTTCCCTCCCCGGGGGGCAGGACACCTCCCTCGCTGGGGGAGGGGCACACGCCCTCTCCTGGCTCCTGCTTTCTCCTCGCACCCCTCCTCGCACCCCTCCTCAGGGCACCCCAGCACGCCCGTCCACTTCCCGCAAGGCTCCGGACAGTCCCGCTCAGCCCTGGCCTCTGTCAAGTGCCGCCCACCCCAAAGGCCACGGGAGCTGATGCAGAGGACAAAGGGGGTCACGGGAAGAGGCAGAATTTCCCAGACTTCCTCACAGCCTCCAAAGGGCCTCCGGAGAGGTGGTTATATAAGGTGTCTTTTTTTTAAAGCGTGGAAAGGAAATTTTTTTTGCAAATATTAAGACATGCTGTGCTACATGGGGCGAATAACAGGGGGCACTCCCTGCCCGTGGCCAGGACGGGGCCTGAGCCGAAGAACCCCGGCTCCCTACACGGGCAGGGGCTGGACGGTTCGGTCACTGCGGGGGGCCCGGGTCAAGCTCGGAGGCAGGCAGGAGGAGGCGCTCAGCAACCTCTGCGGATGTAGCAGAAGGAAGCGGGGAGAGGAGCTCAAAGGAGGGGAAATGAGCAGGACTGGGGGCGGCAGGAGGGAGCCCGAGAGAGGGGATGGGAGGGGGGTCCTGCAGGGAGGGGGCTCGGGTGGGAGGAGACGGGGAGGGGGGGCGCGGGGGGGGGAGATGGCTCTGAAATCAGGAAAACTGCTGAGTAAAACCAGCCTGTGAAAAGGCCCCAGATTATTCATCTAAGTCCTCTTCTTGTTACGTCTCAGTTCGAGCGGCTGCAAACATTTGAAATGAGTAATTTCTCCCCATGAAGAAGGTCTGATTTTGACTCTGCTTAATTTACGTCGAGATTTAAGGGGGCACCCGGAGGGGAGGGGCTGAGTCTGCCTGCAGGCAGCCCCCGGCCACCCTCGCTCCCCAGCTGCCTCCTGGTCCTGCCCCACGCCCTGCCCCGAAGTTGGGGTTCTGGGGACAGGAGGATGGGCAGGTGCCCCTGGACCAGGGGACAGGCCTGGACCACCCGGGAGCCCCTGGGCCCAGGCAGCAGAGGGGACAGACCAGGGGACAGAGTCACAGCCAGGTGGTACCGAGCCTGCACTAGCCCCTGGGCCTGCAGCCTCCCCGGGCCTCCAAGTCTCTGCTCTGCTCTGTCTCCCTCGCCAGCCCTGCTCCCCCCCCCCCCCCCCCCCCCCCCCCCCCGTTTGCCTCCCAGCCCTGCCTCCTCTGGGGCCTCCCCTGCCCTCCCCTGCGCTCCAGGGCCCAAGTGCCCCCAGGCCCTGGCACCTTCGAATCACTGCGTCAGGCGCAGGCACCGGGCAGTGCCCTGTGCCTCCTATAAGGCTTGAGCCCGATGTCACCTCCTCCGTGAAGCCTTCCTGCACCCATGAGAAACGGGAGGCAACTGGGGCTCCCCCGCCCCCTCCCCGAGCTCCATTCCCGGTGCAGCCACCGTCTGAGGCAGCCTGGCTCCCGGCGCTGGAGCGAGGCCCAGAGCGGGTGATCTGGAACCCCGGACACTCTGAGCCTGGCATGTGCAGCGTGCCGGAGAGACGGCTGGGGCAAGAAGTCGCCGCACAAGCACGAGCGAAGGTGTGATGCACCTGCAGATACTTACATGGAGGGGCCGGTGGACTGGCACAGCCCAAGCCCTGAGCAAAGAGAGGCCCCAGGCAGCCATGGGGGCCGGGGAGAGGTCAATCCCAAGCACCTCCCAAGCCCACTGTGGGGTGAATGGCTTGCCCTGGTCCCTGGGACACAGGACACACAGAGGGGAGGGTGTGGCGCAGGGCCACCTGTCTGACAGGGCACAGCCACTGCAGCGGCACAAGGCGGGCACTCGGTGAGCACCCGTTGAATGAATGAATGAATGAATGAACGAACGAACGAACAAGAGAGCTCCCGAGTCCAGCGCTGCAGGAAGAGACGCAGGGTCTGGAGAAGCAGACCCGACCTCGACACCTAGCAGGGCCGCCCACCCTGGGGTGCGGGGCTTCCAGGGTGTCTGAGGTGTCTTCGCTCCCGGGAGGGGGGCGGCCAGGAGCCCGGGGCCCTGACGACCAGAACTACGCTCACCGTTGGTCCAGCACTCACCCGCTGCCTGCTCTACACCAAGGTCTCTTCCACCCCATGGGACCCATAAGCCACGCCACCCGTGTGACCCTGTTTCACACGTGACCAAACTGAGGTGCCGAGAGGGTGAGTGACAGGTCCCAGTTCAGAGAGGGAAATGTGCGCCCCAAAACAGAGCGCAGGCAGGCGTGGGAGGAGCCCTGGAGCCCGAGTCTGAGCCTGGGCTGAGGCAGCCACCGCGGTGAGGGCGCCCACAGCCTTTGCTGCTCCCCCTCTCTGGTCCCCACCGGTGAGTCCGCTGCCCCACACCCCACCCCCCACCCCTCACAGAGGCTGGGGAAGGGAGCGGGGCTGGACGGAGCAAGCTGGGCCAGAAGACACGAGCGAGTTCTGAGCCCTGGCGACAGGAGCAGGGGGCAGTGGCAGAGGGGCGCGCCCGGCACTGAGGGAGGCGAGCTCAGCGCGTGGCGAGTGTCCGAGTGTCAGAGGGCAGCGGGGTCAGAAGCTCAGACACTGGGCACTCAGGGTGAACCCGGGGCTAGGCGCGCTCACTTGCATTTCTTCCTGTCAAGGAAAAGCAGCGTGTGGGTGGGCGGCAGAGGGCACGGTAAAGTCACCGGGGCAGTTGGTGACGGGCTTTACACACGTGCCCAAGAGCCTAAGTGTGTTCAGGTGCAGCCGCTGTGACTCAGGTTCATTGCAGATGGCCCCGGGCGGGGGAGGGGCTCGGAGTCCAGCAAGGCCTGGGTCGCTGCCCCCGGGGGCGCGAGGTGGGAGAGGGAAGTGAAGAAGGGGCCTCTTTGCAGGTGGACGCAGCAGGGGCCGCGCTCCAGGTGGGTGGGGCTGGTGGCTCAGGGAGGAGGGCGCCCAGCCCCGAGGGGCAGTGCCAGGCCCAGAACTGCGCCCGGGCCCGCGGAGGCCGGCCTGCGCCTGCCGCCCGCCCTCCCGGCAAGGTCTGAGCCCGGCAGGGAGAGGCTGGAGCTGGGTCTGTGGGTGGGTTCCAGGATGCACACAGGGCATAGGGTGGAGTGAGGGGTAAGTCCTGGCTTAAAAATGCCGGTTTCCAGGCCCCGCCCCAGAGGCTCTGATTCTGTCCGTCTGAGCCCAGGCCCAGGAATCTGCCTTCGACCCGCAGCCCAGGTGACTCTGGCACAGCAGGTCGGGCAGGGGGTCACCGGCCAACACTGGAGGGGACGGCTCCAGCTCTGGAGCCTGCAGACACGGGGGCGAGGGCAGTCCCACCCCCACCCCACCCCTTCCACGCCGTGGGGACTTCGGCCCTATACGCTGGTGGCTGGCGCAGGCCTCAGGAGAGGCCGCTGGGTGCCCCGGCCAGACTCCCTGAACGTCCGTCCCTCCTCAGCTGCTCGCTGCTGAGTGGCCCTCCGCCGGCTAGCTGCCCTCTCTGTACCCGAGGTCGTTCGTCCGCACGGGAAGTGACGGCAGCTCCTGCCTCCCAGCGGCGCTCAGGGAGCCCACCCTGGTGAGCTGGAGCCCCAGGCGTGCGGTCTCGGCTTCCCAGCAGGCTCCCTGCCCCTGCCCCTCGCCCCCACAACACCGGGGACCCTCTTAACCCCTGTGTCCCAGCAGGTCACACCCCGACTGATGCCCAGCAGTGGTCCCCTGGCCGGTCAGCCCCAGCCCCCTCTCTCACCACAGCTCCCCGGCCCCTGTCCGCCCTTGGCTCTGCCCACCCCCTGGGGCAGCTCTGCTCACCGCCCTGGTGTGGCTCCTTCTCATTCCCAATGCTGGGGCCCGGTCCTCATCTGAATAGAACGTTTATATCTGCTTACATCTGCCTAATGAAACTGTGAGAGACCCTTCAAACACTCACGACAGAGAGTGTGGCGGCCGGGAGCCCGGGGGACAGGAACAGAGGCAGGACAGCAGCTCCCTTCCCCTCGTGGCTTCCCCCCACACTCTGAGTTCTGAACCACGTGGGTGTTCCACATTCGCCAAAAACGTATAAAGACATGGGTGGGTGCATTTCTCTAAAGCTCCACCTTCCTGGGGAGGCTCTGCCTGGCCCCCCCGCACTGAAAGGACCCCTCGCTAGCACCATGCCTGCTTTCCTTCCATCCATAACCCTGTCCCTAGCTGCCCTCACCTTCAGTGCGTGTGTGATGGGTTATCGTGTGTTCCTCCCGTCGGAACGTCCCCTTGTGCGCACAGGGCCCTGTCCCGTCCCGGCGCCATGTCAGTGGTGCTTAATAGATCCCCGGGGAAGAGTGAAAATAGTCACAGCTACTCCCACCTGTCCATCTGTGAGCACCTCTCCCTACTGCCCAGGGCTTACAGAGGCTGCAGCCGGGATTAAACCTGGCGTAGCATAGGTGCTCAATAAACTATTTAAATGAATAAAGCAATGGTCTAAAAAGGTCTAAAAAAACCCTTTAAATAGATGAACTTATACCTTCCAGAAGGACAATCCAAGCTTTTCAAGATGAAAACAGCCAGAAAATCTGCTGGTATAGAGTAGCTATTCAATCCATAGTGGCGACTCTAATTATTACTAAAGTGTAAATGACTTACCTGGACTTCTTTCTGTGAGCGGAGGAAGAAGTGAGGCCAGGAGAGCCCTGAGAAGAGAAGGGGAAACAAGTTCAGAGACCCAAAAGTCTTCTTCGGAGTGTTTCTCCAATAATCATATAATTTCCTTTTTCTTTTCAGAAAGCCTCTGTCCACAGGGGTTTCTGCTTGCCTGTGCTCCCTGCTGTAAGTTACCCCGGACAGTGTGAGGACCAGGAGCCCCCGTCAGACGAGTGGTCAGAACACTCCCAGCCCCCCAGGGTCCACCCAGCCACATCTAGGTACTGGGGTTCGGGGACAGCAGGGAGTAACAGCTTCTCACCCCCCACCCACCCCGGGGCTCCCCTGGGCCCACGACCAGCAGCCCTGAGAGGTCATGAACACCCAATGGAGAGAACTCAGCCTCCGGAACCTGAAAGCCCTGGACCCCACCCTTCCAGCACATTCTCTGCCCTGGTCACCTTGACGAGCCCCATCTTATTTCATCCTCACAAGGTCTTTGGGAAGCAGTTGTGGTATGGCCCCACTGCACAGCTGGGGAGGGCGAGGCCGGGGAACCACGTGCTCAGGATAACGCTGCAAGAGCGTCCCCAGCCAGGAGTCGGGCCCAGCCTGTCTGTGCGCCCCGCAGCTGTCGCCTCGGGCCAGGGGCGCCCCGCCGTGCGCCTCGGTTTCTCTACCTGTCAAGTGCGGAGAACAGAGGCTCCCATTCAAGTGTATTGGGAACATTTTAATCCCTTAAAAAGTGTCTCACAAGGAAAACAAAGCGTCTCAACGCTCCGACCCCTGAAGGGCTTGTCAAACGTCCCCTGTCCCTCTCTGGGGAAGCCGCGTGTCAGCCCCTCCATGGGGTGACAGCCTTGGACGGGTCCTCCCTCCACGCCCCGGTGGGCGAGATGAGGTTTGGGGTGGCACCGAGGGGTCACGGCGCTCAGCCAGCCGGGCACAGGGCGGGGCTGGGGGCGGGACAGCAGCAGAGGCCGCCCCCTGCCAGCGCGTAGCCCCGCCCCTGTCGCCACAGCGACCCAGCGCCTGCCTGCAGCCTCCAGCGGGCCTGGCCGGAGGAGCCTGCCAAGGAAGGGTGGGCGCAGCGGGGAAAGCAGCCCCCGCCCCTCTTTTGTTTCTCCCTTGTGGTGTTGGTTTCGGGGGTTTGGTCTTTTTTTTCAATCCAGCCACTCCGTGGTCCCATCCGGGGCCTCCTGCCTCCTCCCACCTCCTTGCTGGTGGCTGTCACACGACAGACATTTTTAGTGGTGACAGCTGGCCTTGTGGAACTCGCTCGAGTACGGGAATGGTTTTTAAAAAAAGAGTGAGCCGAACCAGCGCCACTTTAAATAGCAATGCAGCGTGAGGGGAGGCAGCGGAGCGGCGCGGTGCGGGCAGCAGCGCGCGGGGCTGGGTTTCTGCGCTCCGCGCCGCCGCAGGACGGTCCCAGCCGGAGCGCCTCCGGGCTCCTCCGTCCCAGCCCTGCCTTTGACCGAGGGCGAAACCGAGGTCCAGATGTCACGCCCAGGATCACATGGTTGTGAGTGGCAGGGCTGGGGCTCCAAGTCAGGTGTGTGCCGGTCGGGCACCGGGCTCTCCGCCGTGACAAGGCCTGGCCACCCTGTGCCACCTGCCCTTTCCTGACCTCTGAGAAAGCCCGCTGGGGGGGGGGGGGGCGTGACTGAGGACCGCGTCTGAGACCAGCGTCCCCAGGGCCTGGGACGAGCCGCCGGGTCTTTGCAGGGACTCAGAGACCATTTGCAAAGGAGTGACAGCTCCCAGCTCCCAGGGGTCCTCCCGTGGCCCCAGGACGCTCAGAGCTGGGGCCTGTCCAACTCCCTTTGGTCCCGATCAACACCGGGTCCTGTTACTTCTGTCCCCACGACACTTCCCTTTGGTCCTTTGAAACTCACCATCGAGGAAGTACAGACCGCTGTCCCTTCTCGCCCCGGGTCTCCCCGGCCCGGACCTCTGTCCCTGTGCTCCTGTCGTCCCTACGGCACAGCCAATGCCCAGAACAGAGCCCATGCCCGGAGCAGGGGCGGAGCGAGGATGCCCCCCTCCTCCTTCCAAGACAGCGTGTCTCCGAGCGTAACCCAAGAGCGGCTCCCCAAGGCTCCCGGCCACCCATTCCCTGTGACGCCCCTTCACGCTTCCTCTTCCCCGAGACACTTCCCTTCAGGGCCTCGGACGTGGGTTTCGTGCCCGTCTCGCCCCTCGCCCCGGAGTATGGCCTCCCTGAGGACAGAGCTGGCTGCGACAGTCCGAGTCTAGACCTGAGCCTGTCCCATCCTGAGCGCTTGACCGACAGCCACGGAGGCGTGAGCAACGTCTGGGCGCACGGCGCAGAGCGACCTGGAAACGGCGGGAGGCGTGAAAAGGCCGAGGAGGGACACGTGAGGCGGAAGAGGAAGGCAAGAGGGCAGAGCACAGGGAGCCTTTGCACCCCCAAAACCTTCATTTAAACACGGACCTCCGGCCTCCCTCCTCTGCCGGGAACCTCCTGGGCGTCTCCTGTGAGGCTCACGGTGTCCATGGAGGACAGGTCTTCGACCATCTCCCCGACCTCACTGCACAGAGGGCACCGGGGCTCAGAGAGGGGAGTACCCCTGCCCAAGGGCACACAGCACTCAGTGTGGGACCCCAAATTCCATCCCAAGTCTGACCTCAGAGGCTGACTCCCGCTATTAACAATCAGCTGGTCCTCCCCGGCCCTGTCCAGGACACTCATCCCGCACTGAGGCAGGGAGAGAACCTTCGTCAGCATGAGGAAGGCTCTGAGATCGAGATCACATAAGCTGCTGTTCGAGCCGGGAGCTCCCCGTCGCCAGAAACATTCAGGCAGAGGACGCACACCCCAGAGAGGACAGAATAGGGTGCCTGCACCCAGTAGGTAGGGGTGCCTTTGGGGTCTCAGTACCCAGACGTTTCACTCCTGTGCTCCATACCCCAGGCTGTGAGCTGTGAGTCAGGGTCTCTGAAAGCAACATCATTGCTCAGTGTTTCAAGGCTTAGGGAAAAAAAACACCCTAATGAGTTCAATAACTGTATCAGTATGCCATGTGATGCATGGAGAAACACTCTCAGTTTTACATGAGAAAAACTTAGGTTAATAATATCAACTATTTCAGGGAGTTATTACATGCCAGACTCTAACATAAATATTTTAATATATGAAATATATTTTCAGCCCTGGCTGGTGTGGCTCAGTGGATTGAGCGTGGGCCTGTGAGCCAAAGAGTTGCCAGTTCGATTCCCAATCGGGGCCCCTGGGTTGCAGGCCAGGTCCCTGGTGGGGGGCACGCGAGAGGCAACCACACTTTGATGTTTCGCGCCCTCTCTTTCTCCCTCCCTTCCCCTCTCTCTAAAATTAAATAAATACAATCTTTTTTAAAAAATATTTTATTTATTTATTTTTAGAGAGGGGAGGGAGGGAGAAAGAGAGAGAGAGAGAAACATCAATGTGCGGTTGCTGGGGGCCATGGCCTACAACCCAGGCATGTGCCCTGACTGGGAATTGAACCTGTGACACCTTGGTTCGCAGCCCGTGCTCAATTCACTGAGCTACACCAGCCAGGGCAATAAATACAATCTTAAAAAAAAAGAAATATATTTTTTAAATATCTCACTTAATTGCACAACAGTCCTGTGTAGTGGGTACTATTTTATATATATATGGTATATATATAGTGTTAGGTAGCTAGATATAGATACATGTAGATTAGTCCGTTTAGGTACAATCCTGCTGGTAACAACCCCCCCACCCCAGTCCGGCAACCCACCACATGGTTCCTCTTCCTCTCTCGCAGGTCTGCAGGTCAGCTGAGGTGACTCCATTCTGTGGGTCACCTCGCTTTAGCTTCCAGCCACAGCAAAGGCCCAGGTTAGCTCCCCGAGTGTCTCCTCAAACCGTCGGCTACCTGGGGCGTGTTTGCGCTGCAGCACATGGCAGGAGCTCAAGCAGCCAAGTCGAAAACCCTACCGAATTCCAAGCCGGTGCGTTTCACCAAATCCGCTAACGTCAACTGGCCGAAGCAGGTCGCTCCAGCGGGCGGGGAAACGCACTCTGCCCACTGCGGGGCAGGCAGTGCCGAGTCCCGTGGGGAGGAGCAGGGACGCATATACCGTTCCCCTACGGGAGGGCATGAAAACTGGCGAACAATATCCAATCTACCCCCTAGAGGTCTCACGGATGAGATTCGGAGCCTCACACAGGGACACAAGTGGCCCAGGTCGCCTGCTGGTTAATGTGACTCCGGCTGGGATTCTGAGCCAGCTTGTCTGACGTGAGAACTGCGCTGCCCCCACAGGTTGTCAGGTAGGTACCTGATTGTATAATATGTGCTCAATTAATTATCCGTTCAGCCCTACCGGTGTGGCTCAGTGGGTGGGGCATCATGCCGCAAACAGAAAGGTTGCTGGTTCAATCCCCGGTCAGGGCACATGCCTGGGTTGCGGGCCCGGTCCCCAGTTGGGGCACGTGGGGTGCGTGTGAGAGGCAATCGATCAATGTTTCTCTCCCTTTCTCCCTCCCTTTCCCTCTCTCTAATAAATAAAAGTTTTAAAAAAAACTATCAGTTCATTGTTAAAGTGTACACCTCAAATAGGTACAGCTCATTGCATGTCAGTTATAGCCAAGGAAACTATGACTTTATTTTTAAGAGAAACGTTAAAGAGAAGAAGAAAGTAACCAGTCGATGAATGAAATGTTAGTACCTGGGACTAACATCAAGCCTTGACCTTGAAGAACACCAGCAACTGGCTGGAGCCGGGAATTCCCAGTGAGAACCAGGGAGGCCCCCCCGGACCCCCACAGACCCTGGTCCTGGAGGGGGAGGTCAGGCCCACGTGGTGAGACCGCAGAGCGGCCGGCCGGAGGCCCAGCTCCTCGCAAGAACCACAGGCCACGAGCCAGCAAGCGTGGCTGAGAGGCCACGCCCTGTGGTGACGTCACACACTGAGGCTGAGAGAGTGGCGTGCGCCCTAGCGATGTCAGGCGGGCTGCGGGCTTCAGGATTAGGCTGCGGCCCAAGGTCAGGCCCACCCCGACGACTGTCCTTTCCCCTCGTGGGTGGCAGAAGCGACCCGCGGAAAACAGGGAGCTTCCAGCCCTCGCCCTCTGCTTTGGGATCCAGAACGCAGGTGGCACGCGGCCTCGCAAACTCAGCTCCCTCCTGGGTCAAGAAGCAGGTGAGCAGGCAGGCGGCGAATTAAGGGAAAAGGCGGCGCATTGTCCCGCCCGCTCCGGACGGACGCTGCGTCACCTGGCATTGCCCAAGCCCAGAGGAGAGCCATCCCGCCGACAGATGAGGAAGGAGGGCCGGGCCGGCTGTCTGCACCCTGCCGCCCCTGCGAATCAGCGCCCCCAGAAGTCAGGGACAAGGGGCTGCTGGCCCCCAGACAGGAGAGCACCGGAGGGAAGCCCGCCACAGCGGTGAAGGCCCCCCCAAAAACAACGAGGCCAGATCTGGACAGGCCTCAGACCCCACGCCGGCTTCCAGGAAATCCAGGGAGCGGAGGAAGGGCTCAGAAACCCGCGGGGACGCGGGGGGGGGGGGGGCGGGGGGGCGAAATCCAGACCGAGGGAGGGCCTCCAGCGCACACACGGGCCGCATCGCGGGGACCGGACCGACCCAGGGTTCGGGGGCGCCTACCGAGGAGGGGACTGCAAACGCTTGTCAATCTTGACCTGAGTGCAGCCCTTCTTCCGCTCCCGGTTGCAACGGAAATGATGACGTACGGGTGTGTGCCGTGTGCATTTTACACGACGTGAATCACATCGAATACACAGGTGCAATCACGGATTAAACACCTAGCATATGAACGCGCTAAATACTACATTAAATAAAACTATAATAGGGCTCTGTATTATATTTATATGACTAGATCCATGCATTATGTTAACAAAGTTGTATATTTGTACATTATATATTTATAACACACTTACCAACATAAACATATAAACATGTGTTGAGACCACTGAAAATCGGATCGCCCCACACATGTGTTTTACATGTAGAACTACATACGCATACATGTAAGCACATACACTCACGAGGAATGCGGTGACATGGATTCGGTGGTCGGAGGAGTCACAGCTCTGCGTCATGGTTTGGAAGACCTGTATTTGTCAGAGCTGCAGACTGAGGTGTTTCCGGATGAAACAAGGTGACGTCTGGGGTTTGCGTCAAAGCCAGCGGGGAGGGGGAGGGGGCGGGGCGGAGGTCCGAGAGGCCGATCCCGAGCGGCCCTCGCTACAGCGGGATGACGAGCGCATGGGACCGGCCACCGGGTTCCCTCCGGGTTCGGTAAATATCTGAACATCCCCCTCATCAGAAGCTAAAACTCAATGACTCCCATAAATCTAAACATTTGAAACTTTTTTCCTATCTTTTAATGTGGTAAAATACACATAACAGGAAACCCACCACCTTGGCCAGTCCCGAGCGCACCGCACCGCTCCGCGGCATCTCGCGCCTTCATGTGACCGTGCGACCCCCACCGCCCGCTACTCCCGAGCTCTCCCCGTCCAGCAGAACCGAGACTCCGTCGGCACCAGACCTGACTCCTGGCTCTCCCTCCCCCAGCCCCGGGCAGCCGCCCTTCTCCCGTCTGTCTCCACGGATCCGACCACTGCAGGGACAGTACGTGGGTGGACTCGTCCAGAGTGTGCCCTTCCGTGTCTGGCTTACTTTATCGAGTGTGAGGTTCTCCGAGTCCATCCACGTTGTTGCGTGCGTCAGCGTCCCCTCGCTCTGTAATGCGGAGCAATGTCCCATCGTGTGGCTGGGCCGCACTGCGCTCACCCTTCGTCGGTGGACACCCGGGTCACTGCCACCTTCTGACCATTGTGGCGATGCTGCCGTCACCCTGGGTGTCCGCACACATCCGGGTATTTGTAAAATCTCTCTAAGACAATTATGGCGGCCATCCTTTCCAAACCACAAGCGGGAATCGGTAGCCCCACATTCCAGCAACATTCAAAGGGAAGCATATGGAGCGCCTGGCATTTGCCAGGCGTCACGCTGGACAGTTTGGATGCCTCGGTGAGCACGGCGGACATGCCCTTGGCCTAGCGGGCTGCCTGTCGCGGGGGGAGGCTGGCAGGATAGAGGGCCTCGAGGGAGAGGGACAGGGCTCTGGGGTCCGGCCTGTGCTTTCGGGAGCTCTGGCAGGGTGGCGGGTGTAGGAAGTTCGCCAGCCAAGCAAAGGGCCACAGCAGGGCTGTTCCATGCCTCCTGGTCAGTGTCACCATCCTGCACCCATCCAAGAAGCGACCCTCTCACCCCCTCCCTGCAGCCCTCCTTTCAGCACCAGGACCAGGCGGCCTCAGCGGTCAGCCCTGCCAGCCCGGCAAGACTCAGGGGTCATCTCTGCTTAACCGGAGAATGACCCGTAGGCAAATGTGGGGGGTGGCCTGGGGTGCCCCCCTCTTCATTTGTCTAATCGGTGCCCAGGGAGTGAGGCTGGTTCTCGAAGTGGGGACGGCTCCTCTTCACAACCCAAGGCGGTTGGGACGGTGCATCCCACCCACTCACCGTGAGGCCCGCCCGTGAGCCAAGGCCCGAGCTGGCCACATCTTGATTTCCGCTCTCAGAAAGTTCACAGTCTGCCCTGAATGGCATGACTCAGTGGACTGAGCACCGGCCTGTGGACTGAAAGGTCGCCAGTTCGATTCCCCATCAGGGCGCGTGCCTGGGTTGCAGGCCAGGTCTCCAGTGTGGGGCGGGGGGGGCATATGAGAGGCAACCCATCACTGTTTCTCTCACACACCATGTTTCTCTCCCTCTCTTTCTCTCTCTCTTCCCCTCTCTCTAAAAACAAACAAATAACATCTTTTTTAGAAAATCACAGTCTAATTGGAAAGCCAGACACACGCCGGTGGGCAGTGCAGCCAGGAAGGCCTGGAGGTGCAGGGACTACCGCCCTGGAAAGGGCCCCAAACCCACCTCAAAGGGAGACCGGGGCTGGCCTGCGGGGGGCTGAGGGGTGGTGGGCCTCCAGGGACTGAGAGCAGGTGGGGGTGGCCATGGTTCAGGGTGAGGCTGAGCTCCAAAAACAGGCTGCGATGTGGGCGGGACCAGGGAATGGACACCCTGTCTGAAAAGGGGAGGGGTCTGATCTTACCCCAGGGCACTAGGGAGCCATTGAAGACTGTTCGGCAACAGAGAGACCTGAGCAGATGTGCCCTAGAACGCGGGAGGGGGACAGACCGAAGGAGAGCAGAGGGTTCGGAGGGTCCCACGGCCATCATGGTGGGCGTCTCTGTCACCATCTTGGACCCCGCCTGCCTGCAGGGCGAGCCCCTCCCGCCCGCCCGCCCGCAGCACTGCTAACTGGGAAACCTCTAGGGCCTCTTCTCTGGCCTCCACCCCAAGACGGTCAGGGAGACGTGGCTAAAATCACAGAGCTGCTGCCGAGTCCGTGGAGGCTGGAGCAGCTGAGAACTTGGATGGACGTGAGAGAGCCCAGCTGGGCCACTCAGTGTTCGCAAAGCCTCTCGGGGCCTCGGTTTCCTCCTTGTAAACTGAAGTGAGTGCGCAAGCCTCCCCCGCGGGGCGGGGAGAATCAATGAGAAAACAAGCACAAAGTAGCAGCCCAGTGCCGGCTGCATGAGCCGCGGCGGCTGCTGGTTATCAGCTGAGGGGCTGAGCATGACAGTCGCATTCACCCTCATGACCGGCAAAAATCCCCAGCCCTTCCCCCGCCTCCCCAGGCAGCAGGGTTCAGGGGAGCCTGGTCTTTTCCACCTGCCTTCTCCTCACTCCTTCTGTCCTGATTCTCAAACCAGTGAAATGCTGCCTGTGCCTCAAAGCCCAGCCCAGAGGACACCTCCTCCACGAAGCCTGCCCAGATTCCCCCTCCCCACAGCACAGACTATCCCACCTGCCTGCCGCTCCCAGGGCTCACCTCTGTGGCAGCTCCCAGTTCCCCATGCACTAAAAAGCTGTGTCACCTGGTCACCTCCCCCTTCGGGCTGTGACGGCTGAGGTCCCAGCAGAGGGGCTGCTGTGGAGCCGGAGTTCAGCAAATGTGGGACGAACGGGTAGACAGAGGGACAAACGGGCGAAACGAGCTTTCTATATTAGTCAGAACTAGCGGCCAATACAGACCCCGATTCGAACTGCTGTGAGCCCGGCAGGAAGACCGGCTCAGGAGAAGATAGAGCCCGGTGTTCTGTCTCCCTCCCCCTCTCTCCCCTGAGCTGGTGTCTTCCCGCCCAGGCTGTCCACGAGCTCGACCCAGGCACCTCTGCCCCGACATCCTACCAGCCGAGGCTACGGCCCCAAAGAGCTTCATGTCCCCCTTCCCTGAGCCCGTGTCCCAGACCCGCCTCTCGCTGGCCCGCCGTGGGTCCCACGGTGGCACCCACCCAGCCAGGCAAGGGCAGGACCACAAGCTCCACCCCAGTGGAGAACGGGGAACCACTCAAACCAAGAAACCGAGGGTGAGGGTGGGGGAAGCGGGAACAACGGCCACACCCCCCGTCCCCAGACTCACCCCCCAGGCGGGGACCCCCAGGCCGCGGCTGCAGAGGGAAGCACAGACCTGCGGCTCCTCGGCCCCGGAGAGGAACCCGAGGGGTAAACACAGCGCCGGAGCCGGTGCGCAGCGTGTGGCCAGATGGCCCCCAGAAGGTGTCTTCTGTGCTGGAAGCCGGCCCTCCGCCTGGGGGGTGGGCACGGGGGACTCTCCCAAGGAGGAGACGCCAACGGGGTGTGGGGGGCCACCAGGGCACACCCTGTCCCACCCACCCCCACGGGGCAGATGTGCCTGGCCACACCCCAGACTCCAGGTGAGGAGGCTGGACCCTCCTGCCCTGGCCCTGATTCTGGAGGGTGGTCGCCTCCACACTGAGGGGAGGGCACTGTGCATCCCATCGAGAGCACTTGAGGGGCCTGGGGCCATTTAGGTGGGGGCTCACCGACAGCCGCCTCCTCTTCTCCCCACCCCCCATAACAGCGACGATGGTGACAATAGCCGCCGGTATTGAACACTGTGCATGCCCTGAGCAACCCCGGCAGGCCACTGCCATTATAGTCACTTCACAGACAAGGACCTGGGACAGGAGAAGAGATGTCACTGGCCCAGTGTCCTACAGTGAGGGCTGAGCTGGCCCGGACCTGGCTCTGGATGAGCCTGACCTGTGTCCTCCACACTTGGCCACGCCCTGTTGCACGAGGGTGATGGCCCCGTCTTTGGACACACCACGCCGCTGCCTCGGGAGCCACCTGGAACCCGAGTCCCCAACCCCCCCCAGGCCCCCAGCATCACGAGCTCAGGGCAGGAGGGGCCGAGTGTCCACGTTTAACCAGCCTCCTGGGAGGTGCCCATACAGCCAGACCAGCAGGCACTGGGGGAAAAGCATTTGGTTTCCATAGTATCAGGCCGGAAATCCCGCCAAAGGGGTGAGGATTCAGGTGGGGACGAACCCATTCTCAGAAGGCCGAGAGCCCCACTGCAGCAGACGAGACCTCCGAGCAACAAGGCCCTTCCCCCTGCCTCCTCGTGGGTGCACACACCCTGAGGGTTTCTTTTACCTTTTACAGGGGCGCCCACCCTTCTGGCGTCTCTGGGCCACACTGGAAGAAGAAGAGTTGTCTTGGGCCACAGATTAAATACATTGTGACACATAATCACAAAAAAGTCTCATAATGTTTTAAGTAAGTTAAAACATTAATTTGTGTTGAGCCGCATTCACAGGCCATCCTGGGCTGCATGCAGCCCGCAGGCCACGGGTTGGACACCCCTGCTAGAGATTCAGAGTCCCCTCCCTGTTTAAGCACAAATACACAGTTCCCACCAGAACTGGGGGGGCTGGGTCACAGGCCAACACTTCCTGTGCGATCCCGTCTTTTCTTGAAGAAGGGGCCCCCATGCTTGGAGATACTTTTCCTACCACGTGAATTGCATTTTTGAAGGGGTAATTGATTTGCTTCCTGATTTTTTATTAATCAAAGACAAACCACTGCCAGCCAGGCCTCTGATCTCGTGGGGGACGAGGCCACACGAGATGCCCCCCTCATCCAGAGCACAGACCCCCGGAGGTTCTGATGGGGAACTGGGGCTCCGTGTCTGACAGGCTTTCTCAAATGTCCAGAACACTCCCCGGAAGTCCAGGGGCACCAGGGGCCCGGTAGGGAGCCCGGGTTCCGGGCAGAGGGTTCGGAGAGCAGGCCGAGAACCATTTGTCACGTTTCCCACGGAAGCCCAGCCCAGGCGCTGTCAGCACTGAGGCCCGGCCTCTCGCCTGACTCTTTAGCTGCGACCAGGGCCCGAGAGCATGTCCCCTGGGGCCTCGTGGCGGTCAGCGCCAGGGTGGGGAAACCAGGGCCTGGCCCACTCAGGGCTCCTTTCCAACAGCAGAGCTCCCAACACAGCCACTCCCGCCCCCAGGCCACTGGCCGGGCCTCGTCCCCCAACATCTGGCCCGAATCCTCCCTGCTCCTGCCACATCTGGGGTGGGGAAGGGTGTGAAAATGACCCTCCCCTATTTCCCAGGGCTGGTTCCTGACAGTTGAAGAGTCTGAGGAGGAAAAGGCTTTTCTTGGATCTCACGCAGAAAAAAGCTCATTCGGCAGAAATTTGCCAGGAGTCTCAGTTTCCCTCCAAGTAGCCGGGGTGCTACGCCTTCCTGCACCCCCACTCCCTGCCGGGCTCCTGGGACAGCGCCAGGCCAGCTTTTGCTTCCCCCCTGCACTGGGACATCCCCTGCCCCTAGGGACAAGTCGAGGCCTGGAAATAGGATCCCTGGGCTAAGTCCAGGCTCTGCCGCTGACCCCTGGCCAAGCTTGGCCAGCCATCCTGCCTGAGAAACAGTCCCCCGTTCATTCGAGATCAAATGGACATTCGTCACTGGGGCTCCGGGTCCTTCAGATGCTGGGAGTGGACTCACCACCCTTCTCACTGTCCCCCTCCCCACTGCCCTCTGCGCTCCAGCTCCGCCCCTTTTGCTTCTCCAAAAGCCCCAAGTCCCCTCTGGCCCCAAAGCGCCCTCCCTCATTCTGTTCCCTCTGATGGGAACACCTTTCCTTGCACCTGACCCGGCCAACCCAGGCCCTGTCTAGATGTCATGGTCCCAGGGCCTCGTTCAGGCCCCCGTGCCGCCCCCCCCAATACTCAGGTTGGGGTCATCTGATGTGTTAGTAATGGCTGAACGGCTCGCGCCCTCCCAAAGGGCCAGACACAGGGTTGACAACCGATGCTTGGCCAGCGGAGACTGGAGAGGTTTCAGTGAGATCATGGGTTTTAAAGCGCGAGATCGGACTCTGCCGGGGGCTGACGTTCCTGAGGATCGCGGATGGGGCAGACACCCAGCCCCGCCCCTTAAAGGGCTCCCAGGAGAACGTGATGGAGCTGTCCAGGGATCTCCGGAGTCGTGGGGGTTAATTCAAAAGGCCTTCCATGGGTGGGCCCCCACAGGGGAGAGAGGCCTTCATTCCACCCCCTCACCACGAGCCCCGAGCCCCACAGGCACCCAGCTGCTTCTCGACTGCACCAACAGCAGCGCGGGAGGGAGACTGGAGGAGGACGTGGGCGCCGCGGGGCTAAACTACAATTCCCATGACGCTGCGCTCCATGGCGGGGTGGGCGGAGCGAGCCCTGGAGGCGCCACCCCCGCAGCCTTCTGGGGATTGTAGTTCTCCCCAGAGGGGCGCGGCCTGAAGACTGGGAAGTCTGGACTTTCTCTAGGGGGGGAAATAGGGAGCCCGTTCAGCCAACTAGTAGGGAGAACGCTGGCTGCCTGCTGTCTGGCCAGGGCTCCTTGCACTCCAGCTGCTGTCCCTCCAAGGTTTATTCTTCATCATCATCCTAACGATACCTACTCTGTTTACTGAGCACCTACTTTGTGCCTGGCCCTGAACTAAGGTCTGGGAGGTCACAAAGTTAGACATGGTCCCCGTCTTCGCAGGCACACAGTCCAGGCAGGGGGGTGGACCTGGGGCCTGTGATCACACGAATACTTAGTCACTTGTGCCGGGTCCCAAGCAGGGCACCATGTGGCCATAACAGCAGGGGTGACAGGGAAGGTGATGGGGGCGATTTTCTGAGCCAGAGACAGACCCAAACAGAGAGCAGACAGTGTACTGGAATCTCTGAAATCCAAAGGGTGACTTTGATGGGTGGAGTGGGGAAATCTCGAACTGTCCCTGCCAACCCCTCATTATCTCCCAGAAATTAGCTCCTAGAGACAAGGGGCCTTGCCGGAAGTCGCATGGCAAGTCAAGAGAAGTTGGTCTCAGGAGGCAGCCCCATGTGTTAAACGCCCCAAAGACAGGGCCTGGACCTCATGTGTCTTCCGGGGGCCCCTCCAGCCCCCACACACGCACGTGCGCACACACCCCTCAGTGTGGTGGCGCCCGGGCCCTCCCTGGTGCTGGTTCCCGCCTTCCTGAGCCCTTCCCCACCAGGGAGAGGACACGGTGCAGCCACCACGTGGGGCAGCTTTAGCAGGAAGACCAGACAGCGGCTCTGAAACCAGCGTGGTACCGGCAGGAGAGAGTGGTGTGAGTCACTTTCCGCTCTGCGCCTCGGCGTGATGCTGTGGGGCAGCCAGGAGCCTTCCTCCACGGCCGCCCTGGGCGCCAACCGGCAGGACAGCGGCCAGGAAGGGAGGCGTGCACAGGAGAGGGGCCCTGGGGGCTGGAAGCCCTTCTCTGCGGCGTTGGAGTCTAATCTGAGCCCTGAGGACCCCCCCCCCCCCCCCCCCCCCCGCCGAGAGTCTCCAAGGACAGCGTGGGATGCATCTCCCTTGCAGACACGGCACAGGAGCTGGGTCTCAGCAGCAGCAGCAGGTCAGCGCAGATCTGACCGCGTCACTCCTCCTGGAAAGCCACCCAGGGCTCCCTGAAGACCTCCAGGTGAGGCCCACACCCCCCAGCCTCATCCCTGCCCACCGCTTGACCTTCCGCCCCGGAATCCACCCAACCCTCCCCTCCCGGGGGCCTTTGCAAGCCTCCCGCCAAAGCTACGGATTGGCAACCCAAAAGGCAATCCGGTCCCTTCTCCCGATTTTTGCTTTTCCTTCCTCTACTGCAGAGAAAAGCAAAAAGTTAACATTGATTTTCCCAGCCTCCCTTGCAGCTTGTGGTGGCAGTGGAACCCGGTTCCGGCCGCTGAGATACAACAGAATTCCCCGGAGAGCAGTTCCCTTTCTGAATAAAGAGAGAGAGTCTCCCTAGCTGACATAGCTCAGTGGATTGAGCTTGGGCTGCGAACCAAAGCATCGCAGGTTCGAATCCCAGTCAGGGCACATGCCTGGGTTGCAGGCCACGGCCCCCAGCAACCGCACATTGATGTTTCTCTTCCTCTCTCTTTCTCCCTCCCTCCCCTCTCGAAAAATAAATAAATAAAATCTTGAAAAAGAGAGAGAGAGAGGGAGTCTCTCTCTTCTGAATTCAGAGAGGGAGAAAAAAGGCCTTTTCACCATTTGCTCTTTCACTTTCTGTTCTTACCCCCCTTCCTGCCTGGAACACAGACATGAGGCCTGGAGGCTCGGCAGCCAAAGTGTGGCCATGAGGAAGCCATGCGTGTTCCAAGTGACCATGCTGAGGACAGAGAAAAGGAAGACAGAGCCGGGGGCGTGGCGTCACTTGGAAGCTACTGCATGGACAGGTGACTACTCACCCTGGACTTACTGTTTGCTGTCCGAGTAAAACCCCGCCCCCCGTCTGTTTCAGCTGCTGTCGGAAAAGAGTTACTTTATCTGCAGTGAGCACCATGCTGCTGATCCATGACCCTGTGCGAGGGGTCCCTGCAGAGCTCATATGTGCTGGCCCTCTTGGGGCCTTGCTGCACCCCAGCCGCTGTACGGGCCTCTCTCTGCCCCTCGGCCCTGCTGAGCTCGCCCCTGCCCCAGGGCCTTGGCGCTGCCCACCTCTACTCCTGGCCGGCTCCTTTCATTCCCCAGGGCTCAGCTGCGAGGCCACCTCCTCCAAGAGGCCCTCCGGGTCCACAGCACAGTCTGAGGGAGCCTCCCAGGCCCCTCTGCCCTGGGGCCCTGTTTGTTTTTACCACCTTTCCTTACTGCTGTCGGATACTTTACAGACAATTCATTTGCTTATTGTACAGAATGTGAGTTTCAGGAGAGAGGGTTGGGGTTCCCACTTGCGTCAATTGCCTCTGTGTCCCCGGGGCACAGCATATAGTAGACACTCACTGAAGGTTTATTGGATTAGTTAACTAATGTGTTCATGAATGCCACTCTCCTGCCTACCGTGCTCTCTCTCCCGGTTTGCTTGGGAACTGGAAATTCCCACCCTTTCCTTCCAGCGGCCCGCTTCCTGGAACAGCCTTCCTGGTTCCACGGGACCTGGGCTGGGACAGGCCACGCTCCCGAGCCCATGATGTTCGGTGTCTCGCCTCCCCCGCGCCCTTCACGCTCCTCGTGGCAGGGCAGCAGACTTCATCTGTCAGAGGTCCTTCCCCCTCCAGGACATCAACTCCAAGACAGCAGGAACCGTCTCCTTTGTTCCCTGCTCCCGGCCAGTGTCTGGCACAGGTGGGCACGTTTGTTGAATGAATGAGTGAATGAATGAATGAATGAATGAGCTACTTACCGAATGGGTGCCAAGCACTGGGGAAGGGGCTGCTTTGATGTCTTAGGTCACTGTCCCAGCCTAAAAGATCCCAGTCTCAAGGGCAGGGACCACCCTTGTCCCACCCCCACCCCCTGCTGCAAGCCAAACAAAACCAAAGCGGCCTGTTCGGTTCAGATCTGCCGGGCTCCGAACAAAGGGGCAGCTGGTGCTTCTGCCCAGGCAGGCGCCTGCATCAGCAACGCCGAGCGAAGCCGGCCTGGCTGCACAGCCCAGGGGGCTCCGGGGCCGTTTCTCAGCAGGATGCGGCCCCTTCCCTCCACCCCCGCCCCCTTCCTCAGCCTCCCCCCACCCCAAAATAACAGCTCGCTCCCCCAGCCGGTGCGTGGAATTTTTCGTCTTCAAAGCACTTTATAAACATTGGCTCATTAGCAGTGCAGCCCCTTGACACCAGCAGGCTGCTCCCTGGGTGTCTTCTGAGTCATAGCGCCAGAGTTTACCGACAAAAACAAGTTTTTCCCATAGAGCGAACGCAGCGCCGCAGCCAAGATCACTGTGTCTCGGAAAAAAAGGAAGGAGGAAGGAGAGAACGCTGCCTCCAGCGAGCACCGACCGAGCGCGGGGCCCCGAGTGTCAGCTCCGAGAACTGGGATGGCTTGGGGGGGGGGGGGAGCCAGGCTCGGGGAGATGCCACCACCAGCAGCTTCTGCCGTCCCCTGCCCAGGGCCCGAGCCCTCCACAGGGGCATAGGGCAGGAGCGGGCCCCCAGCAGCCTGGCCCCTCTTCCCACATGCCCTGCCTCTCCCTCCTGACCCTCTGCCTTTCCTTCCCACCGGGAGATGTTCCCTTCCCTCCCGCCCCCACAGCCACAGCCCAGGGGTCGGGGTGAAGGAGAGGTGGTGTTGGCCGGCCACCCTGTGCGGTGCAGAGGGACAGGGTGACCTGGATTCCAATCCCAGATCTGCCACTTACAAGCCCGGGGACCTTGGGGGAGTGACGGAGACTCTGTTTGCCATCTGTGCAAGGGGGCCACGCTGGCCTCGCCCCCCCACCTTCGGGGGGGCTGTGCACCGTGTGCGAGACAGTGCACGGAAAGCCCCCGGTCACTCGGGAGCTGACGCTGTTCTCAGCGAAAGGGGCACCTCCCAACCCCTCTGGCTGCTGACGCCTCGGCAGGGCAGAGGTCTCGCCGTGGGGGACTGAGTCCCGTGCTTCCCTCAAGCTCCCCACAAAAGTCGGGGCGGCAGCCCTGTCCCCGAGGGAGGGCCTGACCTGGGCCATGCGCCCCTCCACAGCCCACACCGTCTCTCCCACAGACGGGGCCTTCAATAGAGCCCCGCACCAAAGGGCCGGAGACCAGCACGTAAACCACTTCGAACGCCGGCCTGACCCACGGGACCCCGAAATGCTGCTCCCCCCCAGAAACTCCTCCCCTTTGTCGCAACAAGCACTGACGGAGCCTCTGCAGTGCACCAGGCACCGTGCAGGGCGCAGGGCGCCGCCTCCGAGGACAGTACAAGGGACCGGGGGTCTCTCCAGGGCCCCTGCCGGCTGCTTCCTACTCCGTGCTCCGTTGAAAAGGCCCAGACCGATGAGGCCCCAAGTGCAAGCTCCGTGAGGTCAGGGACCCTGTTCGCTGGGTGAGAGCTCCGCCGGCCAGCGGGGCGTGCATTCCTCCCCCGCCTGCCTTCCCAGCAGAGCCTTGGTTTGGCTCAAACAGGCAAATCTGCTCAGATAGAAACATGCATCTCCCATGCTCTGGCTGCTGTGGCTCAGGGGACGGAGTGCCGGCCTGGGAGCCGAAGGGTCCCTGGTTCGCTTCCCAGTCAGGGCACATGCCTGGGTTGCAGGCCGGGTCCCCAGGTGGGGGGTGTGCAAGAGGCAACTAATTGATTGTTCCTGCTCCTCTCACACATCGGTGTTTCTCTCCCTCTCTTTCTCCTTGCTTTCCCTTCGCTCTAAAAATAAATACATAAATTTTTTAATAAAAAAGGTGCACCTCCTAGACTCCTTTGCAGCTAGCTGGGCCACATGACCCAGGTCTGGCCAATGAGAGGGAACGAGGAGTCTCCTGCTGGGAATGTGCAAGAAATCAGTTGTCTTCCTGGACAAAACAAGGGAATCATCCTTCCCTTTTCCCCAGTCTTCACATCAGTTTTCCTTCCTGGAATACTGTCATGACACCTGGAGGTAAAGCAGCCACTTTGTGCCTTAAGGATGGAAACCTCAAGCTAGGGATAGTGGAGCAGGAGGCCAAAAGGACATCTCAAGAGGCTCCGCGGCTCTGACTGCCCCCCGCAGGACTGCCCGTGTTCTGTGTTCGAGCCACCGCGGTCAGGTTTCTGTGACCTGCAGACATCGACTGGTCACCAGGCCACCTCAGAGACCGCCACGGTGCTCAGCACAGAGCAGCTGCTTAATAAACAAGAGTGACGGGCACAGCGAATGGATGGATGAGGCCAGCCAGACCTCTGAGGTGCCCTATAGTCCTGAGACCACGGGACCTGAACCGAAAACTGGACCCCAAAAGAAAAACATTAGACAATTCCATCCAAGTTAGGAGACCTGGGTTCCTGGCCCAGCCCCCCTGGCCCAGCCCCCCTGGCTCAGCCCCCCTGGACCACACTGTGTGACCCTGAGCAAGGGCCTTTCTCTCTCTGTCTGAGAAAGGAGTCTGTGGGATTTGCTGGTGCTTGGGGCGGTCTGCAAGGGGAGCAGCCTGATTCACGGGCAGTGGCCCCCACGAATCTTCCTTCTTTTCTTTCTGCCTGCAGAGGAAGGAGCTCCTCTCACCTTCAAACCCAGACCCCACAGAGGGGACGGCAAGGGCAGAAGCGCTCGGGCTGGGGGTTGTCGGGGAAGGGCCGGCCTCGGCGGGCTCACCTCCCATGCCCAGCGCTCTGTGCCGTCTCCCCAGACCTGCACGCACCCCGAACCGGCTTGTTCTTACTCTCCCTATGGAACAAATGAGGAAACCAAGGTTCAGGGTTACAGAGCTCGGCCTGACCTATAGGGTGAGCACAAGGCAGGGAGGTCAAGGACCAGAGAGCTGAGAAGGGAGGAAGCCAGGCATGACGGCAATCCCCAGGCGTGGGGGTCCCTGTCAGCAGCCCAGACCCCGGGTCTTTCCACCTCCAAAGCACTGAATTCCTGTCCCGGAAGAAGCTGGCCGCCGATGAAGGAGAAGGACAGGACAGATGGACACCTGTGGGAATCAGCCCATGGAGTATTTGCTAAGCAGAGATGCTCAGAGACAGGGGGACAAAGAGAAGTGGATGGTCCTGGTGGGGACGTCAAGGAAGGCTTCCTGGAGGAAGCAGCATGGGGAGGGGACATGTGGACGAGATTGTAGCTCACATCCAAAGAACCCACGGGAGGGCCGGGCACTCACTGCACTGTGTTCTCTGAGTGTGGGGGGAGGCTGATGGTGGAGGCGGCGTGCCTGTGGCTCTGTTTTCCCCATCAGACCATGTGCCCCTGCAGGGTCTTCCTTGGGACCTGGCAGTGACCAGGGCTCAGGGGACAGGGGGAGGCTGGAGTCTGGCCACTGCAGATGTGACCAAGGAGGAGCAAGGTCAGGAGGCTGGAGGAGACTCAGCTGGGTCCCAGGGCACCTGGGGTGGGCAGGGAATGAGGGCGGGCGCTCTGCAAGCGTCCCGGCAGGGCACACGAGATGCTCCCCCCCGCCCCCCCGCCCCCGCACATGGGCGCTCCCCGGTCCTGCCTCTCCCACCTCCGGAACCCTGACACTCCCGCTGGCCCCGGGAATCCCCAGCCGCCCCTGGGAGGCAGGAAGTGCTGGCTGACAGGGGAGGCCGGAGGGGAGTCTGGGAGGGCAGGGCACGACTCACGTTAGTCAGCGTGACTCCACGCTCCCTCCCAGGATGCTGCGTGATGAACAAGCCCCCGGGCACTTCTGAGGCGCGGTCTCCTTTGCAAACCGCTGGCTGATCCTGTGCAGGCCTCGGTTTCCCTATCTGGAGTGAAAGTGCCCCCCCCCCCCCCAGCATAGCTGTGATGGTGGCCAGAGTCTGTCACGGGGGAAGAGCCCTGCAAAGAAACGATGGAGACTGTCATGCTGCACGCTGGACCGGTGACCAGCAAGAGCAATGAGGCAGCATCCCAGACCTCATCACGGGCCAGGAAATGCCCAGAGACGGTGCCAGAAGCCGGAGGGCTGTTTGATTTGTGAAAAGTTTGTCATAACCAGAGTCCTTCAGCGTCTCCCGGGTCATTTTTTAGTGCAAATGTTATCCACAAACTGGACAGCCCAGTGCAGTAATTAGCAGTGGGGAAATCAGAACAGTGGATAAACCAAAAATCAGCCTCTTCCCTTCCACCGGACCCCCTGTTGGCAGGATTCACGCGTGTTTGTTACAACCCACGCTGCAGGGGCCAACAGACAGAGCCCGTCTCCTCAGAGGAGCCCACGTCACCAACGGAGCAGACACCTGGCTGGTCGGGACCGTGGGCAGTTTTCTCTCGGAACAAAAGCACCCCAATTCTCAGTTATTTGCACATAATCTCAAGGAACAGGGGCAGGGGTGAGTGATTAATTTTACCTGGATTCTGAGTAGCTGGAGCTGTCTGAAACTTGCAGACTTGCAAATAATAACCCCACGGGACATTTACATAATGATCGTGGTATTCAGGTACAAAGACAACTTCAACAAATTCCAAAGTAAAACCCATTCTCAACACTAAAATAAAAGCTTTAAGTGAATAGCTAGAGTTTTGAGGTTTGTTTGTTTTTTTATTCTAACTTGGTGGAAATTTTTTAAATTTCTAAATAACTCAAACTGAAGAGGAAATTCAAAGGAAATTACATACTACTTACACATTTCATACCATTTGGACATTAAATAAAATGAGAGCATTGGATACTAAAACTTAGAGGGTGCGGCCAAAGCCATACTCAAAGGAAAATTCATATCCATAAATGTTCCTAAAATGTATTACATTCTTAAGAGACTCTTTTAACAGAAAAGCAGCTTACCCATCAAACAGCCTTCAATAAGGGGAGAGATTTTTGTCTAATTGTCTTCCCAAGTTTCCTTGGAGCTCGTACAACAGAAAGATCGCTAATACATGGTTTTCTTCCCCAAACCTCTCCGTCTCCAACCGTGAGACGCAAGGCGGTGAAGTCCCGGCAGTAGCAGCGACGTGTGGATACACGCTAGCTCACTGCCTCCATTAGACGGAGAAGGAAAGCCAGCTAGAAAACGTCTACAGAGAGCCCCCTCCCTGCTCTGTTCTCGTCACTGGCTGCCTCTAGCTGAAGCCTTCAGAGAAGCACTAAAAGCGTAAGGAGGCCAACATTCTTGGCCCTGGTTCTTCCACTCGTTAGCTGGGCGACCCTCCATCAAGTCCCTCAACACTTCTGTCGCAGGCAGCGTTTGCCACAGTGATGCTGCGTAACAAACAGCCTCAAACTCTCAGAGGCTTCCTGGGCAAATATTTCATCTCACGTCCACTGCTCTCTAGGTCGAGTGCAATTGCCTGGCCTAGGCTGGACTCAGCAACCAGGTAGCTCTGTTTCAGGCTGTGGGGCAGTTGAACTTGGCTCCAGGCTGTGGGTTGGGGTCGATCCGCCCCATGTGTCTCCATATTTCTTTTGGCTCAGAAGCTCCATGGAATACATTCTGCCACGATGGATCACAAATATGCAAGACGTTGAACAGAAACATGTGCTACCTCCTAAGGCCTCCTCTTAAGGGGCATACCGTCTGTTCTACCCACAGCCTATTGGCCAAAGCAAGTCATGTGACCAAGGCCCAAGTTGCAGGGCAGAAAAATGTATTCTGCCCTACGGATGTGGGGAGTGAATCATGGCTGAACAGTAATCCAATCTATCCTTTCTTAGCCTCCATTTTCTTGTCTGTAAAATGGGGTTGATGAAAACCCTACCTCCTAGGAACAAAAGTCAGCTTTGCTCTAACCTAGCTGTACTTGAACCCTATGCTAGTTGGCTTTGGACTTGGGTCAGGTCCCACTCCTGCCTGGTGTGGGGACGGAGTTGCCAGGCTTACAGCTGGGGGTGGCCCCAAGGCCACCCAGGCCACAGTCCGCTCCGAGGCAGAGGAGAGCTGGACCCTGTGTGGGGAACTTCCGCACGAGCCCACTACTGGTATTAAACACATTCTCGTTAGCCAGCAAACACCGTCCCTGAGTTCCCACCAGCCAGGCTCTCTGGCGCTGCGAGCAAGGCGGGTGTCACCGCTTTCACCAGCTGCCTTTGCGGCTTCATCAGCATCTTGGGGCCCTCTGGGCCGGACTAGCCCGTGGGCTTCTGCATCCAGGACCCTGGAGGACAAGGGGCTCCAACACACTCACTTCAAGGTCTGAGCTCAGGAAGTTTCCCCAGTCAGCCCAGCCTCATTTTCAACACCACGAGGAAGCCAAAGGCAACAGAGTAGAGTCATAGAGCATTTGGGTTTTGGAGACGAAAAGACTCGTCCAGTTCAAACCCCAGCTCTGCCACTTTCGGATGCAGGCAAGCCCCGCGAACCGCAGTGCCCTCGCCTGGGCAGTGGCGCCCAGGTGGGCGTCTGCTGTAGGACTGCACCGGGTGGGAGCCCCGGTGCTTCCTGTGGGCGTGTCTAGAAAAGCTTTGATCTCTTCACCTGTAAGCTGGGGGTTACACCAGCCGCCTGATGGGGTGCAGAAAACACCGTGTGGTGGGCCGCCAAGCACAGCACCTAGTACTTACTCAGTGCTCAAGAAAGAATGCTTCAGCCCTGGCTGGCGTGGATCAGTGGATTGAGCGTGGGCTGCAAACCAAAGTGTCACAGGTTCGATTCCCAGTCAGGGCACATGCCTGGGTTGCAGGCCACAGCCCCCAGCAACTGCACATTGATGTTTCTCTCTCTTTCTCTCTCTTTCTCCCTCCCTTCCCTCTCTAAAAATAAATAAATAAAAATCTTTAAAGAAAAGAAAGAAAGGAAAGAAGAAAGGAAGGAAGAAAGAAAGCTTCCCCTCTATTCCCTGTGACCCTGAACATACCAGAGGGATTGCCTTACTTGACATGGAGGAGGAACTAGTCACTAATGTGGTAGGACACATTACGTTGTGTGATGCATCTTATAAAAGTTAATAGTCCAACGAGCAAATTACCAGACTTTGTCAAATCTAAGATGTTATCGATGGCAAGACACAGCCCAGCTTCAGAGATGTCAGATATGGGGGGAGGGGTGCCCTAGAATGGGTTAAACTCAGTGTGTGGCATTACAGGTGAGAAATGAAGACGGGCTTTCATCGGATTGAACGGTGTCTGACTTCACTGCCTTGGGATGGCCTTGTCTCCCTGGGCATGTCGTGTGCCACTGGAGAGTGGAATGCCCTGCCCCCTCAATGTCCTGTTTAGCACATAGTAGGTGTTCAATGAATATCTGTGGAAAGAATGACTCGATCTATCCTTCCATTCATCAAAGAGCCAGTGAATGAATCAACAATGAATGGCGCTTGTTGATTTAAAAATGGCGCTCACCAGTAGGGGAAGGACAAGACTGGTTAAAACATGTTTTTTGGCCTGGCCAGGTGGCTCAGCTCACTGCTGCACCGTCCTGTACATCAAAAGGTTGTGGGTTCAATCCCCGGTCAGGGCACATACAAGAGGCAACCAACCCATGTTTCTCTCTTCCATGGGTGTTTCTCTGTCCCTCTCCCCTTCCTCTCTCTCTAAAATCAATAAACATGTCTTTAAAAAAGCATGTTTTTCTTTCCAAGAGGGGCGTCCATGCTAGGTGGATGGTAATATACGTATTATTATAACACCCATCTGGCACGTGCGAGAGAGAAATGGGCACGAGGATTACTGCGCCTCTGTCAGCGTTCTGGCACGAGCACTCAGCCAGGCCATCCATATAAGGAATTTAGTGGCTAGTGCACGGTGAGTGCCCAACGTGTGTGTGTGTGTGTGTGTGTGTGTGTAAAGATTTTATTCATTTACTTTCATCTTTTTAAGATTTTATTTATTTATTTTCAGAGAGGGGAGGGAGAGAGAAAGAGAGAGAAACATGAATGTGGGGTTGCTGGGGGCCGTGGCCTGCAACCCAGGAATGTGCCCTGACTGGGAATCGAACCTGCGATGCTTTGGTTCGCAGCCCGAGCTCAATCCACTGAGCTACGCCAGCCAGGGCTTTGTTTATTTATTTTTAGAGAGAGGGGGGAAGGGAAGGAGATGGAGAAGAAGAGAAACATCCATATGCGAGAGAGAAACAGTTGCCTCTCGCATGCCCCCAACTGGGCCCCTGGCCTGCAACCCAGGTATGTGCCCTGACTGGGAATTGAACCGGCGACCTTTCGGTTCACAGGCTGGTGCTCAATCCACTGAGCCACACAAGCCAGGGCTGAAATATATTTTTCTAGGTATCTGATACATGCAAAGCTAATTCCGTTGTCCGTGAAGACCTTCTCACATATGTTGGCTCACTGAACAGACAGTAATGGGCATCCGTTATCTGCTAGGGACAAAGAAGCTGCCAAGCCCAGAGACTATGGCCCTGCCCTACAAAACTGTATTGACTGAACCTAGCCATTTGCCTCCTGAGAGCACCTGAGGACTACATTTCCCAGCCTCCCTTGCAGCTAGGTGATGCCATGTGACTCCAGTCTGGCCAATGGAAGGGAGGAATGCCTATTCAGGCTTCACCATAAAACATCTTGCTGCATCATCCACGTACTCGCTCTACCTTCCACAACTGCAAGGCTGGAAGCAAAAAAAAAATTTGGATGGTGGAACGGACAACGGGAGGAGGCTGGAGGGAAGCTCTCTAACCCACACTGCACCACTGCGTGAGAAAAAAAGAGACTTTCATGGAGTCAGGTCTCTAAGATTTCAGGAGTTATTTGTTACTGCAACAGAGCATCGTCCAACTCACACAGCTTTTTATAAAAACCACTCCCATGTTCTCATGAATGAGACTGAAGGTGTCCTCACTGCCAAGGGGGAAAACCAGGCACCGAGAAGGGACCGTGCCCCCAGGAAGGATGAAGGCCGTGGGAAGGGGAGATGAGACCCCAGGCTGGGGCTGGGGCCGGGGCCGGGCCGGAGGCCAAGCTACCCTCCCCACCCCGAGCGCTAAAAAGCGGGGCGGTAACCCGGAACAGCACCGAAGGTTCTCGGGTTCACGGGGATGGGAGTTCACAAGCCTCGGCCCTGAGAGGCCTGGGGGCCCCCTGCTTCCTCCGCCGTCTGCCTGCGCAGGTGCCGGCAGTCACCTCACCCCTCGGGGCCTCAGCCTCCCGGTCTGGGAAGTGGGCGTGATGGTAGCCGCACCTCCGTCGGAGTTGCATCAGGGGGACTCAGCCCGGCGGTTCGTGGAAAGACCTTAGTGGCCGGTGCACAGTAAGTGCCCAGTGAACGGCTAAGGGGAGGACACCACCGGGAGCCACCGCCCAGGACGCGAGGTGGAGACCCGCTTTGCTCCATCCCGGGGTCAGTTCTGGAGAAAGGCTCTGGCCACCCCTCCCCCCCCCCCCCCCCCCCCCAGCACGGACCACTAGGTCGCCTCTCCCATCGGCCAGTCTCATGCCAGCCCCTTGGAGGTCACGGGCCGGGCTCCTGCTCTCCTTGCCACCCCTCCCGAGGCCAGAGCTGCAACTTCGGACAGCTCACTCAGCCCTGTGTGTGTGTGTGTGTGTGTGTGTGGAGTGTGATGGGGCAGGCCGCGTGTGTAGCAGTGGAAAGAGAGGGCACAAAAGTCCTGGGTGAACCCCACCCCACCCCCTCCCCCCTCGTCCTGGGAGGAGCCTACACAGAAGCTTCCTGTTGCCGTGCCTCAGTGGCTGGGTCTGTGTGGCCCAGGAGACAACCCCTGGGCCGCCAAGGGCCTGGGTCGGATCTCGGAGGACAGGGGCGTCCAGGGCCCTGCCGGGTGCCCTTCCGCCAGCGCGCAGTCCAGAACCGAAACCCTCTTGGGCCTCAGTGTTTAAAAAATTCCCAGGAGCTCGGGAGATGAGTTGAGGACAGTCAGTCCTCACTGGGCTGTCTCTAGCTCATTCTCTCTTCACACTTGCACTTAAGATAACTTTTTTTTTTTGAGCAATGCTCTCAAAACAAAAGCAAAAACCCTGCTTTGTTCCACATCAGCAGTATTAGACCTTCACCAGCGGCGGGAAGCGTGGGGCGGCCTGAGCTCAGGGCAGGCTGCTTGCTGGAGCAGCCGGGTTCGGCAAAGCAGGAACGGTCCCCCAGGTCCCCCAAGTCCCCGGGTCACTTCCTTTATCGCCCTCCTTGAAGCCTTGTTTGTTCATCTGCTACTTACTCCTGTTTGTTTCCCACCCGGTCGGGAACCTAGTGTCCGTGGCTCCACAAGCGGAAGCAGAGCCCGGTACACAGCAGGCACCTGACACTTACTTGCGAAAGCACACGAGGGAGGTCAGGGGAATACGTGAACACTTAAGTGAATGGATGAAAGAGCAGGGGCGGGGCAGAGCTGGTCAAGGATGGATCTCTCCCTCCATCAGGCCAGAGGCTGACCCCATCCCGTGGTCAGGAGATGCGTGACCCCGGAACTTGTCTTCTCTGGGCCTCCGTTTCCTGAGCTGTAACACAGGAATTATATTACCCCCCACCCGTTGGATGGTTTTGAGCATTGATGAAAAACCCCTGTGAAACGTAATTCTGTGTCTGGCACAATGGTCTGTAGTTTTATTCCCTGAGTGGGAAGGTGGGGGAGGCAGGCGGCACACGCATCAGCTACCACCACTCAAATGATGAGAGAGAAAAAAATGTCTAAGATTCAGTTCCTAAGATCCAAGGAGCTTCTCCTTAGAAACACCCAGCTGAGCCCAGTGTGGGGACAAAGGTCTGTACTGAGTGAGTTATAAAAACATAACTCACTGGGAAGCGCTGAGTTGCCCCCCACCCACCCACCCACACACCCACACACCCCACCCGGGGCAGGCCCAGGGTTAACTCTGGCCTGACCAGCACACTGGCTTCTGGTAGGATTCTGAGAAAGGAGAAAAGAGGGAGGGAAAGTTCCCCATTTCATTTCCATACTAACCCCCTCTGCTCTTCAAAACACTCCAAGTAACGCGATGCTCACCTCGCCTCCTGCAGAAGGTGTCAAGTGAGGAAACTGAGGCCCAGGAGAGGGGACAGTTCCCACCCAGGGAGAGCAGGCCAGTCGCGCTAGGGCCTGTCCCTCCTGACGCCCAGACCCCACTCTGTCTGCTGGGCCGCCCCAGACGTCCACAGAGCTGCTGCACACACACTCCCTCCTCATCCCCTGGGCAGCGACCCAGCAGGTTTGCAGCCTCCCAGCTGAGCCCTTGGCAGACATCACTAATCAATTGGGGCATGTGCCAAATCCCTTCTAACCCTGGGCTCCAGGCAGACCCTACCAATCAATCGGAATTGGCCTGGGAGATTGAAAGGGTCCTCAGCCGGGCCATGGGCAGTGCAAACTGCCCAGTGGTCTCCCCAGGGCCTCACATAGCTCCTGCACGTTGGCCAAGCATTCGGTCCAGGGTGACTGGTGAACGAGTGAGTGGACACATGGACACCAGCCCGGGCAGAGACCCCCAGTGGAGGGATGGCACCTGCCTCTAGGCACGTTCCATCCGTAAGTACAGAACACAAAAGGAGCCGTGAGGTTGGGGGTGGGGCGGGGCAGGGCAGTGGGGGGCCACCGTCCCTCTCCAGCTGCTCTTGGTGCTCCGACTCCCCCAGAGCCCCCCCTGGGACTGCTGTCACTTCCGCTTCCTGCCATGTGACCCAGGCAAGTCACTGAGGCTCTCCGTGCCTCAGTTTCCTCATCCCTAAAATGGGGGTTACACCCGAACGTGCCCCAAAGGTTGGCAGGGGGCTCACACAGACCACCACGGGAAGCCTTTGGCCCAGGGGGCCAGCACGGAGCAAGGGCTCGGAAAAGCCACGTGGCCCTCGGCCTCTCCCGTGACGCTTCAGGCCCTGGGAGCCAGGCGCCAGGAGTCTTCCTGGGCGCCGAGCCCGTTGCCCGGAGCCGTGCTGGGCTCGCACACACGTGGGTGGGTCAGTAACCTCTGCCTGCGATGGTGACAGGGTACAGGCTCTGTGGGGCAGGCGATGGGGGCCGCCAGGGCTCCAGGACCACCACTGAGCTCCCCCATGCCCACCGGCCACAGAGCAGCCTTGTTGGGGTCAGTGCTAGGCTGCCAAGTGTCCAAGCACCACTGGCCCCAAGGCCTCAGAGAAGACTCCACAGTGACCCCTGCAGTCATCCACACCCCGCGGGGTCCTTTTGCAGCCCGTCCCCTTCTCTGCCCCCTCCCATGGTCCCATGTCCCCACGGAGCAACCCCAACTCCACACCACAGAGAGAGAGAGCGGGGGGGGGGGGGGGGGTGTGCAGCCGGAGGCCGACCTGGGAGGTCCGCCTGGGTTCCAGCCCAGCTCCCGGCCAGCACCCTCAGCGCCCCTGCCCCCGCTCTGGACCTGACTTTACCCACCCAGACACAAAGGGTGGGGGGACACAAAGGGTGGGGGGCAGATGATCGCTAGGTCCCCCCTGGGTCTAACAGTGTCTTCTGCGTACTTACACTCCATTGGCTGACTTATTCCGCAAGTACCGAGCGCCTGCGGTGGACTGGGCCCTGCGCCGGGTGCCTTGCTGTCCTCTCAGCTGGGAGGCAGCTCCTCCTCCTGGGCCTCCAGGCGGCCGTTCCCCGGGGAAGCCTCCCTAGGCCAGCTCTGGGGCGCCCCCCTGCCCCTCCCAACCCCATCCTTCTTCCCCACGGAGTCATCTGGCCCATTTATCTGTCTGTGTCCCTCTGAATGTGGCCTCCTGAGGGCAGGGTCCCATCTCCTTCCTTCTCCCGTTTGCGGGGATTCCAGAGGAAGGTTCTGGAAATATCGCTTGGGCCAATGGCCAAGTCAACGAATACATGAATCCCAGATCTCTCCTCTGTCTTCTGGTGCCCCCCGCACCACACCCTCTGTTAAGTGTTCTGCCTCCACATTTCCTCCCCCAGACCAATCCCTGGGAGCCCGCGGGGGCAGACCCCACCAGGATTGGACCAGGTTCCTGACCAGGAACCTTCCAGCCATGCCTCCGTCCTCCAAGCTAGGTGACCAGAAGGGGCCCCAGCAGACACCCGTCAGTGTTTGGGCATTAATTACCTTCCTGGGGGGAGCACTGACTCGCCCCAGACGGGATCTCCCAGCTGCAGGAGAAAGGGGACCACCCCGACCACCCCCCAACAGTCAGGCCTGCAGGCCCCTCCTCCCCACACGTGTGCACAGGGATCTCATCCACACACGCACACCCGCCGCCCTGCCCAGTCTACGGCACGCTGCTCCGAGCCGCTGTGTGTCCAGAGGCTTGTGCGTGACACACCCCGTCTGTAAACACATGTGAGCTCCCACTGTGTGCCCCCCACGCTCCGCCGTTCCCAGGGGCACCGAGGAGCTCAGCTGTTCCACGGCCTCCTTCAGCGCATGCTCCTCACCGCAGCTGCGGCCACGCCCCCCTGCCGGGCCACCCCGAAAGGGATCGAGGGTTTTTTATGAAGCTCGACAACTGCTTAGCCCTCCCCACTAGCCCACCTCTGGATCCTTGAGAAGGAGGGGAGATCGTCACCCTGGATCCCAGAGAATGGGGCCCTGCGCATGGGGCTGACCCTTGTCGCTGACCCTGGGGAGGGAAGGCGCCTCGACAGAGCTCGGACCCACCTCGGGGCAGACGTGAAGCTGGTGGCGTGGCAAGTGCCCAGGGAGCTACGCAGGGAGCCAGGGCCCGGCTCCCCCGACCCCAGCCCATGGCTAGAGCATCCACGACCACCCCCCACCTGACTCCCCACCTGGGCTCCCGCCGGCCCTGGCCTCAGAGCAGCTGGCAGGGAAGTGGGGGGTTGCAACCAAATCAAGGTCACGTTCACCCTGAGCAGAGCCCTGATGGCAGAGGCAAGTGGCTGGTTTTGAAGAACCTAGAGAGAGTTCCAGTCCTGGACACGGCTCTGGGCTCAAACCCTATCCCCGCCCTTCCTTGGACGTGTGACTGGCGCAAGATACAGAAACTCTAAGTCTGGGTTTCCCCCGACACGATCTGGGCAAGGACAGGATGAAGGCCGAAGTCAGCATTACTAGTACATTCTTGGACTCCTGCAATGAGCCGGACTCCACGGGTCCCAGACTGGACTGGCACATAGTCCTCACAGCTGGGACGCCGGTGGGGCCTCCTGCTTCCCTCCACGTGCCGGCGATGTCTCCAAAGTGAGCTTCAAAATCAGCTCCATGAAGTGATTGTGCGCCTTTAAGACAGACTCCAGGGAAGTAAGGTGCAGTGCTTTTTATTCCCACAGGCGTTACCCCACGGACAAGTCCCACGCCTGTGTGTTCCCCTGTCACCAGACCACCAACAGAGTGGAATCAAGATGCCCTTTTCCCATAATCCCCTGAGGATGTCGCTCCCGGCTTTGCTGGGTGCAGGTAGGAAGAGGCGCTGCTGGTCGGAGGAGCTCGGACCAGTTTGAGATGATCCAAAGACCACGTGGGAAGGGCAGCGCACGGGCCCTGGGGCCTCGGGGCCTTGGGGCCTCGGGCAAGTCCCGCCCACTGCCAGGGCCCGCTTCCTCCTCTGAAATGCAGAGTGCGTGCTCGGAGGTTTGCGTAAACCCTCTGTGTCTGCCTGGCACTGAGTCGACGCCACAAAAGCTGTCTGGGGAAATACACCTGGGGAACTCTTAAGACTGAAGGGAGACTCAGAAACTGGAGGATGGGCTGGCGGGCCTCCACTCCCGCCAGGGGACAAAGCTGGTGCAGAGGACCAGGGGCACATGGAAGGAGGGGACTCAGAAGCAGCCCAGAGGAGCGGGTGCACCAGCAGAGAGTTTGCTCCTGGACCTCGCCCCCCGACACCCCCCCACCCCACCCACCCACAGGGCCCACCGAGCTCCCAGTCTCTGTGAAGCCCCGTTGTTGGCCCTTCCAGGGCCAACTCGAGCCCTCCCGCCTGAAGCAAACCCTGTTGCCACTTCAAGGAGACCCCCGCCCCAGGCACCTTGGACCCCCCCTCTCAGAGCAGCAGCCACGCCCCTTCCAGGGAGATCACAAGCCTGGCCCTCTGATTGCCTCAGTCCCCAAGTGGGAGGAGGTGGCCCGTGAACGGTTCAGGACAGGAAGGAAAACCATCCACAGACATTAGTGGGCAGGGCTCCGCAGCCCCCTGGGGTTGGTCTCCGGGTCTGGGGCTCACCGTCCTGGCGCAGACCCCACTCCGCCCCTCCAAAGCAGTGGTGCCGTGCCCAGATCACCCCCCTCCCCTGAGACGCAGTCTTGCTCCACCAGCAGTCACAGTGAGGGGTTCAGGCTGAGGGCCTGCCGCCTACTAGGAACACAGTAATGGGCCCTATTGTCACTATTAGCAGTTGTACTAATAACATATTAGCATATGTTATTAGGGAGGGAAAGGTTACAGAGCCAGCGATTAGGATCCTCGGTGACTTCCGCCCTCAGCATGCACCCGTGCTCTCACTAGGGCATGCCTCAGGGTCTCCTCCATCTGCTCACGAGGTTTTGTTTTCCACGTCAGACAAATGGGTAGAATACTCCCCCCGAGTATTCCCTGCGGCACCTGGGCCAGAAAGTCAAGGAATCAGGCCCAGCATTGCAATTGAGGGTCCCTCAGGGTCAAGAACGCTGCCCCCCTCGTCTCTTGCAAAGACCTTGGGTCGTGCGGGGCTAGCCCGGACGACATGGTGAGGAAGGAATTGTAGTTTGGCCAGGAGCCACGCGCACCTGCCGCAGGTGGGCCCAGCCGTGCGGAAGGGGGAGGAGCCGTCGCCGCCGCACGCAAGTGAGCTGACCCCCTGCTCCGAGGACCTAGACCGAGGGCGGCCGTGGGCTCCAACGTGGCGGCTGAGAGGCGACCCCCGTTGCAGACGGCAGCCCCAGCGCCTCTGAGTCCCACGCTGCGCGGCTGCCCCAGGAGAACATTCGAGGCAGCAGCGGCGTTAGAAGCCCCGGGTCCGTTCGGTATTTGAATAGCACAAAGGAACCGCCTTGGTCTGATTGGCCAACCGAGTAACCCCGGGGCGGACAGCGTCTGTCACTCGGGAGGCACTCGGCATTTCTATTGGCTTATCATGTGTGGGGCGGAGCCAGGACGCCCAGCTAAATAGCTGGGGCCGGGGCCGGCCGAAGCTCATTGCTTTGGCGCCGTCTGGGGAGCACGGTACTGCGGGTGGCGCGCAGCGCATGGTGGCGGCTCCTGTCGGAGCGCAGCCGACCCGCTGATCCGGGCTCCGTTTCCCCTGCCCAGCGCGCCCCGGTGGCCGGCTGGAGGCCGAAACAGTAGCAGCATTAACAGCAGCAGCAGCCGCGGCTGCTCCGCCGCCGCCGTCTCCGCGGGAGCATGGAGTGCGCCCTGGACGCCCAGAGCCTGATCAGCATCTCCCTGCGCAAGATCCACAGCTCCCGGACCCAGCGCGGCGGCATCAAGCTGCACAAGAACCTCCTGGTATCCTACGTGCTCCGCAACGCGCGCCAGCTCTACCTGAGCGAGCGCTACGCTGAGCTCTACAGGCGCCAGCAGCAGCAGCAACAGCAGCAGCCGCCCCACCAACAGCACCAGCACCTCGCGTACGCGGCGCCCGGCATGCCGGCCAGCGCGGCCGACTTCGGCCCGCTCCAACTTGGTGGCTGCGGGGAAACGGAGGCGCGCGAGCCGGCCGCGCGGCACCAGCTGCACCAGCTCCACCAGCTCCACCAGCTGCACCTCCAGCAGCAGCTGCACCAGCACCAGCACCCGGCGCCCAGGAGCTGCGCAGCAGCGACGGCCGGGGCGCCAGCGGGCGGCACGGGGGCGCTCTCGGAGCTGCCCGGGTGCGCCGCGCTCCAGCCGCCGCACGGCGCGCCCCACCGCGGGCAGCCCTTGGAGCCGCTGCAGCCTGGTCCTGCGCCGTTGCCGCCGCCCGCGCCCGCCGCGCTCTGCCCGCGGGACCCTCGCGCCTCCGGCGCCTGCTCCGCGCCCTCCGTGCCCCCAGGGGCCACCCCTCAGGCCGCTGCCGCCGCCTCAGCTCCCGCCTCCCCGGCACCCGCCTCCTCCCCGGGCTTCTACCGCGTCGCGTACCCGGCCCCCTCGGACTTCGGCGTGCACTGCAGCAGCCAGACCACCGTGCTAGATCTGGACACTCACGTGGTGACCACGGTGGAGAACGGCTACTTGCACCAGGACTGCTGCGCCTCCGCCCACTGCCCCTGCTGTGGCCAGGGCGCCCCGGGACCGGGCCTGGCGTCCGCCGCCGGCTGCAAGCGCAAGTATTACCCTGGCCAAGAGGAGGAGGAGGACGACGACGAGGACGGGGGCGACCTGGGAGCCGAGCCCCCCGGGGGTGCGCCGTTCGCTCCCTGCAAGCGCGCCCGCTTCGAGGACTTCTGCCCGGACTCGTCCCCGGACGCGTCCAACATCTCAAACTTGATCTCCATCTTTGGCTCAGGCTTCTCGGGGCTGGTGAGCCGACAGCCGGACTCCTCGGAGCAGCCGCCGCCGCTCAACGGGCAGCTGTGCGCCAAGCAGGCGCTCGCCAGCCTTGGCGCCTGGACTCGAGCCATTGTCGCCTTCTAGGGACCCCCGAGGGCACCGGGACCCGCGGGGCTGGGGCCAGACAAAGACTCGGCCAAGGGGCAAGAGGAGAGAAGGAACGGGCGCCCGGCCACTCGGGGCTGAGCCGGGGGCGAGCAGGGGAAGGCGGCTAATGTTTTATAAATTGTAAAATAAAAGAAAGAAATCTAAGATCTTGGACTTTATTTTTACAGAGAGAAAAAGCGCCTATTTAAGTATGCTTTGTGTTTCTCCTACTCTTTTTTTTTCTTTTTATTGTAGCGATTGCAGTGGTGTTTAGCGAGAAGCCAGCCACGTGAGGGAGGGCTGCTGCCCGGAGGAGGTGCCGGGCAGCCAGGGGCGAGACCGGGCGCCCGGGCGCGCCGGGGGCGCAGCGCAGGAGGGCGCGGGGCCGGGGACGCCGATCCCAATCAGTTGTCAGACCCAGGAAGCTCGGCGCTCGGTTCTCCCGAGTCCCTCCATGGGGTGAGGAACGGGTCTTGTGAAATCCTGAGCAAAAACAAAGGCAAACTCTATCTCCGAAAGGGATGTTTGGGTCACATTTCCTCTCTGGGGGCGGCCTCCAAAGTTCGCAAAATGAGAAGGCAGAAATGAAAACACTTCAACTTTTTTTTTCTTTTCTTCCCGGGCGGGTGTCTCGAACCCCTCCTCTCCCCGCCCCTCTGGCTCCGCTCTCTTCCCCTCCTCCACCCGTCTCCCGGACTCAGGGGTGGCGCCGGACACCCCGACACTCTCGGACACTGTTTGGGGAAGGGGTGGGGGGCGGGCACCAAGGACTACATTTCCCATCATGCCCAGCACTGCGGTCCTCACTCCACAAAAAAGGAAGTCGGTTCCTCCACCTGGATTTCCCCCCCCCCACCCCCCACGGCCTGGAGGGAAGGAGGGAGGGAGGGGCTGGGGCCGCCGACTGCGTCGGAGACTTTTCCCCAAGTTCCCGGTCAGGTGTGGTGTTTGTGTGTGTGCTTCTGAGTCGCGCTGTCCTGCTTCAGCCTTCGGCTGCATTTCATGGAACCAGCATTGTTCGAGCCTGTGAGAACGCCGTCCTGTGTCTTCAGCCCAATAGATTTTGTTTCATTTAAAGCCTTTTGTTGTAAAAAGGTGGGGTCCCGCAGCCCCCTGGTTCGCTGCCATCAGCACCGTGTGGACTCCAAAACTAGTTGCCAACCCTTCCGTTCTTGGCCCTTCTCCCTCATTCTCCTGTATTTGTGTGCGCACTGAATTGTACATCACCGGGTGAAACTGTTCAGATTATTTGTTTGAATTTATAATCTTAATAAAACGTCGATTACAGAGGATAGTGGTGCCTCGTTTTCAACTCGGCCTGGAGGTGGCGGGGAGGACAGAGGGCGCTGGGGAGAGACCCCTACCTTCCCGGCGAATCCCAGTTCTCCCGGGCCTGGAAGGACAGGGATCTGCCCACATCCGCAGGGCTGGGGTGGGAGCAGGATGGGGTGGGAGGTGGGGGGAGTGCGGGTTGCTGGGGTAGAACCCTGTGCTGCACCCCTCGGTGCGGGGGGGGCTCGTCTCCAAAAGGGGCTGCCCCCCCGTGGGCACCGGCCGCCCCAGGGGTCTCCCGCAGGAAGCCCAGCCAGCCTCCAGCACATTTCCTGTCCAGCCAGGAACACAGGGCCTGGCTGGCCTCGAGTCTGAGCTCTCTGCGGCAGGGAAGAGCAGCCGGGGGACGCCGGGGGTCTTCTGGGCCACCCACCCTCCCCGCCCCGCGCCTCCGCTCGCGCGCCTAGGTCTGCAACTTGGGGAAGTTTTTCCGTTTTCCTTTTTTTTTTTTTTTTAAGTTGAGTTTGTTATCACTGCTCCGTGCCACTTGGTGGTGTGCTGGCGGCGTCTCCCTCCCTCCTCGCGCCCCTCCCCTCTCCCTCTCCCCTCCCTCCCGCCCGCCTCTCCTCCCTCCCCAGTGGATGCAGGCAGGAAGGCTCCAGGCGCGCTCTCCCCTCTGACCACCTACGGAATGACCTCAGAGTGGGAGAATGTGCCAAGGCCCCGAGGAGGCTCGCGTTCTCCCCACTGGAACCAAATTCACATCTGGAGCGGCTGCTCGGGCCCGGGGGCGCGCGGGGTGGTTCCAGCTTTGCAAACAGGGGAGAGGAAAGCAAGAATGGGGGGCGGGGGGGAGCAGGCAAGAAGGAAAAAAGCAAAGTGGCTGCTTGCTTTCTGTTTAATTCTCATTCTCTCTCTCCCTCTCTCTCGCTCCCTCTCCCCCCCCCCCCCCACCAACCCCAATGCTCTCGCGCTGGCTTTCTCGCTCCTGAGTTCCCCCTTCCTGCCCCAGCCACCCCGCAGGACGACGCACCCCCCCCCCCACCCCAGCCTTCACGCCTCCCGCAGCGAGAGGCGAGGCTGCTGCCGAGACGCCCCCACCCCAGACACCGAGAGGCAGACCCAAGCCAGTCCCAGGGGTCGGCCCGGCTCTGGATCCCGGTGTCGCGCGAGGCGAAGTTCTTGGGGACACTCCAGAGCGCGGGGGGCCGCGAAGGTCTGCGATGGGGGTGGGGGAAGAGGGAGGCTATGGAGGCGCGAGTCACAGGAAAGAAAGGCACCTTCACCCCTCCACCCCCGAGGGCTGTTTTGTCGGCCTCCCACGGGAAGAGTCGGGAGCTGCAGAGGAGGGGGAACGCTGTGTCTCTCCCCCCTCCCCATTTTTTTCCCCCCGCTAGTCCTAGGAATCGCTGTTGGATGCAAGGTTTTGATTCAATCCACCAAGCCAGTTGCCAGAGCTCCCCCTAGTGCCGCTTCCAGGGCGCTGCAGCTACTGAGGCTGGGAGTGGGCGAGGCAAAGCCGGGGGCGGCGGGACTGCGGGGGTGCTGCTTGGAGCCCACTTGGGGCGCAGCGCAGAGTCCGGATCCTGCCGCGACTGGCCGCGAGCCTGGGGTCGCGTGCGTTCCTACTCCAGGGCCGCGTCGAGGAGGGGGGACACGTGGACGGCAGCCTTTGTTGGGTGCGCGGACCTGGGCACAGAAGGGACCAGCCGAGGGGCTTGGAACTCCCCACCCTCTCCCGATCCCAACGGCAGAGGACAGTGTGCGTGCGAAATAAGAGCTGTGAACCCAACGGGACCGCGGGCCGGTTCTCCTCCCTTCTGCCAGGTTTTCTGAGCTTCAGCTGCGCGGAGAGACTCAAGCTCACTGGAATCTAGGGAAACGGAGGGATGGATGTGGAGGGATCTGGAAGCACCCAGAACAGAGGTGCCCTTCCCGCTTATCTTTTCTGGGGTCCAGGGGTCTTGGTCAATGCCCTGAGCATAATCCACAGGGACCCAAAACACAACCCACCGCCCACCTGCATCTCACACTGAGACACTGCACACGAAACAGGAACACGAGCGCGGCCCGGACATGGCACCGTGCACCGCATGGCGGGCCGCACCAGCCAAACGCACCGCCCACCACGCGTGCTCCAAGTAGCAGCCTCGCTCCACTCAACGTCCCTTCCTCCGGTCCAGGCACAGCGGGCAGTGAGCCCGCCCAGAATATCCAGGGAGACCAACACTCCCGGGCACAGCACCACTGAGAGGCAGAATGAGCTGCAGCGGGGTGGCGTGGGGTGGGGTGGTGTGGGGGGCACTGTTAAATGACTGCGGAGGGGGCACGCGCCTAGCCGTGAAGGTTTTCCAAGGAAGGGGAGGGGCAGGCAGGCTGACGAACCAGGAGTCCTCAGGTCCCGGTCCACAGAGAAGCCCCTCCCCAGTGAAAAGACCAAGCCAGACCCCACAAGAGCCCCCAGGTAGGACTTGGAGGTGCTGCTTGGGGAGGTGGGGAGATTGGAAGAGACCGGGGGACCAAGGTAGTGACGAGGGGGAGCTTCCAGAAAACAGCAGCTCTGGAAGCCAGAGCTCCAGCAAGCCCCGGGTGCCCCCCGGGGTAACTAGCACCCCAGGCCTAGCCACACACACAAATCCTCACTCCAGCTCCCTGGACAGCCAACGGCGCAGGTCCTGCTGCCCTGACACAGGGTGTAGGGCTGAGCCAGGGTCCAAGCTGCGCTCCCAGCCATGTGGCGCTGCTGGAATGACAGCCCAGAGACTGGGAGAGCGACAGGCTGCCCTCCAGAGAAGCCAGGGGCTGGGGGTGCCCCGGGCTCCAGGGGGACCACTGTGCCAGACGCTGACACCCCAGGGCTTGGACGTCGTGGGCGGTCGCGGGCGTCCCTGCGTGCAGGCCAGGAGTGCGGCCTCGCCACATCTCCACTCAGGGAGCACACACTGACAGAGCGCCCGCTTGGTGCCTGGCCTGTGCGGAGCGCTGAGCGGACCCCTCAGAAAACAGCAGCAACTGAAAGAACAGTACACCGCTTGGTATGGATTCACGCAATTTCCCCAGGTACCCCCGGAAATAGATGCCATTAGCATCCTTGTTCAGAAACAAGAAAGCCTGCCCCAAGACACACAGTGAAGAAGGGGCCGGCCAGGCTTCCGGTTGGGGTTCACAGTCTAGTGGGGGAGAATTTTTTGCCCCACTGGGGGGAATATGTTTTCAAAACATATTACAGTGAGGGCTGGCCAGTGACCCTCATGTTGTCTAAATAGCGATATTGATCAGTTCCGGCGGAACCTGAACTGGTGGGCCAGGAGCATGCCCCACCCCGCTTAATGCTCTGGGTCCCGGGGGTCCAGGGATAAAGAGATGCACAGGACAGTGGCATCTGTGTCCCACCCCACCGGACACGGACTGTTTCCTGGCATTTGTCAGGGCTTTATCGTAGGAGGCAGCCGGCCATCAGGAAACAGCTTGGGCAAAAGGTGAGATTTCTCAGCTCCTGGCTCTAAACTGTGCAGTGGGCAGGGATGCAGCTGGCTTCAGGTACAACTGGATCCAGGCACAAATCCCCAGGTCTCTCCCCCTCCCCCCCCCCCCCCCGTGACTTCTCTGCACTTGAGCTTTTCACTCTCCTCTGTGGGCCTGTTTTCACTACAGCTATAGGAGGCAGCTCCTGGCTTCCCACCTCACAGCTTTGCCACCCAAGAGGGACTGTCCTCTTATTTTCAACTCAGAAAATCTCGGGGAGCCCTGGGCGGACAGCTCAGGTGATCAGAGCATCGGCCCGATACGCCACGGTTGTGAGTGTGAGCCCCGGTCAGGGCACATTCAAAAACAAACCAATGAATACATAAATAAATGGAATCACAAATTAATGTTTCTCTCTCCCTACACCCCTCCTCCTTCCCTTCTTCTTTCTCTAAAAATCAATAAATACAATTTTTTAAAAAATAAACAAATAAAATCTCCAGGAAAGACTGCCATGTCCAAACCTGGTGGAGGGTGGCTGGTAGCTCCCACTGGAAGTTCATGGGCGGAGAAAGGATGTTCTCAGGAAAATGTAGCCGTGGGTGACCGGCCAAAGGTGTCCTCCAAAAGAGGGGGCCGCTAAAGGAGGCCTTTTCACGTGGGCCTTGGGGAGACCACCACACAGGCATGGCCGCCTCAGGGCCTGGGGGATTACGAGCAGCCACCACAGCTCTGGGGAAGGTGCACCCACCCTCCTTGGTCCTCCCCGGGATAAGGAGGTTTGGGGCAATCTGGCGCCTCCCACGTTTGGCACTCGGGGATTACCAGGGGAGGGGCCGCAGCAACTGCCGCCCCTCGCCCTGGGGGCAGGGGGCAGGTTCTCCCAGCGGGGGCCTAGTCAGGGACAGCGATAAGCAACACCCTCGGGGGACTTAGGGCAACGCTTATCCACAGGAGGCCAGCGCGGAGGAACTCAGCTGCCACTCACACGTGGCTCCTCCCAAGGACAATGAAAGGGCTTGGAGGAGAGGCCAGGTGTTGAGTGCAGGGCAGAGGGGGAGAGACCACACCAGGTGAACACGTGCACCTTTACACCGCCCGCAGGTGGGGCCCGGGGACATCCGGGGAACAGGTGACATCACCAGTTCACGGGTGTGTGCACGAGGCTGAACAGAAGCTTGAAAAAATGTTGCATGGTTGGGAGATTACTTGTGTTTTATCATTCAAGTGCCTTTCTGTGTTTTCCAAATTTTCTACAATGAGCATGTATCACTGTTATCCTTAGAAGACCAAGTAACACGTATATTTTTCAGGGAAAAACGGTGACGTGATGGGTGCCGTGATGGATGCACAGCGCGCTCCAGAGCTTGGGGGGGGGCGGGTAGCAGGGGAAGCAGCTACAGTCACCCTGGCTGGGGCGGGCTGCACCCCTGAGAGACGGACCGCTCAGCCCCAAGCCTCGATTCCCCGGAACTCACCCTCCCGCGCTCTGTCTTTGTTGAGAGAAGCGTGAGACGAACGGCAAGCTCATCTCAGGGATGCTGCGGACTAGACATTCTGGAAGGAGCCTAGTTCATCTCACCTCGGACCCCCGTCCCGTCCCAGCTCCGCCCAGCCCTACCCATCAATCATCACGGAACAATCTGGTCTGAGTGTCCAGACCTCCTGGCAAGATGGGCCATCAGAGGCAAACGCGCTTGGGAGACGTTTTCAGCCGGCGGTTAAACTGGGCGGAAAGAGCGCCGGATCCGGAGTCCGGGGCCCTGGGGGCGGGTCCTGGCTCACTTTGGGACCTGCAGCCAGTCACTTGCCCAGCCGGCCCACGTCCCCTCCGCTGAAGAGCTACAGAAGGAAGGTCCCAGACCAGGGTCGATGCACGAGAAGTTAAAACCGCCAGCCTCCCGGGGACCGGAGGCGTGTGTCCCACCGCAGTGAGAAAAACACAGGCGGCGATGTCACACTCCACACCTGCCCGGGGGGAACGGTCGCCTGCGTGTTTCACTCACGCGGTGAATGCACGCACTCACTCGTTCACTGACACACACGCTCAGTGCCTGCGTGTGCCGGGCTCTGTGCTGGACGCCGAGGGCGCAGCCGTGAACGAGCCCCGCGAGCACCCTGCCCCGTGGACCTGGCGGTCTGGGTGCGGGACGAGAAGCAAGCGAACCGACAGGTCATGAGATAAATCTTGTGGGAAAATTAAACCAGGGCTAGAGAGATTTCGTGATCAGGGAAGGTGGTATCTCATGCCTGAGCTGCGGGCCAGGTTCCCCAGCAGGGCACACAGTGACGTTTCTCTCCCTCTCTTTCTCCCTCCCTTCCCCTGTGTCTAAAAATAAATAAGTAAATCTTTAAAAGATTATTAAAAAAGAAAAGAAAAGGTGATATTTAAGCTGAGATCAGAATGGATCAGCTGTATTAGTCAGTACAGTATAAGCTATGCTGCAGTAACACATTAGTCCCCAAATCTCAGAAGTTTCAAACAACAAAGATTCGGTTGTTTGGTTTTTTTGACCACACAAAGTCTGACTGAATGGGACAGCTCTCCCGGGCGGCTGTGTTCTGTGTGGTGACTCAGCGACCCAGGAGCCAGACAGCCCTGCAAGGGGGGTGATTCTCTTCACGCGCACAGCCCTTTGGCCAAAGCAGCCCTATGACCCACTCAGCTGCCGGGGCCCTGGGAAGGAGAGTTGAAGCAGAGACGGGTGAGCACTAGAAATCCCTCCCAGCTGGGCCGGCGACGGTGGAGGGGTGCACCAGGCAGAAGGAGCAGCGGATGCGAAGCCTAACACGGTAACTACCCCGATGCGTTCAAGAAACTGGAAGGAGGCTGCGAGGCTGAGAGCAAGGGGGCGAGTGGCAGGAGACAGGGCCAGAAAGGAAGACAGGGACCGTACAAGACACGGCGAAGGGACTTCACGCACCGCAGTGCCTGTTCAGTGAGGAGAGGGTGCCTCGGGGCCAGGGGGAGGGGACAAACCAGTATAACCACCTTCTGGGACAGCTGCCCCAACCAGTTTCCCTGGTCCTGCCGGGCAGGCCGAGCCTCCGCCTCCAACCCAGGCTCCGTCTTTCCTCCCCACAGACTGAGCCCCAGAGACATGCCACCTAAGGCACCCTCAGGTCTGCTCCGGGGCAGGCTTCCGTGGGTGACACCCCTCCCTGGGAGTCATTAGTGTGGACTGGCAGGCACCAGACCAAGCACCAGAGGGCTTCTGGGGGCCACCCCCACTCGGGGCCCCCGTCCAAAGCCCAGGCACGTGGTTCCAAGCTCGGCCTCCAGAACCACGCGGGCCTGAGCACACCCCGGGCTCTGCCCCCTTCTAGGTGACGATGGGCTCTTCGCTTCCCCTCTGGGGGTCTTCAATCCCTTGTCCATAAAATGAGGATGCGTGCGAGTGCCCACCTGGCACACAGTAGGCGCTCAATGAACGAGAGCGGCGATATTGTCACCAGTCGGCTCTGCCCGGAGAATAACTTGTCCCTGGAAAGTGCAGAAGGCTCTCCTCCTGCCCTCCCACCGGCAAACAGAATTGGTGACCGAAGATGCAAGCACGGGAACCTGTTTCCAGAGAGACCGACCGAGGGCGTTTCACTCGGGGGCTGGGGAAAGCGGAGGGAGGGAGCGCCCTATGGACTTGCTTGGGGGTTTTTGTCTTCCCATAAATGGGCACTTGGGTTCTCAAAAACGTTTGTCTTTAGGGCCTGGCTGTGCCCAACAGTCAGCACTTTCCAGTGCGTGTGCCACAGTTCCTTCCAGCACGTACGGCAGGTGACTGAGTAAACAGGACAGTGAGGGAGTGAGGGAGTGAGAGAGGGAGTGGATACAGGGGAGAGTGAACGGACTATGTGTCCATTCCAGCGGTTGTTTTAAAGGACAAAGAGTTGGGGAGAGACTGTCTGCCCTCCCCCAGTCAGGCCCTTCCCACCCCCACTGCACCCGAGTCTCTAACTCCTCCTCCCTCTGCTCCCCAACCCAGTCATGTCCTCAAGTTTCTCGAACATTCCATGCACCTTCTCACTTCCATTCCCCAGCTCCGTCCACACACACACACACACCTACACCCCCACCCCAGGGTGAAACTTGAGGGTCCCCTTTGACACCCACACCAACCAGCCCGGGGACCGCTGGGGAGGCTAAGGAATAAAGCTTCCCTTTGTTCAGGGAAAGCTCTGGAGGGCCACAGAGACAAGGGGCCTGGCTGTGACCAGGACAGGTCCGCGTGGGGAGGGGCAGTTAGAGCTCCAAGGGACCTGTGCGCATTCCGGTTGGGCGGACAGCTCCATGATGCTTTCAGTCAAGAAAGGAAGCGACTGTCTGGATTCCCAGGCCTGGGTCCTCACTCTGTGGGTCTCCCCTGTTCCGGCCTCAGCTCAGGCAAAGCGGGGACTAACTCGCTGGGGACCCGGGAAGTGCGTGGGTGCTTTGGCTGCAGGCACACTGGACCCAGAGGCTCACAGGATGCCGTCAGCGCTCCCTCACTGGCTGTCCCTTGGCACGTCCTGTCCCTCCCTGGTTTCTCGGGGTTTCTCTGACATGACAGCAACAGCCAGGGGCCAGGGCCAGCTTCCCGGGCACGTGACCACTGCGGCCTGGCGGAGCCTGCATGCTGAGGGGGTTAGTACCCTGCTGTCCTGATGGGGCTGAACGCTTAGGCTGCCTTGAAACCCATACTCATGTTGGCTTCGCATCTGTGTTTTGTGAGAGAAGCCTGACGGGAGAGTAGCGTTCACACTGAGGGTTTGGTCCACCTGCTGTCCTGCCTCCTGCCACCTCCCCACCTCTCTGGGACGGGACCTTCATTCCCACTACTCCTCGCCCTGGGCCCCCTGGCACCCAGGTCCTGCCTGGCCTCCTCCTCCCTGTGACTATTGCCCCCTCCACCCTCCCTGTGGGCACACGGAGGGCTGGGGTCAGGCACGCTTGCCCAGCGGTGTCGCAGGGCATGGTGGTCCTGCACTGGCAGCACCACAGCCCGTCTGGCCGCCAACCAGAGACTGTGTCTAGGCGGGGGCGAGCCCCTCGCCGACTCCTGACCTGAGGCCTGAGATCCTTGCGGATCGCGCCTCCACTGTAGGTTGAGGTGGGGGGCTGGTGGGAAGGGGAGGTGCCTGGTCAGCTTCCCCAGGTCCTACCCCTGCGCCAGGGCTCAGGACTTCAGTCCCCTGCTTGGTGGCAGGAGCAGTTCAGCAACCGTCAAACCCAAGGGGGAGAGGGAGCGGGCACAGGGGCACGCATGGGTGGGGGGTGCCCGGGAGGGTCTGCAGCACCCTCAAGCCTGTGTGAGAGCTTCCCTCGGCGGGTCCACACGTCGGGGCACCCTGGCCTCTCACCTTCCAGAGCCCGGCTGCGCGGGTCTTCTCTGGCCAGTGCAGTGCACCCCCAGGGACGAGCCACAGACGGCGTCAGTTCTGCGGCTGCACGCCAACTAGACGCTCTGACATATTTGCATTTAAAACTGGTATTGCACGATATAAAAATAAATGGCAAAATGTGAGCTAATCATTTAAATTTTTAATTTTTACTTAGAGCGGCATTAAATAGCAAATTGAAAACACCCTAACAAGTTGAGAGCGAGCCTGTGGGAAGAAGGAAAAGTGCTCCCTGTAACTTCCGTGGCGCTTTTCCCTGCTTTTTGAGTGCGCCGCGGCCCTGCATTTCCTTTGTGCGCTGGGCCGGCTGGCCCTGCCACCGGCATCCCTGGGACAGCAGCTCACGCTTTAGCAGCCCTGGCACAAGGGGCATCATCCCAGCGGCTCCAGCAGGAAGTACGGGGACAACTCTCATTGGTACAGCCTGAGTCACGTGCTTATCCCTGAGCCAATCACATCCGATGAGGAGAGAGGAGGCAGGAGCCCTCTGACCAGGTCTGCACATGTGTCCATCCCTACAACGAGGGGGCTAGTCAGCCCACCACAGCCCCTTCCGGAGGGCTCCCCATGGGGAAGAGGGGTCTGTTTCCAGAGCCACCAACCCTCGCTGGCCTTCCTCTACACTCCCCTCGGGCTTCGTTTAAAAAATAAAAGCCAAAAACGCCAGCTGGGTAGAGAGCAATTTAGTTCCACTCTTACGGCTCCTATTTCCCCAGCGTCCTTTGCGGGGCCTTCCTCCCTGTCCTTGAACGCTGGGTAGGACCCGCCCGGGCTCCAGCCTTGGTCCCCTCCCCCCTTCTAGTCCCCTTCTCCCGGAGAAGCGAGTGCAGTCCCACCACCGCTGGCAGCTCCGTCTCCAGCTGGATTTCTGTGCAGGATGAAGCTCACTGGCCCTAGCCGAGCTTGCCCTCTCTTCTTGGGGTACCAGGCATTTCAGGACTCACCTGTCTGAACCCAGACCCCCGGGAGCCACCCCAGCCCCTGCCCGAGTCTTTTCCCATCCAGCCAAGGGCACCACCATCCAGCGTGTTGCTCGGGCCAAAAACCTTCAGAACATCCTCACTCCCCTTTTCACAGACCCGCGTGCAGTCCATGGGCAGATCCTGGCGGCTCCGGCCGAAAGAGCTCCAAGACCCACCCGCTACTCACCGTCACTGCGACGCTCTCAGGCTCCGGCCCAGCCACACGGTCTCTCCCCTGGACTACCGCACTGGTCCCCCCGCCTGGGCCTTGTCCTGCGGCCCCCCAAGCGCCTCCTCGCCATTCCCCTACACTGGGGAAGGTTGAAGTCAGGTCACGGCCCTGGCCAGTCAGGGGGCACCATCCTCCCTGCTTGGCAAGCGGACTCACTCCCCGGTGGGCGGGACCTTTAAAAGGGGTGGGGGCGGAGTTCGGTGGTAGCGCCTGCCTGTCTCTCTGGTGTAAACACTCCCACCCCGGCCAACCCCAGGACACCTCCGCGACAGCAGCGAACCTGGAGGGGGACAGAGAGGTGTCGGAACCGCCGCCACAGCGCCAGCCGGAGGAACTCCGGTGCACCGCTGCTGCCGTCCCTCCCGGAGCAAGAGACAAAGTCTCGCAGCGGCCTGCACGGCTCTGCTCGGCGCAGCCGGCTTCCTTTCCGCGCTTGCCCTCGCTCACGGCTCCCAGCGTCCTCTTCGTCCTCCTCCTCCACGGCTGTCCCCACCTCGGGGCCTCTGCGCATGCGGCTTCCTCCCTCCCTTGGGGCTCCGCTCAGAAGCCGCCCTGACAGCCCCTTTGAAATGACACCCCTCCATCACATCTGCCTCAGTTCCCTGCACCCTGCCTGACGTCTTACCGTGTGCTTATTTATTTGTTCATCTGTCTTCCTCACTCGGCTGTAATCTCCGCAGGGCTCACTGCTCTGTCCCCGGCGCCCAGAGAAAACGAAGCTGCTCACAGTTGGCGCTCAGTGAACCCATTGGCTGCAGGAACCCACTTTCTGTGGCCAGGAAGGCCCTGGGAAGACAGCCCCCGTGAAAGAGCCCCGGTGCCTGTCGGTGACCCAGAGGAGGCCCAGGCAGAGGCTGGAGATGTGGGGAGGGCCCAACTGTCCCCAGGAGGACCAGGAGGGCCAGGCGACTCCTCGGACCTTACCCTGCTCCAGCAGGTGGCATCTCTAACAGAAGGTCCTGCTTGGCCTCCCTCCTTGCTGCCCTGCATCTCCACCCAGTGGTGTCGGCAGCCCTTGGGGGTCTCCGAAACGCAGCCTACTCAGCACCAAGTCCACGCAGTCCACCCTGCCTCCATCGAGGATACCGCCCAAGCTTGGGCATGAATCACCAAGCCTCAGAGCGTGGGGCACCGGGAAGTCACCCTGGCAGCGTGACCCTCCGTGGGCCCCGGAGCTCCCGCACTGAAGCGGCAGGAGGAACAACTTGGCACCCAGGGCTCTGTCCGCCTCCCGTTGTCCAGCTTTTGCTGGGATAACTCCTGGGACTGGAAGCTTTCTTCATTCATTCGCTCAACATTTAGTTACTGGGCACCCGCCTACCCTGGGGGCAGCCGCTGCTCCGGGCCCTGGAGAGTCAGTGGAGGCCACACGGATCTGCTCCCTGACCTCGACAAGCTTCCATTCTCCAGAGAGCCGAGATGGTCTCCAAGGAAACCAACCAGCAGACGGTAAACCTTCCGACAGTGATGAGTGTCATAGAGACCATGAGGAGAACAGCTGCTGTGGCAGAGACGCCCTCCGCAGCAGCTCCGAGAAAGCAGGGGAGGCCCCTCGGAGGTGGTGACATCTGAGCTGAGGCCCAACCAACCAGACTCACCCTGGGGCCCAGGCAGTCCAAGCAGGGACAAGAGCGGGTGCCAAGGCCCTGGGGCAGCAATGAGCTGGGCATCTCAGAGGGCCGGGGAGAGAGCAGTATGGCTGGAGTACAGAGCTGGGGGCAGTGGAAGGGGTCAGGGGGGTCGGATCACACTGCACTGCTCTGTGGGCAGGGAGGGGCTGCTTGAGGAGCACGGTGGGGCTCATGCGACGGGCAGCTTGGTGTGGGACCCGAGCACAGAGGGTAGGGCCGAGTCGGGAGACCAGGGAGGAGGCTGTGCAATGGCCCAGTGAGAGGGGACAGTGGCTGAGACCAGGGTGGCCACAGTGCAGGTGGGGCAGTGATCAGATTGGGGTTCTAATTTGGAGGGAAAACCACAAGGACCAGCTCGAGAGCTGGAGTTGGGGAATGGAAAAAAAAAGAACTCGGGGTGATGCCGGGATTTGGGGCTGGGGACTGCTGCTCACTGAATGGGCCGGCTGGGCTGGGGGGCGCCAGGAGCTCAGCGGCCCTGAGCGGTTTCCCCTACTGCAGGGCCCCGCTGGAAGGGCCCCGCCCAGCCACACGGGACCCACGCAGACCAACCCAGCTCCACCTGCTCCTGGCGATGGGCCGGACACCCTGGCGGTCACTAGCCCCCCCAAGCCCCAGCTCCCTCGTCCCTACCATGGAAAGGTGACACCCCCGTGAGAGCACGTGGAAAGCATGTCTTGCAGGCAGACCCGCTGCTGTCAGCCAGAACTGCTTCCTGCCCCTGATGTCCTGCCCCTTCGTCTTTGTGGGGACCGGCCCCAGCCCCGCCTCCTGGAAGGAGGCCAGGCTCTGGGAGAAGGTGCGTCTGAGACCGGGCCAGGGTCTGGGACCGGGCCGGAGAGCGGGACTCTGCAGCAGCAGGGGCAAGCCTCTTGGGCCCCCCAAGAGGGGACACAAGGCAGCCCGGCCACCCTGCGGCTTCAGATCTACTGGCCTCAAGAAGAGGCTGTTGGAGGGCCAGCTTCAGTGGGGAGGAGACTCGGCCCCTCCTCCGTCCCGCAGGGACTTGGCCCACCTGGGCCTGTTTCCTCCTGTGTGAAATGGGGACGGGGCCAGCCCACACGGAGGAGGAGGCGGGGCATATTTTAGTGCATTGCTCAAGGCCAGGTGCATGGGCAGGGCTCGGGAGCCGCCAGCTCCGAGGCCTCTGGGGAACTCCCAGGGGTCCGGGTGCAGGCAGCTTCGGGGCCCTGGGACATGGGTGGCAAAGGAGAACACGGTGGGGGGTGGGGAGGAACTGGCAAGGGTCGGGGGAGGAGCCGCTCCTAAAGGAGCTCACTCAGCCAGCAGGACTCCCCGGGCCAGCAGGGTCCAGGCTGGGCCAGGGGCAGCAGCCAGCAGCAACGGGACAATCACCCTGTAGCCTCCCGAGGGATCCTCGCCCCTGAAGACCCTCACCCCTGCACCCCATGGTGGGCCCTTCACTCCCTGCAGGCCCTCGCGGGCGCTTCTGAAGCCTCCATAAGGAACTAAAGGCCATTTTTAGCTCAGCGGTTAGAATGTCCATGCCGGGAACCGACGGCCCTTTCTTCCCAGTGAGTCCTCACCTGTCTGTGCCTCGGGTACCGCCCGCCCACCCACAGGGTGAGACGGTGCAGGTGACGTGCTTCCCTTCAGGGGGTCACGCCATGCCCCCGGAAGGCCGTGTTTATTCACCCCCAACCCCCACGTGGGGGAGCTGAGGTTGGGCCGGGCAAGCGGCTTGCTCAAGGTCACACAGGGCAAGCACGCGAGCTGACCGCAGAGCCCACACGTGCACAGGCCATGACAGCCCCCACCCCTCGCAGAGGTCTGTCCTGGCGGCAGAGCCAACCCAAATGTCCCCAAGTGGAGGGCCAAGCAGGCCTGCCTGCCCGAGGCCTCCCACCCGAAGCCGGACCCCGGCTATCTGGGGACGAGGGGTCCACACAAGGACACCAGAAGTGCCCCCCCGAAGAGGCCCACCCAGCCCCGAGGCAATGCGAAGGGGACGGAGCTCTGCCCACAGCCAGACGTCTGCCTGCAGGTCCAGCTGGAGAGGCGCTAATGTCCTGCGGCGATGCCCACAGGCGGGGCACAGAGACCAGCACCAGGGACCCGGCCTGCTGCCCCGCCAGAGGACAGGCCTCCCGCTTGGTCCTGCTCCTGCGGCTCCGCCTCTGTGCCGGGCTCCGTGCCAGGCTCCGTGGACCCTCCAGCCCAGCGTCACGGTCCTGGGCTCCCACCCACAGGCACAGGCGAGAGCGTGGAGGCTCGGGGGGGTGAAGCCCCTGGTCTGGGGTCACACGGATCTGCCGGACTCCCGGGCCCTTCCCACGACCGCATTCCCTTGTGCTGTCCCGGGTGACCCTCATGCTGGGCACAGCGTCCTCGACACCCCTGGGCACAGCGCCCGGAGGACGGGGGTGGATGCAGCAGGGCCCACCAGCGGCATCCCCTTCCCTGGGGCCTGGGAAAGCGCCCCCTGCAGTGCTGCAGGCATTGGGGACAGTGGGACCACTTGTCCCTTGGTTTGTGGGATCACTTGTCCCTTGGTTTGTCACCACCTGCAACCCAGGCCCCAGGCAGAACCTGGGGCTCCTTGCTCTGGGATTTAATTCTGGGCCCAGCCCATGCCCGCGGGGGTCGTGAAAGCAGGAGCTGGGTCCCAGACATCGCTGCCAGGCCAGGGAGACTGTCCTGGTCACTGGGTCCCCAGCGGCTCTGATCCCGGGCCACCTGCCCGCCTCCCTCTCCAGGAGCCTGAGTCACACCTACCGGCGAGAGCCCGCCTCCCCGTCCCCGTCCCCGTCCCTGCCCCCGCCCTGATGTATCTGAGCAGGCCGCCCCGCCACAGGCACGCCAGGCTCCACGGGGGCAGTTGTTACAGTCAGTTTATGTTCTCTCGCCACAACATGTGGACACGGAGAGACTTGAAAATCAAACATGAGCAACACAAAGTTCAAACTCGCCCGCACTCACTTTCTTCTGTGGTTCGGTGATGCCAAACACGGTCACCGCCATCTTTCGGAAACAGGGGACGCAAGAAGGGGTTCCCCCAAATCCTCCCGTCCCACCACCAAGAGATAACCGTGTCGCCACTTGGCAAAACTGCCTTCTGGTCTTTGTAGGTGGACAGGGAGAAGATCAGATCGAAAACGTAGGTTTCGCTTTCTGCAGAAGAGGCTGCACCTTCCTGGGTCGCTGTCGTCTCCATTGTCCAACGGCCCCTCTGTGGCTGCCCCTTCCGGCCTCTAGCAGCCCCCACTGTCAGTGCACAGAGGCTGCTGCTGCTGCCTCGTCAGGGTACGTCCTGCTCACGGGGGCGGGGGGCAGGGCAGGCCTCTGCCCGCCCACCACGCATCTGGGGCCGGCACAGGGCTCCAGCGGATGAGCAATGAGTGACCTGACGAGTGACCCGACGCAGGCCACACAGTGTGGCCTCCAGCTCCGCCCCCACCGGGTCTCTCCAGCCCTCTGTGTCCCCATGGAGAGTCCGGGTCCTCAGCCCGCAGCTGCACCCAGGTTCCCCAAAGCCACACCGACAGCCCTCCTGGGGCCCTGCTCTTTCCTCTGCCCTTTCTCCTCTGCACCCTGACCTTTCCCTCATCGCCCCCTCCCCCCGCCCACTGCACTGCCACCTCGACCCCAGTGCCCTCGGGACTGCTCTAGGAGGCCCCCTGCACACCCCAACCCCAGCACTGGCCAGCCGCCCCGAGGGAAGCAGTGACACACAGCACCGGCGGCCGCCTCGTCTCCCTGCCTTCGTCCCGGCTGGGTGCCACCAGCCCGTCTCCTCCTGCAGGGTCCTGGGAAGTGGGTGGTGCAGCCTACTTCTGCGCCTCCATCAGCCCCGCAGAGGGAGGGCCCCCAACTCCGCCATGACCACTCACAGCTACGCCCTGAGCTCCCGCTGTGCACGCCGCGCTCCAGGGCAGGCCTGCAGGGAGCAGCCACGGTCGGTGCCGATGGCAGAGGGGCAGGCCTCCGCCCTCCATCAGGAAACCCAAGTAGACTTGGCAGGTGTGGCTCGGTGGGTTGAGCGTCGTCCTGCAAACCAGAAGGTCACCAGTTTGGTCCCCGGTCGGGGCACGTGCCTGGGTTGCAGGCCAGGCCCCTGGTTGCGTAAGAGGGCATGTGAGTGCAACCGATCCTGTTCCTCTCACACGTGGATGTTTCTCTCCCTGCTTCTTCCTCCCTTGCCCTCTCTAAAAGTAAAAATAAATAAATAAAAATAAGGGACCCCAAGTAAACAGAATCTGCAAACAGCTCCCACCACCCCCATCTTCCAACTAGGTGGCTGCCCCCCAACGCCTTCCCAGAGATCCCAGAGCTGCTGATGCCCCACAGACACATGTAGACCCCCCCCCCCGAGTCTCCCCAGGGCGTGTGAGGGCCAGGGGAGGGACGAGTGCGGGGTGCGGACACACCCAGGACGCCCGCCCTGCCCCGGGGAGCCAGGTGAGGCCCGCAGGGGGCCAAGCCCCGGCTGAGCCCAGAAGGAAGGCCAGGGCTTCAGGGAGAAGGCAAGTGATGGCCAGTTCGGTGGCCCAGGGTCTAAGGAACCGAGAGGGGACCAGAGACCTGGAGGAGGGGAGGGAGCCCGCGGTTGGAGCGCTGGCAGGGCCCAGGGGGTCCTCCCTGCAGCCCAGACCCCTCCGCACCCCAGTGGCACCACCAGCCCAGTCCACCAGCCATCAGCCAGGTCCACCTGCTTACCCAACAGAGCTCCGAAAGTTCGGCACCCCAGCTGGGCGCAGCCCCTTCCCGCAGGCCTGCTCCTTCCCCTGGGGCCTCTCCAGGCACCTCGGGGGTCCCCCAGGTTGTCCAGAACTCCCCCTCCCTCAGCACGGAGCCTGCCCTGGGTCTCCCCCTGCCCAGCACGGGGCCCCTGCTGCCCTGCATGGGGACTTCACCCCTTACCTGGGCCAAGGCCCGGGCCCCGTCACCCGCACCAGCTTCTGGTCCAGTAGCCGAACAGCAGCAGTCTCCTGAACCCAGGCCGGGTGTCTGTCTGTCTGTCCCTCTCTCTCTCTCTCTCACGCACTCACACTCGCCCAGAGGCACCAGATAAACATCTTCCCCGGCGCCACCGCACACCAGTCCCTGCTGACTCGGGGACACAGCAGCTGGCGGCCCCCGCCTCCTGCAGCCGGTCCTCCAGCGAAGGCACACACGCACCCCACGCACCGTGCACACTGCCACGGGCAGCCGTGCTGTGTGTCGAGGGCTGGCGGAGCCACGGCACCGGACTCTCTTCCAGAGGTCGCACAGGGCCGTCCACAGGCCGCCCCGCCGCCTGTGGGCCTCGCCTCCCACCTGCGCTCACCGCGGACGCCCTGCACCCGTGCCCATCATTCAAGGTCCCACTCAAATGCCACCCCCACCACAGAGCCCGCCTCCAGCCCCCCGGAGTCCCTCATCCCTGCCCCCCATGGCTGGCCCACGCACAGCTGGCAGGCTGGCAGTGTCTTGAACACAGGACCCCCCTTTCATGTCTGTGTCCCCCAGGTCTTGTGTGCAGCATGTGTCCGACCCTGGTGGCTCCCTGGCCTGGGTGTGGTGCTGGGCATACCCGGCCCCCCGATCCCCATCCCAGCGCCTTCCTGAGGGGTTTCTCCTCCTGGAAGAGGCTCCTCCGCTCTCAGCCCTAAGAGCAGGGAGGGGCCTGGCCCCGCAAGCCAGGAAGGGGCACAGCTGGAGTTCACCTTGTCCGCGTGGCCCCTCTGGCCCAGGATGGCGCGAGGCCGACAGCGCCCTCCAGCTCCAGGGCCCGGGTCCACTCTCGGGTGCTCCGTGGACCCGCCGGCACCCTGGGCAGCACGGCAGCGCAGCCGCCCTCCACGGAGCAGCGCCCTCCACGGAGCACAGCGCGGGCAGCAGGAGGTGCGACTCCGCACGTGTCACCTCCCAGCTCCTCAGCAGGCTTCCCTCCCTGAAGCCCTTGCCCACGTCCTCAGGGTCCCGCTGTGCCCCCCCAAACCCTGTACCAGGGACAGCTCATGGCCTCGCCAACGGTCCTCCGAAGAAGTGAACCCAGAACAACGGGGCACCAAACAGGGGCTGAGGGCCCGCCTCCCCTCCCGGACGATGGACAGGTGGCCTGGCACCCTTTTCAGGCCAGGATCCCATCGTCCCCTCGCCCCCTCCGGCCCCCTGGCAGCCTTCCCCCACGTGGACCCCTCCCAGCACCCAGAACGCAGCAGGCGAACGGCCGAACCTCGCTCCCTTCGAAAGCCTTCCCGACCTCCGGCCCCCACCTGCCCCTGGCTCTGGTCTCCGCTCCCTTCCCAGCAGGCTCCTGGAAGGGAAGGAGGGGTCAAAACAAAGAGCCTGGCTCTGCTCCACCCCCCATGCCCACCCCCGTGAGCCCCGTCCTCCCCTCCCTCCCCGGCCCCACCGGGATCCCGCCACGCAGCCCTGCAGCCCCTGCAGCCCCTGCAGCGGGCTCTCTCTGGGGCTCCCCTCAGGCCTCAGCTCTCTTGTCCTTACAGGTGGCTTCCCCGACCCTTGTAGCTCAAGTAGCCACCCCCGCCCTGCTGCCGCCACCCTGACTAGTTGCTGCTGTTCTCTTGATAACACACGCCACTACCCAGCAGTCTGCTGTCGGGGACTCGCTGCATCGCCATCACTGCGCGAGAATGAGGACGGCGCAGCCACCGGCTGGGAACCGAGTGCGCCCACAGCCGGCGGTCCGAGCGCCCCGGTGCCCGCCCCGCAGGTCTGGAGGCTGAGGCTCAGAGGCGCGGTCAGCGGGCCGAGGGCGGCCCGACTCCAGAGGCAGGGCTCCTGCCAGCGGCTCCCAAGCCTGTGAGGCCTCGAAGGCCAGGAGGAGGGACCAGGGTTCTCGTTCTCTGAGAAGACTCACCTGAAGACAGAAGCCCAGGAGCAGGAGAGTTTATGGAAGTGACCGAGGCCTCCGGCACAGCAGCCCCCGAGACTCCTGACTCCGCCACCGGAGAGGCCAAGGGGCAGCGGGGGAACGGAGGGCACCCCCCTGAGAAACCACAGGGACGCGATCCCTAGCCGAGACCAGCCCACAGGCCCCCCAGGCGGTGTGGAGCTGACCAGGCCTCCCAAGGGGCTCTTCACCGAGGAGGCCCCAGCGAGCACTGGGCCGGGGTAAGGACTTCAGACCCTGCGTGCCAGGCGGAGACCCAGTCACCTACTGAGGCCGCACAGCTGGGGGCAGAGCCAGCCGGGTTTTGAACCCAAGTCTGCTCCATCCGCCTGGGCAACCCTGACACGCCCAGCGGGGTGAGCCTTCCCGTGGCCAGGGGTGGGGACCTGATGGGGTGACGCACCGTCCTGTGGAGACGGAACAAGCACAGGGCATGAAAAGACACAGGTGACAGGTGCAAAACAGAGGCTTTAATCCAAACAGCAACGAAGGCGCAGAGGGGCTGAGCGGGGCCTGCAAAGGCACGGGAGGGAGGGGAGGGGCGGAGCGGGGGGGCCGGGAAGGCGGTGGTCTGGGCCCTGACGGAGCCTCTGCTCGGAAAACTCTCTCTCGGACCCTCGAGACTGCTGTCCCAGCCTCGGCCCAGGACGTCAGCCCAGGTCCAAGGGTTAAGCCCCTGAACTGTGCCTCTCGGGGCTCAACTGCGCCCGAGAAAGGTGTGCTTCCTGTGGCGCACCTGTCCGGGGGGGGGGGGGGGGGGGGATGTGGACCCAGACGGAAGGAGTGGCTGGCGGAGAGCGGCAGGCCTGGGCGTGGGGAGGGGACGGTGTGCAGGGGCCAGGCCCAGGAGCGGCCCTGGAGGAAAACTCTGGCACTGGCGTGCTGCTACCAGTAGCCCCTCGCTCCCGGGTGGTCCTGCCCGTCCTCAGCCAGAGCCCAAGCCTGGGCGGCCACCCCCACCCCACCCTGGCAGCCAGCAGGTGAGCTCAGGGAGGCAGGAGGACGAGGGGGTGGGCTTTCTGGACCCGGTGCCTGGGCGGGCGGGGAGGCGGGGCTCAGAGCCTTGGGAAAGCAGCAGTGAGGAGACAGAGGTGGCCACCAGAGTGTACCGAGGGGAACCCAGGCTGTCCCCAACCACAACGGGCCCCGAGCCCTGTCCAGGCTCTGCCACCTGCTCCCGGCCAGAGACAGCTTTGGAAGGGCAGCTTCCAGAAGCTACTCTGGGGTGGGGACAGGTGTGGCCGTGGCAGAAGACCCGAGAAGCCAAGGCCCAGAGAACAGAAAAGCCAGGAGGAGGAGGCACCGAACACAGCGCTCCAAGGCCCAGGGGCAGCCGTGAGGAGGAGCTGGGAGGGTCACCGGACAGCCAGCGCCTCTCCCAGCCTGCCCCACCCCAGGCTGGCCGCCCCCTCAGCCTTCCGCCCCCAGACACCCACCCAGACGCGGCTGGGAAACTGACCCACCCGTCCACTGACCCACCCCTGAGAAAGCAACAGAATCGGCCAAACGCCTCCCCTCCCCACAGTGGTGCTCGGCAGCCCAGGTCTCGGGACGGGACTGGCCAGGCGGGGGCGGGGGGGGGAGAGCCAGGAGCGGGGCAGGGCCCGAGGACCCTGTCCTGGCCCCTCTCTTCTCCACCACCCACCACGGCAGAAGTCCGCCAACCGGCCGCACTTTGGTCACTTCTCCCCACTCAGGTCCTTCGGCCATGTGCCCTGAGCCTCTCCTGACCCCGCACTCACCACCCACCCCAGTAAACAGCCTCTCATTGAACAGAAAGAACAGAGGGAGGGGGCGGGGGGGGGGCCACGGCTGGGGTCAGGAAGGGCAGGCACAGGAACTGCGGCCGGGGTGGCACGGGCCGCTCAGCCCCCCTAGCACAGGGAGACGGGCTGGATGGGCAGCAGGCTCCCGAACTTGAAGTGCTGGATCACGGGGAACTTCTCCAGGCACTGTGAGGGGGGAGGGGAAGAGCAGAGGTGAGGGCCGGGCCACGCAGCACCCTGCCGAGGCCTGCTCAGGCCTCCGGGGACCTCTGGACACCTCTGGAGGCTGGGACCTGCTCCGGCCTAAAGGTGTCCCAGGACCCTGGAGGAGGTGCAGCCTCAGAGCGAGCGAGCGACTCCTGGTCTGTGGAGAAGGGCAAGGCTTCCTCCTCTTCCTGACCACCCCTCCCATCCCAAGCCCCCCACTCCATGACAGTCGGACCCACCAAATAATGAGAATGAGAGGGAGAGTGTAAGAGAGTGAGAGACCGGGGGGGCGGGGGAGAGGCAGCCCAACCCCCCGAGGAAGACGTCACGAAGGGAGGCAGCCAAGGGACATCGCTTGGCCCAGGGGGCGGATTGGGACCAGAAGCAAGAAGAACCCTCCAGATCACTGGAGGACCCCCAGCCCCAGTCCCCGCTCGGAACAAGAGGAGCGAGGAAATGGAACACAAGCCTGAGAAGGGTCCAAGGTCCATTTTTTCCAACTTTCAGTGCTTTGCACTGAAAAAGGCATCTTGGCACTTCGAAGAGAGACAGTAAGAACCAGCTAACGGCCCCCCACCCCCAGGGCAATTCCCCGCAGCCCTGTGTGTGGGGCAGACGACAAGAGCACTGAGCGGGGGGGTCCTGCTCCCCAAACCCAGCCCACCAGGGCTGCAGCCCCACATCCTGGCACGGGAGGAGAGATGGAGAGATGGAACCACCTGCCACAGAAGCTGGCTGGGTCCCCAGGCTGCCAGGCCCCCGTCCGCCTCTGCCCTCTGCCCTCTGGCCCGGTCACCGCTTCAGAACCACGGGGCCAGGAGGGGCGGGGCCTGGCCCCCAGCCCCCGGCACCCAAGCCCTGGCCACTAGCTCCTCTCACAGAAACCACCAGAAGGTGGGACAAAACCTAGGGTCTCCGAGGGGGAAGAAACCCATTCTGTGACCGTGGCCTCTACCTCCAACTAAGAGGGAGGAGGCAGGCCACCACCCCGGCTCCCTCACCTTAGGGACCAGCGGCAGCAACCAGGGGCCCGGCCAGCTGTCTGTGCTGTGTGCGTATCGGCGTGGGGGGCCACAAGGACTGGAGGGGGGCCGGGAGGTGAACAGGAAGAGGGAGGATTTTTTGTGCAGCGGAAGAAGGCCGAGGAACCAAGCTCAGTGTGGGGATAGAACTCCAGGCCGCATCCAGGCTCCCCAGCCTGGGGCAGAGCGAGTGGGGAGCAGCAGCTGGGGGTGGCCCCCGGGGGGAGGAGCAGCAGATCTGGGCCAGAGGCAAAGCAGCTGCCATTGTGCTTATGTCATGGAGGAAGTGGTGGGAGTTCGCAAGGGGGGGCAGGGCCCTGGAATTCCAGAAAGGGTCAAAGGTCAGTCTGCTTCTAGCTGCAAAGGCCAGAGGCTGGGGAGGGGGTGGGGCAGAGTTCTTGCCATTCCGCCCTCAGGGACCCAGAACAAGCTGCCCCAGGCCCCTGCAAAGGTGAGGGGCTGGGCTAAGGCAGAGGCTGCTTGGGGCCAAGGAAGCAGATGCTCCAGGTGACGGCAAAAGGGAGCCTGGGGCAGGGCCCTTCCCCCAGCTGCTTGTGTACCCCGGCCCGCCTCCGCACCCAGCAGAGCAACGCCTCAGCCCGCCCTGGCCTCAGCCCACCCCGACGGAGAACGGTTGTCCACCTGGAGGCCCTAGGGGCTGCGGGCTCTCTGGCCCCCCCCCCCTCCCCCCCAGGGTCCTGAAAGCATTTGGTCCTTCGGTTCAGAAAGGCCAGGACAGAGGGCTTGGAGATGCAGACAGCTGGTTCCAAATCCTGAAGCCACCCAATGTGGGGCCTCCGTGACAGCTCAGGGGACAAAACCCCCTTGTCCCCTGACCCTGGCAACTCTGGCTGGCGGCACTGGAGCTCGCTGAGCCTTCCGGGTCCCAAGACCGGGGGGCTTCGCCACACAGACTGAGAACGGGTCTGGAAAGCCAAGCCCTTCCCCTGGGCCTCTGGGAAGGGAGTGTGTGATCCCTCGGACTCTCAGGGACTCAAGACCACCAGAGACTCGGTGTCCCTAAAGTCACGGAGCCCCAGGGCTGTCCTACAAAGCAGTCTGGCCGCCACGCTGCGCCCGGCAAGGCCGCGGGCTCCCACGGCTCCCACGGCTCCCACTGCGCCTGCGTGCGCCCGGAGCTGGACTTCCCCGCGTGCAGGAAGGGCGCTGTGCTTCCCGCTCGAGCCCCCTCCACCTGGTCCCGAGCTGCAGGCAGTGCTGGGCCCTGTCCTTGTGTCCGGCATCCACAGAAACACTGACAACTGTCACACAGGCGGCTTGTCCTCACTGCGCTATCACCGTTTGGAATCAACCCAGAGTTCATTTGCTTGCGGAGCAGGTGCAGAAGGGTGGCAGGGTCTCCTGTTCGGCCGAGGGGCCCAGGTCAGGATACATTTAGTTACCCGAGTAAAAACTGAGGGAGGACAGCATTTTAAGACCCCAAACAGGAAAGGCACCAGAGTCCTGCCTGTGATACAGGGGAGGGGGCAGCTGGGGGTGGGGAGAGGCCCTTCACCCCTCCCCGTGCACTGCGCACAGCACCCCCTCCCCCCCAGAGTGGGGAGGGCTCACAGGGTGACAGAGCTCCCCAGCAGCATGCACCGAGCGCGGCTCAGGGGCGTCAGGAACAACAGGACAGCCAGAGGGCAGTGACCCGGTGCGCTCCACGCCGCCGGAGAGCCAGAGGAAGGGGCCTCCGGCTGCCCGGAAGGAGCCTGCGCGGCCCAGCGAAAGCTCCTCTCAGATTAGAGAGGTATGTGGGCTGGAGCCTAAACACAGGATGTGAGGTCCAGAGGAAAAGGACGGGAGGGGGAGGGGCGGAAGGGAAAGAGAGGGCCAGCCCGGCCAGTTCTAGCGCTGTTAACCCCTTCGGGGCCACGCAGAGCAGGCGAGGTCGGGCGAAGCACTCGTACCACCCACCACCCCGCCCCTCTCGCTCCGGCCTCTGCGAAGGGAACCTGAGAAGCCCGGAGACCCTTCACTCCAGGGGAGACACAGAGCCAAGGGCCAAGAGACGCGCCCCACAGACAGTATCTGAGACCCCAGTCTGAGGCAGAAAGAGGAGACTCTGGGGACCCTTGCTCCAGGTGAGGGACTTCGTTCACATCTAGGCCCCTTCCTGGCCAAGGTCAAGCAAGCCCACACTGGTCTGCCCAAGGTGTGGAAGGAGCTAGTGGAAAGGACGGGGTGGGAAGAAAAGCCACCTCCTTGGCTGGGAGAAGGGTGCCAAGGAGGACAAGGAAAGAGGGCAGGGGGCAGCCACCTCCCAGCAGGGGGCGCTCCAGAAACACTGACTTTGGGGGGTGGGGACCACCTTTAGCGGTCATTCAAAAATCCCAGCTCCCACCTGCCCAACGATCAGACACCCCAGTTTGAGAAGCACCACCTTGGAAAACACCTCCAAGGACACAACCCTCCCCCAAACATGTCTTCACTTCTGTGCACCCACAGGCACAGAGCTGCCGGGGCCTCTGCCATTGGACAAGTGGGGAGGGGCCCCCCCCCGGCAGCAGCAGGGCCTTGCCTCCCTCCGAGTGCAGAGCTGGGCCTCAGTCCAGGGCTTTCTGACAGCCCACCTCACAGATGGAGACTCTGAGGCCTCAGGGGCCAGAGGGGCTGGCCTGGATTCAGAGGGACACAGTGGCAGGGGGTGGAGGAGCAGCAGCCCCAGGACCAAGGGCCCCAGCCAGCCCGCACTCACCTCGGCCTTGTACATGCGGATGAGACCCTGGTTCACTTTGGACCAGGTGGGGACTGCACTGATGTTCCACAGCTGGTTGGAGTGCTCTGCAAAGGGGCCCGTCTTCATCTGGAAAAGAGAGTCCACGGCTGGAAAGGTGGGCTACCTGGGAGCCTGTGCTCTCCTCCCCGCGGCAAGGTCAAGTGTGCGTGCCATGTACACAAGCACACAATGACGCATGCATGCACGCACACACACACCCCCAAATACCGGAGGCAGGGTCCCTCTTGGCCTGTAAGACCCACTAGGGGTCTTGCATAACCCCTAGTCACCCTCTTTCTTCCACAGCCAAAAAAGGGGGTGTGTGGCTCCTACCCCCCCCCCAAATCTAGCAGTCTCAGAAAAAATACTCTCGGCCCAAATCCTAGTGCAGCTCCCACCAACCCACCAGAGCCCGGGGCGCCCTGACAGCACGGGGACAGCTCGCACTCAGATGAACAGCAGCAGCGCCCGGACCCCAACTCTCCCGGCCCAGCCCCACACACAGGGTGGGCTCTGCCACACGACACTTGGCCTGCACCTGCCACTGGCAGAGCTGCAGAGCCGGGGGGCGGGGGCGGTTTGGAGGAGGGCCCGACTGCAGAGGGACTGGGGGCACCTGCAGCAGGCTCAGGAGGAAGGTCTGTTCAGAAAGCCCTTGACCCAGCCAGTAAGTGTAACAGGGACGGTCCTCACACCAGCGGGAGACAGGCAGGTACGAGGACAGCTCCGCTCCTGGTCACTCTGGTCAAAAACCTGGCCTCTGGGCGGGAAGAAACTGCAGCGAGCCCAGTGGGGTCCCCATGACATCAGCAGCCACAGCACGGAGACAGGGAAGTCTGTGTGCCTGACCGTGCCCCTCCGACGGCCCGGGGCCAGCAGCTTCGTGTTCACAAGCAGGTCTCAGTCCCTCCCTCCAGGCCACCCCTCCCTGGCTGATAAGCAGCACTGAGGCCGGGGGAACACGGTTCAGCACCCTGAGCCCCAGGCTTCAGAAAAAAGGGTGCGAAAAGCAGAATTAGCTGAGCTGGCAAGGAAGCACAGACTTGGACCCTGAGTGTGTGGAAGGCTCCAGAAGATGCTATTCGTGGAGGTGGGGCTGAGAGGGAGCTACTCCTGGGAGACAGGAGGGTCCGAAGCCCTCTCTGCCTATTGGGCGTCACAAGCATAAAGGCCCAGGAGCACGTCACCACTGCAGCCGCCCCCCAGCCGTGGCCTCTGCCAGGTGGCCCGTTCCCGCAGGCCTTCCTGCTCCTTCAGAAAGGGCAGCTCTTCAAACACTGCCCTTTTACTGGCCATCTCCCTCTCCTGGCTCCCCCCAAACCTGTCAACCCCCAGGTTCAATATAGCAGGCTCCCTCCTCCCAGTTGAGGCCACGGCCCAGGGTGCTAGACAGAGACAAAACCCACCCTGGTGCTCACAGGGCCTCTCCTGGGCCAGTCCGGGTACCCAGAATCCCTCCCCTCCTCTACCTAAGGCTCCCTCTCCCAGGAGGGCAGCCAGGCGCCCCAGCCTGCAGGAACCTGGCCTTCCAGGAGCTCCCTCCCTTCTAACAGTCCCACTTAAGCAGGCTCCACCCCCAACCTCAAACCCTCCCCTCGCCCCGCCCCTTCCCCAGGCTCCTTGCCCTAGGGGACAGGGGCCTGGCTCCAGCCCTCTCTCACTTGCTTCCAGGCCCCAAGCTCAGGAGCCGGGGAGCTGCATGACCAGCTCCCCTTTGGCCAGGGTGCCGGGAGCACACCACTCAGGAGGACCATGCGGGCTTCCCCCACTGCAGCAGCGCCGGGGGCCTGCTCGGCGAGGGTGCCGGGTGGACGCTGGGAAGCCTCACCCACTACGGGCCTGGGAGAGGAGCGCCAAGAGGTCCCTCTGAACTGCTGACAGAGCTGGGGGAGGCCTGAGCTCCAGGGCCCCAGTGGCCCTGCCCCCACCCGTGAAAAGGCCAGAGATGCTCTTTCTCTAGGGTAGCTGCCCCCCTCCCACCCCTAGGCCTTCAGTGTCCCAAGGTCTCCCCAAGTTGCAAAGGAGACTGCAACTTTGGGAAAGGAAAACAGATGAGGGGGAAAAAGGAATGGGCACGAGAAAACAAAAAAAAATTAGCTCACTCTAGCCACAAAGGGAGAAGAGAAAGAGCGAGAACCAGCGAGCGAGCTGCAGTCCCGCAGTGACCCCAGGGGAATCGTGTGAGTCAGAGCAGCCATGTTGAGCAGGAAATTACTCACAGACGCTGCGTTCCTGCCTCTCCACTCCCAGGAGAATCGGCCTTTTGTAAATGGTTCCTCTGTCAGTAACTGAGGGGGATGGGGCGGGGGTGGGGGAGGCTCTGCACAGCGCCTTCCTGTCAGCTCCTTCCCTTCCAGCTGAAATCTGATCTCTCCCTTCCCAAAACTCCAAATTTAGAAGCCAGATTGAAACTGAAATTCTTTTCCTGCCTGCCTTGGGCTCTTAAAGGCGCCAGGGCTGCATTTCCTGCGGCAGCAGAAGCTCTTCCAGGTGGGTCCCTCTTCTGGGAGGCCCAGGGCTACCAGGGCACGTCCCAGGCTGGCTCCCCAGCCCAGCGAGAGCCCAGCCAGGAGGAGCAGCTCGGCTCCATTTCCAGCTTGCTCTGCTGCACCCAGCAGCCGAAGCCCTCGTGATCCCCAGGGCTACAGAGGGAGCCCCGCCCCCTTCCAGGCCACAGCATGCAGAACTGCACACCCACCTCCGGGCCTGCCTGCCCACCCGTGTCCGCCCGTGTCCGGCCCTGGGCCTCCCTCTGTCGGAGCGGGCCAGGCCAGGCACTCGCTCTCCATCAGGAGCTGCAGGTCACTGGCCTCAGGTGGAAGGGGGCAGGGGTTGGAGGTACCCTAGATGCTGCAATCAGCAGCCAGGTCAGGTGGGCAGAAGGGGGCCCTCACTACAGTCACCTCAGCCTTGAGGCACGCCCCTCCTATAGACAAATGTTGACCACCGTACGCAAACACCTAGACCCCAAGTGAAGAGCAGGCCTTGCCCAGAGGGTGTGGAGCAACTGAGAAGTCTAGGGCCTCTCCCCAGTTAAATGGCAACCAAAACCTTCTCCACGTTCAACGTGCCTTTACTGCCACCTTGTGGCCACTGTGGGATTTTTTTCTCTAGCAGAGGAACGGGATTCCAAACTTTGGGAAAGCTTTTGGATTTTTATACCAGCATAACCAACCAACCAAACAAAAATATAAAGTTTTAACCAGGACTCAATTCCCGTATTCTCTGAGGCCGGGCATGGCCTTCCCCCTTGCTAGTTACTGACCGGGACCCAGACGACTGGTCCGCCACCAGGGGGAGCCAGAACAATTCAGCCTTTCACCCTCCAAGAGAGCCCAGCCACAGCTCAGCATAACACGTGCACCTCTTCACCCCTCCCTGCTCCTCCAGCTCCTCCTGGGGTTCCCTGGGGCTCCACAGACCCCTGTATTCCGCTCTGGAGTCAGCAGCGGGGCTGGGTCCTACTGAGGTGAGCCAGGCTGCCCCGGAGCCCTTCCGACCCTGGGCCCGCCGCACTGCCGAAGGCGGCAGATCGCTGCGGACGAAGCAGTGGTCACCCACCCATCAGTCCCGGGTCCATTTGCTGACTTGGAAAAAACACGTCATTCCCCTCTGGCCTCTGGAGTTTGGCAGAAGCCTGAGCCGAATGCTGACCAGGAGGAGCCTGGAGCTACAGCTGCGTTAGTCACCAGGCGCCACCCTCCCAGCCCCATCCTCAGCGGACTCAGAATGGGCAGGCAGGCAGCCACGCCCACAGGCAGGGGTGCACGGGTGTGCCAGGGACGACACTGGGGCCGGTAGACACGCATGTGGGCATCAGGAAAGAAAACGGGGCCCTCCCCAGACGGAGCCAGGGCACCCTCCGGAAGTCTGCGGGGAACAGGTACTAGGCAGGAAGGATGACAGGCCGCCTCCTGGCAGAAAAGCCCTGAGAGCCATGGGCCCCTGACCTTCACGTGCAGTCACCTCAAACGTGAGATTAAGGACAGGTTTCTGGCTCTCCAGCCCCAACATTCTGACTCAGAAAGCTGGTGTGGGGCCCAGGAGCGTGCGTTTGAACGAGCTCCCCAGATGCCCTTGAAGAAGTGGTCCAAGGCTGCACTGTGGGAGACCGGTGAAATGAAGATGCTGGGAGGGCTGGGGTCCAGGCCTGCTTGTTTTCACCTGTGACCCTTCCCCTGGCCCATGTTCGCAGGCCCTGACAAAAACATGTCCCTTCGGAGAAATCTGTCCTGCCGTCCACTGCAAAGCCCCTCCATCTCGAGATGGCCCGTCCTACACAGCCACACACGCAGAGGCCCATAGGCTGCAGCCCCGCTTGTGGGATGCTGACCCCGCCCACCGTGCAGACCTGCTGCGTCAGTCACAGGCCAGCTCGTGAGTGGACTCAGTCCCTCAGCCCCGGAAGGAGGCCCAGACCACGGGTCTGCAGGAGGAGATCCTGGGTGACCAGAGGCTGACGCAACCTTTCAGGGAGGCCTGGTGGGGCTTCCCTTCCAATAACCCGCCTCCCGGGACCAGCCCTGCTGCCTTTGGGCAGCAGCTCTGGCCCCTCTGTCCAAAGCCTCAGCTCCCTTCAGCCTGGGCTGCCCCGGGCCCGCCCTCACCCCTCACCCCTCACCTCCGTGATGAACAGGATGCACTCCAGGAACATGTAGTCCTTGTGGTTCTCGTTCACCGCCTTCTCGTCCACGAAGTGCCTGGGCTCCAGATACGGGTGATCTGGGGACAGCAGGGAGCTGGAGCTCAGAACCGGGTGCTCACGCCACCAGGCACCTCGGCCCACGTGGCCCACACCCACCCAGGGCCACAGTCCCGCCTGTGCACCCTGGACACCAGACCCCACAGGAGTAACGAGGAGCCCTGTGCGTGTGCGTATTCTAGCGTGCCAACCTTCGCCTCGGCCCCGAGTCTCTGCAGCGAGGTAAGAGCAGCACCCACCCTGCAGGGCTGCTGAGGACCCGCTGGCGATCAGGAGCACGGAAAGGCGCCCGGCATGGCGCCTGCCCGGGCGTTAGGAGACGGTTCCCAGGGCCACGGAGAAGCTCCAGGGAGGCAGCCGCCACCCCACGCACCTAGAGCACTGCTCAGCACAGAGCGTGCCTCCGACAGCGGTCACTTATTAACGTCGTTGCGTAGTCGGCCACACCCATGTCGGAGCAGACATCACCCCTCGCCCGTGTCAGCTTGCTCATGGGAAATTGGGGGGGAGTGGGCCCACTCTTGCAAGGGTCCCACTGCCCAGCACTTGGTGGGAGCTCCCGGATGGGCCCCTTGCACACAGCTCTGAAGTGACAGTAGATGACGGTGGTCACTGAGTCAAAGGGCTCCTGATTTTCAGCATAAAACCCCACAGGCTGCTGCCAGGAGCTGGGGTGTGTCTCACGCCGGTCCACTGTGAGTCTGGTGAGGGCCGCTGCTCACTTCCCATCGTCTTGGAGGGCCTCCACCCCCGCCTGCCCCCGCCTTCCCCGCTGGCACGCAGCAGAAGGCCAGCAAGCAGCCTCCGCCTATAGCCAGTCTAGTGCCTGCTTCACCAGCTGTTAGTGTCTGGGCAGGAGGGGGAGGAAGGAGAGGCGGGGACAGAGGGAGCCGGGGAGCGGGGACACAGAACGCGCTCTGAGGGTGGAGAGGCGCGCGCCCCACCTCAGTACCTATGAGCTGCGAGCTGCCCCAGATGAAGGGCAGAAACTGGAAGTCGTCCAGGCCCCACACTCCCTGGCTGCCTGCGGGCTCCATCCTGTATGTCTTCTGAAGTTTCCGCATCACCTCAAGGTACCTGCGCAGGAGCGGGGGAGGGAGGGGAGGTAGCAAAGGTAAAAGGACAGCCTCGGCCCTTCTGCCGCTGGGAGCACAAGGGGGCCGGGAGGGACCACCTGCGAGCGTCGCTGGTCTGTTTCCACGAAGACCTACTGCACCAGTCACGTCAGCCGGTGCTCTGCACACGGCTGCCGCCCTCCCCACACTGGGTCTTCCTTCCGCCCAGGAGTGGGTGGGACACCTCCTGGGAAGGGGCGACGGTACCATTGACCCCCTGCCATGTAAGACCCTGGGCGGGAGCCTCGGCCTCTCTGCCTCAGGCTTGCCAGCGTCCTGAGGGGCTGTGTCCCAGTCGCCACAGAGCCCCTGCATGGTGGCACTGCGGAGGTGGGGCCCAGAGTGGCACTGTCAACACGCTGGTGGCAGAAACACACCTGCGCTCCAGGTGGTTTGGGTGGTGAGGGGCGCAGGTCAGAGCCTGACTACCGGGGTTCACTGGGCTGTGTGACCTCAGTGAGCAGACACCCCAAGTCTCTGGCTCAGCGTCCCCGTCTATAAAATGGAAATGACAGTTGCTACTTTCTAGGGTTGTGCTGACAACTGGCCATTCGCCGGCACGAGGACACGTTCTGAGAAATGCGCTGTTACTGTGTCGTCGTGCGGACGTCAGAGCGCGCTGCGATGAACCTGCACGTGAGCTGTGAGTACAGCGCTTAGCCACGCCGCCACGCGGTGAACACCACGGAGGCATCAGCAGTCGTCACGTAACGTTCCCTTCACTTGCTAGTCCTTGAACCTGAAGCTGTTAGAAGCGCTAGTGGACAGCCCATCCACAGCCGGAGCCTGATCGGGCCAGGACAAGAGCACCCTGTCCCCAGTCTGACAGGGACAAAGAAAGAGGCCCCACACTCCTCCCCACCCCACCGGCAGTCCCCCCCGCCCCGCCCCCCCACTCACCGATTGAACACCTTGAAGACGATAGCTATCTGGTCGTCCACCCGGAGCACCCCGATCTTGCAGAGACAGCAGAGGAAGGCAGCGAAGGCTGCTTCGTGTCCTGGGGGTGAGAACAGCCGAGATGGACAATCTTCCGAAAAAGGAGTGGGGCTGTTCTTGGCCTCCCCAGGGTCCAAGTCACTGACACCTGCCCCTCCAAGGAGGGTGGGCAGCACAGGGGTCACGGGGGCTCTGCCCTCCCAGAAAGACCTCGGCCCTTTTACGAGCCACCAGCACTATCATTCTACTCCCGCCAGGCCCGGAAGCAGGCACGAACCTTTTATTCTGCAGGTCTGGCCCCCAAGCCCACCCTGTTCACTGAGCACCTCCTGCAGGGCGGTCACTGTCTGCGTCAGGCCGCAGGGAGACGGCCCCAGGGAGACGGCCCCGGCCCGTGCTCGAGAGTTCAGGACAGGCGTCAACACACAGTCACATCCAGGGTCCCAGCTCTGCGGGAGGGCGGGGTGATAACCGCAGGCTGTCCCGGGGGCGCCCTGACATAAGGGCTCAAGAAGGTTTCCCCAAGGAAACGGTGTTTAATCTGGAGTCGGAAATACGAGTAAGAGCCAGCACGGCACACGGTGGGGAAAGCAGGGAGAGCACGCCAGCCAGCACGACGGCACGTGCACAGGCCGTGAGGCGGGGGACACGCGCTGTCTGAGGGGCCCCGAGGCCAGCTCGGCCGAGGCAGAGAGCACGGGAGGGAGTGCAACGAGATGCGGCTGGGGCCCGACGGGCCGCAACGGCCACAGTGGACAGCTTAGCCTTTGTCCTCAGAGCAAAGGGAGCCACCGAAGGCTTCTCAGCGGGTCACGCTCTAAGCATGGTCACACCCCAGGGCGAAGGCCCTCTTCTCCCTTCCCCGGGCACGTCAGACAGGAGTGGTGGGCAGCACAGAGAACGCTGGCTGGACTTCGGACCGAGTCCACGGTTCAGCGTCACAGAGGGAGGGGGGTGGAGAGTATTTTCCATGACATCCTGTCCTACTTCTGCAGAAGGCCAGTCCCTCCAGGGGCCTGGAAAGCTTGTGACCCGTTACTGGCCCCTGCACAATTCCCATCATGACCGGCCAGGACCCAGGCCACCCTCATCCAGGGGTGACCATCACTCTCACACACCTGAGAGCAGCTGAGGGAGGAAAAACCCACCCCCGTTAACCCGACCACTCTCCCGTCTAGGGTCTCACCGTTAGCCTTCGTCAAAGCCCCACCCGTGAAAGCATCAAAATACTTGCTAAACCTGTTCCCTAGCAACAGGGGGAGCTGACACCAGGCTTTCCCGAGCCCCAGGTCCAAGGGGGCCCTTCTCCAGGCCTGCCTCTGTAGACCCAGAGATCACCCCCGGCTGAGGTGCCCGCCTGCTCCCTTGCCTCGAGAGCGCAGGAACACAGGGGGTGTGGCCGAGGGCAAGGGGCCCAGGGTGAGGGTGGCCGTAATGCTGCCAGAGGCCACCAAGCTCTTTCATTTCTCGAGGCTTCTGTGAGCAGTTGCCTTGAGATACAGTAAGTGCTCAGTGAACCATTTCCGTGATGACGGTTAAGCTCAGACCGTCTACGGAAAGAATGGGAATCAGCGCTGCTGCTCGTGTGGCAGCACTCAGGACATCAGCTCCCCCTGGTGGATGCGGCGAGAGCCGCAGGAGCAGCTCCAAGGCTCCTTGCGCTCAGCAGCACTGCTCCCCAGCTGGCCCACACAGGCAGCTTGCTCCGGGCTTCCCCGGAGACAACCTGGAAGCAAGAGGAAGCAGCCCAAGAAAAGGATGCTGTGAAGCCAAGTGCATGCTGGGAACGGCAGGTACCTGTGCCGTAGTCGATGCGTGTAGAGTTCCCCACTGACTCCTTTAGGTAAACAGCCACCTCAGGCACAGCAGCTGCCAGATGGGTGGGGACCACTGCGGCCACCAAGTTTTCTGCTTCCTGATAACACAAGAGACACAAAGTGGTGGCAGCAGATTATGCAGCATCCTGGTAGGAGAGCGCCCAGGGGCAGCTTCTGGCTGGGGCCCAGCTCTCTGCTGGGGCCGGTCACAGAAGGAACAGGAAGGAGGGCATTTATTCTCACACAACAGAGACCACCCCGGGATGGTTTTTCATCTTCTGACCCTTCCTCCTGGCGACAAGGTTCTAAGGTTCTGGGGGCAAGACAGCAGGGACCTGAAGCCATCCAACTCTCCCATCTGGTAACTCATCGACATCCCCACGGATGCCACCTTTCTTCCCACTGCCAGCAAGAGTCTGTGCCACCTGTCCACGGACAGACACGCACGAGGACGTCCACGGCAGTGCTGCTGACAGCAGCCAGGACGTGGAAACGGCCCACGACTGACACACCCGCCGACAGAAGAATGGACGGGCTGTGCCGTGTCCGCACGGTGGAATGTTATGCAGCGATGAAAAAGCCACTGCTATGCACAACCATGCGGATGAATCACAGTCATAACACTGAGTAAAAGAAGCCAGACGTTTATATGAAGTTCACAAAAAAGGCAAAATCTATCTGAGACAGAAATCAAGAGCTGGGGAGACATCGACTAGGAGGGTGCACGAGGGTACTGCTTAAATGCTGGAATGTTCTACAGCTTATTATGGGTGGTGGGTACAAGGGTGAAACACATTATACGGGTATAATATGTCAGCTTTCAATTATTACTCGACGAAAACCTTTAAAAAACAACAACTTGAGCCCATGTGCCATCCTAGGAGCCAGAGGCAGCCCAGGCCACTCTTCAGGAAAGAGAGCGTTCTGCCGGATCCCTGACCTCCTCTCTGCCCCACGTGATGACACGAGGCTGGGAAGTGAGGACCTGCGCCCCACTAAGTTCGGTCTGCGGACACGCGGCATGAGGATCTCCCGGAGACCCGGTGGAAACCGGAGTGCGCAGACTCTGCCCTGACCTATGGACTCCACTTTTCTAAGGACGGGGTCGCGATCCTGCATTTTGTTTGCTTGTCTTCTTTGCTTGGAATAGGTACAGCTTTCATGTAACTCAAAAACAAACACGTCGTAAAAGGAATGCACTGACAAGTCCCAACCCACCCTGGTCCCCACCCACCCCGCTCTTCCCTGCCCTCAAAAAGAAACTTCAGCTCTATTTGCCTTTTATGTAACCTTCCATTGGTGTTTCTCTATGCAAATTAAGCAATACAAACATATCTTTTCATTTCTCCCTCTTTTTAACCAAAAGGCAGCTTGCAGTGTGCACCGCAGCTGCTCTTTGACCTGGCGTGGATCGCGGAGTGCCTTCCCTGAGTCCCTAGTCGGACTCCTTATTCCTCCCCGCAGCTGCAGAGTGCCCCGTGCGGGATGACCCGTGACCTCACTGATCCCCTGCAGACGGACACCCGGGTGTTTGCAGCAGTTGCTCGTACACACTGTGCAGAGGGCTCTGCATCCACGTGAGGAGGGATCCGCATCCGACTCCCAGAAGATGGTTAAACGCATTTGCACTTTTGGTAAACGGAGCTTCCACCTGAATGAGCGCCCAGTGCCCCCGACGTGCCTGCAGGCTGCCCGAGGCCCAGCCCCAGGCTTGTCTGTGGCAGCCTCACCTGGTCGAGCCTGGCGTACCAGGTCCTGTAGGCCTTGTTCCCGAAGCGAGACGGCTGGTCCACTGGAGGAGTCTCGTCAATCCACCTGTCCAGCGTGTTGAGAAGGGCGACCAGCTTCTCGATGGCCTGCGGGGGCAAAATAGAGGTGGCCAAGCCGGAATGACCAGCGCCCCAAACCAGAGCCACAGAGGGAAGTCCCAGCTGTCGCTGAACAAGGACCCCAAGGCATGGTGCTAACTGGCACCCCCCTTTCTTCCCAACCATCCTGAATGTGAAAAAAGCCAGGGGAGCACAGTGTGCTCTGCAGGAAGGGACCGGCCCTGGGCTGAAGGGACAGTGTGGCCTCGGCAGCTGGGCCCCTCGCTAGCCCAGAGGAACTGCGGGACACGCACGAACAGCAGCCTGGACCTTCTTCGGTGGAACCGGTGGGGCCCTCTGGTTGGCGCACAACCGTGTCCTCACCACAGAGAACGGGCGTGTGCAACGCAGGACACAAAAACAACCAGCGACCCTGCCACCCAGAAGTAAATGCTACTGCATTTTAACCTGCTTTTCAGCTTCATCTCTTTCTAGAGCTTTCTATTGCTTATCATAGTGACAACTTTGAAGGTGGCCGGACCTGGACTCAAATCCCAGCTAAGGCACCGTTTAGCCGCTGCCAGGCCTCGGGCCAGGGGCTTCACCGCTCCGCGCCCGCTTCTGCATCTCCAGAACGGCAGGCGACAAGCGCCTCTCGGGGCTCCGCGAGGGCTCCTGGATAACCATCCAGGACGGAGGCCTAGCACAGGGCCTGGCACAGGGTGACGGGTCACAGGCACACGCTGCTTTGCAGCCCGCTGTTTCCTCGTGAACCTCGCTGCACACTAACATGGAAACAAATTCTGCGACAGCCTCTGATAAGTGACCAGGATGTCACTGCTCCAGTGGACTGCACATTTACCGAATCCCTTCCTGTCACATGCGTGGGTCACTCCCAGCTGTCCGTGCCCACAAACCACACTGCGGAAAACTACCTGGCAACTCACGCTCTGCGGCAATGCCAGGCCAGAGGTGCTGATGGGAGGGGTGCTCTGTGGGGCCTCGGGCGTCTGTGGTCCCGACCTTTCCCACAGGAGGTGGGGGCTGAGTGGGACTGGTGTCACAGGCCAGGACAACATTGGCACACGAAACGTTACTCAATGAGGAAACCAGGCGAGGCTGTCTGCCCAACTGCAGGTCTGCGAGGAGGCGAGGAGCGTGCCCCTCCGGACGTGGCTCACAGAGAGGGGCCTCTGGAGACACCGGGAGGCTCGGGAGGGCCCGCTGCACAGGACACTCGAAGGCAGGCGGCCCTGGGAGGAGGGGCCCTGCTGAGAGGCGGATCAGGCCCGCGTCTCCCGGGCACAGCTGGCGTGAGGGGCGCCCAGGAGCTCCTGGCACTGGCAGGGACTGGCAGGGTGGTGCCCACAGGAAAAGCGGTGACGAGGAGCACAAGGCACAGCCACCAGCCATGCGCAGCCACTTCCCAAGAGCTACGCAGGTACCTGGGGCGGCGGGGAGCGGGCTCGAGCTAATGGTGTGCATGCTGGCCAGTGCCCCCGAGGCTCGGCTCCAGGAGGCACATGTCACACAGCTGTCCTGTAAGGGGTGCCTCCTGCCACTGTGCGGCATGACCATGGCCTCGCCTCCCGTCCCCTGTGCTTGGGGCCTGGGACGAGCTGTGGAGGGGAGAGCTCCTTTAGACTGGCTGAAGCAGAGGGTCAGGGCGACATGCACTTGCCTCGCTGAAGTGTGACAGAAATGACGCCAGAGCCTGGCTCTGGGAAGAACCAGGTCACCAGGGACACTGATGAGGACAGCGCAGACCCGCCCCCACAGAGCAGCTGCGGCGGGGGAGGGCGGTGCAATAGTCCTGGCCCCAGGACGCGCCAGCAAGGCACATCCAGTCCAGTCAGCCTTTGGTGACAAGGAGCTAAGGGGGATCAAGGAGGCGCTCCCTCCCTGCGGCGGCCAGGCCCCAGCTGCTAGCTCAGCAGGGCCGATGAATAATTAAAAGGCTCCTAGCAATTCGTTCTGCAGGGGGATTTTTAAATTGGGGGGGGGGGGGGGGGGGGCAGGCAGACTCTGTGGTCTTGGCTAGTCGGCGGGGAGGAGTTAGAGGAGAGGGAACCGTGGGCCGGAATCCGAAAGCACAAAGAACACCTTGACCTACACTCCTTCTCCCGAATCCAGGCTTCCCTTTTGGATTTCATGAACGAATAAAATTTGCTCCAAATTTTTACTTACCAATTTTTTATTTTGCCCTCATTTTAAAAATAAAACAGAACAACAAAAAATAAGCCTCCTATCTATTACCATGTTTATTCCGCAAAAATTAAGAATTCTAAGCCCCAAAGAGAAGGACAGACATAACCGCAGACGAAGGAGAGCCTTCCGAACCTGGGCCCGGCCCCCGCGTCGCCTTTGCCGTGGGCAGTCTGGGCGCCACCGCCCGAGGGAGGCCGCTGTGCCCTCGCCCCAGCTGCAGCTGCCATGCCCGCAGCAGGAGACCCACACTGCCCCGGGCAGAAGACAGCCCCGTAGGCCACGTGCTGTGCGCCATGCCCCCTGTTGTCCCTGCCAGCGTGGGCAGAAGCTGACCTAGGGCAGAAGCAGACCTAGTCCCCTCTGTCCCCTGAGAAAGGAGCACCGCACTGGCCCAGTGCCAGGATGTGCCCCGGCTCTGGGACAGCCTCGGCTGGAGCAGCAACACTACTGGAAATTAGAACGGCAACACGGCTCCCGTTACCAATGGCTAATAGTGACGGCGGTCATCCAGTGCTCGCCAGGCACGGTGCAAACACACCCTACACGCGGGATCTAGCAAACCCTCCCCGGGGGCCATAAGGAGGTCTGTGGCCCTTCCCACTCTACAGATGAGGACATGGAGGGTCACAAGAGACAAGGCCACTCAGGCCAGAAGTGAGAGGCCATCAAAACCCAGTCACCTGACTCCAGAACTCGAGCACTTAACCACGCAGCGTCACACCCTCAGGGGCAACGAAGGGACCTGCGAGGGGTTTGGCAGCGCAGCACCTGCTGGGTAATGACAACACTCCCCTCCCATGAGCCCTGCCCACCGCACTCCCCAGCCCGCTGAGCACAGCTGAGCATCCCTTGCCACGGGCTCAACGAGAAGCCCTCCCTCCCACCGTCCGCACTCGTGGCCAAGCCCCAGAGCACTGGGTGGGCCTGACAGGAACTCAGGAGGTCGCTGGCGGGCCAGCTCCCAAGAGAAGACTGGCAATCCCCCGCACGGGCCTGGCTCCCCACAGTGACAGAAGAGGGCCTCGGCCACCCGCCAGCCAGCCAGGGCTCAGGAATACGCAGGCCGATGGGGCAACACGAGCCTCAGGACGGCGGAGATACCGTGTGCACGAGCAGAGCCAGGCCTCACCCACCGGCCAAGGCTACGGCCAGAGCGCCGGGTGAGACAAGGCGTGGAGAGAGGCTCTCAGGCCCTGGCGTCTCAGAGAAGAGGCTCAAGGTGGTTGTGGACCCACTGGGACAGGAATCCAAAAGGCCACGGGAGGCCTGGGACCCAGCCCGGGAAGACGGCAGCCAGCAGAGCAAACAGCTGCAGGACCACACCTTCCCACGGGTATCGGGCCGCCACAGCTAGCTCCCGCCCTCCCTCCACTAACAAGCCCGTCGCTGAAACAGAGCCAAGTGCACCCACGGAGCAGGGCGCCCTCCGCCTCAGCACTCCCACTGCCAGGGACGGAGCCTTCGGGAACAGCGCCCGCAGACCCGGGTGCGAGGGTGCTCAGGGCAGCCGTGCTCAGGGCAGCCGCCTGGCAGTCTAGGCGGGGGCTGTTTAAACGGACGAGGGCTGGCTCCAGGAGGCAGCCGTCCACAGGGCAGGGCAGCAGGGGACGCGGGGCAGGATAGGGGAACCCCCACACCACTAAGGTCGGGGACGCGGGGGGTGGAGCGAGAGGGCAGCTTTGCCACTAGCGTTACACACGTTTCTATCAGGAATCTCTGCAGTGAGCATTCCTTTATGGTCTACTTGTGTGGTCTCTTTTGATTTAAAAACATAAATAAAGACATCAAGTAGCAAAAAACACATGCCGTTTATATGCTGTAAAATGGCGTGTTTGCCTGGACCACAATTTTCTATTCAGAGATTTTTTAAAAAAGATTAGAAATACAGACACCAAAACATCGCACGTGTCTGGGGATCTTGTTTCTGCGGTGCCCTGCGGTGGGAAGCGAGCCCCTGTGGCTCTGGAGCTCCTTTCGGACAGGCCTCCCCGCAGGCCCCCACCCCTCCGGGCCTACCTCAGAGACTTTGTACTCCAGCGTCAGCTTCTTCCCCTTCACGCCTTCGTTGAGGGTGAGGATGAATCCGATGTAGTCAGCATATGCCTGCCAAACGGGGTGGGAGGAAGGAAGGGGAACGTGGAAAGGGCGGTCAGAGCCCCGCTCTTCACACCCCAGCCAGCCCCGGCTCCACCCAGTCACCGAATGGCTCCAAGCCGCCGACTCCCACCCAGCGGCAGGAGCAGCGGAAGATAATGCCAAGTACCCCACCCCGACCCTCTGTCCAACTCCAGGGCGAGCCCGTGACCCCTGGGCCTCCAGCCAGAGCTTGCTGCGTGCTCACTGTCGCTACCAGCAGTCCCTCTGCACAACAACCCACGAGCCAGACACTATCCCTGTCCCCACTCCACAGGGGGGGAACCAAGGCTGCGGGAGCAGTAACTTGCCCACAGTCTCCTAAGACCAGGAACTCATCAGATGGGGAGCAGGACCCAGCCAACCACACTCCGAAGCAGAGCGGCCAAGTACTGACCATCGTACTACATCGCCAGGAGTCCCAGGGAACCGTGAAGGGTCCCTCCGCTGGTCGTCTTCCAGGTGGCTCCCCACCACACCGGCCAGGCCGTCTGCCTGCGGTGCAGGTACCTGCTCCCGAGAGAGGGAACTGTTTCCTGCCCACGGCCCGGTGGGAATGAGGGTCACACAGCAGGCCCGGCGAGTCGCCCACTGCAACTCTCCCCCCCGCAGGGCCGGTCTGAGCCCTCCTCCTGTCTACGGCCTCTGTCCGGTCACCCCTGCGGCTACACCGGGACGCAAGAGGGGAAGCAACACGGGGCAGCGTCACCCTCCGCGGTCCCTGCACCCACGTGGGTCCAGGTCTCTTGGTGACTAAAACTCAGGACACTCTTTTATGAACACGACTGCGTGCAAAGTCTCTGCTGATGCCATCTCCATCATCGTCGTCATCCTTACAGCAGTAACACACACACCTGATGTGCAGTGAGGCTCGCCACACGCCTGCACTGGCCAGGTGCTCTCTGCGCTTTAAGTCACGGACGCCTCCGAAGGGCCCGCCTTATAGCAGAGGGGGCCGGGGCACGGCCGGGCTAGACGACGCGCCGGAGTCACAAGAGGAGAAAGCGGTGGCCCCGGGCTTCGAGCCCTGCCCCCTCTGCCCCTGAGCCCATGCTCCCGCGGCTGCACTCTGCGGCCTAGTGCGACACTGGGGGCCACCGCACAGAGTCCCTTGCCCGGCCACAGCAGGGCCGTGCCCTTCACTGCTGAGCTCCAGGGTGCATCGGAGGCTCCTAGCAGGTATCGTCCCACACAGGTCAGGAGAGAAAGTGACCGGCGCTCCCCGCAAGTGCAGGCGGCTGGGGCGCAGCCAGCAAACTCTGCCTGAGAAGGGCTGGGCGGCCAACGCTCAGGCTCCACGGGCACACGGCCTGGTTCACACGCTCTCCACTCTGCCCTCACAGTGCGGGGGTGGCCACGGACAACAGATAAAGGAAAGAGCGTGGCTGGGTTCCAGCAACACTGAATTTACAAGAACAGGGAGAGCCACCTTAGGCCAGCTGACCTGTGGCCTAGACCAGCGCCAGCACAGCAGACTCCGCACGCACGGAACACCAGCCCCACCTGCCAGGACCAGGACCGGGACCGGACCGCGACCGCCGAGCCTGCCCCCACCTACAGCGACACTCCCCACAGCAGCCAACCAGGCCAGGAGCAGGCACCCGGCTGGAGCCGGACCCAAGCCCTTCCCTAGGAGTTTGAAATTGGCTCCTTTTCCCCGGGCACGGTCTTTCCACTGCCTGACCACAGCCCAGGAGAGACAAGCTGCTGTCTTCTGCCCACCGGGGGCCTGGCAGTGCAGAAAGCCGGTCCACCCCCCAGTGCTCTGGGCCCCAGATCCCTGGTATTTTAAGCTCAGCCACTTCCCTGGCCAAGGCTTCCACATGACAACCTCTTCTCCCTTTGATACACTGGGCCCCCAACTTGCTGCTCGCTGTCACCAAAAACCACAGCAACACGCTCCCATCACTTAGGCACTCGTGTGCGGCCAGCGTGCCATCCAGGGGTGACGGGCTATGAGGCCAGGAGCACAGGTCTCCGGGATTGCCCTGGTCCCAGTGCTCAGGGCCTGGCGTGCTGCCCCCAAAGGAGAGGGACAGTCATCTCCTCTGTCACCTCTCTCCCTAGCTTCCAAGTGCTCCAAGGGCAAGAAGGGTCAGGAACTCACAGCCCATCGCTCCTAGAAAACCACTGTCTTTGACAAAACCCAAGTTTCTCCTCCCAGCTCTGACCCTACCGTGCAGACCCCATTGGTACCTGAGAGCGCTTCCATTTGCCCATGTCTGGGACCGTGTGGATCTCTTTTTTCGGAATGATGAAGTTCTGGGTGGCTGCAGGGGCATCCTCCGAAGAATCTTGACAAAGAAAATGAAAAAGCACACAGATAAATAGAATTCCGCCCCCCTCGACACACGCACATTTTTAAACCAAGCCTCCGACACCCAAGCCCTAGTGCAAGCCCGACTCGGCCTCCCGGGGCAGAGCGCTGGTTTGTCACGCCAAACCCACGGGCCCCCCGCCTCCCTTCTGCAAGGAGGGTGAGGTGGAGGTGGGGTGTGCCAGGAGGTCTGGAGACCTACGGAGCAGGACAGAGAGTCTGAGATCAGGGCAAGGCAAACCTCTGCCTCGTTCAGAATGCAAACCAGGGCCCCAGAAAGGCCAGAAACTCTCCCCCTCCTCCCACCTGTTCTGTAAGCCCTGTTCCCAGAACCCAAAATGGAGACCCTCTACTGTCAGTAAATTGCTACTTTAAATAAGATGCTAAATAAAAAACTTGGTAGGTCAGACTGACAACCTCACTACACGGTTTTTACTGGAAAACGTGTTCCATGTTCCAAATAATCAACGTGCAAATGTTCTTTGAACACAACCCTTTTGTAAATTGAAGAGAACAGTTCCCTGCCAGGGGACAGCCCTCCTGCCATTTCATCACAGAGGAGAACCTCCAGGGCAAAGGCTACCCTATAGGTAGCAATGACGACAAATCTTTAATGAGGCACACAGATCCCCAGAACATAAATTCCTCAATTTAGAAAAAAGAAGCCTTCAAATGCAGAACTGTGGTAAATGAAGTCAGACCCAGCCTTTCCAGCACCAGATTCCGCCTCCGACGATGGGGCCACCAGACCACTGGATCCCCTAAAACCTCTCAGTGTAAGACGGAAACATCCAGAGTTTTAGCTGTGTTCCTCAATAACCCGGAGAGGCCCTGGCTCACGTGACTCAGTGGACTGCGTGCCGGCCTGCAAACCAAAGGGTTGCCAGTTCCATTCCCACTCAGGGCACATGCCTGGGCTGTGGGCCACGTCTCCAGTAGGGGGCGTGGGAGAGGCGGCCACACACAGATGTTTCTCTTCCTCTCTTCCTCCCTCGCTCCCTTTCCCCATCTTTAAAAACACATGAAATCTTTAACCCAGAGAGTATAACGTACTAAGCGGCAGCAGTCCATTTGTTCGACTTGTACCCCCCTTGGAAAGGATAACACCTCTCCAAACTGATGGAGCTGCCGTGTCCCGGGGGTGGCCCACACCACCTTCACAACACACACCAGAGCTTGGTGACGAAGGTCGAGTAGCCCCATTTTAAAGAAGAAAATAACGGGGTAAGAATGAAATGAACAGGGTCCCAAAGGTTCTTGCCGGGCAGAGCCAGGTCTGCGTGCCCCCAAAACCCAAGGCTTTCGCCAGCACGCTGTGTGAGTGGAGGAGCCCCCTCCACCTGTCCCAGCACGTCCTGCCTCGGACTTCAGAGACGGGCCGCCCCTACCCACCCAGGGAAGCACGGTCTTCCAGGCCTTAGCTGCCCTACCCCCTGTCCCGGCCCAGGCTCACCCCCTCTCACTCGCTCCACCGCCCCCAGACCCTGGGCTCCCCTCCCTCCGCCAGAGACACAGCTCACTGGGAATCCCGGCGGCCCCCTATCTGCTGACGTCATTACCAGACCGCTAAGGGGACACGCGTGGAAGTTCTGTACTTAATGAAATCAACACCTGGTTTCGCCCACCCAGGGATCACTAAATGTCACAGGGTAGAACGAAGAGCCAAGGTTTTCTTGTTCTTTCTTTCTTTCTTTTTAAATATGTTTTATTGTTTATGCCATTAGAGTTGCCACAATTTTTCCCCCATTGCCCCCTCTACCCAGCACCACCCCCCCCCCCGCCCCCGCCAATGCTTTCAAAGCACCGGCTGTGTTTCGCCAACCTAATTTGCTCCTGACACAATCTTTCAAGTTTCCGTAGCCCAAGCGGGGAAGGGGGGGTCAGCAGCCTTCCTGCTCTCCAGGTCTCAGGCCTCTCTAAGATCCCTTCCCTGGCACCTCCACCCCGGATAGTTGAGACGAACTACAAACAGGCCACTGCGTAAACAAAAGTTACCAAGGGTGATGCCAGAGACAGACTCTCTCATCTCCTTGCACAACCGGCCTTTTTAAATTAGGGGTTTAGACGACCAAGGGCAGTTTCTCCCAATTAAGTCTCAACCACCGAAACTGCACAGGCCGGCCTCCCGAAGCGGGGTGCGAGGGGCGCGCAGGGCGCGGAGGCGGTGCGGGGTGGGGGGCGGGCGGGCAGGCAGGCAGAGGCCGAGCCCCGCGGAGCGCCCCCGGCCCCTGCGCAGGGTCTAAAGAAGGCGACCCCCGTCCTCCGCATCCTCCTCGCCGCATCAACAGCTGACTCCAGCACGCGCAGCCCAGACGTGGGAAAGGCCACCCCGTCCCGCCAGGGCGCTGCCCACCCGACCCCTCGGGCAGGCCGGGCTCCCCCGGGCCGGGTTTGCGCCCCACCCACCAGGCCCCCGTTCCCGCCCTCCCCGCAGGGCCCCTCAGCTCCAGCCCCTGGCGTTCCTCCATCGCCCGACCCTCCCCTTCCCCGCCCCCGCTGCTGGCACCGCCCCCGCGCCCCCCACCCCGGCCCCGCCGGGCCGGCGCGCCCTACCTGGCGGCGCCTGCCGCTCGCCCTCAGCCATCTTCCTCCCTCCAGGAGCGCGTCCTGACGCCTGCAGGCCCCTCACCTTCCACTGCCGCACCCACCCTTCCTTTCCCCGCGCTCAGAGCTTTCTAAAAGGAAATGAGCACCGGCCGGCTATAACCGAAAACCAAGAATTAAAGTCACCCCACTGGAGACGGCCGCCATGTCTGTGCGGGGCACGCAGAGCGCATGCCCAGCAACGGCCCGCTCGCCGCGGCAGCGCTCACTGGGAGGCCGCGGCCATGTTGGTGCGGGGCGCCCGGGCGCATGCGCCCCAACGGTCCGCTCGCCACCCGACCTGACAACTACCCGCCGGGCACTGGGGCGGGGCGCGGCCGCCATGCTTTTGCAGGGCGAGCGAGGGCCTTTGCGGCAACCATGCTTTTGCGGGGCGGTTCCCACCTGTCATCTTTGTGCGTGGCTCTGACCCTGTCGCGAGAGATATTAGGAGGCATTCCCCCGTCAACTTGGTTGTGTGTGGCTACCACCCTGAGAACGTAGTGCTCCAGAACCCCAAACGGGCTGAGGAGCGCACACCAGTGCCTCCAAACCCGTGGACGGCATTTGGGGGTGGAAGAGGGCCAGCGGGACGGCGGCCCGCGCGCCTGGCCCCTGATGTCGGGTCCCATCGCTCACGGCGTCCCGGGACTGCCAGCTGCGCCCCCGCCCCGCCCCGCCCCGCGCTGTGGCTCCGCCCCGCGCTCGCGGCTAGCTCCGTGGGGCTCGCACCCCGCCGGTGACCCCTCCCAGAGTCCTCCTCCCCGGGCCACGAGCCCGCCACCGCCCGGCCCGGTGGGTGGGCGCGGGGCCGCCTGTACTCGTTGGCGGCGGTGACGCGGCGACCTTGGCTGGGAGGTTCTAGCGGGGATCCACCAACGGTGGCGACAGCGGCGCGGACTTTGCCCAGCCCGGGACGCGGAGCGGACTGCGTGTCCGCAGGCGGGCCGAAGAGATGTTGGCATTCGCGGTCAGGAACGCGGTAAGTGCGGCCGGGAACCCGGCCTGGCCGGCCCTGGACGGGGCGGGCGGGCGGGCGGGCCGCGGACCGCCAGCCGGGCCAGACACAGCGCTGCGCCCAAACCGGTAAACATGCTGACAGGCTGTGAGGCTGCACGGCCGGGGAGGCCGCTGGACGGGCTGGACGGAAGCTGCCGGGGTGGGGTTAGCAGGTGGGCTTCCCCGGTTTGGCAGAGGAATAGACGGAGGTTCAAGGTCAGAGGCTGGTTCGAACTTGTAGCGCTAAATTTCCAGGACCAGGAACAGTGGCACCGCGACTTCAGGCAGCACCCCACCCTTAGACGTGGAGTCGGGGAGCAGGCTGACACGGAGCGTCTGGCTCAGTTATTCTGACCCACACGCCCGGAGAGCACGCTCAGCCGGGTTGGTCTCTGCCCGGGCCAGAGCCGCTTCCCCAGCCCCAGCCAGCTGGTCAGCCTCCTTGAACTTACCATATAGTCCCTAGGGAACTGAGTGTAGCCAGAGACACTCACGTGGAGGCATCAGTTGGGCTGTCCAGAAAGGCCTGAGAGCTGGCAGGAGGTGGCAGGTGGCCGTCCCAGGCCCTCCCTCTCCACCAGGACCCTCCCCCAACCTGTCCCTAACACCTCCACCCCACCCCCGCGGCGCTCCCCAGAGGGCAGCCTGGAGCAAGAGGTGCTGGTGCCCTGATGTGGACTCCTTTACTCTCTACTCCAAGCTCTTCTCCGTTTGTATCTCCCTCCGTCCGTGCGGAGGAGAACGTTCGACCACACATGGCAGGCACCGGGGACGAGGGGGGGCTCCTGTCCTCGGGCCTGTGGCGGACAGGCTCTTCCCAGTCTTCCCAGACCCCGAAGCGCCACCTCACTCTTGTCACTGCCGCCGCCCGGGCCGTGTCCCCACCCCACAAACAGCCTCTAAGCCATCTCCCAGGACCTGCCGGACGGCTTGGTCTGATCCCTTTTACTGCTGGGGAAACTGAGCCAAGGAGTGACTGGACCAGGATCTCCTAGATGGCTTACTCCAGTCTAGCCCAATCCCCAAACCAGCACTGCTTGTTTTTTTTTAATCCAAAGCCCTTCCTTCTTGGCTCGCAGCTGAAGGAGCCTCAACTCAAGAGAACCAGGCGTTGGTGGAAGGGTGGCCTGGAAGGGCGCCCAAGAGCCCTGCAGGGAACCGGAGGATGGACGGGGCTCTGAGTGGCCAGTCTGCTTACATTCTCCCCCGGTGCCTGCCCCCTTGTGCCATCCCCACTTTCAAGACTGGCCGCAGAGTTGTGGTGAGCTCAGCGGCCCGGCAGCCCCTGCCCTCCAGCTGAGTTCTTCTTCGCCAAACAGACCCACACAGACTCTAGCAGGTGGATTTTTTAGTGTCTCTTGGCCTCCCTCCCTGGCTCCGGGCCCATCCAGAGAAGAGAGGAGAACGTCTTCCAGGTTCCCTCCTACTCCATGCCCACGTACTCCGGCCCTCTCACCTGCTCCCCACCCCCCCACCTCTGGAAGCCAGGACAGGTGGAGCGGCTTCCCCGCCACAGCCACAGCCACAGCCTCCGATGCCACTGCAGCCACCGCAGCCATCGCCGCTGCCCCCTCTGCCTCCCCCCTGAATCTTGGCTCTTGTCTTCTCTTTCCAGCCCGGGCAAGTGGCTGCCTCTTGCTAGGCTCCGCTCGCCCACTTGGTAGCACAGTTAGGCTTAGAGATCCAGCCCAAGGCAGACAGACAGGGCTCAGAACCTCAGTCCTGCCATGGAGGACGGGCAGCAGAAGGAGAAGGTACGGAATGGAGCCTCTGCCACTTGCCTGCCTCTTGCTGCCAGCAGCCTCCAACTCTCTCCTGTCTCTCCTCCTGGCCGCCTTCAGAGTCTCCCCGCCCCCTCTCACCCTCCTTGCCGGCCACTCAGCTCTGTCTTGCCCCCGCGCCACCCCTGCCGCCATCCCACAGGCAGGAAAGAGTCCCATGGCTTCACCCTCACCCAAAGGTGCTGTAATCGTCTGGCTCGCTCTGATTTTCTCTTCCTCCCTCCTGTTTCTCAACCTGGCAAGGGTGGGAGAAAAGGAGGTGGGGGCCTCTGGGCGGGGGCAGTCACCTCACGGTCGGCTGGCTCGGAGGCCCAGGGGGAGAAAGGCAGGGCTCTGTGCACTGAGACAGGTGAGAGGTTCCTCTCCACTGGGCACCCTCACCAGGTGCCATTCATCCTGACTTGGTTAACCTGAGAGCTCTGCCAAGATCAGTGGCCACACCCATCCCTCCCCCGGCCCTACCTGCATCCCCAGGCCCCGGAGAGGTGGAGACACCCATAGCCTGAGGGCTGGGAAGCCAGGCCTGGCACCACCCAAGAGGCCATCTGACCCCAGTGATGGGCACATAAGGGCCCAGGACCGCAGCCCGGGATCGCCAGGGCCTCCCGGAGCCAGCAAGAGAATGAGCAGAATGTTCTGCTGCCTGCAGGTGAGGCCCCTGGGCTTCCTCAAGCCTTCTTCCCTGACGAAGGCCGCCGGCCGCTTCAAGGCGCACCAGGACGCCCTGCCCCGGCTGCCGGTGCCGCCGCTTCAGCAGTCCCTGGACCACTACCTGAAGGCGCTGCAGCCCATCGTGAGCGAGGAGGAGTGGACCCACACCAAGCAGCTGGTGGAAGAGTTTCAGGCTTCGGGGGGTGTGGGAGAGCGCCTGCAGAAGGGGCTGGAGCGCAGGGCCACGAAGATGGAGAACTGGGTGAGTGAGAGCTGAGGGTACACCGGCCCCCCAGTTCCTGCGGAGGGGGAGGGGAACCGGGGCCCTCCTGGAGGCTGCGGGTCACTGCGAGCATCCCGCAGTGTGGCCTGTCCCCGCTGCACACGGAATCTTCCAACACCAACACCGGCTGTACTGGCGCCTTCCTTTGCGCACAGTTCTGTGAGCGCTGCTCTGGGCCTGGCGCTCGGCACGGTGCTGGCTGAGCAGGAAAGACATAGTTGACAGCCTCTCGGAGCCAACACTCAAGCAGGGCAGGGAGGAAGGTGACTACACAGGACACGGTGAGGGGCCGAGGCCATGTCAGGCAGCGAAGTTCTGGAGACATGAAAAGCAGTGATGGGAAAGAGGGGTGGAGAATCGCAGCGTCTTTACGCTGAAGGGTCAGGGAAGGCAGGCAGGAGGTGGTCTGCGACCAGCAGAGGGGGCGACACAAGGCAGCAGTAGCCTGGCGAGTTTGGGGACAGACAGAGGCGGGAGTGGAGTGCAGGGGTGGGGGGGACGCGAGGAGAAGGGACTTGGACTTGAGCTCAGCAGGGAGGGGCTGCAGGATGGCTTCAAGCAGGGGATCTGAGTTCAGGGACCAGTCGCTGCAGTCGTGTATCTCAGCCTGCCACGCAGGTGCGTTCGCCTGGTGGCAAGTTGTCTACACTGATGCCCCGTGTACCTTTCTGTGTGTGTTTCATACCTCAATGTGAAGTTCACAGTGACCTCTCCGGCCGCTGCGGGGGACGCAAGAGTGGGAGCAGGAGGTGGGTGGGAAGGCTGGAACTTTTACCCTGAGGGAGACGCTGGCGGGGAGGGAGCGGGGGAGTCACTCAGTCCAGAGGACGTTTTGGTGCCAGTGGTACTTGCCAATGGGGGCACTGAGACAGGGACAGTCCCGACCTAAAGCCACTGTCAGGGACTTACAGAGAAGGGGATGGCCACAGGAGGGGCAGGTCTGTAAGAGAGAACCACAGCTAGGTCTGGCCCCCCGGGGTAGGAGGTGCTCTGGGGGGGCAGCTGGGAGGGTGGGGCTGGCACACCGGAGGCGGGAGTCATCGGCCGGTGGAGGGCCGCGCTGAGCCCAGGCAGCCCAAGGCCTTGGGCTCCGGAATCAGGAGCGGAGGCGGTCCGGGCTCTGGCAGCTTTCCAACTTTGCGTAGCCCGCAGCTCCTTCGCACGGGCTACAGGTCAGCGGGCAGCGAGGCACCCACAGGTGTGCTGTGCAACGTGGGCACACCACCCCCGGCGCCCCTTCCAAGGGCCCAAGGCTAACAATGGCCCGTGCCCCAGGCCAGCAGTCTCCCAAGGGGAATCGGTGTGGTGAAAAGGCTCGTCCCACCCCTCTTTGAGGGCGACCAGGAAGCACAGCGGGGGGCCCGGGTCTCCGGGGATTAAAGGACCTGCCAGAAAGAGCCATACTGGGCGTGTGCTCTGCAGGGGTGCAGGGCAGGCAATGTTGCAGCCAAGCATGTAAGGCTCAAGGGTGACAGCCACCTAGGAGCCTCTGCCATGTCCATGGCAGGTCCCCAGAGAGACAACACTCCCCTGCTGGACCTAGCCCGCCTCTTGTCACCAGCGCAGTGACTTATCCTCAGCGAGCTTCCCCTAGATCACGCTGGCCTTGAGGTCCCAGTGAGTGTCCACTCCCCAGTCTGACACCAGCAAAACAGGCCACGGGGGCCCAGGGCCCCCCGTTCTGCACGGAGCCCTGGGCTCCTACCTTCCTGGAGAAGGCTCAGCTGGGACGAGCAAACACTCCTCCACTGGACTTTCTTCTTCTGTATCTTCCTCTGCTTTTCCTTTCTATCAGGCAGACCTTTTTATTTCTAAAAGTAGCCCAAAGCACGGACCAAAATCCGTAAGGTAGTGGAACGCGATTCCCGTTTCTGCCTGCGGTCGCCCCACGCCCGGGTTTCCTGCCAGTCCTGGCAGCGCTGTCCAATCAGCCTTGCCGCCCGGCTCCGGCTGCGGGAAGGTGACGGGGCGCTGCGGGTGGGGTTAAGGGGGAGGGGGTTCTGGGTGTGAGCCTTTGTGTTCAGAGTCTGTGCTCCGCAGAGGGGGCAGAGGGTCCCCTGGCCCTGTGGGGGAGGGCCACCAGATCCCCCTCAGCTCCTGACAGGCTCTGGCTCTTTCCCCAGCTGTCCGAATGGTGGCTCAAGACGGCCTACCTCCAGTACCGCCAGCCCCTGGTCATCCACTCCAGCCCTGGCCTCGTGCTGCCCAAGCAGGACTTCGTGGATCTGCAGGGACAGCTCCGGTGAGTGGCTGAGGCTGGGCGGGGCCCTGGGGTCCACTTCCTCCGGTCGGACTGGAGGCCGGAGGGGCCCAGCCCTGCTCGTTACGTTTCATCCCCCCAAACATGAAGCAGGGAGCATCACCCCTATTTTACAGCCAGGGAAACTGAGGCTCGGAGCAGTGAGGCGGCCTGCCCAAGATCCCCTCTCGGTGTTGGCTGAGCTGGGGCAGGGAGCACATCCTCCCGGCTCCAGAGCTTCGTGCCTGCTCACCAGCACCCTGTGGACAGGACCCTGCCCCGCCCAGACCCGAGGCTGCCCCGCACGCCACTTCTGGCACCTCGCCCATCCTTCCTGTTCTCCTCTGGCCCCGGGGGTGACCTTTATACACAGTTCCCTTCTCCACTTTTGGCCGTGTCACTTGCCCTGGCCTCTGTTCCTGTCCTACCAGGGATAAAAATACCGAAGACGGGGATCTCCTGCCCAAGCACCAGCTACCCACGGCCACCACCTGCTGCTCTTAAAGGCACCAGGGCGTCCTGGGAAGGTCTTGGGGGTTCAGGCCCAGCAACTCCAGCTGGTGGTCCCCATGTAGGGGGCCCAAGGACAGCCCGGGTGTCGGGCATGGTCGGTATGGGCCAGACAGTCCAGGGAGGAAGGTCAGGTTGAGAGATGGCCTGGGGGAGACGGAGGCCCAGAAATGGGTAGGGACCTAGTGCAGGGGACATCACAAGCCCCTCCCCTGGGGTCCTGGGTCCCTCCGTAACGGATGCCTGAGAGAATAGCGCCGTCCTTCCAGACCCCAGACCACGGTGCAGGGTGCAGGCCCTCCGTGGGTGGGGCCAGCCGCACTGACCTGTAGCCCAGCACGGCCACGCCCCCGCGCCTTCACACCGGACCCGTGCCAGGCACCTGGTCTGGTCAGCAGCCTCTCCCTGAGCCCCCGCGCCTCCCTCCGGGGGTTTTGAGAAAGCAGGCTCAGAAGGGCGAGCTGCCAGCAGTGGGTGTGAGGAGTGAAGCAATGGGTCACCCCCTCACCCTGCACGTGTCCCCGGCCCGGCGCCCTTCCTCATGGTGTCCACACAGCTTCTGATCTCTCGCTGGTCCCTCCAGGTTTGCTGCCAAAGTCATCGAGGGCGTGTTGGACTTCAAGGCCATGGTTGACAAGTGAGCACTGGGCTGCCTCTACCCTGCCCGTGTAATGAACCCGGCCTCTGCGGCCCGGCCCAACCCCAAGCCCTGCGTGCGGGGCAGGCCCGGAGCTTGGGCGCTTTCACTTCCTGTCGGCCCGGCCTCCTCTGGGGCTGGGGAGGGAGAGCCTGGGGGTCGGACGCCTACGTCCTCCGCTCCGGCTGCCGGGACTGCCTTCTGCTGGCTGCGTCCCGAGAGGCCCCTGGGGTGGGCGTCCCAGCCAAAGAGGCCCCCATAGGGTGACTGGGCGCTTCATCTCCCCCCTGGCAAGCGGCGCCCAGAGAGGGGAAGGGAGTTTCCAGGGTGACTCACGCAGGCCTCCTGACCCTCACCCCCCTCTGCCAGGCCCCCGCTCAGGCTAAGGGGAAGCAGGGACCCGAGGGGCGGGCGACGGACTCCGTTTGCGTGAGACCTGACTCGGCCCGGCCCCGAGCCGTGCCCAGCAGCTCCCTCTCCCCTTCTCCCCTCCCACCCGCCCAGCGGCCCCTCACTGTCCCCTGCCCCACAGTGAGACGCTGCCCGTGGAGCACCTCGGGGGGAAGCCGCTGTGCATGAACCAGTACTACCAGATCCTGTCCTCCTGCCGCGTGCCGGGCCCCAAGCAGGACTCGGTCGTCAGCTTCAGCAAGACCAAGAAGCCGCCGATGCACATCACCGTGGTGCACAACTACCAGGTGGGGCCCTGCGCGCACGCGTCCCCGGGAGCCGGCGTGCCCTGGCGTCTCTGCCGGCGACTGGCTCAGCCCCAGCCTCCGGGAGGCCCAGAGGGGCCGTGGGCCCGCCCGGCCTGGGGAGAGCAGTGCTGGGACGCCCTCCCCTGCCTCTCACCCCCGGCCTGACCCTGTCACCTCGCTGTGACATCTGGGCTGCCGGGACCAGGAGGGGGCTGGGGTGGGACGAGACTGCGGCTGCCCGAGGTCCTCACCGCCACCGGCCTGTCCCCGGGCAGTTCTTCGAGCTGGACGTGTACCACAGCGACGGGACTCCCCTCACCTCGGACCAGATCTTCGTGCAGCTGGAGAAGATCTGGAACTCGTCGCTGCAAACCAACAAAGAGCCCGTGGGCGTCCTCACCTCCAACCACCGCAACTCCTGGGCCAAGGCGTACAACACCCTCATCAAAGGTGCCTCCGGATGGGGGGGCGGGGAGGCGAGGCCCCCAGCCCGGCCTCTGCCCGCACCGGGCCCGGGTCCCCCCTGAACCCTCGGATCTGGAGCAGGTGTTGGCCTGAGTTCAGGAAACTCGGTTGGGGGCTGGGTGGGTTCGCTTCCCTCGGTTAAGCACCAAGTGGGGTGAGAGTCCGAGTCTTCTGGCCGCGGAGCCCACCACGGCCCCCACGTCAGCCAGGGGCACTGTCCCCGAGCCAGACCCCTGCGTGGGGCCCCTGACTGCCACCCCCGCTCTCTGTGAGACCCTGGTCTTCCACGCCCTCATTTCTCCAGCGGGCCGGGCGCTGGGGGCGCCTCACGGGGTGCTGTGGGGCTGCAGAGCCCCGCTGAGTGTGCAGCCCTGACGCCGGTCCTGGCGCTCGGCAAATGTCCTGGAGGTGTCGCAGGCACCGCAGGCCTGACGCCCCGTTTTGGACCCCTCCCCGCCGTGCCGCCCGCAGACAAGGTGAACCGGGACTCGGTGCGCTCCATCCAGAAGAGCATCTTCACCATGTGCCTGGACGGAGTCATCCCGCGGGTGTCGGAGGACAAGTACCGCAGCCAGGTGGCGGGGCAGATGCTGCACGGGGGCGGCAGCAAGCTCAACAGCGGCAACCGCTGGTTCGACAAGACGCTGCAGGTGACGGCCTGGGCGGCCCGGGCCCCCGCCCCCCTCCACAAGCCCACGCTGGGCCCCCTGCAGCCTCGGGACTCCCCGGCCCCGGCCCGCACCACCGCTGGCACCCCAGCTCGTAAAGCAGGTGGAAGCCAGGAGGCTTCTGTAATTACCAGGCAGTGGGCCTGCCGTTCCTGGGGCCAGGAAACCGCGCTCGCCCCCAGAGTGGCCCTTCCGCACATCAGAGGGAGCCCAGGGCTGGGAAAGTAGGGGTTGCGGTGGGGCTGCCTGGTGGGAGAGCCTCGGGGACGCAGCGAGGGATGCAAGCGTGGGGGATGCGAGCGTGGGGTGTGCTTGGCGTGGCCCGGACCGGCCCGAGGCCCCTGTGAGCGCCAGCTCTTGTTGACAACCGTGATAGAGGGCTGGGCCCAGTGGGGACCGCAGAGAGGCCCTCCCCGTGGGAGCCGCCGGAGAGTGGCCCCGGGGAGCGGCCCCGGGGAGCGGGGGCTGACCGGTCCCCACGCCCCTCCGCAGTTCATCGTGGCGGAGGACGGCTCCTGCGGGCTCATTTACGAGCACGCGGCCGCCGAGGGCCCCCCCATCGTCTCCCTCGTGGACCACATCATTGAGTACACGTGAGTGTGGCCCCCGCCTCCACCCACTCCCCCAGTCCTTGGAGACGGGGGACGGCCTGGTCTGTGGGGGCATGGCATTTTCCCTGGGCCTGGGCCTGAAGGGGGATGGGTTTTAGGGCCAGACAGACCAGGGTGTGAAGTCTGGCTCTGCCATTTCCCAGCTGCGTGACCTTGGACAAGTCCCCTCCCCACTCCAGGCCTCCTCCATTTGGCTTTCTGAAAGCGGGAGGTGGTCTCAGCAGATAAACCCCAGAGCCTCCCTGGGCGGGCCCCCTCCAGCTTCAGGGACCCATCCTCCCCGCCCCCACCCCAGAGGCGGACCCAGGCTGCCCCGGCACTGGTGTGAGCCTGGCCCACGTGTCTGTGCAGGAAGAAGCCCGAGCTCATGAGGTCTCCCATGGTGCCCCTGCCCATGCCCAAGAAGCTGCGGTTCAACATCACGCCCGAAATCAAGAATGACATCGAGAAGGCCAAGCAGAACCTTAGCATGTGAGTGCCAGGCGCTGGGTAGGGGACCCAGCCCCTTGAGTCCAGCCGGCTTTGGTGCCAGGTCCGCCCTCGTACCCAGCCGGTCCCGAGACCTCCCTCCCTGGAGCTGGCAGGCCCGCCACGCGCCTGCTGCTCACCCGCCCCTCCCCGCCCCCAGCATGATCCAGGACCTGGACATGATCGTGGCGGTCTTCCACCACTTCGGGAAGGACTTCCCCAAGGCGGAGAAGCTGAGCCCTGACGCCTTCATCCAGATGGCGCTACAGCTGGCCTACTTCAGGTGCGCCCCGCCCTGCCCAGTCCTGGAGGGGGGTGCGACCCGGGGGCAGAGGTGGGGGTGGCCGCCGGACCGTGCTCAGCCCCGTGTTCCCCCAGGATATACGGGCAGGCCTGTGCCACGTACGAAAGTGCCTCCCTGCGCATGTTTCACCTGGGCCGCACGGACACCATCCGCTCGGCCTCCGTGGACTCGCTGGCCTTCGTCAAAGCCATGGATGACGCCAACGTGTCGGTGAGGGTGCGGGGTGAGGGCGGGTGAGCTGGGCGTGAGCCATCACCCTTCCTGTTCGCTCCGTCAGCACGCACTGATGGAGCGCCTCCTGTATTCCAACCCAGTGGTGGACAAGGGAATATAATAGAAGATGGAGCCAGGAATTTAGTTCTGAGCTTCCTGGCAGGCCAAGAGAAAAGGGAATATTCATTCACTCATTCATTCACTCAGCACCAGTGAGCACCTGCCCTAGAGTGATGGTAGTTCCACTCCCTCCTCTCAGAATGTAGCGCTGGGTGGGGAGTGGGTGCTGAGACGGCCGACAAGAGCAGGGAAGGGACAGCCCTCCAGCTCCCTCTTCCCCTCACCCCCACCTGCAGGAGCACGAGAAGGTAGAGCTGCTGCGGAAGGCCGTGCAGGCCCACCGAGCCTACACCGACCGGGTGAGCGAGGCCTCTCTGTCCCTGCCTGCTTGGCCCTTGGCATCTCTGTCCATCCGCCTGCCCACCCCTGCAGCAAATGGCTGCTCGCCCTTAGCTTACACGACCCCTCCCCTGAGCCTTTGGGTACCTAGAGCAAGGCTGAACACCCCCATACTAAAGCTGGAGAAACTGAGGCTGAGCCCATGACTGCCATGGCCCCAGATCTCAGGGCAGCCTCCGGTCTTGTGTCAGGCTCTCCCCGGTGCCCTGGGGCCTCTGGAGCTCCGAGGATGCACAGTGGGCAGGCACTGGGGTTCCTGCCATCTGACAGCTCAGGTGACAGTCCGTGGTGCGGAGGTCTGGGTCCCCATCCTGGCTGTGGCTCTGAGCGCCTGTGGGCCACGCTCCGCCTGTGTTACATGCAGATAACCGTTTAGGTCCCCTACCAGGGGAGTTCAGTACTGTCACCATTTTACAAATGAAGACACTGAGGTTCCAAGATGTAAGTGACCCGCCAAGGTCCCACAGCCAGGATGGGGCTAGGCCACCCAGCGCCAGGCCTGTGCTCTCAAGCCCTGCACTGTCCTGCCTCCCTGCACTGGCCCTGGGCCTCAGTTTCCCGGTGTGGGACGTGAGGGCTCTCCCGCCTGGCTGCTCTGGTCTCATTGGTCCGAGGGGCCCGTGAGGGACAACGCGTCGCTGCCACACACTTCTGTGGAGGGTGGCGCGGCCGCTGCTCCTGACTGACCATGCTCTCTCCCGCAGGCCATCCGCGGGGAAGCCTTCGACCGGCACCTGCTGGGCCTGAAGCTGCAGGCCATCGAGGACCTGGTGAGCATGCCGGACATCTTCATGGACACCTCCTACGCCATCGCCATGCACTTCAACCTCTCCACCAGCCAGGTGGGCCACCGCCCCAGAGCCCCTCGGGGCCCCTGTCCTGTCCTGGGTGCCCCAGGGTGGGATGGAGCAGCACCCCTGGAGCTAGAGTGGGACAGAGGCTGCGCTGGCTGGAGCCAAGGTCTAGAACACAGTCAGACCTCGGTGGCGGTGTGGCCCGCACAGGCCACCACGGGCCGCCACCAAAGCGGCTGAGTTCTGGCAGAGGAGACGGTTCGGGGGGCTCCCCTATGGCCCAGGGGAGTCAGGGCCCCACAGGGGAGAGTCGGCCCCACGTATTCCCAGCAAGACTTGAAGGAGCACCTGGTCCGTGCCAGCCTGTGCCGGGTGCTGGGACACAGCAGGGACAGCAGTGTCCCTGCTCCAGGGCCTCGCAGTGTGGGCCGGAAGCACAGGGACTGAGCTAGTAACGGCCCCCGGAAGTGCTGGGGGTCATCAGAGCCCCGAGGGGGGAGCAGCTGAAGCCCCCAGGAGCGTCAGTGAGGCTCCATGGAAGGGCGACACCAGAGCTGCGCCCTCAAGGGCCGGAGGGAGTCCCCGGTCCAATGGAGCAGGGGGAGGCCGAGCACAGCAGAACAGAGACGTGGGAAGGCAGGCCGGTGCTGCCGAGGGGCCGGCGGGGGCCCCACGGGGTAGGGGCGAGAACCTCAGTCCCGTGCCACCCCCAGGTCCCCTCCAAGACAGACTGCGTCATGTGCTTCGGGCCCGTGGTCCCAGACGGCTACGGCATCTGCTACAACCCCATGGAGTCCCACGTCAACTTCTCCGTGTCGGCCTACAACAGCTGCGCCGAAACCAACGCCGCCCGCCTGGTGCACTACCTGGAGAAGGCGCTCCTGGACATGCGTGCTCTGCTGCAGGGCCACCCCCGGGCCAAGCTCTGAGCCCCCGCGCTCGGGCCTGCCGGCGCCGCAGCCAAGCCGCCTTCGGGTGGGCCGCCCACCAGGGCTCCGCTCTCCGTTCCCCGTCCCCCCGGGCCCCACAGGTCCGGCTGAGCCAGGGCCAGCGCCACACGCTCAGTGGGGCCCGCGGGCCCGAGCCAAGTGCCTTCCGTGGGCCGTCCCCAGCTCCTGCCGGGCCGTGTCCTGGGCTGTGTTCAGAGGCTGGGCGCCCCGTGTGTCCCCCGCAGAGGCCTTCCTCTGGGGAACGGAGCCGGCCGGGCCCGTCCCCCCCCAGGGTGGGGGACGGGGAGTCCTTTTCTCGGCAGGTCCCCTCTGGCCCGTGCCCACCGTCTGCGCAGCGTGCTCAGATCTGTACCCTGGCCCTCGGACTCCCAAGGGCCTCAAGGCAGGACTGTCTGGGGGGAGCGGGGGGGGGCTCCAGGCAACCCCAAGGCTGAGAGGCCAGGTGCGAGGTGTCCTGGGGAAGGGGGAGCCCGGGCCGCCCGCCGGCCGTCCTGCACCGTGAGGCCGTCTCTCGCGGGACCGCCGCGCTCCTCGGGGAATGCGGCTCGAGAACCCCGCCTCCGCCCGGCTGGATTCCTGAGCCACGTTCCTGGCTGTGTCATAGTAACGCTCGAGGTATTAATAAAGGGAAAACCTGTTGGTAAAGAGGCGTTCCGGCTCAGGAGGCAGGCAGGTGGGGGTGGACACCTGGCCTCCTTCCAGCTCTTCCTGCGTCTGGGAGTTGGTATCCCAGCGGCCGGGGCCACCAGGGCCAGAGGAGACAAGAGGAGGGGCCCTCAGGGGAAGGCCAGGGAGCCATGGGCCCGTCTGGGACAGCTCCCACCTACAAGTGACTTGGGCCCCTCCCGTACCCTGGGCTGAGGGTGGCGACGACTCCCCCAGGGGGATTGGGGCCCTGTGGGCCCGGGTCTGGTGGGCTGTGGGGCTGGCACCAGGGCCCAAGGCCTCATCCCGCAGCCTCCCCACGGAGCCCAACGGCAGTGGGGCCCCGGATCACACAGCCACCTGACCAGAACCCTGAACCTACCTGTCCCCAGCCCTAGGCACCTGGCAGGAGCAAGGTGATTTGCCAGGCAGGTGGCCCGTATGTGGAGAGAAGAGTCTGTCCCTCCCAGGGACACCCCGGCCCTCGGGCCCATGAAAACCCAGAGCAGAGGCTGGGGGTGCGGGTGGGAGAGGTCGCCGAGCCTGTGAGACGTGCTTCGTGGCCTGGCAGACCTGTGACCGTCACAGCAGGATGGGACCTGTGGCTTTCCTCCTTCATGCAGATGAGGAAACTGAGGCCCGGAGAGGTCGAGGTCACCAGGCCCCTAAAGAACAGAGCAGAGATTCCCAGAGGTCGGGGATAGGGAGCCCCTGCAGCCGAGGCCCCAGCCCCTCGCCCCACCCACTGCAGCGACCCAGGGCAGTGGTGAGAGGGGAGGCCGTGGGTGGAAGCGGCCGGGACTCAGGCCCTCAAGCTGGCCAGGAGGGCAGCAGGGCCGCAGCAGGAAGCTGCTGGCTGCGCTAGGGCGTGGGCTGAGTGGACTAACCTGTGCTGGGGACCGAGCCCGCTGGGCAGTCTCCCCAGAGCCACGGAACAGGAAACTCAGTGTCCTTGTTCTCCAGCGAGGGTGAGAGAGGGCGTGCCACTTGCACAGTGTCTCTTGAGGAGCAAGCGGGGCTTAGACAATGGAGCGAGTGGGGGTTGCTCCAGGCCTGGCCACGCCTCAGGCCCCCAGCGAGCCCAGCAGGGTGGGGTACCGCCGGGGTGGGGGCGGGGGCGCCCGGGGGCCCCAGAAGCGGGGCCCATGGCAGCCGAGTGAGCAGGCCACAGACACTGCACAGACAGACGGTCACCTGGGACTCCCAGGACTCCAGTCCCGAGGACCGCGCAGGCACCCACGGGAGGCAGGGTTCCCCACCCCCAGGTCCTCCAGAACCACACAGCATCCGGGGAGGGCACACCAAGCACCTGAGGGAACCCCGGGCCGTGTCGGTGGGACGCGTACCGGTCCCTAGGGGCACTGGAGGGGAGGGAGAAGGCCCAGGAACAGACCCGTGTCATTGCCCCCGAGGGGGTGTGGCCCGCGCCCTCACACTTGGAAGCCAGACGAGCAGGTGCTTCGAAGGTTCCTGCGCGCACACAAGAGGCAGGCGCTGGGCGGGCGAATTGCCGAAGGCCCCGGCAGTGGGCACTCGTGGCGTGGGGGGTGATTTCCAGCGTCAGCATTGCGCCTGAGATCCAGAAAACGCTGCTGGGACCCAGAGTTCAGAGAGCTGACTCGGGTGGCCTGCAGGGGCAACCAGACCCCGGTGGCAAAGATGAACTTGATTTTTTAAAAATGAGAGAACTGCTCTAGATGAGTACACGTTGTGCCATAGCTACTGGAAACGTGAACACGTAGTAAGTGAATGAGTGGACGACTACGTGGCAAACACGAGGCCCGCGGGCCGAACCCAGCCCTCCACCCGGTTCTGTAAGGCCCGGCGCCTGGTTTCTCTGCCTGGCAGCAGCGCCAGCCCCTCGCCCCTAGTTAAGGGGCAGTTACATTTACACCATCCTAAAGTTACGTACGCCCTTCGAAGGCAACCTCGAGGCCGCTGTGGCCCCCAGTGAAAATGAGTCTGACGCCACAAAGTACCTAAATATTTGTCCAGGTTAGCATGAACTTGACTTTGGCTGTCTTCATGGGGCAAGTGCAGTGGCCGGGAACAAGGCAGGCCTGGCGTGGAGCCTGCCAGGGGGCTGAGGGCAGGACGGAGGGAGCCACACGCGGGCCACATTGAAGACTTGGGCCGGGCCGGAGCCCCCGGGGAGGGCGTTCAGGGAGATGCCGGGGGGCCGAAGGGGGCCTGGCGGTGGGGAGGCCCCGCTGCCTCCGGCAGGGGCCTGGGCCGGGCCCACAGCGGGCGGGGGAGCAGACCTGGGCAGACTTCGCAACAGCAACAGAAGCTGGTGGGGGGGCTGGCAGGCGGGGGGCGGGGGGTGTCACTGGGGGCGACAGCAGAGTTGAGCTGGGACCCGGGACGCGCAGGGACGCCTCTCCGCACGTGCACCCTGGGGCTCCCCCGCCCTGTCGTCTGGTTTCTTCCCTCCGCTGCTGCGTCTGGCCTGCTGCGGCACACACCTGCTGGGCTCTGGTTTCTCAGCTGTCGGATTTCCCCGTCCGGATTCATTTAAAAATCTTCCACGGTTCGCCTTACGGCTTCCCCTTCCCTGCTGACATTTTCAAGTGTGTCTCTTGTTTCCGCACAACAACACTTGCAGCCCGCGCCTGGCCACTGCGGCGCCCAAGGGGTCTGCAGGTTTGTCTCCGTGGCCCGCCTCCTGCTGGGCCGTCTCGGAGCCGCTCCCGTCCACTCTGCGCGCGTCCCGTTCACGGCACTGCGGGAACCGCTCGCACAAATGCCTGGGGTCTAGGCGGTGGGCTCCTTCCTCCGGAGAGTCGTTTGCCTCTGCCCCGCATCTCGGGTGAGGCCGCCTTCACTGAGTGTCAAGGTTCTGGGGGCTGCCGGGGGCCCTGACCCACAGCCTTCGAGCTCACGCGAGGGCAGAGTTATTTCTGACCTCCTCACCCTAGGGTGCAGCCAGTCTGCGTCTCAGCGCAGCGAATCAAGGGAGGGTTAGACCCCCCACCTCGGCCAGGGTTCGACTTAGGTCCGTCTCACTCCTACGAGGCCTCCAACATCCCAGCTCAGTTTGCAGTTATTTCTTCCACAGCAAGACTGACCACGCACACGCTCAAGCCAGAGTGAGCTCCGCAAGGACGGAGGCCCCGGCGGGGGCTTGGGGAGAGCACACGGGTCGCCCCTGTCCTCCAGGGCTGGCGCTCGGAGGAGGAGCCAGGCTCACCACGAGCAAGCCCGGAGCCAGCCAGGACCGCACAGGGAGGCGAACTGGGGCGGGAAGAGGGGACCCTGCCTGACTCTGCGTGGTAGTGCGGCCGCCTCTGGTTCTGGGGGCGGGGGGGGACGTCACAGGGCCACTCGAACTGTGGCTGTGGGGGCAGGAGGGACCAGACGTCTCACAGATGCCCGCGAAGCCACGGTTCTAACCGCGTCTCCCGGCTCCTCGGGGCCGCGCGCCTCCAGCCTCCTCTCGTGGGCTCAAGTCACCATGCGCTCCAGCGGCCAGAGTTCAAGATTTTATTTTAAAACAATAGTAAACAATTTCATTGATTTTTCTTCAACCATCTCACACTTGGCTTGTCTCAGGCAAAACGTACAAAATAAGGAGGAAAGAGGAGGGGAGGAAATGTGGGGACTGCCCAACCTTCCCCAGAAACAGGCCCCTGGTCCTGGCACCTGGAATGGCTTTTGGACACTGTCTTCAACGAAGGAAAAAAGAAAGCACCCAAACATTGTGCTTCAGCAGCAGGTTAGGGACCTCCACAAAGAAAGGGAGGGGCGGGGTTCGAACACAGGTCCCGCCCCGAGCAGCCTGGGTCAGTTCTAGAAACTTCCAAGAGCCTGGAGCCAGGCCCACCCCACGACTCCATTTCAGAGAGACTCAGAGATCCGGTCCCTGCAGCAGGGACCGTCCCGGGCTGGACGGCGGGGTCTGTGCGCCCCACCCCAAACACAGGCAAGTTCCCAGCCCCTCGGAGAGGGCCGGGAAGGACAAGGACCGTGAGGAGCGAAGAGGGCAGGGCGGGGTGGGGATGCCAGGCACCCACTGCCCGCCCCCCACCCCGGCTCCCGAGCATTTTGTCCCCGTGGAGATGAAAGCAGACTGCTCCCAGACGGCAGGACCAGAAAGAGCTGTAAACAGCCTGGGCTCGCTCACCCACGTGTGCAGGCTCCTTTGTCAGAAAGGGACCAGAGAAAGCCCTTATGGTGCGGGGTCGGCTCGGCGCAGGACGCCAGGACAGCAGCCGCCGGAGGCCGCGCTCCCTGGGCCCTGGCCCCCAGACCGGGAAACACTGACTGAGGCTCCGGAATGGCAATGGCGGCGGGGAGGGCACAGCGCGCTCCCCTGTCCTGGGCCCCCAGGCCACCCTTCAGGCCCAGGAAGAGGCCAAGGGCCCGGGCCCCTTGGGACTTGGGGCAGCCACAGCAAAGCAGGCTCTTCCGGCCCTGTCTCCGAAATCCCGTCTGCCATTAACAAAACCAAAAATAAATAGTGTGTATTTTTCATGCCACCTGGACTCCCCGGCCCTGAGAGCACAGGTATGAGCCCTTCTCCGCTACCCCACACCCAGCGCCCACACCACGGGCACCTCCTGCCCGGCCGGGGGCTGGCAGCAGCACACCGAGGGTCTCCGGCCACGCGGCCCCCGGCAGCAGGCCCTCCAGGGTCCCGGCTGAGGGGCTGGCTCAGCCCATCAGGCCACCTTGTTCATTGAAATAAAAATAAGAAAAGAAAAGGCTCCACTTGGTGACTTGGTCTGTAGAGGTCTCTGCTTCGTCCCTCTGTCATTCTGTCCGTCCTGCAAGGCGTCCTGCAGGCCAGACCTGGAGGCTGGACCCAGCCTCGTTCACCAGTCACTGCAGTTTCGTCCCCAGCTTGCGTTGTCTGTTCCTGCAAAGTGGGGGTGGAGATCCAAGGTGAGGATGCCTGGGGTCCGAGGAGGGGGTGCCTGGCATTCAGTGCCCCCTTGGCTGTCGCCTCCCTGCCCACAGTCCCAGCAAAATCAGTGAAGGCCCACCCCCAGGACCCCCAGCGGCTGGCTCGGCCAGGCCAGTCCGAGTTCCTGCCCTAGGACCCACACCTAAAGATGGCCAATCTCGCCCTGGCTGGCATAGCTCAGTGGATTGAGCGCGGGCTGGGAACCAAAGTGTCCCAGGTTCGATTCCCAGCCAGGGTACATTCCTGGGTTGCAGGCCATAACCCCCAGCAACCGCACATTGATGTTTCTCTCTCTCTCTCTCCCTTCCTTCTCTCCCTAAAAATAAATAAATAAAATCTTAAAAAAAAAAAAAAAAAAAAGATGGCCAATCTCTCCAGCTCGCCTGTATCACAGACGTCCTGGCCTGGAGTCCAGGAACAGAGCCAGAAGGTTGGGGCAGGGGCGAGGGCAGGACGAGAGGAAAGAGGCCGAGGGCCGTGGCTAGGTTCTAACTCCGCACAGGGAGCTCCCCTGCACAGAGGAGCCGGCACAAGCAGGACTACTGTAGCCCCCAAGGCAGGCTGCGAGGCAGCATGCTCTCTACCCGAGAGGTGTGCGAGCAACGGCGGAACTACTGACGGAGGTCACAGAGGAGTCCGGAGGACCTGGTTTGGGGGCCCAGGAACCAGAGGGAAGCAGGGGCAATCCCCCGTTCTCTAGGGAGCCTGGCCGAGGCTCAGAAAGAAGATCGGGGCATCCACAGAGTCCCAGTTAAACTTCAGGAGCCTCACGGCACCCGCTGCTCCCACACGATGCGGGGCTGGCCTTGCCTCACACCCCGCCCCTCGATCCCTGGGCCCCGGCAGGGTGGGCTCGCCGGAGGTCCTCCCGCCTCGGAAGCTCTCTTCCCTCTGCTGAGGGCATTTCCCGCCAAACCCCAACCTGGGCAGCCAGGGCTTTCTCTACATCCGGTCGGTCTCCCTGGGACAGCAGCCTGCCCACCCCGCCCTGAGTCGGGGCCCTGTCCGGAGGTCCCAAGTCCGGGGCTCTCCTCGCACAAGCAGGCGCCTTACCCCCTGGCCGCTGGGGTGGCCTTGCTCTCTGCCCACTCTCAGCACGCAGCCTGGCACTGAGCATGTGCACATCGAAATTTTGGTAAATGAAGGCAGGCGTGGCCAGCGGGCTCAGGCAGGGTGGGGCGGGGCCTCTGGGGCAGGAGCCTGGGCCAGCAGGGGGGCTTCTCCCCCAATAATGGGATTGCCTGCCTTAAACACCTCAAATCCCGTTTCCTCACGGATCCAAGGCTTTACACCTTAAGCTCTTTAGGATAATTCGACCATGATGCACTAGCCACAGTCCCAGGCTGCTGGGTTGCCCTCCCCCGCCTCGCCCCACCCCGCCCCGAGATTCCTCTCACCAGCTCCCAGGGAAACCTCCCAGGCCTGCTCTGGAGCCTGACCTCCCTCCGCTCCCCTCTGCGCCCCGGGAGCAGCCAGGCCCTCCCCACCCTAGCTGGCACTCTCCCCGGGACTCGGGAGGAGCGGGAGGGAGAGCTCCATCAGGAGGCTCCGAAGCCCAGCTTTCCACCAACGTGCCGCACAGCCGCACCCGGGCTGGCCCTCGTACAGGGAACGTGTCTGCGCTAACCAGCCTAAGGGGCACCCACACAGAGGCGCCCTGAGACTCCCGGCTGCCCGGCTCTCCGGTTCTGGGCCACAGGGGTTCAAAGCAGAGCTCTGGGCCAGCCAGCCTGGGTTCCCAGCCCAGCTCCCCGGACACGGTCCCTAAGTTGTCCATCAAAGGCTCCTCCTCTTGTCTCTGAGCCGCAGCTTTCTCATCTGCAAACGGGGCCCAGGGGAGGACTCAGTGAGGCCGTGCGAGGAAAGTGCTTAGGCAAGGGCCTGGCCCTTAGGGAGCGCTCCCAAAAGGGGAGCAGTGGCTTCCGTGGGGCCATGCCCTGCTGGGCCAGGACCCAGGGATTGCTGAACCCCCAACTCACCTGGCTTCAGCCCGGGTTACTGTGTACTCGAACCAGAGCACGTTGGGAATGAGGCTCGTGTCTCGGATTAGGAAGAACTCAGAGATAGGCCTGCAGAGACAGACACCCCGAACCCCAGGAGCACATCAGGGCTGTCATCAAGCCAGAGTCCCCCTTCAGTGCCTGGGGCCAGCCACCCACCTCCCCCCAGCTGCTCAGAGAGTCCTGCCCAGCCGGTGACCCCAGAGCCACTGAGAGACCCAGCCATGTCACCCAGGCAGGGGCACGCCCTCTCAGAGTACACACAGCTCAGCAGGACTCAGGCTGCTTTCTGAGTCCCCGAGAGCCCAGGCGGGGACAGAGAGCGCCACACGGACCTCTGGGCCCGAGGAAACCCCGGGGCAATACGGAAGCCACGCGAGCTTCATGCCCACCAGAGGCCTGGCCACTAGGGCTCTCCCAGGGAGACCGGGGCTGGGGCAGGGACTCCCGGGTCCTCCCGCTGATGGCCTCTTCCGCAAGGGGGCACAGGGACCATAACGCCTGGGAAGGGGGAGGGGCAGCCATAGGGGCCGAAAGCAGTTACCAGGATGCTATTCTGGGGAACAGGGGGGTGAGGACCTCCTGGGTGAAGGCGAACCAAGCGACGGCCATGAGGCTTCCGGCGACACCCCCGTAGAGCACCTGGCTCCAGGTGTGATACAGCAGGTAGACCCTGGGCCGAGGACAAAGGGAAGTTCATGAATAGGCCTGCACAGTGTCCCATGCCCACGTCCTGGCCTCCCGGGGACGGTGGGCATGCACGGGGAGACGCGCACGGACAGGGGTGGAGCTCTGTGAACGCAGAGCCTCAGACGGACTCCAGGAGGAGGCAAGGGATCGGCCCCTGACAGCTGCCCTCCCGACCCGAAGTGAGGAGACGGCTCAGCTGAGAGTCCAGCCCTTGAACTCCAAGTTGGTCTGCAAGGGGCTCGCCCAGGAGGCGGGGAACAGATGGCTGATCTGTGGAGGTGGCCCGAACCCTGGGCTCAGTCAGGGGGACAGAGCGAGGACTGGACTACACGGGGCAGTGGGACCCTGACTCCATGAAATGAGAGGCCTGGGACCTCTTTCCCCGCCCTGCCCTGCCCTGTGGGCTCTGGGACTCGGGTCCACAGACAGGTCCAGTCGGGACCAGGAACCCAGCATGAGCCGGAGGGCAGGGACGGGGTGGGGTGCGCCCCCGCTCCGCACCTGCTGTAGGAGACTAGGAGGGCTGCCGTGAGGAGAGCCAGGGACAGCACGTGCCTCCACAGCAGGTCCAGGAACCTGGCGTTGTTCGTCTGGTGCATTCTGGGGAGACAGGACTGTCAGACGGCCTCAGCCCACAGCCGGAGCCCGGGCCCCCCACGCCGCTCCTGGCCCCACCCCCAGGCTCCCCGGGAGCCCGCCGTCCTGTCTGCAGCCCCTCCCGCCCCCCGGAAGAGGCGAAGCCCCAAGGGGTGTCCCAAGGAGTCTGGCCTGGGCCAGTTCAGGGTCAGTCCTGCCGGGGGGAAGCTCACCTTAAATACAGGAAAAGAAAGGAATAGACGGAGAAAAACCACATAAACTGGGAATGACTGGAGGGCATCCCGTACTTGGTGCCCACGGCCGCGTGGGGGCCTGGGGAGAGAGAACAGGGCGTGGCGGGAGGATGAGGCCTCCCAGCCACGACCCGACCCCGGGGGGCCCCGGATCCCCGCAGTTGGGGCCCTACCTCCACAGGGCCTCGGCTCCTGGATGACGTGTTTGATCAGCCAGTTGACCCCCTCGTTCACGGCCAGGCCCCCGAGGAACGAGATCTGCGGGAAGAGGTGCGCTCAGCAGGGCCTCGGGGCTTCCCTGCCACCGCCTAGCCCCACAGGCTGCGGCCTGGGGCTGACCTCCCAGCCCAGCTGGTGACCCACCTGGAACCAGCCAGGGGGCTCCAACACCTCAGGAACAGCGGAGGCATGGAGGGGACGGGGCAGCCCCTGGGGTGGAACGGTGTGACCGCCCTTCCTGGGGCAGGTTCAGGGGCAGCGGCGGGGACAGACTCACCGTGTGCAGCTCCCGCTTGAATATGATGAGGGTCACGAAACCAACAATGACAAATAGGGGGCTGAGGCTCAGGTAGGCAAGGAGGTGGCCAGAGAGATCACCTGGGTGCGACAGAGAGACTGGGGTGAGGACAGAGCATGACACCAGAAACAGGGCCAGCCCTGCTCGCTAGATAAGCAGGACCCGGGCCGGAAAGGAGGCCCCCACAGGGCCCGGTGTGCGGGGCCAGGCAGCTGGGGCCGTGGGGGGGGCAGCCCCTGCCCAGACACTACATCCACCACCCCGCCCAGTCAGGGGTCTGCACTCGGCTTGGCTGACCCCAAGGCTGGCCCTGGGCCAGGCAACAGCCCACAGGCCCACCCACTGGTGCCTCTGGAACACGGCGCTGGGTTGGACTGCCCCGGGCCCAGCCCTGGGCCTCCAGGGGACCCAGGGCTCTCTGGTCACACAGAAACTTTGGTCTGTGCTTCCGACCCCCACAAGGACCAAGGCCAGGGCTGGGGAGGAGGCTGTGCTGCCCAGTACGGACGCCCGTTGCAGGGCCAGCTCCTCGCTCCCTCTCTGACTGGCAGGAGGCTGAGTACCTACCGGCTGCCTGCTTTTATACCATCCTGGTGAGCCACGGACAGACACAGAGCAATGACAGAATCTCTGCAGCCGCGAGATCACAGCCACTTTCCCCCTCGAGTCCAAAGGCCACCCCGCCACTCAACTCGGGTCACCTGTGCGGCCGCTCTCAGGTGAGAGGGCGCGGCTCAGTCCCAGGCCAGCACTCGCTGGCTGTGCGACCCCAGGCAGAGACGCCCCGTCCCTGAGCCTCCGCTCTCTCATCTGGGAAAAGGGGAAACTAGTACCCGCCCTCATGCCTGTGGGACACCCAGCTCGGTCCCTGGCACCAGGGCACAGCCACGCTGGGGGCGCTGCTCACCCAGAGGCTGGGTGAACTCGGCATGGGAAATGGCCCACACCACCAGCCTGGTCTCACAAGGGCGGCTGGGGAGGCGCCCACACAGGGCGGAGCCCAGGCTCAGGCTGAAGAGATGGGCACACAGCTGGCCCCGCCCACACCCTCCCAGGGCAGGGCTGGCTGGGAGCTGGCCTGGGAGAACAGGCCATCCGGCTCGGCTCCAGGGCTCGTGCTGCCACAGGTCAGATGGGCGGCACTGGGTGAGGCTCTTCCTGTTCCCGGGCCTCTGCCTCCTCACCCACAGGATGCCCCGGCCTCTTACAGCCCCGAGATGCTGGGTCTCTCAGCTGCCCAGCTGACGCACAGAGCACCTGGCAGTGAGGAAGGGGAGCAGCCGGTGCCCCAAACCTGCGGCCATCTCCATGGCCTGTCCCACACACGGCCCTAACCTGGGACCTTCCTGCAGACGCGGTCTGTGGCTCTGGCCTTGCCACTCTGCTCTGAGCCCCTCTGTGGCTGCCTCTGCCCTGGGGACGGGTCCCGCCTCTGCCTAGCTCATTAAGCAGGCCCAGCCCTGCTCCCCTCCCACCCTGTGCTCCAGTTAGTTCCGGGACCGTACTCTAGTTCCCTGCACACTCCGCGCTCTGCCCTACTTCTGGACCTTTGCACACACTGCTGCTCCCACGTGGGATGCCGCCTGGGTTACCTCAGTGTAAAGTAAGTACCCACCACGGTGGCAGAAAAGACAGGTTCCTGCCATTGCAGAGCTCTCAGTACGGTGGGGGAATATACAACCGGGCATCATCCATGATACACCGGTTAGTGTAGACATAGGGCTGCACTGCTCTCTGCCTCTACACGACCCATAAGGGCAGGGACAGGGGTCTCTTTACACGGCACTCAGTGCCCCCGGCCCAGCACAGCGCCTGGCACTTACCTAGGCTCAAACATAATGGTCAGTGAATGGAGAACGTGTGAAGAAAAAGGAAGCAGGGGGCATGCAGACGTGCAGAAGGCCATAGAAAAGTTGGCACGGATGCCCTGGCTCAGCCAGGTCCCTCCTCCGGACCCACCGTCCCTACTGAAGGGTCCCTTGTCACAGCCTGCATCACACTGCTCACAACTGCCGGGTCCCTGACGCTGCCCGTGAGACTGTGAGCATCCGGAGAAGCCCTGAAGGCGCTGAGGCCTTGGCCAAGTCCCTTTTCCTCTCCCGGCTTCGGTTTCCCTCCTGGAAAGTGGGCTTTGTTCATGGTCCAGGGATGTAGGGACTTATCGGTCTGTTCACCACTCTAAACCCAGAGCTAGCCCAGGGCCTAGCACGCAGGAGGCGCTCAGTGGATACTGGCTGAATGCAAAGATGGATGGATGGGTGGTGGGCAGGCAGGCTGGCAGGGCCACCCCACCCACACAATAATGCAGAACACCCAGGGTCAAAGTTCTCTGGCAGCCAGCCCTGTGGCCCCCAGCAGGGCCAGGTTCTCCCTTCTCTGCCCCAAAGAGCAGTGTATGAGCAGGCCCTTCTTGAGCAACCAGGGTTCAATGAGGGGCTCATCTGATCCTCAACCATCCTACCCAGGGAGGGTGGGGTGGCCTTAAGAGGGTCCTGAGAAGGTGGGATATGAACCGCAGTAATTTTTTAATGCGTCCTGTGCACCGGGCAGTGCACTCAGCACTTCTTACGCCCCCTGTTAGTGCATTCTCACATCACCACTAGAACGGAGGCACTGCGGTTAGTCCCACTTTAGAGACGAGGTGACTGGGGCACCTACAGTGGAAGTCACTTGCGCAAGGCCCAGGCCTGAACTTAGACCCAGACACCTCTGACCCCAAGGCCCAAGCTCCGCAACACTCTACCAGACCGCCTACAGAACGGTGGCTGAAGAACCTCCCAGCTGGAAAACCCTGCGCGTTTAGAGACGTGTCTGATGGGCAGCTCCAGGAGTCGCGATCCTGGGGGCTGCCGGCCCGTCACCGGGTTCCCCTCCGCTGTGGAGCACTTCCCTGCTCAGGGCGTGGCAACAGCAGAAGCACTCAAACAACGAATAGCTGCCTGGCCTCGGTTTGCACACTTCCAGCAACGAGGAGCTCTTTCTCTTACAGGCAGCCCCAATTCACTGTTGGGAAGAAACAGACACTCCCTTGAACGCCGGGGAGAGAGTCCGGCCTCTCCGGCTCCGGGGTAGGCGGGTAAGAAGGGCCCAGGTCCAGGGCGGTAGTCCTTTCCCGTCTCACACAGACCCCTCCCCATTACAGCCCACCCAAGCCCCAGGACCAGGGGGAGCACCCCGGCCGCGCAACCGCAGAGTGCGCGAGCGAACCTCACAATTTCGCCCAGCTCATCGCCGCACCACCGCGCCTGCGCGGCGCGCGCGCCGGCCGAGCCCCTCCATGGCTCACTATTTGACAGTTCCTACCCCGATACCCTGGCGCCTCCTCCGCGGGATCGCGCGAGCCGGAGCACCCGAGGCTGAAAGGCCGGCCCCAGGAAGGCGTCCTTGGTGCCCGGGCCGCCTCTTACCTGCAGGATATTCGACGTGGGTAAGGGTGACCGGCCGCCATGAAGCGGGGAGCGAGCACTGTCCGTCCGCTGCCATCTTACCCGGAGACCGGGCTTCGCCTAGCAGCCAATGGAGTGCCAGGGGGGCGGTGGTCCTGACCTATCACGCCGGGGAGGCGCCGGGCATCCAATTGGAAGCTGATACAGGTAGCGGCGCAGCCATTCAGCGTGCAGGCCGTAGGGCTGGCCCCAGTGACCAATCAGAGAGCGAGGCCCCTAGGAGTTTATGAACCGGCCAAGCCAGTGTCCAATCCAGGACGAGCGCAGGTAGGTTTCTGGTCAATCAGGGAAGAGGAGGGTTCCAGCCCAGAATAAAGAGAAGAACAGCCAATCAGAATGTGAACCCGGCTCACAGCGTGGGCAGGGCGGGCCAATCAGGCCCTAGCTTGGGGGGCGTGTTGAACTTTGGTGGGAGCTTTGGTTTGGCTGGGACCTGAACGGAGTGGAGGCTTCCCCAGTACCCGGACCCCGCTCTGAGTCGGGGGGACCGGGGCGCCGTTAGGGCGCTTGCTGGAAGTGGGGAGGCCACCTGGGCACGATGGGGCCTGAGTGCACACACTTTTAGTTACGAGGAAACTGAAGTCAAAGACCCAGAAGGCACTTGTCTTTTCTTACCTGATGCGAAGAGTGGAAGCTTAATTGAAGTTAAGAAAGACTCCTTCCTTCTTTTATTCGATTAACAAAGACGTATCGATTCAGCCACAATTATTCTGTTTAATGAGGCAGCTTGGGAACATTTTAAACAGGAAGCCGGTTTTCCATCTACCTCAGTTTCCCCAAGCATTCCACTCGGTAGGCAACAAGGCCCATCGTAAACAGCCGCAACTTGCCACCCACGTGTCCCTTTCCTACCCCCACTGTCTCAGAATAGGTTGAGTTACTCATAATCCAGGCAAAGTGCTGACCTCCTCTTGTCTCCTAGCCTTTGCACAGGCTATTCCACTGCCTGGAATGCATCCCTGCCCCGACGTTGCCGGGCCCAATCTGGCTCCAGTGTCCGTTCTCACGGAGAGGTTTCTGTGGTCCCCTGAGGAGCCTCCACTGGGCCCCTCTCCTACCCCAGCATTGACCACGCAGGACTGTAATCAGTTTCTTGTCTGTCTCTCCCAGTACACAATGGTTCTCTGACTTCACGCGCACCAAGACCAACTTGTAGGAAGACCAACATATAGGAAATGCAGATTCCTGGGTCCAACTAGGGACTTGGAGTCTGCATTCTTACATGCCCTGGGGTTCTCTCTCTTTTTTTTTAAAGATTTTATTTATTTTGAGAGAGAGGGGAAGGGAAGGAGAAAGACAGGGAGAGAAAAATCAATGTGTGGTTGCCTCTTGAGCACCCTTTACTGGGGACCTGGCCGTAACCCAGGCATGTGCCCTGACTGGGGCTCAAACTAGTGATCCATTGGTTTGTAGCCTGCGCTCAGTCCACTGAGCCACACCAGTCAGGACCCTGGGGTTCTGATACGAGTGGTTCCAGTAGAAGTGGTTCCAGCCACGCCTGGAGAAGCCCAGGGCACCCTGAAGACAGGGCCTATTATATATTTGGGCCTGGCCCAGGCCAGACCTAGAACAAGGGGCTGTTAAATTATATAAATGCTTGTGAGAAGTGAAAGTAAACCAGGGAATCCCACCAGCCAGAGCGTGTGGCTCTGCAAGGGCACGGGACAGCTGGAGCTGGGGTGGTGGGCTCAGCTGGGAGGGCTGGGGGATCGTGCTGCCTCAGAGCCCACCAGGGAGCCGGGAGGGCCCCCTGGCTCCCCTCAGCTGCGCTCAACTCCCCACCCAGCCCCCCTCGGCTTCTCTGGGTCAGCTGGCCCCATTTCCCTGTCACCTGTCGTCAGCTACCTCAGGCACTGCCATTATTAGCTTGTGAGAAGCGGGAGGTACGAGAAGAGTGGGCTGTGAGTTTCCCAGAATAGAATAGCCAGCCCCTGGGACAGGGCAGCCGTCCTGGTCTGGCTGCATTGCCCCTCCCTGGTCGGTGGCCACTTCTCCGGCGAGCACACAGGCCTAGGGAGGCAGAGCCCCCGAAGCCCGGCCTGTGTGGTCGCAGAGTGCCCTCATCGGGGGGGAGCGTTCCAAGGCCGTGGTGAAGACGCAGAACTGTAGAATGAGGAGGAGTTATCCAGTGCGGGGTTTTCCTGGCAGAGGGGACAGCAGAACCCAGGGTCCTGAGACAGGGGCATGACGGGGTGAAATGGGCAAGAGAGAGTGAGGGGTGAGGGGCTGGGAGAGTAGGGGTGCGGCAGGGGCTTGGCCTCCCAAAAAAACTTCAAGGACCACTATTAGTGGTGAGGATAGATGGGAGCCGGGAAGGATGGGCGCGTCGTTTGGTCTGGTTGTACTTTTTCTAAAAATGAAAATATAACCCTGGCCAGGTAGCTTACCGGTTAAAGCGTCGTCCCAATAGGCGAAGGTTGCCGGTTCAGTTCAGGGCACATACAAGAAGCGACCGACGAATGCATAAATAAGGGGAACAAGGAATCCATATTTCTCCCTCTCTCTCCCAAATTAATAATAAATTACATTAAAATGTAACATTTAGACAAGAAATTCCAGAAATGGAATGCGATGGTTTCAGAAACAAAACACACCTGTGCGAGCAGCCCCCGATCAAGAACCAGAGCCCCAGGAGCCCCTGACGCCCCACCTGCTCCCCCCGGGGCGGCCACCACCCCGACATCTGACACCGTGCACGAGTTCGGGCCGGCTTCCTGCTTTCTGTGCGCGTCCGACAGCACAGGGCGGGGTAACAGTAGGTTTACGGCTCTGAGCATGCAAGACACTTTATCCTTGTACGATGCATTGATTAATGATTGTGGTCTTTTCCATGTGAACAGCTGTAAACCCACTTTCGTCCCACCCTCTGTGTCCTGCTCACGTGTGGCTCTTTCACAGTCGTGTTTGCGACATGTATCCACACCTGCCCCCTAGTCGTAATTAGTTCACTCTCAGTGCCGTGTGGTGTTGAGTACGCCACGGTTTATGTTCCATTTGACTCTTTTTCTTTAAAGATTTTGTTTATTTTTAGAGAGAAGGGGAGGGAGGGAGGAAGAGGGAGAGAAACGATGTGCAAGAAGATAGTGGATCACTTGCCTCTCGCACTCCCCCAAGTGGGGACTTGGCCCACACCCAGGCACGTGCCCTGACTGGGAATGGAACCGATGACCTTTCAGTTCGCAGGGCAGCATCCAGTGCGAGGGGCCACGCCAGCCAGGGCTTCCATTTGACGTTTAACGGGCATCTGGGGTGTGTCCGGGTCTGGGGGTCACAGCCAGCACTGCTGGGAGCACCCTCGTGCGTACCTCCGGCGCGCTCACGGATGCATTTCTGACGGAGATGCGCCCAGGAGCCACTGCGGGGTCCCGTGAGATGGCGGAGGGGACAGGTCAGACCGGGCATGGGGACGAGGGGCTCGGGAGTGGGGGTGTGAATGCCGCACGGGGAACCTCGGAGACCCTGCGGAAGTCGCCGGCCTGCTCCCTGGGCGTCCTCGGATGAGCCCGGAGAACCAGGCTCTCCCAGAGTCCCTAGCTGTCCCGAGCGGGGCTGGCCTTTCCTTCTGGCCCCTCCTCCCGCAGAGGTCAGACAGGGCAGCCCTGACACCGGAGGCACAAAGCGTGACACCGGTTGGCACTCCGTCACGTGTGCTCTCCGGGCCCGTTTGCCCAAACCGTGTCGGCCACGGCCCCCCACGTTAGAGGCTGCTTCGTTCACCTCGGGCGTCTGTGTGTTTGGATCCCTGGGCAGTCCCCGGTCTGCCGCAGAAGTGGGCCAGGGTTCCCTCAGGGCCTCCCCGGCTCCGGTCCCCGGGGTTTGGCTTCTGGGAACATCATGTTATTCTAGAAAGGCAGGAAGTGCTCAAAGGAGGATGGGGACGAGGCGGGGGGGGGGGCAGGGGGGGGGTCCAAAGGGCCCAGGAGGCAGCTCGGAAGGGTTATCGCCGGCCAAATCTGTGGCCACTTGAGCACCAGAAGAGATTGTAACTGCCCGTATCACATAAAAACCCACGAGTGTACAGCAGTATTCAAAAAACGGAAAAACTCAATTGCATTATGGAATGCTAGTCAGCAAGAGAAATTAATTGGTACGTGCCATAAAACGGACAAATCACAAAACGTCATTCGAAGCCGGGCACGAAGACCACCTACGGCGGGGGCCGTGTGCAGGAATGTATAAAAGGCGAGTGGAGAGAGGGAAGTAGCGGCCGGGGGCCGGGGGGCTCACTGCAGGTGGGCACAAGGGGTCTTCCTGTGGTGGTGGCAACAGCTGCGCTCCCTAAACTAAGAGAACAATCATTCAATCGAATGCATCTTATGGCACACGAGTGATACCTCATTAAAGCTGTTTCAGTCAAACCCGCCTACTTGCCAGCACTGGAGGTGACCGTGTCAGCTGGCGTCTCTACAACTGGCAAAGGGAGTCACACACTTTCCTTCTCAGGTGGAACTTGAGTCCTTTAGTTGATCGGAAACTTGTTTCCAGAGTCCCAGCAGATATGAGAGAATGACTGATACATTTCTGAGGTGTGACTATGGTATTTTGGTCATGTCAGAGAACTACCTTGTTTTTAAGATCTGCTTGTTCAGGTGCTTGCAGGTAAAGCACATGTCTGGAACTTCTCTAAAATATTTTTTTAGAAGAAATGGCAAGATGGCCCTGGCTGGTGTGGCTGTGGATTGAGCACTGGTCTGCGAACCAGGGGGTCGCCTGTTCGATTCCCAGTCAGAGTGCATGCCTGGGCTGCAGGCCAGGTCCCCAGTGGGGGACGCATGAGAAGCAACCACACATTGATGTTTCTCTTTCTCCCTCCCTTCCCTTCTCTAAAAATAAATAAATAAAATCGTTTAAAAAATGGCAAGATGTTAATTACTGACAAGGTGTTGATTTTATGGGTAGGCTTTATATGGTTTTCTTTTTAACTTTTCAGTACCTTTGAACATTTTCCAAGTTTTTTCTTCTTTTTTTTTAAAGCACCCTGCTAGCCCTGGCTGGCGTAGCTCAGTGGATTGAGCGCAGGCTGCGAACCAAAGTGTCACAGGTTCGATTCCCAGTCAGGGTACATGCCTGGGTTGCAGGCTATGACCCCCAGCAACCGCACATTGATGTTTCCCTCCCTCTCTCTTCCTCCCTTCCCTCTCTAAAAATAAATGAATAAAATCTTTAAGAAAAAAAAAGCACCCTTCAAATGAAGTTTGCGGTGAGCACCCAGGAACACAGCTGAAGGTCAGGCGGGCTCCCACCTGCCGCTCCCACCTGCCCCAGCGCCTCGCCCTGGTTCGCACCAGCTCAGGCGGTTAGTGACTGCGCCTGCGTCTTCGCTCCCGGTCTCCTCCAACGCCTGCATCTTGCAGACGTGGGCACGGGCCCCGGAGAAGCCGCCCCACCTAGATCTGCCTGAGCTGTTCCACGCCCAGGCTGCCCACCCACACCTGCGCCCCCAAGCATTTCACTGGCCACCGGTCCTCCTCCCGCAGCAGGGGCCCTCCCAGCCCGCAGACCACGTGGACCCCACCAGGCTCAGTGGCCCGGGAAGGACTCGGCACGTCCACCAGGCTGCCCTCGCCCCTTGCCCTCCTGGAACCCCCGCCCACTGCGCCCCAAAGAGAGCGTCCCCAGCCCCGGCCCAGGAAGTAAACGGCCACGTGTGTACCCAGAGGCACGGCAACTCGGAGAGAAATCCCTTACATCGTTTATTCCACTCGAAGTCGACACACAGATGCTCTGCCGTACAAAAGTCGGAAGCCGTGACAGACCGAGCGCCAGGGGCAGTGCATGGACGTGTAAACAGACGAAATGAATGAAAATGCCACTTGTGTGTGATGTGGGAGCAAATCAGTGTGGGCCGGGCCCGGCCCGAGATTACATTCACAGCGCGGGTTAAGTGCAAACGAACGGAATGTTGGGTTGAGGGGGAGGGGCGCCACCCGGGCCTCCCACCGGGGAAGCTGCGGGGCTCAGAGTCAGACCGAGCTCAGTGCGCAGCAGCGCCCCCGTCTGGGGAGTACGGGCGGTGCAGGGAGATGCGGGCATGTGGGGGGCGGACTCTAGGAGGAAAGTGGGCTCACAGAGGGTGGACCATGCCCAGCATCTCCCTCCCCCATTTCCCCCTCCCTCTGGACCCAAACGGGCACGATCACTCCCCCTTGGGGCCCCTCTGCCGCTCAGGGGCAGGCGGGGGGTTCCGCCCCCGCCTTTCTCCCCCACATCCAGAGGATGGAGAACCAGGGGAAGGGTATTTCTCTCACGTGCCTCCCAACCTGGACAGGGGCAGAACCTCAAAATAAAGTGTTAAGGCAATAAATAAAACGTCACGGCTCGGGTGGAAACACCCTAAGAGAAGTGAGTCTGCAGGGCCGAGAGAAGCCCCGCGGTGTGGGGACAAGCGACGCGGGGACACGGGCTGACCGCCTCCCTCCGAGGGCCAGCGGGGAGGCAGGTGGGGCGCCACGCTGCAGCCTGACCAACCGGAGAGCATCTGCACGTCCGGCTGAAGGCCGGCCCGGCCGGCACGCCTCCTGACTGCCCCCCGCCCCGTGTGGTCCCTGGGCCCCTCGCCCCTCGGGCCACGGCAGCACAGGGGACGGGCTGGGTCACAGCCTCCAGCTCAGCGCCTGGCACCACCTGGGAAGTCCCGGGCTCGCCCAAAGAGGTGGGTAGGGGCGGGAGGACCAGCCCCGCCTCCTGTCTTTGGTGGTGGCGGGAGCGGGAGGAGGAATGACAGGCTCTGGCAGGGAGAGGGAATGCCCGAGGACGATGCCCTGGCCTGGTGCTGGGATCTGTCCAGGACCCGCCCCCTGCCCAGATGCGAGCACAGGGGGAGCAGGCCCTCCTCTCTCCCCCCTCCCGAGGGTCCCGCCTGCTGCTACCAAGGGGCCCACAGTCCCACCCTCCCAGTCCAAGGCCCCCACCCTCCCTCTCTGGAGCTGCAAACTCTAGGGAGGCGGCATGGTCCTGGCAATGGCCAGCCGTGTGCCTGGACTCTGAAACCTTCAACCCAAGTGCCTGCTGGCTTGAGACATCAGCGACCTTGACCACAGAGCCCTGCTGCCCCCACCTTTTTCCACCACCCTCCCAGCTCACTTGTCGGTAGCCCCGGGTTGGGGGAGCTCTTGGGGTCCCACACCCAGGGCACCCCGGCTCCGCCTGCCCTGATTCCCCTCACACCTTCCCCCCTCTCTCTCTCACTGCCTTCTCCTGCAGGCCCCACTGGCCGCTGGTCCGGCCTCTGCTTCCCCAGGAACAGCCGAGGGCAGTCAGGGGGGTCCCTAAGGGCTACATCCCTCTCCAAGGAAGTTTGCCCCCCCCCAGGCCTTAGGAATTCCCAGGTGATGGGGGAGGGGCAAGGTCAGGGGCAACTGCCCATGGTCACCACAGCCAGGGCTCTGCTGCTGCCGACGGCCGTAGAAGCCAGGCCCCTGGGTGCCAACCCGAAGGAGGAAGGGGGCGCCTTCGCTCTGCCGTCACCCACGCGGACGAGGCTGCGGCGGCCACCCCTCCCAGCCTGCTGCGGCCGCTACTGCAGCTCCTCCAGGGGGCCGTTCTCTCGGGGCAGCGCCCCGTTCAGGCCGGCGCTGCTGCTGCTCAGCGCCGTGCCCAGGTAGCCGAGCAGGATCTCGCTGCGGCGCCGGGACAGCTGCAGGATGTCGTGCGCCAGCGCCGGCACCGAGGTGTAGCGCACGTTGTCCAGGTCGAACATGTCCCGCAGGTACCGCACGATCTGGTCCTGGGGGCAGGGCTGGCGTGAGGCCTGGGCCGGCGCCCCTGCCCGCCGCCCCCGCCAGGCCTCCAGACCCCCAGAGCTGTCCTGGGCTTCCTCAGACCCCCCCCACCCCGGGCCAGGCTCCCCGTGGAAGGGGCCAAGTGTGCTCTCCACAGGCGCCCCAGGGCCCTTTCGGGGGTGGGGGGGGTGGGGTGCAGGCCAGGCTCTCGCTCCACTCCTGGCACCTTGCAGGGCTCGGATTCCAGGGGCCACGGCAGGCAGGGCCCGGTGGTGGTGGCAACCACCGCACTCCCCACTCACCTTGAAGAAAGCACAGACCTCGGCGAGCTGGGGCTTGGGTCCGAGGAAGCCGAAGGCCAAGACCGGGCTAACGTGCTCCGATACGGAGTAGAAATGGGAGATGAAGCCGTCAGGCACCTGTTGGGGCGGCAAGGCTGAGGCTGGGCCCCCGGCGGCCCCTTCGGAGCCGGGCTTTAGAGGGGGCCTGGGGCACTCACATCTGCGCTGGGTGGCCGCGGACAGGTGACTGGGGAAGACCACGTGCTCACCTCCGCAGAACCGGGGGGACCTCGGGGCTGCCGTGAGGGCTGCCCGAGGAGGGGCCTGGGGAGGGCTCGGCACAGGAAGTGCCCAGCGTGTGTGGCGGCGGCAGCTGGTATCAGCTGGGCAGCAGAGCCTGGCTGGCGGAGAGGGACAAGGACCGCAGGCCAGACCGGGCAGCCGGCGCCGCCTGGGAGGGCAGATAACTGCAGCCCCGTGTCTGCTCCGGGGTGTCCCGCCCCCACCCGGACGCCCCGCCCAAGCCGGCTGCCACGCCTCTGCCTGTGCCCTCCCTCGCTCCAAGGATGCCCTTCCCCCTCCGATCCCCTCAGCATTTCCCAGCGTCCTGCTCTGCTGGGCCCCGCGGGGTGAGGTGAAGGCACTCCTGGTCAGGGGAGGAGCACTGGGGGGACAGGCGGCCCGTGCTGTGGCAGAGACCCAAAGGTGCGGCCAGGCCTGGGGCCTCCCTGCACCTGCCCCATTCTCCTGCCCACCCTGCCCTGCCCTGCCCCGACCACAGGCCAGCATGCCCCGAACAGAGGGGCAGCTGAGCGGGCGCTCCCCCGCCACAAGTGCCCCACGGCACTCGCCAAGGGCCCTGTTGGGTCACTCACCATCAGCAGCCTCCTCTTGGCTTTGAGGACCGACCAGCAGGCAGTGGCCAGGGCCTAGAGCAGAGACGGGACCCAGTGGGTGCCAGAGCGACAGGCTGGGCCACAGCCCCCGCCCGCCACCCGACCCGGCCCCGAGCCCTCACTCCCAGCAGGAAGGCGGGGCTGGTGTCTGGGCTCTGCCGCTAACGGCCCCTCAGTCAGGAAGCAGGTACACCTAAACCTGAAGCCTGACGCTCACGCTGACCCCTGCGGGCCCAGGGACCAGCCGCTGGGCACCTCGGGGCCTCCATTTCCCGACCTCTAGAAGGGCTGTGGGCCGGCGGCACCCCATCCCATCCAGGGATCCACAGCGAGAGCTTGGACACTGCCTGTGAGACCGGCCCCTGCCACCCGCCTGGGCTTCCCGAGGGTGCCCTCGCCCTGCAGGGGCGCTGAGCTCACGCTCTCCTGCTGATCCTCTTCCATGTTTTAACTCAATAGGATGCATTAAAATTGGATAGCGTGACCGCCGGCTCGGAATGAGCAGACTCAAGTAGGCGAAACCGTTGCAGGGGAGGACAACGCACAGGCCACTAGCTTTACCACGTTGCTGAGGAGAACAATGGGGTCCCTGGGAGGCTCCTCTGGGGCAGAGGAGCAGAGGCCAGCCCAGTGGGGTGACCGCTGACTGATGGGGGAGCCCAGCCTCGGTACCCAAAGCCAGGGACGGAGGGGCCCAGGGTCCAGGCCGACGCATGCGTCCCTGCGAGTGTGCGCTGGGAGCGGGGGCGGCCACCCACCGTCTCCTTGAAGCTGTCTGACAGCCAGCGGTTCCGCAGGACGGCGAGCACCGAGGACGGGGGGTTCTCCAGGTCCTCGAAGGCGTCCATGAGGATGAAGTCCAGCACGATGTCGAAGAAGCTCATGCACACCACCTGCGAGAGGCGGGCTGCTCTACGGCCAGGACCTGGGTCTGGGGGGGTGGTGGGGGGAGGCCGGGGGCCGGAGGGGGCGAGGCCGTGCGGGGCCGCCACGGGGCATAGACGCAGCTCTGCTGTGCAACCCGGTGCAGCCGGGGCCATCTCTCCCGCGGCCCGGGCCTGGGGCGGGGCAGAAACTGGGGGCTCACGGCCATGATGGAGCTACCTGAGGCCCTCGGAATCAAGGCGGACCTCCGCACAGGCACCCCCCCCCACGCCCCCTGCTCAGGGTCTCTCTCGGGCGCTAAGCACCAACCGACTCACCCCTCGGCCCTCCAGCTCCAGCCGAGTGGTGGCCCAGGTCTCCGGGCGCAGGGCGTAGCTCAGCATCTCCTCGTAGCTCTCCAGGAAGCCTTTGGGGCTCTGTGGGGAGAAGGCCCGGGCCCGGCTGGACCAGATCTGTGGGGATGGGCTGGCCCGTGGACGGGGACGTGCCAAGGCAGGGCCAGGGCCAGTTGCTGAGCGGCAGCCGCGGAGGCGACGAGGCAAGGAGGGTGCCCTGCCCACCTCCATGTGCCCCTGCGGAGACCAGGGTGTCCCCAGAACAGACCCCACAGCAGGCGCCCAGCCTGTTCCCGAGCACCCACCGTCTTCCGGGAGGTGCGCCCGCCCTGCGGCAGGAGCCCACTCTGGAAGCGTGGGCGAGGACTCGAGCCCGAGTCAGGCGGCCAGAGATCCAAACCGCCATGACCTCGAGCCTCGCTGGTGGGACGGGAGAAGCCGCAGCTCCACACTCGTGGGGCTTTTCCGGGGCAGCCGATGAGCTCGCGCACGTGACACAGTCGGCCGGTGCCCGGGCCTCGGCAGAGTGGTGCCTGAGCTGTTGGCACACGGGCGGGTCCCTCGCTCCCCGGCACCTCGAGGTTCGGCTGGAGCAGGACCCAAGGTGCCTTATGGACACGGGCAGCTAGTACGTGCTGGGACTGATCTAATGTGGGTCAACGCACCTAGTTTGTACCGTCCTGAGAGGGGCGCCCTGGTGTTATGCCCACTTTACAGATAAGAAGACTGAGGTTCCGAGACATCAAGGGTGTGTCGGAGAGCCGGGCGGGGTGGAGCTGACACCGAAGAGCATGGACAGGTTGGTGCCGTTTCCAGAACCACGGGCAGAGGCGGCACCGGAGTGGTGTTCACCATGAGGCCAACAGGGCGGGGGCGGAGCTTACTGAGCAAGGACACCGACAGCCCACGAGTGGGATGTGGAGTGAGGGGCCGGGCTGGGCCCTCGATGGGAGGAGCCAGGTGAAGGCATCTCAGGGAAAGAGCTACCTGGCGGGGACTTAGGAGACAGGTGACCAAGGAAGAGGGGCGGGAGGCTGGGGGCTAGGGAGCTTCCAGACGCCAGTATGGCTGCACCTCTGAGCCCGGGTGCCGGATACACGGGGGTCCGCCTATTCTCTCGCTAAAGCCCACAGATGCACCTTCGCACCCTCGCCAGCGCGCCTCACAACGACGGTAACAAATGAAGGATGGAGCAAACGAAGGATGGAGGAAGAGCGGGCCAGGCACAGAGGAACCAGCACAGGCAAAGGCCCCCGTCAGGGGGGAAGTCGGCGTGGACCGGAAGCCTGGGACCAGTCCGTCTGGACGGGGCAGAGCGCACAGTGTGGCAGGCCACCGAGGGAAGCCTGCCGTTGACACCGAGGGCAGCGGGAGCCTCTTACGCAGCTGGGGGACGAGGTCACGGGTGGGGTTCGGAACCACTGCCCTGACACATGAGGAGAAAGGACCGAGGGGGCAAAGGCACCTTCAAGAGCTTTGCTCAGACCCGTCAAAGAGAGGGGACACGGGTGTCCCACTGACATGGAAATCGACGCAGCCTCACCGATGATGAAAGAAACATCGAGCGTGAACAAAATAAAGACTAAAAAGATGATTAACACCCAGCATTGGCCAGAATGTAAGGAGCCGCACTCCCACACTGCTGGCGAGGACCTACGCTGTTAAGGGGTGTGGGAGGGCACGCTGGCCCCACGCCGGCGCCCAGGGCTGCCTCGGCCGTGGCCACAGCCACGGCACTGTCCCATAGCCAGCCTCAACACGTGGAGGGAACTGCCAGGACTGGCTGTGAAGCGGTGTCCTCGCCCCTGACACACAAGGCCCAGGGCAGACACCCATCCCCGGGAGGACCGGACAAGCCACGGGCAGCCGCCCGCCCAGCAGGACGCAACACAACCGGTCAACGTCACCGTGAGGACACGTGAGCAGGACACGCTCACACACGGCACGGCGAGGCTGCAGAGGCCACGGGCACGGCCCGAGCCTTGGAGGTTAAACAACAAGTTCAAGGGGCAGAGTCCACAGAAGCGGGCAGGACAGATGGGCCGTGAGACTCCCTACGGTTTGCGTTTCATAGCTGGTGAATTCTGCAGAGCTGTGTTCTATTGTGATCAGAAATAAGAAGCAATACAGACCCACATTTTTTTAAATTAGCGCAGAAAAAAACCCCCAAGCCTTCCCCAGCTCTCCCACAGGGTGAAGTCCAAGTTCCCCTGCTTGATTCCAGGTAGGGCTTTTCTTTCATTTCTTTTCACACAACCAAGTACAAGTTAGAACCTGAAACAGAACAAGCCGAGTGGGGGGAGAACCTGAAAGAAGGCCCCCCCCCCCCCCCCCCCCCGCAACTACCTTCTCAGCCTTCATCATTAGGCCCGTCACCATCTGCCGGCCGACCTCCCCGAAGAAGAGCTGGTTACTCTGGTCTTCCAGAAGGCCCTAAGGAGCGGGGGGCAGGGGGAGAGTGAGCCGCCTGGCTGGCAGACCCCCACAGCCAGGGAGAGGGCGGTCCCAGGTGCTGAGCAGAGCAGGTGACCCCCCAGCTCACTGGGACCCGCCTGCCCTTGCCCAGACCCCGACCCCACCCTCCCAGGAGCCCCACCCCGCACCCACCTCGAATGCCTGTCGCACGCAGTGCAGCTTGGCCAGGAAGTCCTGGTCGCTGTAGCAGCCCAGCAGCTCCGTCCTGCGGGGAAGCACAGTCAGCCTCGCCCCCCCCTGGGCCCCATCCGGCGAAGCCCCCACGGGGTTCTGGGCGGAGCCCCAGGTGGCGCTGCCCGGGCCTGGCAGCATGACCTGGGGCAGCTGTCTGCCCCGCCATGCGCCTCGGTCTCCCCCAAACCAAAGCAAGAGGCTGCCTGGGTGCTCTCTGAGGACATGTCGGCCTCAGTAACCCCGGGCACGGCCGGCAGGTCTAGTCACTGGGAGCTGGGCTGACCTTGGCCTCTTTTCGGCCCCAGTTAGCAGAGGACAGAAATGGCCAATGGCTCCCGGTTGGCTGGACGCCAGGGCAGGGGGCTGCCACCCAGCAGGGTCTGGCTGCCCTTTAGCCGAATCACCAGGCTCCGGCTGGGGCTTTTCGCTACCTCAGCCCATGGACTTTAAACACACAGATCTTGAATCTGGAACCCTGCCCAAAAGCCAAGCTGAGATTTTCATGTCACACAGGAAAATTAATTTAAAATGAATTAAGAAGCCTAAATATACCTCAGAAAGGGTCGTATCGGGACACGGGGCCAAGGAACAAGGCCCCCTGTGTCTCCGTGGCCGGCCCCTCGGAGAGCTTAGACTAAGCACGAAACACTGTTGCTTTATGTATTAATTGTATTGATTTGTCGTCATTAATTCCAGACATGCCTGTCTCGGTGCCCGGCCGGGGCCAGCCCAGGCCCTCCTCAGTGGTGCGGGGGTGGGTGCCAGCCCATCGCAGCCCTCGGTGAGCCCAGCCCAGCCGAGCCCTCACGGAGGAAAGACCGCTGGCTGCTCCAGCCTCCTCCGAGGGGGCCGGCGCCTGCCCCGCCCGCCCTGCCCGCCCCGAGCGCGCTCACTCACCGGAGGGTCCGGCAGAGCACCTTCCCCTCCTTCACCAGCTGCAGGGCCTCCTCGTAGGCGGCGGCGGGCCTGGAGAGCGGCACGGGGAAATCGCCGGCCCGCAGGGACTCGAAGAGCTGGGCAGGGGCAGAGGAGGAGGGAGGCAGGTCAGAGCCCCTGGGAACAGCGTCCCGGGGTCTGAGCACCCATGCCCAGCGGATGCCCAAGGGGCCGGCCTCCCAGGGGGGACGTCTGAAGGAGCACTGGCCCGAGAGGCAGAAGGCCGGGGTTCGAGCCCATCTCGGGCCCTCGTGTCCCCGTCTCCAGGGGCCCTTCCCAAAGGAGCCCGAGCCCGTGTCCTCCCACCGCAGGCCGGGACAGCGGGGCCTGACACATGGGCCATGGCAGGGGGCTGCCGCCAGGCAGCGGGCGTGTGGCAGGGGGAAGGGAGAGGCCAGTGTGGGCCGGAGCTGGTGGGGGCGGAGACCCCCGCCCTCACCCCCAGGACCTATGAGCCCCGGCTTCCCGGGCCTCCCGGGCCCCAGCGGCCACACGGAGTCCCCAGGGAGCGACACTTGGAGACGGCCGAACTCTGCGAACGGCTGCACTTTCCCACGGCCATGCTCACCCAGGTCACAGAGAGGACCGGCCCCCACCCCACCCACCCGTGTCCCTCCACCTCCTGCGTCACCTCGGTGGCGGAGAAGAAGGAGTCCTCCGAGGTCAGGCTGTCCTCGTCGTCCGCCCGCAGGCGCAAGGAGCCCTCAGTCAGGGGCAGCATGAGGGTCCGCTCTGCGAAGAGCGGGGAGAGGAGGGCTGAGCCGAGACCCCCAAGCTCCCTGGTGGGACGCATGCACCCGGCGCCCCCCTCCACCGAACACGCGTGCGTGAGGACCCAGGGCCCTCGCCATCGACCCTGAGACGTCCTCGTGGGGGGCACAGCTGGGCGTGGACATGAGGCTGCTGAGGGGACCGGCCCACGGCCGCACCCTGACTCCTGGTGGCCCCGAGCTCCTCAGAGGCAGGCCCCAGGGTGCTGTGTGGCCCCGGACGGGTCGCTTCCCCTCTCTGACCAGCCAAAACTTGGCTATCTCGACACCAAAGGGCTTTTGGGGCCCACAAACCACTCCCTTGGAGTTCCCTCGGAGTTCCCGTCCTCACCCACCTGAGGGCTAAGGGGCCTGGACCTCAAGGCTGCTAAGGACATGAGGCTGCTAAGGGCACCTGGGAAAGGCCTGTGACACTGACCTGCAGAGTTCACCCCCTGAAAGCCCCACCCGCCTTCCCTGCCAGTGGGGGGCCGGAGGAAGTGGGGCCTCAGACAGGCGAAGCCGCTCAGGGCGGGGCTGTGGGAATCGCGTCGCCCAGGCCAGCCTGCACCGGGCCTGGGTGGCCACCGGTGGAGCCGAGGAGCCAGATGCTCAGGAGTCCACTGTTCCCCTCGGGTCTGCCAGCACACTCAGGGAGGCTCTGGGGGCCGCCCAGTTCACGGCGCAGGGTCTGGCACCCAGCAGCTGCTGGGGCGACACTGGCTGTTGGCTGCATAACTTCATTCTCCCAGGGATGCCACGCCCCTTCAGCCCCGTGGGGCAGGGAAATGGCGGGCACAGGTTCTTGGCCCCCAGCCTACTCTCGGATAATCCTGGGGGCCACCCCCTCTGCCCACCCACTGCCTGAAGGAAGAGGCTCAAACCAAAGGCCTGAAGAAGCCCAAGGCCTACTCCCAAGGGCACGGGTGCAGGGGCCCCCCAGGGCCTCACCCCAGCCTGCTCCCACCTGCCACGTGTCAGAGCACCCCTCAACCCCTTCAGGACCTCGGTTTCCCTGTCTGTGCGCTGGATCAGAGGCGGCCTGAGGGCCCTGGGGACTCTGGTTTGCCTGATGCACCGAGGGAGTCCCACTGCGGCTCTCTGGCTGCCTCCCCGCACCCACCCCAGTGCTGCCCGCGAAGGGCCCGGCTCACCTAGGTCCAGCAGCATGCTGTCGGTCGGGAAGGTGGACCCAAACTCCTCCTGCAGGTGGTAGGCGCGGTGCAGCAGGGACTCCAGCTTCTCCGCAAACTCTCTCCGCTGTGACTCCGGCTGTGGGTGAGAGGGTGGCCATCAGCCCAGGCCCTCCAAGCTCCCACGCCAACGGCCCCGCCCCTCACCAAGAACAGGGGGGCCCAGCCCCTGGAGGGAGAGGGGCAGGCTCTGAGGCCCTGCCATGTGAGTGCTGGAGCCGCCCGACACAGAAGCCAAAGGTGGCCAGCGAGCTGCTGAAACGTGGTCAGCGGCAACCGAGACGAGCCGGGAGCATAAACGCACACCGGATCTCCAGCACCTGGTACCGAATGCACACACACACACACACACACACACACACACTCAGTCCCGGCCACTGTTCGTGCTGATCGCCTGCTGAAACGACAGCATTCTGGATAGACCGGCTTACGTCAACTACCGTATGTTATCAAAATTAACTCATCTGTTTCCTTTTGCTTTTTCACGTGGTCTCTAGGAACTTTCCAACGACACGCGAGGCTTCCTACTGGCAATGCCATCCTGACCTGGGCCAGCCTGGGTGCAGACCCCGGCCCCACCAGCTCCAAGCTGTGTGACCTGGAGCAAAAAGCATCCCCGTTCTGAGCCTCGGTTTCCTCAGTCTGCCCATCTGTCAACTGGGTTAAGAGTGCCTGCTTCCCAGGACCCTCGGAAAGCAGGAAGGAGATACGCCAGTGAGCGGCAGCCACTAGAACACTCGCGGCCCTTGCCACCGCTGCACTGGGAGAGCGGCCGGGAGCCCAGGAAGAGCTGCGTGCAGCGCCCGGGAAGGCGCAGTGCCCGAGGCTGGCGGCTCGCGGCCCCAGTGCCCTCCCCGCCACCCCTCGCCTCCGGGCCCGGGCACAGGGAAGAAGGGGCCCCTGCCCCTCTGCCCCTGGGAGCTGCTGGGCCAGGAGGCTGAGCCCCGGCAGGCCCCGCTCTGTTTCCACAGCGGCTGCCAGGTCTTGCACTTGCACGTAACCAGACCCTGGGGAGCAGACTGGGGCCGGCTCGGCCGAGGCCACTGGGGAGAAGGAGCCGGAAGGGCTCAGCGGGGACGTAACCACGCAAACGGCTGCCTTTCACCGAGCGCCTGCCCTGGACCAGGCGCCTGGTCCCCCTCAAAGGCAGGCACTACTGTGACCCCGTTTCACAGAGAAATCTCAGAGAGGTCCGGGGGCCCGGCCCACTGTCGAGAGCCTGGAGGAGTGGGTGTGGGTCCAGGCCACAGGACCCCGGAGCCATGGGCCGCTCTGCTTAGCTCTGCCACAGGGTCAGACCCGTCCCCACGCAGCGTGCGACTCATGGCTTTGGCTGACATCCGCCAGCTCTGTCTCTGTGAAGTGACCTTGCGTCAGGGAACGGTTTCTTAGCCGTGACACCAGAAGCACCAATGACGAAAGAAAAAAATCAAGATACTGAATTTCATCATAATAAAAAATTTTTGGAGCTGGCTGGCATAGCTCAGTGAATTGAGCGCGGGCTGCAAGCCAAAGTGTCGCAGGTTTGATTCCCAGTCAGGGCACATGCCTGGGTTGCAGGCCATGACCCCCAGCAACCGCACATTGATGTTTCTCTCTCTCTCTCTGTCTCCCTCCCTTCCCTCTCTAAAAATAAATAAATAAAATATTTTTTTTAAATTGCTGAGTATTAAAAAAAATGTTCACACAGAAAAATGCCTACAAGGATACTACGCAGCTCCACCTGGATGACGGGTTCTGGCGTCAATAGTACCCAAGATGACAACTATTTACCGAGCAACTACTACGGGCCAGGCTCAGGCTCAGACGGCACGGCGAGCACCACTGTCCCACCGGGGGCACCAGCTCTCAGCAAGGCCTTTGTCCACGTCACACGGATCACAGCCTGAGCGCTTATTTCCCCCACGCCTTTCCACTTCTGTACTTTCCACTATTTTGTAAGGGCTATTTCATTGTTTTCGAGATAAGGAAAACAATGAAAGTGCTATAATGTTAAGATGCGGCATTAGCCCTGACTGGCGTGGCTCAGTGGGTTGGGCCTCATCCTGCGAACAGAAAGGTTGCCGGTTCGATTCCCGGTCAGGGCACACACTTGGGCTGTGGGCCAGGTCCCCTGCTGGGGGTGTGCAGGAGGCAACTGATGGATGTTTCTCTCCCTCTCTTTCTCCCTCCCTTCCCCTCTCTAAAAATAAACAAACAAAATCTTTAGAAAGAAAAGATGCAGTATTGGCAATAACTGCAATTTTGGAAGTAAAGCTCTGCCCTCCCTCCCTGCTCCCACACAGTCCACCGCGGGCCCCCACACAGAGGTGGCCTGAAGCGCTGCGTGTGCCCTAGGGCGCGGAAGCCTTCCTTGCACCCCAGGCGTTTCCCAACCTCTGCTCCCCACAACTGGGCCATCGTGCCTGTGTGACAGGCCGCGGAGCTACTGCCCCCAGCAGGGCGGACAGCAGGCACACCAACCTGTCCCCCCGGGGCTACACACTGCTTCCCTCCAACAGAGGCCCAGGGCAGGACGGAAGGGGGTGGGGCGGAAGGCGGAGAAACTACCCTCCTCATCCTGCCTCACACCACATCCCTGCCCCGTCCCACTCCAAGTGGGGACAGTCCCCGCGGGTCAGCCCCTGCGTGACCCCAGCTCCCAGTTCCCAGGGGAGCTCTGGACACACAGCCTCCGGAGCCAGATGTCTCGGCTCCTCCCTCACCTGCGCAACCATCCCCTGGACTCACCGCCCTCGGCCATCACAGTTGAAGTCGTCCCCGCCTCCTGGGGACCCCCAACTGATGGGCCAGACATCGTCAGACTGCTCCCCAAAGAGACGCCCCCCACCTGACCTCGCTCGCTCCAGGGGAGCACGGGAGCTCGTAGGGCTTTGTTTCTACTTGTTTTCAATGTTTGTGTGTTCAGTTTACAGGGAGGAAGGAGGTGGGGAGAGAGAGAAACGCTGATCTGCTGTTGCACCGACATACGGGCGCCCTGGTGGATTCTGGTGCTGCTCTGCGCAGGGACCAAACCCACGGCCTCATCATCGTTTCGAGACCACGCCAGCCAACAGAGCCACCCCACGGGGCCTTTCGTTTCTCACGCGGAAAGAGCCCAGAGCCCCGCCCCTCACACAAACCCCGCCCACAAGCACGAGCTCAGAGCGAGAAAGTCGAGCAGTGAAGAGAGGTCCTGAAAAGGACAGGAAGGCACAGCGACCGCTGCTCTCCACCTTCCCCTGCAGACCCCCTCCCTGTAGACCGCCGTGGACAGTGTCCTGCACACCCATTGGAGGAAAGTAAGACACACGCACACCGGTAGCGACCGAGAGGCGCGCGGGAGCGTGGCTGTGTCTTTCTAAACCACACACACACACACACACACACACACGGCCGCACTAGGCGCACGCTGCGTCTCGCTGTTCCCGCTGGCCGCACGGTGCACACAGCAGCCTGCCGGCCCACGCCACGGCCCTCGGCCTTTTCGTGGCTGCGTGGTGCTCCAGAGCCTGGCTGCTGGGCCGTTAGGTTCCAGTTTTGCTACTATTACAGGAGAACGCCTCAGAGACCGTCCGTCCCAGGGCACACATTTGCTGTGCTTGTCACAAAAATGCTTTATTGTAGCTTTTCTACTTTTTCATTCCTGATGTTGAAATAAACGTCCATTATGGAAAATTCAGATGACGTCCCAAAAAAAGTACAAACGAGAGACAGAGGCGGCGTCATCCACTCACCTGTGCACACAGGCTATTTCCCGTAGTCCCGCGGGAATGCGTGGCTGGGGCCAGGGTGAGCGCCGCTGTGATTCCCTTTGTAAGTACCACGTGCCAGGCACGCTCGCGCACAGCACGTTACCTTACGTGAATGTTTTACTTGGCGGGACCGACACCCTGATCAAGAGGAAAACTCCCGCCCAAGGGGAGGACTGGCTGGCTGGCAGGAGGCGGGGGGCTACCCGTCAACCCTCTCTATGACGGGGGGCGAGGACCACCTACCTCGGACAGCGCCTCTGAGGCGGTCTCGGGGTTCCGGAGGCTGTCTCCCGGCGTTGGGGTGCTGCCGTTGTCCCCCCGCTGCCCCACGCTCAGCGCCTGCTCCCATTTCTGCAGAGCCTCTTCGAACAGCTCCATGCCTGAGAGGAGGGAGGGGGGGTCAGGCCCCGGCAGACGGAGAGCGGCTCCGTCCCAAGTCCCTCCAGAGGGCCCCGAAGGACAGAAATGGCAGGACTTGGTGGGCCGGGTCCTGATCGCTTTTTAAAATTCTCACCCAAGGATATGTTGATTGGTTTTAGAAAGAGAGAGGAGAGGAAAGGGGAGGGAGAGAGGGAGGTAAGGAGGGAGGGAGAGGCAGAGGAGACATCCATGTGAAAGAGCAAGGGAAACATCGGTGTGAAAGAGAAACCTGATCAGCTGCCTCTCCCACGTGCCCCCCCTTACAGGGGATTGAACCTGCAGCCTAGGCATGGGCCCCGCCCGGGAATCCACCCACCACCTTGGGGTGTGCAGGGCGTGCTCTGCCCCGCTGCACCACCCAGCCAGGGCCCTGACCACTTTTCTGATCGGTTTACAGGCCTTCATTCTGATCAGATTTGCTCCTGGGGGCTGTTCCCGGTCCAGCGGTGGACGGAAACCACTGGGTGGGGGGCTGGGTTCGGGGAGGGGGAGGGGGTACAAAGCAGCAGATGGAGAAGTGTCCTGGGCATGGCCCGAGCCCCAGGAGGCCGCTTTCCGCCACCCCACTCCGCCCCGCCCCGGGAGAGCCCGGGGCCCCTCCCGGAGGGTACCTTGCATGTAGAGGCTCTCGGCGTTGCCGTCGCTGGCGGTCGCAGACTCCTCCGTCCCCCTGGCGTCCCATGGTCCCGAGCACGCAGCCGTGGGGCTGGATGAGTTCACCACCACCATCTGGGCACCAGGCGGTGCAAAGACCCAAGACCGCGGGGTGAGGCCTCTCTGGACTCTCTGCAGGACCCGAGGCTCCCCGACTGTCCACCCGCGTGCCGCGCTGGCTCTCTCCAGAAACCACCCCCGGAGCCAGCCTGAGTGCAGAGGTCATGTCCTCGGAAGAACCTGGTCCACCCATTCCTGGTGCACGCACCTGACTACACCTCACGGAGACTGCCGGGACCGACAGCCAACCCAGGATCCTGCAGCCTCGAGCCCAACCCACCCGGGGCCCGCTCCCTGCTCTGGGGCTCCGCCGTCAGGCAGACCAGGAAGACGAGGAAAGGAAGCAGCCGCAGGTGCGGGTCGGCCAGGGCCCGCCGGGCCCCGCAGCGCCCTTCCACGCGAGCAGTCCCCTGCCCTGACAGGCCGTGGGTTCCTCCAGCACAGGAGCCACCTCCTGCGCACCCCTGGGTCCCTAGGGCGGGCCCGGCTCCGAGCTGGGGCTCGGTGCTGACGGAATGAATGAATGACTATCGAGGCGTACATGAGCCACGGTCACTCCCCAGGGTGTGATTCATCTCTGCACCCTTAGCACCTAGCAGAGTGCACGGCAGAGAGCAGAAGCTCGCTCAGTGTCTAACCAATGAATGAATGAACAAACGAGGGAACGAATGTTCACAGGTAAGTCTTCCCCAAGAGGCTGTAAGCTTCTCTCCTGCACCCATCCCCCTTTTCCTTTCCTCACCGACGCCTGGCACCCGGTGACCATCTAACAGCCTGCTGCACGGATGATGGTGAGTGAGTGCACGTGTGCATGTATGAACGAACGCACGACTGTGTCACATCTCTACCCCCGTCTTCCCGCCAGTCCACAGGCCCCCGAGAGCACAGACTGAGCCCGGCCTGGCGGCTAGGGACTGCGCCTCAAGGCCCTGGCAGGTCCCCTCTGCCCTGGCCCCCGTCCTCACCGAGGCCAAGCTGTGGGAGGAGCCTGAGTGCTTGCTGGGCTCGATGGAGGAGATGCCGCTCAGGGTGTCGTTGCTCTTGCTGCTGGGGCTCTGCACCCTCCGGCTGGAGTAGCCTGCGAGGAACAGGAGAGTAGGGCTCGCGCAGGCTTCCTGCCCAGCCTCCGTGCAGGCCGGCCCGCCCCTCTTCCTGGCCGCCCTCTCCTCCTCCTCCTCCTCATCTGGGGCCTGCCCTGCCCTTCGCAGTCAGGGTGGCAGCAGGGAACCCGGAGCCGGGCACTTCGCAGACAGGCACTAAGCCAGGGCCACTCGCTCCCGTGTCCCTGTCACCGGCACAGGGCCTGAAGCCCAGCTACTTCCCACCTTCTTCTTTTTTAAATTTATTTTTATTATGTTGATTTTAGAGAGAGGGAGGGAGAGAGAGAAAAACGTTGACCTGCTGCCCCACCCACCCGCGCACTCGCAGGTGGGCTCCTGCACCTGCCCCGACCGGGCACCGAACCCACAACCCTGGCGTCGTCGGGACGGCGCTCCAACCAACCGAGCTACCCGGCCAGGGCCTCCCTGGCCTCCTCCCTCCTGGACTTGCCCTGTGCTGCTGGTTGACTGATTAGGAATTCTCCTCCTTCCAAAAAGGACCCAAGGTAACAACTTTTGCAGGACCCACCGAACACTGTTCTTTAAGTGAGAGAAGTACGGGAAGGGAAACCAGTGAGACCGGAGGGGGGTGGTACGGGGAAGGGGAGCGAGAGGCTGGCGTCGAAGTCACCCCCGGTCTCCCAGGTTCGCTGCTGCAAAAGGGAAACCCAGCGAATCAGCATTTCTCAGGTCCTGTTCTAAACGAACCTAAACGCTTCTCGTTTACTGTTGCGAAGACAACACTTTCCTTTTGCGGTGATAATTCACAACGGAAACTCTTTTTCACACAAGGACCCAGGTGCTCCCAGGGCCCTGGATAATGAGAACAACCGTCCACCTACTACTGGACACGCGCTGGGCCGCACCACCCCCCAGATTCTCGCAAGGACACAAGGAAGGAGGCTCGACTGTCAACGCCGCTTCCCAGGCGACAGGAACTTGTAGACAGGATGTCACCACCCCCAGACCCACCGTTCACAGGGGTCCAGCTAGGACCTGACTCCAGGCCCGGCCCTCGCGCCCACCTCACACCTACCTTTCCTCACCGATGGGGCCTTCCTGGCCATGAGGATGGGGAGGGGCACGGTGCCCAGATGCTCGCCTCCCATCTCGGGGCCGACCTGCTTCTTCCTCCGCCTTCGCCTCTTCAGCTGGTGGGCGGCCAGGGCCAAGGCCACGGTCCCTAGGGCCGTGGCAAAGAGGACCTTCCGCAGGCCTGGTGTCAGCCGCAGCTGCGAGAATGCCGACTGTGGGAGAAGGGGGACACGGCCGGTTACATCTCCACAGGACAGCCCCAGGCAGGCAGGCAGGCAGGGCCGCCCCGAGAGCACAAGGGAACTGGGGACACCTCGGGCACCTGGGGGCAATCCGTTGACCAGAAAATCAAAGAGGTGGCCACCTCAGGAAGGGAACCTGGCCAGCCCCTCTGGAATGTGGACCACAGAAGTGTAAGAGAGGGCTGGGGCCGGCAGGACAGTGATGCCGAGATCACGTCTGGGGTCCAGCAGGCGCCACTGACACCCGCCACGACTCCAACAGCTGCAGCAACTGAGCACCCACTGCTCTGGCCGCTGCGCCAGGCCTCCGCCTGCGTGTCCTGCCCGCGTGCCCATCCTCCCTCCAGGCACAGGATCTGAGGCCCACGCCGGTTAACACACGTGCTCACGGTGACAGGGAAACAGAAAGCGAACCCGGGCCTGCCACTCCACTTCTCAGGGACTTCCGCAAGACGAAGACACTCGGTCCCCCCAACTGTCCTGTCTGTCCGAGTCCCCGCCCCGCCCCACTCTTTGCCTGCCTGCCTGCCCGGGAGCCCCTCCTTGGGCCGCATCCCACGGGGCAGAGCTTGGGAAAGTGCCAGGAGGCCCGGTCAGCACAGGCACGTGAGGATGGCAGGGAAAGGCCAGGCAGGCGCCCCGGACCCCAATCCCAGTCCTCCCTGCTCTGCGCAAAGAGGAGACCCCAGACCCCTGGACCGACACAGCGAGGGCCCAACTTCCCTGGGACCCCGAGCAGCTCCATGTCTCAGGGTCCAGGCGGTTCAAGGGCGGAACCACAACCCGGCACCATTACCTGCCCGAACGTCGTGTACAGGAACACAGGGATCTCAGCCACCGTCATGGCCAGGGCCTGGATCATGGACACGCCCTCTGTCCTCCGGAACGCCATGGCAGGGACGACACCCCGGGCGAGAGCCCCTGGGGCCGAGTGTTCCCGAGGAGAATGTCTTCAGCTGGTTGCCTCCTGGGTCCCAGGCACCGTCCACGGCCGGGGGGGACAGGGCTGCGCATACCCAGGGGTCCCTCCGCAGAGCTGAGAGACAGAGGACACAGTCGGACACAAGGACGTGTGCACAGGAGCGGGGAACGCACACGAGAGGGCCCCGGGAGGCGAGGAGGGAGCACAGCCTCCATCGGGGATGCCAGGCCCAGAACCAGACCCCAGCCTTCTGTGTCCACCAGCAGGAAGGCAGCCAAGTGCCCCGCGGACCCTCTGCCCACCGTGCGCCCTGGGAGCAGAAGGCGGTGCCTCTGGCACGCTGGCCTGAGGGCAGACCTGGGACTGAGAGACGGACAGGTCCGTCTCAGACACGATGGCCTTTCTTTCCTAAACATAAACCTCAGGCCTCCACAGGGTCTGGCCCTGACCGAGGAGCAATACAGTCTGTCACCATCCCACAAGGCCAAGAATGTTTTACTTCCTGTGGCCCGAGTTATGGAAACAGCAGGGCATTTCCTCAGATAACAACGGCCATTGCACATCTGTGTCTACGTCGTGTCACCGAATGGTTATAATTCTGGGAAGCAGAGGCTCTCCTGCTCGCCCTCCCCGCCCTTGCCAATTTCCAATGGGGAAACGGAGGCTCCGGGAGGCTGTCAGGAGTGCGCAGTGGCACAGCTGGTAGGAGGTAAGAGTCAGAACTCGGACCAAGGTCTCTCAGACCTCAGGCTCTGTGCTCCGTGCAACCCTTTCACTAAACGTGATGGGGAGCAGGAAGGGGCGAGCCCCAGAGGAACCGCAGGCAGCGAGGACAGCCCTCCCCTGGGGGAGATCCCCCCGAGACCCTGCTGGGGTCGCCCACTGCCCATTCTAAGGCTGGGAAGAAGTGGCTCAGCTGCAGGTGGCCCGTTCCCAAGGTCCTGAGGGGTGTTCTTCAACCACCACCAGCGCGGCCACCACCACCACCAAGACCCAGGATGCCTTCAAGGTCTCCTGGGAGCTAAAGCAGAAGGAATGCACAGGCCAGGACAGGCCCTGTCTACTCGGGATGGTGGCCAAAGTCGCTGGACTGGCACAAGAAACAGCTTATCCCCAGTGAGTGGGACGGAAGGACGATGCTATCAGTCTAGCCCTAGGGCCGGGCTGTGGGGGTGGGGGGGTTGGCAGAATGTTCTGGGGTGAGGAAACTGTCACATCAAGGGTGGGAGACACCCTGTCAGGGGGCTGCAAACTGAGCCGTGTGATGACTGCCAGTGGCCAGGGCCAGGGTTAATATCTAAGGCACCCCCTTCCCCCCCCCCCACCCCTGGCGCTGTTTCCCGAGTACTCACTCCAGGCCAGGCCTCCCACAGGCTCTCCACCGAGCGCTGTGAGTCTAGCCACTCACAGAACTCTCACGACAACCACTGTACAAAATAAGGAACCTGAGGCTCCGAGAGGTAAGTGAACCGACTGAGGTCACTGAGTAAATGGCCAGCCTGCAAGGTGGCCTCGGTTCTGGGGGATCCCAAGGCCACAGGTCTCCCCTGAGCTGCCTGCTACACTGCCCCCTCTCCCTCCACGCTGCACCCGAAGGACGCCCGGGACCCCAAGCAAGAAGCTCTCGTGGAGTAGTGAAGATGAGCCTGAACACATGTTCCGGGGGTGAGACGGGGCTGAGGGGCCTGGCCTGTGTCTGCGGGCAGGTCAACAGCAGCCTCTGTGGCCCCAGCCTGAGGGAAAGAGCGCCCGATACAAGGTGCCAACACCCACCCCCAAGCCTGCTTCACTCCAGGGACGGGTCCGGGTCCAGACCAGACGGGCCCTATCCCACCCCGGGCACCGCCCGGAGAGAGGCGTGCATGATGATAAGCCCATGGCAATGTCCCCACCCCATGGACACTTCTAATGCCATGCCCACCTGGCCGGTCACCTCTCCAGCCCTATAACCTTGGGCAGGACCTACTCCTTCCCCCCAAACGGAGGCACTTACACCCTCAGGCTGGATGCCCACACTCTCCGCCTGGGAGTGGGGATGTCACTGGATGTCACCTCCTCCCTTGCCCTGGACCATCCCACTAAGGACTCTGGTCTTAACAGCCCTCCTTCCCGCCTTGACCTCGGCCAACGACCCCTGACCCAGGCACTCCCTTGAACCATCCTCTGCCCAGTCTAGTTCATTCCACCGGGACACCTCACCAGTCCGACCCGGCCCGGAAACGGGGTACTAGAACACGGGACCCCAGCAGTATCCCGTCTTCAGAATCGGTTCACTCCTCCCCAGGCATCTGCTAGAGCAGCCCTCGTCCAGCTCCCTTATCGTTTGCCCGGACCCTGGGAATGTCCACTGGCACCGCCCACGGCCGGCGCACCCGCTCCTTCCATCCGGGTACTCTCCCAGGCCTGCCCCGATCCCCACAACGTTCCAGGCCCGGGCATCTTCCTCGCTGGCCCGGTACCTTTCGTTCCACCTCTCGCGCCGCCCACGACCAGGTAGGTACCTGCTCATTCCAACGCGGGCCCTCCTAGCCCTGCTGAGCCCGGACACCGACGCCCCTACCCAGTCCCCCCGCTCAGGCCCGGCTCCCGCAGGCCGCAAGCCTCAGTCCCCGGCCCGCCCGACCGCCCGGCGGGCTCAGCCCCGGCCGCCACTCACCCGGGATCCCATAGCTGCGGAAGGGCAGCGTCTCCTTCCCCGGCGTCCGCGCAACCAACCCTTCGGCCGCTCGGGGGCGTGGCCAACTCCCACTTTGGCCAATGAGCGCCTCTGAACCGTACCGCGCCGCGCGGAGGGGGTGTGTCACATGACCAATTTAGTCTCAACTCTTCAATGCCCCGCCCTCTAAGTGCGGTTGAGGCACGAAAGTGATCTTTTCTCTCCTGTGATTGGCCAGAGAGATTGTATTGACGCGGGAGGCTGGTGGAGTGAGGCGGGGCCCTCTTAAAGGGGCTGAGGAAAATCAATGAGGTTTTGAAGGGGCTTTGTTGAAGGAAGCTGCGGCAGTCGGAGCCCCCGGGTTTGGCTCCCCTACCTCTTTGGGGCTCCACAGACAAATCCTTCCTGCACTTCAAACGCCCATTTTCAAATCCCCACGCCTCTGACTTCCTACAGTATCCTCTTACACACTTGCCACTTTCCAACCTGCTTCTGGAGTCGTTGGCCCAAGTGCCGCGTCTCCCCTACTAGACAGTGCCTCCCCGAGAGACGGGAGTCAAGGGATTCAACTCCGACCGTCCCGAGCTGCGCCCTGTATTAAAGTCCGGGTTTGAATCAGGGCGACCTGAGCTGGAATCAAGTTTTACCGCTTCAGCTCTCTGGACTTTACCCAGTGTAGCCCTTTGTAAAAATGGGGGTGGACTCTCTCTGCCTTGCCAGAGTCAGAGGGCTCGGGTGGGTCGTGGAAGAAAACTGAGTGGCAGCCCTTTTATAACTGTGAAGAGCTGGGCACATCTAAGTTCTTAAACTATAATCATTGGTAAGGTCGTATTCTTTCATTCATTCAACAACTAATACTGCTGCACGCCAGCCCTCTGGCTAGATGTGGGAGCGCAATGGTGGACAAGGTACATGTAACAAAGATGCATACAATCTTGTGTGATATTGTGTAACATTGCTGGAATGCGGGGAAACTCAGGAATGTGGGGAATACCGAGGGAGACCGGGGCTGTCCTGCAGTGGTGAGAGACTCGAGAAAGAAAGCGACACCCAGAGGGAGACCTGAAGGATAAGTAGGAATTAGCTGGACAAGAAGGAGAGCAAGGAATTCCAGAAACAGCAAGGCATATGTCCCAGAGGCCAGAGAGAATCGGGCATCTCTGATTCCAGGTGGCGGAGAGCATGGCAGCCAACGAGCCCAGGAAGAGGGGGCCAGAGCAAAGGGGAGCGGGCTGTGCGCTGGCTGCTGGGGTTCTGGCTAAAATCCGCCACGTCCTTCCCTGTGACCTCGGGCAAATCACTTAACTTCTCTAAACCCCAGCTTCCTCGCCCTTCCTGAGCCCAGCATGGGCTCAGGACACTTTGGCCATTACTATTAGAAAAATGGCAATCATCAGGTGAGAGCTGGAAGAATAAGTGAAACAATTAGACCAGGACAGCTCGGAGACCAGCAATAACTAGCGCCTACTGTCTCATTCTCTCCCCTTCACTCCACTGCGCTTCTCTCCCTACGACTTGTTACCTGACATGTTATGAATTTGTTTGCCCAAGAGGAGGGCGGGGGGGGGGGGTTGCTTTGCTTTGTTCACTGCGGCCTCCCTGTTGTCCAGAACAGTGCCTGGCACATAACAGGTGTTGAGAGTACCTCCCCCTCGACCAAACCTGAGTCAGGTCCTCTGAGCCCACTGCTCAGCAAGGCTCAGCCTTGGGCTCCGTCTCCATCCTGGTAGAAACGTCCTAGCCAGAGTCCCGCTGAGTCAGCCGAGCAAAACCCCCCCAACGCTGGTATCTGATCATCCTCCACATTGGATGGAATTCCTCATTCTGCCCCCTCCCCATCTTATCCTCCAGCTTGCCTTTGGCAAGAATCTCGCTAGCCTTGATGCTTCTCAGTAGTCATTTCCACCCACTGCCCCCTCCCTGCTCCTTGGCTGTAAATCTCCACTTGACCTTGTATTTGGAGTGGAGCCTGATCCGTCTCCCCTATTGCAAACCCCCACTGTGCTAGCCTCTCTCAAATAAAATCGTCTTTACCGTCTTTAACGGGTATCTTGAATACCTTTTTTTCTGTAACAGTGCTCTGTGTGAATTACTGAGTGAATGAATATGTCACGATATCGATACATGCCTGTTGAAAGATGATACTGAGGCAGGGAAAGCATAGGGTGAACTCGGAGACTGCGCTGCTCTTGCTAGCCAGAGTCTAGCATCCTGGTTGCCAGGAAACGCCTTTTAGCGCTTAGGTAGAGTGAATAGGAAACCAAGGCAGGGAGGAGGAGGGAGACATGTCTCACCCACCAACTCAGCAGGCTTGAGTCTGGTCTGATAATATTGCCAGGCATCCCAACATCACAAGAAACACTATGTTAGCACAGGAAGGAGGGAAGCCCTCGAAATTCTATGTAGCGTTTCCACTGCCTGGGAAAGAAGGCCCTGAAACCGTGCTTTCACCCCCAGACCAGGGCGCGAGGTGCCCCAAGAAGCAGCCCATAAGACAGCTTTGGTTAACTGCCCACCTGTGGTCACTATCTGTTTTATGAGGGAGTCCCTAATGCTTCCAGAAAGAGCACATAAATAACCTTGGGTAACTAGCCCAACTTTAGTTGATTGCTTCCTGGCACGTATCTGTTTTACAATAAGATGAACAAACGGAGCCCTGGCTGGTGTGGCTCAGTGGATTGAGCGCAGGCCTGTGAACTGAAATGTCACCGGTTCCATTCCCAGTCAGGGCACACGCCTGGGTTGTGGGCCAGGTCCCCAGTGGGGGGCATGTGAGAGGCAACGGATTGATGTTTCTTTCCCTCTCTTTCTCCCTCCCTTCCCCTCTTTCTAAAAATAAGTACATAAAATCTTTTAAAATTTTTTATTTATTTATTTTTAGAAAGGGAAGGGAGGAAGAAAGAGACAGAGAAACATCAATGTACGGTTGCTGGGGGTCATGGCCTGCAACCCAGGCATGTGCCCTGACTGGGAATGGAACCTGCGACACTGGTTTGAAGCCCACACTTAATCCACTGAGCTACGCCAGCCAGGGCCAAAAAAATTTTTTTTAAAAGATGAACAAATGGAGTCTGGAGCAAGATAAGGATTCGGGCTAACAGACCCCGCCCCCACCCCACATACCTAAGTTTGGGTAGTCATGTTCCCCCAGGGAAAGCGGGCACCACCTTGACCCGTCAATCTGTAACTTTTTCACCCCCGTCCCGCCAACTCTGCCAACTCCGTAAGTCCTCGGAACAAAGGACCCCCTCTCTTGGCTCTCTGGCCACCCGCCTCAGGCCACCTGGGGCTCGCCCCCCCAGGCTTCTCTGCTGCCCTTCCTTTTGCAGCCCTGCATTGCCCTGAACCCGTACCTTTCACCCCCTCACCTTAGCTAGACCCTTTCCCTTATGTGGGAACAGGTCACTGATAAACTCTGACTGCACGCCAATAGATTTGCTGATATGTAGCTCTACATGCCTCAGCAAGAAGAACCAGGTCTTTCCTGTTGACACTATGGCTGGATGCTGGCTACATAAATGGTAGGGTCAACTATAGGCAGACACTGGTAAATAAGCCAAGGACCAATACAGATGGGTAGAAACACGTAGCGGACACAAGAAATAGACAGAGAAACGCATACAGAGGATCTGAACGTGTGTAAGAGACAGGAAGCCGATGATGGCTCCACACACATAATAATTCAGATCAGTGGTTTTGAACCTGGAATGCACATTTAAAATCACCTGGGAGCTTTTCAAACCACCCCTCCCCGCACCCCAGAAAGAACCAGGGCTGGGAGTGGGGCCAGGGTCTGGGTTATGGACAAACTGGGAGGTGACCCAAGGCACCTGTGCACAGGCAGGCGCATGATGGGGAGCCGGGGTAAGTGTAGGGAAATGAAGCCAGGCATCCGAGGGACAGGAGCAGGGAGGAGGGCATACCAGCTCAGGAACAGCACTCTCCACAGGTTTAAAAAGATGAACCCTACAGGCTGAGAGGTGGAAACAGGTAATTAGCCCCATGTCAAGCCCCACCAGAGGGGGCACGTACTAGCAGACCACCCATCCCCTTGCCCCGTCTGGGGCTCTGAGGAGCTAGGTACAAAGTCAGCTCATGTCCATTCTCCACTCCTTCCTCCGCGTGGGCAGAATGGAAGCGCCCCTCTTCCCTTCCCTTCCTGTAACCCTTCGTACACCCTCCCACAACTTTGGGGACCTGAGGGGTTGGGGGCGGGGGACAAACAGCCTTTTTCCAGCTGTGGTCCCCAGCCGGCCTGTCCCCTGGCTCAGTTGTTCTTAGTGTTACCATAGAGGGCGGGGGAAAGGGTGCTGGAGAGAGCTCAAGGTGGTGACGGTGGCAGTGAGTAGCGCAGAGAGACCCGGGGCAAAAGAGGTCCAGAAGTAGGGAGACGGAGGGCCAAGCGGAGGAGGGGTTGCAAATGGACAAAGGGAGATGAAGAGGCACCCATCGGCGAGGGGCCAAGGGGTGAGGAAGCAAGAGAAGCCCGCTAGGCGGCGTGACAAGGCCGCAAGGGACAGCAGTCAGCAGCTTGAGCCCGGCCCCGCTGGGCCGCCCGGCCCCGCCCCGCCCGGTCCCCGAGGCTCCACCCCCGCACCCCGCGCCCCGCCCTGCGCTCTCCGGCTGGCTCGGCTGCGGCGGCTGCGGGCGGGAGGGCTCGCGGAGGGCGGGCGCACCGGCAGCAGGTGGGCGGGGTGCGGGCCGGCGAAGGCGGGCGGGGGGCGGCAGGCTGCGCTGGGGCCGGGCGCGGCCCGCCGTGCGGTGCGCCATGGACTTCAACATGAAGAAACTGGCGTCGGACGCAGGCATCTTCTTCACTCGGGCGGTGCAGGTGAGGCCGTGCGTCCTGGGCCCCGCGCGGCCGGTTCCCGGGGCCCGGATGTGGGGCGGGCCCGGAGCACCCCTGCAACAGAGCTCGGGGCGCTCAAGAGGAGCCCCTTGAGGCTGCTGCCCCCTTCCCCGCTGCGCGGACACCTTAGCCCCCCGCCCCCCCCCATGTCTCCTCCTTCTGCGCTGCCCCGGAGAGAGAAAGAGCTCCAGGCGGCCGGCCACTCCGGCCGCACCCTAGGCGTGGCGCGGGTCCGCGGACTGAGTCGGGCCTCGGCCTTGTTGCCTGCGAGGGAAGTATCAGTGTTCATCGTTTAGACAGGCGGAGTCACCCCGCTGCCCTGGCGCCTGCCCAGGGCCTGGTGGGGGCTCCGCTGAGGAGGGGAGAGGGCACCAAGCGGTGCCTGTCGCCCTGCCCTTGTCCAGCAGTGACTCTGGCTCCCGGCAGGCCTCTGGAGGCCTGATATCCAGGCCTGAGAACTCACGCATCCCCTGCGATCCCTTCTCTGAGCCTCAGTCCCTGCTCCTGTGCAATGGGCTAGTACGGTGATTCCCACAGGTACCCTTCACACGCTTGGATAGTCAGTCCGGAAGCCAGAGAGCTGGGATAATTTCCTTTCTGCTCCCTGGGAGGCCTATTTCCTCCATTTCCCCAGGCATGGGGGTTGGGGTCTGGCTGGGTACCTTGGGAAGCTGTCCCGGCCAGTAATACTGGGATTGGAACAAGTTCTATCCCCTGGGAGGCAGAGAAGGAAACTGAGGCAGCCGAATGCAATGGTGAAGACCCAGAGTCAGCTATGGGCGTGACCCTGAGGAAGAGGCTCTACCTCTCTGGGTGTCAGTTTCTCCATCTGAAAAATGGGATAATCGGTCATCCCCCCGCCAGGGTGGGCGTGAGGGCTCCCTGGCACTTTGCACGTGTGTGCTCCGTCAAGGCCAGCTCCCTGTGGGCGTGAATGTGGTGGCTACTGCACTTGGGCTGCATGTGACCTTGGGCAAGTCACTTCTCTCGCAGCCTTCCTGTCCCCTTTGGTCGTCCAGTGTACCCCAGTCTGCCCCCGGGGCTGTCGGTCCTCCCAGTGCCCTGGGAACGGGTCTGGTGTTTGTCCTTTCCGTGTTTGTTCTCCGGGGGAGCCCAGCCGGAGCGAACAGGCTCTGGGAAGCCCATGTGGCCATGTTTACTAGAAAGCAGTGTCCCGTTGAGGGTTTGCTGCGCCGCGTTCCAAGCCCCGAGGGTGAGCCCAGCCCTAGTGGGGATGCCAGGACCCCAGAGTCCCTGGGACAGCCCCAGGAGCACCTGAAAGGTGGGGAACCCTCCCCAGGGTTGGCACGGCGACTGTGTTATCTCGCACATCTGGGAAGAACCTGATCTGGTTTTCTGCTCCGTGGGCCCCAGCACCTGACCCGGCCGGGACCTGCAGAGCCTGGGCTTGGGAGGCCCGGGCCCCGTGGCCTTGCTCCCCCTGGAGGGGGGCAGGCCTCCTGGGCGGCCCCTGTCGGAGTGGGAGCCACCGCCCAGGCCCTAGCCTCCAGGGTGGAGGAGGGAGCTGGGAGCTTTATAAATAGAGGCTTTCTCTGGCTCTGTACGCCCACCCCCTGCTGCCGCCGTGCAGCAGGCAGCAGCCTTGGCCTGCAGGCCTTCGCTTCTGAAGCACCGGGCTCTTCCCCTTGATGGGGATGGGGCAGGGGTGGCAGGCCAGAGGAGCGAGGGGCCTGAAATGGGAATGAGCGGGACGGGACACTCAGAGGACCCGCCGAGGCCTGTCTGTCCTGGGATGGGAGTCGGCCAGGAGGGCTGGGAGGGGGTGCTTGGGCGTTAAGGCTCGGGCAGCTCCTCTGTGTGGGTCCCAGGACATGCTGGGTAAGCACTCAGCCCTTCCGAGTGCCAGGGACACCTTTAAGAGCCTCACCCTGCTCCTCCATCTGGTGGGGAAGCGGACCTGGGCTCTTGGGGGAAGAACCGGTCATGCTGGGATGGCTTTCTAGTCCCAGAACCGTGCCTGAATGTCAGGAGGGGTTTGCGAAGTTGGGGCCGGTGGTGGGAGCGGCCCAGCTGCAGGCACAGCGGCAGGAAAGCCTGAGGCATATCCGTGTAAGGTGCCAGTGAGGGTGGGAGTGGGCTGTGGAAGTGTCGTACTAACACTGTCGGTTGTCACTACAGCAATAGTAACAGCCGCGGCAGGGGCAATAGTAAGGAAAGTTGGGGAGGCGGCGGCCTTGTTGTCATCTGAGCCAGGCAGCCATGGACGGGGGATGGGTGCCCGAGAAGCTGGGAAAGCGTGGTAGGACTCTGAACCTGGGTGGACATGCGGTGTGAGGGGTGGGGGGCCCCGAAGCTCGGTGGCGAGGGCTGCCGCTAACTTTGGTAAGGCAGGTAGGTGCACATCACCTAGAAACGGGTGGCTGGTACCGCTGGGGTTAGGAGGTTCCTAGGTAGCTCCTGCGAGCCAAGGAGGGACCCGAGGGCGGAGGCCTTTCACTGATGACGATGCTGACCCCAGCGGACACTCGTCAGAGCCGTACTGTGTGCCGGCCGCAGAACTAAGCACCTTCCACATATTCTGAGTTAGGTCCGGTTATCCCCATCCTCCAGGTCCAGGTGGGAGACCAAGGCCCCAAGAGGTGTCTCTCTGAGCCTCGGTTTCCTCATCTGGAAAGTGGGACTGATGCCACAGCCTCAGCGGGCTGGGCGAGGTAGGCCTGTTCAGGGCCTGGCTCCCTGGGAGGCCTTAGTTGGGCGAAGGTGAAGAGGGCGAGGAGCCGGGGGAGGTCGGAGGAGGCCGGGAGCGGCTGGTCCCTGGTGGGAGCTCAGGCCGGAGCATGGCCGCCTGCCCTGCGGGGAGAAACCCAAGCCCTGCTGCATAATTGATGGCCACCCGCAGCCTGATCAGCCACAGGACTATCGGTGGCTGCCTGCCTCCCGTTCCCTTCAGCTGGAGCTGCCCCCGGGCTCTGGGTAATTTATTCCTCCGAACAGTCTGGGAAGGGCCTCCGCGCCACGATGATCCCGACTCCAGCACAGTCTGCCCCTCTCTCGGCCTCGGTGGCATCATCTGTGAAATGGGAAAGTCGGCCCGACCTGCCTGGAGGGGCCCTCGGAGCCATGGATGGGTCAGCAGCATAAAGCCCTCAGCCCAGGGTTCGGGCCACAGAGGCGCTCAGCGGTATCTGTCGTTGTTACCAATCCTGTTCTTGTGACGGTCACCCTTTTGCTGTTTGGCCTTGACCTTGAGCAGGCCCTTTCCCGTGGCTGGAGAAGGCCTTCGCGTCCCTGTTCGGAAGACAGGGACATTTGTCCAGGGGCCCTTCCAGAGCAGGGGGGCCAGGACTCGGGCTGTCCCTGGTTGTTCCTCGCTGGCCCACAAACAGTCCCGTGGGGGAACGGGGTGGCATCCTGGGCCCTGCCCGGCCCTGGGGTGGGGCTGCCGAGCCTTCTGGGCCCTGAGTGTGCTCCGAGGTGGTGCTGACCGGCTGGCGGTGTTCCACCACACCAGCCATGTGGCCTCCTCCCACGCAGTCCTCGCTTCCCGGCCGGCCGGCCCTCCTCCCACCCGCTCCTCACGGCAGCCCAGCCATAGCACCTCACTTCAAGCGCGACCCCCTGCCAGACTCTGGGCTCCAGCCTGCGGGTCTCACCGGCATCTTCCTTCTTTCCGGCTCACAGCCTGGGACGGGGGTGCTGTTACTTATTGTCCTCAGTTTTCCGCTCAGGAGACTGAGGCTCAGAGAGGCAAAGCCACTTGCCCAAGGCCACACAGCTCATCAGTAGCAGAACCGAGACTTGAATCAGGTCCCCCTGGTTCTGAAGCCACTCACTCCCCTGGCACCCTTCCCCGGGGCTCCCGGTCCCCCCACTGAGCCTCCCGGTAACCCCAGAAGTTGCTCTGTGCCCTGTGTATTCCGTGAGCGCTTTCTCCCGAATCCTTTCCCGCATATCCAGGTTCGGAGGGCCCTGGGCAGTGGGTGCCCGATGGTTTCTTACCCCTTTAAGTCGTACACCAGATTTTCTTTTTACACTTTTTAAAAATTGCTCACTGAGGACATTCTTTGATCACTTTTAGTGAGCGAGAGGGAGGGGGAAGAGAGAGAAATATCAGTCAGTTGCCTTCTTACATGCTCCCCAACTGGGGATCGAACCCGTAACCTGGGTGTATGTGCCCTGACTGGGAATGGAACCTGCGACCTTGTGGTCTGTGGGATGCGCTCCAACCAGCCGAGCCTCGTAAGCCAGGGCTGTGTGCCTGATTTCGTACAAACGTGCTTTCGGCGGGGAAGAGGTCCGCATCTTCCACTGGATTTCCGAAGGAAGCCACGATCCCCCAGCTCTGGCCCAGCCGCCTCATTTCAAGTTAGGACCCTGCTCTCAGCCCGGTTTGCCCTCTGTGTGATCAGGGTTACAGAGCAAGTTTCTTGACCTTGGGGCCTGGCTTCCGGCTCACGGGGAGGGGTGGGTGGGTGGGGCGCGGGCTGTCCTCCCTTCCTCCCTCTGAGCCCTCCCCGTCCCGGGCCCTCCGCACCCCACAGTTCACGGAGGAGAAGTTCGGCCAGGCCGAGAAGACCGAGCTGGACGCCCACTTTGAGAACCTCCTGGCCCGGGCCGACAGCACCAAGAACTGGACGGAGAAAATCCTGAGGCAGACGGAGGTGCTGCTGCAGCCCAACCCCAGTGAGTGGGCCGGGCCAGGCCTGGGGGGGGGGGGGGGGGCAGGAGGCTGGTGGCTGAGGCTTGCAGGGGGGAGTGGCCGGTGGGTGAGATCCATGGAGGCTTTGGGGGCTTATGGCTGCTGTGGGGGGCGGTCCCAGGGAAAGGACACAGAGGTGGAGTCGGCGCTGGGCTCTAAGGTGCGCTGTCGGGGGCAGTGCGAATGCTAAGTTTTGGGCAGAGGACTTGAAGAAATGCCTGGAAACTGAAACAGACTTGGGAGGAGAGGCGGGAAGGAGGCCAGCCAGGTCACCGGAGAGGGCGTGGGGCCGGCGATGGCAGAGGGCTCGCCCGGAGTCACGTCTGAGCACGGAGCAAGCAGGAGCAAACTGCGGGAGAGCCTGGCACAGGGCTGTAGGGGGCAAGGCAATGCCGGGCTGCCTGGGAGCCCGCTGTGTGCGGGCCTGGGGTGGTCCAGCTGTGTGCAGGCTCTGGAAATCCATAGTGTCATGAAGGAGACCTTGACCTCTAGCCGTCACCACCTGCCGTGGGACCCGGGACAGGCATTTTGTGTCTCTGAGCTGTGGCTTCCTCCTCGCTAGAGGAAAGGAGTCCATCCACAGGGCCGAGGGCCAGTCTCACAGGAGTGGGCATCCGAGAGAGAATATTCTGGAAGTCACCAGGCTGCTACGGGCAGACCCCGCCCTGGGTCTGTTCGTGTCAGCTTGGCTTTCCTTCTCGGGTCGGACCGATGAGCCCCGTGACTCGGCGTCTGTCCCCCCGCAGGTGCCCGAGTGGAGGAGTTCCTGTACGAGAAGCTGGACAGGAAGGTGCCCTCGAGGGTCACCAACGGGGAGCTGCTGGCTCAGTACATGGCAGAGGCGGCCAGTGAGCTGGGGCCCACCACTCCCTACGGTGAGCCGGGCCCGCGGCTGCTGGGCGGTGGGCAGGAGCTTCGCGGTGTCTCCCTCTCCAATTCCCCCTCCCTCCCTCCCCACTGCCTTCTCTCCTCGTTTCAACGACACAGATAATACCTGAATTACACGTTCTGACTGTACACACCTCGGACACTGGAGATGACGAGAACAGAGCGAGGCCTCTCTGAACCCGTTCGGTTTGTGTGCGGTTGTGGGGGGACCACCGTGTGTCCGCTCTGCAGCTGACCCCCAAACTTGGCATTGCGTGACACACGTCTGTGCACGGACGGGAGCACGTCCGGAGCCCCCCGGTGTCTGTTTCTTCAATTTGTGAAACGTGTTATTGAGGTGTAACCTACCGGTCATAGAGGGCACCTGTTTTGAGTGCGAAGTTCAGTGATTTTTAGTGAGTCGAGAGTTGCACAAACATCCCCCCGATCCAGCTTAAAGAACATCCTCATCATCTGCCACGGGATCCCGGGCGTCTGCTTACATTCATCCTCTCCTGCCAGCGCCAGCTGACCGCTAATGTGCCTTGTGGCTCCATCAATTCGCCCCGTCTCAGTATTTCCTATAAATGGAGTCATGCGATGTATTGCTCTTGGTATCTGGCGTCTTCACTTAGCATCACGTCTTTGAGGTTCATCCCTGTTAGAGTGTGATTTAGGATTTCGCTCCTTTTTATGGCTGAAGGGTGTTTCAGTATATCAATATACCGCATTTGCTTTGTCCATTCACCATTTCGTAGACATTTGGGTTATTTCCCCAGAAACACTTGCATACAAACCTTTGTGAGGACAAATGTTTTCACGTCTCCTGGGTATAGACCTAGCAATGCAATTGGTGGGTCATTTGGTAAATTTAAGTTTTTAAGAAAATTACCAAATTCTTTCCCAAAGTGACTGTGTGATTTTTACATTTCCACCAGCATGGTGGTGTTCAATTTCCAGATATTTGTGGATTTTCTAAGCTTCTTTTTGTTGTTGATTTCTAATTTAATTATACTTTGGTCAGAAAATCATACTTTGTATGGCTTTAATGCTTTTAAACGTATTCAAGCTGCTCCCCCAGTGCTGGAGCTCACAGGGAGTGAGTCTGAGTAATGAGTAAGTCCGTGTGTGGGTTCTTTAAGAGGAATTACTTGGGACTCAAGTAGTTTTTTTCCACCAACTCAATCCCTCCTGGTTTTTGCAGCCAGAGGTTGTGGGGACTTATCTTCCTGACACTGGAACCGTGGGCTGGGGGCCTGGGAATCCTTGCTCCTGAGATGTCCCTCCTGAGTTTGTATCCACCACACATGGATGTGGGACCAGCCTGTTCTGCACCAGCCCCCCTCCTACCAGTCTGGATGGATGTGGGTTCGTTCATTTTGTGGTTGTCAGACTATCATTCAACTCGATTTCTGACAGTTCTGAGTGATGGTGGTTCTATAATTTAGCTGTAATTTTGATGTGGTTGTGCAAGGAGGCGAGCCGTGTTTACTTATGCCGCCATCTTGATTGGAGGTCTCCCTTTTAAACTTATGAAGACTTGTTTATGGCTTACAATATGGTCTCTCCTGGAGAATGTTCCATAGTCACTTGAGAAGGTCGTATATTATATTGTTGTTGGGTGCAGTGTTGTGGAGGTGTTGGTGAGGACAGATTGGTTGATAGAGCTGTTCAAGTTTTCTGAATCCTTGATGATTTTGTCTTGTCCTGTCCATTACTGGGCAGTCTCCACCTGTTTCTCTTCAGCTGTCTGCTCCTGTCTTCAGTCTGTTCGTGTCTGCTTACTATATTTTGGAGCTGTGTTGTGAGGTCTGTATGTTTATATTGTCTATTTTCCTGAGGAATTGACTCATTTTTGTATCACACTGCTCTGTCTTGAGTAACTTGTTTTTTGGTGTGTTTTTTTTTTTGTCTTCGGGTCCATTTCATCTGACAGTGCTATAGCCACTCTCATTCTCTGTGGTTATTGTTCTCATGGTATACCATTTTTGGCCCATTTATGTCTTGGAAGTTCAAAGCGTGTCTCATATACAGCATATATTTGGGCCTTTATTAAAAATCTGACAGTCTCTGCCTTTTGATTGGAGTGTTTAATCCTTTTCCATCTAATGTCAACGTGGTTGGACTTCCGTGTCAATTTCGTGTTGTTTTCTCTGTGTCTCGGGTCATTTTTCTTCATCTGTCCTCCTTTACCACCTTCTTTTGTGTTAAATAGACGCTTTCTAAAGTTTTAATTTTTGTTGCTTTCCTTAAAATTTTTTTCTGAGCGGTTTTACGTAAATTACAATTTGCATTTGAACCTATCACAGTATGCTTCAGGGTAATGCTGACTTAAGTGAGTAAAACATAGAAACTTTGCTCCAATGTAACTCCATTCCCTCCCTCTTCCTTTCTGCTGTCATTATACTGCATGTTGCAGCTTCGTATCTTGTACGTCCAGTAATGCAATTTTACAATTATTGTTTTATGCAGTTGCCTTTTAAGTCAGTTAAGAGAAAAAATTACATTGTCTTTTGTAGCTGTCTGTATAATTACCTTTCATGTACTCTTTATTTCTTTCCCTTTTTTTTTAAAATTGACTTGAGAGGGAGAGACAGAGACGTCGATTGGTTGCCCACTTTTTTATGCACTCATGGGTTGATTCTTGCTTGTGCCCTGACGGGGGATTGAACCCCCAACCTTGGCGTATCAGGATGACACTCTAAGCAACTGAGCTATATGGCTAGGGTCTTGTTAGTTTTCTTTACATTACTTTCTTATTTTGTTATTTTATTTATTTTTAGAGGGGGGAAGAGAAGGGGAAAGATGGAGAGAAACATTGATCTGCAAGAGACACATTGATTAGTGATTGGTTACCTCTCTCACACCCCCAACTGGGGACCTGGCCTGCAGCCCAGTCGTGTGCCCCGACTGGGAATTGAACCGGCGACCTTTTAGTTCACAGGCTGGTGCTCAGTCCACTGAGCCACACCAGCCAGGGCAGTTTTCTTTATGACATTTGTAATAGCTGCTTAGTAGTCTTTTTTTGTCTGCTACGGCTAACATAGGGGCCTCCTTAGAGACAGTGTCTATCGATGGCTATTTTTTCCTGTGTATTGACCGCACTTACCTGTTTCCCTGCATGTTTCCTAATATCTTGCTGAATCTGGATGTTTTTGACATGTAGCAGCTCCAGATTCTGCCCTCCCAGGGGGCCGTTCCTGTTTGTTTGCTGAGAGACTTACCTGGACTCATTGTTCAGAGTCTGTGTCCCCCGCACTATGCAGCCACTGGTGCCTCTCCCTTTTTAAATTTTAAATTTTTTAAAGGTTTTTAATAAAGATTTTATTTATTTATTTTTTTAGAGAGGGAAGGGAGGGAGAAAGTGAGAGAGAGAAACATCAATGTGTGGTTGCTGGGGGCGGTGGCCTGCAACCCAGGCATGTGCCCTGACTGGGAATCGAACCTGCGACACTTTGGTTTGCAGTCTGCGCTCAATCCACTGAGCTACGCCAGCCAGGGCAATTTTTTTAAAGATTTATTTATTTTTACAGACAGAGGAAGGGCAGGAGAAAGAGAGGGAGAGAAACATCAATGTGTGGTTGCCTCTCACATGCCCCATGCCGGGGACCTAGCTGGCAGCCCAGCCATATGCCCTGACTGGGAATCGAACCTGCGACACTTTGGTTCACAGCCCACGCTCAATCCACTGAGCCACACCAGCCAGGACTTTTTTTATTTTTTAAGCCTCGCTTCCTAGGAGTTGCTTCTAGGTCAGCATGTGTCAGTAGAGGTCAGCCGGTGACTGGTCGGAGGTCGTGCACTGCACCATCAGGCTTTCCGGATGCATTTGCCATTGGGTTGGGGAGCGCGGTCAAAGCACTTGACATGTCTGCCCGCCGTTCATTGGGTGGGTGTGCGAAGCGTCCTGAGTGAGCCCCACACGTGCATACCCTCCCAGACCTCCGGCGGCATCCTGGAGTTTACCAGGGCCCACGGGGACAGCCTCGCTTCCCCGATCTGCTGTTACATTTCTGGCAGGTCTGTTCTTGTTTCAACCAGCTTTCCAGCTTCGCAGTAGCTGGGCGGCTGAGATCGCTGTTGTTTTCAACAGCATTGGGGGTTTTTCTGGGCCCCAGCGTCCTCGTGGACAGCTCCAGGGCTTGTCTCTCCCGGGTGGAGCTCCAGCATCACACAGCTCGAGGAGGTGGGAGCACCCGCCCCAAAGGCACGGGGCTCTGCCATTGTTCTTCCCAAGGCCCAATAGATCTGGGATAAATGCGTCTCTCCATTCGTTGTTTGCCTTTTGTCCATTTCGGGAGCCCAGAAATGGATGTTTTTGACAACTCTGTCCAGGTTTCTTTACTGCTCTTTGGGGAGAGGACTTGTGGCGCTCCTTTCTCTGTCATTCCGAAAGTTGCCCCCGTCCCCCATCCTTTCCAGGGCATTGTGATGTTCCGTGTTTTGAATGTCCCACTGTTTATTTGTCGGTCCCCGTTGATGGGTATGTAGGTTGTGTCCGCGTTGTTCCGGGCCAGCCACTCTGCACGGGGCATCCTCAGGTTTGCCTCTTGAGCACGGCTCTGTCCGAGCTCCCCGCTGCCTCCTGGGGTCGGAGCAGCCTCAGCCTGCCCCCCTGCCCTTCTCACCTTCGACTCTGTGTCCTCAGGGAAGACGCTGATCAAGGTGGCAGAAGCCGAAAAGCGCCTGGGAGCCGCGGAGCGGGATTTTATCCACACGGCCTCCATCAACTTCCTCACACCCCTGCGCAATTTCCTGGAAGGGGACTGGAAGACCATCTCGGTGAGGGGCCTGGGGCCGCCCCGCCCCTGTGGGGGCCTCCCCAGCTGTGGCTCTTGTGCACTGGGTTCCTCGGAGTGGACGACCTTCCTTCTCTGGGCCTCAGTTTCCCTGCCTTGACCCGCCGGCCCAGGGTCCCCCAGGGCGGCCCAGCGGCTCACCGCTCCCTGTTCCCCGTCCGCAGAAGGAGAGGCGGCTCCTCCAAAACCGGCGCCTAGACTTGGATGCCTGCAAAGCACGACTGAAGAAGGCCAAGGCCGCGGAAGCCAAAGCCACGGTGGGTGTCCCTGCCGGCCCCCACCCCCGGCCATGGGGGGCGCTGCAGGGACCTGGTGTTGGCATCACCTTGTCCCCTGTTCTCGCCTGGAGAGGCCTGGCTGGGGGTGCTGGTCTGGGCCAGCCCCTTCAGGTCCTTCAGGTCGCGCCCCTAAGGGAACCCTGACAGCCCAGAGCTCTGGGTCCCAGGGGCGACACTGATGGGGTGGGCCAGCCAGCAGTGCCCCAGCCTGGGCGCAGGGCACCCGCAGCCTCTCCAGACAGACACAGTTGGAGCTCCCCGAGAGCTCTTGCGCACCCTCCCTGGATGCTCGGCTCTGTTCCCGGCTCTGCCAGGGCATGGCTCCCCCTCACGACGCCCCACTGCTGCAGCGCCGGTCCCAGGGCGCCCTCGCTCGGGCCCCCTGCCATGGCGTGAGAACCCTGGGGCTGGACTGCCTGCCTGCTCAGGAGCATGTCTGAGGGGCCCCTTCAGTGGCCGCAGGAGCCTGGACAGGGGCTACCCCTCCAGGCCCTGCCCACTGAGGCCTGTGCGGCCTGGAAGGGCCAGTGGGGTGCGACGTGGCACAGTTCGATCAGGGCTAGGCCAGGGCTGGCAGAACTGGGTGCGAAGCCAAGCACACTCTCAGCACGGCTGGCTGCTCGTGGGTGCGGGGGCCTAAAGGCCCCCTCGAGCCCCAAGGGGGGAATCCCTCGTCCAGGGCATGCTGGGAAACCTGTGCCTGCCGAGGAAGGCCAGGCCTGGCCCAGGCGCCCAGCAGCTGCTCGTGGGGAGTCCTGGCCCCAAACCCTGCGTGGGCCTCCAGCAGGAGATGGGGACAGGGTCTCAGCTCATCTGGGCGTGTGGGGTCCAGGGTGGAGGCAGGGGCTCAGCCACTGGAGTCTTGCTCGGGTCGGGTAGATGACCTCTGGCTACTGGGATGACCTAACTAAGCCACCTGCCCAGGACCACTTCCCTGTCACTCTGGAAAAGCTTGGCCAGAATGAGCGTTTCCTCCATCGGCCCGGCCGGGGGAGCCCTCCCTTAGTCACGGAGCGGCACGACCTCTCCTCCAGCTGGTTGGCCCGGACCACCTGAGGCCTCCTGGTTAGTCCAGGATACTCTCCCCAGAACCGGGACCCGGGCAGCCCAGGTGCAGAGTCCCGGAGGACCCGGGGTTCACTGCCTCGTCCCCACCCCTTCTAAACACATGCACGCACGCATGTGCACCCACCCACGCACCCACCCACGCATGCACACGCACCAGGACGCTTTCCAGAGGGCGGGTTGTGCGTGCCCATCCGCCCGCCTGAGTAGTGCCCCCTCCTGCGGGGGCCCGGGGGGCCTGCTCCCGCCTGCACTGTGGGCTCACTAACTCTTTGTTTCTGTTCCTTTCCGTCCTGCTTTGGGTAACTTGGCTCAGTGTGAGGGAGATGTGAGTATACCTGTCCCACGTGCTGTGCTGCTTCTGGTGTGCCCATCCGGCCTGGGGCGGCCGCCGTGCCGTGGCCGGCCCGGGGCCCGTCCCCGGGCCTTTTGCAAGCAGCTGGTCTCCCCATCAGAGCCTCTACCACGAGTAGCCTCTGTTTTGGGGGGATGCCAGGCGTTGGAGCCTGTGAGTCAGCTTTTTGCAAATGTTGAAAGCCTGTCACTCTGTCCATCCATGCATCATCCATCTGTCCACCTTCGTTGTGGGGGAGGGGCCTGGTCCTTGCTGCAGGAGTGAGGGACGTGTGCGGAGATTCTGGGATGGAGAAGGCCGTGGGGGGCGGGGTTTGTGTGGAAGGCTGGGTCTAACTGGGGCGTCTCGGTGAGTCTGGGGTCCAGGGAGCAGTGGGCCTTGACCTCTGAGCCAGGGGCTGGATCCAGCCGGTGGCTTGCCCAGAGGCCAGGGCTGCGACAGCAGCCACAGGCTGTCTCCGTGTGGCATCTCATTTCCTGGCCTCCCCAGCGTGTCTGCCCCCACTCGGTCTTGTCTCCGCCCTCCGGGTCTCTACGCCCGCCTCCTCTCCAGGTGGCGGACGTGGGAAGAGGGTCCGCACTGTATTTGTCTGTGGCCTCCCGGCCCCAGCCAAGCTCCGGCCCACCGTGACCCCTCTCCCCCCGTGAACTCTGTTCCCACTAGACGGTGCCTGACTTTCAGGAGACTAGACCTCGTAATTACATTCTCTCGGCCAGCGCCTCCGCGGTAAGCGCCCCCACCCCACCCCACCCCACCCCGAGCCTCCCCTGACCCCTCCCGTGCCTCGGGGGCTGCTGCCCAGCAGACAGGAGCCAGAGGTTTCTGTGGCAGGGGGCTGCCCTTCTGGTCGGCCAGTCCCGGGAGCGCCATCTGCCTGCCCGGCCCTGTGCCCTGTGCCCTGTGCCCTGTGCCCGTGTGGCTGGCCTCGCTTCTCCCTGCAAAGGTACAGACCTCTCCACGGAAGGTGGAGACCAGGCCAGCTGCCCTGAGCAGTGTGGTGAACTCAGGGTAGCAGCCGCCCCGTCTCCAGAGAATTGGAGGGTCTGCACGCCCCCACACACAGCCCTGACCCCCACCAACACAGGCACCACCCACCACCCCCACTCACCATTGTGACCTTGCTGGGCCCTTGCACGCAGCCCCGAGGAGAGAGGAGGCCAGGGCCTGGCCTGCCACACATTCTCAGACCCCTGCAGACAGGTGGCAGGGATGGCGCGGGTCATCAGGCTGTGCGGATGTCACCCGTGCTGGGTGTCGAGGGGGTGAGGAGGCCTTGAGAATGAGCGGGCGGAGTGCAAGGAGCAGCCTGTGCCAGGGCCCGGGGTCTGGGCGCAGGGTGGGCCCTGAAGAGGACCGCAGCCCCGCGTGGGCGGCGCCGGGTGCGGGGCGCAGGGTCGGAACGCTGAGTGGCCTGGTGTCTTCCGTTCTCCAGCGTCACTGAGATACGTGGTGTTGACTGTCTAGTTGGGGAAGTCGGCCAGTCACACGCACCCCATCAGTCATGTCGGTCACCACCGCTGCCGTGTCTCCCTCCGCCTTTTCTCTGTCCGTCCACGCCCCCCACGGGCGATGTCCTCCCGCACAGCCCCCCCCCCCCCCCCCCCCCGCTCTCCCTCACCTCTGTCACAGCATGTTGCCGTGTGCATTCGTGCGGCCGTTCAGTGGCTGGGCCATGAGCCCTCGGGGGCGTCAGCCACAGTTCAGTCCCGCGGGCCCCACTGCTGGGCACTGTGGGGGGGCGCCTTCCGCCAGGGCAGGTCCCGTCTCCGGTAGCACCCCCACAGCGGGGCGCACGAAGGGGTCTCCTGAGTCCTGTTGGGAGGCGGGTCTCTCTTCTCTGGACTCTGGATCACACTTCCGTCCCCCTTCTGGGCCGAGTGGCAGGGAGGATGTCCCAGAGGGTGGCGGCTGCCCTGTTTCTTCGCCCTTGAGCCCCAGCGTGACTCAGGCACGAGGCTGCCCTCCTCTGCCGGAGCACAGGAAGGTTCAGTGACTGACCTGGGGTCACACGGTCCTGCCTCCCGACCCGGCAGGCTCAGCCCAGTGTTGGGTGGGGCTGGAGGACGCTCGGTCTCCCCGGAGCCGTAGTCAGGGCCCGGGGCTTGCGCAACAGGAGGAACCCAAGCAGGACTTTCCAGCTGGCTGTGCCCTCCCTGCATGCGGCATGTCGACTGGGTGTGATTGGAAGCGCCCCCTCCCCCCAGGCCTCAGCCCGGCCTCAGCTCTGGGTCGGGTTGGGGGAGGGCAGGGGTGCGGAGAGGGTGGGGGTCTTGAGGAGCTGGGGCAGGGCACAGGCTCTGGGGTTCGGCTGCCCTCCCCTGCCCGCTGCCCCCTGCTGACCGGTGCCCCCTCCCGCCCCTGCTCACCGGCCCTGCCGTGGCGCCCGCAGCTCTGGAATGATGAGGTGGACAAGGTGAGTGGGGCGGGGGGCCTGGGGCGGGCGCCTGCGGCGGGCGGGAAGCGGGAGGCTGGGCGCGGCTGCCGCTTCGGGGCTCAGACCTATTTCTAGCTCTGGGGCTGCGCCCCCTGCCCACTGGGGCTGCTGTGAGGGCTGCCGCTTCCCCTTCGTGGGGAGACCACCTCCACAGTAGGCCCCCGGAGGTGACTGCGGGTGGGATTTTCCCCTGGTGGGCGGTGTCAGCCTGGGGGAGCCTGGGCACAGCCCCTGAGGGCCTGTCTCCGGGACTGCTCTCAGGGGACTGGGCCTCAGGGGTCGGTCAGCAGCGCTGTCGTTCCCCCCGGGGGTGGGGCTCCCGGCCTGAGGTCGGCTGGGAAGTGCGGCCCTGCCACCCAGATGTCCACCTGCATCCCCAGGGGGAAGTGGCAGCTGCCAGGGAGGGGAGCAGCCAGCCACTCCTGGGCGGGGCTTGGCACGGGAGAAGGTGACGGGAGGGAAGCTGGGGGCCATTGTCACCCTCACTGTCACCCCCCTCTTCCCAGTCCGAGCAGGAGCTCCGAGTGGCCCAGACAGAGTTTGACCGGCAGGCGGAGGTGACCCGTCTCCTGCTGGAAGGAATCAGTAGCACTCACGTGAGTCCTGTCGCCCCTCATGCCCCCGCTGCGATCACCCGGAACGAGGCTGAGCGAACCTGGATCTTGGAGGCGGGAGGGCAGGGGTGTGCTTGGGCCCGTGGGCCGTAGGAGGGCGAACTAGTCCTGAACCAGCAAGTCCCCAAGGGTGGGAACCTCTCTCCTCCCCGCTAGGAGTGAGAGGTGGGGGCAGAAGCCTCGGGAATGCTGCGCCGGGGTGGGGGGGGGGGGCGCGGGAGTGGAACGTGTCACCCCGACACCCCTCCCGGCCCGTCACCACTGGCCTCTCGCCCACACAGGTGAACCACCTCCGCTGCCTGCACGAGTTCGTCGAGTCTCAGACGACCTACTATGCGCAGTGCTACCGCCACATGCTGGACTTGCAGAAACAGCTGGGCAGGTGCCCACTGGGGTCCCCTGGCGCCCAGGCCCCATGAGCAGCCCCACCTCCCTCGGGAGAGAGCTTCTCCCAAGCCGGGACCCTCACGGCATGCAGGGCGGGTTGGAGGGCTGTCGGCCGAGGCCCTGCCCGGGCCCCTGTCTGGTGGGCCAGCACATCCCTCGCTGGACGACCGTGGGGGCCCTGGTCTTGGGGACCTCGGAGCGGTTTCTCAGGTGCAGGGTGGGAGGTGTCAGGGACGGCCCGGGGCCTCTCACTCTCCCCTTGCTTCCCTTTCCCCTCCATGCTGCCAGCTCCCAGGGAGCCATGTAAGTAGCCGGGGCCCCCGGGCCCCTGCGGTGGGCTCCCCTGGCGTTCTGGGGGCACGTGGGACTGGATCTGGCTCCCGGGTGCTGAGATGTGCCCTCCGCTCTCCAGATTTCCAGGCACCTTCGTGGGCACCACGGAGCCCGCCTCCCCGCCCCTCAGCAGCACCTCGCCCACCACCACTGCGGCCACCATGCCTATGGAGCCCTCGGTGGCGGGCCTAGCCCCTCCGGGAGAGGCCTCGCTCTGCCTGGAGGAGGTGGCGCCACCGGCCAGCGGCACCCGCAAGGCCCGGGTCCTCTATGACTACGAGGCAGCCGACAGCAGCGAGCTGGCCCTGCTGGCTGACGAGGTGGGTCTGGGTGCCGCAAGGACGGCGGGAGGGGCTGGCTCAGGCGCCCGGAAGCTGAGCTGGGTTCACTGGGCCCGCGGACCCCACGCCACCACCGCCTTTGTCTCCAAGGGGCCCTGGGGGTGGGGCTGAGGCCAGGGGATCCCGGGGGTGCTGTGGAGCCGGTGAGGGGGCGAACGCCCACCTCAGGAGTGCAGGTACCCATGTGTTACAGTGGGGGCACAGCCCTGTCCCCATTTATCCCTGGACAAGCCCCTCCCTGCCCCAACCAGCCGGGGTGCGACCTTCCCTTTCCGCTCTCCTCTCCAGCTCATCACCGTCTACAGCCTGCCTGGCATGGACCCCGACTGGCTGGTCGGCGAGAGGGGCAACAAGAAGGGCAAGGTCCCTGTCACCTACTTGGAACTGCTCAGCTAAGCAGGACCTCCCAGGCCCCTGCTTGTCCCGTCCTGGGCAGGACAGGATGGGTGCAAGCCCTCCCATTTGTCTCGTCTGCTGGTGACCTAGCCGCTCAGGGTGGGGAGTCCAGCCCCATCCTGTCCCTGCCCAGTCACCAGCTGTGAGGGGCCTCAGAGGTGGAATGTCCCCTGCCCCTCCCCCAGCCCTGCTTCTGACCTGGTTCTGGAGCCCCTGATCCTGCCTGCGTCCCCCGAACACCCCAGCCCTCCTGGCCCCTCCGAGGAGGGAGACGCTGGCTGCAGCCTCTGCGCTCAGCACCTCGGCCTGCGGGGGGGGTCAGCGTCGAGGGCCTGAGGAGGCCCTGGGGTTCACCGTTGGCAAAGAGAGCACTGCCTTTTAGTTGCCAAAAGCAGCAAAAGGGGGAAGGGCAGGCAGGTCTGCGGCGGGCTGTGGGACTGGACGCTGTCGCCTCTGGGCAAACTGGAGCAGAGGGGAGCCTGGCCAGAGAGGCAGGGACGGGCCACCGAGCGGCATCTCCCCGGTGCTACCCTCCCCCTTGCACCCTAGAGCTCAAGCCAAGTACGGCGGCTGCAGCCTGCACCTCTCCACACTCAACTCACTTTTTAACTGATCTTTTTACTCTGCCTGTGCTTCGCTCTCTAGCCAGTGACGAATAATAAACCACCCTCGGTGTGCACGTTGCCTGCCTGGGGTCGGGGCCTCCGGGCGGGCCCTGACAGTGGAGGGGGGAGACTTCGCGTTCGCTCCTTCCCTCCCTCCCTCCCCCGGCGGGCGGGCCGCGTGCACTGTGCGCTGGCGCTGGCCCAGCAGCAGTAGGGCAGAGGGGAAGGGAAGTTCCCTAAAGCACCGTTCCCTGCGCTCCCTTCCGCCCTGGGGGCCGCGCGCTCAGATGGGAGTGAGCGCGGTTCCTGTGCGCGAGGCTGCGTGACAGTCACGGTGTCACTCCCCAGGGCTTCGCTGGCCGTGGGAGAGTTCACGGTTGGACTCACTGACAGACAGCCGTCAGTGCTCCCGGTGGGCCCGGCGCCGAGCCGTGGGCCCTCCTGTCCTCACAGATGAGGGAGTATCACAGAGACACTCACCTCCAAGTTCCACAACTGGCCAGCGGCCATGCAGGGCCCCTCGCCTAGGCAAGTCCGGTTCTGGGAACTTCAAGTGGTGGCTTTGGGCTGCAGGCTGGGTTTCTCAGGGGTGTCCAGACTTTCTGGCATGTCTGGGCCACACTGGAGGAAGAGCTGGGCCACACAGTAAATGCACTGCAACACGTAATCACAAAAATTCTCGGAATGTCTTAAGCAAATGTACAGTTCTGTGTTGGGCCGCATTCATAGCCGTCCCAACCCGCAAGTGCCTCAGCCAGACCCAGCCCATGACCAGGCCCTGAGGACACCCAGGGAATGTACTTCCTCATTTAACAGCTAAGGAGCAGGTACATTTATACAGCCCTAAAGTTACACCCGGCCCCTTGAAGTCAACCGTGAGGCTGATGCGCGGCCCCCGGTGAACAAGAGTTTGATGGCCCTGGCCTGGGGAGAGGCGGGCAGGGGCCCAGCTGTGAACAGGAAGGAGCAGAGAGCTTCAAGAAAGGCTATTCCCTGTGATGAGCTGGGGTCGGGGGCACAGGTGAGGACAGGCCAAGGAAGGGAAAATCCGAGTGACCACACAGCAACCCCTCCCCTGACACTACTGGGGGGATGTGAGTGAGCCAGCCACCAGTTCACAGCCCGCCGTCTCCGAATCCCCACTCCACCCCCGGGACCCTGGTCCAGGAAGACTGCCCCAGGCACTGAGACCTCCCCTGTCACTACTGGGCTCTGGAGGCACACGGCACACAGATCTCTATAAACAGTATTTTAATATTTGTATAAATAGACCACAGTATTACCAAAAAAACTGCAAGAACAGCATGGAAAAGAGCTTTTCAAACCCGAGCATCACACAGCCTCCCTCGGCTACACGTGACATTGGCCTCCCCGTCTCTCCCCGGGGCCGGGGTCACGTGCTCTGGGGAATGCTTGAAGAGAAGGGATAACCCGTGGGGCACCTGGGAGGGTAAGGGGTGAGCACGGCAGACTGTGGCTCCCGGCCCTGCCGCTGACCTCCTGACCTATTACAAAAATAGCGCCGGTGTGCGGTGGCTGGAGCTGCGGCCGCTCGGGGGGGAGGGTGGCAGGAGGTGCCGGGCCCCAGGCGGGCCGGGGCTGCTGTGCAGGCTGGTGGAGTGGCGGCGGGCAGCGCGGCGCTGCCCTATCTCTGCACGTGCCGGACGAAGGCCTGCACCAGCTGGATCAGAGGCTCTTGACCCTCGGGGCCGGCCTTGGGGAGGGAGGTGGACTTGCCCTGAGGCGAGAGGAGGATGCCGGCGGCGGGGGAGCTGGGGGCTCCCCTGCGGAAGTAGCGCGAGAGGCTGGAGAGCAGCGTGCTCTAGGAGAGGACAAGCAGCCCAATGAGGCCCGGCACCGCGCCCCGGGCTGCCTCTTCTCCCCCGGCCCCGCTCCCTCCAGCCAGGGCCTCTGTCCCTTCATACCAACTCTGAGCTGAGCTCCTGCTTCATCCGCTGTTTATCCCGAGGGTGCACGGCCGGGTCCCTAAGGTAGCGCATCGCCTGGGAGATGAGCAGGTAGAAGCAGTTCTCCATGGTAAACATCAGGAGGGACCTGGGGCAGGGCAGGGTTGGCGCTGTTGCAGAGGGCTAGGCTCACGAGGTGCCAGGTGGCCGCCCCCACCCCAGACCGCACTCCAGGAGGGCTTTCTTACTTCAGTGTTTTGGTCCCTTCTGCCTGTGTGCTGAGCCCCACAGCCTGCGTAAGAGGCTCCTTTTTCTTATCCAGCTGGAGGAAGAGAAACAAGGGGTAAAAAAGAAACAACCCAGCTAACAATGACAGCTTCGACTCATCGAGAGCTTCCTACCTGGCAGGACCTGCACTAAGCAATTTGATCAGTCACCCCACTTAATCCCCACCGTAACTCTCAACAGAGGCAAGCTGTCGTACTCCTTTTATGATGAGGAACGAGCTCAGGAGGCTGGGTGAATGTGCCAAGGTCACGGTTAGGAAGTGGCAGGGTGGGAGGAAGATCTGAACGCAGGGGGCAGACAGCACCCGACTCACCTCTCCGAGCATGTTTAGGGCCACATTCACTGTGGCCAGAAGGGTCCCGAAGGAAGGGGCCACTTCCGAGTCAAAGGTGGGAGTGGTGAAGCTCAGGGCAAACAGGAAATTGTATTCGGCAAGGTCCAGGGACTGCAAGGCAAGACCGGAGCACTCAGGGCCCAGCTAGGGCCCCGGGCAGCTCTCAAGAAGCGAGCAGGGCACAGCCAAGTCTTTGGGCCACCGTGGGAGGCCGGTGGCGCAGCACGGGCGGCGCGGTTACCTGGTCCAGCAGGATCTGGCAGACGTCCGGGGTGAAGTGGCGCAGGGCCGCCAGGGTCCTGCTGAGGATCTTGAGGAGGCCATACTGGACCACGTGTAGGGCTCGCTGCTCCGAAGCCTCAGTGTCCGCAGTGGGCTGCTTGGAGGAGGAGGAGGAGGAGGGGGCAGCAGGGGCAGCTGTGGGTGGCCGCTGAACTCGGGGGGCAACAGCTGAGGGGACGCCATCCCCATTCTTGTTCTGGAGGAGAGAGACGTGGAGGTGGAGCACGGAGGAATGCCAGGGCGGAGCATTCCAGGCAGCCGCGAGGGGAAGGGGCTCGGGTACCTGCAGGTAGTGCTGCAGCATCTTCCGGCTGTGCAGGAGGGAGGTGCAGGCCTGGCACAGGTAACCCAAGTTGACCTGCAGCCAACATGGGAGGGTGAAGGGCTTCTCGCGGCGGCAGCCCCAGCCAACCAACGAGCGCAACCACACAGGCCCCCACAGCGCGCCACCGCGCCCCTGACTCACTGAGCCCCTGCGCACTCTGGGCCAACAGACGCCTGGGCGGCTTCCCAGGGACCTAACTAAAGGCTGATACAGTATCAGCCCTCAGTCATAAATAAGGTGGGGCTTATTTTGCCATTTTACAGAAAAAGAAAAAGGCTCCGAGTAAAGTGACTTGGCCAAGGTCACGCACCAGCAAAGACAGGTCTGTCTGACTCCAGAGCCTGAGTCCTTTCCCTGCCTTGCTCTCTGGCGAAGGCCCAGCCTCAGACCTGTTCCTAAAGGAGTGAACCGAGGTCTGATGATAAAGCCCAGGCTTTCAACCCGTGAGGCTGCCCGATGCCGGGGGGGGGGGGGGGGGGGGGGGGGGGGGACATGTAGCTCCAGGGAAAGCCGTGTGAACCCAAGCCCGTGCTCTCTGAGCACAGTCCACTGCAGGGGCCCCGGACGGCGCCCACTGCCCCCCCCCGACCATCTCCCTGGGACCCGCCAAGCACTCGGGCCCGAGCCCCACCTGCACGTCCCGCAGGAGCTGCGGCAGGTGGAAGTGCCACTCCTTCATGAAGCTGGAGAGCTGCAGGACGAAGCCCACAGTGTGGTCCGCCTCCTCCAGGCAGGCCAGGCTCTGCACCGTCCGCACCGCGCTGAGGCACTGGGAAGGGAGAGGGCAGGATGGGGTGGGTGTCCCCGCCCTCCCGTGGGGAGGACAGGTCCTGGGCCCGCAGACACTGAAGCAGCGGCACAATGGGCGGCCCGGCGGCCCAACCAAGGGGTTCTGCCTGCGCTGATCCCAGACCGTCTGCCTCACTCAGCGGAGCGGCGGCCCCTGCTCGGCCAGCCAGCCAGCAGTCCTCACGGTTCCTCAGAAACGGGGGCACTGACACCCCTCGACTACCAGGCCTTAAGCCCTGAGTGGCTCAGTCCCCCCGTAACCCTCCAGCCCCACCCTGGCAGCCCCTGACCTGTAAGGTCCGCTCCTGGTGAACACCCACGAAGTCCAAGGCCTCTGTCAGGAAGTTGTAGCGCAGGGTTTTGAGGAGCCGCTCCATCAGAGATATGGACAGGCGGTAGACCCCTGGCCACGAGGGGGCATCCAGGGACTTTCGAGAGGCGCTGGGTGTCTACGACACAAACGGCAGGACATGGCACCAAGAAACCCGGCTGACAGGCACAGCAGGGCCTCCGTGCAGCTCGGCAGCTAAGGCGGCCTGGCTGCTTCGAGGAGAAAGTCTCCTGGAATGGGCATGGTCGCCACCTGACCACCAGGGAGACCAGAGAGGGTCCAAGGCCAGCAGTGACAAAGAACACGAGGCAGAGGTAAAAGAATCCTGGGCTCTAGTCTCAGATCTGCCACGAACTAGCTGCGTGAGCTTCTCTTGCTGGAGGTCAGGGAGGAGTGGGGAAGACTCCATTCCATCAGTGTGGTACACAGACCACTAAAGAGAACAACTTCCGGGGCAAGTGAAGGGGGTACAGGAGCATCTTCCCACTGGAAATGTGGTCTGGGCAGTCCAGGCCGCCTGGCAGGCCGCTGGCACTCACCTGCACCGTCCCATTGGTGCTGAGCTGGTACACACTCAGGAGGGGCAAACAGATGCTCTGAGTGATGCCGGCTCCGGCCACTGCTGTGGCTCCCTAGGAAGGAGGGACATGGAATGAGATGCAACCGGTCCCTGCAGCTGCCCGCCCGCCCGCCCACCCACCCAGGGGCAAGGGGAGCTCCAGGCAGATGAGCGCTTCTGGGAGAATCACAGAACCTGCCCAGTGCAAGTGAGGAAGCTCCCTCCTGCGCTTGGACTTGCCTCCTACCTGCTGGGTGCGAGCCAGGGTGAGGAGCAGGTGAAACGCCGCCTCGGTGAAATGCAGGTTCTGCTTCATGCGCAGGCTCACCTCCAGGGTCGTGAACAGGGTCGGCAGGATGGGGAGCCTGCGGGTCACCTGCAGCCATGAGTCGCCATCCTCATCCACCTCACACAGCTCCTTGGCCAGGTGCAGGCCCAGGACACACACCTGCTGGGGCCCAGGGGCAAAGATGGGTAGAAGGAAGAAGGCAGGGCAGGGGAGGAAGAGGAGAAGGGAGAGCACGGACAGCCCCGCACCCAGCTGCCCGAGCCGTGGTCACACACATCTCTGAGGGAGCTGACCTGGAACACAACTGGGAATCTCTCCCAGCCCCGCTCTGCCCCCACACCCACCTCTCAGGGACTGGCGACCCCAGCCCCGGTAACAAGCCGGCCCCGCACAGACAGGGCTACGGGTGCCTTCCCTCCCGCATCACGCTCACTGCCGCCAAGCCCTGTCTGTGCTGCTTCCCGGCCCACATCCGCTCGCTGCACCCAACCCTGTATCGCATGGAGACCGAGTGACCTCCCCTCTCCGCACCAGCGCAGGCACCTCCGAAGTGGCCCTTCTTCATCTTGTCTGGACTCGAATCAACTCTTTTACCGGTGGCTTTGCAAACGTTTTTGACCATGGCCCTCAGTAATCACTACCTTTACATTGTGCCTGGTATTCACATATTTACACACTTTCATTGAATGGTACCGCCCCTTACATCCTGTAAAACACACTAATATTTTATTTTATATTTAATTCTACGTCATTTTTAAAATATGCTCATTTTTGCGGAATGAGCTCATTTCAAGAACCAGCAATAGGTCATGACCCAGAGTTTGAAAACCACTGTTTGCTACTACACCCAGAGCAGTCTTTGCAGAGCAAAGTCTGACACTGCTCACCCTTGCTTAAATTGCTTCCCATTTCACTTACGACCCAGATCAAACCCCGACACAGCCTCCAGTCGTCTAGCGCCCAGCTCCCCAGGCCTCACTCCGTCTTCGCTCTCAACGGCCTGCTGTAGGTCACCGCGGGCAGGGTGTGCTCCGAGTCTCCAGATTAGAAAAAACTCCACCTTGTACATTCTCCCTGCACTGCTCTCCTGCAGAGCTCACCACAAGGGAATGCCAACCCTTCCTCGCATCGCCTGGAACTTATTAGCTCTCTCGCCCAGCCTGCGAACTCCGTACGTGCAGTGACTGTCCTGGTCACTAATCACCCACGGGTCCTGGCACAGGGCAGGCGGGCAGCTCACGTTTGCTGGGAGCGTGTGGAAAGAACAGCTCCCCAGGCGCGCCCTCACCCCGTCGCGCTGGTCCTTGTGCCGGGGCCGCGAGCAGTCGTCGGTGTCCATGCTGTCCTTGTCCTCCGCGGCGCTGCCTGAGGCCAGACTGTGGCGGGTCTGGTCGAAGAGTGCGATCACCTCTTCTTGGAGGGTCTCACAGACGTTAAGCACCAGCTGGGAGTACTGGGGGATGTCACACACTGCGGAGCAGACAGGAGGGAAACACGGTCACATTCACTGTGTCACCTGTCACTGCACACCAAGGCTTCCAAAGACCAGCGTTCCAAGACTGGAAACTCAACCGCCGCAGGAGGAGCGTCTGGCCGTGCCACAGGAAGCCCGGCCCGGCCACCAGCAGGCACAGGAGACCATACCCCCACCCGCTGCGCCCCTCACCTTTCATCTCCTTCATCTGCAGCACAGTGATGAATGCAGAGAACACCTTGGCCTTGGTCTTCTCCATGAGCCGCTGGTCTGCCTGCAGCACTCCCTCCAGGATCTCTGTCAAGGGCGCAAGGATCTCATCCACAGGACCTAACTCTCTAGAAATAATGTGGGGTTGAGAGAGGGGAGAACACAGCTCACAGAAAGGCCACAGGTGCCCTCGTTCCAAATGAAGACGCCCTCTGGACAGCTGGCTCTTTCAGTCCCATTGCACAAGGGAAAGCTAGTGCGTTTCACACCCATTTTCTCCCCTTTAGGAAAGCAAAGGGTCAGCAGAGAGAATCCACCAGGCCCCACGGAGGCGGCCCTGGCTGCAGGCCGCCCCGCCGACAGCACGCACCTCTTCCACTGCCGCAGGAGGATGAGCAGCAGCGTGCACATCATGGAGCCGAGGCGGAGGCAGTTTACTGAGGCCGGGACCAGGAGCTGAGGGGAGACGGCAGACGAGCTAGTCGTGAGGCTTCCTGTGGGCTGGTCCAGCCCGAAGATTCCAACTCCACCCACAGGGCACCTTTTGGCCTCGCCTTTGTGTCCTAGCAGTGAGCGGACAGGGGTGGGACCCGGGGGGGGCCAGGGGCTGGCCCGGCAGCAGCAGACCTCTGCCTCCCGGGCCAGCTGAGCCCCGACCTGTCCACCTGCACGCTGCAGACTCGTGAGCTGCTATTTGACCTCGGAGACCTTCTCCCGAGGAGAAACGTAAAGTCTCCCAGACACACTTACTAGCGCTTTGGTTCCATCGAGCACATCAAGAAAGAGCTGACGACGCACCGCAGAGTCGGTCAGATGCACTATCTCTGCCTGCAGAGGAACAGAAACAACGGCAGTGGGAAAGCTTCCCAGACTTCAGAAGGCATAAATGCGGGGTCCTCTGTCAGGCAATCAGTCATGGATAAGTCATTGTCCCCTTGATGAAGTGGAGCTGGAGGGCACTACTGTTCCTTCGCCCTCAGATAAGGTCAGAATGGAGCCCAGGTTCACCTCTTCCCCCTGACAATGTCCTTCCTTTGCTCAGACCCTTGGGCTTCCCAGTGTCCTGGAAACACAAACTCCTCCACCCGGCTGGGAGGCCCCAGAGGATCCGCTCCAACCGACTATGGTATTAATCTGCTGGTGCTCACTCTACCCCAGCCTAAGGCCCCCTTCCTCTTCTCTGAACACACCAAGCACGTCCGGACCCTTGCACTTGCGGTTCCACCTGCCCAGACCACTCTTCCGCGGGCTCTGCACCTGCAAGACTCCGCATGTTCAGGCCTCAGTCTGGACCTCTCCTCACGGCGGGCCTCCCTGCCCACTCCCATCCTACTTCAGTGTCCACTGCCACGGCACCCTAGCTATCTCCTTCACAGTGCATCAGCACACTCTGAAACTGTGTTTCTTTGTGAGTCTGCTGACAATCTGTCTCCCTCTGAGCCCATCTCCATGAGTCTGCCAAGACCTCATCGGCTGGTTCACTGCTGTAGCCCTGGGGTTTGGCACATGGAAAGCATTCCATGAACACCATTCAATGAAGGAACGAGTGATCAATATGCGAGACTTAACTGGATGGCTTTCCTAGCAGGGGGAAAGAGAGTGGGGGGGGGGGCTTTTCAATAACAACGCAAGAATAGTTGTTGTTATTGAATAGTGTACTGCCTAGCTGGGGCCTAAAACGCAGTTGACACACACGTTACTTCTGGGGCAAAGTCCATTATCCCCTAGAGACGGCCGAGCCATCGGTGTGCCTGCGACCGCCGCGCTGAGGCAGAACCCCACGGCTACGGGCAGTCTGGCACAGGGGGACACGTCAGAGGGGATGTAGGGGTGTGCCTGGAACAGGCGATACCTATCAAGACGAAGTAATCAATGAAGTTAAGGAATTAACCTGGGTTCCCGGGAAGAACAGTTCTACACCAAGTCCTAATCACACAGGATGATAATGTCAAGTCACTAAAAAATGCCAAGAAAAACGGCAAGCTCTTCCCACATGTTAACTCTCTGTCTGAAGACCAGCTCTCAGTAGACGCACAGTGCAGACAGAACGCCCTCTAGAGGCCAGGAAATGCCGTTTCTAGGACCGGGGAAAACAAGCAGCTCTCTGCAGAGGGTCCTGTGGCGGTTACAGCTACCCGACTGGTCAACGAATCCTCGCCTCTAGGCCACGGGAAGCCCCAAGACCTATCCAAGGCTTTTATGTACGTCTGAAGGGATTTCAAATGACTTCTCTGCACTTCTCTTAAATGCCCCATATCGGCCCCCATCTTTTGACACAGAACCTGTTACACTTTAGCTCCCAGAGGAACACCCTGACTCATTCTTCATCCCAAAAGGCTGCAACTGCCCGGGACCCCGGCACATCGTCGCTAGGAAACCAGAGCGGAAACTCGCCCCGGGAGGTTCTTACGTGACTGGTGGCGATGATGAGAAGCATCCTCCAGGCGGAGACCAGCATCTGATACTCGACCAAGGAGGTGCAGCTGCTGCCCTCTGTGTCGGCCGTGTGAACCGCCAGAGACCTGACGTACCCTGACCAGTAGGCGAAGCGTCTCTCACTGGAAAACTTCTTGAGTGTATCTTTTAATGACTGGTCTAGTGAGCCCCTGGAGTGTCCAAAAAACACAGAATCTAATGTTAGGGTTCGAAAGCAGACCCTTGCTGAGACAGAGAACGCGACCTCACACAGGCTAAGGCAGACGGCTCCAGAGCCCTCCAGTGTGTGGGGTGCACACTTCTTTGCCACGCTCTCTTCCAACCATGTTTTCTGACAAGGTCCGACGTGGAAAGCGGGAATTCAAGGAATCCATCTTCCCGGAGGAGACCATGGCATACAAAGGGGGGCGGTAATTTTCCTGGGGATTGCTCTTAATAATTTCCTTGCTAATATTAATCATGGTCTTACTTTGTACCCTGATTCCCATAAGAACAGGCCATGAGAAGAAAAAGTCTTGAAGTGAGTCAACGATTAACTTTGAAGGAAATTCTGAAGGGACAACTAGTTCTCCCTACACTATTGAATCATGCTCAAATTGTTTTAAACAAGGTGTTTATAAACCTGAGTAAGAAATTATCCCCGATTGTTCCCATAAAAGAATTCATGAATCAGTTACAACAGGCTGAATTATTGGCGGACTTTCCCACGCCTGTTCCTTACCCACAGATACAAAGAGTCTTTCAAGAAAACAAGAAAAAAATTATATAGACCCCTACCCACAGCCCAGAGATACCCCTGGGTAGCATATTGGATTAATGGCAAATTACGGTATCCCCCAAAAGGAGCTAATAGTCTCCAGAGGGTTCCAGATCCCCCATTGCCTTATACAGGAGCATATAATGAGGATGGCATTAGAATGGTCAATAAGGATGGAGTCCAAGTGCCTTATAATAGTTTACATTTCATGGAAAGGCTAGCTCAAAGCAGACCTCTCTGGTGTTTATTAATTAAGGAACAAAAAAGGTTTACTATAGCTGGATTTCCTGTTTATCTCTCTTTACATGTTTGTTTTGGTGATCAAAAGGTGGTGGGATTGTTAGACACCTGTATTTCAGGTTTATTAATTTGCATAATTTCAATGAAGTTGTACAAAATAATTTCTTGACCAGAGAACAAAATCTCCTCTAATAAAATAGCCCCTGAATGTCTAAAAGTTGTTGGAGTAACAGCCCCACCTTTACCTTGAATAGGAATATATATCAAGTAGAATTAGACAGGCAAAGAAATAAGAAAAGCTAGTTAACTTTTACAAACTAAGCACGTGGAAACAGTTACCAGGGAGTCAGATGACAAATTCTGAGAACTTTAATAAATAATAAGACATTCAAACTCTGTACGTACAGCTACTTCTAATTGTCTGATGTATGGCTCTCCTGGTCAAAACAATCTCTGTTTAATATAATTAAATCTATGGAAACTTTCGTACTTTTCCTGGTTACCTTTGTATTAATTTTTTTCTGCTTCACCTAATCGCAAATGTCAATCACTGCCAAAAATGAAAGTATAAAAACCTGCTTGTACTTGCAATAAACGGAACAGAGCATCACCGTCCTTTGAGTCGTATTGTCGTCTGTCTCCCGTCACCGACGCCTTACCCACCTTTCAGGAAACCCTGGACCTAGCTGCGGCTGGACCGCAGCACTTCTCACTCACCATTATGGTTAGTTAGGCTGACGCCTTCTCCAGGGTGCCTCCCCCATGAAACCCTGAGCACACAGAGCCTGCTTCACAGTAACTCTTGCTGACGATCACAAATGCCATCAGTGCACTGGCCAGGGACACAGCTCAGTGGCCCTCCACAGATGGCTCCAAACCAGCTCTTTCTGCCCTGGCTCGTACAGCCACACACCCAGTGGTAGGCCACTGTGGTCCCCACTTCCAGACCTTTAGTTAAAATTTCGCCCTGACTGGTGTGGCTCAGTGGGTTGGGCACAAACCGAAAAGTCACCAGTTCAATTCCCGGTCAGGGCACATGCCTGGGTTGTAGATATGCGAGGGGCAACCAATGGATATTTTCCTTGCACTCCGATGCCTCTCTCGCTCTCCTTCTCCCTCCCTTCCCCTCTCTCTAAAAACAAAATCTTTAAAATCTCAAAAGGGGAAAGGACTCACTTGACTACATAGTATATCTCCAAGCATATTATCTTCATGATCAGGGCACAGGTCTCCAGGATGCTGGGCTGCGGAGGGAAAGGCAGAGCAGGCCCCAATCACGAGGGGAACCTCTTCCCAGGTGCACCCCCGCACAAGAACGCACGCCCTCTCGCGTGTGGGTGGGCACCTGGCTTGCGAGAGCACAAGTGTCAGGCCTACAGTGTCTCCAAGCGAGTGGAGATGACCACGGAGCCATCAGCACAGAGCAGGGCATGCCGCTGACCTTCCCCACGCAAGACCTCGGCGGGGGGGGGGGGGGGGGGGGGGGGGGGGGGGAAGCAAACTCTTCCCTGAGAAAGAAGTCTGCAGTGAAGGCAGCGCCCTGGCTGTTCACTTGGGGGAGGCATCACTCCCCCCGGCTCCGGCTCCCAGCCCAGCCTCGCCTCCCAGGGACTTTGGGTCACTGCCGGCCCGCCGCCACGGCTTACCTCGGAGGTCTCTGAGGGAGGGGAAAGCGTTCCAAACAGGGGACTGGTTAAATTCTCCCAGAACTTGGGTCTGAAAAGAAAACACATGTTGTAAATCACACTGCCTCTCACAGTCCTTTCTCCACCCCCTTCTGGTGGTCACCTCCCACTCCACCGCCCCAACCCGAACACGGTCTCAAAGGTCATGTGCTCCTCCAGAAAGGTGAAGGGTTCCACAGATTACGTGTGTTTTTGTGCTTCCTGTTAAGAAACACAGCTGCATCTCACGGAGGTGACCCGTAAACACCCCGGGGGCACCACGGCACATCTGAGACGGCCGCACACAGGAGAGCGAGGAGGGACGCAAGGCACGGGCTCCGCGCTCGGCCGTTTCGAAGCCCCTCCCACCGTGCAGCTAGCACGCAGACGGGAAGGTGCCGGCACTCTCACGTGAGCCTGCTGTTTCTCAAGAACAAGGGTTCTGGGGGTTGGCACAAGGCAGACACTCAAAGGGCGGGAAGTCTAAGGCCAGCACACCCCCACCTTAGAGTGAAGACGACGCCTGCCGGTGCAGCATTAAAGAGAGAATCGCTGAGAGAGACACTCCCACCCAGCGAGCGACCGGGGCGCCGGGCACTTTTTGCGCACGTGCACAGCGATGCGTCACAACAAACCACTAGGACGGGAGCTGTTGCCACCCCATCCGACAGACAAGAAGGTGAGCTCTGGTGGAGCCAGACCTACTTGGTCCTGAGCACCAGCATGGCACTGTCCCGCCGGTCCTGCCACAGGGCGTGCAGGAAGGCGATGGCCGCACGGTGCAGCAGGGGCGGGCACCAGTAGCGATCCTGCTGCTGGGAGTCGATGAGATCCAGCACCACGTGGAGACAGCTCCACTCCCCAAGGCTGAATTCCTGCAGGAGGGACAGGTGCGAGTTCAGGGCCACAGCCACCACCAGCCACTGCGCCCGCGGCGCCTGGCACCCGCCTCCCAGGGAGCAGTTCCCAGCTGCACCCCAGGGGCAGGCTCACCTTGGAGCCGTCACTGCCGTCCTTCACTTCAAGATTCAGAAACAGTTCGATGAGGCCCGGCTGCGTCTCCACTGCAACGGTGAGAAACTCCAGGATCATGACTTTGATGCGCATGTCCTCGATTCTGCTCTGCAACCGGGTCAGGAAGGCGTCGCGAATGGCAGCCGCGTCATTGCCCAAGCAGGCATACACTGACATCGGGGCCACCTGGTGAGACCGGGGCACACGGGCTCAGAGCTCCGTTTCTGGGAAAACAGGCTCCCACAGATGGACGCTGCAGAACTGTCAGAAAATGGCCAGGAAGGGAGACATCCGGACATATAGCTCCAGGCCAAAAGGGGCATCACCCCTAACTACAGCACAAGATGCCCAACGAGTCACAGGAGAAGCAGTAATTAAGTGAAAAGATGCACAGCCTCTCTCACGGTTACATAAATACAAAGAAAAAACGAGGCAATGCTGATTTGCCTGCTAGACTAGCAAAGAGTAAGGAACCAACGAAGCCGTGTGGCAAGGACACAAGACTTGGTGTCAGGAGTATGCACTGTTGCGCTCCTTTTTGGAGCATAATTTGGAAATGTCTATTAAAAATGTAAATGTTCACTGACATCTAATTTTTAGGAACTGTCAACAAAAGTTCACAGAGTTCCATGGATAATAATGCTTACTGCAGCACTGTCTGTAACAAAGAAAGATAGAAACTAGCCCAAATAAATACGGACGCGTCCACTCCACGGCATGCCGCGCCAGCACTAGGGAGAAGGGAGCAGCTCCAAACGCGCCCACACGGGAAGACTGCGAGGCCTGCTGCTAAGTGAAGGGAGATCGTCACGGAACGGTGTGTGGGGTGGAGCTCTACTCCCGAAAGGAGGAAAAGCTCACACCCACCCCCTCACTACGCAAGCACAGACAGAGACAAATCTGGGGCAGTGCGTACCAACCTGTCCATAGGCAATCTACAACGAGGGGTCAGAGGTACCTTAACTTTCTGTTACATTTATCTGTACCATTTACATAAATATGTTTAAATGAGTATGTAAGACTGTTGTAATCAGAAAGTACCCTCATAAAACACAATTTGTGAGTGTGTGTGTGTGGCTATGTCACTTTAAAAGTCAGACAGGTCTAGGCTGCTTCTCTTGGGAGAAGGCAAGAGTGGTCCCAAGCACGAGGTCAGTTTTCTGGGCTTCGGTTGGCTAAGCAGGACCCTACCGTGGCCAGACGTTTCAGCAGCTGGATGGCCAGACGAGGCAGAGCAGGGTCATGTTTGTGGTAAATGTATTTGGCAAGAACAGCAATGAGGTTGTTCCCATGGGCACCTGAAGAAGCACAGAAAACAGTTTAGACACCAAGTGTGCCTGATGCAAGCTCTGAAGAGAGGGTGCTGTTCAAAAAGGCTCATATATGCCCTGACCGGTCTGGCTCAGCTGGCTGGGCGTCGTCCCACAAAGCGAAAAGTCGCCGGTTCAATTCCTGGTCAGGGCACATGCCTGAGTCACAGGTTTGGTCCCCAGCTGGGGCGTGTATGGGAGGCAACCGATCGATGTTTCTCTCTCACATCGATGTTTCTCTCCCTCTTTTTCTCCGTCCCTTCCCCTCTCTCTAAAAATAAATAAATAAAAATCTTAAAAAAAAAGTCTCATATATGTGAGGGAATTTACTCTCAAGTACTTGGAGGGCCAGAGTGAATCCACGTGGCCCTATCATTCTCTTTTTTCAGTAGCCAAGTGGACAGGCAGGACTTGGGGAGGAGCAGCTCAATGCAATTCATTAACAGCAAAAAGAAATACATTTTCAAGAAAACAGGTAGTCATTTATCAAATAGGGCAGAAAAAGCTATCACACCAAAGCACTGCAGTGAAATGCAAAAAGCTTAGCCCCAAAACAATAGAGCTAGAACAGGTCTGAGACACATCCAGATACGTACTTGAGAATGAGGGAACCGGGCACCAAAGAGATCAAATGATTAGTGTAAGGTGGAAGAGTAGTAACAGTCAAAACTTAAATAGGAATTTCTGTGTTTTACAGATTGTAATTTAAATTTCATTATAATCTTATAAGGTAGATACTACTACTAGCCCCATTTTACGGATGAGAAACCTGAGGCAGAGATGTTCAGTAATGTGCCCAAGGTCACACAGCTGGCTGGAGCCACAATCTGAACCACGGCAGTCTGACTTTGAACATGTTATTGTCATCAGTAGGATGCAGAAATGAAGTAGGACCCAGTCCTCTTGTTTCTAAGTCCAGAATGGGAGTTGGTGATCGTTCCCAAACTTCAAGGAGTTAAGCAGAGAATACTGTTGACCTCTAAAAGCATGGAATGCCTAAGGAATGCACTCACGGGCAGTCGCTGGTAGGAAGAGAAATACATACCGTGCTGTGTGAGAGCCTGTTCCAAGGGAGACACCACATTGGAAGGAGGTTTCAGCCGAATGACATTGTTGGTGACGGAGAATGCCAGTTTCACTGTCTTGATCAGCAGCTGGCCCTGCCCCTGGCCCTCTGCCCCATCACTAGGGTGTCAAATGGAAACCAAAGTTGATTCAGACAACATGACTTCATTCACAACACAGGTGCTCTCATGAATTAGATTCCAACCATACCAGCCATAATCCCAGAGTTCAACAGCTTCTGTTAGAGGCCCCAGCCCAAACTAGGGGAGAGGAGGGGCCACCGACTCCCTTTGCTATGTACCAGTCTACACAGCACCACCAGGTTATATCGAGGCTGTGTCCAAGGCAGAACAAGGGTGCCTTTAAAACGCTACCGCACGCTAACTCACAATGCACTTCTCAGAGCATGCAGGCACAGTGAGAGTGGACGGGGAAAGCGGGAGGAGCCCCACCTGCGGGGCTGAGCAGCCATCACCATGTCGATGGTGTCCACGCCGATGCCCATGATACTGATAACGGTCTGTCCTGCTTCTGTATGGGCCAGGCTGCAGATGCAGAGGGACTGCAGGCTGGGGGCGTTGCTGGAAGACAGGTGCATCCTGAGTTACTAGGGAACCACCAAGCTCATTACTGGAAGGAAAAGCGATCGCCCAAGTCTAAGCAACTGGGAGTCAGTGATACAGATCAACTCTTGGCCAGATGACGGCACTCTGATCATTGTCTCTAAAGAGAATTCATCTTAAAGATCACCCCGAGAAACAATCTAGACATCCAGCAGTTAATGGACGTGCTTACTGAAATAAGTGATGATTAATTCACACAATGGAACGCACTGAACCATGAAAACAAGACAGATCTACCTGCAGTGTCATGGAAATAAAGTCACAGAGGAGTTGGCATAAGCGGAGAAAGAATACACACTAACTCGGTAACAGTCACCTCTGGAAACCAGGTTTACGAAGGGCATTTTGCCCTTAGTATTTTCCAATAAATACGCATAACTTTTGGAAAGATCGTACAAGCGATGTGTTAGCACCCAACAATCTCATTGGGAACAACCTTGCTCCCACTTCGTTTGCTCCTCTCTCTATGGGGGACCTGTGTGTGTGGCAGTGGCGAACGTCACCCGGCCCAACTCGGAAAACCGACGGGGAGCGAGTCGGCACACAGGCACTGAGCCCTCGGATGGGCTTTCCCGTGGGGAGTCGGGCCTGCACTGCACCTGGGCTGCTTGGAGCCTTGCTTTTCACTAGAACTCCCTCACCCTGAATTGAGGCAGCAAATGTTTACTGCACAGCTTTGAAGTAACTTCCCAAACTCTGTGCTAAACCTCCCAAGGACGGAGTGTAACCAGTCCAACCACCTTTCCCCTTGCATTTGCAAATATCCTTCTTCTAAGTAAATAGCAACATTCTTTCCTTTGTTATCTGTAAAAGGTAACCACCTAAAGCAAACCTTGGGAACCCTGCATAGTAAATGAGCACCATGTAATATGCCCAGAAAAGCAATAAAAGCCTGTCCAGGCAGGGATGGGGGCCCTCCCTCACTTAGACAGTGGCCATGCTGCCCCCTTTTCTCCTCAGGACTTCTGCGGTCCGTGTGAATACATGGACCCCGCGGGCCAGATCCGTATCACCTCTCTCCACAGGGAGAAAGGGTAAAACAGTCCAGTGCAGCAAATCAGAACCCCAAGAGATGGCTCTGGGCTCAGCCTGGGGAAGGACGAGACGGCTCTGCACAGCAGAAGCCCACGCTCCCCTCGGTGAGCGGTGGCATCCAGGAGCACCAAGCTCTGGCAATCTCCCCCTCATACCTGCTGTGCAGGTCTGTCTCATGGCACAGGTTCAGTATCGCGTGGATCAGCTCCAGGATCAGGCAACCTGGACTCCAGGAAAGACAGAGGAATGATTTGGCCGTGGATGATGACTGTTATCCCAAAAGGGAAAGAAAGGTCTCCAGGGACCCAGAAACCCCCCAGACCTTGCTGCCCACGCTCTCCTTACCAATTTGTTCTCTCACACCGTGGGAGTTGTAGCGCCACTTGTGGTAGCTGGGAAGCATCTCCTTTAGCACAAACATGACGCAGGGCACCAGCCCTTGGCTCTGTGTACTACCAAGCTGTCCCTACAAGAAACCACAGTGTGAGGGTTTATGCCACTTAATTAAAAGTCACTTAGTTATTAGAGAGTTAACTTCCAAACCACAGGTCCAAAGAAAATCTGGGCAAACCTCAGTCTCCAGCGAAAAAGAAACAGAAACATCAGAGCGCTCTAGTTCAAGGAGTCCAAGGGGAAGGGTTCTATAAAGGACTAAAGGACAATGTGACACCGTCACAAAAGGCACCTACATGAAGGAGAGAGATAAAGGCCAGAGCTGGGCAGAAAGGAGGTACCTTAAACCTAAGGTTATGGGACCGCTGATAATGGAGAACACCCATTTCAGAGTCGCCAGCCCACTGCTGGAGGACCAGGAAGGAGATCTGATACTCAAAATTCTGTCCTAATGGTACTTGTTAACATCAGCTTCCTTACTTTAAAAATGGGGATTCTGCCCTGGCTGGTGCAGCTCAGTGGATTGAGCGATGACTACAAACCAAAGTGTTTCAGGTTCAGTTTCCAGTCAGGGCACATGACTGGGTTGCAGGCTGGGTGCCCAGTGGGGGGGCGCGAGAGAGGCAACCACACATTGATATTTCATTTCCCCCTCTCTCTGAAAATAAATAAATAAAAATTTTTAAAAAATAATAAAAAAAATGGGGATTCTGCCTTTGCTGGTGTGGCTCAGTGGATTGAGTACTGACCGGCCTGCGAATCAAAGGGTCGTTGGTTCAATTCGCAGTCAGGGCACATGACTGGGTTGCAGGCTAGGTCCCCAGTAGAGGGCGTGTGAGAGGCAACATAAATCAACCAATGAATGCATGAATGGGGTGGGACAACAAATCAATGTCTCTTTCTCTCTCCCTCCCTTCCTCTAAAATCAATAAACAAAAGTTTTAAAAAATAAATAAAAATGGGGATTTTTTTATATACAAACATCTATACTGACATCCCATCTCTGTAAAGGACTGTTGCTCTCTTCCGGAGCATTCACGACTAATTCCTGCAGGCAGGACGTGTGACAAGTGCTTCCCACGTATGCCCCCTCACAACTCCAAGGGGGAGACCACTGATCATTTCTACTTCTGAGGCTGAGAAACTCTGCACTTGCCCAAGGTCATGCAGCTAGTAAGCAGTCAGCCTGAAATATAAACTTGACTCTCTCTGACTCTAAAATCCATGCTATAGCAGTATTTTTATTTATTTTTAATATATTTTATTGATTATGCCATTACAGTTGTCCCATTTTCCCCTCTTCATTCCCTTCCACCCTGCACACCCCCTCCCACCCACATTCTTCCCCTTTAGTTCATGTCCACGTGTCATGTATATAAGTTCTTTGGCTTCTACATTTCCCATACTGTTCTTCTATAGCAGTACTTTTCAAACAGTGTTTTCATCCGTTAGTGAAGCAATTTTCAGCCACTTTCATCTCATGGCACAAATTAATTACTAAAATTCTACAACATACCAAAAAAGGTATTTTATGCTGATCTGACAAAAAAATAGGTATAATTTTGACTCATTCACACTGGACAACTAACTATTGCTGTGTTGGCCGCTGCCATTTTTTAAAAACTTGGCAATCTAAGGCAACAGAGGCCAGCGCCCCTGACAGAAGGGTCAGGTATCGCACGCTGTAAAAATTTCTGTGGCGCACCAGTTGAAAATCGCTGCATTAGTGGGTTTCAAGATCAGCTTCTTAGAAAATGTCAAAGTGAATCTTGTGTGTTAAGAGTAGTGTCACATTGTGAAACTTTGCTTTAGGAATGTACATACACACACGGATCTACTGGCATGTGATGTAAAATGCATGTGTTGCCTTGGGCTACAGTCAAAATAGCGTGATAGTCAGTGTACTGCAGACTGCCTCTGAGTAGTAAATACACTAACAGAGAGAAAGCACCTACTACAGAGTCCGGCACACAGTAAAGATGCAAATCATACCAACTACAAGGCGGAGACCAAAAACCCCCGGAATTTATTTTTAAAAATTGTGTATTTATTCTTACATATTTAAACTTCAGTCACCTTCAAAGTACTGTATTTTGCCGTGTATAATGAGCATTTTTTTGCCCAAATTATTGAGGGAAAAATAACGATGCACATTATACATGGGCAGTAACAATTTCATATCTATGTCAATGTTTTTAATTCTTTTATTTATGCTTTTGCACTAAAAATGTAACTCTAGCCCTGGCTGGTGTGTCTCAGTGGCTGAGTGCCAGTCTGCGAACCAAAGGGTCACTGGTTTGATTCCCAGTCAGGGTACATGCCTGGGTTATGGATAGCTCCCAGCAGTGGGTGTGCAAGAAGCAACCACACATTGATGTTTCTCTCCCTCTTTCCTTCCTTTCCCCTCTAAAAATAAATAAATAAATAAAATATTTTTAAAAGTGTAAGTGTAGAAAACGTGGGTGGGCCTTATACCCAGCAAACTATGGTATTCTCCATCTGATGTACTACATCTATCCAGCTGTTTTTTCCACTGCTCAAAACCGTTTTTGAACTTATCAGTTCTGATGCCTTTTAGTGCTTCTGCCATTTTTTGTTTCACCTCTTCCACACCAACAAAACATTTCCCTTTGAGGACTTTTTTATCCATGGAAACAAAAAAAGTCGATTAGGGCAAGATCGGGTGACTAGGGAGGGTGGGGCAGGGGGTCATGCCATTTTTGGTCAACACCTGCTGGACAGTCAGTGCGGTGTGGGCAGGTACGCCCATGTATCACCCATCATGAAATGGGCAAATGCACTGGAAGTCCTCAAAAAACTTCACTGAAGCCGAGCGCAGCCTCTCAGGAGAACGCCAGCTGGTGCACTGACACTGATGGGTTCCTGTGTGTCCTAAGTCACCTAGCGGGGAGGCCTGTACTACAAGGAGTCCACCCCCCAGAAGATAATTCTGGTAGTTTGGAGGTCCCCCCCTTGTTCTGTCACCATAATTTCAGGACAATGTCCTGCCTGCAGACAAGATGACAACAGTAGCAGGGGGTAGGCGATCTATTCCACATGTTTCCATCTGGCCAGAATTTACCTTGACAAGGGTGGTGATCAACCGCAGAAAGGCAACAGTGACCCCGTACTCGCCCTGGGGCTGCTCACAGTTCATCAGGAGCGTTCCGTACCCTCCGGCATTCATTCCCTCCGCACTGGGGAAAGACAGACAGAGGCAGAGGGAAAAAAGTGATGGGGTGATTTCACGGCTGCAAGAAACTAATCACAGAACATTCTTATTGTTAGGTGGCTTAGGCATAAAATGAGAAAGGTTTGCAAAGGAATTAATTAAATTAGGCAATTTTATACCCAGGGTAAACAAGAACATGTTTTATTGGTACTGGGTTGGCCAAAAAGTTCATTTGTTTTTTTCTGTAAGATGGCTCTAGTAGCACTTAGTTGTCTTTAACTTCATTTGAAGTAATTTTGTTAGATTGTATCGTGACAGCTGTCATATCAGCGTGCATTTAAAAAACATCAAAATTGGTGAGTTTTTGTGTAGCCATTTTAACACTGAAGATGGAAGAAAATACGGAACATCTGCAGCACATTATGCTTTATGTTTTCAGGAAAGGCAAAAACGCAACTGAGACACACAAAAAAGATGTGTGCAGTGCATGGAGAAGGTGCTGTGTCTGATCAAACACGTCAAAGTGGTTTGCAAAGTTTTGTGCTAGAGATTTCTCAGTGGATAATGCTCTAGTCAGGTAGACCAGCTGAACTTTAGATAGTGATTGAATCAAGACATTAATTGAGAATAATCAACATTATACCACACAGCAGATAGCTGACATTTTCAAAATATTCATATCAATAAATTTATTAGTGAAAATGAAAAATGTGTCTTTTTTTGGAAAAAAATCATATGGACTTTTTGGCCAACACAATATATAACCTCAAGAGGTTTCAAGTGAAGCATCAAACAAACACCAAGGAAACATCACTGTCTCACAAGCAAGAGAGGGAGCAAGGAGAGTGCGCAGGCGGTAAGGCGGACCTGTGCGTTAGTGACCGGCCCATCAGGAGAGCTGGGGTGGGCACGCGACAAGGAAAAGAGCAGAATGATTCTGGCTTAAGACAAGGAAGCCAAGTCTCTGGACGCAGACACCTCTGGCTTCTCTGGGGTGAAAAGTTAATTTAATCAGGCGCAGAGGCGCTCCTTTAAGACCAACAAAGCCGAAATGCCCACGGTGCTCCCAGGGCACAGCAGTACTCTGCCCTCTCTAAGACCCGGCTCACCTAATCATCTGACTCATGTTGGAGACCTGCTGGGCCACGAATGGTAAAAAGCCCGTGTGACGAAGATCAGTCCAGACCTGAGAAGGGAAAAGAAGAGTCCAATGTCCCTGTGTCCTCAGGTCTACACCAAGCGCAACATTTTGGGGCTGTTCTGAAGACTTGGCGTCTCACCTTTGCTGGGTTCCGGGCAGCCAACACAGTCAAGCAATTGACACAGGAAGCAATGACATCCACAGGCGGGGAGATCACCGTCGTTAACCTGGATGGAGAACAGGGCACTATACTCAGTGAAGTGAGTAATGCGACTTGTTCCATCACAGATATTTTCCAGTTCTCTCTTCCCAAGTCCTTCCTCTCAGCAGGGATGTTGGGGGAAAAAATATAAAGCTCTCAGCTGGGGACAGTTGGTACACCTGGGCTTCCCACAGATGAACACCTGTGCACTTGAATGCCATGGGTGTGTGACCAGACACTCACCGCTGCAGCAGCATGTAGATGCGAGACGTGATGGGCAGGAGACAGTCTGCTATGGACAGATCCGTACTGATGACCTTATGGACCAGATCAATGATGGGTTTGACCCGCTGGCAGTGCTGAATCACATCTAGGGGAAAGGAAGCCTGTGAGCTCGTGGAAAACAATTCCTTTCAGGTCACTGAGTAGTCTCTGAGACCCAGATAAACAAATTATACTAATCGTAACCTGGATGCTTCTGAGATTTATTTTGAAATTCTCTGTCTGTCCTCCAAATCCTCTAAGAATGTCCATTCTTCCTCCCCACAACGACGTCCCCCACAGCTGCCCTCACCTGCAGTGGAGACGACATGAAGCAGCATCTCAATCTCACAGGTGAAGAGGGTCCAGCTGCTGTACGAGTACTCCCAGCGCACCAGGTAGGCCCTGTCGTCCAGCATCACTTGGCCCACAGTGCCTTGAGGTATGCGAAGATTGGTCTGACCCCCTAGGGAGGGGGGAAGAGAAACTGGTGTAATGTCTGAGGACACAACCGGAGGGTGACTCCTATACCGGACACCAATACCGAATCACACAGAGATACACAGACTCTCTTCCTAGTACCTAACATTGCTACAACCTTTTCCATTAAAAAAACAAACAAACAAACAAAAAAGCACTCCAAGCCTGACCAGTGCAGCTCAGCTGGTTAGGCGTCATCCTGCAAAGTGAAAGGTTCCTGGTCCAGCTCCTGGGCAGGGCTTGGAGTTGCAGCTTTAGTCCCCAGTTGGGGGGCTGTGAGAGAGGCAACCCATCAATGTCTCTCTCCTTCTTTCTCCCTCCCTTTCCCTCTCTCTATAAATAAATAAAATCTTTTTAAAAATCCAGTAACAAAAACAACCCTCTCTTTTCATGTGGGGAAGTGAGCCTTCCACATGCCCGAAAACAGCCGAGTGCAGAGAGTGATATTCCGTTCCCACGGTCACCGTGGGAAGACCACCTTCCGGGACTAGCGGTCGCTGGGGAGTCGGTGGTGGTGCTGGGCTTAGAGAACAAGGCTGTTCCCTCTACATTTTGCTCCGTGAGCACCTGGACTACACATAAGCTTACAGGTTTTATCTGGTCACTGTTACATACTGCCAGTATGAAAATAAATTGCTACAACTTTTTTCTACCAGTTGACACTATTCTAACTTTTAAGTTATTTTTTAAATTGTAGTAAAACATACATAAAATGTACCTTTGTAACTATTTTAAGTGCACAGTCCGGTGGCATTGAGCACATTCCCACTGCGCACAACTGTCACCACCATCCATCTCCAGACCTTTTCTCATCGTGCAAAGCTGAAACTGTCCCCATCACCTAGTAATTCCCTGCTCCTCCTCCCCTCAGCCCCCGTCACCCACCGCTCTACTCTGTCTCAGTGAATTTGACCAAGTACCTCATCTGAGTGGAATCACACCATATCTGTCCTCTTGTGACTTATTCACTTAGCACGTCTTCTAGATTCACCCACGTTATAGCATGTGTCAGAATTCCCCTCCTTTTTAAGGCTGAATAATATTCCACTACATACACAAACACACAGAGACACACCTTTTGTTCATCCATTTCATATGTCGGTGGACATGTACTTAAGACCTTTATCATGTATACCCTTTTACCCAGCAATCGCACTCTGGGGACTCTATGTACTACAAACAAAAGCACCAGTGTATAAAGGCCTATGTACCAAATGTAGCACTGTTTGCAGTGGCAAAACCCAGATACAGCCTCTATGTCCTTTAGAAGGAAAAAGATAAAAAATAACAGGACATCAAGGATAATTATGTAGTTACTAAAAAGAACGAGTCAGACCCCTCTGTAGTAAGAGTAGCTTCTAGATGAGCCTGTGAGAGTAGGCGGAAGCGTGCAGAAGGGCACACACCGCACTTCAGCACCGATTCTCTACCGGAGACAGGCGTGGGGAAAGAGAAACTTTTTATATAATGTACCTCTGCACTGTTTCCCTTGTCATACAAAATGAATTATCTTTTTTAAATAAAGCAATCCAATGGTGTCAAACAGTGAGAAACTGATGAATAATTTATCAACAGATCAACAAGAACAGCAGAGGGAAGGGGGCTGCTTTAAGGGCAGCTCGCATTAAATAGTTGAAACAGAAACGACGTGCGAAGAGATGAGGTCCAAACAGAAATCAGCGGAAAAGTGGTTACGGAACCAGGGTCTCCTTATTTATCTTACCAAGCGGGTAAAGGAGTTTGGGTGTCTGCCTCCGCCACAGGGTTCCATCTTCGTGGGAGATCACATCGTGGGGCTTGTGCTTATAAAGCTCATTGTAGAAAGACATCTTATCCAAGAAACTGTACACCTGCCAACGTGCAGAAAAGAACCCAGCCACACACTTACCTAGGGCACGTGCTGAAGGGTCCCACACACCCACCACTGTCACTCTTCTTGGAGCTGCCTCTGCACTGCTTGCCAAATCTTCACCATTCTCTAGTACCCAAGTCCAGCCCGCCCCCCACCCTCCACAGATAATTGCCTTTCCTGAACAGTAGGGTCTTTCCTATTCAAATAGCATTTACTATATACCACCTGGCTTCATTGGTTATTTATTTCTTATTTCTATTACCTTCCAACTAGATATTAAGGAACTTCATATTTTGTCTTATTCCAACATTATCTACAGTAGGTACTTAATGAAAACATTTGGATTTAATTTTATAGAACTGAGGTACTATCTTTAGCATTTTCATTTAACCTCAGACTAATTCTTGCCGTGGCAGTAGGATTTCAATACGCAAAGCAAAAAGGACCCCTAAAACTACCCCCCACCCTCTGCAGACATCCAACTGAACCACCTACCTTTTTGGCAGTAGACTTCCCTGACACGAGGGCTCGCAGCAACTGCAGGAGCGGGGAGAGGAGATGGGGAAACATTCCACACACACTGTCCAGAATGATCCCGAGACCAGAGGTTGGCTCCTGTCGTGGAAGGGGAGAAATCACGGACATTCCCTTTGTCTACAAATTAACATATCCCCAAACTGCCCGGCCATCATCAGAAATTCTAAAATTAACCCTTTCCTTTAGGCAGACTCCCTAACAATGTCAGACTTCCTCATTTCCACTGAAAAAGGCTACTGAGAAATGATTTGAGGACCCATAAAAAGACTGCTTACTGCTCCCAGTGACCTCTCCCAGCCACCCTCACTACAGAAGGACAGCCTTGCTCGCCTTTGCATGACATGTTTTCACTGAGGTGAAAAGCACCCAACCAGTTAAAATATACTCTGGCATCTCATTGGGATTGCAGCCTCCAACAGTTATAGCAATGGGAGCATTTGAGATCCTGTTCCTTGGCATATGTCTTAATTTGTCTCGAATAAACTCATAAAAACTCTCCAAAAAAAAAGAGTTACAGCAGTACTGCTGCCTGAAATGCCCAATGTGAAAAGACTTAGCAGGCAGAACAGATAACACACTGGACATCACCATGGGCGACGGAATCAGGTCGGACAGAACCGGCCCCAGTCCTGGCTGTCTGACTATGTGGGTGACCTGGGACAAGCCACTTCACGTTGCTCAGCATCACCTTTCCTTACATGCAAAATGGTGACCACAATACCATCTATTTTACAGATTTTTGGTAAAGATTAAATAAGAAAATGGACATAAAATGCTTAGTGTGAGACCTTTCACAAAGTAAGTGCTTGATAAGCACGCCCGCTGCAGAGAGCACCCCAGCATGATGCCCTCTGACATACTTACTGTTCCCCAGAATAGCTCTGGGAGCGAAGGGTCTGCCAAGACTTCACACGCTGTGTCGATCACATCCTGTTGAGGGAGGGGAAAAATGGCTTACTTCCCTTAGTTGGACCAGCCTTTTTTATTTTTTTTACCTTATTCTGTTGAAATAAAAACACCAATGATACCTCATACAGTATGTCAGAAAGAACTCTGGGTTTAAAAAATAACAATACCCTCCATCTAGAGTGTGTGTTCTATCTGTTGTGTATGTCAGGCAAATTAAACTGAATTTCACATTCTTTATAAAATTGTGACAATATTATTCGCTTCACATTATTATTGTAAGTATTAAATGCAATAATGTGCGGGGAAGTGAGCCGTAAATTTTCAAATGCCACGTAAATGAACCCATTACTAGGGTCAGCTAAACTGTTCTAGATGACAATAATGCCTCTTACACTTTTTTATCCTCAGCATCTAGCCCAGAACTAGGCACACAATGGGACTCTAATAAAGTCCTACAAAGTAATTTTTTAAAAAAATCCAAATACTAGGACTTTTGTAACCCCAGTATGTTAATGCCAATCCTCCAGGGGTATAGTACGGTCCAAATGTGGCAAAGGATGCAAAAGTTGTTCTAAACCTCTAGAGCTTTGGAAATTGAGTCTTTCAATTAACACCAATTTTTTCTCTACAATGACAACAAATTTTCATCAGTTTCATCAATTTCTTCAATTTTTGAAACAAGTTCCTAATTATTAAAAATGAATACAATGATTTAGTTATAATAAACTCCTTAAACACCATTTCCCACTGAAAGAAACCCGGGCTCCTTGGAGAAATGGCAGATTCCAGACACAGAGCAAGAATTGTATAAGATAATCCTGGAACAGTTTGTTACATCAAAAAGCAACAGAGCTATCAAAATATGTGAGGGTAGGGTTATACAGGTTCAGAAGCTAATCTAAATAAGCTCTCACGGACCAGAGAGGGGGCAATCTGAGCATAAGAATAAGTGCAATGGATTAAATTAAGACAAAGCTAACAGGTTTAAATCATAAGCTCACAATGATATGTCAAAAATTTAAAATCCTTGCAAACCACTTTGGAGAATAATAGGGAAAACAGAAATACAGGAGAAGAAGCCGAGTATCAAAGAGTTAATGAAAGCAAATTTCTTTTTTTTAAAATTGAGATATAATTGACATACATTATATTAGTTTCAGATGTACATAATGATCCACTATTTTATACATTACGAAACAAATGTTCTGACCACTAATGTGGCTTGTGGCTACCATGGTGGACAGGATGGTTAAAGACTCAAAGAAACTTGACAGACTTATTAACTAGTAACATGCAGACCTCATTTATTTAGTCCCTGATCCAAAGAAACAAATTTATGACATTTATAACTAGAAATCTGAATCTTGATTTGATGTATAAAGATATGGTTTTTAAGATATAATAGTAATTATGAAGTTTTACTAAAATATTCACAGATGAAATAATAGATGGATTTTGCTTCAAAATAATCAAGAAGGGGATGGGGCAAAAATGTGTTAAGATCAACTCTGACAGTGGTGATAAGATCATGAAGATTCATTATATAATTTTTTAAAAAGATTTTATTTATTTTTAGAGAGAAGGGAAAGGAGGGAGAAAGAGAGGGAGAGAAACATCAATGTGTGGTTGCCTCTCATGTGGCCCCCACTAGGGACCTGGCCTGCAACCCAGGCATGTGCCCTGACTGGGAATCGAACTAGCGACCCTTTGGTTTGCAGCCTGCGCTCAATTCACTGAGCTACACCAGCCAGGGCCTCATTATACAATTTTGTCTACTTTGGTGTAAGTTTGAAATATTTCATTTAAAAAATACTGCAAAAATATTTATTAGCACCCACAGGTTTTAGAACAGAGTGAAAAAAATGAGGTTACAAAATAGTATCTACATTGTGATTACATTTCTAGAGAAGAACTTAAATTATGATTTTGTGTATATATGCAGAAAATATTTGAAAGGGAATCCATGAAAATGTTAACAGGTTATCTTTTGTGGTGGGATTACACTTTTTATCAGCACTTTCTGATTTTTGTGTCTTTAGTCTGTATCATTTGTATAACGCAAAGAATGAAAACAAACAGCAATAAACAAATTACACCTGAGGGACACGGTGTGTGGTTATCAGCTCCACAGCGGTACCTTGGGGATCTGACTGCAGAGCTGGGTGGGCCGTGTAGCTAGCCTCACGAAAGCCAGGCACTGACCTGCTGATTGCCCAGTGTGTGCAGCTCCAGCGAGGTCAGAGCGAAAGACAGGAGCCCGTAGACACACATGCACGCGGTGCTGGTGGTGCACTGTAATGGCAAAGGGGCAGGTGAGCAATGCTGAACGATGCAACTCTTCCCCGGGTTCTGCACAACCCTACCACATTAACACAGTCCCTGTGCGTAAACGGGAAGGGAATCCAAGGCTTCATAACATCCCTAATTTAGTCTCAAGATCAGGAAGACAAAGGGAGAAGAAAAACAGGAACCAAAAATATTGCAAGATAAGAATAAAACCGAAAGGGAATCGTTTTCAAAATGGCCCAAGTTTTAATAAGAAAACCACATCCAGCTTGCAGAAAGAACAGAATCTCCACGTGCTAATATGAACTGTGCAGCTGCCTGAACTGTCACTAAGGTAAACCAACCAGTGCCCACAGTGGGGCCTGCGGGCTGAGGTTTCACGTCAGCACGTCAAAACAAGCCGACTAAACTGTGCCCTTCAAATTAGTGCTGAACACAAAACTCCACAGAATGTCTAGTTCATCCTGTTGCAGCGGAATGAGTAGGCACCCCAAAAAGATTTCTCTAGTCAGTACCACCAGAGCTATCTTCTAGGAGATGTATACTGGTAAAGAGTAAGACATAGATAGTGGGTACAAACTGTATCCACCACTAAGTGGCAATTATTGTTCCCGTGAGCAAATTTCATCTCCATGAATTTCAATTTCCTAATGCAAAACACAGGATGATAATCCACAGTGCAAAGCAGTGGTACAAGAATGAAGTAAGATGATATACAGGAGGTGCTGAGCAGTGTCTGTAAAGCTCAGTGATAACATTACTATCATTACCCATGTCAGGATGACAATTATTACTATTATCATCATTCATTAATGAGTTTCCTCCCTGCTCTTTGCCCATTCTCATGCTCAAACACTAGCAGCCGGAGTCTCACATCATTTCCTCCAACAGCCAGTGAGCGGAGCAGTCGGGTCAAGTACTGAAACACATTCAGCTGGATGGCCGTGCCACCAATTTTCCGGACAACACTGCTGGTCTCTTCTGGACTCAGGGTGTGGCGGAGGAGAGCCCAGGCCAAAAGCACTGGGGCATGATGTGGAATGTCCCCAAAGGTCAACATCAAACGGTCCATATCCTAATGGGAGGAAGAAAACGTCTGTGTCACTAAACAGAAAGGATCAGGACCCCTCTGCGAGGCCCTGCACCTGCTGCAAGCCTCCCACTCAGCCACGCGGCCCCTCTCCCCGACTGTGGCAGTTTACTCCTCCCCCACCCCCACCCCCACCCACTTCACTAATAAATGCCTCAAGTGCTCTTCCCTTTCTCCACACTTTCCTTCTGATTTTAAGTAGTCTTAATCTAAGTTTATAAAATTCACATTCAAATGGAGACTCCTTGGAAAATTCCCCCTGATCCTTGCACTTTCTCTGCTTTCTCCTCATTTTCTATCTTTCTAACCACCCCATCTCAGAGTTCCTCCCCCTCCTCTGCCTTCGCAGGCTCCGTAAATACAAACATCCCCCCGAGCTCTGTCCCTGGGCCTCCTGTGTCATTACATGCTCTCCCTGAGTGACCTGACTTGCTCTCACAGGCTCCACTGTCACCTCTGTGCAGACAACTGGCAAACCTGAGATTTCTCCCAGGTCCAATTAACTTCATAACAATGCGGCACCTCCAGTTCCACAACGAGGGAAACTTCATGCAGCAGTCCAGTGCAGCGGTTAAAAACGCATTACTAACTACAAAAGGTCTGAAAAGAGAGAAGAGGCTGCTGCGTGTTCACCTGACAGATAAGCCCATCCTGGGCAAACTGGTGCAGTTCTCTTCTGTCGTCCAGCGCGCACTTGTGCAAGGACTCGATGTCCATGCCTTCCACCAGGATGAGGGCGCTGAAGTAGCTGGAAAGGAAACCAGTATCATGGAGTCATGGGTGCTACGCTAGCCTCGTTGGAAATAGGTGAAATGTAAGACACAATATTTGAAAAATTATCATTGAGTTATTTTGCATTCTTTTTCACACTAAGTATTCTAAATCCAGTATGTATTTTAAACTTCCAGCACATCCCAATTTGCCCAGCTGTTATATATTTTTTTTATCCTCACTTGAGGATATGTTTATTGATTCTAGGGAGCGAGAAGTGGGGAGATAGAGGGGAGGGGAGGGAGGACAGAAAAGAGAGGAGAGAGAGACAGACAGACAGACAGACATTCCCACACACACCCAGACCAGGGATCAAACACGCAGCCTAGGTGTGTGGCCTGACCACTAGTCTCCCGCACAACATTTTGGTGTATGGGAGGGTGCTCCAACCGCGCCGCTCAGCCAGCGACAGTCACGGGCGGCTTGTGCTCACCAAAGCACAGATCAAGTCCTGAAGGTTTCTACAGCCACCAGTTGCTTCTGACCCTGATGAGCTGTCTCACTGCTTCCGTGTGCATATTTGTCCACAGACAGAATGGGACTCAAATGCAAATATATCCATTGCCATAAAATTCAAAGTCCATAAAATGATTCCAAAGACAGCAGGGAACGAAATCTGCCTTATTTATCGTAGTCTTAGTGACTGACTGCACAGTGCCTGGACTGCAATGGGCGCTCAACAAGTATCTTGTTGAATGAGTGGACAAACCTCCTAGATAAGACAGTGAAGAACAGAAGAGAATGCAACTCTTATTCTGAAAGATGTCCTCTCAATCCCAGTCTTGACTCCCTATGCGACCTAGAACATGGTAGCACACCCATCTATTTCCTCCCGCATTGAGAAAAAAGTATGCCTCCCCTCACCCATCCACAGGACTGTAATATCAATATAACATAACACAACACTGTAAGTTCTATGACTTCAATTCATCCAGACTTACCCAATCCGATCCACAAAAGGATCCATAGTCTCATCCACCAGGTGCCTGTTGGTCTGCCTACTACCAAATCCTTGCTCTTTAAACATCTTGGTTAATACCAACAGGTCACTTGGTGCCATTTCAAAATATGCATAATAAAGGAAAATAATTTCTAGCAGCATGGACTGTTCCCGAAGGCACTGGACAAACCAGCGAGACACCTGGCGCTCAGTCTTCACAACCAATGAGGAAAAAAGGGGAGAGAAACAAAATCAGATTTAAAAATGTATTTAAATTTTTTATTTTTACTAGGTAATACATGTGTAGTACTCTGCCTTACCCACAGAGAATACGCTCCAAGACCCTCAGTAGATGCCTAAAACCGTGGATGGTACTGAACCCTATATATACTACGTTTTTTCCTTTACATAATTAACCTTTGATAAAGTTTAATTTATGAATTAGGCACAGTAAGAGATTAACAATAACTGACACTGAAATAGAACAAATGTAAGAATACACGTAATGAAATCAATGTGAAAGTGGCATAATTCTAAAGTGCGGGCTCCTTCTACGCAAGCACTGTGACGCCGTGCCGGCTGCCCGACAGCTAAGGCTGCTCAGGGGCCAACCGGACGAGGACGGTTCACTCTCTGGTGGGACAGCGTACAGCAGCCGGACACTGCCCATCACACCACCCAGAACACGGTGAGATTTAAAACTTATGAATTGTTTATTTCTGGAATTTCCCATTTAATATTTTTGGACCATGGTTGACCATGAGTAACTGATAGATTACTATGCAACTCTAAAATGGAATGAAAAAGAAAGGAATTGTTAACACACTAAAGGACAGAAAGCAAACCCACAGATAAGGGGAGGCTACTGTATAAGAATAGGGTAAAAAAAGTTCCCCTCCCTATGATTCCGATTGACCATCCAAATCTCTCCCCAGAGACAACCGCTACCAGAGGCTTCTGTCTCTCCTTCCAGTAATAAGCCATACACTTAAATTCATTCATCCTAGCGTGTCTGTCTATCCATCAATGCACGCATCCATCCATCCCTCAATCTCTAAGCCAAATAATGTATTACACAAACTATTCTGCACCCTATTTATTCACTGGACAATGTACCTTACAGATTATTTGCTCTAATAGTGCATTAACAATTCCCTTATTTTTCATTTCATTTTAGAACTGCATAGTAATCTATCAATCTGTCCCTCCACTATTTTTAATAAATGTCACATATTACTCCACTACATGGAAATGCCATAATTTATTTAACCAGCCCACTTGGAAGGGCCCTTAGGTTATTAGCACTCTTTTGCTATTAAAATCAATGCCATGTGACTGACAGAACAACTACACAAAAATCAGCAAACACACAGGGGAGCTAAACAATCTTGACCTGACATTTATAGACCACCGCACCTACTACTGTCAAATACACATTCTTTTCATGTGTACAAGGGAAATTCACGAAAACAGGTCATGTGATGGGTCCTACACCATGGGGTAGTAAATTTAAAACATGGCAATAATACAGATTATGTTCTTTGATCATAAAGAAATCAAAGTTTGGTAATTAAACAACACAATTCTAAATAATACAAGGGTCAAAGAAAACCAAAAGGGAAATTAGAAACTATTTTGAACTGAATGATAATGGAAAACAAAACATTCAGGGGGGAATGGGTAGGGATTACAGGAACAAATTTGGAGGACACATGGACAAAAACTAAGGGTGGGGGGTAATGGGGGGAAGGGAGGAGGGTTGGGTGGAGGGGCTGAAACGGGAGTAGGGGGCAGAAAACTGTACTTGAACAATGATTGAAAAAAAAAAAAAAAAAAAAAAAAAAAAAAAAAAAAAAAAGAAAACAAAACAAAACAAACAAAACAAAAAAAACATCAAAATTTGTGGACTGCCCTGGCTGGCGTAGCTCAGTGGATTGAGCGTGGGCTGCGAACCAAAGTGTCGCAGGTTCGATTCCCAGTTAGGGTACATGCCTGGGTTGCAGGCCACGGCCCCCAGCAACCGCACATTGATGTTTCTCTCTCTATCTCCCTCCCTTCCCTCTCTAAAAAATAAATAAATAAAATCTTTAAAAAATGTTAAAAAAAAATTTGTGGACTGAAGATGGAGGCATAAAAACACGGCTCGCCTCCTCACACAACCACATCAAAATTACAACTAAAAACACCATCACTTGGAACTGTCAGAAATCGAGTTGAATGAAAGTCTGACAACTACAAAATTAAAGAACCCACATCCACCCAGACTGGTAGGAGAGGCACAGATGTGGAACTCGCTGGTCCCACACCCACGTGTGGTAGATACAAACTCAGGAGGGGCATCTCAGGAGCAAGGAGTCCCAGCCCCACACCAGGCCCCCAGCCCAGGGTTCCAGTGCCAGGAAGATAAGTCCCCACAACTCTGGCTGCAAAAACCAGGAGGGACTGAGTTGGTGGAAGCAACTACTGGAGTCCCGAGCAGTTCCTTCAAAGAACCCACACACGGACTTACTCATTACTCAGACTCACTCCCTGTAAGCTCCAGCACTGGGGGAGCAGCTTGAAAGGCACCAGTAGCATGCATGGCATCAAGGTGAGAGCTAGGGGACAGCTTTCTCCCAGACAGAAGGTGGGCAGAGGTCATTGTCCCTTTTCTGAACCCTCCCCCATCAGAGCCACAGAGCTGGTAGGCTGGTGCCATACCTGAGACTCCATCAATGTGGCTAACACTGTTTGCCCTGCCCTGGAGATCCCCACAGACTCTGACCCACCCAACTCAGGGGCCCACACAAGCTGCTTTTCCATATGAATGGCTGGTCTTGGATCATGCTTTACAACTTCCTGAATCCTCTCAAACAAGCAACAGCCGGTCAGCGAGCCCTTAGTCCGCCCCACTGCTTGCCAGCCTGGCACTACCAGCAACTAGCCTAGATTCACAGGGTGGCTTTGCCTGGGAATCTCCAAGCCCAGCACAAGTGGCAGCCGACTCAGATGGCTGTGTAGCTCAGGCAGGGTGGACCCGGGCAAAACACAGGTGGGGGCTGACCTTGGCCCGCACCACCCAGGAAACCCCAGGGCCAGAGCACACAGTGGACAGCTACAGAGCATGTTGGAGCAACATCACCCTGCCCCTGCACAGCTGATCCTCCATGGAGGGTAGAGGCTGGTGGTAAGTGGTAACAGAAGGTACCTGCAGCTGACTTGCCTAGATAAATCCCTCCCACTGATCTGCCAACAGCAATCAAGGCCCAACTACAAGAGGAGGGTGTACTCAGCCCACACACACAAAGGGCTCACCTCGAATACCAGCTTGGGTGATAGGGGAGGCTGTGCCACTGGACCCTACAGGACACTTACTATGTTAGGCTATGCTACCAAGACAGGGAGTCATAGCAGCTCTACCTAATACATAAAACCAAGCCAACGGAAGCTGCCAAAATGTGGAGACAAAGAAACATGGCCCAAATGAAAAGACAGATCAAAACTCTAGAAGAAGTGTCCCAGGTTCGATTCCCAGCCAGGGTACATGCCTGGGTTGCAGGCTATAACCCCCAGCAACTGCACATTGATGTTTCTCTCTCTCTCTCTATTTCCCTCCCTTCCCTCTCTAAAAATAAATAAATATTAAAAAAAACACAACAACTCCAGAAGAAGAACTAAACAAAATGGAGATAAGCAATCTATCAGATGCAGAGTTTGAAACGCTGGTTATCAGCATGCTCAGGAAACTTAGTGAGGACCTCAACAGCATAAAAATGATCCAGTCAGAAACAAAGGATACACTATTTGAAATAAAGAACAATTTACAGGGGGAAAAAACAGTAGAGTGGATGAAGCTGAGAATCAGATCAATGATTTAGAACATAAAGAAGCAAAAAACAAGTGGAAAAAAGAATCTAAAAGATAAGGATGGTGTAAGCAGCCTCTGGGGCAATTTTAAAGGTTGCAACGTTCATATCACAGGATGCCAGAGAAAAAAGTAAGAAATTGGAGAACTATTTGAAAAAACAATGAAAGAAAACTTCCCTAATTTGGTGAAGGAAATAGACAAGCAAGTCCAGGAAGCAAAAAGAGTCCCAAACAAGATGGATGCAAAGAGGCCCACTCCAAAATACATCATAATTAAAATGCCAAAGGTTAAAGATAAAGAAAGAATCTTAAAAGAAGAGAAAATAACTTAGTTACCTACAGGGGAATTCCCATGAGACTGTCAGCTGATTTCTCAGAAGAATGCAGGCTAGAAGGGATTGGCAAAAAATATTCAAAGTCACGAAAAGCAAGGAGCTAGAGCCAAGACTGCTCCGCCCAGCAAAGCTATCATTTAGAAGGGAAGGGCAGATAAAGAGCTTCTTAGACAAGAAAAAAGTAGGGGAGTTCGCCATCACCAAACCTTTATTATATGAAATGTTAAAGGGACTTATTGAGAAAGAGGTCAAAACTATGAACAATAAAATGGCAATAAATACATACCTATCAACAGCTGAATCTAAAAAACTAAGCAAACAAGAACAAAGACAGAATCAAGGATACGGAGTGCATTTTGATGGGTGCCAGATGAGGGGCATGTGGAGGGTGAGTGAAGAGGTGAGGAGATTAAGAAGTACAGACAGGTAGTTACAGAATAGCCACGGGGATGTAAAGTACAGTACAGGAAACGGGGTATTCAAAGAATCTACACACAACATAGACATGAACAATGGTGTGGGGACTGCCTGAGGGAGTGGGGGGTACTGGGTAGTGGGGGGATATTGGTAGAGGGGGAATACTGGTACAACTATAATAGCATAATCAATAAAATATAATTTTAAAAAATTTGTGGACTGAAGCTAAAAGTCATGCTTAATGCAATAGAGTAATTAAAAAAGACCTATAATGTATTATCTAAGCTTTTACAATAAAAAAAATGAGAAAAAGAGAAAACTAAATCCAAAGTGAATAAAGAGAAATAATGAAGAGATCAATGAAATACAAAATGGAAAACCAACAGGGAAAACTGGTGACAAAACTCCTGTTATCAGAAATAAGTCAGGAGGCATCACTACAGATCCTACAGACAGTGAAAGAATGAACAAAGTATTAACAGCTTTATACAAGTAAATTTTTCTACTTAGATGAAATGGACAATTTCCTTTAAAGACACAAATTGCCAAAACTGACCCAAGAACAAACAGGAAACCTGAACAGCTATAATCAACTACAGAAAACTGAACCAGAATTTAAAGCTTTCCCACAAAGACAACTGTAGGCTAAGATGACTTCACTGGTAACTTCCATCACACACACAAGAACACAATAATGCCAATACTATACAAATTCTTTCAGAAAACGGAGAAGAATAAATACTGTCCACCTTATTTTTTAAGACCAATATTACTTTAATACCAAAACCAGACAAAGACATTACAGGAAAACTACATACGAATATCCCCCATGAACATAAGCACAAAGTTCCTTAACAAAAGGTTAATAAGCCAAATCCAATAATATATAAAAAGCAAAATATATCATGACTAAGTGCAGTTTACTGTAGGAATTCAAGACTGGTTTGACATCCCAAAACTCAATATATGCCACTGTATTAACAAAGTAAAAGAGAAAAACAATAAATTCATTTCAAAAGATGCAAAAGAAAATGGACAGAATTTAACACTCATTCCTGATAAAAAGTAAAACCAGCAAACTAAGACTAGAAGGGCATTTCCTCATTTGGTAAAGGACAACTGTACAAACAGTTTACAACAAGAACATCGTGGCGAAAGGCCGAATGCCTGCCACCTCAGACGAAGAACGAGGGCATAATGTCAGCACCCTGCCCACCCCTACCCAGCGCTCTCCTGGGGGTCCTGACCAGATAACACCGCAAGTGAGAAAATTACAAGACACAGATTTTAAAGTCAAACTGTTCTTATTTACAGATGACATTATCATGTATGTTAGAAAATCTTATTGGAATAAAATCTTAAAAAAAACTTACTATAAAGCTGTAATAATCAAGACAGTGTGATTTTGGCATAAGGACAGTGGACCAGAGACAGATCCGCACTTCCAGGTTCAACAGATATTATACGAAGGCGCCAAGATAATTCAATAGGAAAAGACAGTCTTTTCATTAAATGGTACTAGAAGAAAATACCTGTATGAGAAAACAGTGATTCTTGTCCCTTACCTCACACCATGCACAATAATTAACTAAGAATTAATTACAGATCTAAATATAACAGCTACAACTATAAAACTTGTAGAAGAAAACAAAATCTTTGCAAGATTGGGTTAGGCAAATAAAGATCTTTTAAACAAGGCCCAAAAGAGAAGAGTCAGAATACAAAAAACTGATAAAACAGACTTTATCAAAATTTAAAAATTTTGCCCTTAAAATACAGCTGAGAAAAAAAACAGAACGCCTATTTGTCAAAAGGCTTGTTTCCAGAACACAGAAAGCTTTTAAAATTCAGCAATAAGACAAATATGCCACTAAAAACAAATGGACCAAAGATCTGAATGAACACTTCACCAAAGAAGATATAAGCTAAAAAGCACGTGAAAAGATGCTCAACATCACTAGTCATCAGGGAAACGCAAATTAAAACCACAATGAGATACCACTATACACCTAGCAGAATGTCTAAAATTTTAAATGGTAACCAAAAAGTGTTGGTAAGGATATGAAGCAAAAAGAATTCAATGGTATAGCCACTACAAAAAAACCCAAACAGACTGCCAATGCCTTATGAAGATAAAAATATACCTTCACAAAATGACCCAACGATCTGACTCCCAGGTATTTATTTATCCAAGAGAAATAAAAACCTATGTGCACACAAAACCTGTATGTTAATGTTCACAGCACATTTTTCAGAGCTGCCAAAACACAGAAGCAATTCAACTGATGAATGGACAAACAAAATGTGGTACCACCATACAATGGAATGTCACTCAACCACAAATAGGACTAAAGTACTGTTACAATACGTAACACGGATGAATCTCAAAAAGACTATACTAAGTGAGAAAGGCCAAACACAAAAGACTACATTTTGTATGGTTCTATTTATGTGAAATTCTAGAAAAGACAAAATTATAGTAATAATTACACTTATAAATGGCTACAACGATACATTTTAAGTTATGCATATTTTATCATAATTTAAAACACAGCGCCAGGGCCTTTCCTCAGGTCCTGCGGTCCTCAGTGAGCGCTCCCTCAGGCCCCCCCCACCCCCGCACCCCTCCCTGTCTCCTCCCCCAGGGTGTGTCCTCGCTCTCTTCCCCCTGAGCTCCAAGCGCCCTGCTTTCTCCTCTTCACCTTGTTTCCCCAGCACATGGAGTCCAGCTGGGTCACTTCTTCCACAGCTCACTTCTTCTACCTCTGTGACTTTCTAAATAAACTCTTGCTTGTAAACAAACAAACAAAAAAACACACCAAAACCCACTATAATAGCCTTCATAACAGAAAGCAGGTAAGTGGTTGCTTGGGGCTAGGGAGTCACAGGTTGACAGCAAACTTTCTGGGGAGACAGAAATGTTCTGTGTTTTGATCACACAGGTGGTTACGTACATAGCTGTACACAACCACCAAAACTCAAACTGTACACTTAAAATGAGTGAACACTACTGGATGGTAATTATACCTGAATGCAGCTGCAGGGGCGGGGTGGGACAGTGACACTTGTCATTTATACAAGTCATTACATGAAAGTATGAATGTATTCATAGGATGCTCTTAAAGTAGAACTACTACGTCAAGCAATATGTGCTTTTCAATTTTTAGATACTGTCATCATGTTTTTCATTAAAAAAGTAGCAATTTACACAGTAAAATATGAGTGGGTGACCATCCCTTTGACAAGAGTGTTGCCATGTGAATATGTCTGAGTTTTCCCTGTTTACTTAATGGGTTTTACATGATGATTTATAGGAGTTCTTTCTATTTCAGGAACCCTTTTCCGATGTGAGGTTTATCTTTTGTCTTTGTTTATCTCACTATTTTTATTTTTCTTGCAAAAGGTTTTGATTTGATATTGCTGAGTTTATAATTTTTTCTTTTATGGCTTCTGAGTTTTATTTTAAAATCCTCCCCACTCCAAAAAAATAAAAACAAAACTACCTCCCATGTTTTCTTCTAGTACTTTTATAGTTGAATTTTTTAAATTTAAATTATTAACCTACTTGATTTTCTTTTGATAGAAGGTATGAGATAGAGACACAGTTTAATTTTTCTCCCAATGGCTGCCCAGTAGTTCCAGGATCATTTTTTTTTTTTTTCAAATGAGGAGAAGCTTAGGAACCTCTGGGGGTTTTTTTTTGTTAATTTATTTTTAGAGGAAGGAAAAGGGAGGGAGAAAGAGAGAGAAACATCAGTGTGTGGTTGCCTCCCAAGCACTCCCTACTGGGGACCTAGCCCACAACCCAGGCGTTTGCCCTGACTGGCAATAGAACCAATAACCCCTTGGTTTGCAGGCCAGCACTCAATCCACTGAGCCACACCAGCCAGGGCAAGGATCATTTATTGAATGAGCCAATGTTTCCTCACTGATCTGAAATGCTGCCTTTCTTTATCATACACTAATTCCCAATCAGTATTTTGGTCTATGGCTAAATTTGCTACCATGCTGTATCACCGGTCTATTTATTCATGTACTGATACCATGCTTTAAGTTACTGCAGTCTTACTACCTAATAAGCCTAATTTTCCTTCATAATGTTCCCTTTTCAAAATTTCCTGGCTGTTCTTATGTTTCACATGAATTTTAGAATTGGCTTGTCCAGTTCCAAAATAAAAAGCAAAACAAACACTTGTCAGTATTTTTTCTGGGAATGCACTAAATTTATAGGTACTGGCATTTTTATGGTGTTGAGTCTTTATATTCAAGAATGTGGCATCCTTTTTGGTTATGATTTCTTTTATACCCTTTATAGAATTTTAAGGGTCTCTTCATTTTCCTTCCTTCCTTCCTTCCTTCCTTCCTTCCTTCCTTCCTTCCTTCCTTCCTTCCTTTCTTCCTGTTTATTGTTCAAGCACAGGTGTCTCCATTTCCTCCCCACAACCACCCCAGTTCTCTTCACTTACACTTTAGACTGTGGTAACCTTATTTATGCTTCTGTTGCTATTGTAAATGGACCCTTTTCTTCCAGTAAATATTTTAAGTAGCTACTGTCTGTGTTTTGGTTGAATTGTTTTAATAAACATATATTTTTTATTTTTTAAATTTATTTATTTTTAGACAGGGTAAGGAAGGGAGAAAAAAAGGAAGAGAAACATCAGTGTGTGGTTGCCTCTTGCACACCCCCAACTGGGAACCCAGCCTACAACCCAGGCATGTGCCCTGACTGGGAATTGAACCGGTGACCCTTTGGTTCTCAGGCCAGCACTCAATCCACTGAGCCACACCAGTCAGGGCTAACATGTATTTTTTAAATAAAAGTTTATAATAATATTAATCTATAAATGGAAATTGGTTTTGGATTTAGTATAAAATAATCAGACTAATGTCACAGACTAAATAGATAATGATAATAAAGAACATAAAATGTTGGGCTTAAGAGTTCCACTAACCACAAAGAATATTTTAGGTAAGAACAGAAAGTAAATTAAGTGGATAGACCAAGTCAAGGGAAAAGATCCAGAATTAAGTACCAGTAGTTAAAGTCATAAATGTTTTGATCCATATGACATGTTTAAATTGTTCTGAAGAATGATAACCCATAGATGTTTAAGTTAATAAATGAATAAGTAATTTAACCTGGAGCTCTGTGAGAAAGGGTATACAATTCTCCTAAGAATTATAAGAGGGCCCAATAGCCACATACCATGAGGTTTCCATGTGTCTCCCATGTTGGTGCTTCAGTTTTATAAAGCTCTTCAAACTGCTGTCTATATTTTATAACTAACTCCTTCTCCAGTTTATCGACACAGTCTGCATATTCAACCTTAAAAAACAATCCAAAACAGGTAAATATTCAAATGAATATAAATATGAATAATACAAAATGACTTCAAAGAGCTGAATTTTACAGGGAAACGAGAACCAAGAGGACTAAATGGGCCTACCTTATAGGGGTGTCTTTCATCTTGGAAATAAGTGAGAAGGTGTAAGACACAACGAAGAATACATGTTCTTTCTTCATAGTAATAATCTGCAATCTAGGGAGAACCCAAAGACTCAAGTCAGTTACTCACTGCTGCACAGGATACTCAATTGTAAATTTACTGATAAAGAGATCATGAAAAGATGAGAATGGAAAAGTTCAACTTGTATAATCAATCACCGAACTGGAAGCATAGTGGTAGGCCAAAAGAAAGCAAAAAACCTTCATAAACTGGGATACAGGTAAAGTCATACAAGATAAAAGCAATTATTTAATAACATAAACAAGTGTTTCTAGCTGTTGGAGCATTCAAATAACAGACGATAGTATAAACTGACAGCCAAATAAATACTTGAAAGCAAATATAAAAACACCACTAATATATGTCCTAATTCCTTATAACTAATGCACTTAATTTTCACTAAATATCAAATAGGAAACTACTTCGGAAGCCAAGGTCAAATTCTATTTTAAAATGAGATTCCAACCTGGCTGGCGTAGCTCAGTGGATTGAGCCCAGGCTGCGAACCAAAGTGTCGCAGGTTCGATTCCCAGTCAGGGCATGTGCATGGGCTGCAGGCCAGGTCCCCAGCGGGGGGCACATGAGGGGCAACCACACAGTGATGTTTCTATTCCTCTCTTTCTCCCTCCCTTCCCCTCTGTCTAAAAAAATAAAATCTTAAAAAAAAGAGGGAGAGAAAAAGGAATGGAAATGGTGACTACTACTGACCTTCAGGATTAAGGCCTGGCTCTGTCTCTCGTCTTGTAGTACTGTCTGAAGCAAAAAGGAAAAGTCAGGAAGCCATCTTATTAGCAAAACTCAATTCACGAAGAAAAAGGTAAACATCTTGTTCCTGCTGATGTGGCTCAGTGGATTGAGTGCCAGCCTGCAAACCAAAGGGTCGCCAGTTCAATTCCTAGCCAGGGCACATGCCTGGGTTGCGGGTCAGATTCCCAGTAGGGAGTGTGCAAGAGGCAACCACACATTGATGTTTCTCTCCCTCTCTTTCTCCGTCCCTTCTCCTCTCTCTAAAAATAAATAAGATCTTTAAAAAAGAAAAAGGTAAACATCCTCATCTTACCCTTCAAGATTATAACTGCCCATTCATTTCTTCAAACATTTCTTACCCAAGTATATCCAAGTCTGTGCTCAAATCCTTGCCCCCTCCTCTGGCCTCAATTTCCTCCCATGTAAAATGAGGAACTGGACAGGCTGGATGCTGTCCAAGGTGCTTTCAGCTCTGCTACCCTGATGCCCTGTGGTGCAGGTGTCGGTCTCTGACCTCTCCCCATCTCCAAGTCCGAGGACAGACCTCAGCTTAAGCATATGTTTTTTTAGGTCTGTATAAAGTCTTTCCTGAAAGTTGCTTTATCTGATCACCTACCTCTGTTACAAGGAGCTGGTACCAAACCCTAAATTATCCAAAACCAACAAGGATAAAGGCAAGAAAAGGCAACTGGACATAAGCACGAACCTTTATTGAGTCCCGGGTACCTCTGTAATCCTCTTGAAGGTAACAATGGAGTAACTGCACACTCTGCTCCTCATCAAGACCCTGAAACACAGAGCCCGTAAGCGGGAAACAGCCACCCCCGCTCAGAAACCACACAGGATGCAGAGCGTTCTAAAGAGTTATCCTCTAAAATGGACAAAGATCGTGAATAAACAAAAACTCTTCCACAGATTTCATACAACATAACAATTTGAACCCGAACAGGAGAAAACAGGAGCAAGTCACTGACACGTAATTTAGATGACAAATCGTACTGTGCCAGAAACAACTGTGCTTACTCGTCAAGCACATTAGTACAGCAACAGACATCAGCTAGGTTTCCAAATTTGAAAGGGAAGAACTACATCTTTAAAGAGTCAATTCAGAGAACACCGCATGCGCGCTGAAGAAAACACTACGACATGCAGTCCACAGGTCAGGCAACCTGACTTGTGGCTCCCGAAGTGTTGCCATTTGGGTATTCCTGAAACACAATATGCTCATTTTAATCTCCAAAACTGAAGTAAACTGAGCTTTCACTAACAATCAGTAACAATAAAAGCAGGCATATCCACATTCCAGTTAATAAACTGAGCCAGTGCTCATTTTTACTCACCAAAAACTTGCTGATTCTTAAGCCCAGTTCTTTCAGTGGTGAAACTACATCTTTATTAGCTTTCACTTTTTCAGCTGAATGTGGACTACGAAAAGAACAATGAATCATTTCCTCATTCACAATAACCCTCTTGGGGTTTAAAATAAAAATAAAAATAAAAATATTTTGACCACAGACCTTTTATTGCCCTTAAGATGACTACAAAATACACACACACAAACAAGTTCATCTGTATAGACTTTGTAACACAGAACTAACTATTTATGCCTAGGTAATACAGATAGTATATGTTTGTTACAAACAATAGTTATAACAATATTATTTGTAAATAAGAGTTACATCAATTATTTGGATCCTTACAACTATCCTGAAAGGTAAATATTACTATCCCCATTTTACAAATGGAATTACCAACACTTAGAAAATAACTTACCAAAAATCCCACAGCTAATAGAAAGTTGAGGTGAAATTTAAAACCAGGTCTGTTAGTATACACACATACATTACCTAGCTCTGTCCACTGAGAGGGCCGAGAAGCGATGACAGCCCCCCGCCCCAAGCAGCGAGCACACCCAGCACCCAGATCTTGGTTTCTGACACCATTCTCTAATAAAAGGTACCGGGAATCCTTTAAAAACTGGTTGATCTAGAACTGAGGTAGAGAAAAGACTAGATGATCCTGGAGCATCTTGTAGTGCCACAATGTAAAGAAAATACTCAGAAATTAAAAGGAGGAGACATATCAAAAGGTCAAGGAAGCTAACCTAAAAAAGCTCCCAAAGGCCAAAGCTGTAACAGATATAAAATACGTATATACAATGCCCTGGGCGGATGGCTCAGTTGGTTAGAGCGTCATCCTGTACACAGAAAAGATTTTGGCTTCTATCACCGGTCAGGGCACATACCTAGGCTGCAGGCTCAATTCCCAGGCAAGGTGAGTACAGGAGACAACCGACTGATGTTTCTCTCTCACACTGATGTTTCTTTCTCTCTCCCTCCCTCTCTGTCTCTCTGTCTCAAATCAATAAAACACATACCACACATATCCTCAGGTGAGGATTTAAAAAAAATACACACACACACACACACACACACATACACACACACACGAGTCTTTGGTAATATAAATGAATAAACAAACAAATAAATAGGGGAAAAAGGGACAAATCTTCCCTACAGAAAAAGTCCAAATAGTACATATAGGTACTATCCCCTTTAGAATGCGGACTTTAATTCCACTACACGCCTACCTTGAGAGTGCGCTATACTTAGAGACTCACTTCCAAAAAAATAGAAGGCGGAAAGAGAAAAAAGTGACTTTACAGAGGAGAAACCTGGCAAATGCTACCCCACCCGAGGAAGCAAGGCTAACACCACCAGTGACCCCGTGTGGGGAACCCCTGCAATGCGTGCTCTCTGCTGCAGTGGGGTAAGAGCGGCGCTCTGCCTCTCTGCATTCTCCCCCAAAGCCACAACCCCAATCGACTGTAATAAGAACACATCAAACAAATCCAAATTGAGGACATTTCAGAAAATATTTTACCAGTCCTCTTCAAAACTATTCAAGATCAGGAAAATCGAGGGAAGACTGAGGTACTGTCACGGCAAAGAGCTAAGGAGCTGTGACGACTAAATGCGGTGCGGTACCCTGGAATGGATCCTAGGACAGAAAGAAGGCATTAAAGAAAAAGATTTTTTTGTTGTTGTTAAACTCAAATAAAGCCCGCAATTTAAAAAAAAAAATGTCTGTCAGTGGCATGTCTTCAAATCCCATGCTACTACAAAAGGAACTGTTTTTTAAAAAGAAACTAATGCCCCGAATGTCTGTTCCGTTGACTAAAGCATGTTGCTGCTGCTGGATTTCTACAGACCACCACGTTTCACAGAAAATCCACAACACAAAGGCTAGTATAAGGTTAAACAGTAAGTTCCAAAAGAGGCGACACAGAATGATGGTTAAAAACACAGACACTGGAGTAAGACTGCCAGGTTTGAATCCTGGTTCTACCACTTACTAGCTGTGTGACCTTGGGCAAGTTACTTAACCTCTTTGTGCCTCAGTTTCCCCATCTGTAAAATGGAAACAATAATAAAAGTACCTAAATGTGATAGTATAGGGATTATCTTTTTTAAGTCCGTATATTTTAGATACATAGTAAAGTATTTACAGAGAAAATAACTGTAATGATATCTGGGAGTTGCTTCAAAAAAATTATGGGGGAAGGGTTAACAGGTGAACAAAAAAAGAAATTCTTCACTAACCTAAGAGAATGAAGATGGAAACTGAAGCTGTAATGAAATCAACGGCGGTGGGAAGTAGGAGGGAAATGAGGGTAGCTGGGGACTAAGATGCATAACAGATGAGATCTGGACTAGGAATTAAGATAGGAGAGTCTAGTCCTACAAGGTGTACACTCTTCTTTTTTTTTAACTACTTCATGTTTAATTTTTTTCGCTGTCCAGTAAAAAAAAAACAAACAAAAAACTACACATTTACCCCCAGAATAAAAACTGTTCACTGCTATGTCCAAGGGTTTGGTGCTGGCAATGCCTCAAAAAATGTGGACCAAAATAAATATTAGAAAAATCGAATATTTAACAAATTCTCATCCCCAGATGCTACAGTTATATAACTGGATTCACAATGTTACAGTCCTAGCAGGAATTTCCCTCCCTTTAAAAAGACAAGGTTCCACTGGTTTCCTTTAAAGAGACAATTTGGCCTCCACTGGTAAGTAAATTATAGTGCCTCTCATCTGCCTATCCCAGCAATACCACAAAATCATACATGAAAATGGCTTGATCTATGCCAGCTTCCGCAGGGGAATTACTCTAACCAGACACACAGGACAGCCATACCTGGGAGGTTTATAGTAAGAAAGCCCTTCCAAAAGCCGCTGCCAATGTTTATTCAGTTCCGTTTCAATATGATTCTGGAAAAGAACAAGAAAATTATGCCAGTGCAATTTTAATCAGACTCCAAGGTCACCCTGATGATTACATATTCCTTTGAATCTTTTTAATATGCATCTTCCCCACGGCTGAAATTATTTTGGATAGAGAATTCTGTACCCTATTTTTCTTCGCTTAACATTCTAACATAATGATTTAACCTTATTATGAAAATCTTGATAAACATCCTTTTGTGGTTCCATATTTTATCAAGTGGCTAGATCATAATTTATTTGCCATTCTTCTGTTAAATGCACTTAAGCTGACTGTAATGCCTTATTAACATAAATAATGCTACAGTTAATAGCTTTGTGCACAAAACTTTTTGAGGATTTCTTCCTTTTAAAAGGTACAGTCCCAAAAAAGACAAAATAAATAAATGAATAAAAGGTACAGTCTTAGAAGTAAAATTATCAGATAAAGACATATCAAAAAAACTTAAGGCTCTAAAAAAGATGTAACATTCCTTACATCAATGACAATAACTACAATAGTAATAATTAAATGTCATCTTAACACTTTACTCTAACAGGGTCAGAACACCTGAGGTCACAACACCTGAGCATCAACATGAAGAACTGTCCTTTATTGATTAGATACTTGAAAATGTCCTAGCAAACATAGCCTCTGTGACCTAAGGAGCTAGCCAGGTACACAGAAAAGGAAGAAAAGGCGAGTTAAGTATGAAACAGAGAAAAGGCCTGAGAGTCTTCCTGCTAGCCTGACATAGCAGAAAGGTATCTGTACCCCAACCCTCAGCAGCCACTCAAGCAGCACGGGATCTTTTCAGAAAAGGAATCACTAAGGAACAAAGAAAGGTAGAGATTTAGAAAACTTCAGCAGCTAGGCTGTACGACACACCACGTTTCAGCAGAGAGAAGAAAGAAATGCATAATGTTTACAAAAAGTTTTGGAATTTAAAAAATGTGCCCTGGCTGGTGTGGCTCAGGGGATTGACCACTGGCCTGCAAACCAAAAGGTCCTCGGTTCAATTCCCCGTCAAGAGCACATGCCTGGATTGTAGGCCTCGTCCCCGGGGGGGGGGGGGGGGGGGGGGCGCACAGGGGACAACCACACATTAATGTCTCTCTCCCTTTCTCCTTCCCTCCCCCTGTCTAAAAATAAATAAATAAAATCTTTTTAAAAATGTGTTTATTTTCTACTCCAAAGAGAAGGTAGTTTTCAAAAATAGTATAAACTACACGGAGAACCATAGAATCCACTCAAGAACAATAGAGCCCTGTGGTGTGGCTCAGTGGGTTGGGTGTCAGCCCACAAAGCAAAGGGTCACCGGTTCGATTTCTGGTCAGGGCACATGCCTGGGTTGCAGTTTGATCTCCGTTTGGGGCGCATACAAGAGCCACTGATGATGACTGATGACGTTTCTATCTCTTTTCAATTTTTCTCTCTTTCCTTACTCCCTCCCTTCCTCTGGGGGAAAATAAAAAAAAAAAAAGGACCACCACCACTTACCAGTTCTCTCAGAGCTGACCTTCCAAGCAGAATGGTCCACAGTTCTCTGCTGCTCCTGGAAAATCACAGAAAGCAGACTTGACCAAGCAATCTCACAGTTATTCCATCTCTCTCTAAAGCAAAAGCTCTGTGTGCAGAACAATTTGGTAAAATTTTGGACAGTAACTCTATTCTTAGAAGTTTGATGTTCGAAACATAAAAGAAGAAACTAAAATAGAGCTTTTTCATGCCGACACAGCGCTCGCAAAACTCGCAAACAAGGCGAATGTTCCTAAAAACCGCCGGACTTGCTGTCAGCGTGGGAAGCACCGACCCCACCAAGTAGCACAGGACCAGAAAAGCAAGGGCCCTCTGTATGCACGGGGAAAGTGGCGTTATGACAGGAAGCGGAGTGGCTATGGACGGCAGACTACGCCGATGTTCCACAGAAAGGCTCACACTACAGAGAAGCCTGCTGAGGCTTGAATACACGGGGTCCGACTGCAGATGTAAGAGAATCCTGGCTATTCAGAGACGCAAACATTTTGAAGTGGGAGGAAATAAGAAGAGAAAGGGTCAAGCGATTCTGTTCTAAGCATCATATTTTGTTTTATTATGTGACAAGAAAATCCTGAGGATGTGTTGGCTTTAAAAACTAAACTAGAAGGGGGGAAAATGGGACAACTGTAATAACATAATAAAATATATTAAAAAAAGATAAACTAAAATATAAGATTTCAATCTAAACCAATTGGTACTGCGTTGAAATGAGACTGGCCAACATACCAATGCATTTAAGATGCCATTAATGCAAGGCACATGATTATTTATGTTCCACAATTCATCATTAATAAAATACACTCTGATTTTAGAGGTATTACAAGTTTGAAAAATGTGTATTTTAGAATTAATGAAATATAATAATTAATGAATTAGAGTATAACCATTATGCTAAGAAGATGCCTCAATTTAGAAAAGTCTAGAAAAGAACTATGTATATTTCAGCCCTGACTGGTGTGGCTTAGTGGATTGAGTGCCAGCCTACGAACCAAAGGGTTGCTGGTTCAATTACCAGTCAGGGCAGGTACCTGGGCTGCGGGCCGGGTACCCAACTCAGGGGCGTGCAGGAGGCAACCGACTGATGTGTCTCTCCCACATCAATATTTCTCCCCCTCTTTCGCCTTCCCTTCCTCTCTCTAAAAATAAATAAATAAAATCTAAAAAAAAAAAACAAAACCCAACAACTATGGGTATTTCGGGACCCCTATCACCTCCAGAACATTTTCTAAATGCATGATATAATTCACTTTCTCAATCATAATAGTCATTCTGAATGGTACTATGTTTGTTAATTTATTAATAAATTCCTATTAGGTGTCACATGCAGTGCTAGACACATGATATTAAAAAATACACATTAGAAGAGAGGTCAGGACTTCCGGCCAAGGTGGAGGCATAGGCAGACACACTGCCTCCTCCTGTGCCTCCTGCACAACCAAAATAAGGACAACAACAATTTAGAAACAAAATAACAACCAGAACTGACAGAAAATTGAACTGTATGGAAATCCGACAACCAAGGAGTTAACATGGACACATTCATCCAGACCGGTAGGGGGGACGGAGTAGGGCAGCCTGGTGGAGAGGGGTCTCGGCAAAAAAAAGTGGTGGCACCGGGAGTGCAAGGCAGCAGCTGACAAAGCCCCGGAGCTCAAGTCGGCAGCAGGCAGACCCTGGGCTCGGGGAGGCAACAGGCAGACCCAGCGAGGCAGCAACTGTGAAGAGGAGCACGATGTGCAAGGCCGCAGGCTGACCAGGCGGTCCCACATTCGCGTGCAGATAAACCAGGTGGAAATGGGGAACGAGACAGACTGCACAACCCAGGATCCCAGGGCGGGGAAACAAGGCTCAAAACACCGATTGAAAACACCTGTGGGGGTTGTGGTGCCGGGAGAGACTCCCAGCCTCACAGGAGAGTTCCTTGGAGAGACCCACAGGGTCCTAGAATGTACACAAGCCCACCCACCAGGGAATCAGCACCAGAAGGGCCCAGTTTGCTTGGGGGAAGCGGCAGAAGGGACTGAAATCCAACAGAGAGCGGAGCAAGCGCCATTGCTCTCTCTCTTGGACCCCACCCCCACATACAACGTCACAACTCAGCGACTGAGTTGCCCCTCCCTGGTGAACACCTAAGGCTCCGACCCCTCATATGTAGCAGGTGAGACAAGACAAACAAACAAAGACCCAAATGGAAGAACAGATCAAAGCTCCAGAAAAAATATAAGCGACAAAGAGATAGCCTACCTATCAGATGCACAGTCCAAAGCACTGGTGATAAGGATGCTCACAGAATTGGTTGAATTTGGTCGAAAATTAAATGAAAAAATGAAGGCTACGCTAAGTGAAATGAGGGAAAATGCACAGGGAACCAAGAGTGATGGGAAGAAAACTGGGACTCAAATCAATGGAGTGGACCAGAAGGAAGAAAGAAACAACCAAACAGAAAAGAAGAAAGAAACAAGAATTCAAAAAAATGAGGAGAGGCTTAGGAACCTCCAGGACATCTTTAAGCATTCCAACATCCAAATTATAGGGGTACCAGAAGAAGAACAGGAAGGGCAACAAGTGGAAAACTTATTTGAACAAATAATAAAGGAGAACTTCCCCAATCTGGCAAAGGAAATAGACTTCTAGGAAATCCAGGAAGCTCAGAGAGTCCCAAAGAAGTTGGACCCAAGGAGGAACACACCAAGGCACATCATCATTACATTAGCCAAGGTAAAAATGAAGGAGAGAATCCTAGAAGCAGCAAGAGATAAGGGGACAGTAACCTACAAAGAAGTTCTCATCAGACTGTCAGCTGATTTCTCAGAAGAGACCTTACAGGCAAGAAGGGGCTGAAAAGAAGTATTCCAAGTCATGAAAGGCAAAGATCTATATCCCAGATTACTCTATCCAGCAAAGCTTTCATTTAGAATAGAAGGGCAGATAAAGTGCTTCTCAAACAAGATCAAGTTAAAGGAGAACTCCGCTAAGCCCTTATCTAACTTTCTTAGATAAGTTAAAGGAACTTATCTAAGAAAAAGAATATAAAAAACATGTAGAGTAAAAGGACAGCAAACTCACAATTATTAACAACCACACCTAAAACAAACAAAAACAAAAAGAAACTAAGCAATCAACTACAACAGGAACAGAACCACAGAAATGGAGATCACATGGAGGGTTATCAACAGGGGAGTGGGAGGAGGAGAGAGGGGGAAAAGGTACAGAGAATAAGTAGCGTAGATGGTAGGTAGAAAATAGGGGAAGGCAAGAATAGTATGGGAAATGTAGAAGCTAAAGAATTTATGACACAGGGACATGAACTAAAGGAGGGGAATGTGGGTGGGAGAGGGTGTGCAGGGTGGAGGGGAATGAAGAGGGGGAAATGGGACAACTGTAATAGCATAATCAATAAAATATATTAAAAAAAATAAAAGAGAAGTCAGGCAAAGATCTGGCTATAAGCAAGGGGGAAAAAAATACATATTAGCCCCGGCGGGTGTGGCTCAGTGGTTTGAGTGCCAGCCTGCAAACTGGAAGGTTGCCGGTTCGACTCCCAGTCAGGATACATGCCTGGGTTGTGGGCCAGGTCACCAGTCGGGGGCATATGAGAGGCAACCAATCACTGTATCTCTCACACATTGATGTTTCTCCCCTGACCCTTCTCCCTTCCTTCCCCTCTCCAAAAGTAAATAAATAAATTTTTTAAAAAACCCACACACACATTAGATACAGTCCCTGCCCCCAGTGAGCTCTTCAAATCCATTCCCCACCATGTGCTTACCCCAGTTCCTTCCCTCATCCATGCCTCTGGAATTTCAAGAAACATGTCTGGGGTTTTTTTAAGTCTATACTTTTATTTCAAAATGTAGCCATTAAAAAATTCTCTAAAGAAAGGTTATAAAGAACATAGAAATTATATTTTGTAAAATTCTATATCAGCCTTAGAATAGTAACCTGAAATAATTAAGACTGCTTAGAAAGCCTATCTGCAGAGAGATGAAAAGATCCTAATAAAACATACTAAACATTTATCAGAGAGAATATAAGCTGTGTTAACTTTGAGGATACGCTGGAAAACATTTTCCCCGTTAAAACTAACACAAAACAAGCCCTGGCTGGGTAGTTCAACTGGTTAGAGCATTGTTCCCCTAAGCCAAAGCTGAAGGTTCAATCCCCGTCAGGGCACATGTAAGAATCAATCCATGAATGAATAAATAAGTGGAACAACAAATTGATGTTTCTCTCTCCTTTCCTCTTTCTAAAACCAGTAAGTAAACATTTAAAATAAAATGTAAATAAAACACAATCCACTAGCTCTATTTAAAAACTGCTTTCAGGCACTGGCCTGTGTAGCTCAATTTGTTGGACATTGTTCTATAAATCGAAAGGTGTGGGTTCAATTCCCAGTGAAGGCACAAACCTAGATTGCAGGTTTGGTCCCCAGTTGGGGCGTATGCAAGAGGCAGATGATTGATGTTTCTCTCCCTCTCTTTCTTCTTCCCTTTCCCTAAAATCGATGAAAGAAATTTTTCTGATTGTCTTTCAGGATTTTTCCATCAAAAGGCTTAAACACACCTAAAAACTACAAACCTCTAAGGGTTAATGCCTTTAAGAAGACAATCTCTGTTCTACTAAATCAACAGCCACCAACTCCCATAACTGCACTGTGGAATCACCAATCATTTTTCTGATAACAAGACAGCATTCACTATTCAAAACTCAGGCTAGATCCAGTTAATGAAACAAATCTGTCCCTTTATACTGATGATGTATACTGAAATGTTGAGCAAACTAAGCCCTAAGTAACTGAAAACAGGGGGAAGGTCACTATTTACAGAAACTTATAATAAATTTTGAAAACCTTTTGTAAAGAAAATAATTATCATCCAATTTATTTGTTTGATAAAACTCAATTAGGAAAAAGGAAAGGCTTTATTTTAAATGGCATATACTTTTGCTTTACCAAAAATAGCTTCTGGTTTTCACAAAATGGATTAGACACCTATTACATAACACATAGCTAATAATGGGATTAATAGTACATCAAAATTAATGGAAAGAAATTTATCAGTAATTGAAGGCTTTGTATGCCTGAATTAAATCACTTTCTTAATCGTCCATTTTCTAATTTCAAAAAGCATGGGCATCAAAAAGCTTTAATTTATCTGCATTTGCTTTCAGAACTTAGAACCCTAACTAGCCAGGTAGCAGTGATTCCCAGAAGACCACTACCCATACTCATGGGCCAGCTGCCAAGTCCAGCATTCTTTGTTTTCTCAAATTCGAGCTGTAGTTGTTACACTAAAATCTGTACAGTTAAACAAAAAAGAAAGAAAGAAAACAATGTCCTAAAAGAGTGCTTCTCAAAATGTAGTTGGTCCTCAGACCACAAACAGCAAAATCACCTGGGAATAACACAGCAACACCACAGAATCCTGGTCACCACCTGCAGCCACTCTTTCTCAGAGGCCAGGCCTGGGAAATCCACGGTTTAAAATGAACACTCAAGTGAATTCCTAAATTACCGATGCTCTCAGAGGAGAAGTAAAAAAGATCTGGTCATTACAGACTGTGTTTGTTTGTTTGTTTGTTTTAATGGGGGAGGGAGTGAGGGAGAAAAAAATCCTGCTACTAAACAATATTAGAGATCAGTGTCCTAGAGTAAAAAGCAGGGACTTCTTAAAAGAAAAAAATATTTATTTAGAAGTCAAAATTTTCAAAACTATGCCATATTATGGTCTTTTATTGTACGATGTCAAAAACAATAACGTTTATTGAAAATGAGTCTTTGATCATAACAACAGCCAACATTTACTGAGCAACTGCAGTGCGTCAGGCACTGTGCTAAGTACTTAGCATCTTGTCTCACGGACTCCAGACAACGTATGGGGCAGGTACTGTTATTATCCCTGTTGTCGCATCAGGAAACTAAGGCTGGAAAGTGCTGCAGCAACTTGCCCAAGATCACAGAGCCAGTGTGCCATGGAGCTGGAGCTCGAACCCAGGTTTGCACGACTGCAGAGTTGAGTGGCACTGCCTCGAATTGCACCCAAGCACTCATCCTACAAACAAGTAAAGGCTGAAGGAGGATGACGTAAGTCCCCTTTAGACCTGCAATCTAGTTGAAAGAGAAAAATTATTAAAAAAACGAGTATCTGCGGAAGTGCCAAGAAAAGGCAGAATAAAAGAAAGTGGGAGTTTAACAGGAAGGGATCCCCGTGGAAATGAGTGTCACTGGCCCCTCAGTCCCTGCACACTCACCGATCTAAGAACAACGGGAATACAAATAAACCTAGACCTTCCCGGCACGCATTCACGTCATGCTGGGAAGGACAAAAGACGTTAGGCACACAATACACAAGCAGCAAAAAACTAGAAAATAGTAAAGAGCTTAATTCTAACAAACACTTCAAAGGCATACAATCACCTAAGATAAGAAAAAAAAGTCCGAGAAGAAACCAGCCACTGGAAACTGGTCCAAGAATCACGGAAAGACTTCACCTGGACCAGGGACTGGACGGTGTGCGCAGTGTGACTCTCAAGACACAACCAGGCTGGAACTGCAGCATTCACGCCAAAAGCCTCAGGGAAACATCCTCTCCGTGTATCTTCATAAACAAAACATGTGTCCCTCGCTTATTTGCACAATAAATAAACTCGAGCTAAGTATTTGGAGAAGAAACTAAGGCACAGAAACCAAATAACCTGCCTCCAAGGTAAAGCTTTAAAGTGTCCTCCAACAGGGAACTCCATTCCTAAGAGACCTGGCGTTTGTGGGAACCCTACACGGTCTTCCTTAGAGAGGTCCGTGTGGCTGCGGACCTCGGGGTGGACGCCACTGGGAGGTCAGGGGTAACGTCTCTCCGACGGAGTCCTCGTGGGGGAAGTTGAGACACAGCCCAGCCAGTCCGAGAAACAGTTCATTTACTCCACGCACAGATAACACAGAGACCCCGCACTGCCGCTGGATGCTCCGGCTCCACAAGTGGGCTGCAATTTAAGCCTAGCAGCAAGCTCTGCAGACCGCGTTCTTCTTTTTTTAGCACAGGTGCACCACTCAGACTTCTTAAACACATCAGATACCCAAAATGCCAACATTCAAACCGAGTGTCTGCCAAACCCTGACTGACCTTCCGGGAACCCTGGGTGGTTTAAGAGTATCGGTGAAGGTTTGGCTGGTGCCAACTCATACTGAGGTAGGCCACGACTCTCCTCCATGCCTCAGAGCCACCTCAACACTGCTCTGAAACGGACTCGCACCTGGAGTCACCAACTCGAGTGTTAGGGTGGCCTGGCCTGTCTGGACCCATGTGCATGTCCGCGGACACTGGGGACAGAAATCAAATCTTAGTCCAGGCCTCCAGGCATTTCAAACAGGAGGGCTCCGCTCCGCACGATCCCGGTCGTAACCCAGCCCGTTCTCCTAACGAGGGCTACGAGCAAAGACGCCTAGAAATCCTTGGGTCACTTCCTCCGTCTTCAAGTTTGCGTGCGGGAGGTGTCCCAGGACAGTCAGAGCGTTTTCCGCGCCACCCAACGCTTTTCCTGCCTCGCTCTCTTTCATCCCAGGGCACGCCTCACCCTCCAGGAGCTCAGCTCTGCCCAAGCGCCGCAGTGGTTGGGAAATAACCGCAAGAGAAGGCGGGCTCGGTGAGCACACCGCTGCCGGAGCGAAGCGCGGCCAGGGAAGCGCAGAGGATGGGGAAACGGACGCCCCCCCCCCCCCCCCCCGCCCCAAGCTCCGTGCTAGCCCGACGGAGACTCCGAAGAGCATCTCCACGCAGCTGACCGGCGAAGGGCGTGTTGTCGGAGAGGACGGCCCCTGTGCTCGTGTGTCGCCTTCACCGAGAGCCTATCGCAGGCTCCTCTGGGGGTTAAGCACACGGCGGCGGGCAAGACCAGAAGGCGGGGAGACACTGCGGGCCGGGGAGCAGCAAGTGACAAGGGCGGTGAACTTGAGCAGGAGGATGGGGGGAGAACGGGAGGCACTGCAAGCGGCAACGCGGAGGACGGAGGTGCAGGTTCGGGCTCCGGGGCCGGGCAGAGCGGGGTCTGAACCCTCGCCCTCAGCAGCTGGCAGGCTAGTCCCGGGCTGGGGCTGTGAGTCATCTGCAAAACAGCAAGTGCCTCCGGGGTCACGAAAATTCCGACGCGATGCACAGACAGCGCTGCCCCAGCGGCGGGCGCCAGGAAGCGCTCCGCGAGGAAGACCGGCTGTGTCTTTCCCGAGTTTCGGCGCCGCGTCCCCCGAGTCCAGCGCAGTGCCGGGGGCCTCCCGGAGGGGGATCCGGGCTCGTCGGCCGACCGAGCCGTCGCCGGGGAACGTGACTAAGTGGATGAATGAACGGCTGCGAGGAGGAGGAGGAGGAGGACACACACTGCGGGGAGGCGGCGCGAAACACGTCCTAACGAGGGCACCCGGGCAGTCGCCGGGGGCGCGGGTGCTGGGGCTCCGCCGCCGGGCCACCGCGAAGCGCCCCGTCGCGCCTCGAAGGAGCGTCACGCCGGACGAGGAAGCGCGGCCGGGGGGGAGGCGCGGGACCGAGGGAAGCGCCCACGGGGCCGGGGAAGGAAGGGAAAGAGCCTGGGTGAGCACACCGAAGGCCGGCGCTGACGGCAAGGCAGAGGCACCGGCCCCCTTCTTGGAGAAGTCGCCTCGGACCCCCGCGTGCGAGGACCGTTTGGACGTAACCGCCTCCCGTCTCGGCGCCCGTTCACCTCACTTGGCTTCGCCCCGCCACTGCCGCCACATCTCGCCACCAACTCCCGCCCCGTTTCCACTCGGCTTCCACCCAGCGCCTCCCAGCCACCCCGGCTGACTCGGCCCGCTCCGCACCTCACACACGGCTCGCCGGCGGCCGCCGCCATCTTCGCGCGCGCGCGCGCGCCCGAGCCCCGCCCCCAAACGCGGTGCCCACGTGACAGCTCGCTTCTTAAACGGGCGCGTGGACGGGGCTTTCCGTCACGTGACAGCGGGGCGGGGCCAAGATGGCGAGCCCCAGAGAGGTTAGGATCCCGAGAGTAGGGCAATCGAGGGTGTGATGAAGGCGGAAGGGCGGCGACTTCTGTGCCGTAGGTGGGACATGGTGGAGGGTGGCCGGGCACCAGCTATCAAAAGTCAGAGAGTCCCCTGCAGTGGAGCTTGCGGCCTCGCAGCTGAAGAACGGAGAGAGAAGGTGCTGGCTGGGTGAAGCTGCGGCTCTCTGCCTGGCAGGGCTTGAGGGGCCCAAGAGTCCAAGGCGTCCCTAGTCACCCTGGTGTGCGCGGGGTCCCAGGTCTGGAGACATGACCCGAGAGCGCGCTTCCCCGGCCCCGGAGACCGGAGCTTCGCTGAGCGGGTCGCTGCTGGCAGAGGCGGCAGTGGTGTTCGCAGTGGTGCTGAGCATTCACGCATCCGTGTTGGACCGGTACTCGTGGTGCGCCGTGGCCCTCGCAGTGCAGGCCTTCTATGTTCAATACAAGTGGGACCGGCTGCTGCAGCAGGGAAGCGCCGTCTTCCAGTTCCGGATGTCCGCAAACAGTGGCCTCCTGCCCGCTTCGATGGTCATGCCTTTGCTCGGACTGGTCATGAAGGAGCGCTGCCAGGCTGCTGGAAACCCATACTTCGAGCGCTTTGGAATCGTGGTGGCAGCCACTGGCATGGCAGTGGCCCTCTTCTCGTCAGTGTTGGCACTGGGCATCACGCGCCCGGTGCCCACCAACACTTGTGTCATCTCAGGCTTAGCTGGATGTGTCATCATTTATATCATGAAGCACTCACTGAGCGTGGGTGAGGTCATCGAGGTCCTGGAGGTCCTGCTGATCTTCGTCTACCTCAACATGATCCTGCTCTACCTGCTACCCCGTTGCTTCACTCCTGGGGAGGCACTGCTGGTGCTGGGTGGCATCAGCTTCATGCTTAACCAGCTCATCAAGCGCTCCCTTACTGTGGTGGAAAGCCAGGGGGACCCAGTGGACTTCCTCCTGCTGGTGGTCGTGATAGTGATGGTCCTCATGGGCATCTTCTTCAGCACCCTCTTTGTCTTCATGGACTCAGGTACCTGGGCCTCCTCCATCTTCTTCCACCTTATGACCTGTGTGCTGGGCCTTGGCGTGGTTCTGCCCTGGCTGCACCGGCTCATCCGCAGGAACCCCCTGCTCTGGCTTCTCCAGTTCCTCTTCCGGACAGAAACCCGCATCTACCTCCTAGCCTACTGGTCTCTGCTGGCCACCTTTGCCTGCCTCGTGGTGCTGTACCAGAATGCCAGACGGTCATCTTCGGAATCCAAGAAGCACCAGGCCCCCACCATTGCCCGGAAGTATTTCCACTTCATTGTGGTAGCCACCTACGTCCCAGGTATCATCTTTGACCGACCACTGCTCTACGTGGCCGCCACTGTATGTCTGGCTGTCTTCATCTTCCTAGAGTATGTGCGCTATTTCCGCATTAAACCCCTGGGCCACACTCTGCGGAGCCTCCTGTCCCTCTTCCTGGATGAACGAGACAGCGGACCGCTCATCCTGACACACATCTACCTGCTCCTGGGCATGTCCCTTCCCATTTGGCTAATACCCAGGCCCTGTACACAGAAGGGTAGTCTGGGGGGAGCAAGGGCCCTAGTCCCCTATGCCGGAGTCCTGTCCGTGGGTGTGGGCGACACAGTGGCCTCCATCTTTGGCAGCACCATGGGGGAGATCCGCTGGCCTGGAACCAAAAAGACTTTCGAGGGGACCATGACATCTATATTTGCCCAGATCATTTCTGTCGCTCTGATCTTAATCTTTGACAGTGAAGTGGACCTAAACCACAGTTATGCTTGGATTTTGGGGTCCATCAGCGTGGTGTCCCTCCTGGAAGCATACACTACACAGATAGACAATCTCCTCTTGCCTCTCTACCTCCTGATACTGCTGATGGCCTAGCTGTTGTGTGGCAGCAATGGAGACAACAGGGACATGGGGAGGATGGATGGTCCCCGCAGCAGCCAGTTCCTTGGGCATGGAGAGCCAAGGGGTGAGAAGCAGATTTGATTTTCCAGTCGATTCATAATCAGAATAAAAATTAAAGCCCTCCTGGTCTTTGTTTTGCTGACTCAAAAAGGAAAAAGGCTTAAAGGATAGGGCAACAACTCAAAGAACTTCAGTGTACTATCGGGCACACACACACACACCCCCGCCCCACACACACTGTGCAATCCTCAGAGGGGCTGGAGCGGACACTGGAGGCCATATTGCATAATGGTTAACACTCCAGGTTTTGTATCAAACTAAACAGGCTGTACATTGTCTTAACTGTGTGGGTGGCTTAACCGCTCTGGGCCTCAATTCTCCTGCCTGCAAGATGGGAATAAAAAGGGCCCACACCTCACAGGGTGCTATGAGGGTCTGGTAAGGTGAGGTGTGTTCAGTGTCCAGCCCAGGGCCCAGACACCATGACCGGCCAGTAAGGGAAAGTGTCACTATTGCCCAAGGCCACTCCTCCTATGAGCAAGCCAACTATTGTGCTTTTACAGATTGCACTTGGAGGCCAGAGAGACCTTGGCTTTATTTGGAAGAGAACCCAAGAGGAAAACAGCCAGATGCATTCTCCCAGTTGGGTCAGGAAGTGCCAAAGGGGAGCCATGGGGTTGACTTACTGCGTGTGAGCACGGGCTGGGGGAGAGGAGCACATTGCCCCCGGCTCCTCACCCAGCCTGGCAGGGAGGGGCCTAGCAGGAAGAGGTGAGAGCCTTTGCCCACTGACAGCGGAAGCCAGGACTGGAACTCCGGGGAGTTCGTGGAATCACTGCAACCACAGCCTTTCCTTCAGAGGAAAGGACCGAGACATTCCTTTGGGGATCCAAGGAGAGAGGACAGACCCTTCCCTTCTCTCAGACACCCTTCTGCTGGCTGAAGGAGGTGGCAGAAGAGCAGCAGCTTTGCCTTGACTCGCTGTGGCCTTAGAAAGGGCTCTGTCCTCTGGGCCTTGGCTTGTCTGTGCATATAGTGGGGACTGGAGGTCAAGGTCACAAACTCATGGGCACTGAGGCCAGAGAGACGATGCAGTGGAGGAGGACTAGAGCAGTGAGACAGAGCACACGTGCCTCAGGAGGCAGCTGCAGTCGGCTGTCAGCAGGCTAGATCACAGGCCCGTGCTGTTGGCCTGTTCTTCCCAGGAAGCTGAGAAATCTGACAGGTGAATCTCCCAATTGAAAGGCTTTATACCCCTAGCTAATGTAGCTCAATGGATTGAGCACTGGCCTGTGAACTGAAAGGTTACCAGTTCAGTTCCCAGTCACAGTACATGCCTGGGTTGCAGGCCAGGTTCCCAGTAGGGGGCGTGTAAGAGGCAACTGGTCGGTCAATGTTTCTCTCCTTCCCTTCCCCTCTCTCTAAAAATTAAGTCTTTGAAAAGTTTTTGTAGAAGCACCAAGGCCCAGACAGAACACATCTGTGGTCTGGAGTCAGCGAGTAGCCCCTGCTTGCTGACCCAGGCTACACAGCCTATGGATTTGGTAGTTGTTCCTTTTTTTTCCTTTTCATTGAGTTTCTTGCAGTGACACTGGTTAACAAAATCCCACGGGTTTCAGGTGCTCAATTCCGCAACGTGTCATCTGTACGCCACATTGTGTGTTCACCCCCCAAGGATCTGGTAGTTCTTGCAAAACATCTGGGTGCCTTGGCAAGTTTGCTTAAGCAGGAGGGGACCTACGGAGGCCCTTGTCCGGCCTGGAGAGAGGAAGGGCGTGGCCTGAGACCTGGAAGCTGTTTGGTCACAGAGCCAGGACCAGAGTCAGCGACTGCATTCCCAGCCCCATCATTGTATGTCCCCTCCCCAAGGTCAGAAGCACAGGCTCTGCACCAGGCTGAGCTCACTGAACAACTGAACAGCTGTGTGACCCGGACAGGTCACCTGTAAACGTGGATGGTAAGAGCACCTCCTCCAAAGATCCATCGGTGCGAGGACTCCATGAGACACACCAGCCAGGCCCCTGACACAGTGAGCAAGTGCCTGCTCACCGTGACCTGCAGTTAGGAAACCGCAGGCCGCACCAGGCAGGGCCAGGGCACCTGGGATGACCACCATCAGGGCCCTCGTGTTAAGACCAGTGTACATGGGACAGAAGGACCAAGAGGCTGCATTACGAAGTCATCTTTATTCAGTGTCTTGCACCGTAATAGAGTTCTGTCTGGGAGGAGACGAGAGACAGCAGCTGCGGGAGAAGTAGCCAGGACCCTGCTGCAGGCGAGAAGCTGCCTCCAAGAGCGGCGACTTTCAACCCATTGGTTGAGGCACGAGGGTGCGCCGCGAGGATTTTTAAAACGTGCAGTACGTGACTATTCAGTCAGGGGGTGCCAACCTCTTTTCCCTCAGATTGTCAAATTTAAAAAAATGACAACAGTCATTACAACAAGAGCAGTCCAGTATGATGAATCAAAATTAGAGTGTTTCATTTTGTCAGATCCTCAAAAAAAATTTGGGGGGCGTGCCTCAGAATTGTAGCAATCAGTCTGTTTGTGCTGCAAGATAAAAAAAGTTGAAAACCACTGCTCCGGAGGGAGGTCGTATTTGGGGTGGGGGAGACACATCTTGGGAAAGGCACCCAGCCGGGCCCCTGCTGCCCGGCCGCCACCTGTTGCCTGCCTGTCTGCAGGGCCAAGGGGCGCAGCCGCTGGCAGGAGGAGAGCCCGGGAGGAGAGATGTGACTTCCCCGTTGCCGCTGGGCGGTCAGGCGAGGTGCTGGCGTCCGCAGCCCACAGTGTCCTGGGAGGGGCCAGTGCCCGGCCCTGCGGGAGCCAGTTAGGTGTACAGCGGGGGAAAGGGCAGCTCAGCTGTTGGCTGGAGCCTGCAGAGAACAGAGATGGCCTCGAGGTATCAGTGTCACGGCTCCCCCCAGCCTCCGGGGCCTCTTGGGGAGGCTGGGACACACCCTGCCTGCCACCTACCAGTTCTCCGGGCTCCACGTGGTGCCAGCGGACTCCATGAGGTGGAACGTGTAGGCCTGGCGTGAGCGGTCGGAGAGATTCTTCTCGCTCTTGTGTGCTACTTGTCCGTGGATTAGGACGAGGGCCCCTGGCAGGCACACAGCAGGTCAGGGAGGGACACGGGACCCTCCAAGACTCAAGCCCTTGTGGGGGCTACTCGTCCCCATTCCCACCTCTGAAAGCCCGGGGGACTGCGGCCCGCCCCAGGACCCGAGGCTGTGCTGTGGGGCACGGGCTCCCCCGGGGCCGGTCCCTCCTCCCGCTGCGCCCTTGGCAAGCGTCAGCAAGGGCGTCGCCTCCGTGGTGTTTACAGAACCAGGCGGAAGCTGTGCCAGTCGGCCGGGACCTTGCTGTTACATGCTAACTCAGGCCTCCGTTTTCCCTTTTCCGAGAGGAAGAGGGGGCCCTGGTGGTTGGCATCTGCCACACGGCTTCTATGTAAACATCTTAGATACGACATCTCACTGACTTCCCCGCTTTCCAGCTGCCGGAACCGAGGCTCAGAGAGAGTCAGTCCTTGGCCCCAAGAGCCTGGAAACAGCTGAGTCTGGAGTCGAGCCGATTGGGGTACTTTGCCCTCAATCCTGCTGCTGCCGCTGCCTGACTTCCCCACGCCCAGCGACTGTCTCTCGTCCTGTGCCTCACAGCCCCCAGGTGAGCGGCATGGTCAGGGCAGGCACAGACCCGTGGGCACGGCCGCAGGGCCCTGCCTTCCTGCCCCCTGCGTCCCGCCTACCTCTCTGCACTGGTGTGGGCACGAAGAGGTTGTCGTCCCAGTCTGGTTCTGACCCCAGGAACCTGGTGCCAGTTACCGAGCCAGCGGGGGCCCGCACCATCCTTCTCGTTACTTCACCTGCAGGCCAAGAAGGAGCATTCAGCCTCTCTTTCTTTTTTTTTCCTGAGTCCCTCTCCCAGGGTGGGCGGGGGGTACACAGGCAGGGAGAAATGGGTGTCCTCACTGGTGTGGGAGCCAGGGATGAACCAGAGGCAGCCGTTCTCCAGCGTGGCGTCCTCCAGCGCGATCCACACGCCCAGCACCCGGCCCAGGGGCTCCGTGTACAGGAAGGTGGCGTCCTGGTGAGGGGTGACTGCCGCGGGCCCAGCTGGGCATGAGGAGCCTGGCCCCCATTTCGCCTGGGCCCTACTTCCCATGCCCTGCAGGCCCAGACCTCCCGTGATGGGTTAGGATCCACCGGTTCCTGGCCCAGGGACTCAGAACGAGAGATGTCACTTCTCAGAGCTTCGATTTCCTAAACGGTAAAGCAGCCCCAACAAGCACCGACCTCACTGCTGACAAGCTGCTGGCGGGTTCCACAAGGCGTGAAAAGGGCCAGGACGGACCGACATTGTAATGACTTGCTAAAAGGTAACAAGGCCACCGTCCTTGCTCAGGGACAAGCACCTGCAGTCACCAGGTGTTCCACCCACTGGTGTAAGATGTGAGTTGAGTGCAGAGTGGGGGGGCTGCTGACCAAGGGACCTTTGTCGCAACAACCAAGGAAAGGGGGTGCTGCCGCCTGCTCCTTCCTCCCTGGGGCACCGTGTGTTGTCTCGGCACCAAACTTTAAAAGGGACATTGCCGATCCGACAGCCTCCAGAGGAAGGCGCCCTAATGGTAGGCATTTCAAAACATGTGCAGGAGGAATGGCTGAAGGAAGCGGGGTGCTGGACTTGGGAAGGGGATGGCCATCCCTTCGGGGACTGTCCTGAGGCTAAATGGGGGGGAGGTCACAAGGAGGCCAGCTTGGGCCCCTGTAAGGAAGGAAAGGGCTGCCTGTGAGGGGGTGAGCTCCCTGCCGCTGGGGGCATTCCAGCACAAGTGGAGTCGCCCTTGAGGGAGGCCATAAAGAGTGTCGGTGCACCCAGTGGGGTTTGGAACTAGATCATCCATTTCCTTGCCGAATCAGTCCTCCAAGGACTGATCAGTTGTTAAAATACAGATTCCCAGGCCCTGGCCACCTCATTGACTCATGAGCTTGGGGGACGGGGACCCAGGAATCTGTGTTTTAAACCAGCGAGGAGTGGCGAGCAGGTTCAGGAACCCCTGGGCCAAGGGCTCCAGGGCACCCTCCCGGTCCACCGGTCCAGGAAGGCACAGAAGGTGACTGACTTCCCCTGCCCTCCCGCCGAAGACCCGACCACCACTAATGTCCCAGATCTCCTGCCACGGCCTCTGCTGGGCCTGCAGCCCACTCCAGGCTCACCTTCACCGCCCAAGTGAGGTTGCTGCAAGAGAGAGGAAGGGCCAGATGAGCCAGGGGAGGGCAGGACGGGGCAGGGCCCACTCCGAGTCTGTGGGAGCGCTTCCCTGGCCACAGGTGTTTGTTTATCTGCAAGGATTTCACGTGGGCACCCATCTACGAGCACCTACTGTGCGCCAGGCCCAGGAGGGCTGCATAGAGAAAAACCACCCTGCCCTCCAGGGCACTCCCAGTCTGACCACACACATGCCTGATAAAGCATAAGGCAGAAGTGAAGGGCAGCAGGAGAGGCTGAGGCCCAGGCCAGTCCCTCTCTTTCCAAGGGAGCTGGAGGGCTTCCTGGAAGAGGTGCTACTGAGCTGGGCCTCGAAAGCAGGAAGCAGAGCATTTCGATAGCCAGTGAAGGGAAGACGTCATCCTGGGGATCCCCTTCTGTGCTCCCACCCAGCTGTGACTGAGTGCCAGCCAGGTGCCAGGTGGGCTGGCCAGACAAGACCAGCTTTATGTGTTCCTCCCCCAGCTCGGCAGCTCCTCTGGGAAGCAGCTTTCGGCTCGTTGTAGGGAGGGGCGTGGTCTGAGCACTCTGCCCGTTTTACAGAGGGTAAACTGAGGAGGGGAAGGCCGAGGAGCTCACCTTAAAGATGTACATGCTCTGCACCACCACGGGCATCTGGAGGCCCAGGCTTCTGCCCAAGGCCTGGAAGGGGACAGAGGTCACACTGCCAGCCCAGCCACGCTCACGTATGGCCCATCTAACCCCTCCCCGCCTCCACCTCTGCTCACCTGCATCTTGGGGGAGTGTGTGACACATTTGAAGACAGGGTCATGGGCGTGCAGAGCTGCGGGACAAAGGTGGGCTGATGGGCTGGCCCCCACCCATTCCAACCCCCACGCCTAGCCCTGGACACCCAGGCTCAGGCCTCTCTAGCGCCAGTTGTGTGCACGTTAAGCTTTCTGCTCATTTATAACCAAGGAGTGGGCCCTGCAAACATGCTTCACCCCATCCCAGGCCCCATCCCACCCGTGCCCTTATTCTTGATCTTCCCAGCCATCTGCAAGCCTCACTCCAGCCCTGACCCACCAGTCCTCAGAGGACAAAGCGCTCCTAGGGGCCCGTCACTTGGTAGCAATCTCCACACTGCCACTGAGTCTCTGGGACGCCCCCCCGGCTGCCTAGGACCCGCAGGGCTGACTCACGTGCAGCCACAGCCCAGGGCCTGCACCGGACACTCGCTCTTCTCATTATTTGCTAAGTCGTTATTACAGAAAGTGCGAAGGGGGCGGGAAGGGCAGGGTGGACGTGTCACATGTCCCTTAACCTCAAAAAGAGTGGGGGATGAAACCCTGGCTGGCATAGCTCAGTGGATTGAGCTCGGGCTGTGAACCAAAGCATCGCAGGTTCGATTCCCAGTCAGGGCACATTCCTGGGTTGCAGGCCACGGCCCCCAGCAACTGCACATTGATGTTTCTCTCTCTCTCTCTTTCTCCCTCCCTTCCCTCTCTAAAAATAAATAAATAAAATCTTTTTAAAAATTAAAAAAAAAAAGAGTGAGGGGTGAATGTACTTATCGCTACTCCTAAATGGTTACTGTGGTAACGTTTATATGTATTTTACAACCAAATGTTCACAAAGCTACCATGATATAACGTCAAGCTTAAAAATAAGCAGTTTACAAACTAAATGATAATGTATCATCCTGGGGGGGGGGGAATTTCCTCAGAACGGGGGCCCTGTCAACACATTAGGTGCTCCTTAAGGAGGCTCTGGGAAGCACCCCCATGCCAGGGGCCGGGTCATCCCCAGGCCAAGGGAGCTGCCATGCCCACCTGTGGGGGGCAGGGGCCTCTGTGGACCCCTCTTGCCAGTGCCATGTGTCAGCAGCAGCATGAGACGCAGAAGAGCGGGGCCAGAGAGGACGCTGCAGTCGGGATCGCCCTTTGCTGGGCCGCCGACTTACTGCGGGCTTTGGGCAACGCCCCTAAACTCTCCAGGCCTCAGTTTACCCAGTTCCTCTCCCCAGCGTGCTCGCTCACCGTGGCCAATCTTGTTGATGGATTTCTCCGGAGGGACCAGGAAATTTCCTGCGGCACAACGAACAGGGCAAGGCTGAAACCTGGAGCCCAGCCCCTCCCGGGAAGCTGACCTCACAGCCCCCATCCCCAGCCCTGGGGGCAGACCCCCCACTTCCCCATCCAGTGCACCCCCACCCCTAGGGCCCGGGCTCCGAACCTTTCTTGTCAAAAACGCCTTTCTCAAAGAAGAATCGAATCTTGTCGCCACTGGTCAGGAAATAGTCCGTGCTGCCCTGTGGAGGGGACATCAGAGGGACGGAGAGCGCGTCACGGAGTCAGAGCTGGGCCTGACCAGGAGGGAAGAGGACTCGGGTGCGTCCCACCCACAGAGCTACAGGCCCCACTGGAGCTTCCCAAACCCGCCCACCAAAGGAGACGGGAACAGGAACCCCAAGGGCCCAGAGGCACAGCTGGAAGCCACAAGCAAGGAATTTCATAGAAACCTCTTGATTAATAAGTCACATGGCTCACCCTCAACAGGGTGTGGTTCCAGACACAGGTGCAGCTCCCAGAGAGCCTGGGGCCACTTGTGTCACCTCTCAGAGCCTCAGTGTCCTCCTCTGCAAAGGGGCCTAAGAGCAGAACTGACCTCCCCAGGATTTCTGGAGGCTTTAAGCAGAGGCTGAGAGCACAGACCCTGGGGCTCGGATACTGGGGTTTGAATCCCAGCTCCATGGGATTCAAACTGACATGGCTGTGTGGCCATACCACGGTACTGAACCTCTCTGGGCTTAATTCCCTCCTAAAACATAGAGGCTGTTTATTAATGGCACCCATCTCACAGGGTGTTGTAGGGATTACAAGTAGGTGCATGGAAAGCACTAGAACAGTCCTTGGAATGAGGTTAAGTGACATGTGAATATCTGCTTGTATTATTATCATGACTACCACCACTAAATAGAAAGCAGTCAGCAGGGGTGTGGCGAAATGCTTGAAAAATACTGGGGTTGGTCAAAAAGTATTTTTGTTTCTTCTATAAGATGGCTCTAGTAGCGCTTAGTTGTTTTTAACTTCATTTGAATCGATTTTGTTAAACTGTACTGTGACAGCTGTCTTACCAGCTTGTATTTAAAAAAAACATCAAAATTGGTGGATTTGTGTGTAGCCACTTTTACACTGAAGATGGAAGAAAATGCGCAACATTTTCAGCATCTCATGCTTCATTATTTCAAGAAAGGTGAAAACACAACTGAAATGCAAAAAAAGGTTTGTGCCGTGTACAGAGAAGGTGCTGTGACTGATTGAACGTGTCAAAAGTGGTTTGTGAAGTTTCCTGCTGGAGATTTCTCTCTGGACGGTGCTCCACGGCCCGGTAGACCAGCTGAAGTTGACAGCGATCAAATCGAGACATTAATTGAGACCAACGTCATACCATGTGGGAGATGGCCGACATGCTCAAAATATCCAAATCAATACAGTTATTGGTGAAAGTGAAAAACACGTCTTTTATTTTATGGGGAAAAAAACCACATATGAACTTTTTGGCCAACCCAATAGAAGCTATTACTAATGGTTTTGTTTTCTGGATAAGCTCTTTGTTAATATTGTGTTTTAAATTCCTTAGCATCATATAAAAATGATATCTTTCCCACCCCACGCGTTCCCGTGGCTTTAGCCACCCGTGACCACCATTATACACATCTCCCCATCTCCCTGCACGGCTCCAGGCAGTCGGGCGGCACCGCCCCCCAACCTGGGTTCCCAGGGACACGGCCCCCCCACGCCCTCGCTTGTGTCTCTGTGGCTCAGTGTGGTGACCTGCTGGCCCCTTCAAAGGCCTTCCCACTGCAAACTACAAGTTTATTTTTCCAATGTTCTCAGCCCTGCCCTCGGGGATCAGGGGGAGGGAAAACGAGTCGGGGAACCATAACTGATATTAGCAACACGGAATGTAACGATGCTAAATGCGCCGAAGATTTTACTGCACTCATTAATTCACCAGGGAACCAGCAACACGTTCCAAGGAGAAGTCCCTGAGCCGCACCCACGTGGGCAACAACAAACGCTGAAACGAATTTACAGCCCGGTGCAACTCATCCATCCGCAGGGCAGTGACGACAACCCCACTCTGAGTCACTGTGACCGGCACGGGCCCTGAAGAACAGCTGCGTTCTGCTGCGCCCCGTCCCCATCCGCACCCACGGCCGCGGACAGGCGTGTGCATCCGCCGCCGTCAGCGCGGGGCCGCGCAGCCGCACGCTCCGGTTGTAAAATAACTCAAAGACGAGGAGAGGGGGAGGGCGGCGAGCTGGGCGAACCGGACAGGGCACTCCCTCATCTTTTCTTTCCTTTCATCTTAAAGTCTTTCCCGGGACCAGCAGGGACTGCTGAGGATCTGCTGAGGAGCAACACGCACTATGCCGCGCTCTTCTCAAGCGCTATACGGGGCGGGGCGGGAGGAGGTTTACGGTTGTCTTATGCAAAATGATACAACGATTAATCAATAACAAGAATAACCTCTGTGTTTTGCATGCTCACAACTGTAAACACTTGCCCCACCTGTAAACCATGATACCCATTCTTGTTTCTCCCGTCCTCTCTCCACCCCCCTCTCTTGTCCCTGGGGCGTTCTCAGAAGGCAGCTCGGAGAGCGCAGGACCCCCGTCTCCGCCATCCCCACCTAGAAGCCTGGAGTGCTGACAAATAAAACGGACTCTTCAGAGGGAATTCTGATTCTGTACCCCTTTTTCCCTCTGAAGTCCCCATCCTGTGGGTTGCTCGGCTTCAGCTGCTGTGATTCCCTGTATGTCCACCAGGTGGCAGGAGGTCCTCGGCCTGCGTGTGAGGCCCATTAGGGAGCCGGCTGAGAAATCTGTGCGGGAGAATCCCCAAGGCCCCACTTCCCCATCTCAAACTGCGCTGCGCCACATCCGGTCACTGGAGGGAAGTGAGCAGAGTTCCCAGTCGCATTGGGGGTCAAGCCCCACACAGGTAGGCCTGTCTTAATCCCTGGCCTCATTCTGGGTCACCGGCCACCAGGGGGCCCTCTTGTGACTTCAGCCTGGCTGAGGAAGCACCAAAGAGCAGGGGACAGCAAGGGCTTGGTGTCACACAGATCTGGGTTCCAATCCTCGCTCTGTCCATGACTAACCCCGTGGTCTGGGGCACTCGAGCAGAGCCCCATGGTCCCCACCTGTCGGATGGGGACAGTAATGCTGACCGTGCACCCTCATGGTCAGGTGAGGAGTGCAGGAAACACACCCCTAAGGCATTCGGCCTGCAGCCCGCATGAGCTCTGGCTGAGGAACGCACCCCCCACCATGACCAGAGAGCACCCTCCCCTGCCCCGACACCTACCTGGACTCGCACCTGCTCCTCCTCCTGGGTGGAAAACTCGACGCGGCAGTGGGGAGGGACGTCCATCCTGGCCACTATCTCAGCGACCCTCTGCTGCAGGGCCCCACACTCCTCGGCAGACAGGAACCCCTCCAGCACCAGGTATCCATCCTCCTGGAACTGCAGGCAGGAAGGAGACTCAGGCTCCTCTCTCCGTGAGCACCGTGAAGGCAGAACCAAGTGGCCGGCTCATTGCTCCGGCCCCCACCCAGGCCAGCGTCTGGCGCCCAGTGACGAGCGATCAGTATTGGCTGGCATGACGAGAGGAAGAAGGGGAAGGCAAGGGGTCCTCCCCTTCCCCTCCAGTGGGCTTGGGTCACACGGGACTACAACCTCGTTCATTTATTCAACTAAAACTGATGGAGCATTTACTATGTACCAGACGCGGTTCTAGGAGCTGGAGATTAGTAATGAGCGAGCCAGCCAGGATGCCTGCCCTCCGGGAGCAGACAGTCTAGCAAAGGAGCATGGCAGGGACCAACCAGCCCACAGGGCAGCAAACTGTCACTGCAAACTGTCACGCACTGCTGAGCGCAAGGCGGGAGAAGGTAGTGCCGGAGCTGCAGGAAGGAGAGTGTAATGTGAACCAGATGGGGAGGACAGAGGAAGTGACATTTAAAGGGGACTAGCAGGATGCATGAAGCCCTGGAGCTCAAGAGAAACAGCAATCAGGACCCGACAGAGCAGAGCGAGGGACAGCGTGCAGGGAAGGTGGGAGGGCGGCAGGGGCCAGGCTGTGCAAGGACCTGGACCTTGTCCTGAGCGCACGCAGTGGGGAGTTAACGCCCATGGCTTACTCTGAGGTGCGTCCAGTCCTCTTACTCTGAGGCCGCTAAGGGAAGAATAGTTGCATGTTTGTGTGTAGATATAAATAAAGTCTTAACCTGAACATGGGCATTGAAAGTCACCCCCTGAACCCACTGTGAAGTGCCCGATTTCCCATTACTGGCCCCCCCTTCCATCCTCCACGGATGTCAGTTCTGCCTCCCACGCACACACGGATGCTGGGACACTCAGGACCGCCAACCATGGCCGCTTCAGCCTCTGGGCAGCGCTGCAGGACGGAAACTTAATCCCCGACTCAGCATCAAGCCGAAACTGCCCCCTTGGGAGCCGGGTCACCCACAGCTAACCGTGCATAGCCACAATCCCGTGAACACGCAGCTGCCATTCTTGAGATAAGACACTGGAGGATTAGCAAATTGGGGGAGCAAAGGTGCGTGTATGGACGTGTTCACTGAGGCTTGTTTAATAACAGTGATAAATCAGAAAGAACCTAAACACTCAGTACAGGGGATTTGTCCAACAAAGTACTGTCTGTCCGGAAGACAATGCAGCTGAAAAACATCATGTGGGTAAAAGAAAACACTTACTGACATGGGAATATGTTCCTGATGGGGGACAAAAGAAACCCAAATGCAAATCAGTATCCTAGCCAAGCACTCCATAAGCAGAAAGCTGTAGAGAGATTCTACAGCTGTATACCAAAATATTGCATCACTGTAAGAATTCATGGGTGCTTTTAAATTTTCTTCTTTGAGCTTTCCTGTATTTTTCTGGTGTCATCAGGAACAAACAAGGGTCCTGTAATTTAAAAGACTTTGTTCCTCTAATTCCCCCAAGTAAGGCTTTTGTGTTGCAACACTCACGGGACCGAGCGCCAGAGCTGGGCGCAGGGAGAAGACAGGCCCTGGCTGGCCCCGCCCCTCAGTCGCAGGCCCGATCCGGGCAGGGGCTGACCGCTCTGGGGGCTTTACTGTGGGTTTTGGTCACAGACGCACCCATTCCCATCCCACCCCGTCCTGTGGTTGGACGCCCCAGGCTGTGTGCGCGGAAGTTAGAGGTCCTGGTTGGGAACCGACTGCTCTGGCTTCAGTTTTTTTGTTTTGTTTTTTTTCCCCCCCTGAAAAACGGCAGGGGGTCGGGTTGAGTTCACAGGGCTGGGGAGGTCTTTCCGTCCCGGCCAGAGCGCCCGCCCACTCTCACCTGACCCTCCCTGCTCCCTACCTTCCGGAGCTGCTCAGGGCTCAGGCCGGCCATGGGGAGGAAGCTGGGCGGTCGGGTGGCTCCCGGGACTGTGCTCGGGCTGCCGCGGAAAAGTCAGGAGGGCAGAGCGCCTGGGAGGCCCGGAAGGACTTATCGGTTCCCACCCAGAGCAACCCAAGCCCCGCCCAGCCCAGCCCGGCCTGGGCTCCCTGCAGGATGAGTCCATTTTTTTCAGGCCCCCTCTGACTTCCGTGCCTGGGGGGCGTCTCTGCCCCAGGCCCAGCCCCATACCCTGCCTGGGCCGACCTTCCCAGCTAACCAGGCTGAGCCCTTCCTGACCTTCATGCTTCTCCCTGCTCCTCCCTGGGGGCGGGGGCTGGCTGCTTACTGGGGATCGGGGAGCTGAATTCCTGAAGTACCTGGGCGAGGAGGCTGGGCAGACAAGAGGGCACCACTGGTATTTGTGCCCAGAGTCCCGGCTCACAGCATCGTGGGGGGGCGGGGGGCATGCAGGGGCGCCTGGGGCACAGGCACACCAGCCCAGCCCTCAGGGCTTTGCACTGACAAGGTAAAGGACGTCTTCAGGGTACAGTCTGGGCCCCTCCCAGCAATGAAACTCCAGGTCCTGGCAGGGTTATGGGAGTGTGCTGATCAGTCCGCAGGTCTCGGAGAGCAGAAGATAAGGGGGAGCTTAGGAGGAAGGGGCCAGGGGGCGGGTGCCTGGGTCTTCAGCGTGAAGGAGAGCCATCCGTGGTTCCTGTTCCCCACCCCCAGGCCCAAGAGGTTTGGTGTCTGGAGTTAGGGGGTGCGGAACAGCACATGCACACACACCCACCCACACACACACACACACACACACACACGCCCACCCACCCTTCTAAGCCAGCCCCGTGCGGCCGCAGACAGGCCACTCTGGCTTCAACTGCTGGGAACCGGCCCCCGCCTTCCCCGAAATGACGCTGTCTGAATGGCCAGGGGACAGAGTGTCTCAGGAGTGCAGGAACACAGCTAGCTCAGCCCTCGGGAGCCTTGGCCCGGAGTCAAACTGCTTTTTGGGCCACTGCTCTGGGAGCGGCTGCTTGGCCCCAGCTTCCCCGGGAGGGTTAGGGGACAAGAGGTTCGCAGGGTTAGGCCAGGAGAGGCGGGCAGGCGGAAGACAGAACCATGTGCGGAGCAGCCGAGAATCGCTGCGTGCTCGCTGTCCGGGCCCCCTCTGGCGCTGCCGCCCGATGAAGAGACACATGCCAGCAGCAGGGTGAGGGTCCATCACGCTGGACAGACAGACAGCCCCCTTGGGAACTGCACTACGGGCTTGTAGTGGAGGCTCAGGGAGAGACTGGGCTCTGCCCACACCCTGCCTCGCTTTCTCCGTCTGTAATTTGGAGATAACAGAAGTATCTCTTATGGGGAAGGTGGATACTTTACTTCTAATTAAGAGCTTGGCACAGGGCCTGGCACTGGGTGAATGCCTTACCAACCCTTCACCGAAAACTAGCAGAAGCTGTGCTGCGTAGAATGTGTGAGGGTGTTTTACTTTCCCAAGCTGCTGTTGCAATCAGGGAAAAGACCACTGCTGTGGTTTTCCGTGGAGAAGCCTGGGGGAAGGGGCGGGAGGGGGAGGAGCTGGGCCTTCGGCAATTGGTTCATTTATTTTGCTCATGCTTCGAGAAGTGGGTGGGTGGTGTTTGTTCTTTCCAAAAGCTAACCAGCTCCAGACCCAATACTCCTGCGCTGGATGCCGGGCAGCCCTAAGGCTGGGGTGGGGGCAGGCGTGGGAGGTGGTAGGGAACAGCCAGACCAGGTCTCGTCGGAGGGGGGTCCGGGCCCAGCTGCTCCCCGCCAGGAAGCCCATGTCAGGGGCGGAGAGGAGGAAGGTCCTGGCTTAGTCATGAGGGCACCTAGAGGGGTCAGAGTCCCTGGAGCAAGGACGGGCTCTGGCCTGTCCCAGAGGTGGAGCCCAAGCAGCAGATAAGGCCTCGTCACTGAGGCCAAGATCAGACACGATGCCCTTCCTTCCTTACCAAGAGACGGCTGCCCCCGGGCCCCAGTGTCAACCCTGCACAAGCCTCACTGGTCCAGGAGGGAAATACCCTTTACTGGGTACGAGGATCCAGGCCCTCTGCTGAAAACCCCGCCCACCCGCATAGTTACCAGGAGTAAGCATCAGAACGACCCTGCAAGGCTGCCAGCACCACCCTGATGTTTACAAATGAGGAAACTGAGGCCACACATCACAACAGCACAGCTAGGATCTGAGGGTGGCTCTGCCCATCTCCCCGAGCCTCTGCCCTTGACCCCAGCACCTTCAGTAGGCTCCCAAAGGGGCCGGGAGCAGGTCAGGCCCTCCCAGGGTCACTCCAGCCCCACCCATGCAGAGCCCTGGGGCCTGGCTACTGGGATTACAGGAACCAAGGAGGTTCCCACTGCGCAGATGGGGCTGTGGAGGCCACGGCAGGAAAGGGTCTGCCCAGCTCCACGCAGGGATGGCCGAGCTGGGACGGGGGCCTGGGAGTACCGGCTCCCATCCCAGTGCCCCCCGCCCCCAACCCCTCCCAGCTCACGAGGGCCGTGGGACCCCTGGCCACGCCCGAAACGCAGCAGGAGCTCTTTCCGGCTCAGTCCACGGGGCGGTGAGAGGTGTGGCTCACTATCTTGTCGGTGCCCGATAAACGGTTACTCAACGATCCCGTCCACAGGGCCCGGTGGGCCTCAGAGCGCCAAGGGAAGGCCCACCCCCGCTGCCGCTCCATGCAGACCCCAGAGACGACTTTCTGTGGCAGGTTTATTGGATGCTTGAGTCTACAGGTTCAGACCCACACGTAACGGACTGCTTCACGGCCGCCAGGGGCTAGTGTGCGCTGTTTCTGAGGGTCACATCTGATGACACGCCGCAGAAAACACGGAAGGACGAGTGGACAAAATCATGAAGACGAGAGACGCTAAAACGTGCCTTAGTGTCCAAGTGGCTGACCTAAGGCGGGGACCCGGGTGACTGGTCTGAAGTGCGGTGGCTTCTCACCACCAGGCGCCGGGGACGGAGACCGGAGCCCAGACCCGGGCAGCCGCTTCCCCAGGCCCCGCCTCCCCACCGGCGGCCCCGCCTCCCGCGGCGGGCTCTGACAGCCCGGTGGTGACCCGGCGGATGAGGGCAGCTGGGGACACAGGGGTGGGAGAGCAGAGTCCAGGCAAGGCAGCTCCTCTCGGCTCCTAAACACTGTGACAAGGGACAGGGAGGACGGAGCGCCGCTCGCCCGGGGACCGGCCAGCCCAAGTCTCCTCCCCTGCTGGCAGCTCCAGAACATTCCCTTTGGCCGACAGCCACAGAAATGAGCGCCTGCCAAGACACATGGAGGAGAAGGAAAACAAGACATGGAAAACAAAACAGAAGTCCCCACCCGCGGGGAGCAGAGGGACGGACAAGGGAACTCCCTGGGGGGAGGACTCGCAGCTCAGGGTCCTGCCGCCTGCGCCCACCCTGAGACTCCAGCTCACTGGCCGTTAGTGTCTTTGGGCTTTTTTTTTAAAGTTTTTTTTTTCTTTTTAATACCCAAACCTTCCATTTTCAAAGCTTAAAAAAAGTTCTTACTTAAAAAAAAAATTCTAAAACGGACGAGGCGAGCCCCAGGCCCGGCCTTTCCACCTGGCGGGCTGCTCTCCCACAGGCCGCACGACACTGCCCAGCCCAGCACCGCGGGGGCCGCTCCGCTCCGGTCTGCGTGGGCGTGAAGCTGGCCGGCATCGCCACTCAAGGAAGGGCAGAGCAGCCCACCCTTCTTCCCTAAACACCCCCACTGGAGCTGAACTTTCTGGGGAATGTGTCGGTTATCAGGAGGGAGGGGCGGGAGGCCGAGAGAAATAAATACCAAGAGCTATGGAGCCGTCCTGGGCCTCTGGCACCGGCTCCGCCTCGGGGCAGAGCGGGCCTCCCGGGAGGAGGCCTGCCGTCCGAACGCAGCGCTGCCGCCTCCCAGACAGATGACAGGTCTCCGGTCTCCCTGGCACGCGCCCACCCCGGGGCCAAGTCTCGGGGGAGAAAGGGGCCAGCCCCTCAGGCACTGTCCTGCTGCCCTGGCTCCGCTCACGTCCATGCCCGGGCTCCTGCCCTGGCCGAGAGGCCGGGGTGGCCGTCCGGGGGTTTCTGGGTTCCTGGGCCAGAGGCCCCCTCGGTGGTCCCGGCGCTGGCTGCTGCAGGCCGGCCCTGTGCTGGGCAGCCTGGCAAGGCTCAGGCCTGCTCCTTGTCGGCCCTCCACAGCCGCTCCTTCACCTCGGGCGGCAGCGTGCTGAACAGGTCCTCCTCCACCACCAGGCCGCTGCGCTTGAGCAGCGGGCACTCGCCCAGCTCCACGGGCAGGCACTCCAGGCGGTTGCCCCGCAGCTCGATCTGGGTCAGGTTGGTCAGCTCGCCCACCCGCGAGGGCAGCGACTGCAGCACGTTGTTGCCCAGGTGCAGGGCCCGCAGCTTCCGGCACTGGAAGAGCTCCGGGGGCAGCGCCTCGATCTAGAGTGGAAGGAGCAGGGGGGAAAGTGAGGTGGGCAGGCTCAGGTCTGGGGGCCTCTGGGTCCCGGGCCTCCCTGCCCCCCACCTCCCTCCCCCCCTCCCTCCCCAGGCCACAGGCACCTTCTCTGAGGCCCATGTCCGCTCCCTGGGGCCCCAGCACCAGCATAAGCTGGCCCGGAGTCTGGCATAGTCCCACCAGTACTTTAGGTCTCCGCTGTGCAGTCACATCCTCAGAAGGCTTTCCCTCGCCTCCTGGGTAACCCATGGCACCCACGGGCCCCCAGCACCACTGATCTCTCGATGGTGAAATGGCTTTGTCACCTGTCACCCGGGACTGTGGGCTCTGAGAGGGCAGGCCTGGGTCCACCTTGCTCCGCACCTGACGCCCTAGGAAACCCATCACACTAGCCAGCCACTATTAACCACACCTGCTCCTCTACTGCCTGGGGCTCACCAGGACCCAGGCTGTTGGTCCTCTCTGGTTTAGGAACAATGTATGAGCGCTGGCTGGTATGGCTTAGTGGATTGAGCACCAGTCTGTGAACCAAAGGGTGGCTGGTTCGATTCCCAGTCAGGGCACATGCCTGGGTTGCGGGCCGGGTTCCCAGTGGGAGGCATGCAAGAAGCAACCACACATTAATGTTTCTCTCCCTCTCTTTCTCCCTCCTTTCCCCTCTCTCTAAAAATAAATAAATATCTTTTTTAGAGATTTTATTTATTTTTAGAGAGGGAAGGGAGGGAGAAAGAGAGAGAGAAACTTCAATGTGCAGTTGCTGGGGGCCATGGCCTGCAACCCAGGCATGTGCCCTGACTGGGAATTGAACCTGCAATACTTTGGTTTGCAGCCCACGCTCAATCCACTGAGCTACACCAGCCAGGGACTAAATATAATCTTTAAAAAAAAAAAACAATTTATGGAAGTAGAGCAGCATGCTGAGGAAATCCCACCCCCTGCGTGCTGCTGAGGACTGAGAACCCCGGCTCTGTCACCTCCCCTTCCTGGGGCCTCAGTCTCCTCATCGGTCCGTCACAGACTGTTGCGAGCGCACGGAGCCCAGCAGGGGCCACCCAGAGTCCCCTTCCGATCTTGCAAAACTGGAACACCGGGCAATGCCCACTGGCAGCTTACTGCACAGGCAGGCTCGTTCTGAGCGCTGAGACGATGAACTCTTTTAACCCTGGGAACTCCCTGCAAATATTCTGTGACCACCCGTCCCATTCTTCAGGCGGGGTCACCGAGGCCCTGGAGAAGCTAACTTGCCAGTGGTTCACAGCTGGAAATGAAGAGCCAAGGGGGAACCTGGTTCCACACACGCCCTGCGCAGTGTCTGCACTGCTGGGGGAACCAGGAGTGAACTTGGGGGGCCAAGGGGGACCACTGCCTCCCGGCACACGGGAAGCACTCCACGGTGCCAGCTCCTTCCCCGCCCGTCTGCAAGTGTCTGCCGTGTGCTCTCACTGGGCCAGTCTGCCCAGAAACGACCTACTTCAGACGTGATGGGCAGGATGGCTCTGTCACCGTCCCCATTTTCCTGCTGAGGAGGCCGAGGCCTGGGGAAGCGAAACGGGAGGCCGCAGAGCCAGACAGGGCCAAGGGGAGCATGGGCCCAGCCTTCTCGGACTCGGAGCCCGCCGGGGGCCCAGTCTGCCACATGCGGCTCGGGAGGCCGTGCAGCCCTGGGCAAGGCCATCCCCCTCCCCCCGACCTCAGACTGCCCACCTGTGGGACAAAAGGTTGGACTAGAGAGGCCTCTTGGCTGGAACCTCCTGGCAGACTCGGACCTCTACCTAACAGGCTCCTGCTCTCCGAGCCGTTTTTGGGAGAGGACACTCATTTCGGGTCCGGAACTTGTCCTTCCCAACAGGGAAATCGGTGACGCCATGGCTGGGCAGGGGCCACGCCATGAGGGACGCTGTGGCTGTTTTAAAGGAGACTCCTGCCACGGCTTCCAAAACTGCCGCCGTTGCATCCGCGGTCAGGAGTGGAGCGGAGGTGCCTTCAGCAGTACCGAGGGGCACAGAGCCTCGCAGACACCCGACTCCCCCCGACAGTGACCCCCTCTGACGACAAAGACGGGGTTAGAGCAGCAGCGTGGAGGCGGAGGCTGGGCTGGCCGATGGACAGCAGAGCCGGGGTTCGCAGGCAGGGAGCCCTCCCTGCCCCCCCTCCTGGAACAGCCCCTGCCCCAGCGGTGAGCTCTCTCCAGGGAAAGAGAAGCTGCTTCGGTGGCTCAGTGCCCCACCACGGCCACACCTGTCTGTCCTTCTTCCCGAGATGTCACCTGTCTGCGGGAGGCTTGAGGTCCACATCCCCCCAGCCCCGCTCTGCCCCGCCTCCTCAGGGACCTCAGTGGCTCCCTGAGCACCGCCGAAGCAGCCTCAGGCCTACCTGATCTTTGGAAAAGACAACCTCCCAGGAGCCTCTGGGGCGGCTCCATCATCCTCCAGCCTCCCCAACACACACCTGGGAAGAGGCCACCTCTCTCCAGCCCACTGTGGTCCAGCTTCCGCCCCCACCCGCCCTTGAAACTCTGGCCAGAGCCACCAACCGCCGGACCCCTCATCCACTGGACCCCAGCCCGTTCTCCTTCCAGTGGACTCCACACGCGCCAGGGGCCCCGCCCGGCCTTGCTCTCCCGCTGCCCACCCTGCAGGCTCCCGCCAGACTTCCTTCCTCCCCGGCCCATCCTCTCTCCCTGGCGACCTTGCCAAGGACCCCTCGCACCCATAAGCCCTGGGGCAATGACACCTTGAGCTCCAGGCTGACTCAGCACAGCCTCCTGGATGTCCCGGGGCCCCAGACGCCCAACGTGGGACACACAGTCTCCCTTCTGAGAACCTGTGCCTCCTGCCGTGTCCTGTCCCCCTGGCCATCCGCCTACCCAGGCAGCCAGGTGAGAAAGCTCACGTCCCCCAAGACTGCTCCCTCCTCCCCACTTCCCACCCAGCCCCATCCTGAGGGCTCTACCTCCGAAGTCTCCTGGAAATCTGTGTCTCCTGTCCCCGGCGGCTCTGCCAGTGCAGGCCTGCCCCCTCCCCCGGGGCTGCACACGGGTTTCTGTCAGCTCCTGCCTGCTCACCGGGCCCCTCCACCCCCACACCGCAGCCAGAGCAATCTCCCCACTGCAGGCCGGCCTGCCCCCCTCTCCACTCAACCAGCATGAGTTCGGTGAACCCGTGAGCTGAACAAAAAGATCCAAGGTCCCTGTCTGGAGAGTTTATGGCCTGGTGAGAGGCATGGACGTGCCTGGATAAACAAAGATTCAGTCACTGACAGGGAACCGGGAAGAACAGGATGCTCCTTCCAGCCCTTCGGGGGAAAGTCCAGATTCCAGGGGTGGCTCACCGCGCTCTCCTCGCCGCCGGCATCACGGCAGGGACAGAGCCTACTGGGCTCCGCCTTGCCTCTCGCCGGGCTAACTCCCCCTCGCCCTGCAGGGCCAGGTGGGATGCCCTTCCTCCGGGAGGCCGGCCGGCCCTGCCTTAAGTCTGGGCTGAGGCCGCTCCGTGCTCCAGGAGCCTCATGCCCCGGCACAGCTCTTCCCACACCGTGCTTGCTGTCTTTCCCCGAGAGTCAGTGAGCTCGGCACGGGCAGCCGTGGGCATGCTGCCCCTCATCTGTCCCTGTGCCCCGGCACCTCCGCGCTAGGAGGGCCTGAAAACCATCTGCCAAGTCAATGAGCGAAGGAATGAATGAGTGGACAGAGCATGCCTGCTTTGTCAGGCACTCCGTGGCACGAATTTAAACCTGGGAGAACGCGAGTCCAGAGCCTGGGCTGGGCCACACCCGGCCCGGCCTTTTGACCTGCAGGCCAAGGTGGCCCACGGGGAACCATCGAGCCTCTGAGGACGGCAGGGCCTCCAGCTTAAGAGGACGAGCCTGACGCAGACGGACCCGCGGCAGCTGTTTTCCCTAGAAGGCCGCCGGCATTCCAGGGGGAGGGGACCGGACGTGATCAAGCTGTGCAATGAACAGGCTGTCCGAGGGTCTCCTTCCTAGGGACGGCGTGCCTGCCTGCCGCCAGCTCCTTTCCTGAGGGCTGACCTCAGCCTGCAGTCTCGGCCTAACAGGCGTGCCTGGGGTGTGCGGCAGGGACGGGACAGGATGGGGAGCCAGGCTGGCTGCTGGCCGCACCCTCCACCGGGAAGGAGGGCGCGCCAAGCTCCAGTGCCCACACAGCCCCCCGGACAGCGCAGGCATCCCGAAGGGTCGTGGGGTGACCACGGCTGACCCAGCTCCAGGGGCAACCTGGCCCCGGGCTGCACTCTGGAGGAGCCCCCCCGGTCCCCCACACGTATCAGAGAAGGAGCTGGGTTTTGGGGCTCTCCAAGTATGGCTTCTCAGCAGCAACCCAATTTTCCTGACCACTGAGCCTGTCCCGGGCCCTGCAGGCGGACTCTCCAGGGCAGGGCAGCCTGGCATCTGACCTTCCCCCTCGTTCATTCCCACAGGCACGGGATTTGTCATCACCTCTGACGTATGGAGACAGGCTGGTCTGCAGTCAGAGAGGCTTAGGCACGGGGAGGGGAGCCCAGGCACTCCGATCTGAGTGACACGGGAGAAGGCAGGGGCACCTCAGGGTCTGGGGCTGCTGGGACCCTGGGGGTTCCGGGAACACCGTGTCCTGCACGGGGCTGGCACACCACAAGTGCTCGGTGACTGGCAGGGCCGCTCTAGGGCACTGCCTTGGATGGGGGCACGGAGGTGGTAGCTGCACCGGCCCCTTCCCGGATGTCCCACCCCGGCCCCAGAACCCCATCACCACCCACCTCAGTGCGACGAGTCTCCACCCTGAAAGCAGGGGCCCAGAGGAGACCTGTTCTTCCCACTGTTCACCTCCCTGCAGGTCCCGGGGAGGGGGGGGGTAGGCAGGGGAGGTCCCCCCGGCACTGTGGATCTGCTCCTCCCGCAGAGGCCAGACCACAAAACCACAGGGGCACCCTGCCCTCGGCCTCACCCGCCCACCTCTGTGGGGGGGCCTCGGGTGGGGGGCTTCCTGGGCCAGGCAGGGGGCTGGTACGCAGAGGCCACACAGTGCAGGGACTGCCAGCTGCCTCCCGGGTGCGGCCTCCCACACTACCGGCCCCAGACTGTTTGCACAGTGTCCTCCCCAGAGGCAGGTGGGGACAAGCCAGCCCCGACCAAGCCCATCTCTGCCCGCCACCACCCCCAAACGCAGAGGGGAGCGGGGAGTGGGCAGCGTGCGAGGAGTCGTGGAGGCAGTCTGGCTTCCCCTCGAGGGCCACCGCCACCACCACCACATGACTGCGTTCTCGGTGGACCCAGACTGCAGCTTTGGTCCCAAGTTTGGCCCAGGACAATCCCGCTGGCTCCTGGCCGAGGGCCGCCTCCCCTGACCCCGCTGAGAGACAGGGGAAGAAAATCACAGGCCTTGGGTCTCCTGCCCACGCACACTCCTGCCTACGAGGAACCCACACAAGGGCACCTTGGGGACAGACCCCAGCTGACCACACGATCCCTCCTGGCAGGCGAACCCCGTCGAGTTCCGCGGTGGAGACAGGCCCTCAGCCCCAGACATCTGATTTGGCAGGTCTGGAGCGGGGGCAGGGAAACCTGAAATGTTACACGCTCCTCCCGGGGAGTTCTGGGAAGCGCAGGTGAGGTCCTGAGACACGGGGCCTCCCGAGCACCCTGCCAGGGGCCACCAGGGGCCAGCCCGCACGCGGAGCCGGGGTGGGGGTTGGGGGGTGGCCACTCACCCGGTTGGCCGTGACGGCCAGGTTCTGGAGGTTCTGCAGGAGGCCGATGTCGGCGGGGAGGAAGGTCAGGTTATTGTGGCTGAGGTCCAGGTAGCGCAGCTTGCGGCAGTAGAAGAGCTGCGGGGGGATCTTCTCGATCTTGTTGCGGTTCAGGTAGAGGCGCTCGAGGTTGGTGAGGTTGCCGATCTGGATGGGGATGTAGGCGATGTGGTTGTACCACAGCTTAAGGCAGGTGAGGCGGTGCAGGTGCTGGAAGCTGATGATCTCCTCGATGGTCTTGAGGTTGTTGTCCTTGAGGTCGATCTCCTGCAGGTTGTGCAGGCTGAAGATGGAGTGCGGGATGCGCTCCAGGTCACAGCGGATCAGCTCCAGCTCCGTCAGGTTCACCATCTTCTTGAGGCTGTTGAGGACGATGAGCTTGGTGCCCTCGTTGTTGATGGACAGCTTCTGCAGGTGCACGCCCACGTCCGTGACCACCTGCGGCAGCTTGCTCAGGTTGCTCTTGAGCCGCAGCACCTTGAGGCGCTTGAGCTCGCGCAGCCCGTCGATGACGATGTAGCGGTTGTTCTCGGCGCTCAGGTTGCCCGTCAGGTGCAGCTCCTCCAGCGTCTTCAGGCTGTAGATCCACAGCGGGATCTCCTTGATGTCCGTGAACTTGATGTGCAGGGCCCGCAGGTTCTCGCGCAGGAAGGCCAGGGCGGGCGCCTCGATCTTGGCCGCCGTGTGGTACAGCCACAGCTCCTGCAGGCCGGTGAGCTGGGCGATGCTGGGCGGGATGGTCACGTCGGGGATCAGCTCCAGCTTGAGCACCTCCAGCTCCACCAGGTCGAACACGGTGTCGGGGATGCCACTGAGCATGAACAGGTGCAGCTCCAGCTTGTCCTGGGCGTTCTTGGTGAGCCGCTGCCGCAGCTTGTCCAGCGTCCACTCGTTGTTGAGGTTCAGCTGCCGCAGCTTGTTCTCGCTCACCTCCGACAGGAAGACGGCGAAGCGCTTGGAGTAGAGCGGGTCGTACTGGTCGATGAGGTGCAGCATGAAGGCGAAGTCGTTCTTGACGTCGGGGATGTCGCTGTAGCTGCTCTCCTCGCGGATGGACTCGAAGGAGTACTTCTTGAGCGAGCGGCGCAGCATCCACCACAGCGTGTACATGCAGATGAGGCCGTAGAAGATGACCAGGCTGATGTAGAAGGACGCCAGGATCTTGAAGAGCGTGGCCAGCGGGTGGGCGCAGCGGTAGGTGCGGTAGCCCGTCAGGCTCTCGATGTCCACGGTGCAGTCCACGTCGAACTTGATGTTGTGCACGTAGTAGACGGTGTAGCAGATGATGAGGACGAACTTGACCACCTTGATGATGGTCTGCCGCATGTACAGGCGGTACACGATGTCGCCCTCCTCCACGTGGGTCCGGAACTTCTTCACCTTCTCGAACAGCGCCTTGGCCTGCTCCCCCTCCTTCTTGTCCAGCACGCCGGTCTCCGAGCGGTCCACGATGCCCTGCTCGATGCGGGACTTGGTCCTCTGCAGCATGGGCACGCTGGCCTCCACGTCCTCGCTGACCGTCGACGACTTCTTGTCCGCGGAGCCGTTCATCTTGCCGAAGGCCGGCTTGGGGTCGCTCTCCTCCACCACGGTCTCCGACAGGGCCCGCGTGGTCCACGGCGAGTCGAAGCACTTGAGCAGGATGGACACGAAGTGCTCCAGCTTCGAGCTGGTGCGCGGGAACTTGAACCAGAAGTTGCTGCAGGCCAGGAAGATGAGCGTGTGCAGCAGCACCAGGTAGGGGAAGTACTTGGCGAACCAGTGCAGGCGGTTCTCGTAGCACACGGCGTCCACGTAGTTGTACTGGTGCCGGTCCAAGTCGTACCGGATGCCGGTGGGGCCCGCGTCAGGCACCGGGAGGACAGTCGAGTTGGGGTAGGAGGGCTCCGGGCCGGGGGCCGCCCAGCCGCGGAAGGAGTCGTTGCAGGAGTCCCTGGTGACCCACTTGCAAGGCAGGCAGATCATCTTGTCCTGGGTGACCTGCAGCGTGCCCCCGAAGACTGCGATCATCAGCATGACGATGGAGATGTAGTCGGTGAACACGTCCCACCACGGCTTCAGGATCCGGTACGCCGGCTGCGTGTCCGCGAAGTAGCGGAGCTCTGTCACCGGAATCATGGCTCCACCTGAAAGGGTCCACGGGAGGGGTTACTGCAGGTGGCCTGGCTTCCTGGGCCCCCGGGGTCAGGGGAGGGGGACGACGGGCCTGTCGTCCAAAATCCCACCTCGAGTGAGCCACGGATTAGCCTTTCTCCAGGAGCCATGTGGTCACCGGACGGCTGGGAAACCACCATGGGGGGGCGGGGCAGGCAGCCTCCCCCCCCATTATACAGCAAGAAGACTGAGCACTGAGATCAGGACCCGCGCTGACAGATGGCTAATTTGCCCTCACAGGAGCCCCCCTGCATTCCAGCAAGAACATTCTGGAATTCCCGGCTGCATCCCGTCCTCTTACTGATAAGACTGACTAGAGGGCCTCCCTGCTGAAAATCCCCGGTTCCTCGGAACCGGCTGCCGTGAGCCAGCAACCTGGAGAGACTTCTGCAAAGTACAAGAAAAGCCAAAAAGAGAAAAGGGGGCTTAACATGGACTCACTTTTGTGAACCCAACAGGGAAGTGCGGGAACCCCTCTGTGCACGTGTGCAGTTACGTCCATGCAGGGTCTCGGGAGCCCTGGGGGGACCGGAGCACACACACCCAGTGGGTGCACCCCAAGAAGCGCTCCTGGGGGAGGGGGCACGAGAACTAGAGCGCGCCCCGCCCGAAGTAGGACGACACCACCGCGAACGTGCATTTGTGTAAGGTCCTCTCTGGCGGTGTCCGTCCACGTGAGGACGGAAAGAAATTAGAAGCAGCCGCAGCAGGATCTCTCCCTGATTCGGCAGGGCTCGGGGACAGCCGGGAATCTGCTCTGGTAATACGTGACTTCGGGGACACTAGTGACTGGCCCAATCTGGGAAGCGCTAGATGAGAAGCCACATTCGGAAAACCCGGCCAGCGGCACCCAGGAGGTGCGCGTCACAGCACATGGGGGTAAGGAACCCCGTCCGCGGCTGCTCTGCCAAGGCACGAGGCTCTCGTAACAAGCAGCGAAGGCGAACGAACGGGAGAAAAAGGTGCCGGGCGCTCGCGGGAGAACACCTGGGGAAAGTAAACGGTGTAAGGGCAGAAATGACCAGCCCCCCCCCCCCCCCCCGTAAAAAGACCACCCAGGGTTACCCACTGTTAGCTTTTCTTTTCTTTGACACTGATTTAAAGGGGGAGAGGAAGAGACAGAGAGAGAGAGAAACATCGCTTTGTTGTTCTACTTATTTGTGCATTCGTTGGTTGCTTCTTGTATGAGCCCGGACCAGGGATCAAACCCACAACGTGGGCGTATCAGGATGACGCTCTAGCAAACGGAGCTACCTTTTCAATGAGTAATAACCTTGTCCTTTCTATCGTATTTAAAAAAATAAAACTGATCTTATGTTACACCCTATTTTTAAATCTACACTTTAAATCAAAGTTTAAATACCCATTTTTTTTTATTTTAGTATTTTATTTATTTTTAGAGAGGGAGAGAAACATCAATGTGTGGTTGCTTCTCACATACCCGCAACTAGAGACCCGGCCCACAAGCCAGGCATGTGCCCTGGGAATAGAACTGGCGACCCTTGGGTTTGCCGGCCAGAGCTCAATCCACTGAGCCACACCAGCCAGAGCTAAATACCTGTATTTTAACAAATGGGTCTGGCTCTGCATGGTGAACCAAAGGGTAGCTGGTTCGATTCCTGGTCAGGACACATGCCTGGGTTGCGGGCCAGGTCCCCAGTAGGGGGCGTGTGAGAGGCAACCACACATTGATGTTTCTCTCCCTCTCTTTCTGCCTCCATTCCCCTCACTCCAAAAATAAATGAATAAAATCTTAAAAAAAACAAAAAACAAAAAACAAATGGGTCTGTTTCTCTTGGGAGAGGAACCAGGGTGCCCAGCTTATGGGATGGGGCCACCTTATTCTGACTACTGATAACAGAAATAATGACAACAGTAATGGATGCTTCATAAGACGGGGCCTCCTGTCCTGGGGCTCCCTGGGGCGGGTGGGGAGGGCAAGGGGGGTGCACAACAGGACCGTGTGGAGGCATCGGGGCACCGAGAGGGCTATGTGCCCGACGCTGAGCGGGCCTTACCACGGCGTCCCTCGTGGGATCCCTTCGGTGTCCGAATGCGGGGCCTACCTTCAGCCCCACTCCACAGCCGGGGGAACTGGGTCCAGAGAGGTGGAGTCCCTCTTATGACCCACGTCCCCGCCTGGGTCCTTACCGCTGCGTGGCCTTGTCCCTGGCCGCCTGCTCACAGGCCCCTACACCAGGGGTGCGGAGACGGAGCACAGGAGCGCGGCTCCCCCGCCCCCTGCCCGGGTTCCCAGGGCTCAGGTCACCACGGGGCCAGCAGACGCCAGCACTGCCCTGGTGAGGCCGGCAGGCCCAGGCCGGGGGTGCCCGCCCCGCACAAGGGGAGGGCCCCGGCCCTCTAACGACCTGCTGGCTCTCACACCACCCACACGCCCGGGAAAGTGGCACTCCAGGGGAGCCTGCCGGACATGCAGCTGGCCGCCGGCCGAGAGACCCCCAAACACTCAAGACACCGGGACAGTCGTCCCTCCCTCCCTGGCTCCCCGAGCCCACATCAGGGGGACACGCAGTCACGGGGGAAGGGAAGGAGGGAGGGAGGGACCAAGAGCAGAGCGCCGTGACAGCCTGCCCTGGAAAGTCCAGGACGAGTGGGCCGTGGCAGGGCGCCAGGTGTCGGGGGCGGAGGCAGCTCATGACCAGGCAGGATGTGGTTGCAGCCTCACCGTTCCGGAGGGGGAATGGGCGTGTCAGGAGCCCGGAGAGCACCCAGCTGCACAGCGGGGCGCTGTCTCTGGGCCCCCGCACCCCGGGCTCTGCGCTTGAGGCCTTCCTGCCTCCCGGTGCCGCGCTGGGGGCCGGTCATAGCTCCGTTCCAGGGTGAGGGAGCCTGAGGCTCAGAGAGGCGGGGAACGGCCCAGGCTGTTCCGTCCCAGCACCCCCGCCTCTCGTTGGCTCACACACACACACACACACACACACACGCCCAACACCTGGTCTCGAAGCACATCCTGAACCCTGTTCAGTCTTTGGCTTGGGCCTGTGGGGACAATCAAGGTGACCAAGGCGTGTCCCCCACTTCAGGGGCCTCTCGATCCAGTGTGAGTGTGAGGGAGAGGGTGGGACAGACAGCGGGGCGCCCAAACAACTGGGCCCTGTGTGTGTGTGGGGGGGGGGGGGGGGGCGGCTGTGGCCACAGCAGGAGAGACGGGTGCCAACCCCGTGCCGGGGAGGGCTTGGAGGAGGCGGGCCTTAGACCTGCTCCCCACCGGCTTGCAGCCTTAGGTCCTGCACAAGGGGCGGGACACCGCACGGGGCTCCTGGGAAGGGACCGTGGGATTCCCTGCGTTTACAGAGCTGAGTGCAGAGTGGGGCAGGCGGGCGGGTGGTTCCGGCCGGTCTCAGCTCTCTCGGCCTCCTCCTCACCTGGGGGAGCACCAGGAGCTGCTTGGGGACAGGAGTCTTCAGCCACAGTAGGTGCGCAGTAGGTTCAGAGGGTCTCGAGAGGGCCCCTGAGGGGGCAACAGGGCCAGAGTGGGTGCATCGAAGGGCACGGGCTGTGCGGTGTGGTGGGGAAAAGCGGCCTCGGCCCCAGGCAGACCGGGGCTGGCTGGCCGGGCTGTGGGGCGGGGGAGGACCCCAAGGGCCGTGGATCCCTCACAGGCAGGGAGCTCAGGGCAGCCACCTGCCCCAGGAGCTGGGCAACTCGAGGGGCCTGAATACCTCCGCACCCACAGTTAGAGCAGCCCCACTCACCTGGACTGCTAGCCGAGGCCAAGGTGGAGGCCAGGAGCTTCCCGAGCCCAGGTGGGGCGTGTGGTTTTGGTGCCCCTTTTTCTCTCAAAAACTTTGTTATAGCGAAATGCACACAACGCAGAATGTACCGCCTTCAGCATTTTTAGGGGCACAGCCCGGCGGCGTCAAGCGCACCCCCGCTGCCGTGTGACCCCCACCGCCCCCCACTCCGGAACACTCATCATCTCGCAGAACCGAGACTCCGTCCCCATTTGACACTCCTATTTCTGCCCCCAGCCCCTGGCAACCACCGTCCCACTCTCTGTTTCTGTCAGCGTGACAGCTCCGGAGACCTGGTGTCCGTGGAACCGCCCGCTATCTGTCCTCTTGTGTCCGGCGCGTTTCACTCAACACAGCACCCTCAGCTTCATCCGCGCCGCGGCGTGCGCCAGCATCTCCTCCCTGTGCGGGCCGGGCAGCGTCCCTCACGGCCACTTCACAGGCAGGGAGACCGGAGCTCAGGGAGGGAAGTGACCTGCCAACTCCGCACGCCTGTGCGGGACACCAGCTCCCCTCCGGGGGCCCTTCGGATGGGGCAGACCCCGCCTGCCTTAGCCCTCCAGAGCCAGCGCCGCCTCCTAGCGGAGCCGTGGGCGCGGCTTCTCTGCCGGGGCCTCCGCTCCCCTGTCTGGAAGAACCTGTCGCAGATGGGACCGTATTCTGTAACAGATGGTCGAGGCACCAAGGGGTGTGTGATCCCAGAACTCCCAGCAACGTAAGAGGAAGACAATCCAACAGGAGGAGAAACGGCCACATATATGAACAGACAACTCAGAGGGGAAAAAATGCAAATGTAAATTAACCTATGAAGTAATTTAAAGGAGAACAATCAGATGCCATTTCACTCTCCTGCCATTGGCAACCATGCTGAATGCCCAGGAACAGGTCAGGGTGCACACGCCCTGCAACCCAGCAGTTTCTCTGAGTCACAGACCTGAGAGTGTCACTACACACACACACATGCACCCACACACACATGCACACACACACACACAGCCATGGACAGAAACCCTCACTGAAGAGTCGTTCCTAACAGCAAAAATTTCGCTGAACGTCATCGAGGGGAGGGATGAGCTGCTCCAATCACACGATGGAAGAGGAGAGCGGAGACCGTGAATGAACTGCAGGCGCATGGACAGGCCTCAGACACGATGTGGAACCATACCCTGGCCAGCTGGCCCAGCTGGTGCGACTGCCGTCCCCACACATCGAGGTTGCAGGTTTGATACCCAGTCAGGGCCCACACAGTGAATGCATAAATAAGTGGAACAAATCAACGTTTCTCTTTCTGTCATGCAAATCAATAAATTAAAAATAAACAACAACAACAACAACAAAACAGCCCTGGCTGGTATGACTCAGTGGCTTGAGTGCCAGCCTGTGAACCCAAAGGGTTGCCAGTTCGATTCCTGGTTGGGGCACATGCCTGGGTTGCAGGCCAGGTCCCCGGTGAGGGGTGCGTGAGAGGCCACCACACACTGATGTTTCTCTCTCTCGCTCCCTTCCCCTCCTCTAAAATAAATAAATAAAATCTTTAAAAAAAAAAGTTGAACTATAAACAAGCCATGAGGGATACACTGATTATGTAATGTTTTCTATAACGCATACAAGCGGGGACTCGATAATAAAGATTCTCGCCTGGAGGGCGGGCCCCTTGAGTCCAGGCTTCCCCTGCTAGGTGGGTGTTCCAGGAACCCGTCCGTGCCAGTGTGCCAGCTGGCGTTGTTGTGGGAGGCCGTGTTCTGCTTCAGTGAATTTTTCTTTTAAGACCCTTTCAACGCATTTGCCCATTTCATGGCAGGTGATTTACGAGCGCACCTGCCCACACCACGGAGTGTTCAGCAGCTTCTGACCAAATGCATCATGACCCCCGTGCCCCACCCTGATCTCGCTCTCAAGAGACTTTTTTCTGTTTCCCTGGTCAAAATAAGGTCTCAGAGGGAAACATTTTGCTGATGGGGAAGAGGTGAAACAAAAAACGGCAGAAACACTAAAAAGCATCAAAATCTACCAGTTCAAAAACTGTTTTGAGCCGTGGAAAAAAGTCTCAATAGGGGCACCGCATCGGGTGGAGAGTGCTCTGAAGGTGACTGAAGCTTAAAAACATAAGAATAAATACACAATTTCTCATAAACAAACTCCGGGTTTGTTGGGCCCCCTTCCTGTGTGCACGCGTGTGTGCGCGTGTGCACAGGTGTGAAAACTTCCCCGGGGGCCCCAGAGTCAAGGCAGTAATTTCACTTTGTGGGGGAAGCAAATGCGATTGAAAAAAGAGACTTCACTGTGCCTGAAATAATTTGAGAGAAAATCTGAAGCAATTACCGCAAAAACTAAGGTTTGACAAAGCGAAGTCCTGGATACAAAGATATTTGCTTGGTTTTATACTTTCCTGTGTGTTTAAATGATTTCATACAAAATTTACCAGAGCAATCATCCTGGCTGGCCCTCTCTCTGGTCCTCGCGCCTGCCAGGCTCTGCTGGAGGCCACGGCAACTGGACCCGGTTGCCAGGGCAGCAGATTCGGCTCCCCCTCCCATCTGGCCTGCTGCTCACCGGGCGCAGCAGCACCTGTGGTCTCTGAGGATCCTCTAGGGGCAGCATCACTCCTTCCTGACCCTGCCCTGCCCCCAGGGTGATGCGGAAGTGGGCAGGGTGCGGCCAGACCCTTCCCACGGCGCTGCTCACACAGGTGGGGAGACGTGGGCCCGGGCCCCTGCAGCAGGGCTGGGGCATCCCTGGTCCCGGGAGCCGGATAAGCAGCCCAGAGGCCCGGTCCTCCCCTCGGCAGCAGACAGATCTCAGGGAGCTCAAAGAACTCGAGCTTTGGAGTTGGGGAGACGCAGGTTCAAATCCAGCTCTACCATGAGACAATTCCACGTCCCCAGGCGAATTATTTAGCTCAAGCCCCTCTTTTTGCAACTTTAAAATAAGAACAGCACTGCTCTGGCCGGGTGGCTCAGTTGGTTGGATTGTGCCCCGTATAGCAAAAGGTTGCGGGTTCAATCCCCAATCAGGGCATGTGCCTGTGTTGTGGGTTCTATACCCAGTCGGGGCAGGTACAGGAGGCAACTGATCAAAGATTTTCTCTCACATCAGTATTTCTCTCTGTCTCTGTCTAAAATTGGGCGAGGATTAAAAAAGAAGAACTCAACCCACCTCAGAGATCTCTACGCACTGACCCAAAAGATGTCCCAGTGACAATAAAATAATAAAGCAATAAAAAAAGAAATGCTGATGAGAATGAAAATTTATGATCCGTGAAAAAAGCCAGTCACAAAAGGGCAAATACTCTACAATTCCACTGCCACAGGGTCCCCAGAGTGGCCCGATTTGCAGAGACAGCGGGTGGAATGGGGTGCTGGGGGCAGGGGTGCCAGGGAGCTGGTGTTCGACGGGGAGAGAGTCTCGGTTCGGGGAGACGGAAAGAGTTCCGGGGGTGGATGGTGGCGATGGCTGTGTGACGCAAACGTGACGATGCCGCTGAACTGCACACTTAGAAACGGTGAAGGTGGTAAATTTCACGATTCACACACACACACATACATGCATGGTGTGTGTGTGCTTTTGAGATCCTGACCCGGGAATATGTTTTCCTTCCACTGGCAGCAGTGAGAGGAAGGGACAGAGAGAGAAACATCCACGTGGGAGAAACTTCGGTCGGCAGCCTTCCTCACACACCCCGACCGGGGTTTGAACCCGTGACCTAGGTGTGTGCCCAGACCGGGAGTCAAACCTGCAAACCTCCAGGGCGTGGGATGATGCTCCAAGCCACGGACGCACCCAGCCAGGGCATAAGTTATGCGTGTTTTACCACGATAAAATAAAATTAAGAAAAAGCGTAGAATCCCATTCTTGTCTTAAAAAGGCTGTATCAGTAACAGATGTATTACTGGATGCATAGAAAAACCTAGAAAGCTATACATAGGACTACATGTGGTTAAATTTAGAGGTACGAATTTGGAGAGTGGTCTACATCACACACTCTTCCGTTATTTAAATTCGGTCCTTTCCTAAGTCGGGGAAAATACTTGGGGAGAACGCCCACGGGCTTCCTCGCTGTGTGGTTTCCGAGGACCCTCAGAGCTCACAAGGAGTGTCCGCCGTCCACTACGGAAGGGGAAGGCCAGCCCGCTCCGGCCTGCCCTGCCCAGGCGGTCAGCCCGCTCCCGAGGCGCAGCCCGCACCGCAGGGGAGCAGGGCAGCAGGGACGCAGGGCCTGAGGTGGGGGAGCTCAGACCACGGCCTTTCCTCTGGGAGCCTCGGTTTCCTCGGCGGTCCAAGGGGAGCATCATGGCAGCTAGCTCAGGCTCCCCGCGAGAATTAAAAAGGAGACGCGCGTGGCGTCAGCCCGGTCTGGCACAGAGGAAGGCGCGCTGCCGTCACAGCCCCGCTGCTGCGGCACAAAGCCCTCCCAGGACTCAGGGGCAGGCGCCCAGGTGAGGGCTGAGCCGGAAGCGCAAACTCCCACAGCCCAGCCCAGACGCCCAGAGGCCCCCAGCCTCTATCTCCAGGGCTCCTGGGAAGGGTGGGGTGGGAGCTGGCATTCCGCCCCCCTGGGTTTCCAGCCTCGTCCCTGTCCCCGTGGTTGACTTCCTCCCGAAGCTTCTTACAAAGAAAGGACACTCGTCCCAGAGGAAGACCACCCGACGAGCTCCAGCCCCACCACGGCCCGCAGAGATCTGGCCGCCACACCTGAGCCGCGGTGGCAGGCGAGGCAGCGGGTAAACAGGGCACAGAGAGCCTTTTGTTGAAGCCCCGAAAGACAGGCTGGGAAGCCTTCCCAGGCAGGAGGGCAGGGGCCTGGCTGGCGTCCCTCCTGTACCACGGTCAGGCCGGCCGTCCCTCCAGCACTCTCCCAGGAAAGGGGGCAGGGCCGTTCCTGCGAGGAGGCCCCAGGGAGACACTGGGTCGCTCGCTGGCCTTGTCCCAGGAGGCCCTGAGCCTGTGAATCTGCTCCCGGGCCAGCACCCCAGGCTTCCTTTGGCCCCAGAGGCGGGAGGGAGAGGATGTGACCCGTCCCAGGGTGCATGCAGCCCCCGCCCCAGCGCAGGGCACTGCCCTCCGGGGCCCCACACCCCGCTGGGATGAGTCAGCAGCTGGGGGCGCTGCCTGGCGTGTCCCTCTTCCTGCGGGGAAGGGCACACCCTCTCGTCCCAGGGAAAGGAAAAGGGGAGACAGTCTGGGCCAGGGTGGGGAGGGGAACGGGTTTCAGTTCCAAAATGCTGTCACACTTGGGCGGGGCCTCCCAAACAGGCTCGCCTTCCTGCAGACTTGTTAGGGTGGGGCCTGCCTTCGAGGTAAAGGGTGACAGGTAAAGGGCGCCCACCTTGGACTTGCCCTGCCGTGAGCCCGGCACACAGAGGCGGGAGGTTGGGCCGGAGGCGAGGGCTGCCCCTCACCCTCCAGGCGGGCCTTGGAGCAGCCGGTTGCCATCACCGCGCCCAGCACTCCCTGTGCCTCAGTCCCCAACCTCCAAGCAGACCACTGAGATGGCGCCGGCGTGGGGCCTCAGGAAAGCCACATCGCCTCCCAGGGCTCGCTCTGGTTTCCTCATCTGTGCAATGGGCTGACGAGCCCACTCCTCTCGGGTGGTGAGAACTAAAGGAGGCAGGCCACAGAAACCCTCAGCCCAGTGCCTACCACACAGTACGACTCCGTAGCGTTAGCCCCTGTTATTATCGTGGTAAGGTGTATCGGTCCCTTTAAGGGTCCGAAGTCTGAGGCCCAGAGAGGTTAAGCGACCTGCCCAGGGCCACAGAGCGAGACAGTGGGGAAGACCACCCCAGGTCCGCCTTTGCATTGTGCCCATCTGCCGCAAAGGCAAGTTGGCCTCCTGGGCCCAGCCCGGCTCCCAGGCCCCTGGAGAGGCTCCCTGGACAAGAGCCCCTTCTCCCGAGGGCCACGCAGATGTCTCTGCCGGGGACCCCGGCAGGCCACAGGCAGACGCCGCTGGGTCTCGCAGGGACAGCTCTACGGAAACCTTAGGAGGAAGCCAGGTGCTGGGCCTGGGCCTGGGGGGCGGAGAGGCCTGAGACACAGGTTCCGAGCCGCTATGAAGGCCAGCGCTGCCTTCCAGACGGGTTATAAAATGTGGGCAGGAACAGCCAAGGGTGGCGGGGCTCCCCGGGGGCTGGGACTGCGGGGGCACGGCCACAGGTGACACGCCAGCAGTCCGCTCTCCGGGCCGGAGGGGCTGCCCCTGGGGTGCTGACCCAGGGCGCGGCCGGGAGACGGGAAGAGCAGGATCCCCACGAGGCCCCGCCCCTGGTCACCCCGACTCTGTCTGTGGGAGGGCCGGGGTTTGGCAGCCGTGCCTATGAGGGTGTCCAGGTGGCACGCGAGAGCCGTGGAATTTTACAGCCACTTTCGCTGCGGTGCAACGTTACTCCGGGCCTGAGGCACCGCGGGCGCCTGCTCGGTTTTAGGGTTTTTAGCCCTCGAGAGATGCTAAAGTGTAGAGCTCGTCACAGGTACAGTGGAGACACACCGGGGGAGGCAGCGAGGGGTGTCGTGGCCGGGAGTGAAAGCTATTCTAGAAACCTCAACCCCACGCATCCTGGGCGAAAGAAGGTCGGATGCTCCCCCACCCCCACCCCCAACTGCTGGGAGGTCACTAAGAGCCCCGGTACTGAGGGGAACCCAGCCGGCTTCTATACCAGGGGTGTCAGTCCTGGTGGCAGAGAGACTCGGTCACCAGAGGTGGGGACCAGAGCGGAAAGAGTCACCCCGGTCAGTGTGTCCTGGCGTGGCCTGCAGACCACCAGCTCACGGCGGCCTGGGGGGCTTCTTCCGAGTGCCGACTCCTGGGCCCAGCCCCCCGACTCTCCCTGCGCACCCGTGGTGGTGGGCTGCGGGGAGACGGCATTTCCGACAAGCCCCCAGGTGACTCTGAAGCACCCCCAAGCCCCAGCACCCAGAGAAGAAGAAAAGTGGAAGGTGGGGAGAAAGCACAGGCAGCCAAGGCAGAGAGAACCGGGTTTGAATCCTGACTTTGCCACTAAGACAACCTGGGACAGGAGCCCTGGTCCCTCTGAGTCTTGGTCTGCTGCCCTGTGAAACGGTGACACCACCTCGCACGGGTGGCCGTGGCAGGTGAGGTAGCAGACGTGTGTAATGACCCGGCACCGTGCCTAGTGCTCAGCCCGCGGCCCCTGAGGACGGCCACTGGACCCGAAGGCCCTGCTGCTGGAAGGAGGGAGGGGGCAGGGGCCCACTGCTGGGGCTCTCTGCCAGAAGCGTCTCCAGAAGGAAGGAGACTCCAGGGAAAGAAGGAGAGGGAGAACCGGGGGAGAGGGAGAGGGTCAGGCCAGGGAGCCCGAGAGCCCCACCGGGCGAGGGAGACTTCTCGGGCACAGACCTCACCCCCAGCTCGATCCTGCCAAACCACCCTCCCGTTCCCACAAAACCAGGCTGCCCGACAGGAGCCCCTCCTGCTGAAACCCACCCAGAGGCCGTTTGTGTCCCAACAGAGCATCTTTGGGCCCAGGCCTCAGGGCCACCCCCCCACCTTCTCGCCTGCCTGCCCGCCCTCAGGACTAAAACCCAAAGGAAGCACTGCAGGGGAACGAGGACCGAGGCTTCTGCCAGAAACCACCAGGGTAAACCGAGTCAGGGCCAGACTCAGGCACACGTAACAGCGCGTGTGTGTGGCCCGCGCCGTCCCCTCCACGCCGCCCCTGGCATGGAGGAGGAGGAGGAATCCTGATCCCAGATAAGTAGGGCCTGCTGCTTCCTGCTGCTTCCTGCCCGGCGCAGGCGGCCGGAGACTGCAGCCGAGGCCTGGCCTCGCCTCTCCCCGTCGGACGGAGCTCCTCCGAGCCAACAGGAAACCCCTGCAGGGCAGCGCCCAGAGTCGCCACCCTTGTCCCAATAAACAGGAGAGGCAACGCAACCGCACGCCAGGCATTTCCCACCCCCCCCCTGCTGCTGCGAAACCCCCACGGGGAGGGAAGGAGCGCTAAGGGGGGGAGAACCAGAGGGTGGACATTCCGACGGGAACGCACGCTCAGACCTCCCCTGGCCTGGGAGAGAGGTCCAGGAGCGACCACCGAGGAAGCGGGAGTGAGCTGGGGCCAGCAGCCGTACCGGGCTTGCTTTCGGACGGACGGAGGAGCAGACGGACGGAAGAGTAAACAGTAGTAATACGCGTGGGAGAATGCACCCCACCCCACTCACGTCGCTGGAGGGGGGTCACAGGGGACTTCCGCTTTCTACGTGACGTTAAAACCAAAACATTATACAAACATAATGAGCATGCAAGTACGTTGGTAATTACAAAAAAAAATAGTAAGATTACTATTTCTTTTCAGGCCCAGGCTAGGAGGGGCCAGGCCTTCCTTAACAAAAAGCTGAGGTGGGCGGTGAAGGCAGGGAGGCCTCGGGCACCAAGCAAAGGACCCGGGCTCAGGACCCCCGGCTCAGGTTCTGGTCCCACAGCCCTGCCTTCCTTCCTTCCTCCCTCACGAGTTTGGGTACGTTGGTCCCTCCCCTCAGCCTCCGTCTCCGCATCTGTACACGGGAGGAAGGCCACAGCCTGAGCTCCCTCGAACGGCCGGACGGGATCACGGAGGAGGGTGTGTTCCCCAAACCAGGGAGCTGCTATGACTCGGGGCCGCGTCCTGGGACGCCCACCCAGCCCAGTGCCTCTCCCCATGCCTACACGGGGGTGAGGTGCCGGTGTGGTCCCCGTCTGGCCACAAGGAGACCGAGGCGCAGAGAGGCGCGGCGGCCGGTCCACAGTCACTCACGGGGCACGAGAGGACCAGGTGCCGGTCCCCACCAGTGCACCTCCCACCTTCGGGGACCGTTTTCCGGAGTGCAGGCTGAGAAACCCCGTCCCCACCAGGGTCCACCCACACGGGCCAGGGAGCGCGGGAAACTCGGCCCGCTGGTCCCTCTCAGAGGCTCGTGGTGCTCACCGCCACGCACCGGAGGCTCTGAGAGGTCCTGCGGCAAGGAGGAGGTGCTGCCGTTCCCCGCTGGGGACACGCGTGCTCCAGGGGACACACGCCTGGGAAGTGTGGCCACGAGACAGCACCCGCCACAACCCAGCCCGGCAGAGCGGGGCTGAAGGAGGAAGGGCAGGGGGTGGCGATGGACGTAACCCTGGCATTCGGAGAGGACAGCAACCGGATGCTGCTCAGCTGGCCCCCGAGTCGGGAGGAGCGGGAAGAGTTCTGTCTCCTGCCACCTCTGCCCGAGCCGCCCGGGGCCTACGGGCAGAAGAGCAAGGGCTGCAGAGACGGCGGAGGTCCTGCCCTCTGCTCCCCGGGCCGGGGAAGGCGCCTGGGCAGAGGCCGGGGCTGGCTCTGGGGGAGAGGGACCCAGTCCTTACCCCGGGCACGGCTCTGCTATCTGCGTGCTGGCTGCCGGTGCTGAGGCTGGCCCCCTTCTGTCCGGGCAGGGTCCTGGCATCTCTTTCGTTCCATGGAGCTGCCTCCCTACGAGGAAGCAAGAGCTGCTGTCAGCGGGGATGTGCATGACCGTCAGAGTTACCTGCTGTGCTGCCAACATTTTCCGAGTGCCTGCCTGGTGCCAGGCCCTCAGCTGGGTTCCGGGTGACAACAGAGAGTCAGGCAGTCTACTGGGGAGAGGCCAAGTGGACAGTGACAGCCGGCTCTTGAGGGCCCAGGGCTCCGCTGCGGGGAACCCAGAAGCTACGGGACCACGGAAGAAACACCAGACCCGCACTGCTGGCTGGGGTCGGGGAAGGCCCCCTGCAAAAGGTGTTACCTGAGTCGGCTGCTGAGGAAGAGTGGGAGTCGCAGAGAGAGCATTCCAGGCGGGGGGGGGGGGGGGGGGGGGGGGACGACGACACATGTTTGCATGGACGGGAAAGAACAGGGCATCTAGAGAATGCTGCGTGATTCAACCTGGCTAGATCCAGGGCCGGAGGTGGGCCATGGAGAGAGATGAGCTATTGTGGGGTGAGCCAGGCCCAGGCACAGACAAATCCTCAGCCCAGACACGTAACTTTGACTCAAACGCAAACCCCAACCATCATCTGTTAGTCAAGAGGCATTTGGTGAGCATCTACTACCTGCCAGCACTCTGATACGAGTGAGCAAGACCGGTTAGCCGGGTGGGGACAGAAGCGTGCTCAGACTGCAACAGGGGTACGGGGAGCATCTAAATCAGCCAGGAGCTGGGGGTGCGGCCCAGCCGTCAGGGAAGGTCAGAGGATGAAGAGGAGTTGGCAGGAAGGAGGGGCAGGAGAGGAGGTGCGGAGTGCGGGCAGAGGCAGACAAAAGAACTTGAAAGACTCTAAGGGGGCTCACGGAGGCTTCAACCATTTATGCCACAAGCATTATCGCACCTACTCAGCGCCAGGCACTGTCCTGGAAGGAAGGAAGCAGGAGACGGTCCCCAGCCTCACGGGGAGACGGCGACCCAGGAATCCCACAGAGGGTGATGGCAACTAGGCAGAAAAGCACCTGGAGCTGTGAAGCCACAGGGGCCACCTAGGCCGGCGTCTACCCCGACCCTGCCCTCCTCTGCAAGGAGGGACACCCACTAGTCAGTCCGGTCACCTGCCTGTGGCAGACCCGGGACCAGAACTCTGGCCTCTGGACTCCGGGTAAGTGACTCTCCTACTCCTTCCTCTTCTGGGAAACACACAGTCACCAACCCCTACATATTCACCCAGAGCTGATGCCTCTTTTCTCGAGGCCACCTCCATAATATTTCTACCACTAAGCTGTACCAGTGTCTCCCTGTCTGCCTCTCCTCCCAGACTGCAGCTCAGGAGGCCGCGAACTGTGTTCTCCTGGCACCGTCCCTGAACCGGGCCAGGCACTTACTCAAGGAGGCCAAGTGAATAAATGAGTGAGTCAGGGATAGAGAGAGTGTGCTGGGCTCTAGGGTTCCACACCCATCCCACCTGACTCCTCGTGAGGTCTTAGACTACCTGCCTGTGCCTCAGGGTCCCCATGTAAAAACCCGGAATCATCTCTGCTCTCAGGAGTCAGGAATCAGGCTGATCCCTTCCCTCCTACCGGCAAGGGCCAGGCCAGGCCAGGGGCAGCCAATGCCCAGCCACTGCCCAGCCACATCCCTGAGTCCTGACCTACTGGGGGAGTCCCCGAGAGCCCCTCCGTGCAGCAGGGCCACTCCAAGATGCAAAGGAAGCCGTTTCCTCCTGGGCGTGCCCGAGGGAGGGAGCACACAAAGCATCTGGCTGAGTTCTGGCAGGGGAGCCACAGACATTCTTGAGCCCCTGCCGTATGCCCCTCGGCCCCTGGAAGGCAGAGGGGCACTGGACCCAAACCCAGAGTCTCTGCGCCTGGGAAGACAGGGAGGCAGAGGCCACATAATCCATGCCCTAGCGTTTCCCCAAAAGCCAGTCCTCCGGTGCAAGACATCTGCCCTTGCCCCTCCCTGGTGAGCCAGAGGAAGACTTGACCTTCACGAAGGCAACGCCAATGTGAATCAGCCACGGGCACTGCCCAGTCCCTCTGAACAAACTCCCACTCCTCCATTCTCTTCACAGGAAGGATCACCAACAGCAGACTTCCCCTCTCCGCCTCCAGCCTGTCTGCTCCAGAGAGCAGGACACATGGTTGGGCAGGGGCTCTATGGACTCCTAGTGGAAAAGGTGGGAGAGGCCCTTGGGGGGCTTGTGGCGTCTCCAAATCCTTCTTCCACAATTTAGGCCCAAATCCCCTTTCCCTCCCCAAGCTCTCTCTCCCTCCTCATCCTCCACAGGCCTCCTGGGGTGAGGCAGGGAAGAGGAAGGTCAGGAGAATGTGGTCACCAAGGGAAGCCCCACCCTTTCGGCCAAGTCCCCACCAGGAGGAGGCTGTGGACACCCCCCAACCATCTCTCCTCCTTTCCAAAAAAGGCAGCAGTTGCATCAGCTGAGAACCAGCGGGATCTCGGTTCACTCCCCTCCAGATCAAGGGGAAGGAGTCAACTGAAGGAGCAGAATCATCATCATGAACCACAAGGGTCCGGGGCTCTGTTCCTTCAGCCTGGGAGCCAACTCTGCTGGGTCTCCAGCTCACCCACAGCGGCACCAGCCCGGACCTAATCAGACCTGGCCCGAGGCCCCAGACCCAGCACCAGTCTTCCCGGGGACCCCAGCCCTGACAGGGCCCAAGCGCCTAGCCAGGGACCCTGCCCCCAAGTCAGGGCACTTCTCCCGCCAGATCAAGGAGAGGGAGGGGCCCAAGGGGAAAGGAAGGGTCAGGAGCCAGGAAGAAGAGAGCAGGGGGAACCTTTGGAAATGAAAAAGAGCTGGTAAGGAGAGAGCCCAGAGGTGGGAACTCTACGAACGGGGAAGTGTGTGCAGAAGTGAGGATCTGGGGAAACCCGGGGGATGACAAGGGGACCTGGGGGAGCCGAGGCGGAAACTCCCAATAGTAGAGCGCAGGGAGGCACGGGGTGCCAGGGAGGGGGCTCGCGCGCCGCGGCGCCGGGGAGAGGGTGCGGTCCCACAGACCCGAGGAAAGGGGGACACCCGACACAGGCAGAACTGAAATGCCGCGGGAGGCCCCAGGGAGCCGGCCCTAGCGGGCAGGGCCAGAGCTGGCGGGGCGCGCGGAGCCGGACAGCTGGCCGGGGGCGTGCAGGAGTGGGTTTTGAGAGGTGACAGCTCACGCCCCTTTCCCCACCCCACCCACTCACCTGGGCCCGCCGCGTCCGGCCGCCCAGCAGGCAGCCCCGGGGCCCCTGCCGCACAGTCCCGCCACCGGCCGCTGCGCCCCTCCGGCGCCTCCTTTTGTTTGTCCCTCACTGCACCACTCAGCCTTTCTCCGCCCCGGAAGTGACGTCACCCAAGGCGCGAAGGCGGTGGCCTGGGCGTCGCCATCTTTTTGAGGGGAGCTGTCTCGCAGCCCTCAACCCCGCCTCTCCCTGCTGACGCCATGTTGTTTTGGGGCGGAAGTAGCGGAGCCGGGGCTAGGCCCTTTTAAAGGGACAGAGCCAGTTCTTAACCTTCCAGGAGTCCTTGGTGACAGGGTGAAGCGTCCAGGCGGAGGTGAGTAGCTGGTGTTGCTGAGCTTTGCTGCCCCGAGGTTAAGTGCCAAGAACGGTCTGGTAACCGGTTCCGAGCTGGATTGTGCCAAAGTACTAGCATCATTTGGTGCTGCTGTGATAGCAGAGGGGCTGCCAGAAAGGTTCCCCCAACCATGAGCCTCCCGCGGAAATAAATTGCGCGCGCTTTTCGATGATCCGCACTCTGACACTGAGTCCCGCCTGGCTGGCCTTGTCTGCACCTACATTTCCCCCTATCCCCCCGAATCCCGCTGTAGTACCCATAGGGAAGATGGAGTCCAAGGTAATTCGGTAAATTCTGGGCAGAGCCGGAGCTGGAACCGGATTCCCCGATTCCATCTCCGCAGCTGTGTGGACCTCGAGTCCTTTCAGTTACCATATTGATCATGGTAACGACAGCCACGCTAAACACTAATCTGTACAGTGGCATAAAGTGCAGCCACTAAAACGAAACATGTTCCTTTTGCACTAATGCGGAGCGACGTGTGAGATACCTTAAATGAAAAGCTGGAGGGGCAAAGAGAACAGCGTTGATCTGCGCACAGTCTGTGTTAGAAGAAAGTGTGGGGGGCTGTTTGCGGATGCGTGCGCCAGTCGTCGGGTAAGATGCACAAGAAGGTGGTAACTGGTGGCCTCCGACGGAAGAATTGGGGCCCTGGGTACCGGAACAAGGGGGAAGAATTTACTACCATGTGCACCGGTTGGTTATTTTAAAAATAAGTTGGTGAAGATCCAGCGATTCCACTTCTGGGAATATATCCGAAGGAACTGAAAACACTAATTACAATGAATATATGCATCCTTGTGTTCATTGCTGTGTTATTTACAATTGCCAGGGTTAAAATGCAGCCCAAGTGCCCATTAGTAGATGTGCGAATAAAAAGGTCCTGGTATATTTACACAATGGAATACTGTTCCGTGGTAAAAAAAAAAAAAAAAAAAAAAAAAAAAAAAAAAAAAAAAAAAAAAAAAAAAAAAAAATTTTAAAAAGAAAAGAAAGAAAGAAGGAAATCTTACCTGTAACAGCATGGATGGACCTGAAGAGTATTATGCTAAGTGAAATAAGCCAGTCAGAGAAAGACAAGTACCATATGATTTCACTTATATGTGGATTTTTTAAAATTTATTGATTTGGAGAGAAAGAGGGAGAGAGAGAGAAACATTGATTTGTTGTTCCACTCATTTATGCATTCATTGGTTGATGCTTGTATGCACCCTGACCTCAGATTAAACTGGAAACCTTGGCCTATCCAGAGGACGCTCTGACCACCTGAGCTGCCTGGCCAGGGCTTGTATGTATTGAACAAAATTAACTAACACAAAATAAAAACAGACAGAAAAATACAGAGAACAGACTGAAGCTGTCAGAGGGGAGGTGGAGTTGGGGAGCTGGGTGAAAAAGGTGAAGGGATTAAGAAAAAGAAAGAAAACTCGGACACAACAGTATGGTGATTACCAGAGGGAAAGGGGGGTGGGGGGAGACGGAAGACAGTGGTGGGAGGGTGAGTGGTGACGGAAGGAGACTTGACTCGGGGTGGCAAACACACAGTACAATGTACAGGTGATGTGTTCTAGAATCGTACACCTGACACCTACGTAATTGTATTAACACAAGTCGCCCCAGTAAATTCAATATAAACTTAAAAAATAAAGGCCTTAAAATACAAAAAAAAAATAAGTAAATGAATAAAAATAGGATAGTGGAGATAATAACAGCTCTCATGGATCAGATGGTGAGTCAGGGCTTGGTTTCAGCTTTCCTGCTGGGAGGTCTCACTTTTTTTCCCTGTTATTAGGGGAGGAAGCAGGCCCCGAAAGGCTGAAATTTGAACCCTGGAGGATTTAACGCTAATGCCCCCAGCTCTGGCTTATCCACCCCCACCTCAAGCTTTGTTCATTATTAACCACATGATAGCCAGTGTGGGGCCTGGCACGCGGCAGGTGCCCGGTAACTATTGGCTGCTTACCCACGGAACAAGTGGGACAAACAGGATGGGTTGCAAACACTGGAGGTCAGGTTCTGGACCAGAGTCCAAGGCTTGCCCCTTTCCAACCTGGACACCGTGGACCCGGCTGGTCCCGTCCTGAGCCTCCATGCCCCCACCTAGAAAGATGACAACTGCGACCGTCGTGGCTGACACGGAGTGCTCCCATCTGCCCTGCCTCATGTTTGGCACGCAGATTGGCCCCATTTTACAGATCAGTAAGGAAAGCACAGAGGAGGTAAGAAAGTTGCCTCCCGAGGGTCACCACGAGGTCTACTTGGTGTAGTGAGGGCGACAGAAACCCAGCAGTTAGCATCTGTGACAAGTGTGGCAGCAGGTCAGGCCTCAGGAGCACCTGGCTCAACCCTGGGTGGAGTCGCAGAGGGCTGCTCAAAGGAGGTCACTTTGAACCTGTGACTGAAAGACGCACAGATGTCTGGAAGGAGAAGTGATGAGGCCAGAGCAGGCATTTCAACTGGCATTCTGCAGGAATTTGTAAAACACACTAACTGACTATTTACTCAAGGGCACTGAGCTCTTTTCCCTTAGATTGTCACATTTAAAAAACAGCCCTGGCTGGTGTAGCTTAGTGGATTGAGCGCAGGCCTGCGAGCCAAAGCATCGCCAGTTTGATTCCCAGTCAGGGCACGTGCCTGGGTTGCCGGCCATATCTCCAATATGGGGTGTGCTAGAGGCAACCACACATTGATGTTTCACTCCCTCTCTTTCTCCCTCCCTTCCCCATCTCTCTAAAAATAAATAAAATCTTAAAAAAAAAACAAAAACGAGCCAACACAATAGCCATTTGTTGTAAATAAATGAAACTATACCTATTTTTGTCAAATCAGCAAAAATATTTTTTTTTCAGTGTGCTGCACAATTTTAGTAATTCGTTTATTTGTGCCATGAGATGGAAAAGGTTGAAAACTGCCAGGCTAGAGGCTCAAGCCGAGACTCGCTCGTACCCGCAGGGAAAGTGGTGGCCCGAGAGGAGACCGTGCGGGGCGGAGACATTCAGTCCGCTTCTGTGTGCGTTGCTCTCTCCTCCCGGAGAGTTCCTCCTCGAGGCAACATCTATGGTTTCCCAACCTTCCGTGTCCCGAGGAGTCGGATGGCCTGATTTTACAGTCCGGGTGGGGCTGACAAAGAAACACGGGAAAGTTGAGGGCCATGAGGAAGTCCTTCACACTGGTCCCCGCCCGCTTGCATTCAGGCCCGGGAACGGCAGTCAAGTTGCTGACACTCTGCCCACCGGAATGGAGGTGTCCATGCGGAGGCCACGGCTGTCTGTCCTCACCTGGGTGCCTAGGTTGCCCGTGCGCTTGGACATTCGGCTGGGTGTGGCTCCTCTCTTCTGCGGCCCTCGGGCCGGTGTCCCATCAGCCTCGGTGGCAGAGGGATCACTGAATCTATAGCCATACCGCCCTGAACATGCCTGATCTCGTCTGGTCTTGGAAGCCAAGCAGGGTCGGGCCTGGTTAGTACTTGGATGGGAGGGGTGCCGGTGCCATAACAAGATGTGGGGCGCTCGCTGCCAGCTCCCTGGGAGATCTCCCAAATGCTCGACCCACTTCCTCCTCCTGGGACAGCGGTTCGAGCGTTGCATTCACCAGCGGGGCCCTCCTGGTGCTTTTCTAGGACTCTGACTTTGCAGAAGTCGCTTCCCTGCTTTGGGCCTGCGTTTCTCCATCTGGAAAGTGGGGGTGACTCTCTCTAGTGTGCCAGGCGCTACATGGATATACACACGTGTTGTCCCTTACGTGGAGAGCTGCCCCAAAGAGGGAGGTTTCCGTCCTGGATCTGGGTCCTGTGCCGGGAGCAACGAGGAGTGGGGTGCTTCCTGTGTGTCTCACTCAGAGGCCCCACTCACCGACCCCTCTGCCTGGGACGAGCCTGGGAACCTGCAGTCTGGACTCCAGAAGTCACTTCCCCTCTGCCAATCCCAAACCCCAGGAGACCCGTGTGTAAGTCAGCACGCTTGCTGGAGCTCCCCGGGCAGGCTGCCGCCTCCCTCGGGGCAGAACCGTTGACAAGTTTTCGCCATGCACATGTCTTACGGGGACTCTGTTTTTAGACCTTCCCCTCTCCACTCCCCCCCCCCCCAAAAAAAACCCCCAGGATTCATGATCTCACAAGAGATTTTGTTGTCCTGCTTGGTGTACTGATCTTTACGGAAAACCTTATAGGTTTAACTCTGCCCAGGGTACTGCTACTACAGGTCACTGTGGGCCAGGACCTATACTCAGTGCCTTCTGTGGGTGATTGCCTCGTCATCGCCCCCTCTGGACAAATGAGGAAGCTGAGCCGAGGTCCAATAGCTACTGTAGTTATGGTCCTACGGCTCCTTCACAGTGCAGCTGGGATCATTTCATCCAAGTCCAAGGCCGAGTCCAGGCTTTCCTCTTCTGTGACTGTTGGAGTAGCAGACTGGCCTGGCCTGGACGCGGTGACCCCTCCCCAGGCCTCTTCCCCAGAGGTGCTGGCCGTGGTTGGTGTTTTCTCGGTCACTGGGGAACTCCTGGCACTTTGGGCCCAGGAACACTGGATGTTTTTCTAGGCACCGGATAGAGCGGCCTGACACAGAACTGACTGGCCCCAAATACCCGGTGTGCTTCTATTGCACTAAAATACTAAAACCATGTGTCCTCGTTGCATCGAGTTGGCTTTGGTGACACGGAGCAAGCCTGCAAAGCCAAAACCACCTTGCCTGGCCTTGCAAACTGCCACGCAGGGAGGAGGCTGGGCGAGACAGGGCTGCTGTCCCCAAGGGCTGGTGGTCTCCTGCAGGCAGAGGAGCGGACAGAGGCAGCAGCACCCGCCTCCTGAAAGAGGGAGTTTTGGGGGAAAGAGTTTGGACTTTGGAAAGAGGTGGACCCAGCTTTGAATCCCAGCTCAGCTCTTGCAGCTAGCTGAGCGAGCTTTGTTCATTCGCCTCTTTTTTTTTAAATGATTTTTTTAAATTTATTTTTAGAGAGGGAAGGGAGGGAGATAGAGAGAGAGACAGACAGACAGACATCAATGTGCGGTTGCTGGGGGTTATGGCCTGCAACCCAGGCATGTACCCTGGCTGGGAATCGAACCTGCGACACTTTGGTTCGCAGCCCGCGCTCAATCCACTGAGCTATGCCAGCCAGGGCTCATTCGCCTCTTGAGAGACAATAGGGATAACGCTGTCTTCCTGGTAGACTTACGAAGATCAGAGAATTTGGCACAGAGGTCAGGCACATAGTAGGTGCTCTCTGAGTTCAGAGAAGGGCCCGGGTGGACACAGGGGACCTCAGAGAGCAGGCAGCGCTGGGGCTGGATCGGAGGGCATGGCTGGCAGGGGTACGGCTTGAACCAAGGTGGGCGACGACTGTCCGAAAGCAAAGGACTTGCACGTTCAGACGAGGTGGGAACGTGGAAACCGCAGGATCCGGACCCAGGCCTGCTCCCAGGGCCAGGCGGAGGCGGCCGCCGCCGTTACCTGGTATCAGTGCAGGTGCGTGGCCAGGCCAGTCTGATGATGGGAGGTGCAGCTCATGTCACAGTGTCCGTCACCGAGGCGTTTGCCTAGGGGTCATGCACCTCTTGGTCGCCAGCCGTGGTGCCTTCTGGCCGAGAAGGTGGCGGCTAGCTGCTCGGGCTGACGGAGGCGGATGTTGGGGGAGGACGCTGACCACTGGCCACCAGCCTCTGGCCTGACGGCAGGCGGCCTGGGCCCTTGGACGCCTGGGAAGCCGCCCTAAAAGTGGGCCGAAGGGTCATCTGCTGCCGCCCAGGGGGTTTGGCCTCCTGAGTGCTGCTGAGGCCCCGAGCCACCCGCGTGGCCGCCCTTCTCCGGGGACAGACGTTTAAGCGACAGTAATGATGAGAGCACGAGCTGAACACCGACTCTGCAGGCGCCACGCGAAGTGATTTCGTGCGTTACCTCACTGACTGCTCGCTGAGGCAGGCGCTCTCATTATTCCCCTTTCAGAGATTACTCTCAGAAAGGCTCAGTGCTGCGCCGTTGATGTGAGAGAGAAACATAGATTGGCCGCCTCCCGCATGTACCCCGACCGGGGACCGAACCCGCAACCCGGGCATGTGGGGAGTCAAATGGGCGACCTTTCGCTTTGCGGGACCCCGCTCAACCCACCGAGCCACACCGGTCAGGGCCCTTGTCACGCTAACCATGAGTAGCTGCATATAAGGTGTGGACTTCGCGGCTAGCGCTTTGGCCCACAGACCGCTGTGGAATGACATGAGTGTAACGGTCCCGTTGCTGCTTCCGAAACCTGTCATTGATCGGTCACCATGCATGTTATGTAGTCCCCATCCAGACAGCAAGGCATGTCGTGCTGCAGCCTGTCTCCCAGCGGTAAACCCAGGTGACATTTCACCAAACGGGTCACCGAAAGAGGGGACTGGCCAGCAGGGACGAAAGCGCGCGGAGAAGTGCAGGGCGGCGGTCCTGAGAGTGGAATTGGAGCCCACCGTGAAGGCGGTGGCAGTAAGGACAGAGCCGGGGGCGGTGGGCATGGGGAGGCCGCAGCTACCCACCCTTCCGGGGACTGCGGCTGTGCAGCCAGAGAGACTGGGTGACGGCACATGGATCGACATACATGACGGACGTGGTTCTGACGAAAAGGATAACGTACACACACCAGTGGCGTGCCGTGTGTGCACAGTGCCATGTGACCACTGCCTCTCGCCGGTTTCCAAACTTTGTCATTACCCTGGAAAAACAGCCCGCGCTCGTAAGCATTCCACGTTCCCCGCTCCATCCCCTGGTAGCTGCTCATCGGCTCTGTGACTCCCTGGGTTTGCCTGTCCCGGGTGCACCACATGAAGGGAAGGACTTCTTTCTCTTAGTGCCATGTTCCCGAGGTTCTTCCGAGGGCAACGAGGGTGGTGGTGGCATGCTCTGTTTTATGGCTGAGTAAGATGGCACCGGACAGCCTTACCACACTTTGCCCGTCCATCAGCTGGAGGGCATTTGGGGTGCCCTCACCTTTCCGCTGCTGTGGATAGTGTATGTACTAACTTTCCATGTGAACATACACCTTTGTTTTTTTTTTCCCAGTATATACCTAGGGGTGGAGTTGCTAGGTCATAAGGTAAATCCTTTTTTTAAAAAATTTTATATATATATTTTTTAAGATTTTATTTATTTATTTTTAGAGAGGGAAGGCAGGGAGAAAGAGAGAGAGAGAGAGAGAAACATCAATGTGCGGCTGCTGGGGGTCGTGGCCTGCAACCCAGGCATGTGCCCTGACTGGGAATCGAACCTGCGACACTTTGGTTTGCAGCCCGCGCTCAATCCACTGAGCTAGCTACGCCAGCCAGGTTCATAAGGTAAATTCTGTGTTTGACTTCATAGAAATTAAAAACCTTTGTGCATCAAGGACATTATTGAGAATGTAATCAAGGCTGTTGATTCATTTTTTTAAAATGTATTTTTAGAGAGAGGGGGAAGGAGAGAGAAAGAGATGGAGAAAATCATTGATGTGACAGAGAAATATCAATTAGTTGCCTCTTGTATGTGCCCCGACTGGGGACCAAACCTGCAACCCAGGCATGTGTCCCCAATAGGAATCGAACCTGCGACCTTTTGCTTTGCAGGATGGTCCCCAACGAACTGGGCCACACTGGTCAGGGACGTTGATTGCTATTGAATTAATTTTTGTAAATGGATTGAGGTAGAGGACTCACTCAATTCTTTCCCATGAGACTGTGCAGTTGCCTGGCACCGTTTGCTGAAGAGATTATTTTTCCCCCGTTGAATAGTTTTGCCACCCTTGTCAAAAATCAGTTGGCCAGAGATGCCTGGGTTTATTTCTGGGTTCTCAATTTTACTCCATGGTCTACACGTCTGTCCTCATGCCAGTGCCACGCTCTTTTCATTACTGTAGCTTTGCAGTAAGTTTTGAAATCATACATTTTTCACGTAACTCAAATATCTCTTCATGGGAGGGGCAATCTCAAAATCTAGCCAGGGCTGGTTCTGCATGCCCCCTGCTGGCAGCTTCAGGAACAACCACCCCACAAAACCACAGCTCCCTGGCCTGTGAACACAGGTGTCCAGGACCCGGTGGTGTGGCTGGGTGAGGGCAGCCACCATGGCCACCTGGGCCCTCCCTGCTCTTTGCCGGGACTCCCGTGGTGTCGTCCTGCTCTTTGAGTTCCTGGGAACCGCCCCCTCTGTGCACCTGTTCCCAGACACAGGCAGCTGTGTGCGCACCGGCGGGGCAAATGCTCCTGCTTTCACATGAGTCCCAACCGCACGTGGATTTACTCACGTCCAAGGTCCCGTTAAGACTTTCATGGGCCCCTTTCTCCATTAGAAAATAAATAAAAATTCTATTTTACAAATTTGTTGGTATATAAAAAATGAATATCACCCAAGCTAAATTCATTATGATTATATAGTCATTATTATCGTATCCTCTCCTATTTTCTTATTTAAAATAAATGAACATTTTCAGTGGATTGAGCACGGGCTGCGAACCAAAGCATCACAGGTTCGATTCCCAGTCAGGGTACATGCCTGGGTTGCAGGCCATGACCCCCAGCAACTGCACATTGATGTTTCTCTCTCTCTTTCTCCCTCCCCTATCTAAAAGTAAATAAATAAAATCTTTAAAAATAAATAAATAAATAAACATTCACACATTTCCGTGGGCCCCTCGAGGAATCACAGGCCCTGGCACTGTGCCTTCTGAGGGTCTGACACAGAAGCCAGGCCACCGGGCAGCGACGGGGAGTCCCCACCCCCCTGGCCCCGCAGGCCACATTGCGTCACCTCCGAGAGCACTCAGGAGGGACCCGCCCTGTGTTTATGACCAGTCGTGTCGTTGGCATCTTTTCTGTGTCACGCACTGAGTGACATGCTTTCCATGAATTATCCTGTGATTACTCCTGATTTACAGAGAGGGACAGTGACACTGGAGAGGCAGAGTGACTTGGCTCTGTCACACAGCCAAGGTCTGTGTGACACCGCAGCCCGTGTTCCCATCGTCTCCCCAGGGGTCTGTTCGGGGTTGGGCCTGGGTGGGCACCACTCACTCAGCCTGACGCTCCCTCCCCCCACCCCGGCAGTCTCCTGCAGCAGAAGCCCCACCCGGGTTTCTGTCCCCAGCCCCGGGCAGTGAGACTAGCCAAGCGTATCCTTGCCCAGCACAGGCTGTCCTGGCCCTCTGTGGAGCCAGGCGGCCCAGGCCACCTTCGGCCCCAAGGGGTGGCAGTGCCCAAGGAGGGGGAGGGGCTGAGGCTGTGGCAGAGCAGGGGGAGGGCCGTGAGCTGGGACTGGTCTGGCGGGAGCGTGTCTGCCCTGTGCTGGGCACCGCGTGGTGCGGGCCCGCCCCCCACCTCTGGGGGCTCAGTGCGATCCTGGTGGTTATTTTATGCTTGTTCCCTGTTGCAGCGGGTGAGGGGAGCCCCTGCTGGGCTGGGCTGGGCTGTGGAAAGGGTCCGATGGGGTACGCACAGCGCTGACCACAGGGCCTGTGCAGAGTGAGTGAGTGAGTGAGTGAGCGAGCGCCCAGCAAATCAGAGCTGAGTGCCTTCCAATGACCCCACCACTGTAATCTGGGGACGTGATACAGGCAAGAATTATTAGGTCAGAGGAGGTGCCATCCCTTCAGAAGTAAGGACGGAATTAGAATTGGTAGACGTGGGGTGTAGAGGGAGTGCTCAGCACATTAGAGCTGAGTGTATTAAAAAAATGTCCCACCACTGTAATCTGGGGAGATGATAAAGGCGAGAACTAGGGCAGAGGAGGTGTAGTCGCTTCAGGAGAAAGGACAGAATGGTAGGCTGGTGCGGTGTGGGTGAGGGTGTCAGAGAGAGGATCATCCCACCAGGCATGTGGAGATTTTTTTTTAAAGCCTTTCTTTATTTTTTTTAAAGATTTAATTGAATTCTTAAAGAAAGGGGAAGAGAAGGAGAAAGAGGAGGAGAGAACTATCCATGTGTGGTTGCTTCTCGTGCACCTGGCCGGCAACCCAGGCATGTGCCCTGACTGGGAATCGAACTGGTGACCCTCTGGTTCGCAGCCCATGCTCAACCCACTGAGCTACAGCAGCCAGGGCCATGTGCTGATTTTGAACCAGGTGGTTAGGAGGCAGCCGAGAGGGCCTCCGTGGGATTGAGAACAGCAGGACTCGAGGCCTGGGCCAGGAGCAGCCAACCCTGCACTCTCCCAGCCTAGGGCAACCAGCCAGCCCCATTCGCCCAGGACGGCCCCCATTTTAGCACTGCACATGTCATGTCCGGAGAAACCCCTCCATTCTGGGCAAGCGGGCCCACCGGTCCCGCTAGAACACACAGCAGGCACAGGGCACTAACTGCCCAGCACGGGGCTCAGACCTGGCCTTGGACCCCGAGTCCTTGGCTGAGGGAGGCTGAAGGACGCCAGCAGCAGCCCCTGAGATGACACACTGTGGAGAGTCCTGCCTCCCGTAACCCTCACACGACCCTTTGCCGCTCCCAGCTCCGGCGCTCAGCTGCAGGGATCTGGGATCGGGAACGTTTTCTGTAGGACAGCCCCGAGCACTGACTCCGTCCTGGGAAATGAGGGGGAACTCCGGCCTGGCGGACTGCCCACCCCTGGAGTCTCCCGGCCGCCCCCCACCCCGGGGCCTTTGCTCCGTTCTCTCCGCCTGCCGCGCTTTCCCCGCCTGCACTCGGCTTGGAGACGGTGTCTTCCTACTCCCGTGTGTAGAGGTGGGTTCTCTCCGTGGGCTCCCAAGGAAAGCATCCCAGGAGAGCCACACAGGGAGATTATTGCGTGGTACGACTTATTTGGGTGAAAACAGAAGGCTGCCCCCCACACTCCCAAGGACTCACCCCCGTCCGTCCCACTGTGGAAGAAGTCCGACTTTGTCTTCATTTGGGCCAGGATTAGGGCCAATGTCCAGCGATGCTGTGCCCCGCCAAAGTTTAGTCCAGATCAAAGTTTAGCGCAGTTCCCGGCTGTGCTCCCCTGGCTGGCCACTGCCGTCCATACCCGCTGCCCAGGCTTGGCTGGAAGCCCCTCAGAGCCTGTGCGGCTGCAGGTGGGGCAGAGCAGCCTCCGGGCTGCACGGCTGCCCTGGGGAGAAGAGTGCATGAGGCAGCTGTGTGTTATGGAGCACGAGAAGGGGGGGCTGGCCTTCTTCGTTAGGCTGCTTTATCTCTGGCTTGGGACTGACCGGGTGCTTCTCTAAACTAACCAGTCCACTTCCCGAGCTTCCCGGCCTTGCGTGGGGTCCTCCCCCTAACCACTCTATTTGCTGGATCTTCCAAGGTTCGGTGTGTCTCATCCAATCAGGTCCTTTTCCCGGGCTAAACGGACAGGCCTCCGTGGTCGCTCTCTTGGCTCCTATTGCACACGTGCTCATCCCCGCACCACCACCCTCCACCCCCACAGTGGCAGCGAAGGCAGTCCTTCTTCCCCATTCAGGGAGGGAGGGGTGTTAATCCCCTTGGGGTGGGGGGCAATGCTGCGATCCCCTGGGGTACCTGTGCGTGCTGCAACTTCCTAGCAAAGCAGGGTTATGCTTCACAGTCGATCATGCTTAACACTGCCTGGTTTCCTTCGCTGCCTTCCTTTATTCATCTTTAGCTACCGATGCCAACCCTTGGACCGGGCAGGTGCCCACAGTGCCCTCTAGAGCAGCCCCCAACCCTGTACACCCACCTCTTTTTCGAGGGTTGTCCTGACCCCCTTGGAGGAAGGACGAAGGAAGGCAAGAGGAAGGAAGTCTCAGGCTGCACCGCAGTTCCCAGAAGGTCCCAGCAAAGCCGAGGGGATACTTGAGAGTGCATGGGCTCCCAGCCACAGCCCGCCTCACGGTCCTGCAGGTGGTGGCCGGGGGCAGCCGTGGGGACTTGGCCTCAGAGCTAAGGGCGCAGCTGTCCCCTCAGTCAGGCCCCTGGCATCAGAGAGACACGTTCCCATGGCAACTGCAAGGGCGCTGCCTTTTTGAAGCCATGGCGATTTTTAAAAACATCGATGTAGCCCTGGCTGGCGTAGCTCAGTGGATCGAGTGCAGGCTGCGAACCAAAGTGTCGCAGGTTCGGTTCCCAGTCAGGGTACATGCCTGGGTTGCAGGCCACGGCCCCCAGCAACCACACATTGATGTTTCTCTTTCTCTCTCTCTATCTCCCTCCCTTCCCTCTCTAAAAATAAATAAATAAAATCTTTAAAAAAAAATCTTTCTTCGTTGATAGATAATAATACGTGCATCCTATAGCTCAGCCACTGAACATGTACTGTTCCGGGGGTTCAGTGTATTCACACTCGTGCAGTCGTGACCACAGGCTGACTTTAGAACATTTTCATCAGGCCAGAAAGACACCGTGGACTCCTTCCTCATCCCCCACCCCTCCTCCTCCTCCACTCCCAGTCCACGGCAGTCACGGGTCCCCCCTCTGTCTCTGTAGATCCGGCTCTTCCTTAGAAATGGAATCGTATAGTGTGTGGTCCTTTGTGACCGGCTTCCCTTGCTCGGCATAAGGCTTCACGGCCCATCCCTGTTGCAACGGGCACGCCATTCCCTCTTGTCGCCGATCGATATTCCAGCGTGTGATGGATCTGTGATCCTCTGTGATGTGGATCTGCCACATGCTGGTCATCAGCTGATGGGCATTTCGGTTTCCCCCACCTTCTGGCTGTGATGAATGGTGCTGCTTATGAACATGCCCGCACGAGTCGTTGTGAGGACACGCATTCATTTCTCATGGGTAGAAAGCTGGGAGCGGAGTTTGCTGGGTCTAGGGCAACTCCATGTCCGACAACTGATGGAGGGACTCCCGGGGTAGTTTCCATTTCCCGTGCCTGGGAGCAGCGTGCAAGGGTTCCAGTGTGGCCACACCTCCCACACGCTCGTAGTCACCCATCTTCTCTGCGGAGCAGCCGTCTCGGTGGGTTTGCGCCTGCGTCTTCCTGCAGCGACTCCTCCCCAGCGACTGTTGAGGTGGGGCATATTTCCACATGCTTATTAGCCATTGACATGCCTGCGGACGAAGTTCAAATGTGTGATTTGCAAATATCTTCTCCCATACCGTGGGTTGTCTTTTCCCCTTCTCGGCGGTGCCCTTTGAAGCACAAGCTTTCCATTGTGGCGAAGTCCAAGTTCCCTGTGTCTCCGTCTGTCGCTTGTGCTATCGGCGTTGGAGAGGAGACCGTCTTCTAACTCAAGGTCACAAAGGTGTGTCCCTGGTTTCTTCTTATGGTGTCGTCATTTCAGGCTTTACGTTTAGGCTTATCGTCCACGCCGAGTTAATTTTTGCGTATGGTGTTGGGTAGGGACCCAAATGCATACTTTTACCTGTGGGCATCCGGTCGTCCCAACGCAACTTGTCGAAAAGACCGTTCTTTTCTGATGGAACTTTCTCGACGCCTCATCGCACAGCAGTCGGCCATGAACGCGAGAGTCTATTTCTGGACTCTCACCAGTTCTGTCCTGTGGCTTCTGCGCCTGTCCTGGCGCCGGTGCCACGCTCGCTTGGTTCCTGGAGCTGCTCGGTCTGTTGCGTGCAGCGAGTCCTCCACGGTTCGCCACGACATTCGTCCTTGAACTGTGTGTCTGTCCAGTCTCTTCTGATCTGCGGTGCCCCAGACGTTTTCCCTCCTTGAGTGCGTTCTGTTTGTCTGAAGGAACAGGGTCATTTGTCCTGTGGAGGTTCCCTCGGTCCGCATCGGTGGACTGTGTCCCCGTGGTGTCTTTTGTCCCTTGCTTCTCAGTGCTCAGCGGCCCTACGTGGTTTAGATTTCGTTCTGGCAGGCGGCGTGTGCATTTCCAGAGCCAGAACGTGAGGGAGGGTTGACTCTGTGATGTTAGGGGCCATTCGTGATCTTTACCTGGATCATTTTTTCCCCCATCAAAGGTGACTTAACATTTTAAAAGGGTCCCTCCCGGTTGCTGGGGCGGGAGGGTGTCACCAGGTAGTTCTGAGGACTGGGGGATAACGCTGCAACGAAGCACTTAACTGCCACGCCGGATGCTAGGTGGCCGCTCCATAAAGATTGGCCCTTGTCACCATTGCTGTTATTAGAGCTGTGTGTGGAGGACTCAAGCGCTGGGCTCAGAGCCATTTCCCGGCCGGGGTGTTCTACCCCCTTCTCCTCCACCGCCGGAGGAGGGGTCGTCCGTGCCCCACGGCTCTGGGAGGCATGTTCAGGAATTCGGCAGCCGCCTGTTTGCACCTGGCGGGGTCCCTCCGGAGAAGGAAGGCTGGAGCGTCACTCAGCCGGTGCGTGCACCAGACTGTAAGTGCATTCTGCCGCTTCCGTGACGCAGGGTCTCTGGGATCTGGCTTGGCCTTGGCTTGAAACCTGCGCATGAGCCTCCTCTTTCGGGAAGCTTTCCCTGACTGCACCCTGAATGCATCCCCTCCCCCGCCGCCCGCCCTTTGCCCTCGCCTCTAATTTAGAACTTGTAGCTCTGCATCTCAATGGTTGCTTGGTGCTGCCGCCTCCCCGTCACCCACTGAGTCCAGCCCATGTTCGCTCGGTACACAGTCGGCACTCAGCAAACGTCCGCTGAACAGATACTTCACGCGTAAGCCCAAAAGCGAGCATCCAACTGCTGTGTGACGTACTTGAAGGTTACCCCTTTGAACACCCCACGTTTCTGTGGTACCCTCATTGTTTTTATCTCCTGCCTAAACTCTTTTGCCTCTTTTTTCTCTCTCTGTGCCCCAGTACCCCTCTACTCTTTCCCACCCCAACCCCCCACATATTTAATCATAAAAATGAAACATTTAGCCCTGGTTGGTGTGGCTCAGTGGTTGAGCGCTGGCTTGTGAATCAAAGGGTCGCCTGTTCAATTCCCAGTCTAGGACACACGCCTGGGTTGCCGCCGGGTCCCCAGTGTGGGGCGCACAAGAGGCAATCCCACGCATTGATGTTTCTCTCCCTCTCTTTCCTTCTCCCTTCCCCTCTCTAAAAAGTAAATAAGTAAAATCTTTTTAAAAAATAAAATAAAACATTTACTTTAGAAAATTGGGCCCTGGCTAGATAGCTCAGTTGGTTGGAGCGCCGTCCGGATACACCAAGGTTGCCGGCAGTTTCCCGTTAGGGCCCACACGGGAGTCGCCAGTGAGTGCGCGGATGGGCGGGACAGCGGATCAGTGTTTCTCTCTCTCTCAAATCAATCAATAAAATTGTTTTAGAAAAAGAAAATTTGGAAAATGAGAAAATTGTAAGGAAGAGAGGAGAAAACATCTGTTAACCACCCAGTCAACCAAAAGTAATCACTGCTGATTGACATTATGGTGGTAACATGATTTTCCCTAGCAGGGATCACCCTCGTTTGAAACTTAAAAAAAAAAAAGATTCTATTTATTTATTTTTAGAGGGAGGGGGAGGGAGGGAAAAGCGGAGAGAAATATTGACTTGAGAGAGAAACATCAATTGGTTGCCTCTCCCACGCCCCCAACGGGAGACATGACCCACAACCCAGACATGTACCCTGACCAGGAATCGAACTGGCAGCCTTCCTGTTTACAGCTGGTTAGAGTGTCATCCCGATGCACCAAAGTTGCAGGTTTGATACCCAGTCAGGGCACATACAAGAGTCAACCAGCGAGCGCATCAATAAGTAGAACAACAAATCAATGTCTCTCTCTTTCTCTCTATCCCCCTCTCTCCCCCTTTCTCTAAAATCAATACATTTTTTACATTAATTTTTTTAAAGATGATTTATTTATTTTTAGAGTGGCGAAGTGAGGGAGAAAGAGAGGGAGAGAAACATCAGTGTGTGGTTGTCTCTCACCTGCCCCCTACTGGGGACCTGGCCCGCAGCCCAGGCATGTGCCCTGACTGGGAGGTGAACCGGTGACCCTTTGGTTCACAGGCCGGTGCTCAATCCACTGAGCCACACCACCAGGGATAAAAATTAAATTCTTCTGATGTACACCGAGTGCCTGGCCCGGCGATATGCATCAGGGACTCAGTACAGGGAGAGGATGTCGGCAAAGCTCCCACGAGGTGCCAGTCCCTGTGTGGGGCTCTCTCGGAATTGCTTGCGTTGGCAGGATCCCCAGGCTCTGGGAGCACCTGGCCCACAGACACAGCGTCCCCGGGCCACTGGGGGACTTGGCGCTGGCAACCCTGCTGTTGCCGCCACCCTGGCCAGGGTCCTGGCCGGCTCCTCCTCAGACCTTGGGCAGGTCCCTGAACCTTCAGATGGAGACTATATCACAGTCACCTCTGATAGGGACGCTGTGGGGACAGAGCGAGACTGTGAAAACCAGGGCCCTCTATCAGCCACAGCAGGCAGCCGGGGAAACCAGGAGAATGTTAGAGACCTGCCAGCCACGAGACTTGCAAAGCTGCTGAGGGACCTCAAAGCCCACGCTCCTATTGTATACCGACGGGGAGACTGAGGCCAGGAGCAGCTCAGTCACCCGCCCAGTGTCACCCAGCCAAGGTGGGCCTAGCACCTGAGTGTGGTGGCCCTCAGCCAGGCCAGTACCTGCAACATCTGGGGGGTGGGGAGCTGACCTGGAAGGAAAACGGGGGAAGGGAGGGGTGGCTGCAGGAGGGCCCCGGAGCCACCCCCGGAATTGAGCAAGTCCTCCTGGGTCAGCACATGGCCTCCTCTCGGGCCCAAGTCTGAGTGTATCTGTGGTGTGACCTTGAACATGTCACTCCCCACTCTGTTTTCTCGTCTACAAAGTGGGCCCGGCCAAGTGGCCCCGAGAAGGGAACGGAAGCGCCTAGCCAGTGCTCTGCACACTGAAGCTGCTGCCATCACTGTCCCGTGATCCCTGTCCCGTGATCCTTTCCCCGCTCCCTGCCTCCCCCGGCCTCCGGCCCTGCCTCCTGAGCCCCAGGCCTCCGGGAGCCAGACCGAAACCTGACTGCGCTGGGGCCGCGTCTCAGCATCTCAGAACCTGAGGAACCGGGCCGGGGGAGGGAGCGGCCGGGACGCTGCTATCTGGGATCTCGGCCTCCTCCCTGGGCGTGGGTGGGACGGGCTATATTGGAGCGAGGGAGGTTGTCCCCTCTCTTTCTAGGGACCCAGACCGCGGCAGTTCCTCCACTCTGACCTTCCATTTGCTCTGTCTCCAGCCCACCATGGCCAAACAGCTGCAGGCTCGAAGGCTGGATGGGGTCGCTTACAACCCATGGTGAGCTGGGCCGGGCCGGGGAGGTGGCGGGGGGTGTCTCCTCGGGGGTGGGGGGTGGGGGGAAGGACGAGGCCGGTGGTCCCCGGGTCTGCAGAAACTCGGCGGTACCCAGGGTGGTCAGATGGGCAGCCACAGCCCACGAGAGGCAAGGCCCCAAGCAGCAGGCTTGGGTTCAATCTCAGCTCCACCAGGCTTGGCACTGCGGCCGCTGACCCCTGCCCAGGGCCCCAGCTCCCCGGCTGCAAAATGGAGATGATTGTATCTCCGCCTAACAGCCTTGGAGGGGATGGGACGAAAGGCAGTGTGATGGCAATAGCCAGGACGCAGGCACGGGCGTCCCTCCCCGGGGACTATGTTTCACGGGCACTGCGGAGTAAGACAAGGCGAGCCGAGACGGTGACATACGGCGCTCCTCCCCGGGCCTTTGCCGAGGTTCATGTCGCTCCCTCACCGACTTGCTCTCCGCACGGAAGGGTGCGTGCCCATTGTTCCCGGTGACGGGACGGGTGCCGTGGGAGGACGTGTGAGGAAGGTTCTGCGACCTTCCGGTCCACATCTGACCTTGGCCTGGGCCAAGTGGATAAAACGGCTGTGGTGCAGGCACCCGGTGGACTTCTCCTCGGCTGTCAAATACAAACATCTTACCCTTGGCGACGGCATGCACGGATCTGGAGAGCATTATGCCGAGTGAAATAAGCCAGTCAGAGGAAGACACGTACCCTATGATTTCACCCATATGTAGAATCTACTGAACAAACTGAACTAACAAGCAACACAGAGACAGACTCACAGAGAGAGAGAGCAGGCTGACAGCTCTCGGGGCTGGGGAGCTGGGGGAGCGACTGAATGAAAGAGAGAAAGAAAGAGCTCACGGACACGGACAACGGCGTGGCGATTGCAGGGGCTGCGGCGTGGAGGTGGGAGATGATACTACAGGGGGGATAAGTGGCGATGGGAAAAATGAAATAATAAATACATCGCTGGCTGTTTTTTTACAAATCATGGGGCGATTATTTCTTTTAAGCTCCCCTCATGGACAGCACTTTGTGTTTTGCGAACATGTCCCCCCCGCCCACATCCTCTTCGATGCTCCGTGGTGTTTGGGACGGCGGGCGGGGGCGGGGGGGGGGGGCAGGCCCAAAGGCCCCGTAGAGACCGGCTGAGGTCCACGCTGGGGCTCCAGGGCCCTGCTCCTCACTCAGGCTGCCACCCTCCATCCTTCCGTGAGTCAGGCTGGGCAGGCCTGGTGGCCCATTCTGCAGACAAGGTGAAGTGCAACTCAGAATGGGGAATGAGGAGGAGGGAGGCTGGGAAAGGCGGCAAGAGTGCATCCTGACTCCCAGACGTGGCAGGACCTCGAGCCCAGCCACCCCCATGTACAGAAGAGGGGCCATGGGCCGGGAGAGGCAAAGTCTCAGGCAAAGGCAGGGTAGAGCAGCAGGGGTCCGGGGAGCATGCATGGGACAGGAGGGCAACATTAGGGATCAAAGCCACAAGAGTCAGGGGGAAGGGGCTCCAGGTTCCTGCTGACCCCAGGGGGGTGGCCTGAGGACCGCGACCCTACAGGCGCAGGCCGGAGGGCAGCTCGTCTCGGCAGAGTGTTAGTTAGAGTGGGGCCCTGTCCTGGTCACCACCGTGGACTCCCCACCAGCGGACTCGGCGCCTCGGCACTGTCATGAGCTGCTGTGTGACTCTGGGCAGGTCACTGGCCTCTCTGTGCCTCAGCAGCTCCCCGTGTCTTCAGGGGCATTGTGGAGCTCTGGGGAGAAAGGGACTGACTCTGGACATAACGACAGTCATCGTTATGAAGAGGTAGCTCAGCCTAGCCTGAGTCCTCTGCCTCCAGCCGACCTGGAGCCCCACACCAGCCTCCTCATCCCACCTCTCCCCCAGTCTCCCTGAAGAGGCGGACACCAGCAAGGCCCAGAAGAAAGGGGGTCAAGGGCCAGAGAAGGCAGATGGCCGGGCTGGTGGGGCCCCGGTCTCTCCAGGGTAACAATTGAGAGCATCAACTTTGCTCCAGAAGACAGCCGTGGGGTGACAGGCTGGCTGTGCCAGGCACTAGCTGGACAGGTCCCTCCAGCTCTGGCTTCTCCATTCCCACCGTGACTCGGGAATGGGACGCGCCCCGTAGACACCAAGAAGGTTACGGGAGCAAGCCTTTCAGACTGGAGTTGGCAAGTGCACGGATGGGTCATGAAACCCACTGGAGGGGGCTGTTGCTCAACAAGTACCTGTGCAGAACTGACTAGGACAGGGACAGAATGGAAGGGAACCAGCTCACGCAGAAGGCCCCTGTGACGCAGGGCCTTGCGACGTAAAGACGGTTGCTCGCTGTGGGTCGTGGTTGAAACGTTTGAAAGCCCCTGGGCTGAGACACGCGTGTGGCACAGTGCCCGGCCTGCCTAACTGGAAAGCATGCGGCCAGGTGTGAGCCTGACCCAGATCTCCAGGCCAGGGCAGATTCTCGCTGTCCGGTTTTTCCGGATGGAGCCCAGAGCACTGCCCGCCTGCCCTGGACACAGACAGAAGTCCGGGGTGGGGCAGAGGGATGGGCTGGCGCCAACTCTCCCTTTGTTGCCCAGGGTGGAGATGGCCCAGCTGACCTCTCAGTACGAAGCTGTGAATTTGGGACAAGGCTTCCCCGACTTCCCGCCTCCAGACTTCGCCGTGGAGGCCTTTCGGCAAGCTGTCACCGGCGACTTCATGCTCAACCAGTACACCAGGGGATTTGTGAGTGTCCCAGCTGCACCCGGGCCCCTGAATGCAGGCCTCTGAGGCGGCCCTGGGGGGCGGGGGGTCAGAGCCCAGGGAATCCAGCCTAGAACTCAGTGTTCACTGAGTCTGTCCTCTGTTTCAGGCTCGGGGACAGCCCATAGTCTGGGGAAAGGAAGACAAAAGGACAAACAAACAAAACCAAAACAAAAACCAAAGTCCGTAGATATGCTGTGATGGAGGAGAATGGGGCAGGAAGAAGGGGAGATCAGGGAAGGCTTCCTGGAGGAGGTGACACTTAGGCTGAGCCATGAGAGACAAGCCGCTGATTGAGACATGCAGTTGTTGTGATTTGACTCTCAATGCAAACTCTTTCTGCGGAGGCTCACAGCGTAAACATTTGCCAGCCCTTGGAGTAGACCAGGGGTTCTTACACGTTGGTGCGCATCAGAGTGGTCAGGAACGCCGTTCCCTCCAATTCCGTCATCCATAGATAACCCTGCTGGCAGTTTGCTACTTTTCTTAGAGAGTTCAGAGATAAACTTTTAACTTTTAAAAATGCTTATGTAAAACACACACACGCATGCATATATACACCTACCCGAGAGTTGCATTTAACACAAATGGGCTCATGCTATAAATAACATCCTGTAACTTGTTTATTTCACTGAACAGCATGTCAGGGACAACTTTCCATGTCGCAGTTGCCTCGGTCTTTTTCATGGCTGCATAGTATTCCATTGCCTAGCCCTGCCGAGGTTTACTTAACCAGCCCTGCTCTGCTGGACTGGCCCGGATATCTTATTATTATCATCAGCAGTGTCGCAATGAACAGCTCTGTGAGCACATCTTTGTACATGTGCATGAGTGCTCCTCTCAGATAAATCCCCAGAAGCAAAACTAGAGGATCCAAGTGGGGACACCGTTAAGCGTGTGGTCGGTGTGGCCAGGTAGCCTCCAGGAGGCTTTCACGTTCCCGCCGACAGGCCGGTCTCCGGGTGGGCAGGAACGTGCGTTCTCTGGGCGAAAGAGAGGGGTCGTTTGTCTCACTCCTGCCACCCTGGGCTGTGCCAATCTTTTTCATGTCTGCTAGTAGGGACATTACTTTCTTATAAAATAGCGATATGTCACTGGTACTTTGCTTTTCTTCAATTATGATTCTTTCCTATGCCCATCGGGCGTCAGCACTCTTTCGTGACCTGCCTCGTTTTCTCATTGGGTGTGCATCTTTGTCTTGTTGCTTTGTAAGAGCTCTTTACATATTAAACACCGTACCTGATTTTCTTACACTGCAGTGCTTTTTCTCTTTGCCTTTTAACCTTGCTCATGGTATATTTCTCTGTACAGATGCTTCTCGTTTTTATGTGGTCAAATCTGGTTTAGTGAACTATTTAGTTAAATTCGCCATCGTCAGTTCCAGTGTTTTCTAAGCTTCCTCAGCAAACAAGCGTGCAGATCCAACCTTCCTCTCCGCGCGGGGTCTTCCCAGAGCTGCGGCACAAAACCCTGCCCCTGCGCCTCTGCCGACCCCGGCGGCAGGCCCACTGTGTGTGACCCGGGGCGAGTCATCTCCTCCTCTCGGGCCTCTGTGGTTCTGCCCGCCACGTGATGGGGATGAAACGGTGCCTTCCTCGCAAGGCTGCTGGGGTGACCCGATGGCGTGAATGTGCTCCTTCAGCTTAAAAGGAGGCGTTCAGGGTGCCGAGCTGCCCCCGCTCTGTGGCTGTGTTGGGCTGTGCTCCGTGAAGGCGCGCATGCGCACACTGTGCGGCTCCCCAGCCCCGGGCAGGGGGCCTGGCGCAGGAGCACAGGTCCCTGGACGAGCGCTGTGCGGGAAGTGGAGGACCTCCCCCCACCCTCGCCGCAGGAGCCAGCCCCGCCCCAGCCCGCCACCAGAGGGCGCTAGAATCACCTGGGTGCTGCCGAGCAGGAGGGTGGGCCAGGCTGAGCCGGGAGGCTGACCCCAGCTGTCCCCGCAGGGCTACCCACCACTGACAGAGATCTTGGCAAGTTTCTTCGGGAAGCTGCTGGGACAGGAGATAGACCCGTCCAAGGAGGTGCTGGTGACTGTGGGTGCGTACGGGGCCCTGTTCACAGCCTTCCAGGCCCTGGTGGACGAAGGGGATGAGGTGAGTGGGGCAAGGCTTGAGCTGGGTGGGGGTCAGGGGTCAGGGGTCAGGACGATGCCGACCCCAGCTGATCTGACCCTTGCGCCAGGTCATCATCTTCGAGCCCTATTTTGACTGTTACGAGACCATGACGCTGATGGCAGGGGGTTGCCCTATGTTTGTGCCCCTGAAGCCGGTGAGAACGCTGGGTGGGCGAGGGTGGGCAGCGGGGTCCAAGCAGCGTGCTGCCTCGGAGCCTGGGAGGTGGGAGAGGAGGAGGGGGTGAAGGAGGCCAGTCTCTCCGGGACGGGGAGAGGGTGGGGGCAGATGCCTGGCGGGCGGTGGGGGGCCGTGGTGAGGAGGGTCCCATCCCTAGCCCTGACTGTCAGGTGAGTCGGTACTGCCCTGCCTCTTGCAGACCCCCGCCCAGAAGGGGGAACTGGCTTCCAGCAACTGGCAGCTGGACCCCGAGGAGCTGGCCAGCAAGTTCACACCTCGCACCAAAATGCTAATCCTCAACACGCCCAACAACCCCCTGGGAAAGGTACCCGACAGACCTCCTTCTGGGGACCCCTCCGGACTGGGTTCAAGTCCCTGCCCTGCCACTGACTTGCCGCCCTGAGGCCTTGGTTCCCTCCTCAGTGAAGCAGGGGGGCTACCAGGGACGAGCCGTGAGGACCAGGCCCCCGGCGGCCCCCGGGGCAGGGGCAGCGTGAGGGGAGGCGGTGGAGCGGCCGGGTGCCTCCACAGTTCCTTCCCCATGACCGTGACCCTGAGACAGGGACTCCACCTCCTGGAGTGTTGTCTCGTCTGTAAAGCGGGAGCATGACAAACCCGTGGGAAGGACAACCCAGCCTCCCCCCGTGTGTCTCCCACGCTGTCACACAGCCACCACCCTCCCAAACCTTCCGACACCAGGTGCATATAGGCCTTCTCCCCACGCCAGGCGATTCTGTAACGCCAGCCGGCGGCCCGACAATCCAACTCAGTTTAATTCACTTCCGACCCTGTCTTCCCGGAGACGGCGTCTGATCTCGCAGGCTAAGGGCTCAGCCCCACGAGACTGTCCCCAGCCCAGGTCAGATGCCAGTCTCCGGTCCAGGGTGTCACCCACGCGCCTGTGCCTCTGACCAATGAGCTGTGAACCTCAGCTTCCCGCATCCCCCTCCTCGGGCGCAGTCGCTGGGCTAGAGCGGCTCACACAACTGGGAAACACTCACGTTTCCCGCTTTATGGGAGAGAGCGGGACGAGGGAGCAGATGGAGGCCCACCGGGCCAGGTCTGGGGGCAGCTCAAGCACGGGAGCGTCTGTCCCGGGGAGTCAGGGTGCGCCACCCTCCCAGGTGGACGTGCTCACCAGCCAGCAGCTCTCTGAACCCCGGCGCGCTGGGTTTTATGGAGGCTCCGTCATGCAGGCATGGTCAATCGTTAAGTCCATTTCCGGTCCCTCTGCCCTTCCTAGAAGAGTCAGGCTGCAGACCCCAAGCTTCTAATTCCAGCTTGGTCCTTGTGGTGACCGGCCCGTCCGGGAGCCCACCCAGAGGCACCGCGTTAGAACAAACAGTGTCTCTAGCGCTCTCGAGCCTTAGGTGTTCGCAAGGGTTTCGGGAGCTCTGTGCCAGCAGGAGTCTGGGGCAGAGTCCGAAGTGTATGTATGTCTGTTGCCTCACCACCAACCTCGAGGGGCCGGCGTGGTGGGGATACCCGGGAGGGGACGGAACGGCCCCCAGCATGGGACTTCTCTGAGCCGGCCTCCCCATCTGGGCACGGCCCCCGCAGGTGTTCTCCAGGGAGGAAGTGGAGCTGGTGGCGCGCCTGTGCCAGCAGCACGACGTGGTGTGCGTCAGCGACGAGGTCTACCAGTGGCTGGTCTACGACGGGTGCCAGCACCACAGCATCGGTGAGCCCCCCCACCCCCCGCCAGCCAGCCGGCCGGGCACCCCGCTCCCCGCCCAATCTGGGAGTCAGTGCAGACAGCAGGGTCTGGAGCCACACCGGTCAGGTGACCCAGGGCAGCGGCTTACCCTCTCTCCAAGAAGAGAGGGGCGCAGGGGCACCCGCCCCCGGGGTTGTCATGAGGCCGCTCTGGAATGAGCCCCGTGAACCTCTGAGCAGGAGTCAGAGTTGCGCCCACTGGGGTTTAGCGCCCCCTCCCACCTCGCCCCCATCTCAGCAGCTGCTCTCTTTGGCCCCGGGCAGCCAGCCTCCCTGGCATGTGGGAACGCACCCTGACCATCGGCAGTGCTGGCAAGACCTTTAGTGCCACCGGCTGGAAGGTGAGTGGACAGGGTTGGGGGGGGGTCACCCCTCCCCCCGTGACCCTCGGCAGGAAAGGTGGTCTGGGAATAAGGGCAGCCCTTGGCCAGGCCCTACAAGGCCCCCCCTGCTCCCTGTGTTTCTGGTCCAGGTGGGCTGGGTCCTAGGCCCAGACGCTCTCGTGAGGCACCTGCGCACGGTGCACCAGAACTCCATCTATCACTGTCCCACGCAGGCGCAGGTGAGGGGGCCCCCCGGCAACCGTCATACTGAGGGGGCAGGGGAGGGCCCGGGCCCAGGCCGGCTCCAGGGGCAGGTTGGCCGGACCCACTGGTCCCTCCCCTGCCCCGCAGGCTGCAGTTGCCCAGAGCTTGGAGCGGGAGCGGGACCACTTCGGCCAGCCCAGCAGCTACTTCATACAGTTACCGCGGGACATGCAGAGCCGCCGCGACCACGTGGTGCGGAGCGTGCAGCAGGTGGGCCTGCGGCCCATGAACCCGCAGGGCAGCTACTTCTTCATGGCAGACATCTCGGACTTCAGTGCGTGGGACTGGCCGGGCGGGACTGGGGGGGGTGTTAGGGGGTGGGGGGGCTGTCTCGAGCTCAGCACGGCCTCTGCCCCCCAGGGAACAAGATTCCCGACTTGCCTGGTGCAGAAGACGAGCCCTTCGACCAGCGCTTCATCAAGTGGATGATCAAGGAGAAGGTGGGCTGGGCCCGCGCCAGGGCCCCTGCGTGTGGTTTTTCAGGTTGCGCGCCGCTCCCTGGTGCCAATGGGCCAAAACGCAGCCCAGCCTCTGCCACGGCCCTGCTACAGGGCTGCACCCGTTTCAAGGAACGGGGAGCCCGTTCAGTTTGCACAGCCGTGCCAAGTGGGCCAGCAGGACAGAATTCCTGGTCTCGATCTTGCCATCCGTGCAGTGAGGAGTTGGCTCATTCACTGTGAGGGCATCCAGCTCGGAGCTCTGATTCTGAGGCTTATTTCTTCTCTGGCTCTGCCTTGACCACCCCTTCCCCTCCTTGGCCTCCACGCCCTGTCTATACACAGGAGGGACTTGGGATGACATTCTGGGATTCCTTCCCTCTGACCTTGACATAGCCCTGGGAGGTGCCGCACTGAGGCAACTCTCCTTCCCCGCCCCCATCTCCGACCCTCGGTGCCCGCCCGCCAGGAGCCGAGGCCTGCTGGGCCATGAGGCCCTGCTGAGACTTGGGCTCCCTCCTCCCCAGGGCTTGGTGGCCCTTCCGGTCTCCTTCTTCTACAGCAAGCAGCATCAGAAGCAGTTTGACCACTACATCCGCTTCTGTTTCGTGAAGGTAAAGGACAGGGTGGGGGCGGGAAGGCCTGCCCCAGCTCCCCAAGGCCCGCTGGCCGGCCGTGCAGGGAGAAACGGGGACTGGTCTGTGTCTGCGCAGAACGAATCCACCCTCCAGGCCATGGACGAGAAGCTGCAGCAGTGGAAGGAGCAGCTCGGGGCCTGACGTCACCCCCTCGGCCCCGCCTCGCCTGGTCGGTCCCTGCCTGCTCCGCAGGGCTCCTGGTCCGAGGTGTAGTCACTCCCAGGTTGAGGATGGAGGGTACTGGTGAGCCCCTCCTCTGTGACACAGGATGGCCCCCAGGGAAGAGCCCTCCTTCTGAGTCCCAGAGGAGTCAGGAGCACCCCCCACGGTGCCCACCATCCTGTCAGCAGAGGAGAGGGAGGCCCGGCCTGGGCCTCTCCCTCGGTCAGGCTGTAGGCTCTTGGGTCCCCTCTGGCCTCACCAGACTTGGCTGGGACTCACTGGGCAGAGCCCAGCCGTGTACTGGCCTGGAGTCCCAGCTCTGACCCCAGCCCTGCAGCGGCCCCAGCCAAGGCTCCGGCAACCCTCCCTTTCCTTATCTAAACTTGACCTTGGGATGTAGCCAGTACTATCTGCCCGTAATAAAATTTGAAGTTATTCAAACTTCTATTGGCTTCATTCACTGTGCTTCACACGGGTGCTGACCGCTGATGGGAACTTAGCCCAAGGGGAAGGCCCTCAGTGAACCTCAGGTCCGAGCCCCTGCTCATCCAAGTGTGCCCTGTGGGGTGGAGTGAAGGGAGGCCCAGAGGAGGGCGGGGACATGGGACCGGTTCGGCGTCACAGTCCATCAATGGTAGTATCTAGAAGCAAGGCTCCGATCCTATGTGTTACTGGTGGGGGGGTGGGGGCGGTGTGTTTAGGAGATGGGGGCCTCACTGGAATGTCCGAGGGGAGAGACACAGGTAGCCCCATCCCGTGGGGGGCCAGAGTCCAGGACAGGGAGGCCAGGGCTCACCTGGTTAGACAGGAGAGGGGAGCAGCCAGTCTTCATCGTGCGCCCTTGCGTGCCGGGCACTGGGGTGCCCAGCACCGCATCAGACAGCCCACTGAGACCGGGATCGCTTCTCTACTTCACCAGCGAGGAACCCACTTTGGAGGTGAAGCAACTGGCCCACGGCCATCCAGCTGGCAAAGGCGGAGTGGGGCTTGATCCGGGGGGTGGGCACCCCAGGGGCAAGCAATGACAGCTCCTGCGTGGCTTGGAAGGTGGTGCCGGGGACAGGTCTTAGAGTTGTGTTTGCATAGCAAGCCCATGGGTTTTATTATATATCTAATCAGGTGGGCTGATCGGCATACGTCATCCTATAAAATAACACACGTCAGGGCTGTGTTACTGGTTCCACCGGTTCCTAAAAACATACATCAGGGCTTTGCAACTGGTTTAGGGGTATGGAGCTCCTAAACCCCTTGGAAATTCCTGGGTGATAGGAGTGTCTTTTGTGATTCATAACAAGTCCATCTGAACACAGGATCACAGGATGAGGGGTCAGAACTTTCAGTCCCAACCCCAGGCCCCCCGGGAGGGGAGGGGGACTGGACGTTGAGTCCGGTCACATGGCCAACAATTTAACTGACTGCGCATCTGTAATAAAGTCCTACGTAACCCGGGAGTCTTACGGAGCTTCTGTGCCGGTGAGCACACCAGTGTTCGGGGAGGCGGCGCACCCGGAGAGGGTGTGAAGGCCCTGTGCCCCCCCACCAGGCCCCCAAGACCTCACTCTCTGTGTTACCATCTGGAGTCCTTGTGCCCAACGCTCCGAAATGCAAAAACTCAAAACCTCAGTAAGGAAAGGCTTATTGATCAAGAAGGTACAATTCAAGAAGCTGGGGGCCCCAGAAGTTCCCCAAATCCATCTTAAGAAAGTCAAGTTCAGCCCTAGCTGGTGTGGCTCAGTAGATTGAGTGCTAGCCTGCAAACCAAAGGGCCGCCGGTTCGATTCCCAATCAGGGCACATGCTTGGGTTGTGGGCCAGGTCTCCAGTTGGGGGTGTACGAGAAGCAACCACACATTGATGTTTCTGTCCCTCTCTTTCTCCTTCCCTTCCCCTCTCTCTAAAAATAAATAAGTAAAATCTTTAGAAAAAAGAAAGTAGAGTTCAGGCTTCTTCTATGCCAGGGGAAGGAAAAATGGGAGGGGCTATTTTTTTGTGAAAACTCAAGCCCCCTGCAGAACTCCTCTGACGCTCAGCAGGTCTAACGAAGGAGCTGTTAGCCTGAGGCCATGGGAACAACAGAGGCCGGAACTGGATGGACTCAGAGAGACCCAGCATCGACTCTGCTACGGTCCCTCCCCCTTTTGGTTCATTCCTCAGTCTCTAGGGAACCAGGGCACCCGGGCCCGGGCTCAGTCAAGAGGGAGGGTTAGCCCTGGTTAGAGGCGGCTCTGTTGGTTCGAGCATTGTCCCAATATATCAAGGTGGCGGGTTCGGTCTCTGGTCAGGGCACCTACAAGAATTAACCAATGGCTGCATAAATAAGTGGAACAACCAATTGATGCTTCTCCCTCTAAAAATCCATAATTTAAAAAAAATTTAAAGAGGGAAGATTAGCTTATAAGATGGAGATTGTTCTGCTCAACTGTGGCCCTCTCTCAGCCACACACCCGCCTCTTCCCCAACGGTTCCTGAGCCTCAGAAAGGGCATTCTGGGTGTTCCGTTTACAAGCAGAGACGAAAGCCAACTGTAGAAGTAGCAGCAGCTCAGGACACCCTAATATGAGACAAAGAATAAGGAGTAACTGTTGTTACTATGTCCCCCAGGACCCAAACCCTGATGAGCCAGCCACAGTACAGACATTTCCCTGTTCACCTGACAAGGAATCTGAAACAGTCCCATTGTCTCAGAGCCTACATGCCAAGGACTCAAAGGTGGTCTGTTGCAGTCTTAGAACTCGAGCAGTAGAATGGGCCAAACAGCTGATGACACAGCTTAAATGCCATAACATCAGTATTTGATAAGATTTATAAAGACAAAGGTCAACCATCAGAGCAAACCGCAAGCCAGGCTCTGTGTCTGTAGGGCCACCAGCTGGAAAGACCTCCAGAGACAACGCTCAAAGCTTAGCTTGCTGCAGCGGAAGCAGGCGGGGACCATGCAGCCGATTCTCCCGGCCTGCGGCTCCCAGGTCCCCAGTGATACCGTCAGCTCTCCGGCAGACTCTCTGCGTGGCTTACACAGCTTCAGTCACCAAGAGACTCCAGGCATGAGCTATTGCGACAGTTTCTCCAAAGTTTACATCATGCCGTCTAGCTGCAGTCTACAACCACAAGGCTCAGGAAAAAGCAGTTTTTGTTCTCAAAGACTCCAAGGCAAAGAAGGGTAGAAAAATGAAACGCCAGTTCAGTGGGTGGCAACCAGACACTTTCCCTGGAAAAATTCAGGATCCAATCCAGTCCACAGTGAACATGGAACTTTAAGGATAATTTAAAATCAAGCCAGAACTCAAGTCTGTGACTCTATAGGCATTCAGAGTCTTAGACTGAGTAACCTCAGCCAGCCTGAGATGGCAGATCTTCCCTAGATCTTCTCTTAGGGGCGAATGGTGAAATAACGCAACCCCCGTAATGGCAACACAGGAGTCGACTTAGAAATGACTCCTCTACGAGAGAGATCAGTATCTGCTCCAGGTCAGTGTCTACTTTCCTTACCATGGTGTCCCTGGTGGTGAGCACAGGGAGTTCTTGCCTCAAAATAGGTCCTGCCTCAAAATAAATATTGTCTGATGGAATGAAATGAACTCAAATGTATTCATTGAAAAAAGAAAGCGTATCTCATTCATTGCTGTCAGGAATGCAGAATGCTACCGCCGTTTTGGAAGACAATTTGGAAGTTTCTTACAAAGTGAAATATGATCTTACTGTAGGATCCAGCAGTCGGGCTTCTAGCTATTTAACCCAAATGAGCTGAAAATTCACGTCACCTGCACACGAACGTTTATAGCAGCTCCATTTGTAATTACCCAGAACTGAAAGCAACCAAATATCCTTCAAACAGTGAATGGATAAACAGACTGTGGCATATCCATACAACAGAGTAGCATTTAGCAATAAAAAGAAATTTGCTATCCAATCTTGAGACATGGTAGAAACCTAAACACATATTGCTTAATGAAAGGAGGAAGTCTAAGAAGGCTGCATACCATCTGATTCCAACTATGCGACGTTATGGAAAAGGCATAACTATGGAGACAGTGAAAAAGATGAGTGTTTGCCAGGAGCTCGGGAGGGGGCGGGTGGGGCACAGAGGGTTTTCGGGCGGTGAAACCATTCTGTGCGGCACTGTACTGGCAGGTGTACGACCTTACACATTCGTCGAAACCCATAGGAAGCACAACACAAAGTGAACCCTAATGGGAACAGTGGACTTAATAGTAATGCATCGACATTTGCTCATTAACTATAACAAATGCATCTACTAAGGCAAGATGTTAACCAGGGGATAAAGGTAAATTGGAACTCTGTACTGTGTGCTCAACTTTCAGTAAAACGAAATTTCTAAAACATAAAGTCTATGAATCAACAGAGAGTAAATGGCCCTGGCTGATGTGGATCAGTGGACTGAGTGCGGGCCTGCGAACCAAAGGGTCGCCAGTTTGATTCCCAGTCAGGGCACTTACCTGGGTTGTGGGCCAGGTCTCCAGTAGGGGGCGCGGGAGAGGCAACCACACACTGATGTTCTCCCTCTCTCCCTCCCTTCCCCACTCTAAAAATAAAATCTTTTTAAAAAAGAGTAAATGAACGAACCTATAAAAGAATTGGATTAAATAATCTCCCAGGTCAGTTCCAGCTTTGAATCACACCCAAGTTCTGAGCCAGAGTCCCCACGTATAAAAGTAAACTGAGGTTTCAGTGTCGCGCTCAACCGGAGCGCCGGAGGGCGGCTCGAGTGGTCCAGGGGTCCAGGACAGCACCCGAACCGCTGCCTACCTGGACAACGGCGGGCGGTGGGCACCAGCAACCTTTACGCTCCAGCTTCCCCGCTTGTGGAACCGCGACCCCGCCGGCTCTCCCGGGCTACCTCTCGGAACCTAGGACACGCCCCCTCGCGCCTTTGCCTCTGCAATTGGACGACTCGGGGGAGGTGTGGCCGGAAGGAGTGAATCTGATTGGCGGGGCGGGGCCGATAGCGTGTGGGGATCATGGCGGAACGCGGGAGGAAGCGGCCCTGCGGCCCGGTAGGTGGCTGGAGGTAGGACTCCTGGGGCAGAACTGGGGGTGATGGCCTGAGGACGAACCTCGTGGGGGCCTGTGTCTGGGCCGGGATGTGCCCCCCGCTCCCTGCTTGTCGCTGATCCGAGGCCGGAAGTCCTCAGGTGTAGCATGCGTGTGGCTGCGCGCGCCTCTGCCCAGATGAGAACCAGAGGTGGGAGCCCGGGGCCTGAGTCGGAGCCGGGATACCGTCAGGTGACCCACTGCCCAAACCCCTTGTGGGGGGCCTGGATTCAGGAGGTGGGACCCTCCTCGCAATCCCGAGCATTTTGGCGGCATATCTCTCCTAACTACTATCTGAGCTTCAGTTTCCTCTTGTCTCCAATGGGAACTCATTCAGCAATTTATTGAGTGCTTACTATGTGCCATGCCTGGTCCCAGGCACTGGGGTACAGCAAGTCCCTGCCCTCCTGATGCTGTCTTGGGGCAGCATTGTGTGTGGATTCCCAGCTGCAAGTGGGGCCGCCTCTCAAATGGGACCATTCAGCCTCACTCCTATACCTCTTCCTATTCCTCTAGGGTGAACATGGCCAAAGGGTCGAGTGGCGAAAATGGAAGCAACAGAGTAAGTAAGGGGCTGGGGGTTACGGGGAGTGTCCGTGCCCACCCTTCCCTAGGCCACCCGAAGCCACTGCAGCAGTGCACAATTAAACTTTGGAGAAAGCCACCAGATTTGCCCCCTGTGGGTCCCACAGCACCAAGATGGAAGGAAGGGCTCAGAAACTATAGGAGGCTCCCAGGCCAGCCTGACCCCACTGAGAGGGCATTGTCTCCTGGACCGCTCCAAGACCCTCTCCCTCCAAGTCCCTCTCATCTCCACCACTTGGAATGTCTTCTTATCCAGAGAAAGAGGAGAAGAAGAAGTGGAAGGATCTTAAGATGACGAAAAAACTGGAGCGGCAGCGGGTGCAGGAGGAAGAAGCAAAGCGCCAGCAGGAGGAGGAAGCCGCTGTGCAGAGGGAGGATCAGGGTGAGCAGACAGGGCCCTGGGCGGGCAGAGCACGTGGTGTCTGGAAGGAACCTTGGAGACCAGTGGGTCTAGACACCTTGTCTAGATGGAACAACTGAGGCCCAGAACACTGAGCCCTAACCTCCTACTCAGGTGGGTTCAAGCCCGAGGGTGGTAAGCATCCCGTATAACTTTATGCCTCCAGAACCTCATCGTCGTAATGACAGTTAATTTTTTACTGAGCACTTTGTGTTTTAATTGCATTTTTCATTGAATTACTTTGAGTGCCTTTTTTCTCATTAAATTATCTGTGCTTCAAACAAAACCACCCAAATGATGCAGAAAACTGTAACGGGGAAAGGAAAAAGCCAGCGAGCACTGCAGTGGAAGTTTCTCCAGAGGCTATGTTATATATACGCACTTAAATACATGTAGAGAGACGTAGGGACACAGTTTTTTAAAAAGCAAGACCACTTTATCCGTGTGCTTCTGGACTTGGTTTTTCCCACCTCATGTTGTGTCCTGGATTCGTGCATGTGGGTCTACCCTAACAAACCAGCTTCTCCTCCAGTCAGACGTGAAGCGCTGGAGTGTCAGGCGGCCCTGTCATACCCTGTATGCCCAGTGGTTACCAATTATGATGGTGACAGTGGGGACAGCAGCTGAGCATGTCGCTGTTTCAGGCACCAGGGAAGCCCTGTATGGGCGTTGTCTCACGTGGCTCCCTTTGGACGACTCAGAGAGGGGGTGTGGTTGCCCCTCTGGGGCCAGACAGCCTGAGTCCACATCTCAGCTGTTCTGCCCTTGGTGTGACCTTGGGCCTCGTATTTGACCTCTGGGCTGCAGGTTCCCCACCTCTTGGTGAGCGTAGTTTCCTAGGGTTATTGGGTAAATGTGCACGTGTAAAAGACACTAATAATAGGTAATAGCTGTCATTATCACCCCCATCTGGACAGCTGGAGAACTGAGGCGGTAAAGGGTGGGGGCAGGATATAAACTGAGGCCAGTGCCTCTGACCACTGCCTGGTCTTGCCCAGTGGTCCGCCCTGCTCCTGGGAGCCTTACAGAACAGAGTTTGTTTTCTTCTTGGGGAGATTGAGGCCCAGGGAGGGGAGTTGGATCTATTTCGGTAAACTCAAAATGCTTCCCTGTAGGAAGATTCCCTGACCCTGGGCCTTGGGGACAGAGGAAGGAGGGGAGAGCATGGGCCTGGCCGCTCAGACTGACCGTGAACACCACCCCCCTTGCCCAGGACGGCCCTATACTCTGAGCGTGGCCTTGCCTGGCTCCATTCTCGACAACGCGCAGTCACCTGAGCTTCGCACCTACTTGGCCGGCCAGATTGCCAGAGCCTGTGCCATCTTCTGTGTGGACGAGATCGTGGTGTTTGATGAAGAGGGCCAAGACACCAAGTGAGGGGCCAACCCGCGGGTTGCTGGGGCTCAGGGAGAAGGGGAGACCACCGGCATCGGCCTGGGCTTTCGTGGGCTGAGAACCCTGCCTGAGATGCTCCCGTGGTAACCCTGATGGGCTGAGTTGCAAAGCAGGGCCCACTCGGAGATCAGATTGGGTGGATGAGCTCTGGAAGGGAACAGTGGGCCCCTGAGCCCTATCTTTCTCTCTCTAGGACTGTGGAAGGGGAATTCAGGGGAGTCGGCAAGAAGGGGCAGGCGTGCGTGCAGCTGGCCCGGATTCTGCAGTACCTGGAGTGTCCACAGTAAGGGGGTGACGGGCAGACTTCCTGAGCGTGAGGGCGGGGAGGTCCACGGGCTGGTCAGGCAGGAGGTGGCCTACCTGGGAACTTCCTGAGAGCCGTGTCCTTTACTAGGTACCTGAGAAAGGCATTCTTTCCCAAGCACCAGGATCTACAGTTTGCAGGTAAGACTTGCCGGGGGAGTCTGACCCCCATTTCCCGTGGATCATCCCCAGACCCTGAGAAATTGCTCTGTGGTGGGGAAAACAGGCCCAGGCACAGCAGGTCTGTGGCAGAGCTGGACCTTGGGCCAGGGTTCCCTGCTATGCCCCCATGTGCTTTTGCACTACCCAGACTCCTGGCCCCTCCCCCCCACAGGGCTGCTGAACCCCTTGGACAGCCCACACCACGTGCGCCAGGACGAGGAGTCCGAGTTCCGAGAGGGTGTGGTGGTGGACCGGCCCACCCGGCCAGGCCGCGGCTCCTTCGTGAACTGTGGCATGAAGAAGGTGGGAATCGGAGTGGGGGGTCGAACCACGCTTCCCAGGAGCAGCCCGCCGATGGAGGGCAGGCGGGGCACAGGAGTGGGGGGCCTGGGACCCAGGCACCTCTGCCCACCAGTGCCCCACTGATGCCCATCAGGGCCAGAGAGGTGCTTACATCGGGGCTCAGTGGATAAAGTCAGGAGCGAATTTACTTTTGTTGTTTTTTTAAAAAAAGCAAATCAATGGAAAATGGTTCTTGTACGAACAAGCAAAACAAAGCCCTGCAAACCCAAGTTCAGAGTCACGCTGGGGCCGCCCCAGCATGAGGCAGAGCGTTCGTTTGCTGCCTGTTTGCTCTCAGGTCTTGGAGTCAGAGCGGAGGCATGTAAATATGTGGGGCCCCCTCCCCTCCAAAGAGCAGACCAGGATGACCCAGAAACGCATAAATGGAGAAAAGTACCAGAACCCCTCGAGAGAAAAAGGGCGCGCCCCATCCTGAGTTCAGACTCAGCACAGACAGACACCACTGGGGATCCATCGCCGCCCCCACGCAGTCAGCATTCTCTTCCCACCAGGCCCTGCGCAGCGTAACAACAGCTGTTGTCCGTGGCACGTTTCCCTTTGACAGATGAGGAAACGGAGGCTCAGAGAGGCTGAGAGATCACTCCAGCTAGCAAGTGGCGCAGCCACCAAAATGCAGGAAATTGGATTTTGTCTACTCTTGACATTTACTTCCAACTCTGCTAGGCCGAGAGCATTCATTTTTGACCAGTGTCTTGGGACAGTCACTTTGCAGGAATGTTGTCTTGGGAGCAGGTCTGGCCCAGGTGTGGGGGCAAAGGTTGACCTGCCTGGATCCCTTAAATCCCTTGCCAGCCAGTTTCCCCCACAACTGGGAGAGTAGTGACCTCTGCTGGTCGTGTGGGGAACTGCACCCACTTCTGGCTTCTCCCTAGGAGGTGCAGATTGACAAGAACTTGGAACCTGGACTTCGGGTGACTGTGCGACTGACCCAGAAGCAGCTCCCAGGTATCTGAGGGCTCAGCACCTCCTCCTTGCACCTCCTCGTCCCCTCACCCCGTCTTCACAGCCTCTCTGCTCCCCCTCCAGAAAGCAAGACCTACCGTGGAAAAGTCGTGTCGTCTCAGGACCCTCGCACCAAAGCTGGTCTCTACTGGGGCTACACAGTTCGCCTGGCCTCCTGCCTTAGTAAGGACAGAGCTTCCTCCTCTGGACCCCCTTCCTCCTGTGTGGCAGGCCGCAGAGAGCCTTGCTGGCCCCGAAAGTCAGACCAGAGCCCTTGTCCTGCCAGCTGGCTCTGTGTCCTTGGGCCCCTGCCTTTCCTGCTCCAGGCCGTGGTCTCCCTGAGCCCTCGGCCTGGATGCCCTTAAAGACTTCCGAGGGAAAGTATTGTTTCACGATCGATTAGTAACATCTGCTGTGGGGTTGGGACTGGGGGCAAAAGGGCTGGGTAAGTCAGAGGTACAGTGTATGTTCTGGAAGTTCCTTCCTACCTGCCCATCCTCTGCCTGCTGTCCCCAGTCTAGCACAGGTGTGGCCTCTCCCTGATCAGGGCCTGCCTCTGCAGGAACGGAGGAGGGCCTGGGGGGCTCCCTTCCTGAGCCCTCTTCTGCCCCACGCCCCGCCCCCCACACAGTATGCACACGCATAGCCAAGCAGCGGGGCTTGTGGGAAGCAGGACCCCCACTGAGCTGGCGTCACCCCCAGGCGCGGTGTTTGCTGAGGCCCCCTTCCAGGATGGGTACGACCTGACGATCGGGACATCAGAGCGAGGCTCGGACGTGGCCTCTGCCCAGCTTCCCAGCTTCAGGTGGGTGCAGCCTGGGGCGGGGGCGGGGGCAGGGGCGGGGGGAGAGAGGAACAGAGCAGAGGGCCGGTCTGGTGGGGGCGGAACTGGAGACTGGCCCCCGCTGTGTGAGGAGGGCTGTCGTCAGTGTGGCCTGGATGAGCAGCCAGCGGTTCCCCCACCCACCCACCCACGGGTGCCAGGCACGCTCTCGTGGTGTTCGGGGGCCTCCAGGGGCTGGAAGCTGGAGTGGATGCTGACCCCAACCTGGAGGTGGCTGAGCCCAGTGTCCTCTTCGATCTGTATTTGAACACCTGCCCTGGCCAGGGCAGCCGCACCATCCGCACAGAGGTGAGCCAGCCCGCCTTCCCCGCCTCCGGCCCCAGGCCGTCCTCAAGGTTCAGCCGCCAGCCAGGACTTTGGGGTCTATCCAGGGGGGATTGCTACTCTCCCTGTGGCCCGCCCTGCCCGAGGCTGCCTTCCCTGGAGATGGTCCCCTCACCCCTTGGCCTCTCTCACCGCAGACATGTGGCGGGGACAGAGTACAAGTGAGCTGGGAGTCAAGATTCCTGGGTCCCGGTGCTCGTCCAGCTGTTCCCAAGCTGGGTGACCCAGGAGACTCCCCCACCCCTGCTCTGGGCCTCCATGTCCTTCGCTGTATGGTCAGTGTTACACTTTCCCGGGTGTGACCATGGTGGACAGGGCAGCCTCCCCCGGGGACACAGGATGCGGCTGGCGGAGAGCCACAGCCCTGCGCACAGAACCTGCGGCCCTGCTTCTGAGCTGAGCACACACCGCTGTGCCTGTGGAGTCTGTGCTGGGGACCCGTCTCCAAGTATGGTGACTAAACAGGTGGCCTGCCTCAGTCTACCTGTCCCCAAGGGCCCTGCTGGGGCCAGGTGCTGCAAGGCTGCCAGCTATACCCTCCCGGCAGAAACCCCAGCTCCCACCCTTCCGATACCTATAGCAAGTGCTGAGAACTTCCTGACCCTGACCCCAACCCCGACAGTAGGAGGCAAATAATACCACGATCACCCCCATTTTACAGAGGGGGAAATTGAGGAGCAGGAAGGTGAGGCCCTTCCATGGCAGGGCATTCTGCCAGCCAGTGGCAGATCGGCAGGGTGACACTGGGCCTATCCTTGACCCCAGGGCTCTGCTGAGGGCAGCAGGCCCCAGCCCATTGCTGTCCTTTCCTTCCAGGAAGCCATCCTCATCTCCCTGGCTGCCCTGCAGCCGGGCCTCACCCAGGCAGGCGCCCAGCGCAGCTGAAGGTTCTGCCAGGCACAAGACTGGGGAGCAGCCATGGGGAGGCCAAGGGTTCCTGGGGGTCACCCGGGACAGACACAGGCAAGACTTTCTCCAAAAATAACCACCTTTAATGTGACCCGGCCCCACACCCTCACAGTCTGGCTGGGCTGCTGCCCTCACCTGCTGCCCGCGGTGATGGCCTTCAGGCTGCCGGCCCGCGCCAGGATGTTCGGCACAAAGAGCAGCCCCGAGGCCCGCTCGACGCTCTCGATGGGCACCAGGAAGCGCTCCAGCGGGACGGCCTCGTCCACGGGCGCGTTGGGCATCACGTAGGAGCGGAGTTCGATCTGCCCGCCCGCTGCCTCCAGGATCAACACCTTGAAGAAGTGGGTGGGCACCGCCACGTGGTTCTTGCCAATCACCTGGTACTTCACGTAGGACTTCCCGTCAGCCTCTGTCCTGCAGGCAAACAGATCCAGGCACACCTGGCCTTCCAGGGCTCCCACGGCTGCCACCTCCAGGAAGCATTCCTTGACCCTTGACCCGCCCCCCAACTCGTGTCAGTCTGTAGGAACAGCCCCCCATGGAGCTCCTGCGCCCTCCTTGGCTGCCCCAGGGAGCCCCGGGGTGCACTCCCTCTGGCCCTGCTGTCCTCGTGCCCAGCCCTGGGTCGCGCAGAGCGAGTGCCGGTGACAATAAATGCTGCTGAGAGGATCCTGCCTTCTCAACATCCTCATTCATCCGTGCAGACACCTGACGACTGCCTGTCTCTCCCCGAGGAGGGTCAGCACCAGGGGGGCCGGGTGAACAGCAGGTGCCCAGGACACTGCCCTGTGGGGTGACCTCCAGGCTGCCCCTCGGCAGGGTGTACTCCACTAAAGCAGGCCTTGGGAGGCACTTGCTCATTCAGGTTTATCAGTGTCTCGGCCAGCCTGTGCCGGGCCCTTATTATGGTGACATTCACCATCCTATTTCGTCACTAAACAACCACGAGCTAGGTAACAGGCACCATCCCCATTTCGTGGGGGGTGTGGAGGTCATTTGGCCATGGCACCCAGAGACTAGGTGGTGGGGCCGGCTCCTTCCCAGCCGTGGACTCCAGAGCCAGCTGCTTCACCACAACCTGTCGTCCCTCATCCAGTCCTCGGTGGGCCAGGAAAGGCACCGAGCTGCCCGGAGGGTGCTCCGTCCCTCGTGCCTGAGAGTGAAGTCTCGGGGTCAGGAGCAGGGTGCGGAAGGGTTGCTCCAGAGGAGATGATGGGCAGGGGGAGCCTGATAAAAGGGTTTCTGTTTCGGCAGGACGTGGGTGGGTGGGTGGGTAGGTGTGGCAAGAGGTGACATAGGAGAGGAACAAGGGCAGGTGCAGGACCTGGTGCCCGTGGGCAAAGGAGAATGGTCTAGGTGGGTGCCCTGAAGGTCTCTGGCTGCAGAAGTGGACTCAGGAGTCTCAGGCAGGGGGTGGACAGGGTCGTTAAGAAGCCAGACGACTGCACCTGGCAGTGTCGGCCCAGAGCCCGGGACAAGCCTGGACCGCAGGAGTGGGAAACGCCGGCGTGCCCAGTTCGGACCTCACCTGGGCAGGAAGAGCGGCCCTGTGCAGACATAAACGTTTTGGTAGGTGCGGGTCAAGCTCCGGCTGTACTTCTCCAGGTTGTTCCAGGCGTTCTGGTTAAGGTGCGGCACCTGGCAGGAGACGGGACTCAGAGGTGCTGGTGCGGAACTTTGCCCGTTAGAGGGGCTACCCAGGGCTCCAAGACTTGAGATTCCAGCAGGGTTGGGGAGACAAGCACGCAGTAGAAACTGGTTCGAGGGATGAAAGTCATGCCTTTAGGCCACTGGCTGTAAGGGTGGAGCTCAAGAGGGTGCCGGCCACCGGCCACCCCTGCCACAGAATGGAAGGACTAGCATCCCCGATCTGAAAGCCCTTTCTTAGCTCAAAAGAGCCACACTGAGGAAAGCCAGCTCTCCCAATCTGCCCTTTGCCCCTTTCACCACGTGCCGAGCCCAGCTGGGACCGTGATGGATTTGCTGCCAATTCCACACTTAAGGGCCCCAGTCCTCCGTACAGTGTCTAGTCAAACAGGCAGGGGACTGTCCGCTGGGAGAACAAAAGTCAGGCCAGAGGCTCAGACCCCGTGGGGTTCACCCTGGCCCCCCATCAGTCTTCATCCAGTGGGTGCCAGGCCCTTGTGGGAACCAGGACCAGAGGTAGGCCAGCTTGCTACTAACAGTTGACTGCCAGCAGGTATCTTCCCATACTATCCTGGGAGGCAGGTCGGGTAGGACAATGGCTGAAAGCTCAGGGTCCTCTAGACAGGCTGCCGGAGTCTCCCCGAACGTGTGACACTGGGCCAATGTGTCACTTTGCCTCTCTGAACCTCAGTTCCCTCATTGGATCTAACATATACTGAATGCCTGTCATGAGCCAGCAAGTGCACTCGGTACTATTACATGCATCGGGTCTACTGTAAAATGTACGTGAGTAACATTAATATCTCCACTTCACAAACGAGGAAACGTAGCCCAGGGACCGTCAGGGTCAGACTGAACAGCGGGGACCCAGAGCTCCATTCCTCCAGCCTACGGCGGCGCGGGGTGTGATCAGTGAGCACCTGACCAGCTCGCGCACTGGGCAGCCTCCCCATTCAGCAGAGGAGCAAACCGAGGCTCCGAGAGGCGAGGGGCTGGCCTCGCCTTCCGCCGCCCAGCCGGGGGCGCTACCTGGGGCGCAACGTTGCTCAGGTAGAAGGTGTCGTCCATGGCTTTCTGGCTCCATCGGTGGTTGGCGGCGGCGGCCAAGTGGCCGCGGTCGAAGCCGCTGCCGCGGTAGTCAGCGTTGGTGGCCCGGTGGTACACGTGCACCGACTCATCCTCGCGGAAGTCGCAGGAGCGGCGGTCCCCATCGCCGCGAAGCCGCTCGGGCCGCAGCTGCTCCACCACCCAGAGCGCGCCGCGAGTGCGCGGGTCGTAGCACAGCACGTACGACTCGCGGCTCTTGAGCTGCGCCAGCCCCGGCAGACCGTACTTAGCCAGTTCGCCCGGGCCACCGCTCGCCAAGGCCCCAGGTACCGCAGGCACGGCGGGCACCTCGGCTGCCGCCGCCACAGGCAGAACGGGTAGCCGGCCCAGCAGCCCCGGGGCCGGCTGCGCCTCTGCCCGCCGTCGCCGCCAGCCCTCGGCAGCTGCGCCCAGCCCCGCGCCCAGCGCCAGGGTCAGGCCAGCCCGCACAGCCTGCATGGCTCGGGAGCGCGACATCCACGCAAATGGAAGGCGACCCGCGGCACCGAGGGAAAGCTGCGACCTCCGACGTCTGACCGGCGAGGCTCTTAAAGGGGCTGCACCGGCCTGCTGGGCCCACCGCAGGAGTAGGTGCTGGCTGGAAGGGCGGGTGGGTACAACGTAAATCCCTTCCACTCACAATGGCTGGGAAGGGACTAGGCCTCTAACGAAGGCGGCCCTGGACCCACCGGAAATGAGTGCCCTTTCTTTGTCCTTTAAGATGCGGGCCCGAGGGGCGAAGCACTAGCGTTTCGGTTTGTGATTGGCCGCCGCCAGGCCTAGTCCCACCCCGCCCCACCCCCTTTCGGGTCTCCGCCGTCTGGCTCTCTACTGCGCCTGCGTAGAGAGCTCCCACTTAGGCGCACTAAGCGTCTTTGGTCCAGTGCTTCCATCACTACCTTATTTAATCCTTAAGAACCCAGCGAAGGAGCTCCTCGTTGGCGGAACAAGACACCGGAGACTATCCTCCCCAACCATTGCACAATAAGCCAAAAGTTCCAGGAGATTGGCCAAGATTTCCCTAACACCCAGAGTGAGAACGAGGCGGCAGGCCCCAGATCCTAACTGCTGGTTGGACCAGACACTGGGTACCACTCCGTTTGGCAGTCCTATGAAAAGCCTTAGAAAGGTTTATCTTTAAACCCACTTAGAGGACTGAGCTGGGGAAATAAATTGGGAATGCAAGTATTTCTTTTCTTTTCTTTCTTTTTTTTTTTTTGGAATGCAAGTATTTCAAACAGAAACTTCCTCACAGTATTATAATAAATATTCAGAAATAGCCTGGCTGGTGTAGCTCAGTGGATTGAGTCAACAGCCTGCCAACCTAAAGGTTGCTGGTTCAATTCCCAGGGCACATGCACAGGTGGCGGGCCAGATGCAGGGTTGGAGGCATGTGAGGCAACCCATCCATGTATCTCTAGCACATCAATGCTTCGCTCCCTTTCTCCCTCCCTTCTCCTTTATAAATAAAATCTTTAATAGACTCATTTCCAACATTGTCAGCATATTAATAGAATAGTATATATCCTATAAACATCTTTAAAGTCATACAGCAACTTGCTCCCCACCTACTGTGAGGGGTGTGACAATACTCAAAACTGTGTATCAAGAAGACAATTACGCATTTCCAGGGATTCTGGGCAAGGAATCCACCGTCCATAGTGGACCCTAAAACGGAGAGGTACCATCTTTAAGGTTCATAAATTGTCCAGCTGTAACTTCATTTGAATAGCAGACCTGACCTCAGGTATTTGAGGTAAAAAAAAACACCCTACAATGCTTTTAAAAAATTACGTTAATAAAAGCATTCATTTGAAAAAAATAAACAATTATGTAATGAAAATCACATCTGCAAAGACTAACATATTACCAGTGATTTTCTCAGGTTTGTGGAGGATGAATGCCTTGCTTTATTTACGTCTGAATTTTCACAGTTTTTCAATATAAAAAACCACCTGCCAAGAAACCATGATGTAACACTTTTTCCTGGGGCCGCACCCCCTCCTCCCGCCAGCTGCAGACCGCAGGGCTGAAAGAGAAGAGTCAGACGCGTTCTCCCACCGAGAACAGCCGGGCCTTTTCTCAGACAGCACTGAGAGCCTCCTGACTCCGTCCCTGCTCAAGCTTGTTTCCCTGGTCTGAGGCCTCCAAGGTTTCAGCCCATCACAGCACCAACGCCCGTTGTAGAGAACACATTATTTATTAAAGACAACTTGTCATCAACAGCATTGACTCAAGAAACAAAACCGATTTAAAAAACGAAACAAAAAAAGGGCAGACTAACACTCGGACCCTCTGGAGTGAGGCCCACTGAGCTCACACAGCCCAAACTGTAAGTGTTCAAATGCCCGGGGGCTGATGCTGCCCAAGCAGGAAGCTGGGCGCTCTGGCCTTCTGGGAACCTCCTGAGAGTTCGGGGAGGGGGAATCACCAAGGGCAGGTCCTTTCCTCAGCCAAACCCGGACACGGTCCCTGTGCTCTTGACCCCAAGTCAAGGAGAGGGCACCGGTCTCAGGCCTGCCACTGAGACGAATTAGATGCAGTGATTCAAGTAGTACGGCCCCAGAAGGGAAGGCAAGGGGACAGGCGAGAGGGAATGCATCGGGTGTCCTGGGCAGTGTCTGCTGGGTCCCAGGCTGTGGCCCAAGCCTCCGATTGTGAAGAGGTCAAAGCTGGAACTGAACCACCGGCCGACAAGCTCTGGGAAGGCGGCCCGGGCTGGTGGGGAGCAGTGTGTCCCCGCCCCAGGCAGGGTCTCGGAGCCTCCCTTATACTCAGTTCCAGTACAGAGCTCAGGGCACTCCCAGCCAGGATGTGCTGGAGAACCAGGAAGGTTCCAGAGGCAGGGGGAGAGGATGCTGAGTCTGACCTCGGAAAATCAGGAAGCCCCATGCTTCCAAATCCTTTTGACCTTCCCAGCCCCACCCTCATCCCCAGACCAAGCACTTGACAATCCGCAATAAATAACCTGGAGTCTGAATAAATAGCAAAGTCTCCCAAAAACCGTTACGAGAGGAGGTGGCAAAAAGGCAAGTACAGAGAAGTCCCAGCAGCATCCAAGGGACAGCCTGGTAGAGGAGCCGTCTGGGGGGAGCTGTTCGGCCTGGCCCACAGCCTGGCCCCTGCGGGCAGCGGAAGTCCTGGCTGCCGACTCAGGAAGGCTTCAGGGGCAAGCGGGCACCTGCCAGCCGGTCTGAGGAGAGGATGAAGACCCTTGCTACATTACCCAGGCATCCAGACCCAAACTCCCTGCCTCCTCACAAAAGGAGGGCGGGGACCTGGCCAAAATAAGCCGCTCCTCCCACTGCCCAGCAGAGGGGGTCGCCAACAGCTGCCGCTCTCCGTGCTCCTGCCCCGAATCCGGAACAGCCCAAGCAGGTGACCAGAGAAGGGCCAGCACCTCCTTCGGCCTCTCTGGGAGCCGCGTAGCTGCCTCGGCCCCGACGGGATCCAGGGCCTCTGAGCTCAGCCCTGCCTGGCCTGGCGAGGCTCCCTTTGGTCTCACTTGTCCTTCAGGGGCTCACCCTCCCTGGGGCGGGCTCTGGGAGCCACGGGAATGACTGCTCTTCTGAAGAGCAAACCAGCACACCCTGGTACGGCATCCCCTGGATGTCCTGTTCCTTTGGGGAAATCCTGGGAAGCTCAGCCCTCGTCCCTCCTCCATCCCGGGCAGAAAGGAGGAGAAGAGGCTCAAACTTCATGGGCCACCATTTCTCAGCAGCTTTTTGGATTCCAAGATTTCCGTCGGGGGGGAGCAGGGCCAGCGCCGGGGCCCTCCAGCGAGGCCCTGCGGACTCCCTCCCAGCCTCAGGGGCCTGGGAGCCTGGGGCCGGGCGTGGGAACAGGGCACGAAGACCACGGTTGACTGCCAGGGGCTTCGCTGAGCCCAACTCCTCGTCCCGTCTCTGGGTGTCACGGACACGGAAGGGAGAAGCGAGGGGAAGAGGCTGGGGATAAGGCACCCCGAGAGAGAGGGGCAGAGGGAGAGCAGGGCCAGGAACAGACACAGAGACTTACGGAGCCTCCGAGAGGGCGGTGGAGGGAGAAGGGCGGGGGGGGGGGGCATGCAGAGAGACAGGAGGAGAAGCGGAGACCTAGAGGGATTCCAAGACGCCCTTGCCTCCCTCACACCCACACGGACACACACACACACACACACACACACACACTTGGAGGATGAAGAGACGCACACACACCAACCCACAACTACACACACACACACTCACTCTGAGAGAGAGGGACAGAGGGTGTGACGTGGGCCTGGCAGCTCCTTAGCTCCCTCACAGTGTCATGTTCCCATGGCGAACCCTAAGCACCAACCCCCAGAAGTGGTTTCTGGCTCACTGGCCGAGCACCTCCTCCCAAGGCCAGAGCAGGAGAGGGAGCAGCGGAGCGGAGGCTGGGGGGGACCTATGGCAGCCCCCAGTGCCCCCAATCCGCCCCAGCTCCGGGCAACAACTTCGGGAGCTCCGGCCGTGCTCAGCAGCCTGGGGAAAGGGTCCCAGGGTCTACGGGTGGAGAGAGAGCCAGGGCTCGGTGGTCAGGAAGGGGCACGGCACAGTGTGGCCCCGGTGGGAGCAGCCTAGGGGGACACAGCCAGGTGAGGAGGCCTGGAGCGGGCGGGTCCTGTGGCTTTCCCTCAGGGTGGGGGGGGTCCCACAGGCTTCTTCGTGTCCCGGAAGCCAGGGCACAGGGACCTTCTCTCCCAAACCTGGGCCTCTCGCTGTCGGGCTACTTGGAGTCTTGGAGCTCCTTGGCCTTCTGTAGGATCTGGCAGACGTCTGTGATGGGGTAATCCTGGGCACGGGAAAGGCCAACAGGGTGCCTCTGAAGTCAGCTCACCCTCTGCCACCTCTGCCACACCCGTGCCCTCCCCAGTGGGACCTGTCGCCAGGCTGGACCACCAGTTGTCAGCACCCCCACGCTGCCCTAACCCCCACCCCACATGCAGCATGAACGTAACCAACCCAACCAGCACCGCCCACAGGGTCTCAGAGCCCTTCCCTAGGACCAGGCCCCCGCTGCCTCGCCTCTCCCCATGTGGCGCAGGGCCAAGGACCGCACTGGCTCCCTGGGGCGCCTGAGAAGCTCAATGAGGCTATTGTGATGATGCCTATGTTACAGATCTACCCAGTGAAGCTACTGAAAACCAGCCCCAGGCCAGGTGTGGGTGAACACACTGGGGCCCAGAGAGCCTGTCACTTGGCTCAGGTCTCACAGCCAACACAGCAGAACGAGGGTGTGACCCCGGTGCTGTATGACGCTGGAGCCACGTTCTCCACCATCAGCCAGCGTGACTCCCAACGAGCACTGCCACCTACTGGGCGCGGTTGTGTCCCCGTGTGGCTAACTTGGGTACAACACTCGGTTCAGAGAGGCCAAGCCCTTTGCTCACGGCCACGCCACACCCAAGGTCAGCGGCAAAGAGGGGATTCAAACCCATCCAAACCCAGGTCTGCCTCAGGGGACTAGACTCTTAAACCCTGCTGCACTCCACTGGTCCTGCCCCAGCCTGTCACAGCGGCCGGCACGGGGTGGCCGCTGGGCAAGTGTCTGCCTCCCGGCCGAGACTGAGCGTGCCGCTCCGAGCCCCAGTACCTGGAGGAGCCGCATGTTCACGGTGAAGTCCCCTTCCAGCAGCTGCTCCCGGATCAGCCTGAGGAAAACAAGCGGAGAGGCGCTGGGGCACTGGGGCACTGGGGCGCAGGCCCAGCCGGGCCCCTTCCTCACCTGCCCCCCCCCCCCCCCCCCCCGCCCGTTCGCTCTGACGCTGGCCCGGGGCCCCAGAGGCCGCCCGCCCCGGCCACACTCACGTGAGCATGGCGCAGCAGACGAGGAGGAGGAAGTCGAAGCGGCTGTCGTCGGCGAAGAGGGAGTCCCAGATGCGGATCACGTCCGGCAGCAGGAACTCCTGGGACAGCAGCAGCGTCAGCCAGCGGAAGGCGAAGAACTGGGGCTTGATGTTCTGCTCTTGCTGGGGAGAGAGGGGCGCGGGGTGGGTGCGCAGCCCGTGCGGGCTGACGCCCCGGGGCACCACGCCGTCTTTAGGGGCGCCCGCACTTAAAGACGTCCGTGAGGACCAACGGCGGGGCCCGGGACCCAAGCGAGGACGCGGCGGGCCGGGGTGAGCGCCAGGCACGCTGTCGCCGGAAACAGACGTGGAATACCCCCACGGTAACTTTTAAAATGACTCTCAACTCAGCCCTGGCCGCGCTCAGCTGGTTAGAGCACGGGCCCAAACGCCAAGGTCGTGGGCTCGATCCAGTCAGGGCGCACAGAAGCCTCAACCAAGGAACGCATACGTAGGACCACAAATCGATGTTTCTCCCTCTCTCCCTTCTCTCCCTAAAATCAGTTTTTTAAAAAATTATTCTTAACTTTTAAAAGTGAAGTTTATCCTTCTCTTCTCAGAGGACAAACAGGCTAAACTCAGGAAGCACTTGGTACACACCGGGCCCTGCGCCTGGCACACGCCGGGCACCATGTCCACGCCCGTCCGCCGCCGGCCCGCCTGGACTCCCGGCGCCTGCTGCCCAGTCCCTCAGCAGGGGGTCAGTGCCCCCCCAAGCAGCAGCAGCCACTTTCTGTCCTGGGCTCGAACCAGAGCTCACCCTGGACCTGGGACGCTCAGCAGGTCTGCCGTCCTCGGCCCCTTTCCTCCTGTCCGTCCCCGCCCCGTGGGTCCTCACCAGCTTCAGGTAGAGTTCCACGTCCTTATCCTTCAAGGTGGAGTACACCTTCTCCATCTTGTAGGTGATGCCGCACTGCGAGTCGTCCAGGCTCTTGATGAAGTTGTCCCGGATCTCGGCCATGAGGTTGGTGAAGCAGAAGAAGGTGTCTGCCTCGGCGTGCTCTGCACGAGACGGGCGGGGTGAGGGCAGCCGAGGCGGCCCCCAAACCTCGCCCGTGAGAGCCTCCCTTCAGCTCGGGGTCTCACCCCATCACGGCCCGCCGCGGCCGGGCTCCGCACCTTCTCTGTCCGTGACCTCTGCCCCCTACCCCCGCCCCCAGACTAAGGACATCACTTCCTTCCTCTCACACCTGCTGGCAGCGCTGCACCCTCCTCACCAACTCACTGCGTGCCCTTTGAGGGCATTTTTCAAATCGTTATTTAAATTCTCTCTCCCACTCAGCTTTCTGTATACGCATCTCATCCCCTCCGTCAGAGATCCAGTTAAAACATCCAGAGCTCGGTCAGCGTCCACCACGCTAGAAAGTCCGAGCCAGACTGGGTCTCCCGGAGGACGGAGGCCAACGCCCTTGTCTGGCGGCGGGGGACTGGAGGCCCAGAGACGGGGTGTGGGCTGCACAGCCCGGCTTCCCCGATCCGCTTCTCTAGGGAGCCGGCAGCGGGAGACGCGGGCAGCCGGGAGCCCTCGTACCTTTCCACTCGTTGTTGGGGTCGGTGGCGAAGGTGTAGTAGAGGGGCCCCACGATCTCGTTCATGCCCTGCACGTAAGCGATGCCCGGGTTGAGCTTGGCGTAGATGAACAGGATCCGCTCCACCACCTCCCAGTGGGCCTCGCAGCCGTTGGGCAGCACCTGGTACTCATTCAGGGACGCCGGCGCCGAGGTCTTGTGTGGGGAGCTCATCTGGGGGAGGACGGGGGGGGCCCGTGAGGACGATGGGTGGCGGCCTGATGAACAGTATGTTCGCACCAGCAACAGCTACCGTGAGGCCTCAACCCGACTTCCGGCTTAGGGGGAATGCGGGGTGTGGAGGCACGTGGCCGACGGCAGCAGGAGGAAACGGGCCAAGAAACCCAGGATGTGGGACACGCCACCAGACAGCTGGACTAACACCTCATCCACGTGACAAGGAAAGAACAGGGCTTCCCCCTGCGGAGCCGGGCACTGCCTGGGGGGGGAGCTTTCCGGATGACAGAAGCCTTGCGCGTCTCGTTCTGGCTGGCATTTACACAGGTACACACGTAAGGGAAAGTTCACCTAGCGTACACCTAAGATCTACGCATTTTACTAGGTTACGCTGTGCTTCAATTGGGTCAACAAAATTTAACTCTGTCACAGACAGGCAACTGGCTAAGTGTCTTCGAAAAGTGCAGTGCTGTCGGGGCTGCAGGCAAGGGGAGGCCTGCTCCACGTGAAGGGACTAGAGAAACACGGCACCCCAACGCAACACACAAACCTGGGCGGGTCCTGGTCTGGAAGGAACAACTGAAAAATATTCTTAGCGCAGCCGCCCTGGCTGGTGTGGCTCCATGGATTGAGTGCCAGCCTGAGGGCCAAAAGGTCACTGGTTCAATTCCCAGTCAGGGCACATGCCTGGGTTGTGGGCCAGGTCCCCAGTTAGGGGTATGCCAGAGGCAACCAGCAACGGATCGATGCATCTCTCACACATTGATGTTTCTCTCCCTCTTTCCCCCTCCCTTCCCCTCTCTCTAAAAGTAAATAAAATCTTTTAAAAAATAGATTCTTAGCACGACTGAGGACATGCAATCATGGATTGGATGTCAGATATTATTATGCAATTATTGTTTATTTCCTAGAGGTGTTGGTGGTAAGGAAGAGAGATGCCTGAGAGTTCTTCTCAGGAGACGCCTGCGTTAGTACTCGGGGGTGAAGGGTCAGAACACCTGCAACTCACTCTCCGAGAGTGATACACAAACAAATACAGAAAAGGTTCACCACTTAAACTTAAGTGCAAAGTATATGGTTGTGCACTGTACTCTCAACTTTTCTGAATGTTTCAAAGTTTTCATACGAAAAAGCTGGGCGATAAACAGAGATGATAATCCCTGCTCAGAACCTGTGGAACAGAACATGGGCTCCCACCACCGTCTGCCCAGCAGGACCCTTGGGAACTCTGTAAAGATGGGGGTGCCGGGGGTGACCTGTCTGGGTGAACCCCATGCAAGCCCAGGCAGGGACGGTGCGGGAAACAGCCCCGGGCGTGCAGGGCCCAGGGACATTCAACTCCCTTTCCCATTATACACACATGTGCATGTACACACTTGCACACACCTGTGCACAGACACTCGTACCACTAACATTTACCCAGAACAATATGTCCAAGACAGTGCTCTGCATGCATGCCTCCATGTAATACTCTAATAGCCTAGAATATTCTCTCAACATCACTTTCAAGATGAGGAAACTAGCCCTGGCTGGCGTAGCTCAGTGGATTGAATGTGGGCTGCGAACCAAAGCATCGCAGGTTCAATTCCCAGTCAGGGCACATGCCTGGGTTGCAGGCCAGGTCCACAGTGGGGGCCACATGAGGGGCAACTACACACTGATGTTTCTCTCTCTCTTTCTCCCTCCCTTACTGTCTCTAAAAATAAAGAAAAAATATTTTTTAAAAAAGATGAGGAAACTGAGGCTCAGAAAAGTCAGGTCACCCCTCAGGTCTTGCATTAAGTGGCAGCACTGGGACTTGACCCCAGACTGGCTGACTCTGGAACCTGAGGCCCAGGCCCCAGAGAGCGCCCGCTGCCTGCCAGCCTCCAACGGTCTGCGCAGCCGCGACCTCATGACCTCATTTCACCTTCCTGGCAAATCTAAAGGCAGGCAGGGCAGAAACGGCTAACGCCCCGTTTACAGAAGAGCTGAGGGAGGCCTAGGAAGGTAAGCCTGGTGTCACCTGCCCGGAGTCAGACAGAGGGTCGGCTTTAACTCAAACCGCCCCACCACGGCCCACAAGTCTGGCCGTGAAGCTCTGGTCATGTGCTCTGCCCCCAGGACGAGGCCCAGACCTCAAACGGGCAAGAGCTCAGCTCTCGGTCCCCAGCGACTTGAGTGCAGTGAAGGACAGGAGCCAGGTCCTGCAGCCAGGAAGGGCAGCAGCGGCCGAGTAAGAGGGTCGCCCACACAGCAGGCCCCGAGGTCGTTCAGCCTCCTGCACACTGCACCTCCCGGCATGCCCAGCTCTCTCGGAGGCAGGCAGGGCCCCGGGACTGGCGGGGACTGCCCGCCGCCCTCGAGGCGGGAAGTGGCTGCTCTCCTACAGACACGGAGCCCCGAGGGGTCACCCCTCTTATCCGTCTCCAGCTCTGTGCAGGTTACAGAGAAGGGCTGTTCCGTGGCTGGAAGACAGCAGAACGTTTTCAGGCAGTCCGAGCTCCAGGTACCAAGGCAGTAGGCACGAGGTAAGTGATAAGGTCATACACTTGTTTGGCTACAGTTATAGGAACCTGTGGAAGACTGGGGTTCAAACATTCAGCGTGACCCGGCCAGCTCAAGCCCTACCCATTCCACCTCCTAAGGCTCTGAGATCTACCCCTGCCCCACCCGCCCCACCCCTATTCCTGCCCCTTCCGATCAATACCCCCACAGCGCCAACGGCGGTCTTTTACGAGAGCACGTCCGACTCGCCTCACCGCCCCTGCTTAGGGGGCTGCCAGGGCCCCCAGCCGTCGGGACAGAGGCCCCGTGTGGCCTCGCCACCGCCCACCTCCCCGGCGGCCTCTTCCAGCAACCCTGCCCCCCTCCCTCTGCCTCGAGCCCACTGGGTCCTCTCGCCCGTGAACACACGGCCTCTCTCCTGCCCGAGGACCTCCCCGCGTGCCCTCCTCCCCACCCGGAACGGTGTGTCCTCCTAGCTCTTCGGGCTTCAGCTTAAATGTCACTTCCTCAGGGAAGCCTTCCCTGATAGCCAGGCCGGGTCAGCTCCCCACCCATCACCGCTCCCGTCACACCTGTCCCTGCTTTTGACAGAGCCACTGCCAGCCCCGCGGGGGGCAACAACGCAGCCCCTTCCCTGCACGGCAGGGCCCTCCCCCAGCAGCCCTCACACCCAGCCCCCACCCGGATCCCTGACTCTCCCACAGCGCCCGGGCAGAATCGAAGCTGCCTCGAGGGCCCAACAGCACAGACGGTCACGGGCCCAGTGGACAGCGGCCAAGGGAAGGAGAAGGAGAAGGCTGTCATGAGGGGTGCCTGGGGCCCCAGGGTGCCTCTCACATTTGTGACTCCGCTCCGGTTCCGGGCCACCGTCTGGGACTTCAGCGTCGTCTGCTCCACCCGCTTGCGAAGGGTCTCAAACTCATTCTGGGGGTCCAGGATGAGGAGGCACGGGTAGTCGGTGGCCCTCTGGAAGAAGGAGATGTCCGGGCACAGCCTCCTGAGAGAGGGGACAGGAGAGGACCCGTGACTCAGGGTGGAGGCTTTAGGCGCTCCAGTGTCCCAAAGGCCATTTTAGAACAAGGACAACATGGCCCTGGCTGACGTGGCTCGGGGGACTGAGCGCTGGCCTATGAACCGAAAGGTCGCCGGTTCAACTCCCCGTCAGGGCACACACCTGGGTTGCAGGCTGGGTCCTCTCGCACGCCGATGTTTCTCCCCCTCTCTTTCTCCCTCCCTTCCCCTCTCTCTAAATATAAAATCGTTAAAAAAATAAATAACATTGTATTTAAAAGCAATATAATCTTTAAGAGACAATATAGTCATAGTACATATACCCATCTTACGTGTATTTGCAGGTACACAGGCACATATATATGTACATATACATATGTGTGTCTTGTACATATATATCCTTATGATCTTACGATTCAACTCCCTTAAAACGCGAACATCTTTCCACGCCAAAAATATCTAATGTGTACAAGAGCATTAACTGTACTGTGGTTTAAAATCGTCAAAGAGATTTGGTTAAGTGACACCTTGTACAGTAGAATGTTACACAGCTGACATGGGAAGTAAGTGTCCAAGACTAAGTGAAAAGAAAAAAACTGAGCCCTGGCCAGGTAGCTCAGTGGGTTAGAGCGTTGTCCCGGCACACCAAGGTTGCAGGTTCAATCCCCGGTCAGGGCACATACAGGAAGCAACCAAAAAATGCACGAATAAGTCGAACAACAAATTAATGTCTGTCTCTCTCCCTCTTTCTCTCTCTTAAAAAAAAAAAAAAAGAAAAGCAAAAGCAGTTGAGGACGTCTCGAGAGCATGACCAAGCGTTGAAACATGTGCGCTGCAGCACACGCGCCTTCCAGACCGCTCACACGCGGCACACCGCAAACACGCCCTCTGGAAACCCGGACACCGCGCTACAGTCACCCGCAGGGCAACACAGAACCTGTTTCTCCAGAACCGGGTCCGGGACACGGCTCTTGATTTAAACAGGGCCGTTGAAACCCCTTGTGAACAGAGGCTGCCCCAGCCCCAGCCCCAGCCTGAAAACGGAGGCCAGAGCCCCCTCCTGCATCCTGGCTGGGCCGCCCGGGACCGGGCCCCGCCTGGGGCCACCTGGAGATGGACCTGGGCACTGTGAGCACCGGCCGAGGAGCAGCACCCAGGGTGGGCAGCGGCCGGAAACACAGCCGACAACAGGGAAGGTGGGACCGCAAGCGGGAGGGTGGACCCCAGAGGCCAGGCCCGAAGGACTGGCCCCGCTGCAGCCGAGGCCTCCTCCCAGCTCCTCCCCAGCCTGCGGGGGGGTCCACCCACAGCCACTCAGCAGCCCGACAGGACAGCAGTTTCCTCAGTTCCGTACCAAGTGGGGAGGCACACTCGTGCCCACACTGCAGCTCACAATGAAAACAAAAACACACTTATCTGACCCTGTCACTCCTGGGCTTAAAACCCTTGTACGACTGCCCCATGTCCTTGGAGTCAAGTCCAAGGTCCGGCCTGGGTCTCCCTCCAGGGTGGTGTCAACCACACAGCCCTCACACTGCGTTTGGAACACGCCGAGCTCCATGGGCTCTCAGGGCCCCCACAGGTGGGTTCCCCCCACCCACCACAGCCCCTGCCTCCCTCTTCCTCCAGGTCAGCTCCCCAGGTCAGCTCCCCGGGTCTCCCCAGGAACACTGCCCCTCCTCAGGCAGGGAGAGCTCCCCGAACACCCGGAAGCACCCTGAACGCCTTCTTCAGTGCATCTACTGCCAGAAGCGCTCATTCCGTAGAGGATCGAACTTGCCGAACGCCTGTCTTCCGGTCTTCCCACCTCCCCCCCAAGGCTCTAGGTTCCTCTGGGACAGGGGCCGTGTGTGTGTTCAGGGCTCGACCCCAAGCCGGGCACTGGGGCCGCCACAGAGCAGGCGACCAATGTCCATCGATGAAGGAACGATCAGATGAACCCGTAAAAGCCAAGGACAACTGACACTGAGGCAGGGAGGAGAGCCAGGCACGGGCATGCACGGGCCCCCCCACACACACACCCCCTCTCACTGTGCTCAGCAGCCCCCCGTGCTCAGGGCCCCCACCACTGGAGCCTGCAGCACCTGACTACCCAGACCTGCCACCCACAGGCTTCTCACACCCCTACCCAGCCCCGGGGGCCTGGGCTGGACGGGCAAAGGGCAGGACTGGGCACCGCCGCAGGAGGCCCCGGCCCGCGCCCGGCCCCGGCGTACCGGACGTCTTTGTCGATCTGCAGCAGCACCTCGTTGTCCTTGAAGTACGTGTTCCACCGGCTGTCGGGGTTGGGGTTGAGCGGCTGTGGGGAGAAAACCAGCTGCTGTCCTGGGCGCTCGAGGGCCCCAGGGGCAGGCGCCAGTCTGCAGGCCTGACCGTGGCCTCGCACCGACGGTCCCGTTAGTGGCCCGGCTGCAGCCCCGAGACAGCCTTCCAGGAGCGGCCTCGGCCTCATGCGGCCGCCCAAATCCCGCTCCAACCCCACGGCTAACAGCCCTGCTCTCCGCTCTGAGTGCATCCCTGCCAGCAGGGAGGGCCGAACTCGGTCTGCCCGCTGCTCTGGCCCTGGAACGCCCAACATAGCAGGCACTCCCTACGGGCTCGTTGACAGCGTGAGTGGGTGAGTGAAGCTGGTATCACGGAGTCTCCTCGCGTCTAACTCATCAACGCTCTGAGTCGCCGGGGCAGTCCGTGGAGGACGGGCCTGGTCCGACGCACCTCCCCTTCCCGCACTGCAAAGCACACGGGGCGAAGCTCGGTGCTGGCGGGCGAACGAGGCTCCCTCCAGGACGCAGGAAGGCAGTGCGTCCTCACTGCCGCCCTGGTCTGACTCTGTCTGACTGTCACAGGAGACCAGGCGTGCAGAGGACCTGGCCCCGCGCTGCTCACACAGCACGCCCCGGGCCCCAGCTATCACATGCTGCTGGCTGAGCCCGGGCGGAAAGGGAGGGACAGCGGCCTTCAGGGGCTGAGCAACCAAACGAAGAAAGGGGGTCCTGGAAGGGCCAGATGGGACCCAGACCAGCTGCATCCATCCTCAGACGTGGGGGGCCTTGCCCACCCCAAAGCCCACACCCCTCCCCACTCTGTAGCCTCAGGTCCCCCTGATGACCCCTACTCACATGGTCCTCAAAGGTCACATCCTCCCTGGACACTCCCATGTTGGCCTTGGCAATGCCAGGCTGGATGATCATCTCCCTCAGGAACTGAGAATACAGCTCCCTGCAGGAGACGAGCGAAGGGGGCGGTTCGCAAAGGGCTTGCCCGGGGAGCCGGGCACCGAGAAGCACCAACAGGAGGCAGGGCAGGCTCGGCACCTCCTGTTCCGACACGGAGACCCTCCCGGCAGCCCCCTCGCCCTGCGTCTCACCTCTGCTTGGCCAGGATGGAGGTCCACGAGGCTCTCTCCACGGGGAGGTAGTTCAAGAGAATCTGCACAGAGGGACAGAAGAGAAGCTCTGGGGACTCGCCCAGCCCAACGCTGGACAGTCGGTGGAGGCTGACAGGCCCCGAGGAGAGCGCCCGATAGCGCCCAGAGGAGACAGGATGGGCTGAAGCCTGCCCTCTCCTCCCCCTGCCTCCCTCCCCCTTATCCCGAAGCAGGCCTTTCCTCTTCTCTGCCTCACACAGACTCTCCCAGATGATAGTAGGACCTTGCACTCAAAGGGGCTGGGGCTGGGGGGCTGGGCCTCCACTCCCACGCCAACGAACAGCTCTGGACCAAGCACAGCCTTTCCTGTCCCACTGTGTGGCACCGCCACTGCTCTGTCTGGACAAGGAGCCAAAGGGCTTCACCCGCATTACAAAGTGTCCCATCCCCAAAGGGATCCCGGAGCAGAACCGAGAGGGGCTGGAAACCCAGGACTTTCCGGGCCAGTTTCCCCAGACAAAGTAAGCAAAGGTGCAGAACAGAAAGAAGGGGCAGTGGGTGGGGACAACCCGTGCAGGAATCCAGGGACTTTCAGGGGAGCAGAAGCCCCACCCCAGGCACACCCACCTTCCAGCAGAGGCACCGCAGTCCGCCCTCACAGGGGATGCCTGTGGACACAGCAGGCAGAGGTCACGCCCTTAGGCCGGAGCCCCAGAATCCCCCCAGCCCTCCACCTGGGAGCCCGTCTAGCAAGCAGTGCTTCAAGAACCCTTTTCTGCTACGAAGTCTACCAGGCTAGATGCTAATCCTGTGTCTCTCTCTCTCCCCATGACCCCTGACCCCTGCTCCCTCTGTCTGGAATGCTCTTTTGAGGATGACACCTTCTTATCTCGGATATTTCTTCCTCAGAGCAGCCTGCACCAACCACCATCTCTTCCCGGTCAGGTCACCCGTTACAAACGGTGACTCCGCGACTTCTTCACAGCATCCATCGCTACTTGGGTTGCATAACGTAATGTGTGTACTTACTCAACCTCTGTCACCCCTCCTACCAGGGAAGTCCCACACAGACAAGAACCACATTTGCCCCATGTTCCCACCAGCTAGCACAGGGCGTGGCACACAGAGGCATTCCGTAAGCACGTGTGGAAAGTGGACTAAGCCACAGATGCTAAGTGCGTTGTGGGTTTATGCACCTAGCTGTACTGAATCCCCGTTATAACCCTAGTAAGCAGGGAAGAGCAGCATCACTGTGCCCACCTTACGATAAAGAAACTCATCGGCCCTGGCTGGTGCGGCTCAGTGGGCGGAGTGCTGCCTGCAAACCTAAAGGTCACCCACCGGCTGGATTCCCAGTCAGGGCACGTGCCTGGGTTGCGGGCCAGCCCCCGCTGGGGGCATGGGAAAGGCAACCGACCTATGTATCTCTCGCACATGAGTGTTTCTCTCCCTTTCTTTCTCCCTCCCTTCCCCCCTCTCTAAAAGGAAATAAAATCGTAGGAAAGGAAAGGGAAAGAAACTTCTCTGTAAAGAAAGAGCAACCAAGGACTCGTACAGGCCCACCTGACTCCAGAGCCCAAGCTCTTCTTCCTCCCCACCCTGCAGACGCCCCCCCACCCCCAAGGCCTGGCAGATTTCTGACTGCCTGCACTGCCGGGACCCCTTGCGCTCCCTCCAGGCCCCGGGGTCTGGCTGTCACTCCGGAACAGAAAGACGAACTTCTGCAATACCACCGGACACTTTGAGAGGAGGCGGCTGCACCGTGACCAGCAGGTGCTGCCCCCACCTCAGAATCTGCGTGGGGACTCGGGGAACTACTCAAGAATTCCTCGCTGACAAAGTTCCAAAGGCAGAGTGGTGACAAGAAGCTATACAGAATACCCTGGGGGTTTTCAAGATGAGCCAAAATCTCTTGCCGGAAGGCTGCCCACGCCATCGAGGGCAAAGTCAAACCCCGCTGAGGTGCGGCTCCTTCAAGCCAGGGTCCTGAGGCGAGAATCTCACCATGAACCAAAGGTCACTGTCACCCAAGTAGGCTTTGATCCCAAGCCAGGGAGAGAACCAGGAACTACTCCGCAGCTCACCAAACTCGACAACACAGGAAGCTCGCTGGAGTGAGGGAAGACCCGGCCTGAGCTCAGGAAGCCTCCTCCCCACGCTCGCCTGCCTGCTATCTTCAGTCCTGTCCAGTTCCTCCAAGGAAGCAGCCGGCACCATTCGGATGCCGATTAAGCACCCTAAGGCCCACAGCCAAGCTAACTGTGGTCACTAAGGGTGGCTGCCACGCCTCTGGGAACACCCTGCAAGCCCAGGAGGGTCACGGTTTGTTCAGCTCACAGGACCTGGAGAGGCCTGGAGAGGCAGGCTGGTCCCCAGTACTGGGCAGGGATGGCCTGGGGCGTGTTCCCCTCCATCCTAGCCACAGCACCGCTCTAGGAAAACCCTGAAAAGGAAGCATTGACTCTTACCACTGAAACTGAGTTCCCGAAGCTTTTCCAAGGCGATCGTGGGCTCCTTCAGGACATCCTGGAACTCTGCAATCCTAGAAGACGGGCGGAGGAGGCAAATGAAATGCACCCAAACCGAAAGACGACAGGCTTTCAGTGACCACTCCTCTACCCACAGCTCCCTTACCCTACCAGTCTCCAACCTGTTCCTCACTCTCCTTCAGGACATTAAAGGTGGCAAAGTCAGCCAAGGTCCTAATCAAAGTCAGCTTCGGGGAGTTACGGAAGTATAAGTCCTGTCTCCTCCAAGCCCAGAAACATAGAAATATTCTTGTCCAGAGGTTCTCAAACAAGCACCATGAAGTCAGACACGTTCTATTATTTAGTGAGCTGGCATTTATTGGGCACTTCCTGCTGGCCGGGCCCAGCCCACAGCTCACTGTCTGAACTCCATGAACCCCAGGAACCAGGAGTAATTTGATCCGTAGTCAACGGACCTGTGTAACCTGCACGCAGCTCTCCAGGCTCAAAAATATAACCATTAGAAGACCTCGGGGCCTGCCTGCAGGGAAGGACAAAAGGGTTTTAAAAACAAGTCCTGGAAGAACACTGAAGACTGAGCAAAATTTAGCCAACGCGGCAGGATTTGGCCTGGGAGAGGGGTCGGACGGGAGAATCCCGGTTTCCTAACATTTCTAGTAAAAAAACGAGCAGCATTTGGAAAGAGGACGGTCCTCAGTCAGAGGGTTGACAGGGGAGACAAGGATGGGACAGGAGGGGGGGGCGGGCGTGGGGAACTGGTCATTGTGGCCCTGAATCAGCAAGACGCCGGGGCAAGGGGGAAACCAGGGGTCCTGAGTCAGGGCGACACAGAAAAGGGGTGACACTGGGGAGAAGGAAGGCACAAGCGCCTCCCCTCCTAGCTCTCTAGGGCCCACAGGCAATGAGAAGTAGGAGCCCGAGCCCCGCTGCCCAGGGACGGCTGGTGCCCGGCCGAAGCCGCGCGCCCCCTCCGCAGGGCAGAAGTGGCGGACTGGCCTGGGGTGGCCCAGCCGGCTCGGCCCAGGGGCCCCTTACCGGCTCTTGTGCAGACTCGACATGGCGTTGACTTCCGGATCCCCCTGCCGCCTCGGCCGCCTCCGCCGCCGCCCCCCGGGGACGCGGGGAGCTCAGCACAGGCCTCCGGCCGGAAACGCAGCTGCCCGCGTGCGCGTTCCTACCCGTCCCGCCCCGCTCACGTGCCGCCCCCTTTCCCAGTGGCCAGCAGGGTGGGCGGGATGGGGGGGGGGGGCAAGGCCACGCCCCCACCCCGCCTCTACCCAACCCCGCGGGCCTGTGACCGAGCTTAAGAACGCGCAAACCGCGGTGCAGAGGGTGTGGAAGGGCTAGCTCTTCCCTGCGCTTCCCTGGGCCTCACGTTCTCTCTACCTGTCACCCTGTCCTCTTCCTTGCAGGTTCCTCACTCGCAATAAACTATTGCGTCACGGTTTCAGGAACGTGCTTTCTCTACTAAACTACTCAGGTTTTTTCACTGCGAAATCTTCGACCCCTGTAGCAGCGATCGCAGGGAAGGTGGTTCAATAAACATTGGATGGAAAGCTGGACTACAATCCAGTGTTCCCGTTACTTTTGGTTTTTATACACAGGAGATTTACTACCACACAGCCCTGGCAGGGTAGTTCGGTTAGAGAGTCGTCCCCACCCGCCAAGGTTGCGGGTTGGATCCCGGTGAGGGCACACACAAGAAGCAACCAAGGAATGCATAAATGAGTAGTACAACAAACTGATGTTTTCCTCTCTTTCCCTCTCTCTCTCTCTCTAAAAATCGAATACTTTTTTAAAAAGGAATGTATTATAATATAGAAAAGGAAAGCCAAGATTTCAGGATCCTTTCCAAGAAAAGACAGTTGGCAGCCATACAAAGATTTTATCTACACAGATGTGCTTGTGTGCATTCTTGTCCTTATTTTTTTAATTTCTTGAAACCCCCTCCAGCGCTCACGTGCATGCCCAGCAAGGACGTCACTGCCCCATGGGACAGGCAGACAGAGCTCTGTCCCCTTACTCACTCATCCCACAGTTTCTGCTTCTGCTGTGGGCTAGGTCCTGTGCTAAATACTTCTGCACAATACAAAGATTAAGGTCCTTTCTATTAACTATGAGAAACGCATAAATGCTGACTTAATTCACAATAGAAAAGGAATTTTTCCCAGAAAAAAAGAATATTGGCCAGGCCTTGAAAATATTGGTTAGGCCTGGCTGGTGTAGCTCAGTGGATTGAGCTCAGGCTGGGAACCAAAGCATCGCAGGTTTGATTCCCAGTCAGGGCACATGCCTGGGTTCCAGGCCATGGCCCCCAGCAATCGCACATTGATGTTTCTCCCTCTATCTCTCTTTCTCCCTCCCTTCCCTCTCTAAAAATAAATAAATAAAATCTTTTTAAAAAAAGAAAACATTGGTTAGGAATACAGGGAAACATTCGAATGGTATGTTGGGAAAAATACAGGCTGTCAGCTATCATTTGGAAAAAAAAATAAAGTTCTATTCCTACATCACATCTGACAAAAATTAATTCCAGATGAATTAAATCTCTACAAGGGAAAAATCTATGAGGCTGGAGGAAAAATATACAGAAAAATGTTTATAATCTTGGAGAAGAAAGACACAGGCCCAGAAGACATGAAAGATAAGACATATAAATACATAAAAATTAAAATTTTAGATGATAAAGTAAAAGACAAATATCAATGGGGGAAATATGCGCATCCTTATGATAAAAGGTAAATATCCCTAACACACAGCGTTCTTAAATCAAAAGAAAAGACAAATACCCTCATAAAAAATTAACATTCATTTAAGAAAGTTACTGAACGCCTATGATGTGCCACTAGATGTGGTCCCCAGTATGTTCCAGTTATTGGGAATTTAGTAATGAACAAAACAGACAAAAATCCCTGCCCTCGAAGCATCGACATTTTAGTGTGGGGAGATATGTTAAGTAAGATGAATCGGTAAACTCCATAGCGTGCCAGATGGTGATAAATCCTACAGAGGAAAATAAAGCAGGAGCAGGTTCTGGGTGGTGCCTCGGTCTTAAACATCGAGGTCTGGGAAGCTGCTTGTAGATAACGTCTCAGCCAGCATCGGAAGGACACAAGACAAAGAAGAAATAAAAATGTCCCACTAGCCCTGGCTGGTGTAGCTCAGTGGATTGAGTGCGGGCTGCGAACCAAAGTGTCGCAGGTTTGATTCCCAGTCAGGGCACATGCCTGGGTAGCAGGCCATGGCCCCCAGCAACCACACATTGATGTTTCTCTCTCTCTCCCTCCCTTCCCTCTATAAAAATAAATAAAATTTTTTTTAAAAATGTCCCACTGAAACCTGGGGTGACATTAAATTGGACTAATACTCCAAGAAGTATGAATTGACCAACCTCTTGGATCGCTGAAAATAATTTGTTTTAATTTGTTTTTAGAGAGAGGGGAAGGTAGGGTAAAAGAGACGGAGAGAGGCACCAACAGGGGAACCTGTGCCTGGACCAGGCACGTGCCCTGACCGGACCACGAATCCAGCCAGTGACCTTTCACTGCGGAATGACACCCAAGCAACTGAGCCATGCTCGTCAAGGGGGTAATAGTAATTTTTATTTATTACACCAACATCACTAGTTTGTGGGGAGACAGGCCTCTCTCAAATAATTTTAAAGAGAGTTTAACTGGTACAGCTTTTATTTGGCAAGCACTAAAACTTTTTTTAATTTGTATATCTTTGCTGTTTTTTACTTTTTACACTTTTTATTTTTAAATATTATGCGGTCACAGGAAGTTTCAAAGGTGGTACACAGGTCCTTTGTACACTTCATACAGTTTCCGTCAGTGGTTTTATTTTATTTTATTTTATTTTATTTTAAAGATTTTATTTATTTACTTTTGGGGGGAGGGAGGAAGAAAGAGAGGGAGAGAAACATCACTGTGAGAGATTCATCAACCGGTTGTCTCTCACACACCCCCCACTGGGGGCCTGGCCCACAACCCAGGAATGCGCCCTGACTGGGAATCGAACTGGCAACCTTTCAGTTTGCAGACCAGCGCTCAGTCCACTGAGCTACACCAGCCAGGGCTCGGTGGTTTTATTTTAATATGGTTTTAACAGCTTTGGGATATAACTCATGTTCCATAAACTTCACATTCAAAGTGTACCCTGCAATGAGTTTAGACACACACACGCACCTGTGAAACCATCAGCACAGTTGAAATAACAAACACACCCAGGGCCCCCAAAACATTCCTTCTGCATTTTTGTATCTCCTCCCTTCTTATTCATTTTGTTCACACAGCTCCCCGGACCCCAGATAACTGCTGATCTGCTTTCTGTCACTAAATGAGAGGGACCCTAAAAAAACAGAATTCATTTATTAAAAATTGTGTCTTTAGCCCTGGCTGGCATAGCTCAGTGGATTGAGCGCAGGCTGCGAACCAAAGTGTCGCAGGTTCGATTCCCAGTCAGGGCACATGCCTGGGTTGCAGGCCATGACCCCCAGCAACCGCACATTGATGTCTCTCTCTCTCTCTCTCTCTCTCTCTATCTCCCTCCCTTCCCTCTCTAAAAATAAATAAATAAAATCTTTTTTAAAAATAGTGTATTTATTCTTACATGCTTAAACTTCAGTCACCTTCAAAGCCCTCTCCATTTGATGCGATACACCTATTGAGGCGTTTTCCCGCTGCTTAAACCAGTTTTTGAACTCATCAATGTTGGTGCCTTTTAGTGCTTCTGCCATTGTTTCACCTCTTCCACATGAGTAAAATGTTTCCCTTTGACGACTTTTTTTTTTTAAAGGATTTTATTTATTTATTTTTAGAGAGGGAAGGGAGGGAGGGAGAGGCATCAATGTGCGGTTGCTGGGGGTTATGGCCTGCAACCCAGGAATGTACCCTGGCTGGGAATCGAACCTGGGACACTTTGGTTCCCAGCCCGCGCTCAATCCACTGAGCTACGCCAGCCAGGGTTTGACGACTTTTTTAATGCGGGGAAACAAAAAAAAAAAAGTTGCCGGGGATGAGATCAGGTGAATAGGGAGGGTGGGACATGGAGGTCATGCCCTCTTTTGTGTCAAAAACTGCTGAACAGTCAGCCTGGTGTGGGCAGGTGCGCTGGTAAAGCACCCATCACAAAATGGGCAAATGGGTTGAAAGAGTCTTCAAAAAAAATTCACTGAAGCTAGCTAAACACAGCCTCTCACAACAATGCCACCTGGTACATTAATACAGATGGGTTCCTAGAACACTCACCTAGCAGGGGAAGCCTGTACTACAAGGGGCCCACCCACCAGAAGCTAATTCCGGGTTTTTGGGGGCCCCCCTTACAGATTAGTGTGCATCTGCACGAATTGTACATAAAGGGAGACATACACTGTGTACTTGGCTTTTATCTGGCTCCCCTCATTCAGCATAATTATTTTGAGATCCGTGCTTGGAGCACATTAGTCCTCTTTGTTGCCATGTGGATTCCGTTATCTGGATGCAGCCTGTCCACTGCACCTGTTGAGGGCCGTCTGGGTCGTCTCCAGTGCGGGGGCTGTTACAGTGAAGTTGCTGTGAACATTCGTGCACGGTCTTTATATAGAGACATGCTTTTGTTTCTCTCCAAGTACAATGGCTGGATGACTTTAAATTTTTTTAAAAAAAAACATCTAAACCATTTTCTAAAATAGTCGTATCATTTTACACCCATACCGGAAGTATGTGAGAGTTTCTGCTGTACCATATCCTCGCCAACACTTAGCATGGTCGGTCTTTTTAATTTTAGACATGCTAGTAAGTGCGTAGCGGTATCTTGTTGTTGTTCTAACACGCATTTCCTTACAGACTAATGATGCTGAGCACCTTTCCATGTGTTTTCCATCTATATATGTTCTTTGGGGGAACTATCTGTTCAAAGCTATGTCCCAGTCTTAATTGGATTGCTTGTTTTCTCACTGAAATTGACTTTGGAGAATTTAGATTTTCTGGTTACACACCTTTTATATATTTTTGTTTTTTAATTCTGTTTTATTGATTATGCTATTACAGTTGTCCTGATTTCTCCCCCTTGGCTTCCCTCCACCCGCATCCCCCACTCCCTCAGGCAATCCCCTCCCCTGTTGTTCATGTCCACAGGTCATACATTTCAGTTGTTTAGTTACTCCGTTTCCTATACTGTACTCTACATCCCCATGGCTATTCTGTAACTACCTATTTGCACTTCTTAATCCCCTCACCTCTCACCCATTCTCCCACACACCCCCTCCCACCTCTTCATCTTCAACCGTTGGCGTTTTAATTATGATGTGTGTTGGGGTGGGTCTCTTTGCATCGAACTTGATTGGGCCTCTCTGTGCTTCCTGCACTTGTATGTCTCTTTCCTTTACCAGATTAGTGAAGTTTTATTTCATTATTTTTCTCTTTTTTTTGAGATTTTATTTATTCATTTCTAGAGAGGAGAAAGGAAGGAGAAAGAGAGGGAGAGAAATGTCAATGTGTGGCTGCCTCTCACATGCCCCCCACCAGGGACTCAGCCCGCAACTCAGGCACATGCTTTAGATTGGGAATCGAACTGGCAACCCTTTGGTTCTCAGGCCGGCACCCAATCCACTGAACCACACTAGCCAGGGCGCTTTCATTATTTTTTCATATAGATTTCCAATTTCTTGCCCTTTCTCTTTGCCTTCTGGCACCTCTATGAAGTGAGTGTTGGATCGCTTTAAGTGGTCCCACAGGATGCTTACCTTATCCTCGCTTTTTTGGATCCTCTTTTCTTCTTGTTGTTCTAATTAGTTGTTTTTTTCTTCCTTATGCTCCAAATCATTGATTTGATTCTCAGCTTCATCCACTCTACTGTTGTTTCCCTGTAAATTGTTCTTTATTTCAGTTAGTGTACGCTTCATTTCTGACTGGATCTTTTCTATGCTACTAAGTTCCTTGAGTATCCTTGTAGCCAGTGTTTTGAACTCTGCATCTGATAGATCGCTTATCTCCATTTCATTTAGCTCACTTTCTGGAGTTTTGATCTGTCCTTTCATTTGGGCTGTTTCTTTGTCTCCTCATTTTGACAGCCTCCCTGTGTTTATTTCTATTTATTAGGTAGAGCTGCTTTGATTCTGTGTCTTGGTAGTGTGTCCTAATGTAGTAGGTGTCCTGTAGGGTCCAGTGGCACAGCCTCCCATATCTTGCATGCTGAGTACCCAAGGTGCATCCTTCAGGTGCACCCTAACCCACCCTCCACCCTCCTTGGAGGATCAGCTGTGCAGGGGCAGGGTGGTGGTGTTCCAACGTGGTCTGTAGCTGTCCACTGAGTGTGCTGGCCCTGGGGTTTCCCCAGTGGTGCAGGCCAAAGCCAGCCCCCATCTGTATTTTGCCCAGGCCCACCCTGCCTGAGCTATAAAGCAATCTGAGATGGCTGCTACTTGTGCTGGGCTTGGAGATTCCCAGAAGAAGCCAAGCTGCAAATCTAGGCTGCTAGCTCTGGGCTTGGAGCTCACTGAGGCCAGCTGCTGCTTGTTTGATGGGATCTTAAATACAATGCTAGTCTGCTGGGTCTGTGGAGGGATGGCTCAGAAAAGGGCCAATGGCCTCTGCTCACCATGTTTGCAGACACCTCAGCTTCCCCCTACACACCACCGGTGCCCCTCAAGCCACCTCCCTGGCCCAGGAGCCGAGAGGGAGTGAGTCTGAGTAGGCGAGTCCATGTGTTAGCTCTTTAAGAGGAACTGCTAGGGGCTCCAGCAGTTTCTTCCATTGACTCGATGCCTGCTTGCTTTTGCAGCCAGAAGTTGAAGGGACTTATCTCTCTGGGCTGGGGGACTTGGTGTGGGGCGGGGACTCCTCACTCCTGGGATACCCCTCCCAAATTTGTATCCACCACATGTGGGTGAGGGACCAGCCTGTTCCGCATCCGCGCCCCTCCTACCAGTCTGGATGGATGTGGTTTCTTTAATTGCAGTTGTCAGACTTTCATTCAACCTGATTTCTGATGGTTCTGATGATGGTTGTTCTATATTTTACTTGCAATTTTTTAAAAAAGATTTTATTTATTTTTAGAGAGGGAAGGGAGGGAGAAAAAAAGAGAGAAAGAAACATCAATGTGTGGTTGCTGGGGGCCGTGGCCTGCAACCCAGGCATGTGCCCTGACTGGGAATCGAACCTGCGATGCTTTGGTTCGAAGCCCGAGCTCAATCCACTGAGCTATGCCAGCCAGGGCTTTAGTTGCAATTTTGATGTGGTTATGTGAGGAGGAGAACCATGTGTGCCTACACCTCCATCTTGACTAGATGTCTTAAATAAGGTTTTTTAAAAGTGAAAGAGCCCTGGCTGGTGTGGTTCAGTGGATTTAGTGCTGGCCTGTGAACTGAAGGGTCATGGGTTTGATCCCCAGTCAGGGCACATGCCTGGGCTGTGGGCCAAGTCCCCAGTGGGCAACCACACATTGATGTTTCTCTCCTCCCTCCCTTCTCCTCTGTCTAAAAATAAACAAATAAAATCTTTTTTAAAAAGTGGAACAAAATGGATGCTAGAGGTGAACATATGTGCAGGTATGAAAACACGTAACATCACTCATCTTGGTTATACTGAGTTTGTAGGGTTATTGAGTGAGTTTCTTCCTTTTATTTTTCTTTTTCTGTATTCTCCAAATTTTCTGTAATGGGCAAGTGTTTCTCTTAACCCAGAAAAAATTAACATTTAACTTTTAAAAAATACATATCATCAGAAATGATTACTGACCCATTTTTAAGAGGTGAAATATGAAGTACGTATTTTTATTTAATTTATTTATTTATTAAAACATCAGTGTGTGGTTGCTTCTCATTTGTCCCTTACTGGAGACTTGGCCCACAACCCAGGCATGTGCCCTGACTGGGAATCGAACTAGTGACCTTTTGCTTCACAGGCCGGCACTCAATCCACTGAGCCACAGCAGCCAGGGCCGTATTTTTATTTTCAATTGTGATCAAATACACATAACATGGAAGTTACCATCATAATCATTTTTAAGGGGAGAGTTCAGTAGTGTGAAGCGCCTTTACATTGTACTGTAATCTCCAGAACTCATCTTATCTAGCAAAACTGCAAGGCCCCGCCCACTGAACCCCATTCTCCCTCCCCCAGCCCCTGGGAACCATCATTCTGCCTTGTTTCTATGCATGTGACTACCCTAGGTGCCTCACCCAAGTGGAATCATGGTTATTAACAGTATTTGCCTTTTTGTGACTGGTTTATTTCACTTCGTATAATGTCCTCAAGGGCATCCCTGTTGTAGCATGAGTCAGAATTCCCTTCCTTTCCAAGGCTGAACGATAGTTCGTGTTTCGTGGAGCCAGTCATCCATCCACACACCCAGGTGCTTCCACATCTTGGTTATTGCTGGTAATGCTGCTCCGAACGTGGGTACCAATATCTCTTTGAGACCCTATTTTCTGAAGGCAAATTGCTGGACCTTATAGGAATTCTGTTTATGATGTTTTGAGGAGGTGCCATACCATTTTCTACAATGGCTACAACCATTTACATTGTCACCAACGGTTCACAAGGGTTCCAATTTTCCCACACCCTTGCCAACACTTGTTATTTTCTGAATTTTGTTGTTGTCGTCATCATTTTCCGCTTTTATGGTCACAGCCACAACAATGGGTATAAGGTGGTACAAGTCTTTCTATTGTATGTGATTTGTAGGTATTTTCTCCCAGTCTGCGGCTTGCCTGTATAGTCTCCAAACAGTGTTTGAGTCAGAAGTTCTCAATTTTCGTGAAGTCTGCCATTCCTTTATGTCATATCCAACAAAATTCTGCATAACCAATATCACAAAGATTTTTCTCCCATACTTTTTTTAAATTTTAGGTTATATAATTAGGTCTATGATCCATTTTTTAAAGTTTACAATTCATTTTGAGTTAATTTTTGTAAATGGCATGAGATATGGATCGAAGTTCATGTATTTCTGTATGAACATCCAAAGTTCCCAGCACCATTGTTGAAAAAAAAAATTATCCTTTCTCCAAATGAATTGCCTTTGCACCTTCGGCAAAAATCAATTAATCATATACGTGCAGGATCTATTTCTGGATTCTGCACACATTTCATTAATCTCCTTGTTTATCTTTTTGATCTCACAACAGTGTTTTAGTAGCTCTGTCAAAAGCCCTGAAGCGCCACGCTGTAGCTCTATAATTACGGAGCTCTAAAATAAATCTTAAAGTTAGGTAGTGTAAGTCCATCCCCTCTGTTCCTCTGTTTCAAAGTCGTTTTGGCCTTTGCATTTTCTACGAACTTTAGAATCAGCTTGTCAATATCTAGAAAAAAAGTTGCTGGGGCCCTCCCTGGCCAGTGTGGCTGATTCGGTTGGAGCAACCTCCCACACATGGAAGGGTCTCAGGTTCGAGTCCCAGTCCGGGCATATGCCTGGGCTATAGGTTCGGTCCCCAGTTGGGATGTGTGGGAGAGGTCCTCCAGCCCAGAGGTACCCCGTCAGGTGTGTATGGAAGGCAACCAATTGTTTCTCTTCTGCATCGGTGTTTCCACTGCTCCCTCCCTTCCCCTCCATAAGCATGTCCTCCTGTGAGAATGAAAAAAAAGCAGTTGCTGGAATTTGGGTTGGGTCTGTACTGAATCTATAGGTCAATTTGAAAGTAACTGCTAGGGCCCTGGCTGGCATAGCTCAGTGGATTGAGTGCGGGCTGCAAACCAAAGCATCACAGGTTCAATTCCCAGTCAGGGCACATGCCTGGGCTGCAGGCCATGGCCCCCAGCAACTGCACATTGATGTTTCCCTCTCTCTCTTTCTCCCTCCCTTCCCTCTCTAAAAAATAAGTAAATAAAATCTAAAGAAAGAAAGAAAGAAATGCACCATTCAATATTTTTTTTTAAAAAAAGAAAGTAACTGCTAGCTTAACATTATCGAACCATCTGATCCATGGATTTAACATAGCTCTCCATTTGTTTGGGTCTTTAATTTCTCTTAGAAAAACTTTTGTACTTTGCAGTGTATATGTATCCCTAAGTATCTCATATATATTTTTTAAAGTGTATTTATTTTTAGAGAGGGGAAGAGAGGGAAATATCAATGTGTGGCTGCCTCTCATGCGCCCCCTACTGGGGACCCGCTCTGCAACCCAGGCATGTGCCCTGCCTGGGAATTGAAAAACTCTTTGGTTCACAGGTTGGTACTCAATCCCCTGAGCCATACCAGCCAGGGAAGTTATCTCATATTTTTTGATACTATCATAAATGGTATTTTTTTTTACATTTGGCTTGCCAAGTGTTTATTACTAGAATACAGAAAAAATTGCTTATTTGCTTTTATTATTTATAACAATTTATTTTAATAATAAAACTTGTTTTACTAATCATTATTTTTATAATAAAATTTATAATAAATCTTTACTAATTTAAAGTTGCTTTTATTGATCTCGTATCCTGAAATCTTGCTAAACTCACTTATTAGATCAAGGAACTTCTTTGTAGATTCCATAGAACTTTTATAAAATTACATCTTAATGATCATGCTATTACAGTTGTTGCAATTTTCCCCTTTTGCCCCCCTCCACCCAGCACACCCCACTCCCTCAGGCCATCCCCACACCATCGTTCATGCCCGTGGGTCACTCCTATAAGTTCTTTGGCTGCTCCATTTCCTATACTGTGCTTTACCTCCCCCTGGCTACTCTGTAACTACCTGTTTGTACTTCTTAATCTCCTCACCTCCTTGCCCATCCCCCTTGACATGATCACCTGCCTCAGTGACCCTGGAACACTGCAGATGGCTCGTCACCACGCGAGAAAAACATACACAGAGACAACCAGGTCCTGTGGGGAAGTAGGAAGGGAATGGCCACTCTCAGTAGTGGGTAGTGCCCCGTTCCCCCTCCAGAGAGGCTTTGTATTGGTTTTGTTTGCATAAGAATTCAAGCAAAAGCTCATTACTCATTGCTAGGAAGTAAGGATCAAACAATAGATAACAAGGAAGTCTGAGGGCCTATTTTGAGTCAGGGTCAAACAGCTGTAAGACTTTGAGGAACAAACTTACTTATTCCTTGGACCCTTATCATTCAACTGAGAGCATTCTAAACAAAGCAGGTTTCACAGGATTTTACATATTCTTTCTTAGGCCTGATCACGGGGAACCCGCCCTTTTCAGCACAGAGCTGCACCACCCTGTCATTGTTTCAGACTTAGGTGGAGCAAGGGAACTAAGGCAACCAAGAGATAAGGAGATTTTTCTCCCAGACGATGAGGACTCAGGCTATGTCAAAGCCAAGGAGCCAGGGTCCATCACCCCCTTTGCTGTAGCCCCCAAAGTCCTTTCTTGGGGGCCTCCCACGTGATCGTGCCTGTCTTAGGTCGTTTGCCCCTTGGGGAATCTTACCCATCATTGGCTAACCAGCCAAGCTTTGGGGTTCAGTTATGAATGAAGCAGCAGAAGCAGCGCTCCTGCCAGGGAGATAAGCTTTTGTCTCCTTGCTGGCTTATGGTCCAAGGTCACTCCCTCAGCCTTAGCCTAGGTGGGGGTTACAGCTTCTGATACCAGGCAAGGCAGTTCCCAACACTCCCTATCCCCCCCACCCATCTGGCAACCATCAAAATGCTCTCTGTATCCAGGATTCTGTCTCTGTTCTTGTTTGTTTAGTTTGTTTTTTTAGATTTAATTGGTGATAGATATGTTTATTACCATTTTATTATTCATCATTTTGTTCTTCTTTTCCTTAAATAAATCCCTTTAACATTTCATATAATGGTTTGGTGATGATTAACTCCTTTAGTTGTTTCCTGTCTGGGAAGCTCTTTATCTGCTCTGCAACTCATTAGATTGAGAAGCTTTTTAACAGATTCCATAGAATATTTTTTTAAGCCTCATTTTTATTTAATAATTTTTTCACACACACACAAACACAGTTTTTAAAAGATTTTATTTATTTTTTAGAGGGAGGGAAAGCGAGGGAGAAAGAGGGAGAGACACATTTATTGGTTGCCTCTTGCAGGCCCCCAGCTGGGGACTTGGCCCACGACCCAAGCTTGTGCCCTGACTGGGAATTGAACTGCAACCCTTTGGTTCGCAGGCGGGTGCTCAAGCCACTGAGCCACACCAGCCAGGGCTGAAAGTTGTTTTGTTGTTGTTGTTGTTTTTTGATCAACCAAATTCTACCAGTGAGAAAATTGTGCAATTTTCAAAAGAACTAAACAGACTATATGATCAAACACAAAAAAGTAATAGAAATATCACAGAATAATTTGTATATTGTGATTCTATTCATATTTTTAAATCCATCTTGCATTATGAGTTTCTGTGTACACATGTGTTTATAAATGCTCCTTAACAGTTTTATTGGGATATAATTCAATACTACACATTTGGAGCATATATTTAAAGTGAGCCAACCAGTGGTTTTTAGAACATTCCCACTTGGACATCTATCACCCGTCAACCACGCCACCACTATCATCATCAAATTCTGACCATTTCCATCACCCCCAAAAACCCTGTCCACATCGTTTTCTCCGCCCCTTCCTCCATAGGCAACCACTAACCTACTCTCTGTCTCTATACACTCGCCTTTTCTGAACACAGGAATAGAATCACACAGTGTATGGTCTTTGTGACTGGCTGCTTTCATTCACCATAGGTCTTCAAGGTCCTTCCATGGTGTCGTATCAATCCTTCATTCCTTTTTATTGCTGAATGATATTCCACTTTACGAATATACTGTTCTATATCATATCCATTCATGAGCTGATGAGTAGCGCTGGGTTATTTTCCTTCTTGAGTGTTACGAATAGTGCCGTTACTAACATTTTCTCTTGGGTACACATCTAGGAGTAGAATTTCTAGGTCTTCTGGTAACCTTTCCAAAGCAGCTGCACCGTTTTGTATTCCCACAAGCAATGCAGGAGTGTTCCCATCTCTCCACTTCCTTGACAATACTTGCTGTTGCCTATGTTTGGATCACAGCCATCCAAAGCATAGGAAGGCGTATCTCACTGTGGTTTCCATTTGTATTTCCCTGATGACTAATGATGCTGAGTATCTTTTCACATGCGTCTTGGCCATTTGTAGATCATCTTTGGAGAAATGTCTAGTCAGCTCTTTTGCCTACTTTACGTTAGGTTATTTGCCTTTTTATTATTCAGTTCTGTATATATCCTGGATTACCATTCTTTATCAGATATGTGATTTGCAAATATCTTCTCCCATTCTGTGGGTTGTCTTTTCACTTTCTTTTTTTTTTAAATATGTATTATTGATTGTGCTATTACAGTTGTCCTGTTTTTCCACCTTTATTCCCCTCCACCCTGCACACCCTCTCCTACCCATATCCCCCCCCTTTAGTTCATGTCCCTGTGTCATAAGTTCTTTAGCTTCTACATTTCCCATACTATTCTTGCCTTCCCCCTGTCTACTTCCTACCTACCATCTATGCTACTTATTCTCTGTACCTTTTCCCCCTCTCTCCTCTTCCCACTCCCCTGTTGCTAACCCTCCATGTGACCTCCATTTCTGTGGTTCTGTTCCTGTTCTAGTTGTTTGCTTAGTTTCTTTTTTTATTTTAGGTGTGGTTGTTAATAATTGTGAGTTTGCTGTCATTTTACTGTGCTTGTTTTTTATCTTCTTTTTCTTAGATAACTCTCCTTAACATTTCATATAATAAGGGCTTGGTGATGATGAACTCCTTCAACTTGACCTTATTTGAGAAGCACTTTATCTGCCCTTCCATTCTAAATGAAAGCTTGGCTGGATAGAGCAATCTTGGATGTAAGTCCTTGCCTTTCATGACTTGGAATACTTCTTTCCAGCTCCTTCTTGCCTATAAGATCTCTTTTGAGAAATCAGCTGACAGTCTTATGGGAATTCCTTTGTAGGTTACTGTCTTCTTATCTCTTGCAGCTTCTAGGATTCTCTCCTTCATTTTTACCTTGGCTAATGTAATGATGACGTGCCTTGGTGTGTTCTTCCTTGGGTCCAACTTCTTTGGGACTCTCTGAGCTTCCTGGTCTTCCTAGAAGTCTATTTCCTTTGCCAGATTGGGGAAGTTCGCCTTTATTATTTGTTCAAATAATTTTCCCACTGGTTGCTCTTCCTCTTCCCCTTCTGGTACCCCTATAATTCCAATGTTGGAATGTTTAAAGGTGTCCTGGAAGTTCCTAAGCCTCTCCTCATTTTTTTTGAATTCTTGTTTCTTCATTCTTTTCTGTTTGGTTGTTTCTTTCCTCCTTCTTGTCCACTCCATTGATGTGAGTCCCATTTTTCTTCCCATCACTATTGGTTCCCTGTGCATTTTCCTTTATTTCACTTAGCATAGCCTTCATTTTTTCATCTAATTTGCAACCAAATTCAACCAATTCTGTGAGCATCCTGATCACCAGTGCTCTGAATTGTGCATCTGATAGGTTGACTATCTCTTCATCGCTTCGTTGAATTTGCTGTGGACCTTTGATCTGTTCTTCCATTTGGGCCTTTTTTTTTTTTTCTTTTTGTCTCCTTGCACCTGTTATATATGAGGGGCAGAGCCTTAGGTGTTCACGGGGCAGGGCAACCCAGTCGCTGGGTTGTGAAATGTATGTGGGCACGGGTCCAAGAGGGAACAATGGCGCTTGCTCCGCTCTCTGTCAGATTTCAGTTCCTTCCGCTGTTCCCCGCAAGCAAAACTGGGCCCTTCTGGTGCCGATTCCCGTGTGGGTGGGCCTGTGTGTGTTCTAGGACCCTGTGGGTCTCTCCAAGGAACTCTCCTATGAGGCTGGGAGTCTCTCCCGGGACCAGGACCGCAACCCCCACAGGTGTTTTCAATTGGTGTTTTGAGCCTTGTTTCCCCACCCTGGGACCCTGGGTTGTGCAGTCTGTCTCGTTCCCCATTTCCACCTGGTTTATCTGCACGTGAATGTGGGACCACCCAGTCAGCTAGCTGCCTTGCATGCCGTGCCCCGCTTCACAATCGCCGCCTCACTGGGCCCACCCATTGCCACCCCGTGCCCGGGGTCTGCCCACTGCCGTCTTGAGCTCCTGGGGTCTGTCAGCTGCTGCCTTGCTTGCCCAATGCCACTGCTTTTTTTTTGCCACAAGCCATCTCTGCCTGGCCGCCCAACTCCACCCCCACTACCGGTTTGGATCAACGTGTCTATTTTAACTCCTTGGTTGTCAGACTTCCATACAGTCCAATTTTCTGTCAGTTCTGGTTGTTATTTTGTTTCTAAATTGTTGTTGTCCTTATTTTGGTTGTGTGAGGAGGCACAGTGTGTCTCTCTCCGCCTCCATCTTGGCCGGAAGTCTCACTTTCTTGATGGTGCCCTCTGAAGCTCAAAAGTTTTAATTTTGATGAAATCCAATTTGTCTATATTTTACCTCTTGTGTTTGGTGTCATATTAAAGAACCCACTGCCATGCTGGCCAAGTAGTTCAGCAGGTTAGAGCATTATCCCCATATAACAAGATTGTAGGTTCAATCCCCAGTCAGGACACATACAAGACTCAACCAATGAATGCATAAGTATGAGGAACGACATAAATTGATGCTTCTCTCTCTCCCTCTTCCTTTCTCCTACCCCCTCTTTCTCTAAAATCAATAAATTAAAACACACACACACACCACCTAACCCAAAGTCACAAAGACTTACTACTATGTGTTGTCCTAAGAGTTTTATAGTTTTAGTTCTTACATATACATGCATATTTTTAAAGGACTAAGAAAATGCTCACCAAGTTGTTAAGAGTGGTCATCTCTGAGGAAGGGCATAAAATTGGGATTAGGTTGGGTTTTGATGGGGATTTTCATTTTTTCTGCCATATATTTCTGTATTGTTTGAATTTTTTTTTTAAATGCATGGCTAACTCTGGTAGTTCAAAATCAACCCTGGCTGGTGTGGCTCAGTGGATTGAGCACTGGACTGCAAAGCAAAAGGTTGCTGGTTTGATTCCTAATCAGGGCACATGCCTGGGTCGCAGGCCAGATCCCCAGTAGGGAGCATGCAAGAGGCAACCACATATTGATGCATGTCTCCCTCTTTTTCTCCCTCCCTTCCCCTCTTTCTAAAAATAAGTAAATAAAATCTTTTAAAAAATAAATGCAATAGACATTTGAAACATTTCAAAATCGTATTGATACAAAGTTGCACATGGTCAGAAACTGAAATATACTATGCAGAAGGAGGAAAATGCACAAAGCTAGTTATTAGAATTGGGGTGAGGGTTGTATCAAGATAGAATTCTTGGAGGAAGTAACATCTAAACGGAGACCAGAAGGTGGAGGAGTGTTCTGGTTATGCATGGGAGCGAGAAACGTGTTTATTTGGGAAGCTACTGTTTGAGCCTATGGGAGAGAAAAGGTTCACTAAAGAAAAACAACAAAACAGTGCTTTAAACTCTCTGGATTGGAGAGTGGAAGTGGGGGAGAAAGGGGAGGGGACAGGAGGCTGGAGGGGGAGGCAGGGGACATCCCTGTCCTCTCCAGTGAGGGCTGTAAGCAGGGAAATGCCCAGATCAGATTTAAGTTTTGGAAAAATGACCCTGGGACTGTGGAGAGAATGACGGGAAGGAGCAGGGAGCTCCACGAGGAGGCTACTGCGGAACCCCAGGGAAGAAATGACGGTGCACAGAGTCCGGCCCTACTGGTTAGCAGAGAAGGGGTTGGGTTTGAGAGATCCTTAGGACTTGGCAGCTGCACCAGGAGCTGAGAAAAACACAGGGGCCGAGGCCCACTATCAACTTCCCACGTGACAACCGAGTTGCCTGGTGGCTCATTAACTGGAAAAGTATCAGGGCGTTGGGGAGGGAGGGGATGACTGTGTTTGGTCGCGTGGGCGTGAGTTACCTGTGGAACCAGAGATGTTCAACAGGGCGCTGGGTGTGGGGCTGGTGCTCTGCGAGAGGTCAGTGCTGACGGGGAAGGTGGAGTCAGTCCGGCCCTGAAGCCCCGCCTGGGATCTAGTGAGCTGCAGGGCAGAGCGGGCCCTAACCCAGGGGTCATATAAGCGGGCCGCCCAGAAGCCAGGGACAGCCGCGGAGGCACGCGCTCACCGCCCGAGTGCACGCCCCACCTGCTCCCTCCTTCTGCGGCAACCGGCTCCTCGTCCGAAGAGGAGCCCCTGCAGGGCTCCGGAACCTTCTGCCACCACCGCCCGCGTTCGCCGCGGGACCCTTCGGGGACACCGATCCGCTGTTGCTAAGGGGCGGCCCCGGAAGTGACGCGCCCGTGGTTTGTTGACAGCGGAGGCGGCGGCTGCGGGCTCCGAGCTGTAGGAGCCGAATCGGGGGAGGGGCCCGGCCCCGGAGCCAGCACAGGGCGGCCTGCAGCCCTAAGGGCAAGGTAAAGGCCAAGGGTCCCCGCGGCGCGACCCCCTCCGGCCCGGGGCTCCCGCCCCCCGGGACCCTAAGCTCCGCCTCGTCGACCCCGGTCTCCCCCAGACCCCAGCCCTAGCCTGACGACATCCCCTACCGGCCCGGGCCGCATCCTCCGCTCCTCCTCGGCCGAGGAAGCATCCAGTCCGTTCCCGGAGCCGAGGGATGTACCTGCGTTGTACCCCTTCCCCTCCTGCCTCCGGCGCCTCAGCATCGCCTCAGCATCGCCGCGGCGACCACTTGCACAGGTCCATCTCGGCCAGTGGTGGGAGGGCTTCCTCCTCTACCCCCGCTACCAGGTCTGAGAAACGTGCCTTTGAAACTGAGCTCCCTTCCTCCAGAGAGAAAATGACTCGTGGTTGGGTGCCCCTACAGAATGGGGGGGTCGGTGTGGGACCGCCAGGGCCAGCCCCTGCCCCCCTACCTGTTGGATGAGCTTAATTAAGTTCCCCCAAGGCAGTGCTTACACGCTCAGGGACGGCTCGGAGCCCGGGTCAGCTGCTAAAGGGGATGAGATGGTGCAGGAAATCCAACAGCCCAACAGGGGGGAGAGGGATGGGGCGGGGTTGCAAACCCGAGGAGCAGGAGCCAGGCAGGTGAGTTGAAACTGAAACTGACTGCGCCCGCCGCTGGAGCTCTGTGGGTGGAATTGGACTTGGCTGCTCTCTGGCTCGAGGAGGTGTTCGGGATTTCCAGGCTCTGCCTGCGCCGGCCAGCACGCTTGCTTTTTCAGGGGGAGAGGGCTGGCTGGTGCCTCCGTGGGAAAACCATCCCGTATGATCTTTCCCACGGAATATTTCTTGTCAGGGTTCAAGCTGGTTGAAATGAGCATTGAAGGCAGCTTTGAAAAGGGTCCCAGGAGGCTACCCTCCTCTGCAGGAGGTGGTAGCCAGGAGTGAGCGGCCTCTGTGTTTTGTTTCATTCTTCCGTCCAGCAAATAATAAACGTAATATGTAGGGTGGCCGGGGGTGGGGGTGGCTGCTTTCCATAGCAGGAAGGGCTATGGAAAGAGCCAGGGAGTGCAGGCACATTTTTATAGGCGGTGGTCCGAGAACGTGTCTGATGAGCAGATATCTGATCAGAGACCTGAAGGGAGTGAGGGAGCAAGCCATACAGCTCTCTGAAGGCGGAGTGTTCAACAGCAAGTGCAAAGGTCCTGAGGTCACGTGCCTGAGGATTTTAAGAAATGTGAGGACCGCAGGGCTGAAGCAGAGGGAAAGAGGGGAGGAGCGGTTGATGGAGTCAGAGAATCAGAGTGGGGACCAGCTCACTGTGGGGACGACATCAGGGACTGTCTGCGTGATTGCCAAGTCACGGGGTGTCCACGGGGGCACCCTTTCAGAACTGTGCTAACGTGAAGTGTCTGGTGCTCAGAGAAAATACAGATTTGTTGTAGATGACAAATGGCCATTGTGCCGTGGCCTCGAGTTGCAAGTACCCTTCTTCCATCTGTGTGATGGCCATTGATGGGATGGACACAAAAGGGCAGCCATAGAGCGTCGTGGTCAGATCAGGTCATGCCACTGCTTCCTGGTTGTGCGGACTTGGGCAAGGGGCCTTCTGGTCACCCCAGCTTCCTCATCTGTAAAATAGTTCTTGGGCTGACGGGGAGATCACCCTGGAGTGCTCAGCACACTGATCGGCATCTATTGAGTGCGTGGCTGTTGTGATGACGACGGCAAGGATGAGGAACTGCTTGTGTCTGCCTGAACGCCTTTCTTTTCAGCACCAGCTGGTGGTGTCATCCCTGAGTTAGTGCAATTTGGGGGAGCAGTGGGAGGGAGAAGGTGGGGACTTCCTGTCACCCGTCGGTGGGAACAATGGCTCCATATCCTGCAAGGGAGGATGGTAGCTCGGTCCTGGCTTTTCGACGGCAGTGGAAGGTGACGGGGACTTTTTTTAAGGAGCTCAGCAAAACCCCGTTCTACTACATGAAATAGGCAAAATGAGTGTTGGAATAAGTGTGATGTGAAGACAGGCCAAGAAGGGCAGTGCATGTTGGTTGACCTTAGATGTGTGGTCGGGCGGTGTGGCTGGCCCTGTGATGGAGACTGTCCTTCCCAGGAGCGCCCAGTGGCGGAGGCTGAGATTTTGCCAGGTTGGTGTGTTACGCTGAGCGAGCGACTGGGCCAGAGGGTCTGAGGGTGAGAACTCAGAGCACGTGGATGCCGAGAGCCAGCATGTCGGAGTGGGCTGCCGTGGCCGGGCCGTCGGACTGGCGAACTGTGCACCTGGGTCAGGCCTCAGCTCTGCCACTGGCTCGCCGGGCGAACTCGGGCAGCCCCACCCCATCTGGCCTCAGCTTTCCCGTCTGTCCACGGACTCTGAAGGCTGTTGGGAGGATGCACTGAAACGAGGTTCTGAGAGAGTCTGGTGTGCTTGAGAGCTCTCTGCGGAGGTCAAGAGCCATTCTTGTTAGGGCTACCAGGATTCTGCAGCCGTGGTTTGCACACCACTGTTCCTGCCCCGGCCCCCGGCAGAGGACTTCAGTGCCTCGGACGCTCTTGACTTCTGAAATGCAAGTTCAGAGCCTCCCCTTCGGTCATCTATTTTGGGATCACAAAGGTTCAGGAATGCACAGATTTCCCTGATTCAAAAAGGAGCAGGAGGATCTTGCCAAACAGCATTCTTAGGAAATTTCTCCACGATTGTTGGTCACCACCTTCTCGCCATCATTTGATGGTGTGTCCTCAGCAACCCCGAGGGGCACAAAGCGGGTGCATTCACAGGGAGGGGCCCTGGCGAATATCGGGCTGTAAATATTGCCCGGGCTGTATTTGTGGAGCTATGCCTCCTTCCCCCGTAACCAGCCTCTCCCTCGCTGTGTCGTGGAGACCCCAAGGGTCACGCAGGGCCCCTGCCTCAGGAAGCTTCCAGCCCCATGGCAGACAAATACTGTCTGTCCGCAGGACGGTTACCAGCGACAGCTGATCATCTGTGCCCAGGGCCCAAGGGCGCTCAGAGCGGTGAGGAGGCGGTGAAGGCTCGGGCCGCAGAAGGGAGAGCTGAGGCTTGGAGAACCCGTTCCTGCCCTTGGCGTAACGGTAGCGAGAGGCAGGTACTCACTGAGAGACCTTGGGCAAGTCACTGCATTTCCTTGAACCGCAGTTCGTCGTCTGAAAAGCAAAGTGATTGGTGTATGCGTACCTCCCGTTATTCGCGGCTTCGGCAAGAACGTGCGTGGGAAGCTGCGCCCACTGGGTCTTGGACTCAGGAATGCACACACACGTATCCGTACGTACCTCTGCGTCCTCCGTGGCGGATTACTTCCCCACTCAGAGCCTCCGCCGCCTCATCTGTAAGTCCTTAGATCGCAAGAGCTCCCGCCTCGCGTGGTTGTGGGGTTCACAGAGCTCAGTGTGGGCGTGATCGGTCAGTCTCAGCGGAACCCAGGTATCCCCCCCCAAGGCCCCTCTGGCTCCAGGTAGCTCCAGCCGCCGTGATGCGCGCTCCTCCCTCACCCCATTTCCACACCTTCCTAACACCACCCGCCCTGCAGCGTGAGACTCGGCAGGCTGGCCACCAGCCGGGGCGCCCTGCAATCCTCAGCTGCACCCCTGCTCCCCGGAGCCCCCTGACACTCACCCCGACTCCCCTCACAGCAGCCTCGCACCCCCCACACCTGGCCTGGGGTCTGTCCCCTCCTGAAAAGCTTCCAGCCTCTGTAAAGAGGGCATTTGCTTGGGTTCCCCGCCCCCCGCCCCCCCCCCGCAGCTCCTGGGTTGATATATCACGGGGTGGGCGCTGCTCCAAGGCTCAGACCTTCTGGCTCCCCCCCTGCCCCTGTCGGCTGGGCGTCAGGACGCCGACGGGGCCCCAGGCTCCCTCCTCTGGACCTTAGTTTCTCTTCCCTCCGCTGGATGGATGGGAGACGGAGTGGTGTGGTGAGAAGCTCGGGCGTGGTTTGGGGCTGTGCCTCGCTTGCATGAGTTGTGTGATTTCCGACAAGCCTCAGTGTCCTCACCAGGAAACGGTGGCAGTCTGCCTCGCGGTGCCTCGGTGGGGTAACCCGGACCAAAGCAAGCCTTCACCCTGTTGGTAGCAGGTGCTGGCCAAACACCGAGGGTCCAGGGGTGTGCCGGCCACCGGGGTTCCCACCCTCCCAGAACTCACAGGCCGGGCGGGGGTGGGGGGGCGTTGCTAGACAAACCGTTACACAAATGACCAATTAGCTACAAGCACAAAATCCTAAGGAGTGCCGTTCTGTCGGTTAAATAGGAGGCCTGGGGAATAAGCCAGTAGGGAGCCCGGCGCCATGCCTGGAAGCCACCGATGTGGAGGTGGTGGCTGCCGCCGCTGTCTCCCCGCTGTCCCCGTGCTCCCGGGTATCAGAGGCTCGTGCCTGACCCAGTTTTAGAGAACCTGCAAGAGGAGGGATGGAGAGAGACACGGAGTGGTTCTTCTCTCATCGTACGGTGTTCCCTCACGACCAGCGTTCCTTCTGTCCCCAGTTGCCAGAACCCTGCGGGACCGGTGCCCGCCTCAAGAATGAGGAGCTCCAGGGGCGGGTGGGGTGGGGAGGGGGGCTGCCTCTGGCAGGTGCCAGGCCTGCAGCCGGATGCTGCAGCCCCCAGGCCTCTCAGCCTGGGGGCCAGTGAGAGGCCGACCCCTTCCCCCCCAGCTCAGCCAGCTCCGAGCAGCCGCGTGGACATGCCCAGGGCAGCTAGCAGATGGTGGCCTCTGCCTGCCTTACCTTTTGGGGGCTTTTGATGACTTTGGTGGCCGACAGGGTGGTGCTTCTTCCCGCTGCGGAGCGGAGTTAGGGCAGAGCAGCTACCTGCGTGGCTGGGCTCAGACCTGCGGAAAAGGCAAAGCTCTCTCTCTGTTACGGTCACGAGGCTCCCTGTGTGGCCCCTGGGTGCCCAGCACTGTCCTGGGCACGGTGGGCAGGGAGCGTACGAGAGCATGCCTTGCCCCCTGACGTGCACACGCGGCACAGCCTCGGCGTCCCTTCCACAGGCACACGCCGACACCCTGCTTCCTGGCAGGCCCTCTCGGTGTTCAGCCCCCCTGCTGTCCAGCAAATACACGGTCGCGGCGCCGGGCCGTGGTGCCCGTGCCCCACACTGCCTGTCCCCGCTGCCACCAGTGCACGGCTCTCCCTCCCCTCTGGGGCGCCTTTCCCTCCTCTGCCCACCACCGGAGTGAGCGGTGACTCATCTTTCGGGTCGCAGCTGAAACGTCGCTTCCAGGGAAGCCTGCCCAGTTCAGAGCTCCTTGGGTGGCTGTCGGTGCCCCCCGGAGCCAGCGCGCTGCGCGGGGCAGAGCCCTCGTCTGGTTTTGCTCACCGTGGGATGCCCATGCTCGCCAGACAGGCACTGAGTGGACAGATAAGCGGCCCAGGCTGTGCCCAGGAACGCAATGCCAGGCAAGGCGGTCTTCTCCTGCCCTCACGGAGCCGGCCACCGGGGGCCAGAGAGTTAAACCGGCGTCAGTGCGAAGTGTGAACTGTTGCGGTCTTCGGGGCCCAAGCGGGTGCCCCTTGGTGGGCCAGGAAGGGTTCCCACAGGAAGTGATGTGGACACTAGGACCCGAGGGTGCTTAGGCGTCAGTCACGCAAGGAGAGCTCACAGGTGGTGTGGGCCGGAGTGGTCGGGGACACTTCCTGGAGGAGGGTCGTGAATGTGTGTTTTGGGCGCGGGAACAGCATTTGGTAGAAAGTGGAATAGTTGGTTGCGTTTGGAATGTCCCAGATGCCAGAGAACCGGCTGAGCAGAGGCCTGAAGGTGACCTTGTGCTTCTGGCCTGCTGTCAGCGCAGAGATGGAGGCCGGGCCAGCTAGCGGAGGGGTCCGCGGGCACCAGGTTGGCCGGAAAGCTGGTTCCAATTCCGGAGGCCTTGCGTGGCTGCTCGAGGAGCCTGGACGTGGGTCTCCAGCGGGGGCGGTCTCCCTGCCGGCAGCGGCACACCTTCCGGCTCCAGTCTCCTGACCCAGAGAGGCTGCTGGGCCCTTGCAGATCTGAAAGCGAGTGGAGGCAGAGGAAGGCCAAGCCCAGAGCCCGAGCAGCCTGTGTGTTGCGCTCTCCCTGAAGGGTGTCACATAGCCGGTGGGACAGCTGGCACAGCGGGCCTTGCGGCAGGAGACTCAGGCCTGGGGAAGCTGGCCGGGAGCAGCCCTGCTCCACGTAGGGACCAGGGCAGGTGAGACAGGAGGTGCTGATGGTGACGGTAATGATAATGGCACAGTGGCTGCTGCTGCTGCGTGCCAGGCACCGTGCTAAGCCTGTTCGGTATCGGTCCACGCTGTCTTCACAAAGCGCTCCCCGGTTTAGAACAGAAACTGAGGCACAGAGAGGTGAGGACACTTGCCCAGGTTCACCTGTTCTTAGGGAGCAGGGCTCTTACAGCCGGCTCACCAGTGAGTGGCAGCACCAGGACTTGGAGTTGGGGGTTCCAAAGGGCACCGTGCTCCGTGGCCACCCCCCGGGTCCCCTGAGCTGCCTGTCAGAATCAAATACAGATACAGAGGCCCCGAGAAGCCAGGGGCAGCTCCGGGCCCTGCACTCCAGACCGTCCCGGGGATGAGGTGATGGCGTCCAAGAGGCCAGGTTCAAATCCTGGTGTGGACCGAGTAGCCTCTCTCTCTGAGCATGAGCTCCCTCATCCCTAAGGTGGGGTCATAACCACCTTTGGCCATATACTCAGTCGTGTCAGACCCGAAACTAAGCGTTTTCCTGACATCTCTCTCACTCCAGCAGCCCCAGGAAGTGGGGCCTATTAGCCCATTTTGCAGGTGAAGAAACTGAGGCCCACAGAGTTTGAGTAACTTACCAGTGGATTGTGCAGTCGGGTTGAAACCCAGATCTGTCTGACCACAGAGCCTGCGCTTTCTTTTTTCAATCCTTACCTGAGGATATTTTCTATCGTTGATTATAGATAAAGGAGGGGAGAGAGAGACATCCATCGGTTACCTCCCATATGTACCCCAACCAGGGATCGAACCCACAACCCAAGTATGTGTGCCCTGACCCACAATCAAACCCGCAACCTTCCAGTGCATGGGATGACACCCCAGCCACCTGAGGCCCCCCAGCCAGGGCCACACTACTATCTTTTCTGTTGTTGTTTATTGATTTTAGAAAGAGACAGAGAGATCAATTTGTCCTATTTATGTACGCATTCATCGGTTGTCTCCTGTATATGCCCCACAGAAAACAAACCCACAACCTGAGCACACGGCACCAACGCTCCATCCGAGCACCTGGCAGGCAGCCCCTCCCCCGCCCTCCGCCCCCGCCACTCTGTAATTACTGCCTCCCCGCAAAGGTAATCACTACCCTGACTTCTGACATCACAGGTCAGCTTTGCCTGTCCCACCCCCACCCCGCCCTCTCTGCTGTAGACTCTGGTAGGAAAATGGCTTAGGATTAATTCCCGACTGTCCTCAGTTCTATAAATGGTGGGCTGTGTTCTTTTTCTTTTTCAAGAGAGACATTGATTTTTGTTGTTCCAGTCATTTATGCATTCATCGGTTGACTCTTACATGTCCCCTGACCGGGGATCGAACCTGCAACCTTGGCATATCAAGACGTCACTCTGACCCACTGAGCTACCTGGCTAGGGCCTGATTGTTTGTCTTGTCCGCACTTGGATATGAAGTTTCCCGTTCTCACCCTTCGTTAGCCCCTCGTCACAGCTGCCAGTGCACCGTCAGGTCACCACTTAACTGGACCCGAGTCCCTCCGAAACCTGGACCTCGTTGGTGTCCAGGCCATTTTTATTACTTGTTCATGAGTTATATGGAACATCCGTCTCTGAAAGTACACACATCGTGACAAACCTCCCTGAATAGTCCCAAAGTGAGCACACCCGTGTGTCCACCCCTCAGACGAGGGACGAGAAGCTTCTTGGCACACAGCCAGGCCCCCAGGGCCGCCGCAGGCCTGAGCGGCGCCGCGGATCCGGTTTCCTGCGCGCTGGTCTCGAACACAGCGCAATACCACGTGAACGGGCGCATGCGGGGTGTGCCCGTGTGCTCCCTGGGGTCTGGCTCCCTCGCGGAGCCGTGAGTTCCGTCTGAGCTGTCGTGTTAACGCCGGCTCCTGCGTCCTCGCTGCCGCTCGGTGTCTCCTCGGGGAGCGTGTCGTCGCGATTCGAGTGTCGGTGGACGTTCGGGTTCTCCGCTCTTCGGGGCTGTCGTGAATGGCGCTGCCATGAGCATTCCGGTGCGTGTGTTTCTTTGGGTGCGTACCTAGGCGTGGCATCGCCAAACGTCGGGCACATATGCGTCTTCGCCTTTAATAGACAGTGTCACACAGTATCCCAGTCACCCCGCAGTTCACCCCAGCCCACAGCCCACCAGCGGTGTTGGAGACGTCTTCACTGTGACACAGGCTCGGTCGGCCTGGCGTGGCCCATGTACTGCTGCTGTTCGCAGGAGAGCCGTGCTGGTGGGTGGCCAGTGGGGTCTCGCTGTGTTTCCACTGATACTACTGAAGCTGAGCGCCCTCCCAGGTGCTGCCGTCCGACTCCCTGCCCCTCAGGGGATGCCGTTCACGTCTCTTGTCCATTTTTCATTTGATGCTATATCCTTCTTTGGAAAACTGATTTGTAGGAGTTGTTTATATATTCTGAATATGAGCCTTTTGTTGAAAATATCTTTTACTCTGTGGCTTGCCCTTTCTCTTCCTTTTTTTAAAAAAAATTTTATTGATTGATTTGAGAGAAAGAGAAGGAGGGAAAGAGGGAGGAAGGCATGAATTTGTTGGACCACTTTTGTATGCATTCATTTGTTGCTTCTTGTATGTGCCCTGACCTGGGGTCGAACCTACAGGCTTGGTGTATTGGGGCAACACTCTAACCAACTGAGATACCCGGCTAGGGCTCTCTTTCTTTTCTTTTCTTTTCTTTTTAGACTTTATTTATTTTAAGAGAGGGGGGCAGGGAAGTAGTGAGAGAGGGAGAGAAACATCAATTTGTGGTTGCCCCTCGCATGCCCCCCCAACTGGGGACCTGGCCTGCAACCCAGGCATGTGCCCTGACTGGGAATCGAACCAGGGACCCTTTGGCTCACAGGCCGGCATTCAATCCACATCAGCCAGGGCTCTCTTGCTTTTCATTATTATTTTTTTTATCCTCACCCGAGAACATTTTTTCATTGCTTTTAGAGAGAAAGGACAGGAGAGGGGAAGAGAGAGAGAGAAACATCGCTTGCTTGCCTCCCACATGCGCCCTGGCTGGGGATTGTGTGCCCGGACCTGAGATCGAACCCACTCCCTAGGTATGTGCCCCACGGCCCTTTGCCTACAGGATGTCGCTCCAACCAACTGAGCCACACCGGCGGGGGCCGGGGCTCCCTGTCTCAATGACGCCTTTTGATGAGAACAGTCTTGAAGTCTGAGGCAGTTCAGTGGTTCAGTTTTTCTTCATAACTTGTGTTTTCTATGACTGATTTAAGAAATGATTGCCTATGTAAAACCATAAAGATAGTCTATGTTTTCTTCTAGAAACGTTGTTTTACCTTCACATGTAGGTTGAAGGTGCATCTCCTAAAAATTCGGGGTATGCACAAACAGGTTTCTTCACTTCGGTATGGACCAACTTAGGTTTCTCCCTTATGAACCCTATGTGAGAATTCTCTACCTGCCTCACTGTCATGAAGACGGGGGAGACCTCACTTTTTTTTTCTTTTTTCTTTTTTTTAAGATTTTATTTATTTTTAGAGAGGGAAGGGAGGGAGAGAGAGAGAGAGAAACATCAATGTGCGGTTGCTGGGGGCCGTGGCCTGCAACCCAGGCATGTGCCCTGACTGGGAATCAAACCTGCGATGCTTTGGTTCGCAGCCTGCGCTCAATCCACTGAGCTACGCCAGCTGGGCGAGACCTCACTTTCTTAATAACTGTTGTGTTGAGCCATAGTTCCTGCATCGCACAGCTCACCTATTTGAAGGAGATAATGCAGTGGGTTTTCGTGTGTGCACAGAGCTGTGCAGTCCTCACCGCAGTCAACTTGAGGATGTTTCGTCATCCCCCAAAAGAAAACCACAAGCCCGTTAGCCATGCCTCCTCATTCCCCCCAGCCTCCCAGCCCCGGCCAACCACTCACCTCCCCTCTGTCCCCATAGGCTTCCCTAGGCGGGCTGGGCACTTACGTGAGTGCACTCAGAGCCACACGTGTGCGTGGTGCCTCTGGTGACTGGTTCCTTTCACTCCGTGTAACGTTTGCAGGGTCCGGTGCTGTGGCGGCTCTCCGTACCGCATCCCTCTCCCGGCCGGATCACGCGCCATTGTGTGGACAGACCATTCCTGTCCGTCCGCTCGTCAGCCGTCGGACACGGCGCTGTCTCCCTGCGGGGCTGTTGTGAAGGATGCCGCTGTGAGCCGTGACGTGCAGCTTCTCGTGCGGACGCGTGCTCCCGTTTCAGCTAGGAGGAGCCTGGATTCTGAGCCACGTGTGATGTGAGTGAGTGAGAACATGTGTGTAAAGCCCTGGCACGCACTGAGTGTTCAAACGGTGACACCTACATACCAGTTCGTTTACACAACCAGGGCCCTAGCCAGGCAGCTCAGTTGGAGGGTCGCCCGATGCGCCAGGTTTGGGGGTTCAATCCCCAGTCAGGGCGCATACAAGAATCAACCAATGAATACGTGAATGGGCGGAGCAACAAATCGATGCTCTCTCGCTCTCTCTCCCTCCCTCCTTCCCTCTTCTTTCCTCTCTCTAAAATCAATAAATTAAAAAAAAAAATTTAAAGGTCACATAGCAAGGAACACCTGGTGTACTGTTAATGAAAGCCCCCATTTCCCCACCCAAGCACCGGGTCCCAACACACGCAGCTGTCCACAGACATTGCAACGCACGGGGACCCTTGGACAAGGCCCCTGCTCTTTGCAGCCAAATCAGGCACGGACAGCGGCCCAGCAGGGAGGGGCCCGGGGGGGCTCTGGAACTCTGAGGCCCGGCCCGCCCAGCTGCTGGTCCGAGCGTGACGCCCGGGGCCTCAGTTTCCCTGCTCGGAGAGTGCACGTAGGGCGGCTGGTGGTCCCTGCCCTTGTGTGGCTCACTGTGCTTCCTCTCCCATGCCCTAGGCCGTGGCCCTGCCCATGACCCCGTGAGTGCCGAGGAGTCGCTGCTGCCCCTGGAGGCCCCTGCCCTGGAGTGGCCCACCTTCCTGCCCCAGCATGGCGTCCGATACCCCCGAGTCCCTGATGGCCCTCTGCACCGACTTCTGCCTGCGCAACCTGGACGGCACCTTGGGCTACCTCCTGGATAAGGAGACTCTGAGGCTGCATCCAGACATCTTCCTGCCCAGCGAGATCTGTGACCGGCTCGTCAACGAGTGAGCAGGCCCTGCCGGGGCAGGGGCTAGAGTCTCAGCATGCGCACGTGTGCGGGGCCACTGTGCGTGTGCCGCGTGCTGGGCGACTGTGGAGATGCATGTGTGAGGGGCGTGTGCATGCACACAGGGGTGCATGGGTGCGGAATACTGGTGTCGCCCTAACTGCAAAGTTCCGTGTATGCGCATTTGGCATGTGCACGCAGGGGTGTGCACGTGGGCTCCTGCAGTGCAGGGCCCATTTGACTGTGAAGTTACGGGTGTGCGTTTCACCCGTGGGAGGGCATAGAAACCTGCACACAGATGGTGGAGTTACTTGGTGTCCTATGTGCACACTGCTGCCTGTGAACACGCATGTATGAACATACAAATTTACACACCAGCGCTGAAAGAAGGGATCCATGACCAGGGATAGAATCTTTCAGAAATCCGTATGTGGCCCCTCCAAGGGACTCCCCACTGGTGGAGGCCCCTAGAAGCGTGATGTGTGATCGCTGACCTCTGGGGTCTCGGCCGAGACTCCCCGAAGGGCAGCTGTTGGATGGGACAGCTGCAGGTGGAAGTGGGGACCCGTGTGTCCTGAGCATTTCATGTGGGGCCGGCTGTGGAGGGATGCCGGCCAGCAGTATCCATCTCGGCTGCGGATGTTCATCAACACGAGAGAAAAACATACGCAGAGACAACCAGGTCCTGTGGGGGAATAGGAACAGCAGGGCCACTCCTCATGTGGGGAGCTCGCAGCTTGGCCACCCTCCCTGGTGGGGAGAGGCTTTTTACTGGTTTCGTTTGCATAAGAATTCAGGTAAAAGCTCATTCCTCATTGCTAGGAAGTAAGGAGCAAACAACAGATAACAAGGAAGTCTGAGGGCCTATTTTGAGTCAGGGTCAAACAGCTGTAAGACTTTGAGGAACAAACTTACTTCTTCTTGGATCCTTATCATTCAGTTGAGAGCATTCTAAACAAAGCAGGTTTCAGAGGATTTTACATATTCTTTCTTAGGCCTGATCACGGGGAACCCGCCCTTTCCAGCACAAGGCTGCACCACCCTGTCATTGTTTCAGGCTTAGGTGGAGCAAGGGAACTAAGGCAACCGAGAGATAAGGGGATTTTTCTCCCAGACGATGAGAACTCAGGCTATGTCAAAGCCGAGGAGCCAGGGTCCATCACCCCCTTTTGCTGTAGCCCCCAAAGCCCTTCCTTGGGGGCCTCCCACATGATCGTGCCTGTCTTAGGTTGTTCCCCCCTTGGGGAATCTTACCCGTCATTGGCTAACCGACCAAGCATTGGGGGCCAGGCAGGGTGAAGTAAAAGGAGCAGAAGCGGCGCTCCTGCCAGGGAGATAAGCTTTTGTCTTCTTGCTGGCTTATGGTCCAAGGCCACTCCCTCAGCCTTAGCCTAGGTGGGGGTCACAGCTTCTGATACCAGGCAGGTGGTTCCCAACAGCCAGCAGCACCGGGTTGGACGCACTGTAGGCCAGCATTAGGATCATTTCACAAATGAAGAGACTGAGGCTCGGGGGAGTTCAGTTGCTTGTGTGAAGGGGCCCACGGGGCGAATAGCCAGGCAGCACTTAGATGCGAGAGAGCTCAACTCCGAGCCTTTCCCACCGAGACCAGGGCGCGTGCCTGAGCTGGGGCCCCCACACAGTGTTATCGCCTGCTTGCCTGGACCCAGCTGGGAACACCAAACGCCTCAACTCCCTCTTCCCTTCGGAAAGGGTCCGGGGAGGGGCTGCTTGAGGGGCTGGCTTCGAGGCGACGGGGACTGCAGACACGTGTGTGTTGTGGAAGCGTCTGCGGTTTGGGAGGGAGAGCTTGGGATCTGCTACTGACAGGGGCCCTCCATGGCCAGGAGGTCCGCCTTCGGACGCCTGGTTCCCGGGCCGCCCTGCGTCTCGCTGTGGGGTGGGGCGGTCGAGATCCAGCCGGGCACTGGTAGGAGGAGGAGGAGGAGAGAGAGGATGCTGCCGGGCTATCAGAGGAGGCTTCAGGTGGAGGGACGAGGGTCACCATGCCGCTCCCCTGAGCCAGGCTTCCCTCCCTCCCTCCCAGGTACGTGGAGCTGGTCAATGCCGCCTGCAACTTTGAGCCACACGAGAGCTTCTTCAGCCTCTTCTCCGACCCGCGCAGCACCCGCCTCACCCGCATCCACCTCCGCGAGGACCTGGTGCAAGACCAGGACCTGGAAGCCATCCGCAAGCAGGTGAGGTGGGCCTCACTGGGCGTGTGGCGGCCCTGGGAGACCACCCCGGGGTGGTCAGGTGGTGAGTCAGGGCTGATCAGCCCCAGGGCAAGGAGCCCCAGGCCCCTCCGGTGCTCTTCCACGGGGTGCCGCCCCTCCCCCAGCCCACCTGTAGCACAGGGCCGGGCCGCGGTGCTGACGGAGCCGTGCCCCCCCCAGGACCTGGTGGAGCTCTACCTGACCAACTGCGAGAAGCTGTCCGCCAAGAGCCTGCAGACCCTGAGGAGCTTCAGCCACACCCTGGTGTCCCTGAGCCTCTTTGGCTGCGCCAACATTTTCTACGAGGAAGAGAACCCGGGGGGCTGCGAGGACGAGTGCCTCGTCAACCCCACCTGCCAGGTGCTGGTCAAGGACTTCACGTTCGAGGGCTTCAGCCGCCTGCGCTTCCTCAACCTGGGCCGCATGATCGACGGGGTCCCCGTGGAGTCCCTGCTGCGGCCGCTCAGCGCGCTGGCCGCCTTGGACCTCTCGGGCATCCAGACCAGCGACGCGGCCTTCCTGACCCAGTGGAAGGACAGCCTCGTGTCCCTCGTGCTCTACAACATGGACCTGTCCGACGACCACATCCGGGTCATCGTCCAGCTGCACAAGCTGCGGTGAGCGGCCGGCGCTGCGCCGGCTGGGGTGGGGGCGGGGACACCCACGCTGTCAGTCCCAGAGGGTTCACGAGCCCCTGGCTTGGTAGGAGGCGGGCACAGAAGGGACGGTGCCGTTCCTGAAACGCAACGCGCCAGCTGGATCAGGGCTGCTCAGGGCACCAGCAGGATTTTTCCCAGAATGCCCTGCGGCAGTTCTGGGTCCTCCTCTGCCTCGGGCTGAAGGAGCAGGGGTCTCCGAGGAGGCCCCGGCCTGCGTCCGGCTCCTGACCTGTGCCCCCCAATCTGCAGACACTTGGACATCTCCCGGGACCGCCTCTCCAGCTACTACAAGTTCAAGCTGACCCGCAAGGTGCTGAGCCTCTTCGTGCAGAAGCTGGGGAACCTCATGTCCCTGGACATCTCTGGCCACATGGTCCTGGAGAACTGCAGCGTCTCCAAGATGGACGAGGAGGCGGGGCAGACCAGGTGGGGACCCATGTGCGCCACCCAAGGGAGTGCCGTGGGGCGGCGTTCAATGAGCACTCACCACACACCCCTCTGGGCGCCCGAGATAAAGACCCGATCAGGCCCTGCCCTGGCCAGCCTGTCTGATGGGTCGTCGTGGGGACCTGGAAGGGGGAGTGCGGGGTTGCCCTGAGGACCGGGGAGGACTGGGAAGGGGGAAGAATGGCATCCAAGCTGTCTTTTTTTTTTTTTTTTAGATTTTATTCATTTATTTTTAGAGAGATGGGAAGGGGATGGGAAGAGAGGGAGAGAAACGACCATGTACAAAAGATACATCTACCAGTTGCCTCTCTCACGCCCCCAACCGGGGACCTGGCCCCCAGCCCAGGCACATGCCCTGACTGGGAATTGAACCAGCGACTGTTCTGTTCACAGGCCGGCGCTCAGTCCACTGAGCCACACCAGCCAGCGCCATCCACGGTGTCTTGACAGTTCGCTCTGGGTTTGCCAGGGGAAGGGAGTTCCAGCAGAGGCAGTAGCGTGTGCAAAGGCTAGACAGCGCAGCCCAGGGATGCCTGGGAGATCGGGACGCGCAGACTAGCCAGGGACAGCCTGGCAGTGCCACAACGAGCCTGGCAGCCCCTGCCACTCGTGCGGTGTCGCAGCAGGCAGGGTGGTTTCCGGGCCGGCTGGTTGAGAGGTCTGACGCAAACCCACCGGCCAGACTTGGCCAGAGCCCTGTCTGGCCCCAGCCATACCTTGGAGGGCTTGGGTCGATGGGTGTGTCCCTGCACGGTTGGCGGTGGGACCTAAAGGTGACCCATCCTCGTTAAAGTGGTAGATGCCGTTTTCCAAAGACGGCTGCAACTCTCTCTCCCACCCAACCTGTTCTTCTACCCTGAGACCTTGCCGCCCTTCCATCCGGAGGCAAGGCCTATGTCCCCTGACCTTAAGAGCTGCAGGGCCTAGAAGCGAATCCCTGGGAAATCCCCGCCCCCCAGGGAGAGACTCGCCTTTGGGCTGAACCCGGGGCAGCCCTGGCCCCCGGCCGCTGACGCCAGCACCCTCCCCCTCCCCCAGCATCGAGCCTTCCAAGAGCAGCATCATGCCCTTCCGGGCCCTGAAGAGGCCGCTGCAGTTCCTCGGGCTCTTCGAGACCTCCCTGTGCCGCCTCACCCACATCCCGGCCTACAAAGTGAGTGTGGGAACGGGGGTGGGGGGCAGGGAGGGGCCAGGGGCCCCAAGGTGTCCGCCCCGGGGCTGGGGGCTGGAGTCGGGGCTGAGGACCCCGGCCCTCGGCCCCCTGGGGCCGCCCTGAGCTCGCCCGCGTCCGCAGGTGAGTGGCGACAAGAACGAGGAGCAGGTGCTGAACGCCATCGAGGCCTACACGGAGCACAGGCCCGAGATCACCTCGCGGGCCATCAACCTGCTCTTCGACATCGCACGCATCGAGCGCTGCAACCAGCTGCTGCGCGCTCTGAAGGTCAGGCACCCCTGGTCCCGGAGCCGGAGGGGACTCTCGGGCCCCCGTGCGTCTCCCCACGTGGGGGGGCGGGACTAGGCTGGGGTGTGGGCCTGGACTCCCTGGCCCTCCTCTGCACACCCTCACCCCCAGGACCCTGGCGGTCCGACCTCCAGCCCCGCCCCACCCGTGCCTCTCGTGCCCCAGCACTGGCCTTGCCCCGGAACCACGGCCCTGCCCTGCTTTCTGCCCCCGAGTCTGCCCTTGGGGAGCAGGACCAGCGGGCCCGTCCCGGCCCCCTCGGAGAGCCCCAGGCCCGTCCCTGCACAACTGGAACAGGACTGGCCAACCTGGACCCCGTGCCCTGTCTTCATACAGCTGGTCATCACCGCCCTCAAGTGCCACAAGTATGACAAGAACATTCAAGTGACAGGCAGCGCTGCCCTCTTCTACCTGACGAACTCCGAGTACCGCTCGGAGCAGAGCGTCAAGCTGCGCCGGCAGGTCATCCAGGTGGTGCTGAACGGCATGGAGTCCTACCAGGAGGTGACGGTGAGCCCCTACCCGCCACGGCCCTGCATGCTCCGGCCCGGCCCTGCTCTCCCTGCCCCTCCCCGTGGCCCAGCCTCCCCTGCCTGAGCGTAGATCCCATGGGGCCCTGTGCTTGCTCCCACCCCTTCTCGCCTGGCTCTGCACTGCCGTCCTTCCCGCACCCTTCCCTGGGGCGCCACGCCCAGACCCCCGGGGCCCAGCATTCAGGGCCCACTGCCACCCACCACCCCGGGCCTCTGCTTACTCCCCGGCCCTTCTGCCCAGGCACGTTCTGCTGGGGGCTGTTTTCTTCAATAGCTGCTTTCCTTGTAAAAGTAGTAAAGATTTTAAACCCCACCCGTAACCCCGCACCGGAGATAGCCACCACTAACACTGGACGCCCGCGTCCTGGATTCCAGTCTGCGTGTAAGTGCTTAGTGCGTGGGCTCCTCTGTGGGTAATGCTCCTGGGCCGTGGGTCTTTATTTCAGCGGTGTCTTATGGGTGTGAACCTCTTCCAGAGGAACAAACATTTCGCAACAAAATTTTTAAAATACTGTTTGTTTCCTGTAAGACGCTGAGTGCTTAGAAAACAAGGTCGAGAAGTAGGAAAACGTACTAACTAGAAAGTAAAAGCGGCTCCCAGTCCCGCCTCTCCCCGCCGGCCAGCCGGATGCAATGGCTCAGTGTCACCCTGGTGGGTGTCAGCACGGTGTCAGCGTCCTTGTGCAAGGACAGGCCGCTCTGGCGCGGACTGACTCGGGGCTGGAGCTCAGAGGCGGGGGGCCCCGCCCACCCGAGGGGCCCGGAAATTTCTCCCCCGAGCGCGCGGGCTGCAGTGATGGAATCGGCCCCCAGAGCTGGAGGATGAGGTCGCTTTTTCAACACTTTTCCACTCCAGTAAGGCTTCGCTGGCCAAACCTGATAGATTGCTGCCACACCGCCTGTCGAAAGTAGAAGTGCCGGGCCGCGGGTATGTGCGTGTTTAAAGCAGCTGGCGGGTGTTCGCGGATCATCGTCCCCCAGCAGGGCCGCGGTGGGGACGCGGCCTGGGCAGGGGGTGAGGGCGCACTGCCTGCCAAGCTCCGGACATCCGAACCGCCGCTTTTCCACACTGAGACCAACGTCAGAACCAGGCAAAGGGGCATCTTCTTTTTAATGGGAAAAAAATGCTACTTGAAGACTCTCGAACGCATTAGCAAACTCTATCAAAGAAGCGAAAAATTTAAATAACCAGACGTCACACCCCATCGCAGGAGACGGACGATGCCCGGCCGTGGCCAAGGCTGGGCACCAGCACTCGCGCACTGTCGGCCGCCGCGGTGGGGGTCCCGCCGCCTTCTGCAGGGCGGCCGTCGGAGCCCACTGAGACGATAGGGCTCGGTGTTCCCCAGTGAGGAACGTTCCTAGAGGGAGAGGTGTGCACACATGCACCCCTTCGGATTCCATGGGAATCAGAGGCAACCAAAAGGGTTTAGTAACAGGGTGTGGGAAAGTCAGCACAGCCCACCCACCCACCCACCGGGACACCGTGGTGCATCTGCACACCCCTACTTCAGAGCGGGGCTCCAGTGCGTGCTGGCAAGCGGAGGGGAGTCTGGGGCCCGTTTGTACAATGCCTTTTTTTGCCTCTCCTCTCCCCCCAAATATATATTTATATTTACATAGTAGAAAAATCTAGGACAATTGTAACAGTACAATCAACGAAATATACTTTAAAAAAGGAAAGGAAAATCTAGAAGAATGTACACTAAATATTTTTAAGGTTTTATTTATTTATTTTTAGACAGAGGGGGAGGGGGAGAGAAGGAGAGAAACATCAGTGTGTGGTTGCTTCTCACGCAACCACTGCAGGCATGGCCCACAGCCCAGGCGTGTGCCCTGACTGGGAATCGAACCGGTGATCCTTTGGTTCGCAGGCCAGTGCTCAATCCACTGAGCTACAGCAGTCGGCTTTTTTTTTTTTTTTTTTTTAATTTACACAAGAGAACAAATCCACGTTTAGTGCTCACTTTTCAGGACGTTCACACCCTCGAGGGTACAGCACACGTGGACTCGGTGCCCAGTGGTGGCCTTGGCAGGAAGCTGCTCCGGAGCTCAGCGCGACCCGCCCGCTGTGCCCACGAGCCCCAGCTCCCTCTCCCCGGATGACGCTGGTTTTGTTCGGCTTTGCCACCAGGCGTCGCTGTGTGGTTCTTTGCTTTGCACACAAGCACGTCTCTGGCCGAGAGAGAAGTTAGTCATATCTGGAGCACAAACACCTTTGACTTTAAGAGGAACTGTGTGCCCCCTCTTGTTCCGGAAAGCCTGCCTGCAGCCAGCAAAACGGCCTCGGCCCCCAGGCTCCCAGGGGGCGGGGGAAGGAAGGCCTGTGTGCCAACGTTTTAACAGTGATTAATTTCTGGGGGACTTGAACTTTCTGCTCAGGCACTGTTATTTGAACTTTTTACAGTAAGTATTCCTTTTATCATTTAAATTGGCTCTCAAATTGAAAAACTATATGTATATTGGGGGGAGAAGGCCAGGGGTTAACCAAGCGTTTACATAGTTAATAAAGTAGGGTGAACCTCCAGTATCAAGCAGGGATGGGAAGAAATTGAATTGTAAGGAAAGAGCGCTGAGAACACTAAGACAAGAGGCCTGCAGACAACCCACAGAGACATCGGTGGCAGCCCCGCCAGAGCTCTCCTGCACAGCTGGGGGCCGGGGGTGGCGACTGGGGAGAACAGTCTGGGGTTACCGGGTGAAGTTGAAGGCACGCACGCCGTGTGATCCAGAAGCTGCCCCTGGTGCATGGGCGCCCTTCAGGGGCTTGTGAGCATGGACTCCAGAATGCATGTACCGGCCATTGTTTGAAGCCGTCAACACAGAAGTCCACCAGCAGTGGAATGGGTGGATGAATTGGAATACTATACTGCGGTGAAAAGGGACTGCATTTCAGCTACTTATACCAACACGGCTGACCTTGTGAACCTGTGGTTAAACAAGAAGAAGCAAGATGCTAGAAAACCTTTCAAACAAATAGGGATAGTGAGTATCTCCAGTGGGGAGAGGGGCTCACGATCAGGAGGGGACGTGTGGGGACTTCTGGGTGCTGGCAGTGTCTAGTTCTTCACCCAGGTGGTGGCTACACTGTTGAAACACTCGTTTGCTTTATAGTTATTCCTAAAACTGTGCATTTCTGATTTAATACACTCTTCTGTATGAAAATTTCACACTTTTTTAAAAAACGTTTTTTAAGAAAGCCTTGTAGTCTCCTCTTCCAGAAAGCCCTCCTGGACCACCCCAGCTCCGGGTCATCTCGCCTCCAGGGAGCCCCCCAGGCCAGTGCCCGAGGCCGCCTCTCACTGCGCTCCGCTTGTCTCCGCCCCGGCCCAGGTCCAGCGGAACTGCTGCCTGACCCTGTGCAACTTCAGCATCCCTGAGGAGCTGGAGTTCCAGTACCGCCGGGTCAACGAGCTCCTGCTCAGCATCCTCAACCCCACGCGGCAGGACGAGTCGATCCAGCGCATCGCCGTGCACCTGTGCAACGCCTTGGTCTGCCAGGTGGACAATGACCACAAGGAGGCTGTGGGCAAGATGGGCTTCGTCGTGGTACGTGCCGGCGGGCTGCCCCGCCCTCCCTCCCTCGTCCGTAGCCCCGCTGCCCTGTGAAGAAGCCAGGCTAGACCAAAGGAAGAATTTCCTAACAGGGAATGTTGCCTAGGACCCTGTAGACTTCCTCCACCTAGAACATTCTTGTCCTCCTCTCCCAGCCCCTCCATTTGCCCGCTGGGTCCCAGTGTGCAAGCGGCTCCTGCCCCCTCGGACCCGGGGCCCTGACAGTCTTCCCAGCTGGGGCTGAATAAGCGTATGCGGGGCTGTCTGCGAGCTCCGCGGGGAGGGACGTCACGCTTGCTCCTTCCGTCGTCGTGCCCCAGCTCCTCCCCAGCGCGGGGCCTGGTGCGCGGTAGGTCATAAATACGGGGTCCGGCACAATAATGCCCCCTTTTTACAACAGAATCTTTTATTACAAAATCATAAGCATGTAACTCTGTAACGTAACACCACCACACTCCACACCATATGACACCGTAGACGAAACGTTCACATTGCTGTCCACCTCTTGCGGGACGGGCACGCACCCCACCGACCGCGGTCAAGCAAGTGTCACCCCTGCCGGACCCTGGATTTGCTGAAGGGAGGAAACAGAGAATGAGGAAGGAACAGCCAGTCTCCTTTCGCTTCTCACTGGGGAGGCCAAGTTCCTCAGAGGGGGCGGGCCACACCCAGGGCCACGGAGACAGTTGGGGTCGAGCGGGGACTGGCACCCCGGCCCCTCGATGCTGAGCCCCAAGTCCGTGGTCCGCCCTCCTTCCAACAGCCTCCCAAGCAGATGGGCGAGGTGGTCTCGTCAGGCTATATTAGCCAGGAATGGGACTGCCGTCGCTCCAGGGGGTCACGTGGGGGACACAGGGGCTCGTGAGGCCCAGCCCCCCACTACAAGCCCCCTTCTCTGCCCACAGACAATGCTGAAGCTGATCCAGAAGAAGCTGCTGGACAAGATAGTAAGTCGCGGAGCCGCTCCGCCCTCCCACCGCCCCAGAGGGGCCCGGTGTGTCCCGGGGGTGCCCGTGTTTGGTGTGGGGACCCCTCCCTGGGTGCCGGGACCCCTCCCTGGGTGCCGGGAGCCCGCGGGCCCGTCCGGGGGAGCCCGAGCTGAGCCCCGCCTGCCCGCAGTGCGACCAGGTCATGGAGTTCTCCTGGAGCGCGCTGTGGAACATCACGGACGAGACGCCGGACAACTGCGAGATGTTCCTCAGCTTCAACGGCATGAAGCTCTTCCTGGACTGCCTGAAGGTGCAGCCCCCTCGGCCACGCCGCGGCCTCTCTTCTGTCCCCAGGCTCCCCGCCGGCCAGGTCCCTCCGCGCCCCCACTCCCTGCGGTTCCTGCAAAAGGGCAGCGGGGCGGGGGGTCGGTTCTCCACAGGCCCGTCAGCCCGGGACTTGCTGCAAACACAAGCTCCGGAGACCCTCCCGGACCCCCGGGGCCTGGCTGGGCTCTCCCTGAGAGCCCTCCCTTCTCCCCTGCAGTGCCTGCTCAGATGGTGCCGTCCGACTGGCCCGTCGGGACGGCAGCTGGACAGGATTCTGTCCAGTGGGACGGTCCGTTCGTCCTGAAACTCGCCCTTTGTCTTCTTGCTCTGGCTTCCGAGGGGAGCCTGGGGAACCGGTGTTCTGAGCTCCGGTGAACAGAGCCGAGGCACGGTTTCCAGGTCCCATCCCCACGGGGCCCCTGGCCGTGTGACAAGGAGCCCCTCCATCCTAGCCCCTGATGGTGCGCACCGGCACTGTCCTGGGAACATGAGAAGGTCGGGGGGCAGCAGATTGCACCCCCCGCCCCTTTGTCTAGTCAGAGTAGCCAGGCAGACACTCCCAAAGCGTCTAGGTTGGGAATGCCCGGCGGTAATCGAGGACTCGTCGGTAAGGCCCCAGTGGCTGTCGTTTGGCCAGGAATTCCCCGAGAAGCAGGAGCTGCACCGGAACATGCTGGGACTCCTGGGGAACGTGGCCGAGGTGAAGGAGCTGCGGCCCCAGCTCATGACTTCCCAGTTCATCAGTGTCTTCAGGTCGGTCCTTCTCGCCTTTGCCTCTTTGCCTTGGCTGCTGGGAAGCTCAGAGCTCTGGTCTGTGCTTAGTAGCAGCAGTTGCTCTTGGACTCAGTTTCTGCCATAAATGTCACCTTCCCCCGATAGTGTGGACTCTTATTCTTTCAGTCCTCCGCAAATGGTCCTCTCGTGACTATGTTAGCGACCTCACATCCCTTTCAAAAGTCACTGGGTATGAATAATAAGGGATAAAGAAATCAATAGTTCCCCTGGCATCGGGTTTGTAAGTCGGGGTCCAGCAGCTGGTTTCCGAAGAGGGGCTTGGGGGGAACCAGACTCCCTTCTTCTCCCTCCCGGGCAGCAACCTGCTGGAGAGCAAGGCGGACGGGATCGAGGTCTCCTACAACGCCTGCGGCGTCCTCTCCCACATCATGTTCGACGGGCCCGAGGCCTGGGGCATCTGCGAACCCCAGAGGGAGGAGGTGGAGGAGCGCATGTGGGCGGCCATCCAGAGCTGGGACATCAACTCACGGAGGAATATCAACTACAGGTGCGGGGCGGGGTGTGCGCTCCCACGGGGCCCCGCCTGGCTTCTCGCCTCCCGTCTGGCCCGCTGTGGGGTCTTGCTCAGGGGGGCGGAGTCCACAGGCAGCGCAGAGCAGGAAGGCCCACGGCTCAGCTGCACCGCTTGGTGGGCACTCGCGCACGGCAGCGCCGGCGCGGCCCCGAAGCCCCCTGTTCACAGACACCTGGCGCATGTTCGTTTGCCGGGAAACACACCCACCCGCCCGAGGGAGCAGAGCAGACACCAGTGACAACCTCGCCCCCCCCCCCCCCGGCCAGAAGAGAACCCCGCCGACCCGCCTGTGTCTCCCCACCTCCTCCCTGGGGTGCCGGTGTCCCCCTTCCTGCAGCTCTGGGCACAGATTTAGTTACTTTCAGTCCAGCTGGCATCGAGACACACGCTCTTGTGACTCGGTTTCCAGCCACAGGTCGGGCGTCCCTCATCACGCCGTCACTGGGTCACTGTCTATGTGCCAATGGCCCATCCGATTGGCGCTGAACTGAAAACCTGTGTGGGGGGAGGGGCCCGTGCTCGTGGCTGTGCCGCGCCCCGTGTGTGTCACTGCCGAGGAGAGAGGAAGGGGGGTTGCTCCCCAGGGGGTTTGCACACGCGTCTTGGGGCTTTTGGATGCGGCCGCGGTGGCAGCAGGTGGCCGTGGAAGGCCGTTACAGGAAGTGCAGTCACAGTGTCTTCCGCTCCCCGGGGCGCGCCCACCCCCACAGGCTCGTCTCTCCTTCTTGCCCAACGCCCCCAGTTTGCGTGCCTCCTGACCCGTGTGCTCCTGCCTCCCTCCGAGCGTCTGTGCGCTCAACCTCTCGCGCCAGGGAGCTGCCTGTGCCAGCCCGAGCTGCGCCGATGGGCCGGACGCCGCGTGTCCCCTGCATCCCCCTGGCCTGCTCCGTTTGTCCTTTGTCCGTGGGGCCCTTCAGGGAGGAGGCGCTCCAAGGTGCACTCCCCGGGGCCCTGGCACCAGAGGTGACCTTCATTTCTTGTCTGACAGGTCGTTCGAGCCAATCCTTCGCCTCCTGCCCCAGGGAATCTCCCCCGTCAGCCAGCACTGGGCCACCTGGGCCCTGTACAACCTTGTGTCCGTCTACCGTGAGTAACCTGTGCGCCCTCTGCTCAGACACAGGGACACGCCTGGCCAAGGGCTGAGCTGCCCTCAGGAAGCTTACGAGCCCAGCGGGGAGCCCCAAGGGGCTGGTGCCAGGGCCTGCCTCAGGCACCGCCCCCCAGCACTGGCAGGGTGCACAGCATAGTGGCTGCCCCCACCCTGTCGCCAGGACACGCCTGGCAGGCGAGACGGCCGTCCGTGCGGAGTCCCCAGACGGCTTTCTCAGTGCTCCCTGCACCCATGCGAGCGAGCAGCCCAAACTCCCCGTGCCTTCTGGGGCACAGGCAGGACCACCACCCCTCCACAGAGACCTGACCCCTGAGTGAACGGACGTCCTCCAGGACAGGAGGGAACTGTAAAACGACTCCAACGTATTTCCAGAAGACAGCCCCCCACCCCCCCACCCCCACCGTAGGAGAGTCTCCGCGGTCCTGTGCTCGGTGGCTGTGGGGGAGAGCAGAGACGGGGCACCACGCAGCCCGAGTGTGGCCCCCGGTCCCCTCCCTGACTGGCTGTGTGACCTCACGTGGGTTCTCGGACCTCTCTGAGCCTGGGTCTCCTCCCCTGTGAACCGGGGATAATGGTAACACCCACCCCGTGAGATCGATGTGACCAGAGAACCCACAAAAGACGCGGAGCCCAGGCCCTGGTGCCGCTCCGTCCCGTTCACCGGCAGCGCGGACAAGCCCGTGGGCACGGGGAGCAGACGGCCTGGGTTTGCAGCCGGGCTCTGCTGCTTGCTGTGTGACTTTGGGCGGGTTTCTCAACCGCTCTGTGCCTCGAGTTTCCCATCTGTGAGATGGGACAGTAACAGCACTTACAGCATAAGACTGCTGTGAAGTGAGACATGTCAAGTGCTGAGAACACTCCACGCACGGACCACGTGCGTGTGTAGACCGTCCGACACAGTAGCCTTTTGTATTACTCTCCGAGGTTAGTCCTGTTGCACCTCGGAGAGGCGGCCTAGCGCAGAGGGAAGCCCTGAGCTGGCTGGGACTCCCTGGGGCGAGCCTCTGGAGTGACTTGGGAGGAATGGCTCCGCCTCTCTGGCCCTCAGTCCTTCCGCCTGCAGAATGGAGATAACAAACAGCCCCTGCCGCACAGATCCGCGGGCAGGCCACTGGAATGCCCGTGTGCTCCGTGGGGAGGGGGCCCTGGATCCCAGGCCCTGGAACACGCTCTGTTGGAGCGAACCACGATACTTCCCAGCAGAGAGGCGTCGGGGTTCCACCCTGGCTGGTCCCCAGAGCCCCCTGGCGGTATTTTGTCACTAACCCAATTACGTACAGGTTCCTGGATCTGCGGAATCACAGTACCCAGGGCAGGGCTTAGGAAGCCGTGTTTTTACGAAACTCCTCGGAGAATAGAAGCCACCAGTTTGGCTGATATTTTCCATAGGATGAGCTCTGCAGGAGGAATGCTGCAGCGTACCTAAGTGGGGAAGAGCTTTCCCACGGGTGCACCCCTTGCTTCCCCGAGGGGGACTCGGGTTGGGTGACCGTGGCCCGTCCCGGACGACAGCAGTGCCCTCGCCCAGGCCTGCGCCTTCATCCCACCCGCCCGGAAGGGCAGTCCCAGCAGCGGGGTGGGGACGATTCTGGGCCCTAGGCCGGGAGAAGACCCACCCTGAGCTCCTGCTGTCTGCCCCTGCCCACCCCACAGCCGACAAGTACTGCCCCCTGCTGATCAAAGAAGGCGGGATGCCCCTCCTGAAGAACATGATCAAGACGGCCACGGCGCGGCAGGAGACCAAGGAGATGGCGCGGTGAGCGACGGACGGCAGTGTTGCTGCCGGGGGCCCTGCTTTGGGGGGCTCCCCCTGGGGCACCTCCTAGTTGGGTGTGGAGGTGGGCAGCACTCGGACGTCCAGCTGGGGCCTCCCCGAGTGTCGTCCTGGCCACAGTGTGGCCAGATACCAGGTAACACAGCCCTGGATGGAGTGTCGCTGCCCTCGTCTGTAAGCTTCGTTTTCCCCCGACAAATCCCACCCTGTCATCACGGGGCATCAACACGTCAGGTCAGAATGTTCCATTATTTCCGGCTAAAAGCACTCCAGCTAAAGAGAGGAAACTGTGGGAAAACACGGCCCAGAGGTGAGGCAGGGCAGAGGACGCGTGGCGTCTGAGTGTGTGGGTCCCAGGCCCAGCCGGCGGGCTCATCGCCGCCGCTGGGGGTGGCTGCCACCGCCGAGGCTGAAACATCCCCGGTTCCGGTCTCCCCGAGATCAGCTCGCAGGTGACTCGGGGGTGCCGCGCCGCGGTCGCTGCGAGGGCCGTGCTGCACCTCAGCCCGCCCCAGTTCTGCACGGGGCGCGCAGTGCTGGCGTGGAGGAGGGGCCTGGTGCTCGGAGGCTCCCAAGACGCCGCTGGGCTGGGGCGCGTCGGCTGTCTCCGCGGTTATTTTTGGCAAAAGGCACTGCTTAAACATTGAGGGACAGATTTGTCTGAGTTTGAGAACGGTAACATGAGTGGTTCTCACACTTAATCTCCCTAAAGGACCGTCGGGAAAGACCGTTAGGATTGCACAGGCCCGCCATAGACTTCCTGTCCCAGCAGGTGTGGGGGCTGGGCCTGGGAACGTGCATGGTGGGCAGGGCTCCCAGGAGCTTTGAGAGGCAGGGGGTTAAGGTGGACCCATACCCTGCCCCCGTTACCGTGAGCATCTCGGTAAGACCCGAGGCGTGCCTCTGAGCTGGCCTGCCCGGCGGCAGGTGTGAAGGACACAGGGCACTTAGGAGCAGTCGCTGCAGCTGGTCGCAGCTGCTGTCCCACGCCAGCGCCCCTTCCTGACACTCCTCGGGGCACACAGAGGCTGCAGGGACCACCGACACACACCGCCCCTCTGGCCCCGCCAACCAACGCAGGGGCTGAGTGTTGGATGGGGGGGCATGCGGGGCCGGGGCGGCACCAGCCAGCAGTGGGGCAGCAGCTCCCAAGGGCCAGACTGCAGGGGGCGGAGGAGAGACCCAGCCGGAACGGCGGTTCCCAGACACGGCAGGGTGTGGGGGCCCTGTGCAGTCTGGGGTGCGGTCGGTTTGGGGGCCGTTAGGAGACTTCCTTCAGGGAAGGAAGAGGCTTTTGTGTGCAGGGAAAGATGAGGAAGGAAGGCAGTGCTGAAGGAAAGGTCAGAGGGGTTCGGAGGAACCGCTAACCACAGACGCCCCGAGGCCGAGAGGTGGGGAGGGCGGGGCATAGGGAGGAAGGCAGGGATGACTGGGTGCCGGTGGAATTCACGGCCACAGGCACCACTTCCTGGGTGCCACGCACAGGCCGGCCACCCTGCCGGCCGCTCGTGCTCACCCTCGCGGTCAGCAGCGCAGTTACCGTTTGCTGACACGTGCGGCGGCCTCCGCCCTCCGCCCTCCGCCGCGGGGAGGGACGTGGCCCGCCCGCCCAAGCCCTCCTTCCGACGCTCGCTCTCCCGTTGTCTGCAGAAAGGTGATCGAGCACTGCGGGAACTTTAAAGAGGAGAACATGGACACGTCCAGATAGAGGCCTCCGCCCGTGGCCGCCAAGCTCTGGACCCCGCGGCCGGTGGGCGGCGCTCCGCGGCAGCGCGGCTGGCAGACCCCGCCCCCACCCGGGAGCCTGCCGCTGGACGAAGGGACACAGGGGAACTTTTGCACAACTGACGCTTTTCCTTAATTAGTGAGATATATATATTATATATATATTATTTTTCTTTTGGTTAGGAAGTGTGAAGTTTTGTGTATATGATTTCTGTAAAAAAAACAAAAACACTCCCCGAGCCCTCGCAGCTTCCTGGGCCGTTCCCCAGCCCCACTCGGCAAAGCCTTCACCGCCGCCGTCCTCCTCCTCCCGGTGACCACGTGCCTCCGACGTGTGAGTGTCCGGTCCTTTCCCAGTGGTCTCCGGCCCTGGCCTCGCTTCCCCGGGGGAGACGCAGCAGGCTCCTCTCGGCCCGCTCCAGCGCCCTGACCCACCCACCCAGCCTGAGAGCCCCAGCCGGGCTCCTGGGGGCGGCTGACGGGGTTTAGGGATTAAAACCCACCCCGGAGCCCCCTAAACGCCTTGGTGCTCCCAGCGGTGGACCGTCTGGGGCAAAGAAGTGAGCCGTGCCCAGGCCCAGGCAGCCCGGGCCCCGGAGGTCCCTCGCTGAGTAGGGCTCAGGCCCGGCTGCTCTCCGGCCGGGCCCGCCTGAGGCCGAGCTGCTATGGAGGCCGCCTCCCGGTCTCCCGCCAGGTCCCAGGCCGCGGGAGGCCCCCGTCTGGGCTCAGCCACTGCCCCTGCTGCCAAACCCACCAGAGCCCGCCCCAGCCCTGGAAGCCAGCCAGCACCTTCTGGGACCGGGGGCTTGCTCCCTCCCTCCCGGCCCTTCGTCTGCCCACAGCACCCAAGGTGCTCAGGCACCCCACCAGCAGAACTGAGCCCGCCTGCCCCGCCGCCCCCAGGACCCCACGGCTCCCAGGCAGGAGCTCCCCGCGCTGACCTTCCCGGCAGCGACAGGCAGACGCCTCCCGGCCAGTCCTTGGCACCTTCTGCCGCGGACACCCTCCTGCCCCGCCCCGGGCCGTACCTTGGAAACCCCTGAGCTGGGTGTCGAGCCCGGGTGCGTCAGCGTCTCTGTGCTCCCTCGCCGTAACTCCGACCTGCTGCCCTTGTGGGGCAGACGGGCAGGGCGAGGAAGCCCCTCTGGAATGAGGGGCCTGGGGGCCGGCCTGGCTCTGCAGGCAGGCCTTGGGGCACGGCTGTTCTTCCCTCCTCCTGCCCTGGGCCCGTTCTGAGATTCTCCTAGCATTTCTGCCTCTGCGCAGAACCGGCTGGAGGAGTGGCCCAGGGAGCAGGCCCTGGCCTCTTTCTCCTGTAGTCATTCCCTCCCAGGCCTGGGAAGAGGCAGCTGCCCTGCCTTCCCCCAGCTCGGCAGATGGGCCGCAGCTGGCCCGCCCTCCCATGCCCAGGTGGCCTGAGCCAGCCACCCCCCGCCCCCACCCCCCAGGCCAAGCTCACATCGCTTTGCTTTACCATCTGGGGTCTGGGTAAATGTCTGTACTTCGGGGTATCACAGAAATACATTTTTGTGCAAAGTGGATAAAAGCAGAGTGTCTTTTTTTGTGTGTGGAAGGATGGGGGTCAGAAGAGCGGCCACATTCTCCCTGCACCCACGTGCGCAGACTGCGGGTACAGCTGCCAACAGGCCCGCCCAGCCGCTGCCCGGGCTGGCTCGGTCTGGTGGTAGGGCATTGGCGGGTGTGAGGTTATGACCCAGCGTGCCTCGGGCAGGGGGAAGGGAGCCCAGAGATGCACCTTCTGTGGCCCGAGGGAGTGTGTAGGGGGTCGGGGAGAGGAAGAGCCCTCTCGGAGGTCAGAAGGTCAGAGACAGCTCGGCATTCCTGACACAGTGAGGGAGGCGCCTCCCGGAGGAGAGGAGGCTTGGGAGCTGAGCCCAGTGAACAGAGGAGGCCGCCAGGCGGCGCTGTGCGGGGCCCACGGAAAGGGCTTCTGGACAGAGGGCCCCTCCAGGAGAACCGTGAAGCAGCTGGTGTGGCCACAGCCGAGTAAAGGAACGAGGCGTGCACAGAAGTCACTGGGGCCAGACCAGGAGGCCACCGGACTCTGGTCGTGCCTGGGACGGTCCTGGTTTATACCTGTTGCCCCTGCGCAGCCATCGACAATGTCCTGGGCACCCCCGAGATACCCGCGAGGCTGCACCCAGCTCGGGAGGACTGCTCCCCGGAGAACAGTCCGGTGCAGGAGTGTGCCCGGGGCCCAGAGATAAAGGTGCTCCCCTCGCCCTGGCTGGTGTGGTTCAGTGGGCTGGGTGTGTCCCACAAAAGTCGCCAGTTCAATTCCCGGTCAGGGCACATGTCTGGGTGGCGGGCCAGGCCCCCAGCTGGGGTGTGTGCAAGGGGCAGCCACACATGGATGTTTCTCTCCCTCCCTTTCTCCCTCTCTTCTCCTCTCTCTAAGAAGTAAATAAAATCATTTTTTAAAAAAAAAAATGCTCTCTTCAACCAAATTTTAGCCACGCTCCTCTGAGCCCTCTGCTCAACTAGGCCTCAACCTTGACCTATAAAAACTACAGCAGGCTCTCAGCTCATATTAAAGGAGTCAAACAAACACGAATATGGTTTCTCAGGGCTCCAGGTGGCGTCCCCGGGGTGACCCCAGCCCCTCCTGAAGCACCCAAGAGAGCTCCAGGCTGCTAAAAGAATGGGCTGTTTTGGCCACCACCTGAGGACAGGCCCCACACACCACCCTGTCACAGAGCATTCACTAAAAAGGGCTTCCAGTCCCGACTCCTTCCTCTGTCCCTCTGAATGGTTTTGGTGTCTTTTGCTACCGAGCAGTATCTTCCTGAAGGACCTGAGAGCCGTCCCTTTGAAATGCAATCCTCAGGAAGGACGGGCCTGCCGCCCAGGCGCTGTGGGGCACAGAAGCCTACCCTCACTGGCCGCCAACTCCGGACACAGTGGGTCTGAGGAGGCCGACGCTCCCCAGCCCTTTGTGCCGACCCACTTCCCCGGGTCTGCTCAAGCGCCCGCCAGCTCCCTCTTCAAAACCCCGGTCACCGATCGCTTCTGGTCTCTTGGCTAAAATCAAGGGCAGCGTCTGCTCTTTTTACTTTTATTGTTCATTGTGTGCCCACCACCCACAGTCAAATCATCTTCTGTCACCAATATTTGGCCCCTTTTCCCTTTACTGCCCGCCCCACCCCCAGTGCCTGTGCCTGTCAGTGAGTAACGCCCAGTCACCTCTGTACAAACTAAAGTGGCACTTGGTTCACTCTGGGCCCCTTGCCCGGCCACCACAGTATATTACTGATTAAAACCTGCCCGAACCCCTGTAACTAGTGTCCGGCTTTGTTTCTCTGTGACCCCAGCGCAGTCAGCCATCAGAGCGTCAGGATTTTTTAAGTGGATCACAAGCTAGCGTTCCCCCCACTCAGCTAAGCCACACCGCACAGCAGTAATCGAGGCTGAGTTGAGTGGCATGCTGACTGCTGATTGCTGACCGGTGTGGCTCATTTGTTCGGGTTTCATCCTGCAAAGCAAAAGTCTGCTGGTCGGAAGCCCAGTCCGGGCACATGCCTGGGTTGTAGGTTCGGTCCCCGGGTTGGGGTGCATACAAGAGGCAACTGATCGCTGTTTCTCTCTTTCATTGCTGTTTCTCTCTCTTTCTCCTTCCCTTCTCCTCTCTCTAAAAATAAAGAAATAAAATCTTTTTTAAAAAAGACTGAGTAGTAAGTGACAGACACCCAACTCAAAGACCCTACCCAGGTTACTCAAAAGTGGGAGGGAACTCATCAACTAATGCAGCTGGGGAACCTAGAGCTAATACCACCTTCAGGCATAGCTGGATCTAGGGGCCCAGACAATGTTAAGGCTGTCTCTCATACCCTCTTCAGTGCTGCTTCCCTGTGTCTCTTTATAAAATGTCCTCATCCTCTCCTGCCACAGTCTCTCTCTGCATTGCCCTTATACCTGATTTCTGCTTGAAATCCAAAAGCACGCCCCTTTCTCTCCCAGCAGCTGTACAGTAGTCGCACGAAATTTTGGCTCTGCCGAGTCACATGCCCACCTATGAGGACCAATCCTTGGGGACAATGATATAGGGAACTGGTCTGGCCTTCTGGAGCAGGGATGTAGACTTATTTTCACCGGGGGCCACATCAGCCTCGTGGTTGCCTTCAAAGGGCTGAATGTAATTTCTACTCCTTCACTCTTTTTTTTTTTTTTAAGATTTTATTTATTTATTTTTTTTTTTTTAGGGAGGGAAGGGAGGGAGAAAGAGAGAGAGAGAGAGAGAGAGAGAGAGAGAGAGAAACATCAATGTGCGGTTGCTGGGGGTTATGGCCTGCAACCCAGGAATGTACCCTGGCTGGGAATTGAACCTGGGACACTTTGGTTCCCAGCCCGCACTCAATCCACTGAGCTACGCCAGCCAGGGCTCCTTCACTCTTAAGGGGTAGTTTCAACTCCTTAAGAGTGAAGGAGTAGTTACATTTACACAGTCCTAAAGTCATTTTGGCCCGTGGTGAAAATGAGTTTGACACCCCTGTTCTAGAGTCATGTGCCCACAGTGGCTTCCCACCACCCTGTGGAGGGAGGGACCAGGCCGTTCACAACCACATGGACTGGGGAAGAGTCAGTTCCCCAATGGAGAGAGGAACAGCAAGAGCTGACGAAAATAAGAGGTGTCCAAAGAGGATTACTGCAGGAGCTGGGGTGGGGGCAGTCTGATGCAGGGGAAAGGCAGAGCTGAAGAAGGAGGTGCTGGGGGCACAGTTGGAGTTGGAACCTTGAATGACAAAGGCTCAGGCCCCGCCAGTCCGCCTGGCAGGGTGTAGGTGTGGGCTTAGACAGTCCTGTGCTGGACAGTGTATTTCCATTATCCAGTCTTCCCAGCCACCTTGCGAGGGGATGCTATTACCATCTCTGTTACATAAACAGAAACCAGAGCTCGGAGGAGTTCAGTGATTTGCCCAGGCTCACGCAGATAGGAAGGGGCAGTGCTGGCATTTCTGACCCTGACCCAAATCGGGCCCCTCATAGCCAGAATCCACACCACGGACCTCCACTTTGCTCTCCTCCCGTTTACAATGTCTGATCATTAATAATGTAGCAAGGAGGTAAGAATGTCACCAATGAGCAACCTTGGGCGAGTGCTGTCCCTCTGAGTTATCACATCCTTGAACCGCGCACAATTCCGCAGCAGGGAATCAAAACAAACACCTGGATATTTGAAGCGCCCACGGAGCGGTACGCATGCGCGAGGCTGTGGGGTTGCGGAGAGGGGTGGAAGCTCAGTGGGGCGGGATCGAGACTCGCCACTGCTCCAGCTTCCGAAAGTTACCTGTGTGGTAAGGACTGCGGGTGGGGGTGGTTACCGGCTACGCACGCGCGCCGGCCACGCCCTCAGCCTGTTCAGGCACCTGTTGGCTCGAGGGCCTACTCGGCCGCAGCTGTCACCCAATAGGCGGCCTCTCTGTCCCAATATGGCCCCGCCCACCTCCAACATCCGCCAATCCCCGGTGAGCCGCGGTCCCTCTCCTGGGAGGGCCCGCCCCTCTAAGCGCTTCTTCCGGGTGGGGCCCCGGGCCGAGGCTATGGCGCCCTGGGCGCTCCTCAGCCCTGGGGTCCTGGTACGGACCGGGCACACTGTGCTGACCTGGGGGATCACGCTGGTGCTCTTCCTGCACGACACCGGTGAGCCGGACCCCGCGCCACCCCGGACCCACCCGATCCCCCGTGGTTCCCGAGACGTTTGAGTCTCTCTGGGTCCCCTGCCCAAGCTTCAGAGACCCTGGGATTCAACCCATCTCCGCCAGCCCCTGAGGCCCCTTCCCCATTTGTCATTGCAAGAGCTTTCCACCGAATACCCAGTCAATCCCTAATTAATCCCAGCATCTTCCCGACCTCTGCCAGATGCCCTGTCCTCCCCAGGACCCATGCGATGGACACCAGGTCTGATGACAGACTCAAGCCCCCATCTCCCCTGATCCAAGGACCCATCCGCTCCTTCCTGGGAATTGACTCCCGACCGTCCCTCCGTGAGATCAAATAGATCAAGGACTGGCGTCACGCCCAGCCCTCTGGCCACTAGCTGCCCAAGTGCGGGCTCCCCATTCTCAGGCAAGAGAACACCTAACAGGGGAGTGGCCTGTCCTCCACGTACGTCCCCATCCTTGCTTCTCGTCCCAGCAGTCCCCATTCACCCCACCAACCCTCCCCCACTCCCATCACCTCTTTAGTCGCCACAGGCTGCCTCCAGCACAAGCTGTCACCTTCCCCCCCCTCACTCTCACCCTCGGCAGCCCCCCACATCTCCCTCCGTGCTTCAGCCTCAGACTTCTCAGACCCTGAGGTGGGAGTGTTCTCACTTTCCCCCTAAGACTTTCTCAAGTCTCCTCCCTGGTCTTTGCCCTTTAGCCTAAAAACCTGTTCGGTCTCCCCATAGAAGGGAATCCCCAACCCCCCACCTCTGCTCCCTTTGGCAATCAAGGGGTGCCATGGTTGTTTGCTCTGCTGTCTGGCTGTCTCCCACCCTGCACCCCTTAGCTTCTGCACCCCCGCCCCACCCCCACCAACCCTCAGTCGCCTCCGTGGGCTGGACCCTTCCCAGCCTGGGCTGCCTTTGTGGCCCTCTTTGCAGCATCTAAGCATCCAAGCCTGCCGGCCCCACCGTCCTGTGTCTCTGTCCCACGGGCATCTCAGACCTGGTGGAGCCAGAGGCGGGGACCCCTCCTTCCTCTCCCCCACATCCGGTCAGGCCTGGTCCCTTCACCCCCGTACCCTCATCTGTCCATGCCCTGTCCACTCATCCTACCTGTGCCCCGGTCCAGCCATCTTCCTCTCCCTCCTGGGGAGCCCTCTGTGCCCCGAGGCTTGCGCTCTGATCCATCTTCTCTCCATCGGGAAGGTTTCCAGAAACAGGTCTGACCCTGTACCCTTCCGTGATTCCCCGCTGCCCCCCAGAGAGTACAGATGAACTTTTTTTTGGGAGGGGGGCTGGTCCTGAACTTCTGTACCTTATGCAGCAGATACATCTGACCACTCACCAAAACCTGTCTCCAGGCCTTACCAAAACCTGTCTCTAGGCCTTTGCTCAGCCAGGGACACACTCCCCACCTCCAGCTGCACCCGCCCCCAAATGCACCTTCCCCCACACACCCCCTTGTTCAGCCCAGCCAGGCCTCACCGTCCTCCTCTGGCCTCCCCAGCGCTGCGGCAGTGGGAAGAACAGGGGGAGCTGCTCCTGCCCCTCACCTTCCTGCTCCTCGTGCTGGGCTCCCTGCTGCTCTACCTGGCCGTGTCGCTCATGGACCCCGGCTACGTGAACGTCCAGCCCCAGCCCCAGGTAACCAGGGGGCCCCTGGGGACCTGAACCTCTCTCTCCTCCTACCAACATGGGATCTTAGGACCAGTAACAGTCTCATTCCAGGCTCCGCGGGGAGAGCTTTTCTGGGGCATCTCAGTGCATCCTCTTGCCAGCCCTAGAGCCCCATCCAACAGTGAGGACATGGCCAAGGCCCAGAGAGGGTGTGCAACTGGCAAAGGTCACACAGTCTGGCTCGGTCCAGGGCATTGTGATCTCTCTGCTCTACCACCTCCATTATACATGGGATGGGCCCCAAGATGTTCCTACCCGTACCATCTGCCTCCCAAGGGGCCCTATCTTATGCTCTGCCCCCCGTTTTCAGGAGGAGGCCAAGGAGGAGCAGACAGCCATGGTCCCTCAGGTGGTGCCCCTCCGACGCTGCAGATACTGCATGGTGCTGGTGGGTGATGTGGGGACTTCCTGGGGTGGGTCACGGGCAAGGCTGAGACTCTCGGACCTCCCCCTCCCCCTGTGCCTTGGCCACACCTGTCCAGGAAGGCCTCCCGGATTGGGGCCCAGGCTCCTGCCCTCATCCCTTCCCCCACTGTTGGGGCCAGAGGGGAGCTGGCGTCGAGCCCGCCTCCCTGCCTGCCCACAGCAGCCCCTGCGGGCCCGACACTGCAGGGAGTGCCGTCGCTGCGTCCGCCGCTATGACCACCACTGCCCGTGGATGGAGAACTGCGTGGGGGAGCGCAACCACCCGCTCTTCGTGGCCTACCTGGCGCTGCAGCTGGTGGTGCTTGTGTGGGGCCTGTACCTGGCATGGTGGGTCCCACCGCTGCCCTGGTGAGGGTGGGCGGGGGCAGGCTGCACGTGCCCACAGGCGTGTGCAGCCGGGGCTCCCTCTGCAAGGGTCTCAGACCCTCGTCCACGTGGCCTGACCCTCTGGGCTCCCCGAACTCTGGGCCCCCATCCCTGTGCTGCCCTGCAGGTCCGGCCTCCGGTTCTTCCAGCCCTGGGGCCTGTGGCTGCGGTCCAGCGGGCTCCTGTTCGCCACCTTCCTGCTGCTCTCCCTCCTCTCCGTGGTGGCCGGCCTGCTCCTGGTCTCACACCTCTACCTGGTGGCCACCAACACCACCACCTGGGAGTTCGTCTCCTCGCACCGCATTGCCTACCTCCGCCAGCGCCCCGGCAACCCCTTCGACCACGGCCTGACCCGCAACCTCGCCCACTTCTTCTGTGGATGGCCCTCGGGGTCCTGGGAGGCCCTCTGGGCCGAGGAGGAGGAGGAGGAGGGTGAGGGCAGCAGCCAGGCTGTTTAGGGTCACAGGAGGCAGAGCCACCATCTTGTGCCTGAAAACCAGAGGGCTGACCCCGAGCGCCCAGGGCTCCTCACTGCCGCCCTGGCCTCCAGCCTCAAAGCAGAGTGAACAAACGGCAAACCCTGCCTGTGGGGGGCGCTGTGCCTCCAGAGGGGAAGGGGAGGAGGAGGGCCTGTGTGGGGCCAGGGCACCCGCGCCAGGCTTCTGAGAGCTCCCCCCGACCCCTAAGCCAGAATGTCTCCAGCGTGTAGTTTTATACATTTAATAACCCATTAAGCAAGTCAAGTATTAAAAAAAACAAACCAAACCACTCCTCGCTGTGCCACCCTTTCTGGCCCAGGTCTGGCTGGGAGGCAGAGGAGGGGCAGGTGGCGGGGAGGGGACCGCTCTGCCCAGCCCCACGCAGCCCCAGGGCCCCGGCCCGAGTCCCAAGGGCCAGTGAATACCGGGCAAGGCCTGGGCCTCCTGGGCAGGGCGCACAGCCGGGCAGACCGGTGGGCAAGGGAGGCCCTAACCGTCTGGGTGGCACTGGGACACACGGGGGGGCAGGGACGCGGGAGAGGCCCCTCAGGGCTCCAGGAACCGCTCGGACACAAAGTCGAAGTCCCGGAAGGCGGCCTGCTGGCGGGCAGTGAGGGGGCTGCGGGGGTCGGGCGGAGTCAGGGCGGGCGGCAGCCCCGTGAACTCGCCCTCGAAGTAGCGCAGGTCCGTGGGGCCGCAGAGCGTGGGCGCGAAGGGGGGCTGCACGGCGCGGGCGAGCAGGGCCTGCCAGTCGGTGGTCTGGGGACGAGGGCAGAGACGCCTGAGGCCACAAAAACGACTGCCCGGTGGTCTCTCGACCCCTCCCACCGTGCCAGGCCACGGGGACCGCCGCGGCCGCGGCCACTCACCCTGAAGAAAGGCTGCGCCTTGATCTCCTCGGCATCCTGCTCGCCCGCCCCCAGGCGCTGCTCCGGGCACTTCTGGAGGAGCTGGACAGGACGGGTGCTCACCGCGGGCACTCGGCCCGGGCTCTGCCGCCTCCCCGGGGCCCCCCACGAGCCACGGGGCCCCAGAGACGACCGGTGACCACCAGCCTGTGCGCTGGGAGCGGCCGCCCAGCCCAGCCCTGGACCCTGCAGTGATTAGCTTCCCCTTTTTATAAATAAAGTTTTTAAAAATCCTCATCAAAGGATATTGTTCAATGATTTTCAGAGAGAGAGGAAGGGCGAGAGAGAAATATTGACCCATCCCCTTCCATACATGCCCTGACCAGGAATCAAAGCCGAAACCTAGCTATGCACCCTGACCGGGAACCAAAGCCGCAGCCTTCTGGCGTAGGGGACAGCGCTGCAGCCCACCGAGCGCCCCGGCGGGAACAGCGGTTACCTTCTGAATGAGCTCGAGCCCTTGCGCCGACAGGAAGCGGGGGTACGGAGCGTCCGCGTTGACGATGCAGTCGAACACCTCCTCCTCGGTGTCCCCCGGGAACGGGCACTGCGGGAGGGGGGCGCAGCAGGGTGCGTGGGCCGCCCCTTCCCCACCCCGACCTGCGGGCCGCAGCAGCCCAGGTGCAGCACTCACCTCGCCCACCAGCATCTCATACAGCAGCACGCCCAGCCCCCACCAGTCCACGGCCCGCGTGTAGGCCTCCTGGGTCAGCACCTCGGGGGCCAGGAACTCCGGGGTGCCGCAGAAGGTGCTGGTCCGATCCCCAAAGCCGATCCCTGCAAACCCACAGCCACACCAGTGCCGGCTCAGTGTGCCTGGCCCACGGTGACCTCCGTGGTCGTGAGAACCAACAGCCAACCCTTCTGTCCCCACGCCCCGAATCTGTGCCAAGCCCTGCCCCCGACTCTCGGAGGTGGGGATGGTTGTTATGCCATCTGGGGGAGGAGGGAGCTGAGTCCCAGCCAAGCTCACATGTCAAGGTCACAGAGAAAGCGGAACCGAGGGCCTTCTCCCAGCTCTGAGCACAGGCTCTCCCTTGCGCCAAGGGCAAGCTGGGCTCTTTAAGAGCTTGTAGGGCTGGGAAGGAAGCACCCGTGTGTCCAGCTGGTCCCTAGAATGAGGGTGGCGGTGGGGAGGTTTCCCAGGAGACGCCTGCTGGCCTGGGCTGGGTGAGGAAGGCTGGAGGACACAGGGTCCCGGACCGGGGACACCCACCTTCTTTACACAGCCCGAAGTCCGCGATCTTCAGGAAACCCTGGGCATCCAGCAGGAGGTTATCCAGCTTCAGGTCCCTGCGGGGGACGGGGGCAGGTCGAGGGGACCCCTGGGACAGCCGCCCGGGAAGAGGCGGGGCAGCATCTGCTCCCTCACCACTCCCCCTGCACCGCGGGGCCAGGTTACCTGTAAATGATCTTCTTCTCATGTAAGAACTGCAGCCCCAGGACCACACAGGCCAGGTAGAACCTGGAGGGGATGTAGGGGGGGCTCAGGCCCGGGGCTGTGGGGGGGAGGGCAGGGGACCACAAGGATGGCCGAGGCCGGGGGACCCTCAGCTTTCCCCGCCCGAGTCGGATGGGGGACGAGCCGCGCTCTGCCAGGGCTGAGTGTCCTGCAGGGAACAGCCCCGAGACCATCCCAAGGTCGCTGCTGGCCAACAGCACACCCTTCCTGGGAACTTGGACGGTGCCAGGGACGGTGCCCAGCTCTCACACCCTTTTCTCCCTGCCTGCTCCCGGCAGCCGGCATGACTGCCTTCCACCTGAGCACCTGAGACTCCAGGCGAGTGACATGCCTGGGGTCACACGGCTAGTGGCAGAGCGGATGAGCCCAGACGCCAGCGCCTGCTCTCCGACGGACGAGAAGCGACTCCGGCTGCCGGTCACTGGCTGCTCCCTGGCCCCTGGGCTCCGTGAGCCATAAATACTGTGCTCAAGTACGCAACAAGCCTCCGGGACAGTTATTATGAAGCCAACTCATAGCTACACACACTGACGCTCAGAGTCCCAAGTGCTGCGAGAGTCGATAAAAAGAACGTGAACCAAGGCCTCCCGGACACCCTGCTCTTTGCCAATGGGTGCCCGGAGGAAGCAGGGCGGGGGGCCCGGGTGTGGGGACAAGGGGAGGCTTGTTGGGAGAGGCAGACACGAGGAACGGAGACCCACCGGGCCTGGGGCTCCGGGAAAACGTCCTCGTGGATCTGCATCATGAGGTCCCCACCCGGCGCAAACTCCGTCACGAAGCAGGCGTGGCTGGCGGTCTGGAAGCAGGCGAGGAGCGACAGCAGGAAGGGGTGCCCCATGCGGCCCACGGCCTCCAGGATCCGCTTCTCGCAGTACAGGCTGCAGGGAGCGTGGGCTTCAGAGGGAAGGCAAACCTCCTCCCGGTTCCGCCCTGCCGCCCCCCGGGACACCCCTGGCTCAGCGCGCAGAGTGAAGGTTTCTGCGTGTCGGGGGCTCACGTGGATGAGCCTTTAACCTGCACACCCACCGCTGTCCCATTTCACAGGCGAGGAAACTGAGGCGCAGAGATGAGAGGGGACCTGCCCAAGGGCACCCCATTAACGGCGGGTGCTAAGAAGAGAACCCAGGCCTGGCTGGGCCCAGAGAGTCGCCACTTGGAAGCCCCAGGAACCTCCTGGCGCCAAGAGCCCAGGCCAGCCTTCCCGGGGGCCCCCTCCAGGCCAGGTGTCCCCCCGGCTAGGGTCACCGCACACCTCTCCATCTCGTCCCGGCTCAGCACCTCCTGCTTCTTCAGCGCTTTGATGGCGTAGTATTTCCCCGTCCCCTTGAACTGCACCAGCAGGACCTGGGGGGGCAGAGAGAGGCTGGGCTCCAGTGGGCAGCACAGGGGAGCCTTTACACACCCCCACCCACTATCCGACGACCACGGTGCCCTCCCAGCTCGTGTGCCGAGGGCTGCCCTCCCTCTCCACCGCACCCTCCTCCGTCCACTACCTTCCCGAAGTGTCCCCGGCCCAGCACGGCCAAGCAGCGGAAGTCCTGGAGCCGGGGCGGTTTCCTGCAAGAGAGGGGGCGGCACAGGAAGCCCCCTGGGACGAGGGCTGGGCCTCCACCACGAGCTGCTCCCAACCCTCTCCGGCCGGTCCGGCCTGCCCCCACGAGCAGGCCCGGAGAGCCTGGGTGGGGCTCCTAGGACAGCAGGTGCCTGGAGTCCGGCGTACAGCTGCAGCTCCATAATGCTGGCTCAGCCCTGGCTGGGCAGTTCCGTGGGTTAGAGCGCCACGCTGATCCGCCCAAGTTGCAGATTCCCCGATCGGGGCACGTACAAGAATTAACCAGTGAGTGTGTAAATACGTGGAACAACAAATCAATGTTTCTCTCTCTCTCTCTGACATCAATCAATAAAAATCTTTAATGATGATGATGATAATAATAATAATAATAATAATGTTGGTTCAGAGAGTCAGAACCTGAGGGCAACCCAGTGAGTCTGCCCAGCAGCGCGGGGCGATGTGGGAATGGATACCCGAACCCCCGATCGAGCAGACAATGTCTCAGACAGGAGGGTGAGCCCGGCAAGGGTACCTGACGGCTGAGGCTGGCGGTGCCGGCCGGGGTCGGGTCCTGGGCTCCATGTGGGGGCGTTTGGTGCGCTGTGAGGGCAGAGGGGCTCAGGGCAGGGCTGGGCTGCCTTCCTCTCTCCCTCCGGCCCGGCCGCCCCCAGCCCAGCACCCCCAGGGCCAGCAGCCCCCCCTCACCGGCGTCTCCTCGAGGGCTGGCTCCCGGGGCAGGTAGAGGCGCGGGGGCTTGGGGGGGGGACTCATCTCGTCTCCCAAGGGGGTCTTCTTGGGTGGGACATTACTGTGAGGAGGAAGCAGACATGGGGTGGGGCACAGGCAGATGGAATAGCTGTGGTGGGGGGAGGGGGGGGACACACAGCCGTGCGGAGAGAGAGGGTGAGAAGGGGAGCAACAGGGACGGACAGACAGACACCGACAGCCCCCCGGAGAGGCAGACCACAGAGCCGCAGGCGGTCTGGGGTGAGGCGGCTCCTCACCTGGGAGAGGCAGGGGAGGCGGCCCCCCGAGGTGTGGCCGGGGTCTGGGGGCACCCTTTGGGAGGGCTGATCGTGCTCGGGGAGCTGCAGGGGGGCAGCAGGTTCATGACCAAGCGCCCCCAGGCTGCCATGCTGAGGTTCATCTGGGAAGCCCTCAGGAAGTCCTGACCTGGAACAAAGCGGGGTTCAGTCCCGGGGCCCCCCCGACACCCCTGCCCTCTCCCCTACACGCACCGTCCTCTCCTGTCCATACCCCTGCGCTTCGAGAAAATCCGTTTCTGCCTCTGCAGCCGGGGCCTCCTCTCAATGACAGGGTCGCAGAAGGTTACCTGTGGGGGCAGAGGGCGGGGCTGAAGGCCAGTCCCCTCCCGCCCCGCCTGCCGTGGGCACCCCCCCCACCCCGGCTCCAGGGTCCCAGCCTGAGCCCCCAGCGTCAACAGTGCAAGAGCCAGAAGGGCCCAGAGAGATGGATTCCGCGTCTTCATCGGAAACAGTGGGGAAACTGAGGCCCAGAGAAGCGAGGCACTTGTCCAGGCTCACGCATGGAGCAGGATGGTCAGGACAACGGCTCAGGCTTCCAGAGTCCCAGGAGGCTTGCAGAGTGGCCTGGGGATCTGTTCCGGGAGCCCCCCTCCCTCCGGGTCCCCATTTCCACTCCTCTGCTCGGAGCGGAGGGCGGGGTAACACAGTCTCCAAGGCTGCCCTAGCTCTGATGGAGCCAAGGAGCCCACAAGGTCAGAAGGCAGGGGTCAGCGGGCACCTGGGCAAAGAGCAGCCCCTGGGGCACCAGGCTGAGGGTCAGCTGGTGACAGGCATTGTCCAGGAAGTCCTCCAGCCGCAGGAAGGCCACGCCGCACAGCTGTCGCCAGTCCCGCCAGCGCACCCCGACCTCCAGCTCTCGGGCCTGCGTCAGAAAGGTCAGGCTGGAGACGGGGCGTGATGCCAGCCTCTGCCCGGCTGGCCTTCCGCCACGCATCCCGAGGTCACCCCCGGCCTCACAAGGGCCAGCCTCACCCGCTCCAGGGGGATGACAAAGGTCTGGTCCCAGGACTGCCTGGCCACCGGCCCCCAACCCGTCTGGCCCACGGGACGATTGTCCACCTTCAGCACGGCCAGCACCTCACCTGCAGGGCCAGAACCAGGGCTCAGGGCAGGCCGGGACCGGGGGTCCTTTGCTTCCCCCCACAACTCCCTGCAGCCCCCTACTCACTGGCCAGCTCGCCTCCGCCACGCTGCTGCCTGGTCCTGCCCCGAAGCCAGCCCGGCGAGGGGCTCCCGGCTAGCGCAGCCACGGGGGACCGGCCGGGCACAGCTGTCAGCAGCTGCTCACAGCCCAGGAGGCGGACCTGCAGCGTCCCTGTGAGAGCACGGGGGGAGGGGGAGATGTCGTCAGGTGCCATCCTCCCAAGGCCACCACCAGTGGGTCCCTGGAGCCTGAGAAAGGCTCCCTTCTCCAGGAGACGACTGAGCCACAGCCTACCCACGGGAGGCCTTTGCTGCTTCTGCCACCCTCCGTGCGGACCGGCCGCCCCGCCCCTCCCAAGCTTGGACCATGAGGTGGGGGCAGCAGGGACCCACAGGCAAAGGAGCGAGACTCAGACCTCAGCCAGGCCGCATGGAGCCACCGTGTGTTGCGCCGTGCTGCCCCAGGTGCAGGACCCGGGGTGGGGGAGGGGCCCGAGGCACCAATGAGAGCTTGGGGAGCAGGAAGCCTGGCTGCCCGTCCTCCTCAGGCCCAGTCTCCCCATCTGTCCAGAGGCCATGAGCCCCGGCTCCGTCCCACCTCCCACAAGGGGTACAAAGAGTGTCTGCCCAGCAAGGGGACTCATGTTTAGGGCCGCTAGACTTTGTCCCTCAAAGGGGAGAAGAAGCAGCAGGACACCAGCCCTTTCTGAGGAAATAAACGGGGCCGAGGAGCACCCTTCAGAGTCCAGGCCTGCGGGGGTTACTCGCTGAGGGACCTTGTCCAAAGGCAGCGGCCCGGGTTGGAGAGGATTCTCTTGGGAAGCACAGGGAACGAAGGTGTTGGGCCAGGACGCGGGATATGCAGGGGCCCCGAGCAGCTCACTTCGAGGCCTCTAACACACCATTTCCCCGGCCCTTCTCGGCTCGTCCATCTGGCCAAACCCCGCACGCTCTTCGAGGCTGAGCTCAGACACCGTCTCCTCCAGCAAGTGTTCCTGACTCCCCGGGGCCAGGGGAGGGGCCCACCCAGCCCCTGAACCTCCCCTTCTCAGCTCGGCTTGCAGGGGGATCACCCTGTGTGCCCCGCCTCGCCCCCGCACCATCCCTGAGCAGGAAGGCGCGGGCCCTTCTCGCTGACTCTGTGTCCCAAGCGGGAAGCTCAGAGCTCCCAAAGCCGGCGCTCCGAGATTAGCGACTGACTGCAATTTGGCTGCCACTAGACGGAGACGGGTCCAGCTTGGGATCAGAAAGGGCTCTGTACTAGTCCACGCTGCCCAGGGCTGTGAGCTCCCTACCGCTGGCGCCTTAAGCGTTACCATGGTTACTCGTTAAAATAATCGCTTCACTGACGGAGCGCTAACTGCGCCCGCAGAGCGCACGCCACGTGCGACAGACGGCCCACTGCACTCGCACAGCAACCCCATGCCGCAGGTGCTGGCACCGCCCCCATTTCACAGATGGGTAAACCGAGGTTTGCGGAAAGGGTGTCAACCGCCCGGGGCCACACAGCGAGAGGGGGGGTGGGGCCAGGAACTCTTCTCCGAAGTCCTCCCCCATCGTATTTCAGAGTCCCTTCTGGAAGGGAAGGAGAGCTCTGAGGTGGAAGGGACCCCCGGCTACCTGTTACTGCGGTGGGCTTTACAAGCATCCCTGCGGGTGGAGGGTTCCCAGACGCAGCCGTCCGCAGCTCCCGGGCCACTCTGCCACGCAGGGGGTGGGCAGGAGGCAGCCCTTCCAGCAGCTGCTCCAAGGCCAGCCGCAGGAGGTCCAGCTTCTGGGAGGACTCCTGGAGCTGGGCCTGAGCCTGCAGAGGGGACACAGGCCCGTGGGGCATGGGGACATAGGGGCGGTGCCTCAGGCCACCTGTAGACACCCCCGTGAGGTCTAGGCAGAAGGGGTCTCCTGTTTCCCCACTGCCACCCCGCACGGCCACAGCCACGTCACCTCCCGCCACTGCAGAGGGTGAACGGGAACAAGGAGACACTCCGAGAGGAGTGACCACCGGGGGGTGGGGGGGGGCGATGGTCTGACCTCGGCCAGCGCCTTGCGGTCCTGCGTTCGTCGGCTGCCCAGCAGCTTCACCACGTTCTTGGCGCCCTTGGCCACGGCAGCCTCGATGCGCAGTCGGTGCCTCAGCTCCTCCGCCAGCAGCTCGGGACCTGGGGGGAGGGTCAGCCCTCAGGCCCGTGCCCTGCGCGGCCCTGCCCGTCCCTGCTTCTCAAGGCCTCACCTGGCGCGGGGGACCCACTGGCCTCCAGGCTGCTGATCTTCATGCGCAGCAGGGCCACCTTCAGCTGGCTGTCCCGCAGCATCTGCTGGGCAGCTGCCAGGAGCTTCCGCCCCTAGGGGGTCGTGACACGCGCTGGCCCAGAGCCTCCTGGGTCAGACCAGGGGCTGCGGCCAAGCCTCCCCCATGGGGCCGGGAGCGAGGCCAAGTCTCCCTCAGTAGGCCAGATAAGGAGCCAAGGCTCCCTGGTGAGACAGGTCTGGGGCAGAGCCTCCCCGGGAGACCAGATAAGGGCTGAGGTCAAGCCTCCTCCACCCTATCAGGACTGAGCTCCCCACACCGGGCTGGGGCCGGGGCTGGGGCCGGGGCTGGGGCCCGGCCTTCCCCGCCAGACTGGGAGCTTGTGTAGTGGCTTATCTGTTAGAGTGGGGTGAGAGCCGTGCCTTTCCCCACCAAGCTGGGATCTGGGGCTGTGCCTCTCCCATCGGACTGAGGTTTAGGGCTGTGTCTGCCTCCTAGGGTCAGTGGCCGGGTGACAGTTCCCTTTCCGATCAGAGGCTGGAACAGCTGCCCCCCAAGTCAGCTCAGAGCCAAATCTCTCCGCCTCAGAGCCCAGGAGCCTTACCTTGGGCGTGCCGCTGGCATAGGTGTGGGTCATGTTCTCGGCGCCCTGCTTCACCTTCAGCTCCACCTGCAGCTGCCTCCGGAGAGCCTCCAGGTGCCGGGCCCTCGGCTGCTCCGCCGGAGGCTGGGGTCCTGGGGCCACGGGTTCTGTTGGCGCGAAATGCGGGACCCGTGAACCCCTTGCCCACCTGGGGCAGCCCAGCTCTCTCCTCCCTCCCGTCCTGGACGGGGGGCTGCCCGAGGAGGCTCTGCGAGTGGTGAGTGGTCCAGCCGGGGAGCTGGGCTGGCCCCAGGGCCTCCCATCCCCGGGGGTCGCGCACCCACCAGCCGCGGGGCCGGGCAGCAGGATGCGGGTGTGGAGCTCCTGCAGCTCCCCGTGCAGCTGCTCCAGACGGCGGTTGGAGGACCGGAGCAGCTGCTGCACGTGGCCCAGGTGGCGGCGGTCCGTGGCCACCCGCCGCAGGTTCTCCACGCCCTCCTTGATTTTCAGCTCCTTCTGGATGGCCCGGCGGATCACCTCTTTCTCATCCTCCGGCGGCCGCCGGCCCGGCCCAGGCTGCTGCGGAACGGCAGAGGAGCAAGCCCCTCAGTTCCCGCTGCCACCAGCCTCAGCTCACCGGACGGTGGGGGTGGGGGGGCGGCGCGACGGCACCCAGGACCCCCACTCGGGGTTTGGGAAGCGCCTGGGGCTGCAGAGCTAGCACCCCTAGGCCGGTGGGAACCCTGGGCTCTGTATGCACCCAGCCCAGGCGCCTCTGCTCTGCGTCAGAGAGAAGGGTGAAGGGAAAACCCGTCAGGCGTATGTGGTGCTACTGGGCGTCAGGGTCTGACAGCTCTGCGCACATGAGCTTGTCTATCCCGACGGCAACCCCAGGAGGTGGGCGCAGTTACCATCCCCACCGAAACGGTGAGAAGACAGACACAGAGCGAGGTTGCGTGACCTGCCCCAGGTCACCACTCGGAGGAGACGCCACCCCCTCTGGGGCCCCCGCCCCTCCCTGTCAGCCACGCTTCATCGTGCCGCTGCTGTAAGGATGGGGGGTTCGGGGGAAGATTTGGGGCCAGAGAAGAGGCTAGGGATCCACTCGAGCTCAGGGGCGGCTGGAGGCCTGAGCAGGGATCAGGACTGGTCCCCTGATGCCTCAGGCGGCAAAGCAGAGACACGCAGAAGGACTGGGAAGGTCTCCGGGGACCCACCGCCAGCCCAGCGCCCAGGAGGAAGTAGGTTTTCTCATGACTTCACCCCAGAGGCCCTTTCAAACCCGGGGTGCCGAAGCTGACCTCAGCGCAGGGTAACCCACAGGTTACCTCCCAGGGACTCTCGCACCTTACCTCTCGGCTCGCCATCTCCTAAGCCCAGTGGAAGGGTGGCCACCCCGGCCTCAGGGACACCCCCCACCCCAGGCCTCTGTGCCCTGCTGGCCGGGCAGGCACAGGGGAGGGGTGGGGCTCAGGAAATCCTTTGCCGGCTCTAGGCGAGAAGGCCAGAGCCAAAAGCCTGAGCAAACAAAGATCCCATGGAGCTGGGGGCCCGGCCACCGGGGTCCTGAGTCACCCAGCCCGCCGCTGCTGGGCGGAGGTTCACAGGAAATAGGAAAATGTGTACAAGTCCCCGCTGGAACAGGCGAAGGGACCTCCGGAGGAAGGGGGCGGGCAGGAGAAAGCAGCCCTGAAGGCTGCCTAAGCACTTGGGGTGGGGGGGGAGCAGCACTCAAGGAGCCAGGGTGGGGGCCACCTCACCCTTGAGCACGGCCCAGGCTCCGTCTGCTCTGGGCTGGACTCCTCCTGCTCGGTGAACGCACACCTCCCCCATTTGCTCCGGACTAGAACGCCATCTCTTCCTCCCCAACAACAGATCTGCACACAGCCTTGGCCCCCGTACCCACGCGCCTATTGCCCAGGTCTGGCAGGAACCCGATCCCCTCACCTTAGGGCTGGAACCCTCTGGGTACCCGCAGGTTCGCGCCCAGGCGCTGAGCCGGGCGCCTGCGCCTGGAGACCACACTCCTCGCGGGCCGTATTCTCTGGGAAGGACCCCCACCCACCCAAGGGCGCACAAGGGCCCCTTCTCCCGCTAGGTCGCTCCCGAATGCGTCCGCACGGACCTCCCTTTTGCTTTTCCTCACTGATTCCCATTGGCCTTCGAGTCCTACCTGAAAGAAACTATTTTAGGAAACTTTGGGGCCCACCCTGGTGACTCTGGCCGAGAATTCAGACGAGCTCAAAGGCTGGCCTGGCTGGAAGTTGTGAGTCACTTGGAGTGATTTGGGGACGTTTCCAGGGCATGAACGACTTACCCCCAGTGCGCAGCTAAGCCCTGCGAAGGGGTAGGGGGACACGGGGCAGGAGCTGGGAAGGGACGCAGGGCGAGGTTGGGGACACCGCCGGAGGCTCCCCCCGCCCCCCTCGGCCCGCACCCGCAGCCCGGCCTCTCCCGGAGCCGTTCACCTGCCGCGGCGCCCCCTCCTCCATGGCGCCACTCCGACTGCTCGGCCCCTCCTTCCACCAGCCGGGTTCCGGAAGCCCCGGCCCCTCCGCCGAGACTTTCAAAACTTGAAACTTCCCGGGAAGCGGCGCCGGAGCCGCGGGATCGGGCGCCCCCTCCCGAGGTCCGCTGGCCTTTCAGGTACCTGGGATCAGCGCCGCCACTCGGCCGCGCCAGGTCGGCTCTCGGGACTCCATCCCGAACCCGAGGCCCCAGCGCCTCCCCCGGGTCCGGCGTTCCCTGGGGTTTCGGACCCCGCGCCCCCTCTCCGGAGGCGGTAGTTCCCTCTCGGTGGCACTGACCCCCGTCCCGGGTTAGAAGGGCAAGAAGGGGCATTTCCCGCGCTGGGGCTCTCCGGTCGCCCCGCCGCGTGCTTAGAGGGGCGGGTCCGAGTGGAGACAGCGCCGCCTGCTGGCCGCGGGGCTCTGCCTGTGTGACGGGTCCACTCTGCCTCCTCATCCTCCGAACCCTACTACGACCTGGCTCCGCCCCTAAGGGTCTCTTCCTTTCAGATGTCGTTGGTGTAAAAAGGGCTAATCCCAAACCTGTCGCCCCCACGAAATCGTGGTCCTTGTCCAGAGCCACTGTAAAAATGTATGCTTCCGAAAGAAGTCAAGTCTCACCCAAGTTATGGCAAATGACAAATCACTGATGATCAACTGCGACTCTCACGCTCCCACCACTTGACCCAACGGGAGCTTTCTGGTTCAGGCCGAGCCACTGTTCCACCTTCGTCCTGAAGAGACAGACCTTCTAAGGGGAAACCCCAACCCTAACTGATGTGGTTCAGCGGTTTGGGCGTCGTCCTGAAACGGAAAGGCCATGGGTTCAATTCCCGGAGGGGGCACATGCCTGGGTTACCCAGCTAAATCCCCAAGCGATCGATGTTTCCCTCCCTCTTTCGCCCTCCCTTCCCCTCTCTCTAAAAATAAATTAAGTCACTTTTAAGTGTTTTTAAAAAGTGAAGACACATTTATACCCTGTAAAATAGTCACTGTCTCCGGAAACGAACCACCTGTTGCAGACTCCTGGCGATGACTTGCTTGGGTAGGAAATCCCGGTCGAACCACCTCTTCACTGAAAGTACCCATGTCCCAGAGGTCAGAAGTAAGGGTCAAATATTGAAGGTGGCCTATTAGTTGACTTGGAATAAGCACCCCCTCTGCCACCCCCCGCCCCGACCCAGTGCTTTTTGCTGAGGAAAGCCTGTCTGTTCCACTTTGCTCTGACCACCGCCCTCACAATGGGCTTGGAAAAGTGAAATTGGCACGCCGTGGGCAACCCTGGATTATTGCCCTGCCACGGGGCATCAGCAAAAATGCCAAAGCAACTTAGTTGAGTTGGGGACACGCCTGTGCTTCAAACCAGGACGTTTGTGGATATACCCATCAGGGCTGCTGAGTGGTAAAGATGAACACATAGTAGGCTCTTTTCTTTTTTTTTTTTTTTTTTGCTTGAGAGGAAATATCTGTTGTTCCACTTATTTATGCATTCCGTGGTTGTCTCTTGTACGCTCTCTGACCAAAGATCAGACCCACAACCTTCCTGCACCGGGACACGCTGGAGCCAGCTGAGCCAGGGCCACAGCAGGCTTTCGCCTGGGAGTCACCAGGCCGCTTTGAGCACGATGTGATCAGCCGTGGTTTAGAGGTAGTCTATCGGTTTCCGACCGCAGGTCACAGGCTAGTGAGAAACTAGCAAAGCCCCTCCACTTGGGAGGGTGGTCTATCTCCCATCCGGAGGATCCCTTATCCACTCCTGCAGCCTGAAAACTGAAAGTAGAATCCAGCCACCTTTTTGAATGAACCTCAGGCTGGGTGCACCTACAGAGGAATGTGGCAGGAGTCTGACCAGATAGTCATGCTGTGTGTCTTAACAGCGATGTCAAGTAATGAAATTTCAACTCTTGGCAAAACTGAAGTTTACATTCCATATACATCAGACGGTGAACAGCACAAACCACCTCTCCAGCTAACTAACTGTTTAACTGTACAAGCATCAGACTGAAAGGAACCCAGGTTTGCTGGCAGGGTACGTAAGGAAACCCTTTCCCCTTTCCATACTCATTATTCTTGGCCATTACAGACACCAAATCCATCTCCATTTAGATTGGCGTTCCTTGGGTATGAGTATGCAATGGCACCAATTTATCAAGTTGGCACACACCCTCCTTCCAAGCCCCGCCCTGGCTGGTGTAGCTCAGCAGACCGAGTGCCGGCCTGCGAATCTTAGGGTCGCTGGTTGGATGCCCAGCAAGGGCATGTGCCTGAGTTGCGGCTCAGGTCCCCAGCTGGGGGTGTGTGAGGCAACCAATTGATGGACCTCTTACACATTGATGTTTTCCTCCCTCCCTCCCCCTCTAACAGTAAGTAAATGAAATCTTTAAAAACTAAAAAAATCAAAATAAAAAGTCCCTTCTATTTTCTTTTTTTAGATTTTTATTTTTAGAGAGGAAGGAAGAGAAACATCAATGTGAGGTTGCCTCTCGCACGCCCCCTACTGGAGACCCATCCTGCAACACAGGCACGTTGTGCCCTGACTGGGGAATCGAACCAGCAACCCTTTGGTCCGCAGGTGGGCGCTCCATTCACTGAGCCACGCCAGCTAGGGCAGGTCCCTTCTATTCTTGTTCTAATCATGAAACGGCAGCCCGTTCTTTCAGACCTGTTCAAGAGTAAATGTGTTGAGTCTTCAATAAGCCATATAAACACTAAAAAGGGAATGGTCACTGATCTGGTTGGGGAAAGACTTCAAAATAGGATGTCCTCTGTAAGTGTTTAGAAAGGCGACTCATTGTCTCCTTAAGAACTCGTCTTAACCTTCAGGAAACCGAGTGTCCACCCTTGGCATCAGAGTTCCATTCTTGCAAAAGCCACCAAGGGTTCACAGAAACATTGAACAGAGAAGTCGGGAAACCCAAATCTTTTCCTGGGACCAAGTGAAACAATGAAACCACTCATAACCCAGAATTAATGATGAAGACGGCCAGGTCAGACCGGAACACAACTGTCCAGGGATCCTCTGAAACCCAAAAGGTCCCCCCACCCCGACTCAGAGTCAGACACTAATGACCTATATAGCTAGACAGCTAACCCACGTGCAGACCAGATGTAAAGCAGTTTGCCGGCTCTTCGGGATGCCCAGGCACTCCGTGCATCCTTTACACACCCCATTCCCGAGCCCGAGGCGGGCGAGAACAGTCAGGGCCTGTTACGAAAGTCAGAGAGTAGGTCCATCTTTAGAAACCAGGACATCATTGGAGAGACCAACGCTAACCTCAGCTGCAGGGGTGAATTAAAATAGAATACTCCTTAAGGTTTTGAAATTAATGCAAAGACACATTACAAGAGACTGTCTTCTCTGCCCCAATTCACGCAAGCTCCCCTCACAAGCTCAGCGTAGCACGGCTCGGGAGGGTGTCCTCTTCCCAAAGAAAACTAAAAAGCTATTTGCTTTTTCTTTTTTAATGTCCTTTGTACCCAAGGAGTGTTGTCATTCATCTAGCACTTTCCAACACATACTTGCCCAGGGGCCACCCCGGAACTCCCCCTGCCATCGGAACGAAGAGCACTAGCTACTCCGGAGTCGCTTTCCGGGACACGGGGGCTGCGGCTGCGTTTCCCCACAGCCAGCAGCACTCACTGCAAGCCCAGCAGGCGCAGGGGTCCGAAGGGCGACCTCAGTGGCTGGAAAGAAGTGACCTTTAGTGACTTTTCCCTGTGCTCCCACATTCCCGTAAGATGGCATTATAAAAGTCGACTTCATGCGGCCTGCCACCCCCTAGTTCCACGAGCCCACCAGCACACACAAACCAGGTTTGGTCAGGCGGCAACTTTGTTCACAAAAACCCCAGGCGTCCTTCACGTGCGTTCACTTGGCTTCTGCTCAGAACCGCCAGTTCAGATTAACACAGTCTGTCACCTGTGTCTCATACATGCCTTCTCATGTGGAGGTGACCTGTGCTGTACTTACTGCTGCAACCACTCAAGGGCTTCCCCACTCCCATCGCTATGAACACAAGTAAGACAAAAGCTTGCTTATCGCCTAAATCCAACAGCAAGAAACATCTCTCTGCAGAACAAGGAGAAGGACCCCAGTCGGAAAACATCTTTACGTTCCTTTATTGGAGCAAGATTCCTGACCGGTACACAGCGATGTGTTCGTTCCCTGACAGAGGCCTGTGCGGAAGTTACAGGCTATCCATCTAGACAGGTTTCCATCTCGCGTTGCCTACTGATGGAATAGTTCCATTGTATAAAGTTTTATACACCAAAATGCTTTGAGAATTTGACCAGGCTGTCCGTTAATTAATCTCTGAAAAAAAGTTAAGTGGCATTTCATTTGTTTAGCTATGATATTTTACAGCATTAAAAAGCATAGGCATTAGGTAGCTTCTCAAAATGTCGGTCTGTGCACGACAGCGTTTAGAGACACAGCGGAGTCCACCGTCTCGCCCGGCCCCACGGAGACAGGCGGGTCTCGCGTGAGCGCGACACGCTACACGGCTGGTACTCAGACACCGCAGAGTCCTGACCTGAGTTTAACCACCAACTCGGACTTCTTACTGAGCGCCTGTCTTCTCGGCCACATTTCAGCGTCCCAATCGAGACACGCCAGCAGTAGCCCCGCGCGTAAGTCAGCTCTAGAGCACCAGGTCTGTCTGACGGCGGTGGCAGGCACGGTCATTATACCCGAGTGAACACAGATCCTTTTTTAAAAATGCCAATCTGAAATACAAAATGAAGTGTACAGCATACTCCAAGCTGAGTTGTGAGGGCAATCTCGTATCCCAAATGATTGGAAGGTTTTCAAAAACGGATAGCAAATTGTACTCATGATGTTTCCCGACTACGGAGACATGAATACATCGGTTCAAGTCCCTTCCCTCCGTCCACGTCACCCTGGGGTCAGCCTGCGACGCAGTATCAAAAAACACGGTTAGGTTGACAGAATTTGACAATACATTATACAAGTCAATCTTGCAATCTGTACTGAGAGAAAAAGCATCAAATTCTTTGTGTACACATTTAGTTTTATTGTAACAAAGCAACTTGTACACTTTTAACGTTTAAAACTGAGTATCATCTTCTTTTCCAGTGAAACAAAAAGAAAATTTAAAAATAAACAGGAACAAAATTACAATAGAGAAATGTCAATTCCGAATAAGATCCTACAAGGTTCTGCTGATTCTCCCATTGAGTGGCAGGGCTCAAGTCATCATTAGGAGAGAATTTTATTTTTTTTAAAAGTGTCATCTTCAATTGCAAGGATGTCTGTTAACATCACGATTAAACATGCCAAAGGAGAAGCCATGTTGTCAAAATGCCCACTTAACCCACCCAAACATCTCAAACCCACCCTTTGCTGACCTTCTATAACCCCCTTTTTTTTAAAGTTTTTTTTTCTTTTTTTAAACAAGAGAAAGTAGACAGATACATGTTGGTAAATGCTAACTGTCCATATTCACATAGAGACACAGTGTAATCTCTGAGCCCAATATACAGAGAAAGGAGGAAAAAAGCTAGAATTCTATGCACGACTACACAGGGGCCTAGCACCCTCCAGCGTCCAGCAGAGCTAAGGAGGCGGAAGGTTTTTCTTTTTTCCCACAGAGCACGGTGGTGTTGATTCCATAAAGTTTTGTCAAGACAGGAAGGGATAAAAATGAATTTGGAACAGAAAGGGGCAGAGATTCTTTTCCCACCGTATTCCGCTCAAGGTACACCCCCCCCAAATCAGGTGAGAACCATGGTGTAAAGGAGAGAAAAGAGACCTCAAAAACAGGGAGACTGAGCACAAGAGGGGGGAGGGGGGAAAAAAAAGACGGCAACTTGCTCCCAGGGACTGGAGAAAATTAAAAAAGGTTGGAATCCATCAGTGTTCCATTAGTCATCTTCTCCTTCATCTTCCTGTAGGGAAGAAAGGCGGCAGTCAATCTTCAGGGTTAACTCTGGAGTCATTCCCCGACACTCACGGGACTGGGGACCCCACAGACGGGAACACGCCACGAGGGCGTCTCCCTGCATGAACCCGGACATCACAGCCCGCGCCTCAGCCCCGGCTCCCAGGCCAGGCACGACATTCCAGACCCGCGCAAGCTTGGCACTTGGCAGATTTCTCAGAATGTGGCCAGCTGCACTCCCCCTATCGCTTCAGACAGTAAGTCAGATAGTAAGTACTGGTAAGGGAAGGGCAGGGTTGAGTAGTCACAAAACACTAACCACGAAAGCAGAGCTAAATAAATCAGATCCAATTAGCTCATCAAAATTTCTTTCAACCTTGGGATAACAAAATGGTTTATCTTTTCTACCTTCTCCCATAATTAGCTGAGTCAGTTTCATCTTACGACATTATCTATCTACCTACCTACATATACATATCTTCCAAAATAACAGCATGAATAAATTCTTTAAAGGTTATCTTTTTGGACTTATCCAAATTTTCTTTTACCTCTCCTTCCTCCCCCTCATCATCATCTTCATCTTCTTCACCTTCATCCTCATCCCCTTCTTCATCAATATCTTCCAACCCTTCTTCCTCTTCATCATCATCATCATCTTCTTCTCCTTCCCCTTCTTCGTCATCCATATCAGGGACCTTAAAAAAAAAACAAGTTATATTAAAAACTCATTTTCAAACAAGTGAGACAAGTGCAACCTTGAATAAAATATTGTCAACTCACCAAGTAGTACTGTAATGGGTTTGGCCAAATATCGTCTTTGATGACTTCCCCTAACTCATCGGCACCTGCATCAGAATGGTCAGTAAACCAGGTAAAAAAGCTCTCTGGTTCCTCATGCTGCCTCTTCCTGCTGGCTTTATTCTGCGTTTGACTTGAACGTTTCGTCAAATCCTAAATGAAGATGGAAGAACTTTTGGTACAGGCTCTCTACCAGACCCATGTTCCCTATAATTTAAACAGTAAGATTTTTAACCAAGAGGAGAACAAAAATGAACATCAGTATATTATCAACACTATTGTTCTAATCTAGAAGAAATTACAATATAAAGAGAATTCTAGGTCTACAAAGTCCATTGTTGAATTTGTATGACTAGCTTTTCCTGAAAAGATACCAGCTAAATTTGGCTTTTTCATAAAATTAGTTCCACAACCAATCTAACAGTGTAACAAATATTTTCTGGGGGCACGGGAGTGGGAGGAGGTGAAAGAGGGTATGGGGAGATAAATGATAATGGAAAAAAAATACAATAAAAAGTGAACTATGACTTACACATACATCTCAAAAAAAAGTATTTATTTACTAATTAAATGGAGGCATAAATGGACTTTGGGATGTGGCCTGCCATTTGAAGAGCTAGGTCACCAATTAAGAAACCAAACACCCCAGTCTCTTTATTTAAACACTTGTACTGTGGGGTTTATGAGAAATCCGAAGTTTTTCACTTGACTTAAATTTTTTTCGAAAATATTTTAAGGATTTGCGTAACACATTATCAGAGCACCAAGTATTGATAAATTGAATCAACAACTAAACCAAATACACAAATATTTTTGCCCAACAATTCTTCAAATACCTTTCCAGATTTCCATTTGATTTCAGTGGACTTCGAAGATGGATCGCCACTCTCATTCAGATGAAATTCTTTGGAGAGAACTTTATTTTCGAAGTAAGGATTTTCATCAAAATACTGTAATAAATGATTAGAGGATTAAAAACCAATACAAATAGCTCTGCTAACCGAGGTTTAAGTTAATTTCCACAGTGGCAAACGGAAGTTGCGATACTTACAAAATCTATTCTGTAACCTGATTTAATATCTTCAAACTCTGTCACTTCGACTCTTGTCAAATAATGCAGCGCCTCTTCATCCTCCTCCCCAAGCAGTGCAGACACTAGAGCAGCAAACCACAGGTCAGAGGAGTATTAGACAAGCATTGGAAAGCAACCGAGGTGTTTGTTAAAAGCACTGCAAAAAATCTCCAAAATTAGTGAGCTTCTTTGCTTTCATAAATCCATTATTAACTAATAACCAAATGGCTCAGGGTGTTTGGGCTATCACTACCCTATTATCAGGAAACTAAAAGAAATCCTCCGTCAGAATACACGCTTCTAAATAGATAGAAAACATTAATTACAAGCCTCTCCTCTCTGAGTGTTTCAACCTCTGTATGTAACCAACGTGCGGGACCAAGTCCTCACTACACCCAACAAGCGGACACCCCACACTCGAATAATGGATGCACTGCCATGACATACCTTGTGGATGGTTGACAAATGTTGTTACCCAAAAATTTGGGATTTTGGCGATCAATTCTGACCTCTTCTGAAAAAATGGTTGGCGGAGTTTGTTATATTTCTGTTCTACTTTCAAAATCTCCTCACTGGCTTGTTCATTAAGTCTGAAGCAAATGAAAAGACATGTTGACAACAATGGTATTTAATAAATAAATTGTTGAAAGTACAAAATGTTTCTTGTTAGCTTTGTAACAGCACAAAATACCTACTTATAATAACCACATCGCCTTGAGTTTTCTACCTATAAACTCAAGTCAAAACTAAGATGGCAATTTGATCTGCCTTAGGCACTCAACAATTGGCAGTTCTTAAACTAAGTGCCTGAGCTACGCATTTTGGTAACATTGTATATTTACTTCAAGTACTCTAAAACCAGCTAACTTCCATTGTCTCCCTCCAGATCAAGGGGAATGAAAGTGCTTGTAACAAAGTTATAAGGTAAGGTAGCAACACTGATGCCAGAGTACTGAACTGTCAGAGGTCAGAGCACTGCCATACAGAGCAAGTTTGTAGCCTTTAAAAAGCAAACCCAATCTTTACAATGTCAACGTGCAAAAGCTTTTCGATGACTACAAATATTTTACAGAGAATTATCACAGAATCTTCTTATTTCCAACTCAGTTGTAACTATCTACACTTAGTCAGTGGATACAGATTTGACCATACTTTCAAAAATCACCAGACCTTTAAGCTGCGTTTCAGAAAACTTCTGGAAAGTAAATTAACAAAAAACCTTACCTGTCTATTTCATTTTGTACTTCATCAATATGTTCAATTGCTTCTTGCTGTTCTTTTTCTGCAAGAAAAAGGTACACAAGCTCAATACTAGAAGATACACCGAACTAGCTTTCCCGATGTTAACACCGTCTTCCACGAGCTGCACCAACAAAGTTGTTTGCAAGAAGAGAATCTGCCTGCGAGGCATGCCCTCCACGTGTTCATGCAAGTAGTTGACAAATTACTTTTTAGTTCAAAGACTGCTCACAAACCACGCTATCTGCTAGGCTATTCACAATGTTTCTAGCACTTTTGAACAGTTACGTTACAAAAAAAAAAAAAAAAAAGGGACAGATTGTTAAAGATTCTATTGTGGAAGACACAGAAGGAACTTTAGAAACTCACTGTTTATCACACTGCATACCCGCAATACCCTAGGGCCAGCTGTTAACCAGAGTAGAGAAAGTAACCCCTGACATGAACAGAAATCAGGACACCACCGATCGCAATGGAAGGGTCACACTTTACGGAAAGCTGAAAATAACCCCCAGCGCCTACCATTGAAACACCAGACACGCCTACAACGACAGGGAAGGGTCGCACAACTACCCTCCCACCGTCCACGCTCAACTTTCCCTCGTTAGAATGCGAACCCCGAGACTCCTATCAGGCCTTCCTCACCCTGCAGCCCAATTTCAGGCGGGCTGATCTCAGACGCGGCCCAACATCTCGGAGCACACTTACAGGGAGCCAACCGTGCAGCCAGAATACTAGCAGCCACAGAAGGGAGAGGAGAAAGAGGCGTGCTGGGAAAAGGTGCCCTTTTGTCCGGTGTAAAGGCAGCGGAACCTACATGCTAAGTGGGCGTGAGGGGCCCCGAACGCGCGGTCCATTTCCGGTAACCATCCCGGGGCTTGCAGCCCCCCTGCCGAGAAAGCCTTAACGGAAAAGGCAGGAAATTTCCCAAGAGCCATCGTAGTCAAGACCCTCGGACACCCCGGCCGCGACGCCAGGTCGCTCGGCGCCCGGCCGCGACGGGGCGGCCGCCCCACGTGGGGAGCGCCCGGGGCCGCCCCGAGCATCCTCCGGGGCGTCCCGGGCCCAACGCGCCGCCGGCCGCGTGCTCCCCCGCGCCCCCACCCTGACCCAGCTCCGGGCAGAGGGGACGCGCGGGGGCCGGCCTCCGGGTGGGGGCGCGGGGGTGCCGCCCGCGGGCCGGGCGCAAAGGGGGAGCCGCGTGGAGGCCCCGGCGCGGGGCCGCGTCCGGCCGCACCATGTGGCGGCGGCGGCGGCTGATGGGAGCGAGGCATCATGGCGGAGCACAATAAAGAGAGGCTTCTCGGGAGGGAGGGAGGGGGAGGAGAGCGAGGGAGGGGGGAGAGGAAGGGGGGGTCTCCTCCGCCCGCGCCGAGCAGGCCGCAGCGCCCCCGCCTCGCAGCGCCGTCCGCCGCCGCGGCGCCGGCCCGGCCCCGGCCCCGCGCGCACAAAAAAGGGCGCCGAGCCGCGCGCCGGCCCGTCCGCCCGGCGCCCCCGGCGCGCCTCGGGCCCCGCCGGCGGCCTGCGGGCCGGGCGGGCGGCGAAGATGGCGGCGCGGGCCGGCCCCCGCCTCGCCTGCTCCTCACCTGAGGTCTCGTCGGCCCCGTCGTGGTTGGAGTTGAGCTCCTTTTTACTGACTTTGGCCGCCGGCGCCGACATGGTGCTGCTCCGCGGTCGGGGGGGGGGAGCGGGGAGGGGGAGAGGAGAGATGGGAAGGCGAAGGGGGCGGGCAGCGGCTTCCCCTCACGCCACACGCGCGGGCGCTCGCTCGGTCCGGCCGCCTCCTCCCGGCGCCCGCTCGCTCTCCCTCCCCCTGGCTCGCGCGCGCTGCCCTGGCGGCCTGACGAGGAGGGAGGGGCTGGGGCAACGTGCCGGGCCCCGGCCCGGGGCTCCTGCTTACGAAGGGGAGGCGGCGGCGGGCAGGCAAGCGGCTGGGCTCCTTCACTCACGCTCCCCGCTCCAGCTCGCTGCTCGTTCTCCCTGAGCCGCCTCCTCCTCCACCTCCTCCTCTCGGCTAGGGGCGGGCGGTAGGGCGCAGGCGCGCCAGGCCCCGCGCTCAAGCCCCGCCCCAGGCCGGAGAGGCTCGCGCCGCCTGGCCATTGGCTGGAGCCCCGGGACGAGGGGGAGGAGCCTCGGCGAGGAGACACAGGGCCTGGCGAAGAGGCGGGAGGAAGGAACGCGACGACGTACGGGGCCGCCCCCCGCGCCGCGTTCCCCCTCCCCCGCTTTCCCCTTCTCCGGCCCGACCCGGGACATTTGCGCGCTACGGCGCGCGGCGGTCGGAGAGGCGGGGCTTCTCCGGGCCGCGCGCAGGCCCCCCAGCGGGCGCGTCACGTGGTGTCGGAGCTGCTCCCCTCCTCTCTTGGAGAGAGGGGTGTTCTCAGCCCCCTGTAAGTGCATACCTCCTAAGTAACGTTGGAACCCAGAAAGAGATTCACTCTCCCCCCTCCTCGGAGACTGCTGGGGCATCCCTCTTAGAGGGGAGAGGAAGGCGACACTTCCATCCTATTTTCCTGATGGGGAAGCTGCTGACCCAACTCACTCGGGCTTGTTTGCAAAGCCTGAAGCAAAGGCTTTCAGTCCAAGTTCTGCCCAGTAGGCTGTGTGCCCCTGGGCAAGTCACCTTTCCCTTCTTCTCTACTATTTATGTTAGAAAGTTATAAAATGCGAAAAAAGCTGACAAGTGCAAAATCATAAAATGCAAGAAAAGGCCGAAATGAAGTGGAAGTCCTCTGAAGTCGGGGACGCCGGTCCTTTTGGCCCAACCCAGTGCCTAACGCTTTCAAGAAACCCTACCTAGAGCAAGTGCACAGCATTCGCAACGCCGCTGACCAGAGGGTAGAAAGGCGTTAGATTCATTTTGCCCTGTAAGAGATGATAGGCCTGCTTTTGGAGACCGTGTCTCCAACCATTAGATAAGGCCAAGGCACTTGTTTAAATACAAATACCGCTTTCCAGGTACTGCAAGGTACCCCACTCTACTGACTCCAAGGCCCCAAGACATGGACCGCAAAAAGCTTCCCTGGGTGTGTGTAACCCGAGTTTGATACAGGATAACTTCCCCTCCAGCAACCACAATTCCCAGTGTCTTTATTGTTCAAAAACGGTCCACGGTGAGTGATCGATAAATGCTAAATAGCTCGCATCCAGTCCACGAGTACAGAATACAAGTACCTTCTTGGGACTCCCTGCAAAAATAAACAGAATTTCACCTAATCCTCCCCCCTCCAAACCTGATTCTCTATTGAGTCCAGCTCAATCCATACCTACCCCAACTGCACAGGCTTAAAGAATTGTTAGTATACGTTTGACAACTGGCTCCCAGAAGGGAGAAAAAAAAACACACCAAAAACCCTGATGGGTAGCATTTGCTGATTTCAGCGATGTAGAAATACTGTCACCACGGTCAGTTTCCTGCTGGCACTGAGATGTCACCGAACAGAGCTGGGAAAAAACACCAGCTTCCAGGCACTACTGAAGCGCGGACCGCGGGCCACAGGCTGGGATAAGCGCAAGCACCTTCTCCTTCAGTCCTCATGAGATACGAGGTAGGCATTAATATCCGCATTTCACAGATACACTTAAACTTAATTTTTTTTATACAAGTGGCAGAGCCAAGATTCTAAACCAGGGGAATGGACAGCGAAGGCCCTCACCTAGGACAGATTTTCCCGTTTTTTGAGATGACCTGCAGCGTAGTTACAGTTGGTATCGGGATCCGACTCACTGCACGCACAAAACGACGCTTTGCCCTCACAAGTGTGATGTGGTGTGACCCTTCGCCTTCCATTTTCTTTAAATGCAGGGTACACTCCACTAAAACGATCTCAAGACCCACCTATGTGGTAAAAGATTCTGGAAAACACTGTGCTGAGGGCTGCTGCTCCGAGAACCCACAGCGTCCCTTAAGTGCCTGGCCTGCCAGAGTTTCCCAGGCGTCCGCAGAGGCTCCAGGGCGCCCGCCCGCAATCCCAGACCCGAGGGCTGTCCCGCTCCTCCTCTTCCCGACCTTTCCCACAGCACTCCAGACGAAGGCAAGGAGCACACACTAGGAAGTGGAAGAGAAAGAGAAAGCAAAAGGGCGAGGGTTTCGGCAAACAAGGGAGTGGCAGGGGCACACCAAGGGAGAATTCGCCACGGTGGTGCCGGTATCCGCCGAGGTCTCTCCTTGGCCTCTCACCCTCGCTCAGGATTCCTCCCTCTCTCCTCTCCTCCCCAGCGTCCTTCTGAAGGAGGAGAAGCCCACAGCTTAGCTAATGGATGAGAGAGATGCCGGAGCTGCCTGCAGGGCAGCAGTGTCCCGGGATGGCCAGGAAATCTTAGCTAGGATGGCCTTCAGCCCACACATACACACCCCAGCTCGGCCAGCCTCCTCCTCCTGTTCTGTAGATGGGCTCACTGTCCGGAGCACGCTGCTGCTGTGAGGGCTGGGGGGAGAGGAGCGCTCAGCACAGTGCCTCGCAGAGCAGTGCCCAGTGACCGGCAGGAGCTGTTATCTGGGTTTGCACAAGCCACTTCTCCTCCCGTTCATCCTCCCAGGAAGCTAAATGGAAGGAGACCAGGAAGATTCATCCACGTTTTGCTGCTCACAGGTGGGAATGAATTTACTGCCCGCCTCAAGAACACAGATGATGTGCCACTCACTGCCTTAAGTGTTTTACTTCTATTGAAGCCTCAGAGATAGGTACTGTTGAGCCCATTTTACAGAAGAGGGAAAAAAAAACACAGGTTATGTCACTTGCCCAGCAAGGTCACACAGTCAGAGCCGAGTTGGAACTTCACCCCAGTGGTGCCATCGGTGGGGCAGGGCCATGCAGCCCCCTGGACCAAGGCTCTGTGGGGTCAAACCTGCCATGTCACCCAGCACATCCCTGGGGGCACTGACGTGAGGACCCATTGCTTCTTCCGCCTGAGCCAAGTCTGCAAATTAGGAAGACCCCCGGACTCCCAGCCCCTTCCCCACTGAGCCAGCCAGCCCGCCTGCCTGCCGTCGCCTTTTCCTAGGGCACTGTCCTCCTGCCCGGCACTTATCCAAACCCAACCCTCATGAAGGCCCCAGCACATGGCCACTCTAGCAGGGAGCCCTAATCACCGGAACAGTCCACTTTGTGCCCAGCTCGAAGCTGCGTCTGCAAAGGGAAGCCCTCACCTCCAAGTTAAGGGTCAATGGCGGGGGGGGGGGGGGGGGGGGGGGGGGCGGGAAGCAGGCAAGTACAAAGTCATGCTGTACGGGCTGCTCTGGGGTCACTCTGGGCGCTGCCGCGGCACCAGGGAGCTGCCAATGGCCAGCAGCTCAAGGGAACGTGCATGCGTGGAAGTAAGAAGTGACTTTTCAGCAGAGAGCTGGAGACCGAGGACGCAGGCACAGGTAAAAAGAGGAGAGGGGTCAGGGAGAGAACAAGTGGATGTTCTCTTATCCATGGCCCCAGGTGAACAGTGGGTGGCCCCAGATGAGGGAATAGAGCCCCAAGAGTTGTAAAAGGTGCTGCTGGAGAGAACATGAACTTGGACAGGTCAGCAGGGACCAGGTGGGCAGAGCCCAGGGAATCTCAGTCTTTACCTGAGGGCAATGGGGCAGCGAGGAAGTGGAAGGACTTTAAGCCAATGAGTCACGTGAAGGGCTCTGCTCAGGATGGATGGGAGGAGGAGGAAGCTGGAAGCAGACGCAGGAGGAGGAGGAGGTGACCAGGAGTGTGGGCCCGCGCAGCGGCAGCGGGAAAGAGAGGTGGAGGGATGAGAGGCTGAGGGGCCAGGACCCCCACAACTGAGGGATCTGACAGGATGTGGGACCGTGAAAGAGAGGAAAGGGGTCACACGTGTCTCCCCAGCCTCAGGCTGGCCGATGGCGCCACAGACCGAGACAGGGAAGCCAAAAGGGGTGCTTGGGGGCTGGGGAGACAGGCTCGGTGGAGGTGTTGGGGTGGGGGCAGGGATGAGCTCCCACGTGCTCCGGGGTCTCCCAGTTTTCCCTCTTTGTTTTTTCTTTTTTCTTCAAATAAACCTAATCCACTCACGCTGTGCTTAAAACCCGTCCGGGCAGTTTGGGGTCACATCTCAAAAGTCTCAAAAAAGACTAGGCAAAATTTTAAAAAAAAATTTTTTTTAAGACACTTAGGAGTCCGTCTTTGCAAACCCCTTCAATCTCCAAGGTGTGGGGACTTACCTTCCTTCGGCGAGCTCAGAGCGGTCGGCTTCTTCTCCGGCTTGGGGGCAGGGGAGGGTCTCGGTTTCTTCGCCAGGGGTGGGAGCGAGGACGGGCGTTTGGGAGCCATGCTGGGCGAAAAGTCAGAGAATCTGCCCGGGAGGAAGTTGCACGGCTGGAAGGAGCTGGGCGAAATGAGACCGCCCCAGGTGCGGGAGCTTTAAATCCGCCCTGGGGCTGCCGCGACTGGGGGGATATTTACAAGACAGTGGGACACACACCTCACTCCCCTCCCCCCGCCTCACCCCTTTGCACCCACCCTCCAATCGAGATCTGCCTCTGTTAGTGGCTCCCTTCGCTTCCCTAGGGCCCTTCCAGGCACTGAATGGACGGGAGAGGTATTTCCTCTAGGGAGTGGCCGGGGCTCCCTAGGACCCTCTGGGTCTGATCAGCAGCCCTTCCCCAAATCGCCTAGACAGGTAGTGCTGCCAAGTTTTCCTCTTCTTTTTTCCCTTTGGCCTCCAGAGAACTTAAATGTGACCTTGCTCCACCTCAGCCTGGAACATTCTCTAGTCCTCCCGGCCCCACGGCCTCCATGTCTGGCTAACTCATTCATTCCCAACCTCTAGGTCTCGGCTGGGAGGGATACATGAACACTGAAAGAAGGGATTCCCAGTCAAGAATTACAAAGGAAGAAGGGAAAGCAGGCGCCCTAGAAAGCAGCCATTCCTTCTTCACTCGTTTCAGAAGAGGACAGAGGGGTCAGGAGTTCCAAGGACACGTTGAAGCCATCTTGTCTGGGAGTCACCGACCCCAAAGCCTTCTGGGCCCTGTCGGGTAATCACTATGAGTAAAGCGAGCGAGTGCAGTTCAGGGGGACTTCACGAGGGTATGGAAGGTGAACTGGTACAACCGCTCTGGAAAACGGGCGCCTCTGGCTCCAACAGCTCTGAACAGCACACTGACTGACTCTGAGATCACCCAGCAACTCTGCCCCAGGCTGCAGCCCCATCGGCCACGCATCGCCCTGTGCACCAACACAGGGTGGGGCAAAAGTGGGATTCCAGCCCTTCCTCCAGAGAGAAATACAATAAGGAGTAAATCATAATACAGGAATTGTGCCCTGGCTGGTGTAGCTCAGTGGGTTGAGTGCGGGCTGGGAACCAAAGCATTGCAGGTTTGATTCCCAGTCGGGGCACATGCCTGGGTTGCGGGCCAGGTCTCCAGTGGGGGCCACATGAGAAGCAACCACACATTGATGTTTCTCTCTCTCTTTCTCCCTCCCTTCCTGTCTCTAAAATAAATAAATATATATATATTTTTTTAAAGAATTGGCCCTGGCCAGGGAGCTCAGTTGGTTAGAGCATCATACCAATGTACCAAGATCGCAGCTTCAGTCCCTGGACAGGCCACGCACAAGAATCAACCAATGAATGCATAAATAAGCGGAACAACAAATTGATGGGGTTTTTTTCTCTCTCTCTCTCTCTCAAGTCAATTAAAAAATAAATGAATAAAAAATACAAGAATAAACCTCGTACTCAAACTGTAAAATCTGCTTTCGCCCCAGCCTGTGTGTGTGATGAGTGTGAGCTAGAATGTGCATAGCCACCAGATTCATAAGAGCCAAAATCTGGAAACAATACAGATGCCTGTCAATGGGCAAGTGCATATGTTGTGACGTTCTGACACGAGAGAACTCGGGAGAGCAAGGAAACCCACGCGCCCTACGGGCTGCGAAGGCCAGGTGGAAGGCACAAGATACAAAGTAGCACAGGCAGTGCGCTCCCCTTTGTGTCAAGTACAAAAATGGGCCAAGCTGGCCTGGGCTGTAGGAAGGCGTGAGTGTGATTCCCTCGCCTTGGGGCAGGGTGTCACTGGAGGGGGCCTCGCCCCATGAGGCCTGGTTTCTGGATCTGGGGCTTGTTCTACCTCTGCGATTTGGGAACCCTGTGTTGCCAGAGCTTTGATTTTTTTTTCCAAAGTGAAGGCAAAGATACACATTTTTATGTGAAATCTCTGGATTTTTCTTTTTCTTTTTCTTTTTCCAGCTAAGAAGAGATGATTTATTGGACACACTCAGCCACAGATGATAACAGAACCAGTCCAGAATGTCACAGGTCCAGGGCAAAGGACCAAAAGGGACTGTTGCTGTAAGAGCAGCGTGGGACTCTCAAAAGGTGGTCGCGGAGTTCAGACTTTATGTTCTACACCCATCGACAAGTTCTCGACAGCAGGCATGGAGTCGAACAGTTTGTGCCAGTGTCCCTGGCCTCTGGCTTCCCTTATTTCTGCTCCCGTGGTTTCCATGGGTACGCGCGCTAGCAGTGTACTCGGACCTCCGCCTCATCTTTCTTCCTTTGCGCTTCAGCCTGCGCATTCGCCTCTTCCTCCACGTGGCTCTCATGGCGCCGAGGTTTCTAAGAAGATGGTGTTAAGGCCGAGAGAAAATCTCTGGATTTTTAAAAGTTGGCAATATTTAAACATTTTAAAAACATACATTGTAAAAAAAAATATATACCATATTTTTCTGACTATAAGACACACACACACACCCAATTTGGGAGGAATAATGGTTGTTAATGCTGCTGTTGAGTTCTGTTTACATTTATATTGGTGAAATATTATGTTATTTATGTTATTAAATATTTTACCACATTTTTTGCTTCAAATTTTTCTTTCCTATGTTCCTCCTCTAAAACCTAGGTGCATATCATGGTCTGAAAATATGAGTACATTATGCCCTGGCTGGTGTGGCTCACTGGTTTGAGTGCAGCCTGAGAATCAAAGGGTCAACAGTTCTATTCCCAGTCAGGGCACGTGCCTGGGTTGCAGGCCAGGTCCCCAGTATGGGGCGCACGAGAGGCAACCACACATTGATGTTTCTCTACGTCTCTCCCTCTAAAAATATATAAATAAAATCTTTAAAATAAATAAATAAAATAAAATCAATAACTAGCCTTGGCTGGTGTGGCTTAGTGGATTGAGCTCTAACCTTTGAACCAAAGAGTCACGGGTTCAATTCCCAGTCAGGGCACATGCCTGGGGGCCAGGTCCCCAGTGGGGTCGTGCAAGTGGCAAGCACACATTGACGTTTCTCTCCCATTCTCCCTCCCTTCCCCTCTAAAAATAAATAAATACATCTTTAAAAATAAATACATAAAATCAATCAATAAAAAGTTTTTTAAAATCTACATACTTTGTGGATTAAATGAAATATGTGGTCAGGCCGCTTTCAGCCTGTGGGCCATGCGTTTGCAACATCTGAGATAGTGATTTTCCTTTTCCTTTTCTTTTTTTAAAGATTTTATTTATTTATTTTTAGAGAGGGAAGGGAGAACGAGAGAGAGAGAGAGAGAAACATCAATGTGCGGTTGCTGGGGGCCGTGGCCCGCAACCCAGGCTTATGCCCTGACTGGGAATCGAACCTGCGATGCTTTGATTCTCAGCCCACACTCAATCCACTGAGCTACGCCAGCCAGGGCCTCTTTTTCTGTTTTCTTTCCCCCGTCAATTCCCCTCTTAACAAAATTAATCTCAGACGTAAATAAACAATGCCAATCCCAGCAAAAAGCTGAGGTCGCTCTGGTGGAACACCCTCACCTTCACCTCTTGCTCCCCTCTGTCCTTCCTTTCTTTGCCAGCGTCAGAGGGTCCTCGGGATGCTCCTGAGATCTTTGACAAGTCACAGTGTCTTTGTCTCATAGCTAGGCGAGCTGAGAGCTGAGAGAATTGGTTTGCCTCAGGTCAGGAGGAAAATGACTTTGTTAACAGCTGGAACCACCGGGACCACGGGATCACTTTCTCGCAGGGGTGACCAGCCTAAGTCTCGGCGTTTACATCTGTGAAGTGGGGGGTAACGGTGCCTGCCTCTTCGTCTCCCATCCGAGCACTCACCGGGCCCGACCCTGCTTAGCTTCCGAGATCAGACAAGATGGGGCACGTTCAAGGTGGTGTGGCCACAGACTACCTGCCTCTGTTTTAGGATTGTCAATTCGTCGACAAAAGGGTCATCTTTTCCCTATTTTTACCTTCAGAAATTGTCCCCAAGAGCATGGGAAACAAAAATGAAAATTCTCTGAATAAGGTCGGGAGTTGGCTAAACCACAGAATGAATAGGTAGGCGACTGCCAGCGAGCAGGAGCAGGGTGTGAGCGGGAAGAGGGGACAGGCGCCTGGCTGCAGGATTCTGGGAGCACCAGCGAGGGACCCTGCTGGATGCAGGGGCGCTAACCTGAAACCCAGCGCCGGAGCCGAGCGTCCTAATGGGGTGCTGCAGCAGGTCCGCTGAGTTCCGGAATCAGAGAAGGGGCAAAGTGAGGAGTGGCCTGGAGGAGCTTCATAAAATAAGCCCAAATTAAAACTACTTAGGGTCCTGGCTGCTGTGGCTCAGTGGGCTGGGTGCTGTCCCACAAAACAGAGGGCCACTGGTTGGACCCCCAGTCAAACGCTGTCAGGACACGTGCCCGGGCTGTGGATTCCGTCCCCCGGCAGGCACGGGCAAGGGCAAGGTGCCCTGTTGGTGTTTCTCATAGGGATGTTTCACATTTCTGTCCTTTCTCTCTCCCCGCTCTCTAAAAATAAGTAAGCTCTTTTTTTTAAAGATTTTTTATTTATTTATTTTTAGAAAGGGAAAGGAAGGAGAGAGAGAGAGAGAGACATCAATGTGCGGTTGCTGGGGGTCATGGCCTGCAACCCAGGCATGTGCCCTGACTGGGAATCAAACCTGCGATGCCTGGTTCGCAGCCTGTGCTCAATCCACTGAGCTATGCCAGCCAGGGCAAAAATGACTAAACTCTTAAAAAAACAAAAACAAAAACAAAAAGCAAACAAAAAAACCCCCGACTGTGAGCTACCTATTCCCCCCCGCCCAACCTGAGATCCAGAAGTTTGGAAACACTTTTCCTGGGTAAGGGTGTGAGGAGAAGTCCCTATAGTTTAAATAGATGCAGCCTCTTGCGGCTTACATGGATACAGCCCTGTCGGGGGCAATTGAGCCCAAAGAGTACCTATGAAAATGTACAAAAGCAGCTCTGGCTGGTGTGGCTCGGCGCACTGAGCACAGTCCTGCAGACTGAAAGTTTGCTGGTTTGCCTCCCATTCAGGACACACACCTGGGTTATGGGCCAGGTCTCCGGGTGGTGTGATTGATGTGTTTTTTTCTCTCTCTCGCTCTCTTCCCCTCTCTCTCAAAATAAGTAAATAAAAATCATTTTTTAAAAACTGCAAAAACACATGCCTTTGACCCAGAAATTCCCTTTCTAGGAATGTATCCTACAGGCTCATCGCAGAGATGCTACCTGTCCAAGGCAACTCACTGCAACATCATAAAAGCAAAGACTGGGCCCTGTCTGGTGTAGCTCAGTGGACTGAGCGGGGGCTATGAACCAAATGGTCACAGGTTCGATTCCCAGTCAAGGCACAGGCCTGCACTGTGGGCCAGGTCCCCAGTAAGGGCCACATGGGAGGCAACCACACACTGATGTTTCTCTCCCTCTTTCACCCTCCCTTCCTCTCTCTCTAAAAATAAATAAATACAATTTTTTTTAAAAGCAAAGATTGGGAACAGTCTAACTTCTTTAGGCTTCTGGAATGCTCTGCCACCAACCAGGCATTTCCACGTACACCTAGAACACAAGGACTTAACAGGAGGACTCCCAGGAATAAGGCGGTAACTTGGCCATTCCCGGGGAGGGGGCCCGGTGATGAGAAATGAGAAGACAGGGGTGCGAGGGAGACCTTTCCGTCTTTACCCTGCTGTGTATTCTGAATTTTGAATCTCGTGACTACATTACATTTTAAAAAACTACCTGAGCTCCAGTATTTAGACCTAGCTACAGACCCACTTGGCCCGTGTCAGCTTGAAATCAAAATAACAGACCCCGCCTTTCCTTTCTTGTCCAGCTTCCAAACTCGTCACTTCCTGGATTCCCAGAGGTGTTACTAGGCAAGGGTGCAAATCTGCTAACTTCCAGAACGGGCTGCCAACGAGGCGGAGGCAAGGCGAATGGTGTCCTGGTGTCCTTCCACCCCACCCCAAAGGTGACAGGCTCAGGATGTCCTTTAACCCAGAGGCTAGGCTCCCTGCTGGAACCAGAAGTTTCCAAAACAGTCGGAACCCAGAATGTATTGTTCAGTTATCTGTGTGCACTGTAAGGTAGCTCTAAGTAGCTACCGTTTACTGAGCTTTAGCGGTATGAGAGGCATTCACTAGGCGCCATCCTTTTGATTGCTCCCAGAGTAGTATTTTGTCCTTATTTTGTGGTTATAATCAAACTGAATGAAGAATCCATAGTCAAAGAATCCTACCCCTCAAATTGAAAGGACAGAAGAGTCAGGATTTGAACCTGTGTTTAACTGACTGCCTCACACCACTTTTGGTCTTAATATGATACAGAAGCGTTGCTCCGCAGAGCCTGGTTGCCAGGTGAGCTCAGAACACACCGACACCTTTCTCTGAGTCTCCTCGGGCCCCAGGAGATCTCCTCCGGCTGGCCCCTGGTGGCTTCCCTCCTTCCGCACTGTTTGACACTGAGGAGGCACTAGGAGTAAGACAATCTTTGTCTTCATTGGGTGCCAGGCCCCAAAGTTTACTGGGTTCTTTTTTCATTGCCCTCACACTGTGCTTTGGCTTCGTAATAGTCATTAAAAAGTTATAGCCTTGACTGGGTGGCTCAGTTGGTTGGGGTGTTGTCCTATACCCCCAAAGATTGCCAGTTCCATCCCGGGTCAGGGCACATGTAAGAATCAACCAATGGAGCCCTGGCTGGCGTAGCTCAGTGGATTGAGCGTGGACTGCGAACCAAAGCATCACAGGTTCGATTCCCAGTCAGGGAACATGCCTGGGTTGCAGACCACAGCCCCCAGCAACCGCACATTGAAGTTTCTCTCTCTCTCTCTCTCTTTTTCTCCCTCCCTTCCCTCTCTAAAATAAAAATAAAAATAATAATAATAATAAAAGAACCAACCAATGGGTGCATAAGTAAGTGGGACAACAAATCAGTGTTTCTCTCTCTCCCTTTCCCTTATTCTCTCTCTAACATTTAAAATAAAATATTTTCCTACTTCATGCTTCCATGAACATTCTTTTTTTATTTTTAAATTAAAATAAAACCCTCGCCCACCTGAGTATATGCTTATTGATTTGAGAGAGAGGGAGAGAGAGGGAAAGAGAGAGGAAGGAAGGAAGGAAGGAAGGAAGGTAGGTGGGTGATAGAGGAAAACATTGACTGGTTACCTCCTGCACGCTCACCGACCAGGGATCAAAACTGCAACCTAGGTATGTGCCCTGAACAGGAATCAAACCTGAAATCTTTTGGTGTATGGGACACACCAACCAACTGAGCCACCTGACCAGGGCTCCATGAACATTCTTTAAAAAAAATGGAGATTATAGCACAAAACTGGTTTTTAGTGTAATTATTCCTATGAACAATTTTCCTTTACCATCTTTTCATGCTATTAAATATTCTCCTGTGATGTTTTTCACTGCTGCAGTATTTTCTGCTGGACAAATGTGCTAGAATTTATTTACCTAGACCACAACAATAGCAATTTAAGATGTTCCAACTATTTTGATGTTGTAAGCAATATTGTTTTTTTTTTAAGATTTTATTTATTTATTTTTATAGAGGGGAAGGGAGAGAGGAAGAGAGGGAGAGAAACATCAATGTGTGGTTGCCACTTGAGTGCCCCCCTACTGGCGACCTGGCCTGCAAACTAGGCATGTGCCCTGACTGGGAATTGAACTTGTGACCCTTTGGTTTGTAGGCCGGCACTGAAATCCACGGAGCCACACCAGCCAGGGCTGATATCATAAGCAACGTTGTGATGACCATCCCAGCAACTAAATCTTGGCACGCACACACGGTTCCTTTCTTACGATACACTCCTCCAACTGCAGTTGTTGAGTGAAAAAGTACGTAGAGTAATGAGGGCTGTTAACGTGCTGCGGGACTGCTACGGTGCACGCCTCTGTGCCGCCGGCCCCTGCCTCTTTCTCGGAACTTCCTCCCTGCTAGGCGGAAAGTTTTCTCTCGCAGTTAGCATTACCAGTGAGATGCAACAGGTTTCCACATGCTTCTTGACTGATGATGGTATTTATTCTTTTGTAAATTGCCCATTTGTGTTCATTGACCCCCCCCCCCCATTTTTTTTAACCCAGAATGAGTTCAGTGAGATGGCTCCCCACCCACCGTGACTCGGGGTGCCGCGGCGCCGCTTCCTCCTGCAGGCTGCAGAGCACGGGGAGCAGCCCGCACACGGAACCACGGCAGCGCAGGGCGCGGCGGGGCGCGGCGGCGCTGTTCCGGAGTCCCCGGCATTTCCCATCCGAGAAGTAGGAACTGGGGCTCGCCCCGGGCTCCCCTTCCTGCGTCCCCTCCTCTTCCCTGGAGAGGGAAGAAGGAGAGCCTCAGCCAGAGGCGTCTGGTCCAGGGCAGGTCGCCGCCTCCGGAAAGGCAGCTCGCCCAGTTTCTCAGCGAGATGTTTCTCATCTCTTTGTCAGTTTATCAGTGTGTTTTACATATTAAGCACATAAGCTTTCCCTCTTCTATGTTGCAAAATATTTTCCCTTAGGTCGTTATTTGCTTCTCATTGTCCTTTAAGTGATACTTTATTTGTGGGGTGGGGGTGAAAAGACTCGCTGGTGTGTTTTATTTTTATGCGGCCAAGGCCCTGGGTCTTTGTTTTCTTTTCCTTTTTGCAGTGTTTGCTGCCATCGGCGAAGCTCGCTCACAGAGAACTCCTCCACCCCAGGACGATGGAAATAATCACCCTAGTTTTCTTCCACTGCTGATTTCTCTTCCTTTTTAACTTTACAAGTTGTAACCCATCTGTGTTGGTTCTGGAGTGTCATGGGAGGCAGGATTATAATAACTTTTTCCCCAAATGATTGGTCAGTTGATCCAACCCATTTAAAAAAATCTAATACATATTGATTGCCTTTTGTTAAGGTTCTATTTATTTATTTTTAGAGAGGGGGGATGGAGGGAGAAAGAGAGGGAAAGAAACATTGATGTGTGAGAGATACATGGATCGGTTGCCCCTCCCACAACCCCATCTGGGGACCCGGCCCCCAACCCAGGCAAGTGCCCTGACCAGGAATCGAACCTGCGGCTTTGGGATTCGCAGGCCAGCACCCAGTACACGGAGCCACACCAACCAGGGCCATTTTGGTTAGGCCTTGATGTGAAAGCCCCAGTGGAAAGCGGTAAGAAATGCTGCAGTGGGCCACACGTGAGCCACCTCTCATTGAATAACTGCAGCCCCCAAGGTTCAACTTTACCCAAATAATTGTTTACATGTTGCATTTTTTTCAACAGAACTGGTGCTGGAGTTCACAGCGTTGACAGAAGAAATGCTGGAGTTGACATGTTTAGGGGAAAATCTGCTTACGTAGAACCACATGCACTCACTCAGTCAGTCCATATTTGTTGTCTCATGCACACCCGATAGCAATGATTGTGATACGTTCTGGAGCAAAACACAGGTCACAAGGTAAGGCCTCCCCAGTAAGCTGGCATTGGGGCCGAACCCCCAGGAAGTGGGGGAAAGGCCTTGCGACCATCAGGGAATGCACATTCTGGCCCACAGGCGGCAAACACAGGACCCTCGGGCCGAATCCGGCCTCTGCCTGGTGTTATCCAGCCCGGCACCTTGTTTCTACCCGGAGGCAGTGCCAAGCCCCTTGCCCCTAGTTAAGGAGTAGTTATACAGTCATAAAATTACATTCTGCCCTTTGAAGGCAACCATGAGGCTGATGTGTCCCGTCCCCCCCCACCCCCCCACCCCGGTGAAAATGAGTCTGACACCCCTGGGCTGTGTGGGGTCGATGCTCGAACCAACTAAAGTACCTGACCAGGGTGCTTTTTTTTTTTTTTTTTAATAAGAGTTTATTTGAGCCAACTGATGGTGAGCAAGATTTCAAAAGCTCCCTGAGATTTCTTCTGAGGGTGATGAAGTGTCCTAAAATTGCCCTGGCTGACGTAGCTCAGTGGATTGAGCGCGGGCTGCAAACCAAAGCATTGCAGGTTCAATTCCCAGTCAGGGTACATGCCTGGGTTGCAGGCCATGACCCCCAGCAACTACACATTGATGCTTCTCTCTCCCTTTCTCTCTTTCTCTCTTTCTTTCTCCCTCCCTTCCCTCTCTAAAAAATAAATAGATGAAATCTTAAAAAAAAATTAAAAAATAAAGTAGCTCTGAAATATTAAAAAAAAAAAAAAGATCATGAACATGATCAAACTCTATGGGGAGGCCATCCGGGTGAACAGGGCATCAGCTCACAACAAACATCTGGATGTGGGGGCCAACATCTTCATTGGGAACCTGGACCCCGAGATTAATGAGAAGTTTTGCTTTATGATACTTTCAGTGCCTTTGGGGTCATCTTACGAACCCCCAAGACCATGCGGGACCCTGACACAGACAAGTCCAAAGGTTATGCCTTTATTAATGTTGCTTCATTTGATGCTTTGGGTGCAGCGATTGAGGCTATGGATGGGCAGTACCTCTGTAACCGCCCTATCACCGTGTCCCATGCCTTCAAGAAGGACTCCAAGGGCGAGCGCCGTGGCTCAGCCCCTGAACGACTTCTGGCAGCCCAGAATGCTCGGTCCCAGGCTGACCGCCCTCACCAGCTCTTTGCAGACGCACCCCCTCCACCCTCTGCCCCCAGTCCTGTGGTGTCGTCATTGGGGTCTGGGCTTCCTCCACCAGGCATGCCTCCTCCTGGCTCCTTCCCACCCCCAGTGCCGCCTGCTGGAGCCCTTCCACCTGGGATACCCCCAGCCATGCCCCCACCATCCATGCCTCCTGGGGATGGAGGACATGGGCCCCCTTCAGCAGGGTCCCCAGGGGCTGGACATCCTGCACACGGACACTCACATCCTCACCCATTTCCTCCCGGTGGGATGCCCCATCCAGGGCTGTCTCAGATGCAGCTGGCCCACCATGCCCCTCATGGCCTAGGACACCCTCATACCGGGCCCCCAGGATCTGGGGGGCAGCCACTTCCCTGACCACCACCTGGAATGCCTCATCCTGGACCTCCTCCAACGGGCATGCCCCCCCAAGGGCCTCCATCTGGATCGCCCATGGGTCACCCAGGTCCTATGCCTCCCCATGGTATATGGACCTCCTCCACTGATGCCCCCTCGTGGGTACACTGGCCCTCCACAACCCCCTCCCTGTGGCGACCAGAGGCCGACCCCCTCCCTCCACCGAGACCCACTCCCCGGCCTCCAGTTCCCCCTCGTGGCCCATTTCGAGGCCCTCTCCCTCAGTAATTCCTCATTCTCTTTCCTTGTGTTGTATCTCCACAATGTCCTTTGTATTCCTTGGACCAATCAGATTTGCTGTAGCTTCCTGGGGTTAAGGCTGACCCCTTAGGCCTTTTTTAAAAGTGTAATTGTTTTTTCCCACAGGAGGCTTTATTATTATTTTTTTCCTATGTTGGTCCTAAGTGTTTTTGCAAATGCACAGAGATAATAAAACTGGACTCATTGTTAAAAAAAAAAAAGAATCAACCAACGAGTGCATGATAAACGGAACAACAAATCATCAATGTTTCTCTCCCTCCCCCTTTCTCTCTCTCTAAAATCAATGTAAAACCATTGTTTGTATTATTCCACTTGGAATACTACTCTTTTAAAAATATTTTATTTATTTATTTTTTTTTTAGAAATAGGGGCAGGGAGAGAGAAATGGAGGGAGAGAAACATCGATATGCGAGAGAAGCATCAGTTGGTTGCCTCTCTCATGCCCCCAGCTGGGGACCAAACCCTCAACCCAGCCACGTGCCCTGGCCAGGAATCAAACGGGCGATGCCCGACCCCCTGAGCCGCACCAGTCAGGGCGACTACTACTTTTTTTAAACCGCCTTTTTTAGATATAATTTACACACCATGTATTTCACTCATTTTAAGCATACAGTTCAGTGGTTGTTAGTACATTTACAAGGCTGCACAATCATCGCTACAATCTGGTTTTAGATCATGTCCATCACCCCAAAAAGAAGCCTCATGTCCTTTCTACCACCAGCCCCAGGCACACACTAATCTATTCTTTTCTGGATATTTCATATAAATGAAACTGTATGTGCCATCTTTTATGTCTGGCTTTATTTTATTGTTTTTAAGATTTTATTTATTTCCTTTAGACGGAGGGGAAGGGAAAAAGAAAGAGGGAGAGAAACATCAATGTATGGTTGCCTCTCATGTGCCCCCAGTGAGACCCAGGCTACAACCCAGGTATGTGTCCCCGATTAGGAATCGAACTGGTAACCCTTTGGTTTGGAGGCTGGTGCACAATCCACTGAGCTACACCAGCCAGGGCTGGCTTTACTTTATCTATGTCTTCACACGTGGTGAAACTTGGCTTCTTTCATTATTCTGTAATTTTAGGAATTTTATTGGGCATAATCACAGCTTTATTCTTCCAAATGATCTGGAACAAAAGTCATATTCCAAACACATTTTATAGATTGAAAGAGACCCCCCACTAAGCGCCAACATAATGATTTAGAGTCACGTTCCTATTAACAATGGATACGTTTTGAGAAACGTGTCGCGAGGCGATTTTGTTGGGCGAACATCATGGAATGCGCTTGCAGAAACCCAGACGGTCCAGCCCACCACACACCTAGGCCAAGTGCAATAGCCCACTGCTCCCTGGTTATGGGACTGAATGGCATGTTACTACACTGAATACCGTAGGGAACTGTAACACAAGGGTAAGTACTTGTCTATCTAAAAATAGAAATTGCACAGCAAAAATACACCGAAAGGAGAAAAGAAATGGTACACATGTATAGGGCACTTGTAGGGCTGGAAGTTGCTTTGGGTGAGCCAGTGAGTGAGTGGGCAGCGAACAGGACATTATTGCTCACCACTGTGGACTTTATAAATACTGCACACTATGGCTGCACTAAATTTCTATGACAGGCGATGAAATCAAGCACAAGAGAAAATGTTGCGATCAGGAGACTCTATAGCCCTGGCTGGTGTGGCTCAGTGGACTGAGCGCTGGAATGCAAAGCAGAGGGTCACTGGCTCAATTCCCAGTCAGGGCACTTGCTTGGGTTGCAGGCCAGGTCCCCAGTTGGAGGCATGTGAGAGGCAACCACACATTGATGTTTCTCTCATTGATGTTTCTCTCTCTCTAAAAATGAATAAAATCTCCCGGCTGGCGTAGCTCAGTGGATTGAATGCAGGCTGCGAACCAAAGCATCGCAGGTTTGATTCCCAGTCAGGGCGCATGCCTGGGTTGCAGGCCATAACCCCCAGCAACTGCACATTGAAGTTTCTCTCTCTCTCTCTCTCTCTCTCTCTCTCCCTCCCTTCCCTCTCTAAAAATAAATAAATAAAATCTTAAAAAAATTATTTAAAAAAATGAATAAAATCTAAAAAAAAAGAGAGAGAGACCCTGTAAACATGAGATGTTTGAGGCTGCCCCCACGAAATAGGGCATAATGTTTACGGCAAATTTTCTTTATAGGTAGAAAGAATACACTCTAAAATAACAATAAGAATACCATGTAACTACATCCACCAGTAACACAGCGGTTTATTGTGACCAGTGAGCCCTACGTACCCTGCACAGCCGTTTGTGCCGCACTTTTACACAATGGGCCGCCCGGTGGCTTTGCTTAGAGGAGTGCCTCATGGCCTATTGTTGACTGAAATGTCGTTACATGGCATGTGACTGTATTTAGTCTCTGAATAAATCTTGATTCTAAAAATCAAATCCACTTCCAGCCAAAATGGAGGTATAGGTGGATGCACCGTACCTCCACGCACAACCAAGATGGGAACAGCAACAATTTAGAGGCAGAATAACACCCAGAACTGACAGAGAATTTATCTGAATGGAAGTCGGACAGCCAAGAAGTTGAAATAGACCCGTTCATCCAGACCGGTAGGAGGGGCGGAGACGAGCAGCTGGGCGCAGGGCGTGGCGCGGAGAACAGGGAGAACTGGGTGCAGAAGGCAGCCAGGAGAACGTAAGGCATCTGGGGCGCACAAGACCGCAGTGGGTGGACCCTGAGTACACAAGGGGCAGCTGGCGGACCCAGTGAGGCGGCGACTGTGGAGCAGGGCAGAGCACCCAGCCCAGGGTCCCAGAGAAGGGACTGAGGTCCCACAAAGAACAGAGCTACCGCCATTGTTCCCCTCCCCCCACCCCCAAATACAACGTCACAATCTAGCGACTGGGGTGCCCAGCCCCGGTGAACACCTAAGGCTCCGCCCCTCACCGGAACAGGAGCGACCAGACCAAAAAAACAAAAGAGAAAGAGAGAGACAGATGGCTCAAACAGAAGAACAGATCAATGCCCCAGGACTCATCCTTCTGAGCGACTAAGAGATAGCTAACCTATCAGATGCACAGGTCAAAACACTGGTGATCAGGAAGCTCACAGAATTGGTTGATTTTGGTTGCAAATTAGATGAAAAAATGCAGGTTACCATAAACGAAATGAAGGAAAATGCACAGGAAACCAATAGTGATGGGAAGGAAACTGGGACTCAAAACAATAGAGTGGAGCAGAAGGAAGAAAGAAAGAACCAAATAGGAAAGAATGGAGAAATAAGAATTCAAAACAAAACAAAACAAAACAAAAAACAAGGAGAAGCTTAGGAACCTCTAGGACATCTTTAAATGTTCCAACATCAGAATTATAGAGGTACCAGAAGGAGAGGAGGTAGAGCAACAGATTGAAAACCTATTTGAACAAATAATAAAGGAGAACTTCCCCAATCTGGCAAAGGAAATAGACTTCCAGGAAATAGAAGTCCAGGAAGCTCAGAGAGTCCCAAAGAAGTTGGACCCAAGAAGAAACACAACGAGGCACATCATAATTACATTAGCCAAGGTAAAAATGAAGGAGAGAATCCTAGAAGCAGCAAGAGATAAGGGGACAGTAACCTACAAAGGAGTTCCCATCAGACTGTCAGCTGATTTCTCAAAAGAGACCTTACAGGCAAGAAGGGGCTGGAAAGAAGTATTCCAAGTCATGAAAGACAAGGACCTATATTCCAGATTACTCTATCTAGCAAAGCTTTCATTTAGAATGGAAGGGCAGATAAAGTGCTTCTCAGACAAGGTCAAGTTAAAGGAGTTCATCTTCACCCAGCCCTTATTTCATGAAATGTTAAAGGGACTTATCTAAGAAAAGAAGATTTAAAAAAAAAACATGTATAGTAAAAGGACAGCAAACTCACAATTATTAACAACCACACCTAAAGCAAAACCAAAAGAAACTAAGCAAACAACTAGAACAAGAACAGAACCACAGAAATGGAGATCACATGGAGGGTTATGAACAGGGGAGTGGGAGGAGGAGAGAGGGGGAAAAGGTACAGAGAATAAGTAGCATAGATTGTAGGTAGAAAATAGACGGGGGAGGGTGAGAATAGTATGGGAAATGTAGAAGCTGAAGAACTTATAAGTATGACACATGGACATGAACTAACGGGGGAGATGTGGGTGGGAGAGGGTCTACAGGGTGGAGGGGAGTGAAGGGGGGAAATGGGACAACTGTAATAGCATAATCAATAAAATGTACTTTAAAAAATCAAATCCATCCTACACACCCTGACTGGTGTGGCTCAATGGATTGTGTGCTGACCTGCAAACCAAAAGGTCACGGGTTCAGTTCCCAGTCAGGGTATGCTCAGGGCACATGCCTGGCTTGCAAGCTGATTGATGGGTTTTTTTTTCTTTCTCTCCCTCCTTTCCCCTCTTTCTATAAATAAATAAATGAAATCTTTTTAAAAAACAAAACTTTAAAAAAAAGAAAGAAAAAAAAAAGAATGAAATCTTACCATTTGCAACAGCGTGGACGGACCGAGAGGGTATTACACTGAACGAAACAAGCCGGCTGGAGAGAGACGCACCATATGATCCCGTTACATGTGGAGCCTAAAGAACAATATAAACAAACGAACAAAACAGACACAGACTCACAGGGGAACAGGCCGATGGCTGGCGGAGGGGAGGGGGCGGGGGGGCTGGGGGAGGCGGGCGAAGAGACAGAGAAGTGCAGGTCGGCGGTGACGGAGCGGTCACACGGGGACGTGGAGGACGGCAAGGGGAGCACAGTGGGGAACACTGTGACAGCCGTGTGTGTGTGTGTGTGTGTGTGTGTGTGTGTGTGTGGCCGGCGGGCACAGGAGCTCCCAGGGGCAACGCTCTGTCAAGTGTGTGACTGCCTAACCACTAAGGGGTAAGCCTGCAACTAACACAAAATAATAATGACTCTAAACTGTAAATAAATAAATAAGAATTAAAAAAAAAACTTACCTGGCAGGGGAGATACTATGATCACGAGAGTCTTTCTCAGGGTGAGGCTCATCCATTGCACTCTGGGTGTGCTGGCCCCTGCGATTTCCCCAAATGTGGGAAACTCGACTGCACAGTTTGTGGTAGTGGGGGGCTCCGTTTGCACTCTCCCCTGGTGAAAAAAATAATTTTTTAAAAAGATGTTATTTAAGCCCTGGCTGGCATAGCTCAGTGGATTGAGCGCAGGCTGGGAACCAAAGTGTCCCAGGTTCCATTCCCAGTCAGGGCACATGCCTGGGTTGCAGGCCATAACCCCCAGCAACCGCACATTGATGTTTCTCTCTCTCTCTCTCTCTATCTCTCTCTCTCTCCCCCCCTCCCCTCCCTCCCTAAAAATAAATAAATAAAATCTAAAAAAAAAAGGATGTTATTTATTTATTTTTATAGAGGGAAGGGAGGGAGAAAGAGAGAGAGAAACATCAATGTGCAATTGCTGGGGACTGTGGCCTGCAACCCAGGCATGTACCCTGGCTGGGAATCGAACCTGCGATGCTTTGGTTCACAGCCCACGCTCAATCCACTGAGCTATACCAGCCAGGGCTTTAAAAAAATAGTTTTAAAAAATATATAAATAAATCAAATCCATTTTCAAGGGATAGAGAAATTTTTATTTTTTAGGACTATCAGACTAAAAAGATAATTCCAGCCTCGACCCATGTGGCTCAGAGACTTAAGAAACAAGAAGGAGCTGTGGCCAGGGAGCTCAGCTGTTTGGAGCATCTTGTCAATGCACCAGGGTTTCAGGTTTGACCCCCAACAGGGTTCGTAAGCCCTTGGTGGAGCAACGAATCTGAATCCTTTCTCCCTCCCTTCCTTTCTTTCTCTCCAATCAGATTAAAACAAAAACTATTTTTTTATCCTCACCCGAGGGCATTTATTTTCATTGCTTTGAGAGAAAGAGAGATCGACGTGAGAGAGAAACATCGATAGGCTGCCTTCTCAAACGTGCCTCCACCGGGGTTCGAACCCACAACCTGGATATGCACCCCAATGGGGAATTGGACCTGCAGCTTTTCAGTTTGTGGGACAATGCTTCATCCAAATGAGCCATGCCGGCCCGGGCAAAAAAATTTTGTTTTTAAAGACTTTATGTATTTATTTTTAGAGAAGGGAAGGGAGGGAGAAAGAGAGAGAGTGGATCAATGTGTGGTTGCCTGTCACATGCCCCCCACTGGGGACCTGGCCTGCAACCCAGGCACGTGCCCTGACTGGGAATTGAACCTGCGATGCTTTGGTCGCAGCCCGCGCTCAATCCACTGAGCTACGCCAGCCAGTGCAAAATTTTAAAAAATAAAATAAAATGGAGCCAATGCCTCAGAGCTGGAGACAGGTGTTTCAGGCAGAAGACACTGCGGCACAGAAAGGGACAGGAAAGGCGTGAGGTCACACGGCAAACACACAGAAGAGCCAAGGTGTGACACTCGACTGCCAGATGCCAAACTCCCCTCCGTGAATGACATTCTAATGAACCAGCCGTTTTTTAAAGATTGTGTTTATTTTTAGAGAGAGAAGAAAAGAGGGAGAAAGGGAAGAAACACCAATGTGTGGTCGACTCACACACGCCCCCTACTGGGGACCTGGCCCACAACCCAGGCACGTGCCCTGACTGGGAATCGAACAGGCGACCCTTTGGTTCACAGGGCAGCACTCAATCCACGGAGCCACACCAGCCAGGACTAACAAACCACTCATTAACTGGACTCATGTGAGGTTCACACATCGTAGGTCCCAATAATATATGTCGTGATCGCCCTTGCTTGATCCTGGGTGGAGGGAAGGCAGCTCAGGGCTGGGGCTGGTACGAGAGGAAGGCTTGGGCGTGCTGGATAAGGATTTCAAAAGAGTGTCTTCCTGGGCTCCAGCTGGGAGAGGGGCAGGAGTTTCATCCCATTGTCCTTCTCTTCCTTCCCGCTCTCCAACTCCAGCTGGGACAAGGCTGTTTTAGAGTTTATTAAGGCTCCTTTGTCTTCAGTCCACCTTCGAGCTGGGGCCTTTCCGGTTGGGGGGTGGGTTGGGGCCTGAGCTGGGCGGAGGCCAAATCCGAGGGGCAGGGAGAGAGAGCCAGGCAGGCAGCGGACCTTGGGGCCTGGAGGAGCTGAAGAATTCACCTCTCAAAGGTTCCCTCTTCCTGGAGGGTTCCCTTCCCTTGCTTTATTTTTCTTCTGGCCCTTGGGTCATAGTAGGCATTCTACTTATATTTGTTGAATAAAGTTATGTGTGCCCTTCCACGTGAGAAGCACGGGGCTGGGCCTGTTAATACCACCTCCTGTTCGCCCCGCCTCCTGTTCACCCCGCTGTCCGTCTCTGAGTGGTGACCCCCGTCCTCAACGAAATGACCAAGAATCTTCCAAGCGGTTTTCACGCTGTGATCACGTGTACAGTGTCTGTCAAGGCTCAGAGTGCACAAGAAAGCAGGACTGCTTGGTGGTAGTACCTGTCCCCAGGCACAGCGTCTGACCCACAAGAGGCACAGGGAATCATTTGCTGGGTGAGCGAACACGTGAATGAATGAATGAATGAATGAGTAAATGAATGAAGGAACAGTAAGTGCATCTCAGGGCTGAGCTGGGAAGCCTGCCTATGTGACTTCCAGCTAATGCCTCGTGCCCGGAACTGCATGGGATTTTCCCTTCTAAGCTGCTCTCATTTCTCGGATACTGCCTTTACTCTAAATAGTTCCGGAATTCTTCTTGAGCAAATGGGTCTTAAACTTCAGAGCACAAAAAGATGGCCCGGGGACGTGCCAGACCCACCTTTGGGAGAAGGGATTAGTGGGGCGGTCCTGGGCGATGGGCGTCACCATCCACTCTCCACTCTGCAGCCAGGCTCTGCTCGAAATCCGCAAATCCAATGAAGGCACTCCCTAGTTGCAAACCGGTTGTCTGTGGTTTCCTGGCGCCCCAGGGGTCAAGTCCGAACTCCTTGTCCCTTTAGCACCTGTGGGATCTGGCCCCGACGACCTGCCGCATCAAGGCACCAGGCTCTCCCGGCTCTCAGGGACTCCACAGTGGTGTTCCTTCTACACGGGAGACTCTGCCTCCCCTTCCCACTCCTGCCTTTGCCTCTGAGTTATCCCTGCCAGGTGGTGGGCTTCCTTCAGACTTCAGCCTAGAAGCCCTCCCCTCCCTCCTCCTGCTCCCCAGCTGCAGGAGGGCCCTCTGCTGGCCCCCCACCCCAGCCCATGCCCCAGAGCTGACTCAGAGGGCATTGTGACTGTCCCTCCCACGCAGCTGTCAGCTCACTGAGGGCAGAAACCCTCACGGTCCCCAAAACCGAGCACCGTGCCTGCCTCATGATTAGTGGAACTTAGGGGAAGGCAGCACTTATTCGGATGACCAGTTGTGTGTGGGGAGGGTTGGGGGCGCGGGACCCTGTGGCCTGGTGCTAACTCAGGACCAAATTTCCCATCTTTTAAGGCCCAGTCTCCCTTTGTGTGGTCTCCCTGATCCCCTGTGGCTTGGGGCTAAGAATAATGTTCATAATTAATAAGTGTGTGTGCTTGCTCTCCAAGCGCTAACTCAGTCATGTTTCACCTGAGACAGGCCCTCGTGTCCCAGCTGTGTGGGCAAGAAGACTGAGGCACAGCGTGGTTTAAAGAAAGGAGCACAAGCTTTTGTTTGAATGGGGCAGTTGTGGGCTTTCATCTGACCTCCACCACTAAACTTGAGCGAGAAACAGAAGATCTCTGAGCCTTCCTTCTTCCCTGTGTCTGTGAACAGTGGGTCGTGGGAGTACCCGACTTACCAGGACGTTCGTTGTGGGGGTTCATGAGAAGTGCTTGCGTGGGGTGAGCACTCGAGGAAGTTGTGTGAGAGGCACCCGGACTACGTTTCTCTCTTGCATTGATGTTTCTCTCCACCTCTCTCTCCTCCCTCCTTTCCCCCTCTCTAAAATTAAAAAAAATAATAATAATAAAAGGAAAACAAGTAAAAAAAAAGAAGTAGGGGTAGAAAGCAGGAAGCTTCCTGGAAGGCAGCTTTACAAGCAGGAAACAGAACTTACTGATGGCTAGGTATTTATTCCGCTAGTCTTCATTGTGTGTGCCGGGCACAGCGCTGGGTGGGCTCTGGGGACAGCTGTGGTCCCCACACTGGTGGAGCGGACCCACTGGGGCAATGACAGGTATTACTGCCGTGTTACTTAGTTACAATTTTAAGGAATGCTCCGGCGGCGAGAAACACAGTCCACTGAGAACCAACAGCAGGGGCTGGGATCTGGGCCTTGAAGGAAGTAACACTTCCAAGGGGGCTTGAAGGTCAGGAGGACAGGGAGGGGCGGCCCAGGTGGAGGAAGGGCGCACAGAGGCCGGAGAATGGGTGGAGGAGTTTGAATTGCCCTGGTGTGATCTGGGATGGGCCAGAGGGAGGGCCCGCTGCTTTGCCGGGTCTGGAGACACGCCGCTGCCTCAGGGCTGTTGGCTGCCCCGTGCCCCTCCCTCCCCTCCCCTCTCCTCTCCCCTGCTCTGCCCCACCCACTCCTGCAGTGAGCAATACTCTCCCTCTCAGCCTCCACCTTTCTGGCACACGTGTGGCTCGAGACTTTCCCATCTTGCCCTGGCTGGTGGAGCTCAGTGGACTGAGTGCCTACCTGCGGACCAAAATGTTGCTGATCCGGTTCCCAGTCAGGGCACGTGCCAGGGTTATGAGCCAGGCTCCCATTTGGGGGTGAGCATGAGAGGCAACCAATATTCCTCTCCCTCTCTTTCTCCCTCCCTTCCCCTCTCTCTAAAAATAGATAAAATCACCCTGGCTGGTGTAGCTCAGTGGATTGAGCTCGGGCCTGTGAACCAGAGGGTAACAGTTTGATTCCCAGTCTAGGGCACTGCTGGTGTTGCAGGCCGGGTCCCCAGCAGGGGGAGTGGGAGGGGCAACTACACATGGATGTAAAAACAAACAAAAAAAATTAAGATAGATAAAATCTAAAAAAAAAGACTTTCTCATCTTACAAATGTTTCCCCAGTTGCCTTGCCCACTCAAGCAAGGCATATGCAAAATATGCCTTCCGCACACGAGGCTTTGTCTGTCTGTTCATCCAGCCACTCCTTTCTTCCCACATACAAGCCACGTAAAACTTGAGCGCTAGGAAGAGAGAAGAATAAAACGGGAATTCCCCAGGGGTGAACACAATCGATATCTCGGGCCTGCACTTCTAGGTGTCATTAGGGACATGCGTTGTTGGAGAGGGCATCGCATTCCTTGCCTCTTCCAGGAAAAAGTAAGAATATTGCTACAAAACAACAGCAGTTGTGATTCAGAAGTCAAAGGCCACAAATGCATTAATGATCCCACTGTAGCACCGGAATCGATACAAAAGAATATTGAGTGTGGACTGTCACTGAAAAATAAAACTAGGAAAAAGAAAAAACGAGATATTGTTATAAAAACAGAATACACTGTATATAAATGGCATATGTTTTTAAAAGATTTTGTGTATTTATATTCAGAGAGAGGAAAGGGAGCAAGAAAGAGAGGGGGAGAAACACCATGTGCAAGAAAAATGTCAGTCAGTTGCCTCTTAGAAGCCCCCAATCTGGGACCTGGCCTACAACCCAGGCTTGTGTCCTGAAGGGGAATTGAACCCACAGCCCTTCAGTTCACAGGCCAGCATTCAATCACTGAGCCACACCGGCCAGAGCAGCATTTTATGAAAACTTTAATATGCTGTCAACATTGTGCTGCATTTAAACATCCATGTAACAACAGCGTTAATGGCCACCTGAGATTCTACACATGTGTCAGAAATACTAAACTGAGGGTATTCTTTTTTTTTTAAAGATTTTATTTATTTATTTTTAGAGAGAGAAGGAAGGGAGAAAGAGAGAGAGAAACATCAATGTGCGGTTGCTGGGGGTCATGGCCTGCAACCCAGGCATGTACCCTGACTGGGAATCGAACCTGTGACATTTTGGTTCGCAGCCCCCGCTCAATCCACTGAGCTACACCAGCCAGGGCAGGGGGTTCTTTTTCAAATGTTTAGTGAGGGCCTGTTGTGTGCCACAGCTTTGATTAGAATGGACACTGGCTGCAAAATCAGTCACTCTTATCACAGTCACTATTACAAATCATGCTTTGCTAAATATCCCTTGGGCTCAGTGTCTGTGTGAATCCGTAATTGTTAACTCAGCAAAAAAAAAAAAAAAAAAAAAAAAAAAAAATCCCTGGAATGGGATATCTAGATTAAAGAGGGGGTATAGCCCCAGCTGGTGTGACTCAGTGGACTGAGTGATGCCTGGGAACCAAAGGGTTGCTGGTTCAATTTCCAGTCAGGACATGTGCCTGGGTTGCAGGCCAGGTCCCCAGTAGGGGGCACACGAGAGGCAACCACACATTGATGTTTCTCTCCCCCTCCTCCCTCCCTTCCCCTCTGTCTAAAAGTAAATAAATAAAATCTTAAATAAAGAAAGAAGAGGTATACTTTAAGGTCAAATTACCCTCCAATTAGGATGTACCAATTCACACTTACACCCACTTCCTGTGTTTAGCTCCCTAGCAACGCTCATTACTTTCTCTGCTTCCTCCTTTCGCCCCTAAACCCTCTGCAGGCTGTGTCTTGTCCCCGCAGCCCCACTGAAATCGCTAAGGCCACCAGTATGGCATCTAAAAGCGCCAGTTTCAGTAACTGATCTATTTTCTGGTCTTATCTTTATTGATCTGTTTGGGGCATTTAATACCTCGGACCTCACCAACACCCTTCTCTTCCTGGAACCTTTTCTTCCTTCAGTTGGGGTAAGCAGGCCCCGTCTTACTAGCCTCATTTCACAGCTAGGAACCCAAGGCTCACAGAGGTACCAAGGAGAAGAGGACACTCTGTATGTCCTCTTATAGAGTGTCCTCTTAGCCTTCAAATCCAGGCCTCCAAAAACCCAGTCGTGAGCTTTTTTTTTTTTTTTTTTAAGATTTTATTTATTTTTAGAGAGGGAAGGGAGGGAAATAGAGAGAGAAACATCAATGTGCAGTTGCTGGGGGTCATGGCCTGCAACCCAGGCATGTGCCCTGACTGGGAATCGAACCTGCGACACTTTGGTTCGCAGCCCGAGCTCAATCCACTGAGCTATGCCAGCCAGGACCGAGCTTCTTTCAATCTGAGTGTGATTTTTGGAATCCTCAGTGATGGTTGCAAATTCTTCCAGCACACAGGTGGCAAACACAAGGCCCGAGGGCCGAATCCGGCCCTCCACCTGGTTTTACCTGGCCTGGCCCTCTGTTTCCACCCAGAGGCAACGCTGAGGTCTCGCTTAACTGTTAAGGAGTAGTTACACTTACACAGTGCCAAAATCACATTCAGCCCTTTGAAAGCAGCTGCGAGGCTGATGTGGCCCCCGGTGACAATGAGTTTGACACCCCTGCTAGCGTTAAGAGGGCCCTGCAAGAAGAACGCTGTGTGGTTCTTTCTTTGCAGGAAGAAATGTCCGTAGCATTTCATTTTAGCAGCCTTGCCCATCTAACTGGCCCTCCAGGCCTTGGTGAAACAGGGTTCTAAAGAGGACTCAGCCTTGGTGGCGTGGAGGGCCCCTACGTGGGCAGGTTTTCATCCCCAATATATCCGGGTAGCGGGAAAGCAGCCCAGGGGCCAGGCCGTTGGATTCCTGCCAAGAGGCTCAGAACAGGGCTTCGGGCCAAGCAGCCGCCTGTGGGTGTCGTGGGCAAATGTCATGGGGACTTGAATGTACTGGGTAACTTGGGGCAGTCACTCTGACGATCAGCACTCTCGCGTGACAGATGACATTTGCTTCTTCACAGCGTCGTTTTGAGGATGTAATAACATAACACACACAGAGTTCTGGCCTTTGCCTGTCACACAACACCCGTGTGGTCAATCCCTGGGTCTTCCATTTCGATGTAACAAGGCTGTTTCTGCAGACAACTTCATTTGGGCCTTCCAACTATTCAACCAGGCTCAGGGTCCGTATATGGACATTTTACTTATTCTTATTTATTGATTTATTTTAGACAGATAGGAAGGGAGAGAGAGAGAAACGTCAATGTGCTGCCCCACTTACACATGCATTCACTGCTCTGACACTTGGCTACCCAGACGAGTGCGCGGCCGGGGCAGCGTACGGATACTTTAAATTACCATTCTACTGGGGCAGACACTGTAGATCCGAGGTAGAGCGCTTGACTTCAAAGTGGCGGCCAACTGGAGCAGCGCGGTTCTCGGCTCTGCTGGGAGAACCTGCCTGGCCTGGTGGTCCCAGGCCAGCAGGTCTTAAAACTCGCCCGCCTGTCCTGGCCGCAGCCTCCCGCGGTGGCCTCTGCGAGGGACGCTCGACGCCATCTTGGATCCTGGCACTGGGGGACTCACTTCCGCATTCCCAGCCTCCCCCGCAAGGGGACAGCCGCGCATCCCCTAAGCGTTCCCCTTAAGAGAACAGAGTATCCAACACTGGTTATGCTTGTACAACTGGCTAAAAAGAATAACTTACCTCCTTTTCCCGGGTCCTGGGGCAGTATCTGACCACTTCAAAAATGGCACCGATAGCTTCACCTCCCCGGTCATCCGTTGTGAAGACGCGGGGACGAAGGTCGCGTTGGAGTGCGCCAGCGCCGGCCCGTCTCCATGGCAACCTGCGCGCAGCCCAGGCACCTCTGCCTGGCGGGAAGCGCGGGTGCTGTGGCGCTGGCGACTGGGCGGGCTGCGAGCGCCGAGGGGCCCGGGCGGTCGGGGCCGCTGCAGGACGAGACCCTGGGCGTGGTGTCCGTGCCTTCGCAGTGGAGGGGCGTCCAGGGCCTCCGCGGGGAGACGGTGAGGGCGCGGGCCCCGCTCCGGGCGGCGCGGGCGGCGGGGCGAGGGCCACGCCAGGCCGCCGGGCCAGGTTCTGGCGTCCCACCGATTTATTTTCATATTTTAATACACAGGAACTAACCTTTGGGATGCTCTCGTGTCAGTTTCCTCAGTCTTTGAACAACAACATAAAGTTTTTTTGTTTTGTTTTTTAAGTCTGAAGACCCTACGTTTGGAAGGATTTTGTATGAACTGAAGTTTTTAGGCATTTCAGACCACCTTCCGTTTAAAAAAATGACCCGACTGCATCTTAAGATCTAGACAAGCCGCTTCTTGTGGTTTAATCAAAAGCTCACAAAAAGAGGTGCTTTGGGGAGATGAGGGGCCGGGCTCCTGGATGCCGGGGCCGCTCGGGAGGCGCTTGGAACTCCCGCTGAGCGCAGCCCAGAGCGGTTTGGGCGCGGGGGCCCTTCGGGGCTTCCTCCCGGAGCCCTGCCTGGGCGCGTGTGCGCAGGGGACAGAAAATTAACAGTGTATGCAATAAGTATATTATGCAGTGTGTTAGAAAGTGGACGGTGTCCTGGACAAGACAAAGAGGGGTGAGGGTTTAGAAGGAATAAACGGGGAGGGAGAGGGTGAGTTGCAGAGTGGGCCGCATGGACAGGGGGCATTTAAACAAAGACTTGGAGTGAGAGAGTTAGCGGAGCGGATCCCTGAGTTAGCAGGGTCCAGGCAGAGCCAAGGGCGGGTGCAGAGGCCTGGGGTCAGAGCTAATCTGGTGTTTGAGGAGCTAGGCGGGGCTGGAGAGGAATGCAGGACCGGAGGCTAGAACGGTTCCAGGTGAGATCAGAGAGGTTAAGCAGAGGCAGGTCAAGCAGGTTGATGCAGAAAATTGAGGCTTAATTTGTCGCACAGGTGTGTCCAATTTGCAGCTCACATGCTCACCGACACCACACAACACCTGTGGCGTTTCCCTGTTTCCCTGACGTCTTGCCTTTGAGGACAGTTTGTTGCCTCAGGCCAACAGCCTGTAGGTTTCAAGCCAGGATTTGATCTGATTTCAAAGCACTTGGCCTCACCAGGCTGCACAGGAGCCACCGTTCTAGTTAAAAAGTAAAGGCAGTGGATGCTTGAGTTATAGAGACCCTTACCACAGGTAAATGTATGTAATTCACTGGACGTGAAAAAATTACTTGAAATACCTCTCTGGCTTGCTGATGATTCAGATTTTAGAAGACTTCAGATTTAGAAGTTGGGAACTCCTGGTTCAGTGTAACTCCCCCCTTCCCCCGAAGAATGAGACTGAGGCTTGTTAATTTTCTTGTAGATAGTTTTAACCTGTAGGAAGAACTGATCCTGGGCTTTCATTTGTGAGGGTGATTCATTTGAATCAGGCTCTTATCTTACTGAGTTTTTTTTTTAAGATTATATTTATTTTTAGAGAGGGGGGAAGGAGAAAGAGGGAGAGAAACATCAATGTGTGGCTGACTCTCACGCGCCCTCTACTGGGGACCTGGCCTGCAACCTGGGCATGTGCTGTGACTGGGAATCAAACTGCCAACCCTTTGGTTCACAGGCCTGCATTCAGTCCACTGAGCTACACCAGCCAGGACAGATTTTGTTAAGTTGTAAGAATGTTGCAAGGGTCAGAAGGAGGGGTAAATTATTTTGTACAAATTAACTTTTTTTTTCTTTTTAAAAGTTATCTATGTCTCCCAGGTCAGGGCACATACAAAGACTCAACCAATGAATGCATAAATAAGTGGCAAAACTCTGCTTCTCTGCACAACTCTGTTTCTCTCTCAAATTAATATGGATTTTTAGCCCTGGCTGGTGTGGCTCAGTGGACTAAGCGTTGGCCTGCGAAGCAAAGTGTCGCTGGTTCAATTCCCAGTCAGGGCACATGCCTGGGTTCCCTTCAGGTCCCTTGGTGGGGGGTGTGTGAGGGGCAGCCACACATTGATGTTTTTCTCCCTCTCTTTCTCCCTCCCTTCCCCTCTCTAAAAATCAATAAAAATCTTTTTTAAAAATTAATACAACTTTTTAAAGTTATCCCAAAATTTAGAGAAAAATGGATAAATAAAAAAAGAAATAAAAATCACCCCACAGTCTCATTCCCCCACAGCCATTTGGTTTGTACCTGTCCCCTTTCTGTTTTTTCTCTTCTCCACATTTTTAAAATTATGTTTTATTGATTGTGCTATTACAGTTGTCCTGATTCCCCTCTTTGCCCCTCCATATTTTTTTTTCTTTTTTTTTTTTTTTTAGAGAGAGAGACAGACAGACAGACAGACATCAATGTGTGGCTGCTGGGGGTTATGGCCTGCAACCCAGGAATGTACCCTGGCTGGGAATCGAACCTAGGACACTTTGGTTCCCAGCCCGCGCTCAATCCACTGAGCTACGCCAGCCAGGGCAACATTTTTCTTTTTTATAAAAGTGGAGTTGCATTATGCATAACACTTCCACCTAATACAGCCAAACATTGCATGTCAACATTTTTTATAACTTTATTTCCCCAGTCCCTTTTTTCCTTTTTATTTTTTAATTTAATTTCTAAAAAATATTTTATTTATTTATTTTTAGAGAGAGGGAAAGAGAAAGAGGGAGAGAAACATCAATGTGTGTTTGCCTCTCACACACCCCCTACTGGGGACCTGGCCCACAACCCAGGCATGTGCTCTGACTGGGAATTGAACCAGCAACCTTTTGGTTCACAGGTCAGCACTCGATCCACTGAGCCACACCAAATGGGGCCTATTTAATCTTTATTGAACTTTTTTCCCCATTACCATTTAGTCCCTTATACCTCCCTACCCTCTTAACCAGTCTCTTTTAGAATGGCTGTTCGATTTTTTCCAATTTTTCTCTTACCAATTAACCCTGTGATGAGTGTTCTAGGTAAATTTTTATACAGTTTCTTAGTTTCTTTTGGAAGTTTCTTTGGCATAGTCAAACATGGGTCTTCGCTTGGCTCACGCCGTGGCACAGTATTGGAGTGTGGGTGTGCACTCCAGTGCTGGTTTCTGAAACTTTATTTTCGTGTCAATGGTCTTGGGCCTGACTCGGCTTTTCTCGTCACACCCCAGTCTGCTCCGAGGGACAGGGTCCTGGGACCCAGGTGCGCAGACTCTCTAAGGGTTGGCCTTGGGCCACTCACGTGGTCTCTTCTGCAAAAATGTGTCTTGTTAGGGTACTTCTTAGGGGGGTGACAGGAGGCTCAGCGATGAGCTCAATGGCCTGAGAGGGCCGGCTCCTGGCCGCCCCGCCCCTCGCTCCTCTGCGGTTTCTCAGCCGTGCCTGACACTGGAACGGCCTGGAGACTGGACGCTGGGGGTGTCCGGGGCCTGCTCTGAGTGACTGTAGCGGGACTAGCGTGAGGTCAGAGCCGGGACCCTGGTGGTACTGAAGCACCCAGCTCCCTCTAGTGCACAGCAGAATGTGCACGCTGCTGGTCCAATCCTTCCCACTTTCCGGCAGAGTTGCCTTTCTGAAGCCCCCCTTCTGAATGTAACGTGGTTCTGTGCCTTTGGGGGCCCTCCTGCCTGTTGCTGTCCTGTCGGCCAGCTCCTTGTCCTTCCCCTCTCAGCTCAGATGCCGGCTCCCTGAGAGGCCACCTGCGCCGCCCCACCCCGGGGGCTTCCCCAGCTCCCCCGCACCTCTGCTGCACCATTGGATTCCCATGGGGTTTGTTTGTTGGTTTGTTTGTTTACTCGTCCACAGCCGAGCCCCAGGCGTGTTGCTCGGGCACAGGAACCTTGCACGTTCTGTTTTCCGCTCTATCCATGGTACCCAGACAGTGCCTGGCGAGTAGATGCTTAATAAATGTATGTGTGTGCATGTACGTGTACATGTACATATACGTGTGTTGTGTGTAGTATAAATGAACTTGAACCATGTGCCAAATACCAGGCCAAGTGCTGGGGTGAAGGTGGGGCAGGCGGCGTTCTCCTGCCGGAGGAACTCACAGCTGATGGGAGCTGGACGAGCAGAGGGAGGTTGGTGGAATGGGAAGGGGGCGTGGGCACAAGGGTTGAGTGTGCTCCAGGCTCTAAGGAGGACTCCCCTGTGTGGTCCTCGTCCCCTCTCCCGGCTCACCAACTGTGGCCTGGGGCCTGGCCCTGCCCCCGAGCCTTAGCAGGGAATCTCGGGGGCGGGACCCTGATGAGTGGCTGGGTGAGGAGGGCCTCTGGTGGATGACAGTGATCTCAGGGACGTGGGTCCCTCGTTTGGAAAAGACCAGACATGTGGGTCCCTCGTTTGGAAAAGACCGGACATGACTGTCAGGAAGGCAGGTTGGCAGTGCCTCTCCTGAGCACCTGATGCCTGTCCTTGTGCCCAGCTGACCGAGGGACAAGGACCTTGAGACGGAAGGCAGGGTGCAGAGGAGGGCAGCCGGGAAACAACCTGCCGTACGTGAACTGATTCATCATGGACCCATGTGTCTCCTTTGGCCACGGGTGGAAGGCACCCCGCTGGAGAGAGCTGTCTGCCAAGGGGCGGGGGTGGGCTAGGGGGTGGTCCGCCACAGCCCACAGGGGCTGAGGGTGCTGGCCGAGGCGGCCACTGCCGGCTCTCAGGTCCAGCAGGTCCTCAAGCAACGTTGTTCTGTTACAAGGCTGATGAGGTGCTGGGGGAACTTGTTTACGTTAGTTAACCTATGATAAAACTAGTTTCCTTACAGTCTTTAAAGTTGTTACATGACTATTCCAGCTGTCAGTGTCTTCAGAGGGGACATTCCTGAGTCCTCACCAAAGCGTGTCACCCCAAGGCCTGGGGCTCTTACCAGGTCACACGGTCCCTCTGAACCAGTCACTGAGGCTGGGGGGCAGCCCCGGGCTCTGATTAGCTAGTCACGGCCCCGTCCCCCCTTGGCCTCCGTGGAGCAGACAGAGGAAGGCTGCGGGGCCATCTCCACTCGCACGCCACGCAGATTGGGCCCCTCCTAGGGAAGACGGGACGGGCTTTGAGCAGACAGCAGAGAGGCCCGCCGCGGGCCTGAGGATAGCGAGCTGCATGGGAAGAGAGTTCCCCGGGCGGGTGACCCGGTCAACAGCTGGCTAGCTGGTGACCGCGGCGTTTTGATCTCCTCCAGAAAAGCTGCCAGACGGCCAGCGTCGCCACTGCTGAAGCATCCGTGCAGACCCGGAGGTGTGCAGATGCCGAGGTGCAGACCGAGGCCGTGGTGCCGGCGGGCTCCCCGCCCGCGCCCCAGCACGACGGCCCCGGGCTTGTGGCCTTTCTGCAGAGAGTGGAGGCCCTCATGATCCGGGAGCTGAACAAGAACTGGCAGAGCCACGCCTTCGACGGCTTCGAGGTGAACTGGACGGAGCCGCAGGAGACGGTAGGGAGCAGGGCGCCACCTGTGCCCCGTTTCAGGCCCGTCTTTTGCACGGCCCAAGGGATCCTCATACCCGTCACGGTGTCAGCCCTTACCGAGCCCTTGCGCTCTGTCAGGTGCCCAGGGCTGTCTTGCAGGAGTAAGTCAGTGGGCCCTCGCTGGCTGCATCCTGCAGCCGGGGGCAGGGGACTCAGAGCTGCGGTAACTGCTCCGGAACAGTGCTGCGCTCGTGAGCAGCAGGGGCGGAGTTTGCACCCGGGCTCCCCGCCGCCCGGCTGCGTCTCCCCGCGCGCCGTGGGCGCGGAAGTCCTCTGTACCGTCCCGCTCACTCCCCAGGACACCCGTGTTGGCGCCGGGACGATCTCCACTTTATAGAAAAGGCACAGAGAGGTTAAGTGGCCGAGCTGGAATTTGAGCCCTGGCCTGCGTCGTTTCAGGGCTGTACTCTGGCGACCGACGTCAGTGTCTCCAGCTCTCTCTGCCCCCCAGGCACAGCTCAGAGCCGGCACCCGTGAACTCAGCTGTGCGGCCCACAGACGGCGTGGGCTCTGAGGGCGGGAGCCTCCGAACGAAGGAAGAGCTCTTGGCGTTTGCTCCGCACTGGGCCGGGTGTGACGCCCGCGGGCAGGCTGCTCGCTCGGGGCTGAGTGCCCCAGTCTGCAGGCCTCTGTGCCCTGGTTCGCACCTTTGTCTTCTTCCTTTTTTGAAAGATTTTTACATATTTATTTTTAGAGAGGGGAAAGGAGGGACAAAGAGAGGGAGAGAAACATGATGTGCAGGAGAAACAGCGCTCTGTTACCTCTCTCATGCCCCCTGCTGGGCACCTGCCCCGCAACCCAGGCGTGCGCCCTGGCTGGGCATCGAACTGTCAGCCTTTTGTTCTGGAGGCTGCCACTCACTCCGCCGAGCCACACCAGCCAGGTTTGTCCCCCTTCAAAAACATCTGTTCTTTTTTTTATTATTACAAAAGCAGCATGTGTTTATTATAAGTTCAGCCATCACAGACACCCAGAACCTAGGAGATGCAGACAGCCAGAGGGGAGCTGGGCCCCAGGCCTGCGGAGTGTGTCCCGTGCTGGGCGGGCACAGTGCGGTCGCCGCTGTGTCGTCCGTAACGCGGCTCACCGAAAAGGGAAGCACTGGGTGTGTGTCTGTGGCATTTCTCCGCTGCCAGAGCGTCCCACGCCAGGGCCCATGCAGGGGCTCCAGCCTTCCCAGCACGCGTGTCGCGTCCCTCTGCGCCAACACGCCGCCACCCTTTGTCTGCGTCCTGCTGGTGGGTGTGCGGACAGCAGCCTCGCTCCCAGAACTGTCGCCTCCTCCTGCACGTGAGCAGGCGGGAGGCTGGGCAGCACCCTGGAGGGGCCTCGTGCTGTGCACGCCCTGGGCGGCCCCAAAGTTTCTAGCTCATTCCAAATGTCAGGCAGAGGAGTGCTTTCAGACTTCGCTGTTAACGTAACCGAACGGCAGCACACCTCTGTCTGTCTTTCTTCTTTTGCATCAGTTTCTGCTTTACTCCCCTTGTAGCGGGTGGCTGTTTCGGCCCTTGTGGGTGTTTCTGTCTCCTGCTGTCAGGGCTGTGGCCTTGACACTTCACCACTGGCCTGGCACTGCTGCAGAAGCCCCTGAAGGGCTGAGACGCCGCTCGTAGTGCAAAGCCGCAGTTTGAGAGTTTGTGAACGGCCACGGGCGGCGGCCCGGCTTGTCGGAGCAACCTCCTGAAACGCCGGGGCGGGGCGCCTGTGGGGGTCGACTGGCGAGCGCCGGATGGGTGGGGCAGTGGGTGGCGTTTCTCTCTTTCTCTTTCTCCCCTTCCCTCCCCCTAAAAACCAGTAAATTAAAAAAGTATCTGTAAACAATCTGACAACTTTGCCGAGCCCTCAGAAATCAGAGATAAGGGAGAAATCCCCGACGGACCTCCCCCTGGAACCTCTGGTCTGTTTGCTGTGTCATTTCCTTCCCGTTGTTTTCCACCCGTGTGCTGCTGGCGGCTGAGTCACGGTGACCAGGCGTAGGGTCTTTTCCGGCCAAAGCAGAGCCGGTTCTGTGCCGGCAAACACACACCTCACCTACGGAGCGAGGGTGCAAGACAGCCCCATTGTCCCCTGACTCCCCCCCCGTCAGTCTCCTTTTAGACTGTAGGTTGCATAATCACTGCGGCTGTAGCATTATGACAAATAGCTCACTGTATGTACGGCAGTGCCCCGTGTGCTTGGGGGCGAGTTCCAGGACCCCCGGCGGGTGCCTGGGACTGTGGACGGCACCAAACCCTACAGAGCAGGCAGGCCCTGGAGTAGCGTTTTACCCAAGTCGTTTCGTTAGGACATCGAGGAGATGCCTGGGAACTCAACGCCTGTTTGTGTCGATTAGTCTGTGGTGAAATCGGTTTCATGTGCGTTGTTTTGCTTCAAGTTGCAGAGCCCATTGAAGACGTGAGGTGAGGTTACTTCGGGTCCTGTGTTTCTGTACACACGTCCCAGTGATGACGTTCAGTGCCTGAATTAGACACAGTGAGGGACGAGCAGTAACAGTGATAAGATGGAACAATTCTGACCCTCCGCGGCCATAACAGTTACTCGGAGGTGGCATTGTCTGGTGACGTAAGCGTGGCTGGAACTCGGGCGCTGTGACTGGCGACAGCGCATGTGAGAACCGGGACCGGCAGGCGGGGAGCGTGCAGGGCGGGAGAGGCCGCAGAGCGAGGACTCCCGTCCCCGTCCCGGGCAGCAGCGGGGGGCGGGGCGTCGAGCGACTGCAGCACGGTGCTTAGACTGGCATGCAGCCGAGAGCCGGGGGACTGTTTATTTCCGGAGTGTTCCATGTCACGTTTGCGGTCCATGGCTGATCACAGGTCACTGAGATGGGAAGTAAAACCGCAGATAAGGGGGAGGCTCCTGGAGTTTATTTTTAATGGGGACTTTTATTGACTGTAACATAAAAACACGCAGAGCTTACACGTGTTCAAGTCCGTGACTTTTCTTTCTTTTTTAAAAAACCCTTACCCAGAGGCATGTGTGCAGATATTAGAGAGGAAGGAAGGGAGAGAAAGAGTGGGAGAGAAACATCGATGTGAGAGAGAGACATGATCGGCTGCCCCCGCCCCCCCCATGCGCCCTGATTGACCGGGGACCGAACCCGCGGCCGGGGTCAGCACTCAGCCCTCCGGGGTCCGGGGTGGTGCTCCAGCCAGCCGAGCCGGCCCACGACTCTCCACACGGCGGGAACTTTTGTGGGACCGGGACCCAGGCCAAGAAACTGAAAACCCCGAACATTTTCTCACGCCCCCTCTGCTTCCCACCTCAGTGTGTCGTCTTGTTTCAGAATAACAGACGGATTGAGATTCTGTCGCTATCCCACGTAACTCGCCACGTAAAGCGTGCCGTTCAGTGGGTTTTAGTGTGTTCCCAGGGCCATGTGACCGTCGCCACAACCAACGTCAGAGCGTTTTCGTGCCCCCGGGAAACCCCGTACCCATTAGGCATTTCTGCCTGGCTCCTGGCAACTGCTGATCTATCTTCTGTCTCTGTCGCTCTGTCTCTTCTGAGCATGTCCTACCAGTGGGATCTGAAGAAGCGGTCTTTTGTGACTGGCTTCTGCCACTGAGTGTTGTCACAGGGCATCACGGTGCGGCGTGTGCTGGTGCTGCGCTTATCTGGCCGAAGGACATTCCACTGTGGGGAGAGGCCGTCCTTGTCCAGCAGCCGGCGGACATTCGGCTCTCGGGCACAATGCCGTGAACACCTGTGCACACGTCTTGGTGTAAACATGTGTTCAGTTTTCTGTGGCCGCCCCCTGGGACTGGGACTTGTGGAGCGCCGGCCACTGCCCGCGAGCCCCTGGACGGAGCGCCAGACTGCTGGCCCCAGGGCCTGCCCGCCCCACCTCCTCGGAGCGGCGTGTGAGGGTCCCCAGCACGCGGCTTTTCCGGGCCGTGGGCCCTTCCGGTGGGGCCGTTCCTTTCGGTGGGGCCCGGGGGGCGTCAGGAAGCGTGGAACTTCTCACGGAGCTTCTTGCCGCCGTGGCCGGCGTCGCCAGCCGTCTCCTTCGCTCGCCTGCACGGGCTGAGGAGCAAGACGCCAGAGCTCAAGAACACTGTCTCCGCTCTGACCGTTCCCAGCGCGCAGCCCCGGGGCACCGAGCGCACTCGCCATCCAGCTCCAGAAGCCGAAGCTTTTGGACGTGTGTGCAGGATGGGTGTGAGAACAGGGTCCAGCTCTGGCCCCTGCCCTCCAGTCCGGAAGCATCGTGCTGGGGGGCACGTTGGGACGAAGGCCCCGCGTGGTCCTCGGTGGACTCCGACCGCTGTCAGGGCGCTGGGCGGCGCGAGCCCGGGGGCGGTGTTCGTCGGGTGGTACTGAGGCCGCCCGCTGGGTGTCTCTCAGGCTCAGGGGTGGGGACGCTCTGTCTCTCGCAGGTGACGTGCCTGCACACCCTGGGCTACCCGCCCGCCCAAGGGCAGGGTCTGCACGTGACCAGTGTCTCCTGGAACAGCACGGGCTCAGTGGTGGCCTGTGCCTATGGCCGGTGAGTGGCAGTGGGGGCCCTCGGGCTCTCGCTGGAGCATCTGTTTCCCCGTCTGCACGGGGTTGGCCCGGAGCTTCCTGGGCAGCGGGGGGTTGGGGTGTGGAGGGGCTTGGAGCCCAGGACTCCGAGTGCCCACCGGCCAGCCCTGGGCAGGGAGCCGCGGGCCTGCCGTGCCTTCTCCGTGAGCTGTTTTCTGATGGGTGAGGCTCCCCAGCCCCACCGTCGTGTGGGCCCAGGCTTGGTTCCTGGGAACCCTTTTCCGGAGAAAGGCGTGCCCTTGGCGTGCTGTGGAGGAGCCTGTGGCACTTGGATACCAAGTACAGTGTCTGGGTGTGATGCGGACACAGGTCACTGTGTGTGCGGGCTGTGGGAGAGAGGTGGGGTTGGGGTGGGGACGGGAGGCCTGGCTCAGAGGCGGAGCCAGCTCGGGCCGTCCCTGCGCAGGCTGGATGACGGGGACTGGAGCACCCTGAAGTCCTTCGTGTGTGCCTGGAACCTGGACCGGCGAGGCCTGAACCCCCGGCAGCCGTCGGCGGTGGTGGAGGTGCCCAGTGCCGTCATGTGCCTGGCCTTCCACCCCACGCAGCCCTCCCACATTGCAGGTGAGCCGCCGGCCTGCCTCGCGTCTCCGCCCGCCCTCCCTCCCTGCAGAGGGCAGCCAAGGGGAGGATCCCTCGGGCCCTCAGGCCCGGGGCACGGCCAGGGCGGAACTAGCGGGAGGCAGAGACCACAGGTGCACCTGTGCTCAGGTGAGGATGCTGAGTGGGGCGTGCAGCTCAGAGCAAGAGGGTCAGCCTGGTTGGGATGAGAACAGGGTGGAGCCGGCGGCTCAGGAGCTGCCGCTGACAGGAGCCCCCCGCCTCTGGGAAAGGGTCGCGCCGGGGGCCTCTCCAGCGGGGCAGGGGAGCTGGCCCAGCTGCAGAGGAGCTTCCCGGGTAGTGGGGCGTGTCCCCCTTGGGATGGCTTTCGGGCAGCAGCTCCGCATCCTGGCCTGGGAGGCCGGGGAGCGGGTGCTTGGCCAGCACACTGGGCTGCTGGGCAGGGGTCAGCTCTGGCCTGGCCGGCTGGGTCCCACAGGTGGCCTGTACAGCGGCGAGGTGCTGGTGTGGGACACGGGCCGCCCTGAGGACCCACTGCTCTGGCGTACGGGCCTGACAGACGACACGCACACGGACCCGGTGTACCAGGTCAGGGCAGTGGGTGTTTGGGAGGGTCGAGGGGGTGCCTTCTCCTCCTCTCTGAGCTGGGTCCCACTGGCGTGGGCCTGCTCCTTAAGGCTGAGCAGGAGAGAGGGCGCCCGCTTGGCACAGCCGTGGAAGAGGGTCATGAGGGAGCTGGCGGCTGGGCAGCTGCCATCGGCATTCTCGCAACTCCCAGGGCCTGAGTCACAGCCCTGTCCCCGGCAGGAGCCACCCCAAGGGCCATTCCCGGCCGCCGCCAGCTGTCCTGGCTTTCTGCTGGGACCAGGGGACGGACCTCGGAGCCCTCTGAGCCTGCCCCTGGGCGGGGACTGAGGTGGTTCCCGGGCCTCAGCCTCTGCGGGGAGGCCGGCGGCAGCATCCCTTTCCTGACCTTGGTCCCGCACCCCGTTGCCCCAGGTGCTCTGGCTCCCCGAGCCCCGCCACAGCCACCGCTGGCAGGTGCTGAGTGTGGCCACCGATGGGAAGGTGCTGCTCTGGCAGGCAGCTGGGCCGGGCCAGCTGCAGCTCGCAGGCGGCTTCGCCCTGGTCGTGCAGCAGCTGCCACGGAACACCAAGCTGAAGAAGGTACGTGGGGGCCAGGCCGCTGCCCCTGGAAACGGCCCTGAGAGCAGCCCCGGCCTGTGGGACCTGCCTGCCTGCGCAGGTGAACCCTGGGGGCAGGTGGGGCGAGCGGGCAGTGGCAGCAGCACCCCCAGCCGAGCCGGGACCTGCTGCAGGGCCTCTGGGCCTGGGCTCCTTTGGGACACTCACCAGCTTCCCTCCCCTCCGCCCTGCCGTCCCCTTCCCCACAGCCGCACCGGGGAGAGACCGAGGTGGGAACCACGGCGGTGGCTTTCTCCAGCTTTGACCCTGGCCTTTTCGTCCTGGGCACGGAAGGCGGCTTCCCGCTCAAGTGCTCCCTGGCGGCGGAGGAGGCCGCGGCCACGCGGGCCCCGAGCTCCGTGCCCCTGCGGGCCCCGGCCCAGTTCACCTTCTCTCCCCACGGCGGCCCCGTCTACTCCGTGAGCTGCTCCCCTTTCCACAGGTGGGCAGGGCCTGGCCTTCGGGTGTCCTGCACCTGCCACGGGGCCCCTGGAGCAGGCGGGTGAGGGGTCCCGCCGGGCTTCACCGCAGAGCTGCTGCAAGGGCCTGCAGTCCGGCCTGGGCCTGGGCCTGGGCCTTCTGCGTTTGGGCCCCGGCATCCAGAGACCTGGCGGCTGGTCCCAGGGAATCGGACCCTCTCTAACCGGGACTGCCGGCCTGGGGGGTCCAGGGAGGGTCTGGGGGAGCCCGAGAGCCAAAAGTCTGGGGAGGCTCGAGCCGTACCTGGACACCCAACACTCACCCCGCTGCTGGGCCCCGCCCCTCCCCCACGCAGGAACCTCTTCCTGAGCGCGGGCACGGACGGGCACGTGCACCTGCACTCCATGCTGCAGGCCCAGCCCCTGACCTCCCTGCAGCTGTCCCGCAAGTACCTGTTCGCCGTGCGCTGGTCCCCTGTGCGTCCCCTGGTGTTCGCGGCCGCGTCCGGTGAAGGTAGGGAACGGGACACGGGCCCGCCTGCCCCGTAGTTCGGGGGTGAGGCCTCCGCTCCCGTGGGAGCGAGCCGAGCCGTGGCCCGGGAGTCGGTTTTCCCGGGTGCGCAGGGAACCTGACGAGGCCCCAGGCCCGTCTCACCCCACAACTCCCCCCCCACCCCGCGAAGGTGACGTGCAGCTGTTTGACCTCCAGAAAAGCTCCCAGAAACCCACAGTGTCAGTCAAACAGACCCAGGACGAAAGCCCCGTCTACTGCCTGGAATTTAATCAGCATCAAACTCAGCTGCTGGCTGCTGGCGACGCCGAGGGCGTGGTGAAGGTCTGGCAGCTGAGCACCGAGTTCACCGAGCAAGGGCCCCGGGAGACGGAGGCCTTGGAGCGGCTGGCGGCGGAGGTGGCCGCCTGAGGACGCGGGGGTGGCAGGCGCGTCCCTGGGCACAGAGGCCGGGGGGGGGGGGGGCGGGGGCGGTACCTGTGCTGCCAGACGGAAGCTCAATGAAGACAGACCAGTTTGGGGGCAGAGTCGAGTCGTTTATTTCTTTTACATGAAACAAAATTGGCTGGGGGTGGGGGGGGGGGGGAGGGAGAACAAGAGGAAACCAGCCAACTGCTTGGGTTTTCTGAAGTCGGAATGGAGCAGCTGGCTTCAAGACGGGAAGCTGGGTCCCCATGGTGGCTGTAACCGGGCCGGAAGCAGTTTGCTGAAGCACCGTTTTCTACTACGTTTCACCCCAAGCTAAGCAGGTTTAAGGTTACACTGGGAAGTGACGCCGTCTGGAGCATTTCTCTTAGGAGCAGAGAGGAGCGGACATGCAGCGAGGCAGCGGCGGGCAGGCGGCGCGGGCTGGGCGCGGAGGGTCAGTTCACGAAGAGCGAGCGGGTGAACTCGACGTAGTCGAACGCCGTGGGCAGCTCGCGGCCCTTGCCGTCCACGTAGGGCTTCATGTGGGAGACGCAGTAGTCGGCCTGCTCGCGGGTCAGGTTCTGCGGGGAGGACGGCGCCTGTGAGCCCCCACAGAAGCGGGGGCTGGGCGGGCTCGGAACCGTTACCGCCCAGGCTCCAGGAGACCCGTGCCCGGCGTCCGGGCCGGCCAGCGCTCTGAGCCTGGCCCCAGAGCCACTGTGGGCGGCTGAGACACCCGCATCCAGCAGGGGGCGCTTTAAGGCGAGGCCCGTTCCTGGAGACTCGGCTCGGCCCTGGTCCCGGCACCCCTCCCTCCGCCCCTCCCGCCCAGGGCAGGCAGCGGGTGGGTGCGGAGTCCCCGACCTGGTACAGCTCCTCCTTGGTCACGTAAGGCTTCCCCTCGGAGCTCAGGGCCCGGAAGGCGCTCTCGATCTCCTCGCTGGACTTGACGTTCTCCGTCTCCCGGCTGATCATGAAGGCCATGTACTCCTGCAGGGACACGTGGCCGTCCCTGGGGAGGGGCGAGCGCGGTGAGCAGGGGGGCAGAGGTGCCTCGGGCAGAGCCCTGTCCACTGCCTCCCCCGAGGCTCACCGGTTCGGATCCACCGTGTCCAGAATCGCCTCGAACTCGGGGTCGGGCTCTCCTTCCTCCACCATGGGCAGGTCGTAGCCCAGGGAGCGCAGGCAGGATTTGAACTCCTGGTGGTTCAGGCGGCCAGACTTGTCCTTGTCGAAGTGTCTGCGGCACAAAGTGGAGGGCGGCTCAGCACACAGGCCCTGCTGCCAAGCCTGCCTGCACACCCCCGCCCCCGGAGGACGCAGGTGCACTCACTTGAACATCATGCTGAACTCTTTGAGGGCCTCCTCGGTCACCCCTGTCGTGTTCCTGCAGGAAAAAGGAGAATTAGGGACCGAGACCCCACCCCGCTCAGCAGTAGCCTGACTGCAGGACGCCAGGTGACCTGTGTTCAGGTGGCGTGGCTGTTCTGCCCACAGCCCCAGTGCCGGGCGCAGGTACCTGGCCTGGATCTGCTGCTCCAGGTTGTGCTGCATGCGCATGCCCAGCTGGTCGAGCTGGTCCCACTGCTGGGCCAGGCCCACGGTGCTGTGCTCCGTGTACTTGTTGTCCAGGATCAGGGCTTCCTCCATGGCCGCCCCCAGGTCCTCGATCTTCTTCAGCTGGCTTCTCATGGCTCGGATCTCCTGGTGCTTGCGCTGCAGGGCGGGGAGCAAAGGTGTACGGGACGGGCTCCTGCCACGCTCACCAGGCCCAAGAGCCTGCCCAGTGGCCCTGGCCCCTGCGCCCGAGACCAGCAGGGCCATGGGCGGAGAGGGAGGTGGGTGGGGTGCAGTGTAGGCCCCGGCAGCCTCGGGAGAGGGCTGGACTGCAACGTGAGTGCCACGGAGCAGTGGGCAGGCTGGCCCGGGAAGCTGCTGGGTTGGCGAGAGAGTCTGTGTGGTGTTTTCTGTGAAACAACAGGTTTTTCATTTTCACCAATAACTTAATTGATTGATTTGGGTGTTTTGAGTGTGTTGGCTCTCTCCTGTGTGGTACAACATTGACTGTTCTCCATTAACGTCTTCATCTGATCACTGTCGACGTCAGCTGGTCCGCCCGACCGGGGGGCCTCGTCCAGCGAGAGGCCCCCAGCACACAACTCCACAAACCGCTTCTGACACATTCGCTCAGTCACAGTGCCTTCTCTACACACTGCACAGACCTTTTTTGTTACGTTTCTACCTTTCTTGAAAGAATAAAGCACAATGGCCAAAGTGTTGCACATTTTCTTCCCTCTTCAATGTTAAAATGGGCACACAAAAACTAAGTTTTTAAAAAAATGTCGACATGACAGCTGTCACCATACAATCGAACAAAATTGCCTCAATGAAGTTAAAGACAACTGAACACTACTAGAGCTATTACAGGTGAAAAACCAAACTTTCTGGCCAACCCAATACAAACCAAGAACGAGAGGAGCCTTTTCCTCTCCAAGCAGGGCTCAAGGCAGCAGCCGTCAAAGACAATGCCTTCCCTTAAACCGGTGGGGCCCAGGCTGCTTTCCGCCAGAGGGTGAAGGGGTACCCGGCCAGCCCACCTCCGGCCAGACTGAGAGCCAGGCAGGTCCCCCGGGGTGGACGGGTGCGGGGTCTCGGCTGGGTCAGGGGCCCTTCGGGCACTTACTTTGGTAGCTTCGAGCTGGGATTCAAGGGTCCCGGATTCTTCCACCATGCAGGACCTACGTGCAAAACACGAAACCGTGGTGAGGCAAGAGGGACCCGTGGGCTTGAGATGAACTACTCCCCGATGAAACAGGGCCTGCGGGCCCAGCTCCTTTTACGAAGGAAACGGACCCACCTGCCGCCAGCTGCCTCTCCCTGCGCGGCCCGGGAGCGGGCAGGCCGTCCTTTCCCTGAGTCCAGGGGGGGAGCCGCTGCTCCGAGTGGTTGCCACCCACCCCAGCCCGGGCCCTTCCCCCCGCGGTCCCTGGGCCCCGCACCGGGCCCTGCACCGCTGTGACACAGGGCCTGACTCGAGCCAGGCCCTCGAGGGGCACCTCAGGAACCGACTTCCCAGGAACACAGGAGGGCTGCTGGCCCAACAGGGCACCCCCCTCTGCAGCCCCGGTGGGAGGAGACCCCCGTAGGGCCCTCCCTGCTGCCGACAGACGGGGAGGCCCTAGGCCGGAGGGGGCTGACAAGCAGACAGCCACCCCAGGGGCCCCTGGGGTCTCCTGCAGGTTCCTGGGGAGAGGCCCCCTTCCAGGGTCAGAGGCAGCCAGACCCCTGAGACACGGACGCCAGGTGCTAAGAGGTCATGGCCAGACCTGAGTTTTAAAAATGGTTCTAGTTCTGCCCGGAGGAGGGTGGCGGCTGTGACTAAGCCTCTGCTTCAGGTCCCAGGGTCTGGCGGCAGCACCAGAGGCTCCTTCCAGGGCCAAGTTCTGAAGAGCAAGGGGCTGGGGGAGCCTCCGTCCCGCTGACACGGAGCAAGGCCACGGGAGGCTTCCAGTGAACAAAGACGACAGCCGGGTTGGGGGCGTGTGCAGGGACAAGTCACACTGTGCGCATGTCCTCGGTGGGATTTTAGCCCGGCCTCCCCTGTACCCCTATCTGCCCCAGCCTACCCTTTTAACACCCAGCGAGCCAGCGTGAGCTCTGACATCTCCCCAACTTCAAAGTGTCGAGCAAAAGCAAGGCACCAGGCCTCCTCCTACCCCAGCGGGTCAGGTCAGACTCACAGTCAGGCCACGCGCCCCAGGGCAAAGCACACCCCCAGGGCCTGGGGGTGGGGGGCTGGGTGCCGGTGCAGGGGGAGGGGGACAGGCCGCTCTGTCCGGAGCGGCCGAGGGCAGTGGGTTAGTCGGAAAGCAGAGCCGCCTGGGCAAGTCAAGAGTGCACGGGCAAAACCACAGTGAGGTAAGGAGAGAAATAAGAGGAGAAAAACCTTCCAGACAGATCATCCCCAACTTCATACTGATAGACACGAACGACCCGACGGTACGCTATGCTATTCAAAGAGAAGAAACCGAGTGAATACCCGTAGAGGAGGGAGGGGGGGAGCACACCCACACAGACACACGACAGAGGCCGAGCAGGCAGCACCCAGGCAGGGGCCAGGGGCCGGGGGGGCAGCCGAGGGCCAGCCCAGGGGGGCAGAAAGCCTTGGGGCAGCGCACGAAGGCAGGGTGAGACGGGGCTGGGGGCGCTACACGGTAAGGGGAGCGTGGCGCCTCACACAGAGAAGCCGGGACCACCGGGAGCCCCAGGGGCTCGCGCAGAGCAGACACCAGGTGGCTCACGAGTTCAAGCTGGAACTGGGACCCCTAAACCCTGACCCCTTCTGCCCTCAGCATGTAGGGACCAGTCCATACGGGCTTTCTTCTCCCACTGCTCGATTTGCCGGCTGCAGAGCCTCAGGGCACGGGCCTGAAGCTCGGGGGTCCCACCAACCCCGGCCCTGAGCACAGGCCTCGGGGGGACGCGAAGGGGGCTGGCCCTGGCAGAAGCCTCGATCGGAGGGAGAGGCCCCTCCCGAGAGTCGGGGGGACGGCCCTACAGCTCAGAAATACCGGGAGCTTCTGCCTTCAGTCGGGGTCACTGACACGGGTGTCTCCTCTCCACCCCAGGGAAACTGGGGCTGCTGGGGCAGGGCCAGTGCACAGCTGGGGACTTACTGAACCGGTGAGCCCCTAAATGCTGTCATCCGCTTTATGCCCACAGCCTCCTAAGGACTAAGTACTGCCCCCCCTGGACACACAAGGAGGACAGGCAGGAGAGACAGCCAGTGCCGTCCCATGGCAGAGCCAGCACGGGGATTCCCAGGGGCCTGGCCTCAGCTCTGGCCACCCAGCTTGGTCACACTCCCTGCCTGAGCGCCCCTGGAGCTGGAACGGGAAGGTGGGAGCACCCCTCTCCCCCGACCGTGGGCTGTGGGGCACGGCACACGCTCCTTGTAAGGTGACGGGGACAGGGCCGGGGATGTGCAGCTGGCCCTGGGCACAGGAAGCTCCCTCCTGGGATCCTCGACAAGCCAGGCCACAGGGGGACACGGGGCAGAGGGACAAGCACACGAGACACCACCACACCGCAATCCCCGAGAAGTAAGAAGACAATATTAACCCGTCGAGGAGATACGTTCTGTGGAGATGGGGTCCGAGCAGCCACAAGACAAGGCGGTATCCGGACAGCAGCAACCAGGAGGTAGGGGACAGGGGGGAACACGAGAAAGGAAAGAGAAAAAAAACAAAACGACATCATCAGTACCCGCCCTGCACTCAACCCGCCGGCCTGCCGCCGAGCCGCCACTCAAGGTTCACCAGGGGCCACGCAGGGTCCCACCCCGTGGGGTGCAGTCCCCCCGAGAACACCGGCCGAACACTGCCGCCCGCCCAGCCCGCCCCGTGCTCCCTTAGTGCCCAGGGTGCCTCCTGCTCTCGTGCAGAGCTCCCCGGGGCCGGGCCGCACCGGGTCTCCTGGATCCACTGGTGGAAGGCGTTGGCGTGCTGCGCGAACTCCTGCCGCAGCTTGTCGTTCTCCTCCTGCCGGCGCTGCTCCTTCTGCAGCTCCAGCTCCCGCTCCTGAGGGCCAGAGGGAGGCACAGGCCACGTCACCCCAGCCCCCGCACAGACGGCTCGGGACGGAGAAGGCGCGGCCCGTGGGAGTGGACGCATCAGCTGACTTATCATCTGAGAGCGGCATTTCTGACGCTGAACATGAGAACTGTCGCTCGGGGGGGGCGGGCAGGAAAACGGGGCGCTAACCTCCACCCAGAGACAGGGGGGAGGCGTCTGGGAAACGCTCCGTGAGCCCTGAGCACTCGGTAACTCTCCGGCTGCTTTCACCCCCGGGGACTCTGGGAAGCTGTGCCCGGAAGGGACTGACGACGGGCCCCGGGCGGGTGGCTAGACGGACACCCCCGCTGACGTCTGGGAAACGCAGCCCTGCCCCCTCCGCCCGAGTCTCACTGCTCTCCCACTGGAAGGGCACCTTGATGATCTTCTGCAGGTTCCTCCAGGTCTCCTCCAAGGCCTCCATGGTGAACCAGGTGTAGGGGTTGGAGGCCACGCGGAAACTCTTGATCTGGCGGTCCAGCTCGGCCAGCTGGTTGAAGTCGGCCTGGGCTGAGCTGAGGGAGGAGCGGAAGGCGTCGTGGGCCTCACGCAAGGCTTTGATCTCTTCCAGGGAGTTGCAGCGCACGGGGTCCGTCAGATCCTCCTCCGCATTTTCAAACCAGCTGTTGAAGGCCGAGGCCTTTTTGGCGAAGGTCAGGAAGAGGTCCTCCACCTGAAAGCAGAGGAGACAGAGCCGTGACAGCTCCCGGGGCGGGGGGACTGGGCAGGAAAGGGGGCGCCAGGGTTGACACGGCACGAGGCTGGCGTGGCTCCCTCCTCCCACTTCCCTGCTGAGCAGCCCTGCGTTCCCGGTTCCCTTCCGCCCCCCCTGGGGTGCATGTGAATTCACCCGTCCCCGGTGTTCCTGAACAGTAGTCTCGTGAGGGTGACCCCACGCACCTGAGCATGCCCCCTGTGCCGAGCTGATGGCTCGGCCCCCCTCCCCCAGCAGAGCTCCGCCCGGCCCACCCGTACCTTGCGGAAGTGGCTCTGGGCCTCCAGCAGCTTCTTCTTCCGGGTGGCCGAGTTGGCCAGAAGCTGGCTCCACCTCTTCATGAGGGAGGCGTGCCGGGCCTCGATGGCCTTCGACTGGATGTGCTTTGCGGCCAGCAGCTGATCCTTGAGGGCGGTGATGTTGGCGATGCCCTCCTGCTGGAAGGCCTGCAGGCCGGCGTCGAAGGTTTCCTGGAACGGGACGGGAGCCCAGAGTCACTCTGCAGCCACCACCTCGAGACTCCAACCTGCGGGGTCTGGTGCCTCGGCCGGCCCGGGAGCCCGGAGCCCCCACCTTGTGCTGCCACAGGGTCACACCTGCCCTTGTCCCTGAGACTGAGGTTTAGGGCAGCAGCATCTTCCCGCCCCCCAAGCAGCCTGAGGCCGGACACGAGGGTAAGCCCACGGCGCGCCCTGCGGCACACGGCCGTCTGCACCCACTGGGCCGCCGCGAGCGTGTCTAGCGTGGCAGTGCCCCCGGAACCAGGACTCGCCCCGTGTACTGCCGAGCCCCTGGGGCCTAGCTCGGGAGTCGGACGTCTCAGTGAAAGACTTGGAGCACCGAGTGCCCCCTGGGAACGGCCACCTGAGCAAACCTCAGCCAGCCAAGGGACGCAACCGACCTGTTTGGTGAGGAGCGTCTGGACAGAAGACAGATCTCGGCCATAGTCGTCGGTCTTCAGGCTGTTCTCCTTCTCGCCTAGAAAACCAAGCACGGGAAATGGACCTCTCCTTCTCGGTGCAGTGAGACGAAGTTAAAAAATGATGAGGCACAGCTATTTTTTATGTTTCGATTTCAGTATCCCCAACAGCAGTCTCTGAACCCACACTAACGGGCCCCGTCTTGCACCCCAGACTCCCGTTTTCTGTTTGTGCTGTGAAGACACGGGGTTCGGTCTCTTCTTCTGTGACAGCAACTACCAGGGTCACGTGACCCCCGAAGCAGAGTCCAGTTCCCTCTCCCCGGAAAGCTGAGTGCACGCTGGACCCGTGCAGCTGGCTGGGGGCCGTGCTGATGCAGCCTGGTGCCAGCCGCCCCCCTCCTTTTGTCCCCATTGTGACCTCCACCGCCTCTTCCATTGGCCAAGGGCGTTTTATTTTTTATTTCTTGGCAAACCCGGGTGCTGGCCCAGTGCCAGGCACCGCCGAGGCCCCGACTCTCTGGGGCCGGACACCGGCCCGAGGTCTGCCCGGGGGGCGGGGCGGCTGAGACGCCCGCACCTGACCAGCTGCTTCTCTGCGGGAGAGAACCCACCGCCACGGGAGCAGACGAGCCGGGGGTCGGAACAGTGCTGCTGGGCTGGGGGCGGGGGCTGGGGGGGACACGGGCTGCCCCCAGACCGCGCTCACCAATCCAGGACTCCACCACGTCCGCCTTCCAGTTGAACTGCAGGAAGGCCGAGTTCTCGTCCAGCTTGGCCTTCCTCTGGGCGGCCGCCTTCTCCAAGTCGGACACTTTCCCGTTCAAGCCCTTCATCTTGGAAGAGATGTTCTCCTCGTGGTGGTTGTTCTAGGCCGAGAAGGGAAGGCGCGCCCCGGTCAGCCGCAGCGCCCGCCGCGCTCGCCCGGCCCGCGCCCTCCCCGTGTTCCGGAACGGCCTGCTGCGCCAGGGAGGGAGCGTGGGGAGGGCTTCCCAGAGCAAGACAGTGTAAAACCCTTTGAAAGATGAATACTGCAGCTCCTCCTCAAAGAATCAATTCCAAAGGAGTAATCAGGAATATACTAAAATGTTCAGTTACAGCGATGTATGCATCATCATTACTTTTGATAGTAAAAAACTGGAAACAGCTTAAACGCCCCTTAGAAAAAATACTCTACAGCCCCAGAACGGCTGTTTCACTCCTTTGATGACAACAGAAAATGGTCCCGCAGACGCTCTGACACGAGGGAGGCTGAACTCGGGAGGCCACAGACACTTCTGTTCCCTCTTGGTTCAGAGCGTATGTGAACGTCCCGTGTGGCAGCCGGGGCACAGCCGGAGTGTCTGTCCCGTCTGGGGTGGCGGTGCGCGTGGAGGAAAAGCCCGAACGGTGGGCCCAAGGTTGCACCGGTGGTCTCAGGCGGTGGTCTCGGGTGGTGGTTGTGACTCCCTTTCCTGACCGGCTTCAGAAGGAACTAGCCAACTAGCCCTGGGGCCTCCCCCTTCATGAAACATGGGCACGGCACTGCCGTGGGCCTCGTGCCACGCTTTGGTGACCGTCCTGGGTGTGAGTGCCGAGGGACAACTGAGGTGCCAGCAGGCGGGCGTCCCGGCGTCGGAAGCCAGGGTCTCACCGGGGGGCCAGGCTCACCTTCTTAATGAGGTCTTGCCCGTTGGTGCAGACGTCATTCACGCGGTCCTTGTGCACGGTGAAGTCTGTCTCGAAAGCTTCGTGCTTCTTCAGCAAGCCCTGCAAGGGAGGCAGCGGGGCGGGCACTGAGCGCCTGGCAGGCGCCAATGCGCCGGGTCGGGATGGAGGGTCACAGGCCTGGGAGGTCTAGCTGGGGACTGGGACGGCAGACAGGCACGGAAACACATGGCGGTTCTGAGGGTGGGAGACCCAGGGCGCAGCGAGAGCAACTGGCGGGGCACTGGCCACGGGAGCCACGCCAGGGATGGCCTTCCTGCAGGGGGCAAGCCCCCGGCAGTCAGCGGCAGGCACGGTGTCTTTCTTCCCAGAGGACACCCGAGGGGACAGAACGCAGCCGCAGGGGAAGACGACACTCCTGAGCACGTGTCCTCAGGGACCTTCCCGGGCTCGTCCTGGGCACCGCGGGGGCACCACGGGAGCACCGCGGGAGACAACGCGCCCAGGGCCCGGGCTGCAGAGCTGGGGCCTCCCTCGCCCGTCTCAGCGCCCGCTCCGCCACCCTGACTAGCTGCCCGGGGTCTCCGCTGTGAGGGCGGGGCTCAGGGGCTGCCCCGGGTCTTGGGAATGCACTGTCTCCACGGCTGGTGGCACACGTTCCGGAACGTTCTAGCATGCTGTGCTGCCCCTCCTATCAAGAAGGGAGTCTACCCATGCACCCATGACCCCGGGCTGCTCTGTGACGACTCTGACCAGCGGAAGGCAGCAAGGACGCCATCGTGTCACCTGAGACGAGGCCCCAGGCCCCCAGCAGGTTCCGCCTGTGCCCGTGTGATGCCGCCTGAGGCGGGCGGGCTGGGCTCAGGGAGAGGAGAGGCCACGTGGAGGGGCCGGCTGCCGGCACCCGAGCGGCACTCACGAGCTCAGCCCCGCTGCCCTCTGCGCCTCGGGGCAGCCACGAGGGGGCCCATGGGAGAGCAGCGGACGGATTGCCCCCCGATTCGCAGAGGGGAGACGGCCCCTGAGAACAGACGGGGCCTGGAGTGACGCAGCCACAGTCGAGGGCCACCTGGGGCCCCCGGGAGCTGGAAGGGGCAAGGAAGGACCCTCCCCCCGAAGTTTCAGGGAGCGAGGACCTGTGGACACCCTGCTCTCAGACCTCCGGCCCCCAGGACTGTAAGACAATAAACACAGCCGCCCGTGAGCCACAGTGCTCACGGCAGCCACAGCACAGCACCCGAGTCCTGGGGCCCACCGAGTCAGGCCAACTTTGGAGAGGGACGGCACCTCCAGCGCAAGGGCCTGAGGGCAACAGCCAACCCACGCGACCTTGGCCGCTGGCTCTGTAACCCCCTGGTAAGGAAACAGCCACTTGGCAAACGAGTAGGAAATGGGTGACCAGAGGCAGGGGCTGAGAAAGGAGGCAGGTGGCACCTCCCGGTTCTCTGACCTGGATGGCAGCCAGAGTGTCTCCGTAATCCTCACTGGCCACCAGGGTCATCTTCTCGTTGATCCAGGCTTCTTCCTCTTCCACGTTGGCTACGAACTGCTGGTATTCCAAGGACTCCTCTAGCCGCTGGCCCCTATTGACAGCAGACAGAACACGGTCAGCCGGGACCTCTTCTGACCGACTGTGAGTGTGCACGGGCTCGAGGGCACTGCCAAGTGCGGGTGGAACGGCTCGGTGAGGCCCCCTGCCTCACACAGAGACAGAGACGGCGCCGGCGGAACGGGAAATTCTGGGGCTGCGTGCTGGGCCGGGTTCCTGTGACGGAACCAGCTCGCCAGGGGCTGCCAGAGGGGCTCTGCAGCAGGCTGGCGTCGGCCCCTGCACACCCCGGGACAGGGTCCAGGAGGCGGCAGGAGGGCCCAGGGCCCCTCCCCCGCCGCTCACCGGGCCGCCGCCAGCTGCTTCAGCTCCTTCCAGTGCTCCACAAACTGCGCCAGGCGCTGCTGAATCTCCTCCTTCCCGATGGTGTTGTCGTCAGACAGCTTCTTCCCGGTGTCCAGGACGCCCTGGCAGGCGAGAACCGGCAGGTTAGCAGCTGTCGTCAGCCAAGCTTCTAGATGCTTCCAGGCAAAGGCCTCAGCACGAGATCCAAAACTGCTTCCCGGTTTGGGGCGAGGGGGCCACAGACGCGGAGGGGCCGCAGGGACGTGGCCCAGAGCAAAGCACGGCTCCGTGTGTCACCGGGGCGCGTCCCCCCGCCGCCCGCTCCGCCCCGCGCCCCGCCGGGGAGGCCTCACCTGGATCGCGGGCTCGTGAGCAGCCAGCTCGGCCTCCAGCCGCTTGTGCTTCTTCCTCAGGTTCTGGACGCCCGTTAAGTCGCGGCCGTAGTCCTCGGAGCTCACCAGCAGCTTCTTCTCCCTGTGCGGCCCAGGCGGGCGGTCAGTGCCCGTATCGCCGCGCCTCCAACCGGCGACGTCCGGGCGGAACCGCTGAGAGCTCCAGCCCTCGCGACGCCCTCCACTGCCACCCAGCCCTCTCTCCGGGAAGACACCCGCCAGTCTTCCGGAAACCAGAAGCCTCTGTCTCCCAGATGAACAGTGTCTGGGAGTCCGCAGAGGGTGGGGTGCACCGCGGCACTGCCGGCTGACCCGCTTCTCCAGATGTATCACACACAGGACGAGAGAGACACTGGCATACTCTTTTTAAGTGAAGAATTCAGAGATTCCCCCACTTTAGGTTGGTCTGTTTTGGAGAGACGATTAAAAACAAACTCCTCTCTTTCCTTCCAGAACCGGTCTTTCCCAGAAGAGAACACACTGTCTTTCCCAGGTAGGAGCTCACTGATTTCCCCGGGGGTCTCAGGGCAGGGTCTAACCAGGGTCTAGCACAACCACTGTGCCTCAATCACTACCATTCAGAGGCTGTCGCTGACTAGTATCACCACGACCCGGACATCCGAAGAAAAAACATACTATTCCACAGTGAGTGTGGTAGACAGAGCCGGGACCCAGCACAGCGTGGCTGCTGAGGCCATGCCCTTGCTGCCACACTCCCTTGTCTTACCACCACCATCCAGGAGAGACCCGGACCTCCTGACTCTCACTCAGCCCTGCGGTTCCGACTGCCACTGAAGGCTCGAGGGGCGTCCCAGTGGCCCAGAGCCTGACGTAACAGACCACGACATCCCAGGAGCACGTACTTGATCCAGGACTCCTCGTCGTCCATGTCCCGGAAGAACTGGTGCAGGCGATGGGACTCGTTCAGCCTGGCTCGCCGGGAGGCCGCCATGCTCTTGATCTTCTGGAAACGGCCGTTGATGGTGTCCCGCTTGTCCTTCACCTGGGAGGTGTCGAAGGCACTGCTGGTCATCAGGCTGTCCGCCTGGCTGTTGAGGTCCTTCAGGCGATCCTGGGGTAGGGGAGAAAATGGGAGGGGTCAGAAATCCGGGGGTCCGTGAGCACCTGCTTCTCAGTGAGAGCGCGCTCAGGACGTGCTCCTCCAGCTGGTCGGCTGAAGATGCACGGGGCATGGCGTGTGGGCGGGGGGCTTCTTCAAGGCCGCAACCATGTGCGCACCCACGGGGCAGCAGCAACGGGGGTGTGTGTGGAGGGGGGGGTGTGCACAGGTGTGCGCTGAAGCCTTAGCTCGGGGCTGTGCGAACCGCGGCACACACTCCAGCACAGACACCGACTCTCCACCGCCCGCCCGGCACTCGCACTGAAAACGCGGCCTCGCCGAAGCCCTTTAAACAGCAGGAGCCACGAACCGCCCTGCGTCTCCGCCCCGGAGCACGCACCGCTGTTTAGCGTCCCGAGGGAGACGACAGGAACGCGCACGCACTGCCGCCTCGAACCCAAGTCCGAACCCAAGTCCGGGGGCGGCCTGGGGGGAGGCACGCGGCGCGAGCTCACCGAGCCCCCTCTCCACGGCCCACCGTGGCCGCGAAAGGACCACCGGCAGACCAGCCGCTCATCCGGACCCAGGATCTGCCAGATACTGTGTCAGGTGTTAAGAAAAAGTAAACCTGCCACTTCAAGGAAAACCAAGTTTTTTGCTAATGATAAAATTCTAATTTTCAGGAGAAAATCAGGACTTTGGGACACACCTGCCCCCCTCCGGGAGCCGGGCAGCGTTCCGACCGGCAGCGGCCTCCGTGTGGAGCCCGTGTGTGACGTTGACCAACGCGAAGACACGAAGAAAGGTGCCGTGGTCAGAAGATGCACGTGACTCAGCAAACCAGTGTTTCCCAGACGGTGCCGTGACCCTTGTGCACGGGGGGAACAGCCCCTCCACGCCCAGCACGGACCAGTGGGTTTTAACAGAAAACAGCGTAAAAAACTGACTGATGGGGCTTCAGTGTGCGCCTTGCAACTGACCTTGGGTGAACCACCACTGAGTGAGTGTCGTGGTGCAGCACCGAACATTCATGCCAAACGCCCCTCCCTCCTCTCACCCCCCCCCCCCCCCCCCCGCCCCTTGCATGGCTTGGCATGGATGATGCGCCAGCACAGCACGGCCCAGAGGCCGCCAGGAGAGGCCAGCTGGTTTCTAGGAAGCTGGCCACTGAAAAGATTTGCAAAAACATGGCCAATGCCACCCTTCTTGCTTTTTGTTTTTAGAAAAATTTAGTTATGATCCATAAGGATGTTCTTTATGTTAACTCCTAGTGGATTTATCACTATTTTAAGTGGAAGAATAAACAGACTCACAAGCAGCGGCACGAACAGCACGGGTCCTGCGTGTCCTCCCGCCAGGCCCCCAACCATCACACTCACACAGCACAGGACCCACACCAGCCGCTGCGCCGACGCTGCTGTGGTCGACCCACAGGCCCTAGCCAGACCCGCCCTTTCTCCTTCGAGCTCACTTGTGCGGGCCTGCAGGAGCCTGCCGTGCAGCCTGCGCGGTTTCACCCCACGTGCAGACCTGTGTGATCCCCTCCGGAATCGAGCCCCAGGCCCTGCTCCGGCGGCACCTTTCCGGCTGCACGCTCACCCCGGCCCCGACAACCGCTCGCTCGTTCTCCGCCTCTGTATGCTTGCCATTCCGAGAGTGTTACACAACTGAAGCCACACGGTATGTAACACGTTGGTGTCGATTTGTAAAAACTTAACTTCTAAAGGTCATTTCCTTGTAATAGCGGAGAACATTGATAAACGGAGCCCAGACAATGGCAGGGCCCCTCAATGACAGCGGAGAGTTCCCGAGACTACAATGTGTGAGACCCTCGGTTCTCAGTGACAGACGCCCCTCTCCTTCCCCAGGGCTCAGCCGCGCCCCCACACTGGCCTGGCTGCCCCGCCCCCTGCTCACCTCGTGGGCGGATATGTCCGCCTCCAGCAGCTGGTGCTTCTTCAGCAGGTTGTTCACGGAGGCCAGGTCCTTGCCGTAGTCCTCAGATGCCAGGAGGGCCTCCACCTGGCAGCGGAACCAAAGCGAGAGGCTACTGTGCAGTGCAGTGCACGCGGAGAGTTCCGGAACATCCAGCCGGCCCAGCTGCTATTCCCAGTCTTAGGAGGCTGCGTACTCCTCGTCATGTGTCCCCGCTGTCCCTGCAGCCCGGCTAGGCCCGCACGGCCCAAGGTGCTCCCCCCCCTTTCTGTCAACCAGCAACTCAAGCACCTGGGAATCTAAATGCTACAGCGAAAGGCTGGGTTGTGGAGCCTTCAAGATGGTTAGATGGCACACAGAGCAACGCCACGTCAAGGACACGCCGCCAGGGGAAGAACTGGCAGCATGGGAAGAGACGGCCCACGGGGCTGTTCACTGCCGTGCAGCACGGAGCGCCAATGACCAGGAGACCCAAATGTCCCACCGTGCAGGACTGGACCTGGGCCGGAACGACTGACGCCACCCGGACCTGCGCGGACCTTCGAGTGATCCATCAGGAGGGGTGTCTGGTGACTTAGGCGTGCCACTCCTTGTACGAACTGACAGAAGTACCCGTGAGCCCAGCTGTATGTAAGAAATACAGCCACATGGACGTGCACAGCAGTGTGCACGGACGGACTGGTGGGGCGGTGGGCCTCTCCTCCTCTCCGTGCTCTCCTACCGAGTACAGAGCGTACGGAGCGTGTACTGCTGACGGGCCCCCTGGCCCGTGCTCTCCTACTTTCTACCTGCGCTCCCTCCAGAGGAGGAGGGAGCCCACGGCCACCAGGGACGTGCTCGCTCTTCTCCGAGCACGCCTTCCTCTCCCCGAGTCGCGCACAGCACGCGGCTCACGCCCAGTGATGGAGGTTTCTGCTCAAAGGTACATCGGCAGGGCCTGACCTCCTGTGGTTTTGGGCTCACCGACAGACGGACCTCCCGTCCCCAGGGATTAGACATCCCCCGATGACGGGAGGGGGACCTTCCTGGCCTTACCTCAGAGAGCCAGAAGTCGAAGTCCTTGATGCCAGTGTTGAAGTTCTGCTGCTTGTTGGCTTCCTTCAGCTTCTGGCTCTTCTCGGCGGACTTCTGCACCAGGAACTGCCACTGGTCGGCCAAGGCTGCCAGCCGGGCCTGGGGAGAGACGGGAGCCCTCAGAGACGGGGAGGTCTGTGAGCACTTCACGCTGCTGAGGCCACCTGGACACGCTCTCAAGGGAGGAGGGCAGACGCTCGGACCAGTCACACCCGCTGGTCTGCCACCGCAGCCCCAAGGTGCAAGTTGCGGGGCATGCGGGGCCTGGGGCCCACCTTCACAGCGTCCTCGCTGCCGGCGCAGGCCCCGCGCTCAATCAGGGAGTTGCCCGTGTCGATGACGCCGCGGATGCGGTCGGCGTTGGCGTGCAGCTCCGCTTCGAAGGCCTGGTGCTTCTGGTGCTTGCTCTAAAAGCAGAAAGAACACCTTTCAAAACCAGGTCCTGCACCTGACAGCTTCCCGGGGAGAAGGGATTCTCCGAGGGGAGGGGCAGCAAACTTAAAGATCTGGGGCGAGGCTCAGCATTGTTTTAGCGACGTGGCCACGGTATCTGTGTGACTGCCGTGGGGCCAACCCATTGGGGTTCGGCGGAAGGGCTGAGCGAGCAGGGAGGAAATGCACCCGCTCAGGAATGGGTCAACTGAGTCGACTCCTAAGTCAGCCGGACTGGCTATTTGGGAGTGAAACCCTGGAATGAAACACTTTCTAACACTTTGCCGAAAACTAGTGGCCAGCAGCAGTTCTGAATGCACTTGGACGCCAGTTCCCACCCACAGCTTTCTCCTCGCGGACGGTGGCTCTGGCGACAATGCACATGCGCACCCTCTCCTCATCGGAGGCAGCGACCCCACGCAGCAGCGGCGTGTGGTGGTCAGGCCAGCCGGCCGGCCGTGACAGCAGAGAGGCCCACAGCAGCTGCAGGCCGGGGCCGGGCTGGCTTCTCACTTGCTAGCTGCCACAGCCCAAACTCCTGGGTACCGTCAAAACCCAGGCTTCAGTCTGGGCAGGGACGTCTCTTTGCTAAGAAAAGTGGGGGCCGGGAGAGTGGGGGGCTCCTGACGCGGGGGCTGGCAGTGCTTCCGGGAACCCGCACAGGGAGGGAGGCGAGGGAACACGAGACACAGTGCAAGGATGCGGCTGGAGCACAGTTCTGGGTGAGAAACGCAGGGTCTAGGGGGAGAATGTTATTTGGGGGGAAAAAGAACTAAAAGGGAAAGAACAAAGCAGTGTAGCTGGGCAAGAATCCTGCAGCAAGTGTTTCATTTCAGGGGCAGCAACTGGCACAGGATGGAGCCGCCCGGCTGCAGACCGCAGCACTGGCCCCGCTGTCCCTGCCGGGCCCCGGGTGCCCACGCTCCAGAACAAGAGCAAGAGCAAGAGAGGCCTCAGACACCCACAGATCCTGCCGAAGCCCAGTTTACTCTCCTCAGTCCGACCACTGTTCAGTCCGAGTCCCGTCTGTTCTCTGACTTCCTTTCTGCCACGCGCCCAGGCAGCTCCTGAACTACACTTGCACGGGCAAGTCCGTTCCACTTCCCCTTGGGTAACGTCCCCGTTCTTCTCAGCGCTCGGCCCCCGGCTCCTCTGAGGTTTGGGAGCAGGCCATCTACCCGTCTGTGGGCCTCTTGCTCCCCCTCCCCTGCGACCAGCACGAAACCCTGCCACTCTGCTAGACCCCCTGCCCCTGGGCCGCCGAAGGCCAGAAGCCTACGTCTACACGGAAAAAGCGGTTTCATTTTCTCAAAGAAGCATCTCGCCCTGGCTGGGGTGGCTCAGTGGACCGAATGCTGGACTGTGAACCAAAAGGCTGCCGGTTCAATTCCCAGTCAGGGCACGTGCCTGGGTTGCGGGCCAGGTCCCCAGTAGGGGGCACGTGAGAGGCGACCGATCAAAGTATCACTCACATATTGATGACTCTCCCTCTCTTTCTCCCTCCCTTCCCCACCTCTAAGGGTATTAAATAAACGCCACCTTTAGAAGATGCACCTCTAGAAAGAAAGCAATTACTGCCCCTCAAATCAAACACCGCACAGAACTGGCCCACGTGACAAACTGAGGGGGCATGTGGGGCGAAGGGCTGCGGACGACAGAGAAAGCCACATCCCACAGGCCACGTGGACGGGGGTGATGGATGGGGAGAGATGGAGAGACGGATGGAGCGACACCGGCAGGCTGCGCGTGGCCGTGGCCACGAGAGTCTGCCGGACAGGCACAGAGACTGGGGCTCATGTAACCGAGACTGGAAAGGAACACAGGACTTACCAGCAGCTTGGAAAGCTACAAAAACAGATCGAAATAACAAGAGTTCAGTACACCGCCGTGAACACACCAGTCAGCTACCACACAGACACTCACGCCGCCGTCCTACTCCCCCCCGGCAGCCCCGCGTGCAGGGACGGCGCACGGAAGGCCTCTGCGTGTGGCCTCCTCGCAGCCGCCGCCGCCAGCTGCCACGGGGACCGAGCCATTCTGAGCAGGCTCCGGCAGCTCACCGGGACCTTCCCACCAGCCCTCCTTGCTAAAGAAATTTCCACTGGCTCCACCAGGAAACTGGGTGGTAGGTGTACCCCCCTTTTAAAGATGTCCTACTTCACACAAGCTGCTCAAGGCCACCAGCCACGCGGGGGGCCGCAGCCCGCCCGCTCGGCTCACCTGGATGTTGGTGGGGTCCTTGTAGGACTCATCGCTTGCGGTCTGCAGCTTCTCGCTGATCCACGCCTCGATCTCATCCACGTCCCGGCTGAACTGCTGGAGGGTCTGCGATTCTCCCAGCTTGGACCTCTTCTCGATCATCTGGGCCTTGAGACGTCGCCACCTGAGCAAGGGACACGGAGACCCGAGTGAACGAGCGCCCCTCCGGCGGGCCTGGCCGGGGCCCCCCCACAGGCGCGGGGGCGCCCGGCAGCGCCGCGGGACACCCACCTGTCCAGGACCTCATTGCGCCGGCTCGAGATGTCGCCTTTGGCGTAGTGGCCGGCGGCGATGAGCTGGTCGGCGAAGGACTGCAGAGCGGCGATCTTCTCCTCCTGCGGGCGGGGGGGGGGGGGGGGGGGGGGGGGGGGGGGGCGTGAGGGCAGGCGGGCGAGGCGGCAGCGCCCGCCGCGGACTGCAGGTCTCGCGCAGAGCGCGGTTATTTTGGGTGACCGAGAGCTAGCCGGCGGCGGGATCGGACTACACCGACACTTTAGACGCAGGAGTGCAAAAAGCCAAAAGAAAGCTTGATTTCAATCATTCCTAGAGTAGAGTTTAACTCAAGGAGACTCCGGGTCACACTGGGGGCGCAGGGGCTGGGGCACCAGCCCGCGCTGAGGACGAAACCGGGGCAAAGGGTGCAGGGGGGCAGGGTTTCCGCACGGTGGTAGTGCGTCCCCTTCCCGTTCACAACGGATGTCCCCCTGCGGGGCCCCCATCTTCGAACCCTCAGGACTGACTGTAAAGTCAACAAATCCCCGTGACTGTTTTTGCTGGGCCACAGGGGGACTCCCGGGAGCTGTGGTGGGGACCACGCTGCGTCCGTCCTTTCTGGGGTCGGTGTGGTGCACTGCACTTTAAGGAAGCCGGCAGAGCCCTCAGCTGACTTAGTCGAGCCAGTGACGGTTTTACTCCACTTGTTGGCAGAGGGAAGGAGAAAAAGCCACCCGAGAAGGTGGCAGTCGGGAAAACCCAGTGCAGACTCCCAGGTGCATGGGCCTCACCTGCACATTAATGGCTTTGTCAAAGTCCTCGTGCTTTTTGATCAGGGCCTCCACACTGTCCAGCGAGTCCCCTTTGTCCTCCGTGTTCAGGAAGGCCTCCCGGGCCGCCATCCAGTTCTCCGCTTGCTCACAGTCCCGGTGAAACAGCTGGGGAAGGCGAGGCAGGTGAGGAGACAGGGCCCCCGGCACTGCCATGCCTGCCTGGCGGCAGCGCCACAGCCCATGGGAGGCCCCCGCCCCGCGCACGCACCTGCAGCTCGAGGCACTGGTCCAGCATCATGCGGCGCTGCACCCAGGCCTTCTCCAGGTCGGCACGCTCCTGATCGAGGATATCCAGTTTCTCCTTGATCTCCGGGCTGGCGTAGTGCCCGTGGGCCAGCAGCTGCTGCCCAAACTGCTCGAATGCCTGGAAAGTGCCAGCCCTGGCATCGATTTCCGTCCGGTGTTCCTGCCAAGAGGAGGGAAGGGATTAGGTAGCCGGCAGGAGATGCCCACTCCAGTGTCAACCACCGACTCACGGCCGAGGGTGACGGGGGGGAAGGCAGCAACCACGAAGTCTCCCCGGCCCAGCGGGGCGGCCGAGTCTCTTCTGCCCCGCGGGCAGCCCACGCACCTGGTGTCGTTCCAGCAACGCCTCGGCTCCGGTGACGTCCTTGGCCAGCTCGTCCGAGGACACCAGCCCGCGGATCCCATTGATCCAAGACATGAGGTCCCTGGAAACCAGACCCAGAGAGGCACAGTCACTGTGCTGCGTGTGAAGCAGGATTTCTGCCCAGGGAAGGAGAGGACGACAGAATTCTCGGCCCAGGAGGCTCCTTGGGGTGAATCTAGTCCATCTAGAGGCGGCGGCCAGATCTCTGGGCAACGTCATTTCAAAGCCTCTTATTCAGACCGATACACGTGAAAAGTCAAGAACGCCTCAGAGGAGAGAAGGAACAGGTGTAGAACACTAAGACTGGTCCACCCCACAGGGTGACGGGTGCTGCGGCGACAGCAGCCGTGGGTCCGTGAACCACAGCTGCACCTTCGAACGGAAACGCCCTCCTTCAGGCTTCGGCCCTCACAGCCCGAGGCCAGCGCACGTGGCCCAGCTCCTCCGAGATGTGCACATGGGGGGGGGGGGGGGACGTGCGCAAAAATCAATGTGTGAGGCCACACGCCGCACACTTCCTTGCACGTAACACGCCCAGAAAACAGGCAAATCTGGAGAGCCCCGAAGCAGGCTCAGAGGGGAGCGGAGAACGGGGTGCAGGGTGTTCTTCTGGGGTGGTGGAGGGTTTTCAAAACTGGAGGGGCGGTTACACGACACCGAGAATACACTAAATGCCACCAAACGCTCCACTGTCAGATGACTGTCTGCCCCCATCCCAGCGGGGACACGCCCCCAATGGACGGACACACACACACACATGACAGGAGTGTGTCAGTGCACGGTGGGTGCCACCACGGAGGAAGAGACGCCCGTGCCAAACGGCACCACTCCACAAGCCCCCAGTCGCCCAGCCGGGGGACGCTCTGCAGCCTGAGGATGACCGCGGCCCCGGGTCACGGGACCGTCTACCGCGACAACGGACCTGGGCTCTGAAAAAACGCCGGTGTCATGCCCCGGGGGCAAACGGATCCTGTTCTAGATCAAGGAGACCAGACTGCCAAAGGCAGACAGCGGCACTCAACTGGGTCGTGTACCGAAAACCAAGCCTGCCTTATAGAGCCACTTGAGACAAGTGGAAAAAACCTCACTATGAACCCCAAATTAAAGTGTCGGATTTCCGAGGGGAGGGATGGAAAGGCAGCCGCGTGGGAAGTCTCTGCTCTCGGGAGTGCAGGCTGCCGGGGGGTCAGCGGCTGCTTCCCTGTGGTTCTGAGAAAGAGCAGCAGCACGGACTCGGAGATGGAGCGAACGCCCCAGCAGTTACCCGGCGGCTACATGCGAACGGTGAGGAGTATCGGGGTGATCCCTGCTCAGCCCTCCCGTTTCTCTGCAGACTTAGGGATTTTAAATGAGAAACGTACACGGAGGAGACTGAAGTACACCCACAGAGAGTGAGAAATACGTCTAGGGAGGGAGTCCCCCTCGGCGGGGGAGGGGCTGCGTGTGCACGCGTGTGCATGCATGCAGCAGAGCAGGCGGCTTCTCGTCTTGCAGCACTCCGCTCCCTGAAGGGAAACGCCCACCGGCAGCCCCCCCCCCCCCCCCCCCGCCCCAGAGCTGCGTGCGGGCTGGGGGGCGGGGGCTGCGGTTACCGGAAGTCGCTCAGGAAGCGCTGCAGGTCGTGGGAGTCGCCCAGCTTGGCCTTGCGCTGGTCGGCACGCTTCCCCAGGCTGCCCCACGCCTGGTCCAACTCGGTGCATTTCTCCTGCAGGTCCTCCGCCGACTCCGGGTGGGACTGGATCAGGCGCTCGGCTGTGTCCCCGAGGGAGTTCACCTGGAGGAAGACAGCGGCGAGGGGGCAAGACGTGAGGGAGCTGTGCCGGGCACCCTCGGAGGAGGAGGAGGAGGAGGACTGTGCGCGCCCACCTTGTCGCCCAGCGCCGCCAGGTCCCGCTCGAAGCCCTCGTGCTTGCGCTGCAGCGCCTGCACGCTGGCCAGGTCGTGGCCATAATTGTCTGTGTTTAGAGCCTGATTCTTCTCTTCGATCCACTCTTTGGTTTCGTCAGCATCTCTACAGGCGAGAAACAGTCGGGTTAATAAATGCTGAGAACAGCTGCCCTCGTGACAGAACGAACAGGGACGTTTCTCGCTGGCACCGGTGCATGTGTCGGGGGTCACCACCCACAGCTCCAAGCCAGACACACACTCACGCACTCGGCATCCACCCGTGTCACACATGGTCCCAGGTGCTGCAGCACACACATTGATGAGCACCAGCTGTTACTGACGCGTTAGCAGGTCTGGGCCATGCTCGGCGGCCCCTCTTCCAGCCTGCGCCACCCTCACCTGTGGAAGCGCTGCACCTCGTGGGCGCTGCCCAAGAGCTGGCTCCGCTCCTCGGCCAGCTGCTGCAGGGACCGCCACCGCTCGTTCAGCTCCTGCGGGGGGATGGCACAGCATCAGCTCTGCGGCAGCCCCTCCTCCGTCAGGCCGCCCCCAGGCTCCGGGGCAAGGGCCAGCGGGCTGGCGGTTTCACTTGAAAGGAGGGGCCAGGACGCAGACGCCGTTCTCCTTCCAGCCTTCCCAGGTGAACACACTCGCACACAGCCACAGCACAAGTGCGGGTGGTCAGACCTCGCCGGAGCTGGCGTCACGTCTGGCGGTGTGCACGCTCCACACCTGACCTGGAAGTCACCTTGGAAGCAGCAGGAGACGCTGCTGACTCACCCTCACTCTCGGCCCCTAGTCTGGTGCCCACCACAAACCAAGTGCTTCACCAGCGACTGCCTAGCAGATGGGCCCCGGAGCCCGCTGCTCCGCCACCAGGCCCAAGACGCACCATGGACCTTGCACGCCAGAGAGCAGCCGCCACAGCCCCAGAAACGGAGGCCCAACCTCGCCTGGGAGGAGGCAAGAGGGGCAGCCACTGCCTTCCTCGCGGCTGCCAGCCCTGCTGGGACCTATGGGGAGGGGCAGGCTAACTCGGGCAAGACCTGGCGAGTTTGTGGCTAGAGATGTCACTCTTGATGCACAAAGAGAGTGAGTATTTGCCCAGGACACCCTGAGAACCAGGAGGGCGACACGTGCTACAGCTCATGCACTACTGAGGACAGGAGCTCCGTGCGGGCAGGAGAGCAAGCTGGTGACGGAGGCCGGGGAGGCGGGGCCGCCGGCCGCGCTTCTTACCTTGATGGAGTTGAAGGTGGCCACGGTGTGAACCATCAGGCGAGCAGACTAAGGCAGAGGAGGGAAGCAGAGAAGCAAGGCTGATCACGTGTCCGTCAATTAAGGGACGAAGACTGTAAGTGCCACTCATTCGTTCCCAATTGTTAACCAAAATTATCTTAAAGGGATACCGTTACAATTCCAAGCAGATGTATTAATAAAAGTATCACCCCTGGGAAGTCACAAAAAACCCAAGTGCACAATTAGACCCAGGTCAACGATTAATTTTCTTTGATGAACAGTGAAAAAAAAAAAAAGGTGAAAACCACAATTAACGAGTTGGAAGAAAGACAGCTTAAAGGCTACTGAGTGTCTTTGTCTCACCCTACTGCAGAGCAGTTCAGAAACCACGTTCAAGTGAGCAACGGCTGGCAGCCGAAACCATCCCACAGGTGAGCACACCGATGACTTAATCTCTACCTGTGATTACCGGGTCGCCGCCCCTTTCAACGGAGTCAGTTGCCTTGACCCAAAGGCGACAGCCTTACCAGATGGAAAAGAAAGTGAACCAGTGAACTACCCCTCTCCCTGCCAGCGAAGCTACTGGTCTCTCAGCGCCGCCCTCGTTTTATCTCCAAGAAAACCCCGGGGCACATTGTGACGCCCGTCGACTCGGAGGGTGTGAGGCCAGGGGGCGAGTGCACGCTCCGAGGGAGGGACGTCGGGCTGTCACATGCCCCCGGGCCACGCCCAGGGGACGTTTCCAACCCATGTGGGCGCAGGAGGCAGGACGCAGAAGGCAGACGCCCGCTGCCTCCGGCCCTTCCCCGAAACCGGAGGCGCTGCTGTCTGGGAACCACCTGAGATACGTCTCCGAAAGAATACTTATTATCTACCACCAGAAAAACTCTGCCAGGAGGTCGGACAGACGAGGCACAGTTTGCTATATAAGAATTAAGACTGAAAAAAGGGAAGAAAGTGGAATTAAAAGAAAAATGCGACCTCCCCACGCTGGGCACCGACTGAGCGAGAGGAACAGGCGGAGTCAGGGGGTGGGAGGCCGGAGGCACAGCCCCTCGCCGGGCCCTCCAACGAGGCACCTGGTGGTCAGGGCACCCGCCGGGAGGGCTCGTGGGGGGAGGCGTTCGGATTGCAGGCTTCCACGCCCCCGTCGCATCTCAGCAAGACGCACTTTTTGTGACGCAGAGACCTGCTGTATCGCACCTGCCCGCCTGGGACTCAGTGCCGTGTTCCTGAAGAGCCGGGTCAGGAGGAAAGGTGCTAAGCATCTAGTTCTTAGTTAGCTAGTTCTATCATCATTGCTAAAAAACATAGTGTCGCAGGTTCGATTCCCAGTCAGGGTACATGCCTGGGTTACAGGCCATGACCCCCCAGCAACTGCACATTGATGTTTCTCTCTTTTTTCCTCCTTTCCCTCTCTAAAAATAAATACATAAAATCTTAAAAAAAAAAACCAAAAAACCTCCCTACCACAGAGCTCCTCCCCTGCGCTGCTGGTCAGGCGCCACCCTGGATCTGTCTGGGCTCACGTCCACTGTCACGGGCAAACACCCCTCATTCCCCCCCCCCCCCCCCCCCCCCCCCCGCTACAGCTCCCCTCAGCGTTCCCTTCCAGGCAGCCTCGCTCGGGGCACAGGAGACGCGGTCGGCAGATGAGGCACGAAAGCCTCCTCCTCTGTCCCCTTCCCTTCCCGCCACGTCCTCCCGGATGGCCATCCCACTGCTGGGACCACGCCTGACCAGGCACCGCTGCCTCTGCCAGGTCTGTGCTGGCAGTGACACGGGCAACAAATGCCATCTGACTGAACTCGTCCCAAGCATCTGCATGGAAACACTTCCCACCTGTCCATTAAGCATCACGTTTCAAGAGAGAACAGATTCAAAGGGTGTGATGCCAGGATCAGGAGGAAACCAGGCCAAAGGGTCCAGGAATGACCACAGGCTTAAGACAGGCCTGAACACTCAGAAACGGGCACCCCTTCTAGACCAGGACGTGATACCGTTGTTCTCTCTCTCTCTCTCTCACACACACACACACACACACACACGAGCTCCTACCTTCCAGGGGGAGGCCGTCTTCGAATCGGTGTCGTCCTGTCCAGAGAAGGAGCAAGAGCTTAGGTGGCCACGCAAGTGGCACAAAGCCCGCCCGCCCTTTCCTGTGACCCCAGCAGCGCTCTCCCCGGGATTCAGAGCCCACCAGTGGCTGGTGGTGAACTGCAAGGCAGTTCGAGGAATGGGAGGCAAAAAAAACATATAAAAGGAAACTTCTAATTTTTTTATGCAGGAGAAGAAATGAGATCTAATTTAAAAACAATTAACTTTTAGTTCATCGAGTTTTTTGGAAAAGGATTAATAACCCTAAAATGACTCGAAAGACAGTCTGAAAAGACTAAGGAGATGAACACTTTGTCTTTTGGAGAACGGCAGACGAAAACCAGTGTGCGCTACTTCTTTGCTAGGTTTATACACGCAAAAGACATCTCTGAGGTTCAGAAACAGAAATCCGTGAGCGGATTTAGATTTCACGTTCTTCCCGAGGGCTACCCCCCCTCATGGTCAAGTTCCGCATGAAGCACCCGGGACTCACCCTGGGCATCGCGCCGTACACCTCCTACAAGGAAAAGGGGAAAGGAGTGTTGAGTTAGAGGAAACACCGCCCTTGGGAACCCCACTGCTGCCAGGCCCGCAGAGAGTTACGGAGACAGAGGAACGTACGGCCTCCTAGGCCGACCCGGCGTTTACACATAAGCCCTTTGCTTAAGGGACACAGGAGCTCACTAGTCGTTCCGGGCAACACAGACACCGACTCCCCCAGCGCTGGGTGGCTGAAAGGGGAAGGCGGGCTGTTTCCCGCGCAGAGTGAAGGGAAGGGCTACAGGCCGTGGACACTGAACCAGACGGATCAGGTCACGCAGGGGACCCGACCTGCGCCCGGGCCGCAGCTCGGCCGGGGACACGGCCTGTGGCTATGGAAACTCGGGGAGGAGGAACCAAGTCACTTCCTCGCGGCAACGGAGCCTCGCTCGGGGCCGGCCCCGCACACCCACCTGCTGCTGCACGGCCTGCACCTCCTCGGCCATCAGGCCTTCGGACTCCAGGTCTTCGGCCACCTTGTTAATGTCCTTCAGCCTCGACTCATTGGCCTTCAGATCCTGTAACACAGAAGCCGTGGCAGCCCTGAGCCGCGAGAGCGAGTCGAAGGCGGGCAGCAGAGGGCCCGGCTGCAGTTCACGCTGACGAATGTCCAGCCAACAGGCACCCTGCAAACCGGCTGCTCTCTACAGGGACACTGGCCAGGGAGCCTGTCGCCAGCACGGAGGTGAGAAAATACCAGAAGCAGTCTGTCTCAGAGTTACTAACAAACCGCAGTTAACGGCCTACTACTCTGCCTGGAGATTTTTAAAGACTTTCTTTGGGGTAGAGGTCACAAGGTTTTAAAAACGTGCCCTGGCTGGTGTGGCTCAGTGGACTGAGCACGGGCCTGCAAACCAAAGGGTTGCTGGCTCACTTCAGGTCAGGGCACAGGCCTGGATTGCGGGCCTGGTCCCCGGTGGAGGCGTACAAGAAGCAACCAACTGACCAATATTTCTCATACCAGTGTTCCTCAAATCAATGTTTCTCTCCCTCTCTTTCTCTCTCCCTTTCCTTCTAAAAAATAAGTAAATAAATTCTTAAATAAATAAATAAAAATGTGATGACTTTCAATGCCAGTCTCCACGGGAGAAAAAGCCCCCACGTTTTTTGGTGGGTTACAAGAACACTGCTAAATGGGGGGTGCATGGACGAAACGTGGCGCGTGGCTACAATGGAGCGCCGCCCGGCCGGAAGAAGCAGGGGCCCGGACCCGTGCTGCAAGGACGGGCCCCGGAAGGGCACGCTCCGGGGAGCAGTCAGCCGCAGAAACTCATGCAGCACATGACTCCATTTACAGGAATTGTCCGGAACATGCAAACCCGAGACAAGCAGCACGTCTGAGGGTCGCCAGGAACAGGGCAGTGACGGGGAGTAACCGCTTAAACGGTGCGTGGTTTCCTTTCAAAGTGATACAGACGTTTGGAACTAGCTGGAGGTGACGGCTGTACAACTGTGTGTTGTACCAAATACTCCTGAACCGTGTGCTTCAAAGCCTGAGTCACAGGCATTTAAACACTGCCTCACAGATGGTAGAAGATACCGCGTCACCTTCATTCTGATGATCTACAGTCAGAAATCCAGAGCCCCGCGTCTTTCAACAGCCCCCGGCCCAGCGGCACGCCTCGCCGTACCTTCTGGAAGTCGTCGAACTTCTTCTGCAGCACCTCCACCTGCTCCAGGTCCGCGCCCACCTCCTCGCTGGTCAGGGCCGCCTCCTTCTCGTTGATCCACTGCTGCAGCTCATTCGCCTCACGGAACAGCATGAACTTCTTGCAGCTCTTCTCCAGCATGCCCTTCCGCTTCTCGCCCAGCTCCAGCAGCGAGTGGTACCTGGAGTCGCACGACAGGGGACAGAGCAGGTGGTTGGCTTCCTCCAGAGGCCACGTTCCCAACGCTGGAGAGACCACCAGGCGTCCCCGAGACGCGGATCCGAGGCTATGAGTTTGGAATGAGGATGCCGCGGTGAAGGAACACCGGAATGCAGGTGACGATGAAGAGGCTAAGGGTCCCACCACAGCCTCCGGGACAGGCACAGGTGTTGTGGCCACCACTGGGTGGCCAGAACAGCCAGGCACGCCCATCCCCAGGCCAACGGTGCGCTGACGACACCACAACCACAGATGAGGGACACCCAGCGTTCCGCACAGTGACACGGGGGTCATGCAGCTACGGCCGAGGATGGGGTGAGTTTTCCGGGCGGATGTGCACGGTTTTTCTCCTGTCCTACAGCGGGCTGTCTGAGCAGCCCCCAGGCGGCGGGGCTTTACGCGGTCTCACACAGACCGTTAGTGCCTCTGGAACAGTACACAACTTCTAGGATGATGTACGATGTTCGTTTCCCAGAAAGTCTGGGCAACTCCAGAAGGAAAATCGGGTGGAGTGCAGAGTACCAGTGCCATTTCATTAGCTGGAAGATTTCTTAAGATGAACCCAAGAATGTTCCAGCTCTTGGGAACCAACATACAAAAGGCCGAACTCTTAGGTCTTTGAAGACGTGAAATGACGAAAATGAGGCTCACCCTCCAATCTAAGCTTCCCAAAGTGCACTTAAAAAAGCAGCGAGTTACCGAGAACCAGGGAGCACTTGAACGAGAGGCACTTAATGCCCTTCCTACCCAGGGACACTACAGAGCCGGCCTTCAGGCGTGCTGCTGGCCCGCCACCGCAGTCGCCGGGAGGGGACACCAACAACACTCTGAACACACAGCGGCACACAGAAGCCACCGAGGAGCTAAGCGGCCGTCCACGGACAGCTTCACCGACACCCTGACCCGTGCGAGCGGAAGCTGGGGCCCAGAGACGGTCCCGCCCGCCACCTGGTCTTTCTGGACGGACAGGCGCCCTCACGAGAAGCGGCAGGGGGTGGGCAGGCACAGCCGTGGACACAGGTGCGCAGCGAGGCTTCGCCTACTCACAGTTCTTCCACCTGTTTCATACGCAGGGATACACTGCCGGCCTCCTTAGTTATGCGTGTCCTGCACAGGGGAGCACAGCAAAAGCACGCACACATTAGTGGGGCTCACGCGCGGGGGTGAGGGGCGGCCGCTCCGACCGGCGCCACGGCGGCGGATGCCCCGAGTGGGGAGAGTCAGGGAGTCATTCACAAGCTCTCAGAAGCGGGCCAGGCCGTGAGTAAAATCATGTCAGGAAGCGGCAGGAAAACGCGGTCAGAGGGGTCAGTGCACCTTCACTGTCCTGGGGAGTCTGCCGTGCCCAGGGCAGTCAGGTCCCCGTGCCAACACCCCGGTGTCTCCACAGGGCAGGGCCGGGGAGAAAGTGACGGCCCTGAGCACCAGTGCTGCTGAGGGCCACGCACGCAGCCTCGGTCATGTTGGTCCAGGCCGAACCTCTCTCCCCTCTTAAAAGTACCAAGAATCTGCAAGTTTACAAGTAACTCATCACCAGTGGCCATCAGGGTCGGAAAAGTTCTACCATTCTGAACTCCAGTGCCAGTGTGGTTTCTGGGCCTCTCCCACGCGTGGGAAGCTGCCGATTTCATCAGTGGGGTCAGGCCTGCCTGGGGGAGGGACGCAGGTTCCCCGGGGGGCCTGGCCTGGGGGAAGGGGACCTAGCCAGTGTGAACCAGCTCCGTTCTCGGAACATGAGCCGCGGCAGAGGGTGCAGCTCTCTCACAGCCCCCGAGAGGGGGCCGAGCTGCAGGACCCTCTGAAAAAGCAGTTTCAGGGATCAGCTCCGGAACCGGATGGTAACGCTCAGAAAAGTGCTGCTTAGGAAAAGAAACCACGTGGGGAGGCGTCAGAACAAAGGAGAACGAAGGCCCCAGTCAGGGATCCGCGGTCCAAACAGCGCTGTGGGCGAAGGGGACGCGGGGAGGGGGCGGAGCAGGTCCCTCTGTGTGTGACGGGCACGCACACGCGCCCCGGAGTCTGCAGGACGCTGCCCACACTGCGGCCCCCCCGGGGCGGGGGGGACCCACTTGGCCCCGAGTGCCACCAGGACCTTCGTGACCGACGGCGTGGCCCTTACTGGTTGTCGATCTGCTCCTGCCGCAGCGCGATGCTGCCCTGCTCCTCCAGGAGGTTCTCGCGGGAGGCCGACTGCGCGGGGTCCAGCTTCTTCACGTAGGCGGCCGGCACGAAGCCCTGGCGGTCGTTCACCTCCACCTTCCACCAGTCCTGCGGGGGCGGGGCGGGGGCGGGCGGGCGCTGAGATGGGAGGGGCCACGCGTGTGCACACACGCTCACACTCTGGAGAGCTCAAACCCCGCTAAGAGGATCCTGTGACGGTGTCCCTCCCAGTCACTTGGCACAAGGACTGAAATTTCGGTCCCTTCGTGACCTAAGCCTGGAGAAGGCCACGGGCGAAGCTGCCACGACAGACACCCACGGGGAGGGCATCCTCCTCCTCTCTGCTGGGGCCCTGGACCTGTGCTGTCCCCTACTGCAGCCACTAGCCACCTGGGGCTGGGTAAATTTCAACAAATTACGATGAAATGAAAAACCCCAGCTGCACCTGTCACACCTAAGGGCTTAATAATCCCACGTGGCTAACAGCTGCCAGAGGGCCCACACACAGAGAATCCCCTCTGCCTTAGAAAGTCCTACTGCAAAATGCTGCTGCTGAGGGAAGCAGGGAAAGACCCGAGGGCAGGTTTCAACGGGCATCGACAGAATCCCAGGTCTTCCTGGCTGGTGTGGCTCAGTGGACCGAGCACCGGCTTACGAACCAAAGTATCGCTGGTTCGATTCCTAGTCAGGGCACATGCCTGGGTTGCAGGGGCCAGGTCCCCAGCATGGGGCATGCCAGAGACAACCACACACTGATGTTTTTCTTCCTTCCTCCCTGTCTTCTCTAAAAAAGTAAATAAAATTAAAAAAAAAAAAAAAAAAAAAAAAAAGAAATCCCAGGTCTTCTTCAACTCTCATGACTAGGGTACACTGGCAGTGTAGGAATAAGGGGGTTCTTAGCAACAGCCAAGTGCATCTGTGCACCTAACCAAGGTGGGAGGTGTACCCCTCAGGGTCGGTCAGGCAGCAGGTGGAGTGCCGTGCACCTCACTTCCGAGTCCCTGCCAGACAGGACGTCGGGGGGGGGCGGGGGCGGGCAGGCCGAGGAACCAGGCAGCGAGACCCCTGAGAAGACAGAGCCTACGGGGCGGCGACACGGCTCTCGCAGCCACCCACCCGCTGTGGCCGAGAGGGAAGCTAAGGAGCCGACGGGCACCAGGTCCAGACTTGGGGTTACGCACAAGCAGACACTGGCTCGTGAGAGAGAATTCCCCCTGGAAGGTGCAACTGTGACGGAAACACCGTCAGTGAGCGTGCAGGCCACTACGCCACGTGCAGGCGGGCGAGGCGACGGGCCGATGGGCCTCTCTGGGCGCACACCGCACAGCGGGACACCCCTACCCCAAGCCACGCAGGAGGCCGGCTGGGCAACCCGGGCATCTCTTCAGTTCTAAGCCGGCCTCGCTGCTCGGAGACACAGGGACCCCCACCCCCGGCCCCGGCCTGCGCAGGGCCGGGGTGCGGACAGAAGAAACGCCGACCGCCGGCCGGGCCTTGCCTTGTTGGTGCTGTTGAGCAAGGTGAGGATGTCCCCCTTCTTCATGGTGACCTCCCGCGGGCTCTTCTCCTGATAGTCGTAGAGGGCCAAGACCAGCTCCTTCCCGGTCTCGTCGTCCGTGGGCGCCACTTGTTGCTGACGGCCCAAAACAAAGGCAGACACGGTCACGCGGAGGACGGTCACGGCATGTCATGGGAGCACGTGACAGAGCCCAAACCCCACAGCTGTACCAAGTTCACCGAATGCACCCTTATGGACCTTCTTTGCAAAACTGCTAGTAAAACCCGGTTCAGGAGCGTTAGCTCTCTGGTGTCTTTCAAAATCTCGCTTCAAACTGCCTCTAAACGTTTGTGTCACAAGATTTGGGACAGCGACATCCCAAGAACACTGCCCACGACTGTCACACCTGGTGGCGGGCTCTGGGTCCTGCCCGCCCCCCCCCCCCCCCCAGCTCCGAGCACCCTCCGAAGGCAGAGCCGCACTCACCCGGCACGACTGCGCCTGCTCTCGCAGGGCCTGGATGCTGCTGCCGTAGGCGCTGAGATCCGACATCAAAGCTTCGTGCTTCTTTAGGAGAGCCTGCGACCCCAACCACACCATGACCCCGTGTGAGGGGCAGGGGCTGGGGCTGCAGCCTCTGCCCCAGTGGCAGCGCCACCCTCTCCTGGAATCCTGTTTAGCTACAGGACAGATGCTGTGATCGCCTCCTGCTCTACCCTTTCCCTCCTTTTTAAGTAAACATTTAACTTGGAGGAAACATTAACTGTGACATAGTATTTTCCACTCTGCCTCTACATACTTAACTAGGCAATATTTGAAACTCGTAAGGGGAGAAAGCAGTGTCACGTGATCCGTGAACCCACCTTGTCTTAGGAAATCAGACCGGTAAGTCAGAGCTGGTTATGGACACGCCCTCCTGGAAGGTCTGCCCCGCTCACCCCGCCACCCCCCAAAGCATCTCTTTCCTCACTACCATCTCCAAGGCTTCCCAGCTTTCCCGTCTTCAGGGAGAATCAAATATAGATCATGCCAGCATTCAAGTCATTCTGGTTTTTGTGATGACTGGCAAAAAAGATAGGCAGTAGGCACACGCCCTACACCCAGATGTTTGCGAGTAAAATGTAAGTGTGCCAGACGAAAACCCGCACCACCAGAACCCGGGATTAGCCTGTGCACGCGTGTGGTGGAAAGGAGAGATGCGACAACAGCAAAATGCGAACGGTGAGGGAGGTGACAGGTAGCGCACTCTGTCCTTTACGTATGACTGAATTTCTACCGTACAAAGCCAAGCAGAGGCTGGGAAGCACCCTAAAACACTGTCGACCACCACGCTGCCCCTTCCACTCCCGGTCCTCTTCCCGCTGGCCTCCCAGCCCGAGCCCCAGGCAGGCGCCTGAGCCAGCGCGACGCTCCCCCAGCCCCTCCCCCAGCCCGGTCACCTCGGCTGAGTCCTCGTCCTTCCCGTAGTCGGTGCTGCCCACGATGGGCTCCTTCTCCCGCATCCAGGACTCGGCCTCGTTGGCGTCGGCAAAGTACTGCTGCGCCTGCAGCGAGTCCTCCAGGTCCTGCCGCCGCTGGGAGGCTTTGGACTTGAGCGACTCCCACTTCTGGTTCAGCTCATTGAGCTTGGCCTTCACGTCCTCCGCGGCAAAGTGGCCTGGGGGGCAGGCAGGGGCGGGAGGGAGGACGGGGAAAAGCACGTTGATAGGCTGCAGGACGAAAGGGCCTTCCGTATTTTCCCTTTCGTCCCTGCGCGCTGGTGAGCCGGGCCGCTTGTTTCCTAGTTTTATGGGCAGCTCGGGTTCCGACCCTCCAACAGGTTCGCTCGTGTCTGCCCCACAAACCACCAGCTCTGTCTAGACGCTAACAATCAGGTGCCCCGAGCTGGCACCAGTGAGGTCATCGTAAGGAAATGAAGGTAACAGCACTCCCACAGCTCTCAGTCCCCGTCCCACAGACAAGAAACTCAGGCTCGGAGAGGTGAGGTCTCCCCAGAGTCACAGGTCACAGAGCTGGAGGGCAACGGCGAGGGTCCCCGACCCCGCAGTCCAGCCCGACCCACACCCTCACCACCGAAGACGGGAGACAGAGGACGGAAGCAGAGCCGCCCTCCTGCACGACCTCGGCTCACCTTCCTCCACCATGGCGTTCCCCTTCTGTGTGACTGCTTTGATGCGGGGTTCGTGTCCGGCGATTTCCGCCTGGAGGGCTTGGTGTTTCTTGAGCAGGTTCTGGACTCCGATCAAATCTTTGCCTGGAGGGGGAGGAACCACCCGCAGTCACCCAAGCCATCGGGAGAAAAGGCAGCGCTGCCCGTCACCCACGGCTTCCACCATGACTCCAGGTGACTTTAAATCTGACCCCGCTCACTCTGAGGTGCGTCCCCCGAGACTCCAAGGGTGGATGGGGCCCTCTCCCCACGTGACCCCAATCCCTCGGAGGGGGACCGACCTCTGTTGGTGGACGCGGCGATGGGCTCCTTCTCGCGGATCCACGTTTCCTCGTCCTCGACGTCACGGAAGAGCTGCTGCAGACGCAGGGAGTCGGCCAGCTTCTGCTTCCGGGCGATCATGGGCTCCTTGAGCGCCTCGTAGCGGGCCACGAGGGCTTCCTGCTTCTTCTTGATGTTCTCCGCGTCGAAGTGGCCAGCATCCTGGAACTGGCGGGCCTGAATGGTGATGCCGTCGATCCGATCCTGGCAATAGGAAAAAGGGCGAAGGGTCTTGAAAGCTGGGACGGGAGCTCAGCAGCTTTCCCACTGGGCCGACTCTGGCCCTTCAGGTGTGGTTGGAGCTACACGAACAAAAATGGTACCTCCCACCCCCCGCTGCCATCTGCTGTCTTCATGCCGGGCACCGGAAAGCCGAGGGGACAGCTGAGCTGCACCAGGAGCACACACAGCCCATGGGGCTGTGTTGGAAACCCACACATCGCGTCCCTCCCCAAACCAGCCCGGTCCTGAATCACCGGCCCGGCAGTGCCCGTCTGCGCCCCACCTGGTGTGCGGCCACGTCGGCCTCCAGCAGGGCGTGCTTCTTCTGCAGGTTCTGGACGTTCGTGAGGTCTTTGCCGTAGTCGTCAGAGGCCAGGTGGCCCTCCACCTCGTACAGCCACAGCTCGATGTCCTCCACGTTGCGGTTGAACTGCTGCTGCTGGTTCGCCTCGCGCAGCTTTATGCCTGGGGGGGGGGGGGGGGCGCACACGGATTGTCCGTGTTAGCGCTGCTTCCGTCAACACACCAATGGGCAGAGGAGGCTCACGGCTGCGAGTATGCATAACAGCTCCTCTTGCATTATTTATTTGTGCTACTGTCTCGTTACTATCCCCATTGTTTCGTATCCTCTAGATAACGATGGTTACACACTCAGCCTCCGGCTGCCTGCCCCCGAACTGCTCACAGACGGAGGCCAGCCCCAGTGCAGGGCCGCTCACGTCCACCCCAAGGGCGAGGAGAGCAAACCACAGCCTCGGCTCTCCCTTCTCGGTGCCGACGTGGAACTGCTCAGGAAGCATTCTGACCCCCGTGAGGTCAGGGCTCTTGGGCAGTATTAGGATCGGGGATTAATAAACGCCCTTGGGTCCCAGCTGGACTCTGACTATTCGTGATGAGGCCCAATCCGGGGAGGGCCAGCTGGCCGAACCACCCCCTCCTCACTCAGGCTCCCCACCAACCAGCACGCTCCACCACGGGTACCACATCTGCAGAGCATCGGGGCCCGAGGCAGTAACCCCTGCAGGGACGTGAGTCCCCGTGCCCCAAGCCCTCCGCACCCCTTCCTGGGTGGGGTGCGTCCCTAAGACACTCAGCCAGGAGGGAACAGTCACCTCCCCAAGCATTCCTATCCGTATCCATTCCTATCGCGATCCTGTGAACCACTCTCTCTCACCTTTCAGCTCAGTGGCCTCGAGCAGTTTCTTCCACAGACTGATGACCTCATTCATTCGAGCCGCCACTTCCTCCTTGGCGTAGTGGTTGACGTCAATCAGCTTCTGCCCTGCTTTCTCCAGGGCGTCAATGCGGCTCTGGTTTGCTGAGAGCTCGGCCTCAAAAGCCTGATGCTTCTGGACTTTTCCTTGTAGGTTGGATGGGTCCTGCCAACAGAAGAAGGCTCTACCTTGAACCTGAGCAGGTCACCTCGCATTAGCCTCACACTGATCTTCACAAGGGCGTGTGTCAAATGGCCAGCTGACATTAAATAGCACGGGTTTCAGAATTCCCCATTTCTTTTTTTTAGCTGTATTTATCTGTGGAACTGTGTTCAGCGTACCAACCAAGTACCACACTAACAGTACAGGTCATGCTAACAGTACATTACTTTATAAGCTTCATCTGTGGCCGTTTTCATCTTCTCGTTGACCCAGCTCTTGAGCTCATCGGAATCACGGAAGAACTGTTGCAAGTGGAAGGAATCGGCCAGCTGGGCCCGGCGATACATGGCCCTCTCGTGCAGGGCATTGCGGCGGCTCAGGAGCTGGAAAACAAGGACCTCCGTGACTCTCCACTGTCACTGCCCCAGAGCTTTGCAGCTCGAGAGGCCACCCCGCAGCATCTGGCCCAGAGGGGACATCGATGCAGGGGAGAGAAAAGCGCATAAAGGGCCCAGAACTCACTGCATCCCGGCGAGTAGCCACATCGTCCATGGCGTAGTGGTTGTTCTGAATGAGCTTGGTTGCAAATTCATCTAGTGCCTGGGGAGGAGGGAGGAAGAAGAGCCCTTCAGGGGTCGGAGGACTGTTCCAGAACTCAGCCTCCAGAGACAAATAACTGCTGAACAGGTCACAGAACACGCTAACCCTTCCCACAGGTTGAGGTTTTCCCAGACAACCCTGAAGTCTGAGTCGTTGCTGATGGCATTAGATGTATCAACGCTCACTGGCTCCACGCAGCCTGGCCAGTGCCAGACACTGGCTAACAGCCTTCCGGTCCCTACTTCTGAAACTTGCTGCTAATGGGAAGGACGCCTTCTCCCCCTTATATTAATTTTTACCTATTTTCAACAAAAGGTAAATCTCAACTGGGGGCTCACATCAGGAAAACGCTTTCGTTCTACAAAGGGGTGCCGCCCCCACCCTGAGACGGCCAGCGCCCACAGGACTGCCTTCCGCACCGACCCCTCATCAAGTTCCGTTCAGGGGCCATTCGGAAAGAGGGGACCCTCGAGCGGCCTGCCAACAACAGGGGTCTTACTGTAATCTTTTCCTCCTGGGCGCTCAGGGACTTCTCAAAGTCCTCATGCTTCTTGAGAAGCGCCTCCACGCTATCCAAGGAATCCCCCAGGTCCTCGTTCAGCAGGAACGCCTGGCAACAGCAAACACAGTGTTCAGGAGGCCACCCTCTTCCTTTCGCCTCTCAAGGCAGGAGAGCAAAGGGCAGTTTTGCCAAAACACAAAAAGGAACGCGAGTCTCTGGCTATCCAACCCTGAGCTCATCTGGGAGGCCCAGCCCTTCTAGACTGACCCCACAGCAGCATGAAATTCTCATCCCACGTCCTATGGATACTTTTTCCAAATAGCTTTTGATATGTCTATTAGATTTAGATTCCACGTAATCCTAAGATCTAAGGGGGAAAAATCTCCCACTTAATAAGAAGTTTCATACCGTCACACTCATCTGGAAACTGGGGACTTTCCTGACATCCTGAGGTCCTGAGGCAACGGAAGCTGCTCGGTGTGCCCCCCGCCCTCCGCCCCCGCTACTGTGTTCAGAACTGCTATGGTAATGACTTCCCACATGAAATAAGCTAACCACGCGAGCAGGGAAGGGAGTGGGCAAGAAATGCAATCATCCACAGAAAACATTCACCACCAGCCCTGGCCCCAGCGACCTATGATGACAGGCGCCTCCGCTCACAGCTCACCTCCTGCTTGCTCATCCAGTTGTCCACCTGCTCCGTGTCCCGGTAGAAGAGCTGCAGGTCCATGCACTGCTCGTACTGCTGCCTGCGCAGCTCCCACAGCTCCAGCAGGGCGGCGCGCTCCTCCGAGAGGACGGCCAGCTGCGGGGGAGAGCACGCGAGAGAGGACCGGTCAGTCCCGACGCCGCCAGGCACACAAAAGGCTGCCCGGGAACTTCTGATCCTCACGCTCGCCTCCAGGCCCGCACTGCACCCACTCGTGGGTGCCGGCCAACTCACAGGAATTCACACGAATCCTGAGCAGCTTGTACACTTATGCAGAATATAAAAGGGATGGCCCTGTTCTAATTAATCCACAGTTAACTTACTGCCGCATTACCACAACTGATTTCCAGTAAGAACGCGAAGGAAACTCCCAGGCGGAAGACAAAGGGCATCTAACGAAAAGTGAGGCGGGGGAGCATGTGGGATCTCGCTCCCTGGCACATGTTATCATGACTCAAACTCTTGAAAACATTCAGAAATTAAAAAGAAATCAAAATGAAAGCGAGGCAGTACGGACGGGGCAGGGACCCTCAGCTGAGAAGGTCAGCTGAGCGGACACGCGGTAGAAGACGTTAGGTAACTCAGCAATGCCCTGGGCAGAGTTTTCCGGGTCCGAAGTCCATGACACAACCGAGTGTGTCTCTGAAGTATCTCCTCTCCGTCTACCTGTACCATTTTTTAAAGTAACATTACCTAATGTTCTTCCGGCAGCTTTATGCTCCAAGACACTTTGAGATTAAAGATACCCACGCATGTGATCAAAGTCTGTTTCTCCTTGGCTCCAACTCCTAATGCAGGACTCGACCTCCTGCAGTCTCCTATGTCCCCAGTATACTAGACTTTCTCTGCTCCACCACCGGGCTGTACACACATCTTTTCACATGGAGAAGCTGCTCCCGCATTTCCAGGTGAATCCCTGTCCGAGTTTTCTCACGCCTCACGGTGAACGTGGCCACGTCTGGGTATTTAAGGACGGGTAACGGCTTTCAGAGACGTTCAGCAAAAGAACCTGGCCTTCTCTTACCTTCTCCCTGACTTCGTCAGAGGCGTAATGACCAGCAGTGAGCAGGGCCTGTCCGGATTCATCTGCCGATTTAAAGCTGTCCTCATGGGCATCAATTTCACCCTGCAGGGGAAAAGGCCCAATTTATACCCAGATCTTGCAGAAGAAAAGTAAGTTGTGGACTTTCAAATAATCACCACAAATCAGAGGATCGCATGTAGGATGAGGAAGAGATGAGAGCAAAGACCGGGCTCCCTCATACCGGCCTGGGCCATGAAACAGGAGCACGCACACCGCGTACTGAGGGTCCTTTTCCTGCTGGCTTTTCACGCCACCCCCGCCTGGTGTCCATACTCATGGGGTCTGAGCTCCCTGTCTTCTGTCCCACTACACTAGTCTGTCTGTCTTCCTTGTGCCAAACAGATTTGTCTACTATGACCTGGGCACCCGGCAGGGGAGCTGTCGTGATCAAAGTGTCAACCACTCCCACGGTGAGCGCCGCACCGATGCGCTGCAAGCCCGTGCCTTCACTTCTGGGAAGTCTTGAGATGCTACCTTGTGCTCCTGATGCCTATCCAGAAGGGCCTCGGCCCCGGCCACGTCGTTGGCAAGCTCGTCTGCGTTGATGAGGGCTTTCATCTCCGTCACCCAGCTGGTAAGGTCCCGGAAGTCGGCAAGGAAGCGCTGGAGCCTGGGGAGAACCAGAGCCACGTCCTGAGTGTTTCCGGCGGAGCCCCAGGACGGAAGACACGGCTGTGAACTCTCTGTTCTCAAAAGCCTAGCACACCACACAGATCCCAGTCCCGGGAAACGTGGCTTCTTCCAGCCCAAGGAAAGCAAGCGGGGGAAAGGGGCATGAGGGGACTAAAAGGCAATGCAACAACAACAACGATGAAAATTCAGTTAAAAAACAAAGGAAAGCGAGAGAAGGCTAAAGTCAGTCCTTCACACGGAGACTCTGTCCACCACCATAATCCTCAGTCTTGTCCCTTATTTTCAATGTCCTCGTTGTTCCCAAGTTCAAGCCCTGGTTGGTAAGCCAGAAGCATTCCTTCCCTTTCCTACCCTTGATTTGCTCGATTTTAACAGGGCATTTCACATGGTGCCCACACTGCTACAGAGCACTGGTCACCACACGGTGACAGAGGATGAGAGATATTTATGAAGTTAGAAATGTCACGTGTACACGCTCACACACTCGATAAAACCGCCAGTCTCCAAACGAACACCATGGAGGGAGGAGGGAAAAGTGACCTGCGTTTTCTCAGCAGAGGGAACGGCAGGGCCTCTGGAAACTCCGTCAGCCTGCAGACCTGACCCCGAGCCCTGCCCTCCTCTCTTTCTGCACGAAGCCCCATGATGCACCGTGATGCCCCGAGATGCGTGTTGCTGAGCGCCGGGAGGTCACTCCCACCTGTACGAGTCGTTGAGCCGCGCGTGTCTCTCGGCCGCCAGAGTGCGGATCTGCTCCCAGTTAGCGATCAGCTCCTCTCGCTTCACTTGAATCTGAGTGGCGCTCAGCGGGTGGGCCTGCTGCAGGCGGTCGGCCTCCGCACACAGGGCCTTGACCTAGAAACACACCCCATCAGGACTGCTTCCACGACCCCTGGTGACACGGTTACAGAATCGGCTGCTTTCAAAACCCACCTTGTCCTCCAAGGCGGCCAGATCTCTCTCCAAACCCTCGTGCTTGCGAAGCAGAGCCTGAACACTGGCCAGGTCTCGGCCGAAATCGTCAGAGGCCATTAACTGCTCCTTTTCCTTAATCCAGCTGATCGTCTCATCCACGTCCCTGCAGAGTAAGGGCACCAGGTAACCCACAGGTAGGGCTGTCTGGAACCGGGAACACCACGGGCCAAGAAGACCCAGTCGGCTCTGAGCCCCCCGCCCTGTGCTGTATACGTGACCCTCCCGCAGAAGCCCAGCCCCCAGGGCGCCCTCCAGCTCAGCACCTGTTAAAGCGCTGAACCTCAGCGGCCCCGAACAGCTTCCCCTGCCGCTGCAGAGCCAGCCCCTTCAGCCGCTGCCAGGCTGCGTTCACTTCATCCTGCTTGGTCTTGATCAGCTCCTCCTCAGGGTGCTGCTCCTGCACGGGGAAGAGGATGAGGGGGAGCCTGGGCCCACGGCCTCTGCGCCCCTAGCACGCCCTCCAGCCGGCTCCCCTCTCGATCTGCGTCGGCCAGCCTCCCGCGTTCTGAGCGACGCTGGCTTTCTGCGTGGGACGAAGGGAAGCACGTTCATAAGAGCTGCCGTTTCCTTGCGCGCACACAGAGGGGAGAACCAGCCTCCCCCTCGGAGGAGGGCGCGGCGGCAGAAAGCGGTCGGAGGCGCCTCGGCACCGGAGCCTGCACGGGGACAGACACCGCGGCCCCAACTCCGGGGGCCTCGTCAACGCGCCGCCCCGCCCACCTGCGCCATGTGCAGCGTTTCAAACATTCTTGAGGCCGTGCGGCGTTCCGGCCCATGAAATGGTTCTCGTGGTTTGTTCCTGACTTCACACTGGAGACATTTCCCTAAAAGTACCCTTCCCCACCAGCTGAATGTGTCTTGTTGTTTTGTTTTTACTAAATATGACGTGTCAGGTATGACAATGAAGCACTGCAGGTCCGTCTGTGAGACCACGGGCTTGTCCTGACGGCGCCTCCGAGCACCAGCATGGGCTGCGCTGGGGCTCAGGGTTCAAGACAGCACATCTGTCCCTGGAAGGACGAGTATTCTCGGGGTCGCCGGCCCTTGTCTCCCTTCACTGCTGCCTAGAAAGGACACGAGGACCAGGCCGGACACAGCTCCATCCGTCTATAATCCGTACCCCAGAACCCGATTTCCCACAGGCAGGAGTTGCCCAGCTCCCACCGCTGGGGCACTCTGACCCCGCAGTGGAAGGTGAGGATAAGGAAGCAGCTCACAGGACTGCCGGCCCGAGCGACAGGGAAGGGCGTGGCACTGCCTGCCACGGGTGTCGCAGCTCCCAGAGGACAGCCCATTCATTAAAGGTCCCCAGGCCCCCACGGGAGCCCAGGGAGCAGCAATGGGGCCTCGGTGGACACCTGCCAATCTGAGAAGCATGCCCCACCACACCCCTGTCTGAGAAACCCCAACACCCAGCTTCAGCAGCCCCATAAAAGCTTTCCGAGCCCTGTTTCAACGTGGGTGGAGGACACGGATCAAATGAACTCTGCCTGCCCAGCCCTCAGCCACACATTAAAAAGCATTTTCTAAATTAGAAGTACTCGGTATTGCCGCCTCATTCCAACCTAAACAAAACCTAGATGTGCTTTTACCAGCGCTTCTTCCCCCAGAAACTAGGGACCCGATCATCAGAATGTTCCGAAAACACTAGACAGTTAAAATAAGGATGTCATGAGCAGCACTCTGCTGCTTACCTGAATGAGTTTGGCAGCAAACTGGTTCACTTCATTAACTCTTTCTTCGTGGGCAGCCATATCTGTTTGAAACTCTTCGAATTTCTTCTGTAAAACCTCCACGTGCTCCAGGTCCTGGCCCAGCTCCTCGGAAGTCACAATCGCTTCCTGTTCAGGGACCAGGACAGAGCCAGAGTCACCCACCGGTCCTCGGTAACGATGGCCCCAGAACTCACGAACGAGGCGTGCGGGGCCCTGCAAGCTGCAGGGACAGTTTCCCGTGTGCTTTGTGATTCGGGGTCCTCTCCTAGTTAGGACGTGATGCTGACAGCATTTCGGGCTCAGAGACTCCAGGTCTCAGTTAGGAATGAGCGCACAGGGACAGCCGCCCCACCGCCCCCGCTCTCACTAACCCCGGCCTTCATCCGAGGCAGCTCCAGGGAGCCTCCGCCCTCTCCTCCCGCAAACCTTCCCTCTCGAAACACACCTTGTCATTGATCCAGTCCATCACGTCCTCACACTCGCGCAGGTACTGCACCAGCTTCTGGGCCTGCAGCAGTTTGACGCCCTTCTCCCGCATCTTCTCCAGCAGCAGGTCCCACTGGCGGTGCAGCTCCAGCAAGCGCGTCTGCAGGGGAAGGCCAACCCTAGGCATCACGACCGTGTCCACAGGACCTGGCTCGTCCAGAGCTCCAGCAGGTCAGAAACCTCACGGAGCTCCGAACAAGCCTTTCAAAGAGATGACCCGTGGAGTGGAAAGGAAGTCGTAAGTTCAGCTGAGAACAGAGAAAAGCGTACACTTGAAAGTGGTTTGGTGGGTCTTCAAACACTGACCTTTCATGGGTATATTCATTTTAGTTTGCCTCAAGGGAATTATTTTTTTCCTTTTTTAAAAAAAATATATTTTATTGATTATGCTATTACAGTTGGGAATTATTAACTATTATTATCAATTACTGAGTTTAGCTCCGGCTGGTGTAGCTCAGGAGATTGAACGCAGACTGTGAACCAAAGGGTCACTGGTTCGATTCCCAGTCAGGGCACATGCCTGGGTTGCAGGCCAGGTCTCCAGTGGGGGGGCACTCGAGAAGCAACCACACATGGATGTTTCTCTCCCTCTTTTACTCCTTCCCTTCCCTCTAAAAATAAACAAAATCTTTAAAAAAATTATTGCATTTATATTATTTGTAAGTGTTTAATGTTATTAGTTATTGCTAATCATCAGATTACTGAAGTGGATTCCTAGGTCGGAAAACCACCAGAGGAAGAAAAACGAGGAGTGCCACGGAACCGCGGCAGAAGTCGCTGAAGGTGCGTTCTGACTGCGTGAAGAAGGTCAAGGGGGAACAGAACGAGAGGCCCGACGGACACCACAAACGCAAACACACAGTTGTGCGGCCCACGTGACCAGGACCGCCCTAGTGTAGGAGCAGAGAGGACGGGGTCCTGAAATGTCATCGGCTGTCACAAGGGCTCTTAGCAGAAGAAGTGCTGCAGCCTCAGGGAAGAGATACAAGGTGTGGTACAGCTCAAGGTCGGTTCATTTCCAATTTCACCCAAGCGGCAGCCACAGGCACAAACGCAGCCCCCTCCCAGCATCTTGGGGTTCTCGTCGCACAGTCCTGGTGAGGACTTGTCAAGAAGTGGGCGGAGCCGATCATCAGTCCGAGCCCAGGTGATGCGTTCTCATAGTCTAACCCAACCTCGGTGCGTGGACGACACCTGCCCAAGATACTGGGAGTGTCTGCGTGACACTGGCAGACACAGTGAGCACCACAGAAGGTCTGAGCACGAAGGGGAGGAGGCCGGGATCCACCCATCGTCGAGGTGCCACTCCCAGCAAGCCAAGGGCTTGGAAGCCGTGCATGGCACAGTCAACATGGGTGGATTCTCCCAGAAACGAGGCGCGTTTCCTCTGCGAGGAGAAAGCAGCAGGGGAAAAGGGCTGTTCACACAACTCACTGCCAGCACCGCAATCACTTCCACCGCAGGTGGCTCAAGCCGAACCCACCGCCGGGGAGGAAGTGGAAGGCATTCCAGGGCCAGGAGAAAGAAAGGCAACCCACACAACGCAACACTCCACCTACTCGGATGTGGGACCCGATGTGGGTGGCGGTGACTATGGGGCGCCACGCCGTCCGGTACGGTGTGAAGGTCTAAACCAGTGACAGACAGGTTACCCAGGACACCCTCAGCCTCCGAGCCCCACCCGCCTCCCCCGGGGCGCGCGGCCCGCCGAGCCAAGTTGCTGGGTTCCGGGACCGGGCAAGCTAGCGAGCCAGGGCCAGCATGGGGACTGCGAGCTCGAAGGAAAAGACTCAAGAGGTAGCATGAGAGCCCTCTGCGCAAATGAGTCCGTAGGAGCAAGCTGAGAAAACCTCCCCCTCGGGTCAACTGTCAGTTAGTTTCCCACAGACTCGGTTTTCACACCCGCAGTAGCGAGCCGGGGCCCGCCTGTCCCAAGGCCGGAACAACTCGCCCATTCCCGGGTGCCGGGCCTCGCGGTCACTGCAGGGCGTGCGTGCAGCCTCGCAAGCTGCCGCTGCTCGGCGGTGTGCGTGGGCAGACGGGCGGGGGCGTGGAGAAACGCTCAGGAAGCTGGCAGCGCAGGGGAGGAATCCTGGCCCGGACTCAGGCAGGTTTGCCAGCGGGGCATCAGCGAGCAGCCGGCGCCCCCGGAGCAGCAGCGGACATAAGCCCTTCTCCCCGGGTAAGTGGGGCTGCCCGGCAGTGGCAGGGCCAGGGGGCCTCGGGGACTGGAGAAGCAGATCAAGGGGAAACGCGAGGGGAGGTCTACACCAGTGAAATGCAGGTTGGAAAAATACAGCAGACACTGGGGACGAGGGACAGAGAACGGACTGCAATGCCAGTTCGGTCACCTCCCAGCTGTGTGACTTCGGGGGACTCACACTGGTCCGAGCTACGGTTTCTGCCCCTCTTAGACTACTGGGGTAACGGCTGCCTTGCTGGCTTGTAGTGAAGGTCAGAGAAGCCCCAGGAGGGTGCTGGCACATAACAGCTACCAACAGCCTCGGCAAACAGTAGCTGACAGCACCGTGAAATGCTGCTTTAAGAAGACCCCTCAACAGGGAAGAGGTTACTCACTAACAGACCCGAATGAAGGGAGGGTGAGTCTGAGGTTGGGTCGGGTCCCCCCACCCCAGCTTAACTAGCAAAGCCAACACTCGACCAACTTCTCCCATCCTCCCCTGTGCTGGGTTTCAATTCGACAGAGCAGCGGCCCCTTCATTCTGGGCAAACGACTGCGGCCGAGAAAACGGGCATGCTGATTCGTCTATTGTAAGGAGTACGCAAAACAGCAGGACATGGCAGATAAATGCTTGTGTTCGATTACAGACACACGTACTACGTCAGCCAAACAGATGAAATATAATTAAATAAATGGTCACATGGCATATAAAATTTACTTTTATTTCCTATCTACAATCACTACTAGTAATAGTTAATTATTAATAACAAGCTTAGGCCTGGCTGGCGTAGCTCAGTGGATTGAGCGCGGGCTGCGAACCAAAGTGTCGCAGGTTTGATTCCCAGTCAGGGTACATGCCTGGGTTGCAGGCCATGGCCCCCAGCAACCGCACATTGATGTTTCTCTCTCTCTATCTCCCTCCCTTCCCTCTTTAAAAATAAAATGGATAAAATCTTAAAAAATAATAATAATAAGCTTAGGGCTAACGTCACGTCTTCGCTATGAGACTGCAGAGGGTATCAGAGCGAGAGACAGCGCGTGTTCACTGCTGACAGCTCCCAGACCAGAATGTGGGGGAACGGAACCTCCACGGGGCGGGGGCAGGTCAGGGAAGAGTGCGGACGAAAGCGTTCTGGCCGGGGCCTGAGACTGCAGCTTCCACCTGCACCTCCGGGACTGGCTGCACAGGTCAAGGACTGAAAAGGTCACAGCGGAGAAGGACTGGTTACGGCCCCAGCTCCGGCGGGCTGGCCCCCAGACCGGCAGACCAGAGTCTGAGGGCTCCTGCTTCGAAGTCTGCCACGCGGCTCGGTCACCGACCAACAAGTGCCACCAGTCATTTCTGACAGCTGCACCTTTCACTGGCGCTGGCTACAGCTCAGTGACCCCCGAGTCCCAGGGCGCGAGCTTGCCCTTGGCAGAGAACTTCCGTCACAGTGTCTGTGCGTAATAATCCTCCTTGTCTTTGCGTCCGTCCTGACCCCTAAACTCACCAATTTCCTGAACATGCTCTTCCCACCTAATTACCAACTGTAAACGTTAATAGTTTAATTTACACAAACGTCTCTGAAGTACCTTTGCACTCTGTGATTTGTTTTACAAAAAGAATGTTCACTTCCTCACTTGTTTGTATTCATAATGAGTCATCCCAGTACAAAGGCAGGATGTGGGTACCTCCCTTAGGGAACTTCAGAAAATTCTTGGAAAACCTAGAGAAGTCTATCTCTTTAGGAACCCAAATTTACACGTAGGCATTCACCGGCACTCCCCTACCAACCAGACAGAGGAACCCCCCCCCCCACCCCCCCACCAGCAGCTACCCTTACCCGTATGGTTTCGGACGCAAAATGCCCTTCCGAGATCATCAGGTTCCCGGTCTCGTCCAGCTTCACGATGGCTCCCGAGTTCGCCTGCACCTCGGCTTCGAAGGCTTGGTGCTTCTGGAGCTTGCCCTGTTGGGGGGCCGGCAGTGAGCTCTGGAGTCGGCCACTCGGCATCATCCTGTCGTGCCCGCCCCGCAGCCGCACCCCTCTAATCATGGACACCTCACCCAGCATCGCACCCACCCCCCGCCCGCTCAGTTACTCAAACACTCTGACTGCGGCTGCACTGGCCCCCTGAGAGCCTGGCCACCGAGGACCAGCGACTGTGCAGATAACAAGAAGCTACACAATATCCTGATGTGGCTGTCCACCGGGAAATCAACCTTCGTGTGGACGTCCGATCCCTCCCAGAAACACAGAACACTCTAACGGCCTTCTTAGCACACGGTGTCACCCTCGGACAAGCTGGCCACATGCACTCCTGAGCCGGTGTTCTCAGCTTGTTTTAGAAGCCACACTCTAGCCCTGGCTGGCATAGCTCAGTGGATTGAGTGCGGGTTGCGAACCAAAGCATCGCAGGTTCGATTCCCAGTCAGGGCACATGCCTGGGTTGCAGGCCATGACCCCCAGCAACCGCACATTGATGTTTCTCTCTCTCTCTCTCCCTCCCTCCCTCCCCTCTCTAAAAATAAATTTAAAAAATCTTAAAAAAAAAGCCACACTCTCCGATGGATTTAATTCGATACACTCCGTTTCTCAACACCTCTTTTTCAATCAGGTACTGAGCTGCCAAGGGCCCGCCAGGCACCTACACCAGCCCTCACCACTTCCTCGTCTTGGATGACGTTGACACGTGTAATAAGAACGGCCGTGAGCCCAGCTACTGCTCCTTTTGCTAAAATGTCTTTCCCCGAAAATCAGTGAGAGGAAGGGCTCTTTTCTCCAGACAGCCTTACTGAGGCACAGTTCCCACCATAAAATTAACATGTCTTATGGACAAGTCAATGCTTTTTAAAGGCTTTGCTTTTGCTAGCGAGTTAGTCCTTTCTTATGTCTGATCTACGTTCTTCTTGCCGCCCCAATCTCCCAAGGTCATAATTAAATGACTTCCCTGGTATACCCTGTTAAGCAGAGACACCTGAGCTCGTGAACCCTGGCTCGAATCTGGGGGAGGTCGCATGCACCTGCAGGTTGGTCGGGTCTTTGTAGTTCTCGTCGGACGCGATCTGCAGTTTCTCCTGGATCCATTTCTCCAGCTCCTCAGCATCTCTCTGGAAGAACTGGAACCGGTAGGAATCTTCAAGCTTCTGTCGCCTGAGGGTCGAGAGCTCCTTGAAGCGGTGGTACCTGTCCAGGACCTGCTGCCGCCTCTCCTGGATGTCCTCCGCGGTTTCCAGCACCTTGACCCCGCTCGGGTCCATTTTCTGGAAGGAAAGAACGCCCTGGGGTGAGCACAGGGCGCCAACAGGGAGGGAACGGAGCGAGCCTCTCCGGAGGAGAGGAAAGCGAGACCAGACAGCCCCGCAGGCCCGTGAGTGGGGGAGGGGGCCTCTTCTCAGGCTCTCACAGTGGAACCGGCCCCGCTCCTTCGTGAGAAGTCGCTACCTGCGCCCCCCAACACCTGCTCACATGGGTGCCACAGAGGATGCCCAACCAACGTGGCGGTGAGACCAGATGAAAACTGTGACCAGGACTATGTTCTGTCCTGTCCATTCTGTAAGGCCTCTGAGAATTCAGAGGAAATGCTTGCTGTCTGTGGTCCTCTAAGAGTCACTGGGAAATAAGTCCATTCAAGAGTCCTTTGGTCTGGTCTGTGTACTTTGTTACGTGGAGATTAAGTGGAATCTATTCTTACCTAAGTCAGCTTTTCTGTCTTTCTAGATCTCGGCCCGTTATCCAACGGAACAAAGGAAATGACGACGAGTACCCGAGCCCTTGCCGTCAACAACCAACAGAATTTGCCCGGCTGCCTCCTCAGCCACGCCCACCTGTCAGTCCCGCAGGTCCCCCTCGGGCTCCCAGGGAGCCTGGGCAGCCGGGCTTAGTTCCATCTGAGGTGCACAGCTAAAAGAGAATCACGGTGTGACTTAAAAAAACAACAACCCACAGCTGTGCTTAAAACTCTGCATCCTGCGTTAGGCCTCCCTGTTACTGTGGAGAGCGAGGAGACCACATTAAGGCCGGCATCAATTTCAAGCTCACCGCAAATGCAGGCTGACCAGGTAGGTGGCACTTCCCCATTCAACACTCAGTCTGCCACAATACTAGACCCTCGGGTTTCTGGACAATTTCGCCAAACTTTAATGTCAAAAAGAGAACCTGACCTATTTATGGGAGAAAGCCAGGAGACGCCACCTGCTCTTATCAGGAATGAGCCGCTTTGCTTTATCCTCTAATCCAGGAAGCGTCACAGAGGACAAGGGCTGGTCTGTAACCCAGGACCTCGCCCGGCCCACCGTCCGTCCGTCCGTCCGCTCTGGGCCTCCACTTCCCAGAACGACTGACGCTGGCAGGGCAGAGGGCCCAGTGCCCAGGCCCTTCCAGTTCTGAAGTTACGTTCTGCAGGGGGGGTCTGAGAGCTGGAAAAGCAGCCGGCCAGACCAGAAATGCTTACTGGTCTCTCCAGCTCCCATCCTGTCGTTTATTCAGACAGGGTATGAACCCTGTTACCCGGGCAACCTCTGAGCGCTTTTCCCAACTGGCCGGGCCCAGCTGCTGGCAAAGGACAAGCAGGCTACAGATTGGGCACCCCCCGCCCCACCCCACCCGCTTCCCGCTCCGGGCACACAGCGCTGGTGAGACCGGGGCCGTGTCCACCCGTGACGGGACTACATCCCGTGGAAGGAGACCACGAGGTGATTCAGCCGCATTACGGTTCCTTCCGAATGATTCTCCGTGTATTTCCCAGTTATTTCTGTTGTGCTGTTGTTCCCCCACACGGCCGATTTATTTATTTATTTGACTATAAAAAGGAACATGTTCTCTTGTTGCCATGTCACACCCACCCACGCTCTAAAGCCCCCCGTTACGGCTCTCTGCTGAGAGAGGCAAGGATCCACCCGTTTCATCGGCAGGCCCCTCGCTCTGGCCCAGCACGCCCGACTGGTGTCTCACCCACGCCCCCTACCCTCTGGGCATGTGGGAATAGTCCTTCTCCTCCCAAACACGGTTCTCTTGAAAGACATCACACCACCTGCACAGGCTGCCTGTGTCTAGAATGTTCCCGGTCCCGTCTCATCGGGAAAATTCCTGTTTACACCTCAACACCCGGCTGGGGTGATCAAGCCGCAGGACCTGCCTCCTTACTGGGCCATACACACTGCCCCTTCCTGCCCCCGGCCTCAGGGTCAACCACGCTCTTCTAAAGTGCCTGTGCGCACCGCCCACAGTGCAGTCAGCCTGCATGGTCTGGTCCCTGAGTCCTGATTTCCAGCACACGCAGGCCAGTAAGAAATGTTTGGTTGCATGAGATCAAGAGCATGCACGGCCCCCAATTTATTTTCAACAAGCGGGGGAGAGCTCAATAGTCCACCCAGTTTCATTTGTTCACACGGTCAAACTGGAATTCCATCCAGGGAAACGCTGGGTTCGTCACAACAGTCGCAAAGGGAGGAAGGGCAACCTTGAAAAAGGTTTCTCTTCCAGATGAAGTTTCTGTAATAGGGAATTATGCCCTGGCTGGTGTGGGTCAGTGGATTGAGTGCTGGCCTGTGGACCGGAAGGTCACCAGTTCGATTCCCAGGCAGGGCACATGCCTGGGGTACAGGCCAGGTCCCAAGTAGGGGGCATGCAAGAGGCAACTGTTGGAAGTATCTCCTACACATCGGTGTTTCCTTCTTTCCCCCTCCCTTCCTCTCTTTCTAAAAATAAATACATAAAACTTTTTGGGGAAAAAAAACAAAAAGGGAATTACAACAAGGCAGCTCTGGTTCACGCTGCTGCCCGAAGTTGTCTGCCTCTGTCAGAGAGGACTGACTCCTGCCCGACGAGGGCACCGTCGTCACGTGCCCCGTCGTCACCTGCCCCGTCCACCAGAACGGACACTCAACCCTTCTTGCTGCCCTGCGCTGTCTGCTCCAGTTCATCTTGCAGCAACCCCCCCAGCAACCCCAGGTTCCTGGCCTTGGGTGGGTGCGCCTCTCAGCTCACAGAGTCCCCTCTGCAGGACGGTTCTCTCCGCCCCCTCCCCGACACCACCATTTCATGCCTTCAACGCCCTCCAGGGGTACAGCTGCTCCCGCATGCTCCCCGAGGTCCTGAATCAGAGGGCCTCACTCCCTCCGTGCTGCCTCTGGGCACCATCGCTTTCTGCCACGTCACTGCTGTTTTCTCCCTGCCGTTTTTATACGTTTTTTTAGAGAATTTAAAGTTCCCAAGGGACTATAAAAAAACACCTGGTCTTACTCTCTGACCACAGAACTTGAGGCATATGAGACTCGATTACATTCTAAACTGGGAAATCGAGAAACACTGTCCGTTCAGTATGCAGGACACAAGGTCACCTGCTCAGCAGGTGGGGGAGCCCAGGGTGACCCAGGATGGTCTGGTTCCCAGGCTAGCATGCTCGAACCGGCGGTGCTGGAAATAATGACTGGGGCTGGCCTAATCTTTATTGGAGGCTGTTGGTTACTTATTAATTCCTTTCACTACCTCTTATCTTTCATGTCCCCACTTTGGAGGGAAAAAGAGAGGAGGAAGATACATTAATCAATTAACCATTAAAACACCTAAATCAGTTTTGTTTCCTTAAGAGACTGAGCATTCTGACCCGGTATAGCTCAGTTGGTTGGAGCGTCGTCCCGTAAACCAGAAGGTCAGGCGTTTGGTTCCCGGTCAGCGCACGTGCCTGGATTGTGGGTTCCGTCCCCAGTCAGGGCGCATGCAGGAGGCAACGGATCCAAGTTTCTCTCCCTTTCTTTCTCCCTGCATTCCCCTCTCCCTAAAATCTGTACGAATGTCCGCCGGTGAGCATTTAAAAAAAAGAAAGATGGAATATTCCTATCTTCCTAAGTTAGTAAACAATTAAGGTTAAAAATGATATATAAACTTCCCTTGTTCTCACCCCTCAGGAGAGTTAAAGTGGGAAACAGCAGGCAACTGTGTCTAATTTGCCAGCCTACAGAACTTCCTTGCAAGGAAACTTTCCGAGGGAGGTGTAGTTCTGTCTGGGACAGTGACCACCCTGCACGGCGCTCCTGCGAGGTGTCTGTCCTGCCTCCTCACACCACAGCGTCCACTGCCTTCCTCAAGTCCCGCAGCGGCTACGGAAATTTCCATGAAACACGCTGGGGAGCGGCCCTTCGTAATGGAAACAGGAATCCCCAACCTGCCACTGCAAAGGTTCCACCTGGGCAGCGCCCCTGCTTGGGTCCGGCGTGCCCATTTGCCCTCCCAATCCGGGGAGACAGACCGGCGAGGCCCTGCTGAAATTAACCAACCTAAAAGGCCCTCTTTGTCACCCCAGTGAAGTAGAACGAGTCAATTCTATACCAAGTGCTCTGGTCAGGCAATAATGGACTCTTCTTTCCTGCAGGGATCAGCTGACGTCAGGAGGTGGGAGCCCTGCCAAGCCACAGCTGGCCACTCGGGGGAGCAGGGAGCGGGGCATCTGCAGGCCGTCAGCGCTCTCCCACTGCCGCGGGCACGCCGAACATGCGTCTGCCAGGTCACAGGGGCCTCCGGTCACAGGTTAGTTAGTAAGAGCCCCCCACCCTCAACCTGAACGGGAGCTGTCTCCACCTTACCTGTACCAGCTCCCCGTTTCTTTTTGCTATAAGGGTACTTCCACAGACCATGTCAAACACAGGAACGTTTTCATATGACCAAGAACTGCTGCCACCCAAAGGTGCTTATGTAACCTCTCACCCAAAACCACGTGAGACAGTGAGTGGAACTGCTCAGGCTCTGCCGGCGCGCACCACGTTCCTCCGTGACAGAGGCGGGCTGCACGAACTCCACCCCTGCCCCCAAACAGGCAGCTGAATGATAAGGCAGATTCCACAGAGAACCTTCCACGCCGTTCCCTGCCTCAATAGGACTGACGCCTGTGAAGAGCTAGAAGGGAAAACTTCAGGGACAAGTGCCATTAGAGACGATCGCCAACCACAGCAGCCCACCCACCTATTCCTCCAACTGCCTGACACCCCGTGCTGCCTTCCCAGGACCGCAGTCAACTAACTGCCTGCTGACCTCGAGGCAGCAGAGCAGCCCTGACTTTGCCAGCCAGGCCCCTGCGCACGGAGAACGCGGAGGGGAAATGAAGTGCTGAGCGTATTCTCTGTGTGTTTAAGGACAGCTTCCCACTTAAGGTAACTGAAGAAAAAGGTCATGTTTTTGCAGATGCCGTGAGGCAAGGCTGGAGATACAGGCTAATTATAAATGCTGCAATGCAGCAGTCAAAATGCTGGCTGCATCCTTCGGCAAGTCATGTGGACGGATCTCGGGGGATACAGCAGGAACGGCAACCGTGTCCTCTCCTGTAATCAATACAGAGGTCCTGCCAGCGTCCTCACAGGACTGCCAGAGCTCGGGGAAGGGAAACAGGGGCCTAGTGATATGAAATCTGGGCTAGAAAGTTCTAGTTTAATCCAAAAATACAACACGTCTAAGCACGCCTCCTCATATCAAAACAAATGTATGCCCACTGCCAAATGAAAATGGAGGCCTGCTAAAGCAGCTGGCCATTAATTAATATCTTTGTCTTCTTAACAAATGCCAAGAGACAGCTGTCTGACACGGGTCTTGGTACCTGGAGGATATTTAAACGCCTTCACCTAAGCTACAGGAGCTGGTTGCCCCGCTGTGCCAGGGGAGGTATCTGTCTCCTCTTCGGAGGGTGGGGAGAGGCAGTGGGTGGGACGCACCCTGGGTTAGGCAACAGAAAAGACTGCAGACACAAACATTTTCAAGCCAAAGGCCAAAGCGTTTGGCCTCTGCAAACTCAGCGTCTGTAGTGAGTGGTTTCGGACGCCTCCCCGCTATCTGGGTGAGTGGGAGAATCGGACGGCCAGCTCCCCCACGGAACTCGGGAGAGAGCAAAACCGTGGCGAAGAGGGAAGGAGTCGATCTCTACAACGCAGCAACGGGACTGCAGGCATCTCAACGGGCTGAACACACCGGCTGCAGAGGCCTCGGGAATACTGCAAACTGAATTCGGGTCGCAGGCAGGACACGAGGTACACGGTTTTGCAAAGAAAAGGATTTTAGGAACCAACGGGATGAAGAGATCACTTGGCTCCGAGGGGAAATCCATAAACATTACCCAAAGCAAAAGGTCACAGAAACCCTTCGTCAGCTCTGTTTTGTTGCTCGGTCAGAGCCCAAAGGTGCAGCGCCGACAATGTCCCTTCTCCATGGCTCATGCAGCTAGTCTGCCACCAAATGTGACATTTCCACAGCAAGAGGACTTCACACCCAGGGATGCGGAAGGGGTCCCCCAGAACAAACCACCAAAAAACTGGTCAGCCGTCCTGACGCTTTTACACCAACTGAATCTCAGATCAAACAAATTAAAAAACAAAAACAAAAACAAAAAACAGCCTGGCTGCAGATTTTAGTGGCGAGCTGCTGATAAGCAGAGAGGTAAAAATTACAGGAATTAAGAGATTTAACCATGAAAAAAATATCTCTGTTTAAACCACATTCCAATCAGGATTGTGGATCTGCAGGTCAGCCTTCAACCGGATGCCTTCATTCCGACCCCTTAGTGGGATTCTGCAGAAGTGAGCAGGGACTCGGCTCGGGGAAGGCAAGAATCTCATGCTGCATTGCATCACAACCCAGAGACGAAGAGCGACGTTGGAAAAACTTACTTCTGCATGCCCCCCCAATTACTACCTTGCCCCCCAATACTTACCTGTTAACCTGTGAAATTCAGATGTGAGGTGTTTAAGTGCAAAACATTGTTACCAAGATTCAAAACAAGAGCAAAACAAGAGAACATTGTAACGTGGCCCATTTTTATAAACCTCATTTAAATAATTAGCCAGCCTGGTTTATAAAAGCGCCTGCCTTGGGTTTATCGCCCATAATCACTAGACATTTGCAAAGTTTGTGTTTCTCCTTGTGGAACAGCAAGGCATTAATTTTAAGCATTTTTCTTTTTGACAAATACTCAAAAACTGTACATAGACACAACAGATATATAGCGAGCTTTTTTTTTTTTTAAGTAAAAAATGCAAGCTCCATTTCATTATAAGGATTGTGGCAGAAAAAAAAAATAAGTTAATGGAATGGAAACAGGAAACAAAAAAAAGTTTACAATACTCGCCAAATTTTAAAATACTACTTTGACTATGTTTCCAGATTTTTTTCCTCAAATATCTGAGATAATCTGTTTTAGTCCATTGGTTCTGAAGGACCAAGTAACCATCAATAAAAAGTAACCCAGCAAACGTTACATGCAAATGCCAGTAGGGTGATAAGAAATAATATATTCATGCCTTAAAGAGAGGAAGGTGAAAAACAAGGCGGCTTTGAAAATTGTAGAATTTGCGAAGACTTCTGGTCATATAACACCAAAACCAAACGGGGGGAAAGAAAAACCAACCCTAACAGGAACCTTCACAGAAGAGGCATGCGGGCCGAGCTCTCCCCCCTCCCGCGGGGTCAGGCCATCCAACCTCTCGGACACGACAGCGTCGTCACTGCAAACCAGGCAAAAGCGAAAAGGCAACGCATTTCCTGCATGCTGGTCAAATACCTGGACTCTGCGCTTACGAAACGACGAGAACATGACGAGGAATGCGGAGTCTAAAAGGGCGGGGGAGGGGGGTTGGGGGGGAAGCAAGATAACAGGCTCCTGAGGGCGAAGGGAACAAAACTGTTTCAAAATGAAGAAAACAGATCCTTAAAAACACTTGAATACAACAGATAAGAATCAAATTTCAGATGATTTCCCCAGAGCCTTCTATTAATAAATCCCACCAGGGATTTACCGTGTGGGAAGAGAGCTGAGGTTTTCTGGTCTTGGCAGTTCCTATCTGTCTAAATGGGCTGCTGTGGCCAAGTCATCACAGCCCCTCTGGGCCTCAGTTTCCCCACTTTTCAAATAGAGTAATAATACCGAATATACTCTTTAACACTAGGGTTCCAACGGACGGAGATTCCTAGGACTGGTTGATCCCTACATCCCCTTCCATTCAGCCATAGAACAGCATAATTTCATGACATCATCAGAATCGAGAACTCAAGATCTGACTTGGGCCTAGTTTACAGGTCCAGGTCCACTTCCTCTGTGAAATACTATTTCCTGTTTAAAACAGTTGCAGGGGGAATAGGCACAAAAAAAAAAAAAGGTGGAAGGGAGGTACAAGGGCAGCTGCCCCCAGCCCACAGGCCGCAGTGCGTTCCTCCTGAATTCCTGGAGCCAGCATGTGCTACCAGGGCTCGGAATTCTGAATTCCTGCACCTACTCGCACCACAGCTGATGCACCACAGCTGATAACTGCAGCAGAGCCAGCTGCGTAACCAGCGGCGGCGTCCTGGAATAGCCCAGAGGGCTGACTGGGAGGCGGGCCTCGTGGTGACTGTCCTCAGAGCAGGTTCAGCAATGACAGCACCGAGGGCTGCGGCTGGTACCCGTTTCTCAGGATCCGCAGTGGGCCCCTCCCTTTGGGATGAAGGCAGGTAAGGAAAACGATTAAATGGAGAGAAGATTCTAACCCAGGGAACCACCTCGACCTGTTCATCAGATTGCCCGACGAGCTCGTGCTGGAGCCAGAGACAGATCAGATTCCTCCAATTATTAGATTACCACAGAACGCGGCCGCAGACCCAGGGCGTCTCGGGGAATGCTCCTGAGCCCAGCCAGGGCCGACGCTGAGAACGGCTTCCCACCTGTCCCGCCCGGAGCCCAGCCTCCTTTCCTGCGCATCGCTCCGTCTAGGTCCCTGGACGACAGCTAACACACTTTGAGGGCCCTCTGAGTAATTATCGGCCCAGTTACTAAAAAGGGCTTATTGTTCAGTTCCTGCACAGAGGCCCTCACGGCAGCACATTTTTTAAACTTTGACTTCAATCTGACCTTTCAAAATCTCAGACATTCACCGCAACAACAGGAAAAAATAGATGACTGGTTTGCGGAGTTAGAACCTCGGCTCCACGTAGCTGAGTGTTCCCACTGCTATTCTTAAGGTTTTTCTTTTCTGGCTGCAAGACACCCCCACCCTTCCATCTTTGATACATTCTGTTTCAGTAAGGTCCAATTGCTATGACAACGCAATTTCTCAACACGTTATGAAAACACTTCATACGGTCTCTCTTCTGTTCTTCCCGAACAGCCATGATGGTAAGTTTTTCTAAAATACCACGATGAAGACAGAACAAAGGGCCTACAGATCCCAGGATCTATTATATAAAAGAGATGTAATAAGGTGTTGCAGCGGTTCAAGCATCCTCTCAACCCAGCTTTCTGATCTGTTCGGGCTTTTAATTTAAAACATAGCCAACCCTTACCCTTACCAAGCACTTTATTTAAAATACGCTTTACCCCAGTACATCCAAGAGACTTTTAAAGGCAATTTTCTTTGGGAAACACCTAATCAGATTCAGGGACGGCTTTCAGACAAAAGGCTGCTCTATCATTCAACGCCGGCATGGCTGTACAATTTTTGACAAGTAATACACCTCCCTCGACTCGAAAAACACGGTCTTGGAAAAAAATGGTAACTCTAATCTATTAAGTTATTTGATTTGAGTCTCACACAAAGCAAGAGCCGCAGCTATTCGCTTTTTACAAGCAAATCACAACCGGGTAGAAAAGAAATGTTCATTATAAGGAAAAAAAAAAAAGAGAGAGAGGGCAGCCTCGAGCCTTTCTGCATCCAGGGAAGGCCGAGAACCGCCGAACCGGATGAAATTAACGTCAGAGACCTTCACCTTAGGCTCTCGGCTCTTTCTCCTCCAAGGGGCAGGCCCGCACTGCTTGCAGGGATTTGGGAAAAGAAGCTGCAGAAGTCGCTCCCCACCCAGGGAAGAAACTGGGTGCGGTGGGGGAAGCGCTCTGCAGGAAGGAGAAAGGGGACCATGCCCACCAGGGAGCCCCCGCCCCACCTGCCGCAACCGGATGGGGCAGGGCGGGGCCGCGGCCGAGGCTGGGGGCGGGGAGGGACCCGGCGGCCTCGCCACCCGCTCTGCCCAGTCAATGACATTCCAGCTGCAAACACCGGGACTCCGCCAGGCGGCTCCTCCGCAGCCCACGCGCCACAAGCCGGTCGCGACCGGCTCGCCCGGCTCCCCGCCCGCCCGAGGAAGCTGCAAGGCCAGCCCGGCTCACCTGTCCGCGCGCTAGCCCCGCCCCTCCCCGGGGGCGACACCGCTCCCGGCCCAGGGGTCGGCTGCCCTCCGGCCCCGCTTCCACATGCGTTCCCCTGCTCCCTGTCTCACCGGTTCCTGCGGGTGAAGCCGTGGGTGCGTGGGGCTGGGGGTTGCTGAGGGACCAACGATCCTCCGCGGCCTCTGCTCCTTGCCGTTCGCTCCGCAGCGGGTAGTGGCGGCGACGCGCGCGCCCCGCCTCTTTTATACGCGGCCACGCGCGTTCCGGCGGCGGGCGGGCGCGAGCGCGAGGGAGCGCCGGGGCAGGGAACGAGGGGCGGGGGCGAGCGCCGGCGGAGCAGAAGGGGCGGAGCTTCCACGGACTCGCTTCCCGAGCGTCTGACGGAAAGGGGCGAGCGTTCCCGGAAGGAGCCGAAGCGGCGGTGCCGGGGCCGAGAAGATTGCGGGTGCGCGGCGGAGGATGGGGACGGAGGGCGCGCGCGACGGATGAGGGGTGTCGATGGTGCAGTGGAGTCTCTGCCTCCGCCCAGGCCGGCCGAGATGCTGCATCCGCCCCACCCTACCCGCAGCTCGGATCCTCCAATCCTGCCCCTCCCCGCCCTGCAGAGAATCTGCACCCCACCCTTCCACCCCTGGGAGCCCTTCCAGGACTGCACCGAGAGGCGGGGCAGGGGTCACTTCTGCAGTCTGGCCGGGGATGCTGCGCTCCCCGGCCGGAAAAACACCCAGTCCCCAAGGATGAGGTCACCGTGTGCTTCTTTTCCTCCTGCCCACTTTCCGGAGGAGACGTCTGGGGCCGAGGACGCCAGTCAGCCTGTGCTGGTGGGGTCTGGGGTCAGAAACCGAGGGTGATTTGGGGGCTCCAGGTTTGAGGAGGTGGTAAGCAAAAGGCCAAATCCGATCATAAAAAAATAAAGTCGACCAATTTAGAATTGAAGTCTGTCATTCCGGGATTTGGAGAGTTAGTAATTTCTCATAAACTCACAACAAACGCTTTCTCAGAGGTCACCCGTGGAATAGGATGCATTAATTGTATTCTCTAAACAAGACATCCAAGTTCTTCCTGCCACCATTAATTGAACTTTCCTCGTGTACCCGGCACTATGCTAAGCATTTCATGTGTTACTTTTCTTTCTTAAGTATTTGAGGTGATTTTATCAGGTGGGTATTATTTCCCCACTTTGCAAATAAGCACCCTGACATGGAAGCTAGGAGTCTTGCCCTCCATCAGGCAGCTATCAAGAGGAAAAGCTGACTTGAATCAAGCAGTCAGAGCCTTCTCTTAAACAGTATGTCAGCCTGCCTTCCCATAGGAAAGGGGGGCATTGTGCTGGTGGATGCTGGAGTGCGGAGAAAAGAAAAGATTTCTGGAATTTCTGTTCCTTACGGACGTGGCAGTTTGAGCCCTGGGTTAGGACGCCCTTTCCCCACCCCCACTGGGGTCACAGCTGGGCCTCGGCCACTGGGAGTAACACGGGGCTCATTCCTGTGCAGTCAGGCAGACCCGGAGCTCTGCAGCTCAGGAAGGCCGCAGCCTGCCGGTTACCGAGCAGCCCTCCTCTTTAAATAAATATAAAGGCACTGGGCACAGCACCAGAACTTGGGCCCAGGCCCGGCCCTGAGCTTCCTGCTCCTCGGCCGTCTGGCTTCTTCCCCTGTGCCTGGGATCTGCAATCCGGTTTCTAAGCCACCTTGGCTGTAGCCATGACAGTGAGGAAGAATTCTGTTCCCACAGTCCATTGGAGCAGAGAAAAGAAAAGGAGTGGCCACACCCAAGAAGCAGCTTCACAGAATGTGGAGGAAAAACGTAGGAGCTAGGAGGCATTTCCTGCAATCTACAGTGTGGAGAAAACGGCCGGGTAACTCCTCCCTGGGGTGTGCACTTCTGGCAGCAGCTGAGGGCGGCCATGGCTTCTTCCCCAGCGGGTAACAACAGCCAAGAAATATTCAGCTCTGGATGCAAAATGGCTAACACAGTCATAGCTCTCCAAAACGACCCAGACCTGCTCCGGCAAAAGAATGGGTCTCTAGGCCGCGGGCAGGAGCTACAAAAGGGAGGATTTTTCTTTTAAATCATTCCGGCCTCATAGCAAAATGGGGGTTTTGCTGCCTTTGCCAGATGCAAAACAGATTGGAGACCTTAGAGGGAGCTTCTGTGTTGATACAGAAACTAAAATCTTACTCGATCCTTTGATCTGAGACGTGTTCAAAAATAGTATTCCAGCCCTTTCCACCTCCCACGCAGCCACCCACCCCATTCAGCATTTGGCACTGGAGATGAGACTTTAAAAAAAAAATCCTTTCTTCGCGTGTTCTATTGTCTGCCTACTTCACCTCCCATCGGTTTCAGCACATGCCTAACACTCTGCTAGGTGTGGGGAGAGGGGGATGACAAAGCAGATAATGGCATTCTTCGTTGTCTGACACTCATTCAGAAAAAAAAAAAACGTTTTAAAAATACTGGACGGTTGCTCCTGTAACCAATCAACTCTGTCCTCGGCCACATTGTTCCCGGCCTCCTGAAAAGCAGGAGGTGGGACTGATGGTAAGTTCCTTTTCTGTTCCAGCTGTTCTCTGAAGGTTTGCTGTGTGCCTTAAGCTTAGGCATCTCAGCGGTCCCGCTACCTTTTCCAGTTCTTCAAGAGGTCATCCATTGGGACATACACTAATGCTATAGTGTTTTCACACGCTCCAGCCACGCAGCGTTACCTGCTCCCTCTCCCCGGGAGAGACAAGTGTCTCTCTCTCCTCTCTCTCTTGCACACACATGCAGCAAGGCAAACAAGCAGGCACCAACACTTGCACCATTTTTTTGTCCCCACGAGGGAGTCCCACTGGCAAGTGGGCTGCACTTCTTCCCAGATGACCGTGCTGGCTGGCAAGGAACAGTACAGAGCTTCCAAACAGTGACTGGAAAAACCTTGAAGACGCGCTACGTGAAATAAGCCAGACACACACAGGCAATTATTGTGGATTCCACTTACGTGAGGTCCCTAGAATAGTCAAATCCATAGAGACGGAAAGTAGAGCAGGGGTTGCCGGAGGCTCTGGGAAGGGAAGTGGGGAGTTTGTATTTAATGGGGACGGAGTTTCAGTCTGGGAAGATGAAAAAGTTCTGGAGTGGATGGTGGCGAGGGTTACACAACAGTGAGTGTGATGCCTTGGCTGAGTAGCTAAGTTCATTTGAATGCTGTCCCATAGACTAAGGTTGTGGGTTCAATCCCTGTTCAGGGCACACAAGAATCAACTAGCCCTGGCTGGTGTAGCTCAGTAGTTTAAGCACTGGCCTGCAAAACGAAAGATTGCCAGTTTAATTCCCACTCAGGGCATATGCCTGGGTTGCTGGCCAGGTCCCCAGTGGCGGCTGTGTGAGAGGCAACCGATCAAGTATCTCTCACACACTGATGTTTCTCTCCTTCTCTCTTTCTCCCTCCCTAAAAAAAAAGTTAAATAAAAATAAATTAAATTTAAAAAAAGAATCACCCAATCAATGCATCAAGTGCAACAAATCCATGTTTCTCTGTCTCCTTTCCTCTATTTCTAAAATCAATTAAAATAAGGTCAGGCCTTCTTAAACTTTTTAAAACATTCTCTGTTTATTGATTCTAGAGAGAGGAAGGGAGAAAGAGACAGAAAGAGAGAGAGAGAAACATTGATCTGTTGTTCCACTTATTTATGCACTGATTGGTTGATTCTCGTACGTGCCCTGACCGGAGATTGAACTGAATCCACGACCGTGGTACATCAGGACAATGCTCTAACCAATAGCGCTACCCAGCCGGGGCCTCAACAAAACTAGTAGCTTTTCATTGTCTAGAGTTGCCCAAACTCATAAGAGATTCTGAAGGATTCACAAACTCATTCCCACTTCTGTCCAGAGCCATTTTCTAATGCTTTCCTCCAGAGGTGAGCTTAGTCACTTCCTAAACAAGCTTTTTATTTTCCATTTTTCATGCTTACAAAGTTTTATTTATTTATCTTTAGAGTGAGGGGATGGGAGGGAGAAAGACAGGGAGAGAAACATCAATGTGTGGTTGCCTCTCACGTGCTCCCTGCTGGGGACTTGGCCCGAAACCCAGGCATGTGCCCTGACTGGGAATCGAACCAGCGACTCTGATTCCCGGGCTGGTGCACAATCCACTGAGCCACATCAGCCAGGGCATCATGCTTTTATTTTTATATTTCGTGCTTTCATTTTTTTTATTTTTTAATTTTTCATGCTTTTTTAATTTTTTCATTTCCCACTCCTGAATGGTTTTTTTAGTTTTCCATTTTTCATGCTTTTGCCTCCAATTAGAATGTCCTTCTCTCCCGACACCCACCCCTCATTTCCACCAGACAGATCTTACCCATGTTGAGTGGAAACTTTCTGGAAGAGCAATTCGGCAGCACGGACCAGGATATGAAACTTGTATGCTGCTTGACACAACGTTCCATCTAGGAACTTACCCTTAAAAGCTGGGACAAGATCTACACTTAAGAACCTGAATAATTGTAAAAAACTAGAACACCCTGGCTGGCGTAGCTCAGTGGGTTGAGCACAGGCTGAGAACCAAAGCATCGCAGGTTTGATTTCCAGTCAGGGCACATGCCTGGGTTGCAGGCCATGGCCCCCAGCAACCGTTTCTCTCTCTCTTTCTCTCTCTCTCTCTCCCTCCCTTTCCTCTCTAAAAATAAATAAATAAAATCTAAAACAAACAAACAAACAAAAAAACTAGAAGCAACAGAAAAATGGTACATTATGCAGGATTCCTAAGTCCAAGACAATACTGGTGACGGAGTTCACACTGAGTGCCTTGAAAGAGAGTGTGAGATACTCCCGAGTGATGGCAGGTGGCAGGACAGCATGGGAACTGCATCTGGGCAAGAACCAGATTCCTCTCTCCGGTTCTCTCACCTCTCACACGCAGGAGGTGCTCAAGCGGGTACTGAGGATAGAAGGATCTGGGGACTTCTGTACTGTCTTTTAAAATTTTTGAATATTTTCAAGTACCTGGATCACATACTCTCTCCAAGATACTTCCTTGACCAGCATGACCTCGAAGTAAAGCACTCCAGAGAGTGTATCCCCAGAAATACTAGGCCCAGGAGAAGCTCTGGGAACATAGAGTTTCGTGTTCAGTTTGCAGGCTGACAATTCAAAGAAACAAAGTGAAGGCACCAAAAAGTCCTGCAAGAAAAAGTCCTTTTTTTCCCTTTGATTTATAATGGAAACTTTTTATTAAGATGTCAGAGATAAGCCTAGTAAACACAATGTTACAATGAACCTGCATATGTTCATTACCAACATGGCCATTCTCGTTTCATCCATTACTTCACTTCATTGACCTTGAACTCAGCACACACTTCCCAAACTTCTTTGACCACTGAACTCCTTTTTTAGGGTCCTGCAGAAAAACTCTCTGGGAAAAGCTGCCCTAAGCGAAACGGATCTGTCTTCTGAGCTCCTGTCTTTTACCTGGAGCCATCAAACCTCCAGGTCCGTGAGCCGCATGTCTCCACCCCACTGAGATTCCACTCCCCAAGCACCTGTTCCACTTTAGCAGGAAGCATCTTGTAAAACCTGTTTGGAGTCAACTCCCCACTCCCGCCACGGGCTGACGACAGTTTCAATGTAACCTTCCCTGTAGGTTCTAGAGCTCCATTCAGTCACCTCATTCGAGTGTAAGGTGTTTTTTTTGTTGTTGTTTTGGTGGAGGGAAGAGGGTCATCTTTTAATTTTGAAACCGTTTACGGAAAAGTACAGGGATAATAGAACGAAATCCTATATACCCTATACCCAGATTCCCCAGTTTGCTGACATTTGACCACATTGCTTTGTTAGTCTGTGTATTATACACATATTTATGTACACACACACATGTGTAAACATGTATTTACCCCCATGAATCATTGGGAGTAAGTTGCAGATGTCATGCCCACTCACCCCGAGTCCTGCATGTGTGTTTCTGAAGAACAGAAACATCTTTTTTTTTTAAACTTTGTAACCTTTTTTTAAAGATTTTATTTATTTATTTTTAGAGAGGGAAGGGAGGGAGAAAGAGAGAGAGAAACATCAATGTGCGGTTGCTGGGGGCCGTGGCCTGCAACCCAGGTATGTGGCCTGACTGGGAATGAAACATCATTTTTATAAGCACAATGCAGGAGTCAAAGTCAGGGAATTAATGTGGACATACGGACCATGTTCAAGTTTTGTCACTGTCCTAATGTCCTTTGTAAGACAAACACACAAAAAGATACTTTTCTGGTCCAGGATCACATAACTCCTAGTGTAATCAACCCGGGGGTGCTAAAAGAAAAGCGTTTTTGCCCTGGCTGGCGTAGCTCAGTGGATTGAGAGCAGGGTGCGAACCAAAGTGTCGCAGGTTCAATTCCCAGTCAGGGCACATGCCTGGGTTGCAGGCCATGACCCCCAGCAACCGCACATTGATGTTTCTCTCTCTCTCTCTCTCTCCCCCTCCCTTCCCTCTCTAAAAAATAAATAAATAAAATAAATAAAAAGAAAAGCGTTTCTTGAATATGTCATCTGTATAAAGTAACATTGTTTTAACAATGCAGCCTAGCTGTAGATGACAAATCCCTTTAAAACGGGCATATTTTTGTGAATTCGTCATCACACAGCTGGGAAGACCACAGCTCCTGTCTGTTCTCTGCAGGTCCACAGAAGATCCATTTCAGGAATTCTTTGGGTGGAACAGACAAAAGGGAGTGAATTTCCAGGCCTGATAAGGCACCTGTGTGGAGCGCTGGGGCTCTTTCCCTCGTCCCAGCACTGAGACGGCAGACACCCGAGCTAATTACGTCACTGCTCGCTGCTCGCATGGTAGGAAGCTGGAGAAGCAGGGGAGGCTCCCAGTGCCTGGGTGGAAATGCCCACATGTGTAGGACTTCTCTCTGGGAATTTTCAAGTCATCCCACTTGCTTTCAAACGATGTAGGACAATGATATGACAAAATTACGGGCGCTCTGCCTAAGAAATGAGGTCAAGCCTGAAAGGAAGCCAGCGGGCAAGTGAGTGCTTGAGTTTAAAGCAGACTGCAGTCCTTCGCATTCTGCCCGAAGGAATCTGATGCTACGACCCATTGGGAGTTGCGTGTATCAGCCAGCAATCCCTCTCTCTGCAGGTGACATCATGAGAATCAAAACCCCGCCTCCCCAGCACCCTCTTCCCGGCTGACCACCCAGAACCCGCTCGGAATACCGAGTACTGAACAGCACACACCCGGCTGCAGTTAACACACGTCTGGAGACAGAACATTCAGACACTGGAGGAAGTGTTATCTATGGAGTGACACATTCAAAGTGGCAGAGACCTTGGGGACCATCTTGTCCAGGGACTTTTCGCACTCTGTTTTTGGCAGAGGAACTTCTCCACGTCTCACCTCCCACGGAACCCCAGCACGTGTGGCACAGAAAGCTGCAGCGGGCGGCCCCGGAGCCCCATGGGGGCCTCGCCTAGAGGTGTGAGCTGCACAGCCGTAGCTGCTCCCCCCCGCCCATCCACCTCCCTCCCGTATCTCAGACCTTCAGTTACAAACAGGACAACGTCCCAGCAGATGGCAGAAGCATTTTGAAGAAAGGGAATCCTTATGGAAACACGCATAAAAGCCTCCCCGGATGATGCATCGCCTTGAAGTCAACACACATGGCCTCAGTCAGCACTTCCCAACCTGCTCAGTCCTGACACTTAGACGGTGACGCCACTCGTAAAGCACAGGTGAGGAGAGGAGAGGAAGAGCAAAGGGCAACCAGCTGGGGCCTGTGGGCGGGGCCTGGATACCCAGGCTGGGAAGCCCTGCTGAGACTCCCTGAGGGAGCTCGGTCTGCAACCCTCGACACCTGCTGATCTACTGACTAGCCCACCTGTTGTGTTTTGCAGGTGAGGGTCCTGCGGCTCCCCAAGGGGGAATGACCTACACCCAAGCCGCAAACCCTCAACGTGGACTGGGTGCGGCTCCCAGCGTCCATTCCATTGTGTTCACGTCACAGGGCTTTCATGCTTTCCCACTTCTGCTAGATAAAACAGGACCAGTGGCTGGCACCGCATTCCGAAAAGGAGTGACAGGGCAAAAAAAGCAACTTTCCTAAGGTGAAGGTCAGGAAGACAAAAAAGAGAGAAAGTGGATAGACTTGGGCACCCCCACGCCCCCCCATGGCCGACAAACCTCAGGGCACAGGAAATTGACCACAATGAGCCAACTGGACACCAGCAATGGATTTTTAAAATTCAAGCTTTATTACTTATTTTTGGCACCACAGTAAATAATAGAGAACAAGTCACTTCAACAGTACCAGGGAATGCCCCCTCTCCCTCGACCCCCCCACCTCCCCACACATGACGGTCAGGAGGAAGGGGCCCCGGGCTGCTGCCCCTGCCCGCTGCCCAGAGATGGGGAGTCTCCCCAGACACAGATCTCTGCTCCTCACTGGAGCGCCAGCTTTGGATTTTGTACTGGTTTGGTGAGGCAAATCTGTCACTGTTCATTAGACAGAACAAGTAGAAAAATTTATATATATATATATGATATAGACATATATCATATATATTATAGCATATATATATACACACACATTATATGTGTGTGTGTGTGTGTATATATATATATATATATAATGCATATATAACATCAGTTCTCAACTCCTCCTGAGCACCTTCATTTAACCCCTAACTCACTGCTTATGGATGCTCAGCTCACATGTATTGTGGCCAGCCCCATCTCGGCCCATCTTAATTCAAACTGAAAAACCAACCAAAAAAGGCACCCGCCCTGTTCAGGAGTCCCTAGCCATCGGGCACTGAATTCCAGTGACGAGGGCAGACAGTGCTTCTTGGTTCGACGTGACGCGTGCTGAGCCCTGACCCCGGGCACTAGGCCACCCTGATGCCATCCAGGGTTGAGTCCGTGTCTTTACATCAGGCATTTCCTCTGAATTCCTAGTTACTTCACAAGCTGAGAAGGCAAAGCCACCATAACCCAGACTTGCAGGTAAGGGTTCGGGCAACCACTTCATGACCCTTTAAAGGGGTGGGCTCACTTCAGCTCACAGGGATAATACTTAAGGTATTAGCTTATTTCTGAAAGGTACTAGAGACAAAGGAAACAAAAAATGGGATAAAAGGCTAAATACCTCTTCTCGTAATTTTTGCCAAACTGAGACAGGCCTTGCCCCAGCTGGCGTGGCTCAATGGATTGAGTGCCGGCCTGCAAACCAGAAGAGGGTCACCAGTTCGATTCCTAGTCAGGGCACATGCCTGGGTTGCAGGCCAGGTCCCAGTGGGGGGTGCACGAGAGGCAACCACACGCTGATGTTTCTCTCCCTCTTTCTCCCTCCCTTCTCCTTTCTCTAAAAATAAATAAAATCTTTAAAAATAAAAAAAAAAATAAACAAAAGCGAGACAGGCCAAATCCAGGCACTCTGCCCTGTGGGTCCCCCTTAAGGGGTCATCAGACCCCCCCTGACTTTGTGCGCCGTGAAAATCTCCTTTCCTAGACACAAGACAAGGATACGGAACAACACACATTGGCAGAGGTCTAAGTCTGACACGGCTCTCCCAAAGACAGCTATGTTCAGTCGCTTTATTATTTCCCCTCGGCAACGGAACGGCGACAGCGGGTGACGGAGCGACTTCAGGTACGCCAGAAGGCGGCAGTCAGGAAGCCCTTGGGGACGGGAATCTCCTTGCGCTGCAGACACTTCTGGTCAGGGAAAGATGAAGAAAACAGAATGATTTTCTGATAACTCTGCTTCCCACACTTGACAATTCAAAGGAACTTGGAGGGGCAGCAAGTGAAGCCCCACGGACTGTGGTGGGAAAAGGAAAGAGGCAGAGGACCAGCGGCTGTGGATGCGGCTTCTGCTCCCGCGTGAGCCGCACGGACGACGAGCGCGACGCTGTCATTACGCCCGCTCCTCTCTCGTCTCCCAGGGCCTGGCCTCATCTCTCAATGCTGCTGGCTTCCCAGCCGGGCTACTGGAGCCTGCAAGTCGGCAGGCTGTGTTGACAGGCCTACCACGGAGTTCTAAGCTGTCTGTCAAACTTAACTGCTTAAAAATGTTGGCTCTAGGTCCTGCCTGGTGTGGCTCAGTGGGTTGGAGCGTCATCCCATAGACCGAAAGGTCATGGGTTCGATTCCCGGTCAGGGCACATACCCAGGTTGCAGGTTAAGTCGCTGGTTGGCGTGTGCCTTACAAGAAGGCAACCAACTGATGTTTTTGTCTGGTTCCCTTCCTTACTCTCTCTTTAAAAAAGGAAAGAAAAAGGAAACAGAAAAGCCCTGACTGGCGTGCTCAGTTGGCTGGGGGTCATCCCACAAGGCACGGGGTCGCCAGTTTGATTCTCGGCCGGGGAACACGCCTGGGTTGCGGGTTTGGTCCCCGGTCAGGGTGCGTGCTACAGGCAGCCGGCTAATGATTCTCTCTCACACATGTCTCTCTCCCTCTCTCCTGCCCTTCCCCTCTCTCTAAAAATAAATTTTAAAAATCTTTAAAAAAAAAGAAAAATATGTCCTCAGGTGAGGATAAAACAAAAACGGTTGGCACTTGGGAACACAAGGGGTCGGGACGAGGGCGCAGCCTGCTCCCCTGGAGGACAGCGAGGGAAGCGAGCATGCTCGCCAGCTCTCCGGACCGGAGATGAGACAGAACCTTGGCCCACACGCCGGAAATGTGCCGGTGAGACGAGACGCACTGGGCGGGGTTTAGTCATCTCTCGGGGGCGCTCCCCCCGGGCAGTACGGACAGCGACATGCAGGAAGGGGAACTGGCGGCCCCCCAGGTTCGGGGGACATGGTGGACCAAGAGGAGGGGTCAGAAAAATCGAGGAGGGACAGACTGTGTGATTGGAGGGCCCGGATGTCCGAGGCCGGTCAGGCAGAAGCACACCTGAGGCCCGGAGCAACGTGGGAGGTGCCGGTCTAAGGGTCTCTTACCTCCAGGAACTGCTTGAGGCGTATGAAGGAGCCCATCTGTCCTGAGCTTGTGATGGCTTCGATCCTGTGGGGACAGGGAGGAGACACGTGTGAGGGACGCCTGTCTTTGGAGAGGAATCAGGGAAGGGGCAGATCAGATGGCCCCTGGAGACGCCTTCCAGACTGAGGCTGCTGCTGCTCTCCCTAACGGTCCCAACCCTCTCTTCCCACAAGGGGCACAGGGTAGAGGGCACCCCCCCTTCCCAGGTCCTTGTGAGTGGGTGTCTCGGCCTGTCCCCCACGAGCAATGCCAGTAAGTGGGGCGGGGTGAGAAGGGTGCTTAAAGGTGCATGCCCCACGGAGGTCGAGCCAACCGGTTGACAAGTCTGTTTTTTTCAATTGACTTATTGAGGTTAGGCTCCTTGGTTTAATTCAGAACTGCAAGTAATCAGCACCCCAGGTTACCTGGGGGTGTTTGGAAAAAACAGTTTTAAAAAATGTCAGGTATTGGAATCTGAGATCTTCCTAATTCTTTTTGTTTTTTCATTTAGTCAACAATATTTAAGGGAAACTCTTTACGGGAGTTCAAAAATGTTTACTCGGATGTCGGAGGAGAAGGACGCACGTCTAAGAGGCCACACTTGAGGCTGGCGGTTTGAACAGCACCAAAGGGGAGCCAACCTCATGGGTTTCACCTGCCACATCGGTGCCGTCTGCCCGGCGAGCCTCCTACCTGGGGAAGTAGTCCTCTTGGATGAGCAGCATCACCTTCCAGAACTGGGCCTGGTACTGCTTCATGAGGGCGTTCCCGCACACCTGGACGGAGAGACAGGCGCCATCAGAGCAGCGGATGGAAGCGCACATGAGATCCGGAAACCACCGCCAGCCCCCTGCCTTTCACTCCCACCAAGAAATTCAGCCATGAAATGCCACTTAGCCAGCAACCACTGAAGAAATAAATGGAAAACTCCAACTTTCTTTGAAAGCATTTAACTGCATGTGGTGATACCTCCATTTAACCAGCCTGCCAGCGCATGAACCAGACTTAATGGACTCTTCTTCATTGACTTTACTGAAAGTAAGCCTTCCCAAAGCTCTGGTGCACCCCCAAACCCTCGTAAGCAGGGAATACAGAATCCAGCTTTGTTCTCGGTGACTCAGGATCACCGCTCACATGCTGTGACTTCAGAAGCTTTAAGGTGACTGGAAACTATTGGTGTCATAGGACAAACGGCAACAGATTCACGGCACGTGCCTCCTTTCTTTAAGAAGCATCTCCTTCCCACAGAGACCCTCACCCTAACACTGGAGTGGTGACCCCTTAAATAAGCAGACGGGGCTATACAGAGCCTTCTGGATGAGGGCGACACCTGGCCCAAGCTGGTTTGTCCGATTTTTCTGCTCTGGGGGTTAGGGATCACATGGTGGGACGCCAGGCCCACCGGCCTGGGTGACCACACGGAGACCAGGGGATGTGGCCCGCGGGGACACCTTCTCCATTGTGCACCGAGGACGAGAGACAGCTGGCCTGTGGCGCAAGGATGAGGCAACTGGCAGGAACATGAAGGGCCGTGTGGCCCCAGGGAGAGACTCATGGTACCTGGTGACATCCCAGTGCCTGGTTCCAGGCCCTCATGAGACTCAACTGTCCTTCCTACCTTTGGTGCTGGGAGTCACCTCTCTACCCCTGAAACAGTTCCCTTCTCACTTGTGCTAGGGCGTGCAGCCTTCTGTTCTTTACAGTGAGAAGACACCCACACGGGGAAGGAGAGTGCAGCGGGAGGGAAAATCAAAGGCCAAGTTTGTCTCAGGGCTCAAGAAAAAAATCTGACACTGGACCCTAATGCTTGCTGTTCGCCACCATCCTCCCTCTCTCTCTCCTTCTTTTTGTTTTGTGCTTCCTTGTTACCTGGGTTTATTTGGTTTCCGCTTTTAAACTATTTGAGAGACAGAGAGCGCGCAGCATCCATCTGCTGTGTCACCCTCTGTTCCCACGGTGCTCCCCCCCCCACGTCTCGCGGCGGCCAAGGCCGTTTCCGCCGCTGGCTCTCCCTCACGAGGTCACTGTGTCACGTACCTCCAAGAAGTCGAAGAGGAGGGTGGCCGTCACGTCGGACAGGGGCTCCATGTTCAGTGTCTGTGCCAACCAGCGCCAGCCGTGGCTGAGGCCGTGAGGGTGGGCCTGGGAGGAGAGGGGCCTGGTCACGACTTGATCTCATCTCACTCAGGGAGCCGCACGCCCAGTGGCAGCACCCGGCCGTCACCGAGTGGACGCGAACCCCCACGTCATCCAACCCAAGCACGTGCCACAGGGCGGAAACAGCGCACGCCAAATAGATTCTGTTTTCAACATTCTGAGACCCTGGAACCCACACATTCCTTACTGGATGCACTCAATACACATCTGTCGGCTTCGGTTTCAGGGAGTCCGTAGGCCAGGTTACCCTAACAGACATCTATCACCTCGGAACCTCAGCACAGAACCTGGGACATGGCAGGTGCACAGTAAAAACTTCCCGGACTCAATCAACTTAGACTCCTTTTTCTTCAGGTCTCGGAGTCCGCTAACCCCTCCACCTCGCAAATCTGTAACTCCCGAGAGAAGAGCTGGGCGAACCCCAGGTGAACCCCTGGACCCCCGCTGTGGCTCTGTCCCCGCCAATGTGCACCAGCTCAGCTTGCCGAGCCGCCACCTGCCCCCTTGTGGGTGACGTATGTGACCCAGACAGCCCCGAAGGCACTACATGTCTCACACGACAATTTCTTGCTCACTCCTCTGCTAATAAAATCTCCGAACCCTAACAAGTGATCTACCGCAGACTCCCGTCTGGAAGACTCTTCTATAAGCTGAACTAACGCCTCCCCGAGTCGGCTACTGAACCAATGGCTCCAGTGATCCGAAAGCCCCCTAGTGACCAACATCAGCCTCTCTAAAGGACCCCCATGAAGCAGCGCGAGACCGGAGGCCCCTCTGAAAGGAGGCCGGTGTGTCCGCAGGCAGAACCCCGACTGAGGGCCGCCCTCTCAGTGCGGGCAGTAAGCCTTTCCTACTACCTGCTGCCGGGCCCCGTACGGCCACCGGAGCTGGATGACGGCGGCGTAGAAACGGATCATCCCGGACATGCGCTTTAGGAAGTTGTCCTGCTGCTCCACCTTGGAACCCTTCACTTGGTAGCCGAGCATCCTATGTGGGACGAAAAACTTAAGTGTGACAAGGCCAAGATAAGGGTGACAAAGCAGGGATTAGTTCTGATGGCTGAAAGTAACAAGGTGTTACTACTAATACGTTACTGCACTTGTTATTAGGTTTGTAGAATACTTTGTTACAAAGCACTCACACCCCAGCCCTGTGGGGTAAACTCACAAGCCATACACGTCATTTACAAACAAGGACAATGATGCTCAGAGAGGTAAAACACTTCACCCATTTTGCAAAGCTACTCAATGACAAAGCAGCCCCGACCGGTGTGCCTCAGTGGGCTGGGCATCATTCCACAAGGCGAAAGTTGCTGGTTCGATTCCCAGCTGGGACACAGGCCTGGGTTGTGGGCAGGGTCCCTGGTTGGAGGCAACCGAGTTTCTCTTGCCCATCAATGTTTCTCTCCCTCTCTTTTCCCCTCCCTTCCCCTCTGTCTAAAAATAAATAAAATAAAATCTTGAAAAAAAAATGACAAAGCAGGGATAAAATTCTAAAGAATCTTGGATTCCAGATCTATTAGTCTTTCCACTAAAAGCTACATGGTTTACTGGCACCTAAATCCCCCAGTTCCAAAAGCTGCCCAGTTTGCATGAAAGACGTATTTTCTGACAGAACATTCAAGGTACACGAAAACTGTGTATACAAGTTCTATTTCTATCTCACGATTCACCCTGGGGCGAGCGAAAAGAACCACCACCTCACCTCTGGTAGTCTTCCAAGGCCATCCCCTCCTTGAAGGCGGGGTAGAAAGGAACGGAGTACGGGCAGTTCTTGTGCAGGTGAGCGAGAATGAGGTCCCCCACTCTCGGGTGCAGCTCCCAGATGCCAGACGCCACGACCGCGATGGGGAACGCCGCTTCGTGATGGGAAGCCACTTCCTCCTCCCCTTGTTTCTGTGGACATGGAGATGGGCACAGTGTCAGCCCCGGAGAACGGCTTCAGTCCTGTGCGCCCGCCCCTCCCGCCCGTCCCTCTGGCAACGAGGCTGCTCACCACAAACTTCTCTGCCAGTTTGTACTGGACAAAGTCCAGGCCCTGAGGGTCCATGGAGACCGACACAGAGCGCCCGCCACACTGGACGGGTTTTCCGGAGAGCAGGCTGTGGATCCTGTCGAAGATCTCCTTCAGCTTCGAGCCTGGGGACGGGAGAGTCGGAGTGAGTTACGAGACACAACTGCGGACCAATGGTTTCTCACCACGACGGCAGCAGACAGGAGGGCTCTGCACACAGCCAGCCGCGCAGCGGCCCTGCACGGGTGCAGGGCCTCAGGATAGAACACTGACTCAGAAAGATGCACGACAATCAAATACGCATCGTGGACACTGCGAAAAGCACGCAGAACACACTGCATCCTGTTGCCAAGGAATTCCTTATTTGGGAAGGAGCTGATTCTGAAGACACTCCCCAAACAGGGATGAACAGAGGGAAACGAGTGCTGATGTGTCACGGTGCCAGGGGCTGTGGCCGACGTGCCTGCAGGAGTCACGTGCATCCTCTAGAGGCCCTCCCCAGCCGCAGCGAGTCTCCCCCTCCTCTGATATCTGCCTTCTTCCACCCTCAGCGACACAGGAGGGGGTCCCTCGTGGCTCTATTTGTGTGCCACCCCCGCACTGGCTACAGTGACAGTAGTCAAGGTGAGCCAACCAGCCAACGGACAGAGTGCGGTCCGTGGAGTGGCTGGTCCTGAAACACGCACACTCATGAGCAGTGGGGCCTGGCACCTGCCCTGTGGACCAGAGCACAGCTGTCTGTACAGAAAGAGTGGAGATGCACAGAGGAAGACGAGGTGAGGCAGGAAAAACCCTAAAGTTTCTTGCTCCTGAGGCCTCGCTCCATTCCTGCCCTTAGGAGGTTCTGTGAAAATACCTCTTTATCTTGGGGACAAATGCCTTTATTATTTATTTGCAGACGCAGACCTGAACTAGTGCCTATGACCTGTGATCACAGTTTAAATTAGCACAGCACCTCCAGCTCAGAAACGCCCTGCCTGGCTCCTGGCTCCAGTGAGCAACGTTACCCTAATTGGATGTGGAGGATGAAACAGAGGAGGCAGGCAGGGGGATGGCTCCCGGGTCTCCAGTTAAGGCGACAGAGCAGATAAGGGCGCTACCGATTACTGAGTGCAAATGAGAGAGCGCAGGCACGGGGAACAGGGGAGGACAGCGAGTTCAGGCCGGAACACACCGTGCCTGAGGTGTCTGGGGACACCCTGGCAAAGGCATCCCTTGGGGAGCTGGTCCCAGGGACTCTGAGGCCCAGAGGGACTGGACGAACCAGAGGCAGATCTGTGAGTCACCCGCATGCAGGTCATGTTTCAAGCCACGGGGGTGAGCAGACTGAGAGCCCCCGGGTGGGAGCGGACCCCTAGGAAACATCTATAGCCGAGGTGGGGGGAGTAGACCAAGGGACCCCCGAAGGAGGAAGAGAGCGCTAGGAGAACCTGGAAATGCACGAGCCACGGAAGCCGAGGGGGTGGAGTTTCACAGAGAAGGCAAAACCAGCAGCACCGCATGGAAACGCGAGGAGGACGAGAAAACCCTCAGAAAGTGTGGACTCAACGGAAACGTATTTTAGGACAAGGCTCACGCGTGCTTAAAGGGAAAGGAGCCTGTGCAAGGGACTAATTTTGCAGAGAACAGAAGAGAAAGGCCATAAACGAGGAGGCCAGGTCTGGGAGGAGACGGGAGGGGATGGGCATAAAGGCGGAGGCAGAAGGGTAAGCGCGGGTGGGGAGGACACCTCATGCTTTGAAACGGGACACTGAGAGGTGAACACGGCTGTGTGCAGGTAGGGGGGCGGGGGCTCTCCCGCCTGCCGTCTCGGTTTCCTGACGAAGGAGCAAGCACCGCGGTCTGCGGCTGACTTCGGGGAGAAGACTGAGGGGAAGCTCCAGGGGAGCGTGAAGGCGTGGGGTGGCCGCCCAGTCCCCTCCGCCCCTCTGATGCCGCTGCCGTTGAAGCAGAGGCACTTCGAATTCCAGAAAGTGATACGTGTTACTCATTTAAACCTCGCCCTGCCCCAGAAGGAATTCCGGGCAGCCAAGGGGGAGGCAAGTTCTGTCACACAGCCCGGCAGGGGCAGAACGCGCACCTCTCCCGTGCTCTGGGGGCGGCACTGACCGGGGGATCCGGGACCCCCAGAGGTGCGCGCTCCCTGCCGCTCGGCTGCAACCTGTCGTTTGGAGGCCCCCTCACCCAGGGCTCTGGACCAAACGAACCCGTTTCTAAGGAGGAGGAGGAAGAAGGGCCTTCCCCCGGTCTGGTTCCTACTCTCCAAGTGTGAGCCCCCAGAGAGAAAAAGAAGGCACTGCAAAGCGTGAACGGGGCAGGCTCCGAGTCTGGAAAAGCTAATGTCGGACAAAAGCAAAGACGGAAAGGCATGCCCTAGGTTCCCTTCATGACGTCTTCCACAGTCGCTTTCCATTTTAGGTAGCAGCCGCCCTGAACACGTTACTATTAATAAACAACTCATTTTTAAAAAATGAGTCAACACATACAGAATGATTACCTTCTGTGTGCTGAAGAGGAAGCAAAGGAGAGTAGACAGGTAACTCGCGTGTAACTGACACACGTAACTGACATAATACACCTGACCCGACTGTCCGCCTTTGGTCAGCGCACTGTTTCCGGGAACCTTGCAGGCAAGGCGCTCTGGAGGCTCACCTCCCTGACCCACCTGCGAGCGTGGAGATCTGGCTCACTGGGATGGTGGCCGCCTTCTGCAGGTCCATCTTGATCTTCTTGACCTGCGGCGGAGAACCGTGAGAAGGCGGGGAGCTTTCTGAAGCGCTGAGCGGATGCTACTGGGATTGGGGAATGTGACACCCTGCCCACCTGCCTTTGGGACACGGGGCTGCTCAGAGCCCCAAGAACTCCCGGCCTGCGCCCCTTCCTACCTGGGTGTCTTTGCTGCTGGCCAGTCCCTCGAAGGCCCGCACGCACTGACTGGAGACCTCCTGCAGCTGCTGGCACCACTGCATCGTGCTGTCCTGCGCCTTCACCTGCAGGTCTGCGGGGGGCGGGGGGGGGGGGCTCTCAGCACAGCCGGGGTCGCTGAGCGCCTCGTGTGAACCCCGCGCTGTCCCGATCACCTCATGCACATGGTACCTACTCTGACTGCCACAGTAACCCCAAGAAGGACATACTAGTCACCTCCAGTTTATAGGAGGGGAAACAGGCACGGCAAGGCTGACCGATTTGCCAAGGTCACACTGCCAGGCAGCAGGCAAGCTGGGTTCCCACGGGTCTGGCCCCAGCGCCAGCCTTCTCAACCATTCCTCTGCACTGATTCTCTTGTGTTTTAACAACCGTGTATTTTGCGCATATTTACTTAAAATACTCAGTAGCAGCAATACTTGGAATCCTACATCTACTATATTACACAGAATCTCAAGTCCTTGACGGAAGGTGTTGGAGTGAGAAGGCAAGCTCCATGCGAACCGAAACTAAACCTAATTCAGTGAAAGTATTGAATTTTACATTTTATGTAAAAGTTCTGGCAATTTTTCCTGTCGCTTAATATTCAAAACGCATCCGTGCTCCTTCCCACATTCTGAAACTCGCAACAAGTTACAGGGCCTTACCCACACCCAAACTCACCCTCGCCCTGCTTCCCTCCCGGGCCCTGGCTGGGCGCGGGGGGCTCCTTGCGGACCTCCGGGCCCTGCTGCATCTGTGACTCCTGCTGCTTCACCCGGGCCGCCGCCTCCTCCTCCTCCTCCCGCCGCCGCTGGTCTTCACGGGCCCTGGCGCCCGCGCAGAGCTCCCGCATCTCCTGCAGCGCTCTCTCGGCCACCGCCTGGTCCTCTGCCGTGGGAAAGCCGTCCTGGGGGGTGACAGAAGCAGAGCTTGGGGTTATGCCCTAGGCAGCCTGTGGGGCTGACTCACACCTCACCCGTCGGTGCATTCCTAGAATTGGAACTGTTGCGTCAGTGCCGTGCCCTTCAAAAACACGTGCTACCTCCTGCTTTCCTGTTCTCGTAAAGGGAGCAGCATTCACCATGGTCGTCCACTCCCGGACGCCTCTGTGAGGCTTAAATTTTTACTGTGAGGAAAGCAGGCGCTCAGACTGTATCACGGGATGAACCGAAGTGTTTTGCAACCAGAAGACACGCACATTTTTGTAACCTCAGATGAGATGCTCTGCACCTACAGAGGCCAGTTTGGGGTGGGGAGCACACCCACACACGTGCACCCGAAGCCGGAAGACAGAGCACCCCCCGCCGCCCCCTCACCTCAGAAGTGGCCCGAATGATGCCGGAGATGAGGCCGCACAGCTGGTTGCCTCGCGTCCGGAAGGCCGACAGGTCCACCTTCGGCGGGTCCCTGCGCTGGTCCCCGGAGTCCAGCTGCTGGTTGAGATGCAGCAGCTCCTCCTGCAGGGCGTACAGGCTCCGCAGGCGGCCCTGGCCTTCCTCCCTCCGGAGCCGCTCCTGCTCCACCTGCTTCTGGCGCTGCTGCTCTGCCTCCCGCAGCTTCAGGTTGAGGATCTGCGGAGAAGACTGCCAAGTCACCTCCCTCTGAGGGGCTCCTGGGCCTTCTCCTTCTACACCCCCAAGTCCTGTGTGGGCTGCACACGCTCCCCCGTGGGCCCAGAACAGGAAAAGGACCCTGTGCCCAGGGTCAGTCGCACAAATGCATGAAGGGGCAGGGTCCTCGTGACTGTCGACCAGAGCCCGACTCTCGGGGTCGGTCACTGCTGGACACGGGTCACACTCACATGGGAGGACACACTCACACGCGTCCCCCAGGCTCTGACCTTTGCTCGGTGACGATGCTCGGCTTTTAGCTTCTCCTGCTGGCCCAGAGCCTCCCTGGAGCTGAAGGGGAAAGGGCAGGGAGAGCCGGTCAGGGGTGTCTGCTGAAACCCCTGATTTCCTCGCCCCGAGGAGCCTCCCTCTCTCTGGGAGACACTGCCTGTCTTCCCCAGGTTGGCGGTGGTTTTTCTGGACCATCAGCTTCTCTGTTTCATTCTGATACTGAAGGGCTCAGGAGCTGTGCAACTCTTTCCCCTGGGGTTTCCTGTCGGGGAAGAGCTGCAGCCAACCACCCCGACACCTCCAGTCGTCATTCCGGGGGGCTCACCTCTTCTCCATCATTTCCCGCAAGTCCTGGAACTCCTTGTGATGCTTCAGCTCCTTCCGCTCGTCAAAGCGCTTCAGCTGTTCGGACGCCATCTCAGAGAGCGCTCGCACCCTCCTCTCCTGCTCCTCCTGCCACTGCCTCAGGCCCTCCTGAAAGGGATCAGCACTGCTGCCTAGACCTCCCCACCACCCCGCTCCCTCACACTGAGGGTTACCTCCCGTCAGACCCCCAAGGGCCCGGGGACACCTGTGAACTGATCAGATGTGCCTCAACTAGGCATCGAACCCGTGACCTTGGTGCAGCGGGACGATGCTCTAATCAGCTGAGCTCCCCAGCCAGGGCCTCCTTTGGGGTGATCTTTAAATTCAGCGGTTTTGGAAAGCCCCATGTGGTTTATGTCACCCCAGGAGAACCTGGGAAGGGACAAGTGTTCACCCAAAGAGTATCAAATGGCCCTGCACTCCCAGCTCCATCATGTGTTACACTTCTGAGGATTTCAGGTTCGCTTCCGAAACCCTCACTGCAGCTCCGAGAACCCGCTGGGCACACTCCACCTCACGCCTTTCCTCGTGTCATCATCTCTGCCCAGGCTCCCCCAGCTCCACTCAGGAAAGTCCCGCTCCTTTATGCCTAAGGGGGTCAGGTACTTCATCTTTTATTCTTGAGGGTCTTCTCATGGGATTTTTAAGGGCAACTTGACATTTCAGCCATCAAAATTCGATAGTTAAGTAGTATATATAGTTTATATAGTATATATAAATATAATAAAATATACATATATATGTATGTATGTAATATATCTTTGGACACTATTTGCACTTTAGGAATTTGTCCCGAAGAAACACCTGCAAAAGCGTGCAAAGATGTACGTACAAGGATGCTCACCACAGCCCTGTTGACTATGGCAATAAATTTAAAACAATTTAAGTTATCAGGAGAAAGACTAACTACATTATCTGTATAGTTAGGTTATCTATTATCTATCACTACATTACCTACTCTCTCTCTAGCAGAGCACACTGGAGGACACTGCAGCTTTACGGAAGATGAGGTGATGAGATGTTACATATACCAGCATGGAAATGTGTCAAAACACGTTAAGACATTATTTTATTCTATTTTAAAAATTATTGTTATTTTTTAAAAGATTTTATTTATTCATTTTTAGAGAGGGAAGGGAGGGAGAAAGAGAGAGAGAGAGAAACATCAGTGTGCAGTTGCTGGGGGCCGTGGCCTGCAACCCAGGCATGTGCCCTGACTGGGAATCGAACCTGCGATGCTCTGTTTCGAAGCCCGAGCTCAATCCACTGAGCTACGCCAGCCAGGGCTAAAAATTATTTTAAAGCAAGCCCTGGCTGGAGTAGCTCAGTGGATTGAGCTCGGGCTTCGAAACAAAGCATCGCAGGTTCGATTCCCAGTCAGGGCACATGCCTGGGTTGCAGGCCACATTGATGTTTCTCTCTCTCTCTGTCTCCCTCCCTTCCCTCTCTAAAAATAAATAAATAAAATCTTTAAAAAAAGAGAGAGAGAAATCTCTCTCTTAAAAAAAAAGCCAAATACATTCATTAAAATAGCGCTCTTCTTTTCTCAAGAGGCTGTTAAGGTCCATCTTCTCAGTGCACTCTCATCTGACCACCTCATACCACCTCCCAGTCCTGGAGCCGTGCACGGAAGCCAGGAGAGCACATGTAATAAGCTCCCTGAAGTCCCATGTGGGATAGAGGGTGAGGACCGGAAACCAGACGTGACTTCGGAGCGCTCACTCTGGACCGCTACATCACACCGCCCCCACAGACCGACCCGGAGCTGCCGGCGGCAAGCTGGGCTCCACGATGGGCGTGCAGGGGGTGTGCAGGGGGCGTGCAGGGGACGCTCACAAGCCTAAGGGGCTGCACCTGGATGTGGCCCCTACAGCCAGGCCTGCCTGCCTCAGGGCCACTTACCATCCCCTTCATCCTGTGCACCAGCTCATACATCCGGATGCAGCCCTCCACGCGGGCGGCCCTGGAGGGCGGCGGCGCCACAGGCTCCTCTGTGTGCTGGGGCTCATCCCTGCCCTACACAGTCAGAAGGTGCGGAAATTAAGCTTTATATATATATTTTTTTTTTGGTAATATTAAGCTTTTAAGATAATATAGTTGGCATTATTCCTTCTACACAAAAACCACATGCCTACTTATAAACAACAACAAAAACAAGTTGGGTGAGAACTACAGCGTTTTCCATGATACTGACTGTTCTGATTGCTGTCCTGAAGACGACAAGATGCCCAAAGCGCAGCAAGCACCAATCTTTCCTGCTTGCTTGTTTGCTGTGACCTGCCAGCAAGTGTTCCCCCTTTCTTGCGGTAAGTGTCCGTCCATCAGCGCTAGGATGGACGGTCCACGTGGAGCAGCCCCTGTCCACGTCCCCAGTACCTTCACCTCCCCGGCCTCAGGGGGAAGTGCATGGCAGCTCGCACAGTCCTCTGGCCTCCCGGGGCCAGTAGCCACTTCAGCCATGAGGCTCATGAGCCAGGCGAGGCCGGAGCCCACCTCTGGGTCTCTCCGGTGGAGCTGTCTAGGAAGGCTCTCTCTGGGAATGCTAGCCACCCATAACGACTCAGTTTTTAAGCGAGAGAAACAAACCAAGGCAGGGACAAAACACAGCAAAAAAAAAAACAAACAAAAAAAACAGGGTAAAGCCTCATACAGCACCAGTGGAAAGCTATGGCAATTTCAAGAGCGGGGACAGGTTTTGCCCTGTGCTCCCACAGCCGGCCCAAAGAGGGAGACATCGCCAGTTACACAGGTGCGAGGCTCGTGTGAAAAACCATCCCGCTGCTCGTGACATTCACTACTGCTCTTGGCGCTAAGCTGAGAGGGACATTCCTCTGGGTCTTCGCAGAGACAGCACTGGGTGGCTGTGGTCAGCACCGTCACTGCCAACAGCCAGGAGAAGCAGTGGTTTTCTCCAGCACAAGGTCATTGCCACACGACAGTGTTACACAATTCAACTGTGTAACCACCTTATCCTTTGTCCTCAGCTCATCAAAAACCTTACCTTGGCCCCTGACTGGCATGGTTCAGTGGGCAGGGCCTTAGTCCCACAAACCAAAAGGTCACTGGTTCAATTCCCGGTCCGGGTACATGCCTGGGTTTTGGGGCCAGGCTCCCGGTTGGGTGCCATGCAAGAGGCAACTGATCAATAGTTCTCTCCCACACCAATCTTTTTCTTCCTCTCTTTCTCCCTCCCTCTCCCTCTCTCTAAAAATAAATAAAATCTTTTTGAAAAGAAAAATAACAAATAAATAAAAACCTTACCTTGGTTCCATCTGGTGTTGCTGGCGCTCCCGGGGAGGCTGGTGAGAAGACGAGGCTTCCGACGGGAGATGCGGGGGCAAGTGACGGCTGGCCCAGGCCTGCCGTGGATGCGGGGGATGGCGAAGTCTCAGAGGGAGCCAGGTTCTCTTGTGTGTGGGGCAGGACATGATCCACCACCCATCCGGCGTAAGGAGACAGCTTGGGAACCGATGTATACTCCTCTAAAACATTCTAAAGAGAAGAAGAGGCGAAACTCGCACATCCACTGATCTAAGCAATCAGAGATAACCTACCGCACGTCTTACTGAAAATCTAAGAAGGCACACACACATATATTTGTAATGTACGTACCAAAGACCCAAAGTCCCTGTATAACAATCAGCGATGATGAGAAAGTAGTTTTTTTTTTCCAGATTTTATTTATTTGTTTTTAGAGAAAGAGGAAGGGAGGGAGAAAGAGAGGGAGAGAAAGAGCAATGTGTGGTTGCCTCTCATGCGCCCCCTCCTGGGGACCTGGCCTGAAACCCAGCCATGTGCTCTGACTGGGAATCGAACCAGCAAACCCTTGCTTCACAAAGTGACGCTCAGTGCACTGAGCCACACACCACCCAGGGCGAAAGTAGTTTCTTGATAATGACCCTGACTGTTATCCTTTTAGAGTATCAGACTAAATAACCCTAGCTACAGAAAAAGGGCCCAAGCACAAAGGCGGTCATTAAAGTATATGCCAGAGAAATCTAAAAGGCTGAACAGAAAAGAACACAAAAAGGATTTTGAAATGTACCACAGCACACACAGCGGCACATCAGTCATCAGAAATACTGCTCATAGTCCTATGTAATGATATCTAAAGATCCAATTTTATGTGACAAAATTAAGAGCATAAACACAGTACATCTACAATTACATTTTAAAAAATTCTACTACAAGAAACTAAGCAAACAACTAGAACAGGAACAGAACCACAGAAAGGGAGATCACATGGAGGGTTAGCAACAGGGGAGTGGGAGAAGAGAGGGGGAAAAGGTACAGAGAATAAGTGGCATAGATGGTAGGTAGGAAGTAGACAGGGAGAGGGTTAGAATAGTATGGGAAATGTAGAAGCCAAAGAACTTGTAAGTCTGATACATGGACATGAACTAAAGGGGGGGAATGTGGGTGGGTGGGGGTGTGCAGGGTAGAGGGGAGTGAAGGGGAGAAAATGGGACAACTGTAATAGCATAATCAATAAAATATATTTAAAAAATAATAAAAAAATAAAAATGCTACTATATACACAAAAAGAAAAACCCCACAAAGGAAACGTACCAGAAATTATGTACCAAAAATTATGCTTGGGTAATAAGTGAAATAGTTCTTCTTGTTCTAATTTTATGTATTTCTTACATAAACTTTTAAATGAACATGTTATAAATTTTTAAATGAAAATAACAGGCACTGAAAAGTAGCTGCTAATGTAAAGGCCGATGAAATAAAATAAAGTGGAATTTACAGTAGAAAGTAGGAAGTGGAGAGGGGAGCAGCAGAAAGTAGACAGACAGACACTTCCAGCCAAGATGGAGGCGTAGGTGGACACACTGCCTCCTCACACAACCAGAATTAAGGACAACAGAAATTTAGAAACAAAAAAACAATCAGAACAGACAGAAAACTGAACTGTACAGAAGTCCCGACAACCATTCATCCAGACAGGTAGGAGGGGCATAGTCTGCGGCCGGCGGAGAGGGGTCCCGGCAGGAAAAAGTGGTGGCTGGAAGACCCGGGCATGCAGGTGGCGGCTAGCAGACCCCGGTGGCAGACCCCCAGCTCGGGGAGGCAATGAGCAGACCCAGTGAGGCGCACAAGGCAGCTGGCTGTCCGCAGTCACACATTTGCGCGCAGAAAAACCAGGTGAAAACGGGCAGTGAGACAGACCGCGCGACCCAGGGCTCCAGCGCCGGGAAATAAAGCCTAAAAGCACTGATTGAAAACACCTGTGGAGGTTGAGGTGCGGGGAGAGACTCCCAGCCTCACAGGAGAGTTCCTTGGAGAGACCCACAGGGTCCTAGAACGTACACAAGCCCACCCACACGGGAATCAGCCCCAGAAGGACCCAGTTTGCTTGTGGGAGGCAGCAGAGGGGACTGAAATCTGACAGACAGCACAGCGAGCGTGCCTGTTCCCTCTCTGACCCCATCCCCACATACAGCGTCACAACCCAGGGACTGGGTTGCCCCGCCCTGGTCAACACCTAAGGCTCCACCCCTCATGCGTAAGAGGCGGGACCAGACCAAAAAAAAAAAAAAAAAAAAAGGTTCAAACTGAAGAAAAAATGAAAGCCCGGGAGCCAATTTTTAAGCAACCAAGAGATAGCCAACCTATCAGATGCACAGTTCAAAGCACTGGTGATCAGGATGCTCACAGAATTGGTTGATTTTGGTCACAAATTAAGAGTTCATCATCACCAAGCCTTTATTATATGAAATGTTAAAGGGGCTTATCTAAGAAAAAGATAAAAAATATGAACAGTAAAAAGAGAAAACTCACAGTTATTATCAACCACACCTAAAACAAAAACAAAAACAAACTAAGCAAACAACTAGACCAGGAACAGAACCACAGAAATGGAGATCACATGGAGAGTTAGCAACAGGGGAGTGGGAGGAGGACAGAGAGGGAAAAAGTACAGAGAATAAGTAGCATTGATGGTAGGGAGAAAATAGACAGGGGGAGGGCAAGAATAGTATGGGAAATGCAGAAGCTAAAGAACTTATGACACATGGACATGAACTAAAGGGGGGGAATGTGGGTGGGAGGGGTTGTGCAGCAGGGAGGGGAATGAAGAGGGGAATGGGACAACTGTAATAGCATAATCAATAAAACGTATTTAAAAAAACGGATAAAAGATCTACCTCAAAAGATTTGGAGGTGGGGTTTAAATGCATAATAAGACTTAGAACAGTACCTGCCACAAAATTACTCAAAGATTGCAAGCTATTACATTATCTACATCAGTGGTTCCCAAATAGGGCCAATTTTATCCCCCTCCCACGCTACCCCCACCCCCACCCAGGGGACATCTGGAGACAACCGGGAAGGGGCTACTGGCATCCAGTGGGTAGAAGCCAGGGGTGCTCCTAATCCTGCTACAATGCGTAAGATGGCAACAGCAGCCCCCACCCCAGAGAATCATCCAGCCCAGACCAAAATACAAACAGTGCTGTGCTTAAGAAATCCTGGTCTAGCCCTGGTCAGTGTGGCTCAGCAGGCTAGAGTGTCACCCTGCAACCAAAAGATTGAGAGTTCGATTACCAGTCAGAGCACAAACCTAGGTTGCAGGTTCAGTCCCCAGTTGGTGCAAGAGGCAACCAATCAGCGCTTCTCTCAAACATCGATGTTTCCCTCTTTCTTCTGTCTCTAAAAATGCCATGAGCCCTGGATGGTATGGGTAAGTTGATCGAGTGCCAGCCTGAGAACCAAGGGCTTGCTGGTTCGATTCCCAATCAGGGAGCATGCCTGGGTTGCAGGCCAGGTCCCCAGTAGGGGGCACATGAGAGGCAACCACACACTGATATTTCCTTCTCTCTCTTTCTCCTTCCCTTCCCCTCTCTCTAAAAATAAATTAATGAATTAAAAAAATAAAAACACAACGAAAAAGTATACATGGGTGAGGATAAATAATAATTTAAAAATAAAAGAAATCCTGATGTAGATTGTAGACACACACACTATGTATAATAAACAGGTTTTCAACCTATGGGGAACAATTTGGACACAGAAGCAAAATGCTGTATGCACACTTAATGCAGTAAAAAGGCCCATTTTGAAGACATATTAAAAATAATGTTGAGCCTGGCTGGTATAGCTCAGTGGATTGAGCGCAGGCTTTGAACCAAAGGATCACTTGTTCGATCCCCAGTCAGGACACATGTCTGGGTGGCAAGCCAGGTCCCCAGTGGGGGATGCATAAGAGGCAACCACACACTGCTGTTTCTCTCCCTTTCTCCTTGTCTTCTCCTCTCTCTAAAATAAATAAATAAATAAATAAACAAAATCTTTTTAAAAATAATGCTGAGACAACACCTTTTTAGTTATTCACACACCAAAATAAATTCCAAGGGCAAAGTTTCAAATTAAATAAATAAATAAATAACACAAATACAAAAACACCATAAACAGAGAAAAAATTTAATTGACAAACTAGAAAAATATAGTCCTGGCTAGTGTGGCTCAGTGGACTGAGTGCCGGCTTGCAAACCAGAAGGTCACCGGTTTCGATTCCCAGTCAGGGCACACGCCTGCGCTGAGGGCCAAATCCCCAGTGTGGGGCAATGGATGTATCTCTCACACATCAATGTCTCTCTCCCACTCTTTCTCTCTCCCTTCCCCTCCCTCTAAAAAATGAATAAAAAAAAAACCCTAGAAAAAACACATGTGATATATATCACATATAAAGGTCTATTATTATCCCTAATACATAAGAGAACTTGTAAAATTTAAGGGAACAAAACCCCAATAGAAAAAATGAGAAAAGACATTAAACAGGCAATTATGAAGTAAAGATATAAAGACGTTCAATCTCAGGGAATCGAAAGAGAAATGCATTATCACTATACTGAGACTGCCCTGGCCAGTGTGGCTCAATTGGTTGGAAGGTCATCCATAAACTGAAATGTCGTGGATTCGATCTCTGGTCAGGGCACGTGCCTGGGCTGCAGGTTCGTTCCTGGTCTGCGCACGTACAAGAGGCAACCGATCAATGTCCCTCTCTCACAACCGATCAATGTCCCTCTCTCACATGGATGTTTCTCTCCCTCCCTTTCTTCCTCTCTTTCCCTCTCTCTAAAAATCAGTAAGCATGTCCTCAGGTGAGGATAAATTAATTAATTACACCAAGACCTTATGCTTACCTATTTAATAAATAAAAATTGAAACTACAATAATATATTCTGTTGACAAGCCTGTGGGCAAAGGAGCACAATGGTGCACTGCTCATGGGAAGGCAAACTGATATACCCACTTTTGGTGGGAAATTGGCAATATATAACAAAACGACAGCTATGTTTACTTTTTGACCCAGCAATTTCACTTCTGGAAGTTCATCCTGAAGATACACTTCCCATAAAATGAAAATACACAGAATAAGGTCCCAAGTAGTGAATTACAACTCAGCGGATAAGAACCCATGAGTCCATACTGACACAATTCATTAACCAGGGGAGAAAAGAAAGCTCTCCCTTATGGTGGAATGCCAGTTCACAACCACAGAAGGAATGGTGGACACCAAGAAGACACATTTGGCCCATCACAAAGGTGACTAACTCAGGCAGAAATCATTAATGGACGCTACGGGGGGGGGGGGGAGTTCTGCTAGAAAAAGGATATCCATTGGTGTAATCTTGGAATACCTCCCTACACAATACTAATCCGTTAAAAAGGAAAAAAATGAGTGTTAAGTGGAGATATCTAGCAGTTACCACCACTGGGACCAGGGGGTCAAGGTCAGCATCCCTAGTGGCACTGGGTTGGGCTGAAGCATCCGTGTGCTTCCTGCTGCGCGTTACTGAGAACACAGCATCGTTTCTACGGTATTCCTGCTAAGGATGCATAACCTAAGTATACAGCAGGCAGGCCCATGCTGGGACTCATGCTATAGAATGTAAGGTACGTTTTCTTTAAAACCATCAGATATAAAAGACAAGGAAATGCTTTAGAATTGTTTTACATAAAAGTCTGACAAGACAGGGCAGTGGCTAGATTACCAGCAACTCGGGAACAGGAGCTATGTATGCCTTAACGGTTTCTACCTGCCCCCCAACCCAGCGACCTAGTACACGACTTGGCAAATACAGTGACACGCCCCCATTCAACTTCACAGGTCCAACCAATGTCATCGAAAAAGGTGTTGTTCTCACTTGCAGCAACAGGTCATACTAATCGTTCACTGCTAAATGTGGATATCCTAGCACGTCCCCCTGCGAAAGTTAACCGACCCTGAGAGGCCCGGGCTGCTTTGGCAACAAGGCGGACGCGCCTCTCCGGGGCTAGAAACGAAGCCTTCAGAAAGAAGAGCGCCGAAGCAAGGGGAGTTCCCCCAGTGGCTAGGAGAGGCCGGAGATGGCAGAAACCCGGGGACAGAATGATGCACACACAAGAATCAGGAAACAAATGCGGACAGTTAGAAAGGACTCGCGAGTTCCCGGCGCAGCGGCCGTAAGGACCCATTGCTGACCTCGCCCTGCAGTAGCCAGTCGCGGTGGTAGCAGAGGCGACCTTTCTTGGAACTGCGCAGCGCCTGCAAGGTCTCCCAGCAGCGACCCTCGGACGGCATGACTCCGACTGCGGCAGCTTTGCGGAGAAGTGCCGCTTATGAAAGAGCAAGCCCTCCAATCAGCCTCCCACAAACAATCCCTCACTTCCGCTTCCGGTGCGCGCGCTCAGTGCACAATGGAAAGCAGCCTCGGAACGGTGCACGCCCCACTTCCGGTGCCGAGCCGACTGAAAGCGCGCCTGCGCGTGCACGGGATTTGCATTCGAGGGTGGGACCCTGCGGAGAGATTCAGACCCCGGGGCTCTTTTGAAGTTTGGATCCGCCTCGGATTACGTCCAGAAGCGGATTACGCTACATAATCCGAAACTGGGGTCCGCCCCGGATTATGTCGGAAGCGGATTATGTAGCATTGATGTGGACGTTGAGAAGTGGAACCAGCCCCACCCATACTGTGGGTGGGACTCGAAAAGGGGACGGCGGCTGTGGATGACAGTCTGGCCGGTCTTTAAAACTGTTTGTGACCATTTGACCCAGTGATTCTCCTAGGTATTCGCGTACACCCGAGAGAGATTAAATATGAGTCCGCACAAAAATGTGTTGAATTTCCTAGCAGCATTGCTCAGAATTGCCAAAAAGTGGGAACCCAGATGTACATCAACTGATGGGTCAATAAAATACGGTGTGTCGTGAAGACGAAGTAGAAATACGTGTGACAACAGGGGTGAACCTTGAAAACATGCTAAGTGAAAGAAGCCAGTCACAAGAGGTTATATATTGTACGATTCCACTCAGGTGAAATGTCCAGAATAACAAAGTCATAGACATTTAGACTTTATTTGTGGTTTCCCGGGGGGCCAGGAGAATGGAGAGTGGCTACTGAAGAATTAAGAGTTTCTTTCAGGGGTGATGAAAATGTAAAGTTAGCACAACTTTGTGAATACATGTAAAAAACACTAAATTTCTACACTTTAAAAAGGTGAGCCTCAGCTGGTGTAGCTCAGTGGATGGAATGCAGGCCTGTGAAACAAAGGGTTGATGGTTCGATTCTCATTCAGGGCACATGCCTAGGTTGCCAGCCAGGTCCCCAGTGCGGGGCGGGGGCAGGGGGCGGGGGCAGGGGGCAGGGGGCGGAGGGCGGGGCGGACACGCATGAGAGGCAACCACGCATAGATGTTTCTTTCCCTCTCTCCCTTCCTTCCCCGCTCTCCAGAAATAACATCTTTTTTTAAAAGGTGAATTTTGCCCTGGCTGGCGTAGCTCAGTAGATTGAGCGCGAGCTGCAAACCAAAGCATTGCAGGTTTGATTCCCAGTCAGGGTACATGCCTGAGTCGCAGGCCATGACCCCCAGCAACCGCACATTGATGTCTCTCTCTCTCTCCCTCCCTCCCTCCATTACCTCTCTAAAAATAAATAAAATCTTAAAAAATAAATAAACAAAATCTTTTTTAAAAAAGGTGAGTTTTATGATACGCGAATTATAGCACACAAAATAAATCAAACGTGGTTCAACATCACCCAGAGACAGCTTTAGTTAGGACTCTTTACTTTTTTCAAATTAAAAAAAATCTTTTTAGAAAATTATCTATTTGTTGTTCCACTTGCTCAATATTTATGCAATCATTGGCTGATTCTTGAGTGTGCCCTGACCTGCGATTGAACCCGCAACTTTGGGGTATTGGGACAACGTTCTAACCGACCCCCTGGGCCGGGGGCTCGGCTCTTCTTTTGCCTGCTTTGTGGCAGGCTTGTTGCTGGAGTTTGAAGCCAGATAAACATTTTTCATTATTTTGGGTGTAATAAATTCTCTGGACAAAATAAAACAATGTTGTTGACAGAGTCCCAGCAGTGGACTCTGAGAGGTTTCCCACATCGGCATGATAAGAACCAGTGCCTTGCATCGAGGTGTTTATTAGTTTGGTGAAAATAAGAATGAGTTATATAAACAGGTGTGCACACTGGTGTAAGTTTGCTCCCTGTCCTTCCTCGGGAAAATCTTGCACATATTGTTAAATTCAGGTCCATGTATGTTAAAGGTATGAAAACAGGCTTGGCTTTGTGGCAGTGGTAGTTTGTGGTTGTTTTGTTTTTGTTTTTTAAAGATTTTACTTAATTTTAGCCCTGGCTGGTGTAGCTCAATGGATTGACTGAGTGCGGTCTGAGAACCAAAGGGTTGCCAGTTTGATTCCCAGTCAAGACACATGCCTGGGTTGTGGACCAGGTCCCCAGTAGGGGGCGTGTGAGAGGCAACCACATATTGATGTTTCTCTCCCTCTTTCTCCCGCTTTCCCTCTCTCAAAAATAACTAAAATCTTTTTTTTTTTTTTTTTTAATTTCCCGTGTGTGTGTGAGAGGCAACCACACACAACCCCAACCAGGGACCTAGCCCACAACCCAGGCATGTGCCCTGAGAATCGAACAGGTGACCTTTTGGTTCGCAGGCCTGCACTCAGTCTGCTGAGCCACACCCAGGGCTTGTGGTTGTTTCTTCAGAACTTCTTTGGCAAAATTAAGTTGGAAACTACAATTGTCACCAAGACTGGGTTGTGGGGAGTAATCTGGTCATGGAATCCAGATGCCCGGGTGGCGCCCACTGCCCTGGAGGACACAGGGGAGTCCTCCGGAGTTCTGGACTTGGACTGGAGTGGCTGAGAGGACAAGACTGCATCACCCAGAAGGCTGATACCAGCCAGAATGAAAAGGGTGGGGTTCAGCATAGTTCCACATTTGTTCTCTCTAAAAATTTGTTGCTTTTGGCTTTTGGCTCGAAGGAGGCTTAGGTGCAACTTTCTTCGGTCATCCTGAATCCAGGTTCATCAGACACCAGCCGCTGCCACCACGCTGCCAAAGTTCAACCCCAACGAGATTAAAGTCGTATTCCTGAGATGCACCAGTGGGGTGTTGGTGCTACGTTTGCCCTGGCCCCAACACCCATCCCCTGGTCTGACATCGCCAAAGCGACCAGGGACTGGAAAGGTCTGAGGATCACAGTGAAACTGACCACTCAGAACACACAGGCCCAGAGAGAGGCAGTGCCTGCTGCCTCTGCCCTGGGCATCAAAGCCCTCGGAGAACCCCCCATGGGACAGAAAGAAGCAAAAGAAAAAAATCAACCGACAAAAAACATTAAGCACAGTGGAAATAGCACTTCTGATGAAATCAGCTGTGCTGACAGCTGTGTTGACTACCAGGCTTCAGCTAGAGAACTCTCTAGAACCATTCTAGATATCCGGGGACAGCCCAGTCTGTGGGCTGCAGTGTCAATGGCCATCGCTCTCACGACATCATAGGTGATGTGAGCAGCGGTGCAGTGGAGTGCCCGGCTTAGTTAAGAACTACTACAAAAGAGCTCTGGCTGGTATAGCTCAGTGGATTGAGCACAGGCTGTGAACCAAAGGGTCGCCAGTTTGATTCCCAGTCAGGGCACATGCCTGGCTTGTGGGCCAGGTCCCAATGGGGGCCGTGTAGAAGGCAACCACACATTGATGTTTCTCTCCCTCTCTTTCTCCTTCCCTTCTCCTCTTTCTAGAAATAAATTAAAAAATATTTTTTTTAAAAAAAGCCTTATTAAAAGAAAAAAAAAACTACTACAAAGGAACATATTTCAATTAAAGTTCAACTGACAACCAACGGGAAAAAATTTGTTTCTTTCTCTTTCTTTTAAATACAAGAAAATGTGAAGAGAACAAAAATAGCCAATGCATCATTCGCAAACCAATTAACATTTTAAAAACGGTAACGTATACACATATCTTCTTCCCACCAGCTAAAGTGATCTTCCCCTCAAGGATGAGCAATGCCCACCCCCGTCATTTCGAGGAACGCCCACAAAGACGACACTGGGCCAAAATGAAAAGAAAAACCTCATGTTCCGTGCACCAAGTACTTTACAAATGTCTACGGGCTCCCTTGCAACGTTTTACTTAATCGTTTTTAGAAGCGGGGCGGGGGGGGTGGGTAAAGAAAATCATCCACGGACTCTTAAATATTGACTAGAAAAGCTTTTTGTAAAACAACACAAATATTTCAAAGATAAATGCATTTCTCGGCTACAAACCTGGCAAAGAGAAACAAAAATCAACGATCCTGGGATTACCCTTTCCGAAGGCCAACTGCACGTGAGCCCTTGTGCGTCTGCCGTGAAGTGCGTGGGAGCGAGTGGCCTCGCGGGAACTCGGGTGTGAGAGGCCACCCCTGGGCTTGGGGAAAACACGGCACCCACGGGGTAAGGAAGAGAGGAAGCGACCGTGCTCCCGGCCCAGGACGCGTGGCGAGGACCTCAGAATACTTAAGAAAGATATTTCTAGAAAGAGGGCCATAACGGGACTGGAGGAAGAAGTCCAGTCCAGTCCAAACATTCTCTCTGGAAAGGTACGGGCAAAGCTACGGTGAGTTAAAATCTGGTTCCCTCATCGCAGTGGATTTGGGAGTAAGGCCTGGCACGGACGTCGAAAACTTCCATTGGGCACCTCTAGCGGAAAGAGGAGACAGTGGTTCCTGCTTCTTCGTCCCTCCTGCTTTAGGGACTTCCGTGGAGCCAGTGGCTAAGGACAAGATCCTGAGCGCACTTCAGCACTGGAAGAGACGGGAAAGCCACACGTGGGCTTTCCGGGTATGGCTTGGCGACTTGTCAGTTCCCGCGGCCTCGGTCCGGGCTCCAGGCCCCAGGCCCCAGGCGGGCGGCCTCAGGCGGGAGGAGACCTGGAGCGGATGGGGGAGCTGGTCAGGTAGGGAGCGTAAGGGCTGTCCCCGAACACGTTGGCGTAGGACGACTTGAGGAACTGGACGTAGTTCTGCATGCTGCGGTTGGTGCTCTCCGACTGCTCCAGGCGGTCCTTCAGGTCCTGCAGCCGGCTCTGGTAGCGGCGGTCGGCCTGAGGGGAGACACCAGCGTGGGCCGAGTGTGGGGCGTGTCCGGAATAACAGGGCCATGGCGACACAGAGACTTTATCGGTGACTGCCAGCGGCTAACGGGGAGGGGAGCGGGAGTGACTGCCAATGGGCACGGGGTCTCCTTCTGACAACATCCTAAGCTCAGACCGGGATGATGACTGTACCACTCCGAATATACTAAAATGACCCAATTATACAATTTAAATGAGTGGATTTCATGGTATGTAAATGATATCTTTCTTAACGAAGCCAGTAATAATGAAAAGGATCTACCCGGGATACCCTTCGGGGATGAGAAAAATTAAATCGTAACATGTTCCTAAAACAGCAAATCACCCTGCCCTGCGGGGCCCGGGAGGCCAACCCTCAGCCCCCTCCCTCCCGCCCGCCCGCGCCCGCCCCCAGCCTGACTCACGTCCTCACGGCTCCGCCGCAGCTGGCTCAGCTCCGTTTTGGTCCTGCTCAGCTGCGTCTCAAGGTCCAGGATTTTGTTCTGGGCTGCTCGTTCCTTGGAAGCTGCGTGCTCCTTGGTTTGGTCCACCTGCCCAGAGGGAGCGGGGTGGAGGGACGTGCCTACCCGACAGGGCAAACACCTGGCGGGAAGGCGGGGCCCCTGCCCGCTCTCAAGGACCACGCTGCACATCACCACGGACAGAGAGCTCTTTGGAACCTGAGAGCAGGGTTTGCTAACTGCGGGGACAACCTCCACAACCATCTTCACCCGCCCCTTCCCAGCGCCCCGTGAGCCATGACCTAAGACACAGTAGACCTGTCCAAGTCCCGCGAGGGCAACAATGAAATGGGCAGCCACGGGTCAAGCCCCAAGCCCTGTGCCCATCTGATCCCTATGGTGAACTCACGGGGGCGGGGGGAACTACTACTCCGTGCCCGTTTCCAGATGGGACTCCAGGCTCAGAGAGCTTGGGTGGTCCGCCCAGGGTCCCAGAGCTGGTGAGTAGCAGAGCTGAGACTGACCTGCCTCCTGGCGTCTTCGATGGCGCTCTCCAGCTGTCTTGCCAGCGCCCCGCATTCTCGAGTTTTCTCCTCCAGCCGCAGCTGGGACTGGTGGATGGCCTCCTCCCTCTTGGCGATCACCTGTAGGAACTCGATGTTCTGGGCGCTGGTCGCCTCCAGTTTCCTAGGTGAAAGCACACAGTCAGACCCTGCTCACCCCCACAAGCTCTCCTGGTCCGCCCCACCGGGGGGGCTGCCAGGCCCCCTGGGACCAGAGCTCTCCTCATGCAGGGAATCTCCAAGGAGTCACAGGAGGAAACCAAAGGAATCTGCTGATCAGCCAGGCAGCAAGGAGTGGCAACTGGAGCAGCTGGTTGGAGAGCTGTGTGAAGAGCCAGAGAAGCGAGCACAGACCGACCGACCGACCGCGCACCCTCCCGGGTAACACAGCAGTGGGCAGCTTGGGAAGGTGCGTTCCCTTGTGATCCCCACTTTGCAGCGAAGAAATGCAGCCTCAGAGACATGAAATCCAGAGTCAGCACGGCCGGCGGGCCTATCGCCAAAGCGCATGCCCTCAACTTCTTCTGTTCACTGCTGCCTCCTTCAGCAAAGGGACTCCAGCTGGGCCACACCGTGTCCTGTGTGACCAGCCCAGCGTGCGAGCACCGTCCCCACTGCATTTCTGGGGCGTGTCCCAACTTAAGGAGCTCTGCAAGACCTGCTGAGTGCAGCTGCGGGTTGCAGGCCAGCACGGCAGAGCAGAGGTGGAGGCCCGGAGACCCCCGGGTTCAAGTTTCCACCTCTGGGGGCTGCATGACTAGTCACAGCCTCCGAGGACCTCAGGCCGTTCAGCTCTCCAGCAAAGGCCCTAGCCCTGGTGCTGGAAGCTCTGGAGGAAGACAGGGGCGGGCGGGGACGGTTTAAGCTGCAGCTCTGCCAGGTGCCAAGTGTGTGACCCTGGGCAAGTCACTCCACCTCTCCCCGAGCTCAGTCTCCTCATATTTCAATTGGGACAACCCCAACCGCACACTATGCTGTACATCCGCACGCCAGGCCATGTGCGATAAGCCCTTCGAAGATGATCTCACTGAGGACTCACAATAACCCCAAGAGCTACGCTACTTTGCCTACCTCAACACCTTTCTCAAGATTAGTGATCAGAGGTTCAAAAATAAAAATAAGGGGACCCAAGGCCAGGGCCCCCGATTCCCGCAGGTGTGGTCTTCACCTCCGCCTGCCCCCAGCAGTCCCTAAGTAACAGACTGGTCTCAGGAGGGATGATCGGAACACAGAGCAGGATGGAGGGGCAATGCCCCCCACCGCCGTGCGCAGGCGCACAGGCCAGCTGGTGCGCTTGGGCGCGGTGTGCCCGGCAGGGGGTGCCTCCGGATGGTCCGATGTTGACCACGCTGTTCCGGAGCCTCCCCCCGTGGCCGGAGACCACCTTCCTCTCTCCCACAGTGCTTACCACTGCGTCAGGAGCAGCTTTTCCTCTGAGGTCTGCCTAGTACCTTCCAGGGCCTCAAGTCCCTCAAACACTTCCGCACACCAAAGCCCAAAGCAGCGGAGTGGCTGAAAGCCTCAGGTCCTAGGAAGAGGACAGAGATGGGACCAGGTGCCTCTAACCTCTCCAGTTCATCCACCTTCAGACTCAGCTGTTTATTTTCCTTCTGGGAGGCCTGGTGTTTCTCTCTTGCCATCTCCAGCTTGTCCCCCTGATGTTCGATCTACAATGACAGGAACACAGACTGGTTTACGAGGGAACCCCCCAGCGCGGCCCTCCCTTCTCCGTTGCCTGTGATCCACACCCCGGAAGGAGGCGCGCCGCCCTCAGCAGGTATCCGGGCCTTAACGCACAACCTGCGGGAGAGAGAGCAGGCACAGGTTAGGCCCTGCCCCCGAGACCGCGGGCTTTCCTCCAGCAAGAGGAGCCGGGTTTGACCCCGAACACCCGCGAGGATGCTTTCAGAACCGGGAGAGGCCACACGGTGGGATCCGGGGCAGATGCGAGGAGGCAGGAGCAGGTGGCAGGCCCACGGGACACACTGGGGAGCTTTTAGCAATTGTGTTGTGGGTCCTGGTGACGTCACGCTTCCCTGGACTGGGCACAAGGGCAGGCGAGGCAACAAGAAAGCTATCGATTCTTTCGGGGCTGGCAAGTTTGAGGAGTTACCTAGAGGGACGCTGTTCTCAGAAGCCTCCGCATCTGGGCTTGGAAGGCCCTGAGAAGGCTTGGGTTTGAGAGGGGGCGGGAAACTGTGGAGTGCTGAGAACGCGCGGGCCGGGCCAGCAAACCAGACAGTGGCCTGCGCTCCAGCCGTGTCCATTACGTTTATCAGCCCAGTGATCTCAGGGAATAACGTCTCCCCTCCGTGCCCCGGGCTGCCTTCTGTACAATGGGGAACACAACGCACCTCACCAAGTTCCTGGGAGAAACGAGTGAGAGAATGGTGGAGCGCAGGGCGTGTGCTCAAACATGGTGGCTACTTTTACTAGTAGCACAAGGATGCAGGTCAAAGAGGGGAAGGGTCTTGTCCAAGGTCACACTGGACACGAGAGGCATACACTCTCCTAGGCCCCGCAGGCACGGCTCCAGGAGCCCAGGGGCAGACTGCTCCCTCCTCCCGGGAGAAAGGGAGCCCTCTCTCAGGACAGAATCTCAGGCAACGGGTCGGCTGCGGAGCGAAGGCGGCTAAAGCAAGGGAACAGCGGGAGGAAAGAACACCCGTGGCCTGGCGCCTGCGGCTGCGTGGCTGAGGCCGCCGGGGGGGCAGGAGGGGGAGCAGGAAGGGGGAGCGGACGGAGACCTGGCCCTCCGGAGGGCGGGGTGACAGCAGGAGGGCCCAGCAACTGCGGTGAGTGGCGGCTCCTACGACTACAATCACTCCGGGCAAACACGAGGCATTTGGCACACCAGACTTTTATTTCACAGCACTGATGATAGCTCATTCCTTTCAGAGCCGGCAGCCAAGAAAAAGGAAGCAGTCCTCCCTCGGGGTGGGGCGTGCAGCTCATCTTGGTAAGCGGCCCCCGCCTCGGACCAGTTCATGGGACCCTTTCTGCCAGTCCCTTACCCGGCTGCGCAGGTCTGATATGATGGCTGTGAGGTCGATGTTCTTCCTCTCGTAGCCCTGCAGCTGGTCTTGGCACTCTGCCAGCTTCGCCTCCGTGATCTTGAGGATGTCAGGCAGCTGCTGCAGGTCAGCCAGCTGGGACTGGAACTGCCTCCGAGCCTGCAGCGCGGGAGGAAAAGGCCACGCTGAAAGGGTCCTCCCAGCTGCCGAAGGGGCTGGCCCGGTGGTTGGGAGGTAGGGCGGGGCCGCGCTCAGTCCTCAGAAGAGGATCCCGCAGGATCCGCAGGTCTCCCGCGGGCCCCTGAGGGCACCTGGCTGTCCTCCCGGGAACACGCCCGGACGCCCCTCCTAGTCATCATCAAAACACACTGCCGGGCCCCAGGCTTTGTGCCGAGGGCTCTCGGAACTACTCATCTAATTCATGCAACGGCCTGTAAAGTAGGTCCTGTTTCCCCAAAGAAGGACATTGAAGACCAAAGGCTCATGGACCCAAGGTCGCTCAGCTAGAGCTGGAGATTTAGGTCTAGCCTAACTCCCAGTCCCATGGAAAGGCAATCACAGGCTACAGGCCAGAGGGAAGGGTGAGAGCTGTCTGGCCTTTGTTCCCCCCTTGTAGTAACAAGGAGACTGAGGACTGGAGGGGGGCCGTGACCGGCCCACGGTTATGCAACAAGTCCGTGGCTGAGCCAGGAACCAGCCGTCTCCAAGGTTACTGCTATTAAGATGACTCCCTTCGAGTCTAGACAGCCACGCCACCTCCAGAAGAATAAGGCTCTTTGGGGAACAGGATGGGGGGCACATTGTTTGGATGGCACAAAATAAAGACACCAACTGAACGAAAAAGGCAAAAAGGCAGGGCATGTATGTGGATTTGAATCCACCTGGGTGCTCCAAGGAGGAGAAACTTTTTTTTTAAAGGAAACTGGAGAAAGAGAAAACCAACCAGTGGGGAGGAGGAGATAAAGAAGCACCGGTGAGAGGAGGTGAGAAAGAGAAAGAGAGCGCCCGCAGACAGCAGAGGGGAGCAGCCCGGCAGTAAGAAACTGCTTCACTTTGTTGTCCACGCCGGGGAGGGGGAGGCCCACAAGAGGGACAGACCGACGGACGTGGAACTGGGAAGCAAGGAAGGGGAGCAGTACCGCTTCAATCTCTTTGTTCATCTCATCTTTAAGCATCTTGTTCTCTTTGTCGCAGCGTTCCAGCTGGGCAGCCACTTCGTCAGCCTCCAGTCTGGTCTTCATCACCTAGGGACCAACACAGCATCTGGCCGTCTCAGACAGGGCCACTGTTTGGGTGGAAGATACCTTCCACACCCGGCCCTCCCCAGCAGAGGCCCCGGGGTTTTGCATCTCCCGGCCAGCTGAGAGGTGCTGCCCCGGAGGCGGGGGGGGGGGGGGGGGGGTACCAGGGGCCTACCTGACTCTTATAGTTGTCAATCATCCCTTCGTAATTCTTAACCGATGCCTTCAGCTGCTGGACCTCGAGGTGCGCCTGATTGAGTTTGTCCTCCATCGGAGCAAAGCTGGCCTGGAGGAGGCGGCCCGTGAGTAACTGATACGAAGGTTCCAGAGCGGGTCATCACCCCGCCCTCGGTTCCTCCCCCAAGGGGCCGGCAAAGGGAAGCCGCCGCAGCTGTTCAAACCCACGCCAGTGGTTTCCTCGGAGAGGCACCAGGGCAAGGCTCCTAATGTGACTAACCCAAGTGAATATATATACAAATAAGGGACACGTGTTTTCTTCTTCTCATTTCAAAAGCAACAATAATCAGTAAAGAAAGTGGAGAGAAAACAAAACAAAACAAAAAAACCCAGCCGTGGCTGATTTTGTAACTCAGAAGACTGAGTGCCGGCACCTGCAAACCAAAAGATCATCAGTTTGATACCCAGTCGGGGCACATGCCTGGGTTGGGGGCCAGGTCCCCAGTAGGGGGCGTGTGAGAGGCAACCTCACACTGATGTTTCCCTCTCTTTCTCCTTCCCTTCCCCTCTGTCTAAAAATAAATAAGTAAAATCTTTAAAGAGTAAATAAATAAAATCTTTAAAAAGCAAATAAATAAAATCTTCAAGAAAAAGAAGACCAATGAAAATGAATCAGGATGCACGATACTTTAGTTCACAGCTACATACTAACAGGTGTGCAGCGGTTTTGTTCTTCAGCAAGAATGGGATGATGCCATGCTTACTGCTGTGTCAACAATTATGTTGCCAGCTAATTCTGAGGTCAACAAATGTCCTCCTGCCACCCAAATGCTCACCTTGGCAGGTGGGACAAAATAAACCGTGTTATCTCAATACAATAAAATAACAAGCGTTCATTTATAAGGGACACAGCTTCAAAAAGACCCCCAAACAGCCTGACCTAAAACACGCCTGAAACACTGCTGAAGGAGGCAGGCGAGCCGCAGAAGGACGAATGAGCGGCGTGCGTGTGTTTGCACGCACGTGGGCGCGGGGAGGGGCCAGAAACAACACACATCCACGGTCGGCCGGGACCTTTCACTCCCGCGGCACATTTCTGTGATGGTTTACATGTTTACTGTGAGCAGATGGTACCTCTGTAATCACAGCACCTAGGAAAAAACTCTCCTACACGCTTCACGGAACAGCCACACCGCACCACCACAACACACGGACACGCGCTGTTCGCCGTGGAGGCCGGAGCTCATTGGCACCACGGCACCCGCACCTCGATGCGGGAGACGCCGCCACGCTCCCAGCAGAGCGGCTGACGTGGAAAAGCCCACGGTGCCGAGTGCGGGCGAGGACCCTCGGGGCGACTGTAACTGTCACACGCCCCGGATGGGGGTGTAACTCCCGACAGCCCCTTGACTGAACGGTACCGTCTACCAAAGCCGAGCTCGTGCACACCACCAGATGACCTGGCGTTCCGCCTCCAGGAATAAAGCCGATAAAAGTACAACACACAGGCGCGCCAACAGATGCAACACCGACCTGCGAACCCAAAGGCCCATCAGTTCCATTCCCGGTCAGGGCACGTGCCCAGGTTGCGGGCCAGGGCCCCCGTGGGGGTGTGCGAGAGGCAACCAATCGATGTATCTCTCGCACATCGATGTCTCTCTCCCTCTCCCTCCCTTCCCCTCTCGGAAAGGAAGTAAATAAAATCTTAAAAAAGAAAGAAAAGATGTTTCACAACCCAAACGTCCAACCCCAGCGGAACATGCGACAGCGCAGTCGCGCGGCACAGCACTGAGAACGAGTAAGTGTGCCGCCGCACACCGCGTGGGTAGCTTTCACAAACACGACAGCTAGGCACAGAGCTCGGTAAGAAGCAAACAGCCCTGGCCGTCCATTTCTCCGCCGGCAAGGACGCTGGCTGGCGCTGAGGAGAGCACAACCACCGTGCCCTCTGGCGCTCTGACAGAGCCCGGCTGCACGGCCCTCTGGCCAAGCGTCTGCGGTTTCATGCCGTGGGAGCCGTCCTGTGCCCTGGGGGTCACAGCTTCCCGTGAGGTGGGTGTGGCTGAACCCAGATCTGCAGGCATACGCAGATTTCTGCAGAAATTGGGGTCCCAGAGAAGGTTCTGGGGAGATGGGAAGGCTGCCATCTCAGAGGGCAAAGCGACCTTGGAACATAAAGAATGTCTTTGGGGTGAATTCCATGGAAGTTTGTCTGAACCCGTTTTCCTGAACTGACACTTGAACATTTGGGCTAAGGAATAGTTTCTCTTGATAAATAAACAATTAAGAAAAAAAAAACAACACCCAAAACCACCCCTAGATGTTGCTGCCAGATTAACTGAAAAGCAAGGTCGAACCTGGCTCTGAAATGTCAACCTCTAGCCAGGTGTCTCTCGCCCCCCCGGAGCACTAGGAGGGTATACAGTGAGTGATTAAGAGCTACAGCTCCCATCTCCGACTCAGGTTCAAATCCCAACCCCAAAACTCCCAGGGGCAAAATCCTGGCAAGAAACTTGACCTTTCTCTACGCCTGAGTTTCCTCATTCTACAAAGTAGAGACAATAATCTCAGTATTGGGAGAATTCATTCATGTGAGGGGGCCCAGCAGTGACCTGGGGGAGTCAAGGTTAACCTCCGAGTCAGGTGTGGCACGTGGCACGGCGGAGTGTGTCACGTTACACACTTCACACGCATCCCCAGTCTCACCAGGGCCGCATTTCCTCTCGCTACGGAAACCACGGCAACAAAGGGTGAGAGGTCTTGCCCCGGTCCTGCAGCTGGTAAGGGGCAGGGGGGGACTCGAATCCGGGTCTTTCTGACTCCAGAGCTTCTTAACCGAGCTGCTCCCTCCAGGCCCTCTGAGGACCCTCACGGTCACGGCTGGGGCCCCGCCGTCGGCCCCTCCGCAGTCCCCCTACCCGGCCCGTCCTGGCCCGGCTGTCCCTACAGACCTTCAGCCTCTCGTTCTCCAGCTTGAATGCGGAATACTCGGCGGTCTGCCGGTGCAGTCTCTCCACCAGGCTGTCCCGGTCTTCCCGCATCTTCTCCTCCAAGGTTTGCTGTTGGTTTACGAGATCTGTCACTCGGCTGGAAGGTGACAAAGTGAAAGCAGACGGGGAGAATCAATTACACAGGCCCTGAGGAGCCCAGGTCCTTGTGGGGCAGTGGGGCCGAGGGCTCCGCCCCAGGTGGTCACGTCCCACCTCTGGCCCCCCGCCTGCGCCCCGGCCTCCACCCCGAGAAGCCCACGCGCGGTCCTGCCATCGCTGCTTGCGGCACTCCCACGTACCCCGGCCCTGAGAGCAACCTCTGAGACCTGCCTCTCTCTACAGGCCTTCTCCTCCCAGGAGGCGAAGACACTCCCTGAAGACAAGGACTAGAGACTCGACCTCCTCCCAGCTCCCACAGCGACCCCTGGGTCTTTCAGCCAATCAGGTCTTGCACTGAGGACGGAACTCCACGCTGAGTGGTCAGGGACCCCACGCCCCAGGCATCCCTCTCCCTCAGGGGACACATCACACCGGGGCTCCGAATCGCCCGGACAAGGGCAGGTGTCATGATCGTGATCAGGCAGGGGCAGGTGTCATGATCGCGATCGGCTTGTTCAGCTGCGCGAGCACTCACCCAGCTCAGGCAGGCATTGCCAAGAACGTACACGAAACAGCAGGAAAGGAGCTGTTCCAGCAGCGGGCTGCCCACCTGCCCGGTGCCCCCCGCCCCCGCCCCCAGTCACGTGGCAGGGGAATCCCCAGGCAGGCGCAGAGACCACAGCCTCAGGGCAGCACTGGTGCTCACGGATGCCCGCGTCTACCCTGACTGCAGACCCAGCACGGAACCTCCCCGAGGTGTGTGTTCTCAGCACCCATCGAGTGTGGTTCCGTCTGCACATACTCCCGGGCGATGACCAGGCCCAAGCAGGCACACCACGTTGCTTTACCTGGCGAACTCCTACTCGCCCGTAAAACCCCAGCTCGGCTGCCTTCCTCCTCAGAGCCTCTCTCCCCCGACCCCTCTCATCTGAACCACACAACCTCTCTGTCTCAATTACGTTTCCCCCCGTGAGGCGGAGACCCTTCCGAGAGCCGCACTCGGCACAGGCCGAGCCCACGGCAGGTTCTCGGGGCACGGTCTGCTACACTGACTCGAACTCAGCGAAAGACGTTTCCTCTGGGAAGGCCTGCGTGACCTGGAGACTGAGGCAGTCCCCCGGGACCTGTCCTCGGCCCGTGGAGGGCAGGTCTCCGTCGCCCCAGCCCCTCTCCCTGGGCTCAGTGCTACCTCCGTGAAAGCAGGGGATGCGTGTTTTGAACCGCTGTAACCCTCAAGGCCAGCACAGAGCCTGGCGAATGGCAGCTGCTCAGTGAATGTGTTTAAACGAGCGACCACGGGAGCATGTCTGAGCACGTGCTCGCTGACACTGAGCACGTCTGAACAGTCCCTGCAGAGGACTCAGGGAGGCCACTTTGTCCTCCCCACACCGGCCACACCTCTGACTACAGACTGGGTGGCACACGGCAGAGAGAGCTACAGGGGTTACGGGCCGTCCAGTGCCCCAGGACAGGCACGAGGTGACTGGTGTCCCTGTGCCCGTGTCCTGTGCTGTGCAGACCAGGACCCGGGTCGGACCCAGGAGTTGGAGTCGGGCCCGGCCTCTGTGACGAGAGAAGCCCAGCCCCTCCCTCCACAGAACTGCTGCAGACGGGGGACCCAGGGACTGCGGCTGGAGCCAGGGCTTGGGGTCCAACCAGAAAGCCCACCTCGGGGCTGCCCGCATCGCAGCACAGGGCAGCCCTCGGCCAGGAGACCAGATGGCAGCCGTGTGAGACGTGACTTGCCCTAGGCCGCCAGGCCCCTTCCCCCGGCGCCCCCACCTCCCTCCGCGGCCCGAGCCCCCCTCCTAACACAGACGTACTCGTTCAGGACAATAATTTCCAGCTCGAGGTCCCCCTTGTCTTTCACAACTTGGTTGTAGCGGCTCCTCCATGATTCCAGAGTGGACAAAGCTTCAGCGACATACAGATCCTGGGAACACGGGACCACAGGGCCCGTCAGCCTGGTGTCCGAGCTGAGGCTGCTGGGTCGCCCTGGGAGACCCCTAACCGTCACCCCACAGCCCCTCTGCGAGAGGGCGCCGAGAGCGGCAGTGGGGGGTCGGGGGCTGCTTCTAGATCCCCAGTGATCCCATGCAGCGTCACACACCCCTCCTTAACCGTCACTCCTGCCCACAGTACTGATGTGGAGAAACTGTCCTGCCATCCTCAGGTCATCTCCAGCCAGCCACCGGCCCCAGCATCGCCCCTCCCCCATTTCATCCCGCCACCACCGGCCCCCTCCCCAGCCATGCATCCCACCAGCCCCTTCACCCTCTCCACCGCCGCTTTCCCTCCACGCACCCGCCCAGCCACCTGTATCCGGAGTCTCTACCTCTGCCCACCCAGACCACCTGCATCCAGCCACCCATCTGCCACCCGCCTACCCACCACCCGCCCCACCCCCACCCCGGAGCCTCGGGCACGGCCGCTACCTTGTCGGCAAGTTGCACGTGCAGCTGCTCGGCGTACTCCTCGCTCTTCTCGGCGCGTTCCTTCTGGGCTCGGATGGCCTTCTTCAAGGACTCTTTGTCTCGGTCTCCCTTTTGCTTCAGTTCCTTCAGCTGCTCCATGATGGCCTCCACTTCCGCCTTGTGCTGGTTCCCAGTGCGCTCCAGGTTCTGGGCGCGGGGAGCAGGGGGGGGCGAGGGGGAGGGACAAGAAAGGCCAGGGGCAGGCAAGGCAGAGAGTCGAGGAGCGAGAGGGAGAAAAGGAGGCCAGCGTGGAGAGGGAATGAGGGAGAGGGAGAAAGAATGGGGGGGGGGGGAAGAACAGGTCATAAACTGCGGGGGGGTTGGGGCTCCCCGAACACAGACCAGAGAGGCGGGCCCTTCCCACGCTCTCCACAGCACCCCCCCCGGGTCACCGGGTCACTGAACCCATGGGGTCTTCACAGGAGGACTCTCCCGTTATGTCCCTGTCACTCAGCAGAGCTGTGGCTTCAGAGGGTCCCTGGCTCACAGACACAATTGGCATTTGAGACCGTCCCTCCTCCCCATGGGTCCTTAGGAGAACTGAGGGCCTAAGGGACAAAGGGACGGGCTCAGGGCCATGAAACCCAGCCCACTCGCTGCTGGGAAGGGCGCCCGAGACCTCCGGGTCCATCTCGCCAGTGTCCCAGAGCCTCTCTGAAGCACAAGTGCTTTGGCAGCAGCTGCCCCACAGCCCTCCTGGGCAAAGCCTTACTGAGCGTGCCAGCCTCGGCCAGGCCACCACCCTTGGACGGCAGGCCCCTTCCCCCACCTTGCCCACCCATGGCGCCGGCAGGTACCTTGATCTGCATGCACAGGCGACTGTTCTCTGCCTCTTTGCACCGAAGCTGTGCCTGCAAGTGCCCACGCATGGTCTCCATGGACTTAGAGAGCTCGGATGCTGTCTTGGCTTGAGCCTTTGGAGAGATGGAGGAAATGACAAAGCCAAAGCTGGAACCCAGGCCTCCAACTCCAGAGCATCCTCCACCCGCGGAGCTCTACCGGCCTATAAGGAGAAGCAACCGCCGGGGACGGTACCTTCTCACACTGTATTTCCTGGAGGAGCTCTTCCAACTCCTTGTCCTTATCTTGCAGGAGTAACAGCAGCCGCTGCAGAGAACACACACCTTCGTGAGCTCCCTGGGAGGAGCTAGAAAGCCCAGCCCAGAAAGGAGAGACACTCCTATGAGGGCCTGGCCACAGGCGCCCAAGGTGCCAAACACATTGGCCCATGTCAAAGAGACCCTGGAGGGAAGCACCTAACATCTTAATGAAATGTTAAAGACAATAAACACATATTTATTTTGCAATTTAAAATAAGGTGCTCTGGCTGGTGTGGCTCAGTGAATTGGGTACTGGCCTGCAAACCAATGGGTGGCAGGTTCGATTCCCAGTCAGGGCATGTGCCTGGATTTCAAGCCAGGTCTCCAGTAGAGGGCGCACAAGAGGCAACCACACACTGATGTTTCTCTCCTCTTTCTCCCTTCCTTCCCCTCTAAAAACAAATAATAAAATCTTTGAAAAAATAAAAAATTTTTAAAAATTTAAAGAAAATAAAATAAGGTAACTTCACCCTGGCTAGTGTGGTTCAGTGGATGGAACGCTGGCCTAGGAACCAAAAGGTTGCCAGTTCGATTCCCAACCTGGGTTGCAGGCCAGGTCCCTGGTTCAGGGTGTGCAAGAGGTAATCTCACACAACGATGTAAAATAAAAATAACAAATTAAAAAAATAAAATAAGGTAACGTTAATTGTGGAAAACACTGAAAAAAAACACAAAAATATGCTAAAGAACCCCACAGTCCCCAACCCAGAGACAGTTGCCACATTTGTGATCGAATCTTCCACGGCCCTTGAAACAGCAGCGTCACGCTTCCAGGCACTGGTGGGTCGCAGTGTGACAAGGCCCCCGGGCCGGGGGTGCAGGGTTAGACATCGCCACTGCGACACTGAAGTGCGCACGGAGACGTGCAGGGAGGCACCGAGCGCCGCAGGCCCAACCCTGGGAAGCACGCTGGGCGCTGACGCACCAACGGCGCAAGGGGCCCCGGGGCTAAGGAACCTGCTGGACGGTGTGTCCGGGCCAGCCAGCAGCCCCCAAGTTTCTCTGGCCGTGGACCACTCCTCCCTGTTCTATCTGCACCCACTGACATCTTGAGGAACTTAGGTTCCACAGAGGAGATTTTGGAACATGCTGCCTTGGGAGGCATTCCTAGAACTGGGATCACCGAGTCAAAAGTCTCTGCCTTTAGATGGCTTTTGGTCCACAACACAAATAGGAAACTCAGGCGACAGACGGGGATCTGTAAATCCACCGTCCTCACCACCATCTCTCAGGGGGACGCACAGCTCGGCGGCTCAAGCTCTCCACCGGTCGACTAGACGAGCCCAGTGGAGCACGTAGGACAGGGGACACCAGCCCATTTTCTAGACCGTGAAACCAAGGCCCAGAGGAATGTCTGAGCGGGTGTGCAGCCCTCCTGCCTCCATCCAGCACCTGCGGCTTTCTCGAGGTGACCCAGGGGAGCAGGCGGGGGCGCCCGACGTACCGCTTTCTCGGAGTCTGCCTCTGCCAGCCGTTTCAGAAGGGCCCCCTGCTGCTCCATCATCCTGCCGGAATCCTTCCAGGGAAGGCAAAGGGAGAGCCAAGTCATTAGGCGATAAACCCAGCTGGCTACAGCCTATCGATTCTTCTCTCTTCCAAAATTACACTTCTAGTTGTGCAATAAAAAAAATTACATTCTCATTATAAAATATTTGGCGAACACAGATAAAAGCTAAAGCCCCCCTCAGCCCGATTCTACTGTTATTAGCTTGGGGCCTGTCCCGCCTCTTCTTCCTCCATGCATTTATTTATATGGAGCGGCATGTGGAGAAATAGTATCTTGCCCTGACGGGTGTGGCTCAGTGGACTGAGCACAGGCCTGAGAGCCAAAGGGTCACGGGTTTGATTCCTAGTCAGGGCATGTGCCTGGGTTGCAGGTCAGGTCCCCAGTGGGTGGCACATGAGAGGCAACCACACATTGATGTTTCTCTCCCTCTTTCTCCCTCCCTTCCCCTCTCTCTAAAAATAAGTAAATATCCCTGGCTGGTGTGGCTTAGTGGATTGAGCACGGGTCTGCGAACCAAAGGGTAGGTTCAACTCCCAGTCAGGGCACATGCCTGGGTTGCGGGCCAGGTCCCCAGTAGGGGGGCGCTCGAGAGGCAACCACACATTGATGTTTCTCTTCCTCCCTTCCTCTGTCTCTGAAAATCAATAAAATGTTTAAAAAACAAACAAAAGTAAATAAAATCTTTTTTTAAAAGAAATAGTATCTTTTGGGGGTAGAAAGGGATTCATGTGTAATTTTACCAAAATGTTATCATATTATATTTTTGTGCTGCAACTTAATTTTTTCAAAAATACTTCTACTGAGATATATAAATTCATATACCATATAAGTCACCCGTTTAAACTGTACAATTCAACTGTTTGGGGTACATTTCATGACTAGTTTTTTTAAAATTATGGTAAAATATCCCTAACACACACTTTGCCGTTCTAACTATTAGGTGTAGAATCCTGTGGCCTATAGTACGTTTACAATACTGGGCAACCCTCGCGACCACCTAGTTCCAGCACGTTTTCATCACCCCAGAAGGCGCCCCCGCACCGTGGAGCAAGCAGTCGGCACGCTGCGCCTCCCCCAGCCACCGCTCATCCGCTTCCTGTCTGTAACACCCCGCTGCGCTTCTCAGCTCTCCCCCTAACCCCTGGGCAATAAGGTTCGCCCGGCTTTTGTGACTGCGACAGACACCGCTGGGCGTGTCCGAAGGGCCTCCTCAGGGCTGACAGCGAGAGGGGGCTTTCTGCAGGGCGTTTCGGCCACCACAAATCAGAGAGGTACAGATCACCCACCCGAAAACACTGAGTTGGAAATAAAAGTTATTACAATTTGCCCTGGCTGGCATAGCTCAGTGGATCGAGCGCGGGCTGCGAACCAAAGCATCGCAGGTTCGATTCCCAGTCAGGGTCATGCCTGGGTTGCAGGCCATGGCCCCCAGCAACCACACACTGATGTTTCTCTCTCTCTCTCTCCCTCTCTCTCTCTCCCTCTCTCTCTCCCTCTCTCTCTCCCCCTACTCCCTTCCCTCTCTAAAAATAAATTTAAAAAGTTATTACAATTTTAAGAGAGTAATTTCACTATAACTAGTGAAATTCATAGAAATATGTTCCAGAAACTCTCAAGCCCACCGGGACAGCGCTCATGAGGGCTCAGAGTAACGCTGCTTGTAGTTTTTCTCAGAGTAACAGTACTCGTAATGGCAAACAAGCGAACGGAACTAGGTCTCCATCGACAGAAGAATGGACACGTGAATGGTGGTATTGTCGTGAAATGGGAGAAAGCAGTGGAAATTAATTACTTTTGGCCACAAGGATAAAAAATGGATAAATCTTAGGAGATGGAAGATGGGAGAAAGCAGTGGAAATGAATTACTTAAGGCCACAAGGATAAAAACGGATAAATCTTAGGAGGAGAGGGTATGGGGGGAGATGGAAGAAGGTGGGAGGGGGGATAAGTGGTAATGGAAAAAATACAATTAAAAAAAGAATTTTAAAAATTAAAAAAATAAAATTAAAAAACAACAAAACCAAAAACAGACACATCTCATAAAAATATTGAGCGAAAAAAGCAAACTCAATAGGGTGTATGTGGGATAATGCCACTTACATAAAGTTTGAGTACTTGCTCAACAGCACCAGATGTTGCTTAGGGGTTCACACTCACGTAAGCGATGAAATGTGAGACTCCAGATCAAGGTCCCCTCTGAGGGGAGGGAGGCGAGGAGTCGTCACGAAAGGAGACATAAGAGGGACTGAACTCTGGGGAGGAGGTTTTCTGATACACCGCGTTATATTGCTCATTTTAAATGTTAATTTTTAAAAATAAAAACAAGAGAAGTCGCCAATGTTAGGAGAAGAAAAAAAACACTAAACTAAAAAACGTCATCATTTCATCAGCACAGGACTTTGAGATTCTTGGTATCCCGTTCATCTGAAGAGAAAGACGGCTCGCCGCACTGCCAGTCCTGCCGCAATTATGTGCCGACATAAAATGTGTCTCAGAGGCCACCTTTTAGGAAATGCAGTGACACCATACAAGCCACGCCTGCCAGCCACTAGTCTCCTGGCGAGCGCTGGGCGCTCAGGTCCGGCGGCCTCCCTGTCTCGCTGCACAAGCCCGGGAACAGCTGAACCGCCCGCCGGCCTGACTCCCCGCCGCCCTTCTCCTGACCCTGAAGGTCCCGCCTGTGCCACCAGGGCCGGCTTCCACCTCTACCGGGTGCCGGCACTTTATGTGAATGACTGTGTCGAACCTCCCCGCAGACCCTTCCCCGTCGGGCCCCACAACACTGTTGTCTTCTCCCGGAGGAGGAGACCGAGGTTCAGGGAGGAGGCGCGCACGCTGCCGAGGGGTGGAAGGGAGCCCAGCGCGGTGCTGCGTCCACGCGAGGGCGGGAGCCAGGAGCTCACCTCTTTGGAGTGCTGCTCCCTCAGCAGGTCTCGGAGGGTGCGGTTGGTCTCCTCAAACGTGCTCAGCTTCTGCAAGAGAAGTTCCTTCTGCCTCGTCAGGGTGTTGATGTCCGAGCAGGTCATTTGTTTCTCCTGGAGGACAGCAAGCAGTCACGCACAGGGTGGGGGGGGGGGACAGCAGAGGCAGGCCACGTGGGGGGCTTAAGAGGAGCTGGGGCCAGGGAGCCCAGGCAAGCCCCAGCCGGGCTGTGTACAGGGCCGGGTGTGGGGGGTGAGGGCAGGGTCCCCAGAGGTGGTGGACCCGGAAGGACGGGCAGGATCTGAGCCTGCTGACAGCAATAAGTGGAGAAGGGGGTTGGGGAGCTCGCTGTGGGAGAGTGCAGTCAGGGCAGGCTTCCTGGAGGAAGCCCAGGAGGACAGGCAATACCTGGTGGCTGATACTGCACTTGCAGGAATCGGATGGTTGAGTGGTCCCAGGAGACCCATGATGAGGTCTCCCCTTAGAGGCCCTGGTCACCAGAGGTCATCCTCGAGGGTCAGGCCTCCGGTGTGAGAGCAGAGGGTGGGGCTGAGGAGTTAAATGTGCCCTCCCCCGGCCTGGAGATGTCATAAAGTCAGCCTGATGACTGCGCAAAGCCCCCCCCCCAGCTTGTGACTGCCCCCTCCTCTCGGGGCCCAGTGCCAGCGCTGGGCCAGCCTGCCTGCCACCCACCGTCTTCAGCTTTCCGATGGTGTCCTTCAAGGCCATGACTTGCTTGGCAGCGGCAGCCCCGTCCATCTCAGCCTCTACCAGCTTGGACATGAGGCACTCCTTCTCCTGCTGGAGGTGTTTCTTCTGGAGCCTGGGGCCAGAAAGAATAGGGCTCTCTGAGCCCGCTCAGGCCCCTGGCCGCCTGGAGCTCTGAGGCCCCAAGGCCCTGAGGCCCGCCTCACAATGCCCTGTGAGGCTTATCCCTGGTCAGGGCACAGTGGGGGAGGGGAACGGGCAGGCCCGCTCGCCCAAGCAGCCTTCCAAAAAGACACGTGGGCACCACAGCAGGATTCCACACCAGGTCCCATCACACCACCTCCAGCCCTGCTGGTGTCTCAGCCCCGAGCATGGCCTCTGCCCTGGGCCACGACCTCCTGGCCAGCTTCAGATCAGCTTTCGGGCCCCCCTACCCACTCTCCAGCCAGAGCCAGTCTGCTCACGCCACTCCCTGCTTTGAAAACCCTTCCGTGGCTCCCAGCTGCCGTCCATGCAAACTCCTCCAAGTGGCTGCCATGAACCAGCTCTTGCCAAACTCTGTGGCACCCCTTCCCCTCTGCCCTGCTTTCCACTTCTCAGCCACAGAATCCCCCCAACCTTGGGGCCTTCACCCAAAGTGTTCCCCAGCACCCACCAGCCTGACCATCTACAAGACTCCCCTTAAAGGTTGCTTTTTCCAGAGAGGCTCCCTGACCACCCCCCCAACACACACACACACACGCACAGGCAGCGGGGGTCCCCCCGCCCTCGCACCACGGCTGAGGAGGGCCGACTCACAGGGTGTAGTCCTTCTCCTCCTTGATGCGCTCGATGTTGTGTCTCAGCACGTTGTTCTCGTGCTCGGTCTCGGCCAGCTCCTGGGCCACCTCCTCCAGCTCCTCCTTCCGCTCCTCCAGGAACCTTTTGGCCATCTGGCGCTCGTCCTTCTGCATCTTGACCTGTGTGGGGGTGCACGGGCGGGGGCCACTGAGGGGCAGCCCATCGTCTCCACCCCATCGCCAGGCCCATTGCTCTGGGTCAAGTTCAGGGCACCTCTTCCAAGAGAGAGCTGTGCGAGCACTCGGTGCTTCTGAGTACGACCCTAGTTAACTGTCCCCAAGACCCTGGGCAGGTACTAGTCCTCTCATTTCCTTGCTACTGAGGAAACCAAGCGCAGAGAGAGCCCGAGTGTCTTGCTGGCTGGGGACCGAGCCAAGACACAAGCCCGTCGTCCAGCTGGAGGAGAGGGGACAGTATGGCCCCTGCGCTGTGGGCTACAGCGGAAGTGGGAGCTGTTGCCAAGCAGCCAGCCCCAGGTTCCTAGGAGGGGCTGTGGGCCCCACGTGCGGGCTGGAGGATTAAAGACACAGGCCACTGAGTGGGCAGGACCCGGATGTCACGCCAGCAACGCCAACCTCCTAGTTGGGGCCGTGGTCTTCCAGGTTATTTCTGATCCCACTGCCATATCCCACCTACAGACACAGCCCAGCAACTGAGGACAAACTTCCTTCACCTCCATGGGACTTTGTTTTTCAAGAAATCTTTTGTGTAAAGTGGAAAACAGAGATCCCCGAGTCCCCGTCACATTAATTCCAAAACGGGGATGGTAATACCACCAGGTTCGTCTACTGTTGTAAAAAATGAAAACAGGCCATCCATACAGAGCACCAGGCAAGGTCAGGATTAGGCATGGGCTAGGAGTTCAATGCAGAGGGACCCCAGGTTGCCCCCACTGCCCCTCCAGGGACATCCTAAGTCCTGGGGAGCCTGCTGAGGGGGAGGGAGGCCTGCGGGGCGGCAGCCAAAAGGAAGGCCCCCCAGCGCTGCACCTGGGCAGCCCCTCACGACACTGCCTCAGCCCCCCACACCCTCACCTCAGATTTGAGACAACCAACCGCGTTCATAAGACTGTCAATCTTCTTGTCATAACGGTTCATTTTGCAGTGACCTGAGTTGTCATCTTCGGTAGAGAGGTCACTTAGCCGCATCACCGAGACCAGCTTTTCTGAGGACGGGGGCGTGATCTCCAGGCAGTGAGGTGGATTCTGGTGTGGAGGGAGAACACAGGCGCTCCTGAGGCGCGAGCCCCCACCGCCGGCAGCCGCCCTGCCCCTGCCTGTCCACTGGAGGCAGGAGAACCCGCCCGGGGGCACGAGCCTTCCGGGCCTTCTTGAAGGGGTGTCACCGACCCTTGCTCAAGTGTTTTCAACGATTTTCTAACACAGGAATGAAGTTCAAAATAAACGATATAACAAAAATGGCAAAAAACAGTAATTCCCACGGTGGGAAAAAGTTTGGGGTAAGAGATGTTCTCATATGCCTAGGGCAGAAGTAAAAGATGTCAAAGTCTTTTAAATGACTATGAATGCCTAACAGTAGACAGTTGCAAAGGTAACAAATCTTCTATAAAAGGTACTTTAAGGACAAGTGAAAAAATTTGAACATGTACCAGATAACCTATGTATGATATTTAGATATAAAGATTTTAGGAGTAATCATTGTTATTTTGGTTATGTAGAACATTATTATTAGAAATGCATACTGGATAATTTAATATGGTATGATGTCTGAAAAATATTTCAATATACCAACATACAATTTTTTTTACAAAAAATTCTAAAATGCATGTGCCCCTCAGAAAAGTTCATGCAAAGCTGGATAATACTTTGCTTTTAAGACTTCAGAAAGAGCCCTGGCCAGGCAGCTCAGCTGGTCAGAGTGTCAGCACCACACGTGACGGTCGCGGGTTCAATCCCCAGTCAAGGAGGAACAAGAATCAACCAGTGAACACATGAATAAGTGGAATGACAAATCAACATTTCTCTCTCTCAAATCAATAAATCAAAATTTAAAGAAAAAAGACTTCACGCCCTGGCTAGTTTGGCTCAGTGGAATTGAGTGCTGGCCTGCAAGCCAAAGGCTTGCCAGTTCGATTCCCAGTCAGGGCACATGCCTGGGTTGTGGGCCAGGTCCCCAGTAGGGGGCGCGCAAGTGGCAACCACACACTGATGTTTCTCTCCCTCCCTCTCTCCCCCCCCATCTCTAAGAATAAATAAAATCTTTAAAAATAGATACATTAAAAAAGACTTCAGAGAGATTATTATAATCTGGGGATCCAAGATTTCCCAGGGTTTTTGAGAAATTGAACTTGACTCATTCTATACATTTATTCTGATGTATTAAGTAGTTGTTATTTGTCATCATTTGTACAGTTCCTTTACTCCTCTTGATCCGACATCAGCTGACATTCTCAATTTCCAGGGCAAAATGACCAGGAATAAAAGGAAGTGTTCAATAAGGCTGTAACTGTTACAGCAAACAAGCAGGTCTCTCTCAGGGTACAATTAAAAAAAAAACACAATTGCCTTCGGAATTGATCAAGAACATGAACCAATATTTAAATTCAAGGCAAGGATACAGATACATTGGTTAATACAGATACAAAATAGCATTGGTTAAATATGTAACAGTATAACCATGCACACAATGGAACATAGCCTTAAAAAATAGCGTGCAAAGCAAACACAAGGGAAGTTTTAAAAGAAGGATGTTGTGTGACAATGAAAATATGATCCCACTGTTACAAAAATAAAAAACCAGTCTGTTCATAAGAAAAGATCAGGAAGTCTTGCAAGTGACGTGGGTCTTCTCAGGATGGGAGGGTCACAGCTGTTTTTTAGTTTTTTCCTTAATTTGGATTTTCTTCTTTTTTTTCTTAAAGATTTTATTTATTTATTTTTAGAGAGAGAGGGAGAGAAACATCGATTGGCCGCCTCTCACACGCCCCCTACCAGGGACCTGGCCCAGCACCCAGGCCTGTGCCCTGACCAGGAATCGAACTGGCGACCTTTCCGTTTGCAGGACGATGCCCAACCGGTCACACCAGTGAGGGAAAGATTTTCTAATGTGCCAACAATGACTATGCATAGTTTTTATAAGAAAAAAGTAATTTTTAACATTTAAGAAAAGGATAATGGGAAAACATACACAGCATCATTATAATTAGAATAAAAAAATAAAACAAAAGAAACTACATAGGAAAAAGTGAGAGTAAAAGTACTACAATATTCATTTTGTATTATTCAAAACTAATGAATTATTCTTGGGAGACGCGGCAACAGAAACAGGAGCAGGGGGGATCTAGGGACGCTGGCGCTGTTTCACGCGCTGGGCGATGGCCACACAGGTATTTTCCACGAAGTCATCAAGTAACACATTTCTAGTGCGTCCTTCCTGCACTTCTCAACAAAAAGTTTTTTCAAACTTAATAGGAACCAGATTAGAGGAGGAGAATTATAGATAATTTCTTACCCTTCTGCATTTTCAACTTCCCATAATAGAAATGTCCCTTTAATAACAGAAAAAACGCAGACCTTCCTTCCCCCAAAGCTAATCTTACGTACCAGAAGGGGTCTTTAAACACTGAACTAGCCCTGGCCAGGTGCTCAGGTTATAAGTTCGATCCCTGGTCAGGGCACACATATAGGAACCAACCAGTAAATCCATGGATAAGTGGAATAACAAATCAATGTGTTTTTTTTCTCTCTCTCTGTCCCTTCCACTCTCTCTCTCTAAAAGCAATCAATTAAAAAAATTTAAAGAAACATATTAATGTGCCTTTAAAAAAAATAAAAATCCAACTAGAAACTCCTCCTGCACACAGCGGCCTCTGGGGCCCACCTTCCGCTCCACCAAAACCTCCAGGTCTCCCCCCCCAGGTCTCCTCTCTCTTGTCCGACATGGAAAGGGCCAGGCTATGGTGCCCTGGACACACGGAGGGCCCCTGGGAAGTCGCCAAGGGCCAGCCCGAAGCGCATGAAAGACAGCCACTCTTTGAGAGATGACAAGATGACAAGCCACCTCTCTGGGCCCCTCTGTTTCTGGACTCCGCGGCCCCAGGACCGGAAGGGTCGCCGAGCTTTCCGGAGGAGACCATGATTCCCAGCAGCCCGTGTCAGCAGGCAGTCAGTTCCCATAGCGACATAACTTGGACAAACCCTTCAAAAATTGCCAAGTCTTCTTATTTTTTTTTGAAAGGCATTTTAAGTTTATAAAATATGGTATGCTCGTTATAAAGAAATTCAAGCAGGCCATAAAAAGGTAATAAACCATTAGCGGCTCCCACACTCCAGGGGTAACCACTGCTCAGCACGTCCTGTGTCATCTCCCAGAAAGCGCTGGGTATGCACAAACATGGCCACAGCGCAGGGGTGCACAGACGCCCTCCTCTGTACCGGCTGGGCCGGGCTCCGTCCACCGTGTGACTCGTCACCGTGCACAAATACCACCCCGGTCTCTGTCACGTGGGTATGGCATTCCACTGTATGAATGGATCGTAATTTAACCAGTACCCTCCAGAATGATATTGAGCTTGCTTCCAGTTTTTCTCTACTATAAACAATGCTGCAGCAAACATCTTTATACACAGATCCCTGTACTTTCCATGACTTCTTAAGGACAAATTCCTAAGGGTGAAATCATACCACCCACGTTCCGATGGAGGCCGCCAAGCTGCCCCCAGAACAGCTGAGTCGGTTCCGGGACCCTCTCACGAACTGTCCGAAAAGATTCACTGACACCCCGCAGGCTTGCCAATACGAGATATCTGTCATCTTTTCAGCTTTTTTCCACTCAGTAAACGATAGCTTTTTGTTTTTAAAATGGAGTTGTTTTTCATTTACATTTCACTGACTATTAGTGAGGTCCTCAGAATTAAAAAAAAAAAAAGACACCACGTGAATTCCAGCCTCTCCTGCATTTTACACACACGCTAGTTAGAACACGTTTCATTTACTCCCTAGAACACTCCACACTCCCTTAATCTCTTAGGGAAAAACTGGGAAATCAGGAGGTCAAAACCATGAGCATGATTATAAACTTTAGAGTCATTACTTTTATTTATTTCTAACTTTGAAAGTAATAAGCTATCAGAAAAAGACGGCTCTTTCCAACCATTTTAAAGTGGCCTCAAGTCCTGTATCTGTCCCAATAATGAGGTCTCTGCCTGAAACGTGACCGGAAGGCCGCGTCCCGTCACTGGGACTTCTCACTGCGATCAGCTGGCACGTGAGCAGAGGGCACGCCCGCCACGCTGCAGGTTAACCCCGGGGCCGGCGGGCCGGCACGGGTCTCAGCGAACACGTGCAGCAGGAAGTGCTGCAGGGTGAAGGGGCGGGCAAGACGTGCACAGGTGTGGCTAAAGGAAAGATGGTAGCTCTCTTGGGGTCTTGACAACTAAAGCTGAAGGCAACTGTGCCCCAGGAAATTGTCCCAAAGTGGCTTTGATGGCTTTTGTGGAATGTGCACACGGTCTTAGGGTGACCACCTCAGAAGAGGCGCCTCCTTCCTGGATACGCACTTTCTGGGGTGCATGCGCATTTGGTTACGCTTCGGGTACTGTCACAGTTACATGGGGAGAGACATGCGGCCCCTCACATACAGAGTGGAGAGGTCCGGAGGGCCCTGGCTGGGTGGCTCAGTGGGTTAGAGCATCGTCCCGACACACCAAGGTGGCAGGTGCGATACTCAGTCGGGGCACATAAAAGAATCAACCAACGAACACATAAATAACTGAAATGACAAATCGCTCTCTCTCCCTCTCTCTAAAAATCAATTTTTAAAAAAGTACAGGATCTTCCCTGGCTGGCGTAGCTCAGTGGATTGAGCTCGGGCTGCGAACCAAAGCATCGCAGGTTCGATTCCCAGTCAGGGCACATGCCTGGGTTGCAGGCCATGGCCCCCAGCAACCGCACATCGATATTTCTTTCTCTCTCTTTCTCCCTCCCTTCCCTCTCTAAAAATAAATAAATAAAATATATTTTTTTAAATCTCTCTAAAAAAAAAGTACAGAATGTTGAATGAGACCCTCCCCTCAGCCCTAACTCCAGCTCTGCTACTTCCTCTGTGAGCCTTCACCCCTCCGGGCCTCGGTTTCCTTGTCCGCACACCGGGAGGGCAGGGCCCGCCACGTGGCAGCGCCGTGGGGGACCCGAGAAGACTCACGTACTTCCGGGGCCCGGCAAGGCTCTGAGTAACCGGGACCCACGGGGCTGTCTCTAACAGCTACAGCCGACCCTGAGTCAGCCCGGGCCTGAGGCCCGCTCGACCGGCCCTGAGCAGGCCGAGGAGAAGAAGAGCCTGAACAAGAGTGAGCCTACCTCCCACTTGCATCCCACATGCCGGGTAGATGACTTTCCAGGGGGCATCCAAGGTACCTTGGTTTTCACCCGGACACTCCGCCGCACGTTCACGGTGTCCCCTTTCATTCCGCGCTTATGAGATTTCTGTGGAAAGGCACAAACCCAGGGTCACTTCCCCACACACAGCTGGCGGTGGCGTCACTCCAGTGGCATCCATCTCCAACGCTGCACGAGAGCCTCTCCTGACTACTGCCGCCCTTTCTGCGCGGCAGGCCTGCCTACCGTCTGGCCAGGCACCTGAGACCCGCCAGCGGGCGCCTCTGTCTGCCAAACCTTCGGAGCTGGCGGTGCAAGGAGCCTGAGCTGCAGGGCGGCAGCCGGCTCCGCAGGCTTCACCTCGCCCCACGGGCATGCTCCTACCTGGCTGCTGGCCGCTGACGGTTTCGGGAGTTTTTTTATGTGGACGTGGACAGGGGTGTTCTCATCCACGTGAACATGTAAGGGGGGAGTTGACGAGCGGTCCTTCATGGTTTGCTTCTGGCAGGCCGGGGAAGACAACACAAAAAAGGTTGATCTGCGGATGAGTAAACTGGGCATAAAAAACAGGGCTGGCAGCCTCCGGGGGCCACTGAAAGCCTAGCCACCAAGCAAGCAGGACAGCTACCGACTACCGGCATGCAGGCGGGGACCAAGGCGGCAGTGCCGTGCAGCAGGCTCCTGAGAGATCCCAGCGGGAGACCACCAGAGGGATCCAGGTCCCACCGGGAGAAGGGTCTCTGCAAAAGAGCCCGAACCTCCGTCCCAGCCTGCTGGGATGCGGAGCTCTTCCTCGGACGTAGCGCGGAGCACGGCCGGGAAGCAGGTGCGTCCTTTTACACTGTAATCTGCACTGCACATGCGTGTTAGCAGGGCAAACACACAGCATTAGGGTGCAATATAAAGCAGGCAGCGGGCAGGGAAGGCATGATGAACACAGAGAGCTGGAGGGAATGCCAAGATGAGAAGGTTGTATCGATCGTAAAAAAACATACAAGCAAGGCAAAACCCCAGCTACATACACCGCATTCACCATCAGCCCCTAGCCCCCTCTCCAATCTTCTTCTTCTTTTTGTTATTAAAAAGTTTTGGAATTTGTTTGGAAGGATTAAGACAACCTCCTCACACCTGGCAGCCTTGCCACAAGCAAAAAAAAAAAAATCCCAATCCACCAGCAGGACACGGATGAAGGCCCCGAGCAAAGGGTCAGGCTGCTGTGCTCTCCGGCAGGGGAAGGCGGCTCCTGGAAGCGGGGGCGGCGGCGTGTCTCTGGCAGGGCTTCAGACCGGAGGGCTGCTCCCTGTACGTGCCACCTACCGTCACAGTCACACTGGGTACGCCGCAGGGTGTCCTCAAGACCTTTTTCTGCGTGAGACTTGTTACTCCGTTCTTCCCACACGATGGAAACCTGCACCCAGGCACAAGGACCGGATTATAAGCAGACACTTAGGGCTCTTCTGTTTCTCAGACCTCCCAGGATTACGTACTACGTGTGGTGGGAACACGGTTACAGTGAAGAGAACCAGCCTGGGGTCACTGGGCTCCCCTCACGTGGGCACCAGGCATGCATGGTGTGCCCCGCGGTGGGATGGAAGCAGGGGTGGTGGGCGCTCACAAGGCTGGCCTTTTAACCTGCCATCGCATCATACGGATTGTGACCTTTTGCTGAAAAGCCCAGGTGTCATCCTGTCAGGTGACAAAAAGCAGGCAGCACAGGAGCAGCAGCCAAGGTTCCCATGTGGCCAAGGGTGCAAGCGCCCAGGACGGTGCCTGGAGCAGAGACGGCTCCGGACAAACGCCCAGGGAACGAGTGACAGAAGGGGCCAGGGCAACAAGCTCTGGAGCAAAGTCCCTGCGCCTCGGATTCATAAAATTACAGTCAAATGGTCAACTACCAGGATGAAAAATTAGTGTTTCCCAAAACAGCCCACTTGCTACTCTTTAACCTCTTAATAAACAGGGTGATGCCCTGGCTGGTGCGGCTCAGTGGATTGAGCGCTGGCCTGTGAACCAAAGGGTTGCCGGTTTGATTCTCGGTCAGGGCACATGCCTGGGTTGCGGGCCAGGTCCCCAGTGGGGGGCGCACGAGAAGCAACCACACATTGATGTTTCTCTCCCTCTCTTTCTCCCTCCCTTCCCCTGTCTCTAAAAATAAATGAATGAACGAATGAATGAATGAGTAAAATATTTTAAAAATAAAAATAAAAACACCATACGTAATTCATATTATACATAAACAGCCCCATCACCAGATTTGCAAATGTAGCAAACATTTCATCTCCAAAACTTGGCAGCAGTACACCCAGGAATTCCAGGATGGGAAGCTACCTGAAAAGTTCATTTCATCCATCCCGCTGCCTTCTGACAGCCCCAAAACACTACTTCACCCTCCCCACAAACACCTGGGGCAATAGTGCAACGTAAAAATGCAATACAAAAATCCTTGAGCTTTTTAGCCAGCATTTTGCTGTCCTATAGCACACCCTGATAAACAAGAAAAAGTGCTTACGGAGCCCTCCTGATCCTTCAGCTGAGGAATACTAAATCTGAGCAGGTTTCTTCTCCTCCCCCCCCACCCACCGTCACTTAGAACACTCCTGCTCACTTGGAGCCAGGAGAGCTGGGGAACCTCTCCCCCCAGCGGCCTTCCCCTCAAACCGCTTGGTTTCCAGCAACACCTTGCTAACTGCCACATCCATCCCCTACATCCTCGCCCTTTGTTTACGCCCGGCCTCCTTTCAAAAGGACCTGAGCCTTGTCCTCCACTGAGACGACAACAGTGACCCAATTTGCTACCAGGAACTGGGACAACTGGGACAACTGGGAAGAGGGGGAGAAAGGGAGGGAGGGAGGGGAGCAGAGCTGGGGCCATGTGCACGCATTTTTTTCCCCCTCCTTCCCTTTAAAAATGATTTCCAAGTATTTTGGTGCAGACTTTCAATACACTGAACAGAGAAGCTGAACAGAGAAGCCTCCAGCAAGCAAGCCCGGCCCGGGGGCCCCTGAGCCACCTTTCCCTGCCCTCCAGGGGAGGCGCCCCCCCACTGGCAGTACCTGGGGGAGCCGCCCGAGGATGAGGCAGACATGACTAGGCATCAAAGCCGCAAAGGTGGGCTCTGTTCAGGGGGACCCAGAGGGGCTTGTCAATGAGACTCTCAGGGGCCCGGCATCAAACGTCCTCTCTGAGGGGAGGAGGGTGGAAGCTTTGGGGGTAGCAGGTGGATGAAAACTTGGGAGGCGCTCCTCTCTACTGTCCAAGTCGCACAGCAACTGTCCTGCCAAAGTGGGGGGAGAGAGGAGAGGCTGAGCGACCTGCGGGGCGGGCGGCGGGCGGGTGGGCGCTGGTCAGTGGGCGAGGGGCGCAGCGGGAGCTCCCTTCTCCAGGGAGAACAGGAGGCGGAACTCAGAGGGAGAGGACCACCACGCCCAGGCCCCGAGAGGGAGGTGGGGGGCCACCAAGAGGAAAACCTGAGGTGCTAGCTGACGTGCGTGGAGGGCGGGAGAGAACCGCTAGGCCCCAAGTGGGCCCGAAAGGGCCAAAACCGGCGCAGGGTGCGAGGGTTGTGGGGGCTTGTCCTGGCGGGGCCAGGGCAACTGTCTCCTAGGAGAAGGGGCGTTCCCGGCTGAATCGACTCTCCATGAGGACCAATAGTATTTGAAGGAAGGAAAGCGGAAGCAACCGGGGGGAAAGGGGGCGCTCAGCCACGAGTGGGTGCCCCCGATAGCGGAGGGAAAATCCTCCCGGTTGCAGCAGCGGCTGCTGGGATCTAGTCTCCAGGTTGGAGCGGATTAAACGCCCGGTTGTGCGCGGAGCGGACCTCGGGCGGGTGAACCCGCTCCAGCAGGGTCGGGGCCCCGGAGGCGGCCCCCAGCGGACAGCGCTGCGCACGAAGATCGGGCAAATAACTGACAGGACGAGGCCCCCGGAGAGGGAAGGGCAGACCAGGCGACGCCCACAGGCAGGCAGGAGGGCGGGGGGCCAGTCTCCGTCGGCGGAGAACAGGGACCACTACCCACCGGCGGGGAGCTGGGGACTAGTGTAAGCCCATAGAGAGAGGGGCGAGGCCCCGCCGGAGGGCAGCAGAGGGGCGAGCCGAGCCCCGCCGGTCTCCAGGTGAGGACGGAGGCGGCCGGCCGGCCAGTTAGCGGGAGGAGACGGCCCGCGCCGGTGGGCGGGGCGGGGGTCCAGGTTCTGACGGGAGCGGACTGGCGCACCAGAGGACTGCGGGCCGGGGGCGACCCGGAGAGGGCAGGGGCGGCGGCGAACGGCGAGGGCCACCCCGCCCACGGGGACCGGCCCCGGCGGCGGCCGCGGGGCGCCCCGGAGCGCCCTGGGTCCCGCCCGCCGGCGGCCTCTCACCAGGAGCGACACGGCTGAGCCCAGAAACGCCTTCTTATGAAGTCGTTGAAATCGGCGGCCAGGGTCGTGCCATGGAGACGCCGCGGCGGATGTAGTCCTGCTCCTGCGGCGGCTCCTCCCCGCTTCCGCCTCCTTCTCCGACACACGGTCGGGAGCTCGCCCATTGGCCAGTTCAAACCCCCCGGTGAGCCTCTCGGGTTTCGCCATTTAGGCCCAGCCCCTGGCGTCACAGAGATGCCCCCTCCCGTCCTAAGCTCCGCCCACCCCCGGGCCACGCGGCTCGTCCCCATGGATACGCGCGACGCTACCAGCTAGCCTTGCCCGGGCAGGCCCAAAGGTTCTGGCCCTGCTGCCCTCTCTGTCACTTTTGCCTGCCTTCGGTCCTTCTCGAGTCCCAGAACTTAGAGGGGCGCCACAGCTCTAACCTGCCCCATTTGACAGGTTTCAGGAAACTAGGCACAGAACGAGTTAGTGGCCGGAGCTGCGCCCTGTTTCTGGGAATCCAGCCCTGTCTCTACCCTGCTGTTGGTACGGAGATGGAAACGGCCTCTGCTCACCACTCAGCCTCTCCCCTTCGCCTGTGTATCTGTCCATACAGGAGGAAGGGTGTGATCTCCCCGCGCTCCTCACCGCCATCCTGCACACGGAATGCACCTGTGTGTACAGACCTACTCGAATGAGGCGCGCTCAGAGCCGCCATCTTCTCAACTATGCTTCACTGTCAGCCAATCAAGAAGGAGATGTCACGTGACTCACAGAGGTTCGCTGGATTCCTGGAGATTTGAACTTCCTCTGCCCCTACCTGGCTTCCATTTCCTTGACAGACCCATTTCCTTGACCTTCCCCGCCCCTGTCACCTCAGCCATGCACTGCCAGGCTCACACAACTGGTCCACCTTGAGATTTTAAGTTCCGACCCCCCACTCTCCAAACAGAACCTGCTTCTCTCTTGCTCTCACAGTCTAATGCCTACTATATCCATTTTTTTCAGTGTTAGGGAGCGTTTCACTCCCTTCGGCCCGTTCATCTTCTCCCTGTTGACCATGCGATGGATCCCCAATCCCTGTGACCCAACCATCTGAGACTCTGCAAAGACCAAACCCACAAATTTTTGCCTCTCGCAGCGGTGGCTACTCTTTATTTCATTTTATTTATTAAATACTTCTTATTTATTTGATATTTCTTTTTACTTCTTTTAAGACTTTATTTTTTTATTTTCATACAGAGGGCAAGAGAGGGAGAGAAACATCCATGCACGACAGAAACATAGATCGGTTGCTTCTTGCACGCCCCCGGCTGTGGACCTGGCCCACAACCCAGGCGTGTGCCCCAACCAGGGAATCCACCCACCACGCCACACCAGCCAGGGGTCCGTGTAATTTTGAACTGACCCTTTCCGACCTTCTCAAGGGGGTGAGAGACTTAGAGAAAAAGCAGAAGGGAGTCTTCTGAAGCTTGCCTGAGGGCCAGGCAAAAAGAAACCTCCACATGACCCAGCCTTGTGGACCGGGAAACTTTGAGGGGTTTGGAGCAAAAGCCAATATGCATTTTATTGTCAGCACGCGCCCTGTGCACAGGAGTTCTCTCTGGAATTTGGTGCAAGGATGTGACGAGCGCAATTAATACAGAATAGTTAAAAAATAAAAATAAAAAACAGAACATAGGTTGGGGCAGCGGGACACTCTAACCTGAGGCCTCATTAAAATGACTCAGATTTGTGGAAGGATGAAAAATCGGCCCTGACTGGTGTGGCTCAGTGGGTTAGGTGTTGTCCTGCAAAGCAAAAGTTTGCCGGTTCGACTCCCAATCAGGGCACATGCCTGGGTTAAGGGTTGCATCACCGGTCTGGGTGCATACAGAGGCAACCACTCAATGTTTCTGTCTCACATCAATGTCTGTCCCTTACCAAAAAAAAAAAAGGGAAAAGAAAAATCAGTTGGGTGCTTGATAAGTTATGTGATGTATATTCAAGGGAATACTACAGAACCATTAAAAATAAGACCTCAGGCCCTGGCTGGCGTAGCTCAGTGGATTGAGCGCAGGCTGGGAACCAAAGTGTCCCAGGTTTGATTCCCAGCCAGGGTACATGCCTGGGTTGCAGACCAGAACCCCCAGCAACCCCACATTGATGTTTCTCTCTCTCTCTCTATCTCTTATCTCCCTCCCTTCCCTCTCTAAAAATAAATAAATAAAATCTTTAAAAAAAATAAGACCTCAATCGTTCAGACATGGAAAGATCTCTAAAATCTAGCTCAGAAAAAGAAAAGGCAAGGCTGTTAGCCACAAAATACTGGAAGTTGGCCGTGATGCTATTTCTGCATGAAAAAATCCTGTGCCTGTTCGTATCTGCATGTAAAAAAAAGCTGGAGGTGGGGAAGATTTTCACTTATAAATTGTAAGTTTCTGTCATGTTTAAGCATTTTTGCAAAGGAATATGTTTCCAGTCAGAAAACCAACAGATCAAAGACTTGTTGGAGAAGATAATCATGACATAGTGGTTGGAAAAAACGGTAATAGAATGGGGTGTCTGGTGAAGCCGATGTAGGAGTTTGGGGGTAGGACATGTGCGGATATAAATTCACACAGAAGAAGACTGCAAATTTTGGCAGAAGGTACACGAGTATTTCTTATGCTATTATCTGTTCTTTTTAGCACTTAGAAAAATTTATCGTGAAGTGTATATTCAAAAGATAGCATGTAACGTGTATTTGTTTACAAGGGCCGCCAAGGCACCGCAGACTGAACGAAACAAGAGAAATGCATTCTCACAGGCCCGCGGGTGAAGTCTGAGGTCAGGGTGTGGGCAGGGCCAGCTCCCTCCGAAGTTGTTGGAAGTTCAGGCTACGAGTGCTATTGTCCTCTTTTCATTAAAGATTTTATTTCTTTATTTTTAGAGAGAGGGGAAGGAAGGGAGAGAAACATTGAACATTTGACTCTCACAATCCTGGGGACCTTGCCCAAAATCCAGGTACGTGCCCTGACTGGGAATCGAACCAGTGACCTTTCGGTTCGCAGGCCAGCTCTCAATCTACTGAGCCACACCAGGTAGGGCGCCAGTCATGCTACATTAGGGGCTATTCCGATATGACCTCACCTTAAATGATTACAGGTCCAACGACCCTGTTTCCAAATAAGGTTACATTCTGAGATTCTGGGGGTCAGGACTTCCACATCTGAACTGGGGGAGGACGGACACAATTCAGCCCACAACATAGTGAGGATACTCGGTTTAAAGATGCGCAATAAAACAGACGCTAACAGGCCGCCGCCCCATTTAAGAAACAAAGGAGAAGCCCTGGCTGACGTATCTCAGTGGATTGAGCGCGGGCTGCAAACCAAAGCGTCGCAGATTCGATTCCCAGTCAGGGTACATGCCTGGGTTGCAGGCCATGACCCCTAGCAACCACACATTGATGTTTCTCTCTCTCTCTCTCTTTCTCCCTCCCTTCCCTCTCTAAAAATAAAATAAAATCTTAAAAAAAAAAAAAAAGAAACAAAGGAGACCGACCTGCTTTAAACCAGGAGACCCTAGCTCAAAATGCTGACACTGGCAATTTTCTTTTTCTGCTATTTTTCTGAATTGGGACGATGAACGCAGGTTTCCCTTGTTAGTCAGAAGTCCCCACGGGTGCAGGAGGAGCTGCCTCCCCAGCTCCGGGACCCAGCCCTGGCGCAGCTCGCCCGCCCCTGGGCCCCTGAGCCCCTGGGCCCTCCGGCTCCAGACTCCCCATTGGCCCCAGGGCCTGATTACCGGTTGTTTCTGGCCGGGAGCAGCTCCTCCGGGGACCTGATGAAACTACCTCGCACCGCCCTGGGGAGAAGGAGTCCGTGCTCCAGAGTGAGCCTGGCTTTTTCTTTTGGGTGACGTGAAAGATTTCAGGACCTGGGTGCTGCTGGAAGAGAAAGTTCTCCCGGGCCCTGTGAGGGTGCGGCCCCCTGGACCCTCTGACCAGGCACTCACTGGCCCTGCCTCTGAGGTTGGGTGGGCACGGGAGTGCCCCTTCTCGGCGGTGGTCCTGCCCCACCAGCACCCGCATCACCAGGGAACTCGTTAGAAACGCAAATTCTCGGACCCTACCCCCACCTACCAAGTCAGGAGCCCTGGGGGTGGGCCCAGCCACTGTGTCTTAGTAAGTTCTCCAGGGGGTTCGGGTCCCCTCTAAAGTTTGAGAACCACTGCCCGGAGCATCGAGAGGCATCTTGGGGGGGGGCAACTCTTGTGCCCTTTCATTTCACAGAGGGGAAACGTGACAAATTTTACCGAGAGGACAAGGACCTGGCTCAAGAGACCCAGATCACGAAGTGGCAGTTAAGGTGGAACTGCAAGTTAGGTCGTGGGTTTTCGCAGTCCCCGCTCTTTGCTCTGACTCGGGCAGACCTCCCAGGTCCACCTGATGTCACTGTGCTGTCACCGTCTGGAAGGTCCCCGTGATGCCAGCGACCGTCAATGCAGCACTCCTCTGTGCAGCACCGTGCCTCCCGCATTAGCTCATGGATCCTCGCGATACCCAGTGAGACCTGCCGGAGGGCTGGCTGAAGGTCGGGACACCTGCCCAAGGTCACAGGGCTAGGAAGGGCAGAGACAGAACTCAAACCGGCTTTCTCTGGCCCCAGGGCCCATGCTGTAGATAAAAGACCACACCAGAGACTGCCACCACCCAGGGGTGGGGACTGGGGCCCTTCTCCTGTGTCTACAGTTCGGCCGAGAAACCAGAAGGGAGTCGAAGATCCCCCTGACCAGGCAAAACAGCTGGCAAACAGCTGATGCCGAAAAGCTACCACCATTCACTCATACGACAGCCCCCCGCCCTTTGGTTTGCACACAGCCGTATCAACCTGGGCGGGGGACAGGGCAGAGTGGAAGCAGTCCACCACTCATGACTGACTGAGTGCCCACTCTCTCTGTCACCCCTGCCACCTGCAAGCAGCAGGTGTGCCTCAGGACAAGGTTTCCCGACCTTCACGGCGGGGCACTCACGGAAAACCAAAATATTTGCACAGCCTCTGGGTGGTCGGAGGGCGCTGTGGGGGGTGTGGAAGTCTTGATGAAAGTTTTATACCATGTTATTCATAATATACGGATTAGAAACTGTAGTATAAAGCATTAGGGGAGTTGGTGCAGCTCAGTCTGGTATAAAACTTCCAAATAAAACATGACACTGGATAAAAGAGAAGACAGCACAAAAGACCACACGCTATGTGATTCCCTCCCTGTGGCAGTTTAGAAAAGGCAAAGCCATAGGGACAGAAAACAGACCAGTGGTTTCCAGGGCTGGAGGGGGCGGAGGGAGCTGAGGGCAGAGCAGCGGTGTAGGGGAGCTGGGGGGGAGAGACGTTATATAATAATTATACAGCTCGCAGGTTCCCTGGCTGCAGGTTGTGCCAGTGGCGGTGGCAACACGACTGTTTACGTTGTCAAAGATCATCACAGCAAACGTTACTTTGTAGAGTTAGCCATGGTTCCCAAACCTGTCAGCTCCTCGGAATGACCGGGGATGGCCTGGTTCGAACACAGTCAGGCTTGACCCACGACCCACTGAATCAGCACCTCGCAGTGGGAGACAGGAGGGGCCGGAATCGGCGTTTTAACAAGCTCCCCAGGCAACCGGTGGTGGAGTGTGCAGCTTGGGGCCCAGACTTCTGGGGCAGGACGGGTTTCTGAGCTTCCGGCTCCAGCCCAGACTTGAACCCTGTGTTCCAGACTCGAGAATCCACCCCCTGCCTGACACCCGTGCCTGGGTGTCAACTGCAGCACGTGGAGAAGTGACCTCCTAACCTGCCCCCAAACCAGCCTCACCCATCGTCTTCCCCATTCTCCCAGGAATTCTGCCGAAAACGTTGGCATTGTCCTCAATTTCTCTCCTCTTTCTCCCTCTCTCTCTCTCTTCGTTGTTGTTTGGTTATTTCACAATTATAAACTTAACTCTTCGGTCCAAGGTCATGGACTTGGACAAAGGCAGCACGGAACCCAAACAGCTGCAGCGAGAAAAGGAGGACAGTGGGGTGCTGTGAGCGGCAGGTGTGGGGGCGCCCTCCTGGGCCCCGTTCTGGCGGTCGAGATACAGCACAAGCCAGCGGCAGCGCTGTCCACACACAGCCAGCAGCAGCTACCGGCCTTGTGGTTCCCGGCCCTGAGGCGCTGCACAGCTCCCGCAGGGCTCATGGCCTTTTCACCTGCCCGGAGGCCACGCACTTGCCATCCGCCGCTCGGGCTTGGCAGCACCGAGGAGAAACTGGAACCGTCTGTGTTGGTCCAGCTTTTGCCAGACACCAGGCGCCAGCACCCATGTGCTTCAGGGTGAAATTCTCGTCATCTCTCTTGCGGCAGGTGGACTCCCCCCGCCAGTGCCACGGCGGTGTGTGAAGTCACCGCCCTGGCACGTACGTCCCAGAAGAATTCCGTGAAAGCAGGGGTCGTCATGGCCAAGTTATTTCTCACCAGGGCTCAGGGCGTGAAAGGTCCTGCTGTCTTTGGAAGTCGGTCTGCAAGGAGCTTGGAGGGCCGGCCAGCACGTCCCAGAACGCGGCAGTGGGGCTGAGTCTGGTTGGGGCAGCACCCGGGGCGGCGCCCAGGGGGGTGGCTTCGGTGTCTGTAAAGCCTCCTCCTCTCTTGAAATTCGGGGGGGCTTTGCCTCATCACCCCCACTGTCGACAACTTGGTTGTTGAGTCACTGCCATCGTGTCTCCCCTGGATTATTTTAATGGGTTCTAACTGGCATCCCCGTTTCTACCCTGGACTGCCCCACAGTTCACTGTTGGCACAGCAGCCAGAACAAACATGGAAGTGTAAGTCATTTCTCTGCCACAAACCCTCATGGGGGCCTCCTTCTCTCATAGTAAAAGCTAAAGTGGCCTCCCAGTCCTCTCTGCTGCGGCCCTTGCTCACTCTGTTCCAGCCACACTGGCCCTCCGGCTCTCGTTTGAACCCGCTAGTCCTGCTCCTGCCTCAGGACCTTTGCACATACTGCTCCCTCGGCCTGGACTGGTCTTCCCTCGGGTTTCCCCATAGCTTCCCCGTCACCTCCTTCAGGTCTTTGTTCGGGTGTTAGCTGCTCAGGTTGTACTCGATGTCTCCGCCCTTGTTTTCCTCCAGGGCGCTCATCCTCTCGTTTTCACTTGCTTTTTTCTCTGGCTCCCTCACCAGAATGTCAGCTCCATGAAGTCAGGGACTTTTTTTAATCTTTTTTTTTGGTTTGTTTTACTTACTGCTGTATCTCTGGTACCTAAACCTAGCCCATAGGAGGTGCTCGTCTAAAGAACGAAGGGGGAGCCCTGGCTGCTGTAGCTCAGTGGATTGAGTTCGGGCTGCAAACCAAAGTGTCACAAGTTCGATTCCCAGTCAGGGTACATGCCTGGGTTGCAGGCCACGACCCCCAGCAACCACACATTGATGTTTCTCTCTCTCTCTCTTTCTCCCCTGCCCTCTCTAAAAATAAATAAATAAAATCTTTTTAAAAATGCCCTTAAAAAAAAGAATGAAGGGGGGTACCCCAAACCTGGAGGGAAGTGACTTGTTCAAGGTCATGGCCACCCAGAATCAGTGGCTTTCACTCTTAGAACAAACAAATCATCACCCCCCCAGTTCTGGCCCAACGCCCTTCTCACAGCAACGCCGGCTTCCAGAGCCAGAGCCCGGCCAGCCGGACCTCATCCCCACGACAAAGCGAAGGAGGGCGCGGCCTCTGCGGGTACCTGTCCGGCTCTGCCAGGACCCAGTGCTTACAAGACCACATCAAGGGGCTGCCAAGGACTCCTCTGCGGAGGGAACCACAGAGCCGCCTGATCACAGTCCTGTGCCTGATCACAGTCCTGTGCCGGTGGAGGCCCAGGCAGCCATCTCCCCACCCCTCCAGCTGCCCAGGTGCAAGCACTGGAGGCAGTTGCTAGGCCCAGATGCTCGACTCCAAGGGGTCCGGGGTGGGGTGGTGGAGCAAGGCCTGCAGGTCCCGAGCAGAAGAGCAGAAGCATGCAGAGCTGCGGGGGCTAACTCACAGCACAGGGTCAGATTTCAGAAGCCCCAGGCTCCCTTCCCGATATCTGTCCCATACCAGCGACAAGGTCCAGGCTTTGCTGCCTAGCGCCCTCTGGTGGCTGCACTGGTTCGGGCCACAGGGGAGCCCTGGATCTTCCCCCAGAGACTTCCACCAGAGGGGTTCCAGCCCCACAGTGAAGATCTGAAGGCAGGAGGCATCAGAAACCCTGGGTCTGTGACCATGGCGGTCCCAATGGGTGTGCATCCCCTGTGGACCGGGCTTCTCTTCCCACCTGCACTGCACCAACCAGCAGGCAAAGAAGCCAGGTGGGCCCACCTCTGCCTCCAGGCTGCCCTCCTCCCCTCTGTCTCTCCACCTAACTGCTCACCCATAGGTCCCAGGCCCTGTAACAAGCAAAGAGGCTCAGCCATGAGTTAAAAAATATAAAGTGCAAACACCAGCTGGATTTTATTGAGGACCTACTGGGCGCTCGGTCCTCCGCCCACCTCCTTGTGTTTCCCGCTGGCCAGGGAAGGCGTGGGCCCTGGCAGGGGAGACCCGGGCTTTGAGCCGGGGGTCGGGGGGTGGGCTGAGGTGGAGGTAGAAGGGGGTGGAGGGGCCCCAGCAGCTGGGTCCTCAGGGAGGGCAGGGCCCAGCCTGAGCCTCCCTCCTTCCCCCGTGCCGGGCTGTGAGGTGGGCGGGCCGGCCGGGGAGAAGGCCAGCCAGCCTTGGGCTTCCACGAGGAGATGGAGGAAGGGGACGCATCTCTGGTTTCTACCACCAAGAGGTGGCACCAGAGCGCACAGTGGCCATGCCTGAGGCGGCAGCCAGGTCTCCCATGGCTCTGGGGTTCCTGGTGGCGTCTCCTGCCACCAACCGTCAGCTCTGCTCCCTGGACAGCTCCGGCCTCCTCCCCCTAGGTTCTCCTCTGGAGTCACCGCCTGGACCTGGTGGGACAGGGGAGGCAAGAGGAGAGAAGACCACTGGAACTGGACGGTGAGAGGCACAGACGGAGAGTCAGAGGGGGACACCAGCAGATACAGAGAAACACAGAGAGACAGAGACAGACCGAGAGAGCTAGAGGCAGAGAGAGAACCGCAGAGACAGCCGAAAACACAAAACAGACAGAGACGGGGTCAGGGAGGGGGACGGGGAGAGGAGGAAAGAGAGGAGACAGACCCGGCTAAGAAGCCGAAAACAGACCCGGGCAGACACGGACGCAGAGCTGGCCGTGAAAGCAGAGAGAAACGCCCCCCCACCCCCCCGCAGGCCCACAGGGGCGGGGCCTCTTCCGAGCCCCGACCTCACCTAGAGCTCGTCCCTGGGGTGGGGACGCAGGCCGTGCCCACTGCTGCTGGCCAGGTCCAGGCGGGGGTCTCGAAGGGTCTTGTGAGAGCCGCTCCAGCTGATGAGGCGGCCACTGTCGTCGTCCCAGGGTGAGGAGGTCTCCGTGTCACTGAGCCACTCGGCATCCCCCGCGAAGTGAGTGGGCTCGGCCAGCAGGGGCCGGGCAGAGAAGGCCCGCAGGTCCCGAGGCCAAAAGTGCGCTTTGTACTGCTCGCTGTGGGGTAGGGGGGGAGGCTTAGGGGGCTGAGGTGAGCCCCCCTCCCCGACCCAGACCTCACTCTGGCCTGGAGCCAGGCCCCTCTTTGGTCACAGCCCCTCACTGCCTTCCCCGTCCAGACCTCACAGCAAACATGACGCATAGTTTCTCTCTCTCTCTCTCTCACTCTTTCTCTTTCCATTGCTTTGAGAGAGAAAGGGAGACATCAATGTGGGAGGGAAATATTAATTCGTTGCCATTTCGTTCTCGCCCTGACTGGGGATCAAACCCATGACCTTTCAGACTATGGGACGGTGGTCCAACTTCCAGCTGGGCCATGCCGGCCAGGGGAAGGCATGGTTTCTGCCCTGGCTGGTGTGGCTCAGTGGACTGAGAGCCGGTCTGCAAGTCAAGGGATCGTCGGTTCGATTCCCAGTCAGGGCACACGCCTGGGTTGTGGGGACAGGTCCCCCGTTGGGGGCATACAAGAGGCAACCACACGTTGATGTTTCTCTCCCTCCCTTCTCCTCTCTAAAAATAAATAAATAAAGTCTTAAGAAAAGAAAGGCATGGTTTCTCTTAACCCCACTTTCCAGATGAGGAACCTGATGTCCACAACAGGGAAGTACCTTAATAAAAACCACATGGCCAGCAGAGAATTCAAGAGAGAATTCACACCTAGGTTGTCCAGAGTCCAGGGCGAGGCTGGACTGCTCAACTACTCCTTGATGACCCGGAAGAAGTTCTTAGCCTGGCCAGCCTCAGCCTCCCCGCCTGCCCAGCCGGGGGCACGCTACCTGCTGAGGCGGGCCTGCCCTGCCCCCACCGGAGACTCACTTGGGGTGCTGGTCAAACATGATAGGCAGGAACTCGTCCACAGGCAGCATCCGGTGCAGGGGCCGGGAGGCCAGCAGCTTGCGGGCACCAGCCAGGCTCAGGACGTAGGCCAGGGTCCAGTAGGAGTACCCGGCCACCACCAGGCCCGGCAGCCCCGGCACGGCCACCTCCTTCTCGGGGTTCACCTGCTTCCGGCCGAGGTAGCTGTAGGTTATGTCAAGGGTCCCAGGAGTCACTACAGGTCCTGGTGCGTCCCAGCACCCCCTCCCCCCGCCCCGTCCTCCAGGACCAGCGTGGGGGAAGGCAGGCCCCACGCAGGAGGACGCAGCCCCCAGAGGCCCGCCCCTCTCCCTCACCCCCGGGGAGGGGGGAGGCGGGCTGCCTACATCAGGTCCCACGGAAGTTTCTGGGCCTCCACCTCCTCCATCAGCCTCTCCAAACGCCCCTTGAAGTTGCTCTGAAATCGCACGTCGTCCTCGAACACCATGACCTGGGCCAGGCCCCTGGTGACCACCTGTGGTAGAAGGTGGGGTGGGGGGGCGGTTCTTTAGATTCGGGCCGTCCCCTTCCACCTGGCTAACGCAGACGCTCTCCCTGGCCTCCGTGATGTGCAACAGGCTCAGTCCTGGCCACACCCCTCAGCTGCTTCGGGGCCCGCTGGGGCTCCCACCGCCTGGGGGGGCACTGAAACCCCAACGCCTCGCTCGCTCTGGCGTTCAAGGCCCCCCATGTTAGACTCAAGACAGCGGTCAGAACCCATGCCACACTCAGCGAGTGCTACTGCATCCCAGGCGCAGAGCCACTGCCCGTCTCCAGGGACCCTCGGGGGGCAGCACACACGACGGCCGGTACTGCAGTCAGGAGACAGAGACTTGGGGAGGAGGGCCCGCTCGCCCAAGGACACACGGACGGGAAGTGGCGGAGCCAGGATCTGAACCTGCACCTGCTGGACGCCAGGGCCCGGGTCCTTACTTCCGCCTCCTGAGCTTTCCTAAAGGAAGCCGGGCTGGGAGGGGTGTGGGAGACCCCAGCCCCCAACAACCCGAAGAAAAAGCACTTTCTGCAGCTTTTGCAAATGTGCAAAGAACAGGAAGTCGGCTCAGTGAACGGTGCCCTGCACATCACCCACCAGCCGGTTCGGAGACCGTGGAAAACGAAGGGACTAAAGCTCAGACACGTGTGGTTTCTCCACAGCAGAAAAAAGCAAGGAGCACGGCTGTGCGCCGCCTCCTGCAGGGAGCGGCATCCGGGGGCTGGGGGTCCCAGCGGCGGCCTCTCAGCGCTGCCCACGCCCCAGCCCTGGCCGAAGGCGCGCCCAGGCTGTTCTCCTTCCCAGCCCCGAACAGCCAACTCCTCCCTGCCTCGGGGCCTTGGCTCCTACTGTTTTCTTCTGCTGAGGAGGCGCCTCTCGTGGCCTGGCCACGGCGAGGCCCATGCTGACCCCGTGCCGGGCCAGAAGTCCAGGCCAGTCCGCACTCTGGAGCGGCCCGTGCCCCGCCCTTCCGTGGCAAGTGGGTCCTTTCCTGATTTCCACGGTCCCTCGGGTCCCCGAGCCCCAGGAGGGCCAGGGCTACATTTTTCTTGTTCACCTCTCATCTCTGAGAGGATACCTCCTAGCACACAGTAGGTGCTCAGCAGAGACCATGGAAGGACTGAGACGGAGGGCTGGACACACAGGAGGTTTAAAGCCGCTGGTCATCTTTGTTGATGTATCATTCACCCGCGGTTCGCCGCAGGGGCCGAGGGGCGGGTCCTCACCTCCTCCCAGATGGAGTGGTGGCTCAGGAAGCAGCCCACCTCGCCCTTGGTCAGCGTGCGGCCCGAGTAGGGGTCCCGGTAGCCAGGGAGCAATTCCACACCGAGGCTCCTCATGACACTGCTGTTGAGGGTCCTGAGGGAGACAGGTGGGAAGGGGTGAGGGGTGGCCAGTAGGGACCCACCCGGGGGCGCCTGGCCGGTGCGTGTGGGGTCGGCCACACTGGCGCCTGGTTGGAAGGAGGTTTCAGCCTCGTTACTGCTTCGTGTGGCCTGAAGCCATCAGAGTGACTGGGTCAGGGAGACCGTAGCCCCCTCGGGCAGGGGGGCCCCCAGGGGAGGGGGTGGCAGCCTCGGGGGGAGGCACCCCAGGATGCACACGGGGAACGTGGCAGAGGCCCCAAGCAGAGGGTGGGAGTCCTGTGGGCGGAAGGGCTGGGGTGTGTGCAGCAAACAGCAGCGCGCTCGTGGGGCTGAGTAACCCCGGGTTCCCCTGGGGCACAGGACCGGTCAGCGCCACCCCACCCATCAGGGACCTAAGTCCAGGTTGGAGAAGAATGACCCTGATCATTATCACGCAGACACCTAGGCTTGCAACACTTCCCGAGTCGGGCCCCAACCCCTCACAACCCCCTGAGAGGAAGACGCTGCGGTTGGCCATACACCCGGCAGGGCTGGGAGATGGGGGCGGCTTGTCGAACCCGCACAGCTGCCCAGTGGCAGGGCTGGAGCCCAGGCTCAGCGGCCCCAGCTCCCGGGCCTTAACCGCCGCACTCTCCCCGCTCCGGTGGGCCGAGGACGGGCGTCCCGTCCTGGTTCTGTCTGCTCTGGGGCGCCCTGGGACACCATTTCTCAGGCCCTGTTTGAATACCTCCCGGGACAGGGAACTCACTCAACTCATTCATCTGCTCTCCCCACGCCCCGGGAGCTCCCGTGGACCCCTGGGGCCTCACCGGCCATCCACGGCGTCCACCACGCGCCCAGAGATCTCCATCTCCCAGAGCGAGCTCAGCATGCGCTCCCGGCGGTCGGGCCTGCGGGCCAGGCTGATGACAAAGATCTGCAGGAGGCAGGGGAGGTGGGAGTGGGGCTCGGGTACAGGGGAGGCGAGGACCCACGGGGAGAGCCCACCCACCTCCCGACCCCAGTCCTGCCGGCGGAGGGAACTTACCTCATCAAACCCCATCTTGGTGGGACTCTTTGGGGGCCGGGACACGTGAGCCGACGCCCGCATCGGGGGGCCGTCCACTGCGGAGGAAAGCACCCCCAATCGTGAGTCCCTACGGCTCTCACCAGCAGTGACCCTGGAGTCCTAGCTCCCCTGCCCCCACCCCTGCTCCCTCGGCAGAACGCCCAGCTGCCAGGGCCCTTGGAGACCACAGACCCCACCACACGGATGGGAGGCTGAGGCCCAGCATGGCCTGGGGCCCTGGAGAAGGAGCAATAGCTGCAGGTGGGCCCCCGGGCCCCCAGTCCTCACCCAGCGCCTCCAGGACCAGGTGGATGAAGTTGACCCTCTCGTCCGCCAGGTCCTGGTGGGATTTCACCGGCACGTTCATGTACCCGTAGCGCTGCTCGTTGCACACGTGCACCGAGACCCCTGCAGAGACAGGCACGGTGAGGGCCGGCGGAGCGGGGAGGGCTCTCGGACCCAGCTGAGAGGCCCCGGGCCGGTCCTGCCAGCGTCCCAGTGCGAGTCCCCTCTGGGACTCGGTGTCCCTGCCTGTGGGACCGGAGAAAGGGCTTGAATCAAATAATATAAATATAAATATAAATAGGGAGCTTTCTGCTGAGGTGGGTTGCTCATTTAACAGAGGTTCCTAGAGCACCTGCTGGGTGCCAAGACAGACTGAGTCCCCACCCTTGGGGGCCAGGGTGACGCAGGAGCAGGCAAACTCCCTGAGACTCCAGCCAGTGACTCCGGCCACGGAGGCCGCCCGGTGGGGCCATCGTCTCACACCCCAGCCTCCGCCCACCGCTGCCCAGGTCCGGCCCTGAGCCTCACACTTAACCCCACACCCTCCCTCGCCCTCCATGTCGTCCTCCCCGGCAGACTTGTATTTCTCCATGACTCGCCGCCTTTACTGCAATCATTGATTTACTCTTCATCTTCTGTGGACCGTGAGCTCCTCGGAGGCAGGCGCGCGGCGTCTGCGTACCAGTTAACTGCACGCCCAGCGTGGAGCAGAGCCTAGCCTGGAGCGGGGGGGGGGGGGGGGGGCTCCATGGGTCGCTGGGGGTGGACGGGAGCGAGGCCACCATCCACTGAATTCCTCCAGCCGCCGGTGAGCTCACTGGGGCTCACACTCCACGCAGCGGGAGCAACGAGAAGGGCTTTTGCTGCTTCTTCCCACGCTTTCTCCACGTATTGGTGTCATTCACTTTTTGCACGTGGTTCTTCCCCTCCTGCACACCTGCACCGCAGACACCGCCAACACCCCGTGCACAGAACAGCTGATGGCGATGCTCTGCTCTCCGGCCACCCCTCACACCCTGCCTGCTCAGGTGCAGCACCTCTGGGTGAAGCTGGCTCTTCTCATTGACCCTGACTGCCAGCAGAGACATTCAGGTCCTGCCCCACCCCCCTGCCCCCCTACCTCCTCCTCAGTCAATGCCCCAAATGACACTCTGCGGGACCGTCTACAGAACCGAACCCCAACACTTGTGTCTGCCTCCGTCTCGTCTACGGCTCTTCCTTGGACCTGGATTCATCTCCTCCAAACCCAGACGTTGTCAGGTAACTTCTACCTTAAAACGACCAACAACGAGCTTTTCAGGGTTCAGGTCCTGTCCCGGGACCCTCCCTCCGACAGCTGCCCGGAGCTCCCAGGCTACAGCCCAGATGCCTGCCGACCAGGCCCGCACCCGGGGGCACGGTTTGCCCATCCCGCCTTGGCCTGCATTGGCCCCCACCCCTTTCTGTACTCAGCCACTTGTCTTCTTGTGTCCCCTGCCCCCTCAGGTCCTTTTTGTTTTAAATAGGAGAAGGGAGGGAGAAAGGGAGGGAGAAAGAGAAGGAGAGAGACATCGATTGGTTGTCTCTTGTATCAGCTCTGACTGGGGTCTGAACCCACAACCCGGGCATGTGCCCGGACCGGGAATCAAACTGGCGACCCTGCACTTTGCAGGACAATGCTCAAGCAACTGAGCCACGCTGGTCAGGGCTTAAAATTGATTTGAGAGAGAGAGGAAGGGAGAGAGAGAGAAACATCAATTTGTTGTTCCACTTCCTTATGTATTTGTTCATCGAGTCTTCTATGTGCCCTGACTGGGGATCGAACCCGCAGCTGGAACATGTTAGGACAACGCTGTCACCAACAGAGCCACCAGGCTGGGGCAATCCCGCCCATACTGTAGATCTCAGCCCCAAAGTCCACATCCTCCAGGAAGCCTTCCCAGATTAGACCAGCTCTAGTCTAGCCCCCGGAGCACCCACAACCAAGATGCTGTCCTTCCTGTCACAGCTGTGACTGGACTTTGATCTGTGTGCCCCCGGGAATGATGGGAACGGAGGCTCCGGGAGGGCAGGGGCTGCCTGCTCCTACTCACCACCCTCTCCCCAGCCTCTGGCACACGGTACGCACACCACAAATATTTGCCTAGCGGAGGAATCCACAAAAGTGCCACAAGGCGGACAGCCAGAAGCAGGATCAAACCCACTGGAGCAGCGGGCTCAAGAAAGGCTCCACGGGACCCAAAGGACAAACATGAGTTAACGAGATGAACTGTGGAGTGGGGAAGGGCATGCGAAGCAGAGGGAACAGCACGTGCGAAGGCCCAGAGGCTTCCGGGGAATGATCGGGGAGAGCTGTCCTCACCAGCGGCCTGGCAGGAGTAGGCAAAGACGATGATGTCATCAAAGGGCCAGGTGTAGCTGGGGTGAGGGGGGTAGAAGGCGAGCTGGGCCGCCCCCTCCGCCCGCAGGGACACCAGGAAGGTGGAGTGGACCATGGGGACCCGGAAGCAGCCCCGGCGCTGGCGGTTCTTGGTAGGGAAGTACTCGGCCGTGCGGCGGTAGTAACCCTGGGGAAGGGGGTGCTCTGGGTGGTGAGGGGCGGTGAGGGGCGCCCTCCATCGCAAGAGCCCTGCTCCCTGCCACAGCACGCAGACCCCGAGGCCTCCAGGCCCTCTGCTCTCCGGGTCCCTCCTCCCACAACCCCAAGCTTCCTGGGGCCCCCTCCCTCCCCGGCCTCACCTGCGGCGTGATCCCGCACCAGAAGTTGGAGTAGTAGGTCTGCGAGTCCAGCATCGGGGCCGCCACAGGCAGCCCCCGCTCCATCAGAAGCCGCAGCGTCTGGTTGTTGGTCAGGATGTTGTCTGTGTCTGCGAACTTGGAGGAGGGGCAGGTCACGGACCCCAGCCTTGCCTGGGCCGCAGCGCCCCGGGGAGTCACGCGTGAGCGGGATCCCTCCAGATTGCCAGAGACCCACTGGGGTGGCTCCCAGAAGCCAGTGGGGTCCCCTGGGAGCGGGCTAACACACAAACCAGGGGAGCTGCCTCCGGACCAAGGATCGAGTCTGGGGTGCTGGCTCAGCAGCGGGTCCAGAGAGGGGACCTGAGCTGCTGACCTAAGACCTTCCTCTGAGAAGTGACTCGGGGAGCGGATCCGCAGGCCTCTGCTGGGCCCCGGGTCGGGGACCCAGGCCCGGTGTGCCCCGGGGTCTCTGTCCCAGGGATCCCGGCTGAGTCTCTAGTCTGAGTTCCAGCCCTGAGAGAGCAAAGCTCAACATCCGGCCTGCTTTCTGGTGCAGGGTGCGAGCCGCAGGGGAGGTGCCGCACCACCATCTCTGCCAGGGCCCGGGCCCAGCCCAAGTGGGCAGCCCCGTCGCAGGGTCGCAGGGTCACAGGGTCGCAGGGTCACAGGCGAGGCTTTCTTACCAGGATGTAGTCGGCCCCCAAGCCCCTGGCGAAGGCCAAGGCTTCCTGCTTCAGCTCCATCAGGAACTGGTGCCTTTCTCTGGTCCAGTGCTTGGGGCCCTCTTCGTCCGGGTAGGGCCTGCGGGGTACAGAGGGGAGGTGTTTCCCCGGGGCCGGCGCCTCCCCCTCTCTGCAGGACAGTGGGCAGCAGCCTGGCCTGGACGCTGCCCCTGCTCCTCTCTGGGTCGCAGCCGGTGCCCGTCTCCCCCCAGCCCCCCCCCCCAGATCCACACCTGGGCTCCCCCTCGGGCCTCCAGAACACGGCCGCATAGTCACTGCCCACGGCGGCCAGCCACTCCTGCAGCATCTCTGTGGTGTTGTCCACGTTGTGGTCCGTGGCACACCTGGGGACACAGAAGGGAGGAGGGTGCGGACGCAGAAGGACCGAACCCCGAGGCAGCCCCGGCCTGCGGAGCGCCGCCACCCTCGAGGCTGGCCGGCTCTCCGGGGGGCAGGGGCGACAGGTGCGTCACAGAGGAGGGTCTGAGAGTGGGCAGCCGAGTCCCCGTCACAGACAGGTGTGCGACCCACTGTGCGGCCTACGGCAGGTCCCCGTCCCTCTCTGGGCTTTGGTGTCTCCCTCTGTGACTGTAAGACGCCCGGCCGGGGCCGGGGCCAGCCCAGTGGGCTGAGACAACAGAACCCAGGTGCGTGCGTTTGGGAAGACGTGAAGCACTTCGGCTTTGAAGAGTGCACCTGCCCCGTGGCCTGGTTCCCCACCTTCCTTGCCGGGTGGTCACAGGTCGGCCCCTTCCCCTGAGTCCGGGCTGGACAGAAAAGCTGGTGCTTCTCTCTGCCCAAGAGTCGCCATGAGGACCAAACGACCGTCCGAGTGTCCCCGAGAAGTGCCGATGGCCCACAGAACGTATGTCACAGAACACAGCCTCTCCTCTCCTCTCCCATGACTGCGCGGGGCTGCGGGGGGCGTAGCTGCGAGCCCAGGCGTTAGGGGACACTGGCCCTTTAAGCCAATTCCCCAGGAATGAACACTCACTACGTGTCAAGTCCCGTAGGGGTGGGACTCACAGCTCCCAAACTGTGGTCATTGTGGGCAGCCTCCCCAGGCCGCGGCCCCACCCCCAGCCCGAGTCTGGTGCGCTGTGAGGAGCAGCTGGTCACTTCCCTCAGTTTATCCCCAACCTCAGCTTGGGGCTCCACCCTGTCCTGGCTTCCAGAGACTGTGGCCTCTGACTCCAGGGCCCTGTGGGGGTGCCTGGGTGGGGGGCGGGGACACCAGAGAGGGGCCCTGCCATCAGCTGGCAGGACCAACCCTCTCGAGACAGAGTCTGGGACCAGCCCAGGGGGAGGGGTCGGGTCTGACTCCCCTGAGGAGCAGCCCGGAGCCCGGGGCTGACAGCACCCCCGCTGCTGCCCAGGAACCCCCAGTCCTGCAGATCCCTGCCACCTCGGGCCCCAGGGGACGCCAGCTGTTCCCAGTCAGCTGCTCCACTGCGAGTGGAGCCAACCACAGGTCTGTGGGGTTGAGTCTGGGCACTGACAGAAGAGGGGCCAGGCCCAGCCTGCACCCAGAGGTGGTCCTGAGAGGAAGAGGAGGGGCCAGGGTGGGTGTCCTAGAGTCAGCCCAAGGCCTGGGACAGAGGTCTGTCAGGGGGGCCAAGGGGTACCGGGTGCAGCCTGGGGCCAGGGGCCGTGCAGGACTGTCTGCCAGGGGAGGAGCCTGTCTGGGTGGTGTCTGGAAGGGAAGCAGATGGCCCCATGGGGCTGGGGGGCAGACGCCCACTGGGTGCCCATGCCGGGGTCTCTCACCAGAGGGCCAGCCGGGCCCGGGGGTAGTCCAGCCGCTCCAGAGCACCCAGGTAGTGGGGCAGCGAGTGCTCGGCATTGCGGGCCAGGATGGCAATGACCACGATGGGCGGCGGAGGCTCCGCAACGCCGGTGACCTGGAGCGGCGGCCCCAGCAGGAGCAGCAGCTGGAGCAGCGGGGCGGCGGGGGCAGCGCGCATGGCGGGCGCTCGGGCTGCGGCGGCGGCGGCCCCCGGGGCTCCGGGCCCAGCCGAGGGGAGTGGGCGGTGCGGCCGGGCCGGGGCGGGGCCCGGGGCCGGGGTGGAGCCAAGGCGGCCCGGAGTGGGGTGGGGGGAGCGTACCCCCCCCAAGTAGTCTCCCACTTCCCCGCCTTATACGGTGGTTTTCAAGTGTCCTCTCCTCGGCCAGAGGCACGGGAGGGCCAGGGCCCGGAGACCCGCCCCAGACGCGACCCGGGAGCAGCCCCCTCCCTGCTCCACGCGGGAGGAGGGAGGGGGACAGAGGGGAGAGTGTGGGGTGACGGCATCCGAGCCGTCCCGGCGTCTGCGAACGCTCCACTCCAAATCCTTGAGCGTGCAGCCCCCGGAAACCGGCTCCACCGAGCGCCCGACACCCCAGAGTCCGGATTCTCAGGGCCTCCGTCTGGCCTCGGACCTCGGCCGCCCACCCCGCGGGGCAGGACTGATCCTCGCGGCCGGGCCCGGGTTCCCCGGCGCCGCCGCCGTCCCCCGGGCGCCCTCTGGCGTGTCCAGACGGAACTTCATAGAGTCGCGAGGAGACTCGTGGGCCTGAAAGCAAGACCGACTTGGGGGCGCGGAAGGGGTCCTCCTGACCTGGGCGCGCCATCCCGCTGCGGTCCGAGCTCGGTGTCCTCCGCGCGTCATCGTCCTCGCCCTCGCCTCTGTCGCCGGCACCGCACTGCTTCGACCCTCTGGAAGAGCAAAGTCCACTCTTAGACTGAGGTGCAGAACTAGGAGGCACCACACTAGGAGGCACCACGCTAGGAGGCACCCCTTTCACAGCAGGGGACGCAACCTTCCCCTGGGGCGGAGTGGGGTCCTCGGCCCGGCTGAGATGGAATGGGGTCTCCAGCCTCTCCCAGGAGAGGGCGGTAAAGGGGAGGGGCCTGGAAGCACCGGCGGAGGGTTGTGGCTGGACACCCGCCATCCACCTGAGGCGGGCCACTCTCCCGGAACCTCGGGCCCTCATCCGGACCGGGTCGCGAGGATGTCCTGAGGTTTACATCGGCACGGAGCCTGCCCCTAGGAGGAATTCCTGGGGCTGGAAGGCAGGGCTGGAGAGGAAGTCAAGCTCCCCTTCGTTCACCGCCCACCAGGAGAGCCTGCTTTCCTGCAACACCCTTGGTTCTCCCTTCAGCCACTTCCCCGGGTCAGGGAGGAGGGCTAAGTCTGTGCACACCGTCTCCACTGGGAGGGGCAGGGGTGGGGCCCAGCACGGAGCGGACTTGCCTACCGATGGGGCAGGCCGCCCGCCTGGCTCCAGTACTTCCACCAGGCCCAGTGGAAGCGTCCCTCCAGGCAGGACCACCTCCCGGCCAATGGCCCCGCAGTGGAAGGCCTCAGGTCTCTCCCTGATTTTCTTTAAAAAAAGATTTTATTTTCCCAGCCCTGGCTGATGTGGCTCAGTGGATTGAGTGCCGGCCTGAGCACCAAAGGGCTGCTGGTTCGGTTCCCAGGCAGGGCACATGCTCCGGCTGCAGGCTGGGGACACGCGAGAAGCAACCACACACTGATGTTTCTCTCCCTCTTTTTTGCCCTCTCTCTAAAAATAAATACACATATGTTTTTTAAAGATTTTATTTATTTTTAGACAGAGGAGAAAGGAGGGAGAAAGAGCCGGAGAGAAACATCGATGTGTGGTTGCCTCTCCCATGCCCCCTCCTGGGGACCCGGCCTGCACCCCCTCCCTGATACTTCCTGAAGAACACGGAAGCCATCAGCCCGGAACTCCCATTTCCAGCTCCTGCCCCCGCAGCCAGCCTCTGGTCTCCCCGCCCAGCGCGGTGAAAGAGGGGGGCCCCCCTCACGACGGAACTACCCCTGGGCTTCAAGCGCCACCCCCTTGCCCTCCCTGGACGGCCAACCTCCCTCTCTTCTGGATCCTTCCTTTGACATTCCAAAGGACTGAACTCTCCCCCGACCTCAGATACAAAACACCAAGTGGCCTGCCCTGCGGGGCCCCAGCTGCAGCGCCCCCTGCAGACTTCTGGGAGGGGATTCTGTGCTCTGCTCTGCCTCTCTCCGCGCAGAGCTCCACACAGGCCCAGGCCGCTGCAGCCCACCTGCTCCTGCCGAGACCAGCACCTCCCGGCCACTTCCCTCAACGGACGCCTCCTCCTCACCCAGGAGGGCAGCTGACCACACGGACTGCTTCCTCCTCCCAGTTTCTGGAACACCGGCACGCACCTCTACCGCCCACCGAGACCCACAGTCCGTCTGTCCGAAACACAGCCTCCGTCTCTTCCCCGGACCTGCTCCCACTCTGCTGGCCTCTCCACTCTATCGAACGGCACCTCCGCGCACCCGGTCCCTCGTGCTGGAGACCTGGGTGTCACTGACAACAAGCCCCTCTTCTCTTGGCCCAGCCCATCACCTCACCCTTGGCGTCCCCTGCACGAGGCCACCTCTTCCCTTAGGCACTGTCACTTGCTTGGTTCAGGTGCCGGCACCGCTCACCTGGGCCCCTGCACTGCCCAGCTCCCCGCATCCCCTGGCTTTCCCCCTGGAAACCATTCTGCACTCAGTGGCCCTTTCCAAAATGCCTGGCACGAACAGTCATGGTGGGGTGAGGTGAGGACTGCTCATGGCCCTTAGCAAAGAGCTCAAACCCCTCCAGGGGCAACGGGGCCCTGCGGGGGCTGCCTGACTCTTCAACCCCCCTGCCCTCTCCTCCCACCCGACCTTCTGCTCCAGGCAGGCTGGACTGTGTACGGTTTCCAGAACACTCCTAGCTTTAGGACCTTCCCACACCCTTTTTTCTTCTTGTTCCTCTGCGTGAACTGGTCTTTCTGGCCAACGTTTCCACGCCCTCCGATCTCAGCCTAAACTTCCTTCCTCTGGCAAGCTGCCCCCTGTGTCATGTTTCAGGGACAGAGCCCTACACGGCACCCTACGTAACCCCGTCCCCTCAGCAGCTTTCACGGAACACATGCCAGGTGCGAGCAGAGCCCTCGGGAACGGTAGCGGGGCGCACGAGGCAGACAGACCGTCTCCGGTCCCGCGAGCCCACGGGCCGGCCCCAGGAGACAGACAGGACAGGCCAGGTGATGATGAGTGAAGAGGCAGTTGCAAAGAAAGGAAGCGCTAGGAGCAAACTATAAGGAGTTCATAAAAACAGAGAGCAGCTGGGGGTGGGAGGGGAGTCGAGGTGTCAGTGAAGACATCGCAGAGCCCAAGGGGAGCCTGCCAAGGAGAGTTCTGGGGGAGCAGTGTTCCCCGCGGAGGGAGCAGGTGGGGCCAGTGTTGTGCAGCAGGAACAAGCCGGGGGGCTGGGTGGTTGGAGCGACGGGAGCCAGGGGAGCGTGGGAGGAGGCAAGGACCACCGAGGGCCTTCAAGCCACGACAGGGTACTGCATTTTTTAAAGTGCAATGAAAACCTCTGGCTGGCTATCTCCGCTGGTCAGAGGGTCACCCTGATACACCAAAGGTGTGGGTTCCATCCTAGGTCATAGCACATATATGGATCAACCAATGAATGCATCAATAGGCGGAACAACAAATCAACTTCTCCCTCTCTCTCTCTTCCCCCCACCCCTCTCTCTCAAATCAATTTTAAAAACATATTTTTTTGCCCTGACTGGTGTGGCTCAGTGGATTGAGCATCAGCCTACAAGCCAAAAGGTCTCTGATTCGATGCCTGGTCAGGGCACATGCCTGGATTACGGGCCAGGTCCCCAGTGGAGGGGGCGTGTGAGAGGCAGCCAGTTGATGTTTCTCTCACTCACACATCCATGTTTCTCTCCCTTTCTCCACCTCCCAAAGTAAATAAATAAATAAAATCTAAAAAAACCCCGAAACGTTTTTGAAAACTACAGTGAAAAGATATTGGAGGTGATAAACAGGGAAGGGAAATGATTTGTCTTCAAAAGACTGGTCTGGCTACAGCTCGGAGGGAGGACCGCGGGGCCAAGGACGGAAGGCGGGAGACCCCCATACAGGGACGACGCACGGAACGGGGGAGGGGAGACGTGGGAGCTGGAAAGAGGAGCCCAGAGGACCCACCGCGTCTGCAGCCAGGCCACTTGGGGGGCTGCTTCCTGAGTGGGGAAGACCCGAAAAGGTGGAGCGTAAGCTGGGTTCTGTTTGGACCTTATTTTAAGCTGCCCTTTAGACTTCCGGGCAGAAAGACCACACGCCAGACCTGCCTGGCTGTGAGTTCTGAGGCAGGGACCTGTCCCCCTCCATCACCATTTTTTAAAAGATTTTATTTCTTTATTTTTAGAGAGAGAGGAAAGGAGGGAGAAAGAGAGAGAGAGAAAAACATCCTTGTGTGGCTGCCTCTCACACGCCCCCTACTGAGGACCCCCAGCCTGCAACCCAGGCATGTGTCCTGAATGGGAATCGAACCGGCGACCCTTTGTCGGCACTCAATCCACTGAGCCACACCAGCCAGAGCCTCCCTCACCATTTTATCCCTGGCCCTGGAGCAGGGCCAGCCAGCCGACAGAAAGGTGATGAGGTCACTGTGTAGGTGGGCTGATGGAGCACCTGCACCCCACTCGTACACATTTGTTTTTGCCCCCCGATAGAATAATAAGACATACTCTACAAAGGTAATACCGGGCCAAATTCACAGCAATCCTAAAGCAGTGCTCCTCAAAGTATGGTCCCTGGATCAGCCAGCATCAGCGTTACCTGGGAATTGCTAGAAATGCCCGTTCCTAGGCCCTCCCCATCCCGATTGGACCAGAAACCCTGGGAGCGGAGGTTAAACCAATAAGCCTTCCCGGGGATCTTGAAGCAGGCTAGTGTCTGAAGCCGCTCTTCTATGGGGCCCACGGCCTTGCTCTCCAGGTCATGCAGGACACGTGCCTACATGCCTGGAGGAAAACTGGGCCCATCGCTCTGGACAGTACACAGTCCATCCTGGACCAGCACCTAGTTGAGCACCTGCCGGGTTTCTCCCCCCGCCCCCCCCCCAACATCTTCACTCCCATCCCTCGGCCACTGTAGTTCTGGCTACAGCCAGGTGGTGGCGCCAGCGCCTCAGGCTTCACTCTGGCATCAGGAAATAAGAGACCCCAGAAGAACCGTCCCCCTCCCCAGGACCTTCTTCCGACTCGGAGCCCGAGCTCCTGAGCCTGCCCACTGGCGAAGGCTCTGCAGGGTGGCCTCCACAGAGAGAAGGGTGCTGAGGGTGGCACACCCGCCGGGGGGCCAACCCCCTCTTCCCGGAGATCGGGAAGGTGGGCTGGAGGCCACCTTGTTCAGAGAGACTTTAGGGGTGTCCGGCCTGTAGGGCTTGGGGATCAGGAGCCCGGGCAGGGGGCTCTGGTCCAGTGGACTCTGGCCGCACTCCCATTAACCCTCTGCCTGCCTTGCCCAACCTCATGTGAGGTCTCAGGTGCCGTTTCTCTGCCAGTGGGTGGGGCAGCCTGGGGGTACCCCAGGGCCCCAGTATTGGGGGTCCCAAGCAGATTGGCAACGGGGCCCACAGCTGGGAGGATGCTTGGGTGGAGCTCTTTCTTACCAGCTGCCGGCTTCACATCGCCCGGGTTGGGGGCTCTCTGGGCCCCTGTCCTGCTTTGGGGCCACGGAAGCCCACGATCCCCGCCAGAGGATGAGCCCACGCCCCACTCCTGGTCCTGGGTGCCGTGCAGCGGGTGGGAGTCTAGGAGCCCCGTCGGGCTCCCTCCCACCTCAGGCTCCAAGCCCCGTCCCCGGAGGACCCAGGGCTGAGCGCAGGCTTGCCCCCCATCTGTTCCTCTGCCTCTCATCTTTCCTATTTGAGGGGAGACAGAGCCCCCCAAATCCCGCTGGAGTCACCCTGCCCACTCCGCTGAGACCTAGCCTACCTTGGTCTCTCCTCCAGGAATCCGCCCCCACGCCCTCCTCTCCCGAGGTCCCACCCAACACCCACACCCACTCCAGAGGACTCCCCTCTTGGCCAAGACTTCCTCTCCCAGCACCCAAGACGCGGAGCTGCCCTCTGGGGCTCTGCCTCCGTCCTCCTGCGGGCGGCTGGGGCCAGGCCAGCTGTTTTCCACGGGCGGCCAGCTGTTTTGCCCATCAGGAAGCAAGCGGCCCTGGCTCCTGCGCTAAAGCTAAAACCATTGCTGTGGCTGGGCTGCAGCGTGGCAGCCCGGCTGGGCCAGGGCCTGGGAGCTGTTAACTCCTCTGGGCCCAGGCGGCCCCCCCTACCCCACCCCCCGCCGCTCGTCCCTTCTGCCTCCCCCGAGCACTGCAGGGGTGCCCCCACACTAGACTTCTAGAGACCCCCAGGAGACCAAGCATGCTGCCCCCACCCCCATCAACAACTGCTGCCTCTCCCCACTCCCCACAACAGCCTGTCCTCGGGTGACCCCAGGTGAGAGGAAGGTTCAGAGGGATAAACGTTAGCAAGTTTGAAACAATAACAGTAACAGCTGTCACCGAGTGCCGCCGGGTGCCAGGCACGGCGCTAAGTGCTTGAAGTGTGTGATGTGACTTAATTTTCACAACTACCCTGGGAAGTCGGGAATATTTTCTTTTTTTTTTTTTTTATTCTCACCCAAGGACATTTTTTCATTGCTTTGAGAGAGAGAGAGAGACGGAGGGAGGGAGGGAGACGGAGGCAGAGACAGAGAGAGAAGCATCAATGGTCACCTTCTCCTATGCACCCCGACCGGGGATCGAACCCACACTGTCCTGACTGGGAATCGAACCCGCGAACTTTTTGGTCTATGGGATGACGCTCCGACCCACCGAGCCACACCAGCCAGGGCAGCGGCGGGTATTTCCACCTCACAGGCGAGGAGGACACTGAGGTGTGGGAATCTGAGTCAGTCGGCCACGCCCACGCAGAGCTGGGGTTTGAAACTGGACTCCCTGCCTCTCTCTGGCTGGCCCCCGTGGCGCCAGGATCACTGTTGCTGCTGCTATGTAAGTCCCCCCGAGTTCCTCGCCCCGGGCTTTCTTTCCCTGGCCTGGGCCTCAGTTAGCACCGTCCGGGAAATGGGAAGCCAAGGGGCACAGTGGCCTCCGCCCCCCCCCCCACCCCCGCCACTCCCGCAGGCCGAGCCGGAGCGGCGCCAGGCTCCGGGTCCCACACCTTCCAAGTATTTATTAGCAGATGATTCCTCTTGGTGGCGGCAGTCAGCCTGGGCTCGGATCCCGGCCCTGCTGCTTGCTGGCAGCCGGGCTTCGGGCAGAGACTCCACGTCTCGGAGTCTCCGTGTCCAAAGCTGGAAAACAGACACAGGAACGCACCCACTGCGTCCTCCGTCTGTTGGGAGGAGGATGAGATAACGCAGGTGACGTGGTTAGCACGCCACCCTACACCGAGAAAGCGGGAGGCACATCGCCCCTTCCTATTAGGGCCATTACCCACAACCTGGAAGGGTGGCGTCGCCCACCACGGGGCACCCCGGCGGCGCCGGGCACAGAGCTGGCGCGTAGGAGGGCTCCATAGTTACTTCGTGAGTGAATGCACCCTGACACAGGGGACAGCAGGCTGCCCAGGGGCACAGTCACCAGGGGGAGCTACAGGGATCCCAAGGCACCCCATTCTTCACTCCTGCACCCCCGCGGCCTTCCTTCCTGAGGCCGGACCCTGGTCTAGAGGAAGGTGAGGAGGGACAAGGGAGCAGGGACCATCCCCGGGCCAAGACAGCCCAGGAGGTGACTAGGCCATGGCTGGGTGGTGTCTCAGGGTCTGGGAACGACCCCTCAGGACGCAGTGACCCGTGCTCTCCCCCTCTGTCCCCTCCCCCGGCCCACCATGGGTCAGCTCCCTGGTCCCAGCCTAGACATCTGGAACCGGGGCAGACAAAGGGCTGCAAGGAGGGACAATAACCTTCTGTCCATTTTCAGATGCCGGGCCGGGCCGGCCAGGGCTGGGGGCCGGAGCCCCGGCGAGGCGGTGCCAGGCCCCCCGTGGGCAGCGGACAATGTTGGCAGTGATGGAGAGGAGGCATTTCAAAGTGTTTTGTTCCCACTGACCCCTCCCCGCCGCATCTCGACCCAGCTCGGGGTGAGGCCCCAGCCCCACCCCCAGCCACCCAGGCCCCTTGCTCCGGGCGGCTTGGGGACTGGCCACATTCTTGACCTCAGGGGAAAAGTTTAGACTCTTCGCGCCCTGGGCAACAATAACAGTGTCACAGAACTGATTTAGGAGCGGCACTTACCATCACAAAGCGGCAGACAAAGAGCCGGGGCTGAGAGTGCCGGGCCTGCTGCTCCGAGCCCCTCACTGCTCTCCTGGGCTCCGCCTGGGGGGGGGGGCTGGGTGCCAGGCCCTGACCTTGGGCATGCTGGAGGAGGCCTGGAGGTGAGGAAGGGGCGAAGGAGAAGAAATCCAAATGGGAATGGGCAGGGGGCGGAGGGGCTGAGAGTTACTTCCTGCTCCACCACCCATTTGCTATGTGACCTAACAAGTCCCCCACTCTGGGGCTCGGTGTCCCTGTCTGTAATAAGGAGGCCAAACTGTAAGGCCAAAGGCCGGAGGCTCAGACCTTGCAGTGTCGATGACGATGATGGTGATGGTGATGATGGTGATGGTGATGAGTATTTACTGCTGCATTCCAAGCACATGGGTGCCGGGCTCTGTGACCACCAACCCTGTCCTGGCCTTCGGCCTTTCTAAACGACGATGCGGAGCCCTCACGGCCTCTTCCCCCTCCTCCTCTCCCAAAGGCAGAGAGGAACGGACAACTGATGATCAGCACAAATGACGGCTGCAGAAGCAACGCTGGAGCCAGCTCCGCACTCCGGGGAGAACTCTGGGCCTCCCCTCGGGTTTTGGGTGCTCTGTGCTCTCAGAGAAAACTTCTCCGGTAACGGAGTGTACGGAAACGACCCCGGAAAGCGTGGGCTGCTCGACCTCTTTTACCTCGTTCGGTCCTCAGCAGCCTCACAAAGCAGGTGCATCATCGTTAACTCCAGTTTACGGCCGATGCCCGGCGCCCCGAGAGGTGGGGTCGCTTGTGTAGGCCCACGCAGCGGGGAGGCTGCGGGGCTGGGGCAGCGTGGGGCTGGTTCACCTCTGATTGATTAGGCTGCGGCGGGAAGGAGAGAGAGGCTGGAGGCAGCTGGACCGGGGTGCGTTCTGGGTGGGAGGGCCTCTTCTCCCGGCCAGAAGGCTATGAATAAATAAATGTCTGATTACCCCCAGGGGGGATTCCACCCTTGGAGCAGGTGCCTTCAGAAACGAGATTGATTCCTGCCCGTGAGCAGAGGTTGGCCCGGGCAGACACCCACATGCTAGGGACTAGACACCATGACCCCTAGCGGGGACCCCTCAGGAATCAGAGGCAGGAGAGGGAACATCTAAGGACTCCTGGGGCTCTGGAGACGGGCCGTGGGTTCGAAAGCCAACTAGGTTTTTCCCGGTAGTGTGTCTATGGAGGACAGGTCACCTCAGCGCCCTCTGCCTCGGTTTCCCAATCTGTACAACTGTGCCCGCCTTACAGGAGTGTGGGGACCATCCGGTGAGGTACAGGGAAGGCCCGGAACAGCTGGGTGTATGTCCTGACTGGGAATCGAACCCGAGAACTTTTGGTCTATGGGATGACGCTCTGACCTACCGAGCCACACCGGCCAGGGCAGTGGCGGGTATTTCTACCTCACAGGCGAGGAGGACACTGAGGTGTGGGAATCCGAGTCAGTCAGCCACGCCCACGCAGAGCTGGGGTTTGAAACTGGACTCCCTGCCCCTCTCTGGCCGGCCTCCATGGCGCCAGAATCACTATGGGCACTGCCTGTTTCCATTTGGCAAGGTCCTCCCCGCCAGGCCCTGTGGCCAGGACACCTCCAGGTGGGCGCTGCGGGGACGCCGTGGCAGACAGTCGGCTGTAGACCTTGCTTTCCAGGACGTGGCTGGGCTTGGACTGCAGCATGAGGGCCCGCGGTTAGACCTGAGAGCATGGGGGCAGGGGGGGCGGCTGTTCTTTGGGATCCGTAAGGTAAAGGCCAGCCGCGGCTTCCCCGAGACAGTGAACGGAGCTAGCGGCTCCGCCCCACCCCCCGTGCCTGAGCAGGGCGGTCAGCCCCGGGTGTGGCTCCTGGAGAGAGGCCAGAAGGAGAGGGGACCCGAGGAGGCGCTGCCCAGAGTCTGCCCCGGCCCTTCGGTCCGCAGGGACCGACCTGTGCGTGCAGAGCAAGGACAGATGGCCAAGCGTGGCGTCGGTAGCACGAACAGTGCTGCCCTCGGCGTCCTAAGGGGACCTGGTGGGTTTGAGTCCCAGGGCTGCAGCTCACTGTGTCGCCCAGGGTGCGCTGCTAACCCTCTCGCGCTCATCCTGCAAGTCTTTCAGACCCCGAGGGCTCAGAGGGGGCCGCCAGGGGCAGCGCTAGGGGTCCACGGGTCCAGTCCGAACGCTGGCCGGGACCCGGGGGTCCTGCTCCCCACACACCAGCCCCTCCTGCCCCCCTCACCCTGCTTTGCCTCCGGTTTCCCCAACCATCCCTTTGGCTTCCTCGCCGGAACCGCCAGTGTCACGTGCGCCCCCGGACAGAGGGCAAGGCAGCCCAGTGGGAAATGTCGCAGATTCTCAGGGACTCGCAACGGGTGTGGGGGCGCCGGGAGTTAGTCCCGGAAAGGACAGCTCACGCTCCCTCCCTGCCTGTCTGTGGGCACAGAGTAGCACTCACCTGGGCAGAGCACCTTGGGGTCCCCCTCGGCCTGGGAAGGCGGCTGGCACTGCTGGGCCCGCCTCGGGCACAAGCTGACTTCCCCACCCAGTTCCTGCTGCTGAGACGGGCTGGTCAGGCAGGCCCGCAGGTGCCAGCCAGCCCTTCCTGGCACAGACTTCCTGGCATCTGCTGGGCAAGTAGGCTGGGGGTGAGGCAGGGGGGCAGGAAAGGATTCCTGGGAAAAAGGTGAAGGTGTTTCTTACAGAATTTGTCCCCAGCCCTTAAACCCACCCCCCTTCTGGACACTGTGGGGCAAAGGTCCTCCAGGAAGCCACGGGCCTGCAGGGGCCAGGAGACAGCTGATGGAGGGAGAGGGAGCCCGGGCCCCTGCCCTGTCCTGTGCCTACCCCCCCTCCGCCCCCGCCCCAGCAGGCCAGCGTGGCCCAGGCCGCCGTGTTTGCTTTTCCCGGCTCCACACTGACTCCATTCACAGCGGCCTCTCTCCACCCCCAGCCAGCGGCCCGGGAGCCAGGGCACCAGGGGGAGAGATCACCACTCACCCCGCCCTCCTTCACGACCCCTCCCGCCGCCTTCTCTTTGGGGATGGCCAGCTTCACGGGCTTCCTAGTTGTTTTTTTTTTTTGGGGGGGGGGACCACAATAGGAGGAGGACTGGGGCAGAGGGGGCCCACCCTGGAGAGGAAGAGGGAGAGAGAGACGCCAGAGGGAGGGACCGAGGAGCGTGAAGGGAGGTGGGCAGAGCCAGGGGGACAGGGGAGGAGAGAGGACGGTGGCGAGCAGGGCTCCAGCTGGAGGGTCCGTCCAGGCAGAGGCGGGCTGGGGAGACGGGCGCGGAGCAGGGAGCCACGTGGCAGAGGCTGGCACCTGAGGCCGGGAGCCCCCTTCCGGGCCAACCCAGGACCTGCCCCCTCACCTGGCTCTGAGCCATCGAAGCAGGCAGGGCCCGAGGTGGACCTTGAGGCCGGGGCTCCGGGCTCCCACCTGGAGACCAGCCTTCTCCTCACCCCTGGGACAGGGGCCGGGACGGGCCGTGACCCAGTCTGGGGCCGGGGGGAGGAGGAGGGTGACAAGTCTCCTCGAGTCAGAAGGCCATGGGGGGAGGCATCTGAGGGGGTCCTGCTCTTTGCTCCCTCTGACTGTCACGTTGGTACATAAAGGGGGTAGAAAGGTCAGATGCGGCCTTTCAGGCCCGTGGGAAAAACGCTGCCCATTTCCCTAATCCATATTTATTGGTGTGAGACACAGGGGTGGGGGGAGCCCCGCCCTCGCCCACGGTCCCAGCCAGGCCAGGTTAGCAGTACGGACGGGCTCCGTGTCACCCAAATCCTACTCTTTGTCTCCAGATTGGCTCCCGAGTCCTCTCCCTCCCCTCCTCCCCTTGGCCCCCCCCCACCCCGCTTTGGGGTTGCCAAGCAACTGTGGAAGGGTAGCTGAAATATTTTCTTTATTACAAGCGAAAGCAAGACAGCATCATGGCCCCTGGAGGGAAGCGGGGTGGGGGCTGGGGGAGAGGGTATCTTGTGCCCTGGGGGGACCTGGACACCTCAGCGTGCCCTGGCCCGGGTGGTGGGGAGGCAGGGCCTCGGGGCCCAGGAGAAGGTGGAGGTGGAGCAGAGAGGTGGCGGTGGGGGGACTAGGTGGGCACACAGACACTGGCCCGGTCCCCCTGCCCCATAACGCTAAAAGGAGGAGCAGTGCCTGGAGACTCAGGCCCCGGCCCCTCATCCGTCACCCCACAGCACGCATTCCGGGCCCAACCACTCCCCTCCTCTGGGCCCGAGCTTCCTCCTTCCTGCAACGGGGATAAGGGCACGTATTATCTCACTTAATGCTCACACGAACCCCACGAGACATTCATTCTTCCCAGTTTACTGGGTGGAGAGCTGAGTCTCAGGGACGTGAAGGGATGGGCCCGGCAGGTGAGTGGCAGAGGTGAGGTTCCTGAGCCCAAGCTGTCTTGAACAACAGGCTTATCGAGATGTGACTCACACACCACACAGTCTGCCCAGTTCACACGGACAGTTGAATGGCTTTTAGTGAGTTCACACAGTTGTATGACCATCGCCACAACCCATTTTTGGACATTCCCATCACCACGCCCCAAAGAAACTAACTCCTCATCAGCCTTCCCTCGTTTCCCCCAACTTCCCTCCCGCCAGCCCGAGCTGGCCGGCCACTAATCTGCTTTCTGTCTCTACAGATTTTCCTATTCTGGAATTTTTTTTTTCTTTTTTAAGAGAGTGGGGAAGAGAAGGGAAGGGAAGGGAAGGGAAGGGAAGGGAAGGGAAGGGAAGGGGAGGGAAGGGGAGGGAAGGGGAGGGAAGGGGAGGGAAGGGAAGGGGAGGAGAGGGAAAGATGTGTTGGATATATATCGATCTGTTGCCTCTCACACACCCCCGACTGGGGACCTGGCCCCGCAACCCAGGCATGTGCCCTGACTGGGAATTGAACCTATAACCTTTCAGTTCGTGGGCCGGGAACTCAATTCACCGAGCCACACCAGCCAGGGCTCTATTCTGGATATTTTTATACATGGAATTAGACAGTGTGTCTGAGTCCCAACTCTTCCAATGGCTTCAACCTCCCCGGGGTGACAGAGTGCGGTGTCAGCCGGTGGCACGGTTAGGGACGTGGTTTTTGCTGTGTAAAACCTGGCTGTGTCCCTCGGCAGCTCTGTAGCTGGAGGAAGCAGCTTCCTCTGAGCCTCAGGTCCCTGGTGTGCAAAATCAGGAGGGTCATGGCGTCTCACAAAGCAGCGGTGACCTACCGAAGTGTCAGCCCGGGCCCAGTGCTTAACATACGGCATTGGCAGCTGGGTGTCAGTGATCCGTTCACCCAGGCACTTAACAAAAGCACTGCTTTTATTCAGCACCTGGCTGCATCAGCACCACTCTGGCTGCTGTGGCTCAGTGGATTGAGCGTAAGCCTGCGAACCAAAGGGTCACAGGTTCAATCCCCAGTCAGGACACATGCCTGGGTTGCGGGTCAGATCCCCAGAAGGGGGCGTGCGAGAGGCAACCACACATTGATGTGTCTGTCCCTCGTTGTCTCCCTCCCTTCCCCTGTCTCTAAAAAGAAGTCAATAAAGTTCAAGTAAAAAGCAGTCAGCACCTTCTAAGGGTCAGGCATTGTTCTAGGTGCTGTGGACACAGGACTGAACAGGATGGGGGGGTCTTTGCCCACATGGGGCTGACCTCCTGGAGGAGAGGCGAGTAAGGCAGCCGAGCAGCCAGAGGGTTCCAGCAAGGGGTGCGCCCAGCGAAGACAGCGCGGCATCGCGGGGTGAAGCCGCCCAGGTGGGTGGAGGCGGCTGCTTCAGCTAGAAAGGCTGCCCTGACCCGCCCTCTCCTATCTCGGTGGGGGTGGGCGGGGGGACATGGTTATAAACAGAAACACGTTGTTATGCAGGGGTTCTTAGGGTCCTCTGTGAGTGAGGACAGTGGTCTGGCTTTGTCAGGTTGTCAATCCATTTATTTAGAAAAAAGGATTTTTATTTATTTGGTTTTGGAGAAGGGAGAGGGAGAAAGAGAAGGGAAAACACATCGATGTGAGAGAGAAACATCAATTGGCTGCCTCTTATACACGCCCCGACCAGGGACTGGACCTGCAACTGGCCGGGAAACGAAGGCCCAACCCGCTGAGCTACGCTGGCCAGGGCTCAGTTCCTTTCTGAATGTAGACCACTCAGTGGTCACCACGTAGGAGTGCCGGCTACTCCTGGAGAACTCGCTTAGTACACATGGGGCAACCGGAGCCCAGAGCAGGCGCAAGCCGACTGCGGGCACACTGCGTGCGCACCAGGAGAGGGCGGGGTTCTCTTCTCCAACGCCAGCTGCCAGGCCCGGCTTCGGGGGAGCCCGGACCGATGGGAACACTTCGGGACAGGGTGGGGAGCGTCTGGCATGTAGGCGCAGCCTGCCTGGCCTGTCACCACAGCTGCTCCCTGGGCACCTGCCTGCCACGCTCTGGGCCTTGGGCCCGCCTCTGAGGCACAGAATGGTAACCGCAGCGTGAAGGGAGCCCCCTTCAGGGACCCCCGCGCACGCACAGCAAGGCCTGCAGCTCCACACCTGGAACCTCAGTGGGCAGGCGGCCTTCCTGGCCCCTGTGGATGCTTCGCTCACTCATCTTCCACTCCAGTGTCTCAACATCTGTCTTCTCCTTCATTTGTCTGTCTGTCCACCCACCCATTCATTTAGTTGTGATGCAGTCATTCGCTCATTCTTCATTCACTCATTCAGCAGACATTCACTGAGCAGGTCCTTTGTGCAGGCACGCTGTCTGGTCGCACGCCAGTTCCGGGAGGAAGGACGTGCTGACCTGGCCGTGTGGACAGCTCTGCGACCTTCTCTCTCAGAGCCAGTGTCGAAGAGGGAGCGAGAGAGCAGAGGCTGGGAGCGGCTGAGTGCACGCAGGGCCTAAACACATGTCCTGTGTGTGTGCGTGTGTGTGCGTGTGTGTGCGTGTGCAGACAAGGACGCGGCTTTGCCGCCGGCCAAGGCAGGGTGCGTTTGGGCCCTGCAGCACCGCGGCCACCTCTCCGGAGGAAGGCCCGGCCCCACGCGCCCACTTCATGGAGCCGCTGACTACCAGTCAGGCCACTGGCGTTCACCGACGCTGGGAGCCCACGGCCACGCTGCCTCTTCCGGAAGCGTCCCACGGCCTCCCCGCCGGCACGCAGGGCTGGTCTCCGGTGATCCCGGGGAACTGCACTCCCCCTTCAGCTGCAGCGCTGGCCTGCGGCTCTGCTGCTGTCGCCGGGACTGGCTGGGTGTCGGTGTGTCTGAGCAGGTCTTCCTGTCCACTGGGCGGGCACTTCTAGGGAGGCAACACCAGACCCTGCGGGTCTTTGTCTGGCACTCCCCTCAGCCTCCAACCGACAAAGGGCATGCGCAGGCGCCCACTGCATGTCACTCGTCACCACGTGGCCCGCCTGAGGCCAGCCGGACGGTGGTGAGCACAGTCTGGGGCCCTGCTCCGGCGTCACCTGAGCCGGGCCACCATCGGTTCTCCCCTGCAAACCGGCAGCTGCTGAGCTGCTTGCTCTCCTCTGGTCCCGCCAGCCCTGGTTCCCCTCCCCCACCTCCCGCTCCTCCATCCTCCAGGCATCAGCCCCAGCAAACCTTTGAAGACGTACACCTGAACTTGGCAGACCTCTCAGGGTCCCCGCTGCAGGGAGGAGAATATCCCAAAGCCTCCTCGTGTCCTGCAGGGTCGAGCAGGGTCACCCCAGGTCCACCTCAAACTTCCTTTCTCTCTGTGCCCAGCCATGCCAGATTTTTCTTTCCCAGAACTCACCATTTTTTAATTAATTTTTTTTGCTTGCTAGCTTTGCGGCATGCTGTAGTTCCCGCTGCCTGGAACAGGGTCAGCACGACCGGCGCCCACCCAAGTTCACCTACCTCCCCACTGCCCGGGGCGGCTCCTCCTGCACCCTGCCCCCGCCCCGAGCCCGCCCTGCACTTGACCTGCCCCCCTGTGCATCTCCTTTGGGGACTTGTGCCCACTGCTCAGACCCCCACTGGCACACAGTAGGCGTTTTACAAACGTCTGTTCAGTGACTGGAGGCAGTTTCCCTGAGGGCGAGAGTGAGGCAGATCGGCCCTTTCCTGCTCAGAACCGCGGGCTTTAAAGAGCCCTGACACCCCGCTGAGGCCCCCTCCTGGGACGCAGCTGCGGGGGGGGGGGGGGGGGGGGGGCGGCGCGAGAGCTCTGTGTCCCGCAGAGCCCACTCTGGCCACTCCCTCGGGGCCCTGTTCCCCCCAAGGGTGGGGCCGGGACAAGGTTCTAATTTGTAAGGAGACACTGGGTGTTCTCCCAGGTTTGGAGACTCCCCCACCCACTTTTTTTCCCTGTTTTTGTTTTCTTTTTTGGGGGGGTGGTGAGTCTGGAGTTTTCAGTGAGCACTCCCATCAGTCCCCTTCTCATCCCTGGCTCCGCCACCTGCCAGCTAGGGCCGAGGCTCCAACCCGCCCTGCCGCCGGTCTCGGTTTCCTCGTCTGCGAGGCTGGACGGAGAGCAGCGCCTGCCTCCCAGAGCTGCTGGGGGCGTCAGCAGGCCACCACGACCTTTAGTGCACACAGTGCTGGCCACCCTCGGTGCTTGTGAGTGTTGGTGTCGTCGCCCGATGGGCAGGGCCCTGGGGAGGCCCCAGTTAGTCGGCGGGGCTCCCTCTCTACAAAAAGCCGTCACCCCAGGAATGGCTCCCCGGATGCCACGTTCCTTCAGCTTTCGTAAGAAATCCCTGGAGGTTTACGTGGTTCGTGACGAGTCATCGGCCGACGTCCAAGGGCGGACTGGAGGGGCCACGCCAGGCCCCGGAGGCCCAGAGATCAGTAGCACCCACTTCCTGTCCCAGTGAGGACACACACACCAACATGATAATTCAGGGGGGCACGTGGCAAGGTGGCCCCCAGCCATGAGGAGGGGATGAGGGGACCCCTGGGGTCGATGGAGGGCAGGAGGTATGGGAAGAACGGCCACAGACTCCCCTCGGGGTGGGGAGTGAGACTCGTTGGGGAAGCAGGGCTGAGGGCTGTGGCGAGAAACTGGGCATGTGCTGCCCCAGGAGACTGAGAACCCCTCCTGGCGGAGGTGGGGGTGGGGAGCGCCTCTGGGCGAGACAGAGCCCCTGCCCTGCTGGACGGGTGGGCTGTCCAGGGTAAGAGACAAGATTCCATGCCCCTCTTCCACCCTGCTCCCCACCCCCGGCCCCTGCCAGAGCAGAGGCACCTAGGAGCCTGCAGGAGGTGTCCTGGGCATCGCCCTTGTCCCGGGTCCCTGCAGCCCGCGGATCCTGGGGGGTGGGGGTGGCGGAACGACGGATTGGACGTGGTCCCTGGAGGCGAAACCTTCGGCCTGGGGGTCAGGACTGCATCCCCTCCCTTAAGCTTCAACAGAGCCTTTTAAAAGGGGCGACCCTCTGACCTCCAAACTGTTCCCCCACACCCTCCGGATGGAAGCCCCTGGGGCAGGAGCTTAAGGAAGGAAGGCTCCAGAGGCCTCAGCTTCAATGCGGATAGGAAGCCAGGAGTCCCCCGGGGGCAGGAGAGGGAAGCTCAGCCAAGGCCGGGAGCCTGAGTCAGGGCCATGGGAGCGCAGGGCCGAGATGCGGGTGCCTGGCCCAGGAGAAGGGAGGGGGCGACGGGCGAAGGGTTCAGCGGAGGGAGCAGGCGGGACACCGGGAGTCTAGGACGCAGGGTGGGGGTAGGAGGGCGAGGGGTCCGGCCAGTACAGGGGGGGCGCCCCCGGGGAGGGGCACGCTATGTCTTTAAGAGCAGCCTGAGCGCAGGTTGCAGCTGCCTGGCCAGCCCGAGAGACAGCGGAGATTCATTACCCGCCGACACAATGACCATTGATGGCCCCGTGGCGTTATTCAAATCCAGTACCAATTGCAGCCGAGCCCCTTTCTCCGCACCAGGCCCGTATTGTTGGAGCGGCCCACTAAAAGCCCGCCCCGGCCCCGAGCCGCCAGAGGCGCCCGCTGGGGTTCAGCCCTGCGCCTCGCCAGCCTGCCGGCTCCCAGCCCGGCTCACCGGGCACGGCAGGTGACCCGGCGGTGCATTCCAGCGCTCCCCGCCGCGCCCCGGCCGCCGCCACCACCGCGACAGGCGCCCCGGCCGAGACTCAGCCACAGGGAAGCGGAGAGCACCGGAGCCGGTGCGTGCGCGGGGACAGCGGGGGCGGGGACCCACGAGTCTGGCAGTCCCGACCCGGGCTCGGAGACGCCACCCGGCCTCGGGCCCCCGCTTTCTGGATTCCTGGCGAGTGCGGGAAGCCCAGGCTGGGGGTGGGGAGAGGGGAGTCGGGGTTCCCCGGGCCTGACGGAGATTCCCCCAACCTGGGGCCGCGCAGAGAGCCAAAGCGGGCCACTTGAGGGACCCAGGGCCGCGACGGAAGGAGACGCACGCCGGGGGCGATGGGGACTCCCCGAGCAGGGTCAGACCCGAGTGTCGGCCCCTCCACCTTACCGCGGTACGGGCTGCATCCGCTGAGCGTCTGCCGGGCGGTCGGCGTGCGGCTCCGGAGGTCTCCCGGTCCCCCGCTTTTAGGGAGCGAGGGGGAGCCCCGTAGGAGACCGGGGCCCTGAACTCAGGGGCTTCGCCACTGATTGTCCAAACGCAATTCTTGTACGAGTCTGCGGCCAACCGAGAATTGTGGCTGGACATCTGTGGCTGAGCTCCGGGCGCAACAGGGGCGGAAGCCGCGGGGACCCAGCTCGAGAAGGCGAGACCCCTGGCTCGCTCGCTCGGAGCGGCGGCTGGCTGGCCCCAGCGCCAGGATCGCGGCGGCCGGGCCGCGCTCGAGACACCGGTGCGCGCCGCCAGCGTCGCCATCCTCATCCTCGTCCTCGTCGTCCTCCTCCTCCTCCGCCGCCGCGGGTGACCAGTCCTGGCCGAGGGCGTCCTCCAGGCGATCGCGGCGTCCCCCTTTTTTCAAATTTCGGCCGAAACGAAGCTGGCACGCCGCGGCAGCAGGGCCCGAAGGGGGTCCCGGGAGCCCGCCCTCGGGCCAGCCGCAGGAAGTCGGGAGCGAAAGGAGATGCCGGCGGAAAGCGCTAACTCGTTTTGAATTGGTCCTCACCTAGCCCCCCACCAATAGCCCCCAAAGAAAAGGCCTAAACCGACCCCTAGATCCCCAATAAGCCGACCCCTCCGGCCAGCCCCTCTAGAGGGGCCGATGGGCAGAGCCTCCTGCAGCCGCCGCTGCCGGAGCCGAGCCGCGAGGGGGACGGTGCGATCCAGCCGGGCGGCCGCCTGGGCTCCGGAAACCGAACTCGGACAAACGAACCCTTTTCATTAAAGACAAATCTCCGGAGATGGTGGGACTTATTCGTTTATTTCCTCACAGGCTGGGGGTCAGGAGCTGCCCGGGGGAAAGGGGCAGCGGGGCGCCGCGGGCGCTGAGGTCAGGTCACCTGTCCCTGACCCTTCTCAGGCTCCGGGCTGAAAATGACCCCGAATGCTGCGGACCGTGGCTTGGCGCTGCCGCCCGCACCCCCTGCTGCCCCGGAGAACGCGGTTTTCCCCGCGCGTCCTCCTGCCCTACTGCTCAGTCCTCACTGGGGTGCAGTGGGGGGAGGGATATCCCGTCTCTAACCCCCTGGCCCCGGTGCAGGTGAGAGAGAAATCCGCTGGCCCAGACCCCAGCACCTGGAATCCTGGGAGGGACAACGAGCCCCTCGGAGGGGCTGGAGGCAGGGGAGACGTCTGGGTTGCAGGGAGGCGGCGAGGACAGGCTGCAGGGGGCCGCTGCAAGCCCCTCGCTCTGTTCCCTGACTCGGAAGCCCTGACCTCGGCACGCCGCGTGGGCTGGTCCCACAGCCTCTCTAGACGGAGTTCAGGGTCCCAACGACGCCTCCATTTGCACCCAGACCGCCTCCTACCAACAACCCCAGCACAGCTGCCTCCACCCACGCAGAGGCCCGAGGGCCTCCACCTGCAGAGCGAGCGCTGGAGAGCAGCTCGCTAGCCAGGGTGCGGCCGGCGCCTCGGGCCTGGAGAGTGCCAGGTGCGCACAGCCCCCTCGCCGCCGCCAGCACCGTGCTGGGGCACCCAGACTGGAATCTCACCCTACAGAGCGAGAGGAAATCCCACCTCAAATGGCCGATATTTAGTGACAAGCAATGTTCTGGGCAAGATTATGTTAATGCCCTATTTTTTTTTTTTTTTTTTTTTGAGGTCTCCCTCCAGCAAAGAAAGCTTTTCTCCAGGTCACGGGGAAGAGGGGCTCGGTGGTCTTATCCACATCACCCCTGTTGTGACTGGGGCTCTGGGGCTGCTGGCGGGACAAAGCCTGGCCTCAGATGGACGTGTGACGGACTGTGTGTCCTGGGACCCTGACTGGGCTCGGCCACCCCCTTCTCCAGACGGCCTGGTCAGGCTGCCCCTCACAGTTGGGCGAGGGTTTCGACCCCTGCCCTTTCCTGTGTGAAGGGCGGCTCTGAAAGCCCTGGGTGCGGGCAGAGAGTGGACCAGAGAGAGTGGACCAGAGGCCGTGGCTGAGGGCATGTGGGGTGCCTCTGGTTTCCAGGGATAAAGCTCCAGGCGAGGCTAGTAAACAACCCAGTCTTTTATTTGCCCGAGGCCAGCTGTTGCAGACCCCGAGGCCCAGAGACTTCCAGAAGGGTGGAGGGAGGAGGGGTGAGCCGCCCCGCCTGCCCAGGTGCTGCTGCCCCAGCCCTGCTTCCTGCAGGAGGCAGGACGGGAGAGGGAGCCTAATCTGTGACGTCAGTGTCACCCACGTTTTCAGACACTGTAATTCATCAGCTGTTGCTGAGGAGGAAACTGAGGCACACTGACCCTTCCAGGCCTCTGGCAGTCCAAGGTTAAGCCCACTCCTTCCTCTCCAGAACGGGCTGCAGGCAGCCTTTTGCTGGGGGGAGGTCTCAGGAGCCCATCTGGTGGCCTGCTGGGGGGGGCGGGGGAAGGCCAGCCAGGGTCAAGGGCTGGGGATGGGGGAGCAGGAGGAGGGGTGTGGCTGGAAGAGCAGCTGCTGGGTGGTGGGCAGGGGGTCAGCACTGAATAGGGGATCCCAGCTGGGGTTCCATAATGACACCAGTGGGGGACAGGCAGAGCCCTCTACTGTCCAGATAGGGAAACTGAGGCGGGGACGCCTCCAATGTCTGAGGAGGGAGGGGCATCCCACCAGCTGTTGAGGGCCATTCGTCTTTCCCACGAGGACACTATGACCCGGAGCTGCAGCGCCTTGTCAGTGGTCACTCAGTGTCTAGACGGAGACACAGGAATGGAAGGCAGCTGGGTCACCTGGCCCCAGGGCCCCCTCCACTCTGGGCAAGCCGGAGGGGCGCCCTCCCCCACCTCAGCTGCTGGGAGAGGGAGGGCTGGGCTCGGGCGCCCGCCCGCCCGCCCGCCTTCCCCTGCTCATGTGCCTGCGAAAGGCTCATTTTAGCACCTGCCCTCTTTTCCCTGCCTGGAGGGAGCTCAGGGGACAGAGCAGGGAGGCAGGCAGCCGAGGGGGAGAGGGAGCTCCGGAAGCCGGGTCCGAGGGGAGGTCCGGTCGGTCGTCCTCCCCGCCCCACAGGGGGCCCAGGCACAGAGGGGGGCCCTCAGCCGCCGTGCAGCGTGGATATGAAGAGGACGCTGTCCTGGTCCTGAAGCTGATAGTCCAGCTCGCCCTGGTCCGGGGGAGAGAGGAGGAGGAGGGTGCCGTCAGGGCTGTTCTCCCAGTTTCAGCCCACGGGCCGGGGGAGGGGAGCCCCTGGCTGCTTTGGGGGAGAACCGGGGGCCCTGTACTTGAACTTGCAAACGTCCAGGATGGAGGACGGCTCACCCCTCCCCCTAGCTCCCCTCTTCTCCCTCTCTCGGGATGGGAGGCTGAGCAGCCCAGCACGGAGGCTAGAGCGGCACGGGGAGGGGCCGGGGGAAGGGTGTGCCCAGGTACTGACCAGCAGCTCCCAGTCGGCATCGTTAATTAGCACCAGAATTCCTGGCCGCCTGCGGGAAAGACGGCGGTGAGCAGCAGGAGGGGAAGGGCAGGGGGCAGTCAGTCGCGAGGGCTGCAGGAGAGTGTGATGGGAGCCTTCCCCCTGAAGTTCCAGTGACAGATGTCCCAGGAAGTGGAAGTGACAGTCTGACTCTAAGGCAAACCTGGTCCAACAGTCATGGCCGTGGGGCCAGGTAGAAATCCCAGCATCCCCGCCTCCCTGCCCCGGGACCTCAGGCAGGTCCTTTGGTTTCTCTGAGCGTCAGCGTCCCCAACTGGGCACAGGCCAATGACAGGGCCTCCCCACAAGGCCCGCTCGAGGGTGAGCTGGGATGGAGGGCGAGGGGCTTGCGCGCCCGTGTCTGCGGGGGCACCCGCGGGTAGCAGCGTGTTTTCCCAAGGGCCCGTCTCAGCGCTCCCACCCCAGGGGCAGCCGACGGCGGCCCCGGGCAACGAGAAGCCCCAGAGCAGCCGTGCCCGGTGTGAGGCGGGCGAGGCTGACTTTCAGACTGGGTCCCCAGCCTTGCTGTCTTTGGGGGGGGCGGAGGGGGAGCAAGTGGCCTCCATGGCTGCTGGGCCATGACCTGAGCCAGGGGCTGGATGCAGCCTCAGCCCCCAGGACCTCCTGGTGGCCTCTGCTTCCGGGCAGATGGACAAGCGCCCTCTTCGGCCGGCCTTGTTGTAGAAGTCAAGTGACTTCTTGCACACGGAGCCTGGCTCCTTGCCGAGGGGGCTGACCTGGGCCTGGGGCGGATGAAGAAGCTGTGGCCGAGGGTAGGGGTGTCTCCAGCGAAAGGAAACGACATGTGTGTGTGTGTGTGTGTGTGTGTGTGTGCGCGTGCACGGTGACCCCCTGGAATCCTAGGCCTCTGCTGTCCCAAACTGCAGGGGCCCCCAACCCCCAGGCCCTGCACAGAGGACAGGTACTGGTGGAGGCCGGTCAGGAGCCAGGCTGCACAGCAGGAGGCGAGCGGCAGGCTAGCCAGGCCGCCTGAGCTCTGCCTCCTGTCCCTCCCCACCCACCCCTGCCCGTGGAAAAACCGTCTTTCACGAAACCAGTCCCCGGTGCCAAAAAGGTTGGGGACGGCTGCAGCATGGCGTCTATTAGCCACGCTTAAATTCAAATTTAAATCACCTTTGAATGAAACTGAGTATTTAGTTCCTCATGCACACTGGCCACATTTCCAGGGCTCAGCAGCCTCTCGTAGCCGGTGTCTGGTTACCGTACCGGACAGCACAGACACAGAACACTGCCGTCTGCGCGGGAGGTTCCAGACTGTCCGGGAACGAGAGGGACCTTGGGCAGCATCTTGTCCTCAGTACTTCTGAACAGAGAGAGTGGCTGAGGCCCAGAGAAGTAAAGTAACTTGCCTAAGGCCCCACAGCAAGGTCGTGGCAAGCAGAAGGAGGAATCCCAGTTTCCTGAGAGACGTACCAGTTCCCTGACCCGATGTTGAAAACGTTCCCGACAACCCAGCACGGCAGCGAGAAGACTGAAAGCTCCTTTGCCTCAGAGCTCGGGGGACGGCAAGGAGACGAGAGGGCCCGGGGCAGGCTGTGGCCTGCACAGATATGGGGCTCAGCGCCCCCCACCCCCGCCCCCCTCCCCCCAGGGCAGGGCAGAGGGGACTCACACACTGTCTCCTTGGAGGAACAGCTCCGGCCGCTCCTTGAGCAGGTTCTTCTTGATCCACACGAGGAGGCTCCGGAGGTCCCCTGGGGGGAGGGCACAGAACACGCCGCTGTGAGCCCCGTCACTGCCGACCCCCGGGCCCTGCCCGCACCGCCAGGAAGCGCCCGTGGCACCCAGGGCCCTCCTTTAGCCGGAGCTGCCAGGGCCCCTGGCCTCGCGGACTCCCGAGGCGAGGAAGGTCAGCAGGGCCAGTGACCTGCCAGAAAGGTTGTCAGAGGAAGTGTCACCTAGCACGACTGAGGGCTTGGAAAGGGACCCGAGGCAGACAGCAGGAGGCACTGTCCCATCTGGGGGTGCTGGACGGCAGACCCCACCCCCAAGTCCCGGAGGGCGGTCTGGAAGGGCCGCAGACAGGCTGCCGGAGGCTCCTGAGGAGCCCGGTGCACCCCCACCTCCCCGGCCAGCCCCGTGCGGGGGGTTCCGCTGGGGTCCTCAAGGGTCCGCATGCATGTCCCTTTGCCAGGGAAGAGCAACAACCGCTGAGCTGATAACATCGGCTAATTTCCTCCAGCAGAGGGGAAGCCGGGTCCCTCGCCGGCCAGAGAGCTGACGAGTCGCTGCCCCGTGGGCCCCCCTTCACGGAGCCCCCTCCCGCCCCGGGGCTGTGGGGACCCACCCCGAAGAGGCAAGGGGTTCAGGGTCGACAGGGCCTCTCCTGCTCCCCTGGACACCGACAGCCGCCACTCTGTGGCTGTGGGGCCGCCACCAAGCTCCTTGCACATTGAGTGGAGGCTCTGGGCCACCTGTCCCCAGGGTCACCTCCCTTTCCCAGGAGCAGGGTCCCAGGGCACAGCACCCCGACACCTGGTTCGGGAAACTCCTCAAGCGCGACGGCTCTCAGCTGCTGCTCCTCGAACTGGCCACCTCCCGAGGCCATAGGAGTCCCCTCTCCCCTGCCGTGACTGGGGGGCTGAGGGCCCCGGGGGAGACAGCTGGTCCCTGAGAAGCCAGTGGGGACCTCGGGACTAGCCACGCCCACCCCACCCCGAGACCTTGGTCTCAGGCGGAGCTGGAAAAGGGCCCCCAGGGCCCTGGTCTCTCCACCCAGAGCCCGAGTCCCGGCACGTGGGGGAGAGAGGGGCTGCGCGGGCAGAGAGAGCACGGGTTCTTCCCGGGCCGGGCCCAGGAGCGTGCCACACGTGCAGGGCCCGCCTCGGGCAGGGCCGTAAGACGCCCTCCACGGCCCGCACACCATCCCCGGAAGGCGGCTGGGCCGCACCCTGGACACCACGGCTCCCTCTGCTCCGGGCCGACTTCCCTGGGGCGCCAGGAGAGAGCAGGGCCGTGGGCAGCGTGTCTGTGGACCGAGACGTCACCTTTCGATTTTAATTCCTGCTGTCACACGGAGTAGGTCAGAGGCCTCGCGGTCCCTGGAGTGCAGGGCGCGGGAGTGCTGCCCCCAGCGGGCTGCAGCCTCTGGGGCCTGGGTGTCGGAGGCTTCCCCTCGGCTCCCTCTCGGCACTGGCTGGTGGGCCGCCAGCCCATACGTCTTGGGGCCGCTCGATAGAGCCGCCGGAGTCTGGCGCATCCATCAGCCCGGCCTGGCGGGCTGGGCTCTGCCCGTGTGCGCAGAGGCGCCGAGAGGGACCGGGCGGCGCCTGGCCCGAGGGCCACCCGCTGCCCCTGCACAGCCCTGGCCATCCCGAACCGAACCTGACCCAGCTGTGTTAAAGGAGGGGCTGCTCTTCCAGTCTGGACAAGCTGGGGGTGGGGTGGCCGCTGGTCACGCTGGGGTCACCCGAGCGACGGCAGCATCACGGAGCCCCGGAGGGGCGGGCTGGGGGCGAGTCTGCCGCCGGTGCTGGCTCATTTATCACGATGCTCCTCTTTGCTGAGGTCATTCCCTCCCTCCTCTGCACCCCCCGGGCCTGCCCACATTCTTGATAACCTGTTACCATGGTGAGGCCACCACATCACCATCCTTATTGTTCCCCCATGCCTGGATTTGGGGGTGGGGAGGGAGAGGACTCATGGCAGGCTGCGAGGGCTCCTAGGCCTGGCCTGAAACACCCCCCAGGGACATCTTGCTGGGCTTGCTGAGGCCCAGACAATATGCAAATGGCCTCCAAGCCAGATGGTCGGCTTCCAAAGGCACCCAGGGGAGGAGGAAGGGTTAAGCAGAGTCAGGGGCTGGTGGCTGGAGGACGGCTCTGGGGAGTCTCCCTTTCACCTGGCCCCAGTGTCCTCCTGCCTCCCCACCGCCTCAGAGGATGGCTTTCCCCCTGGAACCCCGAGCAATCACTCGTAAGATGAATGTTTACTGAGCAACTACTATGTGCCAGGTGCCAGGGAGATGCAGTGAGTGAGAGACACGGAGCCCACCCTCGTGGAGCTGACATTACGTATTTAACTAGCTGTGACAGACGTTATTTCCCTCGCGCAGAATCAGAAAAGGCTTTTCTGAGGATGGTAACCTCGGAGCTGAGACCTGAAGGGTGAGCAGGGGAGGCCGGGGGAGTGTTCCAGGCGGAAGGAAGCACACGTGGGAAGACCCGAGGCCGGAAGGGATGGGCAGCTTCAAGGTGACAGAACAGGGAAGGCCAGGAGACCGGCATGCGCAGCAGCCAGCGCCCAGACCCCTCGGGGCACGTGTGGGCCCCAGAAGGGGCCTGCTCGGGGAGAGACGCCCCCCGCCCCGTGAACCCCACAGGCATTTGCCAAATCTGTGCTCCGAGGGCTCACGGCCCACACTGCCCAGGCCGCACTCCGTGTCCCTCTGCCCTGATGTGCGTGCCGAGACCAGGGCAAACGCACAGCGTCGCCAGCACCGGGGCGCGCTGCGAGGACCCAGCTATGGCCACGGCGCACGGCACAGAGACCCAAGCGCAGCACCTCGGCCCCCCTGCATTCCAGTGACAGGGCCTTAGGTGAGGCACTCCACGAACCTCGGCCTCCTCCTTGCAAAATGGAACTGGTAAGAACTTCTCGTGGGGCGGCTGTGAGGAGGGAACAAGATGGTCCATGCACAGCTCTCGGGGCTGCTGTGGCGTACCGCTGCTGTGACTCCCCGATGATGCAGAAGAGCCCGTGCCTTCTGCCCTCCCCTGACGCCCTGAGCTCCCACACTCTGCCTGGGGGCCTGGACCCTGGGCACGTGCTCAGCCCAGGCTGCTTTGGTAGAGTCAGCCAACCATTAATCAGACAGTGCTGGGGCTGGCTGGGGTTTTCTGTGGGATCCACTAGCTTTCCACCAGAAGCTGCAGAGGGGTTGGGAGAATGGTGAGGGGGCCCCAGACACTGGCCTTCCCTCTATTTCATTTCTTTATTGGATTTGTATAAGAGTTTATTTTTTAAAATTTATTTTATTAAAGATTTTATTTATCTTCCGAGAGGGGAACATCAATGTGTGATTGCCTCTCACACATCCCCTACTGGGGACCTGGCCTGCAAACCAGGCATGTGCTCTGACTGGGAATCGAACCAGCAACCCTTTGGTTTGAAGGCCGGCACTCAATCCACTGAGCCACACCAGCCAGGGCTGTGTAAGAGTTTATCTGAGCCAAACTGATGACATATGTCAGGACGCAAAATCTCAAAGCCTCCTCTTCCCTCCACCTTCGATGTGCAGACCCTTCAGATGCCGCCAGGAAAATCCAGCTGCAAGGAATCCCATCCTGAGGCGGTGGCCACTAGAGGCCAGAGCGCCCCTGGGCACGCGGCCCCAAAGGAGGAGGGGAGCACCCTAACGCAAGGTGTGCGGGGCCTGGCCCTCCCGTCTGGGGAAAAGCAGGTGATGGGAGCTGCTCGCCACTCTGCTGGAGCGGCTGAGGGCTTGGTGTCTGGAGGCGGGGACTGGCACTACATGGCCTTGAGCAGGAAGTCACTTCACCTCCCCGAGTCTCAGGGTCGTCCTCCAACCAATGGGGACAACAGCCGAACCACGGAAGAGCTGCCGTGAGGACTCGGGCACGACGCCAGCGGCGGGCCCAGCCTGCACCGCGCCAGGCGCTCAGGACCCACGCGTCCCTGCGCCCGGTGACTCGGGGCTCCTTGTCCTCTGGGCTGCCGGAGCCTACAGCTCTGGGCCTCGGGGCACCATGCACGCCCCTTGCCCACAGGCCCCCTCACCCCAGTGGGCTGGTCCTTGTCTGGGAACACTGGCCACCCAGTGCGGCAGGGCCCCCCAGCGGTGTCCGTCGCGTTTCTCAGGCCGCGGGAGCGATCTCAAGGTCTCATCTGACACTAAACCCTCGCTGCCACAGAGCCCGAGCCAGCCTCTCTGCACGCCCCAGGGGGAGCTTTCCTCTCAACCAGAAATCCGTCTTCCTGTCATTCCCGCCGAGCCCGGCTGTCCCACGGGGACCACGCCGACACACGTGTCCCCCCTTCCCCACGCCGGCCCCGCAGATTCGGGGGAGACAGATGCCAGGCCTCCTGGGCCTTCTCTTCCGTGGGTTCAACCACGCCAGTCCCCACCACGTCCGCTGGGCTCCTCGACGACGGGGCTCCTCTGGGCGCCCACCCCGGCCTCCGTTGAAAGGGAGAAGAAAGAGCCGGGGTGGGGGGTGAAGGAGGAGAGAGGGTAGGGGGAACATCAGAGGGCCCATTTACAAGTGAATGGGGGCAAGAATGGAGCAGTTTGTGGGCTAAACTGGCCTCAGAAGGAGGTTTACAGATGTGCGCAGGGACGCTGCTCATTGTTTAATTAAGCAGAAAGTGGATCTTTTCAAAAGCAATTTTGCACAGGGACGGGGAGGGGTGGGGGGAGTGGAGGGCGGCGGGGAGGGGATCAGCAAACAGGCCCCAGAGCAAAGAAAGGAACAGCTGGCCCCAGAGAGGCTGTGAAATGCATGCTAAGCAGTTTAAAGCGCCAGCCCGGGAGCTCCCTCCAGCTCCTGCCCTCCCCCGTCGGCCACCCTCTCACACAATGGCAGGGCAGGGGAAGAGGGGCAGGGAGAGGGGAGGCAGACACGGCTCCTCCTGGGGGCCGGGGCAGGTAGTGCCCAGGCTGGGGCAGTAAGTTCCGGGCTTGTTCCAGGCCGCTGGCCAGGCCTGGGCTGCGAGCCTTGAGACGAAGGGGTCCCTGAAGCCTGAGCATAGAAGCCCGCCGCCCACGGCCACAGCGCCCAAAGCGGGTGGGTGCCTACCAACTCCCGTCAGTACAACCGAGGACAGGGCCTGCTCCGTGCAGATGGCTGTCAAGGTGTCCCCTACGGACACGTGGCTGCCTAGGTCAGCACGCCCTGCCTCCCAGAGCTGTACGCTTGATCTGACAGCAACATTTCCGCACTGTGGGTGGGAAACAGACAACCAGCTCAAGGAGACGGGATCTAGCCCGACCTCCCATTTCACAGATGGGAAAACAGAGTCTCTCGAAAAGTAGTGACTTGCTACGGGGCCTGGCTAGGACTCCTCTCTTGCAGTCTCACCCGCCTTGGCCTTGGCCTTGGCTGTCCTCTCTTCCCAAACTGGCTGGGTTGGAAGCCCTCCCCTGGCCCAAGACTCAGGGCGCTGGAGTCCCCTTGTTCGTCAGACTTGTCACAATCCATAATCTTATGGCTGCTATTTTCTCTGCCGGAGCCTCCAGGACCTACTTGGCCAGGGGCAGCCCATGGGCCGGGAAGGCTGCCAGACAACCAGCCGATCTGGGCACGGGCTTGGGGGAAGAGTAAGACTCTCCTAGTGGCAACTGCGGGGCTCCCGTGTGCCAGGGTCAGGCCCGGCAGCTGCCAACCAGCCATGCGGCTGTGATGTGACCCAAGCCTCTGGGCACAGCGGGGCAAAAATGGGGACCAGGGGTACAGTCACAGCCAAGGGCCCAAAGACCGAGCAAAAAGGCCCGTTCAACTACCCACCCCCTTCCCTTTCTTGCTTCCTGGGGAGGGGAGGCAGGCCCCGGCCACCCTGCAAGCAGCGGAGGGAGGCTGAGGGACCACAGACCTGGGTACCCCCGCTCCCCAGTCACTCTGGGCAGGTCACTCTCTTCTCTCTCTCTCTCTCTCTCTCTCTCACACACAGGTGTGGTGTCCTCGATGGTCTGGGGTGTGGGGTCCAGGTGTGGGGTCCAGGATGTGTCTACTGGGGTCATTATGAAAATCGGAACAAGCAGCTGCTGAAAGCATGCATATAAATGAACAAAAGGGTAAAAACCGGGAAGTACGCCCCAAGCGTGAGATGGCGCGTGACCCAGGGAGCCTCCCGGGCCAGCGGTGCTGTGCAAGGACCCCGGACAGAGCCCCTGGAGTCTGGCTCTGAACCCCAGTTCCACCGTCTACACAACCGTGTGGCTCGGAGGAAGGTCCTTGGCACTTGGGTTTGGACTTCCCCTTTGTAAAACGGGATGACAGCTGCCGCCTAGGAACTCGTGACAATGATTTTCGCACCCAACTGGGGCCTTGCCTACCAACACCGAACTCAGCCGGCGCCCCTGGTGACACCGGGCTTCTTTTAGTCCCCGGACCACAAGGGCCGCGTCCTTGGCCTGGAGCAGGCCCCGGGCACCTCTGCTGTCTCCCCAGTTTTACGGGGCTGGCTCCCTTCCATCCTTCAAACGTAGCCTCCAGGCCACCGCTTTAAAGAGGCCTTCCCTGACCCCATCGCCTGGCTCCCAGCGCCCTCTGCCCTCCCGCCAGCGACCCCACTCGCACAGCCGCACCCCTACTCGCCGCCCGGCTCCCCTTCCATTATACCGCGGGCTCCGCGCGGGCAAGAGCCGTGTCTGTTTCACTTGGCACCGAACACCCAGCAACCAGCACGGCACCTGGCACGAAGGAGGCACTCGAAGATGTGCCGACCGCAAGGAAGAATGAAGGACTGACTTCCGCAGTTGGCATCTGGTAAGCATTCAGCCAAAGAATGAATGAAAAGGGCCGGAATTATTAAACCTGAGGATGTATGTTCGTGCTATGCAAATGCAGGGGGAAGTAAATCATAACTGTGATATTTTAATCACTTCCCAGGCAGGTCTTTAAGGATGAATCTTTTTTTTTTAAAGATTTTTATTTAATTTTAGACAGAGGGGAAGGAGGAGAGAGAGGGAGAAAAAAAACATCAGTGTGTGGTTGCCTCTCATGGGCCCCCTACTGGGGACCCAGCCCACAACCCAGGCGTGTGCCCTGACTGGGAATCGAACTGGTGACCCTTTGGCTCACAGGCTGGCACTCAATCCACTGAGCCACACCAGCCAGGGCTTTTTGTTTTAATCCTCACCCAAGGACATTTTGTTTCATCGCTTTCAGAGAGCGAGGGAGGGAGAGAAACGTTGACACGAGACAAAAACATCATTGGGTTGCCTCCCACGTGCGCCTGGACCAGGGGTCGTACACAGGTCTACCCAGGCCAGAGATCAAACCCACAACCTAGGTGTGTGCCCTGACCAGGAATCGAACCCACAACCTTCTGGTTACCAGACAACTGAGCCACACTGGTCAGGGCAAGGCTGAGTCTTCGAGACTTCTTCTGAGGGCCCCTGCTCCCTCCCAAGGCTGGGTGGCCACCTGTCAAACCCAGAAACAGTCGCCTCTGCCACCCCAGCTCTCACCCCACCAAGGACACACAATCCCGCGGTCCTGACATCTACGACATTTAACCTCAGCCTCACACCCACACTGGCCGAAGGGGAGCAGTGAGTGCCCTGTTCCTTGGAGGGCATCCCCCGGCGCCAGAACGTGGCACGCGGACCTGCCCTGTGTGCTGCTCTCCAGCCTGAGGGGGGGGCTGGACACAGTCCTGGTGGCCAGTGAGTGTGGCCGCTAACTGTGCGCTTCCCGGCAGGTGCTTGTCTAGTTCCAGAAGAATCCTGTCTGACCTCACCGTCTTCCACCGCCCGCCTCCAGGAACCTCACCCTCCTGCCTGCTGACCGACTGCCTGCCCTCCCCCACAAGCGTCTCGGCCTGAGGTGAGCTGGGCTCGCGGTCCCCAGGGTCCTGAGCACTCGTCTCTGACCGGCATCGTTGTGAGGTGCGAGGTGCACCCCCGCAGCTGGGACGCCGGCCCACGTCCACACTGCGTGCGGGTGTTTACCCAGCTGGATCCCCCCCCCACCCGCCCACTGTGAAGGCGGGGCTGGCTCTCGCCCACGGTTCTGTCCCCAGTGCCTGGTACATGGTCTGCCACCCAGGACGGGCTCAGTGTCAGCGTGTTAAGCAAAGATGAACGAGTATTTGAACGGACAAAAGGAGAAAGCCCACTGTCTCCTTCGTCAGCCTCCCTCCTCCTTGTCGGCTGGAAACGTTCTCATCTCAATACTCTCACCACAACGTGAGCCCGTCCGCACTGTTCTGTTCTCGGAGAAGGTCACCCCCCTCATGAGAGCCTCTCCCTGCTGCCCTCTAATAGCAGCAGAGACGCTCTTTCTAACAACCCGGAGGGCGGGGGACCGCCGTGCCCGCTTCTCAGGTAAGAACGCTGAAGCCAAGAGGCGAGGCCCTGGCCTGAGGTTGTGAGGGGATTCCCATCTGAGTCTGTCTCAATATAGAGCCCACATCCACAGAGACTGAGGTTCACTACACCCTGCTGGGACTGGCTGGGCCCAGGGCAGATCGGGGAAGGGTGCTCTGGTGATTTCTCTTTCTCCCTGCCCCCCCCCCCCCTCGGGCCAGGGAAACCCAACCGTTCCCACTTGGATGGGGCTGAGTGGCCCCCGGGGGGGCGGTCAGACAGCCCATACTCACAGGGCTCCTCCTGTCCAGGCAGGGTGATCTGATGCTTCTTCACACCGTCGAACAGGAGCTCCGCGCCGCCCCTGCAGAGGAGGGCCAGAGGAGGACAGCGGGTCAGCGCCCGCAAGCACCTCGCTGGGACTGAAAACCGAGGTGGGGGGTGGGCCTGGCAACAGAAGCCCGAGAGGTGCTGGAATCCGAGGTTTGGGAACACCTGGGGTCCCGCTGGCTGACTCTCAAACCTGACTCCCTGACATGGCGAAGTGGGATAGGAACCATTGTTCCCAGTAACCAAGCACCCAAACTCTCGGACTTCTGCTTCTGCTCCCGCTTCCTCAGGAGGCAGCTGAGCACCCGGGTTCGGGCTCGGTGCTGTCGGCCTCAGGGCGGAGCCCGGCCGCCACCTCTGCCCGGCCCCTGGACCCTAGGCTCGCGGCTCTACGTTCTCGAACCTGTCCTTCCGTGCACAACGACGTCGAGAGGCCACCGTGAGCACACTGGGGACACTCTGTGTGTTGCGGGGTTCCCTCTGGCCAGGGGAGGGTGTGGAATGTCCCTGCTCGTGCCGACCACCGCTGGTCTGCAGGGCACACACCACAGGGCCAGAGGGTGAGACACTCCCCCTTGCACAGCAATGTGCAAGCCCATTCTCCATCTCACTTCACCCTCGGGCCATCTGGGGAGGGCGGAAGGGAAGCAGCTGCTGTTAACTCCACCCAGTGGAGAATCGGGGGCTTGAAGAGGTTACGTGACTCATCTAAGGACACAGAGGCAGTGGCTGAAGTAGGCTTTGGATTCTGACGGGTGTCCGCTCAGCCCCAGGGGCCTTGGCAGAAAGGAAACCAGGACGCCCCGAGGTCAGAAAGCCCCTTGAGGGCAGAGTGCGGTCCGCTCGTGCGCGCCAGCACCTGGACGGGGGAAGGCGGGTCCAGCAGAGACGCTTGCGGCCAAGGCCAGCAGCCAGGGCTTACGGCGGGGACACCAGGGCTCATTCAGTGCCCCGCACGGCCTCTCCCTCGTGCTCTCCTGACTCCGTCCCAGACCTCACGTGGCTCTTAACTGAGAAGGCCTTAACAGACTCCGGCCGGGCGCGAGGCCTCCCGCCCCACCGCCCTCTCCCGACGTCGGGGAGCAGAGATGTCCTGAGACGGTCCGCCGGGGAGCACAGGGAAGGCAAGCACTGTCACGGGGGAAACATGGGGCGACTGTCATCCGAACAAGGTCATGCTTTGTCGACGCAGAAATGCGGAGGGGGCGAGGAGGCCCATCTGTGGCTGTGTGCGGGGCCGTTTCAGCTGCGAGCCTGCACAGAGCCTCCATTTATCCCCTTCCAAGGGCCTCCTTCTCTCCTGGGTGGGGGCTGGCACATGCAGCAGCTGGGTGGGGGAGGGCCACAGGCGAGGGGCTCAGGAGTTGGGGGTCAGAGAACAGGGGTGGGAGCTGGAGGCACGGGGACCCAGGCCAAACCCGGCGGTGCCAGGCTCGGAGGCTGAGGCTGTTTTCCCTTTACAATCGGATGAGGGACCAGGGGGTGACCTGTCACCATTGGGTTTGCTAGCCCCCCACGAGAGGGGTTTTTGCTGTCAGCACATCTGGACAGGAGTGAAGTGGACACCCAGCCCCTGGAGTGATGCAGGAGGGCAGGCAAGGGGCTTGTTTTGGCCCCAGAAGAGAACCAAAGCTGAACTCTTTTATGTCTGACAGAGTTCGCTCTTCGGAGTCAACTAAAGAACTGTATCTTAAGACACCCCATCCTCCCTCCACTCCCCAGTTCTTGGTGGGAGTGCTTCCTGGTCCCAGTGAATGATACAGACATTCCCCAAACCGCCTTTCCTTGTAGTTTATCACCTTCTTGTGTTTTTAGGTTTTTGTTTCTTTCCTCTCTACCTGCTGGGATGTGAGCTCCGCCTGAAGCAGGGCCCCGAGCACAGCAGGCACCCGATCTGCCACATGTGAAAGTGCCCACCCCTCCCACTTCTTCTCTCACTTCAACGGCACCCCCTCCCTGTGCCAGCACCTCCCAGGCTCAGGAAGGGGGAAAAGGGAAGAGAAGGAGGGAATCTCACACCTCACACCATTGGGGCAAAACACATTTGTACCACACACTCTGAATCCCGTGTGACCCGAGGAAATGCCCTGCTAGGGACAGCACAGGGGGCCAGAAAAAGGACAGAGCTGGTCACTGGGAAGAGCGAGGACGGTGTGAGCGGTCTTCCGAAGACTCTGTCCCAGCTGGTGGGGCCCAGGAGGATGCCTGCTCCGGGGACGGAGGCCGGGTCCTCACCAGCCCCCTAGAAGGGTCAGGGGACCAAAGGGAGAGACTGATGGGCAAGGCAGCTTCTTCGCAAACCTGTTCAGGTTAGGAGTGAGGGTGAAGGGAGTCTGCTGAGAGACGTACGGAACAAAAGAAGGGCCGGGGACAAAAACACACATCAGGTCAAGGACAGAGAGAGAAAGAATGTGGGTTTGCCCTGCATCTTGGGCATTCCTGCTCCTGAGAAGCTGGGATTCTCATGAGACACCACAGCAGGGGTGGAGGTGGGCGAACGGTTGGAGGAGCAAGGTTGCCCTGCCTTGCCGGAGCTCACTGCTGCTCAGAGGAGTCTCGAGCAACAGTGAGGCTGAGGCTCGAGGTGGCCAGGGCAGAAAAGGGGTAACTAAGCTGGTCTGCAGCTCTGGGGCGCAAGGACCCTCATGTGAGTTCCTTACTGCCGCCACCGGAGACAGAAGGCGTTTCTGATGAACAAGATACCGCGTCTGACGCAGTGAGACTGAAAAGTAAGCTGGCTGTAGACAAACCCGAACCCTGGCAGTCTGCAGCCTCTCCCTTTCCAGCTCTGCAGAGGCCTGCCAAAGCTCTGGGGATCCTCCCAGCACCTCCAGGCGCTGGGGGCCATCGCTGGGCCAAGGGTCGGTAAAGCAAAAACAGTCGGGAGGCCAAACCAGTATGGTTCTAATTAAAACCAATTAAAATGCACTTAATATTCATGAGACTACCCCACTTCTCAGGGACAGAAACGCTGAACACTGGGAAACATAGACAGAGTTCTATTTATCTTTGTGTCCTCAGTGCCTGGCTCACTGCCTGGCACATGGTAGGCACTTAATAAATGACTGGTGAATAAACTACCCAATGAAGGGAAAGCATGAAAGAAACTGGGGGTATCCAATGGAAGAAAAGGCATTTAGGGACAGAGGTTTTAGAGTTTCCATTCCAGACTTTTCTTTTCACATAAGCCTAGGCTTGTTTATCTTCTCACACAAACACACACGCTCACACTCACAAACACACACACGCAAGCTTCCATATGACTCTGGAAATGACACCACCCATCTCTTAGGGTCTTAGTTTCTTTTCCTTCTGAACTCTGCGGTTTCTCTCAGCTCCAAAACCATACGTAGGCGAAGACAATAGCGGCTTGAGGAGACATGCTCCCTGATCTGCGTTTCTTCCGTTACTGGTGTGCGCCCATTTCCCGCACTTTCCATCTGTACTGTCAGGGTGGGTCCCCTTCACTGTGCTATCTTATTACCCCTGTATCTCCATGGCTGCGGAGGGCGCTCAGCGAATGCATTGACGTCCTAAAAAGGGCTCCGCTCTGTTTCACGCCCCCCACATCCTGCGAAAAAGAAAGGTGTCTTGTCTTGGCCACACATCCCACGAGAAACAAGACTTCAAGAACCTTGGAGGTAGACTTGCTGCCCAAAGGAAGGCATGAAGGAGTTGAAGGGTGGTCCTTCTCGGTTCGAGGAGCTCAGGTGCCAGACTCGCCAGCCTGGTCCAAAACGGGATTGGCAAAGAAGGCAGACACGCCACCTGCTAACCATCGCGCCTTTGGAGTCTGGCTGGGCGCAGGGCACCAAGGAGTGCCCAGCCCGCACTTCCACAGCCGGGCGTGCGCCTCTATTCCCGGACATACGGCCTCGTCGCCAAAGGAGACCGAGCCTCTCAGGCTCTCCGAGGCGATGGCGTCGCTCAAAGAAGGTGCCCGAAACCTCGGAGATTCGGTCGTGACAGACCCCAAGGCACAGGGAGAGGAGTTCCGAGCCCCAAGACTTCCATTCATCCCCACGGCGCCCCCAACTCTCCGACTCACCCGAACTCCACCTCCACTGATAAGGGCGCTGCCATGTTGAGGAAGCCGAGCTTGCAGGAAACTCCCCTCAACTTCCGGTGTTCCCACCCACTTCCGGTCACATCAGGCGGAAGAGGCGGGGCCGTCTTCAGCTATTGGAGACCGGCCAGTAGTGGGTATCGGAGAAGGGAGGTTCACGGGCGTTGTGGGGGAGCGTGCTTTGGTGGGCGTTTGGACTGGGTCCCCACCTCTGTCTTTTAGAGACGTGGCTCGGACCACCAGGGCGGGCAGTAACCTGTTCGAGCCTCAGCTGGGCGGAGGAGAGCCCGCGGCATGTTTGAGCAGTGAGTGCGAGCCACTGGACTGGTTTTCTTGGAGTAATGACAAACTGTTTTCAGTCGGCACACCGCTTGGGCGAGCCCGCCCACCGCTCTGAATAAATGACCCCTAAGATCTCTCTCCTGAGTTATTGACTCCTATCCAGCCACTCCGCCTTCAACTTCGATTTAACTCATTCTGCAGATATTTACTGCACGTCCTCCGTGGGCCAGGCATCTTGGTGGGTGCCGTGGGCGCAGTGGTGCACGGGGTGGAAAAGGTTCCTGCGTTAGCGCACTCACAGTCTAGTGGGGGAAACTCACTCTGATCAAATAAACACACCAGCCATACTGTGAAATGTAAAATCTCAAACGGAAAGAAGCGACCCAGAGTAATCGGAACACAAAAAGAAAACAGACTGGACTGGACTTGAGCTCTGAAGCCTGAGTAGAATTAACTAGGTCGATGTCAAGGAGGAGAGATTTCTGGGAGAGTTCCAGGGTGGAGAACAGAAGGCGCAAAGGCCGCGGGTGGGAAAATATGCTGGATCACCAAGACAGGGAGGTGCGGATTGGGGAGCAGAGGGCCTGGTAAGAGATGCGGCTGGAAAGGAGGGCAGGGACTAAATTATGCCTTGTGAGCCAGGTAGGAGTTTCAGTCTTGGCCCTGGTTGGTGTGACTCAGTGGATTGAGCACCAGCCTGTGAACGGAGGGGTCTCCAGTTTGACTCCCGGTCAGGGCACATGCCTGGGTTGCCGGCTGGGTCCCCAGTAGGGGGCATTTGATAGGCAACCACACTTTGATGTTTCCCTCTTTCTCCCTCCCCTCCCCCTCTCTAAAAATAAATAAATAAGTAAATAAATTGTTAAAAAATTTTTAAATGTTTTTTTAAAGAAAAAATTTCGGAGCCCTGGCTGGCGTAGCTCAGTGGATTGAGCCCGGGCTGGGAACCAAAGTGTCCCAGGTTCGATTCCCAGCCAGGGTACATTCCTGGGTTGCAGGCCATAACCCCCAGCAACCGCACATTGATGTTTCTCTTTCTCTCTCTCCCTCTCTCTCTCTCTCTCTCTCTCTCTCTCTCTCTCTCTCTCATCTCTATCTCCCTCCCATCCCTCTCTAAAATGTCCCTCTCTAAAATGAATAAATAAAATCTTAAAAAAAAAAAAGGTTGGAGTTCAGCTGCCAGCTTCATGATCAGTCCCCTCACCTCCTGGCTGTGTCTTTGGGCGAGTCGCTTAACATCTTTGTGTCTCAGTTTCCTTATCTAGAAACAGCCCCTACTTCGGAGGGCTGTTGTAGGGTCTACATGAGCATGTGGCACAGCGCCTCTCCTTACAGCAGGGTCTCACGTGCGCCACTGCCACCCCCTGAAACACCCGACCAAGAAGGCTTGGACGTGGTTCTTAATCTTGTCCTATAGCCAGCCACTGAGGTTGGATTCGTCTCCCTTCTTCTTCTTCTTTTTTTTTTTTAAGATTTTATTTATTTATTTTTTAGGGAGGGAAGGGAGGGAGAAAGAGAGAGAGAAACATCAATGTACGGTTGCTGGGGGCCGTGGCCTGCAACCCAGGCATGTACCCTGACTGGGAATCGAACCTGCGACACTTTGGTTTGCAGCCCGAGCTCAATCCACTGAGCTACGCCAGCCAGGGCTTGATTCGTTTCCCTTCTGAGCTGGTGTTGCCACCCCACCTTCTTCCAGCACCACCCATCACCCTTCACCTGCACCTGCTTCTTGCCTGGAGGCCTGTCTCCTACCTCCCTCTCTGCAGCCTGGGCTTCCTTATACAGTCCGACTGCATGGACAGTCCTGAGCACCCTCTACGCACCAGGCACTGTTCCAGGGCACTGGCGAAATGAGGACAGATGCGACGCAGCCCCGGTCCTCAAACAGTACAGAGGAGTCATGTGCCTCACAGGCCCCGCGTTCACCACGCTGGGTAGGTCACTTCCCTAAGAACGTTTGGGACCAAATGATCTCTTAAGGTCCTTTCAGCAAAAATAGTCTAAGACTCTGCCGCTGCACCCAGCTCCCCGCCCCCCCCCCCCGCCCCCCAGCAGGAGCCTTGTCTGATTCGTCTGCGATTCCCTAGCTCGTACTGCACATGGTAGGGGTCTGGTAAGTGCTTGCTTGCGAATGAATGAATGAATGAATGAATGAACGAACGAATGAACGAACACATATCACTCCACTGCTCGACATCATTTAATGCTTTCGTTTTGTTAACAAGACAAGGGCCTTCCTCGGAGGCATGCAGAGCCCTTAGCGCCTCTGTTCCCAGCCCCCTCTTTTTAGGTTGAATGTCCTCTGGCCCTGGGAACTGCCACCTCCCAGCGCTGGAACCGGAGAGCTGGGGAGCGTGTGCACAGCTTCATCCCTTTAGCAAACATTCACTGAGCACCTGTTCAGTGCCAGGCCCAGGGCTGGTGCTGGGAACACAATGGTGAACCAAACCAAGGGGATCCCCGTCCTCCAGGGGCTGATGTTCTAGGACAGGGGTCCCAACCCTTGGGCTGTGGACCTGGGCCAGTCCCTGGCCTGTGGGGAACCTGGCTGCCCAGCAGGAGCTGAGCAGCAGGCCTGCGAAGCTTCGCTCACGTTACTGCCCAAGCTCCACCTCCTGTCCCCCGTCTCCCCTCCCCCCATCCCCTTCTTGGAAAAATTGTCTTCCACAAAACCTGTCCCTGGTGCCAAAAAGTTCGGAGACCGCTGTTCTAGGAGACACGGATGGAAAAATGTAAACAAACAAACAAACAAACAACGGACCACACAGTGCAATCAGTGTTATGAAGGGGGTGGCCCCACATGGCTGGGGTGGCGGTGGGCAGCCCAGGGGTAGCCTGTGGGAGCCGGAGGTGGCCCCTAAGCCAGCCCTGGAAGTCGCTTCTAAACCCTAACCCAAAGGAACTGTGGGAGGCGGAGGTGGGGAGGGAGAGGGCACAGGGGAGGGCCAGAGGCCCTCCCTCCCTCCCGGTCCCCACAGGCAGGGGCCCTCCAGCTCTTCCCTGCACGGCCCGGGAGACTGAGCTGCCTTCCGGGTAAACCAGCCCACCCTGTGAGCGCCTGGGTCTCACCTGCTCCTGAGCCTACCCCACTCAACCTTTTCATTAGTAACAGTAACAGTGTATCCTTCTCTTCCTTCAAGGAGTACATATTGAATGCCCACTTTGCACCTGCCAGGTGCTTTGCATGCATTACCTGAGTGACTCCTCACAGGGATTATTATCCCCATTCTCCAAACGAGAAAACTGAGGCTCAGAACCAGCAGCTCGCTGGCGGGACCCCTTAATGTCCGGCCCAACCCCAGGCTGCGTTGCCTTAAGAATCCCTGCCTGCTGTTGGGCACGGCTCGCCCTAAGGCCTGCCGCGGGGATCCGCGCAGAAGAGGGGCTTGGGCCCCATTCCCCTGTCCCTTCCAGCAGGCTGGCCGGCCCGGGCGGCGGCCACCATCCCCTCAGAAGCTGCTAGGGAGACAATGGTGGGGTCGGCGGGGGGAGGCGAGGGCGCGGGCGCCCCCCTGCCCGCTGCCCTTTGTCTTCCCTCCTGCTCCCCTCGTGCGCCCCGGGAGGCTGGGAGGCGCCTCTCGCAGGCTTCCTCCTCCCTTTCTTGTGCTAATTGGGTGTCAAGCTGAGATCAGTGAGAAAGAAATCCTCCCCGGCTCGGGTTAAACTGCCGCCAAAGACCCGGGCTGAGCCCAGAATATCATTAGGAGGGGAGGAAACAGGGCCCCCTCCTCGGGGGGGAGGGGCCAGCCGCTCATTCAGGCCCCTTTGAAAGTCACTCGGTCGCCCCCTCCCTCACCGCCGTCGCTTCAATGGGCCCCTCGGAGGTATTTAACCTTCTTCCCAGGAATTGAAAGCGATACGCCAAGCACTAGCCTGGGCGGCCACTTGCCTGTCCCGAGGGCGGTAGGACCTCCCGGGAGGCTCGAGGCAGGCCCCTCGCAGCCTCCCTGGCGCAGGTTGCGGATGGCAACACCGAGGCTCCTGGAGAGACTCTGCGTCTCCGAGCCTCGGATTCCTCACCTGTGCAACGGAGGTCAAAATAGCAGCTACTTTGTGTTATGAGGTTAATGAAACAATGCACGTGAAACGCCCCGCGCAGCGCCTGGCACGCAGGAAGTGCCCCCACGTGGTGGCCATGACAAGTCTAAGGAAGCGGTTTGGCTTCCTTCAAGGTTCTCCTAGCGGGGCTCCCAAGTCTCTGGAGGTGTGCAAGTGCCAGGGCCCGCACGGCTCTCCCTTTTCAGATTCAGCTTCAACTCTACAAGCACCCCCACCCGCGTCGACCCCTCCCCCACCCACCCCCAGCCTCACTGCACTTCTGCAACCTGCCGGGCTGGCGGTTCACCCCCAGGCCTTTACACTTTGCTGCTCCTTCGTGCTGGGACACTCTTCCCCTGGGGTTATCGGAGCTCTTCTTTGAAAAGTCTCTCTGACCAGGAAACACGACCCCCTCAGCCCCATTCCTACACCCCGGGCACGGGCTAGGACGCCAGGCGTGGTGCAGCTGAGCACACAGCCTTTGCTTCTTCACTGCTAGGCCCCTCTGCCCAGCCCCCAGGCCATAGGTCTAGGGCCTGGGTCTCTAGCTTGCTCTGAGGGACCCCCTCACCTCCCACCCCACCCCCCTGCACAGACGCCTTTAGCATCTGCTCCCCGGATGAAACCACTCGGTGCTTTGTAAAGAGTGAAGCACTATATAAATGTCAGGAAGTGCCCAATGAACAGTGCCCATCGTTAACATCACAAGCACGTTTCGAGCACCTACTGTGTGCACGGAGACAACTCACACAACCATGGCTTGGATGAGGCTGCAAGGCCCAGAGGCCCACCAGCTCCACCCCTTCACGGAGGGGCTGATGGGGAAGTGGGGAACTTAGGTCTAGTCTGGAGTCTCCCTTTTAAACTGCCATATACTGAGCAGATATCAACACTAGACCCTGGGCGAAGAGACTTCCATGCGTGGTCTTATTGCACACCCACACGGGTGCAACGTGGAGGCCTGAGGGACAGGAACTGAGGTTGAGCCTGGCTAATGGGCTTGAACGCACGCATGTGATTCCTGAGCTGGAGCTTCCACCGTTTCATACTACTTTTGGTGACTGCGTTTAACCTGGAGGAAGGCTTGCAGGGCACGCACTGCTGAGAGTTAAAGATACAAGGCCGTGCTGTCAGCCAAACCCAGCCCCCTGGAAGTCCTCAAAAGCCCAAGCCAGGGTCCCCTGGGCTGCGTCCCTGCGGGCTTGCCAGGGCTGAGCACTAAGGGCCGGTGGGACTGTGCGAGCTCTGCGCGCCCTCTGCTGGCCACTTTGGGGGACTGCAGGCATGCCCACCGCCCCTCCCCCGACCCCACTTATTTAGCATCTTCGTCGGAGGGGCCGACTGCCACCCCTCCCACACTTCCCCCCAAGAGAAGCCCCATACTCCTCTTCCAAGTCATTTCCCCCGGAGGCAACCCAGGTTTCTTATCCTGGCCACCCTCCACCTGAACTGCCAGCTGCCGGCCTAGGGTGTGGCCCGCAGGCATGCGTGGAATGAAAGGTCTTCCGGCTTTCCCGCAGTGCTCTGGCCCAGAAGGTGGGTGGGACAGTGGGGAGGGCTGAGGGCTGGGCTCTGCATTCCAGCTTCCACTACTGCTGTGTGACCTCAGCCAAGTGACACAGACCTGGGTGAGAGTCAGCGAAGATGAAAACCGGGGGCACAGTGCCCGATGCCCTCAGCCGAGGCGGACCCCTTTCCTATCAGGCCAACGGCTCCAGCCTGGGTGTGACCCCAGTGTGGGGCCCAAGGCACTGCTGGCTCCACAGCCCTGGTCAGACCGCTCCAGGGAGCTTTCCTGCACTCTGCCAGGGCTGGCGGGGTAGCCCTGCGCTGCTTCCTCGCAGCCTGACACCCCCAGGGAAAGGTACCCCAGGCAAACGGAAGAGCCAGGGTGTGGAAGGGGGACCCTGCCCTGGGGTGAGGGGGTCCGAGCAGGCCTTCCGTCATAATGGTTCCCTGAATCCTCCCCATTATTCCCGTGTCACTGAGAAGACTGAGTCACTTGCCCAAGTCCACATGCTCTTACGTGGCACACCTACTTTGGACTCTGGAGCTAAACCCCTTGCGAGACAGGTGGGACCTGAAACGTGGGATGTGGTGTGTTACCGCCCTAAGTCCACACGGTTGAAGAGATGGGTGAGTGATGGGACCAGGGGGCAGGAGGAGGGTGGGGCCTGAGGTCGAGTGAGCTCAGGTGGCAGGCACACAGGCTGGGGGGGGGGGGTCAAGGCAGTTTATTGGCTCCTGAGTGCCCCCCACCGCCCTCCTCTCAAAGCCAGGTCAAGACTGAGATGGAGAAGGTGACACGGACAGACCCACAAAGACAGAAAGGCCCTGCCTGAGGGACAACCAGGCAGCCACCTGGGGAGAGAGAGGACAGGAGAGAGGGAGGCCGCTGGGTCCCCCTAGGGGTGGCTGCTGCAGGTGGGGGGCCTTCTCCCATCCTCCTGGAGGCAGGCAGAGCCGGGTCACTTCAGAGCGGCTCCAGCGCCAGGAGCCCCTTTGCCTAGCTGATGGACGGCCACCTCTGCCCCTGCCCAACGCGCTGGCTTCCTGAGTCTGGGGGCGTCTGCCCCAGCCCCATCTGCAAACTCCCCGCTCTGGGGAGTGCTTGGACCCTCCCCCGCCCCCCGACCTAACCCAAGACATCATCCTGAGGGGCTCAGTCAGTCTCAGCCGGGGGACCTGCCTGGCCTTGAAGACAAACGTGGACACGAGGCTTTCACAGAAAGCCGCTGGGGGAGGGGGCGGCGGCAGTGAGTCACTTGGCAGTTTGAAGAGGGAGGGGGGTCGGCGCCTCGCACTCGAGGGGCCGGGCCCTGATCGCTTTGGTCTGGCATTGCCTGGGACCCTTCGGGGGGTGGGAGCCGGGGCTCTGGATCCTGCATCCGCTGGCCCCAAGAGGGCCCGGGGCGAATCACAGCTTCTCCTCGCCAGCCTGGATGCGGGCATAGGCCTCCTGGTCCAGCGGGACGTAGCGGCCCTTCCGGGCATCCATGTAGAACAGGGGGTCTTTCACGACGGCAGGGTCGAAGCCCTCCTTCCGCAGCTCCATCTTCTGCAGCTTGAAGGTCCCTGCGGGAGCAGAAGATGGGGAAGGAGAGTCAGAGGGTGCAGGGCAGGGGCTGAGCTCCTGGGGACCCACCCAGCGGAGCTGAAGGTGGACAGGGGAGGGTCAGGGAGACCAGGATAAAGGGCACCGCACTGCCATACGAGGGTGAACCCACCCCTTGGGTGGCCCCGGAAGGCGACCAGAGCCATGCACTCATCCCCTTCCCCCACTCCCAGTCCCCTCCCCTCGCAGCAGCCAGAGGGCTTTGCAGAACACGCCTCTGACCAGGATACCCTGCACAAGCGCCTCGGGGGCTCCCTGCAGCCACCTCTCTGGTGCCAACGCTGGGGGCCTCCTTTCTGTCCTCCGGTGTCCAAAGGCCTTCCTGTCTCAGGGGCTTCACACTCGCCCTCCCCACCAAGTCCTCCCTCTGGCTCAGGCCGCAGCTGACACGCCCCCTCCTCAGGGAAGCCTCCCCGCCCTCCGAACCCCTCTCCGTTCACTTTTCCGCCGGTTTGATCTGTGCCCCGTTCTTCCCCTTGGAGGCCCTCGTCCTGAGGCTGCCTCTGCCGCCGCTCTGGACGCACAACTCGGGACTCAGCACCCATATCCCTGAGGCCCAGCGCAGAGCCTGGCACACAGTAGGTGCTCACTGTTTGTTCCGTCCATGACTGGATGAACCCTCTGTCTCTGAAGGTTCACCCTGCTCGCCTGTACACAGGGAGGTCAGTTTGCCCACTACCTGGCTAGGCTATGGGTGAAGGTCAAGTGACAGCCACCCAGGTCTCTCCAGAGGACACCCGGAAGGGGCCGGGGCCCGGGCCCGGAGGCTGCAGGCCGCAGCCAGGGCGGGGACGGACCTGTTTTGTGAAGCTCGGGCAGGAAGCGCAGGAAGATGGGGCGGGCGTACAGGGGCAGCTCCTTCTCCAGGTGCTGGGCAAAGCGCTCCAGGTCACAGTTGCCAGAAGGGTTGGCCACAGCAGCCATCCCGGCGCGGCCCTCGGTCCCTGGGGGCAGAGGAGTGGACAGTGAGTGGCCCGCAGTGCCCCTTGGTGGTGCCTCCCACCCCGCCGCACAACCGTACCTGGCACCTCCACGCCATAGACCGCCACGTCGGCCATGTCCAGCAGGCGGCTGAGTGTGCCCTCCACCTCCGTGGTGGACACATTCTCGCCTTTCCAGCGGAACGTGTCCCCCGTGCGGTCTCGGAAGTACAGGTAGCCCAGCTCGTCCATCACCAGCACGTCGCCTAGGGGGGCGTTAGGTGAGGGTGGGCCTGAGCCAGTCTAGCTCAGGGCCCAGGGGCTTGGGCCAAGCAGTCCTTGCCAGACCCAAGGATTTGCTTAACTCTGGGGGGGGGGGGGCGGGGGGAGTGCTGAGCGGGGAAGGCCCCTCGTGCCTCTCCATCCCACCCCCTGACGGGCTGTGAAGGGCTGGGGAGAGCTGCCCACCCACCGGTGAGGTAGGCCTGGTCCCCCTTGCTGAAGACATCATTGGCGATCTTATTGTTGGCGCCCTGGTTAAGGTAGCCGTCGAAGCGCCGCATGGGGTCCTGCTGGACGATGCGGCCCACCAGCTGGCCAGGCTCACCTGGGGGCAGGGAAGGCGGGGCCAGGTTTGCCCTGGGTGGTCTCTCCCACTGGTCCCCCCTGCCCCCAAACATGCCCTGGACACATGGCTTCTCACAGGAAGGCCCATTTCTCCCCTGGGCCCAGGGACCCCCAGGGCAGGCGGCTCCTCGTGGCAGGCAGGTCTGACACAGGCAGGCGCTTGGTGACGTCTGGTCAGCCCAGTGGTCGGAAAGAGGAACAAGGAGATGGAGGCGGGGCCAGGCCCTACAGGGACAGTCTAGCCAAAGCCAGCGCTGCCCCCTCTCCTGGCTCAGCTCCAGGAGCTTCCCGCTCCGCACCACACTGCACCGCCCTCAGGGCCCCCCAGGGGGCAGTGCTGAGCGCTGCCGTCAGCCCCCCTGCACAAGCGGGGACTCAGGCACAGGGCTGAAAGGCTGAGCCAGGGGCACCCCAGGAGGCCTGGACCCAGGGCCTCCGGCACGGAAGTAAATGAATGGACTGAGGCTGGCTGGCTGGGACGGCGAGAGAATGGGCGGGTGACCGGATGGCTGCAGAAATAAACGACCTGGAGCCCTAAGAGAAGAACTGGCTGATGGCCACTGGTCGGAGCAGGGCCACGGCCCACCCAGCCCTGTCCCGTGTCTCTTCCGGGCCAACCTGCCCACCCCCCACTCCCAGTCTCCACCCCAGGGCCGACCTGGCTGACAGGGAAGGCAGACGCCGTCGGGCCCCCGGATGAGCTCCATGGTGTCCTCGTTGACACGTACCAGCCGGATCGGGTACACGAAGGACAGGATGCGGCTGTTGAAGCCGCAGGCTCCGACCTGTAAAGGCCGAGACTTGGGCCTGGGCTCTCCACCGGGGGTCCAGACCTGCACCGCGTGTGTGCGGAGGCACGCTGCAGCGCCCACAGCCCCTCGCCGGAGCCCCGCCCACCCCTGCTGCCAGCGCCTCCCTCGCCCCGCCCACACGCTCACCCCGCCCCCCAGGTCGCACCTGGCTGTCGAAGTTGCCCAGGCTGCAGTTGCACTCAGTGGCCCCGTAGAACTCAGACACCTGGGAGATGTTGAAGCGACCGGAAAACTCGGTCCAGATGGACTGCCGGAGGCCGTTGCCCAGCGCCATGCGCACCCGGTGCTGGCGTTCCGCCTCCCGGGGCGGCTGGTTCAGGAGGTAGCGGCAGAGCTCCCCGATGTACTGCACGATCTGGGGGCGGGCCTGGTGTGAGTGCGCCCCCGAGGCCGCTCTCACCGCCCCCCTCCCCACGGGGTGATCCTTCTCGCTGGGCCTCCACTCCCCAGGTGAACGAGGACCCACTCGGCTGTAGGACAGTGGTCCCCACGTGGTGGCAGTGGCGGGCCGGGCCGGGACAGGGTCACCCCCGTCACTCTCACGCACCGTGCAGTTGTACTTGACACAGTCATCCCAGAAGCGGGAGGCTGAGAACTTCTTCCGGATGACCACCGTCAGGCCATGGAGCAGGCACTGCCCGATTCCCACGATGTTTCCTGAAGGCCGAGTGGGCCCTGGAGGTCAGGGACCTGGGACACCCTCCCCTCCGGTCCCCCTCTCTCCTGTCCTCACCCTCCAGCACTAATGATCCCGCCTCTCCCCTGGTGAGACATCGTCCACGGCCCCCCAGCACCCTGGGATGAAGTACTCGTGCTCCCAGAGCCTGCGGTGCGGGCCCCACGTGCCTGCTCTGATACCCGTAATGCACCCATGACGCTGTCCTCCAACTGGGGGGACCAAGCTCGCCTGCATGGTTTCTGCACCTCACATCTGCCTGCCGTGGGCACCTCTTCCAGGAAGCCTTCCTGGCCATTACTAGGCTCTTCCTTTGAGCTGAGCTCCTACTCCCTGGCCCTTCCACACTCACCGCACTATTTCTCACACCATGTAAAGTGGGTTCCCATCACTCATCCTGCCCCAAACACACACCCAACTCTAAGCACCTGGAGGGCCAGGACTATATTAATTCATTTGTCTTCCTTTAAGGCCCTAAGACCAAGCAGCGAGACCTCGAGCATCTGCAGAAACGGAACACCCAGACCGGCCAAGGTGCCCTGCGGGACACGGCCACGCGTACGTGCACCCACCAGCCTGGAGCGCCCGTGCTCACTCAGAGGCCCCCGGTCAATGGCCACGGCTAGATCTGAACCCCGATCTGACCCCAAAGCTCATGTGTTTCCACTGCAACACACTGCCCGCCAAGAGCGGTGGGGTCCCTGAGGCCCCAGGGGCTCCGGAGATGGAGGGGCGGCCCAGGTTACCTGCGGAGTGGTAGAGCGGGAGGCAGTCGTAAATGATGTCGTCATGCCGCATGCGGAATCCGTAGTACACCAGGGCGGCCATGCGGTAATACCTGGGAGGGCAGAGGGCTCAGTGGGCCCCCCGGGCGGGGGGGGGGGGGGCGGGCAGGAGGGGAGGCTCCCGGGCCCTGCCACAGCCTACCGCTCTCCCCCAGACACCGGCCCCTTACCTGCTGTGCACCACGATGGCGGCTTTGGGCAGCCCCGTGGTGCCCGACGTGTAGACATAGAAGAGCTTATCTGGAAAACACACCCATAGGCGGCCGTGAGGGGGACAGCACAGGGCTGGGCGCGGGGTCACACGGACGCTGGTGGGGGCGCCATTCAGTGCCCACGGCCATCCCGCCCCCTCCAGAAAGCCCCCTCCAGTGAGCCCGGATGCCGCTGTCTGCCCTCATGCCTGAGCCCGTTCCATCGACAAGCATGTGCCGGGCGCCCCTCTGTGCCGAGCCCAGGGAGACGCCGGTGACCAGTTACTGAACCCTTCCCGCCACACCCTAGTTCCCACATATCTTTTTCAACCCTCAGAAATCACCTCCTGTCCCCATCCCCAATTTTATGGCTGTGAGAGCCGGGGCTCAGAGGGCAGCACAGGTGTCTGGAGTCAGACAAGGGAAGCGGCAGGGCTAGGACAGGAGCTCAGTCCAGGCTCCGGGACACCAGGAGACACAGCAGGCTCTGGGCTCCACAAGGCAGTACAGAGGCGGGAGGGCCCGAGGGGCTGCCTGAAGGAGGGGAGGGGCCAGCAGGCAGCCCAGTGCAGAGGGATGTCACAGCCCAACAGGGTCCTGCAGTGGACAGGGGCTGGGCGGATACCAGAGAGTCCCGCCCCTCGCCCAACCCCACCCTGACTCCGGAACCGGCAGGCACACGCTGGGCCTCCGAGAAGGCTCGTTCCACGAGTCAGAATCGGATTTTGTAAGCTCCGGCGCGTCCGGCACCAAGCCTGGCCCATTCACACACATCAGCTCGTTTAACCTGCACGGTAGCCCCAGGGCTACTGTCCCCAATTTCCCAGATTGAAAAGGGAGATGACCTGACTCACTCCAGGTTGCTTGGCAAGTATGCAGAGGAACCCGGGCGTCTGGCCCCCGGGAACAGTGATCTCTCCTTGACCATCCTAGGTCCCCTCTGTGGGGGTGGGGGGGCTCACCTGTGAAGCCCTTGTCAGGGCGACTGGGCAGGTTCTTGGGGGCTTCCTCCAGCAAGGGGTCCAGGTGCTCCGTGTGGGCAGGCACCGAGCTGGGCTCCCACGGTCCGGAGCAGAAGAGGCTGAGCTCGGGGTCCAGGCTGGCCTGGATCTCACAGATAGCTGCGGGGGGTGGGGGACGGGGTGGGTCAGCAGGCCGGCCGGGACCCAGGGGGAGGCTGGCTGGGTGGGGGGCCTCTATGTTACAAAGACTGACATTTCCCATCGGCCACCGGCCGACTCTTTGCGTGACTCCTCCTGCCCACACCGCCTAGGACGTAGGCACCAACACCCGCCCATTTTACAGATAAGGAAACTGAGGCTCTGAGAGCGAGGGGCTTGTTCAGAGCCAGGCTGTGCTGAAGCTGGGAACCGAGGCCAGCTTTACCTCACACCAGGATCTGCACTTACCCGCTGCACCAGGCCCAGTTTGCGGGGGTCTGGTTGGAAGGGAGGGTGAGGCTCAGAGCCTCGCCGCCCCCCAGCCCCTTCAGACAGTGGGAACCTTCTCAGGCTCCCCCACGCACTGCAGACATCCCAATGGTCCACTGCCCCGGGCACCGGCCGGCCCCAGCCCACCTGGCCCCTTTTCCTAGGGCATCCTTTTGATTTAGCCAAACACCTCCCCTCTCCCTGCCGAATCCTTCCTCCTGCCCGTTCAGCATCTCAATAACCTTCCCTGTCTGTCATCCCACACCTGTCCGTCATCCCACACCCGTGGCAGTGCAGGAGGAGAGAGAGGGGACACTAAGGCCAAGCCTGGGGCAACTCTGGGTCCTGGCGACGCTTACAGACGTGCAGCAGTGGGGGTGCCGCTCCCACCCCTACAGACCTCAGTCTCCTGGCCTGCAAAGCCGGTGACGGCCCCTCCCCCACCGGGCTTTGCGAAGGCGAGAGCTGCTCTCGCAGAGCGCCACGCTCGGCACATGGCCGGCGCCCAGTGTGGCAGCACATGGAACAAGCTCTGCAGGCAGCGGGGAGTGGGTTACTGTTCCCACTTTACAGATGAGGAACTGAGGCCTAATGAGTCACAAGGATAGGCGCCCCTAAACCTGAGGGCTCGCCTGGCACCCGCCGCTTTGTCAGTGGCCCAGGTGAAGGATCGCCTGGAGAACAGCACTCGGGAGGCAGCAGGAGAGGAACCTGGGGCAGAGAACTCCGGCCCCTTAGCTCGGGGCACCGGCTCACCAGGAGTGGCCGAGCCCGGGCCGTGTGGCTCCAGGGCTCCTGCCTTAACCCCCGAGCTACGCAGCCTCCCCACCCAGGGCTGGAGCGGGGAGTGTGGTCTGTGCAAAGTCCCACGGGACTTCCCTGCCTGTGCCCCACCCCTTGGGGGGCTTACCCGGGGCCATCTCGCTGCCGAAGATGAGGGCCCGGGCCCGGGAGGTGGTCAGGCAGTGGCGCAGGGCGTCCCGCCGGAGGTTGGTGTTGATCAGTGCCGCCTCCACTCCGACCTTGGCCATGCCCAGCCACAGGCCCACGAACTCGTTGCGGTTCTCCATGAAGACGGCCACCACATCGCCGGAGGCCAGGCCCCGGGCCTGCAGGAAGTTGGCCACACGGTTCGAGTAGTCGTCCAGCTGGCGGAAGGTCCAGTGGGTGTCCGTGCCCTCAAAGATCAGGGCTGTCTTGTCGGGGTGGCGCTGCACCGTGGAGGCGAACAGAACGGGCACCGTCCGCCGCTGCCGCAGGTACCGCCGGACCTTCGCCTTCACCGTCAGGAGCACCAGGCCGCCGCTGTGCGGGAGCCGGCAAGGGGGCTGTGACTGCCGGGGCTGGGGGTCGGGTCCCGACATCCCGGCCCAGGGCGCTGCCCCATGGGCCTGACACTCCGGGGCCCAGTCACCTATAACACTCTCCTTGTCCAGCATCTGCTAGCTGATGCTGCAAGGGGGCCGGGCGGTTACTCCCTCCCCTGGACAGAGGGGGAAACTGAGGCTCTGCCAGCAGGTGGCTTGCCCTGGCTACACGGGGTGGGGGTGGGGGATGTGGTCAGACTAAGATTTGAAGCCCAGTCCCCTCTGGCTCCAGAGTTCAATCCCTGCTACCGCCCCTGTCTGCTCGGAGTCAGCTGCCCTGTCAGAGCCTTCTGGGACGCCAGGGCCCAAGTCATGGTCCCAGCTCCCCTTCCGGGCTTCCCACAACGCCACATCCTATCTCCCCCTGCATCGCCATGATAAATCAAGGGTAAGCCTGCGACCTGTCTGGCCTCCATCTCTGTGAGGCGGGCAGGAGCAGCAGAGGGAAGGCTCCGTCTTGTTCGCCACCTTCTCCCCCGCCCTGCTTGGCACCAGGTAGAGATGTTCCCCAAGTGTTCGTGGAGTCTCTGGTTGCAGCCCCCTTTCCTGCTCTGCCTCTGCCACCTCTGACCCCTGACCTCCCTCAACGTCCCGGCCTCCAGGCCTTTGCTGATGCTGCACCCTCTGGCTGGAATCCCTTGTCCCCACCACCTGGCAGTGTCTCTCAAGAACAAATGCCTCGCCTCGGGGGGGCCTCCTCTGGTCCCCTAAGGCCCTGGCCCACCACCGTTCCTCCCTGTCCACGCTCCCACAGCTCTCGGCTCCGCTGCCACCCTTCTCGCAGTGGCCACTGGACACCCCCTTCTGCAATCAGATCAGACTGACAAATGCCGAGCGTCCTGCTCCGGGTGCGGGTCACTGTTTTGGGTGCCGGGACACTATTGTGAGCGACTCTGCCAGGGTCTCTACCCACACTGCACCGCCAGGTCAGGGATTGACTGTGCCCCCTAAGTACCTCCCTGACCAGTCTAAGCTGGTCCCGGGCCTGGGTCTGCCTGGCTCCTCTCTGGGCCCCAGAGCCTGGCGCCTGGCATGGAAAGTGTGGCCGCAAGTGTTCCTGGTACAGGGTATGGACCAGAAACACCTGCGGAGCACACCTGACGTTCTCTGGGGAAAAGATGCTCCCAGGCATCTGACTTGGGGCCCTGCTCTTGAACTCAGGCCAACCCGAGGACAGGGCCTCTCCCGCAGGGTTCCCGTCACCCTCTCACAGGCCACAGCATGTCCCTGGGACCCTTTCACAGGTCTCCTCAACACAGCTGGCATTCCGTGTTCTGTCCCAGGCCCCCAAGTCCGCCCCAGGCTACAGAGCACCAGGTTAGGGAGAGTCCCCGGGAGGGGACTGTGACCTGGGAGACGGAGGTCCAGGTATTGTGCCAGGGGGAGGGTGGCTGCTCCTTCGGGGCCTAGGTGCCCTGGGCTGGTAGAGGCCACGGGTCTGGTCTGGGGAGACCCGGGGGACTAGGAGCCCAGAGAGGCATGGGAGACTCCAGGAAGGGCTATGCCAGGTACTCACAAGACATCGCGCCTGATGGTCTTGATGAAGATCCGGACGAAGCGCCAGCCCCCGGCCCCCAGGTAGAGCAGCAGCAGGGAGAACCCCACTTGGGTCCACGGCAGCTTCAGCACCAGCTTGGAGAACAGCAGCGCTCCGAGGAGGGACGCCCCGAGCAGCATGGTGACCTGCAGGCACGGGGCGGTCAGAGGGCCCACGGGAAATGTCTGGGCATACCACGCCCTGGCCCAGCCCGCCAGGCCACTGTGATCCCAGGGGGTCCACGTGAAGTGAGACTCAGTGGCAATGAGTGTGGCGGCTGGAGACAGGGCCCCTTTCCAGGGCCGTCTGGAAGGGGCAGGCTAGAGGCGGGGGACTGGAGGTGAGGGGTTCCTGCGGCGACAGGCAGGAGGCCGGGTTCTAGCCCGCTGTCCCTTTCCCACTTCAGGACTTAGTCTCCCGCTCTGTGCAATGGGCGTAGTGAGATTTGCTCTCAGAAACCCTCCGGCCCAAACAGGACGGCCTATTCTGCCACCCACGGTCCCTAACCAAACCGGCTTGAACAGAGGTACTAACTCAAGTGCCTCTGGCTGGACTCTGCACCCAAAGCCCTAGGGAGGTTCTGTGGATGACCAGGCCAAGCCCCCACACTCAGAGGGACCGACATCTTCCTGCCTGGGAAGGGGCCCTACTTAGTCCCTGCCCAGAGGCTCCGGCAACGCCATGCCTCTGCTGGCCCATAGAGGGCGACAGAGCAAAGGAGGTAGAGGCCGGAGGTACCTGAGCGGTGACCGCCCAGAGAGCAAAGGTGATTGAGAGGAAAAAGACCTTGAAGGCACCTCCCCAAACACCCTCAGCAAGCCACTCAGATGATTATTTGGGGATTGGACTCGGGGGAAGAGAAAACCTGGCTGGGCTGAGATTAGGACACTTGGGTTCTATTCCTGGCGCTTTAAGGATCTGCTCAAGAGAGTGGCAGATGGGACTGAGTTTTTCTTCGGGTCCTCCCGTACCTGGGGAGGGGGTGAAGGTCAAGGCGGTAACGTAGCCTAAGAGCCTCCAAGCCAGAATGAGGACATGGCCTGGACCACAGGGAGCCCTTACAGGTCGTCTCCCCTTCCTTCGGCCCAAAAGGAAAAGCCGGGAGGAGAATGAACCAGCGACCCCAACTCCAAAGCCATGATCTCCCAGGTTCTCAGACCGCAGGCCTCCCAGAGCCTGCCAGGGATGAGGTGTGGAGAGAAGGGAGTGCCTAGTTCCTGCAGGCCCCTGTCCACAGTCACTGCGGAGAGCCCTGGCCCCCCAGGAGCCAGGGTAGCAAAGCGCCCGGCAAGGAGACAGAGCAGTAGGGTGCGCCTCCCACCCCGGGCCGGCACCGGCACCTCCCCGTGCTGGGGCCGCGCATATTCTCCCGCTCCGGGACCCACTTCCCTGGCTTATGCTCACCCGGCGTCGGCCCCGCCTTGCGGCGCCCCGTCCAGATGCGGCCCGGCAGCGGCAGCGGAGTGGGGAGTGCGGGGGGCATCAGCCGCCCCTGGGCGCGCAGAGCCGGGTCTCAGCAGCCCTTCGCCAGCTCCGCGCCCTGCATGGTGCGGCCCGCCCCGCCCGTGGGGCTCCTCCCCCGTCCGCCTCCAGCAGCCCAAACCGGCAGCGCCGGCCGGCAACACCGCCTTCCGCGCCTTCCCCAGGGCAGGCGAGCCGCAGAGCCGGCGACGCAGCGCAGCCCTGGCGCTCCAGACACCGCCTGGCCCAGTCCGCCCTGCGCGCGCGACGGCCGCAGGCGGCGCCCTACGTGGCACTCTGGGAGTTGTAGTCCGTGTCGCAGAGACCCCACCCCCACTCCCACCCCACCCCCCTTTTCTCCTCCAGGATCAGTAAGAGACAGGCGGACTCTGTCTAGGTTCCGAACTCCCAAACCCCGGGCAGCCGGGCGTGGGGAAGAGCACCCCTCCCCGCTACGTGGGCGGAGTCTGAAGTTAGACCTGAGAAGGGTTCGGCGAAGGCCCAGCGCCACACCTACAAGAGATCTAAAAGGGTGGTTTCCACCGAGAGCTTAGCGGGGATTAACTCCAGGCACAGGCTCTGTTGCCCAACGGCTAGCGCACAGGACCTCTACTGGAATTTGGAATGGTCATTTAAAGGTTGTGAGTGCGAGTCCCACCAGAGTCCAGCTCCTCCCTCAATTCCATTCAGGTGTTTCATAACCACAGTACCTGTAGAAGGTTCAGAAGAACTGCAGCCCTGAGCGCCTCTCACCTGTGCTTCTCGGGCGACAATGAACCTGTGTCTGGAAGACTGAGTAGCAATACTTCCCCATCCATGGTATCTCGTAAGCAACCGGTCACACCTGGTGGTACAAAGGGCACCGGCCTGGAGACCTGTAACTACTGTAACTTTGGCCTCTGATCACTCTGAACCTACGGCCAATCGACCTCCAAATCAGTGACCGTGTTTGTCATGCCACTGGCTGAGATCTGGGCCACTGGCCAGCTTCCCAGCCCTGTGCGTCTCTGGGCATCTGGAGACTTGGCGCCTTCATGATGACAACGAGGTGGGCATCCGTAGCTGCCCTTGGTCTTCGAACAGATCCCTCAGTCCCTTAGTCCAGAGGTCTTTGAAGTGTGTCTATTCATGGGACTAAAGATTAAAATTTGGTCTGGTAAGTATTAGTATTTGGACCTATTTCTTCCAGAGTGTAGGGGGCATCCTTTCGGGGGACCTAGGTAAATGGGAGCACCGTCTTCTCAGGGTGTGGGTGGTACAACCAGGAGGTGGTGGTGTTGCTCAGGGGGTATGGGGGTGGGCGTCCAACAGGCTTGAGTCAACTTCTCAGTTGAAAATTCAAAGTCCCCATTTCTTCTTACGTGTAACAATGAAGACACGCTAACAGTGACAGCCTCACAGGGCTTGTGTGGAGTGCCACGGGGGGCACCTGGATTAGCACCTGACGTCATTTGTTATTGTAGCTTCCGGGCTCCCTGGTAACAAACCACCGACAAAATCTGGACATGAAGACTGATCCACCGGGCTCAGCACACAACAGAAACTTGACAGATATTTGTCGAATGAGTAAGGGTGGACCGGAAGTGCTGACCTTACCCACACCAGGACCCAGGAGTATAAATATGATTACTTCTGCACCAACCGCTGAGGTCACATACAGAGAAGGCAAATGAGACTTTGAAGGTCGGTTGGTGACCAGCCACCTCCCCATTCCCCCTCACTTGGGTCGGTCACACTGGCAAAGCCAGAGCAGTGACCCCAACAGACGCTGGGCCAGAGCTGAGGGGCAGGGGCCAGGGGACCCCGAGGAAATGAGGCAGTGTGCCTTTAAGGTGCTTACAGGCTACTTGGCCGCACGGAGAGCGCTGGCGGAGATTAGATCGCTGGGCTGGCCCTCACCAAGCGCTCACGGCATGTCTGTTCATTCCTGCCATGGTTGTGACGTCTTCTTTCCCTGTCAAGTCAGGCGCACCTGGGCCGCGCTGCCAGCCCCGCCTGTGAGGCACTGGGCAAACCGCCTCTCCCCATGGAGCCTCAGTGCCCTCGTTTGTAGAATGGAAATACCTACCTCCTGGGGCTGGCCGCTGTTGAGTCAGTGAGGAGATGCTCGTCACGCTGTCAACACAGGGCTGGCACCGGCAGGGCCTCAGCTGCCGTGAAGTTGCTCAGCTCCGGGAGGGTGGGGATGCAGCTGTCTGGATCACTGAGAAGCCCCAGCAATCAGCAAATACTTGGAAGATGTTTGTGAAATGACTGAGGACTAGGGGGCTTGTGTGTCAGAATCCACGGGCAGGGGAAGGCCACCTGGTGGGGTGCGGCGGGAGGGACTGGGTGCGCCAGGCTGAGCTGACCCCGGTGCAGTGAAGAGGCGCCAGAGGTCCTTAGGAAGGCCAGGGGCTGGGTGCTGCCGCTGGTGGGATGGGCTGTGCTTAGGCTGACCTCACAGTGGGCTCCTCCACCGACAGGACCCCCATGTGCCCCGCACTAGGGAGCCAACATCAGCCTTAAACCTCCAGACTTCTCTGAGACTGACGTTTGGACTTGCCTGAATTGAACCCCCCGAGGACTGAAGTGGTCTGGTCCCTGGCACACAGTAGGTGCTTACCCTATAGCTATGCAGTAGTGTTTGGCATTGGTGACCTCTGAGCTGTGTGAGTCCTCCCACTGTGGGCGTGTGCAAAGCACATACCTCTGGCTTATTGTGTACATGGCGGTGTCAGAGGCCTCAAGGGGCCTTAGTGGCAAACGACAGCTCCCACGTCCTCAGTGCTCACTGCGTGCCACAGCAGTGCTCGGGCACACGGCCCTGTCGTGAGACGGGCACGCACTATCTGGTTCACGGAGCAGAACACAGGCCCCAGGGGGCGCCGTGAGGACCGCCAGGGTCAGCGCTGGCCAGGTCTACCTGCCTTTAGCGCCTGTGCCCCCGAACACTGCTCTGGGACCAGCTATGTGGGGCTTTCATTGGGCAGAAAGGGAGCTGCCCCTTGGCTACTGGGAGAGGGCTCCAAACCGGTGCGTCCCAGGACGCCCCAGCTGTGTGACCCTAGGACTCGCCCCGAACCTGAGACCCTCAAGTGAGGCTGTGTTGCTGTGGGGACTTTGTAAGACCTGGAGTGCGGGAAGCCCGACCCGGGGCTTGCCACGCACCCCTCCCACGACACAGCAGCGAGCCCCGGCAGCGAAGGGAAAGAACAAGGTCCCTGCCGGCCCTGGAGCAGACCCAATCTTGTAAATAAATAATTTCAGAGCGGCAGGCAAGAGAACAAGGTGATGTGATGTGATGGCGTGAGGGGGGCTGCTCAGTCGGCGCGGTCAGGGAAGGCCCCTCCCGGGGGCACATGTGAGCACAGATGTGAACGACGAGCCCTGTAATGACCAGCGGACAACGACAGGAGAAAGGCCCACACGGTTTATTGAGATGAATGAAGTTTCCGGGCAGAGGTTGGCAGGGCCTCGCGGGCTGTGTAGGAACTCGGTAAGGGGCACCTATTGCCAGCACAGTTTTTCTCCAGCGGATGACAAAAAGGCCACCCTATGCTCTGGACATAGGACTCCGCCCCAGCTCATCCTGACGCCCAGCGCCCACCTCTTGGGCGCTGCAGAGACCCAGGGCTATGCGGGCACCCAGTGGCTGGAGCAGGCGGGCTACCAGGCTGGGCAGAGGCTACCCGAGTCTGACCTTTCTCCCCTGACCTTGGCACTGTTGACTTTTACTGACCTGGGGACAGGGGTGCCTGGGACCCTGGGGTGCCACGGAAACAACGAGTGGCTCTGGAAAGCTGGCCCACACTGCAAAGAGGGATGAGGTTTAAGGAGCGCACACCCACCCCCTCCTCTTTCTGCAGACATTCAGAGAGCCCAGGAAAAGGCCGCTGCCCTTTTGGAGGGCCACGGTTCCGAGGTCAGCCTCCCGCAGCCTCCCTCTGCCACGGGGAGCGCCCCGGGTGGGGGTGGGGCAGGCACGAGGAAGGCCGAGGCCCCGCCCTGCGCCTGTGGTCTCGTTAGCGACGTGCAGTAGCACCCCCAACTCGATGGCTGGTGTCAGCGCGCTGATGCACCCAAGGGCTCGGCACCGCCCGGCACCAGTGCAGCTCCAAACACCCTGCGGCCGTCGTCATCCACGGGAAACCGAGGCCCCGGAGAAGCAAGCAGGCGGCCTTGCGACCTCTGTTCTAGTTACTCCAGGGAACTCCCTGCCCACCTCTGGGCTGTTGTGGCCTTATCCACCCAAAACCACAGGCTCTGCCACTCTGGCCGTGCATCTGACACTAAGACTAAAGGCAGGGCCGCCCACTCTTCCACAACCCTTCCCGTCTGCCCCACTCCTTGTCTCTGACCCGAGGGAAAGGCCCGGCTGCTGCTCCACAGTGACCTGCCGGCTGGCAGCTGCCTCTCCCAGCTGAGAACACAGAGACGCAATCGCCCCTGCCTCTTGGGTAACCCTTCTCCTCAGCATCGCCCCATGGAGCCGCCACAATAACCATAGGAGGAGGACCCTTCCCCTCTCACGGATGAAACGGGCAGAGCGGAGGGGCCCTGCCCTAAGCCCCGCAGCTGAAAGCCGCAGAGTGGGGAGTGTGAACCTTTTTGCCCAACTTCGGACCAGACGTGGGGTGGGCAACTGGAGGGCAGGCTGGAGGGGGCGCGTCCTCTTGGGCTGCAGCCTGAGGCCGCCGGTGAGCCGGCACCGGGCAGAGGCAGGGGGAGCCTTCATTCGGACAGTCCACGGAGGCTCCTCTGCCCCGCCTCTTCTCGGGGAACCTGGCCTCTGGAACTGGGTACAGTCTTCCCCCCGGAGGACACCCAGCCGCCCTGGCTGGCAGGGGGTCTAGGACACGGGCGTGGACCAGAAACACCCCTCACGAGCCGGGAGGGCTGGCTCCTGCGCACGTGCGGTTCTCTCTGGGCGGCTCCAGGCGCCCCTCGTGTCCCCCTGCACTGCCTGCTCCCTCCCAGACGGGCCCTCGCCGCCACTCGGCAGCAGTGGGTATGACAAATTCTGATAAAAGACGTCCAAGGGTCAGCATTCACAGACAAGGGACAAAGGGGTGGCCAGGAGCCCTCTGCCCCCGGGGAGGTGGGTGGGGAGCCGGGTCGGGCCCTCCTGGCTGGGCAGCCGAGGGCCTAGGCCGGGCCCTTGGTGTGCCCCGGGGGGCTCGTGATGCCCAGCTCCTCCCGCAGGGCCGTCAGGGGCTGCGCCCAGCGCCGCTCGTAGTACAGGTTGAGGACGCACGGGGCCCGGCGCCCGCTCTGAACTGCCCACGGGATCAGCTCCGAGACCAGCGCCGGCAGGTGCCTGCGGGCAGCGGGGGAGGAGGACACAGAGGACACAGAAGGTGCTGGGGGCCGGGCTAGCACGTTTCCCCAGGGAACCTTCACACGGCCCCAAGAGGAAGCTAGTTACTGTCACCGGTTTTTGAGCGGGGAAGCAGCAGCTCAGTGCGGTCAGAACCCCGCACCCAAAGCCCCGCGTCCATCCAACGCCAGAAACGAATGCTAGATCCCCCCCCAGCCGCGACTGCAGCGTTCTGACCCGGCACTGAGGCCTGGCCCGAGAGACCCCGGGGTCCCAGGAAATGTCCAGGCCGCCCCCGTTGCCCAGGAAACCCCGCGCCAGGCCAGCTTCACCTCCCCGCCCGATTCTTCCCACCCTGGCTTGCTGGGGGGCCACGGGGGCTGCTGGGGAAGGCTGCATGCTCTTCCGTGCCCTGGGGCCCCGCCCCCTGTGAGGTCTCCCTTGACCCCCAGGCCCCCCACCACCTGAGAACTTACCGGGCGCGGAGGCGGACTGGTCCGAAGAGCGCACCCAGGATGCACATGGGCAGGCCGGTCTGGACAGCTTCGAACCACTTCACCACGATCTCCCCTGGGGGGCAGGGCGGGGGTGGGGTGGGAGGTGAGCAGGGGCCGGAAGGGAAGCCAGAGAAGCCAGCGGCGCTCACGGCGTCGAGCAGTAAGGCGCCTGCTTCCCGCTAAGGCGTCTCTTCTCTACCAGGGTCGGCCATGCCCAGTCTGCTCTGTGCTGTGCCCTGGGGCACTTGGCTCGGAGTGGAGGAGAGGGTCCATGAGTCAGAGGAAGGGCTGAAAAGGAAGCCCGGGGTCAGGATGCAGAGGACTGGACAGCCAGGCTGGCTCCTACAGGCCGCAGGGGGTTCCTGAGGGTGTCGGAAGAGGGGCCCCCGATGCTCAGGTGCGCGAGAGGCAGGCTCGCGGGGATGGCACGGACGCTGACCTCACGTTTGGGTAAAGTGGAAAGGAAGGCACCGAGCCAGCTAACTGGTGCAGGGCCGGGGTAGTGAGCCCTGCCCTGGCCCTGGACACAGACCCCGAGGGATAGGCCCGTTGACGTGCCCTCTCCCCACCCAACCCCCCGGTGGCTGGCAAGGTGGCACTCACCCAGGATGTTGGTGGGCATCCCCAGCAGCGTGTGGAGCATGTCGTGCACCTCCCGGTACCGCTGGTTCACGTAGGCTAGCTCCTCATCGTCCACGAACCGCGTGGGCGCTCGGGTATCTGGGGAGACCCTCTGACAACCATGAGCCGCCCCTATACCCCTCCGCACAGTTCCCGAGGCCCAACTGCCAGCCGCTCCTCCACTCTGTCAACCACCCCCACCAAGCTCAACCCCCAGACTCTCCAGGGACTCTGCTTCTGCCTGCACCTGCTGACAGGGGGGTCCTCGGGCAGGGAACGCGGTAGCGCCGATGGCCGCCCCCCCACCACCTGAGCCGACTCACACACAGTGTCTGCTGCGCCTGTGGGACTCCGCAGTGAAGGAGCCCGAGGGGAGGGGGGAGTGGGAGTGGTTTCACGGCTACAGAGTTTCCCTCTTACAAGTGAAAAAGCTCTGGAGGTTGCCTTCGCAACAGTAAGAGGATACTCAGTACTTCTGAGCTGTCCATTTATAACTAGATGAGAAATTTTATGGGTTTTGTGTTTTTTTAAACACAATTAGAAACTGGGTAAAAAGACCCAAGGAATGAGCTAAGGACCCTAGGGTGCCTTGGGAAGGTCCCAGGTGCTCTCCCCCACCACCCTCACCTTCCTGCTCATCCTCTATGACCTGGCGTAAGCGCGCCCTCCACGGGAGACCGTCCGTGACCTCCAGACGGGTCAGGCCCAGGTTCTGGCCACCGGAGCAGCCCGCGCCTGCCCGTGGCACTGAACACACTTGTGTCGTGACATTTAACGCACATGCTTGTTGATGTCCCTCCCCCAGACCCGGGCTGTCCGGTGCAGCACCACTTGCCACACGTGGTCACTGCGCCTTGAAATGCGACAAGTTCCAACTGAGATGCACCGTGCATGAAAAATACTGGATTTCAAGGACTTAGCGTGAGAAAAATGTCAACTCTCGATAACTAAAAAACCATTGACTACCATGTTGAAACAATATTTTAGATACACGATATTAAACATTATTAAAATAAATTCCACTTGTTTCTTCCTGCTTTACCAAAGTAGCTAGGAGCAGATTTTACGTGTCCTACGTGGCTTGTGTTCATCTACCATGAACAGGGCTGCAGCGGCCTGCCAGCCGCACAGGACGGGGGCGGGCTGTTCCGCTCACTGTTTTATCCTCAGGGTCTGCGTGACAAGCATCCCCTGGATGCCTGGGGAAAGGCCAGTCCCAGGCACTTTTCTGACCCCAGGTAGGAATGCTGACTGCCATTTCACCCGCCCACAGCCTCTCTGAGCCCTCAGCAGCCACAGTGGACAGACTGGGAGCGGTCCAGTGCCCCTGTCCCCGAAGCCCGGCCTCCGTCTGTCCAGGGGCTGAGAGGTGTGACGCCTTCCCTGCTTTGGGGCTGCTGGCTCAGTGTCATGGTCTGTCTGTGGCCTCAGGGGGTCCCGGGTCCTAATGTCTTCTGCAGGGTTGTATTCGCTGTGTGAAGCTGTAGGTGAGCATAGTAATAGCAGCTGCACTTACTGAGTCCCTACTATGTGCCTGCACTGGAAGGTGCCCTTTACATAAAGTATACTCCACCCTCCTGACCATCCAGGGGGCAGGTAGAGTAATGAGCCTCAGACACAGATAAGGAAAACGAGGCTCAGAGAGATCAAGTAACTTGCCCGGGATGACACAGCTAATCAAACGGCTGAGCTGGAATTTGAGACGGTTTGCTGGGTTCCAAAGCCAACAGCTGTAACATCCATTATTGATAAGGCCTGTCAGCGCCGGGAAGATAGACATCAGGTCCCTTCCCCGCAGATAAGGAGTCCGAGCCTCAGAGAGGTCAAATGACTCGCACAGGGCCCTCGCGCTGAGGAGGGGTGGGATTTGAACCAGAGCTTCTCTCTCTCTCTCTCTTACTCAACACAAGCTATTCTTAACTCCAAAGCTCATGCCTGTAATCCTTTTAAAAAAGATTTTATTTATTTATTTTTAGAGAGAGGGGGAGGGAGAAAGGAAGAAAGAGAGGGAGAGGAACATCAGTGTAGAGTTGCCTCTCTCGCAACCCAGGAATGTGCCCTGATTGGGAATCGAACCAGCAACCTTTTGGCTCACGGGCCAGCGCTCAGCCTACTGAGCCACACCAGCCAGGGCATCATGCCTGTAATCTTGGAGCCGTGAGGATGAACATGTTCCCTACCAATGTCCCCCTCGGGGAGGGCGGCCTCACGTTGAACCTTGGTCTACATCTCTGCGGGTACACAGGTGTTCCGCCCCCTGCGGGCTGCTGGTGTCCAACCTCTGGCAGTGTCACAACCTCTGGGGCAGGTGCCCCAACTCGGGCTGTGACCGGCAAAGTGCCCGGGGAGGCCCTCCACGGTCACAGGACAAGAGGCTCCAGGTGAACTTCAGAGGAAGGCTGTCCCTCCCGAGGTGACACCTGGGGCAGGTCACCCCCCCAGGTGCTTCCCCAGGGAAACCTGGCAGGTTTCCCACTGGTGAAAGAATGTGCGTGCTGGCGAAACCGGAGGAAGGTGGTACGAAGTGGGGCAGGGGCAGGAATGTGTGGGGGCAGGTTATTTTGTCAGGGACAGCAACCTTCCAAGGCAGTGGTTCTTAGCTGGGGACAGCCGTGGGTGTTACAGCCGAAGCGGGGGTGTCGCTGGTGGGCCGAGGCCGGGACGCTGCTGCACACCCGGCCAGGCACAGGACGGCCCTCCCCACAGCAGAGAAGTATCCGGCCCGAACTGCCAACAGCGCCGAGGGTGCGAAACCCGGGGTCAAAGAAACCTTCGCCCACTCCTTCGCCTCCTCCAGCCTGCGGGCTCCGCAGCTGGGCGGGACGCCACTTCGGGGGTCCTTCGCTGGGATGTGTCTGTGTTGGCAGGTGGGGAAGGGGACGAGGAAGGTATCTGGCTGTATCCTAAGGTCCTTTCATGAATCAGGTGTCACTCTCCTGCAGCTTTCTATCGCTCCTGTTACAAAATCCAGACTGCCGCCCACGGCCAGCTGGCCCTGCCCACTGACCCCGAAGCCCACGGAGCCCACAGGCCTCCTCCCCGCCTCTCCCCTCTGCTGCCACGTCGGTCAGTTTCTCGCTCCTTAGACACCCAGGGCCCTGCACTCTCGCCAGTGGCTCTGCTCAGCAAGCCCCTCCTATCTCCCCTCTCAGGGCTGGCTCCTCCTCCTCCCCTAAGTCTCCTCAGGGGGGCCACCACGCCCACCACCATCGCCCCGGTCCTCTCTCACGGGGACTGCCGTCCTGGCAGCACGGTCTCCTACAACGGGAGCTCACGGGCAGGCCTGGTTTCGCTCCCTGCATTGTAGCTGCCGTGAACAGTGGCTGGTGAGTTCTAATTGCTCAGTAAACATTTGTCTGAGTTTTTATATGGCAGTTTCCTCCTTTTACAGCGCCAGCTACAATATTAGCTTCCTGAGGGCAGGGGCCTTGTGTGCTTCACCATTATGTCCCCAGGACCTGGAACAATGGACGACATGCCAGACGCTGAACAAATAAACCAGTTCCTCAGTCACTGGGACCCTCCCCTCCCCCTGGAGCTGGACAGTGCCACAGTCTGTCACGCTCCAGGGCAAGCATGGCGTCTGGCACAGGCTGCCAGCAGTTAACAGCACGACCTGTTTGCACGCCGCTGCCATGAACACTGGCTGTGTGAAGTCGGCGAGGGGCTCTACTCCTCTGGGCCTCACTTCCATCTATTAAAGGGGATAATGGTAAGACGCCACGACAGGGTTACTGGGAAGATGCAGCAAGGTCGTGCATGAGCCTGGCATCTGGGGTGCAGCAAGAAGTTAGTGAGTGCGGGCCACAGTTGCCCCCCTGGAGCAGCGTTATCATCCCACCTACCTGCCCCCACAGAAAAGGACAAGGCCTTGGCACAAGAGACCAAAAAACACTCCTGCCCCACGGTGGCAGCTCAGGGCTCTGCCTTCCCGGGGACATCACTCCCATGCCCCTCATCTGAGCTTCCGGTGATGGCCACAGGCACCGAACCTGGAAACTCACATTCACATCCAGGAAACGAAGGTACTCTCGGCCGAGGGAGCCCTCGGGCAGGCTCTGCAGCTTGCCCAGGTCCAGGGTGGACAGCGAGATCCGGGGGCGCTCCCTGCAAGGCACGAGGCAGGACTCAGGCGCTGGGAGGGCCCAGCAAAGGTAGGCGAAAGGTTCGGTGAGAACAAGGTTGCGGCAGGTGAAGGGGCAGAGCAGCAACGGGGTCACGTGTCCTGACAGAGCATCATCTCAGTGGCGGGGGCGGAGGAGACCACCGCAAGCTGAGGTCGTGGCTCCTGCCCACCACGGCGCAGTCTGGGCGGGCAGGCCTCAGGTGTGATCGGGGTACTCACAAGGGGCACTGCAGAAGGGGGTGGGGGTGCAGCCAGCACGGGTGCGGGTGCTCAGGGAAGGTACAGAGCCCCATGGCTGGAACCGGGCCGAGGCCTCCGCACAGCACCACCTATGGGTCATCACAGTGTCTACATGAATGGCGTCCCTGGAGCCAGGCAGTGCTCGGCCTGGGCGGCCACCCTAGAGGAACAGGACTGACACAATGTGACTCCAGAGAAAGCAGGGTCCCCACAGAGTACTCCCACCCCTCAGACAGAGCTGGGACCTACTGCAGGATCTGGGCGCCCTCTGGGTCCCTCTTCATCTGGTCCCTGAGGACCTTCAGGGCACGGCGCCCTGTGGTCTCCCCCAGAACTGCGACCATGTCTGAAAGGAAAGACATTGCGACAAAGGTAGGCTGTGCTCTTCGGTCAGTTACTTGCCCTGGTCTGAGTCTTCAGTTCCAAATGCTAAGACAGGGATGAGACCCACCTCCTAGTTATGAGAATTCATGTTAAACACTTAGCAATCCCTTTGCACACAGTTCGGGCTCAATATACCTATAGTTATAACATTAACATCATTAATCTACTGGGGTGGGGTGGCTCTGGTGAGCACTGTGCTCTCAAGAGGTTTCAGATCCCTTTCCCATCCATTATCACAGCACGACGTGTTGTCCCCATTGAAGGTACAACCTCTGTTACCAGAGTTCTGGGTTGGAGCCCAGGTGCCGTCCCTGTCTAGGTGACCTTGGGCAAACTGCTTCACGTTTCCAACCTTTGGTGTCCTAGTTTGTGAGGTGCAGATAACTCCTTTCCAACAAAATTAATGTGAGAAGTCAAAAACAGTATGAATATAAAACACTTAGCACAGTGAGTCACCAGGACGTGCTCAGTGATCAGTTCGCATTATTGTTTGCATTAGTAGAAGTAACAATGTCCCTCCAACTTAAGAAGCCTAATGAGAAAGGCATTGTACAACCCTAGGATGTTCTGGTCACACATACACCTGCCAAACATTTATTGAGCACTTATTACCGGCAAAGCACTATCCAAAATTCTGCCGGTACAGAGGATTAGCACGGTCATCATGGTCCCTGGCCTCATGAAGTGTAATTTCTAGAGGGATGTTAAATCAGCACTCAGTGCGTGTTGATTAGTCATCTATTTAGTCCAGAAATTCTCTTGGTAGCTGGATGACAGAATACCCCGCGAAGTAGTTTCAAAAGGCAGAAGCTCAGATTCCAGGCCCCTTCCACCTGCCCTCCTCCACACCTGACACATAGGCTGAGTTTAGGATGGAACCCGGGAATCTGCATTCCTGTGAATGTTCCGGGTGATTATGAGGTCCAGCCAGGTTTGGGTGCGCTGACCTAGACTGTTCTCCCGTTACCCACAGGAAACGGAAGCCCAGACAGAGGTCGGGACCTGCCCAGGCTTCCAAGGCAAGGGTCTCCACGGGAGCGCGGGCAGCCTTACCGTGGCGATACGGGTTGTAGAGGGCCATTCCGGCAGAGCCGGCGGCCAACAGCGCCTTCTGCAGCGGGGAGGTGGGGATGTGCTCGGGGTAGAGCAAGCCGGTGCCATGGCTCGCGGCTCGGAAGGGCACGTCTGCCGGGCAAGAAAAAGGCCGCGGTCAAAAGCGTGTGTACGAGGGTCGGGGCGCCGGACTCCTTCCCGTCTCCGCCACTTGCCTGCAGCAGGCCCAGGGAGACCCTGGAGCACGCGGAGGAGCCGCAGGGGTCGCAAGGGCCCCTGCAGCATCGTCGCCATGACAGCAGGCGCGTCCCTACGGCCGCGGGAGGACGCCTGGGGCACGGCGGACGACTCAAACTTCCCTGGCGACGGAACGCCGGAGAGGTCAAATCAAATGACTTCGATCCCTATTGCTGAGTCGGGCCTTTTGGAGCCGGCGGCGGCGGGGAGGGAAATCGTAGCACGGGCAGAAGAGGGCCCGATCGCTAAGTATGAGAAGGTCTGCCACCTACCCTACCGATGTAAAACTCTCCCCATTTCATTTCACCCCCAGAAAGGGTCTCCAAATAAGCCCCGCCAGCATTGGGGTTCAGCGCCGGACCGTATTTCCTTTGCCCCCGCACCGTTCCCCCGAGGATAATAAGAGGAGAACCATTTCCGGCTGCGACACAGGGCGGAAGGACTCTGTTTGGGTGAGGGACTGTACGGCACTTCCGTGCGCCTGGCTGGGCCGCCAGCCCGGACCGCCGGCTTCGGAAATGGGGTCCGCCGGCCTGGCGCGGTTGCACGGGCTCTTTGCGGCCTACAAGCCCCCGGGGCTGCACTGGAAGCACCTGCGGGATGCCGTCGAGACGCAGCTCCTGAAGGGTGAGTGCCCGTAGCCCGACCCACGAGCGCGCTCCCGTGCTCCCGGGAGTCCATTTCCGCCTGTGATCCCCGTGCAAAATAAAGTCTTGTGACCCAGTCGCCTGGGCACAGCGTTTCCCTAATCTTGTATTCTGTACTCTATGACTTTTCACTTTCCTTTGTGTTCAAATGGTAAATAGACTAATTGTCTGTTGTCATAAGCAGTTAATAAGGAATCGAGTAAATTTGAACTCAAGTTTTTTTTCCTACTTGCTATTCTGTTTGTCGCACCGCGGGTCCTCTTCTGTCGCCTGCATCTCCATCCCCTCCCTTGCCCCCGGGTGATCGGACAGACTTGACAAGCTGTCCTTTACCCTGTGTGCTTAGGTCTCAATGCCCGGAAGCCTCGTGCCCCTGAACAGCGTGTTCGCTTCCTGCTGGGCCCTGCGGAAGGCAGCGGGGAGAAGGAGCTGACCCTCACAGCCACCAGTGTGCCCGCCCTCGCCAGCCATCCGCTGGGTAAGGCACATTGATGGTGTCCCTTCCCAGGAACGCTCTGCCCAGAGTCAGCGTCTCCGTCAGTGCTCAAACTCCTGTCCCAGACCTTTGGAGGGCCACACGGTGGAGATGAAGTATTTGACAAGGACTATGCAAATTTCTCAGGGAGTAAATACTGTAGGCTTTGCAGGCTCAGTTCTGCCTTTGTAGTGCAAAGCAGCTGTAAGCAGTATGTAAGAGCAACAAGCCTAGCTGTATTTCAGTAAAAGTTCACTTACGGACACTGAGATTTGAATAATTTTTTTTGAATTTCGTGTAATTGTCATATATCACAAACTAGTATTTACTTGAATTTTTTTTGAACCATTGGAAAATGGAAAAAAATTTCAGCTTGTGGGCCATTATAAAAACGGGATTTTGCCTGTGGACTGTACAATTTGCTGATTCCTTTACTATTCTGGGACTCCGGGTGGGAATTGAGATCCTTAAGGCAGAAGTCCTAAGGAGGTAAGAGTCGGGAGGCTGTAGGAGGACCAAGGGGCTTGACCAGAAACCTCTAAACGCCTTAAACAGGGACACTCAGTGACTCTACGGTGTAATAATAATGAGTATGACGTAGTAAGGGTCTGCTTTGTACTAGAGACCGTATGAAGCTTTTTCCAAACACCACCCATTGAACCTGCGCCACAGTCCTGTGAAGTGAATCCCATTCTCATTTCACAGAGGGGGAAACTGAGGCTGCGTGTTGACGTTCAGTAACGCAGCCTGGGTGCAGTCAGCTCTTCTGCCACCCCAAGATCCCTCCTGAACTACAGAGGCATGGATGTTTCTGGTGTGTTCCAGCATTCACTCCATTTTTTAGCAGCTTTTTCAATAAAATTGATACACACAAAAAACTGCACATATTTTAATGTGTCTATCTCGGGGGCTCCTTCATTTCTCAGTAGTTATTTTCTGAGCAAGGAGTGAGTTCTGGGTTCTGGGGCAGCGCTGTGGACAGACCCACGCAGGCCCTGCCTGGGAGCTCGCAGCCTCCTGTTTCCTCCCTGGGGGCGTGGCCAGGACTCGCCCGCCGGTGCTGAGTGGGGAACCCTACAATCCTGATTCCCATGGTCATGCCCAGGCCACCGAGGGAATGGTGAGCGGTCGAGTGCCCAGGCATCTTAGGCTGCCCTCTCTCTGGGTCCAGGGAACTGAAAAAATGGTTCTAGGGCCCAGATTCCATGGAGGGGAAGCCTGCAAGTCCAACCTGGCCCTGGTCTGGTCTCCATGCATGAGGCTCCATTCTAGGAATGAGGTCACCACACAGCCTGGAGCCATCCTCACATGCTGAGGAAAGGGACTTCGTTTGCTTCTTTCTAGTATGCGGACCAGCTTTCACCAGCCTGAAGGTTGGCGTGGGACACCGGCTGGATGTCCAGGCCTCTGGGGTGCTTGGTAGGTGCTGTGGCGAGCCTGGGGGTGCGGTGATGCAGGCTTGGGGGAGGATTGGGGAGACACTGGGAGCCCGGCCATGTCCAGCTTGTCATCCATGTTCCACCACTGCGCCCCCTTGATCCCCGCCCCGAGTCTGACCAGCTGGCGGAAGGGCGGAAGTCACGGTTGCCCACCTTTGTCAATTGAGCCTTCCATGTGACCTGTGATAAGAAGCCATTTGTGCACATGTATTCACTGTGGTAACCTTACTCGGTAGATACTGTGTGATTTTATGGGAGAAAACAAGCTTCCACCAGCTTAGTTGACTTGTCCTGTGTCGCACGGCTAGTGAATATCCCTGGGCCGGAGAGGGGAAACGGTCCCTGCTTGCGCGGGGCAGCAAAGCGTGTGACTCTGGCCCCCCTAGCCAAGGTCTGGGTGTCACTGGAGCTGGACACACAAAGCCCTGAGTCATGAGCCATCTGTGTGCCAGGGTCAGGCGGTGTCCACATCCTCCAAACGCGACAGTCACAGTCCCCTTGTCTCGCTGCCTGGAGCTCTGGCAGGCAGACGTGACCTCATGTCCACTCCCTCTCTGGGAGTGAATGGAGGACCATTCTCTCCTTCAGCCCGAGGGACAAACAGAGCCAGGGGAAGGCAGGGAGCGGCCACAATGCCCGTTTACGGGGCCCCCCCTTTGTGCTGACTGCTTCTGCGCATTGCCCCGATCTTCACAACACTACAGGGGTCGGATGCTGTTTTAATCCCCAGTTCACTGATGGGGAGCCTGGGGCCCAAGGAGGCCGAGGGACATGCTTAGAGCCACCCCCAAGTTAAGTACCGGTCTGTGTGACCTGGCCTGTGGTCTCTTACTTGTGAATGCATCAGAAGTCCCTGGGGAGCTTGAGAAGCATCCGGCCCCCCCCCCCCCCCCCACGAATCAGAGTCAGTGCATTTGGGTGGGGCCCAGAAATCGGCATTTTCATATACACCCAGAGGACCTCACTTGCTCCCTGTGGAAGCGCTCCTTGCCCCCTCGCTGGCTGCAGCGGCATTGGAGCGGGGGATATTCTGGTGGCAGTTGGGGGTCCCAGGGAAACGGGAGGTGGGGAGCCGGGCGTGAGATGAGTGTGCATGCCTTTCAGTGCTCGGCGTGGGACGTGGGCGCAGCCTTCTCACCGACATGTACAACGCTCACCTCACCAAGGTATGGGGGGCAGCCGGGCGGGGGCTGAGCTCCCTGAGGCAAGACCTGAGGGCCACCCCCACCCTAGCCTCAGTCTGGCACCTCCTCCCTCAGCGCCGAGGCCTGGAGCAGGGACACAGCTGGGTCTTCCGTCCCTGTCCTCGCAGGATTACACAGTCCGCGGCCTCCTGGGCAAAGCCACGGACGACTTCTCGGAGGATGGGCGGCTGGTGGAGAAGACGACGTATGGTGAGAGCCGGTGGGAGCCCAGGGCCGTGGGAGGTGCGGCGGTGGCTGCCCCAAGTTTGCTTTCCATCAACCCCTCCCCCACCCCCACAGTCGCTCTTAGACACACGGAGTGGGCTGGCCAACGGGGGGCTTTGGACACATCATTCTGTCTCCCAGGAGCACTCCGTGCTCCCCTGTGCCTGCTCACGTGGCTTAAATGTCACCCCCCCAGGGAAGCTTCTCGAGCCCCTAGACTTAGCTGGATGGGCTCTTCAGAACAGCAGTCGGCCAGCCCTTAGCGGTCACCCAGCATCCGCCTCCCGACCAGCCCCACCCTGAGAGCAGACACTCTGTGATTTCTTGCCTGGGATCGAACACATGGATCTCAGGGCCTGGGGCGTGGGAGGGGCTCGTCAGACGGGGGCAGGGGCATGTGGGGTAGATGGGGAGGGACCAGGAGTAGGTGGGGGTAAGGTGGGCGAATAGATGGGTGGATGGGGGCTGAGTGGGTGGGTGGCAGATGGGTGACCGAATGGGTGGGTGGCCCGTTCTTCACTCCTCACTCTCCCCGTGCGCTAACGCTGCCCATGCCATTCACTGCATGTATCCGGCGCGTGTTTCTGAGCGTCAGTCGTGTGCCAGGCCCTGGGAAGGCGTTTGGTAAATCAGAGGGGGTCCCCAGTCTCAGCGAACTCAGATTCTCGCCAGGAGAGAGACACTCCTCTGCGTCTTCTGGAGAACAAGAAGAACACCGCGAGGCCACACTGTGTCTTTGTGTGTGTAGGGGTGTGCCTAGGGCTGTGCCGGCATCCAGAACACGCGTGAAGACACCTACCAAGTTGGCACTTCTGAGAGGGGGGAGCCAGAATCTGGAGAAGGGGAGATACTTGTTGGTGCTGATCTGAATTTCTTAAAGAACATTCACGTATCAATTACATAATTTAAAAATAGGGTAAAAACCAGAGAAAACTAAACGGTGGGAAAGAGACCCTGGTGCAGAGTGGCAGAAGCAGGAGGAGTAAGCAGGGTACTGCAGGAGGGCCTTCCTGGAGGAGGTGGCATTTGAGCTGGCACTAATGGAGGGGAGGAGGCAGTGGCAGGTGCATCCCAATGAGGCGACAGCATGAATGAAGCCAGGCAGAGGGATGGGAGGCGTGGGCCTGTCCAGGCTGGTGAGGCTTTGGCCCCCACACCTACGTCCTAACCTTTGGGGCCCTAAGTTGGCACCTGCCCCAGCCGGACCGCAGCATCAGCCTGCCGGCAGAGTGGGTGAGTGTCCCCAGGCTTTGCCGCCACCTGCCCCACAGTCACGCGGTGGCACCGGCAGGCAGAGCTGCTCCCACTTCGCCACCTGTTTCTGCATTTGGACAGATGGCACCCGCCCTCTCGGGGCTCCTGGCACGAAAAACCCTAGACTGGGGCTCAGGAGGCCTGGCTCGGAATACTAGGCAAAAGTCACATTATATCTTTGAGCTTCGTTTTCAGATGAAAATGCTTTTACCCTGGAGTCTGTGAGCCCATTGGAAAGGTCCTTAAAGTGCTGAGCTCACGAGCACCGTTCTGAAAAGAGGGGCCTGAACTTTCATAAGATTCTCAGAGGCCTTTCAACCCCCAAGTGGGACCCCAGGGACCAGAGGATGCTCCGGGAGTCCCTTCAGATCCCAAGGACGGGCTGGTCCGGGGAGGGGCTTGTTCGTTTGCTGTCGTCTGGCCTCCTCGGGCACCTGTGCGCTCACCATCCTCTGACTTCCAGACCACGTCACCAGGGAGAAGCTGGACCGCATCCTGGCCCTGATCCAAGGCTCCCATCAGAAGGCCCTGGTGATGTAAGTGGGGTGGGCCCTCCAGGAGGTGCAGGAAAACAGCGCGAGGTGCCCAAGGGCTACCATAGGCTCCGCCCACCTGGGGGCAGATTCCGCTGGTGTATTCAGAGCCTGAAATCAGGCTTGAACCATGCATTCCTTCTATAGCGAACAGAAAGGCCTCTGTGTCAGGTCTCGGGCCAGCCCGTGGGGAAACGGAGGGGAGCGGAACGCCAGCTGCCCTCCTGGGGTGTGTGTGGGGAGGAAAGCATGAGGGCACAGCCGGGGCGGGAGCAGCCAGCGCGTGCGCGGCTGTGGACGCCAGGGAGAGCGTGCAGAGGAGGCAGACTGCGTGGGCAGACCGGAAGGGACGGAGGAAAAGCTGCCGCAAAGGCCCCTGGGAGGGCAGGGGAGGTCGGGGGCGGATGGAGAGCTTCGGGGAAGGCATCTCTCGGGAATGGGCAGGGCCGGGGCGGGCAGTCAGCTCAGCTGCCCGCCTTCTGACCCCCAGGCACTCCAACCTTGACCTGCAGACCCAGGAGGCCTATGAGATGGCCGTGAAAGGCTTGATCCGGCCCATGAACAAGTCCCCGATGCTGATAGCCGGCATCCGGTGCCTCCACTTTGCGCCTCCAGAATTCCTCCTAGGTAAGTTGCCCCGGGGAGTTGGAACAAGGAGATGGGACTCCTGGGGCTGGGGGGTCATGGGAGAACACCCTTGCAAAGGCCAGCGCAGGCCACCCCGATCTCCGCTGGCCGAGGCGGCGGGGACCAGCTTCCTTCCCAGCCCTGGGCTGGGCTTGGCCGATCACAGACACGCAGAACAAATGCTGCCCTCGCTCCTGCCAGGTCAGCCTCTGAAGCAGAACTTAACAAGCAAAGGTTCCGTGTAGCAGCTCCCTTCCAGAGCCAGCAGTCCGTCACGGAGATGTGGGCATCAGGTGGCACCCTCACACTCCCCGCCCCTGCCTCCTCCCACTGCCCCCTTGTCCACTGGTCACATGGTCAGACTCCATTTCTTGGGCCCTGACCAAGACTCTCCCCATGCTAAGGACCTTACAGTATAAACTACCCCTTAGACTCCTCACAACCGCCCATTTTACAGATGAGCAAACCAAGTCAGAGCAATGCTTTGACCTTAATCCACCCACACATCACCGGGGGTCTTCGTACACGGCAGACTGGGACTCAGCGAGTCTGGGGAGGGCCTGAGGGGCTGTGGGTCTAGCAGGCTTTCCCACAGCACCTCCCGGGTGGCCTTTAGGCTCCACTCTGAATAGCAGAGCCCTGGAGAACTGAGGTGACGTGCTAAGGTTATTTCCCAGTCTGGCGGTGCCAGGGGGTGTGGATCCGGGCGAGCAGACGCCAGAGGCTGTGCTCCTGACCACCGTGTCTGTCGCTGTGTCCCGGGCAGAGGTGCAGTGCCTGCACGAGACGCAGAAGCACCTGCGGAGGCTGGTGCACGAAATCGGCCTGGAGCTGAAGACCACTGCTGTCTGCACCCAGGTGCGGCGCACGCGCGACGGCTTCTTCACCCTGGACGACGCCCTCCTGCGGACCCGGTGGGACCTACACAGCATCCAGGACGCCATCCGGGCCGCAGCCCCCCGGGTGGGAGCAGAGCTGGAGAAGAGCTTGGGGCCGGGGCCCGGCACCCAGCAGCTCCCTGGTCCAGGCTGGCAGTGGGACAGCGATGGGCCGAGCTCTGCCTCGAAAGGCTGGACAGCGGCGGGGCAGCGGGCGGGTGCGGATGAGGGTTGTTCCTGAGCCGGTGCGGGTGACCGTGCAGGGAGGAGGGGGAGCTCCGCCGCGAGTGACACGGAACTCGGAAGCCGCAAGAGAGGAGAGGAGAGGAGACCGAAAAGGAAAGACTTCTTTGTGTGTGGAGGAAAGGGCGTACACATACTGGCAGTGCGCTTAGCGAAGAACTAATGCCCGTAATATGTAAAGAGTTCTTAGAAAACAAGAAAGATGACAAATTGGGCAGATGACACAAACTGTTTGTAAAAACACGAAAAGAAATCCCAGTGGCCAGTAAGCCAGAAATGACGCTCAGCCTTCTAGTAATGAAAGACCTCCGGGGGAACAGAAGACGGCTTTTCCTTGCCTCTGGACAAAAGTGATACAAAGATAACACCCAGCACTGGTGGCGGGAGGAAACGGGTGATCCCTGCCCCTACGAGTGTGAGTGACACGATGGTGAGGAGCTAGGGAGATCCCGGGCGGGTGGGGAAGGGGGCACTGCTCACACAGAAGTCGCAAGACCTCACTTCCCCTCCTCAAGGACACTCGAGAGCGAACGGGTCCCACCTCTCCTCCCAGACCAGAGAACACACAGCTTACATCCCCCTGGTCTGGGAACTTCCCTGGACACTTGTGGCAGGTGTGAGACACTGCAGGTCCCGGGGGAGGGGCGGAGGAGGGGGGACCTAGAAGCTGGCTACAAGCTGAAGACCCCTAAGAAACACAAGATAAACAGCCACCTTACGTTGAGCTTATTCAGGGGCTTAAAGGAGGAGAGAAACGAGGCCGGGTGCTCCTGCAGGGAGGAAATGATGACCTTTCCTCAGCGCGCTGTAGTCACGGAAACACCAAGACACAGGAGCCTGTCCCCCGCCCTGACCCCAGCAGAAAGCCTGAGCACTCACTAGAGGGAGTGACTCCGGTTCTGATCCCGAGTTTCTGCCCTCTGTCGGGCTGGATACATCTTACTCTCATTACCGGCGTCCCTGAACTGAATTCTTCAGGAGACAACCCAAATCGGTCTGGGTCCGGTTCAGCAATAGCAGGAGTGTACAACTACCAGCTTTTGGCAGTGTGTATCAAAATTCAAACTGCTGCCTTACGACTCGGCAGTTAAGAGTTTCAGGGAATCAGCTTAGGTTGCAGAAAGTTACAGATACATATGTTTCCGGAGCTGCACTGTAATAGTTACAGATGGGAATGTTGTTACCACCCATTAGTAAGGGACTGTTTAAATAACCAGCGTATATAGGGCCAAAAGGATCTGTTCTCATGTTTCCAAGAAAGTCAACCTGGATCTGGCTGGTGTGGCTCAGTGGATTAAGCACCAGCTTGCAAACCAAAGGGTCACAAGTTCGATTCCCAGTTGGCACATGCCTGGCTTGCAGGCCAGACCCCAAGTTGGGAGGACTGAGAGGCAACCACACATTGATGTTTCTCTCCCTCTCTGGAAATAAATAAAATCTTTTCAAAAAGCCCTGGCTGGTATGGCTCAGTGAATTGAGTGCCAGCCTGTGAACCAAAGGGTCGCTGGTTCAATCCCCAGTCAGGGCACATGCCTGGGTTGCAAGCTAGGTCCCCAGCCAGTGTGTGAGAGGCAACCACACATTTAAGGGGAAAAAAAAAGACCCCAGCTCCCCTTTTTATAGCCCTTTTTTTCTAGGCTTTGGACACCTTGGCCCCCGTGTTGTTTTTTTTTCTTGGTTGTCTTAACCTCCAGGCATGTGGGTATGTCCCACTCGGACTAGAAGGAGCAAGCTGGCCTCTGGCTGGGGCTCTGGTTTGGGCCCTCAGGGGAAGCACTGCCTGTCCCTCGTCCCTGCTGTCACCGTGGGAGAGAAGGCTGCAGTTACCAGGGCTTCCGCACCTTCCCTCCGGGGCAGCCGCAGCTCCGTGCGGAGCTGAGCTGGGGTGCGCTCCTGGCCGTGGGGCCGCGCCAGCTCAGCTCCCCCATCTGTAACGCGGGGATAATGATTCCGCCCACCTCCCCACCCCATGGGGTGGTTGGGGGAAAGAGGAAGTCACGGTCAGGTGCTTGTCATTTTGCCTCAGCCTGCTGCTGTGGCTGCCCTTCTCGACAGTGACCCAAAGGGGTGGCCACAGGGAGAGGCAGAGGCTGTCTCTGCCCCACACCTCACGTCTCCAGCATAAACTCAGTTGGGACTGGACAGACACGACTTCAGCCAGGTGTTCAAGGTCAACGTCAACAGTATCCTTGATGTGATGTGACAAAAATGACCCTGTGCCTCCAAGGTCTTCCTCCCAATAACCCACAACCCCTGCCTTAGCCAGGAGAAGGACACTGGATTCTGGGGTGGGGCGTCCTGCAAAATACCGGGCCGGTCCTGAAAACCGTCCCGGTCGTCAAAGGTGGGGGAGTCCAAGGAACTGCTGTGGCCGAGAGGAGCATAAACGGCAGGACAACTAGATGTGACACAGCGTCCTGGGGCCGGAAAGGACCTGAGGTAAAAACAAAAAAAAGGAAATCTAAGCAATCGCTGGACTTCAGTTAACGCATCAGTCAGTGCTGGCTTATTGACCGTAACGAATATGCTGTTGGGAGGTGCTGATACAATAAAATACAGTAACACTGGGGAGGCTGGGTGCTGAGTTTGAGAATTCCAAGTACTGTCATCTCAGGGTTTCCTCCAGACAACTGTTATTAAAAAAAGAAAAGTCTATTTAAAAAAAAAAAAAACAAAAAAACACCTGGAGAGATCTTGGAGAATCCAGATTCTAACCCTAACTCTTGGATCTGATTCAGCAGGTCAGGGGTGGGGCCCCGACACCTGAATGCCGGGGTCTGGAGAGCTTCTGGGCTGCGTTACACTGGGTGCCAGGGGGCAGGGGGCGTGGTGCACGCGGAGAGTGCCAGGAAGCTCCGCACCCCTCCCCGCTCCCCAGCCCTGTGCATCCCTGCGCATCCCTTCCGTGCGCCTGTTCTGGGGCTGTGTCCTCGCTAACAAAATGGTCAGTGTAAGTCAGTGTTTCTTTGGGATCTGGGAGCTGTCCGAGCAAATTATCAAACTTGACGGGGCTGTGGGAACTCCCAATTTATAGCCAGCCGGTCAGCAGCGGGGTAACAGCCCGGGCCTCGTGAGTACGCCTGAACCTTCACCTGTGGGATCTCTGCCAACCCCGGGCGGTGTCAGATTCGAGCTGAAATGTTGGCCGCCCAGTCGGGGTCCCCTGAGAACCACAGAACTGCTTGGTGTGGAAAACACCACGTGCCAGGTGTCAGAAGTGCTGTGTGCAGAGGGGAAACCGTCTTCTTCCACCTGCATGTGTGTTTAGTGTATGTGTGCTGAATGAACCCAAATGGCTTTTTTTTTTAACAAAGTGGAATTGTACACAGAGGACACACCTGTGCAACTGCACAGGACCTGCCCCTCCATGATTTCTGAGCAGGCAGCTGCCCAGGGCATCACTGGTGCCGGCCTGCTGTCAGCTTCTCAGCCCCGGGGGTGAGTTCTGACCCATCCTCCCCACTCAGGGTGGCCGGGCGGAGACAGGAGCAGGTACCTGCGCCACCTGTGCGGACTCAAGGCACGTTCACTGCCTACACCACCCCTCCCTCCTGCCAGAATTCCCAGCGAATGTAATCACAGTGTACAGATGGGGAAACTGAGGCACTAAGAAGGTGATACTTGCCCAGGCTTCACAGCCAGTCAAGGTTGGATTTGAATTTGGTAATCTGGCTCCAGAGCCCATGCTCTTAATCTCCATCCGCCACGGCCTCCCTAGCTTGACCTCAGTGCAACCTAGGCCCAGCCCAGTTGTGTCCTAGTGCGTCCCCGGTGAGGTTTTCCCACTGAGACCCCGGGGCCAGGGGAGGTGCACGTGACCAAACCCCGCTGAAGCGCCGTGGCCTCGTTAGATAGGAAACACACGGAGATGCGTGTTCCCACAGGCAGACCGCTCAGAACAAAATCAGGCGATACTGTGTTGGGAGCCGCGCTGCCTGGCTCCAGGAGCTGCAACCCCCCATCCCCCCGCCCCGTGACGAAGGATACACTCGCGGGGCTACCACCCACGGCCAGCCCTCCCCTTGTACCCGAGATCCCAAGGTCTCGCCTGGCAATTCGCCCCTCTTTTTTGCTTCATCGGTGTCCTCCTTTTTACCTGATTCTTTTCATCAGCACACAAACAGGCTGTTACATTTATCTTAAGAGCAAATAAACAGGAAAGAGCATAGCAGGTCCTCCGTCAAAAATTACACTCCGGATGACCGAACGACCCAGCAGTCCCCTTCCGGGCACGTGTCCGGAAGGGTCTGTGCGCACTCCCGTTCACAGCAGCTTCAGCTCAAGGCGGAGCCAACACGTGCCCGCCAGCAGACGGACGGATGAGCGCCGTGTGGCCCATCCGCACGAGGGAATACGACTCGAGCATTAAAAAGGGAGAAACTTCTGACTGACGGATGCTACGACATGGATGGGCCTTGAAGACATTATGTTAAATGAAAGAAACCAGCCCCAGGAAAACGAATACCGAGCGACACCACTGACGGGGGGCCCCGGAGCGGGCAGAGTCACGGGGACAGAGAGGACGACGGTGGTGCCAGCGGCGGGGGGCGGCAGTGGGTGTTGACGGGGGGCAGGGTCTCGGCTTCGCAAGATGGGAAGAGCTACAGAGACGGATGGCGGTGGTGGCTGCACGACAGTGTGAAGGTCGTCAATGTCACCGAACCGCACACTTAAACCTGGGTCAGCCCTGGACGGTGCGGCTCAGCGGGCTGGGCACCGCCCCACAAAGCAGAAGGTGCTCGGCTCCGCCCCAGGTCGGGGCTCCTGCTTGGCTTGGGGACCTGGTCCCTGGGGGGGGGGGCGTGTACCAGAGGCAGCTGAGGGACGTTTCTCTCCCTCTGTCTCCTTCCCTTGCCCTCTCTCCAAAAAATGAATAAGCAAATAAAATCTTTAAAAAATAAAATGGTTAGAGCAGAGGCCTGACTGGTGTGGGTCAGTTGGCTGAGCAGCATCGTGCTGCAAAGTGACGGACTCCCACTTGCCGGGTTCCTGGTCGGGGCGCACACCACGCCTGGGGTTCGGGCCAGGCCCCCGGCTGGGGCCGGTGTGACAGACAGCTGATCTCTCTCTCTCTCTTTCTCCCTCCCTCTCTCTAAAAATAAATAAGTAAAATCTTTTTTTAAAAAAACCTTTAGAGTGTCGCAGGTTCGATTCCCAGTCAGGGCACATGCCTGGGTTGCAGGCCACAGCCCCCAGCAACTGCATATTGATGTCTCTCTCTCTCTCTCTTTCTCCCTCCCTTCCCTCTCTAAAAATAAGTAAAATCTTTTTTTAAAAAAACCTTTAGAGTGTCGCAGGTTCGATTCCCAGTCAGGGCACATGCCTGGGTTGCAGGCCACGGCCCCCAGCAACTGCATATTGATGTCTCTCTCTCTCTCTTTCTCCCTCCCTTCCCTCTCTAAAAATAAATAAGTAAAATCTTAAAAAAAACAACCTTTAGAAAATAGTTAGAGCAGTCAATTTTACGTATATTTTACCTCCCAAAAGCCCCAGGCAGAAAAATGAACGTACACTCTTGACCTCACACCTCTGTCCAGTGCGAACATGAGAAAAGTCCAAACCTGTAGGAATTGTTATGAGCTCGTCTGAGCCACACTGACAACAACTGCCTGGAGGCAAAACCTACTGAGAAAACGCTCCAGAGAGTTTCATACGTTGCAATCAAAAGAGGCAGCGAGCCCTGGCTGGTGCGGCTCAGTGGACTGAGCGCCGGCCTGCAAACCAAAGGGTTGCTGGGTTGTGGGCCAAGTCATGTTGATGTTTCTCTCCCTCTTTCCCCCTCCCTCCCCCTCTCTCTTTTAAAAAATAAATTCAATTAAATTATAAAAAGAAGTGTAATGTGGTCTAGATTAGCTAGCGGGGTGGGAAAAAGCAAAGGAGGGAGCGACCTTTGGGACTGGACGAGAAGGTAAAATGACAGACACGCGCTTCTTTTCCTCGGGTAAAAGGGAGGGTGGTTACCAGTCGGCAGTCGGCAGTCGACAGCACAGCAGTGACAATGCGGGGCCCTGTGGTCTCAGCGCTGGTGGTGGTTTTGCCCGAGGGGTTTGGCAAAAGGGAAGTTACCTTGACATTCCAAAGGTGTGTTATCACAGAGGCAAAATGACAACAGACAGGCTCAGTTAAGGTAAAGACTGACTTGTTGGGGAAGATTCTGGCCTAGCCCATGACTATCCGTCATAAACTGCTTTTTGTTCAAAAGCTGTCACTTCAGACCGTCCTGTGTGGTGACTCGGGTCTCTGAGTCTGTGAGGCCGCCGTGCAGGGCTCCCCCGAGCTTGTCAGGGTTAGTATGCAGCCCCCTTTTTGTCCACACCACTTACGGTGTCTCTCTGCCTCCATCAAGAGCAAAACTCTGCCCTGGCCAGGCAGGTCGCCGATCAGAACACCATCCGGGTACACCAAGGTTGTGGGCTCCCGTCCCGGCCAGGCGCCTACAGGAAGCGACGGAGGCAGGATAGCTGGGAAAATTTCTCGGCAGGGGGGATGGGGAAACTGAGGCAGCTGAACAAACTGGCCAAGCTGTTCACAGCCAGATAAAACCCCTCCCTGGAGACGACATCCAGGCCTGCATTTCAGCCCAGAAAATTGACAAAGCCAGGTGGGTGACAGTGACCCCTGCCCTGGCACGGACCGACCAGTAGAGGCCATGACCCTGAAAGAACATACTTGGAGAACTGGTGACTATTCTGCTGACCCTCCCCGGAGAGCTCCCCTGAAATTCCTGCCCGCCTGCGAGAGACAGATAACCTGTCTGGATGAAGGACTAAGCGTGCTAAGCACGCCTTCTCCCTCCGGGTGGCACACCCAGTGCCTTCCCTCCCTGCGCTCCGTCCCTGGCAGGCGTGCACGCCCTGAATGCTAAGGGTCCTTATGAGACTTGCAACCGGGGAGGCGTGGGCAGTGGCAGCTCGTCCCAGGCTGACCCCCTGAACCTGTCTCCAGGGCCCCCTTTCCTCTGACTTCCCAGGGAGCTAAGGCAGCCCAGCCTCAGCCCTCCTGGTGCTGCTTCTGTGCCAAGTCTTTCTTTGTTTCCCTGTCCCCAGCTTTGTTTCCCTGTCCAATAAACACGTGCTCGACGTCACCTGGACGCACGTTGTGAAAGCAAACCCATACACTACCAGCTGGCCGCAGGCGGGCCCACTCGGAGCCAGGCCCTCTGTCCCGTCGTGTCACCAATGAACGCAGAAGTAAGTGGAGCGACAAATCTATGTCCCTCTCTCAAATCAATTAAAATGAGAAAAGAAGCCCTGGCTGGCGTAGCTCAGTGGATTGAGCTTGGGCTGCGAACCAAAGTGTCGCAGGTTTGATTCCCAGTCAGGGCACATGCCTAGGTTGCAGGCCACAGCCCCCAACAACCGCACATTGATGTTTCTCTCTCTCTCCCTTTCTCCCTCCCTTCCCTCTCTAAAAATAAATAAATAAAGTCTTTAAAAAAAGAGAGAGAGAGAGTAAAGAAAATCACAGGCTGTCGGTACGGCTGATACTCGACATCGCCAGTGCTCAGGGTTATGCTCTGACCTAGCCCGCGAGCTCCATCCCCACATACCCGTCGCTTAACTTTTCCACCTCCTTGTTGACGCGGCACCTCAAACCTCACAGAACCCAGGCCTAAGCCCTTATTTTCCCCTCCACCCGGCTTTCCCCACACACTTCTTCGCTCCAGTAAATCACAGCTCTACCCTTCCAGTCGCTCAGGCCAAAATCCTAGCAGGCCTGAGGCAGGAGATAGGAAGGAGGAAGCTCTGGGAGGTGCCCCAGGGCTAAGATAAAGGACAAAGATACGGGACAGAGACCCTGCTCTAAAACCGGTTGTTTCCGCTTTCTGGAAAAGCGATGGATCATGGTGAATCATGAGTGCACCTGTGTAGAAGATGCTACATGAGCTCTGCTTCATTATAATATCATAATAAATTAACATCATGCGACACCCCCATCTCCTGTGGCCAAGTGAGGAAAATCGTGGGAGACCACATGCGCAGTAGCTTTAAAGCAATACAACTATTGCACACGCACAATAAAAGCCCGCCAAAACTAGCCAGGAGGGATCCGCCCTATAAGAATCGAATCCCTCCAGCCCCAGAGGTCAGCCTCTGCTCAGAGCGGGCCTGCTCCCACGTTCTGGGGAGTGTACTATTGCTTCACAAATCTGCTCTCTCCCTTTCTGCTGTAAACTCTCTGTGTCCGGTTCAATTCTTTCTCCGCGATCCCCAAGGACGTGGTTAACTATGCGCACCTGTGACCGGCCTCTTTCCATCAACAAATTCTACTGGCTTTCTCTTCAAATACTCTCGTTTCCAGAATCTGACCGCTTCCCACCATTCACCCAGGTCCACCCTTGCGCCCCCTCCACCGGGGGACAGAGGGATTCTGTAAAACTGCATGGCAGGTCTTGCTACTTTTCTGCTCAAAGCCCCTCCCCATCTCACCTAGACTAGAAGCCAAAGTCCTTACAGTGGCTTGAAAGGTTCCCAAATCTGCCCCATTTCCCGTCTTTTTAAAAAGAGATTTTATTTATTTTTAGAGAGAGGGGAAGGAAGAGAAAAAGAGAGGGAGAGAAACATCAATGTGAGAGAGATACATCAATTGGTTGCCTCTCTCATGCCCCCAGCTGGGGACCTGGCCCACAACCCAGGCACGTGTCCTGTCTGGGAATCAAACCAGCGACCCTTTGGTTCACAGGCCGGCACTCCATCTGCTGAGCCACACCAGCCAGGGCCCAGTGCTTGTCTTCTCCCTGCCTTCCTCCTTGATCGCTGCTGCGCTCACACTGGCTTCTAGGCTGTTCCTCAAACACGCCGGCCCCTCCTACTGGTCCCCCCAGGTATCCATGGGCTCCCTCCCTCCCCTTCAGTGGGTGTCCGTCTTCTGACAGCTTCCCACCCCCTTAAACCGCCCAGAGGGGCCCCTTCCTGGGCTGGGACGTGAACTTGAACTCATTCACTGTGTGCTGGGGCAGAGGAGACGCCCGCACTTTATAAGCTTCAGGTCCCGTCCCTTTTCCCTGACGTATTTGGCTCCCCAGATCTGAAGAACAGTTTATCTTTATTTTTTTTTAGATTTTATTTATTTACTTTTAGAGAGGGAAGGGGGAGAAAGAGAGAGAGAGAGGCATCAATGTGCGGTTGCTGGGGGCCGTGGCCTGCAACCCAGGCATGTACCCTGACTGGGAATCGAACCTGCAATGCTTTGGTTTGCAGCCCGCACTCAACCCACTGAGCTACGCCAGCCAGGGAAAGAACGGTTTATCTTTATCTGATTTGTTGCCTGTCTCCCCGGCCTCAGAATGTAAGCCCCACAAGGACAGGAATGTCTGTCTTTTTTTCTTACTGCCGCATCCTCAGAGGCTGGAGCAGTGTCTGCAAAAATGCTGGTTGGACGAGTGAATGAAGGACCAGACACGGGAGTGAACATCCATGCCCCGACATGCCACTTTCAAGCCGAGTTTTCTCTTCACACACCCCCAGCCCACTGCCCTCCCCCCTTCTCCTTCCCAGCCCTCCTCTCCCCCTCCCTTCCCGGACCCCGCTGTGCCCAGAATATTGGCTCATTACGGCCCCACTTTATATTTATTTATTTATTTATTTATAAAGACTTATGTATTTATTTTTAGAGAGAGGGGAAAGGAAGGAGAAAGAAAGGGAGAGAAACACTGATGTGTGAGATACATCCACCGATTGCCTCTCAGGCACCCCCATCTGGGGACCTCGCTCCCAACCCAGGCACGTGCCCTGACTGGGAACCGAAGCCGTGACCTTTCGGTTCACAGGCCAGCGCTCAACCCACTGAGCCCCACCAGCCAGGGCTCAGGTCCCACGTGAAGCCAAAAGGCCCTTGCATTCCTCGGGAACCAGGAGTACACTTAGAGCACACAGGCGTATCATCATCATAATGAGCTGACATTTGCCTCTATCTTCACCATCATCAAACCAGCCTGCGTATCTACCATCACTTGTGAAGTGGCTACAAAGGGTATCAGTGCACCCACTTTATAGATGTAGAAACCGAGGCCTGGTGAGGTGGAGCCCCCCGCCCAGCCTCCGGCCTCTGTCTGCACGTGGCACACCCTACCGAGCTTTCCCCGTGGGGCCGCAGGATAAAAAACCAAGGCAACACCATACCCTCCACCGGTGATCAACATCTGGACTTCCCCTGCCATATCCTGTCCGTCGCTCCTTTGAGCACCTGGCAGGAGGCGTGGGACTCCTCCTGAGATGGGCTGGATAACAGGAGGGACCCACATTAGTCACACAGAGAAGTTCCTGTCTGGGTGAGACTGGGCTTTGGGTGCTGCTGCAGTGGTGGGGGTTGATTAAGAGACAAGCATCAGGTGGGCGGCTCAGGTGTGATGGGCCTGGGGCGGGGCTGTCCTGGGGCCTTCCAGCCCACTTGGATCAGCAAAGAAGCCTATGCTCAAAGTGACACCCCTCCCCCGCAGAGCCATGTGGTCCCCACCCCAACCCCTACAGGCACTACCTGAGCCCCTAATGAGACAGGACCTAGAAGAGCCCTGAGATAGCAAACAGGATGGGCTCCTCCCCGGCAAACCAGCTGGGCAGGTCTGCCGGTGCCAGGGTGCAGGGTGGGGCGGCAGGTAATCGCCAGCCCCGGAACGGAGCCGACCAGTGCCCGGGCCCGGGAGAGGCTCTGGGAGCCGCCGGAGGAAGCCCACCTGGAGCCAGCTCTGAGGGGCCGGCTGGTCTGGGAATGGGCGTAAAGGTGACTGGTTTGGAGGAAGGATTTGATCAGATGTCATTACTGGTGTTTTAAAAGAAATTTTGTCGATTTTGAAGGCACACAGACCAGAGGGGCTCAGTCCCAAGCACGCCGGGGTTGCTCACTAAGAAAACAGGCCTGCCCCAGGCCTGCAAAGTCAGGGTCCCTCCAGGGGGATCCCTCCAGCTCTTCACTGTTATAAGCCCTTTCACGTAACTGTGATACCCAGAGATTCAGAAACTATTTCCAGGTCCTTAAAGAGCATGTCCAGCCCTGGCTGGTGCGCCTCAGTGAACTGAGTGTCACCCTGCGAACTGAAAGGCCACTCACCAGTTCGATTCCCAGTCAGGGCACGTGCCTGGGTTGCAGGCCAGGTCCCCCCTTGGGGGCGCACAAGGGGCAACCAATTGATGTTTCTCTCCTTTTTCTCCCTCCCTTCCCCTTTCTCTCTGAAAATAAATAAATAAATAAATAAATAAAATCTTTATTGAACAAATAAAGAGCGTGGCCTTGGAAACCTTCAATCTCTGAGTCTTCCACTTAAGCTGTGTTTCTTTGGGAAAGTGACTTAACCTCTCTGAGTTTCATTTCATTCATGTGGAAAAGGGGGACAACTATACATACCTCTCAGGGCTGCCTTCAGGAATACACGCAGAGGTCACACTGAGCCCGAGGCTCGGGGCCCGCACAGGGCCCGTGCTCCGCGTGCTAGCTGCTAGCGTTATTATCGCAGCTGACAACCCTTGGGATCCTGAGACGAATACAAGAAGCCCAGGGAGCTGAAGGTCAGGAGATCTGCTCCTGTTCAGAGTTTCCCGATGCCGGGAATGAGACACTCAGTGAGAAGAGAGCAAAACTCCCGACTGGAAGAAATTAGGAGACAGGGGCCAAGGCCAAGAAGGCCAAAGCTAAGGCTGTTCATCTCTGGCCCCTGGCCTGGGTATAGGTCAGGGCCTTGGGCAGAGATTTGTGGTTTAAAACCTTGGGCTTAAGGGCCTAGGAAGTTCCGGGTTCAAGCTCTGATTCCTTTCATTGATGCGTGACCATGGGGAAGGAACTGAGAGAGAATAAACCTCTGCCGGGGAGGCAGGACAACACCCCAGCAGCCGGGCCCAGGAATTTGGACCGGCGACCTCCAGCAGGTCGCTCCACCTCTCTGGGCTTCAGTTCAGGGACCATGGAGCTGGGGATGGATGAGGATGCCTCACCTACGGCACTGACCCACGATGCTCTGTGACTGGTGGCTATTGCGACCATCAAACGCTTCTCTGAGGAAATCTTTGCTTGTAACTGGGCCCCTTGCCTGGACTTCCTCCTTTCCCTCCCTCCCTCCCCGAGGTGTCCCCTTTTTCTGAGCAAAGCACAAGTGGGGTGCTGTCAGGTCACGCTCTACCTTGGTGAGGTCTGGCTGCCCAGAAACGACCCCTCCCGGTTCCCAGGGCTGAGTACGCAGGCTGTATCGCCTTTGAGTTTCTCTGCATGCCAGGCGATGAATATCTTCAAGTCACGTTTACACTGGAAGTGGTCAAACAAACTGCACATTCGTAATGCCAGGGCCACCCCAGGCAGCACCATCTGGCAGGCCCGGAGAAATGTCACTCACACATCTCACAGTCAGTTGGCTTCTTACCGACCTGGGTGGGTGGGGGGCAGTTTCCAGAGAAAACCCTCTCCCCTCTACGGGGTGCTGGGATAATCTAGTCTGTGGCTAGTCGCCGGGCAGGCCCCGACTTTTCCATCAAGACCCTACCAGGATAGCTTTCTGGCAGTTAGGCTCATCTTTGAGCAGACACTGCCCCCTTGAGGCCACCTGAGTCATGACATGTGGGAAGGATCCTTGTACAAGAAGGAAACGGACCCAGATGATGCTCTCCTTCCAAACTTCCTATATTCAGCGCCTTAAAATTGGCCCCAGATGCAAAAGTCTTGGGGCCACTGGCAGTGTATTCGCTCTCACCTTGAGAATCTGGAATCTACCCTAGTGCCATCCGTGGTAACTCAGGGCACCCCCGCAAAGTGCACAGCCACAGGAGGTCTTGGGGCTCTCGGTCGTCTGTAACTTGTAAAGAGGTGAAGGGTTGAGGGGACAAGTGACAAGTGTACTTGGTTCTCAGTAATATGCGGAATTAGGGTTGAGGATGAGGTTAGAGTTACACAGAATAACTGGCACAGAGTTGAGGGAAAGATACTTAGCTATACATTTTGATATTAGACACCAAAAAGAGGGTGGGAGGAGTAAAGGAAATGAAAGGCAGCACGAGTGACAGCGAGGCCAGGGCTAACTGGCTGGGCTGGGACTGGGCGAGTGAAGAGGTGCCCTGGCGGGGGTGCGGGGACGCTGGGTGCTGCATGGAGGTGTGGGGAAAAGAAGAAAGCAGCAACAGTCCAGCGCCTTGAATAGGCCTTGCTGTTACTTTGGTCCATTCCCTTTGTTATTTTCTCCCTACATGTCCGCCTTTCAGGTCTTCATAGGACTTATTAAAAATCTTTATTGGATTTTTTAAATCATGAGCTAAAATCATCACACACGTGAGTTGTAGGAAATAAAAACGGCACCCATCTGCCCCCCCCCCCCAAAAAAGATTTGTCCAAAATGCAGAGCTGGGGTACAACTGCAGCTGAGGGGCGCTCCTGGCCTAGCCAGTCTCCAGCTGGACTGCGTGCCCGTGGTGTTGGGGCCTCTGCAAACACCAGGTGCCCTCCCGGAGGGCTCCCCTGCCTCCCCCGCCCCCCCACCGTGCTCGTCTGGCGGACCCCTTCACTGCGCAGACATCGATGTCTCGTCTCCCGGGTTTGCCCCACGTCCCGAGTTGCTTAGGTACCGCTCACACGCGCTCCCATAACCCCGTGACAATTCTCTATCAAACTGCATCGTCACCACCTCGTAGTTCCCGGACCTCCTGCTGGCAGGCGAGCGGAGAGGTGGGGCCCGCAGCCCCCCAGCTCCTGGCATTGGCTTTTTGTGTGAGCAGAGGCAAGCCGAGCCAACGGTCCATGTGGAGGAAATGGGGTGGGGGGGAAACTTAAAGGGGGGAGTCGTGTCTCCCTAAGGGAGGGGTTGCCTGCCTTCCAAGCTGGCCTGTCACCTCCCCTCTCCTCCCTCCACTGTAAAACGATGCCACCGGGGAAGTTGTGAGGGGATGGGTCAGAACAGGTGACAGGCGTGTGGGGCCTCGGCAGTGAGAGAATCTCAGGAGCCCACGGCTGCGCTGGCTCCGTGTCTAGCAACTCTCACCTAAGAGTTAACGGGACAGGGGCGGCGCCACTTTCAACAGGGCAAGTGCCGAGTACGTGTGAGGTGCAGGTGGGACGGGCATCATTCGAGATGGACTGACAGTCTTGTCCTCAGAGGGCACTATACTCAGGCTGGTAAGAGGCCAGCGCAGGGCCTCATGGTGTGGGGGCCGGGTCAGAAGCCCGAGGTCAGGAGCCCGAGGGGCCTGGGCTGCTGTCCCGGCTCTGCCACTGTGTGACTTCCCCTAAGTGGCTTCCGCTCTCTGAACTTCAGTTTCCTTACCTGCAAAATGGGGGCAACAGCACCCATCTCATAAGGTGGCTGTGAAAACCTGGTGACATGATGATGTGGAAGTTTAAGTTTAAATGGTCAGCATGGATCAGTGTGGCTTGGTTGCGTGTCGTCCTGTAAAGTGAAGGCTCACCGGTTCGATTCCCGGTCAGGGCTCATCCTGGGCTGTGGGCTAGGTCCCTGGTTAGGGGCGTGTGAGAGGAACCGCTATTCCTTTCTTTCTCCCCTCATTCCTCTCTCTCCAAAAATAAATTTAGAAAGAAAAAGAAATGGCCAGAAAAGCCCCACAATGAGAATGCATGCAGGCCTTCCTGGTGAACCTGGACGGGCGTGCCGATGCAGCCAGCGACTGCGGCTGCAGCAGGGCCAGAGCGCTGAGCAGGAAGGGCTGCTGCTCAGCCCGGAAGGCAGCTGGGCCCACCCCCGTCCCTAGGCGCTGGGTCCCCACGCAGTCACCACTGAGCCCTTGAGGCACCCCCTGAAGGTAGTTGCTCTTGGCTGAGAAAGCAGCCAGTGCCCATCAAATACCCACGGGCTCACTCTCATTTCCCAGCCTCCCCCAGTCAGTTTGGGCCACGTGGCTGGTCCTGGACAGTTATCTGTGGGCAGAAGTGACGTCTGTGGATTTGGGGTCAGTTCAGAGTGGATGTGTGTTCTCCACCTTTTCTCCTGCTCTGCGTTCCAGCGTTGAAGCTCTGAAATGTGAGGGCCACCAGACCCTCATTTCTCGATTTCGTGAGACAAAGAAACCTTTACGGGGGTCAGCCATGAGAATTCAGGGCTGTTTGTTGAGGCAGCTGATGCTGACTGATACATCCAGTGCTACTGTTATTTCCACTTCGAGAGGCCAAGTCAGATGCCCCTGGCCGCAGAGCTTGTAAGAGGGCAGCACTGGAGCTCATACTCAGGCCGGACTCGTACGGCCGCTTTTTAGAAACTATACTCACTTCACCTTATCACAGCCTGTCCCCAAGGCCTCGGTTACATCTGAAATCTTATGAGAGTGCCCAGCAGGACAGGGCCAGAGGGGCCGCTGGAGGAGTCAGAACACCGAGCAAGTCTGCCGTGATGGAGGGACCGAGCAGAAAGGAAAAGGGCTCGCGGAGAACAGCGTGCTCATTGCTGGGAGGAGAGGGGTGTAAAGGGACTGGATGGTAATGGGGAAAAAACGACAATGAAGTCTGGCGTGAACCCTGCCATTCTGGATTGCACGGGGCGGTTTCGACATCCCAGTTTCACCCCCGCCAGGGCTGGCTGGCGGCGATGAGCAACACCCAACGCAGAAGTGGCAGCTCACCCCTGCCTGGCAGAGGTGCCCGCTGGGGACCGGAACCCACTCTGTGCAGATCGACTGACAAGGGAAGAATTCCCCCAGTGTTGCTTTTTCACTCTCAGCTCTCACCCCCTTTCCCCCACCCCAGAAAGGCAACACTGCAAACCGTCAGCTTCAGAGCTAGACACGGGCTCAAATCCCTGCTCTGCTACTTACTGGCTGCGTGACCTCGGGCACGTTACTTTGCCTCTCTGAACCTCGATTTCCTCATCTGAAAAATGGGGAGAGCAAAACTAGATCCCCACAGGATGCAATTTGGCACTAGAGATCATGGGTGTGAAGCATGTCACAGCCCCTGGCCCACGTGAGGCTGTTGTAACGAAGGCAGGCTCTGTCCCGGGAGAGGGGGGGCTGCCAGAGGAGAGGGAGTCAGCGCACAGATTCACAGCAAGGTGCATCAGCCCTGGCTGGTGTGGCTCAGTGGATTAAGTGCTGGCCTGCAAACTGAAAGGTTGCCGGTTCGATTCCCATTGGGGGCACACAGCTGGGTTGCGGGCCAGGTCCCCAGCTGGGGGCATGCAAGCAGCAACCAATTGATGTATCTCTCGCATATCATTGTTTCTCTCCCTTTCTCCCTCCCTCCTCCTCTCTCTAAAAATAAAGAAATAAAATCTAAAAAATGTAAATTAAAAAAAGATTGTTCACATGTTTACTCACAAATAGAACGTGCACACACACACACACACACACACACACACACGGGTGTCACTGGGGCATCTGGGGAGTCTGGAGGTGGGCGCTAGCCTTCCTCCCCAGCTTAGCGCTGGGAGAGGCCCGGGGGTCGGCAAAAGGGCCCCTGTCTGGCCCGGAAGCCTGCAGGTGCGCTGCGTGGGCTCTCACAGCTTCTCCTGTCCATGCCTGGCCGCCCAGCTGGCTGCGGACCAGGGGCTGTGAGCCTCTGCTCAGTCACTCGTGTCCAGGCCGAATTCTGGATACAACTCTTTAGTGGTGACACCTCGGATCACAGCTGAAAGGAAGGAGGACTGGCCAGTGGCAGGAGCGGGACAGTGGCTACATCCCTGTCCGCCCAGGACCCCTCCTGCATCTTCTTCCTGCTTCCCTAGTTGCCAAGATAGCCCTCCTGCGACTCCTGCCTGGCCCCCGCAACTAGACTCACTGAACCCCACCCCGCTCCGCAGAGGAGTCGAGTGCAGCTCCCCTCGCGTCTTTTCCCCACGCAGAGCAGCTGCAGCGCCTGCTGAAGATGGACGTGTGCACTTATGCGGTGTCCCGCGCCTGCTGGCAGCCCGGACTCCCTCGCCCGGCCCAGGTGCCCTGCCCTGGCCGTTTGGTGACACTGTTCCTCCTGCTCCCTCGAAGGCTCTCCCCTGTCCCCCTCCCCTCCCCCCCCCAGCGGCCACCCTGTTCTGACCTCGGTGTCCTCCATCTCTGCCCTTCGATTCCTTCACAGCAGCTGGCATGTTTTATTACTCATTGGTCTGTGTTCCGAAGTGACTGTTCCCCCCCTCACCCCAGCATGGAGACAGAAGTCACATGTAACACAGCCTTTCGAGTGTCTGGTTCTCCAAAGTGTCCCCACGCCTCGTGGCGCAGCCCAGGCCAGGGGCTCAGTAAAGAGTCACGGGAAGAGGGAAAGTGGGTAGGCCGCCCACTCGAGCTCCACACCCGGGGGTCGAGCCCTGACCGCCAGGCTTCCGGCGCCTCACGCTCCCGCCCTCCTGGGCCCTGCGCAGCCCCCTCTCCTCGTCCACCTGTCTCCCTGCTCCTGTTTCCCCGCCCCCTGTGGGACCGGTCCCTCACTGAACCACAGAGAAGCCCGACCTGCCTCGGACCCTGGACGCCCACGGACAGTTCCGCAGCAAGCGATGACGCCCATGCAGCAAGTAGACAGACAGTCCCGGCTCTGAACACTGTCGCCAGTGGTCACAGGCCGCTGACCGTCCACGTCCACCGATCTGAGCCAGGTGATGCAGCTGAGGCCATCGACACAGTTCCTTACCTGCCAGCTGGGCAGTCCGGGCCAGCCCAGACACCCCGGGGTCTGTGCCTGGGCTCAGGCCTCTGCAGAGTGAGAGTGGGTTTGCGGAGGAACAAAGTGTCCCTTTAAGCCACACAGAGTCACCCTTGCTCCTTCTGCCTCTGCCAGCCCCTTGAAGCAAGGATGGTGTCTCAACCAGTCTGAACAGGCCCCAGAAGACAGGGAACCCCAGATCTTGGTCCAGCAGGTTGGCGAGCCCATGGTCAAACCTGCCTGCAGCCTCAAAGCAGGGTCCGCCCACAAGGGGGGAGAAAACCCTAAAACCCTTGACTCAGGTAAGAGCTGTTCACCTGCTTCGCTAGGTGACAGGAAGGGTAGGGGCATTCAGGGAGCGGGACAGCTGAGAAGGTGGGAGGGTCAGCAAGTTGGAAGGCTCAGGGGCAAATCCCACCACCCCTGGGAGATGGGGACGCCTTCTAAGCCCTGCTCGCTCCCCCGGAGTCCTGCTGCTCACCTAGTTTGCCCAGCAGCATCTGGCCTACATCCTTGATGTCGTTGTACTCGTGGAGCTGGGAAATGTGGTCCTCGAGCTCATCCACGTTGTAGCCTCTGGGGTGAGGGGCGGACAGAGAGAGAAAGCTGGTGAGGACCCAAGGTTCAGAGAGTAACAAGGCAGCACTGAGGGCCTGCTAGGTGCTCCGCGCTGGGGACTAGGGATGGCAAGAGAGAGACCCTGTCCACTAAAGCTTACAGTAGCAGGGATCAGCCTCTGGCAAATGCTCCCTGTACCCTCAGGGAGGGGTCCCAACCACACTAGTACTGTGTGACCCTGGCCACAGCTGAGGGGTTCACAGATGGTCACATGAGTGGCCAATCAGATCCTCTCAAGTATGAAATGCACATTTAAAAGTTGCTCCGTCTTGCCCTGGCTGGAGTGGCTCAGTGGACTGAGTGTCGGCCTGTGAACCAAAAGGTCTCTGGTCTGAGTCCCAGTCAGGGCACACGCCTGGGTTGAGAGCCAGGTCCCCAGCTACAGGCATGTGAGAGGTAATTACACATTGATGTTTCTCTTCCTCTCTTTCTCCCTTCTTTCCCCCTCTCTCTAAAAATAAATAAATAAATAAAATCTTGAAATAATTATACTGAGCTAGGACGACTGGGTTGCAGTGACTGGGCACTAGTCGTCTTAAGGACACTGAGGAGCCCAACCAGACTTACTCAGATATTAACTGGGAGATCTCCTTGTCCAGCAGGTCCCTCTTTTCCTTCAGCTTCTGAATGTCAAGGTGCGGAGAATCCTCGCTGGCCCCATCAGCCGGGCCAGACTTGGGAGATGGCCGCTGAGTGGCACAGAAAGTCATTAGCTAGATGGACTGACCAGTCAGCCACAGTCCAGAACCTGCAAGCTGTCCCCCAAAGCCGCTCCCTGCTTCTGCTTGGTGACACAAATAGATACCACCCAACCCCAAATAAGACTACCCGTATTTTGCTGTGTATAATGCATGCTTTTTTGCCCAAATTTCTGAGGGGAAAGAATTAAACACAGGTGGTACTTGAAATACCTCGTGTCTGTTCTTGTCTTTTGTAATTGTTACATAAAATTTCTTGTACCGTATGTTCGAAAATAAATGCTAAAATTCCTTTATAATACAAAAACAAGTATCTAAATTTAAATAAAGAAAAAATTAAATTAGGCAATTAAAACAAAAGTTTTTTTTTCTGAAAGTTTGGATCAAAAACTTGGGCATGCCATTATACACGACAAAATACGGCACATTTCTAGGCTTCCCTTGGAATTCGATGTGGCCCTATAACGAAGTGCCAGTAAGTGGAACTTAACCAGAAACAGTGTCTGCTGCATGTGGGAACTGTCCTTCCAGGGAGACGGCAGGCCTTTCTCTGGCCTTCCTCCTTCCCACCAGCTGGACTGTGGAGGTCGCGCGGGGGCCCAGCAGGGTCTTGGATGATGAGGTAGAAGCCACGTGGACGACGTGGTGGAACAAGACTGGGGCCTGGGAGACTGTTCAGGCCACCGTTACTGGGGTTTTCCTTCACTCCCAGCCAAAGCCACTCCCCACTAAAGGGCCTCTCCCGGCCCCCAAGCTGACCCCAGAGAACCCGCCCCGGATCTGCGTGGATCCTTCTCTGAAGCCAGTGATGCCGCTGGGTTTATAGTCTCGTTGGACAACAAAGTCTTCTCCTGGGGCTACAGTTCATCCTTGCCCTTTCTGCTTCCAGAAGCTGCAAAGGCCCGTGCCTGGGTCACTGCTAATCTTCAGGAAATGTGGGTTGGATCAACTGTCCACACGTGATGCAAGAAGAGACCACGGAAGACGTGGTTCCTATTCTTCGCACGGGGCGTCTAACTGGTCAGTCACCAAAAAGTGAGCAGTCACCATCTGCCAGGCACTGGCAAAGGCTCCCGGGGCTCAGCAACGGAGCAGGCGGCGAGCCTGGCCCTTCGCCTTCATGGAGCAGGCAGCCTCGTCCCAAACAGGAAACACCCAACACTGGTGCCCCTCCTCCAGGGGCCTTCACTTAAAGCTCGGCTCCAGGTCACCCTTCCTCAGAAAGGCCTTCTCTGACCATCCCATGTAAACGGTCATCCTCAGCCACTCACTGTCACTTGGTCCTGCTGTTTTATGACGTCTACCACCAATGGACACGTCATACCTTCCACGGACAACATTATCGTCATTGCTGGCCTTATATGCTGGAGTGTAAACTCCACATGAAGGTGGGGACTTTGTTATACTGACTGCCGATGACACTGGGTCTACTACAGTGCCTGGCACATAGTAGGCACTCAACAACATTGGTCAAATGAATGACTGATGGACAAGTTAGTAATCACCAAACCGCAAGTCTGAAAACCGCTTTGAAGTGGAAGTTACAGTGTGCTACGGGAGGGGGTGTCTAGCAGGGTCGCTGGATTGAGCTAGTAGTGGGGGAGCAGCTTCTCGGAGGAAGCTCAGTTCTAAAGGACGCTGCCCTGGCTGGGGTGGCTCAGTGGATTAAGCGCGGGCCTGCAAACCAAAGGGTCACCGGTTCGATTCCCAGTCAGGGCCCATGCCTGGGTTGCTGGCCAGGCCCCTAGTGCAGGGCACGCAAGAGGCAACCGTACACTGATGTTTCTCTCCCTCTCTTTCTCCTTTCCTTCCTCTCTCTCTAAAAGTAAATAAAAATAAAATCTTAAAAAATAATAAAGGACATGTGGGTCTGTAGAAATAATAATAAAGGTCGTGTAGGCATCAGCTCATCCAAAAGCTCAAAGAAAAGTATCCCTGATGGGGATTCATGATTAGGGCAGTCGATCCACGTGCCCTGAGGCAGGAGGCAGCACAGGTGTTTGAGGGAACCAAAGTGGTCTCTGCGCGGGTGGGATGGGTGGGGGCGGGGGCAGTGGAGCTGACAGGAAGGAGGGGAGACAGCCCGCATGGGGTGCCACCCACAAGGGCAGGCCACTGCTTCTCCGCAGAAGCTTGGCGGGCCTGAGGAAAAGAAGGGGAAGGGCTGAGAAATGACCCGGAGTGTCTCAGCATAACAAGGGTGGGGTTGGCTGAGGGGGACGGGGTGGAGACATTATGGGGGCGGGGTCCGCTGCGGTGGGCATGGGGAGGCGGGCTGGGAGCAGCAGTGGCTTACAGGGTGGAGGGCAAGGGGGTGGGGCACAGGCATACTCACTGGGGATCGGAAGGCCCCGCGGCAACTTTTGGAAAGTCCTGGCTGGGTCCTGGAGAGGAATCCAAGGGGAAAACGGCTGAGTGGGGCTGGAGTCCGCTCCCGGAGAAGCGGGTACTGTGGGGTGGGGGAGGACTTGGGAAGAAAGGGCGCCAGGGACTGGATCCAGTCGGGAAGGGGCAGATATGCTCCTGGGACCAGGGCTGAGATCCTTGAGGAAGGGGAGATACTGATAGGATGGAGCGTGTGGAGGAAAGGATCGAGGTCTCTGGAAGGAAACTCGAGGGCGGGAAAGTCTGGGGCAGAGCTACGGGGAGGGAGTTAGGAAAGGGAATGTGAAGGGATGCGCTTTCCCCTTGCTGTTCGCTCCTAGCCCACCTCCTGAGCCCTGGGGTCCGGGGCCCCCGTATCGGGGGGGTCTGCAGTGCAGGGGGATCCAGGGTGGGGGCAGAACAGCGGCCTCTCAGGTCTCCCAAAATAATCAGGATCCTGTGAAGGAGACCAGGAACGGTCAGGCGTGCGGCGAGCTGCGCGCGCACCCGACGAGGTCGGGCTCCGCCCCCAGGGGGGCGGAGACAGCTTTCCGTGTGGGTGGCTCCGCCTGTTCCTCCGGGCTCGCGTCAGCATGGCCACGCCCTTTCCCCTTTCATCTTTCTTAAAGACCAATGGGGGCGAAGGGTTAAGACGACGCCCACAGCACTGCTGCCTATAATCGCCCTGGACCCTCCTTTTCTGGCTTAGCCGCAAAGATGCGTGGTGGCTGCCGGAAGCAATTCCGAGGTGGTTTCCGGGATCGCGGTGATGTGGCCCCCCTGCACCCCTCCCCTTCCCGAGATGTCGGAAGAAGTCCGACAGAAAAAATTGGCCGAGGCCAGGAAAAAGGTAAAACGTGCCGAGTCGCGGCCCCCTGACTTAGCCCAAGGCCCCTCGACGGCCGGACGGTGGCCAGAGTCTGTGCTGCCCCTGAGGCACACGGGGCGAGCCCCTCGGCGTCCCCCTCCCCAAAGTCGTCTCACCAGCCCCGCCCCCCCAACCCCGCCGGCAGCCCAGCCCCCGCCCTCGCTCCTAGCTCCCGGGTGACTTTGGGCCGCTGGTTCCCGGCTCCAGGCTTGACCCTCGCCTTCTGCCTCCCAGAACCGGACCTCCTGGCTCCCTGGGCACCGTGGGCTCCCTCTCCAAGGACCTGGGTCCGGGCCCTGCGCTCCCTACCCCCACCGCGGAGCGGCGGGAGCGGCGACTCGGGCGTCGGTTGGGAGGAGTGGAATGTAGTTGTGTCACAATCCCCCTCGAAACTGTCATTACCCAGCGTTCGATCTTACGACCCAGTCTCCTAATGTTTTCATCCGCTTTCCGGTTCTGTGGTCACGGCACAAATATCTTAAAGGGGACTCGGGACTATGGGACTTAGTCCGGAGAGGTTTCAGGCTTCCTTCCTCTAGACTCTACCCCAACCCTAGACATCGATAGCATAAAAAGCCCGCATTTCACTAGTGATCTCGAAACAGTGACCGCATCTGTGGGTGTTGGTGGGGGCAGTGTGTTTTGTTTAGTTTGGTGTTCTCCCAGGTTTCTGCCCTCCAGAGACTTTGACATTTGTCGTCTGAATCCTCCAACTCCTGTTGTAATTCTCTGTGACCCCGGGCCCTGGTTGGCCCGCAGTCAGTGCTCTTTGCGGTGAGATCCGCTTATCCTCCGTGGAGCCGATCCCGGGAAACCGCACTTCACAGCTGGCAACCGTCCCCCAGTCGTCACCTCAGCATGGGTTGCTCTGAGTGCCTTGGGATACATACGGGACTGAAGCATCGGTTTTGCTGGATTATCCTGGGAGAGACAATGCCTTTTATGTGAATGTACTTAAGGATGGCATTTACATAGATTTGTAAGGGTATAGGAGACTTCTCTCTGAAATGGTTCTTGGGTTGTCTTTTTTTTCCCCTTACCATCCCAGCTCACTGCCGTGGGACTGCACTGATGTAAAAGCTTGCGTAGCCGTGGTGTGCATGCATCTCTAACGGATGTATGAGGACAGACCTTCGGGTCTGATCACTTCAGTGTTCACTACCTCTGGCAGCTACTGTTTTATGGCATAACCCCCTGAACTCAGAGACAGAAGACTGAGTTTCAATGGCATTATTGCCTTTTATTTATTTTTAAAGATTTTATTTATTTATTTTTTAGAGAGGGAAGGGAGGGAGAGAGAGACATCAATGTGTGGTTGCTGGGGGTCATGGCCTGCAACCCAGGAATGTACCCTGACGGGGAATCGAACCTGCGACACTTTGGTTCACAGCCTGCGCTCAATCCACTGAGCTATGCCAGCCAGGGCTGCATTATTGCCTTTTAAAAAAAAGCTATGTTATCAGTCCATTTCTGCAGTCTTGAAGTAAGAGTCACAACACCTTGTAGGGTTGTTGTGGTGTTTAATAAGCTGGCGAACGTGGGTGTTTTGTGAACTGTGTAAGCAGGGTGTGAATGCAGGGGTTGGTGGTGGTGGTCGTGAGTCTCACTGCTTTTCCCCTTTGCAGCTGAGAGAATTCCAGCAGCAGCGAGGCATTAGTGTTCCTGCAGTGGCTAAGAAGAAAAAGAAGATTAAAAATGGCAGCAGCCCTGACACAGCCACTTCTGATGGCCGTCACTCGCCTGAGGATGTGAGTCTTGGCCAGCCAGGCTTCCGGAGCGGAACGGGGGTGTGCAGGGGGCGGTGGAGGGCAGTGGTTAAGATTGTGGAAGAGCTGTCAGGTACTGGTTAAGCAACCTCTCCCTCTGTTAGGGATACGGATTGGGGTGAATTGTTTAAGCCACGTAGGTCTCTGATTTTACAGCAGCAAAATTGGGGTCATATTGTCTTGCATTTAGGAAGTTTAAAAGACATTGTTTTTATATTGATCCCTAAATGCAGGGCGTGGTATGGAGTAAACATCCAGCAAAGGGCTGTTGCTATTGCACTTACTGCTTGGAGGGCTTTTCCTCATCTGTGGCCTCCAGGGGAAACCAGGCTATGAGGACAGCCAGCCACTTGTCAGCAGGCTGTCCCTCCAGGAGGCACCCACAGACCCCCCGGGTGTGGTGAGGGGAGCCCCAGGCACTGGATTAGGAGTTCTGAGTCCAGCTCTGGGCAGCCCGAGGAAAATCACTTCCTCCTGGGGGGCCTCTGTTTCCTTATCTGTAAGATGAAGTTGTTGCATCACATTGGGGTCTCCCAAACTTATTTTTAGCTGGAACCCCTTTCATTCAAGCAGACCTTCACTCGGAAGTCCGGTGGTTAAAATGGAGGTGGGGGTCTGGAGCCCTGCCAGGGGCATCCCTGGCGTCCTGGGCCCGAGGAGAAGGTCTGATGGGTGTGCGCAGAGCTGCACCGCCCAGGGGACCGCTCCTTCTGTTCATCGGCGCTCATGGCTGCCTGTGGCGAGGCGGCGAGTGGCTGCTGGGAAAGATGGCCCAGGCCGTGGCATCCATCCCCTTCTCTCTTCTCTAGCATTGAATTTCCCTGGGCCCATCTCTTCCTCCTTCTTTGACCCTCTTGCCTCTCTCTAAGCCACTTTTCTCTTTCTCCCCCCGCCCTTGTTTTTCCCTCTCGCTTCCTGTAGATTCAGGACATTCTGAAGGTGCTGGTGTCCGACCTTAACCATTCCAATGGGGTAGCGCTCTCCCCATTGGACAATTGGAAGGTGAGGCAGTGCTGAGACCCCTCTCCGGCTTGTTCTCTCCCGGCTGCGCATGTCCCAGGGCTTCTCTGGTGTTGGGGGGGTACTTGGCCTCTGGCTTATTTTATGTTGCTGTCATTAACCTCGTCCTGTCCATGTCTGCTTTTTCACCCGCTTGGTTGACTGGGTTCATTTTTCTTCCCCTACATCTTTGATCATCTTGGAGAAGGTGAGGTGCGCCTTGAAGGTCAAAGGTAAATTGGGAATAGCTCCGAGAGCAGGTGTGTTGGGTTTGGGCTTTTCGGCCCGCGTGTTCGAATGTCCGGTGGTGCCCGCAGACTAGGCGAGAGGAATGAAAACAAGCCTTTCGGGTCTTGCCCTGAGGGCATCAGTCTCCAAAAGACCAATGAACTGCAGAGCAGTTTGTGATTTTTTTTAAGTTGATTAATTAATTTTGGTTTGGGAGTCAGCTCCCTAGGGCTAAGAAGGAATACAAATCAAATAAGGACACGTAGCCATATTCGGTGGGCTTCTGATGTCAGAGGCACTTGGCTGGGCCCCAGAGAAAACAGGGGAACCAGAGAGAACGCCCCCTGAGGGAGGCAGGCTCTGCTGGAGGGGGCAGGATAGATGTGGCAATATTCCACATGCTCAGCTGAGGAGGAAGTTGGTTTTCAATGGATTTGAGGCTGGAGGGGGTGGCCTTGGAGGCCAGTTTGAAGATCAGAGGTGGGTGACGACCATCCATTTGGAGAGAGGGGAAAATGGGGGTTCCCGGCCGAGGGCTCAGTGCAGGTAACGGCCAGGACTGGGAGCACAGTCCGGAAAGGCGGGGAGCCCGGCGTACAGCGGGCCAGGAGGTGACATCCTCCGGACGTGATGTTGGCACTTCCTCCTTGATTGACTTCCGTGGGGGACATCTGCCAGGCCAGAGGAGTGGGGCTGAGATGGGCCCAGATCCTGTCAGCAACAGTGTCGGGGAGAGGGGCTGGGGCAGGGCGCTGCTGGCTGGCGTCGGGACCGCTCGCACCGGTCGGTCAGGTTCCTCCAGCTGCGACTCACCTTGTCAGCCTGAGCGGCAGCACAGGCCTGCAGGGATCCTGCAGCTGACGACCTGTGCCTGTGTCCCTCTGTCCTTGCGCAAATGAAGTTGCAGGTTCCCACAGCCCCTACTTGTTGTTTTTAAGTCCTCTTTTTATAGGGGTCTGTTTCCCGCGGAAGTTTTCTACTGCAGTAACGCAGGCCTGTGATCGCCACATCCTGGGCGGAAACAGAGCATCTCCAGAAATGGGGAATGATGGAGAAATAAAAAACTCCTTGATGGAATGGGGCATTTGAGGGGAGTGGACAATGTTTTTTAACAGCCCCGTACTTAGCTGCAAGACTTAAAATGATGACATAATTTGTTTGCTCACAAAAGTCTTGTTAGATATATTTCAGTTCTCAGAAAAATAGTTTTTTTCCCCTTCTGAGCTTTTTTGCACCTAATGCTAGGGGTCATTGGGAATCCGAGGTGCCCAGAGAGACCTAGAGCCTGCTGGTGCCGTGGCTGGGAGGGTGCCCACCGGCCCCCAGAGTCTCTCACCCAGACAGCTCGGAACCTCTGCCCTTACCTATCAGAGTCAGTTGTGTGGTTTGGCAAGGCAGCACCAGGTTCTGGGGGCAGAGGGCATATCGTGAGCAGCAATGCAAATAACCTGACCCGGCCTCAGCTCCCCCAGGCTCTGCAGCACTTGCTGTAAGGAGGGCAGCGGATTGGGATTTTCCAAGGCCAGAGCTGGGGGTTCCAGAGAGCAGGCAGCCCCTCTCTCCAGGCCCCAGCCTCGCTGGGCAGGCCGTGGCTCCCTGGCACTTTCCCTGGTCGCGCTCAGCTTGTCACCTGTCTTCCCTCTCCCTCTGCCCATCTGGCCTGTTGGACATTGGTTTTCTAGAGCCAGAGGCTTGGATGAGGTGTCGGGCCTGAGCCTGGAGAGGGGCTGGGCGGGGCTGGGGAAGGGAGAGCGGCTTCCCGGGGCCCCTGGTCCTCGGCCCGAGGCTGGTCTTCAGGAAGCCCACGGTCAGAGGGCGGACGTCTCACCCCTGGTTTCTCGGGTGCTTTCTTGGCCGGGTAGTGGTTGTTTTGGAGCTAGGAGGTTGGGGTGGGGTTACTTTTCACCTCCAGGAACTGGGAGAGGCTTCTGGTTGGGCAACTTCTTTCCCAGAAACGACCTGAGCAGGCAGACGCAGCCGGCGTTTGGGGGGAGGACGGAGGAGAGGAGAGCGAGAGGAAAGAGGCTGAGAGCCATGGAAACCGCGCCTGCTTCTCCGTCACTGCGCCCTCTCCCCAGCGGGGGTCCATGTTGGGGGGGGGGTCTCTCTGAGGCACAGACAGGCTTTGTGGAAGAACACAGCCCCCCCACCCCCAACCCACTGACTCGGCACCCCTCCCTTCCACCTGCTGTGGCTGCCACAGGTCAGATCCTGCTGCTGTCTTTTGCTGAGCTCCAGGGAGAGCAGGGCCCGTGTCCATGAAGGAGGTCTTGCAGGCCTGCTTTGAGCCCTGGCCGGAGGCTGCAGCGTGGCCGAGCCCTGGGCGAGCCGTCGCCACACCCCAGAGTGGCTCCCAGCATGTGTGGCTGTCACTCTGACTGCAGCAACACCTGCCCTACCTGCTCCGCACCCCTGCATCCACGGCAGCGAGGGGCCTTTCCCACAGGCCTCCCTAACCCCCGCTTTTGTCTGTGACAGGCGCCCAAAGACCATGCCACCCCCGCAGCACTGCCTTCTGATAACACCATGTCCCCTGACAGCGTCCTTTCCCCCAGTGCTGCTTCGTCATCTCAGGTTTGTGTCTCTTCCCTCTCTGCCCGCCCCCCCGCTCAGTGTTCACCCCCTTCCTTCCCCGGGGACTGGGCCCACTGTGGACTCGCCCCTGCTTTCTTCGGGCGGCTCGGCCCTTCCCGAGGACCAGGGCGGGGGAGGCCAGCACCAGGTTGCTCCCTAAGTTTCGGGGGGATGCAGTGCTGTCAGACTGACCCGGGCTTACCTCACCCCCGGGCTGTTCTCACTGTGTGTGTTCCTTCCCCAACAGAACTATGATCCTGAAAGTGGCCCTTTCGTTCTGCCCGAAAGCACGTGAGTGTCTCCTGTGGGCGCAGCAGTCCCGAGGCCGAGGGGGTCGGGCAGGCGCTGCCCACGGCCCCTTCCTTCCCATTGAGCCTCCTGCAGCCCTAACTGCTCTGTTTGTTGCAGGTTCTCATCCACCGAGAGCCTGCGCCAGCTCTCCCAGCAGCTCAACGGTCTTGTCTGTGAGGTACTGCGGGGACCAGAGCCCGGAGCGGGTGGGAAGGCGGGAGGAGATACGACAGAAACTGAGACAGAGGCTCCCAAGAGGAAGGGAAGATGCTGGGAGCGGCCAACCCTCCTGGCTGGTGCTTAGCTAGGCATCCCTTCTCCGGTCTCCCTTTGAAGCTGTGCCAGTGAAGGAGGTGGACCATGAGATTGGATGCATCGTTTCATCCTGCTGCAGAGGGCACAGGATGAGAGCTGTGTGTGTGTGCGGGGCGGGGGGGGGGGGCAGGCAAGGGGGGGGGGGGAACCGGGAGGGGTTGGCAGAAAAGGAGGAAGGGGCCAACTTAGGCAGAAAAGAAAATTTCGCTAGTCGGTGGGGAAGACAGGAAGTTGGCGGGCCTGGGCCTGGAGAGGGGCAGAGGGCGTCTCCATCTGGGCTCTCGCATCTCTCCTAGTCTGCGTCCTTCGTCAACGGGGAGGGGCTGGCGTCTTCTGCCAACATAAAGGCTCTGGAGGTGAGTGGCTGTGGACTGGGACCCAGGGACCCTGCAGGCCAGCCCCCGACCCCGGCAGAGGGGGCTGGGTGCCCTGCTGCCAGCTGAGACAGCCCGGACACCCCCAGCCCTAATGTTTGCTCTCTCTACCTCTCCCCCGGCCCTCCTCCAAACCCTCCTCCTCTCTGCATGCGCCTCAGAGCCGGTACCAAGAGCTCTCTCTAGCCCTGGATTCCAGCAATCTAACAAACAAACAGCTCGGTAGCCAGATAGAGGAATTGGTAAGAGCCCAGGGGTGTGTGGGGGTCCCCTGATTCCACACTGCTAATCTGGGGCCCCTGGGGCCAAGGGAGAATGGGGGGCCGGGGGGCCTAGGTCTCAGCTGGAGGGACCCCGGAGTGCGGAGCATGTGGCATGGCTCTTTCTGCGGCTGCCCCTTCGCCTGCCCTCTGTCCCCCGGCCTCCCTGCTCGCTGAGTCCTCCCCACGCTGGCCCTGTGGCGCTGTCGCCTCTCGGCCCTGGGGGACCACTGGCTTGCCTGCTGTGTTCTGGCCCTGACGCTGCCTCTCATTTGCTCTGCCTTTGACCCTGAGCAAGCCGCTTCTCTCTGGACTTCCGTTTCCTGGGGAGGTAGAATTAGAGGGTGTCCAAGGTCCCTTTTCGCTCAAAAAATCAAAAGTTTAAAGGTCCCTTTCACGCCTGTATGTCTGCTGCGCAGCGGCCCAGTAAATGCCCGCAGAATGAGTGAGCGCTTCCGAATCGCGAGCTGGCGGAAGGGCCGTCTTTCCCGCCTCGAACCCCGGTTCCCGAGGCTCACGTCATTGTCATTGTCCTCTCGCAGGGATTCGGGTTGAGACACGCACTTCTGTAGCTGGGAGCAAAACCACCCTACACCCGGAGTCTGTTCGCTTGGCAGCTCCGAACCTTTCCCTTTAGAACCCCTTCCTGGGGGGCGGGAGTGGAGGGGGAATAAATGGTGACATGGGAATGGGAAGAAATTAAATAAGTGCACAAATAAACGATTGGTATGTTGCCATTAAAACAAAACAAAACACCCATTCCTGGTCCCCATCCACCCCCCCTCCTTGGTCTGGGGACCACAGTGCAGGGGATAACCCCCGCCGCCTGCCTTTGACTCCACAGAAACGACAGAACCAGGAAATTGCGGATCAACTGGAAAAAGTAACGTTGATTTCTCTGTCTGCTCATACGTGGCCGAGGGTTCGGGGGAGGGCTCAGACCGGAAGGCTCATTCTTGGCTCGCCCGCCCCGGCCTGGAAAAATAACGGCCCCTCCCCATCCCTGATCCCCCCCACCACTCCCCACCAACCTGGTTTCGTTGACGGGCCCCTCCTGCGCCACGGGTGGCGTTCTGGGGCATGTCTTTCGCTGTGTCATGTCCTCCTCCTCCTCCTCCCGGTGAGAGACTGGCCTCCTCTGTCCCCGCAGGAGAAGCAGGAGTACAAGCAGAAGCTCGCGAAGGAGCAGGGAGCTCTGAGGGAGCAGCTGCAGGTAAGCGGACTGGCCACAGGGTGTTCCCGCGAGGCCCCCAGGTGCCGCTTTTCCTTGTTCTCAGCCCGGGTTCGGCCTTTCTCGCAAAGGTTCACATCCAGACCATAGGGATTCTAGTGTCGGAGAAGACGGAGCTGCAGACGGCCCTGGCCCACACTCAGCAAGCAGCCCGGCAAAAGACAGGTGGGGACTGGGCGCCCTGCCATAGCATGGACTGGGCACCCATGGGTCTCCGTGGCATCCCTTCTTCTGACGTCCCTCTGTCCTTGCAGGGAGGCGGAGGACCTCGCCGGTCTCCTGCAGTCCTCGCAGCAGCGCGTCGGCGACCTGGAGCGGACGCTGTGCGCCGTCTCCACGCAGCAGAAGCAGGCGGACAGGGTGAGCACAGCCGCCCCCGGGGGCGAGGGAGCCCCGAGGTCCCTTCCTTAGGACGGAGTGTCTGCCGCTCAGAGGGCAGCACGGCCGTTTCTCCCCGGTTTAAAGTCGTGTGGCTGTGAGCAGCGGCCTGGGAACCAGTGGGGCCGTGGGCACTGGGGAGCACTGTCCGTGGGGCTCAGAGCCTACGTGCCAGCCCCGCCCTCGGCCAGCCCTGGGCCTCGGCCAGCCTGGGGACTTGGGGGGCCCAGGTACAGAACAGTGTGTTTAACATGCTATCCTGTGCGTAGAAGGGGAGAAGTGAGAGACAGGGAGAGAGAGAGCGTGCGCGAGAGGCCGTGTCTGAAAGGGTTCACAAAGACCCAGGGTTGAGGGAGAGGGCGGCTGGGAGGCATGTCCCTTCTGTGCCCTCTGAGTTCGGGGCCGCGCCAGTGTGTCATCCACTCAAACAATGAATGAGAGATTACAATGAAAACCTAACCCCTCCCCTCATATCGTGCCCCCGCCCCGGGAAGGAAAGGTGGTTAAATAATCAGAGACCGGAGTGTTCAGTCGCCGCTCTAAGTGATTTCAGGCAAGCGGCGTCCCCTCTCGCGCTCCGCACTGCTCGCCTGTGAGACGGGGGTGGCGACAGGAGCTGCTCCCTGCGGTGATTGTAGGGGCTCTGAGGGTTGGCGTGGCGCCTGGTAGAGCGCACAGTGAAGGTTCACAGGTGACGGTGCCCGGGCCGCTGTGGCTCACGTGGTTGGAGCACCATCAACTAACCGGAAGGGTGTGGGTTTGATTCCCAGCCAGGGCACATCCCTGGGTTGCGGCTGGACGCCCAGTCGAGGCACGTGCAGTCCCCGGTCTGGGCAGGAATGGGAGGCACCCGGTTGATGCTTCTCTCTGGCATCAGTGTTTTTCTCTCCCTTCCTCTCTCTCTAAAAACCAGTGAAAAAATGTTCTCAGGTGAGGCTAAAAATTTGTCTAGTTATTTTGTTTTTAGACAGAGGGGAAAGGAGGGAGGCAGAGAGGGAGAGAAAGGTTGCTTCTCACATGCCCCCCACTAGGGACCTGGCCCGCAACCCAGGCGTGTGCCTTGACTGGGAATCGAACTGGTGACCCTTTGGTTTTCAGGTCAGTGCTCAACCCACTGAGCCACACCAGCCAGGGCAGGTAAAACAATTTTTTTTTACGTGATGACGCTAATAGTAGTAACAATAGCAGAGCATCTGCTCTCCTGGGCCTCTGGCAGCCAGCTGTGGATTGAATCTCTTGATCTGCCTCTCCTGTCCCTGCCGGTTGAGTTCCTATTGAAAGCGAGTGAGGACGCAGGCTTGGAAGTGCTCTGGAAAGACGTAGAACGTGATGGCTCTGGGTGACGGAGTGCCACTGTCACCGCTGTTGGTCTGCCAGCGCACCGGCTGCCTGCCCGGTCCTGACCTCGCCTTTCTGTGTTTCAGCACAACAAAGAACTAGTCAAAAATCGTGACGCCCTGAAGCTGGAGTTATACAAGAGCAAGTAGGATGGGGGCGGGTGAGGGCTGGGGGCCTGGGCTGGGTGCCGTGCTGGGCGGTGGGAGGGGTGCAGGTAGCATGGCGGGAGGCCGTCCAGGTTCGGACATGTGCAGAGCAGGCTCCGGTCCCTGCTGCGCCAACTCGTGCTTGGCCTCACACGGCTCATGTCCTCTGTTTGGCCTGTCACTTGCGGCTCCTGATCCTGGGTCCCTTCTAGTGCCAGGAGTCTGTGGTTTCACAGTGAGGGCGGTGGGTTGACCACCAAAGTGACCCTTTCTGTCCTTTATTCATGCCTCTCTCCACTGCCTCTGGCCACAGCAAAACTAACGAAGACCTGAAGCAGGAGAACTCAGAGCTGCAGGAGAAGCTCCGGGTCCTGGTGACGGACAAGGAGGCCGTGCAGCTGAGCCTGGAAGAGCTGCAGAGGAAGCTGGAGATGTCGGAGCTGCTGCTGCAGCAGGTGAGGGGCTGGGGCCCTGGGGCCGGGTTCTGTGGGGTCACCGTGGGGGACCCCCAGCCAAGAGCTGGCAAATTTGGATCTGCGTTCTGGTCCTGCCATAGAGTCCTCTAGATCTGGATACAAATCTGCAACTTCAGAATCAGACTCTCAGGGAGAAGGCTTTTTTAGTTTTGTTTTTACCAGCGTCCCGGGTGAGAACCACTGTTGTATAGATGACATTTATCAGGGTAGGTAGCCCATGAATTTTATTTTCTTCCCCTGGGGGGGCCAAGCCACCAGGTGGTCAGGGTGCCTGGGCCAGAGAGCCCCTCCGAGCAGCTCTCTGCCCTGGTGGACCTAGCTCCTGCCACAGGGGTCTTCCTTCCGGAAGAACACGGAAACAGTCTCGCCCCCTCTCCCAGGACAGACCTTTCCTTGCTTTGAAAGGGGGTGTGTGAGGCCCCTGCCCTTCCTGAGGTCTTCCTGAGCAGACAGCTCTGGCTCCTGCGGTCATCCCCCTGACTGCACTGTCCTGGACGTGACCTGCTTGTCGGCGCTGCTCTGTGAGCAGGGCCCCAGAGTGAAGCGCCAGGCTCCGCTTGTGCCCTGGCCTGGCGGCGAGCGGATCTGAGATCGCCGCTCCACCCACCCCCCGCCCCGCCCCCACCAGGGCACGCTGCGCCTGGGCCCGAGATAGGCAGTGTCATCAGTCTAAGAAGTTAGAGCGGAAGGGTGCTCGGAAGGCCAGGTGGCCGCTCGTACCACTCCATTTGAGGACCAGCACCAGGGTGTCATCTTCTTACGGCCATCTAGAAGGCCATGGGCAGGGGGGCGGTGGGAGCACGCTGTATTCCTACGCTGTATTGGACTGCTCTGCAACATGACAGAAATTAAGTACCTCTTGTGTGCAGCAAAGGGAAAACAAGCTGCAGGACGCTATCTGACCGAACCCCAAGACAGCACGACCGTAACGTGTCTGAAGTAAACATGTTTGCATCTGTGTAGGAAGGGTCAGGAAGGGTGCACACCACATGGGTAGGGCTGGGGGCTAGCGGAAACGCTGGGAGGACTTTGAACACGCATTGTTGGAGTAGCTCACAATAGTACCTCGTAAACGTAAATGCTGTGGACACGGCACCGACACCATCGGGACAGAGTTCTTCGTTGACCCCGAGCCGCATGTTGATCCCAGCCCAGACCCACTTGGGGAGCATCGTGTGGCTTCCCCAGGTCTAACCTCACTCTTCACCATCCAGTTTTCTAGTCAGTCTGAGACCCCTGATAGCAGGGAGCAGTTACAGCAGGCCCTGGAGGAGCGGGCCCAGCTGGAGACACGGGTGGAGCAGGTGAGGCTTTGCGGAGGGTGGGGTGGGAGAGCAGGATGACCCCAGGCGGCCGGGAGCCGGGGAGGCCCAGTGCCGGCCCCGCTCACTCCTGCGCCCGCTCTGCAGCTGAAGGATTTGCTGAAGCAGCTGCAGGTGGAGAGAGACCAGTATGCAGAGAATCTGAAAGAAGAGAATGCCATTTGGCAACAGAAGATGCAGCAGATGTCAGAGCAGGTGAGATGTGACCTGCGGGCCCCCCACCTTACAGGTTGCTCGGTCTTTCTGGCCATCTGTAAATGGGAGTCACATCACTTGCCATGTGCAGCCAGAGGGGTGGGTGTGTTTTGTGGGTGGGGGCAGAGAGGGAGACGGTCGCCTGGCCGTCCCTCCATCCCCGCCACTCTGTCCACGCTTTGGCCAGATGTGCAAGCTGAGGGAGGAGAAGGAGCACGGCCTGAGTCAGGTGCAGGAGCTGGAGACCAGCTTGGCAGACCTGAGGAGCCAGCTAGGTGAGCCGAGGCCGGGGCGAGCGGGGAGCAGGGCGGCTAGAGTGCCCCCCAAGGGGGCGGGTGGATGGACGGGCCTTGTGGCACAGGGAAAGGGGCCTATTCCAGGAGTTGGCAAGCCTTGCAATTCCTCTGAGCCTCAGTGTCCCCATCTGCAGTAAAGGGGTAGACTGTGAACTGTCAGTGACCCAGAGTTGTCTTGAGCATAAAAAGTGTAAAGAACTCTATTTGGAAGCATCTTGCAAGACTGAACATCATAGGAGTATGAGGAATCATTAGCCAGGATGCCAAGATTTGGGGCTAGGAGGCCAAGTTAGGAGCTGCGGACCAAGAAGAGCATTTTTTGAGACTGCAGAGGCAAGAGGCCCTTACTGTGTGCGTCCTTTCTCAGCTGTCCCCCCACCCCAGGAGCCCCCAGCGGGGCCCTCGGAGGCGGAACAGCGGCTACAAGCCAGAGCGGAGCAGCTACAGCAGGAACTGGAGACCCTGGCAGGGCAGCTGCGGGCCCAAATTCAGGACAATGAAAGTCTGAGCCGCCTGAACCAGGAGCAGGGGCAGCGGCTGCTGGAGCTGGAGCAGGAGGCCGAGCGCTGGGGGGAGCAGGCGGAGATGCGCAAGCAGATCCTGGAGGACATGCAGAGCGACCGCACCACCATCAGCCGGGCACTCTCCCAGAACCGCGAGCTCAAGGAGCAACTGGCCGAGCTGCAGGACGGCTTCGTCAGGCTGGTGCGCAGCCCTGCCTGCCCGGCTCCCTTGCCATGCCTTTGGTGCAGGGCAGGGCCCTTTGAATCTCCGGGCCTTGTTTTCCCACCTCTAAAATGGGGTGGCATGGTGCTTACGTGACATGGAGCCTATGAAGGCATCCGGTGACCCAGAGAGCCCACGCGGGTGAATGTGGGGGGAGGGGCGGTTTTCTGCCTGCCTCCACGGTTCCCTGAGCTGCGATGTGTCTCCAGCTGCTTTGCGGGGCCACTGATTGCTTCTCTCTGCCCAGACCAACGAGAATGCGGAGCTCACCAGCACACTTCAGACGGAGCAGTATGTCAAGAAGGAGCTGGCCAAGAAGCTGGGCCAGCTGCAGGAGAAGCTGGGGGACCAGAAGGAGACGGTAACCCTGCCCCCACTGAGAAGGGCTCAGAGCCGGCTCCGGCCTCAGGGGAGGGAGGAATTTGGGCAAGGCTGAGCTGGCTGCTAGGGCCAGGACAGAGGCAGCTGTAGCCTGGAGACAGGTGACCTCAGAGTTCTTCAGAGCCTGTGACTACTTGTTGCCCCCTACCCCTGACCTTTATTTTATTTTTTAGAGGTTTTATTTACTTACTTTTAGAGAGAGGGGGAGGGAGAAAGAGAGAGAGAGAAACATCCATGTGTGGTTGTCTCTCAGGTGGCCCCCACCGGGGACCTGGCCTGCAACCCAGGCACGTGCCCTGACTGGGAATCGAACTGGCAACCCTTTGGTTTGCAGCCTACGCACAGTCCACTGAGCTACACCAGCCAGGGCACACTTATTTATTTTTAAAAAGGACTTATTTTTTAGAGAGGGGAAGGGAGGGAGAGAAACATCGATATGCGAGAGAAACATCGATCCATTGCCCCCCAACTGGGGACCTTGTCCGCAACCCAGCCACGTGCCCTGACTGGGAATCAACTGGCGGCCTTTCAGCTCACAGGCCGGGACTCAGCCCACTGAGCCACACCAGCCAGGGCTACCCTCTGACCTTTAGAGGTGGGTAGCCCTGCGCTGTGGGCCATCATCACCAGCTGAGGCGCCGAACTCGAGGGGAAGAGGTGTGGATGGCGTACGAAGGGCGGCTCACTGCGGTCAGCTCTGCCTCCTAGCCTCTGCCCCGCTAGTCGCTGCTGACGTCGCGTCTCTAAGCCTCAGCTTCCTTAGCTAAACAGGGAGAGCATGTTCCTGTGGAAGTGCTGCGGACTGAAGGAGAGTCACGTGTGCAGAGTGTCAGGCGTTTGGTGTGCGCTTAGCAGGTGCTGGTTGGCATTCTGCTTGTTCACGAGTCTGTGGCCTAAAGTTGGCCTGGAAAGCAGGTTGTGACAAGGGACAAGCCTGGGTGAAGGCGGCGTGTGTCCCTGGACCGGGGCGGGGGCGGCGGTCGCTGAGGTCCTGGCCAGAGGAGGTAGGGCCATGGGCAGGCGGCTGAGCCTCTCAGTGAGTGCCTTATTTTTTTTTTTAAATAAGCTTAAATTTTTTTTAAGTTTATGCATTTGAAAAAGAGGAGAGAAACATCGATTTGTTGTTCCACTTATATGTGCCCTGACCAGGGATCAAACTCACAACCTTGGTGTATTGGGGTGACGCTCTACCCAGCTGAGCTACCCAGCCAGAGCTCAGTGCCTGCATTAGGCACAGGGGTCTTTGCCCAACCTCAGGCTATGGGCTCAGAATCTGGGAGCAGTGGGCTCAGAATCTGGGAGCAAGCCACCACTTGCCCTCACTCCCGGGGTCTTCCTGCAGGTGGAGCTGAGGAGCCAAGAGGCTCAGAGCCTGCAGCAGCAGCGGGATCAGTACCTGAACTACCTGCAGCAGTACGCGGCCGCCTACCAGCAGCTGCTCTTCGACAAGGATTTACTGCAGAAGCAGGTGCTGCTGCACTCGCAGCTCCTGGAGCAGCAGCAGCAGGAGGAAGCTCAGAGCAAGGAGGAGGCCGACATGGCCCGCCAGGAGTTGCAGGAGACCCAGGTGAGTTGGCACGCTGGGGGGCCCCTGAGCCCTGCCTGGGAAGGCCTGCAACCTGTGTCCCTTCTCACGCTCTTTTCTGGCCCTGTAGGGGCTCCTGGAAGCTGTCAACCAACAGAACCAGCAGCTACAGGCCCAGCTGAGCCTCATGGCTCTGCCTGGGGAAGGTAATTGGAACTACCCGGAGGGAGAGGACAGAGCCCAAGGAGGAGGGGGACCCCTAGCAGCGCAGAATCGAGCTAGAAGAGACGTTTAGGACGGCCAGTCCTTTGCTTCTGGGGACTGGATTGCACAGTGAGGCGAGGCAGAGCCGGGCCCCGAGCGGTCTTCCTGGGCTGCTGCGCCTCCCACGTGGGGTTGTCTGAGGACCCTTCCGCTGCCCCCAGCAGGAGATGAACCGGACCGGGAGGAGGAGGGGGAGGAGGCTCCCAGGCCGAAGCTGAGTGTGCCAGAGGACCTCGATAGCCGAGAGGCCGTGGTGAGCTGACTCCCTGCCCCTCCCCCCCACTGTCCACCTTACTGCCTCCCTCTGAGGTCCTGCCCGGGCACCCCGCTTACCTCTTGGTTTGCACCCTCTAATTCTCTCTACCCCCAGTCTGCCCTGGGGGCCGATGGTCAGACAGCACACCATCCTTGAGCCACAGATGTGTCCACAGAGGCCCCCTGGGGGGAGCCCCTCTCTGCCTCTGTGCCTCCCACGTGTCCTGAGCATTCCCCCACAAAAGCACACGCGAACCTCTCGCTCGCAGGTGGCATTTTTCAACACGGCCCTAGCCAGCGCTGAGGAGGAGCAGGCGCGGCTGCGCAGGGAGCTGAGGAAGCAAAGGCTACGCTGCCAGCACCTGGCTCACCTGGCCGCCCCGGCCCAGCGCGAGCCGGAGGAGGGAACCCCAGCCCCGGCCCCCAGCAGGGACAGCGCACCTGCGGAGAGCCACCAGGCCCTCCAGGTGGCCATGGACAAGCTGCAGGTGAGTGAGTGTCCCCCGGCATGGGCCGGGGAGGGTGGGCATGGGCAGGGCAGGTGGCTACTGACTGTGCTCTCCGGCCGCAGAGCCGCTTTACAGACGTCATGCAAGAGAACGCGGACCTGAAGGAGCGGGTCGAGGAGCTGGAGCACCGCTGCATTCAGCTGTCCGGGGAGACGGACACTATCGGTGAGGGGGTGGCCGGAGCGGGGGGCGCGGCGTGGTGGGCGGTGAGCCCGGCGGCTGAGCTCTGCCCACCACCTGCCCTCCCCGCCCCTCGCAGGAGACTACATCACCCTGTACCAGAATCAGAGGGCGGTGCTGAAGGAGCGGCACCGGGAAAAGGAGGAGTACATCAGCCGGCTGGCTAAGGACAAGGAGGACATGAAGGTAGGGGTCCTGACCGGCCGCGGGCTGGGCCGGGCCAGGCCGGGCGGGCGTCGGGGTGTGGCTGCTGAGCGCCTCTCTCTGCAGGTGAAGCTCCTGGAGTTGCAGGAGCTGGTGGTGCGCCTGGTGGGCGAGCGCAATGAACTGTACGGCAAGTTCCTGGGGGCCGGCCAGAGCCCTGCTGGAGAGCCCACCGCAGCGCCCCCAGCCCCTCAGGCACCCGGAGCTGCTCCCAGCCAGGGTGGTGAGTGGGGCCCGCGGGGAGGGCAGGCGGGCCAGCGGGCGGGCGGAGCTTGCACGTCACCCAGAGCCCTGCCCCTCCCTCCCTCTCGCTCTCTCTCCCCAAAGACCTCCTCGAGGTGAGCCTGGCCGACAACGTGGAGCTGGGCCCGGCTGCCCTGGAGAACTCCACCGCGCAGCAGATCATGCAGCTGCTGTGCGAGATGCAGAGCTGCCAGGAGCACCCGGGCCTGAGCAAGAACCCCTGCATCCCCTTCTTCTACCGGGCCGACAGCAACACTGGGGTGAAGATCATGGTGATCTGACCACGTGACACTACTCTGGGGAAGCGGGGTGGGGGCTCCGCCCCCACACGGTCCCCCTGCCACCCCGTCCCTGTCATTCCTATTATTATAAAAATACAAGAATAAACTTATTTATTGATAACATAGGACAGAGTAAGGAGGTGGGGATGGGGTTGATTCGACTCTATTTGTTTTATTTCAGAATAAATGGATTTAGCCATACTGTGTGGTCGAGTGTGCTCCTGTCCCCGGTCCCTGGGCCCCGGGCCCCGTGCTGTGGGCACTGAGCAGGAGGTGGGTCCGGCCAGCAGAGGGCAGGCCTCTGCACTGTGTGCAGCCCCAGTGTGTCCGAGCGCGCCGAGTAGGGCTGAGAGATCTGGGTCTGTCTCCTGCTGGCTGCTTGGGAAAGCCTGGGGAACCCCAAGGGGCTGGCCGTGGGGCTTTAAGGGTCAGTCCTGCCCTAGTGGTTGACAGACTCGGAAGCCTGATTTAATCCTGGGCAGGAAAGCAGGGTGCCACCACCCAGGAGAGCTGGCTTCCAGGCCAGGTGGTTTCCATTCCATGACCCTGCCCTCTGGTGGCCTGTTTGTTCTGTCCGCGGGGCCTGCCCACACCCCACATCCACCCTGCAGGCTGAGATGGTGCCCCTGCCCCCTAGTGGTCGGAGCAGGAGTCGCAGGATGAACTGCGAATCTCCAGGTGCTTTCCCAGGAGGCCTTGGAAAGGATGGGGCCTAGCAATGGCCGGGCCCTTCACGCACCCCCGCACCCCAGTGTTTGAACCTTCACCTCCCCCTGAGTGGCACAGAGAACACCAGCCAGCAGAGCACACAGTTCCCCATCGTCCAGAAATGGGTTTTATTCTCAGCCAAGAGACAGCAAGACTGGTAGCGGTCAGAGAACCACGCAGCTGCCGGGACAGCGCCCCCGCACACAAGGGGGGAAAGATGGGCTGGGGGGCAGAAAGGGGGTGGCTGTCCACAGGCCGGCATGACAGGGAAGCTCATCGGAGGTGGCACGCTTTGGAGGAGGATGGTAGGGTGACAGTGTTTCCTTGCAGTTGGGCCACAAGACTCCTCAAAGACAAGCACGGTAACTCCCAGCACAAGGGGTGAGGCTGTGCCAGCCATATATATTCATGTGTGTGTGTATGTGTGTGTGTGCGTGTGCGCGTGTGTATATATATATGTATATATATATAAGTATTTATAGATATTTATAGAACAGGGCAGGAGAAACACCACAGAGGGGCACGAGTTTCACCAACGTCACGCTGGGTGTGTCAGCTCACCACTACAATGGACTAAGTCACAGATGGAGGGGGAGGCTTGGGGAGCCACTGCCAGGTCACAGAGCAGCCGTCCAGGCAGGCTTGGAGAGGGAAGTCTCCGAGGAAGAGAAGGGATCTGGTTAGAGGTCGAAGGGGGGCCTGGGGCTCTCAGGACGGGACGGACTTGCCTGACCCGATCGGCTGGCAGTTGGAGAGGAAGCAGAGAGAGAACAAGAGAGAGGAGGGAGAGACCTGGTAAGGCAAGGGCGGCTGAGCCCGGCGGGGGCATGGGGGCGAGCGCAGGGGAAGACGATGCAGATGAAGCTGTGGGCAAGGGTTCCGGAAGAGAGGAGAGAAAGAAGGCGAAGGTGGGAGGGAGGAGCTGGAGGTGGGCAGGGGCCAGAGCTGCACGGAGGTCTGGGGGGCAGGGTCTGGGCTGGAGGCCCAGGCGGAACCTCCCCCTGCCACACACGCTGGTCTCTCACACACCACCAGGCAGTGCACCCACAGCTCCAGACACACGATCAGCCCCCTCTGGCTCCCCCTTTCTATGGCCCCCTATCTTTCAGCCCACTGGCCCAGGCCGCTGCTAGCCTCGGGGAGTACGGGGCTGTGAGCCCCAAGCAAGGGCCACCAGGCCTGCTGGAGAAGACGGGAGAAAGAACACTGTTTGAACCAGGAGGGCGGAGCTACAAGGACAGCTGGAGGGAGCCTCGGAGGCCCCTCCGTGTGGGCAGGAGGCCCAGGAGTCCTCTGAAGGGACCCCGGGGAGGCAGGGAGGACAGGCAGCTGGATGCCAGTGGCCACCGGCTTATAAGTCTAAGAGGGGAGCCTCAGCTGGTCGGGGGACCGCAGGTCGCGTAGGTGAGGCAGGGCCCTTCCTGCTGGGGAAAAGCAGAAGAACGAGAGTCAGCGGCAGGGGTAGAGCGGCAGGTGGGTTCACCGGGCGAGCTCTGCGGCCCGGCTGGGATGCAACTCAGGGAAGCTGACTCGCCCAGGTCAGCGGACACTGCCATCCCCGTGGCTGAAACGTGCAGGCCACCTCCAGGAGCAACAGGCCCGGGTCTATGAGCCCAGAGGCTGGCCATGGTGCTTCATCTGGGGCCGAGCGCGCTGCCTTCCGTGGTGCACTAGCGGGCGTGACGACGCCAAGGGGATCGGGGAAGGGGCTGTGGGACCCTGCCTTGCCTGTGAGGTGCGTTCTGGGCTGCTGGTGTGGCTGGGACCCTCAGGCTTCCAGAAATCATCAAACAACGAGACTTTGCCCCAGATCGCTGCTCAGCAGAGGTGGGACTCCGCCCTCCTCTGCCCTCCGGTGGATCCGGTTCCCAGAGCTCCAAACCTGCACGCTGCCTGCCCCGCCCCAGCAGCATGGCTCGGATTGAGGAGTGAGTATGGCACTCCCAGGTCCTCTGGCTGCCTGAGTCCAGTGCCGTGCAACCCCCTCCAAGCTCCCTGTCGCTACACCATGAACCACGGGCTCTCTGCCCTCCGACGGCTCTACGGAGCACCCATGTCTACCAGCTCGGGTGCGGAGCCTGTCCCAAGAGCTCCCCAGGCTCAGCCATGGAGACCTTGAGCAGTGGCACTGAGTCCCGAGGCTCGCTGAGAAGGGAGGTGACAGAGCCAGCTGGCAGCAAGGACAGAAAGAGGAAAGAATAAGTCTGGAGCTATAGAAGGGGGTGGGAGGAGAGCCTGGCTCTGAGGTCCTAGGTGCGCCCCCCACAGTGTGGAGCTGGTGCGGCAGGGGGCAGACACACCTTGCATGCAGCAGGCGGAGAGGCAAGTACCTACCGTGGCTGACGCTCCTCAGGGGTCACTGATAGTGATTCTGAAAGACAGCACGAAATCAACATGGCAGTTCACACGCACGGACAGGGCAGGCCTGGCGGTGGGGGGGGGGGGCGGGGACACGCGCACACACACACGCACACGTCCGGGCGTGCACACACATGCTGTGAGGGCCCACGGCCCCGCATGCTCACGCTGACACACATGCCCACAAACAACACACGTACGCCTCTCCCGCCTCCCGCTGCCCAGCCCCCCCGCTGGCTGGCACGTGCAGCACGGACCTGGGGCATGCAGCCACTAGGCACACTGAAGCACACGCGTGGCCTGAGTCACAACACAGAAGCTTGCCCGCATACAGGAGGCATTTGCACCAGCTCCCTGCACACTCATGCCTGGCGTGCTCAGAGGGCCACCTGCAAATCTCCGTAAGAAACAGGTTTTGCTTTCTTAGGGCCCGGCTATCCTGTCTCTGCCCAAGAGCCTTCCATGGCTCCCTACCGCCCCTGTCGCTGAGCCCCAGTAAGTCCAACTTTTCTGTGGGCGCGGAGGGTTCCCCCGCCTGGGCCACGGCACCTAGGGCAAGCCCTGCTTATTCTTCCTCAGTCTGCCCGCAGCCTGCTCCAGCCAGCGGCTCTCCTTCAGGCCTCCCACGCCGAACCTCGCCCGCGCTGCCGCTCCCAGCCCCGACGCCTCGCGGCGCCTCACCACCTGAGCCTCATCTCAGCCGGCACCCAGCCTCACGGAAGGCCGGCTGCCCCCAGCCCGCTCCTCTACCCCCAGGCGGGGCGAGACTGGCCACGTGTTTCCTGTGTGTCGGCAAAACTGGAGCGAGAGCAGGTACCAGATCTTGACGTTCCCACATGTCAGACCTCAGCGCAGACCCGGGCGTGTCAGAGACCCTAAGAACCTGCACTCCCGCTGGAAGTTAGCCAAGGGCCCCCAGAGCCACATCTGCAGTGAACTCGGCACTCCTCTAGCCACGGACTCCCTTGACCACCCCCCCCCACCAACCCTGGGGGAGAGGCAGAATGTTAATCACCATTGGGCAGACGGGAAACTGAGGCCCTGAGAAGGAAAGGGACTTGCCTACAGGGCAGGGTGAGCCCGACGCTCTGAACCCCGGGCCGGGGCTCTTGACCAACACCGTGCTGCCTGCCTTACCCCCTCTGCTTTGGCTGGCAAATCGCCATACGGCAAGCCCCGTCTCTGCTTCCTTTTGGGCCATGAGGGCTAGACCCGTGACCCTACCCTGCAGCCACCGGGAAGCATGGATAGATGCTGCTGGTCTGATGTGTCCTTCCTCAGGGCGTATGTCCAGTATGCACAGGGCAGGCTGTTGGGTGTCAGAGTGAGCTTCCTTAAAAGAGGGCCGTGGGTCAAGAAGGCAAAGCCAAGGGATGAAGTAGAGTCCTTTTCCCTGGAAAGCTCTGGGACAGGGGCAGCCTTCACCCGCTCCTGCCCCACACCCGCCATGCTGGCCCAGGACAGGTAGGGCCAGAGACGGGGGGAAGGAAGAAAGCCACCAGATTGCCCCATGCCTCCCTCCCAGACCCTGGCACAGCTGCTCCTGTCCTTCCCCTCGCCTGGGTGCCATTCGTACACTCTCACACCTGTGTGCACGCCCACACACACAGCACACGCCTTGCTGGTCACAGTCACCGCCTGGCCTCTGTCCTGTGGGTCAGAGGCGGGACACTCTCCTGGGACAGCTCACAAGAGCGGGGCCTGGGAAGGGGGGGCATCAGGGTAGCCCTGAGCGTAAGTGAGCAAAATCTACACGTCCAAAGAGAATCTGGGTTCAGATCCTCTGACCCGAGGGAGGCTGACCTAGGGACGGGAGGAGAGAAGAGGACACGTGGAGAAGGGGAAAGGAGCAATGCGATGTGTGGGGAGAGTGAAAGAGGACGGAAGCGCCATGCAAGTGCTTGAAAGAGAGGGACAGGTGGAATGAGCCCCACGCCCCCCCTCCCCCCGAAACGACAACCTCCGGGACTCAGCGCTCCCTGGGGAGCAGGCTCCACCAGCCCTCCGCCACACCTCCCGTGGTTCCGGCACCCACAGGTGCCTTGAATGAAGAGCGCCGGTTCTGGCTGCAAAGGCCGACGCTGCAGAATCCGGCCCGGTCTCCCTCCCGGCCACGCCCGCCCAGCGGTCTCTTCGGCCGCTTTCAGCATCTACTCACCTGGGGACCCCAGGCGGGGCACGGTTGGGGCGCGAGGGCACCTGGGGGGGAGGGCCGAAGGGGTCAGGGGAAGCCCCCGGCCTGGAGGGCACGGGGGGCGCCGCCCCCAGGGCGGACCCAGCAGGCGGAGGCCCAGGAGCAGGGCCCCGCGACCCGGGCCGGGCTGGGGGCACGGCGGGGGCTCGGCGCTGCGGCGTTGGGCTGGACGTGGGTGACCTGCTGGCGAAAGGGAGCGAAGGACAGGGCGAGGAAAGAGATGAGCGGCTCCGCCCCACTCCAAAGCCCCCGCCCATCCAAGCGCAGGCCACACCCACGAGCGCAAAGCCCCGCCCCAGGTGATCGCGGGAGCTTAGGCCACGCCCCAGGTGGCTCCAATTTTCCAGCTCCACCAAGCTCCGCAGCCAGCGCTCCATGGCAAGCCCCGCCCAGCAACAAGCCCCGCCCTCTCTAAGATCCGCCCCTCGCTCCAAGTGGGAGCTGCCCCGGTGACGCGGGCGCGCCACTGCCCGGTCCCGGCCCTCCTCCCACGGGCCCCGGACTGGGGGGCTTTGGGGCCTTGGGGGCCGGCCCTGGTACCTGCGTCCAGCCGGTACACTCTGCACCTGCAGCCAGGAGTCGTCCACGGGAGGGGGCATGGGCGTGCTGACAGTGGTCGTGTTGATGTCGCCGATGATGCTGAGAGCCTCCTTCAGCGCGTGGTACATGCGCAGCATCTCGTCTCGCCGCTGCGCTTGCTCGGCCGACTCCTCCATCAGTGTGTTCTGGTCCCCGCACGAGTACAGGTTGGCCAGCAGCTCCGAGAAGATGAATTCCTTGGTCTGCATGCCAGCAGGTGAAGAGAAGAGAGGGCTGGGACCTGACACCTGTCTGCCTTTCCACCCGCAGGGCCCCCCTGTGCCCCTGAGCTGGACTGGAAGCTTCGGGGCAGGGAGGGGTTTGCCTAAACCCGGAGATCTCCCCTGCCCCAGCCCCAACCCCAACCCCTGCCCCTTGCTCTTTTCTCGGGTGGTCCGGAGAGGAAAAGTGACCTGTTCAAGGTCACAGCCCTGAAAGTAGCTCAGGGACTACCGCACAACTGGGGCACCCCCTTCCTCAGCTGTTTTCAGCCTCAGTTTCCTCGTCTGTAAAATGTGTTAATTAAACCCTTTTCAAGGACCTGCACGTTCCACTGGACCAAAATAACAAAGACAGTTAAAAATTTTCTGAGCCCTGGAGTAAAGGGTTGTGACTATGTGTCTGGATTGGGGGGGATGTGAGTCTTGGTGTATAGGGAAGGGGTGGGCTACCTGGGGTTACCTGGCCTGGGCTCTGGGACATTCATGGGGAGATGCTGAGGTTTGTTTGTTTGTTTGTTTTTAATGCCATAGGCCTATCTGATGTCGTATTCAGTATTCAAATGCATGTTGAGCATCTCCTACGTGCCCGGCAGTGTGTTGCTATGCACTTTGTATTCATTCATTCCTCAAGTCTATTATTACCCATATCTTCCATATGAGGAAACAGGCTCAGAGAAGGTAGTTTGCTTGCTTAAAGCCACACAGGGAATCTGAGGCAAAGCCAGGATTCGCACAGTGTTAGTGGTTCTGTGGAGTGTACATGTCAAAACGTGATCTGGGAGCCCTGGCTGGCATAGCTCAGTGGACTGAGCACAGGCTGCGAACCAAAGTGTCGCAGGTTCGATTCCCAGTCAGGGTACATTCCTGGGTTGCAGGCCATGACCCCCAGCAACCGCACATTGATGTTTCTCTTTCTCTCTCTCTCTTTCTCCCTCCCTTCCCTCTCTAAAAATAAATAAATAAAATCTAAAAAAAAAAATAAATCTCGTGTGATGGGTGCACTGAGTTTGTCACTGTTTAAAAAACAACAACAACGTGATGTGGGTGTTCTTGTACAACGCAGATTCCCAGCCCCTTCTGTAAAACTTTCCAGCATGTTTGAAACAATCTGAGCATGTAAATCTACAAAATAACACATGAAACCCACATGATACGTGTTTCTACTAGATGGTTCTGGCGTGGACCCAGGCCTCCCTCCCTAGACCCGGTCCCACTGGCCTGCCCCATGCTCCCCCCGGCCAACCTGGCTGCCCACCTCCGCGGTCCCACAAGAGCACCCGCCCGCCCCGCCCGCAGGGGTGCACCCACGTTGTTGATCATCAGATGCATGATGGTCTTAGGCATCAGGTCCCGCACGGTCTTGTTGACGATGGCCATGTACGAGTCTACCAGGTTCCGGATGGTCTCCACCTGCCGCTCCAGCTGTGGGTCCATGGAGTGCATGAAGCTGTCCGAGCCATTCTCCTCGGTCTCGCTGGCCTACCGTTGGGAACAGAGGACATCAGGGCGGCTGGGCCCTTGACGCCGGGCTCCAGGCACCAGCCCCCCCCCCCCTCCAAGGGTACCTGGAACGCTGAGGCACCGAGAGAAGCAACTGGCCGCCAGCTGGACACATGCGCACCAGCTCCCCCATACACTCTGGGTCTCTGGGCTCTGCCCATCCCAGGGCCTCACAGGACCCCAGGCCCTTGTTTAATCTTATCTCGTCTCTGATTCTAGGGCCTAGAACTTGCCTGTTTCCCAGTCAATAATTTGGGAAAGGATATCTCTAAGGTCCCCTCTTGACTCTAAGGATCTGGCCAGAGGTGGTGCCAGGCTGAAGATGCATGGGAGAGGGCTCGGGGAGGGGGCAGGCACACTCACCTTCTCCTTGTCCTGGGAGGCCCATGCCAAGGTCATAGAGGTCACCACACCAGCATTGCCACCGCGGCCGGCCCCAGCAGGCAGAGCCAAAGCAGATACACAGAGGAAAAGGGGGGAATTGAGTGAACCCAGGACACTGTACCCCAACTCAGGCAGCTCTAGACACCGCAACGGTGGAAGAGGAGTACAAAGAGGAGACAGTCACAAAAAACCACCCTCATAGGACAGGGATGCAGGAAACGCCATCTGTGGCAGAGAGTGGACACGAAACCGCTATTGGAGGTGGGGGGAGGAAGGCTCCACGTGGATCCCGCCCCAGCACGGGGAGGGGGAGGAGGTCGGTTACTTTTTGCTCAGCGAGGGCTCTGAAATGTGGCATTATTTGGTGTCACTGAGGCCCCGACCCCTCTCCTCCCCGGCCTGCCACTCACCCCCACACGCTCGGGGTACACTCCAGCCCGCAGGAAAGAGGCCTTCCAGCTGTCCACCTCCTCCTGTGTCTCGCAGGCCAGTTCCAGCTGCCGATAATCCTTGTAGACATTCCTGCAGGATGGGGCAGGTGGTGAGGGGAGATGGGCGAAGCCCGTTGACCTTGGTGGTTAAGGGCATGCAGGGACTGGGGTCATCACGCCTGGGGTCCTGCACTGGCTTTCTCGTTTCCCAGCTGGGTGACCCGGGGCAACTCCCTTCCTCTCTCCAAGCCTCAGTTTCCTCATCTGGAAGATAGCTTAGCAATCATAATTCCTGCCTCCTAGGGTCCTTGCGGGGATTCAGTGGAATGAGCAATACAATGCTCAGTTAGAAAGGGATTGAGCCCTTGGACAAGGGCATCTGGGACAGGGCAGCCCCTAGGGTGGGACTGGCTCCCTCCCTGGCGCTCTGGGGACCCCTCCGATGGCAGTTATCCTGAACTGTCACCTCCGAGCAGGAGAAAGCCCACTAGAATCAGCCCTGGGTTTCAGGGGAGATGCCCGGTGCTGCCACTGGCCCCCTGCACACTCACCCACACGAGAAGGGGACCGGGCCTGACTGGGGCTCGTCCCCAGGCCTGGCAGAGTGTCTCATGCAGAGCAGGCGCTAACCAAGTGACTGGAAAGATGGGGGTGGGGGGGTGGGGAGGAGGCAGGAAGGAAGGAGAAGAGGGAGGGAGGGTGGGTGGGCCGGGAAGGTCTTGACAGTGATGCTGAGCGCACAGCAGGGGTTCCATGAGTATTTGCCAAATGGATGACTCTCAGTGGGGCTTGGGCAGGGCCCTGTCCTTTCTGAATCTGTGTACCCCATTTCTCCCCGGTGGGGGAGGCGTGGGGCCCCGCAGCCCCGGCGCGAGGGGCGGGCAGGCACCTCTGCTCCGTGTTAAACAGGGCGAAGATGTGCTTGCTGGACATGAAGCCCTTCTCCACGTCCCGCAGCTTCAGGTTGTCCACGGACAGCATGTATTTCTTCTCTTTCTCCTGCGGGCAGAGCCGTGGGTGAGGTCGGCGCTGTGTTCCGAGGCGCCTCGCTCCCTAAGGGCCTCTGCGTCGGGGGGGCCTGGGGCTGTGGGTCCTCACAGCGGCCCCGGGCGCAGGTGGGGGGCCTGCTGGGCACCTCTGCATACCCGCCGGGGCCCTAGGGCCGAGGGTGGCTCCCACATCCTGCCCCAAGAAAGGCCTGGAGGCAAGCCAGCCTAGCCCCAGCCCAGGGACCCCCCCCACCCCCTCAACTCCCCGCCCTGGAGCCTCTCTCGCCCCTGGCCTGGCTGCTGGGCCTGCTTTGGATAAGCCTCTGACTTCATTTCCTGACTAGAGACAGGAAGGGGGGCCACCAGCCCCTCGCTTCAAAGGGCTGGCTCAGCCCACTCCCCACAGACGCCCATGTGTTAGCAATCAGCACATAGCGCGGGCCTGGAGATGGTGAGTCTGCGTGCAGATGTGTGTGGTTGTGTGTGTGTGTGCAAACACACACAAGCCCAAACACATACCCTGTCTCCATTGTGTGTGCGTGCCCATGAGTGTTCGCTGCACAGGGGTATGAATGTGAACTCGGGTGTCTGAGGTGGTACCCAGCACAGCCGGGTGCCCATGTGAGCACGTTTGTGTGCCCGTGAGGATGTGTGCACACTTTTTGTAGATGTCTGTGCCAATTGTAAACATCTCGGTGTTTGCGTGAACGTGCCTGAGGCACACGGACTGTGGGTTCGCGTGTTCACGTGCACACGGTTTTGCGTAATGGGCTGGGTGGTCCGGGAGGAGCTCTGTGTGTCTGGGGATGGGCGTGTGGGTGCCAGGCCTGTGTGCACACGTGTGCAAGCCTGGTGCAGGCCCATTTGCTGGTAGGCTGCTGTGTCAAGGGGAGGGGCTCAGAAATCTCGGGAGGGTGGGCCCCAGGATGGGGCTCTGGGAGCAGGAGAGAGGGTTCTGCTGTGTGTGACTCGGGTGCCCACCCAGCGCCACGGGGCCCACGCTGGGGAGGGGGCAGGGGTGCTCTGTGTGGGTCTCGGGGACCCAGGACTTGGGCAGGAGCCTCACCCATGTCTCAGGTGGGGGGGCTGGGTTTAGGAGAACCCTGCTCCCTGTCCTGGCATCATCCTGCCCACCTCCCTCTGCCCCCTGCACCCGCCTGGCCCATCCTGTCGCATAAAGCCCTCTTTATGCCAGGCGAGTGGCTGGGTGGCCGGGAGCCCCAGAGGGCGGCTGGGGGAGGAGAGGAGGAAGTTGCACACGAGGCCAGGGAACATCTGGAAGCGTTCGAGGGAGGCCCTGCCGCCGCCGCCCTGCGCGCTGGGGTTGGACACGAAGCAGGAGTGGCCTCCTCCCCCCGCCCCTCCCTTCCTGCTGGCCGGCCCCCTCCCCAGGCCCCTCCCTCCCCGCACAGCTCCTGCTCGCCCCTGCCACGTCAAAGGAGGCAGAAGGGGAGCCGGGAGCAGAGAGGGGACCTGGGGCTGGCTGGGCTGGGGATGGGGGCCTCGGATCTCCAGGAGATGGGGCCGAAACTCCCACCGGACAAGGGACACTGCCGTCCGGACGGACCGGAGGACACGTCCACTCCGTCTACCCAGTGTTTAGACTATCTGTTCAGGACTCCCGAATTGTACAGTAGTCTGCACATTGGTTAGGCTGGCTGGGTTAGACCCTCGGCGCCGCTGGAGAGCTGGACCGACATCCGCCACCCCAGGGCTGGAGCCTGCAGCTGGGGCAGGGGGCGTGGGGGCACGGGGTGGGCTGGGAGGAGGTGCAGAGGGCTGCGGTGCTGCCCTGCTGGGACACGGGGTGGGGGTGCCGATGGGGGGTGAGAGGAGACGGAGAAGATGGGGGCAGTTAATGAGGACCGGGGATGTGGGTGGCTGTCTGACCAGAGGGTCGCCCCAGTCCCAGAGACCACAGGGCTGGCGGCTGGGGGAAGCCGGGGGACAGATTACCCTCCCCCTCGGCCGGGGCCACCTCCATGTCCCCAGATGTGCTTGTGCAAAATACCATCACATCCAACACACACACACACACCGCCTCACCTTGACACACGCACCCCACAACTCAGGCACACACGTCCCCAAACCCGCACTTCAAATCACACATCCATGCCCCAAGCACACACGCACATCACAAGTGCACACACGAGTGAGCACCCCCACACCCCCATCTTACACCCTAAATACATACATATTAAATACACACTTATCTCAAGTATTGCACACGCACACACACCTTCCTTCCTCAGCCCACTTGCCCCCCCCCCACACACACACACTGACACACTGAGCGCGGCACACACGTCCGGTCACACTGCAGGCACACACAGCCTGTCCCCAAGTGCACACGAGAGCCTCCTACACGGAACATACCCAGACGCTTGCATCCCGAACTCTCCCCTGCAAACACCCCCACACGGCAGCCGGGAGGCCTCACACCTCCCCGCCGCCCCAGGCTCGCTCCCACTCCCCACACACCCGCAGGGCCCAGGCCGGCTTCCTTCCGCACAGCGCAACTCCAGCGTTCACACAAGGCTCAGAAACGGTCCCCCGGGTACAAGGTGAGGGGCCCCTCCTGGATACGCCACCCCCTCCTGCGGTGCGGTCAGCCAGCCCCAGGTCACACTGTACACTGTGGGGCCCACAGTGGGCACCCCCCAGCCCACGGGGGGGGGGATGCCTAGGGAGCCCGCCTGAGTGACAGAGCAGGAAGCGACGCCACTCACCCGCCTGCCACTCCACCTCACACTGCAGCCCTTGCAGGGGCCCCTGCGCTCAGGGAGCGGCCAGGGTTGAGGTAATGAGGTCCAGATGGCCGGCGCCCCCGCCAGTGATGACAGGGGGCCCCGCCCAAGGTGGGGTGGGGGGCCTGCCCAGGGTGACTTGGAGGGGCAGAGATCAAGGCGGGGGGCTGGGGAACCAAAGTCACGGGGCCGTACCTCGAGCCTCGCTTCCCCGTCATGAGCTGAGAGCACCCTGTCCCCCAGGAGCACCCTCAGGAAGAAGAGGGTCCCTTCCCCCATACTGTGGCCAGCTGGAGTTCATTACCACAAGCCCCCCCAGCCCTCCCTGCTCTCTCTCTGGTCACCTCTGGAATCCAGATGTAGAAGCCAAATAGACTCATTCTTAAAGGAGACCAGCAGCCAGGGAGGGAGGGAGGGAGCAGGGCGGGGGTCTGTGTGCCCCACTGGGCAGGGAGGGGTTTCAAGTGGCACCTCTGTGGGACCCCGTCCCTCCTGGCCCCTCAGCCAGGTGACCCTCCAAACATCTCCCTCGGATGGGGGGGCCAGGGGACTGGGGTGCAGGGGTTAACAGGGTGTCTGGCAGCTGGACTCCGTGTGTCACGGGCCTGTGGGGGCCACAGAAGAGGCGGCACGCCCCGGAGCAGGAAAACAGGAAGGCCGCAGGGCCAGCGGGGTGGGGGCGCCCGGCCCCCTCGCCCCCCCTTTCCATGGTGTGCAGCCCCCAGCTCCCCAGTCCGGCCAAGCCATCTTCTCAGCCCAGCCTGGATGAGCCCCCCAGGACAGCCTGCCCCCGATCCTTGCAGCCCACCTCCACCCAAGGACCTTTGACGGTTTTTATATTTTTTTACACCCTGCTGGGTGGTCCAGTCCACACCAAGCCAGCAGTAGGGCCTGACCCTGGCCACCAGCCAAACCCCTCGATGACCAGTGGCCCTTTACTCACCTCGTCATCCTTGTACCAGGACAGGTTCTCGGCGGTCAGCACAAACCAGTACTCCTTGGAGCCTCCCTTCATAATGCCGATGTTGTTGATGGTCAGCCAGCCCTTCCGGATGACCTGGGGGGCGGGGGCGGGCGGTCAGCGGGCAGAGAATGGGCTTCCCCGAAGAGGAGCAGGCAGGCAAAGAGAGGCACGGGGAAGCCCACTCCTCTCCCTGCTCTCGGAGGCCTGGCTGGTCGGGGAGGGTGGGGGCCAGACCTGCCCTGTTTGAACCACAAGCGAACAGGTCGGGAGACAGAGGAAGGCAGAAACCAGCTCAGGACAAAGGGCCTTCTGACAGTCAGAGCCGTCTGAGTGGGGGACTGGTGGCCTTGGCAGGGGATGAGCTCCCCGCCGCTAAAGGTATGCAAGGAGACCTTAGGTGGCCGACCGGACAAGACCACTCTGAGCGTCTTTGCAGCTTCAGATCTGATTTATTCTAAGCCTTGTCGCTGACCTCCGGGACTTTGCACGCGCTGCTGTAGCCTCTGCCCGGAAAGCACTTGCCCTCCTGTTCGCCTGGCAGATCGCTACTCACCCTCTGGGTCTTGGCTCAGAAGTCACGATCTCAGGCAGCCCCTCCCCCTCCCCGCCCCCGCAGTAAAAGTCAGGACCTCCATTATAATCTTGTATCACTCTCTGAAGTCTTCTGTGGCAATGACTAGTATTTTGAATTCACGTGTGTGTGTGTATGCATCTGTTCACGTCAGTCCCTCTTGCTGAACTGTGAACTCCCTCGCTCGGGGCATCCCAGCACGTTGCAGAGCGCGCGGCAGGCAGGAGGGGGCCAGTAAGCATACGCGGCATGATACAGTAGTGGGGTTCGAAGAATCTTCGGCACCAGGCCCCGGACACAGGGAGGGTGGCAGGGAGCCGGGGCAGGGGGAAACCTCAGAGTCACAGGAAAAGGTCCCTTTTCTCAGCAGGAAGAAGCTGTCCCCAGGACCGTCCCGAGCCACTGCCACAGACCAGGGCCTTCGGACTATGCTCCCAGGGCAGAGCCTGGCCCAGACCTGGGGGTGGGCCGGATGCAGAGGAGAGGGGGGGCTGCGTCTTCGCCACCCCCTTGGCCCTGGCCTCCCTGGTCTCCTCCTCTGGGCACCCAGAGAAGACCCAGGGAGCCTGGGGCCGGGCCTGCTTCTGAGACCCTCGAAACCCCCCTTAACCCTCTCTGGCTTCCCCAGGAACCCGAGTCACGTGGTGGGTCAGCAGCTGAGCCCTTAACAGGGACACGGCAGCCTGGTGCCCCGTGGCGCCTCTCCCGCCCTGTCCCAGTGCAGCGAAGACTCCTCCAGTTTCTCGCCACTGTCTTCGGAAACGAGTCCAAAAGCCACACACTGGCACTCGTACCTCAGCGTCCGACCAGCAGGCCCCGCCCTGCTGCTGCCCCGCCTGCTGCTGATCCGCAGCCTCCGTCCTCCCTGGGCCCCCGCAGCCCCGCCCTCCCCCCTAATCCAAAACCCCTCCAGAGCCCCTCCCACTCCCCCCCGACCCCCACTCTGCCTGGGCCAAGCCTGGAGGCCTAGGTCTCCAAGAGGCAGGGCCAGGGTCTGACTCCCGTCCAGCGGCCAGCACGGTGTAGGCGCCAGTGAGTGCTTGCTGAACCCAGCTGCCCTGAGTTACTCCACTCGTGGATTACTTTATGCTACGGAGCACCTACTGTGTGCCAGGCAAGCTTAAAAACATGCTTCTTTTCCTGGCTGGCGTAGCTCAGTGGACTGAGCGCGGGCTGGGAACCAAAGTGTCCCAGGTTCGATTCCCAGCCAGGGTACATTCCTGGGTTGCAGGCCATAACCCCCAGCAACCGCACATTGATGTTTCTTTCTCTCTTTCTCTCTCCCTCCCTCCCTCCCTCCCTTCCCTCTCTAAAAAGAAATAAATAAAATCTTAAAAAAAAAAACATGCTTCTTTCCCATCCATCCATCCATCCTCCCAACCATCCAACAGATGTTTAAGGAGCACCTACTCAGTGCCAGGCCCCTGCCAGGCATCTTCACCCACCCCGGCCCACACGGTCTGCCTCCGGCTGAGGCGGTGCTTAGCTCATGCGCACTGACGGACAGGTGGAGGGGACTCTGCCTGCGGCCAGGCCTTGCCATGGCCTGAGAGCGCGTGCACAGAACCCAGGGCTGGCGTGTGCAAGCGGCTCAAGCCGGAAGGCACCCTCTCGCCCATCCCACTACAGTGAGCCCCTTCCTCCCCCCTCGCTACACAAGCCAAGAGCCCCGGTCCTGGTACTCACCAGAATCTCATCCTGTAAAGAGGTAACCATAGCAACCACGAGAAGCATTGGGAGAGAGGAGAGAGGATTACTGAGGCAGAGTGGGAGGCTTGTGGCTGGCGGCTGGCGGGCTCCCTGGCCCCCGTGGGACCCCTGCCCTCGGGGGAGGAGGCTCTCAGAGCTCGGCATCCATTCGGCACCCTCCATCCCTCGGGCCGGGGCGCAGGGGCTCGCTCACCTGGTTGCCTGAGGTCTTCTTCTTGTTCATCTGGCTGCTCCTCTGCTGCGCACTGCGGGGGGGCGGGGTGGGGGGACAGTCTCAGGGCTTCTCCTTTCAAGAGGCCCGGCTCCACTGCCACGGCTCAGTGGGCACCACCCCCAGAGGGTCAGCCCCGGCCTGGGTCCTTCCCTGACACCCGCCCCCGCACACACGTGGTGTCACCTTCTCTTCCCGGGGAGCACTCACTTGGCAAAGCCGATGAAGTCCTCGTGGTTGGTGTTCATGTACGCCAGCTCGATGTCGATGAGGAGCATGACCTTCAAGGGCACAGAGGTCGGGAGGGAGGTGGGAAACACACCAGAGTTTCAAAATGTGTGAAATACTTACAGCACATAGAGGACCCATAACAGAATTCATCCACAATCTATAATAAGTGAAATACACACACACACACACGAGTATCTGTAATAAATAAGGAGTTCCTACCCAACAAACACAAATCACAACAGTCAAAGAACGTGAATGGGTTCATAGAAGAAATGCGTATGACCAGTAGGTTATGCACCTGCCCGTCATGAATAAAGAAACGTAAGTTCAAACCATGAGACCCTTTTAAATCTATCAACTTAGTACTAAATACTGACAATGACCAGTGTGGGCATAACTGTGAGAAGGTGAATTCTCTCTTACACTGTTAATATCATATCAGTGCTGTGATATGCAAATTGCTATCAAACTCTCGGAGGGCAATGTGGGACTATGTAACAACAGTAAAATGCACACTCTCACTTCTAGAACCATGTTGCACAAACTCGTCAAGGGAGCAAAGGTGTGTATGCACCAGGGTGCTCCGTGTGGCGTGGTTCGTCCTGGAGAAAAACGGGGACCAAGCCACTGGCCGCCGGAAGGGGAAGATGGTGCCCTCTGAACCATAAAAGCTGATCAAGGAGTGCGGGCAGTCTCTAGGTCCGGGCACGGGACGACCCTCTTTGCAAATGCCCGAGAGTTGTGATGAGAGGGACACCCCAGATGCGGCCTGCAGGCTTCGGACCCAGGGCCTGCCGCTTCCTGCGGGTCTGGGGCCTGTCCCCACAGAGCCTGAGGTTCCACAAAGGAGTTGTTTCGGCCTCACCGCCAGGGGAAGACACCAGGAGAGGAGGCAGGTGACCTGTCTGAGGTGTAATAGGTGCTCAGCCCGTTGATGTTATGTGCCGATAATTATTTTCAGAGGAGAAAGCCATGACACCCACGTGGCAGGAATGTGGCTCGCTGAGATTAAGACAGAACCTGGAACCTGTGTGTGAAGGAAAATGCCTGGGAGGGGAGCTGGGGGCGGCAGGGGTGACGGAGGACGCTTCCTTGTACTTGAATCACGTCTGTGCTGACTGAATATGTGATTGAGTATTTATCCCTTTTGTAATTAAAAAGAGGTCAATAAGAATTTTTCAAGATTTTACTTATTTGTTTTTAGGGGATGGAAGGAGAAAGAGGGAGAGAATCACACCGGCAACCTTTCGCATTGTGGGACCACCCCCACCAGCTGAGCCACACCGGTCAGGGGGGTGAGATCCAGGAGAATTCACAAGCCACATCAAAAACAAACATGGGAGTGATGGGGGCCGGTGCGGTTGTGGCAGGGGGATGTGTCAGGACAGCAGTTGGGAAGGGGTAGCCAGGGGCGGGCTTGGACCGGAGGAGGAGGGATGGGCAGGGAGAGGGGACGGGTCTGAGAGCCTCATGCGGGCTGTGAGGAGGGTTTGCCTGTCTTTGCCTGCCTCTGCCCCTCCCGGCACAGACGCAGCAGCCGGCAACATCTTTGTGACGGAGTGAATTTTTGATGAATGACTACATAAAAGGAAGAGGCGTGGCTACAACAGGTATAGGGGACTCAGAGACACAGCAAACAGTGAGAGAGGCCCAAAGAGAGGTGATCAGAGGATAGGCTGCTAGGGAGTTCAGGGGCAGGTGGTGGGGGTGTAAGATGGGGCAGCCGCCTTGGAAATCAGTGTGGTGGTTATTCAAAAAACAACCATGCAGCCCTGGCCGGTGTGGCTCAGTTGGTTGGAGTATCGTCCCGTGGACTGGAAGGCTGCGGGTTGGATTCCCGGTCAGGGCACATGCCTGGGTTTCAAGGTCAGTCACCGGCTGGGGTGTGTTCGCGAGGCAACCGATCCATGTGTTGACACTGATCCATCTCTCACCCTGATGTTTTTCTCTCCCTCCCTCTCTCTCTCAAATCCATTTTGAAAACTTAGCATGCACAGAATTACACAGAATTACCATATGATCCAGCAATTGCATTTCTAGGTACAGGCCCACAAGAATTGAAAGCAGGGTCTCAAAGGTAATGCTTGTACCCCTGTGTTCGTAGGAGAATTATTTGCCACCCAAAAGGCGGAAACAAGCCGAACGGACAAACAGAATGTGGGCAGGCACAGGCTGGAACACTGCACAGCCTCCAGGAGGAAATGCTGACAGATCTCCAACACGGGGGGACGTGAGGACATGACACCAAGTGGAATCGGCCAGACACGGAAGGACAAACGTGGCATGCTATCACTTATATGAGGGCCCTAGAGTTGCCACATGCACAGAAACAGGAAGTAGAATGGTGGGCCCCAGGGGCTGGGGGGCAGGGGAATGGGGTGTCAGTATTTAACAGGGACAGAAGTTCATTCTGGGAAGATGGAAAGTTCTGGAAACGGACGGTGGTGGTGCTTGCACAACCGTGTGAGCGTATTTAATACCACAGAACTAACTGCACAGTCAAGTTTACGGTGTGCGTGCGTGTGTGTGTGAATTCCCCCACACTAGAAGAGAGAGAGAAGCAGAGATTTGCTGTGAGGACAGGAAGCCCGGGGAGGCTGACACAGAAGAGACAAAGCGGGAAGGAGGAAGAGAGCCTGGGGACGGGACGGCCGAAAGGCTGGGGTCAGGGGCCGTGGCCTCACCTGCTCCTTGGTGCGGCCCTCGCGCTCCCGGATGTGGGTGGTCACGATCCGCTCCATCTCCTCTCGCAGCCGGGGGTACTGCTGGAGCTGGGGGAGGGCGGGAGGGGAGACAGCCACGTACACGGGGGGCACGGGCAGGAGACACCCCAACCCCGCCAGAGCCCAGGGGTCCAGGCGCGTGGGGGGGGAGGCACCCACAGAATGCCCGAGGGGTGGGGGTGGGGCCGAGAGATCTGGGGTCCCAGGAAGCTGATGGCATCCAGCCGTGGCCACCCCTTTCCTCCAAGAATGGGTCCCGAATGGCAGTTCGAGGGTCTCCTGGTTCTAGGCCTTCTTCACTGTCCTGTCTAGCGACCAGGGGTGAGAGGGCGGTCCCGCAGGCAGAACTGCCACGGGAACCCGCTTGCTCCTTGGGGCCGTCTTGGTGGCAGCCGTCTTGGAACCGGACATTGCACCGAGGCCTTGGCTTGGTGGCCTGTTAGCTCCCGGGGCTCTCCCTGACCCTCGGGGCTCCCCCTCGCCTGAAGGCTCAGAGGGACAGTCAGGTGGGGAGTCAGGCAGGGCATCCCTATCCAGGAAGGATCTGGGGAGGGCAGGGCCCGAGGTGCCGACTGGCCTCCCGAATCAGGCTGGGGACAGGCAATGCTCCTTGTCAGAGCCCTGAGGCAGGGGAAGCCAGCAGTCACACGGAGGACATGCGGGAGCCACAGACACGGGCATGCGAGGACACAGGGGTGGGGGGTGGGCGGGGGCATGCGGAGCGGGGTGCCAGCAGCATGAGCAGTACCCCGCGGGGGCCTGGCTGGGCCCCTGGCCCTCTCGGTAGAGCCCACCCCGGTGTGCCCCTCTTGGCGGGCTCGGGACTGGCACCATCATCTCCAGCCACGTCCGTCTGGCTCCAGGCTGGCCAGCCAACCTGTCTCTACCCCGCTGCTCTGGGGTCGGGAGCTCAGCGGCACCCACTTCCTCCCAGTTTTTATCAACTGAGGCTGCAGGGAAACGCTCCAAGCCTTCCCGCTCTGCCTGTGGGCTCTGCCCTCAGCTCAGCTGGACTGGGGGGGACAAGGCCCAGGGTGACGCCTCCTCCTTCCAGTCACTGCTGGATGTCACCTCCATCCTGCCCTGACCACCCAGGAGCTGGATTGGCGGGGGGGGGGACCTCGCTGTCACCTTCCCTCATCAGACTGTATTCTAATTGCCCTGAAGGCAGGGCCAGGTGTGCCGCCAGTGCTCGGGGAGGGCGCGCCGAAGGGGCGTGGGAATGAATGGAGGATGGATGTCTCTGCCCTCCTGTGCCCTCTGACTCATGCGTGAGCCGGCAGCCCCTCAGGGAGGAAGACTGGCTGAGCTGCTGAGGGTGGGAGCCCACCCACAGGGATGCCCAGTCCTGCTGGCCCACGCTGCCCCTCAGTGGCCACGGGGGACCCAAATGGGGCAAAGCGAGGACCGCTTGTTTGTCCCTGGGCCGGGCCACTCAGGCGGGAAGAGAGCCGCAGGTTAGCGTGACTAGGTCACGGGTACCAATTCTGAGGGCAAGATGGAGGCCAAGGAGGGGGGGTGGGGACACTGGCAGAGGAAGGAGGGTGGGGCGGAAGCAGCGCCCTGGGTGCCGGCCCAGGGGGGCAGACGTGAGAGATGTCGCGTCCTCCCGCCCCACCTGACCAGGGCCTGACGTGGCCGAGGCCAGGGGGGTCTGCGGGGGGAGGCGCAGCCCGAGGCCAGGGGCTAAAACACAAACCCACGGGGAGGCTCAAGGAGTGGTTCCCGTTCCTTCTGGAAGGAAGTCTCCGAGTTGGAGCGGAGACTTGGGACTGAGTCACCACCACCAGAAGGCGTCCTCTGAGGTGGTCCCGAGTGTTCCCTTGCAGGGTGGGGCTGCCGGGGAAGGGGGAGGGTGGGCAAGGAGGGAGGAGGGGGAGGAGGGAGCAATTTGCCAAAGAGCATGACCAGTCCTCCCACTAGCCGCCCGGTCGTTACGTTGGCCAAGTTCTCCACGTGTCACACACGCAGGGCAGCCTCAGCCCCTTGGAGGAGCTCTCTATTCCTTGTGAGCATCTTTTTCCATTCTGACGGCCCCTGAGCATTCCCAGAACGTTTAGCCAGTTTCTAAAGTGGAACTTTCCTCTCTCAGGCCTTGGCCGAGGCGGGCGGTGAGCTGGAGCCCACCAGTAAGTGGTCAGGCACAGGCCCTGGAGTCACATGGCTCTGGTTCAAAGCCAGCGCCAGCCCCGCCGACACGCCTCGGGGCCGTGGCCGGACCTCTCCGAGCCTCGGCTTCTCCCCGTGGAAAGTGCGGCAGTAATGGCGCCGCCCCTCTGAGAGCTGGTTGTGAGGCCTGAGCGGCACGTCACACGCCTGACCCTGAACTCCGGGTTCTGTCCAGAGGGGAAAACCGATCCCAGCAAGCCCAGGAATAATTACAGTTGACTATTTTTCCCTGGCAGGCCTTGGACACTTAGAACATCTGGGGAGGGGAAAAAAAAAAAAGGACAAAGATAGGTGAATTTTGCCACATAAAGAAAAAAATAATGTGTATGCATGAAATAACTCAAAAGGTGGAACGCTTTTAAAAGAAAGAATTTCAAAGATTTCCTTTTGAAATTTGTTGTTGATCATTTTTGGGGGGGTTCACAAAAATCATACAGACTCATCATAAAAAAGTTGAAAGTGATTAAAACTTGTGCAATAACATGGAAAAATTCCTATGTTCTTGCTCTCTCTCTTAAAGTAGCAGTTAGCATTTTGGTGGATGCGTCTTTGGGACATTATCACTCATATACATTCCCCCCCAAGTAGGACACATTCTTTCCTGAAACCTGCTCCCCGTCCCACACACACATAGGGTGTTGTGGAGGGACATATGACAGGAAACGGGCATGCCTTGCCCTTTAGGCAGCTGCAGGCACGCCTCGTTGGCTCGCCCTTCGCCGATGCTGCGTGTGTTACAAATCGAAGGTAAGACCCTCCACCAGCAAAAAGCCTGCGACTCACTGGAGTCTCAGATGACGGCTGGCATGTTTTAGCAACGAAGTGTGTTAAAGTGAAGGTATATATGTTGCTTTTTTGAGACAAAATGCTGTTGTACACTTAACAGACTGCAGTATAGGGTAAAGATAACTTGTATACACTGGAAAACACACACAAAAAAATTTGCGTGACTTGCTTTATCGTGATTTCTTTCCCAGTAGAGGTCTGGAATCAAAGCCATGACATCTCCAAGGGACGACTGTGTTGGTTTAAATTGTCTGTGTACCTGGCTGTTATAGCTCAGTGGATTGAGCACGGGCTGCGAACCAAAGTATCGCAGGTTCGATTCTCAGTCAGGGCACATGCCTGGGTTGCAGGCCACGGCCCCCAGCGACTGCACATTGATGTTTCTCTCTCTTTCTCCCTCCCTTCCCTCTCTAAAAATAAATAAATAAAATCTTTTAAAAAAGATAAAAAAATTGTCCGTGTAATGTTTTATGTAATCGGTCTCCTCTCAGTGGACACATGGGCTGTTTCCAAAAGTTTATAATTTACATTAAATTACATAAATGTCTAACCACTATGCTGTACATCTGAAACTAATATAAAATAATACTGAATGCCAACTGTAATTAACAAAAAAAAGAAAAATTAAAATTCACGTTTTTAAGAGAAAAAGCAGGATGAACTCTGGCTGGTGTGGCTCAGTAGACTGAGCACAGGTTGCGAACCAAAGGGTCACCGGTTCGATTCCCAGTCAGGGCACAGGCCTGGGGTGCGGGCCAGGTCCCCAGTGTGCGGCACTCAAGAGGCAACCACACACTGTTTCTGTCCCTCTCTTTCTCCCCTGTCCTCTCTAAAAGTAACTAAATAAAATCTTTTAAAAAGGATTTTAAGAAAAGCAGGATGGTAATACATTCATAGTGTGATCCCATAACAAAACAAACAAATCTATGTATAGAAAAAAAAATTTGGAGAAATCTAAGTTGATGAACACTTTTCCCAGGGCAACCTTGCCTAGGATCCGAGAGGCAGCCTTTGAAGTCCGGAAAGGATGCCTCAGGCCACTGATGCCCCTGGACTCCCCCTGGGGAGAACTGCTTCAGGCAATCTGGCTAAAAATCTTCAAAATGCCCAAAAGTAGACGAGTGGGAAAAAGGCATCTAAAAGGTCACAGATGTCTCGAAAAGGGGCCGACCCTGCCCAGCGCATATGGATTCATGTCAAATGAGCAGTCCAATATGCTTTTAGGCAAATTGGTTCTGCGGGACCGGGACAGCTCCCCGACGCGGGGGGGCCCTGGTCCCAGATGCCTCCCTAATCTAAAATCCACTCCGCTCTTCTTCCCTGAGACTCAGTTTCGTCATCTGTACAATGGGGATAACACCACCACTTTTTAGGGTTGTTAAGTCAGATTACAAAGACGAGCACTTAGCCTAGTGCTCGGCATGTAGGAGCAGCCTGCTCCTCATCCTCACTGTCGTCACTGTCACTGTCACTGTCACTGGTGGGAAGGGCCACGGCTCCGAGGATGCTTGGGTTGGAGCACAGCCTTCTGGCAGACATGGAGGCCAGGGGGGACTGTGAGTGCAAGTAGACCCAGGGTTACACACTGGCAGGGAAGTTCAGGGCCGGGAATCGCCTGGCCAGCGTGGGCGTCCATGTGGGTGGCCGAGGGGCTGCCAGGCCTGCTCAGCAGACAGCTCTGCCCACAGGAGGCCGTGGCCGTGCGGGAGGGATGGCCAGGCCCAGCCCCACCCAGGCGGCCGCCGTACCTTTTCACTACACTTTCTGATGGTGGACGTGAGCTCACTGACTACCATATCCACACACTTGATACTGGGCTCTTTGAGCTTCTGCACCTGCTTTTTCACTGTGGCTTCAAAAGCGAGGTCAGGTGTGAAGAGGCCCGTCCTGCACCCAGGGAGGGGGAGGGGACAAGAGGAGGAGTAGCCACAGGCGGGCGGGCGGGTGGGGACAAGGAGGGGAGTGAAAGCCAAGCAGGGCCAGGGTCGAGGTGGAGGATGGCACAGGCATGGGGGAAGAGAGAGAGACACCGACACAGAGAGAGAGAGAGAGAGAGAACAGAAGACAATGTGAGCGTGGGGCCGGCCCTCCCTCCCACCACCCGGGGCCGGCACCTCCCGGGTGCTGCCGAGCACCCCCCAGGTTCTGTGGGTGTGGGGGAGGGTGCTGCTGAAGGACCGAACGCCCTGCTCCGCACGAGGCCCCTCACTGGGTTCAGGTTTTCCCGCCAGGGCTTGGCCCCTCGCTCCCCAGCTACCCTGAGCCTGCCCTCTCTCTGTCTCTTCCAATCTCTTCCAATGCCACCTTTGTCACAGCCGTGGGTCCTCCCAAGGGGCTGCCCCAGGCCAGAACACCACCCACCCATTCTGGTCAATTCTAGGTTTCCCGGCACCTCTTGCGTTCCCTTCACCCCGACTCCGGAGCCCAGCGCAGTTCCCTGCTTCCGCCGGGGTGGCTGCACCCGGCTGCCCCACGGTGCACGGCACAGCTGCAGGGGGCTCCACGCGCACAGACTGCGGTGTGCATGGCACCCCTGCAGCTGCAGGGTAGCTGCCTGACCTCCGCTCTCCAGCGCCCCACTCTCCTCCTGCCCCTCGCTTTCTCCTCAAGGGGCATCCTTTGCCTCTCCTCCGAAGAGGGCTGGAGGAACTCGGCTCAGAAAGACAGAAGAGAGAGAAGAGGAAAGACAGAAAGAGTGGAGGTGGTGACAGAGAGGGGCCAGGGCAGCAGTGGGGGTAGGAAAGGAAGGGAGGCTGGGGGGGCGGAATCAAATGAGCACTGGACTCGGAGTCCAAAGCCTTGGCTTCCAGGAGCAGCTCCGCCACCTACTAGCTCACATGACCTTGGACAAGTCACTTGGTCTCCTGAGCCTCAGTTTTCCTGCCGTGCAACAGGCGCCATCCTCCCTGCCCTGCCCTGCCCTGCCCTCCTTGCGGGGTTCCGTGAGGCTCAGAAGGCAGAGCAGAGGGAAGGGGGCTCTGTCTCTGGAAGGAGATGCGGATGAAGGGGAGGGGGAGGGCCCCGAGTGGGGGTCCTCGGTGAGGGCGGCATGAGAACGGGGAGGGTGAAGGGCAGCGAGGGCTCAGGGTACCTGCTGGACCTGGGTCCTCTGCACCCCTCTGGCCGTCCAGGCCCCTAGAGCAGCACCCAAGAAGGTCCTGTCCCTCACCTGCCTCCCGGGCCAAGGCTCCCCCAAGACCTCTCCCTGGAGTCCCCAGAAGGACCCGTGTCTGAGGGCGGAGCGGGGGCTCAGGACCACCTCAAGCCCTACTCTCCCCGAGCAGGGGGAGCCCTCGGCGGGCTCTCCGGGTTAAACAGCCGCCAGCATCCCTGTCTTACCAGCCTCTAGTCCCTTGGTGTCCTGGGCCCGGGGGCCAGGGGGGTGGGTGAGGCCCCCTCGGAGAGTCCCCCTGTCCTCGTCCGAGGTGGCCTGCCTCTCCCACCCCGCTGAGGTCTGGACATGCTACCGGGGAGACAGTGGGGGGGGCGTGGGGGAGGGGCGCCTGTCAGCAGTGCGGGAGGCGGGCAGAGGTGCGGGCCGGCGGGCCGCCGGGTTACCTTCTTGGAGCACTGTCTAACGGTGCTGATTAGCTCCGAGATAACCATGTCCACACACTTGAGACACGGCTCTCGGGTCTTCTTCACCTGCTTTTTCACAATGGTCTCAAAGGCCATGTCTGGGGTAAAGAGCCCCGTTCTGAACGCCCGGAGCGGGAGAAGGGCAGTGTCACAGGCCAGGGCCCCCCGGGCCCCCCCGCCCCCCCCACACCTCTGAGCTCTGCCCTCGGGGCCGTCCCACTACCCCTCTGTGGGCTTCAGGGTCCCCATCTGTAAAATGGGCAGGGACTCTAAGGATAAGGACTTCTAATCGCTGCTCATCGGGCCAAGACAAGATCTGCTTATATCGTCCTTTCATGTCTTAACTTCCTCTTAAGACCCTGTTCATGCTAAAGGTTCTAGGGCCAGACACGGTTTGAAAACTGCTGCACTGGGATCTCTTTGGGAGCCTCTCCAGGAACAAAGTATTTTGTATTAAGACCAGGAGAGGCTGTTTTCCTCCCTGTGCCTCGGCCAGCGCAGGTATCAGTCTAGAAACTCAATGCCAGACCTTGGACAGGAAGCTGCGTGAGAGCAGGGGCACTCACTCTGGTCTGGTTCGCTGCCCGGCACGGAGCGGGCCCTTTAAGTTTTCCCGCTGCAAGAACACGGGGTGTGGGTCTGGGTCCCTGAGGTGGGCCTCAGCTATTAGGGAACAGTCTGGTTCTCAGTCCCCCTCCCTGCTCCACGGGCCTTGGGGCCGGCTCAGGGGTGAGGAGTACAGTGGGATGGGCCCGCTTAGGGACCCTGGGGCTGTGGAGGGCCTGGGGGGTCTGGAGGGTGGAGAGGCCCCATCCCATCATAAAAGGACACAGACCGATACCTGGATGCCCCCCGCTCCCCACGCCCTACCCAGGGGCTGGGACAGCCTTGTGCAGCCACCTGGATAGAACTGGGGGAGCTGTCTCACCCTAGAGCTGGGCAGGGCACCCAGGCCCAGTGGGCGTTACCTGGCCACCTGTGTCCTGGGCTCCACCCAGCCCGCCCAGCCTCCAGGCCCGGATCCCAGGACAGCAAAGGAGGGCAGCAGGCTGCAGGGAGTGGGGTGGCTCGGGCCTCCCGTCCACCTTCCCCCGCAGGAGCCTGTGCGAACTGGGGGCCAGAAAGTCGGGGTGGAGGGGGCTGGGGACCAGGGCTCTAGGTCTTCCCCGAGGGAGGCTTGCTCCTCCACTCCCTGTGCCTCTGCACTAGACCCCCGGCCCTCTGCGGCTGGGCCCCCGCCCCGGTCCCAGTACGTGCCTGATGCCATGGATATTCTTAATGGCATAGCTGATCTCCCTTCGGAGCTCCTTCTCGTCGAACTCCATCTGTGTAGGAGAGGGAGAGACGGCCAGCCCGTCAGGCCCTGGCTCGCTCTCTGGGAGGTCACCATGGGGCCCACCCCACTCCGGGGGCTGGGAGCAGGGGCCAAGGTAAGCGTGGGAGAGTCCTGGCGGTGCGGGTGGGTGGTCCGGGGCCCTCCTACCCCCCGGAGCCAAGCGTGTCCTACCTTGACCAGCTCAAAGGGGAAGCGCTCGTGGAAGATGCGGTTGATGCGGGCTCCCCCCGACAGTTCGTAGGTGTCGATCTGGTCCCCCGAGCCCTCGATGCGCTTCTCAAAGTCCACGGCGAACTGCTGGACCATCCTGGGGGGAGAGGGGCGTGGCCTGAGGGTTGCGGCGGGCCAGTGGCGCGGGGACCTGGGAGAGCCCTGGGCCCGGAGGCTGGGGGAAGGCGCAGCTCAGGGATGGGGAGTTGAGAGTTGGGGGGGACCCTCACTGCAGCAGGGCCTTGGTCTTGCGTGCCGGGTCGTCAGGACGGAAGTTCTTGTACTCTTCCACCTCCTTCTCAATGGACAGCAACTGGCTCTGCAGCTTGTTCCGCAGCCCCGGCAGCGTGTCCCGGATGTGGTTGGTCAGTTGCTGGGGGTGGGGCCAGACAAGGGTTAAGGCCCCGGGTCATAAGTACCAAACCCCGAATGCCCGCAGGGCCAGGCAAGGACCAAGGATGCCAGGGAGGCTGTGGACCGGTGAGCGGTGAGCGGGAGAGCTAAAGAGGCAGCCAGGGCCCTGCCCACTGCGGCCCTGCCCCCCAGAAGAAAAGCTGCCTGAGGGCAGGGCCTGGCACACAGTAGGTCCTCAGACAGGTGAATTAATTGAATTAATGATTGAATAACTCAATTTTCAAAGAGGCCAGGAATCTAGATTTTTATTTGAAGTTACCTGACTTTTGACTATTTTTGGACACCACAAAGGGGGCACGAAATACATCGGGGGCGGGGATGACTGGCAGGCAGGCTGGCTGCCCCCTGCTGGAGCTGGGAGGCTCACTCTGGCCAGGTCCTCCCACACAGAATCCGCCGGAACCTGCGTGGCCGATGACACGGGGCCTTATCGCCACTGTCACCGTTGTACAGACGCAGAGACGGAAGCTCAGAGAGCTGGACACTCACTGTCCCAGCCCGTGAGTGACAGAGTCGGGACTGGAACCCAGATCCGTGGCCTTACGACTCCCAAATCCTGTTCCACGCCACACCGCGTTCCCTACTGCCTTCCTTCCCTCATCTCACACAGGCGCGCCTGGATTTCTGAGGCCCCAGTGCAGATGGAGGCACACCCTGGGGGAGCTGCTGGGGTCGCCGTCCCCGCTCCAGATCGGCCCCTCCCCACTTCCGGAGGAACCACGGTCTTCGGCCCAAACAGGCCAGTCCTGGCCTCCAAACCCCAGCCCCTGCCCGCGCTGCCCTCCACACTAGACCCCCGTCTTCTCTTCACCCCGGGGGATTCCAGGGCTCCCCTCCCCCAGGCCCCAGGCAGGGAATGGTTCATGCTGCTCATCGCGGCTGGTCGCCCTCACAAACCCCACTTCAAGGATTCTGTTCTCGTGCCGGTTTCCCCAGGGGGCCTCACGAGGGCCGAGCCCTACCTGGTTGAGGACCTTCTGCAGGTAGGGTGTGCCCATCCGGTCAGCCAAGTGTCGGTAGGATGGGTGGGACAGGAAGAACTTGCGTTCGGCCGCCAGGGCGGCCGTGATGTCCTTTTTGCCATCGATGTCCTTCTGGCTCCGGTTCACCACCCCGATGTAGCCTGTGGATGGGGTCAAGGTCAGGGTCAACCCCTTGCGGGGGGCGGGGTAGAGGGGAGGGGAAGGGCAGCGCAGCGGGCGGGAGGAGGAGCGGCCTGACTACCTCTGCGCAGGGGCAGCAGCTTGTTCTCCAGCACGTCTCGGGCGTCCGTGCCCTCGTCCATCAGGTCCAGCTTGGTGATGACGCCGATGGTGCGCTGACCTGGAGGGCGGCAACGATGGAGGTGGCCCGCGCGCTCCCGCCGCCACCCTGCCGCCCCATCTCCCCTCCCCCCGCATCACCCGCCGCCTGCCTGACCCATTCCTTCTCTACAGAGCAGCCAAAATGGTTTTTTAACATTTTTTCCCTGAAAGATTTTATGTATTTATTTGTATTTTTAAAAAGATTTTATTTATTTTTAGAGAGGGAAGGGAGAGGGGGAGAGAGAGAGAGAGAGAGAGGGAAACATCAATGTGCGGTTGCTGGGGGTCATGGCCTGCAACCCAGGCATGTACCCTGGCTGGGAATCGAACCTGCGACACTTTGGTTTGCAGCCCACGCTCAATCCACTGAACTAAGCCAGCCAGGCTGTATTTATTTTTAGAGAGAGGGGAAGGAGGGGAGAAAGAGAGAGAATCATCGATGCGTGAGAGACACATCGGATGGGTTGCCTCTCGCACACGCCCCAACAGGGGACCTGGCCCACAACCCGGGCATGTGCCCCGACTGGAATCCAACCAGCGGCCTTTCGCTTTGCCGGGTGGCCCTCCAACAGTGGAGGAGCCATCTCGGTCAGGGCCAAGGTGATTTTTAAAGGCATAGGTCGGATCCCACCCTCCAGCGGCTCTCCCTTACCCTGTGAATAAAAGATCTCCGGGGCTCGCGCTGTCGCCGGCTTTGGGTGGGAACTTACCCTGAGGGTCCACCTCCTTGGCGATCTTGAGGGCATCGGAGTTGGCCAGGTCGGAATTGGCCGGGGACACGGCCAGGATGAGGCAGTTCTCCTTGGTGACGAACTGCATGAGCATGTCCCGGATCTGAAACTCGATGTCGGGAGGTTGGTCTCCCACCGGGACCTTGGTCATTCCGGGCAAGTCCACCAGGGTCAGGTTCAGCACTGGACGGGGCGGATAGAGGGCGGGCGCAAGGTGAGTGGCTGGGCAGTAGGTGGGGGGATTTAGGAGCACGGTTTACAGAGGACCCCCTAGGGAGCGCGGCTGCAGGTGGGCGGGGTTAGGACACGCCCAGAGCCCCAGTGAGGCCCGTGGAAGGCGTAGAAGGCGTGCCCGGGACTGGGCGGGGTCACGGCAGGGGGCGGCTTGGGGTAGGATGCTCTGAGGAGGTCCCTGCCGAGGCGGACTCAGCTGAAGGGCGGAGCTAGAAAAGGGGTGGAGCCAAGAAAATAGTCCTCAGGGGCCGGGCTAAGCAGGGGAGCCCAGAGGCGCGGAAGGCCGCCAGGTTTTCTCACCGTGCGGCGAGTAGACGCGGAGGTTGATGGGCACCGGCGAGATGCCTTTGTTGGTGCCTGTGACCCGGTCGGTCTCAGCCTCGATCTCCAGACGCACCTCCTCGAAGTCGGTGAATTTCTTCCCCTTGCAGTGCAGGAACTCGGCATATTCTGCTCCAAAAGCGTGGGGTGAAGGTGTTGGAGAGGAGGAGGGGGAGTAAGCATCACAGCCCGGAACCCACCTGGGTCCCATCTGCCACCGGGAATAGCACCCCAGCCCAAACGCTGCCTTCTCCTCCCTCCCCACCTCTCCGTCATGCATTTTTATCCTCACCGTCCAGATGGGATGAGGCCCAAAGAGGGGAAGCCCCGCCCCCGCCAAATCATACAGCACCTAGTTCAGCCGCTGTGCTGGACCTCTCCTAGAGGGTAGGGTGGGAGGCTGGAGAGGCCAGCCTGGCCGAGGAGGGCGCGTACCTGTGGTGGCATTGACCAGCTGCAGGACCAGGGGGCGTCTGGTGACGATGCCAGATCCTCGGGGCAGGAAGTCCCTGCAGTGAATTGGAGGTGAGAGGAGGGTCAAGGATGCAGGAGGCTCCCTCTGTCCCTGCAGCACCTGTCCTGCCGCTAGGAGCTCCAAACAGGCCCCGAAGTGCCCCCCCGCCCCATCCCGCGCACCTTGGCCCAAAGGCTTCTGGTCACTGAGGGCAGACGGCAGCTGAGGAAGGTGGGAAAAAGCCCCTCAGAGTCCCCTGGGTCACAGAATTCATGCATCTGAGCTGGCAGGAGACGAGACCAAGTCCCCAGGCCCGCCTCGGGTCTGCCTCGAGTTGGTTCTGAGCCAACAGGAAGTCCCTGCCCCAACCCAGTCACTGCCATTCGGCCCAGAAGAAACCGAGGCACGGGGTAACCCCGCGCGCGCGCGCAAGAGTCCCGAGGCCACAGAGCGGATCCCAAGGAAACGGAGCCACACCCCCTCCCCTCCCTTCCGCTGTGGCCAGGGGCAGCAGACCACTTCCCCTTCCCAGAGCCATCTGGCTGGGGCTGGGGATGAGGGGGGGGGGGAGAAGGAGGCAAGGAAAAGGACTCATGCTTCCTAAGTGCCTACTGCATGCCAAGCTTTTCGTGGGCAATATCTCGTGGATCCCACACAAGAGCCCCGCGAGGCAGGCGCTGTGGCTACCCTCATGCACAGGTGAGAGGAGAGTCAAGGTGAGGCTCCGAGACGCTCAGATGTTCGGGCTGCGCAGCCAGGGTCTGACGGAGCGGACCCCGGGCCCGGCTCTGTCCGACTCTGCGGTGACAGCCCCCTGGCCTTCAGCCCCATGGAAACCCGGCCCCTATAAGAACTGGACCGAGGGGTCCCCAAATCACAGCCCCCCAGACCTGATGTCTGTACCGCAGACACGTGCCTGCACTGATGCGACCTCGGCAGTCCTTCGGGCTAGCTCTCGGGGGTGCAAATTCACTCCGTCCTGTCAGCTCTTCTCCTCCCCACCCGGCCCTGCACCCCGCGGCCCCACCCCGGCTGGCACAAGCATGAGGGTGGAGGCCTCTCTGGGATCGAGCCGTTGGGACTCATAGTCATGGGATCCCCAGGGTCCCGGAAAGCGGGGAGCAGGCTGGAGCCCGGGGGGCTGTGAAGAGCTGCTCAGCCACCTCATCCATGGAGCGGCACATAGAGGCCCAGGAAGGAGAAAGACATACTCAGGGTCACACGGGGCTGGGAGAGGGCCAGGGCAAGAACCCCGGTCTCCTGCCCCCCTAGCTCAGAGCCTGACCTGGACACACACAGCTTCCTGCACGCCAGGGTTGGGGACAGAGAGTCCTGGGCTCCTGGGGTCAAGGTCTCCTTTTGGAGCCCTAGGGAGGCCCCCTCTATCTCCTGTCCTCACCCTGCCCCTCCTCTGGGGAGGTCAGAGGCTGCTGGGGAGGAGCCAACTGCTTCAGTGGGGAAGGAGCAGGATGAGGAGTCCTGAGTTTATTCATCTTTCTAGATGCTGGGCATGTACTTTTCGCTTTTGCAAGACCGTGAGCTTCAGAGGGCAGGGCTTGCACACTGCTGGCATGTCCCCCACTGTACCCCAGTGCCTGGCACAAGGCTTAGCACACAAGAGGTCCTTAATAAATGCCGACTGAGTCCCCAAGTCCTCAAAACAGTGCTCTGGCATGGGAATCACCATTTCACCGACAAGGCAGCTGAGGCTGGGAGAGGGGCAGTGACTTATCCAAGGTCCCCCGGTTAGGGGTGGCAGGGCTAGGGTCCACACCCGAGGGTCTGCGGGACCCCAGGGCCTGGGAACTTCCCCGGCAAACCCTGCCGCTCACTAAACTCGAGCAGCCAGACGTGGCTTTTTATGTAATTCAATTACATTCTGTCTAGGACATATTTGGGCGCAGCTGCTCTGCGCCAGGCCCCGCGCCGGGCCCTGGCCATGGGAGATGATGAGTCAGACAGTCCCCACTCGGAGGAGCTCGCGGTGCGGTGGGAGAGACAGACAAATACACGGATAATGCGATGCAGTGTGACATGTGCTGGGAGGGAGACACGCCAGGCGGCACAGAGAAGGTGGTTAACCGGGGTGGGGGGGTGGGGACGGGGTGCTTCCTGCCTCCGTCTCTCCCGTCCCTTACCGACTCCTTTGGGAGGCGACTCCCTAGTATTTGGGATCTCCCAGCTGTGTGGGGATAGGACACCTGCTTTCACAGAGCTTAGGGTGAGTATGGGGGGGCATCTGCGGTCCACCCGCTTCCCCATTAGTCGGCCCCAGCAATACCATGGCAACAGTGGTTGCCATGGGAACTTTAGGAGGGGTTGGGAAGGATGGGACTCCCCACAGAGAACCCCCTGCACAGAGACATGGACTTTCCCTGGAGCGCGTCCCTGAGGGGCCTCCCCCCTTGCAGACGGGCCACTGGCCCTGGCAGGGGGGAGAGGGCTGAGCAAAGCCACGCCGAGGGTGTGTGGAGCCCAGGACCAGGCTGACGGCGATGTTCAGGGGTCTGGGCCGGCCTGTCCCAGGTCACTGGTTCTCCAGGGCTGCTTAAAGGACAAGCAGCTTATAGGAAGCAGGAGATTAGAGGGCAGGGCCACGCACGGGAGCCAAGCCCCTTGGCAGACCAGCGGGGCCGGGTGGGGACCGGGGTGCCCGGGCGGGGAGGGGCCCCATCCCTGCCATGGCCCAGGCCCTCTAAGGGAATCAGAACTCCCTGGGCCGCTTGTTAACACGCACATTCCTCAGACGTGCAGGGCTCAGATTTTGTGCGGTCGGGTGCGGGGGAGGGGAGGAGGAAATCTGGGTTTTACACACAATCCCCATATGATTTTCATGTTCCCTTTCAAGGTCAAGGGTCACTGGCTCAGTGGTTAGGAACCAGTGCCGGGCAGAGGCTCTGGGTTTGAATTTCACCTCGGCTATTCCCTGGCTTGGTGCCCCGGCGGAGGCAAGTGGCTTCACTCTCTGGGTCTCAGGTCCTCAGCTGTGACCCAGCATCATCTAAACGGGGGGTCACGTGCTACCTCGTGTGGCTGCAGGAGGATGCTCGGAGCCTTTCCACGGAAGGAGCTCAGGCAGTGCCCGGTACCCGGGAGGTGCTCAGCGGTGGGAGGGGCCTGCTGAGACAGCCCCCTGTGCTCAGCCTCCTCCCCAGGAGGATTGTCAGCAAGGGGTCCGGTACCCCGAGGAACCCTCTGTCTCGCCTTCTCTGGCACCGAATTGGAGCTCAGGACACTGACCACGGACGGTGGATGGAAAAAACAGACATCGAGGAGGAGAAGCTTTCAGAGAACATCTCGTTCCCCTGTCACTGCCCAGAGGGCGGGGCAGGGAGCCGTGAGGCCGGAGTGATGGGGGAGGCGGCTGAGATGGGGCCCGAGGCCTGTTTCTCAGCCCCACACCTGGACGGTCAGAGAGGGCACCTGCCGGTTCCTGCGTCCAGACCCTGAGTGCCTCTCTCCTGGCCGGATTCCTGCGCCAGGCCCAGGCTCAGCACACAGTAGGTGCTCAGGCAACACTCAAAGGAGGCAGCATAGCTCAGGCCTAGCAGCTCCTCAGCTCCGGCCTTTCACCCGGACACACTGTCCGCCAGTGCTCTAAGTGTCCCCTGTCACCTCCCCACTGGGGAGTCGGGGCTGATCCAGCCTCCAGCCAGTGCCGCCCCTGCACCGCCCACCCAGCTTCTGGTTAGCCTGAGGGAGGACGGAACAGGTGCCCAGAGGAAAGTGTGTTGGGCCCACCAGCCTTGGTGGCCGTGTGGGCGGGAGGGATGGTGGCATGCCAACTGTCCCCACTCATTCTGGGCAGATGGTGGTTTCCCGGGGGGCCGTGTCTTGCCATATGCAGTGGCACCTTTAAGCCTGATGCACAGAGAGGAGGAAATAAACACCCCTCCGGACCTCCTAACACCGCACGCTCCCTGTCTGAATTGTCACCGTCATCGCCAGAGGAGTTTGGGGAAAGTATACCAAAGGTACCCCCACCCTGGTGCCTGAGATCCGGGCCCAGAGCTCAGGGACCCCGGTTCCAGGTCCTGTTGAATGCAAACTGTGTCAGCCTCGTGCTTGGTCCGGTGCGTGCCCAGCAGTGCTCACCCTTATAAGTCTCCTATTTCCGGGGCTCTGATGTCAGTCCAGCCTGGCGTTGAATGTCAGAGCTGCCACTCAGGAGCTTTGTGGCTTCCATGACCATACCTCCCTGAACCTCAGTTTCCACATCAGTGAAATGGGTTGCTGGTGGCTTGTATACATTAATGTCTGGTAGACGGTAGCTGTTAGGATTATAAATTATGATCACTGGAACTCGTTGAGCAAGCCAAGAACACAGGCTGAGCTCCCGCAACCATATCGCCAAACGGCACAACAGGGAGGGAGCTGGGAGGGAGCTCCTCCTGGGGGCCGGCCGGAAGAGTGGGCGGTGGGCCACGGTATTCCCAGCCAAATCTTGCCCCTGGAAGTGGGAGGCAAGGGGCCCGGCGGGCTCTGAGGAGCTCTCCAAAGCAGGGAGCCAGGGCGGAGGCAAGCATGTAGGTGGGCCAAGAAATACAGTTGGGAGGAGGTGAGGCTCCTCCAGGCAACAAGCCCCTCTCTGTTCCTGCCGCCCGGGAGGCCCCGGCGCGCCCACATCGCACAGCCCGTGGATTTCCAGCGGAGGTCTGAGCATTTCGGGGCAGTCCTGGCTTTGGCTCCCCCTGAGGTTCTGCTGTCCCGAGCAGGGGCTGGGCTGGTCCCGTTTGCCGCCACGTCCCCGGCACCCAGCATGGATCTGGCACGTGCCGGGCACTCCGGCACCCCTGATGGCCGAGAGAGTGATTTGAAGACCAGCTCCTCCAGTTTGCCCACCATCACCTGCCTTGTCCAGATGTGGAAACTGAGGCACAAAAAGGGAGGGGTGGTACCCAGGGCTCTGGATGCCAAATTTGGGGCTCTCTCCACAACTGTTTTGTCTGTTAAAGGAAATCTGTGATCTTTCCTTGTACTGTATCTTTCCGTCCTTCCCACCTGTCTTCTTAGCTTCCTCCCCTCCTTCCTTCCTTCTCTCCCCTCCTTCCTTCCCTCCTTCCTCCCTTCCTTCTCTCCTTCCTCCCTTCCCTCCTTTCTCCCTTCCTCCCTTCCTTCCTTCCCTCCTTCCTTCCTTCTGAGTGTCGACGACTTCACATTTTCAAAATGGAAATCAATTTCTCTTTTGCCCCTTACTTAAAAAAATCTTAGGGCTTCCAGTGGCAGGGTCTGGGGAAGAAAGTGACGAGGAGTCCCTGAAGCAGCCCAAGCAGCAGGCCAAGGAGACAGACAAGATAAGGCGTTCTGGCAGAAGCAAAAAGGGGAGCAGAGGAAGCTTGAGGAGCTAAAAGTGGAGGCTGCGGGGAAGGGCCTCCAGGCCCCGGGGGGCGGGGGGGGCGGTGCACAAATCTGGCAAAAAGTGAGCGGCCCCTTGTGCCCGGGGCAGTAGCCGCGACCCTCGGTTCCATTCCCGTTTGGACACCTGGGTTCCCGTCAGGTCGCCTCTCGCCCCCTGTAGCTAGAATGAACTGGAATGAAGTGTTGTCTTGGAGACCGCTGTGCATTGAAGAATAAGCTTCTGTAAAAAGTTTTTAAAAATCTTATGTTCTCCCTGTAAAAAATACTCAGAAGGGGAGATAAACGGTGATGGAAAGGAACTTGGCTGGGGGTGGCGAACACACTCTCCAACAGACGGGTGACGGGTTATGGAATCGTACCCCTGAAATCTCTGTAATTGCATTAACCACTGTCGCCCCATGAAATTCAGTAAAAAAATATTCAGAAGACACATAAAATGTTTTAAAAACACGAAGCTGCCCCTCACCCCCCGCAGCCGGGGCCCCCACTGTGCACACTCGCTCGTTGGGAATAGTGGTCCCTGCAGACGCTGGTGGGTGGCAGACCGCTGGCCGGGGAGGCGCCAGGGGCTGTGGAACCCACTTCGTCACGAGGTTTCTTTTGGGGTGACAGAAGTGTCCTAAAATTAGATTGTGACGGTGGTTGCACAACTCTGTAAGCACACTCCAAACCCTTGCGCTGTGCACTAACGCAGGTGAGTGTTCTGGCCTGTAAATTATACCTCGATACGGCCGCTTAACACGGATGTTTGCAGGCCTGTGTGAGGCCGGTGTGCCAGTCTCCCCGTCTTAAAGGGGAAGAAACTGAGGCTCAGAGAGACGGGGTCAGGTGCCTCTCACCTGCCCGCACACGCTGGGCTCCCCTCCACACTTAGGTGGCAGCTCTACCTGCTGGAGAGCACATCCTGGACACGTCCCACCCTTGAATCCGGAGCTACCATCCGGGTATTGCTTATCACCAGCGGCTTGGTGTGTCAGACTCTCATTTCCACCACTAAATTATTTCCCTGCTGCAAACCTCAGTTTCCCCGCCAGTGAAATGGGACACAGTCCACGGAGCAAAGGGTCCCTAGGGGCCAAGGCAGGTGCCCAGCGGGGGCCTCTGCACCCCTCCCAGGCCTCCTGTGGGCTGTCCTCACTGCTGGGAGGCAGGCCCGGGGCCAAGGAGGGGGTTCCCTTCTGGGGTCCTGGGTGGAGCTGGGATGTGAGGGCCGGGGTGTTTACATATGAGCCCAGGAGGCTCCCTGGGGTACCAGACGGAGTGGGAGGAGACGGGGGCAGCCTCCATACCCTGTCTCAGAACTCCCAGGAGCCTGACATTCTAGCTTCCACACCAGCTCTTCCCATCCTGCAAGATGGCAGAGGAAAAAACTGAGCAGCCGGGTACTAAGGAGAGGAAACCTGAAGCCGAGGAGGCTGATGCCCGTGGCAAGGTTAAGAAGGGTCACCTCAAGGCCAAGACGCTTCAGAGGGGAAGCTGGGCTGCAGCCCAAACCCCGGCCTAGTCCGAGGACCTGGCAGACACTCCGGGTCAGCCGAGCGTCCCCGAAAGGCGGCGCAGGAGGGGGCGTCTTCAGCGGCTACATCCAGCATCGGAAAGAAGGAGGAGGAGGAAGCTCTTGCCACTGTCACGAAGCCAACGGGTGGCGACAAGCACGGCGGTGCCTGAGGGGTTCAACTCCCGCAAACGCCTAGATGGGACTCTACAGGAGCCACGCCTCCAGAGACCTGGAGCCGTGGCCAGACACACTCCAGTCGGCGGGCCGTTCTCATCGTCCTCACCGGGGCCAGAGGGTGGTTTTCCCGAAGCAGCTGAGCAGTGGCCTGCGGCTTGCGACCGGACCTCTGTCCCTTAATCAAGCTCCTCTGCACAGAACACACTAGAAGTGTGTCATCGCCACCTCCACCAACATTGATATCAGTGGTGTGAAAATCCCCAAATATCTCCCTGACGCCGCGGAAGAAGCTGCGCATGCGCAGACGCCAGGAGGGCGAGCGGTGGGACGGACGCGAGACTGCCGAGCAGCGCAGGGCGAGCAGAGAGAGCCGGGGGGCTCGCGGACTCTGCGGAGGGTCGAAGCTGCCCCTCAGCTGCAGGGCTCCCTCGACTCTGGGCTCGCTCTCACCAGTGGGCTGTGGCCTCACACGCTGCTGTTCGAAATTTCTTGCGAAGAACCTGATTAAACAACTGATCTATTAAAACACATTCCGCCCTGGCTGGTGTGATTCAGTGGACTGAGCGCCAGACTGGGAACCGAAGGGTTGTCAGTTTGATTCCCAGTCAGGGCACACACCTGGGTGGCGCGGGCCAGCTCCCCAGTTGGGGGCACATGAGAGGCAACCACACACTGATGTTTCTGTTCCTCTCTTTCTCCCTCCCTTCCCCTCTCTAAAATTACATACATAAAATCTTTTTTAAAAATTCCAGACCAGCCTGCCAGGTTGTTACGAAGATGTATCTGTCAAGATTGTAGAATGTGTTGCGCTGAACAGTTCCTTCGCTTGATTTATAACTGGACCATCCAGACATGTGGCAGGTGCACCCCCGTTTCTGCCCGTGTTCCACGCCTGGGGGCACTGCCCGTGGCTGGCTTCCTCCGCCCCTGGCTCCCGCTCCGTCCCTCTGTATCGGCTGGCCTGCATCCCATCCCCTGGGGCTCTGACCCTCTGACCCCAGCCAAGGCCTGCGAGTTCTCCTGGCGCCAGGATCAGATGCAGAAGCTGATCAGAGTCACCTTTCAGGTCCAGCCCCGCTGCAGCGGGTGGGGGTTTGGGAAAGATGCGCCCTGGCCGAGGCTGGGCCCGAGTCTAGCCGTAGGCTTGGCTCCGCATACGGCAGGGGCATGCTCCGAGCACCTAGGCTGTCCCGCAGGGCCACCAGTGCCTCCCCGACCTTCCTGGTCCCACTTCGCTCTCTGCTCCTCGGGCCCTTGCTCAACTGTGACCTGTGCCCGGAGTGCGGAGGCTCCGTTGCCTGACCAAGACCTCTTTTTGCTCAGGGCCGGACATCTATGCTCAGATGCCTTCTCTGGACCCCTGATGACCCCCTCCCTCAACACCGGGCTCCTCCCGCCCTTCTTCAAACAGAAGAGCCCTTGGTGTGATTTAGCATCTGTCTGTCTGTCCTGCTTCACTGTGAGCCCCCTGAGAGCAGGGACGGGTCCGGCTCGTGCAGAGCTGCGTCCTCGGGGCCTGCCGTGCTGTGAGTGACAGGGAGACGTCAGTGGCCACTGCCCCCTCTGGTTGGTGACTGTCTACCCACAGTGTTTCAGTTATCCACCACTTCTCTCTGGCCTCAGTGTTTGCGTCTGAGCAATGGGACCACGAAGGTGTTTCAAAATGTTCCGGGGGAAGGACAGAGCTTAGTAGTGGGGATGAGCTGCCCCCCATGGGAAGGGCTGGGGCCAACCCAGAGGGGCTCTCAGAGGCCAGAGACTAGTGCCAGTCTGTGCTGGGATGAAGGTGTGGAGGAAGGGGCAGGGGGCGTGGTAGGAGGCAGGGAGTCTGAGCAGGGTTAGACCAAGACGCTAGGAAACCCCAAACCTGGCCTCCCAGGCTGCCACACCCCGGGTGGAGAAGATCCCCGCTCTGGCCGCACCTCCCAGTCAGCACCTGTGCGCAGGCGGGGACAGCGCAGGCGCTTCCTCCGTGCCCGGCCTCCTCCGGAGCTCTCCGTGGGCTTTATCCCCACGACCCCACGAGGGAGGAGCTCTTACCATCCCCATTTTACAGATGAGGAACTAGCTGAGTGGCCCGAGGTGGCAGCGCCGGGCCACACATCCCGGCCTGATTCTGGAGCTGGAGCTCTCAGCCCCCCGCCACAGCCCCACCTGCCTGGGGACCAGAGTAAGAGCAGCCGGGGCACCAGAGCCTGGAAGCCCGTCCCGGGACACCCCACTCTTGGCTCTGGAGGGGCACGGCAGGGAGCGGATAGGCAGCTGGGGTCCCACAAAGTGGAGCCTGGGGCCCCAGGCGTCTGTTCGTGGAACACCAGGGTGTCGGGGGCCCACGCACACTCCCCTCTGTCTGCACACATCCCCGGGATGATCTCATCTACTCCACGGGAACGGCTTCCAGATTTATACTCCCAGCCCGCCGTCCCCTGGGCCCTCGACGTGCGTTCTCACGCTGCCCACCCCACCCCACCCCACGCCTCACACTCCACACGCTCACAGCCAAACCCCCGGCCTTCCCGCCCCCCGAGACCTGCCCCCCTACTCCGTACTCCGGGGATGGCGCCCACACCCAGCCAGGGTCGACAGCACCGGGGTCATCCTCGATCCTTTTCCTCGCCCTCCACATCCCACCCACAGGCCAGTCTGGTGGGACCTTCCTCAGAAGGGTCCTGAAGCCCACCCTTCTCCTCTCCACTGCTGAACTCTGGTCCGGGGCCTGCGCCCCCCCTTGCCCACCGCAGTGGCCTCCTCCTCTGTCTCCTGCCCCCTCTCTTGCCCTTCCCCAAGTCACCCCACTACTGAAGAGCTCCTGGTAATAATGAACACAAGCTGGATGCCTCACCGCCGTGTAAGGGCCTCGGAGACCAGGCCCCGCCTGCCTCCCCGGCACCGCCGTGTCCTCCCTGCTCACCGAACACCAGCCACCGTGGCTCCCCTCTGTTCCTCAGACGCACGGAGCGTGTTACTGGCCCGGGGCCTTTGCAAGGGCTGTCCCCATGGCACAGTGCGTGTCTCCTGGGCTAGTCACGTGGCCTCTCGTCCCTCAGTTCTCGTCTCAGATGCTGCTGTCCCCTCCCCTGACCTCCCTGCGGACAGCGGCCCTTCTCCCCTCCTGAGCCTCGACCGCATTCTCCGGCATGCCTCACGCACGTGCTCCCGAGTTCACGATTTCAGTCTCCTGTCCGGGACGCAGAGCCTTTGTCTTTTCTCCCATAGAACCCCCAGCACAGACCTGTGCTGGCCCCGCCATGAACGTCAGCTGAGTGACTAGACGAGTCAGCCTCGGCGTTCCCTTCCATGCAAAGGGGGTGAAGAAATAGCATGGACCCAGGCACATCCTCGCAGGGTCCCGGGCGGCTACTGGGCCAGCCCCATTACAGAGCGGACGACAGGGCCCTCCCAGGTGCCCGGGAGCCTCTGCTTCCTCTGATGCATCTTCCACCCCCCCTCCCTGGGGGGGAGGGGTGGCCCCTGGGAAGCCCCAGCAGGCAGAGCTGCTGTTTCCATGCAGATGGGCCTGGGGACCCAGCCCTAGGTGGAGAGGTAAAGGAGCCCACGAGGGAGCAGGCAGGGCCAGCTGGGGCTCCGCCACACCTCGGTTCTCCACCTGCTCGACCCTGGGCCTGCATCTGAACACCTGGTGCGTCCTCCTGCAGGGCCAGCATCAGGGGGCACTGGGGAGCCGAGGGCAGCCAGAGGGCCCAGCACTGCACAAGCAGAGAGCAGCGGCCGGGCCGGCCTGCTGTGCTGCCAAAGGCTGGCACCTCCCTCTGCTGGGCAGTGAACTCCGCGAGGGCAGCGGTTGGGCCTTCCCTGACACACCGGCCCCCAGACCTCACTGATGACCAGCTCCTCCCTCCCTGTGTTCCACAAAAAGGCTTTTACCCCCAGGGACTCACTGAAGCCCCCCGGCCCCTGTCTCAGGAAGGTAGGGCAGCAGCTGTGGGCATTGTCCCCATCCTGCAGACGGGGAAACAGAGGCCCGCACACCTGCATGTCCACCCCCCGGGCCCAGCGTGGGGCTCGGCTCTCAGAGGCTGCGCAGGTCCACACGAGGAACCTGGGCTCTGTAGGCTTTCCTGGCTGCGTGACCTTGGGCAGGCAAGGCGCCTAACCTCGGCGTCTCTGTTTCTTCTGCCGCAGGGTGGACACCATGGTACCTGCCCCGTGGGGCTGTTGTGGGCACGTGGGAAGGGCTCAGCAGACGGTAGCTGAGGTGGCCTTCCCCTGCAAACCCCCTGCCCAGAGCACGCAGCCCGGCACGGAGCAGGCGCTCAGCAGACACTGGACGAGTGAGAGGCAGGGGTGAGGTCTGCCCGCTGCCCAGTGCTGGGCGTCCATGGGTGCCATTTCAGGAACTAAGGCCTCAGGGCTTTGTCGCGTCTCCAGGGCTCCCCTCACCCCCTCCCTCTGCCTGCTGGGCCACGGGGAAGGGGCCCATCTGGGTGTCTCGTGCCTGTGTCTCTGCAGCGTTGGGGGTCACGTGAGCAGGAGGAGGGCTCTCTGGAAGCTGATCCCCAAGAGACAGACGGCCTCCCCTCTGCTGACCAGATGGGCCAGCCGCCCCCACTGTGGCTTTCCAACATCCCACGGACACACTGCTCCAGGCAGGACCCTTCTCTCCCGCCCACTCTCTCCCACGGTTGGCATTGGGCTTCCCAGGTCATTAAAGAGGCAGAAACAACCATCTGGTCCAACTGTCCATTTTAGAGATGGGAAACTGAGGCTCAGAGAGGGTAAGTGACTGGCCTGAGGCTTCACAGCGGACCCTGGCTTGGCCCCAGGATGTGTCTCCCCAGAACTGCTGCCCCTCGCAGGGAGGGGCCTCTGCCTCCCTCTCCCACAGGCCAGTCTCTTCCTCGGCCCTGAAGGTCACTGCAAGGAAGCTAGGGTTTCCAGAGGTGAGGGAGGGAGACGGCAGGGTGTGGAGGGAGGTCAACGCCAACCTGCCCCTCCCTCGGGCTGCCCAGCCCCCATCCGGCTCTCCAGCACTGGGAGAACGTCATCCTCTCTCTCTCTCCTCAGTACCCCCTAAGCCATCTCTGCCTCCCCTTTCTTGGAGGAGCACGGGGTCACGACCCTGCTGCCCCCCCAAACCCGGGACCCTTTTTGTCTTGGCGGTTGCTCCCCACTCCCTGCCACCTGGCCCTCCCAGCGCCTTGTGGGATCAGAAGCAGGAGGGGGATTAGGTTCTGCAAATGGCTCCCCCCTCCCCGCCATCCTGCCTCCCCGTCTTAGTCATCTCTGCCCTCCGCAGCCTCCTCCCTCCATTACGATCCCTCTGCCAGGCCAAGGGGAGAACGACATTGACAGGCGCCCTCCGCCCAGGGGCGGCGGCGGAGCAAAGGGCCGGCTCGTCAGAAAAGGCTCAGAAGCGGCGCTCCCCCACCCCCTTCCCTTCCTCATCCTGCTGCCCGCGCCTCCCCCTAACCGCCGCGCTGCGCACGGATGGCGGCGGAGCCGCAGAGGTGTGTGTGTGAGGGAGGGAGGCTGCGCCTGGTCCTCGAGGCCCACGGGCTCTGTCCTCTCCCTGGGGCTGTGGAGGGTGTCCCCTGCCGCCGTCCAGGAATTCCCATGGCGGGAGGGAGCTGTCCTCCGTAGAGCCTAGGGGCGTCCTCCGTAGAGCACTGCCCCGGGGGTGCTGTCCCTGCAAGGGATCCCCGAGTCGAAGGCAGGCGCTGAGTAATGGAGGCCCCTCGGTGCCCTGTGGGGGGTGGGAGGTAGCAACCCCGTGCAGGGGTCTCTGTCTTCCCTAAAGGATGGGGTGGAGGAGGGGGGCGTGATACCGTGGCCGGTGGCCTGACGCCGTTTTCGGACAAACTGGGGACGCTGCGCCCCTGAGGGGCTCTCATGAAGGAGGAGGGCCGCCTTCCTCTTGGCTGGAGGCGGGGTAGGGGGCCGCGGTCCGCGGGTGCAGCGCTAGGGGCTGCGAGGTCGCAGCGCCGTCGGGGCCGGGGGCAGAAGCCCTGGGGGCTGAGGCGGGGAAGTCCGCGCTCCGGGGCGCGCTGCTCCTACCTGCCTACGAAATTCTCCAGCACCGAGCTCTTGCCCGCGCTCTGGCCGCCCACCACGGCTATCTGAGGCAGGTCGAGGTCAGCGTTCTGGCCGATGGCGGAGAAAGCGTCCTGCAGCCGGTTGACCAGCGGGATGAGATCTTCCATTCCGCGGTTGCCCATGGCTGCGGCGGGCCCCGCGGGCTGCGATCCGGCCGCGGCTCCGGCTCCGGGCTCAGGCTCCGCCGCTGCAGCCGCGCGCTTCGACTGCCTGCGCCGCGGGCCCCCCGCCCCTCCGGGATCGGAGCGGAGCGCTGCAGCGGTCAGCCGCCAGAGGGCGTCCGCGGCGCTGCAGGACTGCCTCCGTGCGCAGGCGCCGTCAGCGGCACCATGGGGATTGTAGTTTTTTCCTTCTGCGGGTTTCGGGGAGCTTGAGCAGTGTCTGCGGGGCACAGATGCTGCACCAAAGATATAATTTCTGGGAATGAGTGAGGCTCTCACGCTTAGTACCGGGACTCTCGGACAGTGGTTATGGCTGCTTCACGCCATCTTGCAGATAGGGAAACTGAGGCTCGGAGAGTCGATGGGCCTTCTCCAAGGCCACAGTCTTTTGAGCACCTCCCGGAACCAGGGCCTGTCCTGGGCACTGGAGATACAACTGTGAGCAAGACAGACGAGGTCTCTCCATCCTCACGGACCTTACATCCGGGTGGCAGATACAGACAGTAACTACCAAACAGATACATGAAACAGTAAAGGCGAAAATATTTTATACTAAGAGCCATGGAGGAAAGAAACAGAGGGTGTGAAAAGAGGTACCTGTGTGGATGCAAAAAAAGGTCCACGTTAGCCTGGGAGGAGTTAGGGTGGGGGGCGGTCCCGAGGAGGCGGCTTTTGAGAAGAGACCGTGATGACGAGAAGAAACCAGCCCTGGGCTCATCAGCGGGGAGAGCGTGCCGGGCCGAATGAACGGCAAGTGCAGAGGCTCTGCCACTTAGAAGGCCGTTCTTGGAAGAGTTGGGACTTCCTGTACTAGAAAGTAGTAAGTGGTCTTAGCCCCAGCCCATCAGCGCGGTGGTAAAGCGGCGGCATTCCAATCCGGGACTCCTACCACCATACCCTGCCGACGATCCCTTCCGCACAGAGCCCACAGAGCCCCACGCCTGGCTGTCCTCCTCTGCATTTAAGGAGCCTAATGTGGGCCCCCTACAAGGAGGCTAGGAAAGGGAGGCCAGCGTCCCCTGTGCTGCTAGGGGTCAGTGGGTCATTTTCTGTACATGAACAGGGTTGGGGGGAGAGCAGTGGCCTGTGAATCAGAAACTGACATTGATTCACCCATTTAATACATATTTACTGAGCCAGGCACTATGCTGGACCCCGGAGATAGAGCAGTGAACAACATGGACAGGAAGTCCTTACCCACGTGGGCCTGCCTTCCTGACTAGTGGAAAAAGAGACACAAAGCACAAATAAGCTAATAGACGTCACTTTGTCACATGGTGATGACAGCCTTGGGAAGCAAGGACGCCGGGTGAGGTTGGGAGCAGGGGCAGTGTTGCTCTCGTGTGATCGCAGTGGTTGGAGCAGGGCTCTGGTAAGGAAAACCTTTGAGCAGAGACCTGAAAGAAGTGACAGTGACACATGGGGACACACAGCGGAGGGATTTGCCAGGCAGGCAGAGGGGACTAGGCAGGTGTTATCCCAGGAGACTGGCCTGGGCCTTAGACAAGCTGTGGGACCCAGGCCCCTCCACATTGCTAAGCCTCAGTTGTCTAACCTGGGTAATGGGGATAATGTTCAGTCTGTGGGGGGCACAGCCCTGGCCTGGCGCTCAGGAGACTCTCATTGAACCTCAGCTTCGAAGATGCCAAAGATGACAGCCCTCCCGACAGCTGGAGGGTCAGCGACACACGACACACACCCGGAGCTCCAAGCCAGCCTGTGATTATGCTCTGAGGACCAGGGAGAGCAGAGGTGAGGCCTGGAGTGGAGCCCTTCATTCGGGGAGGGGTGCGGTTTGCACACGTCTGCCTGGAGGCTGCTGTCATGGCTGGGTTGGTCTTCCTAATTAGGATGGTGAAACGTGTTGTAAAAATCAGACTCCACACAACACTTGAAAGCTTCTGGTCATCCTCCCACCCAGACATAACCACTAGGTACAGCTTAGCGTTTATGCTCTGGCTTTTCCACAGATATTTGTTTTGTTTCGTGTTGTTTTTACAGAAGTGGAATCATACGGTATCCCCTGTCCTGCCGTATCGCCAGTGCCGGACCGGCGGCCTGGGCCTCACCTGCACAGAAGTGCAGCATCTCAGGCCCCTCCCATGGCCCGCAGGGCCACGCTTGAATTTAGTAAGAACCACGTGCTCCAGAAGATTCCTCTGTGCATCAAAGTCACCAGAGAAGCTCTGGTATATCTTACTACATGCAACTTTTTAGTACTAGTATGTCTCAGGCGTCTCTCAGGGTAAGAACAGATAGGACGGTCGTGTTCCTTGTTCTTGGCTGCATAGTTCCCCATGGCCCGGCCGTGCCCTGTTTCTCGTTCCCTCGCCTGCTCAGCATGGTTGGGTTGAACTTGAAGAACGGACGAATGAAATGCCACCGTGGGCTTCCAGCATAAGCAAAGGTCTGGAATCAGAAAGAAAATGAACTTGAAATCTACCCTGGCCTCAGTTTCCCTCAGATTTTGGTGAGGGCCAAAGGATTGCAGATGGTTCTCTCCATGCACTGAGGAGCCGGGGGCCCCGAGGGCCAACGAATTAGCTGAGAGTCTTAGAACTGGCATTGACTGTCTACTCTGGGCGCCCGAGAGGGAGCATTCTCTCTGGAGCTGCTGCTGCACCGCGAGCCACCCACTGTGCTGGGCAGATTCACAACAGGAAATTCGCTGGGCGTCTCCTCCCCGCCAGGTGACTGTGCTGAGAGATTCTGCCCTCAGGAGGGAGAAGCTGTGAATTCGCTTCTTTTGGTAGATGAGGAAACTGAGGCACAACGAGGCTAATGAGGAAGAGTCTGCAGTCACAAAGCTGGGAAGCGATGTGGTGAAGATGTGAACGGAGCGGGGAAGAGTCCGGCTTCCATGTTTCTGTCCTGCATGACGCCAGCTCTTGTGACCTGTGTGTATTTAATGCAAGTAAAACACCAGCCTGCGCTGGCGGGTGTAGCTCAGTGGATCGAGCACGGGCTGTGAACCAAAGGGTCACGGGTTCGATTCCCAGTCAGGGCACATGCCTGGGTTGTGGGCCAGTTCCCCGGGGGGGAGGGTGCGTGAGAGGCAACCACACATTGATATTTCTCTCCCTCTCTTTCTCCTTCCCTTCCCCTCTCTCTAAATATAAATAAATAAAATCTTACACACACACACACACACACACACACACACCGGCCCTTCTGATAGGGTTTCTGTTGTGCATACAGTAGGTGCTCCATACATACTGGTTGTATTGAATTAAACAGCAGCCTTATTGCACAGCTCCTGGGTGAAGCCATTATCTTTAGTCGGGAAGCCTGATGAGGGTCTGGGCCCCCTGGGTTCATTCGATCCTTTATTCTTCAACAGGTACTGATCCGTGGCTAGCTACTTCCTGCTGGACCTCGAGCAAGACATAGTGGGGTGGAGAGGTTAGTAGGATGTGGGACATATCCCGCTAGAATGTGGATTCACGGGGGAAAGACGGGCTGAGCAGAGAACAAGGGCACCTGCCCTGGTCTGGGGCAAGGTCACTGCTGAGGAAGCGGCCGCGCCGGGCTGGGCACACCCAGTGCCCTCCTCTGCACGGCCGCAGGCTGAGCGCCAGGATTCCCCGGGGCCGCTGGTCCCCCGCTGCCCAGGCCTCTGGGCTGCACTGCCCTGTCTGACAGTGTGGAGCTCCCCACGGGCCCAGAGCAAGGCAGGCGCCCTTGTGTGCTGATGGTTAGGTGCCTGTGGGTCAAGAGCGAGCGCAGCACAGAAGCTGGCCTGCCTGGTGTTCAAATCCCACCTCTGCCACTTTCTAAACCAATAACCCTGGGCAAGGCACATTCCTGACCCACAGTTTCTCCACGTGTAAAAAGGGGCTAATAATATCACCGAACTCACAACTATGGGTTGTGAGTAGTAATTTAGGTGAAGCAGGAGACTAGTGCCCGGAACCGTGAACGATTAGGGCTGTGATGTGATTATAATCATTATCGCCATGGTGCTGTCTGAAGACACTGCAGCTGTGTGAAAGCAGCAGAGGGTGTCACCTCTCGATGGGAAGGACAAAGGGTCGTGCACACACATAGGGATTCGTGGAAGACACAGAGCGGGGTCTGGAGGCTTGCACCGGGGGCCGGCGCAGTCCCTGGCTGGCTGAGCTTGCGGGAATTCCAGGCCCCGGGGAGCCCCAGGTTGCCCAGCTCCCGCTGTGGACAGAGGGCTTGGAGGACATGTCCAGCAACCAGGGAAGGCCTCCTGGTGTTTGAAATGAGCTGGGAAGACGGGACTGGAAGTGGCCTGGCGAGGGAGAGCGTTGTGGGGGAAGTTTGGTTCCTCTGGGGACAGAAGGCAGCCACCGTGGCTGGGCCCGGTAAGGGGAAGGGAGGAGGGAGAGCCTGCTGCCTACCCACAGGTCAGTCGTGGTTAGAGGGATGGCCACACTGAGGCCCTAGGCTGGGAGCGGCCCTGCCCCAGATCACTGCGGAAGGCAGGGGCAGCAGCAACACCCACCCTGCCACGCTCCACCTCTGTTCTCTGTCTCCTTCCCACGTGTAGTTACAGGTAAAGGCACAGTGGGCGGCAGCTACTGGCGAGGCCACATGGTAAGCATATGGTCTGATATTTTTCTCTGCCTCTCGTCTTTCCTGCGGCTGTCACGGAGCACAGCCTGTTCCCGGGGTTTCTGAGCTAGGTGTCTGGTTGTGGGCTCGCTCTGCTGCCTGTGTCGGTGTGCCGCGCTGGCGGCCTCGAAGCGGCCATGCAGTGATGGGCACAGATGTCGAGGAGGGGGAAGCTGCTAGGGCAATACCAGCCCGAGGATGGGGGGAGGATGCTGCATCTCAGGGTCATTCACTCATTCCGCCACTCATTCATTGAACTGACCTTTCCCGGGTGCCACCCCAGGTGACCCCAGGCAGTGGTGACGGGAAGCGCTCTGAGCTGGGTCTCAAGGACATGGGGACAACTCAGCAGCTGCTTTCTGCCATCCAGGGGCCCATGACATTACTGAGGGCAGATATAATGCCAGGTAAGGAGGTGGCTGGTTACAAGATAAAGACACCATGATCAACAGCTGGTTAGAAAGTAGGAAAATAGTGACAATCGCCACCATCTGTCTAGGTGCTAGATCAAGAAACCTGCAAAACCCTGAGGTAATGCAAGGCTTGAGGAAATGCAGACATTCATTCACCTTGTCCTTAAACTAAAAAACTCAGGGTAAGCATGTCAGTTCCTCTCCAATTTAAACACATTTCATGCAACACCAGAAGAAATTCTGATGGGATTTGGGGGTGGGGGGGAAGCAGGGAGAGAAGATATAACACAATCATTCTGTAATTTACCTGAAAAAATTTGCAAGAAAGGGGGTTGGCCAGACATTTTTTATAGAGCATAATGTCAGGAGCTTCTGTTGCCAGGCATTAACATATATCCCAAAACTATAATCGTCACACGATGTGACATCGCCCTGGGAAGACACGGGTAGGTGCTGAAGCAGAATAGGTGTGGATGTAGATCGCATAAGCATAAGAGTTTATTTCCTGATAACGATGCACCTCAAGTGAGAGGCGAGGCAGAGGTTTCCGACTGAGGCTGCAGCCTCTGACTTCACCTGGCATGCGCAGAGATGGGGCCCCTCTTCTTCCCCCAAAATGTTCCATGCGGGACTTTGCCTGCCAGCGATGGATTAAAAAGTAATTGACACGAGTCTAGCCCCCGGCCGTGTCCTCAGATTGTTCCTATCCACTGTCTTGTCCGGTCTTCAAGGAGGGAACCAAGGTCAACGTTTTAAAAAATGTTCACTCCCTCTTCACGAGAAAGTCATTCAAACCGATCATATTAGGGGAAAAAAGAGAGAAAGTGACCCCTACCCCCAGGAGCCCACTACACACATCTATTTACTCTTTCCGAACCCGGGCTCATCATGTATACGCAGCTTTGTAAGCTGCTGAGTTCACTTCGTATCGCACTGTGAGAGTCTCAACGTCCTTTGGAAACACAGCGTCTGTGGCTGTGTGCCATTCCTTAGAAGCAGCTGCCATGATTTACTTAGGCATTTCCTCAAAGTTGATTATTTTCCAGACAGCTATTATGTTTTTATAAATCACCTGCTGGCTTTTAAAACTCCCCTTTCTATTATTTTCTTGAGCTAGACTCCTACCAGTGTGGTTACCAAGTCAAGGCGGAGAATTTGCCAATTGCTGTCCGGAAATCAGGAAACCGAGCTAGCCAGCATTGCCTTCCCTACCTCGGCCAGCATGAACATTAATTTTAGGTTTTTTTTTTTTAAACTGCCAATGTGCTAGGTTCATTGATGACAGGTACCAGTGCTAAACATTATGTATTACCACCCTCACACCCCCTGTGTGGGGACACCCCTTTTATACACGAAAAAAGGGGCTCAGAGAGGACTCTCCCAACGGGCCAGGGTCGCCTAAGGCAGAAGGCGGTGGAGCCCCGATTCAAGCCCAGGCTTCAACACTAGCACCCAGATGCGAGCTTGGACCTGGGCGGAAGCCTGGGCGATTTTGACTCGGCTCTCCTTTCCCTGCTCACTGCCTGTCTTGGTTCTCACCCGAATGAGTTTTATAATTGGGGAGTAGGTGATGCTGTGGCACCCTGCCCTAGCGCTACCTGCCCTTCACAGATAAAGCCCAACTCCTCAGGCCAACCTTCAAAGCCACCATTATCCAGGTTGCCCTTTCACCCAAAGGTGTGACCTTCCCCTGACCCTGGATTTTCCGGCGCTCGGGCCACACTGAGCCATTTTCGCGCCTCTAAATCCAGGCGGAGTTAGGCACCTGTGCTGCCTCCGCCCCTAACGTCCCCCAAACCCCGCGGGGTTGCAGCAGAGCGGGTCCTGATCCTTAGGGCAGCACCTGTCACATGACTGCAGATGGCTCGACGCGGGAATCTCCGCCGTTTGAATGCGCCGGGTCGGCCTCGGGTCTGCGCGTCCCTAGCGCCACCGTGCGCCCCGCCCGCACACAGCGGGCGCTTATTGTAAAGGGAGAGAATTGCCCAGAGATGTTCCCAGTTACAGACGTCTCTGGGCAACAGCAAAGGGAACAGGGATTGCTATTCGGTGACCACGGACTGTTTGGTTCAGTGACTCCGTGTAGGGTCGGAGGAGAGGGGCTTCGGGATACAGGATAGAGTCATAATTAAACGGAATTTCCAAGCAGGACCGGTTCAGAGTCCGGATGAATATCGTTTTTTATCATTAAACTCAGGCCTCTTCACCCGCTGCTGAGTCCAGTCAGCAACAAAACACTTTGAAGTAGACCTCCCCACTTTTTTCTGGGGCACATTCTTTTGCCAGGTTGTGCGGGTCGCGGGTCTCGGTTCCCGAGTGTCCAGCGGTCGACTGACTGCACGCCCCCTCCCACCTCAGCCCCACGCGGGCCCTCCGTATCGCGGGACAGTGGTGGCCGCGGGGAGGTCGGTTGGGGACGGTCCTCCTCGAAGTCTCCCGTGATGTCCTTCCGAGACGGCAGATCCTTCCCGGTGACAGACGGATCTTGAGCTCAGAGCCGCCCCTTCCTGATGCAGAGGACCGGGGTCGGAGGGTCTGCTCTGCCAAGGGCACCCTCGCAGCCCGGAGTCGCGCCCGCAGGCGCCGCGGCGCCAGGTGAGCGGGCGCCGCCCCCGCAGCGTGACGTGTACGCGGTGATGGATCTCGCCGCGTGGTCTGCAGCACCGGAACCTCCCGTCCTCCAGAGGGCGCTGGCCAGCCCGGCCTGCAGACCGACCTACTGAGCAGACAGGCCCAGGTGAAGCCTCAGGAGCCCGGGATCCCCGGATCCCCGGATCCCGGAGTCCCGGAGCGCGGAGCCGGAGCAGCCCGGCTCGCGCGCGGCCTGCTCGGCCCCTGGGGGTGACGCAACGGTGGAAGGTGTGCGGGGAGGAGGCTGTGCAGTTCCCGCGGCCGAAGCCGCGCTGAGAGGCGAGGTGCGCGGGCCGAGGACGCCTGGGGGGACGGAAGGCTTAGGGGACGCTAGAACGGAGGCTGAGGGCTTCGCGGGCAGTGGGGTTGCTGGAGGTGATGTGCAACACGGCTGTATCTGCCCAGGAAGGGTTGGCTGAATGGCCGGGTGGGGTGGGGTGGGGTGGGGTGGGGGGCGGGGCCGAGCGGGGAGCCTACCTTCTACTGTGTTCATAGGCGAGAGGGGAAGGCTGACGACTGGGGTGGGGGTGCTGCTGTTCTTGACACCAAATAAGCACAGGGGAGAGGGTGGGGGTATCAAAGGGGGCTGCGAGTGGGGAGGGCTGGAATGCGTGAGTGGTCGCGCAGAGAAAGGCTGCAGGGGGAAGTGGATTGGGGTCGAATTCTTTTGGTAGGGTGGAGCCCAGAGAGTTGGAGAGGCGGAGGGCGGGGTTGGTTGGGCCTTAGAAGGCGGGACGGTCGGCGGGATTTGGGGAAATTGGCGGAGGGTGCTTGATCCCTCTTGCTGCTGTCAGACTTGGGGGCGTAATGATGGGCTGGGGAGGAAATGTGGCATGCTCTGGGTAGGATGGGGGGCGGAAAGCTCAGCTAGCAGTATTTGAGGCCCGAGGGTTGGGGTGGGAAACCCACCACGGGACCATGGGAGGCGAGTGGCTGGTCGCGTGGTGGGGAGCCCAGCCTCACTCCCCTTCCTTCCCAGCCACCATGTTCAACCAGCTCCAGCAGCAGCAGCTCCAACAGCACTTGCAACAGCAGCAGCAGCTGCTGCAGCTCCAGCAGCTGCTCCAGCAGTCCCCGCCGCAGGCCTCGCTGCCCGTGGCCATCAGCAGGTGAGTCCCCCGCGGCCCTTCATGGGCGGGGTTGGCCGGATCCAGCCCTGCCACTCAGGTCCATGCCTTGGAGACCCCCCCTTCCCAGCCCTTACTCCCAGGGGCACGCCTCAAGGGGGGCAGAGAATGGAAGTGAGGGGTCTCAAGAAAGAGGGTGGGTCTGACTCTCCCAGTAACCCTCTGACAACCGCTCTCAACACACAGGGGGCTCCCCCAGCAGCAGCCACAGCAGCAGCTTCTGAATCTCCAGGGCGCCGCCAACTCGGCCTCCCTCCTCAATGGCTGTGTGCTTCAGAGGGCTTTGCTTCTGCAGCAGCTGCAAGGTATGGCCACAGGCCCTTCTCATTCCGTCTTCGAGGCAGCTTCCCAGCAGCCCCGGCACATGGGATCTCAGCAGAGCCACAGAGTAACCCTGAGAGGGAGCCACTGTCAGCGTCCTAGTTTACCGAGGAGGACACCGAGGCCCCAGGAGGTGCAAGTCCCTAAGTTGCTCAGCGGCCTGCAGGTCTGTCTGATCCCAGACATGTGCCCTTGGCCACGGTGCTGGCTCAGTGCACAGCACTGAATGAGTGACGTTCAGATTCAATGAGGCACTGGATGGAGAGATCTGTTTTAACCATTCTCCTCCCCATCCCATTAGGCAGACGAGGAAGCTGAGGTCCAGAGAAGGAAAGTCGTTCGCCCTGGGTCACACAGCACCAGCAGTGTCTGAGCTAGACCGAAGCCTGGGCCTCCTGGCCCCCTGGATCTCTGAGGGGATGTCTCTTGCCCTGTGCTTTAGGCCTGTGCCCTTGCCTCAGTTTCCCCACGTGGAGAGCAGTCTCTCAGCTCTTCCTTCCAAGATGCTGCTCCTGATACTTTCCAAGATCCCCTAGCCCCTGTGGGAGTAATCCAGGGCCCAGGGCCAGCTCCTGCTCAGACCCAGCCCCTCCCACAGGGTAGGGGGACTTGCTGGGGCTGGGCACCGGGCTGAGGCCTTCCCAAACCCAAGTCCTTGACTCTGCTGACAACCCTAAAGGAAGGCACACTCACGATCCCATTTCACAGATGAAGAAACTGAGGCCCAGAGAGGGGTCCCGTGCCCAAGGTCGCACAGCAAGTAGGCGTTGGTTAGAGGGAGAGTCAGAGCCCAGATCTTACCACGGATGGGACAGTTGGCGGCCTTCCGCCCTGCCAGGGCCGCGTGGCCGGGAATGGCCCTGGGAGCTGACTTAGAGATGACAGATAACATTGTGCACCTGAAAGCTATGTGATTTCATTAACCAATGTCACCCCAGTAAATTCCATGAAAAATCAACAACAACAAAATAAATGGCAGATAGATGGACAGAGAGATCAAATCACACACAGGGATCCCCCCAATCTATACATATGTATTCCCGCCCCCTTTTTTTCCCGTTTTAAAAGTTACACTCTTCAAAGACAGGTGAGCAGAATATTTTAGAAAGAGGATAAAAACCCCGACATAATCCCATATAGATTCGCTTACCTCCTGAAGAAAAGACACACCCGCAGAGGCTCCAGGGTATCACCTCCCGTTTTTTTCTGGCCACCAGCTCGGGGGTTTGTATTTGACTGTGGTTCTTGGTGTCAGTGAAAGGCTGCATCTTATTCCTTTTTCAGTGAATAGAAAGGCATGATCATTTATCGCATAATGTGACAGTCTCTGTAAGGATTCTTCTTTTTTTTTTTTAAACAGAGGTTGCACTTTTTTTTTTAAAGATTTTATTTATTTTATTTTTAGAGAGGGAAGGGAGGGAGAAAGAGAGAGAGAGAAACATCAATGTGTGGTTGCTGGGGGCCATGGCCTGCAACTCAGGAATGTGCCCTGACTGGGAATCGAACCTGCATGCCTGGTTTGCAGCCCGCACTCAATCCACTGAGCTACGCCAGCCAGGTGTAAGGATTATTCTTTAGCAGCTGTTTAATGTGCCACTGAACAGAATGGGCCTTTGTTTACCTAAACCTTCTCAGTTTTTGTGTTGTTTTTCTGTTTTAAATAACACCGGGGTGACTAGCGTGTTTGAGACTGTTTTCTTAGAAGGAATTCCAAGAGTAGGATGGCTGGGTGGGGGAGGGGGGGGTGGCTGTCTCGCGGCCCTTGGTAAGTGATGCCGAATTGCTTTCCCAAAGGACTGGACCAGTTTGCAATGTCACCAGCTACGTATGACAGTACCGGTCTCACCATGCCCACAGCAACATTGGGTATTATGTGCTTTTTTATATATATATGTGTATATATGCATACAACTTACTAATTCGGTTGGCCAGAAAAAGCTGTGTCCTCCATGTTTCAGTTCGCTTTCTCCGAGTGCTCGTGCAGTTTAACATTTTGTAATCGTCTGTGAAGCATTTGTATTTCCTTTTGTGACTTGTCCATGTCCTTTGTCATTTTTCTTTTGGAGTGCGCCATCTTCTGTCTCATTGGGAGTGCTGGTTGGCGTTCTCTCTGCGCGTAGTTGTCATAAATTCGTGTTGCTAGAACACTCACTATGTACAAGGCGCGCTTCTGTGTCTCACTGAGTCCTGGTGAAGCCCTGTGAGGGAAACACTGCGTCACCCCGTGTTACAGCTGAGGGAACTGACCCGCTTGGGTCCAGAGCTAGTCCCGTTGCGTCTGGGTTTGAGCCAGCTCTCACAGCGCAGCTGACCCCTACCCTGAACCCTTGTGCTTCTTGGCCCAGCCCTGGCGCAAGAATTTGAACTGGCTTGTGTGGTTCAAACGCTTTGTAAGCACTGGGTTCCCGAGTCTGATGAGGCGCCCGGCCCTAAGGAGTCTCCCCCGGGTGCTGGGCAGTGGGAAGTAGGGAAGGCAATTGGGCAGCGGGTCAGCCACACCTGGTTCCCAGGGTAGCTGGAGGGGGACCAGTCATCTTGCTGGTTCCCCCCGTGGGCCCTGTGCTGGGTGTTCTCACATGCTGGAAGGCGCACCCCAGAGCATGCCTGCAGGTGAGCAGCGTCCCCGGGGCACCGACCAGGGAAACATCTGGAGACAAAAGGCAGTGTCCTGTGCCTCACCCCGTAGAGCAGAAAACCAGCCCCAAAGCCACTCCCCACCGAGGCCCAAAGTGGGACTAGGCTCCCAGCTGCCATCTCTCCCCATTGGCGGGCCTGGGGTGGGAACAGTCCCTTTTGAAATTATCCGTGATGTTCCCATGGTGCTTTGGGGGCCTGACCCCTGACGCTAGCTTCTATCACCCAACCCTAGTTATAACCCCTCTTCTCCCATCTTCTTGCCCGCAGGTAACCTACGCAGCTACAACCTGGCAACCCCGAACCTGACGGCCCCCAGCCTCACACCCCCACAGCTGGGCACCCCAAATCTACAGCAGTTCTTTCCTCAGGCCACTCAGCAGTCCCTGCTGGGCCCCCCTCCAGTCAGGGTCCCCCCCATACACCCCTCCAAGATCATGCTTTCAGGGCGGACCCCCCCGAAACAGGCCCGGACACCCCCCTCCACCACCCCCGATCACAAGGTGAGTGGTGGCCGGGGTGGAGCAGGCGGGGCTGGGAGAGGGCTGGCCTGGGTATCGACCCAGCTCCGGGCTCTGGCTCGCACAAGGCCTCTGGGCAGGTCACGCCCCTCTTTGTGCCTCAGTTTCTTCGCCTGTGAAAAGGGCAGGAGGCAGATTGGACCTGTGTAGTGTTTCCCAAACTTCGAATATTCCCGAACCCCTGATGTGATTTTTGCCGTGTCCAGACACTACCAGTGTTATTATTTACCTAAGATTTCTGGTTTTTTTGAAAAATTTGAGATGTAATTGACAGATAACACTATATGAGTTTTAGGTGTACTCTGGCAGTTCTTAAAATCAGTGCTGCCCAGCCCTGGCTGGTGTGGCTCATTTGGTTGCAATGTCATCCCATAAACCAAGAGGTTGTGGTTCAATTCCCAGTCAGGACATATGCCTGGGTTGTGTGTTCGATCCCTGGTTGGGGCCTGTACAAGGGGCAGCCCGTCGATGTTTCGATGTTTCTCTCCCTCTCTCTCCCTCCCTTGTCCTCTCTCTCTTTTTTGTTATTTATTTTTAGAGAGGGGAAGGGAGGGAGGGAGAGAGAAATATCAATGTGTGATTGCCTCTCACACGCCACCATCTGGGGACTTGGCCCACAACCCAGGCATATGCCCTGATGGGGAATTGAACCAGCAACCCTTTGGTTTGCAGGCCAGTGCTCAATCCACTGAGCCACACCAGCCAGGGCCCTTGCCCTCTCTCTGAGATCCATAAACATGTCCTCGGGTAACAATTAGAAACAACAACAACAACACAGACTGCCCAGTGGGAGAAAAATGCAGCTGTATGTGCAATTTAATTTTTCTAGTAATCACATTCACCAAGTGAAATGAAACAGGTGGAATTGTGTTCATATATTTTATTTAGCCTAATATATTAAAAATTGCCACTCTCATATTTAATCAATATAAAAAATGAAGGGGACATTTTACATTCCTTTTTCTGTGCATGTATTAAGCCTTTAAAATCTGATGTGTATTTTATATTGAAATCTCGGCTCGCCACAGTTCAAGTGCTCAAAAGCCACCCACACGTGGCTGATGGCTCCCGTCGGGGCTGGCTTTCAGCGCATCCGCCTCTTCTCAGGTATATAAAAAGGAAACACATCACCAGCTAAAACTTTGAAACCAGCGTAAAAGGAAGGTCCCTGGGGTGAAACAGCGACAAGTCCTGAACTTGGCAGTGTGGCCGTCTGCCGTTCTGAGCGCCCTCACCCCTCGGCCCCTCGGGGTCCGGCAGCTGGTGAAAGCACCAGGGGGAAGGGCCCCCTCCCCCACCACACACAAGCACAGAGACTAAAGAGACCTCAAAGCGAACAGCACCCTCCCCGAGATCATCCTGTCCCTGGACATCCGGCAGTTCCCCGCACACACCACGCTCCTCGGAGCATCCTGGCGCAGGGGCAGTGCCCCGCTTCCTGCCTGCTCTGGGGCAGCCCCCACCGGGGGGTGAGGCACCTCCCCCCAGACAGGGGTTGTGGTCTCTGACCTTCCAGTGGGCCTCTCCTCGCATGGTCTTGTCTAGGACTAACCACCCCCCATTTCATATAAAGAGTTTATTTTCAGAGAGAGGGGAAGGGAGGGAGAAAGAGGGAGAGAAGCATCGATGTTTGAGAGATACAGCGATTGGTTGCTTCTTGCACGCCCCCAACTGGGGAGCTGGCCCCCAGCCTTGGCACGTGCCCTGACTGGGAATCGAACCAGTGACCTTTTGCTTTGCAGGCTGGCGCTCAATCCACTGAGCCACACCAGCCAGCCACCCGCCTCATTTTACACATGGGGAAACTGAGGCGCAGAGCGGGTGGAGGTTGCTCGGGGCTGCACAGCTGTCTGGACGGACACAGAGCTGAGCCTCCTGACTGGAAGGCCAGTGCCCGCGCCGTGCGGGGTGAGAGATGGGTGGTTCCCGGAGTCCTCGTGCGGTGCACGGTCCAGCTCCTTACTGGTTCCTTGGGCTTACTAGCAGCGGGGAGGGGGCTACTCCTGGGCTTCCGGGGGGGTGGGGCTGCAAACAGCTGGAGCCGCGCATTTATTTAGCAGGCATCTGTAAGTCCCTGCAGGGCACTCCGTGGCCCGGCCCTCCTGGAGATCTTGGTCTGGGGAGGAGGGTAAGACGTTAATGCAAATAATGTTCCCACCAATTCACTAAGCACCCCCGTGGGGAAGCCCACGGCCCTCTGGGGGCCTGTGCTAGGGGTCTGGACCCACGGTGGCATCGGGAGGACTTCCTGCAAGAAGCACCTTTGGGGCTGTGGGTGTGGGCCTGGCTGGGGCTTTGGGGAGCCAGAGAGAAGACCAGCGTGGATGCAGAGGGGAGAGGGGGACGGGGGAGAGCCGAGGCCGGAGGGCGGGTGTGGGGCAGAGGTCATTTGGTGTAGGAGGGAGGGTAGGTGGTGTCAGGCTCCGGGTGAAAGGGGCCCTCCGAGCCCAGGAGCAGTCACAGGAGGGTTTCTGCCTGGTCCAGACAAGAGATGTGACCGGGTTTGCGTTTGAGACGGGTCCCTCTGGCTGCTTCGTGGAGAAGAGGTGTCAGGAGACAGCTCGGTGGCCAGGAGGGGGCTTGTGTCCCCCAAAGCTGGGTTTACTTAACTGTCAGGCAACCGGATGGAGCTCCTGGACACGACGTCCGGGGCGTTTAAGGGCAGCTCTGGGCAGCTCTGGGCCCGGGCCCAGCTGAGGTTCCCGGGCCCCTCTGTGTCCGTGTCCCCGGGGGGCTGTGGCAGCCGCTCTCGGGCAGGAGCATACTCACAAGGGGGCGTGGTGGAGGGCGGGGATGGTTTCTGAAAGGCAGCAGGATTCTTCTTCTCAGACAACCCCCATGGACGACAAGGCAGACCCCGCGGAGGGGTCTGAGGAGGCCACGGAGCCCCACGCGGACACACCAGGTGAGGGAGGCTGCCGGCCCTTCGGAGGGGACATGGGGTGGGCAGGTGGGTGGGGGGTGGTGATGGAGGCGGGTCTGGCAGGTGGGGGTCCTGGTGCGGGGTGAGCCCAGGCCCCATCTCCCCGAAACTGTTGGTGCCTAACCTGCCCCTGGCAGTCCCTCGTCTGCCCCTCGTCCTGGACCGAGCCTCTCCTCCCTGCCCAGATGACTGTGCCGAGGAGAGACGCACTTCAGCACCCGAGCCGGAGTCCTGTGAGGCGGCTGAGCCTCCAGCTAAAAGGTCAAAGAGGTAATGACCCTGGACCCCTGCTCTATTCTCATTTCTGGGAAGGCGGGGGGTGGGTGTAGGTGGGGCTGGGACCACTGAGGGGAGCTGGAGCCGGGGGAGGGCCTTGGCCTCTGGCTTGGAGGAAGGTCAAACCTACTTCTGCACCTCACCGGGGGGGCCCCAGGCCAGGCAGACTCGGGTGTCTTCACTTCTGCACCTCACCTGGGGGCAGACGAGGTGGCCAGGTTGGAGGGGTGACGGTGTGCAGATGTGCACTTGGGCCCTCAGGGTGGGCAGGGAGTGGGCACCCTTGGATTTATAGTAGCAAGTTGAGGGGGGGGAGCAAGGGATCCTGCCAATTTATTTAAGGGAAACTGGGGCCCTGAGAGCCAAGGGGGCCTCGCCCAGACGCCCAGCTGGAGCTCGGTAGAGTGAGGATCGGAATCTGGGTCTCGGCCCTTCTCGGGATCCCCTTAGGGCCATCCGGAAGACATGAGTTTGATCTCCTTTTGGTCCTTCCTAGCTCAGAGGAGCCCACAGAGAAGGGACCCTCGGGGCAGCTGCAGGCGAAGGTCCAGCCACAGGCCCGGATGACCGCACCAAAGCAGACGCAGACCCCAGAGCTGCTGCCTGAGCCCCTGGAGGCCCGAGTGCTGCCGCGGTTCCAGCCACGGGTTCTGCAGATGCAGCCACAGACTCAGCCACAGGTGCCGCCCGCGGACGCCCAGGTGCAGCCAAAGCTGCAGAAGCAGGCGCAGACACAGACCTCTCCAGAGCACCTAGTGCCGCAGCGGGTGCCGCCCCAGCTGCAGGAGGCGGCTGAGCCACGGAAGCAGGCGCAGGCGCAGCCGCAGCTGCAGAAGCAGGCACAGACACAGACGTATCCCCAGGCCCAGGCAGGAACACAGGCACAGGCCCAGACCCCGGAGGAGCCGCCGGAGCAACCTCCGGTGCAGTTGCCAGTGCCGCCCTCGGACCAGGCCCAGGGGCAGGCCCAGACTCAGCCACAGGGGCCGGCATCAGAGCGAGCACCCGTTCTGGTTCATTCTCCCGTGCTGGAGACACCGCCCAGTGCAGTAGAAGCTGGAGCAGGTGAGTGAGCGCCGGTTGCCAGCTGGCCCGGTGGTGGGACAGCTCTGCCCAACCCCCTCTTGCCTCCCCGGCACTGTCCAGCCCGACTGAGCGCTGCCTGGGACCCAGCGGTGGGCCTAGAACCGGGGTTGGGAACGTCACACCAGCGGCCTCAAGGCCTTGGCTGGGAGCACAGTGGGTGGCCCTTGGGCCCAGGTCCCTCTGGGTCAGGCGGGAGGCGGGCCCTGGGAAACAGCGTCTCTGTGATTCCAGGCCTGGAGGGGGCCTCCCGGGAGCCAGCGGGCACCCAGGTCAGCACGGAGGAGAGCCAGGAGGAGCTGACCGGCGGCCTGGATGTGGGCGAGTGTGAAAAAAGGGCGAGAGAGATGCTCAGGGTGGGTAGAGACGTTCACGTGGCAGCGTGAGGACCTCGGCGCCCAGTGGTCGGAGGGCCCCTTTCTGTCCCAGCCCCTCAGAGGGCCCCCTCATGTTTCCTCCCCCCCCGGGCTGTGGGCAGCACAGAGTGGGGTTGACGGTGGCCCGCCAGACTCTCATGCTGCCGTGTTGCCTCACGTGCCTTTGCTCTGAAGGTCTGGAGGTGCTTAGGTGACGAGAGTCCCTTCCAGCCTGCTCCTCCCAAATAGAGCCCCCAGTGCCCTCCCGTGGGCGACGTTGCTCTTTGGGGAGAAGAATGGCAGCCCGTGCCAGGGAGTTGGGTCCCAGCTCTGCTCCACAGTGGATTGTGGCCACGCCCACTCCCTTCTTTGTGTCTCAGTTTCTCCATCTGTCGTGGGTGGGTGGGTGGGCTTTAGATTTAGGTGGGCCTGGGTTTGAATCCTGACTGTGGTGCCTTCTACCTGTGTGAGCTTGGGCAATCATCTAAGAGCTTGGAGCCTCGGTTTCCCCATCAGTAAAGTGGGCTGTCAAGCCCGAGGAGATGATGCTCTTACATATCTTGTACTGGGACTGGCTCACCACAAGCACCCAGCTGGTGGTAGCTCAGCCTCTGCCCCTGGTGCAGGTGTGGGGGGCCGGGGGCTCCCTGAAGGTCACCATCCTGCAGAGCAGTGACAGCCGGGCCTTTAGCACTGTGTCCGTCACACCCGGGCCACGTTCCAGCGACTCGACCTCTGCCACCCCCGCCGCCGCCGCCAGCACGCCCTCCGAGCAGGCTCCCCAGTTCTTCTGCTACATCTGCAGGGCCAGCTGCTGCGGCCAGCAGGTGCTGCCCCCGGGCCCTGGGCGGTGGGCAGGCTGCGTGGGGCGGGTGTGGGGGACGCCCAGGTCCAGGGTGGCCTGCGTGGCCCCATGGGGCCCCGTGAGCCCCGCCCCTGCTGGCGGCTGTGCATCTGCTCGGGACATGTTCTCTGACCCGCCCCGAGGGCAGAGTTTCCCAGTCAGGCAGAGCCGCTTTGAGTCGGCCCTGACCAGCCGTGTAGACCTCAGAAGGCGCATTCACCCTCTGTGCCTCGGTTTCCCCGTGGGTCACATGGAGAAACCTTTAGAACCCAGCACATCAGGTGGTTTTGAGGATTCAGCAACCTGACACTGAGGTCACGAGCCGCAGGCCCAACCTCGAGTGAGCGTGGCGTCAGTAACAGTGTTATGCCCGTGTTATGATTCCTGGTGCTGTTGGTACGAGGCGGGAGGCCCCCAGCGCGGCCCGCGTGCCGGGGCCGAGTCCTGACGCCCACCCCTGACCCCCTCCCGTCTCAGGAGTTCCAGGACCACATGGCGGGGGCCCAGCACCAGCAGCGGCTCTCGGAGATGCAGCACACGAGCCAGGCCTGCCTCCTGTCCCTGCTGCCCGTGCCCCGAGATGTCCTGGACAGAGAGGACGAGTGAGTGCGGGCTCTCGGAGGCCCGGTGCAGGTGTGGGGGTGGGGGTGGGGGCGGCGGGGGCAGTCTTGCCGGCTGGGCGAGGCTGGGAGGGGCCTGCACACCCATCTGCAAAGTCTGCCTTCGTGTCAGGCATCGCCCTCCCCAGAGGCCTCTGGGCACCCATAGCTGTGTGACCTCGGGCCTCAGTTTTCCTCATCTGTAAAACGGCCTGCCACGGGGTGTGATGCAGGAATCCGTGAACCAGGCAGCTTCGTAAGGCTCCATCCAGGCAGGAGCAGTGCGCCCACCCTCTCAGGAAAGCAGTGGGTGGTGGCACGGGGGCTGCTCCCCTGGCATTTGTGCAGACCTTCCTACGGGCATGATTTGGAGAGCCAGGTCATCCTGGGACTTGAGGTTAGGTTACCCCTTTGTGCTCATGGGCACTTGGTCGGGCAGAAATGTCCGCCCTCCTGGAGCTGGAGGCCAGCTCTTGGGGCAGGAAGGTAGAAGCTGGGGGGACCTTCTGTGACCCTGTGGGCAGCCACAAAGGCCTGCAGGGACCAGGAGGCGTCATCCCTGAGGGAAGCAGGTCGGCGTTGGCTTAGGCCACCCCGGGGGACCTGGGCTCTGCCTCACGGGACAGCTGCCCCTCAGCTTCAGGTGTGGTTTTTCAGGAGAATCCAGAAACCCAGATTTGTATGCGAAACCTCCCAATTTCGAAATAGCTGGTTCAGAATGGAAACAAAACAAACCCAGTGGAGGGCAAAGGACACCCTTTCATGGGCTGGGTGGGCCCCGAGGCAGGGGTCAGGGACTCGGCCCTGAGCCACCACAGAGGGTCGCAGCTTGAAGTCCCCTCTGCAGGGGAGGGCACGGGAGCCCTGAGCAACAGGGAGCCCCCTTTCCGAGGGCAGCTGTGACTCCGTTCTCGGGTCTCACTTTGAGAAGCGCTTCCCCACGTGGCTTTGCAGTACGTTCTGGAGCTTGAAACCTCCCCGTCCCCGGCCTGCCAGTCCCACTCGGGTGAATTAATCATCAGCACAGGCGAAAGGTGACTCACACAGATGTTTCTCGAAAAGTTAATGTAATGCCGAAACAGTTTAATTGGAAATGATCTAAAACATCCAAAACGAGTGGGTTAGTTAGATCGGCTAAGGCTCTCGTCCACGTGGCGGAACAACCGATGCGTGGCACAGCAGTGGGCATGCGTGATAAGCAGAACACGCACACGACGCAGCGCCCTGTTGGAATGGGGTTCCGGGCTGCATTTGCAGAGTGAACCTGATGCTGTCAAAACTGACCTCATGACCCAAGGACACTGGTCGGATGTAGCCCAGGCTCGTAACCAGCTTCAGGGGGACGGGATTCCTGGCGTTGTCTCCTGTCAGCCCCCCCCAGTTCCGACCTGGCCCCCCGAGGCCAGGCAGACCTGGCGGCGCTTCAGATCAGCTGCCTGCCCCCCCTTCCCTCATCCGACGCTCAGGATGGGGCCAGGCCCCGGGGATTCTGGGGTGGAGCCCTGGCCCCCCCAGAGCTCCGCACAGCCCAGGGCAGGTGGAGCAGGGGTTTGGTCCCGATAAGTCGCTGTGAACAGTGCCGTGGCCGTGGCACTTTGGAGCCACAGACGGGGCCTGGCCTCCTTGGATGGGGACGGGGACGGGTCCGGGAATGGGGCAAGGGGCCAGACTGCTCTGGGAAGCACGGGGCATTTAAACTGGAGGGTAAAGAGTAGGAGTTTGAGTTTTCAAGGCCAGATGGTCTCGGTCGTGTCACTGCCCTGGTGACCCTCTGGCATCCTAAATGCTTCTAGCTTTCATTTCTCCCCCAAGTCTCCTCAGTTATTTTTTTTAATTTTGCTTTAAAGATTTTATTTTTATTTATTTTTAGACAGAGAGGAAGGGAGGGAGAAAGAGAGGGAGAGAAATATCAGTGCGTGGTTGCCTCTTGTGCGCCCCCCACTGGGGACCTGGTCTGCAACCCAGGCATGTGCCCTGACCGGGAATCAAACCAGCGACCCTTTGGTTCCCAGGCCAGTGCTCAATCCTCTGAGCCACACGAGCCAGGGCCGCTTGGTTATTCTTATGTAAGTATTCTTCCAGATGAAGCTCAGACCCATTTTATTAAGTTTCCTAAAAAGATCCTGTTGGGCTAGCACTCCATTATTGGAGCATCTGGGGGAGTTGCTGTCATTCTGAGAACATAGTGTCACATGGTGCTACACTTGTGTCATCTGTCGTCATTCAGGGACCCACCCCTGAGGCGCTGGTGCAACACCTGCCAGGTCTACTACATGGGGGACCTGATCCAGCATCGCAGGACGCAGGACCACAAGGTACGAGGCTCACGTGCCTCGAGGGCCCCCATGGGGGCTGTCTCCGAGCCGAGGGCTGGGGAGGGTGAGCCCAGGGTGGGAACGCGAAGTCAGCGCCAGCCCTGGCGTCTGTGCATGCGTCTTCTCCGTGAGTCAGCCCCGCTTCCTCTTTGGGCTTCCGCCTCCCCAGCTCTCCAGTGTGAGCAAGGCGCCGTCTGCCCTGCCATTCGGCCACCGGGCTCTCGGGGCGCCCCTTGGCCCTTGTCCTCTCCCTGTCTTCCCTCTGTTGCCATCTGCCGTCCCGTGTCGGAGCCAGCGGCACAGGGAGGGGACGTGTTTGCCCGTGTTCTGGTGCAGGAGCTGAGAGCAGCCTGCTGATTACAGATGTGGCCTGCAGGGGGCAGGCAAGGCCTCCCTGGCTGCACCTGGGGACACTGCCCGCCGCCCACTTGGCCTGCCCTCCTTTCCCCAGATCGCCAAACAGTCCCTGCGACCTTTCTGCACCGTTTGCAGCCGCTACTTCAAGACGCCCCGCAAGTTCGTGGAGCACGTGAAGTCCCAGGGACACAAGGACAAAGCCAAGGAGGTAACCGCAGCTCCCTCAGAGGACCTGGGCCCAGCGGCACCGAGTCGTGGCCAAGGCCACATGGCAGGTTGAGATGCGTCCTGGCCCTAACGCAGAGCAGAAGCTGGGACTCCCGGGGCCGTGGGGCGGATGATGGGTGGCACCTCGGCTGCCCAGAGCTGACCCGAGCCCTGGCCTGCTCCCCTGGGCAGCTGAAGATGTTCGAGAAGGAGGTGACCGGCCAAGATGAGGATCACTTCATCACAGTGGATGCTGTGGGCTGCTTTGAGGACGACGAAGACGAGGAAGATGATGATAATGAAGAAGAAGAAGAAGAAGAGATTGAGGTCGAGGAGGAGCTCTGCCAGCAGGTGCTTGGGGGGAGGCGGGGGTTGGGAGGCTGGACCCCCAGCCCAGGAGGGACCTCGCCCCACCTCCCAGGGCCAGGAGGCACTTGCTCCGATCAGTAACAACATAACTATATTCTCCCTGACTATGTAACTACGTATGGCAGTGAAATAAGCGAGGGCCTTGGGGCTGGAATTCTGACCTGCGTCAAAGGAGGGAAAGGGCATCCTAGGCCCAGGGAACAGCATCGGTGAAGGCACAGGTGGGGGAACCACACGGGGCACCCAGCCCAGGAAACGTCAGTGTGAGGTGCTGCTGAGGATGATAGCTAGCTAGAGCAGTCAACGGTTTCCGAGCACCTACTGTATACCAGGTGTGTACCAAGCACTTTCCTGGCGGAATCCCGCAGACTCGGATGCTGGGCTGTGTTTGGAACGCCCCAGCTGCTTTGCCTCCTGTGAGCAAGGGGCTGGAGAAACGTGGATTCTTTTCCGTTTAACGAATGTTTTTGGAGCCCCCATTGTGGGCCAGGCCCTGGTGCTGGATGGACACCAGGGGTGCGTGTGGCCCAGGGCCAGGCCCCTGCCCTTGTAGCCCTCACCCGTTAAGACGGGGCAGCAGAGGGACTGTGGGTTGGGGGGTTGCCAGGGTGGCCTCCAGCCCCGAGCGGGTTAGGGTGCGGCTGGCTTTGCTACTCAGGGTCAGTCGCGGTGTCCCAGGTGAGCCCCTACCATCGCCGAACCTGCCGCCTCTGCTCAGAAGCTATAGGCCCAGCTCAGGCTGTGAGGAAGGGTCACAGCCAGGGTGGCAAACGGGAATGGCTGTCACTCCCAGGAGCCACGTTTATTTGCCTGGTGTGTGGGGGAAGGCACTGCCAGGCACGGCGATGCTGGCGTGGCTGGAGCCGGATGGCCTCATCTGGAAGGGGCTTATGTCCAGCAGAGGGGACGAGGGGTGCTAGATCACCTGACACCAGGTCACTGCGGCGTCAGGTAGGAACTCAGGGAGCTGGCAGGGGCCCCACAGTTAAGAGTGAAAGCAGGCCCTGGGGCCCCTCGGGGTTTACTACCTTGCTGCTTCCTGAGCCTGCTGTACGGCACGGGACTGGTGAGTTAATGTGCCTGGGCCTCACTTTCCGCTTACGGAAAACTCGTGAACCACAGATGGCTGTGAGGATTCAAGGAGGTGATGTGTGTCATGTGTTGGGCATACCCGGCATGGATTATGGCCACCGAGAGGGGCAGGAGGGCTTCCTGGAGGAAGGGACTGAGGGAGCTGAGCCTACAACGTATAGATTGGGAAGGGTGCTCTGAGAGGCAGGTACGGCACGTGCAGAGGCTCAGCGAATGCCACCCACAACCTCCCCACAGTCGGGTCTGTGTTCAAGAGCACGGGTGCGTTCCAGGGCCCCCCCACCCACATTCAGGGGCGGGCGGTTCTGGGGGAAGCCGGATCCGAGGCCCCGCTTGCACGTCTGCAGGTGAGGTCCAAAGGTGTGTCCACAGAGGAGTGGAAAGACTCGGAGACCTACAGCCCCAACACTGCATATGGTGAGACCCCAGCTCTGGTCCCAGGCTCAGGTGACCCCCCAGACCCCAGCCAGGCAGCCTACCCACTCTCAACAAAGGCAGACCCATTCATTGTTGGAGCTGCCTCCACACTGCCTTCCCCGGTGGCTGCCCAGTCTGCGTCCCCACCCACAGGACAAGAGGGTCCCCTTTCCCTGCACCCTCACCAGCCCTTGCTGTGTGTCGATTTGCGGACGATAGCCATGCTAGCAGGGCTGAGACGACACCTCACAGTGGGGGGGGGCGGGGGGGGACAAAAGGGCCCCCAAGAGGGTGGCGCGCCCGGCGGGCCTGGGGGAATGTGAGCACGCAGACCCTGCTGTCCCACAGGCGTGGACTTCATGGTGCCCGTCGTGGGCTACGTCTGTCGCGTCTGCCACAAGTTCTGCCACAGCAGCTCGGAGGCGAAGACCTCCCACTGCAAGTCCTTGGCCCACTTCGAGAACCTGCAGGTGAGGCGGGCCTCCTGCCCGGGACCCTGCCCCCATCCAAAATAATGGGTGGAGGGGGGGGGTGACGGCCAGTGGCCACCTCCCTCCTGTGCTGGACATCAGTCCTCAGGCACACGCCCCAGCAGAGAGGCCCTGCCCACAAAGGGGATGAGAAAATCAGGGTGGGGCGGGGCGCTTTCTGTTCTTTCTGGGGGGAGGGGGGTGCAGTGCTGAGGGGCCAGGCCATGCTGCAGAGTTCTGGCCCAGGGAGGCGGAGTGCAGCACACAGGGCCACACGGCGAGTCCAGTGCTGTCTTAGCCGGGTTTCAGGAACAGCTGCTGGCCAGGGTGCATCAGGGAGGGAGGGAAGGAGCCCTGCCTCACCTGCGCCCTCTTGTGTCCAGAAATACAAGAAGACCAAGAACCCCAGCCCCGCCACCAGGCCCGTGAGCCGCCGGTGCGCGATCACTGCCCGGAATGCCCTGACGGCTCTGTTCACCTCCAGCGGCCGCTCACACCCCCAGCCCGGCCTCCAGGACGCAGCCAAGGGCCCCAGCAAGGTGACGGCCCAGCCTCCCCAGCCCCCACCATTTCGGCGCTCAGCCCGGCTCAAAACCTGATAGGAGAAGCTCCCCACGCCCACCTGGCCTGGGTCCAGATGGACGCTGTTTAGAGCCTGCGTGGAAACTTTGACACGGCATTTTTACTCAGAACCCAATAAAAGAAGGTAGTTTGGCTGCCTAGTCCCCACCAGCACTTCTGTCTGGGCAGACAGGGGGAGCGGAGCAACCCAGCCAGCCTTAGCCCGCACCCAGCCTCTCCGGGCACCGCGTGGGGCCAAACCGGACAGCCAGACGGGTTCCCCAACCAGGGACTCTGGGGTCGCACGGCACTTCGCCCCTCTGAGCCTCAGCTTCCTTCTTAATAACGTATCAGGGTTAGGAAAGTACCTTCCAGTAAGATCTCATTTAATCTTCACAGCGACTCTAGGAGGGAGGTCTTGGTACCCCCCGATTCCAGATGAAGAAACTTGAGGCCTAGCCAGGTCAAGTGACTTGCTGAAGGTCATACGTCTGGTGAACGGCCAGGATTTGATTCCCGGCCTGAGCTCTGGACCCCCGTGCTAGCCTCTCTCCAGCTGGATCCTGTGGATGGTCACGTGCAAGAAGGGCTGCACCTCTTGCCTGGCTGCTCCTCTGCTCCTGAGTTTACGGGGCTCCAGCGGGGACTCCGCCCTTCCGGTCAGGTGACCCAGGATGAAGCAGCAGTGGGCGGGGCCTCGGCCGAGTTGAACCTTTAGTTCCCCCGTTTCCCCATTTGGGAAGGACCCCTACAGATCCACAGTCAGACCAACCGAGGGGGACTGAGGCCAAGAGCAGGAGGGTGGTGCCCGAGGCTGCACAGCATGTCTTGGTGTCTCAGGGAAGGGCCCTGGTCCCCAGAGAAGCTAAGCGCAGCACACAGGGTCGCACAGCATGCCTGATGCTGCCTCAGCCTGGCTGGGGGAGCCGCTGCTGGCCAGGAGTGTACCAGGTGGGGAGGAAGCCCCGACCTTACCTGCACCCTCTGTGTCCAGAAATAGAGAAGGCAAGAACCCCATCCCCACCTCCACGCCCGTGAGCAGTCGGTGCGTGAGCAGCGCTGGGAACACCCTGACCGCTCCGTGCACCTCTGCCGGCCACTGGGGTTCCCGTGCCAGGACACAAAGGCACAGCGGTGTCGGAGACCAGTTTAATACAGACACTTAAGGCCTGGGCAGAGTGGAGGGTGCCCAGGAGTTGGGCAGGCAGGCAGGCAAGGGGTGGTGGGCCCACGCCTGGCCCCAGGAGGGAAGGCTGGGTGGTGGAAGTCGGCCCAGACACGCCAAGGGGAGTCCCTGAAGAGTGGCTCAGGCAGTCAGGGCCACCGGGGGACCTGTAGGCCAGCCCTGGAGAAGGTGTCTAAGTCAGGCGGTGAGCGCCCAGGCTAGAGGCCAGCCCAGGGACGCAGGGCCGGGGCTTGGCTCGGGGCTCCTGGAGCCTAAGGGCTGGCATCGCTGGGGGCCTCCCCCAGCTGCTGCTGGAACTCCAGGCGCGTCTGCCGGTTGGACTCCAGCAGCTCCTGGAGGCGGGCGTGGAGGTGGTCGTTCTTCTCTTCCAGGTGGTCCAGACAGGAGTTGATCTGGTCCAGCATGGAGTTGATGGCGGCGTATTCTGGAAGGAAGGGGGAAGACAGACGAGATCCAGGGTCTCCCCAGGGCTCACAGGCACCCCTCGCCCCCAACCATCATCCCCCAGCCTTCTACTCCTTCCTGGGCCTCAGTGTCTCCACCTGGAAAGTGGGTGGATACCGAAAGAGGGCAGGATTTAGAGAAATAATACCTTAGCTCCCCGTCCTGTTTTCCGGGGTTAGGGTGGTCAGCAGGCAGTGAGCCCGGGTCCTGCATGGGAAGTCCTGCCAATCTCCTTTCCACGCCCTTCGTCTGCCCACAGGCCAGAGCCCACATTCCTGAGTGAGGCCGCTCAGGCCTCTGTCCCAGGCCCGCCCATCTTCCCAGCTCTCCCATGGCCTTTGCCCTCAGGATCAAAGCACCCAGGGGTCTCCAAGACCCCACTCTCCTCTCCGGCCCCGCCTCCCATGCCTTTCCCTTTCCTCTCTCGCATCTGCCTCTGCCCACCTCAGGCCCCTTGAACGTGCCGTTGACTGTGCCTGGAATGTGCCATGTCCTCCTCCTGTCTTCCCTCCCTCCTCTCCTGGATGAGTCCTGTTCCTCACGTCTCAGCGTGGATGCATGCAGGGAGCCCTCCCAACACCCCAGGCTGGATCGGGCCCCTGTGCCCAATCCCCCTCCTCGCACCTCCATATCGACTGATGCGGTTACCTGCGTGCTGGTCTGTCCTCCCTACCAGGCTGCAGAGCTCCGTGAGCGGAGGAGTGGCCTTGTGCTCACTGCTGTTTCCCCGAGGCCCTCACTGTCACACAATAAGCATTTGTTGAGTGAGTGAGTGAATGAATGAATGAATAGGTGAGTGAATGAAGCCTCTAAGTGGTCAGCCTTTTTGCCTTTGCTCAACTATCCCTGCCACCCAAAACGCCTCAACCGCAACAGCTGTTTGAAGACCAATTCAAAACACCTCTTCTGAGAAGCCTTCCCTGGTCTCCCCCAGAAACCATCACTCCCTCCTCCAAAGCCACTTCTGACCCGCCTCTCAGCAACACAGCGTCCCTTAGGACCCACGGGCTGAGCCCGTGCCCACTGCGGGAGGGAGTTCTGAGCCCGTCCGTGACTCAGACACGCTGTGTTGCCAGCTTGGGACGAAGGGGAAGGAGCCGGCAGTGTTTGGAATAGGCTAAAGCCGCAGGGTGTCTGGGATGTGCATGCAAATGTGTCTGCATTCTGGAGGGACAGCACCCACCACACCTGGCAGAGGCCAGGGTCCTGGAGAGTGTCTGCTGGGGTTTTACAATCTAACATTTCAAGGCACAGATGGGGAAACTGAGGCCCAGGAAGGAAGGGACTCGTCCAGGGCCCGCCAGCTGGTTGGTGGCAAAGTCGTCAAGATTCAGACTTGGGAAGCAGGGCACGGGAGCTTCAGCCCCAGCTCCGTTCCATCCCAAGAAGCTACTGCACCTTTCTGGAAAAGGGAGTAACTGGGCGGTTGTGAGGAGGCAAAGATGCGAAGAGCTCGGATAGGGCCCGGCTGCAGCAGGTATGTGGTCCATGTTGTCAGCACCTCACAATCTGTGTCATGAGACACAACCAGGAGGAGGTCGGGGCGGCGGCGTCTCCACACCACTGGGGCCAGGCGTCTTCTGTGTCAAGGGCACTTCCCAGTCCTGAGCCTTTGCCTCCCTCCTCCCACTGCGCTAAGTCCTGTGGCATCTGCCAGGGGCCGCTTGCTGTGACTCCGGGGAGGCCCTTCCTGGTGCTGCTTTGCACCCATCTGGCCGCTGCTGGCCGGCAGTGTCCAGGGCAAAGCGACCAGCCCACCCCTTTCCCTTGCGGGAGGGCTTCTACTTCTATTAAATGCAGCCCTTCGTGGATGTTAAGTGTTCCAAAACCACTGTGGTGATTAGTGCACGCTCTGGATATGCCGAAGCGCGCTGAACTGTACAGTTTAAATGGATGAGTTGTCTAGTATGTGAATTATAGCTCAATAAAACTGTTACCAAAACGAAACACAAAGCTCTATACCCCATGTTTACTAAGTCCTGCGCTCTAAGTCAATACAGCAATATTTATTACACGAACGGGAATAATGATAACCACTTACTGAACCCTTGCATCTTGGGACCTACTAAATATTTTCCATTCATTTTCCCACTTAATCCCGACACATCTCAGTGAACAAGGCATTAATCATTTTACAGACGGAGAAACGGGCTCCAGAGGGTGAGAAGGGAGTTGATAGTTCTCTCTCCACACCTCACTTCCCACCCACCGCAGTGCTGGGCGCGCAACAGGCTGCTGTATAAGCCTGTCGCATTCGCCAGGGCTCCAGGCCCCACCAGAAAAGGTGGCTGAGATGCTGACTCAGCAAGGGCGCGCGCGCTGGCACTCTCACCCCGGCAGCCCTAGAGCCAAGCAGGTCCACCGGCCCCGCCCCCTCAGGAGCCTACGTCCTTACAAGGGCCCAACGAAGTGGCTGGAGCAAATCCCAAGGGCGAGTGTCCCTGAAGCGGCCTCAGTTTCCCCATCCGTAAACCGTGGCCGGATGCCCACAGTTCTCAAATGTTGCAGTTTCCAGGGACGCACTCGCAGGTGCCCGTCCTAAATTCCGAGACAGCGCCTGCAGCTGCAACCCACCCAGGGGCGAGGGGTAGGAGGGCTCCTTCCTTCCAAACCCTTGTCCCGGCCCTGATCCCCCTTCCCAGGAAGGTACCCCTGAGAAAGCAAAAGTCGCTTCTGCCCTCCCCCCCGAGTCACCTGCTTCCCCGAAGCCGTCATCCTCGCCTTCCGCGTCCGCCTCCACCGGCATGCCCAGGTCCCCGTTGGGGCCCGACATTGCAGGCTCGGGCTCCGCAGGGGCCGCAAGACGCGGAAACGAGGCGACCGTCACGCCACTAGCCGGTGCGGGGCGTACAGTGGAGGCGGTGGATAGAACGCAGGGCCGGAAGGGTGGGGCCGCGCGGATTAACGCAACCCTAGGCTGGACAGCGGGGCCCCGCCCCCAAGGCACTGGCCTCTCGGCCCGAGCTCCGCCCCAGACTCGTCCCGCCCACAACCAGAAACCCCGCCCCCGCTCGCCGTCAGGCCCCGCCCCCACGCTCCGAGTCCCGCCCTCACAGTCAGGCTCAATTATCTCTTGAGACGCTGGGCTGTCCCCTGGCTGCCCGCCGAGGAGCCTAGGTGGCGGAGGCTCCCTCGAGCGAGCTGAGCAGAGGAGCAGGGGCAGCCTGTGACACCCCCTAGTCTCAACCCCCATTCTGTCCCCGTTTTGCCCAGTCCTGCCGCTGGAGACCTGCGGGAGGGCCAGCCCGCGCCTCCGTGTGAGTGAAATCTGAGACTCGAGCCCTGGCTGGCGTAGCTCAGTGGATTGAGCGCGGGCTGCGAACCAAAGTATCGCAGGTTCGATTCCCAGTCAGGGCACATTCCTGGGTTGCAGGCCACGGCCCCCAGCAACCGCACATTGATGTTTCTCTCTCTTTCTCCCTCCCTTCCCTCTCTGAAAATAAATAAAATCTTTAAAAAAAAAATCTGAGACTCAAGGTTTCTAAAGACCCTGTATGGCTTCCGGACCATTTTCATTCATGGCCTCCGTGCAAGTCACATTCTGTGCGGCAGAGGGCTGTGAATGGCTGTCGGTCAAGGAAAGCTGCGGGATAAGGTCGACCCAGCTGCCCTCACCCCTCACCCCTTTTACTAGCTGGGGAAAGGAGGCCTGCCCGAAGTCACCCGGCTGGCAGGTGTCGCTCTTGAGCTGGGCCCACAGGTGTGACCTCCAGGGCTCCAGCTGAGAGTGAGGCGCGTGTCCCAGGGGAGGAGGACTCCTGTAGCTGTTGCCACCAGCAGGCCCCATGGCTGCGGCAACCTGGTCCTGGCCTCACACTGGTTGTTAAGGCCAACCCCAGGAGAGCGGTGAGGCCCAGTTATGCTTCTTAACTGTGACATCCGGGAGGGATCTTCTGTCCCAGAAGCTGTCCCACTATTTCACCTGAGGAAGGGGGGGTCCACAGCCTGTAATCGGGGCCACCGCTGACTCGCATATGGGCAGCGCCCCGCCTTCTTTCTGAAGCAGATTGAGTGCAGGTGAGGCCTCAGCCGAACCAGTGCCTGAAGAGTTTTTGTGACTGGTCCCTCACTCAGGTCAGCCAACCCCCTGACTATAAGGGGTGGGCATCCTTCCTCCAGTCCTCCAATCAGCCGCCCCCCACCCAAGCCTCCACTCCTCCCCACCCGGGCCCACTGAGCCCTCACAGTCCCCTCGGAGATGCCTGTGCCCACAGATGGAGCAGGTGGCAGAGGGCACCTGGGCCGTTCCTGAAGAGGGATGGATCTCTGGCTCTGAGAGGGTGCTGGGGGGCGCCTGGGGGCAGCTGGGTGCTCACACGGGCGGACGTGTGCATCACGCCTCTCGGTGCCGGTTCCCTGCGTGCACGTTTGCGTCCACCTGCTGGGTCTGTGTGGCGTGTGCCTGTGCGAGCCTTGGCATGTTTCTGGGAATCTGAGGGTCTCCCTGAGGGTCTGCTGCCCATCCTGAGTCTGTGTGTTTGTCCCCTGGTCTCTGGCCTTGACCTTGCAAGGGGAGAAGAGGCCGGAGAGGGGTTCCTGTATGCGATACAGACGCAGACGCTGCAGCCCGTGGGTGGACAGGAGCTTGTCGGGCCCCAGACACAGGCCCGGCGAAGGGGTGGTGCGGGCCTGGCGCCCTCAAGCCTGCTGGAATCTGGATCCCCAGCAGCATGCACCCCTCTTCGCCTCCCCCAGCCTGTCCCCGATGGTCTGAGAGGTCATCACAGAGGTGTGGGTGAGGGGCAGTGCTCTGAATGGGGTCAGGATGGCCAGTGCCAGTCATGGGGGGGCAGGAGGGTGAGCACTGGGACCATAGCAGGCTGGCAAAGGGGCAGGGGCCTACCCCTGGTGACCCCCTCTGCCTGGCACAGCCTCACGCTGGACATTCCCCTGCCTTACCCACTGTGCACCCCTCCTGGCCTGGCGGCCACCTTCCAGCACCCATACGGGTCCTGGTGAGTTGGGGGTGACAGCAACTGAGCCTCCCCTGTCCCTCCAGCTCCCTGGCCCTGGCTGAGCCTTCGCTCTAGGACCTATTGCAGGTGGCCAAGTATAGGCATGAAGTGTGAGCCTGCCAGTGTCTCCATTGGTCTGGGTACCCCTCAAAGGCCAGGACACGCGGGGGCTCCCACTGGCCTGGCGGTAGACCCAGGGTTGGGGGCCAGGAAGTGTTCAATCGAGGACGGACTCCAATTCTGTGGCCTCTGTCCTCACTGAGGACCCCAAGGGAGGTCTGGGAGCGGTATTGAGAGCCCACCTTTGCCCCTTCCCCTCCCAGGTGGCCCGGGCGGCAAGGAGCACAGACTGGGGGACTGGGAGCACGGGTTTATTTGGCAGTCAGGGAGCGATTCCATCAGCAGGGTGGCTTAGGGGGCAGCTTGGTGGGCTGGACTGTGAGAAGGGTCTCCTGGCCCTCTCACTGGCATCCGGGCTGGTGGGGGCAGCTGGGTGGCATCTTGGGCAGAGGCTGATGCGAGGGCCGTGGGGAGGGAGAGAGACGGGAGGCACGTCGGCGGCAGCGTCAGGTGGGGGCACGGCAGGCCTCTGCGCTTCGGCCCCATCAGCCCTGTCCCCAGCCGGATACTCACCGCCAGCTCACTCGTCGTCGTCGATGCACTTATCTGTGGGGGAGACGGTCCGTCACAAATGGGCAGCGTGTGTGTGAGCCCTGCACTGCCCCTGGGCTGCCCCAGGCCCCCACCCAGCCAAGCAGCAGAAGATTTAGGGGTTCCCTTCAGGGCTGGGGCAGCAGAGGGGCAGGGGAGGGGGGGAGGGAATCCGGAGAAAGGCCTGGGAAGACCTGGGCGGGGTGGGGGCGGAGCTGGCCACCTGTTCTCCAGAGGAGGCAGATGAGGCCCAGCCACCTGATTGGGCACTCAGGTCTCCTGCCCCTTAACCTTAGGAGCCCTGGCAACCCCTCCGCTTTGGAGAGGCTGGTGGCTCTTTGAGTAGCCTGCCAGGTTGCCTGCGGACTAAGGCACCTCCCAAGCCAGTGGTGAGCAAGTGCCGGGTGAGGGAGGAGGCAGCCCAGAACAGCAGAACCTGGGGTGTCTGGAGAGGCGGCCCAGGATGAAGGGGGGCCTGGGAGTGTGAGGCAGAAACGGCCGAGAGAGCAGCATGTGGGGTATGGGGGAGGGGGCCCCAGGCAACAAGACTGAGGAAACCTGGCCTTGAGCCTGAAACACTCATCTGAGTTAGGCCCAAGCTGTCTATCAGGGAACAGCGCTTGGGCCCCTGATCCCTGGGGGCTCCACAGACCCTAGGGGTGGGGCGTGGTCCTCCTGACCCCAAAGCAGCTCCCAGGGGGCCCCAGTGACGGGAGCTGGGGACTGAGTCCCTCCTCTCCCCTTTCCCTGGGGGCACAACATCAGACCTGGACAGTCCCCACGTCCCTTTCTCCTCCGCCCAACTGGCCATTACCGATCGGGACAGGGAAGAGGATGTGGTCGCTGGTGAGGCCCAGGGACTTGGCGAAGCGGATGAAGTTCTCCTTCAGTTTAGCGGGTAGTTCCTTGGTCCTCCCTGTGGTCAACATGGCCAGCGAGCGGCCGGCGGACACACCGTTAATATCGTCGAATGGGAGAACGAGCCTCAGACCGCTTCCGCTTGGAGAGTCTTCAGAAAGCCGTCCTCCCCTGGCCTCCCCGGGGCTCAGAGAAGCGGTGGTGGCCCTGGGGGAGACCTGGGGGGCTGAGCGGGGATAGGCCGCTCCCCTCCCCCGACAGCGAGCAGGGGCTGGGTCCTGCTGGGGGAGGGGGTGGGTGAAGACCCACCGTAGAGGGTGATCTTGAAGTACTCCTGGTTATTGAAGACCTTCTTGAAGAACACCGTGGCGAACTGGTTGTAGTTGGTGGCAGCCACTCGCACGGTGTAGCTCTGCAGATTCGGGTAAGCTGTGGGGTGGACAGCGAGGGGTCAGCCCTGGCTGGTTGGACACAGCAGCTCGTCTCTCCCCAGCCCCGCACAGGACAGCATCGGTGTGGGGTGCAGGGAGGTCTGCTCCCCCTCTGGGGGGACCCTGTGCCTGGGACCCCACCCCCAGGGCCCGCATCACTCAGGACTCACTCTTAATGTTGCCCAGGGTGTACTCTCCAGGCCGGGCACTTGGAACAAAAGGTCTGATGAAGTAGTCACAGCTCTGGCCTCTGGAGGGGAGAGACGTGTGGTTGAGTGGGGGAGACACGCAGGCACCGACCCCCTGCGCTGGATGCACTGAGGGCCAGGGCTGCAGCTGGAGGGGCCAGAATTCTGGTGCCCCGGGGCCAGCCCAGCCCATCCGCCCCCCAGTCCCATCTGAGCCTGTCCCTGGCTGTCCTGTGTGGGCCGCCCTGGGCCTCCTGACTCCCACCGTCCTTCCCTCTTCCGGGCTGTCTCCTCTTGGTGGCCTTCCCTGTGCACTGTCCCCCAACCCTGGGCACTGGTCCCCTACTCTTGTCTTGCTGTGTCCCTTTCTATACCCTCTTCTGGGGATTGACCCCCCCCAAGGCTCTGGTCTGCTCCCTGTCCCAAGGACTGCCCTGGCCCCTGGGCCAGCCCTGGCCTCTCACTGTGTCCTTGGCTCGCAAACCCACCCCTGTTCCGCCCCCACTGCACGACTGCTCCAGCCCCTCCCCCTGAGGTGCCAGAACCAGAAACCCACAGAGCTGGGTGAGCCCTGGCACCCCACCATTGCTCTCCCCACTGCAGCCAGAGGGAGGGACCCTGTGCTTCTCATCAGATTTTTGGGGTGCCAGGGTCTGAGGCCCTGGCAGTGTGACCCCCACCCCCACCCTCACCTCCAGGCTGCTCACGAGCTTGTGCCAGGGGCAGCCACGCTACGGCCTGCGGCTGCCTGAGCCCCCCACCCTCGCCCCGCACCTCCTTCCGAGGCAGGTGGGCTTCTTCAAGGCCTGGCCCAGAGGCACCTCCCTGGAAGCCCCCAGTGAAGTCCTGGGTGGGGTTCCAGGCTGGGCCCAGTGACCCCCCCCCCCCACTGCAGGGGGACACCCCTGCTCCCCCTGTCTCGTTCCTGAGGGCTCTCTGCCCATCCCTGCTGCTGTCTACACAGAAGTGACCGATGCATTCCGGTGCAATGGATGAAGAAAGGAAGGGGCAAGTCTATGAATCCTAGTCCCGAATAGCAGGATGAATGACTGTCAGCATCCGTCATCCCCCGGCCATGACATCAGAACCTACCCCCCAGGCGGCCCCCGTGTCCCCCAGGCTCCCCCAGGAGGTGGTGGCTCTCACTTGAGCAGGACGGAGGTGACGTTGTAGCTGTGGTCTTCTTTCAGCTCGTAGGTGGTGGTGTACATCTTAAACTGGCCGTGTTCTTCTTCTGAAACTGCGTTCCCCGCCAGGCCCACGACGTACCACTTTCCCTGGAACTGCAGGGGGCTGGTGAGGGGCAGTGCGGGCCCCGGAGGTCCTCCCCTGCTCTGTTCCTGCGTGCACCTCCGGGCAGCCTGGCCCAGGACCAGGAGCCCCTCTGCCAGGGCCGCAGGCCTCCTGACTGGGCGCTCAGGCCTGGGCCAGGCCTGCGCTGATGCAGCCGCCAGCCGCCGGAGACTGGCAGGCCAGCAGGGAGCCTGGAGTCCGGCAGGGATGGAGTGACCCTTGGCAGTGGCCAGCTGGCCCCCCTGTGCCTCAGTTTCCTCATCATGCAGAGGGACTGAACATGTTCCCACTTTGTGTGGACTGTGGAGGTCACGGGAGAGAGTGCAAAGCTGGGCAGGTCGGCAGGGCCGGGGTGGGGACGGGGGCATGGGACATGGCTTCTTTTATCAGGGGACCCAAGGGCAGGCTGAGCTGAGGCCTGGGCCCATCCTGTCCTACCACGCTCCCTAAGACTCTGCTCCTCCTCCCCCTGCTCCCACTGTTCCTGGGGGTCTCCCCTCAACTGTCCTGCCGGGCCCCTTACCTGGTCATCTTGGAAGTTCGGCTGCAGCGGGACCCTGGACAGGCGTGGGGCTGGGATCAGGTTTTCGGTGGGGCCCTGGGCCTGGGTCTGCAGGGCGCCCAGCAGGGTGAGGCCCAGCCACAGGAGACCGAGGGGCATGGTTTCAGGGCTGAGGCAGCTGGGCAGCTTCAGAGCCTGGCAGGTGGTGGAGGAAGGGGAGGCGAGTGAGGAGGCTGGCCTGGGGCCCTATTTATGGTCCTCCTGCTCACCGGCTCACCCCCGGGTGGAGTGATTTGCCCTTTGGCAAATTCTGAAAGGGTGAAGTAACTTCCAGCAACTCCCGCTGAAACATTTGGTAAGATTTCTGCCCCTTTTCTCCACGGCAGGATTGGGCAACATGGACAGGCAGGAAGGCCAGGGGAGACAAGAGGGGACTTTCCCCAGGGCGCCACACCTCTGCTGGGACAAGGGCTCCCTGTGCACACTGTGTCCCTTCCCTCTGCTCAGGGCGGTCCTGTTTGTGTTCAGTCATCCCAATCTGGACCATCATCTCTGACCTCCAGGAGCCCCTGCTGGGCCCAAGGCCAAGGTGGGGTACTGCGGGAGGCTCCCTTCCTGGGCACCCGACGAATGCCAAGAAAGCGTCACCGCAACAGATCACGTCCTGTTTCCCGGTTCTCAGAGGGGACAGAGATGGGTGGGGCCGCTAAACGCAGAAAGAACAGAGTGTGTTTCCTGAGGACTCAGTGCCCAGCGCCTCGCCCTCCCAGGGGCCCCAGGCCAGCCCTGGCACAGGAGGAGAGCCCCCCTCAGAGGCCGATCTGCAAGGGCGCCTGCCTAGAGCGGCCCCTGCCGTCCTCCACTCTCCGTCTGCAGCAGCGCACCCGGACCGGAGCCGACCCCTGCGGACTCGGCCCCTCCTGTGGGCCCAGTGGGCACAGACCCCGAGCTGGGCGCTCCGGCCGCACGTGCGGTTGCTCAGCAGAACAGGGTGGAGGCTGCAGTCCCAGCCGCATCCTGATGGGGGGACGATGAGGGGTGCACACCTGTGCTGGGTCAGGGGGCTAGGGCCTGGAGGTCCCCGGCTCTCCACCCCACCGCTCTGGACACCAGGTGCTTTGGGTCACAGGAGCACGAAGACATGGCTTGTCCTTGGGAGGTCTCTGAGACCAGCCACCGTCTCTGGCCGCAGCCTGGGTCTGCGGAGTCCAGTGGCCCGGGCCTACGTCCCCATACGTGTTCCTGCCGTGGCTGACCCAGCTGTGAGCTGGGCAGCAGTTTCCTCCCTGGGGGTTGGCCGTCCCTGGGAGGTAGGGATGGGTCCCAGGCACCGGGCTGTGTCTCCCAGATGTCACCACGAGGGTAGAAGCTGTCTGGATGCCAGGCCTGTGAGGCTGATTTGAGAGGGTTTGCTGGCCCCCAGAAACGGGCAGGGACCTCACTGGTTCTGCCCACCTGCTGCTCAGAAGCCAGTGCCTCCATCCTGGGCTGTGGGGCAGCGGTGCCAAGGGAAGGGGCTTTGGACGGGGCTCAGAGCTGGATGGAGGCAGGGTGCGGCCTCGGCCATCCTGAGGCAGAGAGCCCTCCCCACCCCCCGCCCCAGGCCCTGCCCTGCCCGCCTGTCCGGGTGATGAAAGGGCAGGAAGTGGAGATGAGCAAAGCTTCGAGGATGTTGCTGCCACCCAAGCTCACTGCCCTCCAGGACCCTGTGGCTGCCCCCCTGCCCCTCTCATCCGCACAAGCAGGCCCAGGGGCTCCACCCCCGCCACTCTCTTTGACCTTAAAAGGTATCTTTGAGCCTTCAAATGTGGGAGAGACTGACAATGGAGCCCCGGAGAACTTTAACTAGGGGAGGGGCAGTGCCTTGGATCACCAGGGAGTCGCTGGGTGGAATATTCTAGACTCTTAAAGTCAAGGAGCAGAGTGGCCAGTGTTCCCTGGTATGAGCTGGGGAGGCGGGTGGCATGGGGTGTGCAGTGTGAGAAAGCCAGGCCAGGTGCAGGAGGAGCAGGGCCCCAGCTCAGGGGCGCCTGCTGGAATCCTGGCCCCTCCAGGTGCCTGCTAGCTGCTGCCCACCCCTGCGCTCCGCTGGTGCCCCGCTCCGTCAAGACGGACGCACTGCGGATTCTCGAGGCCGTGCACACCTCAAGCCATGCACACAGTGCTGGTGCAGACACGGGCTGACTCCACATGAGGTGATTTCCGAGTTTCTGGCCAAACCCACACAGGGCCCATGCATCTCGGTGCTGGCTCCAGGCCTGACAGGACCCTGGCTGCCCCATTTTCGCCCACCCCCCTCCCACTGGGCCTGGGCACCTACCCAGCCCAGCAGGGGACTCTCAGCTTCATCCTGCCCGGGGCTGGGGCCAACCCCTGGGCCCCAGCGCTCTCAGAATGGTCAGCACTACATGCGTGGCAGCGTGTGGGGTGCGCCAGGCACGTGCCTACTTCCGCTTGGCCCCTCTCTTGGTTCCCACAGTGGCCTCTGGGCTGGTGCTACAGGACCACCCCCACCCACTTTCCCCACTCCCTCTCGGAGCTGCAAAGGTCCCCAGGGAGGCCACGGCAAGCCACGCAGAAGCTCTGGGGCCAAGACCCTCCTGGGAAGGCTGGGCCTCCCACGTACTGCTCTGGGTCCCTTCAGCAACGGCAGGAACGTAAACACCATCCACACGTGGGGCTCTCAATGGCAAGAAGCCAGGAGAAATCTGGCTGTTCCAGACCCGCCACGCCCTCCACCTGTGACTGGCAGGTGGCTCTCCCCTCCGCACATGCCCAAGAGGTGAGGCTCCCAGGAACCACAGCGGCCTGCTCTCCCACGCAGGGCTGGGGGTAATCCCCTCAGGAAGACAGCGAAGTGTTCTCCGTGCTAATTGCACCCGACGGGCCCAGTCTGACCGCGTGCACTGGTTTCCGGGAGCTCGTGCACAGGGTCCAGCCCAGCCGTGAATGACGGATGGCTGGCGGGACAGCAATCCCTTCTGACTCGCCTGAAGGGCTGGGCAACAGGTCCCCAGACAGGGGGCACTAGGCTTCTTGGGGCCTGGGGCAGAGCCCAAAAGCTTTCAAGCAGATGCCCCAGGAGGCTGGTCACAGTAGCAGGGACTTCTGGTGTCCACAGATGGGCCCTCCGTGGTCACTCACTGCAGGGCCAGACACCCGGGACGGGGAAGGCCTGTGCCCCAGGGCCTTGGCTTGACTGTCTAGTTTCCGGACGCAGCTCTCCAGCCCCCATGCCCCATCTCTCACGCCCGGGCTCACCAGCGCTCACTCGAGCATTTCTCGGCTCCTGCCCTTTCCCCCCAGAGGAGACCCTGCTTATGGGAAAGCTCTGAAAGGTGGCCACTGCCGCAAAGCCTGTTACACACCCACTGGGTCCCTCCCTCTGGTGGCGCCCACCGGGCAGCGGGCCACAGGCCCTGCCACACAAGGTCTGGGCCCAGGGCAGTCTCCTGGTTCTGGTGCTCGGGTGCCCGGCCCAAGCATACCCCTTAGATGGGTGCTCCTGCCTGCCCCTCTGGGTGAGAGGACCCATGAGGACCCCAGGACCGGGACTGCAGGCCATTGCGCTGAGCAGGGTCTGCGGTGAGCTCCGGGCATCCAGCCGGTGGCGGGTGGATGCTCCTAGGTCACCCCCACGCTCCAGGCTCCCTGGGCCCACGGCTGGGTGTCTGTTGTACACCATCAAGGTGGCTCGTGTGAGGAGGGGGGTCTGACTCTCGCAACAGGCTGTTTCTGTCTTTGTACCCCCAGAGCCCAGGACACACTGGGAGAGTGCTCAGCCCAGACGGTGGGGTTAAAGGAGAACAATGTCTGAGAGTTACTCGGGCGCCTGCCTGGGTCCTCCCTGGGTGCTGGAGACTGACTGGGCGGCGGCCCTTTTGCCCCTCCCCCTTCTTCTCAGTGTTGAGGAGGGTGCGGGTCCCAGCTGGGCTCCTCCGGGGCACCAAGTGTTTATCTCAGATGGGGTGGGGGCATGGTGGAGCCTCTCCCTCTCGGGGAGGGGCATCACGAGCAAGGTTTGGCCGGCAGCGAGCAGGACAAGGTCAGGCTTCGAAGGGAGGGAGAGCATGTCCACCTTCAAAGGAGAAGAGGCGGACCCTGGCCAGTGAAGAGAGGGGCGAGGGAGGCGCTGGAGCAGCCCCGGCTGGAGGACAGAGAGGAAGGCTGCTTGGAAGGGGGCTGCTGTTCCGCAAGGGCAAGCAGGGTCGGGTGACCTGTCTTCCGGAGGCCCGAGGGGACTTTGGCGAGGATCCATCTGAAAAGCAAACAGGTCTGAAGGGCTTCCCTCCACGTGAGCACCAGATCTAGCAGGAAACGGACTACACCCTGCAGGCTCACTGTTGTGGACTCACGGTAAACACGGGGCATGCATGGCCTCGGGCGTGAGCTCTATAATGAGAAATGCCGCCAAGTCACGAGAGCCCTGTCCAGCGTAAAAGTTCAGAAAAGGAACTGCAGAATAAATCCAAAGAAAACAGGAGCAAGTGAGGAGCAGAAATTAGTAAGAGAAAGATACAATGGGAATACCAAAGCCAAAAGCTGACTCTTGGAAAAGTCAGAGGTAGAAACTTGGAAACATTTCGCAACACAGAAAGACCTAGGACACGAGTAAATAGAAGTGGAAATTTTAAAAAGGCTGTAACTAGGTGGATTCTACAGACACTGAAGGGTAAGAGAATGCTGTAGGTAAAGAAGTGGGGAATTTCCCAGCACACTGATTTATGGATTCAAGAAGTCAGAGAAAGTCAGAGCAGCCCTAGAACCGCCACAGAAACTGACACGCTATTAACAAATCCCCCTGGGAACACCAGCCATGCACCATAGACCCCACGTATTCAAAGTGCACAATTAGAAGAGAATTTATTTTTTATTTTTTAAAGATTTTATTTCTTTATTTTTAGAGAGAAGGGAAAGGAGGGAGAAAGAGAGGAAAAGAAACATCAATGTGTGGTTGCCTCTCATGTGCCCCCTACTGGGGACCTGGCCCACAACCCAGGCATGTGCCTTGACTGGGAATGGAACCAGCGACCCTTTGGTTCAAAGGCTGGCACTCAAGCCACTAAGCTACACCAGCCAGGGCTAGAAGAGTTTTTAAAAATAAAATTTTAAGCTTCAGATTTGTAGAAAAATTGTGAAAATAGTTTGCAGAGCTCCCATAATACCCTGCATCATTTTCCTTATCATTAACATGTTTTACATATTACAATTAATGAACCACTACTGATACATTATTTTTAAATTAAGCCCATACTTTATTCAGATTTCCTTGGTTTGCACACAGGGTCCTTTTCCTGTGCCAGGGTCCCCCACAGAAGTGTGACAACCAAATGCAACACGGGGTGGATCACTGCTGATGCTGACCTTGACCCCCGGGTTGAGGTGTGTTGTCAGGTGTCTCCACGGTAAGGTGACTCTCCTTCCCCCTCTGCACACCGTCCTCTTGGGGAGGAGGTCGCTCTGCACAGCCCAAAGCTATGGAGTGGGAGCTTTGCTCCATCTCCTGGAGTGCAGGGTGTCTACATAATTGGGAATTCTGCACGGGAGATTTCTCTTCTCCCAATTTGTTCATTCAATCACTTATTTGTGTCAGAATGGGCTCAAGGTTATAATCCTGGGTCCTTTTGACATACCCCTTTCATTGTGGTTTTTGAGCAATTTGGTAAGTGTCGACATATCTAAATGCCCACAAAACCACGACCACAGCCAAGACAGCGAGCATATTCATTACGCCCCAAATTCCTCATGCCCCTTCCCTCCTCTCCTCTCCACTATACGCCCCTCCCCCACCCCCAGGCAACCACCAACCTGCTTTCCGTCACCATATGTTTGCATGTCCCAGTTTTATACAAATAGAACCAAACAGTATATAATCTTTATTGTCTGGCCTCTTTCATTCAGCCTAATTATTTTGAGATTCATCTCTTCAGTAGGTTCTGAATGGGATGAAGGGGCACTGGGGCACTTGGGTTGAACCCCCTGGGGTACCAGGGGCAAGAGAAATGGCAAAGTGGGGGTTGTGCAGTCAGGGAGGGCAAAGAGGCTGATAGGACTCCTGGGTTCTCCTTGCTGACGGGAGAGAAATCGGTTAGTGGGAGAGACAGCCAGTTGGGTGGTTGTGCCGGAACTGAAGGGGATACGTGGTGAGCATCCCGTCGTCCTGGAGGCAGCTGTAAACTCAGGCCTGGAGTCAGAATAGGGCTGACCTGAAACCACAGGTTGGTTTCAGGTGTCCATGACAGAGACGGTAACAGAGACCAGGGGAGGGGAAAGGTGGCTGAGGTTGTGTGCATGTGGCCTAGGAGGGTGAAGACTAAATCCTGAAGAACCTGAGTCTTAAGAGGCTGCAGAAGAGAGGATGGGAACAGAGAAGTATGTTCAGAGCAGTCAGTTTAAAAAGGCAACAGGTCCAAAATGGAGTCACTTGGGCTAAGCACACCAAACTAAGTTCTAATACCTAACCTAATTTCAATTGCAACCTTCCCCAGGAATGTAACCTTAACTGGGTCAGTCTGGCATTTCCCAGTGGGCAGTAATGAGGTAACACTCTTTTTTGTCCCTGTGCGCTTCTGCCTGGAAAAGTCCCCCATTTTGTACTTGCTAGATGGGATGCTACCTAATTCATGAATCGCTGATCAAAACCGATTTGCACTTTAAGTTTACTCAGCTTTGTTTTTTAAAAGATACAAGAAGAACAAGGAGAGATGGGCGGGGGGGAGTTGTCATGGGGCCATAGAAGGCCATGTATACTCAGCCCCAGGAGGAGACTGGCCACCAGACAGAGGGCAGGTTACAGAAGTCATAGCCTGGGACAGAGCTCACAGGCTGGCTGGATCTGGGCGATGCCTGGACAGGGGCTCCTTCTCCCCTCTGTGTGAGAACGCTGGGCTTGAGCCACCTGTCCCCTGATGTCCCATAGCAAGAGGGAAGAGCACAGCCGTCCCTGGATCTGCTCAGCCACAGCTGGTTCCTCAGCCCCGAGGTCCCCTGGGCATTGAGCAGGGCTGCGCCCAATGCTGGCCCCAGGCAGGAGGCCGGACTAGAAGAGCTTATTAAGGGAGGGACAGTGTAGGGCACTGAGCCCTGGCAGGCAAGCCAAGAGGCATGGGCCTGCCCCAATGTCCGCCCCATCTTGGCCAGGGGGGCAAAGGGAGAACTTTGCCAAGCATTGTTGGTGGAGAGGCTGGTCACTGGGTTTCCTTCCTATTATTTGGCAAAGCTGGAGCTGCTGCCAGGTGGGAAAAAAAAAAAAAAGGCCTCTAAGGCAAGGACCTCACTAACCTCCAGCTTCTCCCCATTAATTTTCTCACTTACTCCTGACCCGCCTCAGTGCAGGGGACACTAATATTTTTACAGAAAGGGAAACAGGCTGGAGAAGGTGAAAAGGGTGCTGATGATTCTCTCTTCATACTCCACACCTCGCCCCTTAGCTTGCCCCCCCCCCCCCCCCCGTGCTGTGCACGCGACAGGCTGCTTTGTCAGCAAGCCACATTCGCCAGGGCTCCAGAACACACCGTTAGAGGCGCCTGGGGATGCTGACATAGCAGGGCGGGCGCGCCCACCCAGGCAGCCCCCTCTGAGGAAGGTCCACCAGACCCGCCCCTTCAGGAGCCTCGGTCCCCAAAAGGTGCTGAGCGAAGCGGTTGGAGCAAATCCAAAAGCGCGAGTGACCATGAAACAGCCTCAGTGTCCCCACCTGTAAAACGGGGTCGGCTGTCCACAGTTCTCAAGGGCTGCCGTTTCCAGGGACCCAACTCGCAGGTGCTAGTCCTGAACTCAGAGTTGGCACCTGCAGCTGCAACCCACCCAGGGGCGGGGAATGGGGATGGGAGGGCTCCGCGGTCCGTTCCAAACCCCTAACCTGGCCCCGATTCCCCTTCCCAGGAGAAAGCGAAGATCCCTTCAGCAGTCTCCAAGTCATCTGCTTCCCCGAAGCTGTCGCCCTAGCCTCTTGCGCCCGCCTCTGTCGGCGTGCCCGGTCCCCGTAGAAGCCCGATGTTGCGGGTTCAGGCTCCGCAAGGACGCGCGATGAGGGAACGCGTCGATCGTGGCGTGGACGGCGGGCCCCGGGGGAAAGCTGCAGGCCGCGGCTGGAAGGCGAAACCAGAAGAATGGAACCACGCGACGTAAGTCGGCGGGGAGGCCGGACCCTTGCCCCAAAGTCCAGAACCTTCAGGACCAAGAGCCGTCTCGCACTAAGACTCCACCCCAAGGCTTGAGCCCCACTCCCGTCCTAAGCCCCTAACCTGCGGCAGCCGGGATCTCCCGCCTAGCGAGCGAGCAGAGCTCCTGGCCCGCCCCGCCAGTAGACCCTACCGCTCCGGACCCACAACCCGTCTCGCCTTCAGATCGCCGCCTGCTCCCCGAGCTCCGCCCCTCTCCCGGCCGCTGGGCGGGGCCACCCTGGGGCTGCCCGCCGAGAAGCCTAAGTGGTGGAGGCTCCGGCCCTCCGCCAGGGCTAGCCAGCCCGGCAGAAGGTCGGGGCAGACTAGGACCCCCATTCTGCCCCCATTCTGCCCCATCCTGCCTCTGGGAACTTGTGGGTAGGAGAGCCGGCGCCTGCGCGTGGGCGAAATCTTAGACACGTGGTTCCTTAGGTCCCCAACGTGTAGGAAAGTTTTCATGGTTCGGGTCATAGGAGAAATGCTGCAGTAGCCCGGGAGGGCAGAAAAAAACCCGAGTCTCTGGCGCCCACTGTCGGTCAGGTATGAGGTGTGGCTGCTGCCGCAGCCCATAAGGACCCGAAGCCGTGACTCCGTGACACTCCGAAAGGTTTCGTCTCTTTTGGTTGGGCAAATGAAATAGAAGTTATTATATATTACAGACGACATTGGGGCTCAGAGGCCACACCGGGAGCTATGTGGCCGAATCGAGTCGAGGCTACCGGTATTCCCTGCCTTTGGCCCGGGTCACCACCAAGTTCTGTTACATCTATATGTGCAGGAGCTGGGGAATTTAGCGACTTCCAGACATCCCCGCGCATGTTTCTGCGGCCCTGCGGAGCGTAGGAAAGGTAGACGCCGGGCAAACACGCCCCAACCCGCGAGGGGATCCCTCCCCACTCGGCGTCACCGTCACCCGGGCAACCTGCTGAGAGCCCGAGGCCCGGCCCTTTAAGGGAAGCCTAAACCCTGCGGTCTTGGTTTCGCGCTCCCGCCCGCTACGCCGGCCGAGTGAACATGGCCCAGGCTGCACGGGTGCTGTGGCCCGGCGGGCGCGCTCTGGCCTGGAGGTTGTGCGGTATCCCGGCTCCCGGACTACCGGTGCACAGTCGCGCTGGCGTTGCGGGGGCGGCGGGAGGCCGGAGCCCCGCAGCCATCGCCCCCAATGGGAGCCGCCGGCTCCTGGGGGCTGCGGCTCTGGCCCTGGGGGGCGCCGTGGGGCTGTACTACACCGCGCGTTGTCACCTGCGCTCCCAGGATCTCCGCGCCGAGCGCTCAGCCGCGCAGGTAAGCCGAGGCTGGACTGAGCCGCGCACAGGTACAGACGCTGGGGGCAGCGTCGAACTTCGGGACTTCTGGGAAGCGGTGGGGTCAGGAATCGCCCCCGCTGTCCCCTCATGACCTTGGGCGAGTGACTTGGTTTTGATTCCAAGCCCTGAGCGTTTCCATCTGTGAAATGGGCCGCTACTGATGCCTGCTAACTGGAATTGTCTTAGTGTTCAGGTCGTTTTTCTAACTTACTTAAGACTTTTTAAGGGGAAGATTTTTGAGGTCACAGAAGAGGGAAAGAAAGCCTCTTTCACTTTACCCCATTCCAAATCCTAAGGTTGTGTATTTATTTATTGGTATTGTTATTAGCATTTTTATGGGACCGATGACCCTTAGACTCCAGGTCCTGAGAAAGGGAGGGGCATGAAGTGTCCCCCCAGCCGGGTGGTGGCCCAGCTGCCCTTGAAATGCTTTGTACGCAGCACCCGCACAGTCCTTACTCTGCTGGGCCCCACCACCCACCCTCAGGTGCTTTTTCCTGGACCCAGGGTAACAGGGCTGGGTGGGAGGCGAGCAGAGGTCTCTGTATCTCCCTGCTCACTTCCATGGTCCAGCCTCAGTTTCCCGTCTGAACATCGAGGGCAGTGGACAGGAGCTCACCTGCACACCTTTCCTGATGGACGTGCAGGATCCAGGATCCAGGCCCAAGGCCCTGGTACAGCCCTTCTCCCTTGGAGGTTTGGGGTAGAACCCACTCTGGCTGACGCTGGGCTGCTGGCTGACGGGCTGTGGCCGCGCTCTGCCCCCTCACCCAGGGATGTGTGCTCTGAGTGGAGACATGGCTCTGCATCTGGGAGGGCAGAGCAACGTGGGTGTCTGCTGTCCCCTTGGGACAAGAGGAAGAGGACGAGTGTCTTTCCAGTGTAGGACAGAGACCAGAAGGTTCCTTCTGCACAGACTAGATGTCCTGCCTGGAAAGCACCCTGGATTGAGGCTGAGCTGGGCTGTCCACTGCACGAGCCTGCTCCCCACCTCCCCCTTTCTCCCTGCCCCCCCCCATTCCTCCTGATGTTCTCAGGGGCATCTTAGAAGACTCCTCTAGGAAACAACTTTGCTGGCGGGGGGGCCTGGGGACCAGGCCTCAGAAGCCCCCCTCCCTCTGCTCTCCACCCAGCTCTCCCTGTCCGACCACCTGCAGCTGACTCTGTACCAGTATAAAACGTGTCCCTTCTGCAGCAAGGTCCGTGCCTTCCTCGACTTCCACGCCCTGCCCTACCAGGTGGTGGAGGTGAACCCCGTGCGTAGGGCCGAGATCAAGTTCTCCTCCTACAGGAAGGTGCCTATCCTGCTGGCCCAGGAAGGAGAGAGTTTGGTGAGCTCTGAGAGCCCCCTACCATGTCCTGGGCCGTCCTGGAATACCCCGAGTCAGGCCCTGCTTTGCAGCCCTGGGAGGAACTTGGGCTCTTGGCCACAGCTGAGAATTAGAGGGGAAAGTAGCTGGTATACAGTGGGTGCTCAGTAAGTGTGGGCTGCCGTCCTTCCCCGCCAACACCAAACACCAGCCGGGTCTGAGAGATGCTGACGGAGCACCACCGGGCTCAACAGTGTAGGTTCTGAAATCAGGGTGCTTTAGGTTCAAGGCGTGGCTCTGTCTCTCACTGGCTTTGTGACTTGGGGCTAGTCACTTAGCCTCTCTGGGCTTGCGTCTTCATCAGCCAACAGAGGACCATACCCTCCAGGTTGTAGGCAATGCCTGCCCAGTGCTTGGCTGCTGGTGTGTAGCTTCTGGAGTCCACCCTGCCCCTCAGTGCCTGCAGCAGTGCCTGGAGGCCAGGCAGGGGGTGGGGCAGGCAGGGCCCAGAAACTGGGTCCTCCCCACTAGCCGTGCTTGGATCTCCCTGAGGGCTTAGGATGGGCTTCCCTGAGAGCGGGGACTGTGTCCTGGGGAAACGGGAGAGCTCAGTGGGCATGAGTTTTAGGGGTGAACCCCCAGGAGGGCCAACGGTGCCCCGGTTCCACCCAACCAGTTTCCCCGGAATGCCTGGGCATCAGTGTTGTTTAGAGCCTCCCACCCCTACCCACGGTCTAAACCGCCTCTCCTCCCCCAGCAACAACTGAACGACTCCTCTGTCATCATCAGTGCCCTCAAGACCTACCTGGTGTCCGGGTAAGGGGACCCTTGCAGGCCCCGCAAGCCGCCTTTTGTCCCGTCTGTCTCCAGGGAGGCCTCACCTGCGTCCTGCACCGGGAGCAGGGCGGGGCTGCTGCTGACATTTCCAGAATGGGCTGTGGCGGTCCTACTCTGAGCCTCCCCCTCCGCTCCCCGCACATCTCCTCTGTCAGGGAAGGGTTCCTGGTGTCTGCCCCAAATCCCTCTTGCTGTAGGACCCCCAAGAGGCTGGGAAACATTTGTGGGCGGGTCCTGGCTCCACCTCGGGGCCAGGTCAGGCTGGGGTGGACAGTCACCTCAGGAGGCCAGGGCTCGGTCTCCTGGGGGAGAAGGGAGCTGCGGTGAGACCCTGCCTGTGTCCCGAAGGCAGCCCCTGGAAGTCATCATCACCTACTACCCACCCATGAAGTCCTTGAATGACCAGGGCAAGGAGGTGACCGAGTTCTGCAACAAGTACTGGCTGATGCTGGATGAGAAGGAGGCCCAGCAAATGTATGGTGGGAAGGAGGCCAGGACGTGAGTGGGGCTGCGGCTGCCGGGGAGAGGGGTGAGGGGTCTTCCCCAGAGGGGGCCGGGCTGAGCGAGACGCCGTGGGGTGGGGCGGGAGGTGAGCAGCGTGGGAGACCACGAGGGCTGGGGCTGTGTCTCCCTAAGACCTGCTGCTTAGACCTCTGCTTCCCATCCATACCCTGGGGGGGTCCAGATAGCAGGTCTGCTCTGCTCCCCGCCTCCAAAGCCCACGTGACCCGCCCTGTCCCTTGCTTGCCCGCAGGGAGGAGATGAAGTGGCGGCAGTGGGCGGACGACTGGCTGGTGCACCTGATCTCCCCCAACGTGTACCGCACGCCTACCGAGGCCCTGGCCTCCTTTGACTACATCGTCCGGGAGGGCAAGTTCGGGGCCGTGGAGGGCGCTGTGGCCAAGTATCTGGGGGCAGCTGCCATGTACCTCATCAGCAAGCGGCTCAAGAGCAGGTGATGGTGCGCATGCGTGCGCGCGTGCGCGCTGGCCTTCCTGCCGACCTCGCCTGGGCTTGGGTAGGAGCCCCTGACGGACTTTCCCATCCCTGCCCAGGCATCACCTCCAGGATGACGTGCGCAAGGATCTGTATGAGGCCGCCAACAAGTGGGTGGCAGCCGTGGGCAAAGACCGGCCCTTCATGGGGGGCCAGAAGCCGAACCTGGCCGATCTGGTGAGTGTGGTGGTGGCAGGGGCGTGCCCAGGTTGAGGGACCTGGCTCTGGGTCGGGGAAGCCCGGGCAAGGAGACCCCAGGTGTAGGCAATACCGCCATCTCCCAGCTCCCCCGCCTCAGAGGCAGGTGGCTCCATCTGTGATCAGGAGCTTAAGGGAAACCAACGGCAAGGAACTGCCTTGGTCCCCATAACTGGCAAGTTTAATGGTGGTGTTGGCTTCAGGCCTGGCTGGATCCAGGGGCCAGGTGGTGTTACCAGGGCTCAGGATGCCCTGTTGCATCTCATTTCCTTGGCCCAAGGCCAGCCTTTGTCCAGTGCCCCAGCCTCCCCCCAGCGAAAGTCCTGCATCCCTGTCCATAGGGAAGCGTTCCTGCAGGCAGGCTGGTTGGTAGGCCCAGGTCTCTGGGTGGTGGGAGAGGTCTCAGGGCATGGGAACAAGGGAAGGCATTTTCCCAAAGGAGACTCTGGGTGGGGGAAGCGAGGGGGTTGCCCAAAAGGGAGTATCAGGGTGTTATCCCTCATACTTCGTTCAAAGCCCCACATCTAAAGTTAGTCCTTCAGTGGGTCATGAAGCCCTGGACAGGGGAGGTGACAGGCCCCGGGGCACACAGCCGGCAGATGATGGGGCAGGTCGGGATGCCCCTCTGTCCCTCCCCCTCTGTCCCCCAACCCCCACCCCCAGGCGGTGTACGGCGTGCTGCGTGTGATGGAGGGCCTGGAGGCCTTCGACGACCTCATGCGTCACACCCGCATCGAGCCCTGGTACCTGCGGGTAGAGAAGGCCATTGCAGAGGCCTCCCAGTGACCGGAGCAGCCCACCGGAAGGAAGCCGAAGACTGCAGAAGACTCTGGCTGCCCGGGACCGGGTGCACGGGACCAGCACTCGGCGATGCTGTGCAGGGGGTGACGGGATCATTCTACCTCTTGTCCACCCCGTCCCCGCAGCGTTCTCTGTTTCTAGCACTGCACTGGACATCTTCGGGGGAACGGCCCCCTGAGGGGCACAGAGAGGCTACCTCCCCCGGCTCCCTGTTGGGGCTCTCAGTGGCTGCCCTGTCCAACCCTGTGGGTGGGAATTGGGGCGGAGCCCCGCTCTGGACAAGGGAAGCAGGGACGCCTTGGGTTAGGGGGGAACCCCATCCTTGGCTCCTCATGGTTCCTGTTCTTCCCAAGCACTTCTGGACTGTTTTGTTTGAAATAAAGAAAAAAATTCTGCCCCCTCATGGCGGTGCTGCAGTGAGGTTTGTGGGTGCTGGGCGGAGCGGGGGGGGGGGGGGGGGGGGAGCGGGGGGGCGGGGGGGGCTTTGGGTGGGGCATTGGCCAGCTGTGTTCTTATGACCACCAGAGGGCGGTAGAGGATGCAAAGCCCTGTAGGAGATGAAAACAAGGTCTGGTGCTGCCACCTTTTGGCCAACTCCAGGATTGCGTCTTCTCTGGGAAGTCACTACAGGGACTCGGTGCCCATCTGTAAAATGGGTTTAGCATGCATGGGCATGAAGTCCTCATGGCAGGTAGGAAAAGCCACACCTCCCAGGGGAGAAGGCCTCAAGCTAGGAACCCCTGCCGCATCTTGGTCATGCTTAGGTCCTCTGTGGCCTTGATGGTAGCAGAAGGCCTGAGGTAGGAACACTGCTCACATGACCTTGGGCAAGCCCCCATCGTTGCCTGTCCTCAGACAAGCCCTTGGAGGCCAGTTAACTTCCATGGGGCTGGTGCCATCAGAGTCGATGCACCCAGCAGGCAACATGTGAGGGGCATGTTTACGCAGCCAGTGGGTCTGCCGCCTGTTCTTGGAACACAGTCCCCGCTCTGTCCCCTCCCAGGTTCCTGGAGCTCAAGGTCAGGAGCACGAGGGACGAGAGGAGTGAGCATGGCCGATCCCTCCTCCCTGGGAGTTGGGGGGGTGGGTGGTGAGCCACAGCCTAGGGCTCAATGATTGTGAGGATTCTGGTTCACTTTCGTTTGGTAGAGTGTTCAATTTCACCTTGATTATTCAAATAACATCTATTGCACATGAGTAGAACCAGCAGATAAGCAGAAAGAGGATACCAGCTAGTACTGTGTCACCACCCAGAGCTACCCACTTGCATTTTTTGGGAGTACAGCCTTCTACTTTTTTACTTAGTTTATATGCAGTGCACATATGTATTTATATCTTATATGTAATAAATATATATGTATATCTAACAGTTACATGGGGCCTATTTGGTGGCAAGCCTTACAACGTCCCTATGAGGTAGGTACAAACATGTTACAGGTGAGGAGACCGAGGCACCGTGAAGGTTAAGTGAGTGCCCTGGTGTCACACAGCTAGTAAGTGGCAGAGGCAGGATGTGGGCCGGACCTCCTGGCTCGGGTCTGTGATCCTCACCACGGGGCTTCATGGCTCCTCTCTCTCTAGAGGAGGTTTTCTTTATTTTAGATGGAAGTGCAGGTCACGCAGGAGCCGCTCAGTTCCAGGGGAGACACTGTCCTCCCTCATCCCTACTGGGGATTGCGCAGCGTCCCCTCGGATGACTGACCCTGGTGTGTTTAACCAGTGGAGCGGGGAGGATTTGTCAGGCAGAAGTGGCTACGAGGGAACAGGAGGGGTAATGTGCTGAATTATGGCCCCCGGCATGTGTGACAGTTACCTGATATGGTTAAAAAGGGACTTTGCAGATGGGACTACATTCACGGTTTTGAGATGGAGAGTTTTCTGAACTACCCAGGTGGGCTCTCAGTGGAACCACAAGCGTCTTTCGAAGAGGGAGGCTCGCCCCGGAAGCAAGAGGCTGGAGCCGGGAGGAAGCGGTCGCAAGCCAAGGCTCGCAGGCGGCCTCCAGGAGGAACCAGCCCCGAGGACGTTCGGTTTCAGCCCAGTGGAATTCGTGTGGACTTCTGGCCTCTAGAACTGCAAGAGAACACATGTGTCCTGTTTTAAGACTCACTTTTTAACAGCAGACATAGGATACTAATGCAAATGATATCCGTCAGTGCAGCCAGGGCCTAGGCGGCCACCGCTGTGTCCCCTTCTGTAAAAGGAGGGGGTGGGGCTTAGGCTCCGGCCGGTGTGGGCGGGGCCAACGCTCCCGCACCGGCCTCCACAGCTGCTGTGGGGAGATAAACGTTCCTCCTGGGCCACTGGGGCTGGGCCCGTGAGGACAGCAAATGGCCAAAAGAGATCACTCCTTTGTGGCCCGGCCCCAGGAAGCCGAGAGCAGGAGGCCTGGGTCTCTCTTGCTCCCTCGGGGGACTGGGACCAGCCCCTGGTTCTGCCTGGCCTCAGTTCTCTCCCTGTCGGTTCCTCCCTGCCCTACCCTCCACCCTCTCCTCCTGCCGGCCCTTCCCGTCCAGCTCTGGCCGGCCTCACCAGCCACTGTGACAGCTCCTCGCTGGTCTGCGCCAGCTTCCCCGCCCGCCCTGGAGACCAGGGACCAAGGTCCACACCCGGGCTGCTGAGCCCAGCACACGGCTGCTCTGGTCTCACCCTTCCCCTACATTCCCACCCGATCAGACCAGCGAGATCGGGGCAGCCCAGCCAGCGGCCAAGGCCGGGAGCACAGCCTCACAGTTGGCCAAGCCGCTTTGAGTCTCAGCTCAACATTCACCCTGGGTGAACCCGAATGAGTCCCTCCCCTCCGAGCTGTGAGAAGGGACTGGGCCCATCTTGCTCATGGGGCAACTGCGGAGGCCCAGAGAGACATGAGATTTGCCTAGTACCCCACTGCCAAGGTGCCAGGACTGATAAAGCACAGGCCTGTCCCACGGGTTCTCTGTGGCTTCCCAGCCTGGGAGAGCGGCCAGGGACCAGGTGGCCCTCGGTGAGGTTCCCCAGAAGTGGACCATGGCACACTGTTCCAGCTCTGGTGGAGCCACCGTCTTCACCCCCAGGCATGCAGCATGCTGGGGGTCCACTGGCCTGCATTCGAGGGCCTTGCTCATGGCAAGGTCCGAGGCACGTCCCTCCCCGTCCCTGGAGCCTTAGTTTCCCCATCTGTAGAACGGGGCCATCGTGGCAGAATTACCTCCTAGAACTGCTGAGGGGTGAGCGAGGTCCTGCCTGGGCAGCGCCCCAGCTGGTGCTCCCTAAACATTGCTCCCAGGACTTAGAGCCGACCTCTCATCTCCAGCTGCAGGAGCGAGATTGAAGACCCTCCCCACCCTGACACACACACACAGCACAAGGGGCTTCCCCACCCCCACCCTGCTCTGGGTGGGTGGGGGGGAATTTCCCCTCAGATGCCAGAGATCCCAGAGCCGTGTGAACTTCCCCTCACTGGGAGGCTGGAATGGAAAGCATTTCGGTGGAAATTACTGTGTGTGTTTGGAATCCTGGAAGGGGAGGGGACCCGGCAGACGAAACTGCTTATTAAGGACCAGCCGTTTCCAAGGCCTTCTGGACTCTCTCCAACAGCCCTTCCAGGCGAATCTGTCCTGGCCTTTTCCAGCTCCGAGAGGCACCCGAGTTCCTGAACTTGTGGCCCCTTCCTCTGTTTTCAAAGCCAGTGACCCCAGGCAGACTCCCTGCACCACCTCCCTGGACTCCCTCCCCACCTCCCTCGCCCGCACAGAGAAAGATCTGGGGATTTTCTGGGGCCACGCAGGTCATCCAGGCTCAGCTCCCTATATTAAAGTCAGCTGATGAGCCACTTAATTCCATCTGCAGCCTCAACTCCCGTGGCCACGTCATCTCCTCCACGAGTTCTTGGACCGGGACGCTGATACCCTCGGGAGGGGGCGTACTTCTGCCTACAGCGCTAGGAGACCTTTGGGTGGGACTCATTCAACTGGAAGCATCCATTAAGTGCCCAGTGGATGCCCGGCACCTGCCGGGAACAGAAGAGAGCCAACAAGTACCCGGCCCTCGTGGAGGAAGCAGAGACAAATCAAGGAGTGAGAGTGAGCCGTAGACTTGACCGTGAAGTGTGCTGCCGAGCAAACGAAGGGCTGGGTTGTGTGCAGGGCAGGCGAGGCCTCAGTACGGAGGAGATGGGAGGGATGAAGGCAGGGAGGAGAGGGCGGTAGGGAGGCAGGCTGGGCGGGGGGGGGGGGCAAGTCTCAGAGCGTCAGCCTCCCCCAGGCACTTCCCACGGCTAACTCTGTGCTGGAGATGCCACTCTCCCGACTGGATGGAATCGAGCATCTGGGAGGAACCCGGGCCACTGTCCCAAGGGCTCCCCACCTTGGACAGGATGGGATAGGCTGCGGGGGGGGGCACCAGTCTGCCAAGACCCAATGGCTGGGAAATGATCTGTGCCTGTGACCCTGACCACAACAGACGCAGACCGCCTATTAGCTTCCCGTGGCTGACAACCCACCACGGACTCGGAGGGCCTAAGCCAACAGGAAGTCCTCCTGTCCTGGCTGCAGAGGCCGGAAGTCTGAAATCCAGGGGTCGGGGGTGTGGCTCCTCCTGGAGGGTCTGAGGGAGCAGCTGCCCTCGCCTCTCCTCCCCGTGAGGGGGCTCTCATCACTCGGGGTTCTCCACGTCTGTGCAGCTGGGCTGCCCTCTTCTGTGACACCAGCCATTGGATTTAACCTAATTTCATGTGACCTCATCCCGACTGGACCACATCTGCAAAACCCTATTTCCAAATAGAACAACGTTCCGAGGTTCCCAGTGGACGCCAGTCTGGTGGGGAGCACGTTGTGCAACCCAGGAGTGCCAGTCCCACCCACGGGCACACCTCCCTACAGCCTCTGGATGCCAGAGCTGTGGGCGGGCCCCCCGAGCTGCGTCACACTGTCCCTGACCCGTGGCACCCAGAGCTACCGGGGGATCGGAGCGTGGGCTGTTATTGACATTTTACCGAGTTCTTCGGGCACCGGGCACTGTGTTGGGGCTGCAAACACAGCCCTGGGTGACAGGCAGAAAGCAAATAAAGCCAGGTGGGGCCCCAACATCCCTTAGAAAGAGGGGCAAGAACCACCTGGGAGCCCGGGCAGGGGCAGCCAGCCAGGGGGAGCCCGGTGGTGGTGCTGGTGGCGGCCGCAGCAGCTCCAAGCAGGAGGGAGTGACCAGCTCCGCTGGAGGGGCTGAAGCTGAGGGGCACCAAGCCAGCAACCGGAGGGCACGGTGGCCTGAAGAGCACACCCCAGACACACACCCGACGCACATTCCACAGATGGAGTGTCTCCGAGAAACCCAGACTGTGATGAGGAGACTGGGTTCCCTTTCCACACCACCTATGTCCAGATCAGAATAATCACGGCTCTGTCGTCAGCTTTGAAAACAACTTTATTAGAAGGCTGTTTTTAATGACAACTTCCAATTCTTTCTTAATTTGCTTTTTCACCAATTCCAGTTATAAGTCTATTTATTTATATAGAACAGTGAATTTTGCATTGATCCTTGCATCCCATTTGAATTGTCCGCAGCGGCCGCTCTGGGGGAGTGGAAAGTGCGGCGGCGGCGGCCGCAGGTGGGCGGCGCTCTGAGCAGGGCAGCGGGTGGGGGGAGCCGGGAGGGAGGAGCCCACCTCCGGGAAGGGGGGTGGCTGGCCACCCCCTCCTTTGACCCCCATCTCAAACTCACAGTGATAGGCACCTCGCTGCCCTGTCATTCAGAAGCGGGGACACACAGAAATCCTTCCGGTCCGGAAAAGGGCTTGGACTTCCATCTTCCATGGAACGGAGACTCCGCCCACGCCTCCCGCCCCCAATCCGACCCTCGGACCCTAGGGCTTCCTGGGCCGGCCACCCGCCGCAGCCTGTCCTTCCCTCTCGTGGCGGGGGCCGTGGCTGCAGGTCGCTCCCGCAGCCTCCCTTTCTCTCTTCGCCCCACCTCTCAGGTGTTGGGAAGGTACAATCAACCAGGAACATAAATATGAATAAAAAAATGAACTTGAAAATGACAGGCTATTAATTAAACAAATCTATAAAAATAGTTAGGACATAACTCTGTTCAAATAAATACGAAATAAATAGGCTCCACGCAGTGTGATAGGTGCATCAGTGGAATGTGAGGCTGGTCCCACTCCGCCCCTCCTGGGATCGGACGCAGATCCCCAGGGGCGTCAGACTCAGACTTTAATGCAGTCAGCCAAGCTGTCTACCTGCTGTCTTCCCTCCGGAAGCACGGAACTGGCACATCTGTCCAGCGGGTCCTTCTGAACAGAACCTCTCTCAGCCACGCGTAACTAAGGCCACCCGCCCCCGTCCTCCTCTTGCCGGGGCATGCGGACTCGGGGCAGAAACTGGCCTTCCTGCCCCACCGCCATGCCCCGCCACCTTCGTGCCCCCGCAGGGGCAGAGAGCTGGCTCTGAGCTAGCGCCAGTCCTGCGACAGTCCGGGCCAGCTTGGAGCACCGGGGGACCCAAGCAGCACGGGGGGGTAAGCCTCCGGGTTTCAGGACTAGCACACGCCTCCCGGGAAGCCATGCACCCGGGCACCAGCCAGCCAACGGCGGGGCTGGGCCTTGCCCCTACATGCATGCACGCACGCAGCGGTGCCCAGGTGAGGGTGAGCGCACAGCCAGGCTCCTCCCTCTTCTCTGCGCAACCTAGCCACAGGCGATGCTGTCGGGGTGGTGACGTCGGGTGGAAGCACCCGTCCCCTTGCATGGACCGAGGGCAGAGGAGTGAGGCGGGTCGCGGGAGTGGGCTGGCAGCCCTCCTTCTCCCGGCTGAAAACAGCAGTGAGGAAGAAGCAGAGTGGGCGAGAGCCCTCAGCGGGGGTCTGGGTGGGAGGAAACGGTGGGAGAACTAAGCCGGCCTCCAAGCCCCGCTGTCTGGCAGGCGCCTCAGGAAATGTCCTGTCCCTACTGCACGTAAGCCTGTGTCCTGCTGACCCCTGGGCCCGAGGAGTACCCTCGGGTGTCCCCTGGGACGGACTCGAGGGTCGGCCACGGCCAGCAGGACACACCCAGGGGGCCTGCCAGCCCCCCCACCCCTCGCGGGCGCGTCCCAGGGTTCTCACAGCTTGGCTTAAGTCAGCTTAGTGTCGGCGCATTCACAGAATGAGATGGCTCCACACCCTGGGCCGCGGGCCCAGGATCGCCAGTCCGTCGGGTGGGGGCGGCCTCCCTCCCGTCACCGAGACTGCACGCCCAGCGTGATCTTCAGGTTCTCGTACACCACGTAGCTGATGCTCACGGCTGGGATCACCTTCATGAAGTTGGGCGCCAGCCCCCGGTACAGGCCGAAGGCTCCCTCCGTCCGCAGGATCTGCCTGAAGAGGCTGCTCATGGTCACCTCCGGAGCGCCCTCGATGGAGGCTGTGGGGAGAGAGGCTGCCCGTCAGAGGCCTTTCGGCAGCTCCCCCCTGGATCCCAGCCTGCTCGGGGAGGCGGGCCCCCGGGGCTGGCCGAGCACCAGCCTTACCTTGGGCCTGCATCCGGGTCCTGACGAGAGCCAGTGGGTAGCTGGCCAGCTGGCCGCAGGTGCTGGACATGGTGCCACAGGCCAGGAGCACGAACACCCCGGGGTCTGCGCTGTTCACTGCATAGCGCTGCAGCCAGGCATTCTTGAGCGTCTATGAGGGGAAAGGGCGCAGGCAGGGGTGAGCCAAAGTGCCAGTGAGCCCCGGGGTGGGGGAGGGGGCAGGAAGAGGCTGGGGAGCTGGGGGAGACCCAGTCACTAGATCCCCGTCACATGGTGTCCCGAAGCCACTGTAACCTGATTCTCTCGGCAGGCCGGCCGGCCAGGGCTGGCTGAGCTCCTGGCTGGCCTGCCCTTTGTTTCTGCTGTCGCTAGGGATTCCTGGGTAGGACAGGAAACAGAGAAGAGGCATGGAGAGCACCCCTCCCCACAGGGCATCCTGCCCTGCACACCTGCCTGCCAAGCCCCTAGCGGGCAGCACTTGGGGGCGGCCAGGGGCAGGAGACCCGTCACGAAAGGATGACTCTGAAGGGCACATGCTTTGGTGCTGGTCCCTTGCCCCAGCCATCGCCAGCGGTCTGCAGGCGGGGACGCGGTGAGGAGGGGGTTCTGAATCTCTGCTAGCAGTTCATGGGGCCCGAGCCTTCCAGGGCCTCACCTCGTAGACGGCCAAGTCGATCCCCGCGTAGGGGATGATCCCCAGCATGTTGGGAACATAGCCTTTGTAGAAGGCGGCCATCCCTTCTCTGGCCAGGATCTTCCTGGCACAGTCCAGCATGCCTGAGTACTGGCCGGTCTTGCGCAGGGCCATCCGGGTCTTCAGAACCTGCAGAACCCGACCGAAGCGACAGCAGCATGAGCACAGCCCCCCTCTCTCCCTCAAGCCCACGCCCACTGCCCAGGACCCAGGCGGCCCCTCACCTCCATCGGGTAGATGCTGCTCTGAGCGATGGCCCCCGCCAAGGACCCTGCCACAAGCCTCTCGTGAATCCTCAGCGTCTCCTGGTCACTCCCGACAAGACGCTTGATCTGCAACATGCAGTAAACAGACTGATGCACCCCGGAGACCCACCCCCATGCCCGCCCCCCTGCACAGCGCCAGTCAGGTTTAGCCGAGACACGGTGTCCCTGGCCCATGGGATGTCTTCCAGGAATGGAAGGCACTGGCCCACAGTGTAAACATCAGCAGGGCTGGGGTCAGACCCAGGCCTCCCGCTGCCCACCTCGCCTTACCGTCCCTGGACACAGTGGCTGGCTCTAGGTTCTGGGCCACCAGAGGGGCAGAGACCTCAGCCCAGGGGACGCTCAGTGGGTGGCCGCCAACTGGCAACTCTCCCTGGGGAGCTGGCTCCTCACCTGCTCATAGGCCATGAATTTGATGGCCGACTCGGGGGCAATTTTGAGGACATTGATGCCGTTGCCACGCCAGAGGGACTTGGTCCCTCCCTCTCGGATCATCTGGGTGAACCCGCCCACGATGCACATGCTGTTGCTGCGGGAGGCATGGACCTGGGGAGGCAAGGACAAGGGTCAGAAGGGACTCGGCGGCCACGGGGCTGCCGCCTCCCGACGAGGAGCCTTTTCTCGCTGTCAGCCCCCAAGGTCGACAGGCAGGCTCTGCCCCGAGCCTCAGACACGGCCACTGCAGGGCCGGCTAGGTCTCGCCACGCACCCACCGCGTGCCGACACTGTGCTCAACACCTCCGCCACGACCACTTTTTTAAATGAAAGAAACCGAGCTCTTTATCATGGAAACGTTTCAGCCACGCGCAACAGCACAGAGAATTATACAACGAGCACCCATGAACCTGTGATCAGCTTCCGCTGTCAGGACACCAGAGCCAAGCCGTGTCCCCGTGCCGCCCCACCTGTGCTGGGTTACTTTAAAGTATATGGCAGGACAGCCCTGGCTGCTGTGGCTCAGTGGATTGAGTGCAGGCCTGTGAACTAAGAGGGCATGGGTTCGATTCCCACTCAGGACACATGCCTGGGTTACAGGCCAGGTCCCCAGTTGGGGGTGTGCAAGAGGCAACTGATCCACGTATCTCTCCCTCCCCCTCTCCCTAAAAATTAAAAAAAAATCTTCTAAAAAAGTAAACAAATAGAGTACATGGCTGGATGTGTCATCTCACGCAAGCAAAGTGCTTTCGCCACCCGCAGCATCCCCGGGAATGTGGTAAAGAGAACCAACAGAAAAGGGAGGCGGTGTGCTGCCAGCCCCTGGGCTCAGAGGAAGGCATTCTCGGGGGTCAGGTGACTTGCCCAAGGTTGCACAGCAGTGGCCGCAGGCGGGGGAGGGGCCAGATTCCAGGCCAAGAGCTCTCCTCCTGGAACCACTTCGCTCTCAAGGGGCGGTCCCCTTACCCTGAACAGGCTTCAGAACAAGGCAGGCCCAGGAGGGCAAAGTGGGGGAGGGAGAGGATGACATCTTTTCTGAGCAGGAAAATGCCAGAACAAACAAGGGGACAAGGGGCACCGGCTGCTGTGCAGAAGGTGCTGAAGTCCAACGGCGCGTCCACGTGCGGGGCAGTTTCACAACCCTGCCCCTGACGTGGGTCTGGCTTATCTCTGCCCCAGGGACGCGGAGCTAGACAAGCAGCCGTGACAATGGGGCCCGGGCCAGGTGAGCACGTGCTCACACCTTCCCCGTGTGTGAGGAAGTGCCCACGGAGAGGCTCCTGCCACCCCCGTTCTCGCTGCTTCACCTGCCCACCATGTGGCCCTGCGATGTGACCCCCGACTGAAAGGCCTCAGATAAGACTAGATCAGCTGCCTGCAAAAGGTGACCCAGGCCTGGACCTCCTGTTGCTCTTGTCTGAGCAGGAATTCCAACCCACTTACTGGGGCAGGAAAGCATGGGCCCAAAGCAGGGCCTTAGAGAGGGCGGGAGCCGGACCGCCAAAGAGCCCCGGGGCCTGTGTGCCCCCGTACCTGCATGAGCACTTTGAGTCGGTCCAGGGGCGCCGTGCAGGTTCTGGACACGGCCCCGGCCCCACCTCCGGCCACCAGGTGTCTCCACCACATCCCCGTCTGTCTCTCCTCCACCGTGAACTCGTCGGGGACGGTCAGATTCTCACCCACATCAAAGATCTGTGAGGAAGACCAACCAGGATCAGGCAAACAGGCCCTGACGCCTGTGGCAAAGCTGGCAGCGGACAGCGAGGTCCATAGCGTTCCGCTGTCTAGAACGGCTGACACCCCGAGGAGCCACCCAGGTGGTGAGAATGCCGAGAACTGTGGGTAGGACACCGATGCACCCCCCGCCCCCCCGCGCTCTGCAGGTGGCAAAGCTCTGCTCCCGCCTGTGGCCGTGGAGAGGCCCAGGCACGGAATGTGAGAGCACAGCTGGAAGGAGGCAGTCACAAAGCCCCGCGGACAGCCGGCCGTGGCTGCCAGGGAGCTCCTGCAAGAACAGCTTGCACCGGCATTTCGGCGGAGGGGCGCCAGGCTGGCTGCACCGAAACGATCTGGCCAGGGGTGAAGCCCGCCGTGTAACCAGATCATGCTGGCGGAACATTATGTAACGCCTCAGCTGCGCACTGCCCTCTCTTCTGAGTGGCACCCTGCCCGGTCGGACAGAGCCGGCTCTGCTCCGGCCCGGGGCTGCACGCCAGACCCACGGGTCAGCAGTCCACATACTTTCACCTGCCGAAGGTGCCAGGTGTGCCCAGAGGGCAAGGCCTGGCCTGGGAACTGCAGGAGACAGAGCAGGAGGACCCCTCGGCCTCCCCCGCCGGAGCTGACAGCCCAGGTGGGTCCCACTGAAACCGAGGGGGTGTTTGCAAAGACCAGCAGAGAGGGCCGCGCCCCGCACCCACGGGGCTCGAGGGCAGGGGGCAACACGGCCCCCACCAGTGAGGCCCCGAGGGCGGGCAGGGGGGCAACACGGCCCCCACCAGTGAGGGTGCCTCTCTGTGCAGTGACAGCTCTGACGAGGAGAAGGAGCAGCACGTGTGGGATGCGGGGAACACGTTCGTTTGCCATAGAGAGAAACAGCACACAAAACGGGGTGGCAGGGAGAGGACCCTAGCAGCAACACTGCCATCTGTTCCCCAGAGAGTGCCCCTCACCCCACTCGCGCTGGCTGTGGGAGGGGCATCTGAAGCGAGCCTTGAAAGACAGGCAGCCCTCGGGGGTGGGCGGGCACCTCTCTCGGAGGGACCGCGTGTCTGGGGAGCAGTCGGGCTGTCCAGGTGGCCGGAGCGTGGGAGACAGAGGGGGCGTGTGGAGGGCTCTGCGGGGCCAGTAGAAGAGTGGACAGTCTCGCTGTTGCAGGGGAAGCCAGCTGGGACCCCCAGCCCCCACCCCCGGGATGGGGACTGATGCTGGGCGACGGGGACCCCGTGAACGGACAAGGGAGAAGCCGCCTTCGGGCCGCGGGAACCCGGGGCTCACCGTGGAATGCTTCCAGTACAGGATGATCTCGGGGATGTTCTCCACGGGGTGCAGAAGGTGGTAGTCTCTCCACTCGTTCCAGTCGATGGTCATCGTGCCATTCTTGTCCATGCTGCGAGAGGGACACACGGTTGCCCACGTGTGAACAGGCCCCGCCCGCCCGTCGGCCGCGCCGCCCTCCTCCAGGTGAGCCCGGGGCAGGCCCGCGGCCGCCGAGGAGGAAAGGCGGGGGGCCCCACACATCAGTCTGCACAGAGACGGCACACAGCAGCCCACGAGAACCCCATTCTCATCGGGCACAGAGGCGAGGGAGGGAGGCAGTCGCCAGGGGGACGCGGGTACTTACTAGGTGACAGGGCCCCAGAAGTGGCCCGTCCGTATTCTGACAGACAGACAGAGGAGGACGCAGAGGAGAGAGGAGAAACAACACAAATGAGTGCTCCGAGCACACGTCAGCGAGGCAGCCACACAGCACGGCACGAGGACGCACCCACAGCAGCCGGGGCGTGGGCACGGGGGGCTGCTGGCCGGGACGGCCGGCCCTGGGTTGCAGCGGTGTGGAGGGCTCAGCCGGGGAAGGAAGCTGCTCCGGGGGCTACTCTGGGCAGCCTCCCCCAGGACCACCGCTCCCCTTTGACCTGCCTTTCGGGGCAGCACGCCTGACCACGGTGTTACGCCTGCCTCACGGGAGGGCTGCCGCAGGAGCCCCCTCCCTTCACGGCCAGGTCAAGGAGGGTGTTCCTCGCTCACCTTTCACCTACTTGCAACCTCCCCCTCCCCTGGTCTCTTTCAGGGTCACTGGTGACCGGGCACACTTCCAGGTGATTACTGGTTCTCCCAAGGACAGCTGACCTGGAACCCGGTGAGGGGTTACTCACTCATCCCTTCAAACACCCAGAAGCCAAAGTTCAGAGAGCAGGGTCAGTAGTAATACAGGGAATGACACCAGAGTTAGTGCAAGGACGCTTCTTTCGTCACACTGTTTCATTACACCAGTTACACGGACGGGCTCAGCACGCACCTCTTGAGAATTTTTTCTGCCTGCTGTTCGGATATCTTGACCCCCAGGTCCCGCAGGGACTGCATGATCTCCTGGGCATCGATGCGGCCTGGAAGGACGGAGGCTGTAAGCCGCCAGCCGGGCCCGGGCAGTGCCCAAGCCCTGGCCAGCCGGGGGTCCCGAGGCAGCGCTCACCATCATTCTTTTTGTCCAAACTCTTGAACACCAGCCTCAGTTTCTTCTCGTGATCTTGGAGATAATGGACGAACTCTTCAAAGTCTAGCTGCCCATCGAGGTCTTTATCGCCAGCTTGTACAATTTTCTGTGAAACAAAAGTAAGGTCTTGTCCTTTAGCTCATGCACTAGATCTTGTGGGGCCCCGTTCGCAGGGAACAATCCCGCTAACCCGTGAACCGAGCCCTAATGAGGGTTCCCCTGCTCGAGTCCCTAAGCCACCACTCCGATCCCCAAGGGCTGGCCAGAACCCAAGCACGAGCCCACCTTTGCTTTCCTCACAAGCAAAGAGGAAAAGGTGCCCCCCCCCCCCAGGAGCCCTTCAGGCAGAGCCCGGTGGTGGCAGGCAGGCTGGGCGAGTTTTCACTCCAACAGTTCTGAAGACCGGCTCCTCGTGCTGCCAGAGCCAGCCGCTTGGCTCCCCTGCGGCGCTGCGCCTGGCGCCGGGCCCCAGCCCACATGCTCTCGGCCCAAATGTGCGGAGAACCCCGGAGCCCCAGATCCCCCCAGGAACTCCGCAGCTTGCTCCTTTTCTCCCCGCACGTGGTGGTGTCCCGGAGCAGTCCGGTGGCCAGGGAGAAGGTGTCAGACAGAGGTGGCCCCTGCCAGTGCCTGCCCGGCAGAAACACAGCCAGAGAGAACTCGAGGCTGGAGAAGCTCTGAGAGCCAGGGGAGCTATTTCAGGGCATGTGACTGTCGGCAGCGCCGGTCTCTGATTGCGGGGGAGCCTGGGGACATGGCCAGCCTCAGCCCCCTCAGCCAGGCACTGAGCGGCAGGGAGCCCCGCTGAGTTCGGCGTCCCGAGAGGCCGGGAGAGACCCTGCGGCTCTAGGCTCCAACCTGGGTCCTGCTAAGTGCATTATGGCGACCGACCCGCTGAAGCCTCACAGTCAAGCTGTAGGAGCAGGTGCTATCGCTTCCCCACTTCACAGAGGAGGAGACAGAAGCTCGGGGAGGTTGAGGCATTTATCCCAGGTCACAGAGCTACGGAAGTGGTGGGCGAGATGCAAGCCAGGCGTGTTGGACTAGGACCTAGGCCACCTCCCTGGAGATCCTGCTGCCACCCGAAAGGTTAATCTCAAGAAGGTGGGGGACACTCATGAGTCACTCTAACCCAGCAACACCCTGAAAACAGGAACGAAAATCTCCTAAGGAAGATGGTTATAATCTTCCCATGCTGACCAGTTCTCTCGGTGAGAATCCACCTGCTATCTGCAAACCAATATGGGTTTCAAGTCTTTAGACTAGTGGGCTTGGACACCGACAGACTACTGGCTCTCCAGCGATTACCATCGGGCGCTCTCGGGGCCACCTGACTGCTCTCTGTGATTGCTCAGCCACCCAGGGTGCTAGGAGGTGGCCTGGGCAGGCACCCTGTCACCTAACATGATCCCAAGAACAATGTGGAGGGTGTGGCTGGAATGTGAGACTGATGCTGGTATTTTATCTACTATCTGAAGTTATGTTAACTTCCTGAGACATCTGGGCTCTAGCTTTGTGGCAAGAGCGGAAGCAGACTCTCGTGCATTCAGGGAGGAGGAGAATGGCAGGAATAAAGCTCTCTGGTATTTTGCTGCCCTGCCACCAACGCAAACCATACGCCTCACTGGGGTGGGCGTGCTGTGAACAGGCGTGCTCAGGACTGCAGACTTCAAAATCGTCTCCCACTCCCTGCTTCTACTTCGAAACCATCGGACCTATTTCTGTTTCCTTCCCAGGACACACAAATCAGCACCCACTGCACACCACCTGACCTCTGCCCCCACAGATGCTCCGGGACGGCATGGGACCGGATTAACAGAGAAGCTGGGGCAGCCTTTTTCAGGAGGCGAGCGACCTCCACAGCATGTAGCTCTTTCCCCACCTTTAAAATGGTAATGATGCCTGCCAGCCCCCTGCTCCAAAGAGGCGCCTGGGAGGCTCCCCGCACCTCGCTCGCACGCTGGTTTGTTCCACCCAGGGCACAGCCGGCCCAGCTCCAGCCTCTGCAGCTCCGGTCCCAACTCCTGGGCCTCCCATGAGAAGCCCCCCCCCCCCCAGCTCGCAGCAGCTGGACTGTACCCCCTTCTCAGGAAACCCTCTCCCGCCCTCAACGAGAGAATTCCTTTCCCTCTCTCCTACAAGCGGCTTCCCTATAATTCAAGCCCTGTAAGTCACACGAAAGCCAGTCATTCCCGTGAGGTAGCCTCTTCACCTGCTACGGCCACAGGACAACCGGAGAAAAAAAGCTCCCATATCACAGGTGACCCCCTACCAGCACTCATCCATTCCCTTAACTATCTGCTGAAATACCCGCTGCCTTCCCGGGCGCTGCCCGGCCGGCCCGGCCCCTGTACACACCTGCTTCCACTGGCGGAAGGTGGAGAACTCCTGGGAGGGAATAAAGACACTGAGTTTGAAGATGGACTTCAGCTCGGAGGGAAGGCCCTTGGACTCGAAGTACTGGAACTCCGTCTGGGCCTCCCCGATGAGCGGCACGTACAGGCACAGACACAGCATGCTGGCGGAGAGAGCCGCGGAGAGAGCCGGTGCTGAGAGCCGGTGCTCAGCGGCGGCCGCGGGAGGGTTCTGGCAGCGTGGAGAATGCGGAATGCTGCCGGCCGGCAAACTGCGCAAGTTGTGCCGGGGCCGGCTGTCATTGGCTGCTCAGGCCCCGCCCTTCTACTTAATTGAAAAAAACTCGGTCCTAAGTCCAGCCAGCAGCCAATGAGCACAAAGCCCGAGATTGCTCAAGAGGGAGACGTAAAGATCAGGGCTGCCGTCACGCTCCCCGCCCCTCCCAGGGAGGGAGCAGCGGCGGCGGGTTTAACTCTTCCAAGACAGGCAGTGCTTGCCGCCTGCCCTGTCCAAACAAACCTTCACCCTCGGCTGCCAAGCGCGCCCAGGGAACAAACAGCCGTCTCCCACAAGGTCCCCAAACACGTCACACAATACGGCGAGCTTGTCCCCTTCGTCAGTCATTCCCAACAGAAAAAGAAGTGGATGCAGAGGCCGATTCAACGCTCCCTGACCAAGGCCCAGTTTAGCTGTGAGGACAGAAGTGTGGGAGCGGGGGACCATGTCCCCAGCCACCCGTGAAGTGGCCACGCCACAGCCTCGTCATCCGCGGCGGCAGGCCGAGCCCTGGATTCAGGCTGCCGTGGCCCCACGGCTTTCTCGGCACAGCTCCCACCAGCCCCAGTGACCCCTTCCGGGCCACTCCACGTGTGAGCACCTCGGAGCTGACACGGTGGGGCCAGCAGCTTCCCAGCCTGCGACTGAGCTGTTCGACACAGACATGTGACCCCTGACATTAATTGAAATGAAAAGTTCAGTTCCTTGGTGGCAGAGCCACAGCCCAAGCGCTCCACAGCTGCTGGCACTCCGCATGGCCACCATCACACAGAAAGCTCTAGAACGCCCCTTTGAGGCGAGGGTGAGAGGACATCTCAGGTCTTGCAGAGCCACGATCTGCTCTTCATTTCGGGGCGACCCCCTGGGAGAAGCCTGCGATCTCCACCTCCTCCCCTCCCCTCCCCACGGAAAGTGTCAGAGACTCCAGCTGCGGAGGAAGAGACGTCTCGGCGACGCGACAGGAAGGAGGCGGCGGGCGGCTCCTGCCGCAGCGCACCACTTCCTAATATAGGCCGACTCGCACCCGCGGGAGGGCGAGCGGGGACCGCCACCCTGTGGGGACCAACTGGAGTAAGGGGAATTTCTTACCACGCTAAAAAGCTCTTCGTGAAGAGCTTGAAAAAGGGATTTTAAAAATAAGACGCTGAAGCGTGCTAGCACAGCACGAAGCGGATGTCACGAACTCCTAGGACACGCCTGCCTTTCTAAAAGGGACCTGGTGCTGCGTCCCTGCAGACAGACCTCGGGCTTCTCTAGGGTGGTGGGTCCAGAGGCAGCTCGGGCCGAGTCCCACCCCAGGACACAACGCTGTCTCTTGAGCTGTCTGATCCAGAATGTTCTGTCTTGGGGCTATTTTTATCTCTGTAGCTGGGATCCTTGAAGGCAGGAGGCTACTGTTTCCAGCGTTGGCACGTCCCGGTGCGGAGGGAGCCCTAGCCTTGACCACGGAAGGTGCCGGATGTAAGCAGCTTCTGAATGAATGAGGTGGGCCTGGCAGGCCTTGGAGACCCCGATTTCATCCACCCCAACAAGATGATGTATTATTATTATTTTAATGGAGGCTCACATTCACAAATAAAAGCTTAAGTTTAAAATGCTGCTGTTCCTTCGTTCAATTATTCACATTTGCTCCTGAAACAAAAATAAATTACTGAGAGCTGTTGAAATATCTCATTTCCGTGATGGCTGCAGTCATTCCAAACAGCAAATATTTTGACCAAATACAGAGTCAACCGGAGCTGTTCATTTCCTAATACACTGTATTTTTCAAATAATTTTGGTTACTGTACCTCTGAGTTTTTTTCTTTCTGTACCACTGTTTCACAATGTATTTACAAGACAAATCTGAGAACAGATTTGAAAACAATACTGAATATAAAGGAAACCTGTATTCAACATATAAGGGAAAATTATTAAAATACGACTCCAATAAGAGCAATTATTTTCTAGAAAAAATAGAATGGAATTTCCTTGATTATAACAAAGCTCGTTACTTTCCAGACCAATGGTCTCAGGAAATGTTCTCTGCGAAACTCTGCGCGTGCCTGCCAAGGTGTTATTTTTTCGATGCCAACGCTAATCCGATTCCGACGTTAATTTTTAAACGCCGTTATAACTTATCGGTACGATGCAGCTGTGATCAAGTCCAGTGGAACGCTGACCCTGGACAAACGCAAAGTGGCGTTTAACAACCTCCCCGCCCCCCCGAGTTCCAGTCACCCCACAGTCCATTTTCACGGAGAGACCGTGGATTCTTCCTTCCTTCCAAGGTAAGCCGATCTCCAGGCACCCGGTGTCCAGGCTACATGCTTTCTCCCTGGAATCATCCAGGGCCTGGCTCTCGTGACAACGGCCACTTAAAACAGCACCCAAACCCGACACGGCCAAAAGGAGATTTCAGAATTGGCCTCCAAAGAGCTGCTGTCAGGTGACACTGAGCACTGCGGGGGCAGCACCCCAAGCTGGACGGTGGCAGGTGTGTGGGAGGGGCGGAACCCGAGCAAGTTGAAGCTGAGCCTCAGCTGAAAACCAACCACCAACAAACCGACACGTGTCCATGTCGCTGCTCCCAAGCGCATACAAGGAAAACAAGCCGGGAGGGCTCACGCGGGGCTGGTGTTCGTCCTGCTGCTTTGCACCAGCGCAGGCTCTTTAAGACCCCACGGACCTGGCTGTCTCTCCCCCTCCTCTCACCCACCCCACCCTTCTTCTCTGCGCTCTAATTCTAATTTTGTGACCCAGATCTATTTTTGTTTCCTCTCCGTAGCAATGAGCATTGGGGAACAGTGACAGCAACTCCAGATCCCACCCAATTTAGTGGCATCGGGTTTCATGGACTCCACACGGGTCCTCCCAGAGCATCCTCTCATCCTCAGACTGGCCAGCGGCACCACAAGCCTTCCTGGTTCTACCGCTCTGCTTCATGCCCGCAAAACAGGTGCTTCCGGTAGGAGCCAGAATCCCGAGAATAAGGCCAGGGCAGGTAGACTGCCTTAGGGAGTGCAGCATTAGGTCATAAAGTATTCCCCCCTCCTCTGCGATGACTCAGGGCAGGCCACAATCTTAATGTGCAAAGGAGCCTTGCCAGCGGTGTCAGGTAGCTCTAGCCCCACCCACCCGCACAGCTCTCCAGAACCTCATTTGCTGCTGGGGCCACAGTGTCATTTGACCGTCGGGTTGCCATGACAGCCCGGGGTAGCCGGTTTCCCGTGAAACCTGCCTGCACTTGGCAATCAGACAAACAATAAACAAAATTCTCTGGGCTTCCGAGAAGACAGCCCCTCAGGATCTGAACGCCCGGCTGCCGCTGCGGGCACCTCCCACCCCAGACTAAGGGCCTTCTTCTCCAACAGCAGATTAACTGGCAGGTGAAGATAAAGGGGAAACTGGAACAGTTCCTAGAAAAAAAGCTCTCGGCCACCTGACTCACTCGCAGACATATTTAGACAGAGGAAGTGAGAGCCAAACAGAGTCGTGCAGCTGGGAAACTGAGAAGCCTGAGAACCAGCGTGAACTTCTCTCCGAGGCCCCCATAATGTCTGGGGAGCCTCTTCCTGAGAGAGAGGGTGAGGCCAGGCCCCAGCGGCCACGAACCCCGAAGCAAGCCCTCCTTCAACGGCAGCTGCGCCGGGAAAGGGTGCGAGGGCTGCAGACCCCATCCCCGCTGTTCCCAGATTCCCTTTACCTGCCTTTCTCGAGGCCACAGTGCCCAGGAGTGCGTGCTTTCTCGCTTCGGACCAAACCAGCTGATCCATCCCCCTCTTGGGGCTCCCCCCTGCCTCCGCAGCCAGCTGACCCATCTCCCTTCTCAATCACTGAAAGGTGTGGGTCTCAGGTCCAGCCCCCCCTCACTCTTCATCCTAAGGAACAGCGGGCCAGGAACGAAGCTGTTCTGAACAGAAAGTTCTGATGCCAGGCCTCCCCGGGGAAGGGCTGGCAAGAGGTGCCAGTGTTGAGTCTGGAACACGGCGCAGTTCATTATTCAAGTCATAGGCAGGTGACTTGAGAAGGGAGCCAGCCAACCCCGCAAGTCCTTGGCCACAAGGCAAGCTAACCTGTAGATGAAAGTTCCTGTGGAGAGACCGTGCCAGCGCCGTGTCTGAGCTCATCTGAAATAACGCAAAGGTGGGACGTGGCACCCCTGGGAGCACGTCTCAAGCACAATGCAGACTCGGGGACCCTGCCGACCAGGAGGGGCGCATTACGGACTCAGTATTCTCCTCAGTGCTCCATCTTGAAGGACAGCAAAAGTGGTTGCATCCAAGGTCCCTCCCACTTAGCCAAGGAAAAACAAACATTTAAACATTTATCTCTTACATGTAGCAATTCAATTCAACGGACTTTTTTTTTTTTTTAGAAATCTACTGCTGGACACAGGGTCGAATCTCCTTCTCTAGTTGATTTTTAGCCTGAGAAAGAAGAAGAGATTCAAAATAACCAAAGCTCAGGAAGTGAACAAGGTCACGCCTACCGCAGGCCGGGTAACTCTCAGCCCCGCAGCCTTTCTGTCCTAGTCCTGGGAACTCCGCTGGTCCCAATACAAACTGCTTTCTCAAGGGGAAGCGAGGCGACACAGGGTGCAGCCCCGGACAGAGTAGGGTGAAACCCCACCTGCACCCCTCCTTAGCGGTTTAACCCTGGGCAAATAAATTACTTACCCCGTCCGCACCTCAGCTTCCTCACCTATGAAATGGGGTGCCACCACTCACCCCGGCTCTTGTGTAGATCAGACGATAACCCACACGCAGGACACGAGATGGGTGGGGGGCCCTGGCACTCCGCAGACCCGCAGACCCAAGAGAGGCAAGGGCCTCTGCACCCCGAAACTCCAGCCTCTCCTCTGATCACCCCCTTCCTTCCAGACCCAAAGGCCCTCTGCCCCCCAAGGCCAGGGGTCTGACCTTCCGGAGGCAGGGCGGTCTGGCCCTGCCCAGCTCCGGGCTGTGGGCTTCAACTTTGAAAGTCCATTCTGTGGCCTGCTTAGCTCGGCCCCCCCTGAACTATTCAGATATGCTGAAGGCATAAGACAGCCTGTAGTTGTTTGTCCCTTACTTTCCGATGGCTTTCTGGGGACAAACTGACAAATCAAATCAAAGGCAAATCTTCCATTGCTTTCCACCTTCCTGTCCCGGCGGCCACACTGAAGTGGTCGTAATAGGGCAGTAAAGCTTTTACAGGAGCCACAGGAAGATTCTGGGCTGCAGATTCCCATTTCTTTATTGTCTAACTCTTCTTCCCCGCCCCCAGCACCACACGGACTGATTCACAACTCCGCTCTTCCTCCCCACACTCCAGTTCTGTTTTTCCAGGAAAATGTTCCTAGACCGGTCCCTCCACTCGCGGGCCCCCCTGAGGTTGCCATTACCTTAGGAAACTGCTCTGCAGGTCCGACCACCAGCAAAATGGTGGGTCTCCTTTCTGCGGTCTCAGCCCTGCCGTCCTGTGTCCCCAAAAAGCTGGACATCTGGTCTCCCCGAGCAGGAGCCGGGCTGCCTCTGACTTCCTTATCGGCCCCCTCTCTGGAGCCTTGGCACCCGGCCCTAGGGAGAAAGCTAGACAGAAAACGCCACAGCATCTGCAGCATCGCGGCTTCCTTCCTCCCAGCGTCGCTGACGGTGACTGGTCACTTTGGAGGAGGAATGTCACCACAATACCAAGGGTCGCTGGCTACACGGCCGCTGGGAGGGCCGGCCCGGGGAGCTGCAGGGCCCGGAGCTCGGCATGCAGCGGCTGTCTCCTGCCCTTTCAGACCTGCCAGCACGGCCGCCGTGCCCGGCCTGAGAAACAGCTCCCTCTCCCAGAGCCCCGCTGGCTTGCTGGCAGCGAGCGCGGAGCAGCTGGAGCTTCTTCAATAAAAACTCACTTCTGGAGGTGGATGGTTAACAAATGTTTGCCTTTTAAAAAAAAAGAAAAAAAAAAGCAGTCGCCCAACAGACCTGTCCCGGGGGCAGAAGCAACTTCGAGCTCCCAATTATTCAACTGTCCTCGCTGAACTAATCATCATCACACGAGCGAGGACCCGAGCATCCAGCCTGCATTCTCACTGCAGCAGGGCGCGGCCAATCACCTCTGCCGACACTACCAAGTTCATTATCCCAACCAGCAACATCCCTCCAATCACAGGCAGCCGATTCCCTGCCTGCAGCCCGGCACTTCTGCAGGGAGGTGCCCATGGCAACCTCCGAATGAGCTTCCCGGCTCGCTGAACGCAGCCTGCGCTCGCGCGTTCGGAGGAGCCCAACTTTCTCCTCTTCTCCCGGGTTGTTTCTGGGATGGCATTCACCATCGAGTTTTACATGATCAAGAGTCCTTGGCAACGTTTCCTAAGGCACCTAGCAACACTTCCCCTTGATCCACGATCCCATTCTCTCCCACCATGTGTAACACAACGCACACCATAGCATAGCTACTTCGCCCGTCTCCCCGCACACGGTGAGCTGCTGGAGACAGGGGCCAAGCGACAGATTTTTCTACCTCCAGCGCCCAGCACCAGGCACAGATTAAGTCTGCAGACTAAAGTGAGTAAGTGACTATGAACACAAGGGAATGAATCGTTGCTCAACTGCTGCTTATTTTACTAGCAGGCACATTTACTAGCGGGGACCCACGACTGCCATCCCTCACGAAGGTGACCTTTTGATGCAGTGTTCATAACCATTATTATTTTTTTTCCAAAGATTTTATTTATTTTTAGAGAGGGAAGGGAGGGGGAGGGAGAGGGGGGGAGAGAGAGAGAGAGAGAGAGAGAGAGAGACATATCAATGTGCGGTTGCTGGGGGTTCTGGCCTGCAACCCAGGAATGTACCCTGGCTGGGAATCGAACCTGGGACACTTTGGTTCCCAGCCCATGCTCAATCCACTGAGCTACACCAGCCAGGTCATAACCATTATTTAAAAAACACAAACGTGAAGAGAGTTTAACAAACTGGGGAAGGGTATTATGCTTCTTCCATGTGCTGCTATGAGCCTGCACATCAGTAAAACCTCTCTGAAGAGCGATTTAGTCACAGCTACCAACGTTTTAAAAGCACAAACCCACCCTCACTGGTGTGGCTCAGTGGATAGAGTGCCAGCCCGAGAACCGGAAAGTGCCCATTCGATGCCCAGTCAGGGCACAAGCCTGGGTTGTGGACCAGGTCCCCAGGTGGGGGCTTGCTAGAGGCAACTGATGGGTGTGTCCCTCACACACTGAGGTTTCTCTCCCTCTTTCTCCTGCCCTTCCCATCACTCTCAAAATAAATAATAGTTTAAAAAAACCCCCACAAACCCTTTGATGGAGCAGTCCCACAGTTCCACCTGTGAGCAATCTGTCCTGTAGATACATTTGCACACGCGAGAAGCTACACACACATATACCCGACACATGTGTGATCAAATGTACCGGCATTTTTTGCAGCCTTGTTTCTAACAGCCCAAGTCTGGAAACAACGTGGAGTGCTCTAACAGGGGGGCGGGGACATAAGCTCGGGCACACCCACACAATGGACCCCTAGGCAGCTGTTCGAAAGGATAAGGCAGCCTGTACCTACTTTGTGGAAAATAATGCAAATGAAGCAGCTTCCCAATGGAGGCGGGGCTGCCACCCCAGGGGACTGCCTTGCAGGTCTCACTCCTCAAACCCTCAGAATGTTAAAACTGGGCAAATCAGCCTTCGGACTGGGCCTAAAGCAACGCTGTATTCCAAACAACTACTTGTTATGACTGCCTGCCCGAAAATTAAAGACATCTGTAGAATTAGCGTGTAAGCTTATCTGCGGGTCTAGAAATTCCTTCCTGGGCTTATTAGCGCCCACAGAAATGCCCTCCTCCTATTCATGTAACCATACTCCTTCCCTTTCTCGTAAATACCCTTTGCTTTTACCTCCTAATCGGATCACTGTTTGGGTTTCTGCCTGAATTAGTGCTTCCGAATAGCCATTCTTTTGGATCTCAGATAAACACTTGGCGCCTCTCGCTTTTATTTTTAAGTTACCACTCTAAAGGAATGATCTGAAAATATCCTGCTAAATGGAGAAAGCAAGGTGCAGAAGAAAGGGGGTAGTACGTGGCCACTGATTTCTGAGCTTGTACACGTGAAGGGCATCTCTGGAAAGACACGCTAAAGCTGAAGAGAGGGTTTGGGGCAGAGAGGGAACTGGGGGGTTTGAGGGGAGAAAGGCAGATGGAAGGTTTACTTTCACGGAACATCCTCATATCATGTGAAACTGAATCAAGCATGTGTGACCAGGCACACACACATACAGCAATTATTACACACACACACACACACACACACACACAGCACAGCAAAGTGGCCAGCTAAGAATGACCTTATCTAAAAGCAGTTGGGGCCCTGGCTGGTTTGGCTCAGTGGGCTGAGTGCTGAAAGGCCACCAGTTCGATTCCCAGTCAGGGCACATGCCTGGTTGCGGGCTAGGTGCCCAGCTGGGGGTGTGTGAGAGGCAATTGATTGATGTCTCTCTCCCTCTCTAAAAAGAAATAAAATCTAAAAATAAATAAATAAATAAAATAAAAGCAGTTTTGTATGTTGATTAAATGTATAGTCTTTGGAGCCAGACCCCAGGTTCAGGTTCAAGTCCTGGCCATGACTTACTTGCTGTGTGATCTCGGTCAAGTTACTTTACCTCTCTGTGCAAAATGGAAATAGTAACAGAACCATACTGTTACTTCATAGAGTTGGTTAAAGACTAAATTAGATAATATGTAAGGCTCTTAGGACAGAACATAGAGCATTCAATAACCAAACAAAAAGGGGCTCTGTAATAAACCTGACAATCTCGGCGACCCAGAGTAACCGCACCAACAGTCTGAACCGGGGCACACCACAGCGGGTAGTCACGCCCAGGCCTACAGCTTCCCGGGCAAAGGTCAGTTTTGAGCTTAAGTGAGCTCTGTCCATTGTTCTTATACGTCCAGGATAACATGTCTTTGAAAGGTCAGAGTAATTTTCTTTTCCAGACCCCTGGTGGCAAACGCTGGCACCAGAGCACAGGCCGCAGAACCCCTCGTTGTCATCTGGCTGCCCGCACAACATCTCTGTGTGCTGTAGGTGTGGATTATTAACTGTCCCGTCCCACCAATGTAAAAGAAGCACGTGTTTCTCCATTTTGCTTTTTATCCAGCCCTCGAGATTGCCCGGCTTCGCTTTCTTAATCTGCCCCCAGCGTTTTTCGTGTAACCCTCTCCAGGTCCTTGTCTCGGACTCCAGTGTATAAAATAAGCTGCGAAGCCGCAATTCTCCGGAGCCTTTTCTCAATCCATTCAACACTCGCTTCCGGGCATGTCCTCAAAAAGTTGGCTTAAAAAACTCTTATAAAACTTTTCTACAGGTTTCGGACATTCTCTCGTAACTGTTAGGGATTTTATGATCATTGTCTAGAAAATGACTGTGAGTTCATGCAACTGATTAGTTTTTTGTTTTGTTTCCTTTGTTTTTAAATTGGGCGCTGCCCCCAGTGATCTTTTATTTGTAGCCTGCCCTTCATCTGGTCATCTTTTCAGTTTCTTTTTTCTTCAGTTTATGAGTGTCTCTGTGTGCCCGGGTCACTGGCTCCTTTAACAAAGGAAACCCGGAGGGATCAGAAAGCACAGTCAGCAACAAGGCGGCTGCTTCGCAAATAAGGAGTTCTAATCCTGTTAAAGAGAAAAATCATAGGTCCAAAACAGTGTCACTCGTGCTAAAAGCCCATGATACCAAACCTAGATTTACTTCCTGATCTAATTGCTGTTTAAACCCCTCCCACAAACACAACTTTAGTCACCCAGTCTGGAATTTTCTGGCCAAGCACCAGTGAGGTGTTGTGTCACCTGGGCCGGCTCCACGGTGGCCCCTGTAGGAAGAAGAGGCAGGAGGCGATCTGCATGGTAAAACCCTTGCCACCCACCCCTCGAAGATGTTCTGGTCTAAAAACTATCCTTCCTTTTCCTTTGTTAATAGTTCCCTTGCCTGCCACCCTTCTTCCTTTAAAAACCTTCCATTTTTGGCCCTGGCTGGGGTGGCTCAGTGGACTGAGTGCCAACCTGTGAACCAAAGGGACATGGGTTCAATTCCCAGTCAGGGCACATGCCTGGGCGGCAGGCCAGGTCCCCAGTAGAGGGCGCGCTCGAGAGGCAACCACAGGGAGAGAAATTGGTGTTTCTCTCCCTCTCCTCCCTCCCTTCCCCTCTCTAAAAATAAACAAATAAAAACAAACAAACAAAACCCCCCACAAACTTTAAAAACCTTCTATTTTGCACAACCCCCTGGAGAGCCCTTCTAGTTACTAGATGGGACACACTGAATTGCCTAATAAAGCTAATTAGATCTCCAAACTTACTCAGTTGAATTTTTGTTTTTTAACAATACTAAGAAGAGCCTGTCCAGGGCCAAAACCCCGAACTAAACAAGTAACCCTTTCACGAAGACGAATCTTGTTTTTATGAACCAAACTGAAAGTCCGGCAGAATGGAGGAGGCAGGGATGTCTTGGGTCCCCGTCGACAGACACGAGAGAAATCCCGTGCTTTTAACTTAGTGGACTCATACACACCGCAGAACTGAGTTATGAATTCAGGGGGTTCCGGCCAAGACGGCGTTACAGGGACCGATTCAGCTTCCTGCCAATGACAATTAAACGTCCAGACCGAATACATGAAATGATGGTTTTCCAGACACTGGGCGACTTCAGGTGACAAAGGACGGTGACTCTCGGGGGGGGGGGGGGTATACAAATGAGCTGAGCCCACAGCTGCCCCAGCTTCCCAGTTGGCTGGGGTTTCCAGGCTACAGGAGAGAGGGTGGGCACGCAGGCAGAGCCCAGCAGTTCCCCATGTTGAAGAGGCAGGGGCAGGGGGCACTCCAGTGTCCAGGACCCAGCACTGAGCAGGAGGGAGCTGCAGAGAGGTGCAAGGGATGTAGACCTGCTCAGGCCCCCCAGAGCCATACACAGCGCACGCAGGTGAGGGAACAGCCTGAGGGTGGGAAAAGAACCAGGCATCACGACACAAAGGACAGTTCCTGTTCCCACCACCAGCCCGAGTAGAAACCCCTTAACAGAGGAAGGTTCGGAAAGGGCACTCAGAAGGTTTAGCCTCAGCAGCGAGACAAAACTAGCCGCACACTAAATGCTGCCCTTGCCTAACAGAACTTTTTAAAAAGCCCTAAAAGGCTCAAACTGTTTCCAAATAAATGCATCCCAGAATAAAGCTCAAGAACACTTATGGGAACACAAAAATACCCAGGAACCAAAAAGATAAGATCCAATAAAGAATTAACAGGAATGCACCTGGGCCAGAGTGGATCACTTGGTGGGAGCATCTTCCCGTAAACCAAAAGGTCACGGGTTCAATTCCCGGCCAGGCATGTACAGCACTTAGGTTTCGGGTTTGGTTCCAGCTGGAGCATACACGAGAAGCAACCAGTTGATGTTTCTGTCTCACATCAATGTTTCTCTTCCCCCTTCCCAGCGGGAACCCTGAGGAGCTGCCCGGGTACAGCCGGCCCCAGAGCATCAAGGGCGTCTTATAAAACGAGGCGGAAGGCTCTCCCTCGACTCCCTCCGGGGCAGCGCTCAGCATCTCAGGTCTACCAGTTTCCCCACCTGCTTGCTCCCTACCTGTCTTAGAATTCTTTTCAGAAGACATGCTGTCAAAGGGACAACTATTTTTTTTTTACACTGAGAAATGAAGCCAGATTCTATTTGACAGAGAGCCAGACTGACTTGAAGGCGAAGGCTGGCTGGGCCAATTAGGTCACAGGGAGAACATTTTCGTATGAATTTGACTCATACGAATGCGTCAAATCTGCAAACTAAGGTTTTGAGCAAAACCAAAACCAGAACCAAAACTGACGAAAACATCCAAAACAGATGTACCATATGCCAGTAATTATATCTCTGCAGCTCTTAAACTTATGACACAGACGTGTGGATGCCAACTTGGATACGTTCGAGAAGGTATCTGTTTCCAAGATTCTCTCAGGACAGTACGGGGACAAGAGTCTGAAGGGTCTCTTACAACGGATATGTGGCAGCGACTTACTGTTTCAGAGGCACAGCTACAGCAGGTGACCACCCCCACCCTGAACGAGAATCAGTGGATGCTAGGATGCTGGGTGCCGTCCCGCGCAGCCCTACGGCAGCCAGCCGGGTTTCAGGGCGGCAGGCAGGACCATGGAACACCCTTTTGCCCGTGACTCAGCCCCGATTAGATGATGGAGGGGAGCCAAGCACTCAGGTCATTTGGCACAAAGGAAACCAAGGCATCGAAGATAACTGCCATGATATGAAAAGGCGAAATCCCTTTCATCTTTCCCGGCCCCCATCCATTTATCAGAGAGAGACAGAGGAAGGGAGAGGGAAAGAGAGAGAAACATCAGCCCGTTGTCCCACTTACCCACGTCCCCATTCGTGGACACACACAGGTGCCCTGACCAGGGACTGAACCTGCCACGTGGGCACATCGGGATGACCCTCTCCGGAGAGGCCCTGAAATCCTCTTACTCTATTTCTGTTTCAGGAATTAAAACCAGAAGTTCTAGCTTTGGCAAAAACTCCCTGAAGAAAATTCCTGTGAACGTGGAAGAGAAAGAGAAACGTGTCACAGAGAAAACAGTCTCTTGGATGGCTTCTGTTTACTCCTGGTGAGAAGCCAGTCCCGTCAAGGTCCGAAGTTCAAGGTCTACCAACAAAGATGTCTTTTTCTTTTATCTAAAAGAAATTGGAAGCGCACAAAAGTAACCTAGCTTTAGCTGGGTGAAGGGCAGGATTTTGAGTTGTAACGTGGGAAGTTCTGCAGAAGCCAGAGACCCCCTAGAAACACAGTAAAATCTCTCCTTTTTCTGCTCTTAGAAAAGCATGATCCTCCCTCGGATCACACACGTGTCACATACAAGGGGCGGGGGAAGAATACGGTGTTGAGGCTGGCACGGGAAACCCACTCACCTAAAACAATCAGCAAATTTTCAACGGATCCAAAAGGGGCCGGCGGGAGCCACACCACCCGGCCCATGTTCAGCCTGCTTCCCCCGGCCGCTTGATCTCACTCGCGCCTTCCCTTCTCCGACGGGAAAAGGCAGCCCAGCAGACGTATTAAAGCAACACTAAATGTTTTCGGTTCCTTACAAGTGACTTCAGAATCATACGCCAAAACTGAGATGGCCCCAGTGAGTGCAAACAGCTCTCAGAAGCTGCTTGCTGGGCACTAGAGGAGGACAGTAGAGACCAGGGCGGGACAGGGGTACGGGCCCCACCCCACAGCTGCCTTCAGGGTGAGAAGGGCAGCCGGAGCCCTAAGTGTATGAATAACTGGTTTCAAACAAGCCAGCTCTTAGGAACAATTCAGAAAAGGCTTTTTCTAGCTTTACCAGATACTACCATTACTTTTTCTATAGTTTAAAGGGACTCTAGCACAAAGAATTCACTCAAGATGTGAATAAAAAAGGGGGGGGGGGAGCCCTGGCTGGTGTGGCTCAGTGGATTGAGTGCCGGCCTGTGAACCAAAGAGTCGCCAGTTCCATTCCCAGTCAGGGCACGTGCCTGGGCCGCGGGCCAGGTCCCCAGTAGGGGGCGTGCCACAGGCAACCATACACTGAAGTTTCTCTCCCTCTCTTTCTCCCTCCCTTCCCCTGTCTAAAATAAATAAATAAAATCTTAAAATAAAAAAAGGAAAAAATGTTTACTGTGTCTATAAATGCATCACTAAGGGATGCAAAGGTGATGTAATTTAATCTCGGGCAGTAAGTAAAACAGGGGACTGGACTGCATACCTTGCGGACCTTTCCAGCTCTAATATGCTGTGGATTCCAGCTCAGTCCTAGGGCATTAACCAGAGATGACAGCTGCGTTTTTCACGTGTGAGGTGGGGAAAGGCCAACAGGCTGATGAAGGTGGACACCGTAGCGGGCTGGCTTTGACCTGGAGGTCAACTGTGTCAGACCTACGGACCAGGATTTAACAGCTTGTGCTTATTCTTGGTGATCTAAACCATCTTCTCTCCGCCCACTTCCCACGCCGCCCCCAGCCACCACCGGCGTTTCTGTGGTCTTCGGGAGCTTTCTTGCCCAGTGTAAGTGGTGGGTTCTGTGCGTTAGAGTCGCACTCCAGACTCCAGTGGGGGCGGAGGGGGGCCTGGGGCTAAGACCGGAGACCAGGGGTTGATGGGATGAGGAAAGCTTCCACAGAAACAGGAACAGCCACCAGCTCCAGTTTCCCCTTTGACCCCGGGTAATTCAAGCTTCCAGGAAAGCCTTGCCCAACGGTTGAACGCAGATAAGCTCTGTGTGCCCTACCTTTGTTATTCATTTATTTACTTCAAAACAAAGCCTTTCTTTTGGGTACTGTCTTGCGTCTTTTAGACCCCACACCTAGGAAGAGTGGACCTGCCCCTTCAGGTGCCCCCCTTCCAAGGGGGGGGGGCGAGGGGGGTGCACAGAGTTAAAACCCCAGCTTCTGCTACTGGCTTTGCCTCCCACCAACCTGGTCCTGAGCCTCAGCCCCACTCCTCCAAAATAATGCAGGTAGTGAGATGACCTCCAAGGATTTTAACTAAGTTCTACCAGAAGCTTCCATTTTCACAACTTCCAAGTGAACTCTGTACTTGGGAAAAGACCACCCATGGCTGAGACACTTTGTTAAGCACAGAGTGGCTCTACCACTTCAATGGCTTTTAAGAAACCTCCTGCCACCAGGAGGTTTTTCTTTCTTTTATTCACAGACTCTGCCTCAGGTTTTCTGCTACAAATAGCACAGGAGGACACCAACCCCCGACCCCCGTGCAGGCAGCAGCCCGGGGGGGGGGGGGGGGGGGGGGTCCACACCAGTCTCTCGATGCTCACATGAACAGACAGAGGCCTCTACTGTGGAGACTTCCTAGTGGCTAGGGCAACCTTGGGAGCCAGAGCGGGAGCTGCTGCCTGGGGCTTGGTTTGAGCCTTGCCCTTGGCCTTTGGTGGCAGAACCTGAGACCCTTGGCTATGCGCACACGAGCATATTTCACAAGCTTGGGGTGCGTGGGGTAGGCAAGTCAATTGAGCTTGCGGTGGCTGCCCTTTGGGATCCTGGGCTTGACCCCCTTGGGCTTACAAAGACCATGACAGCCTGGGCACATGCACCCATGGCCTTGGCATTGTTGGCCTGCAATGCTTCAGGCCCTTCTTGTGGGGCTTCTTGGCAAAGTGCACGTTCCTCAGGAACCTAGCGAAATTTGCATCTTTGTGGTCGGGGTGTCTTGATGCCGTTTCCGTGCCATTTTGGGGGCTGGTAGTGTGTGGTGTGGTTCTTGCCCTTGGCCGTATCTGGACCAAAGCCTGTGGTTCCCAAAGCCTCCTTTTAAATTGTCCTAATGCCCACAGGTCCCAGGGTCTCGGCAACCTACATCCCTCCTCCCCAAACTGCTGGAGGCGCTCGGCCGCCGGGAGACTGCTCCGCCTGGGAGCGACACAGCCTTCACCGCTGGCACCCCCAGACTTTCCACTTCCTCCCGTTCCGCTTCTCAGCTGAGCGACCCGGGGCAAACGCAGATGATTGGGGCCAATCCTGGGCTTCCTATTTTCAAAGACTCGGAGGAAAAAGTCCTTTCGTGTTAAACACCTAAGTACCAGGCTCTCTATTTACTTCACCTACTTGAATCCCCACCGCAAACCGCTGCAGTACCGCCCTTTGGATACGGAAACAGGCTTGGAGAGATCAAGTAACTCGCTCAAGGTCACAAGGCTAGCAGCGAGTGGCAGAAACAACATTCAAACCCAAGTTTATGCCACAGAGCCTGTATCCTATGTACTGTTTTGTTTTGTTTTTTTTTAAGTTTTGGGGGTGACCTCAGCATCATGGCCGAGTGAGAAGACTTCATCCTTTCTCCCTTTACATTTACGAGTCAGACAACCAGAGCTCAGTGAGGATCCCCTGCTCCACAAGGAAACACGCCTGAAAGATCCACGCATGGCGTGCTGGGATGGTGAGCAGGGGGCAGGCTGGGGGAAGGACAGGGACAGTGGCTGGAGCCCACTGTGACTCCAGCGAGCGCAGCAGTGGGCGGGAAGTCAGGCCGAGGGGCCACAGTGTGGCCCCAAGGAGAAGAGGGGCAGAAGGGTTTCCCCCTTCCCGGGTCATGCGCAACCACCCCAGGCCAACTTCCTCAGAACCTCAGAGAGAAGTCCCAGACCCTCACCTTCCTAGCTCTCCATCCCCCTCCCTTCCCAGGCCCAGGCAACCACCAATCTAGCTTGTCTGTCCAGCTTTCTGTATCCTGGAGTTTCATGTACGTGGATCATATAATGCGTGGCTTTTTGCGACTGGCTTCCTTTACTTAGTGTGATGTTTCCAAGGAAGGTCTGTTCTCTTAATTAACTCCCTCGATACGCTGCCTCCGATGAGAGAATATAAAAGGTGTGGACAGCTTATCCTGTGAGAAGTGCATGATAAAACCCAGTTGTTGTTGTTTTAATTTTATTTATTTATTTTTAGGAAGAAGCAAAGGGAGGGAGAAAGAGAGGGAGAGAAACATCAGTGTGCGAGAGATGCATCGATCTGTTGCCTCTCACATGCCCCTGACCGGGAATTGAACCAGATGCCTTTTGGTTTCCAGACCAGCGCTCGGTCCACTGAGCCACAGCAGCCTGGGCAACCCACTGTTTTTATAATAGCAGACTATAGGAAGACAAGATAGTTTTCAGATACTTAAAGGGCCCTTGGATCACTTTTGGACTCGAGGCAAGTGGGAAGCAGATGCAAGCAGACAGACTTCCATCTTGAGGCAGGAGACGGCACGGGAAGATCTCTGAGACTGCAACACTGCCACTGGCCAGCACTTAGCACCCTGGTTGCCAGAAAACGCCTTTTACCAATCAGGTAGAATAAACAGTAAACCGAGGCAAGGAGGAGGAAGGAGACAAGTCTCACACGCCAACTCAGCAGTCCTGAGCCTGGTCTGATAATATTGCCAGGTGTTCCAACATCACAAGAGACACTATGTTAGCAAGAAAGAGGGAAAGTCCTTGAAATTCTATGTAACATTTCCACAATCTGGGAAGGAGAGCCTTGAGGCTGTGCTTTCATCCCAAGGCCTGAATGTAGGAGAGGGTCCCCGGTGCCCACAGAAAGAGCCCATAAATAACTTTGGAAAGTGCCCCAATTTTAATTAACTGCCTCCTGTCATGTATTTGTTTTAAAACAAGATGGCCAAATGGGGTCTAGAGCAAGATAAGGATTCAGGCTAAGAGACCCCCACACATCTCTAAGTTTGGGTAGTCATGTTCCCCCAGGAAAGCTGGCGCTACCTGTTAATCAATACATAACTTTTCCCCCTACTATCCCACCAACTATATAAGTCCTGAGAACAAAGGACTCTCTCTCTCTCCCTCCCCACCCCCCACTCTCTCCGGCTCTTGGCTCTCAGGCCACAGGGCCTTTGGCCACCCTGGCCTTCAGCCTCTCTTGCTTTTCTCACCCTGCTTTGCCCTGAAACTTTCTCTTTCACCCTCTACTCTACCGGGTCCTGTTCTCTTCCATGGGAATGGGTCACTAATAAACGGATTACATACTACTAGATTTGCTGATATGTAATTCTTTACATGCTTCAGCAGGAAGAACCAGGTCTCTCCAGTCAACAATCGGACATGAGAAAGTACTCACAGTGACCCCCCCCCCTCCGCCGCTCCCCGACTGAGTCCACAGGGGGATGGGCTGGCTGGCTCTCTGCGAAGGGTGCCCTGGTAAGAATGCCCCCCACACTGGCTAGGAGGCTGGCCAGTGACCCCTGCAACCACATTCTTTGGTTCTGCCAAATTCACATCAGCATTGTTCACTGAAGTCAACCTGCGGATGTGCTCAGCTGGACTGGAAATCAATACCAGCAAAATATTTGTTTCGCTCACTCCCCTGTGGTTTCTGTGAGACTCCAACAACTAATGACTAGTCAACATCAAAGGACTGAAACCTGCTCAGGCTACGTTCTTTTTGTTACCTCGTCTTAGGATCAAGGGACTTGACCCCACCTTTCCAAATATCAACTATTTTTTTTAATCTCCCTTTAAAAAAAAGCATACCTTTCTTTTTAAAGATTTTATTTATTTACTTTCAGAGAGAGGGGAAGGCAGGAAGAAAAAGAGAGAGAGAAACATCCTTGTGCGAGAGAAAGATTCATCGGTTGCCTCTCGCACACCCCCAGCTGGGGAACCTGGCCCACAACCCAGGTATGCGCCCTGATGGCGAATTGAACCTGCGACCTTTTGGTTCGCAGGCTGGCACTCAAATCCACTGAGCCACACCAGCCAGGACAAAAAAAAAAAATCATATCTTGATGATAATTACTTCGAGCTAGGAACCAATACTGCAACAATATAACACCATCAGTTTACCATAGGAACTCAATCCAAGCTGCAAATAGCATTTTTCTTTTTCTGATGGGGTCATGATATTGCACCAAATGACATCTATCCCTAAAAATGAAGGAGAGACTCCTAGAAGCAGAAAGAGATAAAGGGACAGTAACCTACAAAGGAGTTCCCAACAGACTGTCAGCTGATTTCTCAAAAGAGACCTTACAGGCAAGAAGAGGCTAGAAAGAAGTATTCCAAGCCATGAAAGACAAGGACCTATATCCCAGATTGCTCTATCCAGCAAAACTTTCATTTAAAATGGAAGGGCAGATAAAGTGCTTCTCAGATAAGGTCAAGTTAAAGGAGTTCATCATCACCAAGCCCTTATGAAATGTTAAAGGGACTTATCTAAGAAAAGAAAATTAAAAAAAAAACATGTAGAGTAAAAGGACAGCAAACTCACAATTATTAACAACCACATCTAAAGCAAAACCAAAAGAAACTAAGCAAACAGCTAGAACAGGAACAGAACCACAGAAATGGAGATCACATGGAGGGTTAGCAACAGGGGAGTGGGAGGAGGAGAGAGGGGGGAAAGGTACAGAGAATAAGCAGCATAGATTGTAGGTAGAAAACAGACAGGGGGAGGGTAAGAATAGTATGAGAAATGTAGAAGCCAAAGAACCTGTAAGTATGACACATGGACATGAACTAAAGTGGGGGGGGGAGTGGGAGAGGGTGTACAGGGTGGAGGGGAGTGAAGGGGGGAAATGGGACAACTGTAATAGCATAATCAATAAAATATATTTTTTAAAAAATGACATCTATCCCTTTTCTATGAAAAAAGGCTTTTTTTCCCTGTAGACTGTCTTATCTACATCCAGCTTCCTCCCAAATGGCCACACATTTAAAGGAGCAGAGTTTAACAGTGCTGTCTGATTAAGCAACACCAAGTTGACCTTAATGATCTTCCATTCAATTATTTCGAGTCAACAGAGATTGCCTCATGGGCACTGCTCAGGTCAAGGAGAAATGAGGGCATGGTGGATTCTCATTCTTTGACAGGATAATCTCTGGATCATCTTGAAACCTATTTCGGGAGAAACAGACGTGGTTCCATAAACTGGTTTCTCCTCATCTTTCCCTAGTTCTCCCAAAAGCCCAGGTGTGAACGCTCATCATGTCCCGTGGAAACGATGGGACAGGTAAAACGGAGTGGAGCCCAAACCAGAGGTTGGTCCCAGTCCTTCCTCTGGTCTAATTCCTTACCGATCAAATGAGTTTTGAGGTTGCTTTATATTTATAGTCTTTTTGAACCTCTGTTCCTTCCTCTGTAAAATGGGGTGAAATCCCTGCCTTGCCTATTTCACAAAGCTATTGTGAGGCTTAAACTAGCTGGGGCACATGCAAGTGTCTAAATCGGCAAATCACACCACCTTCTCATTCGCCTGCGCTAAAGCCCAGCAGCCCCTTAGGGGAGCCCCACAAGCCTCAGCCAGAGGAACAACTGTTGACCTCTGACCCAGCTTGCATTCTTCCTCTAATTGGCTGCCTGAGTTATAACCTTTATTTTAAATTTGTTGTTTAAGACAAAGATTTTGTTTGGTCACATGAAAATGCCTTAAATAGGAATGCTATAATTAGCTCCAGCTGAAGCCTCCCTTCCCAAAGTCACTGCGGCTGTCGTCATCTTTTTTCTTTCTTTAATAAACCCTTCCCTTCTTTTGTCCCAGGCCGGGCTCCTCACGCACAAGCCCTTTACAGAGAAAATTTCCCTGGCCGGCTGCCACCAGTTCTTCCGCCCACTTCTGCTTTAGGTGATTTTTCCTCGACTGTCCCAGTGTCTTTTGGGAGGGGGGAAATATAAAAAGGCAGGTGCCAAAAACTGCTAACGAAGTTCATCTCTAAAGAAAACTTGACCCAACCTGCTGTAAACTAGCAAGAGGCTTTGGCGGTCACGTGGCTTGGGTTCACCCATCACCCACTGACGAGCCCTCAGAGCTGATGATTCCTGAGCGAACCCTAGCATTGCAGCCTGGTCGGTCCTGAGGGTCGCATGGAGCAGCTGCCGAAGTTTAATGATGCATTTTTCAACACCTATTCCCGTGGCAGACGACTCACTTCTGGAGAAAAGCCCCCCCCCCCCCCCCGCCCCCACCGATTCTCTTTTGGCTTTGCTAGCTCTGCACAACGGCAGCCCCGCACTTGAGATACTCTTTCAACAGGAAGCGGTATGGGGGGTCCGTGAGGCGGGGTGCCTTCCTGTTGCCGGGTTATTTACAACAAAGCAGGCTCTCTCTCTTAATAGACTACTTAAAACCATTCGCCAGAAGCCTAACTTGTACTCCTCTGCAGGTAACAAACGAATAAAACGGATCATTCCCATTCTCAAAGCGGCATAATAATTGAACTGAATCAAAAGCTGTACGAGTTGTAGAAATACAGTCCGTGCTACATCCACACGCCAAAGGAATAAAAAAAAGAATTGTTTCACAGCACAGATCTTGGATCAGTCACGGAGTCAACACATTTCAGAGACACTGTGACCAAGGGGCTAGGCAGCTTTTGGTTAATCAAAAAGCCTTCTTTCAACACTGGAAAGGAGAACAGCAGCCTTCTCCTTATTTGCCCTTAGAAATCTGCTGCCAAAAAAAATGGATTAGGGCCGATATCAGATGTGCCGTGAACCGCAGGAACACGGCGACTCTAGTCGAGGCCCGGGGCACGACACAGACACTGAGCACACTCCCGCAGCCCGATGCCCTCACCGTACCTGGCAGCATAGGCAAAGCAGGGAGGCTCATAGAAGCAGACAGGTAAACCTGGGCCCACACCTCCCTGAGCCCATAAGGCACAACAGACTCTCTGAATTTAGCCATGCTGTCTTTCCAAGGGATTTATTCATCAGGCATATGTGGGGAAATGTTGAGCTCCCACGGCCACTTTGTGTAAAACTTACTTACTTTTTTAAAAGTTGTCTCTAACCCTCTTGGATTTAACCCGATGGCTCTATTTTTGCATAGGGTTACCCTTGGTCTTCTTCCTAAGCAGATCTTAAGTAGGTTAAAGACCTTGGATATTAATCCAAGGCACCTTGGACATGAGCGGAGAACACCTCATGTGCGCCTGCCCGACCAAAAAATTGGTTTACTGTAACTCTCTGGCATGTCACCCGATTTTTCCCACACTTGGCTGTGAGGTTCTCTCCTTGTATGTACAAAGGGACCGGACCGAGAAGAGAAACAGGTTACTAGGTAAAGTCCTCAGCAGTCCTCTCCAGGCTGTAAATCAGGCTAAGCCACAAGCAAATGAAACACTCAGGAAAGGGAAGCTACGCTACCAAGTCAGACGGAAAAGCGTACCAAGAGAGAAGGGGAGGAAACGGCCTCTGTCTGAGGTTCTTATAAAGAAAGGACGACACTTCTCTTTCCGGCAGGCCCGGTGACCGCCTTCCTCCGTCCCCCACGACCCCCTCAGAGCCCACTCCTGAACAAGAGTAAGGCAGCCCCTCCTAGGTGCATAACACTTTCATTTTTAGGCAGTATTTCCCCCTAGATTCTTGGTGACCTGCAACCCTGCAAGGGATCATAACCCCATCCTCCGGGTAGGCATGTCGGTAGGGATGAGCCTACACCAGGAGAGCTGTCACTCCTCACCACCCACACCTGTCACAGATCTGCCGAAAACCCCAGTTCCCATTTTTCCAACTCCCACATGCTTCTCAGAGGAACCAGATCAGGGCCCACGGGCTGGCATGGAAACCAGAGGGGAAGGGAGGGGGGCCGCTGGGAGAGGATGGATGAACCCATCAGGGGTGGGGAGGGGGTGCATCAGGCTTAGCCCTCAGGTCGGGAGGTGGGGAAGGGCAGGCTTCTGATACCTGACCTTCTACTTGGGGGAAAGCCGGAGCAGGAAGGGGCTTTTCTTTCATCAGAAGGCTCGCAGCGTGCCCACTTGTGCCCACGAAGAGCCTTTCCCCCTGACCCAAGCGCTCCCAGAGGTCAAGAAGGAGCTCCGCTCCCACCAGCACTTAAATAGAGTACTCATCTGTTACTTGGGGGTAACAGCCAGCGAGCCCAAGAGGCCGTCCAGCAGACCTGCCACGCTCCAGGGGTCAGCCCAAGAATCCAGGCCGTTCAGACCTGTCACCGTGCGGCCCAGAACTGTCACCCGAACCTTCCCGTAGTCGGGGACGCGAAGCGGGGGACACCTCCCCAACCGCGCGGACTGTGCGCGCCGCCTACCCGGAGCTCGCCCTCGGTGCGGTGCAGTCCCAGACGTCGTAGTCCCACAGCCAAGTCGTTGACACACAAGCCGCCGTCGCGGTTGACATCGAGCGTCTGGAAGAGGCTCCACAGGCGCAGCTGGTGGTCCGGGCCCCCGCAGACGGCGCCGCCGCAGGGATCCACAGACGCCGCGGATGAGGCGGACGAGGTGGCGGCGGCGGCGTCCGGCGGCGAGGAAGCCACGCAGCGGCACAACACACTGCTCACCATCGGGCGCGAGGCAGGGGCGCCGGGCGGCGAGGAGAACGCGGAAGACACGCGGGTATCCTCGGACGGCGAGCGCGGGTTCCGAAATGCCGGCAAACTGGAGGGAGGGGCCGCTTCCGGGAGCCCCGCCCCCCCGCCTCGCCTTTTTTCTGGCCACGCCCCTAGGCTCGTCGCTGTCCAGTCACAGGCCAGAACCACCCCCCAGAGGGGCGGAACCTCCTCAAGGACTGCCCATATCTTCCCGGACTGCTCAGATCAATGGAGACAGCGGGGCGATTCCGGCTCAGCCTGGGGCCGATTCAAACTGAGAGGGGCGGGGATTGGCTGAGCCGGGCCGAAGAGAGGAGATCACGCCGCTATAGGCAGAAGTTATATGATGGGCAGGAGGAAGGCCCCGTGTCCAGTTTCCATTGAGTAACTCTGTTTAGACTTCGGAATCGTAAGGATGGGAGGAGAGGTCGTGTACGAAGAGGTCGTATTCTTCGGTGGGGAAATAGGAGTTGTGTGAGGGGTAATCGTGAGCTGAAGCTCAAACTCGTTTGCGCTCCCGGGTGGAATTAAAAATTAGTTGGCTAACGGCTCAAGCCGAAAGCACCAGGGATCATCAGGAGGCCAGGCGTTGATCATTTAATTCCCTATACCACCAATAAAGTAAATGAATTTAATAGCGTGATAGTAATACCGATGATTGAACGACAACGATTTTTCACTGGAAATTAATAAAGACTCAGTGGGCGGAGCGCTCTGCGGCGAAAGACACACCTTTAGACCAACAATGAGGCCAATTCCAGTAAGTGGGCGTGCTCTGCAGCTGAGTGACAGATCACAAGAACCAGTGAGCGACTTGATGTTGGGTCGCGACCAACTGGGAGGGCGGGTTCTCCTGGAGAAGCGCTGGGAGGCGGGAAGAGGGGAAGTGGGCGGATCTCCGCACACCCCGGCGGAAGAGGCAGATTCAGGAAGCCATTACGCAGCTGGCTGGCAGCGGCTGGGCAGGTCGGCGCTGGGCCCTACGCACTTTGCGTAACAAGGGGGGTTACCAAAGACCTGGAGCTTGGCCTTGGGCAAGCCCAGCCTATCTCATGTTGGGGGGTGGGTGAGCGGCGAGGCTGTGGAAGAAGAGAAGGGGAATTGGGCGGTTGAAGGGATTATAATTTCTTCAGAAAGAAGGGGTAGGGGAGAGGCCATGGCTGTCCCAGCCAAGAAGAGGAAGATGAACTTCTCTGAGCGAGAGGTGGAGATCATCGTGGAGGAGCTGGAACTGAAGAAGCACCTGCTGGTGAACCACTTCAACGCCGGGGTCCCTCTGGCTGCCAAGAGCGCGGCCTGGCACAGCATCCTGAGAAGGGTTAACGCTGTGGCCACCTGCCGCAGAGAGCTGCCCGAGGTCAAGAAGAAGTGGTCTGACCTCAAGACCGAGGTCCGTCGCAAGGTTGCCCAGGTCCGGGCAGCTGTGGAGGGTGGTGAGGCCCCAGGGCCCACTGAGGAAGATGCAGCTGGTGGGCCAGGGACAGGTGGTAGCAGTAGTGGCGGTGGCCCAGCTGTAGCCCCGGTACTGCTCACCCCCATGCAACAGCGCATCTGCAATCTGCTGGGCGAGGCCACCATCATCAGCCTGCCCAGTACCACAGAGATCCACCCCGTGGCCCTCGGACCCCCGGCTACTGCAGCCGCAGCCACGGTCACCCTGACACAGAGTGAGTGACCTCTCCTGCCCAGTCCAGTGTGCATAAATGGGAAGGGCCAGCAAGAGATGGGGCAGCCTGGGGAAGGTTGACTGTAAAGGGTCAAAAGTCAGACAGGAGTCTTGGAAGACCATGAGGCCTTCCAAGAGCTCCCCGGACAGAAGTGAACTTGTTCTCCCTGGGCCTCCCTCAGCACACAGTCTGGACTGCTGATGAGCTGGATTGCGCTCAACTGTGTTTTGCCACCATTCATTTCCATGACTGAACTGTGTGGTCCTTGAAGGCAGAGACCATGGTCGTATCCCCACAGGATAACTTAGCACAGGGCCCGGCCCACAGTAGCAGGCAGGGTATATCTGTTGAAGGAATGGATAGATGGGAATGGGAATGTCCAAGTTAGACGTGGATTCCGGACAGAGACATTTGGGGTTTTCAGTGTGGCCAACATTCAAGACACAGTTGAGCCTCATGGTTCCTGATATTAATCTCATTCATTCGCTCATCAAATAATAGCACTTACTCTGTGCCAGACCCTGTGCTTGACACTGGGATCACCACGCTGTCTAAGACAAAGGCTGGTTATAGTCTAATAGGACAGATAAGACATATATGAGTAACTGCACTGTCAGTTGGGAGGACCTAAGAACTCAGAAGAGAAAGGGACCTTCTTGGTTGGGGTGGGGACTCACAGCAGATTGTGACATGGAAGGGTGGAGAAGACTGACCTTTTCCCCTGTGCGTGGAGGCCCAAACGGTCCACTGAGAATCCCTTCACAGGTTCTCAACTGTGAATAGCAATGGAGCTGGCTTGGGGTGAACTCTTTAGTTCAGATAAGGGTTTTCATCAGTATCCGTTTAACTGCTTCTTTGGGCTGGGCTACGAGCTGTACCGATCATTGATTCTTGGCGGGGCTTTGGTGAATTGGGTGTGAGTGCCACCCCCTGCGGTGCCCTATTTCTCAAGAATATTGAGGTGGGACAGGGGACCCAACAATGGCCTAAATCAATTACTGTTCTGGAACAGGGAGGACCTTTAGGTATTACCATTGACCAGGGTAATCAAGGAAACAGGGAAGCATTTATTGGGCCACCCCCGTCCCTCCCCTTTTTCTGCTTGGCTGAATGAGACCACCAGTCAAAAAGGCACTGAAGGAGGTAGGACCAGTGCAACCACCACCAGCTCCTGCAGATAGGTGCCCGCTGTGTACTGGCACCACGGTGAGCAGGTGGCCCTGCCTTTGCCAGCCAGAAGCAGCCCCTCGGAGTGGTATTGAGCACTATGGTCAATGGCGTTGGGGAGACCACGGTTGGTTTCCTGCACCTGCTGAAAAAAGCTGTGTGGCCTTAGGCAAGTCACTCCATGTTTCTGATTCTGTTTCCTCATTTCCAAAAATGAACGTGACAGGACCTACCTGTGTCGTGAGGATCCGTCAAGCCAATGAGTGCAAAGGGCTTACTTAGCACAGTGCCTGGCACACGGCACACGCTCCAGATTTTTGGCTGGTATTATCATTAGCATCTTTGCTTTTGCCAGATCTGGGACTGACCCTTTGGTTGCCAAGGAGAATAAGGCTCTCAAACTCCTCAGAGTCTGGATTTAGTGTGGTACATGAATAGCTATAAAGCCAGAGGAATTCCCCAGCACAGGTCTTAAGGTCTCCCTCCCCACGCCACCGGCCAGCTTCACTCTTTCTAGAACGTGACCTGCCACTGCCTTTGCTCTTCCACAGTCCCCACGGAGACCACCTATCACACGCTGGAAGAGGGGGTGGTGGAGTACTGCACGGCGGAGGCCCCCCCGCCCCTGCCGGCGGAGGCCCCCGTGGAGATGATCACCCAGCACGCCGACCCCTCAGTCAAGCCGCAGGCGCTCAAGAGCCGCATCGCCCTCAACTCGGCCAAGCTGATCCAGGAGCAGCGCGTCACCAACCTGCACGTGAAGGAGATCGCCCAGCACCTGGAGCAGCAGAACGACCTGCTGCAGATGATCCGCCGATCGCAGGAGGTGCAGGCCTGCGCCCAGGAGCGCCAGGCCCAGGCCATGGAGGGCACCCAGGCGGCCCTGAGCGTCCTCATCCAGGTCCTCCGGCCCATGATCAAGGACTTCCGCCGCTACCTGCAGAGCAACACGCCCAACCCTGCCCCCGCCTCGGACCCTGGACAGATGGCCCAGAATGGGCAGCCAGACAGCATCATCCAGTGAGGGCAGGCTTTGAGCTAGCCTTCTGCTCCGATGGGATGACGTGGCCGTGGTCTTGTAAGCGGGTCCTGTGACTGGCCTTCGGCTGGGGCCGGCCGCATGGACTGCTCCCTCTGTAATAGACATGGAGGAGCTCCGCTGTTTTCGAGAAAGAGAGGAGACTGGGAAGAGGGGCTTGCTGGGGTCCTGGGACCCAAGCCCTCTAACCCCCACAGTTCCGGCCGCCTTGTCAAGAACCCGAAGACTGGTCAGGCGCTGGCGATGGGACACGTGTTGTTGTGAGCCAGGGCTTGTGACAGGACCCAGCCTCAGTCAGGACACTCGTAAGGAAGGCTGTCATTGGGGCATCGTCACGCAGCCACACAGCAAGGGGAGGGGTGTCTGGGCTGAATGCCCCACCCCCAAGTGCCATCTCTTGAGTAAGATGACATCAGCGGCGCTGGCAGCAGCGTGGTGGCATCTCCTTCCTCCCGTGGGAGGCGGGGTGACTGGGCCTGTGGAGAAACCCCGCCCGTACCCCTCACTGCGCCTCCGTTCTCAGGGGACTCTACTCAGTGCCCGTGCCCTTTCCTCCTCACCCCGTGCGCGGCAGGGGCCCTTGGTGCTGCCCGGGGCTGCCCCCGCGATACACCGAGGATGTGGCCCGCCGGGCGCAGGGGTGCCGTGCGTGGCGGGGCAGGCTTGGCTGCCACCTGGTCTTCCACTGCGTCCCCGGGCAGCCCTTGCGTGGCTTGTCCCGTCAGCTTTTGACTCAGGTCAAGCATCGGGCTTTGGGTGCTGTACATTTTAGAGGAAGCAAGCCAGTGTGGACACTCGTTGCCCCACTGCGGGGGTCCGTGGCGACCTGTGGGCCCCTTCCAGAAGCCTCGCTTCAAGCCACTTGTATTTATTCTGCCCACGAACGCCTCCTGGGAAGGCCTCCAGGTTCTCCGAGGGCCACTCGGGCCACGTCCTTCCTCCTTTCTTCTCTACTGACTGCACACTTCCAAATCTGAAGGAAAAAAAAAAAAAAGCCTGCTCTGCATCACACTGGACAACGTTCACACATCATTCGGAGTCTTATGCCCTAAGAAGGGGGACCTTTGATTTCTGTGTGGCGGGAGAGCGCACAGACCCTGGAGTCCTGAAAGGGGTGGCGTTCCCTGTTCTGTCCCGACACTTTCTCCCGTTTGAGGGGAGCTTACCCAGATGGCATTCGTCTGTTCCATGTTCAGAGCGAAATCAGTTGACTCGATTACCGAGACTCTGGCACCTTTCCGATCGGTTCCCAGGTTTGCCGTCCTGCTCTTGGTGCCTTGACCACACGTGACTGACGGTTGCAGCTCAAGGCTCCAGATCTCGGCTAAACCAAGAAGGTGCTGCCCTTCTGGGCACGTGCATTCAGAATGGCTCGGCTCCATCACTGCAGTCACGGAAAGGTGCCCCCAGAGACGGGTGGGAGGTGACCGCCGCCGAGCCACCGATCTCTGTGGAGGACGTGTGCAGGGCCAGCTACAGAGCAGTGGAGAGAAAGCAGGCCTGCGAGGGGGTTGGCTGGCCGGAGAGCAGCTCTTCTCAGCGTGGCTGGAAAGCAACGGCCAGGCGTGTCTCCCTCCGAGGGCCGAGACGGCTCCAGCAGCGTGGCTGCAGGCACTACCTGAGGGGTTTTGATTTGCTTTGGTTTTTCTCTGGGGTTGGCCATCTGAGCCCATACTGTGTCTGTTCCAATTGAATATACAGAAGAAGGAAGCCTGGACCACATAATCTGACTGGTTCTTTCTGGGTCATAATTTTAAATTAAAGAGATATCGCTTTTTTACACCCACGTCTGTGTCTTTATTGGTTATATAGAGAAAACAAGACGGGCTGGCGGAAAGCAGGGGCTGGCACACCGTGGCCCACAGGGCAGACCTGGCCCTCGCCTGTTTGTGTAATAAAGTTTTATTGGAACAGAGTCACAGCCCTTCATTACTTAATGTCTTTGGCTGCTTTTGTGCCACCGTAGCATAGCTGAGCAGTTGTGACAGAGACCTTTGGCCCACAAAGCCAAAGTGTTTACTCTCTGGCTCTTTATAGAAAAAACTGCCTATTCCTGGTCTAAGGCAGTGTTTTAGTCTCTGAGAATGACCTGGGGTGTTGGTCTAACATACCCAGCCCTTGGCTCCCCGCCCAAACCTGGAAAAGACTCTTGAAGAGACAGCCCCAAGAATACGTGCAGTAAACAAGCTCCGTGGGTGATTCTGATATTTCCTGAAGGTCGGGAACTCTTTGGCTCAGAGACTGGAAGAGTTCAAGTGAGCTGGAATGGGAGTCATGCCTCAGGAAGGGCTGGTTCTTAGGAGGTTCCCCCAGCAGAGATGCCCATTTAACACTGGGCTTCATTCCGGAGGGATCCCAGCCTTCCCGGGCATTCCTCTCTCTGGTAATTAGTAACCATAAGAACTCTGTCTAGGCCTTATAAGTATTACCTTGTAGACTCCCTGCAGTCGCCCCATGAATTAGGTACTAGTGTTGGACTCCGTTTGCAGAGGAGAACACTAAGGATCAGAGAGGTGAAACGATTTGCCTAAGGTCACACAGCTACCTTACTTCCTTAATTCCATTCTCTGAACTATTGCTCTTAACTCTTAAGTACTTTAACCTTGCAGCCTGTAGAATTGGAATTAGCTAGAAGTGACTTGAGCCTGACCTTGAAGAGTTTCTAGGTCAAAGGAAGAGGTCTAGAAGACAGTTTTGGTTTTGGCACTTGAAAGGGAACACTGACCTCCCCTAATCACTGCAGGCTTTGGACTTCATTATATTGAGGGAAAGGGGTGAGTTAACAGAATTAAACCCACACACATTGGTGGTGCTGGTGGAGAACCGTCGCTCCTAGAGGGATGACCTTTTGGAGTCCTTTCTGAAATGTGGAGGTTTGCATTGTTAAAAGGAATCATTCCAGGCTCAAAATGGCGTCACTTGTGCTAAAAGCCCATGATACCAAACCTAGATGTACTACCTGACCTAATTGCAGTTCCAATCCCTCCCAGAAATGTCATCTCAATCAGTCGAGAATTTTCTGTTCAAGCACCAGTAAGGTAATCTGCCACCAGGGCCTGCCCCATTCCCCACACCCCCCATAGAAAGAAAAGGCAATCCTCGCCCCCCAAGAGATGTTCTGGTCTAAAAATAATCCTTTCTCTCTTTTTTGTTAGTAGAATAACACATCCTCCCCTGCCCTCACCCTTCTTCCTATAAAAACCTTCCATTTTGTACCGCCCCTTGGGGTGCCCTTCTAGTTGCTAGGTGGGCTGCTAGCCTGCTCATGAATCACTTACTAAAACCAATTAGATCTTCCAATGTACTCAGTTGAATTTTGGTTTCTAATAACATAAAGGAAAATACCTCAGCCACTGAAGCTTGCTACTTCAAGCATCGAAAACTTCTACATTTTTTAAAAAATATTTTATTTATTTTTACGGAAAGGGAAAGAGAAGGAGAGAAACACTGATCAGTTACCTCTCACATGTCCCCACCTGGGGGCCTGGCCCGCAACCCAGGCATGTGCCCTGACTGGGAATCGAACCAGTGACCTTTCAGTTCACAGGCTGGTACGCAATCCACTGAGTCACACCAGCCAGGGCGAAACCTTCTATATTTTAAACCACGTATTCTGATGGAAGTTTTTCAAACCGATGGCCTTTGTGAACTGTGTTTCTTATTCAACAGAGTTTGCACAACAGGCCCAAGAGGCAGTGCTGCCTCGTGGAAAGGTCCGCCCCCCTCCTTGTCACTCACTGTCTCAGCCATTTCAGGGCCCCAGTTTTCTCCGTTCCACAATGGGAGTGATGAATGACAGCCCCTACCTGACAGGGGACAGTGGTGCTTTGGCTGGAAACAGGTACATTTATTGAGCCCTTACTATGTCCAGGCACTGTTCTAAGTATCAGAACTCATTTCATGAGATCACACTGGTAAAACACTCAGCCTAGACCTCAGCAGGCATTCAATAAGTACTGGCCACGCTCATCACTCATCGCTATGACAAGTTCTGATACTCCCAAGCGGAAATAGGGAGTCTTTTCGGGAGGTCACAATGGGAGCTTTGTTGCAAGCAGTTGGAGTCAGATTACAAAAGACATGACCCTGGAACTGGAGGGTGCAGGGCACAGGGAGTGGAGACGAGCTGGGGTGCCAGGCAGCCTGGGGCATGGGCACCAAGACCGGTGCAGGGAAGAGCTGGACCCTGAGGGGCTCTTGCTACGAGTGCCCTGAAAGAAGTGGGCCGAGCAAGTTGTCAGCAGCTGGCTGCCCTGTGTCACGGCAGGCCATTAAGACAGCAAGCCAACAGGAGAGTAACAGTCAAGCCTGTAATCACTTACTGGGGTGCAATAAGCCAGAGGAGAAAGTGCTAGCTCCCCCCGTGTTCCATTTCCCCCCGGGGCCGTGCCAGGCAGGGGCCTGATGCATTGCAGATGGAGACTCATCTCAATGCCCAGGGAATCCCCCAACACAACTCCCTCGCTGTTTTGTGGATTTGCATGCGCGTTGGGGGTAAAGAGAGGGGGAAGGACTAGCAGCGGAAAAGTACTGAGTCAGAGCAAAGTCTCCCCGCGGCTCCCAATAAGGAGGCCTTGGCAAAGGTATCTGGGCAAGGCTTCGGTTGACAGCCCCCAAGATAGAGGCGTCGCGTGGAGGCACCTGGGCTAGGAACAAGGCTACGCTTAAGAGCTCGGCCAGCCAGGGGGCCTGCCTCCTTGACTGCAGCTCCCCTCAGGGACTGCAGTGCCCTGGCTGTGCCCCAAGTCCGGTGTGGAGAGGGCAGTGTCCCCCCCCGGGGGCCTGCATGTAAAACCCCTGTAACAGCCCATGGCCTGGCCTGAAAGATTGCACAGAGTTTTGTGCCGGGAGCTGGACCCTTCACACGTATGTGCCAGGTCTTTGGAGTCAGCCAGCTTCTCACTCACTAGCTGCGCGCCCTGGCATGGGGTCATTTAATTTCCCCAAGCCTTGGCTTCCTCATCTAGAAGTCCTTCTCTAATGAGGTCGATGTGAGGAGTTAACCAGGTAGAACCTATAGAACACTTAGCACAGTGCCTGCTGGCACGCGGCAGGCGCTCAGTAATGGCGGCTGCATGTGTCAGTGAGCTAGCGCTGTGTAACAAAGCCCTCCAAAGCTCAGAGGCTTCAAACAGCCATCATTTGTTTGCCCATGATCTTGCAGTTTGACCAGGGCTGAGAAGGAACAGCTCGTCTCTGCTTCTCGGAGCATCCCCAGGGCAGCTCAGCTGCGCCGGGGGATCCGCATCTAAGACGGCTCACTCTCGTGTCTTGCAAGTGGATGCTGGATATGGGCCGGGAATGCAGCTGGGACTGTCGTCGGGGGCCAGGGGTTGGGGCAGACACCTCAGTTCTCTACATGGGCCTCACCGTTCAGCTGCTTGGGCTCCCTCACAGCACGGTGGCTGGAGTTCCGAGAGCAAGGAAGGGGACATTGCCAATCCTCTTAAAGGTCGGGCTTAGGTCTGGCACGACACCACTCTGTCGCATTCTCGTGCAGTCTCAGGCCAGCCCAGAGGCAAGGAGGTAGTGGAACAGAGGCAGGATGGAGGTGTGGCTCAGGCCTACGAGGGGCAGAGGAACGGATGGTGGCCATCTTTGGAAACAAGTGGACACACTGCTTTTATTATCAGTGGGGGGTCAGGACTCCGGGCACATTCAAGACAGTCTCTCTCACATGCCTGGGGGAGTAGGGACTCCTTCCAGGCCACCAATCACGAGGCAAGGGAAACTTGGAAAGTCCCCCAGATTTTGAAAGAGAACCCATTGAAGCTACTTGCCACTACCAGCAGCTTTGAATCAAGAGATTAGGAGGAGGGAAACTTTGGCAGGACGGGGCCACTTGAACTCCTTGGACACAGCAGGAAGTCCCTGTGCATTAGAAAGGGCCCCGGGGACCTAGGAGGGGCCCGTCTGGGCAGACCTGCCAGAGAAGGCTTCCTGAGCCCTGGAGAAATTTTAGACAGCTGGTGGAAGGTGGCAAGGTGGTTGCTACGAGTAACGGGCAGGGATACACCCACTGTTTTGTTGAGAGCTGACGACCTAAACTTGAGATGGGTATTTACGAAGAGGGATGTGGCTGGGACACGGCCTGTTCAGCATGGAGGCCGTGCTGGAATGTGCTGGTTCTCAGCCAAATCAGGTCACCTTCTCCGCCCCACTTCTTCCCCCCAGCCAGCTCCCGGACAGAGCTCGGGGCTCAGCCTGGGTGTCACTTTCTGGAGAGGCCCTTCCCAACCACCTGCCGGCCCCCGGGCAGGCCCTCCCCTGCAGGGCACTCACAGAGCTCCCGGAACCGTGTCCGCTCTCACCCCACGTGGACTTGCTGGTTTTTGAACTGATCCCCTCACTGGGAACCCCACGGCTTCAGAGACCTCTAGCCCAGCTCCGTGAACGGCTCATCCATTCCCCAGCTGCCCGAGCCGGATGCTAGATTCCTCCCGCAGCCTCCCCCCTCACATCCACTGGTTGTTCAGGCTCCCCCTCCCGGCACCCTTCAACCCTCTCCTCACTCTGCTTCTCCTACTCCCGCCTCTCCTCTCTCACCTGAGTCACCCGCAGCGGCCAGCTCCCGGGCCTCCCCGCCCCCAGGCCTTTCTGAGGAGGGTCTTCAGGCCCCCCTCCCCTGTTCTGTCCCTGGAGTGACTTCCCTTATCTCTCAGGGTGAAGTGTGAGCTTCTGAACGCGACCTACACAGCCTTTCACGGTCATGATGCTGCTCCCCACCTTGTATTTTGTTCAGCCACACTGCAAGTTTACTTCCTGGCCAATTGCGTACTCCACCTCAATAACACTGGGGACAATTTTCCAAAAAAGAAAGTTCACTTTCTTAAACATGTCAGGCTCTTTTTCTACCCTTCAAACCTTTGCCTTTGCTGTTGCTCTCACCGTGAACAACTTTCTTCCTCGTCACTTTCCTCACTCCTATTAATCCTTCCCATCAGCGGGGGCATCACCTCCTCCAGGGAGCCTCCTGGGGTCACACCCTGTGATCCCTCTCTCATGCGTGCATCACACTGTCCTGTAACCGCCTGTTTAATGTCTGGGTCCTGCTGGAGGTGGGGGGTTCTCGAGCTCAGCGCCATGGTCATCTGGGGCTGGATCACTCCCTGTCCAGGGGTCCGTTGTAGGGTGTTTAGCTGCACCCCTGACCTCGGGACACTGGGCACCAGTAACACTTCCCCCTTGAGCTGTGATGATCAGAAATGTCTCCAGACGTCGCCAGATATCCGGGCGATGGGTGAAATCGCCCCAGAGAAGCACAACGGCTGGGCAGCAACACCTTCCCCCCCTTGTCATAGCGATCTTGACTTTGATTTGTACTTGCTTTGTTTTCACGTTTCTTTTTTTTTCCCTTACTTAAATGGAATTTCTTGGGGTGGCACTGGTTAACAAAATGATCTAGGTTTCAGGTTTACAATCCTGCATTGTGTGTTCACCAGCCCAGGTCCCCTCCCAGCACCACTTGCACCTGTCTGACTCATGGTGACTTTCCAAGGGCATAGCGCGGTCCCTGGACAGGTACGTAACACTTTTCAGCATGGTGCTGGTTGAGTGGAACGCCGAGCGCATTTCTGGAAGATGTTTTCCATTGACCCCATCGATAGACCAGCTGCTGGCGCATCGTTTGTAAAGGCCAGCACTGGGAGTCTCCCCGAGCTGTGCCTGGCAGCGCGGCATCCTCCTCGTGAGTCAGCTTCCGGTGAGCGTGAGCATGAATCAGGCTTCTGGAGCTGGGACCTGGACCCTGGACCTGGGACAGGTGCCTCAGGCGCCCCACCCCGAGTAGCTCTGCCTCACCTGGGCGCTGTGACCTTGGGCAGGCCGCACCTCCCTGCTGGGCTGTCCCCTCCTCTGCAGCCCCAGCTTCTGAAGTTGCTGAGGAGATTCGATGAGATCAACGAAGCAGATGCATGCTGGGAGGGACTGTGCATAGGTGGCAGGCAGCCCCAGAGCCACCCCCAGGGCCTGGCCCCTGGGACAGGAAGAAATGAAGACACAGCTTTCAGCCGCTCAGATGGGCCCCTTGGCTCAGGTGACAAGTGCCCCTCCTTCCCCCCTGTCCCCCGGCATCTGCCCAAGGTTGGCTAGATGGAGGCTGAACCAGGAAAGGCTGACAGGCAGGAATGCGGGTTCAGCCTGCCAGACATCCTTCTTTTCACAAAAGCAGCCAGAAATCTGGGCTTTTATGTAACATGTCCCAGTTTAAACATATGGACTCGCAGACATGTGTAAATCTTGCGCAAGCCAAACAAAACACACCTGTGGGCTAGCTTCGATCCACGAAAGTCAGTTCGCAAGCTCTGGACTTAACTCTTTGGGGGCTGCTCTGTACCCCCTAGAAGGAGCCCCAGGAAGGCAGCTGGAGGCAGAGCGGGTGGGCAGGAAGCCCGGGTGCCAGATCCCTCTTTCTCTTGCGCCTCAGTCTCCCCACCCATATGATGGGAGGTGGCCATCCTAGCTGGAACTGTCCCTAGTAAGGATGCCCTTCCTGAACGCCACTCCTTTGCTCAGGCTGGGCCTGACTCACTGCACTGGGAGGACCTGGGCTGGGTTCTTTGCTTTGCTTAAAGCTGAGTCAGTCTTGACAAATGTGGCAATGCTGCTCACGTGCCCACCTGCCCGTCAGGAACCGAGCACAAGTGGGACTGTGTGCTGTAGGGGGCCTTCAGCCCCCGGGGCTGGTAGAAGCACTGTGATTAGGCAGGCAGGCCTCCAACAGGGTCCTGTATGGGTGGGAGGTTGGGCCAAAAGGCTTTCATGATTTCTGTTGGCTCTCTTTAGGGCCTGCTCAGCACCCAGGGCTCCTCCTGGCTGTGGGGTACCCTGGTTTTGTCTGGAGGAACCATACTTCCTTCTCTCTCAGTCCAGGCAGTTTGAAGGAAGGATCCAATGCTGCCTTCAGTGGTACGGAAGGGGTCTAGGACTGGTGCATGAGAGTAGTACATCCCTCTGCCCACAGTGATTGGTTAAGGGTGAACCAATCAGACCAATGAGAGTCTGCCATTAGACTTTTTGTTCTTTCTGATGAAGTTTCCAAGCCGGTGGGATGGAAACCTGAGGCCCTGGCGAGGTCACTCCATGGAGAAATCCTACCTAATAATGGAGCCAACCCAGGAGAGGCTAACCAGAGGATGGAGAAGGACTTCAGCGTGGGTTTGAGGACCTGACTCCTGCAGTTCCTGAAGCTACCTCTGCCCTCCTGGATTCACCGTTTATAGCACCCACACAGCTCCAGTGTTGCTTATGGCACTTTAAGCAAGTGTTTGTCATTCGCAGTTGAAAGAGTCCTAACGTTTTTTCCCATGATAAGGATCTGTGGTTCAGATTCCAAGTCAAAGTATCTTCGGAGTATTTGCCTAGACCAGCTGTTTCTCGCGTTGTAAACCAAGGGACTTCCGCTTTAGAACCATCAGAGTTGTAAACGCACGTTTCTGAGCCCTACCTTGGACCCATGGAAAGAGGCTGGTGGTGCTGAGCGAGCGTGTGGGCGTCTGAGGCATTTTAATGAGCTGCCGTAGGATTCTGACTAAATCCTAAATCCCCAAACCCTGGCTGACTTCTGTCCCTCCTCCTTTCCACTCTCCTTGCTCGTGTTTGAACCACATCTGCCTGTCTGGCCACAGCTGATTGGATGAGGCGAGGACTGGGCCGAAACCAGGCCAATCGGATCTCTTTACTCCAAATTTGGAACTGGTATCCGGCTTAGTCTTCGTGGCTGCTTGAACCTTCTGATACCTCACATGCCAGGAAGTAGAACAGGTGGCTATCCTAGGGAGAGGACCGAGGGAACACTCCTGGAGAGCCAGGGCTGGGAGAGCCCCACGCTAGTGACCGTGGTGCCATACAGCTCCCAGCCATGACCCCTGCCCCCAGTCCCCTTCCCCACTGCCTGCAGGAACCTTGTATTTTTTTAAAGATTTTATTTATTTATTTTTAGAGAGGGAAGGGAGGGAGATAGAGAAAGAGAGAGAAACATCAATGTGCGGTTGCTGGGGGCCATGGCCTGCAACCCAGGCATGTGGCCTGACTGGGAATCGAACCTACGACACTTTGGTTTGAAGCCTGCGCTCAATCCACTGAGCTACGCCAGCCAGGGCAGAACCTTGTATTTTTATAGCTCTTTCCACATTTTGTACTAACGTGGGTGGTTTCTGTTACTTGTAACCAAGAGCCCCTTACCTAAGATGTAGTTGATTTTTCAAGGTCCCAGTTTCCTAGGCTGTAAAACGACCAGCATTGTGACGCCCATACCTTCTGCCCCTGTGCGCCAGGTCCCCGCAGAAGAGCCCCCTCTGGACGACTCCTTCCATCGGGAGGCCTTGATGACTTGGGGTATGGGTGGCAGAAGGCTTTCGCTCAACAGCGCTTCTCAAACCTTGGTGTGCAGAGAAATGACCTGGAATTTCTCTAAAATGCAGAAGTGGAAGCTGTGATCATTGGGTGGCTTTGGTGGGGCCCAGTTATCTGTTACTTTTCTTTACAGTTTTACTGAGGTATCATCAACATGCAATTAACTCTATATACTTAACAATTTGATGCGTTTGCATGTATATCTGTGAAACCATCACCGCAATTCAGACAATGAGAATGTCATGAAAATCTCCATCCCTATCAAGTTTCTTGGTGTTTCTTTTCTTTTCTTTTCTTTTCTTTTCCTTTTTCTTTTCTTTCTTTTGCTGCAAAAAAAATTTATTGTTTCTATTTGGTCCAAGGCATGAGAGAAGGCTCCAGGAATTGGCTCAGACAAAAGCCAGACAACAAGGGGGGGGGCAGAAGGGTCCCCAAAGACCTCTGGGCTGCAAAGGCTCCTGGCCATGCTTGAGAACTAGCCTTTCGAACAGACACTCACCCAGCTCAGCCTGGGGGCCAGCCAGCCTGCAGAGGTGAGTCAGGTGGTCACCCTTCTTCTTGATGAGCTTCACCTGCTCCCCCAGGAAGTGGCTCTCCAGGAAGTCACAGAGCTGAGAATCTACGTGGGCAGAACCCAGTGACCTCGCACACAAAGGGCCTGGGTCAGGTTCTTCTCCAGGACCATGGCAGCTTCCACGGCACCCTGAGTTCCACCCCACACATCTTTTGTTTTGTTTTGTTTTTTAAAGATTTTATTTATTTATTTTTAGAGAGAGAAGGGAGGGAGAAAGAGAGAGAGAGAGAAACACCAATGTGCGGTTACTGAGGGCCGTGGCCCGCAACCCAGGCATGTGCCCTGACTGGGAATCGAACCTGCGATGCTTTGGTTCACAGCCCGCGCTCAATCCACTGAGCTACGCCAGCCGGGTGTCAGCCCAACTGTTCTGAGGTACGTCTCCGCGGACGTGTGCATCAGTAGTGCACTCTTGGCTGAGCAGGGTGTGCTGTAACTGGTGTGCCTCGTCAATCACACGTGCATGGGTCTTTCAGTAACTGCCAATAGGTAGCTATCTCACACACGGCTCCTGGGAACCCTAGTGTAGACATCCTCGGGGGGACACGTGCTTTTGTTCCCCGGGCCCCATACCCGAGAGTGGAGTGGCTGGATCGTACAGTTGGGGTATGTTTCGCGTTTTAAGAACCTGCCAAACAGTTTTTCAAAGTGGCTGCACCGTTTACATTCCTTCCCACCAAGAGTGCATGGGGGTCCTGGTGGATGTACATTCTTGTCAACATCCGGCTGGGTTTCCACTGTAACCATTCCAGTAGGTGTGAAGTGGTATCTCGTGTTGGTTTTAATTTGCGTTTCCCTAAGACTAATGGTGTGGAGATTTGCCATCTGTAGATCTTCAATGAGGTGTCTATTTTATTTAAATTTTATTTCTGTCCTGGCTGGTGGGGCTCAGTGGATTGAGTGCTGGCCTGCGAAACAAAGGGTTGATGGTTCAATTCCCAGTCAGGGCACCTGCCTGGGTTGCAGGCCAGATCCCCAGTAGGGGGTGCATGAGCAGCAACCACGCATTGATGTTTCTCTCCCTCTCTTTCTCCCTTCCTCCCCCTCTCTAAAAAGAAACAAAAATATTTTTAAAAAATTGCCTTCTTATTAATGTGTTTACAGATCTAAAGACAAATATTTAGCCAGCTATATTTGGGTAAATATTTTCCCCAGTCTGTGCATGCCTTTTCACTCTCTAACAAATGCCACAGCTGGCTTTGGTACACATTGAACCTGAGGACCTCTCTTCAATGACAAACAGTGCAAGAAAAGGTGGGGGTGGGGGGGAAGGGGGCCCTCAGGCCTTACTGGTGACGTGGGAGGTAGACCCTCCTCACACTCCGAAAGCGGTGGAAACTGGAGCAGTATCCCAGGACGATTTGCTGATGGTTCGCCAAAATCTTTAAATGTGGGTTTGTTTGGTTCAGCAAATTCACTTCCAGGAATTTTTCCTTAAAAGTAATTACCCAGTGTCGCAGGTTCGATTCCCAGCCAGGATACATGTCCGGGTTGCAGGCCATAACCCCCAGCAACCGCACACTGATGTTTCTCTCCCTCTCTCTCTCTTTCTCTCTCTCCCTTCCCTCTTTAAAAATAAATAAATAAAATCTTTTAAAAAAAGTAATTACCCAGGAGCAGTCAGTGGTCTGTCCCCGGAACTTTGGTCCTGGGGCTGTGCTGGTGGGAGGGGCTGCAGACGCCCCCAGCTGGACCACACGGGACCAGGGCACGGTGCCCTCGTGTGCTCAGAGCCCTTTCGCCGTCAGGCCTGGGCAGAAGGCTCAGAGGGGCTGGAATGTGGTCCGTCCCCAGCAGGGCAGCTGGAGGAAAGTGCAGTGCCAGACTCGGGCCTCGCCCCACTGCATCGGGGGTCTGGCCCCGCTCTGAGCCTGGCCTGGCCTGACCTCTGAGGCTCTAGGAGTCCGCTGCAACTGGCGGCACTGGTGCAAACTGGGAACCCGGGGTGCTTGGCTGACACCGCTACCTGGCACCCAGACGGGACAGCCCTTTGCCCTCTAAGCAGTAATAGTTTCCCAGGGACTCAGGGAGGTGGGGCCATGGCCAAGGTCAGGCCAGGACCATTGAGGCTGGGCCAGAAAGGGAGCTGGGAGCCTGCAGATCTGGGTTCTAGACAAGCCCCTGCCCAGCTGTGTAACTTGGGGCCAGTCTGTTCCCCTTCCTGGGCCCCAGTCTCCCCAGCGGGACAGTGGAAAGGGGAATCAGACCATCAGCCCCTTCTGGCCTCTCTAGGGAGGATGGAAAGCATGGGTGCTGGAACCAGCCAGGCCTGAGCTCCATTTCTGTCTCCATCACCTTCTGTGACTCGGCACGTTATTGGCCTCTTCATACCTCAGCTCCTGTCTCAGCTTGAACCCCTGCGATGGCTTCCCATTGTGCTTTGGAAAAGGGCCTCAGGGTCCGCCCGCCCCGACCCCTCCAGTGCTGGCTCCTGTAGCTGTCGCCTCACTCATTGCATGCCAGCCATACTGGGGCCCCCAGACCCCTCCCCCGACCCCGGGCTTCACTGACACTTTTCCCTCTGCCTTGCACATCTTCCGCCTCTCGCCCTAGCTGGTCCTAGTCCTTCATCAGAGCTCAGACGCCACTGCCTCAGGGAAGCCTTCCGGTGACCCCTCTCACAGCACAACTGTGGCCATTGCACGATTACGTCCGTGGGGTCATCTGCTGGACAACTGTCTCTGCGTGGCACTGTGAGCTCCCTGAGAGCAGGGACGGCACGGGCTGGTGTGTGGCAGTGTTTCCTGTCTCTCGCATGGTCCTCACATAGAGTAGGAGCCCCATAATTTTTAAAAAATATTTTATTTATTTATTTTTATTTCATTTTTTAAATAGTTTATTTATTTTTAGAGAGGGAAGGGAGAGAGAGAGAGAGAGAGAGAGAGAGAGAGAGAGAGAGAGAAACATCAATGTGCAGTTGCTGGGGGCCACGGCCTACAACCCAGGAATGTGCCCTGACTGGGAATCGAACCTGTGATGCTTTGGTTCGCAGCCCACGCTCAATCCACTGAGCTACGCCAGCCAGGGCTATTTATTTATTTTTAGAGAGAGGGGAAGAGAGGGAGAGAAACATCGATGTAGGAGAGAAGCATCTATCAGTTGCCCCTCACCGCCCCCCCCCAATCGGGGACCTGGGCCGCAACCCAGGCACGTGCCCTGGCTGGGAATCGAACCCACGACATTTCAGTTTACCCGACAATGCCCAACCTACGGATCCACACCAGTCAGGGCCACCCCAGCAATTTTGTTAAACAAGCAGCTCTAACAGCATATTATCCATCCTGAGATGGGTTTCCACCCTGATTTTAACACGTCTGAAAGCAGGACGCGTTTCACAGCTGTGGGGACCAGGTGGCAGCCGTGCTCTATTCCTCAGTACCTGCACGGGCACCTCAATAGTTGCCGCTTGGAAGGACATCCCCGAGGCAAGAGTGCATCCTCTGAGGAAAAGCCCCTGATGACACAGGACAACATTGTCTGGAAGAACGCAGACCCCAGCGATGCCGAATAAACAGTGTGGCAGCGAAGTCCGACTCTGCACATGCAAAAGCTGCAGGAGTGTCGTCACTGAATTACTTTGGCCATAGTTTTACTTTTATGTGTGCACCATTGTGATACAGGATAAAAAATGTCTAAGTTTAAAAGAATGCTGCGCCCTGGCTGACGTAGCTCAGTGGATTGAGCTCGGGCTGCGAACCAAAGCATCACAGGTTCGATTCCCAGTCAGGGCACATGCCTGGGTTGCAGGCCACAGCCCCCAGCAACCGCATATTGATGTTTCTCTCTCTCTCTTTCTCCCTCCCTTCCCTCTCTAAAAATAAATAAAATCTTTTTAAAAAAAGAATGCCTTCCATAAGTATAAAAAAATGTCTAAGTGACGAAGAAATGCTGTATCATGTTTTACTGTGTAGTGCTTTTTTCTCTTCTAGTGGTACAAAAATAAACGATGCATCATTCGAGGGAAAGTGTCTTAGATTTCATTCAATACTGTAATTCCTGCCTTAGTAGGGTTGCGGGCAGGCCACAGGCAGACACCCACGTAGGGCGCAGAGCTCTGGTTGGCCACAAGCGACCCTCTGCCCACAGCAGGGCCTTTCCAGCCCATAGTTTCAAGAATCTGGGATCAGAGAAGCCGTGCGGCATGTCGTTCTCCATACGTCCCGTAGGTGGCGCCAGACAACCACAGTCAGGTGCAGGTCTGGGTGCCGCAGACGGCCTTCTAAGCGAGAGGGTGAGGCTGGAGGGAGATGGGAGTTGGGGTGCCCTTCCCTGGTGCCCAGAGCTCTTTCACCACTCCAGGGAAAGGACAGGGCCAGTTCTACCAGCTTGTCTAGCCCAGAGGCGGCTCTGGGTGTGGAGAGTGCTTAGGGACAGAAGTCGAGGGTCCTGCCCTGTTGTGTGGGTGATTCTGGCTCCCTTCCCTTTCTGGCCTCAGTCTCCCTCCCAGACAGCAAGGGCAGGAGGGCCCTCAAACCTGAGCCCTGCGGGGTCAGTGTCGTTCGGTTGGTTGGCCATTGTCCCACAAAGCGAAAGGTCACCATTTCCATCCTGAGCTCAGGGCACACGCCTGGGTTGCTGGTTTGGTCCCAGGTCAGGGCGTGTATGAGGAGGAAAGGATCTGTTTCTCATGTCGAGGTTTCTCTCCCTCTCTTCCCCCCTCTCTAACCATAAATAAATAAAATCTAAAAAACAAACAAACAAAAAACAAACAAACTCAGAGCCCGGACAGCACAGGTCTGAGGGGGCGGAAAGGCCCCCACCAGCAAGCAGCCCATGAGGCTGCCGGCTTACCTGTAGAGCCCAAAGCCCTGGGGCAGCCCTTCGCCTGACCTTGCCACTTCCCCGTGAGGTCATGACACTTCCCTTACTCCCTGGATTGGGAAACTGAGGCCCTAGAAGATGAAATGGCTTTCCTAAGGCTATACAGCCGTGCGTGGTTGGAGCCAGCAGCGAGAGCTAGATCTGCTCGCTGTTTCAGCCCTGTGCGTGCCACTTCCCCTGGAGGAAGGGGATGCAAAGCAGGGTGGGGGCCGGTGTCCCGCCCAAGAAAATGAGCTGAGAGAGGTTCGTGGGTGAGGGGACGGATTCATCATGCATGCCTAACTCACCTCCCTCCTGAAACTACGGTAAAGAGATTTTTTAGAATGCCCTTGCTTTCTTAGAAAGGACACACAAGAAAGCACAAACTACAGGAGAAAAACTTGCTACATTGGACTCCATGAAAGCTTTAAACTTTTGCTCTTCCGAAGTCATGATTCAGGGAACGAGCAGGCAAGCCCCAGACCGGGGAGGGGAATATTCACAGCACGCGTGTGACAAAGGACTTGTCTCCAGAACGTGCGGACAATGCCTTTCCTCGGCAGCAAGACAAACAACTTCCTTTAAAAGTGGGCGAAATATTTAAACAGTTATTGCACGAAAGAAGATAAAGGAATAGACAACAGGCACTTTGTAATGAGATGCCCGACGTCAGTCGTCAGAAGGGAAGTGCGGAGGAAAACCACAAGGAGACACCCACCCCCGCAGCCCACGGAATGGGCGGCTCTAAACTTTAATCTCAGGTGTGGGTGAGGGAGGGTAGGGCGCAGCCGGATCTCGTGTATCCTGCTGGTAGCGATTCGAAATGGAACAGCCGCTTTAGTAAACAACTTTGTAGTTCTTGTGACGTTAAACTTACACTTCCTATACCCCCAGCAGTTCTGCTCTGAAGCCCTTGCTGAAAAGGAATGCGAACAAGCCCCCCTAGAGACTTGGGAGTGTTCGCAGCAGCAGCATCCGTAACAGGCGAAAACAGCGCAAAGGTCCGTCCACAGGTGCGTGGTCGACAGACTGCTGCGTCCACACGATACTTGTGAATGAAAAGCGGTGACTCAGTGAACAAGGTGCATGACTTTCAAAGCAACAACGCTGGGTGAAGGAAGCCTGATGAAAACAAGTGTATACTGTGTGGTTCCATGTAGGTAAAATCCCGAACAGCGCAAACCAGTCTCCAGGGACAGGAAGTCCCTCGGTGGTGGTTGGGGTGGGGGTCAGGGAGGGGGAAGGACAGGATTACAGGGGGGCACGAGGGACTCATGGGGTTGCGGGCCCGGTCACTCTCTGGATTGCCGTGGTGGTTTCATGGGTGGTCCCACACTGCCGCACCTACTGAACTGTACATTTCAGATATGCGAGGTTTATTCTTCGTCAATTATGTCTCAATAAAGCTGTAGTAAAAACTAGTTCTTGCCCGGTCAAGTTGCTCAATTGGTGGAAGTTTCACCCCGTACACCAAAAAGTTTGCAGGTTCGATTCCTGGTCAGGGCACATACCTAGGTTGTGGGTTTGATCCCTAGTTGGGGGCGTACAGGAGGCAGCGGATGGAGGTTTCTCTCTCACATTGATGTTTTTCTCTCTCTCCCTCTCTCATTCTCCTTTTCTCTCTCTCTAAGCATGTCCTTGGGTGAGGATTTAAAAAAAAACCAAACCAACTAACTCTGGCTTGTATGTCTGAAAGGTCACCAGTTCAATCCCAAGTCAGGGCACATGCCTGGGTTGCAGGAGGGGTCCCCAGTTGGGGGCTTCTAAGAGGCAACTGATCAATGTTTCCCTCCCTCTCTCTCCCCCTCGCTTTCCCCCTCTCTAAAAATAAATAAAATCTTTAAAAAATGTATATGCAGAAGAGTGACTTCTTTATTGAAGCACTGACTGTATTCAGAGAGTCGCATAAAGGAGTGTTCATACCTGAAGCACGACTGGGTTTGCAGCACATCACAACCTCACCTTCACAGCGGGTGATGGAGGAGGGCACATGGGGGGTGGGGCGGGGCGCCGAGTCCTCCTTTATCACAACAGGTGGGCAGTGCGGACAGGTAGGTAGGGTAGGGAGCAGATACCTGCTAAACACATGTATTGAAAGATAACAGTGTGTGCACTTCTTACTTAGCAATATGAGCTGTGTGAGTGCTGGGAGACAACCAGCTCACAGTGTCAAAAGTGGCTTCTCGTGGGACAGTGGCACAGGGTGATGGGGCGGCGGGGGGCAGACAGGAAGCTGCCCTGTGTCATTACCTTCCTTTTAACACAGGTTGGTTTTGCTCTCGGTGCATATACCATATTTGACCGATTCGGAGCTGCCCATTGGTTCACATCTTTAAAATCAAGATGCATCTGTTTACAGCCCATAGTGCACCTGACAGCTATAATTGGCAGTTTTTATTATTTATTTATTTTTTAAAAAGATTTTATGTATTTATTTTTTAGAAAGAGGAGAAGGGAAGGAGAAAGAGAGGGAGAGAAACATCAATGTATGGTTGCCTCTTGCACACCCCCTACTGGGGACCTGGCCTGCCACCCAGGCATGTGCCCTGACTGGGAATCGAACCTGCAATGCTTTGGTTCGCAGCCCGCGCTCAATCCACTGAGCTACGCCAGGCAGGGTGGCAGGGTTTTTAATGATGTGTGTTACCATAGGTGATAGATTCACTGACATATGGCATCGTTTTGACAAAATAATGATTTCAAAGGAAAAAATGTGCTCATTGGAACAGCTGCTGTTTGTTGAACTCCTGCTGCAGGTCAGGCACGGTGCTTCCTGCCCGTGTTTTTGTTTAACGTTCTACACAATCCTGGATTATTGTTCAAATTTTTGAGGCAAGAAAATGGAGGCTCAGAGAGGTTCAGTGACTTCCTTAACGTCACCCAGCCAGTCAGTGACGAGCACGGGTCACAAACTGCAGCTGTCTGACTCCCTCAGGGGGTATGTTACTCTGTGCTGGCTACTTTGAAAGAGCTTCTCCCACTGTCCTTCTGGTTGTAAGACCCAGAGAGAGACAGGGGTTTGCTCAAAATCACACAGCAAGACTGAGGCGGAGTTGGACCTGGGCTTGTGTCCAGTGCATTTCTCTAGAACCTAGTTTCGTCCCTTCTTATTGTCACCCCACGCTCAGGACATCACTGAGAGCTTGCAGCTGCCAATGCCAGTGACACTGAGGGGGCTGGGGCAGAGCCCCAGGAGGTGGACTGAAGGAGGGCAGGGCCTGGTGCCTGGGGGCTCAGCCAACCTGTGTCCTGCAAACAGAGCTGAGTGTCAAAAGCAGCAGGAGCTGGGCCCTGGCTGGTGTGGCTCAGTGGGTTAAGCCCTGGCCTGTGAACGGAAACAGTTCAATTCCCAGTCAGGGCACATGCCTGGATGGTGGGCTGGGTCCCCAGTTGGGGGCGTGTGAGAGGCAACCTATTCTCACACACTGATGTTTTTCTTCCCCTTTTTCTCCCTCCCTTCCTCTCTCTGAAAATAAATAAAATCTTAGAAAAAAAAAAAAAGACCAGCAGCCCCACAGGAGAAGCCTGCGAGCGCCAGCATGGAGGGACATGGGGAGGGGGCACCCGAGGCTTGTCCCGGAGCCGCACTCACACGGCGAGCTCACTCCTTCTATGCAGCGGGGTGTGGTGTGTGGTGTGTTTGTTTGGGGCGCCCGAGGCACAGGGCTGCTGCGGTGGTTACTGTGATGGGGAGGAGGAGAAATCTGGCCAAGCCAGTCCATCGGCTCTGCCTCCTCTCTGGGCAGAGAATTGCTCCCACCTCCCAGCGCTGCAAAGAGGCCGGGTCACCACTTCCCGCGCGGCCATCTTACCAGCCCTCCGCACAGGGGCCCAGAGAGATCAGGCCGCGCCTCCGCAGCCACACGGCGAGGAGCCTCGCCGATTCCCGGAGCGGGCGCTCCAACACTCGCGGCGCTGCCTCTCTCCCACGGTGTTTGCACGCGTCTCTGACGGTACTTGTCCTTTTTCGGGCTCAGCCCCCTAAAGCCACATCCTGTTTCTCGCTGTGCCGCACAGATTGAATTTTCGATAGCGGGTATCAGGAGCTGAAGTCTGTCGTGAGGCCCTGCCCCCTCTTTCCTTCCTCTCTCCTCTGGCTCTGCTGGAGAGCCCCCCACCCCCGCAGCCCCCCCACCTGCACACAGCCACGGCTGGCCTGTGGCTTTTGCAGCGTTTTCACACCTCGTGCCTTTGAGCCTCGCTTTCCTCTTCTGGCAAATGGGAGGAAGGATAGGGCTGAGCGTATCAGGCTCTTTGGAGACTGGAGGAGCTGCCGCGTGTTCTGTGTGCGGCGCTGCCCTCCCGGGACTCTGGGAGGAGTCAGGGGACATGGGTGTGACTCCTGGTGCTGTCACTGTGACGCTGCGCCTCAGTTTCCTCATCTGTGTGATGGGGGGGGGTGGTCCTGCCCCACCTTCCGTTTACCCAAAGCAAGTCCGGGACTGAGATGGACATTGTTGTGGTTCATGGTCGTCATCGCTGCTCGGCCTCGTTGAGCCTCTTCTCCCATCGGAGAAAAAGCCATCGAATATGGGGAATCGACTGAGCAACCTGAACTAACAGGCAAAGCAGGGGCAGACTCATAGATGGAGAACAGATGACAGCGAGTGGGCGGGGGTTAGAGGGTGGAGGGACTGAGCAGAACGGAAAAAGGACTCATGGACTCGGACAGCAGTGTGGTGACTGCTGGGGGGAGGGCAGTGTAAGCAGACTACACGGTAATGGAAAAAATAGAATAAAGATTACATATTTTTTTAAGAAAATGAAAGAAAGAAGCCATCTAGAAAACTCGTACCGAGTCTCCCCTGTTCTGGAAAGTGCTAAGAATCCTCGAGTCCAGGGGCCCTTGTGGTCACCGCCTCCTTCATCTGTGAAATGGGCACATGGGCCGTCTCGGCCTCACTCTGGGGCGATGAGACCTCAGTGAATCGGTGTGTGCACATTTCCCCGGGGCGGGGCGGGGGATTCATTCAGCAGAAAACCTGCCACCCACAGGTGTGCACAGGGAAGCGAGCAAGGGGGTTCGCCGCGGCAGGTCTGGGATGGAGTTAAGGGGCAATCTCCCTGTTCCGTCAGCGGGCGCCTGCGGTGACCGCCTGCTGGGTTGCCCCAGTGCTGCTCCGCGCCTGCTCCGTGGCCCTGGGAAACAAGCCCCTCCCACACGTCCCAGAGTTGATCTGACTGACCAGTGGCCCAGTGGCCTGGCATCATGTGGCACTTCTGAGATGAGGTTATAGAAGACTGCGGCTTCCATCTTGGGCTCTGTCATTGCTCGCCCCGGGGAAGCAGCTGTCACATCACAGGGATGCTGAGACTTGGGCCCCAGGAACCGGAGTCTCCGGCCCGCAGCCAGCAAGGAACCGAGGTCTGTAACGGGCACAGGAGCGAGCCCGGGAGCCGATTCTCCAGCCCTTTGGGAGATGGCAGCTGCAGCCAAGAGCGTGGCTGCATCCCTGTGAGTGATCGGAGCCAGAACTACTGGCGTGGCCACCCCCAGATTCCAGACCCCCAGAATCTCTGAGATGAGATTACAGATGTTTGTTGTTCTAAACTGCTGAGCGTCGGGGTGGTTTGTTACAGAGCGGTGAATAACGAACACAGGCCCCCGTGAAATCCACTTAGTGTACGTGTGTTACAAAATGCCAGCTCAGTGTTAAAGGGCGTGTGTCCAAACTGGAACGATATCCAAGGTATGTGGCTAAGTCAGAGGAAACTGCAGAACAATATGTATCGCGTGATGCTTTTCGTGCGAAAATATGCTGTCATTGCAGAGCAAAAAAAAAAAAAAAAAACCTGGAAGAATCCCTCTGAACTATAATGCCGGTTCTCTCTCACTGCAGAAGCAGGCAGGGAGCATGGGGGACTTTCACGCATTTCTGTGATGTGTGAACTTTTTGCAAATGTAGCTGTCTTAGTTTGGTAAACTGGTGGAAAAATACAGTAACTTTAAAAAGACGTGCCCAAGATGAGTCTGCTGGAAAAAACAAAACAAAACAATACATTGGCTTCAAAAACTGATAACCCTTAAAACCTCAGTGTTTAACAGGTTAGGCGTTGATTTCTCAGTCTGGTCAAGTTCAGCCGGCAGCAGGGAGGAGCGGTGGGAAGGACCCTGCCCCATGGAGTCCGGGGGGGACCTGCTGGCTGAGGCTCTGCTCTTGCCACATGTGGCTTCTCAGTGGCCTGGGGCGTAGATACCAGCTGGCGGCTGGGGTTGTGAGAAGGGTGAGGATGAAGTAAGACATTTTTCACCGGTCAGGTCTGGAAACGATGCCCGGTCACTTCTGCCCACAGTCCACTTGGCCAGAACTCAGTGACCGTCTCCGGCCAGTGGCTCCTGCTCGATGACCTCAGGACCATCCATCCGCCCCTGAGCCCCGAGGTTGCCTGCCCGCTTTCATTGCACTGTCCTATCTGAGAGCCTCTCAGCCCAAGGGACATCAGGACGAGGCCCCCCGGCGGCCCCCAGACGCTGCTGCCAGCGGGAGGAAGGAAGTGCCGATGCCGCACATTCTAGAAGGGGCTAACTCCCTGCCGAAGAGGCCCGGCCTGTCCGGTGTGGCCTGTCACTCAGGAACACGGCCTTCAGGCCTGCTGCCTCCCCTCCCAGGGACAGAGCCCATCGCCTTGGGCGGGGCCGTTTGAGGCTGAACCGCGGGTCACGGAGCCCCAGGAACTGTTTTCGCACTGCCATGTGCATCTGCGAGTGCTTGCAAGCCCGCGGCGCCGAGGTCAAGAAGCATGATGCCTGCTGCTCCCTGTGCCTGCAAGCACACCAGGCGCTGGAGTGTGGGGCCCTCCCAGCCACTCTCCGGGGAGGCTCCAATGGGGAAACTGAGGCTCAGAGAGGTGACATCACGTACCCAAGGCCACACAGGTCCCAAGGAGTAAGGCTGAGAAGAGAGTGCAAGCTTGCCTGCCTGACCCCAAAGCCAGTGTTCCTACTCCTACTCCATGTCACTCATTCATTCATTCATTCATTCATGTTTGCCGACCACCTACTCTGTGCCAGACTCTGCGCTGAGGACAGTGGGAAAAACCCCAGGCTGACCAAGTCCTTGCCCTCATAGAGCTTATGCTCAGGGAGTGGAAACAGAAAATAACAATAACAATAATAACAGCAGTAAACACCTGAGGTCTGTCCAGAAAGTATCCGGCCATGTGCAATGAAAAATAAAGACATTTATTGAAGAAGATACGAGAAACGTTGTGCACAGGACCATGACACCTCAGTCCCCTTCAAAGTTGTGACTCTCTGGAGGAACTCCGGTTCAGTGGTAGCGGTTTGAATCAGGGCATTAGCAACTGCAGCACCACATTCCTTCTGCTCTGGTAGCAGAAATCACAGAACGAACTTTGCCACGACACGTTTCATGCCAAGATCCTGCGTCAAAATCTCAGACACAGCAGTTTTTGGAATCCCCGGATCAGCTTCTAGTTCCCGCCTGTCAGTCACTGATCTGTGTTGACTGCAGCCTGCACACGTTCACCATCCTCAGGTGTCTGCTTGTTGCAGGCCTCCCAGAACGTGGGGCACTTCCCACAGGTTCTCGACCACCTTTGATGCATTCGTGCCAGACTTTTATTTGTGCTTCCCTCCTTGCGTCGTCCCCGAAAGCCTTCTGAATCATCCGAATAGTTTCTGCAGAGGAATATTTAAGCTTAACAGAGAATTTGATACAGTTTTGTTGCTCTACTTGCTCAGTCATTTTGACTATGACGGCTACTCAGTACACACGCTCACTCAACGGTGTCTACTGCCCCCACTTACTAGTACAGTGACTAGTACAATAATTAGTACGGTGAAGTCATCATTGTTCATGCATGTGTATTCCAGTCCACACTCCTTGGCTGCTGTGTTACATTGATGTGGTGGAAACCATTCTCCTTGTATTAACAATGGTGGGACTTTCTCCAGACAGACACAGGGTACTTGCGATGTGCCAGGCATAGGCCAGGTACTTTATATGCTCTTTAAGTTCTCCCAACAGTCCTAAGATTCAATGCATTATCATTATTCCTCACAGATGAGGAGGCTGAGGCCTAGAGAGACTAGATAACTTGTTCAAGGCCAGAGCTAGTGTGTGGCATGGGCAGAATTCATACCAGAATCCAAGGTTCTTTTTTTAAAAAAATTATTTATTTATTTATTAAATTTATTTATTTTTAGAGTGAGGGGAAGGAAAGGAGAAAGAGGAGACAAACATTCATGTGTGGCTGCCTCTCGTGCACCCCCTACTGGAGACCTGGACTGCAACCCAGGCCTGTGCCCTGACTCGGAATTGAACCGGCGACCCTTTGGTTTGCAGGTGCGCACTCAATCCACCGATCCACACCAGCCAGGGCTATAACTTTTCAAATTAATGTTTTCCATTTCTTCAAATAAATACCCAGAAGTGGGATTGCTGTATCATATAGCAGTTCTATTTTTAATTTTTTGAGCACCCTCCACACTGTTTTCCGTAGTGGCTGTACCAGTTTACATTCCCACCGAGAATGCTTGAGCGTCCCATCACCTTTTCCTTAGTGAACTTTTTTATTTTGGAGTAATGTTAGATTTACAGAAAAGCTGCCAAGATAATATAGAGTTTCTGTATACCCCTCACCCAGTTTCCCCCAATGTTACCATCTTAGCTTACCACGGACATTTGCTTGTCCAGAGAAACCAACTGGGACACGATGTTATTCATGTAGTTTACTAACTAAACTCCAACCTTTATTCCGATTTCCCTCATCTCTACACTAATGTCCTTCCTCTGTCCCAGGACCCAATGCAGAATGCCACATGACGTTTCCTCATGCCTCCTCGATTTTTCTCTGGCCCAGGACAGTTTCTCGGTCTTTCCTTGCTTTCCACAACCTTGCATTTTGAGGAGTGCTGGCCCAGTATTCTGTGAAACGTCCCTCAGTTTGGCCTGTCTTCTCACAACTATGTTGGGGTCGTAGATTTGGGGGTAGGCTACAACAGAAGTGGGTGAAGTGCCCTCCTCGCTATATCAGCGGGTGCATGACACCCACGGGACATCACCTGTGAAATTAACCTTCTCTTGGTTAAGGTAGTGTCCGACAGGTTTCTTCACTGTAAGGCTATGATTTGTGTTTTTAAAATCCTTTCTTGCCCTGGCTGGTGTGGATCAGTGGACTGAGTGCTGGCCTGTAAACCACAGGGTTGCTGGTTTGATTCCTAGTCAGGGCACAGGCCTGGGTAGCAGGCCAGGTCCCCAGTAGGGGACCATACATTGATGTTTCTCTTCCTCTCTTTCCCCTTCTGTTTTCCTCTCTTCCCCTCTCTTTAAAAATAAATAAAACCTTTAAAAAAATTTTTAATCCTTTCTTATCTTATTATTTTCCCTCACTTGAGGACATGCTTATTGATTTTAGAGGGAAGGGAGGGAGAGAGAGAGGGAGAGAAACATCGACGTGAGAGAGAAACGTCAAGTGGTTGTCTCTTGTAGGTGCTCCACCCGGAACTGAACCCACAACCTCAGCTTGTGCCCTGGCCGGGAGTTGATACTGTGACCTGTTGGTTTATGGGATGATGCTCCAACCAACTGAGCCACACTGGCCAGGGCTAAAAATCCTTTCTTTTGTTTAAAAAAAAAATATATATATATATATATTCCTTTCTTTTATAAAGAAAAATATGGGTGTTTTTGTTTATTGATTTGAGAGAGAAATATTGATTTGGTTTTCCACTCATCCATGCATTTACTAGTTCATTCTTGTATGTGCCCTACCTAGGGATCGAACCTGCAACCTTGCTGTAGCAAGATAATGCTCTAACCAGCTGAGCTACTCAGCCAGGGCAGTAAGGTTATAATTTTTTCCCCCTTTTCCATACTCTATTCTTTGGAAGCAGATTACTAAACCCAGCCTGTACTTAACAGGTGCAAAATCAAACTTCAGCTCCTGGGAGGACTCTCGTAATTATTTAATATTCTTCTGTGAGGACAATTTGTCACTAATCTCACATGTATTATTTTTTATTCAACCATTTACTTACAGCAGTCTGGATCATGTATATGTTTTATACTTTGGGCTGTAATTCAATACTATGTTATTTATCTTGATGCTCAAATTGTCCTGGCTTTGGCCACTGGGCGCTCTTTCAGGCGGGCTGTGGTACCCCCTTGACACACCCGGACCATCTGTTCTGTGAGCATTTCCTCGCTTTCTGGCCCTGAAAGGCGCTCCAGGCGGGCCTTATGTGGTCCCTGTCTTCGTCTTAGAATCAGCCATGGCTCAGAGCCTTGACCGCGTTTACCGGAGAATGGAATTTGGACACTGAGATCTGAGCCCGGGTCTTAGCCGTCTGTTGCTACTAGAGAGTCCCATACGCCTTCTCAGCCATCCTGTGGTTTTCATTGTTTTTGTTTTGTTTTCCTTCTTTTTTTAAGTTAATAAATTTATTTTTAGAAAGAGGGGAAGGGAGGGAGAAAGGGAGGGAGAGAAGCATTGTATCGATGTGCGAGAGAAATATCAATTGGTTGCCTCTTGCACGCCCCCTACTGGGGACCTGGCCAGCAACCCAGCTGTGTTCCGTGACCCGGAATCCAATTGGCACGCTTTCGGTTTGTGGGACGATGCCCAACCCACTGAGCCACACCAATCAGGGCCCATGACCTTCGTGGTACCCACTCATGCAGCGCTGGTCCTGAGACCCAGCCCAGGGTCACGGGGCAGGGAGCACACAGGGGCATGAATACCAGGAGGTGGGACCACCGGGGGTCATCTTGAGGGCTGCCTGGCTCCCACAGTGGCTTAAACCAAAACGGGCGGTTGGGAAGGCGGGGACCCCTGCTCGCGCGCATCCGCAGGGGACAGGCAGGAACACCACGCGATGTGAGCAGGAATGAGGAAGGCCTTTCCTCGCCGACAGGCAGCGACCCGCAAGATCCTCTGGAGTGGGGCCACGGCTGTGGTATCAGACTTTTCTCTTTTTAACGAGAGAAAAAAGCAGAATATATATTTGTATTTGTATAAACTACTCCCAGAAAGACACACAAGAAGCTCATAACGCTGAGTTCTCGGTGGGAATTGTATAACTGTATCTGTATTTACCTATCTACTTATATATACTTCAAATATTTTTGTTGGAACAACGTGAAAATATTATCTGTTCTAAACTTTAAATTTAAAAAAATTTAAAAAGGTCCTGTCGCCCTGGCTGGCGTAGCTCAGTGGATTGAGCTCAGGCTGCAAACCAAATCGTCGCAGGTTCGATTCCCAGTCAGGGCACATGCCTGGGTTGCAGGCCATGGCCCCCAGCAACCGCACATTGATGTTTCTCTCTCCCTCTCTCTTTCTCCCTCCCTTCCCTCTCTAAAAATAAATAAATAAAATCTTTAAAAAATTAAAAAAGGTCCTGTGATGGCAAGCAGAAAGGAAGAAACTTGGCGATTTCCTGTGGTTTGGAAGAAGAGACACAGCAGGCGGGCCAGGGCTCTGGAGGACAACAGGCTGAAGTCTTCACGGCGAAGGGGCGACCTCGTTCCCTTGAAACCTCAGCACCTGCCGCGTTCGGTCCGTGTGGCAGCTGGAGGCTGCTGCTCTTGTGGTTTGGTTGGTGCTTCGTGTGGAGCCGTGTGGTGCGGTGGCCAGGACCACGGGACTTGGGAGCCCGACGGCGTGTGTCCAAATCCCGGCTCCGTCCCTTCCCCGCTGGGTGACTCTGGGCAAATGACTCAGGTCTCCGAGCCTCAGTCTCCCTTTCTGTAAAATGGAGGCAAGAATAGTCCCTACGTCACAGGTGGTGGTGGTAAGTATTTGGTGAGTTAATCCATGCCAGGTGCACAGAGCAGGGGATCAATGAACAAAACTTAGTATGGCCCTCAGGTGCATACACATTTAGGGAACAGAGTCGTTGAAACCAGCTATGTCCCCTCTGGAGCTCTGTGAGATTTTCCCCTTTTAAGTGGGCGCGTGTGTTACTCGAGCTGCAGGAACTCTGGGCTTGCACGCACACACGGCCCCTGGCCGGCCCAGCTGTTCACACGGGAACTGGCACTGTCTGCCCTGTCCCCACCCTCCTCGCCTTCTCCAATGCAGACAAGATGTGAGCTCTGAGGGGCAGACAGGGCCCGTTCCTTATGGCATCCCTGCTGCCCGGCTGCAGCCTGGTACGAACAAGCATCCCGTAAACATCTGGCGGCTAAATGAGTGCAAGCAGGCATGAATAAATAGAAAACCCAGCAGCGTGTGCAGATGACCATGGTGTGGATCCTCCCCGCTGGTGATCACGGAAGGCTTCCAGGAGGAAGTGGGGTGGTGGCTGTGGTGAGGGGGATGTTCCTGGCGGAGGGGACAGCATGTACAAAGATTTGGAGACCAGACAGCATTCTCTGCCTTCGGGGATGTGAAAGTGGGTTAATCCAAGTGGAAGTCACAGGTTGTGAGCAGAGGTGGGGCGGGGCGGGTGAGCAGGGCCCACACCACTCACCATCAGCAGGGGGTCGGACTTTGCCCTGAGCAGGAGGGAAGACGGCCTGGGATGGGACCTCTGAGGCTAGCTGGGGGTGGAGACAGCCCCCGGCTGGCTGAGCTGGTGTCCCCTGGGCTGTAGGTTGCTGTGTTGGCTTTGGGCAAGTTGCCTTTTCTTTTTGGGTCTTAGTTCTTTCGTCTGTGAAAAGGGCACCAGGTCCTCATGGGGGTGGACACCGGCCCTGACCACAATGTGCATGCCCTGGTCTATCATCTGCTGGCTGGCAGGCTAGTGTGGCGCTTGTATTACATTCTCAAAACATTCCCAACCTTCAGCTCAGCGGTTCCTTTTCTTAGCACTTATCCTGAGATACAAATCTTGCCCAGAGATTTGGCCAGGAGGCCATCCATGGGGACTTGGCCTGCTGCGGCAGAGCAGCGGGGACAGCCTGCGTCCGGCAGTAGCGGAATGCTGCGTGCGCTGCTAGAAGTTGTGCTGAGAATTTTTATCTACCGACATGCAGAGGTGGTCACAGTCCGTTAGAATGTTATTGTAAAAATATGTAATACATCTCACTTTAAACAGTGTTTAGACCCTAACAAAAAGCATAAAGTAAAAACTGAAAGGTCCCCCCTCTACCTACCCACCTCTCCTCCTGAAAGTTAGCCAGTCAGCAGCTTGCTAAGTGACCTTTCAGACTTAATGTATCAATGCAAACACAAACACACAAACACACACGCCCATACAGATATTATACAACCATACAGAAATTATACAACCATACAGAAGATGATATTTTTATTAATAGCATGCATGGTTTCTTTTTTTGTTTTGATTTTACTAAGTGCCCTGTGTTGTCATGCTTACAACACTTAGGAAGTAGAGGACAGGCCTCGTTTCTTTTTAAATTTTTTTTTTTATGTATTGATTTGAGAGAGAGAGAGAGAGGAAGAGAGAGGGAGACAGACAGAAACATTGATCGGCTGTTCCACACACTCACGCATTCATTGGTTGATTCCTGCCTGTGCCCCAGCTCAGGATTGAACCCGCAACCCTGGCTCATTGGGACGATGCTCCAACCGACGGAGCTACCCAGCCAGGGCAAAATGCCCATTCTGGGGATCCAGCAGCCACGCTGCAAGGAAGCTCAGGCAGGCTGAGAACCATTAGAGATAAGAGGAGAGAGGCCCCAGAGGCTGAGAGGCCGCCTTCAGAGTTCCCGCCCAGCCCGCCTCCCAGCGGAACGGAACCACCTGAGTGAGCCCCACTGCCGCCTCGTGGAGCCACAGAACTGGCCAGTTGGGGGGTGGTGTGTTACTCAGCGACAGGTCATAGAAACATAGATTGTTCTGCAACGTCGATAAAGCTCAGTATCAGTACATACATATGTCATGAGCATCCTCCCACATCAGTTCGTATTGATCAGTTCATTTATTCTAACAGCTGCGTAGTTTTCCTCGGGGCCCATGAAGCCCAAGTCCCTTATCCATCTCCTGCTGACGGACATTAGGGGGTCCCCAGCTCTTTGCCAGTACAAATGGTGCTACTTCTTTGTGTGAACAGCCTTGCCATCTGACACTCGAGCGTCTTTAGGATAAATTTCCAGAAGCAAAATTGCTGAGTCAAAGGGTTCACACTCCAGAAGTTTTCCCAGCTATTGTCCAATCACCCTCCAGAATGGTCTTACCGATTTTCTCCCCCACCGCCACGACCAAAGGAGGCAGGCTCCCAAGCCCTGTGCACGTCTGGGGTGACCCCAGTTTGAACCGCCACTTACATAGCAGCAGCGGCCAGAGTGAGCATGTGAAAATGTCACAGGAGTGGCCGGGTGGGGTGCGGGGTGAGACTGTGGGGAAGATGGGCAGCGGCTGCAGGGGGCAGGGTCTGGGGCCCCAGCTCTGCCCCTTGCCCCAGCCCCCACCTCCACCCCCACCCCACCCCCACCCCGCCCCGGTTCCTTCCTCTTCCACCGGGGTCGCTGCGCTCAGCACATCCTCTTTCAGTGCTGCCCTTGAAGGCGCTTCCCAAGCAGACCTGCCTCACGGACAGGCCCAAGTTCCTCCAGCCTTGACCCCCACGCACAGTGACCCTCGGGCTCGGATGCGCTGCCGCCCCAGGCCCTGACTCTGGCAAAGACAGAGGTTTGCAGGTTCGCAGGGTGGCTTTGCACAGACCCCGGATCTTCTCCGGGCCCCGAGTCTGTTTTTGACAAAATGCAGGTGATAACAATGTTAACCTTTTTATTCCTCCAGCAAATAGGGTGTTTTTAAAAAAAATTTCATTCCTTTTTTTTAAAGATTTAATTTATTTTTAGAGAAAGAGGGGAAAAGGGAGGAGAAAGAGAGAGAGAGATAAACATCAGTTAGTTGCCTCTTGCGCACCCCTGACTTGGGGACCGGGAATTGAACTAGCAACCTTTCGGTCTGCAGGCTAGTGCTCAGTGCACTGAGCCACACCAGGCAGGGCTCCACCCACAGTTCATCTCTGGTTGTCGACCTGTCTCTCTATCTCTTCAGCAAACACCCTGGAGAGGCTTTCTGGCCTCTTTGAGTCCCCATGGGAGGCTGAGAGGAAGCAGGTCACCACAGAGCTATGTATTTTTATGTACGGATAGTTGGGCAGACGCCACCTGAAATCCAGTAGAACTACACCAGAGCCTGATTTAAGGAGGAGGGTGAGACGGCCATCAGACTGCCACCGAGCGGGGAGGAGCCGTGCGGGTGGAGAGCGGGGTTACTGCATTGCCGGGGGTGGGTGGAACAGCTCGGGCACAGGCCCCGAGGTGGGAGCGGCACGTCACATTCTTTCCTGGGACTGAAAGAAACTGAGCAGGACAGTGAAGGGGAGGACAGCCGGAGGTGAGGCCTGGGGGATCACAGGAGCCCACCCTTCAGGCTGTGTAGGCCACCGAGTTGACATTTCCTGTTTTCACTCCTCACCTGAGAATGTATTCACTGGTTATAAGGAGAGATGAAGGGCGTGAGAGAGGCAGAGAAATGCCAGTGTGAGAGAGAAACATCTATCGGTTGCCTTCTGTACGTACCTGGACAGGGGATCGAACCTGCAACCTTGGCATGTACCCTGACCGGGAATCAAACCCATGCACGACGGCCCTTTGGTATATGAACGATGCTCCAACCACGGAGCCACCCCGAGCAGGGCCACAGTGTTGACTTTTAAACCAAGAATACTGGGGAGCCATTGACAGGATGGTGAGATTAAATGAGATAACCTCATATAAAGTTTTCAGTCCACGGTTAGTGCCCTTGAGTACTTGGGGCCACTTGGATCATCCAGGTTCATCTCCCTATTTTAAGGTCAGGTGATTAGCCACCTTAATTCCATCTGTAACTTTAATTGCCGTTGCCACATGACCTGCCTTATTCACAGTAATTCCCGTATTAGCATGCAGACACTTTCAGGGGAGGGGTCAGTATTCTGCTAACCACGCCTCCTCTCCCTTTCCGCCCCGCCCCTTTCTGCCCAGGCCTGCCCGTCCTCACCACCCTACCAGGCAGGTGTGCGCCCAGGAGGAAGTGCGCGCCACCCACATTTCTAGAGAAGAAACAAAGGCTCCTCACCACGCACCTTTGTGGAATGTTTTCGGGTTGGAGAAGGACGTTCACATTCCTGGGGGTGAGCACTATTTGTTCTGTTCCGCATCTGAGAAACGGCGGCGAGAAAGGCCAAGCGCCGGCGCAAGGTCACGGGGTGGGGGATGGGCAGGGGAGGCGTGAACGTCGCTGGGCTCGCTCCCGGGCCTGACCCCAGCTCCGCCCGGTTTCCCAACCGTCCCCGAGCATCGTGATGATTTTTCAAGGCCACTCCGAGGGAGTCCCGTGGCCGGTTTGCCCTTAGTTCTGGCGTCTGGCCAGAAGCCGTGGGGTCACACTTGAAAGACTTCCTCAAACCGTGCACGTGGTCGCCCTGGCCATTTCTGCCTGAACCAGAAGCGCAGGCTGTTTCCAACGCACCGACGAAGGGGCTTTGATGGGCGCAGGTTTCCAGGGGGGTTTCCTGGCAACGCATTTCAAAAGCCTTAAAAATACGCATTGCTTTTACTCATCGGTGCTGCATGAAGAAGACAGACAAATACGCAGAAATGCACATACGAAGTTGTATATCACAGCATTATGTAGACTAGCAAATATCAAAGCCAGCCAAGACGTCCATCAGCAGGGTGCTGATGAGGGGAGAGGATGGGTCCACTGTCGTGGTACTGCACAGCCGTGGTACTACACTGTCTTGGTACTGGACAGCTGTGGTACTGCACAGTGATGGTACTGCACTGTCGTGGTACTGCACTGTCGTGGTACTGCACAGTCGTGATACTGGACAGCTGTGGTACTGCATTGTTGTGGTACTGGACAGTCATGGTACTGCACTGTCGTGGTACTGCATTGTCGTGGTACTGGACAGCCGTGGTACTGCATTGTTGTGGTACTGCACAGCTGTGGTACTGCACAGTCGTGGTACTGCACAGTCGTTAAAAACGATGCAGAGCCATTTAGTGATGGGCACAGGCCCTGAATGAGCACATGAAAAGATGCTCCACTCCATAGTCACCAGGGAAGCATGAAAGCCAGAGTGAGATACCGCTACACATTTATTAGAATAGAGAACATGAAAAAGACTGACCACATCACCCTGACTGGTGTGGCTCGGTGGGTTGAGCATCATCCCGAAAATTGAAAGGTCACGGGTTCGATTCTCAGTCTGGGCCTATGCCTGGGTTGTGGGCTAGGTTCCTGGTCAGGGGTCTGCAAGAGGCAACTAATCAATGTTTCTCTGCCTTTCTTTCTCCCTCCTGTCCCCTCTCTCTAAAATAAACAAATAAAATCTTTTAAAAAAAAGACTGACTAGCCCTAGCTGGTGTGGCTCAGTGAGCACCAGCCTGCAAACCAAAGGGTTCCAGGTTTGATTCCCAGTCAGGGCACATGGCTGGGTTGCAGGACAGGTCCCCAGTAGGGGGCATGTGAGAGGCAACCACACATTGATGTTTCTCTCCCTCTCTTTCTCCCTCTCTTCTCTTCTGTCTAAAAATGAAATAAATACAATCTTTAAAAAAAAAGACTGACTATATCAATTATTGGCAATAATGAAGAGTCCCTGGAAATTGCCATACTGCTTGCTGGTGGGGGTGTGAAATGGTGTCACCATCTTAAAAAGCAGTGTGGTCGTTCCTTGAAAAGCTGAACACATACTTACCGTGTGATTCAGCCGCTCCACTCTGACGCATTCACGCGAGAGAAACAATGGCCATAACACACGAACGTCCACAGCAGCTTCATGTGGAACAGCCCCAAACTGGACATGACTCAAATGTCCGTCAACAGGTGCATGGACAAACAACCGCAGATCCCACCCAGTGGCATCTCCTCGGTAATAAAAAGAAATAAACGATCAATCCACACTACATGGCTGAGTCTCAGAATAACTATGCTAAGGAAGGGAAGCCAGACTGGAAAGAGTGTGTACAGTTTGTTTCCACTCATAAAAACTTCAAGGAAACGCAAGCTAATCTATAGGGACGAAAGCAGGATGAGTGGTTCCTAGAGCGTGTGTGTGTGTGTGTGTGTGTGTGGTGCTGGGGTGGGGCAGGAAGGGTTACAAAGTGGCACAAGGACACTTTCAGGGGTGCAGATGTGTCTGCCCTCTTAAATGTGGCGATGGACTCGGGGGTGCACACCTATACTGACACACTGTGTACTTTAAATGTGGGCAGTGCGTGCCCTGTCAATCATAACTCAATAAAGCTATGGTTTTAATGAAAAGATGCCCTCTTGCTACATTGCTAATTGTTTTAAAAAGGCGGTTTCCAGTGCTGCCCACAATCTGATTTTCCTTCTGGGGAAAAAAAAAAGCATCTATGTATGTGTCTTTTCTAGGGGATGGAATCAGAGGTGAAGGAGACTTTTTTTCTTTAAAATTTCCTGCACTTGTGTGATGCTTTTTCAACAAGCACATGTCTGCATTTATATTTATAATAAACAAAGCAGTTTCCATTTTGCAAAAGGAAAACCAAACAAGCACTCTCAGAGGGCCTAAGCATCTGTCCTCCCTGCCCATCCTCTGCAGCCGGACGTGGGAGGTGACCCAGGCTCCGGGGCTTCCTGTGAGCCGGTCCCTGAGCGCAGCGGCCCCAGCGCAGTGACGAGAGCAGCCCTGCAGATGCTTCCCGGAAAGCCGGGGAAGGAGGGGAGGTCAGCAGGGGCTAGACCAGTAAATCACCCGCGGAAGGGGCCCCAGCATTTCCTCTGCAGGAGCGGGGCTGGCGGAGGGGAAATGTGTGCAGGGTTCGAACTAGTAAGGGGCACCCGATCATGGGGGTGGGAAGTTTAGAAGGAGGAGGCAGAGCAGCCCAGCTCCAAAGGGATGGAAACAAAGGCTCAGAAAACCAGGATCCTCCTGGGTTCTTACTTCCTAGGGCTACCTACTTCACTACCCACTTTTTGGCATATAGCTGCCACTAGTAGGTAGTTCATGTGCCAACCAAGACTAGTTCTGAGCCAGATTCCCAAGGTGGAATCTGACTGACCCATCTTGGGTCATGTGGTACCTAGTCAGCCAATGGGGTATGAGGTCTGTCTGGGAAAAGTCCAGCCATTGTTAATGTAACAAGAACAGTTTGTGCCTCATCACTGTAACCTGGCGGCCAGGGAGAATGCACTGGAATGCACATGCGTGAACAACAACAACTTCACCGTACTAGTCAGTGGGGGGCAGTAGACACTGTTGAGTGAGCCTGTGTACTGTGTGGCTGTCGCATTCAAAATGACTGAGCAAGTAGAGCAACAGATCTGCATCAAATTTTGCGTTAAGCTTGAACATCCCTCTGCAGAAACTATTCAGATGGTTCAGAGGCTGCAGCTATGGGCAACTGGTGATTGGCAGCTTCGTCACGACAACCTGCCCACACATACATCACGTCTTGTGCAGAGTGTTTTGGCAAAACATCAAATCACCTAGGTGACTCAGCCCCCCTATAGCCCAGATTTGTCACCCTGTGACTTCTGGCTTTTCCCAAAACTAAAATCACCTTTGAAAGGGAAGAGATTTCAGGCAGCTGATGAGAGTCAGGAAAATACGACAGAGCAGCTGATGGAGATTGGGGGAACTGTGTGAGGTCCCGAGGTGCCTACTTTGAAGGGGACTGAGGCATCCTTGTCCTGTGTGCAATGTTTCTTGTACCTTCTTCAGTAAATGTCTCTATTTTTCATAGTGCATGGCTGGATACCTTCTGGACAGACCTCGAATCTGAGGAAGACTTCTATGGAGTTTTCAAGGGGTCTTCGGAGCAGGAGCCGGCACGGGCGGGCCCTCTCCCTACAGGCCGGCCGCTACACTCTGCAGAGCAAATCTGACTGCGAGGTTCAGCCCGCAGACCACAGACAGCGTGGTGTCTCCCTGCGCCCAAGACAGCAAACCAGCTGGGTCCAGGCCACCTCCCGTGGAGTAGTTCCCCACCCAGGTCTGTGCCACAGCTGCTCAGACACCTGCGCCAGGGCGGCAAAGCCCTGCCCCGACAAAGACGGCAAAGCCCTCCGAGGAGCCTGACCTCGGTTGGGTGGGGCAAGGTCAGCCCTTGTCAGTAGGAGCCGGGAGCAAAGCCACACACGGAGCGAGCAGCAGGGTCCAAACTCAGGTGACTCCGAAAGACTCGTCACCGCCCTCACCGGAGCTCCAGTCCCACCGCTGAAACACGGACACAACCGCCACGACGAGTCACAGTAGAAAGACACGCTGAGCGAGTCCCACGCAGGAGGATGCTGCGTCAGCAGACACCCGTGCCCGCTCCAGACAGAACGCTGGAGAACCTCGTCTGACCGCCGGCATTTAAGGCGAACGCAAATGCCACCCCAGCACCTTCTACGGGCCAGGCACCCACCCAAGCACCTCGCATATATTCACTCCTGCAACTCTCCTGACAACTCCAAGAGGGAGGTACTACTATCTCCATTTTACAGGCGGGAAAACGAAGGCACAAAGAGGCTCAGGAACGTCCCCTAGTTCACGGAGGCAGGATTCAAATCCGGACAGCCTGGCTCTGCTGTGCGGCCCATAACTGGTGCCCCCTAGACACGGGCGTGGATTTCAGGCACGGGGATACAGACCTGAGACACACACACCCCACTTCGCGGGCCTCACTGCCTTGGGAGGGGAGGGGCCGTAAAGAGCGGTAACCCACACCGCCCATCAGCGGTCACTGTTGTTTGAAGAGCTGCAAGCTTGGTGCTCTAGGATTATCTAGGAAGGGATCATCCCGCCTGGAGGGGTCAGGGAGGGCTTCCCGGCAGAAGTGACACAGGTGCTGAGGTCTCCCGAGTCATGACAAGGGGTGGGCCGGAAGAGTGCCAGGGTGTGAGGAAAGACATCCAGGTGAGAGGGAACAGCCTGTGCAGTGCACCCCAGATAAGGTAAGCAAGCACTTGGCTGAAAGTCACTCCAGGCAAAGGCGACAGGGAATGCACGATAAGGACCCTGCCCTGACTCCCCACCTGCAGTGACAGCTGAATGCCTGCAGCTGAGGTATCAGCAGGACAAAGCTGTGATCGCAGGAGCCGTGATCGCGGGACATGTTTGCTACTAAGTGGCCCAGAAGGACACTAATCACCTCAGTGCCCAGTTTGCTGATGTCATGATGATTCAGGGAAAAGCCACTTGCTGGATTCTGGAAGGCAATTCAGCCGGCCCAGCTACCCATGCGTGGAGATGCTAATCAGAGGCCAGCCTGGGCACTGCTCGCCTTGAGGGAGGGGGCTGGTTGTTTGCACGGACCAGCCCTGGCTTCTCTCCAAGGGCTTATTCGGACACTGAGTTAAAAAGCAAACGCTGGGACTTTGAGATGTGCTTTGGCCTCAGTGGTCTGATGAACATTCTCGACAAGAATGGTCAATTTCTGGATCCCAATGGCAGCAGCAGGGCTGTCACACGAGGCTGGGTCACTCTCGAGGGTCAGGTACCACTCAGCAAGGCAAGACAGCAGCTGGGGGGCATACCAGCCAGCAGGCCAACACGGTAGCAAAGGAGGTGAGGATAGGGGAGCTGACCTCTCCCACTTTCTAGGCAGAGCTGATTTCGCCTTTCTAGAGGGAACCGTGCAAATGTTCTTGACCTGTGGCCCGGAGGTTCAACTTCTGCAAATTACCTCCCCCACACACACAGTCCACAAGTGCACAGGGCGCATTCACAAGGGTGCTCACTGCAAAGCGGGCTGAAATAGTGAAAAGCTGCAAACGCCCCAAGCGTGTCCCGGTGGAACTGGCTAAACCCAGTGTGGATGTCCTCACCGCAGACAGCTCACCGTGCAGCCCTGGAAGAAAATGTCCCAGCGAGGAGCAGCCTGTAAGAGTCACTGTTGGCTCAAACAGAACAACATAAAAGGGAAAGAATAATGTGCATTGTATCATTTCTTTAAAAAAAAATACTATATTACCAGGTTTGAAAACATTGTCTGAAGCATCTAAAACCTGTTAACAGAAGTTACGTCTGGGGAGGGGTGTCATAGGGACTTTCATGTTTGAAACTTTTGCTTGTTATGGAATAAAATTGTGCAATGCTCGAATTTTTAAATGATGAGCATGTGTTACTTTTGCCTGGAGAACTGTCTTTTTCCGTGTAAGCACTGACCGCGATGAACTTCCCTCCCTGTCCTGCTTTCGTGCATCCCATAAATTTTGTCTTTGTTTCCATTTGTTCTCCAGATATTTTCTAATTTCCCTCGTGAATTCTTCGTTGACACATGGGTTGCTTAAGAGTGTGTTGTTTCCATTCCACATATTTGTGAATATTCCAGCTTTCCTTCTGCTGTTGACTTCTAGTTCCATTCCACAGCGGAGGGTGTGCTCAGATAAGCAGTGATTAAAGCAGGAGGAGAGCCCTGAGCGCTGTGGCTCTGTGGGCTGGGCATTGTCCTGCAGAGCAAAGGGTCGCCAGTTGGATTCCCAGTCAGGGCACATACCTGGGTTGTGGGTTCGGCCCCGGGTTGGGGTGTGTACCAGAGGCAACCGATCTGTTTCTCTCCCACCTCAATGGTTCTCTCCCTCTCTTTCTACCTCCCTACCCTCTCTCTCTCTAAAAAAAAAAGAAAGAAAAAAATAGCACAATGGTTAAGAGCTCTGGCTCCAGACGTGAGATTTGAAGTCAGCTCCATCACTGATCACCCATGTGACCCTGGCCATGCTGTCCCTGACATCCCTCTCCATTGGATTGAGCTCCCTATCCTCCATGAGCATAAGGGCCCCTGGAGTCCCCAAGTGACCATGTGACCCTCACCTGGGGGTGTGACCCTCACCCCGTGGGAGGTTTAGTGTCAGCGGCATTCTGTTGTTCATTTCTTCCTTCCGTCCCGTCTGTTCTCACTCACTGGATCCCTGTAACATGCTCAGCCCTGGGTGGGGCCGGGGGGATGGGCAGAAGCTGTTCTGTGAAGTGGGGATGATGACTCTTAGTCTGCCCCGGCTGCTACAACAAAATACCACAGACTGGGTGGTGTGTAAACAACCAGAAATCTGTTTCTTGGCGTTTGCAAGGCTGGAAGTCCAAGGTCAGGGAGCCAGCAGATGTGGTATCTGGTGAGAGCTGGCTTCCTGGCTGATAGAGGGTTGTCTTCTTGCCTTGTCCTCAAACGGTGACAGCAGGGAAAGAGCTCTCTGGGGTCTCCTGCAAAAGGGCACTAATCCCATTCAGGAGGGCGTCACCCTCATGACCTAAGGACCCTCCCCAGAGACCCTGCCCCCAAATGCCATCATTACATTGGGGTGGTCAGGATTTCAGCACAGGAATTTTGAGGGGATGCAAACGTCTATAGCATTTGAAGAGATCCCTGGAGCACATTGCTTCTTCGGGGGCATGGGCCTCCCGGGGGAGACCCACATAGAAGACCTGTTGTTATCATCTTTGTTTAAGATTTTATGTATTTATTTTTAGAGAGAAGGGAAGGGAGAGAGAATGAGAGGGAGAGAAACATCGATGTGCAAGAGATACACTCATCAGTTGCCTCTTGCACGCCCCCGACTGGGACCTGGCCTGCAACCCAGGCATGTGCCCTGACTGGGAATCGAACTGGCGACTTTTTGGTTCTTAGGCCAGCATTCAATCTACTGAGCCACACTGGCCAGGGTGCTGTTGTTGTTCAGAGAAAGAGAAGCGACAGCATCAAGGGCTTCTTAAGAGCCAACGGTCCTGCAGGAGGATGGCCGCCGGCACCCTGCCTCGGGCTGTGCCGCTGGTGTTGCGTTCTGTTCGCACCTGTATCCCGAGGGCTCACGGCGGGACCTCACGCGTGGTGGGCGCTCAGCGTTTGCTTCAGTCCGACAGGCCCTGCTCGAAGCGCTTCACAAGTGTCTATTCGTTCACTCTGTATGACATCACTGGGAAGTAAGTAATATATTCACATTTTAGAGATCAGGAACCAGGTCACACAGTCAAGAAGTGGCAGAGTTAGAACTTGAATCCTGGGTGATGTTTGTTGAAGGAAGGAAGGAAGGAAGGAGGGATGGAAGGAAGGAAGGAGGGAAGGAGGGAAGGGAGGAAGGAAGGAGGGAAGGAGGGAAGGAAGGAGGGAAGGGAGGAAGGAAGGAGGGAAGGAGGGAAGGAAGGAAGGGGGAAAGGTGAGGTGTAGAGGATCTGGGGTCTCTAGGTCTGACGTGCAGAATCAGAGAGCAGGGTCCTCAGCAACCTCCGCCCTCACCCCCTCTGTTGTTCCACAAGTACCGAGCGGAGACTGGGGACTAGGCGGATGGGACCCCAAGGCCAAGTGGGATGTTAAAAGTCAAAGTTCCCCGCTCACAGCCCCGTGATCCCGGGCAGTCAAGAGTACGGGATGCGTCAGAAAGCCCCAAGCTTTAAATTCCCTGCTGTCACTGAAAAGAGGTTCACAATGAGTTGAGCAGAAAGGACAGATTACAACACATGGAATGAAGTTAATGGTCAACATTTGATAAGCACCTCCCACGTGCCAGGTAATCTACGAAGTCCTTTAAATCCAGGGTCCGGCGGAAGTAAGGCCTGCCTGAGTGTGGTGGGTAGGGTAATAATATGGGTGTAATAAGCTGCAGTTTTAGTTTGACCATTTCACCTAAAATGTCATATGGTGTGCTTGGGTGTGATGTTGTTATGTTACAGAATGACATGCTTATGATTTTGTAATAAGAGATTTTATCATTTAAAAAAAGGGGCGTTACTTGTGCAGGACCCTGTACATTACTTCTGCGTCAAGTCCTCAAAAAAATAAAATAAAATAAAATAAAACGCAAGGCCCCCAAACCCAACCCATCTCACAGCTGTCAAAACTGAGGCTCAGAGATTCCGAGCACCTGGCTCCAGGTCACAGAGCCCACAGGCAGGTGAAGGAAGCTGAGACTCACAGCGTGGTCCGGTCGGCCTGTCCCAGCTGCTCCCCCGCCCCCCACCCTCTGCCAGATGCCACCCCACTAAGTGGCATCACAGATGACTTTCACATTTGAAAGTCATAGCCTTTGCTGACAGCGACATGAGCAAGTGCAACTAAGGACTCAGAAAATAAGCAGAGCTTAGCAAAGGCCACAGGGCTGTGTGTGTGTGTGTGTGTGTGTGTGTGTGTGCGTGCGTGCTAGTCCCAGAGAGGACAGGAGGGTGACCTGGGAACACCTTCGTAAACACAGCTCTGATCGCTGGGTGAAAGGTACCGGACTCCTGCCCAGTTGTGTAAGCCCTGTGTGTCTACCGGCCGACTCCCAGCCCCTGGGGTGCGTGTGGGGTGGGGGTGGGGGTCTGGGAAGGCCTCCTAGCGCATGGTCAGGCTGCCTGGGAAAGGCCTCAGCCCACCCTTCCCTCCACCCCAGTCGGGGCTAGTGGGCCACAGGGACGCCTCCCGGAAACGGGACGACCCCCGCAGGAAGGCGTCCTTCAGGAAGCCCCCTCCACAGCTGCGGCTTGACTTTGCACGGAAGGAATTGAACGGGACTCCATTTCCTGAGTGGCTCCACGCCATGTCCTTTTCCCTCGTAGTTGGTGTTACTGTGCAAGGTGGCCATTACCTCCACTTTATGGCCGAGGACGCCGAGGGTGAAAGGGTAACCTGGGGAAAGCAATGGGGCCAGGGAGCAGCAGGGCTGGGCTTTGACCCCGGGTCACTTCGGGCGGAAGGGAGAGCCTGAGAACTGGGTGTTCACGAAGTATCTTGAGACCCGGGGGCAGGTGGAGAAGGGAAAGTGGAAGCAGGTAGATTCCCGAACCTCACCGGGAGACCAGAGGTCACGCAGGCAGCTGGCCTGGAGTAATCGCACCATCCTATCTCAGTCCCTTCCGTGGCTCCCCATTCCTTCTAGGATAAAGCACGACACCACGAACGTGGCCTGCCAGGCCCTCCTGTCGGGTGGGGCCTGCCTGCCTCTAGCCTTGCCCTTGCCTCTTGCAGATCCTGGGCTCCTGCATCCTCTCGGCTCAGACGCTCCCCTCCACCAGCTCTCCTGGCTCCCGGCTGACTTCTACCCCCTCGTCAGCCTAGGGCTCACGTCCCCTGCCCCAGGCCAGCCTGCCTGGACCACACACACCAGGTCAGGCCCCCTCTGGGTTTCCTGGCTCTCCAAAGGGTGTCACAGCGCTCATCACTTGGGCCACATCTTCGTGCTCACCGCCACAGCCCCAGTCCCAGAGCATATGGCCTGAAAAACACCTGTCAGTGAAAAAAAGGAGGGAATGACGTGAACAGTGGAATGCTTGGCAGACCTTGGCAGGCCGGGGTGGGAGGCAGACCCAGGGCAAGGACCGAGAGGCTGCTGGGCTGACCTGCAGGTTGTACTAATGACAGTTGTCCAGGGGCAGGGCCAGCGCTCGGAGCTGGAATGCAGGCTGAAGTTTGGACTTTGTCCTGTGAGCAATTTGGAGTTCTGGGCTGAAGGTGAGCAAGAGCCGGAACCCGGGCGTGAGAGGGGAAAGCTGGCCGGAGGGGGAGCCAGGCTGCTGTGGGGAAAGCTGCCTGGGGGTCTCTGGACGCGATGGAAATGGGGTAGACACACTCAAACGTCCAGCCCGGAGCCATCTGGTTCCGCACGGCACCACATCAGGCATCGGGCGGGGGCCTTCACACGCTCTCTCATCAAATCTGCTCCAGCGCCCCCGGAGTCAGGGACCGCCACGGGGCCCCTCTGGACAGATGGGAACATTGAGGCCAGAGAGGTGGTGTCACCTGCCCCAAGTCACACAGGGCCTCTCCAGCCCTGCCTGAATTGAACTTGGCATCGCAGCTCACCCAGAAGTGGGAGGGACCTAAAAGCTGGACCTGCGCTGTCCAATATGGTAGCCACTAGCCACGAGTGGCTACTTAAATTTCAAATTTAAGTTAAGTGGAATTAAACACTCAGTTGCTCAGTCACACTAGCCACATTTTAAGTGCTCGGTAGCCACCGTGGGTAGCGGTTACCATGTTGTGCAGATGTGGGACTTCTCAGTCCCTGCAGAAAGTTCTGTGAGTAGCGCTGGACTAGACCCCGCAGGCGGACAGGCCCTCAGAGACCGTTTCGTCCCACGCTCCTCTTGCACAGACAGAGAAAGAGAGGCCAGGAACTGGTTCAAAGTCACACAGTGAGTCAGCGGCAGGCGTGGGACTCAAACCCTGGGCTCCTGACTCCCGATCCAGTGCTCACTTTGCCGGAGCAGGTGGCGCCTTATCTCGTAGCCGGGGCTTGGGAAGGGGCTTGTGCGAGGCGGGAAGGCACCATAAACAAAGTCCAAAGACAATTCGGTGGAATCAATACTATAGATAACAGAGGGTCGCACCCACACTGTGTATGCAATAAGCTACTACAAACAAACAACAAAAGATGACTGTTTCCATCGAAAGTGTGAACGAAGGATAGGGTCAAGTAGTTTGCATAATAAATTCAAGCTGCAAAAAAAAATATATATATATATATATATATGGGAAGTTCCTAGTGAAAGAATCGCAAGCGTGGCAGTGTGGTTTTTTTGTTTGTTTGTTTGTTTATTTGTTTGTCAAACAGATAGAAACAGATGGAGAAAGCACGGGAACGGGCACTGTCTTACACCGGGTGGGCGTTCAGCTGGGTCCAGCCCCTTCGGAAGGCAGTCTGGCAGCAGCTCAGCTGTAAATATGCAAATGCCCTTTGACTCAGTCATCCCCGGGCACAAACCCAGGGCCACCTGACTCCGGATCCCGTGTTCTGACCCATGACCACGCTCTGTGAGTGATGGTCAGGCTGGGGTTGGAAAGGGGCAGAGTTGACCCATCAATGGGGAGACTTGTGGATTCGGCCGTGGGAGGTGTCGGCAGGACAGCTCACCACGGGCGAGTTCTTTGGAGACTTTCTCTTCTTGTGTGACCGGCTCAGATATTAGTGAGGAGCCCGGCAAAAATCAATACACCCTCGGCCAGCTGCTGGGGTGGCTCGGCTGCCATTCCAGTTCTGCAAATAACTGGAGCCCAGTCACCGGTGAATCAGCACTGACCGTCCTTGACGAACGAGGCTGGGAAGGCAGTGTGGCGTGGCACTCTGTGCTGGGTGTCAGGTGACCGGGGGGGGGGGGCGTGCAGCTGGGTAGCTGCCCTCAGGATGATTCGGGCAAATGACATTCCCTGCCCCTACCTCAGTGTCCCCTCTCTTTCTCTGTTTCTTTCCCTTTCCCTTCTATTCTCTTTTCCCCTTCTTCTCTCCTGCCGCTCTCCCTCCCTCTCTTCCAGTGAGTGCCGGATGTGCACCGGGCATTGTGACAGAAGCCAGGAGCCCCCATTTGTTCTGCACACAAGTCGCTGGTGACTTGGGGGCACAGAGAAGGGACTGAGCGTTGTGCCTGAGGGAGTGGGAAATGGGGTGGGGGAAGGTGCTTCAGCTGAAGATGGACATGTAGTAGGTGTCAGCAGGCAGGCAGGGCACAAGGCTGGGACCTTTGGGCAGGGCTGCAGGGGCCTGAGGGAGGCAAACAGGGAGAGGCTGGGCTGCTGCTTCCAAAGCGGTCTGAAAGCTGGGCTGAAAAGCTTGGATTTTATCTGGAGGTTGACAGAGAAGCATAGGCTTTTGTTTATCTTATATAAATAGTCTGCCGAGAAGGTATGCAGCCATGTAATATGAGAAATAGAGACATTTATTGAAGAAGATGCAGGATACAAGAAACACTGCACACAGGACAAGGATGCCTCAGTCCCCTTCAAAGTGGGCACCTCGGGACCTCACACAGCTCCCCCAATCTCCATCAGCTGCCCTGTCATATTTTGCTGAATTTCGTCAACTGTCTGAAATCTCTTCCCTTTCAAAGGTGATTTTAGTTTTGGGAAAAGCCAGAAGTCACAGAGTGTCAAATCTGGGCTGTAGGGAGGCTGTCACCTGGGTGATTTGATGTTTTGCAAAAAAACTCTGCACAAGACGTGATGTATGTGTGGGCAGGTTGTCGTGACGAAGCTGCCAATCACCAGTTGCCCATAGCTGCAGCCTCTGAATCATCTGAATAGTTTCTGCAGAGGGATGTTCAAGCTTAATGGAAAGTTTGGTGCAGATTTGTTGCTCTACTTGCTCAGTCATTTTGAGTGCGACAGCCACACAGTACCCGTGTACCCCTGCTCACTCAATAGCATCTACCACCCCCACTGACTACTGAGGTGAAGTCATCACTCACGCATGTGCATTCCAGTCCACTCTCCTTGGCCGCCAGGTTACAGGGATGTGGCGCAAACCATTCTCGTTACATTAACAATGGCTGGACTTTCTCCGGACAGACCTCATTTTACATGATAAACATAATTCAGTTGTACTACACAGATCAAACAATGCCCAAGAATATTCATTAACATGGAGTCAAAATTGCCCTCCAAACCCTCTCCCTAGGTGAGAGCCTCTGTTAATAGTTTTTGAGTGTGTCCTTCAAGATTCTTTTCCATGAACGATACGGTTTTCTTCACATAAAGCTCGTCCTCCATGCACTGCTCTGACTTATTTGCCACAGCAGGGTGGGCGCTCCCACCGTGAGAACACCGTCTCCTCCATCCCTCCCACCGGCAGCTCGGCATCTCGCTGACGACGGCCCCCTCGGGTCCACAAGCATTTACTGAACCCGGCTGTGTGCCAGGCACTGTGCAGGCACCAGGGATGGAGCAGGAATTAGAGGACCATCTTCACCCTCAAAGCCCTGCTCTTCCTGAGGCCAGACATCAGGCTGCTTCCGAATTGACATCTAACATATCACGGAGCAGGGACCATCCTGCACGCTCATTTTGGATGCAGGTGTGAGTATTGCTATTAGGGAACTTACTATTGACTACTATTAACTTACTTGAAAAGGAATTGTGCGCATTGAAATTTTTAAAAAACATTTTTTTCCATTTTTTAAAATTTATTTTTATTTTTTTAACTACATAAACAAATAAAGATTTTTTTTAAAGATTTTATTTATTTATTTTTAGAGAGGGAAGGGAGGGAGAGAGAGAGAGAGAGACAGAGAGAAACATCAATGTGCGGTTGCTGGGGGTTATGGCCTGCAACACAGGAACGTACCCTGGCTGGGAATCGAACCTGGGACACTTTGGTTCCCAGCCCGAGCTCAATCCACTGAGCTACGCCAGCCAGGGCAGAAATTTTTTAAAAACATTTTTTGTTGATTTGAGAGAGAGAGAAACATTGATTTTTGTTTTTCCACTTATTTATGCGTTCACTGGTTGATTCTGGTATGTGCCCTGGACCTGGGATTGAACCAGCAACTTTGGCATATCAGGATGATGCTCTAACCAACTGAGCTACCCGGCCAGGGGCCTGCACATTAAATTTTGATAGTTATTGGTGACACTGAGGAGTGTTAAAGTAGGGGGTGACACAGTTATATGTACAGCCATCCACCCCTCCATTTACTGATCCATCCGTGCATCTATCCATCTGCATACTCATCTGACAACTATTTATGGAGTGTCTGCCATGCGGCTGGTCCTGAGCTGAGCATGGGCACACCATGGGTGTGGTGTCTGAGATAAGTAAACAGCCCCACGAGAGTTGGTCCGGGTCCAGGTAAGGGCAAGGATTCTCCAAGGCCGTCCCACTTTCTCCCACTGCGTTCCTAGAGGCCTCAGCCCCGCTCCGTTCCCGCCCCCGCTGCTCCTGTCCCGCACCTGTTGCTGCACTTACGCTCACTCACCTCCCGACTTCAAGAACCCGATGACATTTAGTCAAATTCGCAACCCTGGGAATATTCAAAAAGCGCTCATTGAGTAACTGTTATCACTGCACAGCGTGTGCTGAGCCCTTCCTATGAAATGCGTCCCCTTTCTCTTCCCATCGCTCTGCCCTGGCTCCGCTCTGGTCTGACCACCAGTCTCCTGTTGGGATGCCTGTAATAGCCTCTTTGCCTGGCTGCCTGCTCCTGTTCGTGGCCCAGACAATCAACCCACTCCCCAAACAGCAGCCAGAAGGAACTTCTAACCCGGTATTTTGGCTCTTGTCACTAGCTTGCTTACATCCTCCGAGGCTGTCCCTTTGGGGTTACGATAAAATCTAAACTCCCAGGACCATGAGCCCGTGGGAGCAGGTTCCTGCCAGACCCCATGTCTCCCTCTCGCTCCCTCTACTCGCTCCCCTCCAGTCACGCCGAGTCCCCCAAACACGCCAGTTCCTGCCTCTGCCCTGGGAGCTTCCTGTGCTTGAGTCCCCTGCATTAGTCATGTCTGGGTTGAGATAGCAGCTCACAGAGACCTTCCTAGACTACCCCCTCTAAGTCAGGACCCCCAATCCAATCACCCTAACATTCCCCTGGGGTTCCTTCTCTAGATCCCTTGTCTGAGTCATCTTGTGAAATGCTGGTTTCCTTACATGTCTGATCCGGGTCTCAAGGAGGTAAGACAAGCGATCCCGGGGAATATTCAGGGGCTGGAGAAGTTACGGAAGTGCTGGCCTGGAGTCCCTGCTGCCCACTCCTTCAGACCCCCACATCCCCCCAGGCCTGAGCCTTTTGCAGGCACCGCCTCTTGAATGTCCTGGAAAGGCTGGTGTTCTCATTCCCATTTTACAGGTGAAGAAACTGTGGCTCAGAGATAGAAAAGCTTAGGGTATGTCCCTCAAGAGTCCTTCCCATACAATGCAACCGACACGCAGAGTCTGTGCGACACAGGCGGTCAACGTTCCATCTTCCAGATCTGAACCCAACTCCTTTGGCTGCAGGGCAGTGGCCCTAGCCGGACCACACTGAACTCCTTTGGGAGCCCCCGAGCTCCGCGTCCCGAACCGAGGTCACGCTGCCCACGTGCAGCAGAACCAGGGTTCTAACCTAGGGTTGTGTCACCCCAAATGGAGCCTCCTGTCCTGGCACTGCACTCCCTCCCTTCCCCAGGCACCATCCGGGAGGGAAAACTTCCTGGGGGGCCCTGCCCTGAGGTCGCAGGGAGTTGGACACCCCACTGAGGTCAGGCTGGCAGCCAGGCCCCCCACCCTCTGGTTGGAGTGGCCTAGGGTTACTCATAGTCACAGCTGAGGAGCCAGCCAGGTCTTGGGACATCGTTGGCTGGCTCCTTCCTCTGAAATCCCTTCCTGGGGTCAGGTAGCCACAGACTGTCACCCTGTGGGGGAGGAGCACACACCCCACAGTGGGGGCAGCGGGGCCACACACTAAAGCCTGTGCTCTGGGGTCAAGACCTAGTCGAGTTTAAAAAAAATAAAAAATAAAAAAAATGCTATTAAAAAAAAAAGACCTAGTCAAGTGATGTAAATTCTCAGGCCTCAACTTCCTTGGCTATAAATGAGGGTACATGAATGGGAGCTGCTATTATCATTAGGTTTCTCTCTGGCTAACGATGTGTTCTAAATTATGGGATAAAGTGGAGATAAATACAGGGTAGGGCAAAAGTAGGTTTCCAGTTCGGAACACACACAACACAGTTTATTCTTGTATTATTATTTAATTGTTGTATTGTTTTCTATGCGAACAACTGGAAACCCACTTTTGCCCAGCCCTGTACAGGTCGCCACCCACATTCGGGCTGGGAAGGAGGAAGAAATCAGAAATCTGAGCTCTCCAGTTGCGTGTCTGGATGCAAACCTAGCTGATTCGTGAATGCTCCTCAGACCCATCCTCTCATTTTCCCCCAGGGCTCAGGTTCCTGCGTCATTGTCTCCGATCGCCACAAGAGGCCCTTCACCTGTGTCCCATCTCCTCCCCTCCATTCTACCTGCAGCCAGAGCAAGCTTCTTACGACAAAAAGCAAATTTGTCTGGGTCACTCCTCCTCAAAATGTATAAGTGGCTCTTTTCCTTACTCTGGTCTACAAGACTCTGCAAGATTCCAGCCCCATCTCCTGCCAAATTGCCCATCCCCCCACCCCAAATTGCCAAAATGCATTACAGATGGAGGGACTCATAGCTTTGTGTGGGCACTGCTCTCTCTGGCCAGCAGGCCTCTGGAGGCTCCCCCTGCCTGGACCCTGTTTAAACCAGAGCATGTATCCTGTGGGTGGCTTGGAATATTTTGTGCCAGAAGGCTTCTGGGTCCTCATCGCCACCATCCTTACTCCACTGAGCTTCCCCAGTCCCCTATTACAACTCTCATCTACTAGATTTGTCTCTGTCTGCTTCACCTGTTCTTGAGCTTGGAGAGGTTGGAGAGCTCAGGCCCACCAAGCTCACTGCTGGATCCGAACGTGGCTCAGAGCAGATTGCCCCTAAACATTGGGATACTGTATGAATGAAGTACAGAACGCCAAAGGTCTGAAAGGCACGAGGCTCCAGAAGCGACCCCTGCGCCCAGGGCAGTTAATCTAGTTAGGGAGACCAGCCATAACTAGGTAAGAAACTAACCGACAACAAACGGCTTAGATAGCAGTTTGGGTTGGGAGAAGCCGGGTCTATCACAGGCTGGTGATGAATTGCTCTAAATCACCCCCTCCGCGAAGCATTTGCAGACACTCCTCTCATCAGAGCTGAGACCTATCGTTTCAGAGGCTGTTAAGACCTGCTTGGTCTAACCCCCTCTACCTCTCCGGGGTGTGTTGGCGGGGAGGGGTACTTGCTACCTCCTCCCAGGCCTAATTAAGTGATCAGCGCGCTCAGGTTGGGATGGGGTGGCCATTTGGAAGGCCATTCCAGCCACAGTTTTCACATTGTTTCTTCTCTTCATTGTTTCTTCTTTTCTTCTGCTCGCGCCCTCCTCCTTGCTCCGCCAGCCCCGGTTTCCCGCCCCGCGACCTCCCACTGCCTTCGCGGGGCCCCTCTCTCTTTCCCTCCGCTCCTCCCGGACCGCGGAGGCGAGCCCAGCCACGCGGCACACCAATGCAAACTACCCGAGCCGCCTCTGCCCCTCCAAGTCCCGCCTTACGCCTCCACCCACCAATCGGGTTCTGCGCCCGCTCCGTCGGTCCGCCCAATCGCTGGCTGGCTGAGCAGCCGGCGCCCCGCCCCTCCCGCGCTTCGCCCCGGCTCCACCGGCTGCCGTGCTGGGCCTCGGCATTCTCGCAGCGGCGCCGCGCAGCATTAGGCTCGGGTCGCGGCATCGGGAGCGCAAGCGGCGGTGCTGCTGCTCGCGAGGTGCTGGGCAGAGGCGGCGGGCGAGGCGGGCGCCACCGGCCGGCCGGAAGGGCGCTTCAGCTCCGCAGGAGCCCGCGGTGCGGGACCCAGGACCGAGAAGGAGGCAGCGCTCTCGCTGTCCGGGGCCCGGCCCAGTGCCGGCCCGGAGGGGTCGCGGCCGGACGTCTTCGGCCCCGACGCGCCTCCCGGAGAGGACCCCAGAGTTCCTGGCCGCCCCCTGGGGGTGCCCCCAGCCTCCCGGGATTCACCTGCGCAGGCCGCCTGGCACCCAGGTGCGGGGGCGTGTGCGTGGCGAGGGCACCTCCCCCGGCCGCCAGCGGGGCGGGGGCGGGGCTGCCCGCCGCCCTCGGCCTCACCGGTCCGCCTGCCGCCTTCAGTCTCACCGGTCCGTCCGCCACGCTCGGCCGCCGGGCGTGAGCTACCCGGGGACCGCGGGTCGGGATGCTGCCTGCCAGTGCGGCCGCTCGCGTGCCTCCCGCCACTCCTGTCCTCGCTTCTTGGGCCGCGGCCCGCTGTTTACATGCCGGTGAAGCCCCTGGCCACTCCGAGCCCCTCCGAGCCCCAGCTCCCCGAGGGTGAAGCCAGCCGACCCGCGAATTGGACTGGTCGTTCAGACCTGGGCCCTCCGGACTCAGATCCCCGCCCGCTCTGCCGCCTCCGCCACCATCTGGGCGGGATCGGGCTCTGGTGTTTTGAGGAGGGGGTGTGGTGTAGGGAAAGGAATCCTGGGGATTTCTGGCTCTCCCCCTTTTTTGGCCTTCGAGGCTTTAGACTCAGGGAACTCGCTCATGGCTTTCTTGATGAAGAAGAAGAAATTCAAATTCCAAACCACTTTCACCCTGGAGGAGTTGACGGCTGTCCCCTTTGTGAACGGGGTCCTCTTCTGCAAAGTGCGACTGCTGGATGGCGGGGATTTTGTCAGCTTATCGTCAAGGTAGGAGCTGGGACAGTCTCGTCTGCAGGGGAGGAGGGGTGAAGAACGAGATGTAGCCAGTTGGCGAATGTGCAAGCGCCCCTTGGGGCCAAGAGTCCTCCTGAGGGTTCTGTGTGTCTGGGTCGGGTTTCCACAACGCAGGGCTTGAGCGATCTGGGAGGTCCGGGCCTGAGGAGTCCGACAGAGTGCCCACACCCGTCTGCAGGTGACCTGCCGGATACCTGGGGGTCTCTTCTCTCAGCCCCCTCTTGGGGCCCTCCAGGCAGCCTGCCATAGGTCCGCTCTGCAGGCTTGCACAAAGAGCCCCGAGGGTTTGCGCATGGAGGGGGCTGAAATAAGGAGGAGTCTTCTAGGCTACCTTGCACCAAGCTGGCCGTTTGGGCTGTCGTTATGATTTAGAGCCCCGGCCAGCCACAGGTGCCCAGGTACTCCCAGCTCTGGGAAGGCCCGACCCAGGCACTCCTGGTCTGTCTGGAGGGAGGTAGCTGGATTTTGGCCTGCCCAGCCGCCTCTGAGTGCCCTCTTCTAGCTGGAGCGGGGCTGCTGCTTTGCATTGCAAATGCCCTCGGCAAGGAGGCCGCAGCCCTCTCTGAAAGAGGCTTCATCAACTTTGGTTTTGTGTTCCCCATCCTACAGGTCCAGCTGCCCAGCCCCTCAGGGAGGGCCGCTGAGTTCCCAAGCTGCACCCCCTGACCGGGCCCACCTGGGGTCACAGAGTCCTGGCCTGCTTGAGAGAGTTCCTGGGAGTTTGACAGATGGGGGTTTGAGTCCTAGCCCTGTCACTTTCTGGGCCCAGTGCAGGTCTCTATTAGAAAGTCGTGGAGATGTTTCAGTAGATGGAAGGCGGTGCAGGGCCTGGCCCAGTGCCTAGGACAAGCTGGTTCCCTTCCGTGGTCTGTTCTTCTGCTCCCTGGGCCTTCGTGGGGGGTGCCTGCTAAGGGAGGGAGAAACTGAGGCCCAGAGAGAGGAAGTAAGTGGCTTGCCAGAGACCTCTCAGGAAGCAGTTGTCAACTGAACTCGGTTTGTTTGGAGGCTGGTTGGGTGTATCTGGCGGTCAAACGTTCGGTTGGGAGGAGGGGAGGAGCGCCGTACAGCTTAACCCAGATTTAGGGCCCTCCGGTGTGGACAAGGTGGGGTGCCTTTTCATGCAGTTGGGCCCAGCTCAGGTCTGGAGGTTCTCCAGTTTCCTGGGAGCTGCTTTTCTGGGGGATTGAGACAAGGGCTGCCCTTTGCTGAGGGCTGGGCAGTGGGGATAGGGTGGGATGTATATGGTTGCTGGGGAAGCCTGGGTTCCGGGGTGACCCCACACAGCAGCCCAAGGGTCAGGGGAAGGGCTGTGCTCACAGCTAGGACCTGGGGTTGACCACTTACTCACCGGCTGGCGGCTTTGCACGCGTTACCTAACCCCTGTAATCCCGGCGACCAGCAGTTACTGGGGCGGTGCTCCCCGTCTCACTAGCAGCACCTTTCGCTGGGCCCTTTGCCGCTGCCACAGAGCAGGGTGGAGGCTGGGTTGGGGGGCCTATAGGATCACCGTCCCCATTTTAGAGAGGTGGAAACTGAGGCTCGGAGAGGGAGTGGTTTGCCCAGGTCAATACAGCAGAGCCCAGGTCCAAACTCAGCACGGGCTTTCAGCCGCTGTCCTGTTCTGCCTTTGAGCCTCAGTTTCCTCATCCCTAGGGCTGTGAGGGGGGCGGATAATACCGTACCGTGTCTGGCTCTGCAGATTGTGGCAGCAGTTGTGGTTTCTGCGGCAGAGGGCCCCAGCCCCTCACCCCTCCCAGGTCTCAGGGGGACCAGCTGCAGTCAGCAGGGGGTCTACGTGTGAGCTGGTGGTAGGGCCAGCGTCTTGGATCCCTCCGAGGAACTGGTATTCAGCTCCACGCTGAGGTCTCTACTGGCCTCCCAGGCCCTGGGGCCACTGCCACCCTACCTGTCAGCCTTTCCATCTCCCTAAACCTGCCCCCGAGCCTGGGAGAGTCTGGAAAGTTCCAGGTCTCAGCCCACAGCTGCTGGATTTCACCTTTGCCTCCCCTTCTTCCCTCTTGGCAAGGGGCCATGGATTCCCTGAACCCAGCGAGCCCAAACAGCCCTGCCCAGCCCTCATCCTGGCTGAAACCTGAGTGGGGCTGCGGAGGGGGGAGCTGACATTGAGCCCCCCCAAAGCTGGGGGTGGGGGGCTCCGGGTGCCTGTTCGCCGCTGTGCAGGTGTGGCTGGCGGGAGTAGACATCAGCTGTGAGATGCGAGGCAGCTTTAGAGCTGCTTTGGATTTTGCTCAGAAGACACGGGTTTCTGTGTTTTGTGTTTTTTTCGTATTTTTATCTCCTCCACTCCCATCCCACCCACCTGGATCTGCAGCCCGGGAGCTCCTCCTCACAGCTCCAGACAGACAGGCCCCAGGGTTGTGGAGTTGGGATGGGGTTGGACGTGACGAGACCTGCCTAGATCCTGGCCCCAGAGCCAGTGGCTCACTCACCCCAGTGCCAGGGGCCCCTGAGGTGGCCCAGAGATGGGGGGGCGGTGGTGGCATGGGTGGCGTCTGAGGGAAGCAGGCTCCAGGCCCCACCCTCGCAGCACCCTCCTTCCTAGTTGGAGTGTTTCCCTGTGTGTTGGGTGCCATGGCAACAGCACGGCGCACGGTTCCAGCCTGACCCACTTTGAGCAGGTAGAACAGGTGGTGGTTTGTCGCCCTGTTCCCGCCGTCATCTTTCTGAGGCCTCCGTATGAACCATCGTCCTCACCGCTGCAATGCTCTGATGCCCGTGCCACGCGCCAGGCGCCGCGCTGAGACTCTTGCAGACCGTGTGTCCGTTAATCCTGTTGGCCATCGGGAGATGCACCAAGGCCAGGAAGGTGAAGCCACATGTCATAGGTCACCTGGCTGGTCATTTAATTGAGAAAATAACCCTTTTACCACTGGGGTTTAAACCGCCTTTGACTGTGCGCTTACTGTATGCCAGGCAGCATGAATGCGTGATCCTCAAACCGCCCCATGAGCCGATGAGGCAGCTGAGGCCAGAAGACCGAAAGTGGTCGCCCCGTGCCACTCGGCTAGGGAGTGGCATCACTGTGACTTAAATGCGGGCTCGTCCAGCTCCAAAGTCCTGCCCTCCCTTGGTGGCAGAGGGCCGGAAGCAACCACAGCCCCATGTGATGTCCCCAGACCTTCGAAGTAAGTTCTTTGTAGTGGGTTGGGTGGGGGGTATACCGGAAACTCCAGATAGGGATAATTTCCAGTCACTAAGCCAGATCCTGGGAGATCTCAAGATAAGGGACAAGGGGCCCTGGGGACATAGCTGGGGGTGGGGCTGAAGTCACTACCATGGTTTTGGGGCCAGGCTCGGACTGGCACTGTGGTACAGTGGGCATGTGCCAAGGACCCTGCCCGGAGGCCTCCTAAGTGGATATATCCAAATGGCAGCTGAGAGGCTTTCCCAGGGGTCCCGGGGGGGCGGTGTGCAGAGGTCCCAGCCGAGTCTGGCAGGTCTAGAAGCAGCGGGCTGGGCCGTGCTCTCCCCGGGGCCGGCTGGGGGCGCGTTCCCAGCCTCCAGCCGTCTGTCCTTCAGGCACGATCCCAAACCTCCCGAGAGGTCTCTGCGTCCAGCTGGCGCTGGTCCTGTGGCCTGCCCCGTGCACGTGGCTGGCAGTGCCAGGGGAGGGAGCGAGGGGGAGGTGTCGATTTACCCTACAAGTCCTCTCTGGAGGAGACAGGCAGAGATGAGAAACTGAGGCCTGGGGCCAGGAAGTCACTTGTTCAGGTCCCTTCGTGGGAGCTGCTGAGGGCGCAGCTGGGAGGATTTCAGTCCGGCCCTGACCTCTGTCTCCTGTGCCTCCGTACCCCCTTTTGCATGAAGTGGGCAGGCAGGACCGGAAAGAGAGGAGGGACCCCTTCAGGGGATCCTCCTGCTGCTCTGGACTTGGGTGCCAGGCCGTCTGAGAAGCAGACTGTGATTTGGGGAGACACCTCCCCCTTCCTTTCTTCTTTGGTAACTTTGAACCCTCTATTGTCTCTCTTTTTCAAAACAAGATTTTATTTATTTTTAAAGGGAAGGGAGGGAGAGAGGGAGAGAAACATTGATGTGTGAGAGATACATTGAATCAGTTGCCCCTGCAAGCCCCCAGCTGGGGACCTGGCCCGCAACCCAGGCGTGTGCCCTGACTGGGGATTGAACTGGTGACCTTTCAGTTCACAGGCCAGTGCCTAACCCACTGAGCCACACCAGCCAGGGCTCTACTGCTTCTTCAGTGGGATTTTCACTCGGCCAACCTGTTGAAAGAAGACACCCCTGCCCCCAGCACAGGCACTGCCTTTCCCCTCTGGGCCAGGCCTTGAACCAGCTGGGGTGGGAGGCCTCAGAGGGATGTTTGGGATTTTTGGGGCATGAATAAGGCCTTGGCCAGGTCAGCTCTGCAGCTGGAGGGCCCTGTGCCCAGGCCTGGCCGCCGCAGGTCTTTGCACGCACGCCACGGGCTTGGCCAGGCTTCCACTTCCCCGTGGCCCTCCTCCTCCCTCCCTCCTTGACAGAGGCCACTGGCATCCTCTGTCACCTTGGTTTGGGGGGAGGGTGCTATGAGGATGACGCACAGTTTGTCCTTTGGGCCCGAGGGGGTGAGGACCCTGAGGCAGGCAGCGTACCAGCTTGCCATCACAGAGCAGGAGCTCTGGACACTGGGAGTGGGGGGAGGGAGGAGGAGGCCGCAAGTGTTGAGGACCCCCTGGGTCCTGGGCTTCCAAGGGGATGGGGACCAGACAGCCCTGCTCCCGTGGAACTCCCCACGGGGCAGCACGGGGAGAGAGAGACATCAGAGCCAGGCAGGCCTGCGGCAGGTCCTCCCCAGGATTCCTTGAGGTCCCCACGGACCAGCTGGGGAAGGCGTTTCTGTTCAGTCGTCTGTCTGTCTGTCTGTGCAACAGGTGTTGATGGGGCACCCGTCTCGGGCTGGACGTAGTCCTTGCCTTTGTGGAGCTCGCGATCACGTGATAGGGGCCATAGGGAGAAGGGCTGCCCCGAGGGAGTAACCCTTCACAGGGGTCCGGCAGGCCCCGAGGGACTGGACTGGAGAGAGGCTGGGAAGAGCCTTTTGGGTAGAGGCCCTGGACCACAAGGCTCTTGGGCAGCGGTCTAGGCAAGGGCCTGGCTGGGGGGGCAGAGAGGGGCAGGGAGGAGCGGGAGTGGATGGAGTTATGGAGGGTGACTAGGCTGGACCATTCCCCACCTTGGGGGTCTAGCTGAAGGGCAGGGGAGCAGTGTGGCCTGCTTTGCCAGTGAGGCTGATAGCTTGTGGTTGCTGGTGAGGAAGAAAGGGGGCCTGAGTGGCACCCAGTAAGGGACAGTTGCGTTGGCCGGGCAATGGCAGGCAGAGCGGGCAGGTGGCTTTCCTCATCCTGAAGTGCTGGGCGCCACGTCCGGTGCTTGGCAGGTGCTGGAAGGTGGAAGTTCAGAAGGTGCAAGCTGTAGCCCATGCGGCTGGGTTTCGGTCCCGTACCGCGCTCTGATTGTTTTTGACAACATGAACATCCAGGCTTTTGGTGTCTTTTATGTATTTATTTTTTCACCCTCACCCCAGGACATTTTTTTTTCATTGCTTTTACAGAGAGGGGAAGTGAGGTGGGGTGGGGGGCAGAAAGAGAGAGAGAGAGGGAGAAACATCAGATGGTTGCCTTGTCAACCATCTTGATCCCGGACCGGGGATCAAACCTGCAGCCTGGGTGTGTGCCCTAAATGGGAATCAAGTCCACGGCCTTTTGGTCACGAGACAATGCTTCAACCAACTGAACCACACTGGACGGGACCTTTCGGTGCCTTGAATTGGAAGACCTGGCAGCAATGCCGAGTGGCAGCCTTTGGCCCAAGGGGCTGTGCAGCGGCCTCCCCCCCGTGGGTGGCCTGCAGCGGGCCTCTCCTGGCCTCACTGCCCGCCCTCAGAGCCCCGAGCACGGTCTGCCTCCCTTGTCTTCCTCGGGCCACCTTTCATGTGCAGTTGGGGCTGTGAGGAGGCAGATGCCTGTGGAGAGAAGTCATGCTGGCAAGCCACAGAGGCCACCCCGGTGGCCAGCCAGTGGCATCGGGCCAGCTGCCGGCTTCCCTTGGGGTCAGGCCGTCACGCTGGTGCCCTTGGTGAAGCCTGAAGCTACCCAGCCCGTGCCCGGCCTCGGTGTCTGCTCCTTGGCTCTGGCCCTTGCAGCGACCGGCCACACCATCGGCAGGTGCCAACCTGGCAGCCCCCGTGACGTGCCTGCCGGCCTGGCCCCAGCCGGGCCCTGACCCGGGCTGATCTGGCTCTGGAGCCAAGGCCGCTCCCTGAGGTCCGCTCCTCGCCTCCAGCTCCGTCCTCCCTGGAGGGAGTTACTCCGGCCGGGGGTTCTCAGCGGCAGCTGCACTGTGTCTGTGGGCCCTGCTACCTGGGGTGGCCAGGGGCCCTGAGAGCCTTTGAACTCTGCTTGTGCGGCACCTGGAGGCCTGACCGGACTCGGGAAGCTCTGCCTGGGCCTGTGCGCGCTGCCGGCACGTCTGTTCCCGGGCCTCCGGAGTCTGGGAACTCGGAGCGTGGTGTCCGGTGACTGCCATGTGGTGAAACCCGCAGTCACTTGCCCGCTGCTGGGGGCAGGCAGTGTAGCACCCCTGGTAACCAGTGGAGATTTAGCCTTATCTCACCTAGACAGCCGCAGGAAGGCTGGAGCCGCAGCAGATTTGCTTAGAAGGAGACCTGGAACTAAGGTGGGGTGGGGGAGGGCGTTACCCAACTTGCCTGGCAAGTGCTTTGGGTTGTGGGGAGACCAGACCTGTCCTCAGGGCTCCAGATGTGCCCTGTGACCCGAGGTCTGCCACTCCAGGCCTTTTGGCCCTCCACAAGGTCCCACTGTGCTAGCGGTGGCCTTGGTCAGCGAGGCCTGAGGCTGCCCAGGCTGTGTCCAGCCCAAGTGTCTGTCTGCTTGGGCTGTTGCAGACCCTTCGTCTCCGCTCTGAGCCTGTGTGGCATCCGGACTCGAAGCGGCACTCACACGCAGGCCTGGGACCACCCGCCCGCCCTGCCCCGGTGCCCGCCGGCAGCGCCCCTCCTGCCGCACCGGTCCTGCGCTCGGAGGGAGGAGCGCTGGTGGAGGACGTTCGCCTCTCCCGGAGGGCCGGCGGGTGCCTTGTCCCTCCCACACAGAGGCCTGGGGGGGACGTTCCCGTCCTGCTTCTGCCCTTGCTGCCTGTGTGTGACCTCGGGCAAGGAACTTGGTCCCTGAGCCTCCGTGGCCCTCCCTGCCCAGCAGGGCCGCTGGTGCCCGCCTCGCAGTGTCCCTGGGAGCACCCAGGGCGATAACACCTGCCAGAGGTCCAGCGCGGCTCCTGGCACCGGCCAGGTGGGAGCACGGCGCACACGCTGCCGTTCGTCCTCCAGTCCCGGCAGGGGCAGGATGGCGCCCCTTGCTCGCCCCTCTGGGGTCGCTGGCACTTCCCTGTGGGCTGGGACTGACTGGGGTGCTGTGGGCAGAGGGGACTTCCCCAGTGGGGCTGTCTCTCTGCCCTCTGGAGGGGTAGGGACAGGTGAGGGCCACACCTGGTGTGTAGGGGGCAGGGCCTTATGCTGGGGCTCAGGGTCCCCAGTGGAGCCTGTTGGCAGGAACCTGCCTGCCTTGGGGTGCATGGCTCTGAGCCAGCGGGAGCTGCAGTGCTCCCCCTGGGGCAGGGGGTGGGGTGAGCCGGGGGGCAGGGGGTGGGTGGGCTTCTGCCCGTGGGGAGGGGCTTCTGCACATTTAGCTCTGGGACCCACTCTGGCAGGCAGAAGACTGCTCCCACGTGAGGCAGGGGGCAGGGGAGTGAGAAGGACCCCCCACGTGAGAAGCCGCGCCCGTGGCTCCGTTGAGGGGAGGCCCCTGCCCCTCCTGGCCCTCCCTTTGCTTTCCCCACGCCTTACACTCTCCTTGTTTTTGTCTTCTGCAGTTGCCCTGTCCTCAGGCTCCCCGCCCCCACCCCCTGCTTCTTCACCTAGCGGAACTGCTCAGCACAAGGCTGCCTCCTCCAGGAAGCCTTCCCTGGCTTCGTTTGGCCATGCCTACCCGCTGTGGGTCCTCATGTCGGAACGCTACAATCTCTGTTCACACCTCTGAGCTCTTTCCCCAGACTGTGGGCAGGGGCGGCCTCCGTTGTGTGGCCGTCCTGGCGCTTCCTGCCACGGGTTGGCACTAGCGTGGAGCTGTGACGTCTTTTCCTTGGCATTCAACCAGCATGGGCGCTGCTGGTGCCGGACTGTGTGCCGGCCACTGCCAGCTGCTGGGGTCCAGCGCCTCCCCACTGGTGCCAGAGGTATCAGTCCGTGTCAGGAGCAGCCCTCACTCGAGTCCCGGGCAGCTGGGGACACCGCTGGGTTGCATTGGGTGGACCCTCTGTGGAGGTGGGGGAGGGGGAGGGGGCTGCCCTGGGCTCTGTAGCTGGACCTTGGCAGCTGCCCTCTGCCTGACTCTGACCGCTGCCGAGGGCCTTGTCCTCCTAGCCTTGGCTTCCTCCTCCCCGAGCTGGGCGCGGGTGCTCATCCAGGGCCACTTGAGATCAGGGCACTTGCTCAGACAGGGCCAGGCACCTGGTAGCCGAAAACAGACTAAACCTGCCCAGAGGTTTAGCCGGGTGCTGGGAGGGTGCTGGTGGGGAGGGTGGAAGTCTGGGCTCTGTTCTCACGCAAGGCACCCTCGTCTCCTACCACTTCCTCTCTGATGGCGCTGCCGCTGCCGCTGCCGGCTGCACCTCTCTGCGGGGACTTTTCCACACACGCTGGGGTGGCACACCTGTGGGTCCCCCACCCCCGGCCCCCTAGTCCCCCTAGTCCCTCAGGGGTGGTTTCCTGAGCACTTTCTGTCGGGAGGGGGGGGGGCCTGTGCAGCTTCCTGGGGACACAGCACTTGCCCCCACCGGTCCCCAGCCCAGGAAGCGATTCTGGGCTGGGTCTCAGGCGGGAGTAGGTCACCCAGCAGTGGGAGGGGAGCCGCCCGGGGCAGACTGAGGCGAAGGCAAGAGTGCTGAGCCGGGAAGAGCCAGCGCCTGGGGGCTTGGAGTCGGGGAAGGCCCCGGGGGGAGAGGCGGGACCTTGTCGGAGGGCAGCCACGGACGGGTGTGAATCAGTCAGATTTTTATTTTAGAACCAACCGGGCCAGCCAGGCCGGGTGACTCCCTGGGGCTCCAGGGGGCAGAAAGGGAGGTGGCTGTCAGCTGAGAAGGGCAGCTTCCCGTCTCTGTCATCCTGGGACAGTCAGAACCAAACCCGAGCCTACTGTGCACAGAGAGTCGAGCAAGCTGCTGCTGCTGCCGCTGCTCACGACGGCACACACACGGCGTTGGGGGCCGGGAGCCGGAGACGGGAACGGGCCACGTGACGCCGTTTAAATCGAGTTCAGAAGCGTTCTGATCAAAACCGCCCATCCTGGTACAAGTCAGGATGATGTCATCTTTGTCAGGGTGGCGGTCACGTCTGCAAGGGGCCCCCGGGGCCTGCAGAGTCCTGCCTGTGTGGGCCGGCTCCCGGGGGCTGTCGCGGGGACCTGCAGGCTGCGCGCCGACGCCGTCTGCACACGCCTGTGCTGCGGCTGGGAGCCAGCGTCCCCCGGGCAGGGGCGAGGGTGCTTCTCGCGGGCCAGGAGGCCCGGAGGAAGTCCTTGGGTCTTCCCAGGGTCTTGTTCTCAGGGCAGCCCGAACTGTGCCGACCTGTTTCTGAGGCCGTAAGTCAGCGGGGCAGCTGCCAACAGTCTTGGGCTGAGGCTTTCGGCTCCTGCAGGTCCCCACGGGGCCGCTGGGCCGTGGGCCTCGGCAGTTCAAGGGGAGGGCGGACTCCTCAGGCTGCCCGACCTCGGGGCCTCTCCGAGCCTTGCTTTCCTTGTCTGTGAAATGGGGTGCCCAGTGCCTTCCTGGTGCTTGGGTGAAAGGAGTCGACACCCCATATACCCAGCATAGTCCCTGGCACAGAGCAAGTGCTTTTAGTGAAGGCTGGCAGTGGTTGGTGTCGATCTGGGGCGCTTACTGGAGGGGGTGCGGGGCGGGGAGCAGGAAGGAATGGTCCGAGTTCCTCCCTCTCTCCCTTTAATTGTTTCTCTTCTCTCTGCCTGCGGTTCACCCGATCGGCAACCGTTCGAGGTGAGGGCCAGGCTGCTGTCCTGGCCCGGCGCTGCCCCCTGGACGTGGTCTCCGACTTGGGGCCCAGGAGCCAGGACGCCACTCGACACATCAGCTCCCAGAGGAGATGCTGAGCACAGCGGGGAGGGCGGCCTCAGCCTGTCCTGCCGGCCCTGGCCCTGGCCCTGGCCCTGACCCTGACCCCTCCCTTTGGGGGAGGGCTTGTGAGAGACTGGGTCCTCTCCCCACGTGCCGGGACAGAGGCCTGACCCTGGGATCCGGCACCTGTCCGGGGTTTCGTGTCAGCCAGAGAGGAGCCGCATGGGCCTGGGTGAGACCAGCCAGGCCCATTTTGGACACAGGCAAGGCCTCCAGGCCTAGGCTTCGGGGTGCGTCCCCGGTGTCTCGCAGCGGCCTGGCCTGTAGTGAGCGCTCAGGGAGCATGTGTGGACCGAGTGGGTGACGGAAGCAGCGGTGGGCCCGGGGTCGGTCTGTGAGTCAGCAGCAGAGTCCGGTGTCCAGGGAGGAGGTGGAGATCGGTAAGGCAGGGCCTCAGGGTCCCACCTGACCCCGAGCCCCCTGACCTGTGGGTGGAACCTCAGACAACGGCTGGAAAAGCAGGCCTGAATCTCTGCCGGCTCTGTGAGAGGGGGGCTCTCTGCCTGAGAGGTCCCTGCTTATTCTCGGGGACCCCTGGTCTCCTCATGGGGAGCCGTGGGAACACCTGGGGTAGAGCCAGTGCTCGCAGTGACCCCTGACCCTCAGACTCCGCAGAGAGCCAGAGGACACGGCCTGACCTCCGCTGGGAGGCTCCTTTCCTGGAGGTGGACATGCCAGTGCCCGGAGGCCCGGGGCAGCCCGCGTCAGAAGCAGGGCTGTGAAGGTCCCTCACCGAGTCATCAGACACTCACCGAGCGCTGGCTGTGTGCTGGGCAGCGTGCGGGACAAAGGCCTTTAGGACCTCCGTGCTCTGGGACACCAGAGCCTCTGGCCGTGTCCCCACACCCAAGACCCAGACCCGGAGGAGGAAGTCGTTTGCCCAGCCGCCGCAGTCGGGGGGAAGGTGCTTTCAGGAAAGGCTACGCATGGGGTTGGGAAGGGACTCAGAGGACAGGGGCGTCCCGTGACTGGCGTGAGTGCAGCCACCTGAGGAACAGGGCTCTGGGAGTGTGGATCCCTCCCTTCAGCCGCTTCCCTTCCTGGGGTGATTCAAATACCACCCAGGTGTGAGTCAGCGAGGAATGGCCCGGGCGTGCCTGGGCCACCTGTCGTCTCCCTCCCAGGACACCCCAGGCAGGGTCCGGTCGAGGCCTGGGGAAGGGGGACTCCCCGAGCACGGCCAACCATGGAGCGCTGCGCTTTCTGCGCTTGTGTGTCCTGGGCGAGGGGAAGCCGTGCTGCAGCAGCTCCGCTGTGACTCTTGTTTCGCATCCCTCCGGCCCGCAGCCCGGCCCAGCTCCGGCGTGGGGGGCCCGGCTTGGGGTTCTGGAGGCAGACGGCTGTGGGTTGAGAGGGCCGGTGGCTCCTGTGCTCTGGGCCTCAGTACCCCTGCCTGTGACGTGGGGGTGCTGGAACCTCTCGCCCAGGGTGGGTTGCGGTCTGGACTCTGGGAGGTCAGGCAGGGAGAGCTCCTAGGTGAGTGCCTCCTGCGTAGGAAGGGTAGGAAGGGCTCAGGAGGCCGGAGGCTGATGGTACAAGCTCCTGCTCATTCCCCCCTTTCTCCCTCCGACCGGGATCAACCAGGCTCGGTCCCTGACGCCAGCAGGTCCTGGCAGATTTGGCCCAGCGCCCTATCGGAGACCGTGCCCTCTGACCCAGTCACCACCCTTCCTTCGGCTTAAGCCCGGTCCCAAGGCCGCCTCTTCCCCGTTACTGAGACTCGCGGTGAAGGTCAGCCCACACAGCGCAGGCTCGTTGATGTCACAGTCGCCTAAGAACGTCCCTGATGTCCTGGCGCATTTTCCCAGCCATCCTGCGGGGGGGAGGGGGTGGGGGTACATGTCAGCCCTCGCCTCCTGGGTGATCTGTGGACCCCCCGAGTGTCAGTTTGCTCCTCTGTGACGAGGGCGTGGTTGTGCCTGCACAGAGTTAAAGCTTCGGCAGCACCCGGCTCTCAGAAGGGCGCCCCGGAAACCAGAGCCAGGCTGGGCCACACTGGGTGGTGGGGACCTTCCCCCGGGTGGACAGGGGTGGGCCAGCACCTCGTCAAAGCCAGCAGGTGACTCTGCATCCCTTCAGGGGCCTGCTGTCCTCTTGGGCTGTGAGAGCGAGGGGGGTGCCCGCTGGCATCACGTGAAAAGAGCGTGTGGGCGTGCTCCTGGGTGGCGGGGAAGCGGCCTCCCGGCCGGACCCCCAGTGCGGAAGGCGGAGCAGGGGAGCGCTGTGCCTGCGTCTGGGAAGCAGGAGGCTGCCCACTTGGGGTCTTCGATCTGTTTTGGTGACTGGGCTGGTGCGTGGCAGGATTCGAACCCACATGCACGTGACTCCAGGCGCTTCCCTTGATGCCTCCCCACCAAGTCTGAGAGACCTGGCTGACCCCGACCCCTTTTCTCCTGTGGAGTTTCTGAAGCTCCCCGCGTGCTGTCCACCCTGCCTCCACGGGCCACCTGCTGCCCCAGCCTGTTCCTCCCAGCCCACCTGCCCCTCCCTGGGCCACCCCCGGGGCCCTCCTTTTTGGCAGGAGTGCAGAGGAGGACCCTGGGGCGCCAGGTGACCCCCCTGAGTACTGCAGTCTCCAAGCACAGAGTGGTTTGGCTTCTAGGAACTTCTTGCTGCCTCACAGTGGTGCTGGGGGTGGGGCGGCGGGGGCGGGCTGTGTCAGAGCTGCCGCAAGCTGCTTCCCCTGCACACGGCCCTGGATTCCTGGCAGGAGCCAGACACTGCTGGGCTGCCACGCTGGCCACGTCGTCGCCGCTGCTGTCGGGATGAGGTTCCACCGCCCCACAGCCCTGGATGGACGCCTAGGCTGGTCCCCGGGTGGGCCCCTGGTGGGCCCCTCCCCAGGCGGCTGTGCCTTCTTCTCTTTGGTGGGAAGGGGGGGGAAGCACAGGCAGATGTTGTCAATTTAAATTGTTTCCTTATTAGACTCTCGCCTTTCCCTGGCAGGGTTTCATCAGCCGGGAACCTTGGTTGCATCACTAGGGCCCCTCCCTCCTGCAGGGATCTGGCCAAGGACTGGGAGATCGCAGAGTGGGTGTGCCTGGGGGTGCAGGCTGGATGCTGTGGCAGCCCCCCCCCCCCCCCCGCCCCCGTGTCCGCCAGTGGTGGGGAGGGGGACTGGTGATGGAGCCTGGCTCAGGTTACCTCTCATTATAGGCGCCGAACGGGAGGAATAGGGGATCAGCCCCTCAGGAACCCAGGAGCACCGCTGGGGCTGGGAGGTCCCCGGGGTCCCACTCCGTTCTGGTGGGCATGGCCTTTCTTAGCCAGGTGCCCAGCCCCTGCCTTGGAATCTCCTGGGAGCTTGTTTAAAAAGTGTAGTCCAAGCCAGGCAGCACTGGTGCTCCACCGGGGGCGACTTGGGCCCCCCCCTTCCCCCCGCCCCGGTCCCAGGGGAGCATTTGGCAACGTCTGTAGACATTTTTCTGGTTGTCACAGCTGCGGCTGTGCTCCCGGCAGGGTGCCGCCCAACACCCTACGAAGCTCAGGTCAGCCCTGGGGGAAAAGACAGAATTACCTGGTTCAGAGCATCGCTAGCGCAGAGGCTGAGAAACCTCGCCCCACGGGGCCTACAGCCTCCAAGGGCCGGGGAGTCTTCATGTGCGACAAGCCCACCCAGGACTTTTCACCGCTGGCTTCAGTCTGATTAGCCCCGCCCGCATGGCCCCCTGCAGAGCTGCTCCCTGCCAGGCCGGGCCTCCGTGCTGGGCAAGCACTGGGGTGAGACGGGCGTGGCAGGTGAGTACCTGTAGCCCGGCAGCCAGGAAAGGGGGTGTTAGGGGTGTTGGGGGTTCGGTCTCCCTGGAGCCTGTTCTCTGGGCTGCCCCACTCGCCCTGGGTTCCCTTCTCCTGACTTGGCTCCTGTGACCCCTGCCGTGACCAAAGAAAGGCTCAGGCTTCGCTCCCCCTGACCCTATCAGCTCCCAGGAGGGGCCCTCCATGATTCCTGTCTGCGAGGACCCTGGGGGGCGTGGCAGCCTGTGGCCAGGAGGTGGCTCCCCCTGCACTGATGACCCCTTGTCACCTTCGTGGCGGAGACACTGCCCGCAGTGTCTGTGGTTGCGGAATAGAGGCCCTGGTCTGGGGCCACGGGAGCTCCATGGGAGTTCTGGCAGACGGGGGGGTCCTCTATTTCAGGACAACCCAGAAATAGCCGAATTCTGCCACTGCGCTGGCCCCAGTGGGCTGCGGCGGGTGGGTGGAGGGCTCGCCCTGCCGCTCTGGGGTTTGGATGTCTAATTGTACATCTCAGAGCGAAAAAGGAGGCTCCCCTGAAGTTGCCCTGAAAAGCCAAGCTCTGTAATTACCTGTCCCCGGCTGGCCGCGTGGGGCGGCGGGCCCAGGCGCCGAGGCCCCGGGCTGGGGAGGGCTGGGCCTTCCCCATCGCTCCCCCAGGGAGTTGGTCCAGCCAGGGGAGAGCGGACGACCCTGGTCTTGAGTCAGGTAGATGGAGGTTCAGATTCCTTTTGCTTCTGATCAGCCCTTCTGACCTCACAACCTGTTCACATTTTTTTCATTTAAATTTTACTTATAGCCCTGGCTGGTGTGGCTCTGTGGATTGAGCGCTGGCCTGCGCACCAGAGGGTCGCCGGTTCGATTCCTAGTCAGGGCATACGCCTGGGTTGCCTGTCAGGTCCCCAGTGGGGGGGCGCACGAGAGGCAACCACACACTGGTGTTTCTCTCCTTCCCTTTCCCCCTCCTTTCCCCTCTCTAAAAATAAATAAATAAACTCTCTTTAAAAAGCAGATTTCACTTATAGGAATGATTCTTGGGCGGCAGTGAGGACCTCGGTCCTGCAGCCCCCTCACCCGGACTGAGTGTCGCACTGCCTCCGGGGGCCTCTGCCGTCCCGGTTGTCGCTGCTTGCAGTGGCTTTTTGGCCTCTGACCTCGCTGCAGTCAGGGCTCCCAAAGAAGCTGGTTCCCCCCGCCCCTGCATGCTTTTAAAAAAGTCACAACTCATCTACTTCCAGTTCAGAGAGAGAGGAAAAGGGCCCAGTCCCCCTCTCCCACCGCATCCTCCTGTCTCCTCTGTTCTTCCCTACCTGCTTGTGCGCATGTGCACACCCAGGCTTGCGAGCACCTGCAGCACCTGCAGGCGGCCCTTTGGGACCGCAGGCCCGGCGTCCTTCCCAGTCTCCCGTCCCTCCCCCCTCCCCCGCACATGCTCTGCCGCAGCCACACTGGCCCCCTTGGGCTCGCTTAGGCACGGCAGGCGGGCACGCTCCCACCTCAGGGCCTTTGCACTGCCTGTTCCTCGGGCCTGGACCGCCCTTCACTGTTACCTGCATAGGTTGCTGTCTCGCCTCCTTCAGCCCTTCGCTCAGATGCCACCTCCCACGAACGCCCTCCGTGGCCCACTGCCGCCCCGTCGGCCCACGCCTGGGCACTGCCTGCCTCCCTACCGGGTTCCTTTCCCGCCACAGTGCCAACTTCACCGCCAGCCGATGTGGGGGTGCCTCGTTTTGTCTGAGTCCTATCCCCTGCCAGACGACATGCCCCTCGAAGGTAGAGATTTCTTGTCTGTTTTGCTTACTGTTTCCTTCCCTAGCACCATCGTCCGTACCCAGCACTAAGAACACGCTCAATAAAAGGTTTTGAGTGAATCGGGCGCCTGGGATTTCCGCAGACCCGGCCTGGCAGGCTGCTACCCTGGGCTCCTGGCCCACTGCTTGGCATCCTCCTGGCTGTCTTTTTTATGGATACCTCCCCGCCCCTGTTCGTCTCCTCCCCCCATCATCCCTGTCCTGTGCAGGAAACCCCATGCCATCTGGCTGGCAGTGCTCAGTCCCCTCTCTGCTCTGGGCCCTGGAGGCGGCTGCAGGGCTGAGTCCCGGCTGCACCGTCATCGGGCCCTGTGTCCGTTGTGGGCTCTGGACACAGGTGGGCCTGGCCACTCTGAGCCTCTGTTTCCCCGTGTGTAAGGTGAGCCACGATAACACCCAACTTTCCGTGTCGGAGAGTTCCAGGTGGCACACAGTAGGCCTTTGGGAAATGGCCACCATCGGGGTGTGTGTTTTACCCTTGCCGTGACCTCCTGGGATGGGCCAGGGCGGGGCTGTGAGCTCCTCCCCCGGGAGCCCTGGCATTTAGGGGTGTGTGGTATGCCGTGGAAACAAGAGGGAGGCTCAGCCCCAAGCCGCAGAGCCCTGCCCGGACACTGCCGCCTGTCACCTGAGCCTGGGAGGGCTCCCTGCGTGTTCCCACGGCAGACTCACAAAGGGAAAGGGAGAGGGCCCAGGATTGGATGCGGGTTTTTGTTCCAGGACACTAATCCTCATTCCTCTGGGTGTGTCTACACGCCCAGCCTCGGGAGCTTCCTCCTTCGGGCCCCAGCGGCATCTTCCAGCTCCTGGGCTGGGTCCGGCAGAGCCGGTAGGAGGGGATCTGAGGGTCCACAGGGGAGCTGAGTCCCCAGCTTTCCCTCTCTGTAAGCTCGGGCCTCTGGCTGCTTGGGAAGTGTTTCTGCTCTCCGCCCTTCCACCCTCCTCCACCAGGGCTGTCGGCCCCCCCAAAGCCAGGACTCACAGTGGCAAGACAGGGACCCTGTCAAAGGCCTCACCATGGCCCTCGAGGTCCAGCACAGCCTGACCCCTGCTCCCTTGCCAGCCATATCCCCTCTGTTCTCCTCCCCGGTCCATTCACCTCTGTCTGCTGCCTTTCCATTTGCCCAGCATGTCTCTGCCCCAGGGCCTTTGCACTGGAGTTCATGCTTCTAGACAGCTCTTCCCCTTCTCTGCTCAGCCCTCAGGCCCACTGCACCCCAGGCCGTGCACAGACCTCACTGCCCTCACGGCTTTCCCTGACCCCCGCGGGAGCAGCCGTCGCCGCCGCTGCCTCCTCTCTGCCCAGCACCCCCTGCACCTTCCCTTCCCTGCTCTGTTTCCCCCACTTTTCTCTCTGGGTCCGACTTACCGTGTGTGTGACTTACCCTGTGTGCGTGGTGTGGGTGTTTAGATGTACTTCTCATCACACAGTTCACTCACGTAAAGTGTACAATTTAGTGGCTTTTGGTGCATTCAGAGATACGTGAGCATCGCTACAATCAATTTCAGAACATTTCATCCCCCCAGAAGAAACTTCACACCCGTTAGGGGTCAGTCCCCCTCCCCCCCCCCCCTTGCCCCATCCCCCAGCAATCACCAGTCTGCCTTCCGTCTCGTACGGATTTGCCTGGTCTGGGCATTTCGTATCGATGGAATCATACAGCGGGTAGCTCTCGGTGACTGGCTTCTTGAACTAAGCGTGTTTTCCGGGTTAGTCCACGTTGCGGCACGTGTGAGCGCTCCGTTTCTTAGGATTACGGGGTGAGAGTCCGTTGTATGTTTGGGCCACGTTGTTACATATGTCCACTCTTCGGTTGATGAACATTTGGGGTGCTTCCGCTGTTCACTGTTCGGCTCCTATGAATAGTACTGCTGTGTACAAGTTTTTGTGTAGACGTATGTTTTCATGTCTCGTGGGTAGACACCTAGGCGTGGAACTGCTGGGTCGCAGGGTGACTCTCTACCCTTCGGAGGGGCTGCCACACTGTTTCTCGCAGCGGCTTCCCCGCTTTACACTCCTGCCAGCAGTGCGGAGGGTTCCGGTTTCTCCCCGGCTTGCTAGCACTTCACGTGTTATTATCCGTCTTGATTATAGCCACCCTAATGGGTGTGAAGTGGCAGCTCATTATAGTTTTGATTTGTGTTTCCCTGGTAGCTAATGATGTTGAGCATCTTTTCATGTGCTTTTTTTTTTTTTTTTTTTTTAGATTCTGTTTATTTATTTTTAGAGAAAGGGGAAGGGAGGGAGAGAAACATCAATGTGTGTTTGCCTCTTATGCAGCCCCCAACCCGGGGGACCTAGGCGGCAACCCCGGCATGTGCCCTGGCTGGGAATTGAACCAGTGACCTTTTGGTTCGCAGGCCTGAGCTCCATCCACTGAGCCATACCAGCCAGGGTTCTTTTCATGGGCTTATTGGCCATTTGTATATCTTCTTTGGAGGAATGTCTATTCTAATCATTTGCCCATTGATTTTTAATTGGGTTTTTGTTGTTTTATTATTGAGCTGTGCTGTTCATATATTCTAACTACAAGTCCTTTATCGTACATGTGATTTGCAAATATTTTCCTTTATATTGTGGGCTGTCTTTTCACTTTCTTTTTTTTTTTCCTAATTTCATTTCTTTATTTTTAGAGAGGGGGAAACGAGGGAGAAAGAGGGGGAGAGAAACATCAATGTGTAAGAGAAACATCAGTCGGTTGCCCCTTGCCCCAACCAGGGGCCTGGCCCACAGTCCGGCATGTGCCCCAACGGGGAATCGAACTGGCGACCCTTTGGTGTCACAGCTCGGAAACCTCTTCCTCATCCCCTATCATGAAGCAGCCCCTATGTTTTCTTCTCAGAATTTTATAGATTTTAAGCTGTTATAGATTTTAAGCTTCTAATTTTATAGCTTTTAAACTCAGTTCTCTGACTCATTTTGAGTTAATTATGTCATATGGTACGAGAAAGGGGTCCTAGTGTGTTCTCTTGCATGTGAATATCCAGTCGTCCCCGCAACTTTGGTTGAAAAGACTGTTCTTCCCCCGCGGGCACTCTTGTGTGAAAAATCAGTTGACCGTAAGTGCGGAGGTTTATTTTCGGGCTTGCAGTTCCGTTCTCTCCGTGTGCGCGTGTGTCTGTCCCTGTGTCATGAGCACACTCGCTGTCCTGATGACCGTCGCTGAGTAAAAGGTTTGCAATCAAGACGTGAATTCTTTGATTTCGTTCTGCTTTTTCTAGGTTGTTTTAACTGTTCTGGCCCCGTGATGTTCCCAGGTTTGGGTTCAACTTGTCAAAATTCTACAAAGAAGCCGACAGAGATTTTGATAGGGATCGTGCTGAAGTTATAATCAGTTTGCGAGTATTATCACCCAAACAATATTCCATCTTTTGATCCGTGAACGCAGGATATCTCTCCATGTATTTAGCTCTCCCTGACTTTTTTCAACCATGTTTTGTAGTTTTCCAGAGTGTATGTTTTGTTCTTCTCTTGTTAAGTTTATACCTACGTATTTAATCCTTTTTGAATGAGCCGCTCTTCGTTTCATTGTGGGTATTTGCTAGTACATGGAAGTAATCGATCTTTGTATCCTGAACTTGCATCCTGAAGCCTCGCTGTGCTTGGGCGTCGTGATCGTTTTCAGTGAATTCCTTGGCACTTGCCACATACGTATCAGGTCCTCCGCCAGTAGACATAGTTTTTTTTCTTCCTTTTCACTGTCATGAGTTCTGATTGGTGGGACCGTCATCTTCCTGCTCCCGCAGGTCACGGCTGTGGGCCAGTGCACAGAACAGCATCAGGCACACAGCTGGAGCTCAGTTCTGAGTGAGTGAGTGGATGGATGGATAGATGGATGGATGGAGCTGGCATGGCAGATGCCCTGACCCAGGGCTCCTGCTTCCCCTGCGGCAGCGGCTTCCTGGGGGCCCCTGGCCGTGTCTGCCGGGGGCTGGGGACTCTCTGTCCCTCCTTTCCCGGCCCTGACCTGCTCTGCTGCTCTGCTCGTCCCCGTCTCGGGGCTGTGTGAGGTCACTAGAGCTCGCCATCCTTACAGGGTCAGAGCTTTCTGGTGACGAGGTCTCTGCATCCCTGGTGTCATCGTCAGATGAGACACATCGCACGGACCACCACGGGCCCGGCCCTTGCGAGGCTCCCCTCCCTGAACGCTCCCCTGAGCCAGTGGCTGGTGCGCGTGTGTTTTACGAATGAGGGTGGAGTGGCCGAGCCCCAGCCCGGCTGTACAGAGCGAGAGCTGTGAGCCCAGGTCCCGGTTTCCCTTGTCACACACCCGGGCAGGACGTGGGACAAGCCTCGGTCACACCCCCAAAGCCTGTGGAGCCGGAGGGAATGCCGCACGGGCTCTGTCTGCTCAGAGGCTTGTGGCAGCTGAGGACACCTGCCCCTCAGTCATGCCGTTCCCTCGGCTTGGGACCGTCTGCCCCCCCCCACACCCCCCACCCCCAGCACTCCCATTCTCCATTCGGGTCTGAGCTCGACTGTCACCTCCCCTAGCTCACCCCTCCCCACCCTCTCCCCTGGTGACACTGAGTCCTGACTGGGGTGACTGTCAAAAGTTGGTCTGTAAGTCCCCTGCAGTGCCCAGTGCCTGGCCCATGCTTGGCAGAGACACGGCGGGAGCCCCGAGTACGTAGCAAGGGCACCGCTGGCCCCGCAGCCCCGCGGGGTTCCACCTGCCGGGCTTCCCGGGCTGTGTGGCCTGTGAGCCGCGGTGGTGGGGTCCCAGCTCTGACTCTGCCGTCGGACAGTGCCGGTTTGACCCCTGCCTTGTCGGCCTCTGGGGATGCGAGCTGGGCCATCTCTTGTAGCAGCCTCCGTGCCCTCGGCTGCAGGGGCAGGTGGCATAGGGCCCGGACCTCCTGAGGTTGTGGTGGGAAGCAAACAAGGCCAGTTCTGGGGAAGCTCATCCTGTGCTGACCCTCTGCCCTCGGGCCCCAGTCTGGCAATTAACCTGCACCGCCCCCCCCCCCCAGGGGTGTGGAGTGGTCACTTCCTCAGCTGTCTGCTTGGCCATTCCTGTTCGGTGGGATGAGGCTGGAGATAACGTTGGTCATGCCGGCCCCGCCCTTCCTGAGCACTGGTTCTGCCAAACTGGCTGTGGGGGACGGGAGCGGCACAAGGGTGCAGAGCTCATCCCTGACACGTGCCGCTGTCACCCCAGCTCCTGACGGGGGGGCCCCCCCTGCAGCAGCTGGGAGAGGCTGGGAGGAGCTGCCCCCACCCCTCCCACTCACTCCCAGGGCACGAAAGTGCTTTCCCTCTCAAGGGGGTGCTGGCCTTGCTCCCCAGGCTCGGGAGGAACTCGGAGGGCTGGAAGGACAGCCCCCCAGTTAGCGTCAGGAGAGTGGAGGGCCTTGAGTAGGGCCTTAGCCCTAGAGCGGTGGGGTCCCCGAGGCCGGGCTGCTTGGGTGCAAGACCCTGGTCTGCTCTGCCGTCGGTGGCCTTGTGGGGGGGGGGGCTTAGCCCGGCGTTTGGCTTCTTTGAATGGGGGATGGGATTCATGGGGTCGACGGCCCCACTGGAAGGGGTGGCGTGGCAATGAGCTGCCGGCAGCCGGAGCAGGCTCCGGGGGGGCTGGGTTTGCAGAGAGCTTCGAGTGGGGCGCACGGGAAGGGCTGTGTGAGCGTTGCAGCCGCTGCTGTCAGGAAGAGGGCCGTGGGGCCCGGTGGCACGGGGCTCGGGGCCAGCTGCTCCCTGGCCAGCTGGCACCGGCGGGTCACCTAGCCTCGGTCTCTGTATCTGTCAGTGGGCTGCTGGTCCAGCCTGGGGGGACTGCTGGGAGGGCCGCTCTGCGAGGCCAGTGGCCACCTGGCTGGTGGGAGGCAGTGGTCACAGAAGGGGCCGCCCAAGACCACAGAGTGAGGGGGCGGGGAGGACGGCGCTGGGAGCGGAGGGTGGGGGACAGCTGGCCCCAGCCTGCCCTCCCCTGCCGCGTGTGTTTTCACTTTTTATGGCATATTTTTGTTTCTGCAACACTTACACACAAGCACATTCTTGTTAGCACAGTACGGCCACTTTGTGACACAAAGTGGAAAGTAGGTGCTCTCCTTCCTCCCCTCCCCACCCCGCCACTGACCGCCCCCAGCCGAGCCCTGTCCCTCGCCGGCTCCCTCGGCACTGACCTCCCGTCTGGCCCGCAGGGAGGAGGTGCAGGAGAACTGCGTGCGGTGGCGGAGACGGTTCACCTTCGTGTGTAAGATGAGCGCCAACCCGGCCACCGGCCTGCTGGACCCCTGCATCTTCCGGGTGTCGGTGCGCAAGGTGAGGCTGGGCTGGGGCCGGGGCTGCAAGCCGAGGCCGAAGGGTGGGTGTGGGGCCTCCGCTCTGGTGGCTGTAGAAGCCCCTCCCCGGGCTGGTGCCCCCCTCAGGGGAAATGGGGTGAGTCGCCCTGCCCCTTTTCTTGTCCTCCTCCCCTGGCGGTCACCTTTCGGGGGGAGGCCTGGAGATGAGGGGGACGCGTGAAGCCCCTCGGATTCCCCAGTCACCCTGCTGCTTGTGTCTGTCTCCCTGCGCAGGAGCTGAAAGGCGGGAAGGCGTACTCCAAGGTGAGTGGAACTGTGGGATGGCGTGGTGGGATGGGACGGGATGGGGTCGGGTAGAACCGGACAGGCAGGAGAGAAGCTCCCAGAACTCCCAGCCCCTGTCTCTGCCCCAAATGGGAGACACTCAGCCCTCCAGGAGACATAATTTTTGGGAAAGGTCTTTATCGATTGTCTCTGCACTTCACGTGAAAGACCACGTACGTTCGTGGCATCACGAATGGGCACAGGCACTCACAGGGTGGAAGGATCGGCTTCCGGGCCCTTCCTCCCCGGACCCCAGCCCCGGGGTCCGTTAGGGTTCTTCCAGACCTTTTGGGGAAGGGTGTGCAGCGTCTGCACGTGGTTTAGCGACATGGGGATCAAGCGAGCGCCCTCCCGGTGTGCCCGTGCCCGTGCAGACAGTGTGGTCTTGAAACGCCCAGGGGCAGCTCGGCGCTGCGCTCACCAGTGTGTCACGGGCACGTTTTCACATCACCACGGATCATGGATGTCCTTTTGCTTCAACATGGCAGTGGGGTCCCTCTGTGTGGCTGGGGGCAGGGGGGAATCAGCCAGGCCCCGAGGTTGCCCCTCTGCATCGTCGTCATTGCCAGGCGGGGTCTCCCTGCACCCACACACAGTCCCGCCCTCCGCCCAGAAGCCTGAGCCTCTGGGAAGACGGGGAGAAGACGGGCCACCGCGGGCTCCGAAGGAGCCTGCTCTGCCCTTCAACCCCCTTCTCTGCGGCAACCTGCACACGCCCGGCGGGGCCTCCCCCCCAGGGAGGTGGTGCAGTGTGGCGGGGGGGGGGACACACACAGGACACTTAGTCAGTTTGGAGGGGAAATGCCTCACCGTCCCCTGCATGGGGGGGGCGTGTTCCTTCCCACCGACCGGCGCTCAGGAAGGGCAGCGCTCTGGGACGTGCGCTCTGCCCTGGCTGGTCGCTGGCGTCCCTCTCCCTGAGCAGAGGGCAGGGGGGCCCAAACCGGCCCGTGGAGGGTGCCCTCAGAGCGGAAATTTCCCCTCCCATCTGTTCACACGGGTGAGGGCAGCTGCCCAGCCAGGAAAGAAACGACCAGCAAACGGCCGGAGCGTCCTCCCTACGTCCAGCAAACATGTGGCACGCCCCCTGGTGCGTGGCAGACCTGCCGGGCCCTTCCCTTCCACTCCCCGGTCAGACGGCCACACCAGCCCAGCGGCCTCGACACAGAGGACAAGACTGATGCCAGAGTGGTGGCCTGCAGGGAGGCTCGTCGCTGACTGGGCCTCGTTCAGGCCTGGTCCTGCCGGCTGAGCCGTCTTGGGCCCTGCACGTATTATGTCCTCTCTCTGGACCTTAGTTTCTTTGTCTGTAAAATAGGGGTCGCTGAGTTGCTGGGAGGGCTGGGATTTGAACCCGGAATCCCCGACTCTGGCATCCATGCCCCAAAGTCTGCAGCAGAGACCTGCACTCAGCAGGTGCTCCGTAAATGTCCCGGGGTGGTGTGGTTGTCACCCGAGTCTCTAATCCCAGCGCCCCCTTGCCGTAACCTCTGCTGCCTCTCCCAGCCCAGCCTGCCACCGCTGGCCTCCATCGGAGGCGGAGACCCTGTTCTCCCACCTTCCCCACTTCCTCCCCCGCCCCTCCCCTCTCTGTGTGTGAGGAGCATCACCCCCGAGTGCCCCGCAGCCCCTCACTCCAGCCTCCACTCGGGGTTCCTGTGCGCCCTGCAGCGTGCACCCCGCCCACCCATCCCAAGGCCAAGTTCCCATGGGCTTCTCCTCCCCCCGGCCCACTGTCCCGGCGGCTCCCACAGCACAGCCTTGTTTCCCGGGGAACAATGTGTCTGTGTCACAGACAACAATGTCCTTTCATCTCAGGCACTGCCCCGGTGCACTCTGGGACACAACACAAAGGGCGCTTTGTGCGGCTCCGGGATGTGAGCTCCTGGCTCTGCTGCGCTGGAGCCTCCAACCCAAGCCGCCAGCCCGGCCCCCGTCCTTGGGTGCCGGTTACGCAACAGTCAGTCTGGGCTGCCTGGGCCCTCGTGGGACCCGGGGCTTTGCCGTGTCTTCCCCCCGCCTCCCCCCCACCCGTCTGCCAGGTTAACTCTCGGGCTGCCAGCCCCGCGCCCGGCCGCCTCCCACGGTCTCCTCTCTCCCTCCCTCCCAGCTGGGCTTTGCTGACTTGAACCTGGCTGAGTTTGCAGGCTCGGGCTCCACCGTGCGCTGCTGCCTGCTGGAGGGCTACGACACGAAGAACACCCGCCAGGACAACTCCATCCTCAAGGTACGGGGCCCTGCTGCCTCCGCTGCCCCGTCCCACCGCGGGGCGGGGGCAGACCTGCTCCGCATCGGGGTCCCCGGAGGGTTGTTAAAGATCCAGGTTTCTCCCCTGGACAGGCAGTGAGGGGTACTGGGCGGATGTGGGCCCGGGGTCAGGAATCCACCGTCAAAGGCCTCGCTCCAGCTCTGGCCTCAGTTTCCCCATCCGTAACTGGGGGTTGGACCCCAACAGTCTGTTTAAAGGTTTGGTGAGATCAGCATCGCTGAGCGCTGCCACCTCTTGCCGTGTGACTCCTGACAACGGCCCGAGGGGTGTGGTGTCTATTATTAGCCCCAGTTTTGCACAGGAGGCAGCTGAGCCACAGGGGTTAGTTCATGGGCCCGGGGCCTCACCGTTGGCCCGCATGACCTGCATCGGTGACTGGAAGAACCTGCCGCCCCTCCACCTGGCCAGACCAAGGGTGGCTGCTCCGAGGGCCCTGCCACACTTCCGGTGTCTGGGGTGGCTCCTTCCCCCCGGGCAGCAGCCACCTGGGCCTCTTAGGACAGATATCTGGGTATCTGCCACCTGCAGACCTCTCTTCCTTGTCTCCACACCCTTCCACCTGGCTGAGAAAACAGTCTTGTCCTAAGTACGCCTCTGCCGGCCGACCCAGTGGGAGCCTGTTGTGTGGGGGCAGCGCTGGGCTGCAGCTGGGCCGGAGCTGGGCCAGGGTGGGGGGCAGAGGGTCTGGGGTCTCCCAGACCCATTGCAGAGGGAAGCGGAGGCACCTGAAAAGGCGTAGGCTGATGGTGGTGGGACCTGGGACCCTTCCGCCTTGCCCCAGTGGCCCCAGACACCTCGGGCCCGACGACCAAGGGCACCTGAGGGGCAGGTGGCCTCAGCTTTAAGGCCACTTCCTGTCTCCAAGGCCCTGGGCAGTCACTTCCTCTAAGTCTGGGTCTCAGTCCCCAATCCGGGACCTTCACCCGCCCTGCAGGGTGCTCTTGTGGCCAATAATAATAATAACAACCCATAAAAACAGAAGCCTCAGCCCAAGGGAGCTCCTTTTGGTGGTGGGGGCTGGGATCCGGCCCCTCTGTCCCACCTGTCGCTCCGTCTCAGCCCAGATGTGGGCACCCAGGCGTTGCCTCGTTGGGGCCATTGCCAGAGTCTTTGCCTGCCCAGGCGGACGTTAAATTGTCAAGTTTCTAATGGGTTTGTGCTTCACTTGATTCAAGACACTGTCACTGAGCCCCACCCTCTGCGTTGGGCTCTGTGAGCACCCCCCACCCCCCACCCCGCTTCCAGCTCGGGGAAGCCCCTCCTCACCGGGCAGGCTCCTCCAGCCTCCTTCCCTCTGCCGCCACGTGGAGCTCAGGCTCCCACGCCCCCTCGGAGCCCGGGGCCCTGTGGATGGAGAGTGACTGGGCGGCCCCTCCCAAGAGGGCTCACAGCAGCTGGCCTTTGCTGCTCGGTCTCCCCAAGCCAGACGTCAGGGTCAGACCCGTCTGCTTGAGGAGACGGGCCCAGCGAGGTGTGGCAGCTTCTCGGGGCCAGCAGGGCGCAGAGCTGGGCTCAGGCTCCGAGCCCCGTGTGCACCCCGGGCGGGGAGGCAGGCTGCAGCAGGGAGGCCGGGCGCCCAGGCTGAGTGGGTGGACGCGGTGTGGCTGACTGCGCCCCACCCCACAGGTCACCATCGGGATGTTTCTGCTCTCTGGAGACCCGTGCTTCAAGACGTGAGTGCGGGGGCAGGCTGCCGGCGGGGAGGGGGCCCCCCTGCCTTCAGCTGACTCCCAGGCTGGGGCCCCACGGTCACACCTGTCTGTCCTCCCAAGGCCGCCGTCCACTGCCAAGTCCATCTCCATCCCAGGCCAGGATTCCTCCCTGCAGCTGACCTGTAAGGGTGGCGGGACCAGCAGCAGTGGCATCAGCGGCACCAACTCCCTGACGGGGTCCCGGGCCCCCAAGGCCCGGCCCACCATTCTCGGTTCAGGTACCTTCCCCACCTGCCCACCCCGCCCCTTTTACCTCCACGGTGTCCCAGGGGAAGTGTCCCAGGGGAGGCACTCGCTGAGACGAGCGAGGTGGTGGGAAGCTGCTTGCCCCGTGCATGCTTCCACGGGGCAGACGTTGTCCAAGCCCCTCCCGGGGGCCAGGCGCAGTGCAGTGCCCTGGACTGGGACTGACGTGGCGTCCCTGACCTCACGGCCCTCCCGCTCTCGCAGGAGAGAGGCATCGATGAGACAATAAATAAGACAAATGCGCGTCCACCTGCGGAGTGGCAGGAGCTGCGAGAGACACCGTGGTGTCTGTCTGGGGCCTGGGGAGTCTCCCTGGAGTGGTGGCATTTGAGCGAATCTGGGGTGTGGGGCGCAGTATTCCTGGCGGAGGGATTCGTGCTCTGAGCTCTCGCTCCCCCACTTGCGGCAGGTCCTTGACTGGCCATTTCACCTCTTTGGGCCTCAGTGTCCTGTAAAATGGGGTCAGCGCGGGGTCCAGATCCTGGGCTGCTTTGGGGATAACCCGGGCAAATGGTGGGCCATCCTGCGCAGTATATGCACCCTGGGTGTTTCCGTTCAATTATTATTATTCAATTATCATTATTACCAATGCTGTAAAAACTTCAGACGAGCCCTGACCGGTGTGGCTCAGTGGGCTGGGCGTCATCCCTCAAAGCAAAAGGTCGCCAGTTCAATTCCCAGTCAGGGCACATGCCTGGGTTGCAGGCCAGGTCCCCTGTTAGGGGCGTGTAAGAGGCCACCAACTAATGTCTCTCTCTCGAGCATTGATGTTCCTCTCCTTCTCTTCCTCCCTTCCCCTCTCTCTAAAAATAAAACCTTTAAAAAAAATTTTAGACGAGCTTGCATCCCCAGAGGAGATGGCATGGCAATTAGGAGGAGGGGGTGCCACCAGGGGAGTGGGCCCTGGCCTGCCCCCCCAACCCCATGTCCAGTGCTGTACAGGGGGAAGGAGGGCCTCAGCCCCGTGCCCCATCTGATGAGTGAGCGAGGTGGCACGTGGTGGCTCTAATTTGTGTCACAAGAGCAATTAATGCACAGGGCCAGAGGCTCAGCAGATGTTTGCTGGGTGATTCCGCCCCCAGGGGCTGGGAGCTTCCCTCCTCTCCTGTTTTCCTGGACACCCAGCCAGGGGAGAGGCCCAGGGCAGGGAGCCAGGGCTCTCGCCTGCCTCCGCCTGGGGGCTGCGCCAGGGAACGGGGCTTCTCAGCACCTCTGCTTTCTCCGGCTCCGGCAAGGGGTTCTCCAGAGGAGAGGTCTGGGGACCGGGCTGCCCCGGCACAGACGGCGCCTCTGTGCGAAGTAGCCGGGGTGCCTCTCCCAGGCAGCATGGGGTTGGGGGGAGCCTCAGGTGCCCCTGTAGCTGGTGCTGCGGAGAACCTGTTGGCCACTTAAAAAGCCACCTGACTTTGGGTGGGGGCACTGGCCTGGGTCCAGCTGGTGGCCTGGCTGTGCTCAGCTCTGACAGGGGGATGGGCGAACCCTTGCTTCCTGTGTTTGCTGCGGGAGGACCGGTGGGTGGACCCCCAGGGAGCCGGGGTGGGTCCGCCCGCTTCCCCTGCTTCCCCTGCACCTCCTGGTGGGGAGTGCTGGCAGTTAGTGTCGAAGCCGAGCTTCTGGGTGACCTGGGTGACCTGGGGCGGGGCCGTCAGCCAGGTCCCCTCACCTTTAATTTGCTGTGTCCCAGCTGCACTGACTCAGCTCCATCAAGCCTCAGGGCCTTTGCCCGACGCTGTGCCCTCGGAAGGCCCTCTCTCTGACGCCTTATCTGGCTCGCTCCCTCCCACGCCTCTCGGGGGTCTGGCGTGTTAAGGCCGCCGCCTCAGAGAAGCCTTCCCTGCCCTCAGACTGGGTCAGACCCCCACGCCCGCTGCTCCCCGCCCTGTACCACTCACTGCAGTTGTAGTTCCTTGTGGGTCCCGTTGAGTTCAACATGTGTCCTCCCGGTGGCCTGTGACACCCAGGCTCCTGTTCACAGCACCCAGCAGAGCACCCTGCGAGGAGGGGTCCCTGCAGATATTCGTAGAATGAATGCATCTGGGTTCAGATGGTCAACTGTGGCTTGGAGCACACTGCTGCTCCTGTGGACTTCACCTTTTCAGTCTGTTGAATGGAAATACGTAGGGCCCCCACCCCCCGCCAGACTCAGTGAGAGGCCGGGCACCCCAGGAACCCGTGCCCTCTCCCTGCCTTCCAGGGGTGCCGGAGGAGACGGACCAGAACCTGTCCAGCCCCGAGGAGGTGTTCCACTCCGGCCACTCCCGCAACTCCAGCTACGCCAGCCAGCAGTCCAAGATCTCCGGTGAGTGCCCGCTCGGCCCCGTGCCCCCGGCCTCCCGTGTGCCCGGGCGGCCCCTGACGAGCGGCCCCGCCCGCCCACCAGGCTACAGCACGGAGCACTCGCGCTCCTCCAGCCTCTCGGACCTGACGCACCGCCGCAACACGTCCACCAGCAGCAGTGCCTCTGGTGGCCTCAGCATGACCGTGGAGGGCCCCGAGTCCGGCGAGCGCGAGCACCGGCCTCCCGAGAAGCCCCCGCGGCCGCCCCGGCCCCCGCTTCTGTCTGAGCGCTCCTTCCGGTGAGTCTCCCTTCGCAGCGCTTTAGAGGGCAGGACCCCCCTCTTCCAGCCCCGCCCCCGCCCCCGCCCCCGTCCAGTGGCTCTCGCAGCCTTTGCTGCTTCGCCTGTAGCCTGTAACAGGAGGCAGGAGGCTGCATGGTGGTGCTTCAGCCAGTTGGTGTTTGCGAGGGGTGGAGCCCTAACCTGGCTGGCCTGCGCATGCTCAGTTAGCGGTTGCTCTGTACGCCTTAGGGCACCTTGGGTCCCCCGCCTAATGCCGTGTGGCTCTGAAGGGCCACCTCTGCTCTCACCTCTGAGAGCAGGTAGTGACGGCGCCTGCAGAGCAGAGTGGGGCTGCGTGAGGGGAGGGCTGAGTGAGCGCCACCTGCTCGAGTCCCCACGGGCACTTCGAGCGTCGTGAGTGAGGAGGCGCTCGCTGTTGTCCTCACGGGGCCCGTCCCGCACTGACTGTTGCGACTACGCCCGCTCTGCTCCAGGCGGAAGAAGGACTCGATGGAGAGCCACCCGCCCTGGGTGGACGACACGCGGATCGACGCGGACGACATCGTGGAGAAGATCATGCAGAGCCAGGACTTTACGGACGGCAGCAACTCCGAGGGTGAGCCGGGGCGACGCCGCCGGGAAGGCTGGGGGACCCTGCGGGCTGCGGGAACCATGCTGCGAGGACCCTGCTGCCCCGCCCCTCTGGGGCCCCGCCCTGCTCAGCCTCCGCCCTCCCCTGTGTCCCCACAGACAGCAACCTCCGGCTGTTCGTGAGTCGCGATGGCTCCACCACGCTCAGTGGTATCCAGCTGGCCAACAGGTAGGGTGCAGGGGCAGGGGCAGGGGCGGGTGGTCAGGGCGGCCTTGGGAGGCCTGGTGCTGAGAGCAGGGTCTCTGCTGCCTACTGACCTGCCTTGGAGTGCCAGCTCCTGTCACCACAGGGTGACCTGGGGCCAGTCACTGCCCTCCCAGCCTCAGTTTCCCCCTCTCTCAACGGGTATGCACTGCATCTCACCTAGAAACCAGGGCAGTGTTCCAGAGGTGACCTTGGAAAGCACCTAGCACAGGGCTCAGCACAGACCAGGGGCTTAATGATCTTTATTTTGGACCCGCCTTTCCCTTCCTCCTGGATCTGGGAACCCCTTCAAAATGAGCTGATGACCTGTCTATCGACACCTGTGGGCAGGGTGGGACAGTGCCCATTTCACATCTAGGGCCAGAGCTGCAGGAGACTTGGCTGGGCTGCCTAGGGGCCCCAGGCCTGCCCACTGGCGCTACTCTGCTGCCCCCTGCTGGCAAGGCACAAGTTTGCATATGCCATTGCCCTGTGGCCTCCACGGCTGTCCCCACTAGGTGGGCAGGGAGAAAACAGTGACCTCTTGAAGGTTTGTGAATATGTGTCCTCCCTCTGAAGCTGGGATTCGGGGAGGGAAGAACCAGTGTGGCAGCGAGGTCCGAGCAGAGCAGCTTGCTGAGCCCGGAATATGCACGGCCTCGTGGGTGGGCCTGGCCTCAGTGGGAGGAGCTCCCCGCCTCCACTGCCCTCTTGGCAAGCCTCGTCATCCCTCTGAGCCTCACTTTCTTCACCTGTCCAGTGGGGTGGGGTGCAGCACCCCCCTGCCAGGGCCGACGTCAGGAGGGGCTCAGCACACCCCTGTGTGTGCCAGCTCTGTGGTCCTGTGGACTCTGAGACTTACTGTCTGTGTCTCTTGGGCAAGTGACTCCACCTCTCTGAGCCCCCTTTGCAAAATGAGGCCAGTTCACAGTGCCCGCTTGTGGAGAAGTGCTTCCAGGGGCCTGGCCCAGAAGGGCACCGAGGAGGACAGGCTGACCTCTCTCCCCCCACAGGGTCTCCTCTGGGGTCTACGAGCCCGTCGTCATTGAAAGCCATTGAGGAGCGGGTGTCCAGGCTGGAGAGGGGCCCTTCCTTGGCGGGTGTCCAGACCCGCATCATTCCACGAGGGACCTTCCCCTTTGGATCACCGTCCATGCCACATCTCATCTGTGCCTCCTCTGTGCACTCCAGCCGCTGTCCTGCCCCAAAGCCTCATTCCACTGTCCTCCCATCCGCGCTGGGACCCTCCTGGCCTGCTGGGGCCTGGGCACCACTGTGAACATTCTTCTCTCAACCACTAGAGGGCAGGACACGTGGGCCCGTGAAGTAGGTGGGCAAGACAATGACGGCCAGAATGCCCCGCTGGTGACTGACCCGGTCCCTCAATGGGGACGCGGAGCGGATCCTACACACATGGAGCTGCTTGTGGCCAAGGGGCCCCTTGCCCTGTCCCCCGCACCCCCTAGGAGCACCAGCTCGAACCATGCCCCGGCAGGGCTCTGTTCCATCGCCCCCCGTTCCCTTGGGGGCCATTTCACCCCCAGAATCCTGCCACCGTGGCCCTGTGACTGCTTAGTGCTTTAGCTACCCCTCCCCTGTGCCCTGGGGGACCTGCCGGCGGCCTCCTCCTGGGAGCCAAGACCTCAGACCCCACCCATACTCCAGAATGAGACTCCCTCCCCCAGAGAATGTTCTCCTGCTGCCCAGGCAGCCTGCACTTTGCACACGCTTGTGTCCAGCACAGCCCCACTGGCCCTCGCCTGCCCTTCCCCTGATCCCTTCCCCAGGCTTCCTGGGCGCTGCCTGCTGTGCAGTCCGCGGCCCAGCCCTAGCAGCCCGGCTGGCACGGGGCCCTGCCTCTCCTCCCTCCGGCTAGCTGCAGCTCAGGCCCGAGGCCCGTGCTGAGAAAGGTCTGAGCTTCGGTGGTCGTTCCCCTCTGCCCAGGGCTGGGACCTGAGCAGCTGGTTTCCTGTAGGAAGCCAGAAAGGTGCCTCCCAAGCCCTTGGATGTCAGGGGCCCGGCTGGGCTGGGCAAGCGCCACCCCCGTTCTCTCCCCTCAGGGTCAGCTGGCCCAGGCTGGGGCCACTGCTGGAGGGGCAGGTGGGCTGTGGCTGGACCAGCTGGAGCTGGCTCCCTGGCCAGAAAAGCCTCAGCCTTCCTCTGAAAGCATACGCCTCTCTGGGCAAGGGCTGGGTGGGGTCCTTCAAGGAGGGGTTCCTGCAGGGAGCAGTCTGGCCCTGCCCCTGCCCCCTCATCGAAGCCTCTGCTCCAAGCACTTTCCGCCCGCCCCCCAGTCCTCATTACTTGCTTGAAGGTAGGTGCAGGCTGCCAGCCAGTCTCTGGACAGTCTCCCTGCCGCTCTTAACGTCACTTGTTTTTGTATAAACCCAGCGGGCTGGTGTTTACTTACCCTATACATTTTTCTCTTCTTTCCTTTCCTTTCTCCCTTTTTTTTTCTTTTCATTTTTTTTTTGTAGGGTTCACAGTTTGACATTTTTTCCTCCCCCAGGTGAGGGGAGGTGGTTCTGTTCTCTGCCCCACCCACTGACTGGGTCCCCAGCAGGGCTGGGGATCTGGACTGGCGGGGGGCAGGATACTGGTTCTGTCTCTGGTAGGGGTGGGGGTGAGCGTGTCCTCCCCAGGCTGGGAGGGCTCCTGACCCCTCTGCCCCAGCTGGCACGAGTTGGAGTCTTGGTCTTCGAACCTTCCAGCACAGGGACCAGAGCAGTTCTAGGATTTTGTTGTTTTTAATCACCTTTTAGGAAAAGAATGCCGGCAGGCGCCTGCCGAGGCAGGGTAGCGCATTCGCTGTGGCTGGGGAAGGCTCCGGTCAGCTCTGTGGGTCCCTTCCTGCCCCTAGACACCTGGCACTTTAAAAGGCGGCTGGCTGCACTGTCTCCAGATGGAGTGACTCCCAGGAGATGGGGAGTGCCACCCTTCCCTCCTGTGTCTGCCAGACCCCGGCCCAGCGGGAAGGTTCATGCAAGGTGCATTTGGTGTCTGGTTCAAAATTCTGGGGCGTTAGGCAGAAAACAGCTGGCTTTGGTGCTGCTGGGGAGAGCCCCCGAAAGTAGGAACCCTAGCCCCACTGTAGATGAGGCCTGAACTTGATAGTCACCCCAGCAGACAGCCTCCCACAGCCTCCCATGCCAGGCCCTGGGCCAGGGTCATTGGACTCACTGAGAATTTGGCCGTGACCAAATTAACGCTGGCCGGAGCCCTGGCCTCATCCCCGCGTGGGGGCCTCCGGTCCACTCAAGCTCAGTGAATTCCCCCTAGGCGCCCACAGCTCCTGGACGTAAAAATTCTATATAGAGAGAATAGAGAGGAATATATTAGAGATATTTTTGGAAAGGATTTGGTCTATGCAATGTCAGTTTGGAATCTCGGAAGACAGTTTAACGTTTTTACTAGGAGATTTAAAGAAAATAAAGGTCTACAATATTTTTAGGTTATTTTTTTCTCTGGTCACCCCACAAACTGACCACATGGCATGATCTGCCAGGACGGAGAATGTCCATGCTCTCCTCTCTCTAGGGAGGTGAGTGGGAGATGGGGGTGGGGGGGCGGGGAGGTCTTTTTTATTTTTGTTAATTCCCCTCTTTCTAACGGACCGTTGCCACCACCACACCCTGAGTCAGTGGGCTGTGTTTGTATCTCTGTCCCAGCTTCTGCTGCAGAAAATAACATTGTAAAGGGGAATCAGCCTAGTGTCGGTGTCTTGATTTGGGGGGAAAAATAAATGTTGCAGTTTTTGTTCCTTAATGGCATGGGGGTCCTCATTTGTTTTGCGGACTTGACTTTGGGGTCACAGACACCACCACATGGATGTAAGGTGATGCTCTAGGTGGCCAGGGTTCTCCAAGTCCCGGCTGAAGTCACAATAATTCCCACCTTTCCTACACCAGAGTCCTGGGGAGGAAACTGAGGTCCAAGTGCAGTTTCTTGCCAATCTCAGACCTAGTAAGTGGCAGCCCCGACCTCAGAGCCTGAGTTCTAATGGCTCTGCAGACCCCCTGGCAGGCAGGTGCCCCTGACGAGCGTGCCTGAGGACAGAAAACTCTCTGTGCCTCCGTTTTCTCAGCAGCAAGTGAGGTGGTAGATCCGATGAGAACCTGCGTGAACAGCTTGCCCTAGGGAGGTGCTGAGTTTGTTCCCAATCTCTAAATCTCCAGGCCGGGGCCTCTCGCTCCCTGTCCGTCTGAAGTTACAGAGGAGTCTGCACCAAGCTCTGAGACACGCATGTCACCCTGGACCCTTAATGAGCTCAGAAGTGGCAGGAAACCTGTGGCTTTGGACAGGCAGAAGCGACCAGACCACCAGGCTGTGCCCCTGCCACGGTGCTGCCTTGCCCCACCCCTTTTCAGGGCTGATGCCCCGGCACGGCCCCTGTGAACCCTGGGGGCTGCTTCTCAGTCTCCCTCTCCAAGGTGCACCTGGGGACAGGAAAGTTGGCTATCAGCAGAGCCCAGAGTCTGTCCTGAGACAGGGAAGGAATTGGGCTACAGAGCAGAAATGGTTGCACCTTCGGAACACAGTAATCCTGGGTGGAAAAACCAGCACACAAAATGGGAGGAAAGAATAAAGGATGTTCCTCTGAGCTTTGGGAGGGCAGTCCCCATCCTCGGAGACGGCTCAGACAACCCAAGGTGACGTATGCTGCCAGAAGGAGCTTTCTAGGTTCAGGCCTGATCTCCATCCGCCACCCCCTACCCCGACCCCGCCACTAAATGCTGTACACTATAGCATTCCAAGATCCAGAAAGCCACCAAATCTTAAAACCGGTTGGTTGGTTGGTTGATGCAAAGCTCCTACTTTGTGCAAAGCTCCATTCTCGGCACTGGTGATGCACACCCCTGACTATCCGCAGGGAGCTCACAGTCCCTTGGGCCAAATCAAGTCAATCAGCTAATTCAAACACGGTGGCAAGTGTCATCAGGGAGACACTTGGGGCTGTGGAGCAGGGAGGAGGGAACACATCGCTTTCCAGCTGCGAAGGTGACTTCCCTGGGTTGTGTGGCATCCCAGTGAAACCGGACTAGAGAGGCACAGCCGCCCCTTGCTCTCAGAGGGAAGGGCCTCCAAGCCTGGGGAGGGGCCCGCAGACGCAGCCAGTCCGGGGACACGTTTGGGTTGCTGCCTGTGCTGCTGAGACACCCAAGACCGCCGAGGCAGACTAGCAGACGCGGCGTGGTGGGGCGGGGGGCGGGGAGAAGTAAAGAGAGTACAGGCCATGGTAATTGGACGCCACCTCCTCCCTGAGGACTTCGACTAGCCCCTCCTCTGAGCCGGGCGGTGAACGTTCTCTGCATCCTCCGCTCAAATTAGGGCGTCGGGACGAGAACTAGGGCCCTAGGTGCTGGTGTGGCTTCACCACAGCCTTGAGTTGTGATCTCCCGCAAGTCCTCGCCCCTCTCTGAGCCTCATTATCCCCATCTGAAAAAATGAGACTTCTGCACCCCCACCCCACCCGGCTCTGGCCCTGGGACTTGGGGATATTTAGACATGGGCTTCTGCTGGGGAGAGACCGACTGGGGCCACGAGTACCAGCCAGTCTGGGTTCTCAACACTGACCCATTACCTATGAAGATTCAGGAACTACTTGTCCCACAATGCACTCGAGAAACTACATTTCCCGACATGCAAAGCGGAGAGGCGGTGCCTGCCTGTCTTAGACTTCGTAGGCCTGGGCCGGCGTCAGGACTACGACTGCCGGCGTGCCACGAGCGCGAAGGCCGGAAGGGCCCGGATCCGGAACCGGATGTGGCTTGGTGCTCCGGGGCGGAGCGCGGGGAAATGGTGAGCGTGGGGCGGGATCCTGGGGTTGGGGGTCCCGCGTCCCCAGGAGCCAGGGTTTGGGTTCTCGGACCCGGGATTGGCCCCGCGCCGGCCCGTTATACGGATGAAAACTCCAGATCCGGCGCTCCGCCAGTATAATCAGGCTGCGACGCACCCCACCCCCCATTAGTACACCTAAACGAAGAATCACTTTGTCAACTAAGCCCTCCCTTTTCTCCAGGCCACGGGGACAGACCAGGTGGTGGGACTCGGCCTCGTCGCCGTTAGCCTGATCATCTTCACCTACTACACCGCCTGGGTGATTCTCTTGGTATGTGTACTTACCCCGCCCTCTCTCATCTCCATTCATGGATCTAGCAGCCGACCCCTAACGTTATTTAAACAGCCATGTGACTGGAACTGTGCGAGGTGCTTTACCGAAATATCGCACGAAATCTCCGGGACAGCACTAAGAGGAAGATGCTTGTGCTGTCCCGGTTGTATAGACGAGGAAGCTGAGGCTCGGGGAGAAAGGTCCGGCCCGAGGTCCTACCCTCACCTGCTCCACTGTAGAGCCCTCTTCCTGATTTGCCCTGCCCCTGAAGGGAGGTCTCCTCCTTCTGGTTATCCTGCTGGCTGCTGGGCACGATGGGTGCCAGTGGGCTTTGTGAGGGCCTTTAGCACTTGGGGTGTGGGGTGGTGGTTGGTTACTGCTGAAGAAGTGCAGTGTGTTTGGAAGGCAGGGTCTTGCAGAACTTGGTGACCTTTGGAGAAAAGTGTGAGGAGAGAAGAGGCTGGAGCCCAGGCTGGGCATCACTCCAGGCTTCCTCGCGTGCCCTTCTCCCCTCTGAGGGCCTTGCGGCAGGTCCTCTCTGTTCGGTACCCTGCCGGGTCCCCAGCACTGCCAACTTAGGGCCAGTGCCCTGTGAACAATTACTTAAGCGAAGGACGGAAACACACCAAGGCACACAAAATGCCATTACCTTAAAGAAAAGCAAATGCTCTCCCAGTGGTTTGAGTGGGGGCAACCCCTGAGATGGAGGAGGTGGAAGGGGGGGTTTGGGGGTCCTGAGCAAGGCCGGGAATGCTCACCAGAGCTCTGCCCTGGATGCCAGCCGTTCATCGACAGCCAGCATGTTATCCACAAGTACTTCCTGCCCCGAGCCTACGCCGTGGCCATCCCCCTGGTTGCCGGCCTCCTGCTGCTCCTGTGTGTGGGTGAGTCACCACGCCCCTGGGCAGGGTGTCGGGTGGGTGTGGGGGTGATGACCCTCTCTCACCCCTGAACTGCATCTTGGCACTTGCTGGACGTCTGTTTGAGGCTCCTCGCCCTGAGTGTGTTGGTGTCTTCAGACTGTGTCTTCATCAGTATTGTGTTCTCAGCGCCCACACAGGCCAAGGCACTGAGTTGGAGCTCCATAAAGTGCTTTGGGCCCTGGCTGGTGGGGCTCAGTTGGTTGGAGTGCCGTCCCATAACCCAAGGGTCATGGGCTCAATTCCCGGTCAGGTCACATACCTGGGTTGTGGGTTCAATCACCTGTCCAGGTGTACAGGAGGCAAGCAGTCCGCACTTCTCTCTAGCATCGATGTTTCCCGCCCCCTTTTCTTTCTCTTTCACTCTAAAAGCAATGAAAAACATGTTCTCAGGTGAGGATTAAAAGTAAATAGGTAAATAAACTGGTTTGAACGAGTCAACAATCAGATGATGGGGTGGGTGGATGCTGCATGCTGCGTGGGCAGGCGGGTGGGTAGGGCGTTGTTGGCGAGCTTGGTAGCGGGGTGGATCTTGGATCCTGCGGAACCTGAAGCACTGAATGCAGCAGACGGCCCGTGGTAGGCACCCGGCAGTGTTTGCTGAGTGAATGTGGGTGGGTATACGGCTTGACAGATGACCAGGGAGATGACCGGGTGGCCTGGAGGGGGGTTGGGGAGGTGCTTGGCCGCGTGTACGGGTCGCTCTGCCACGCCGTGCGCTGTGCTGGCCTTCTAGCAGCCCTGAGCCCCGATCTCACCGGCCTTTCTCATCTGCACGTTTCAGGAGTGTTCATCACCTACGTGATGCTGAAGAACCAGAAGGTGACCAAGAAGCCTCAGTGAGGGCCCCGCAGGGGTGAGGCTGCCGACCCCTTCTCTGCCTCCCCTCTTGGGCACACCGAGGGCGGGGCCCACAGCACCCGTCCGCGCACTGCAGCCCCCTCAGGCATGGCTGCCCTGCAGACGCCCCCAGGGATGGAGCTGTTCAGGACTCGCCCCTGACTGACCAGAACCCCCACCTCTCTCTGCTCACCCTTCCAGGCCAGGAGGAAGTACCTGGAAGTCTCCCTCTCTCCCTGTTCTGGCTCAGGGTCTGAAAGATGCCCATCTTCCCTACCTCACCTCCAGACCCCTGCCACTCTTTCCTCCGGGTTCTACCCTCTTGCCTCAGTCTCCCTCCTGTGACTTGCTGATGTTGGAATTGGCAGGTTCTGAGCCATCATGTGGCCTCTCCCCGCTCCCCACCCCCCCATGTCCTTTTCCTCCACGATGATAGCTTTCCCGGGTCTGATGGGGCCTGGGACCCCACAGGATTGCTGGACCTGGAAAGCCTAGGGGGAGGACGGACATGCCCCCGGACCGGGACCAGGCTTCAGGGCACACTGAGATGGTCCCCGCGGGCCCCCAGGCCTACTGCTCGTGGAGGCCCAGCCCCTCGGCCCCAGCGCTGGCCTGCTGGGGAGCTGGACAATAAACGTTGATGACGTGTTTGTCTCTGTGCCATCCCTGACCAGGGATGCTGGGCTTTGGGGGCTGGAGAGGGGCTGGCAGGTGGTCACTTCATTGGTCTCAGGTCAGAAGACCCTGGTTTGGCCAGGGAGATGCCTCAGGTGCTTCCTGGGTTATCCCTGGACTGGACACAAGACAAAGCCGGAGCTGGGGCGGCCGTGGTTCTGACTCGGGGCAGCACACAGCTGGGGACCCCGGCAGTCTGCCAGACCCCACGGCAGCCTTCACCGTGCTGCCTCTGCCCGCCCGGCCAGCTTGCACTGGTGTTCTGGGGTCCTCAGGCCAGTCTCCTAAGAGCCCAAGCCTGTTGTCCATCTCTTGTGCCAGCTGCCCAACTTGGTGTGGCTCAATGGTGAGGGCCAGAGCAGGGCTGGTTCTGCCATGTTCGGGGTGACTGACCTGGCACGGGCCTGGCCCCAGCCCCGCAGCAACCCCTGCGTGCCCCTCTGGGCAGCCAGCTGTCCCACTCACCGTGCCTGATGTAAGCCTCTTCCTATCACACCTGCGATGTTCACTCCCATTAGCGGAGGTGTCCTCAGAGGCCAGGTGCAGGCACACCTGTGCTACCCTCGCCCAGTCCCCCAGGTGGCGCTGCTCCCCCGGGCTTTGGGTTCCGTCCTTTCACACTGCTGTGGCAGGAGCCTTCCCATCTCCGATGGCCCTCTCTCCTGGGAACAGCCTCTCAACGAGGTCTTCCTGACGGTCCAGTCTCACCTTGGTCCTTCCACCGAGCCAGCAACTCCCCCCAGGTCTCTGCCCCCCTCCCCTTAAGTTGTCCACACCTTCCTGCATTTCCTCACCTCGACTGTGCTTGGCCTAACCCTGGGGGCGCTGCACCCACTCACACGACCGGTGGTGCCTGCTTTTTAAGTTCAAAGCACGTTTCCTCCACTCCCACCACATGTGGCCTGTGACATCCCCCTTGGAGGCACCCTTGGATGCTCTGTTGTCTTGTTCTCCTGTTTCATGTCTCCCGTCCCTCTGCTCCGCCGTGAGAGGGCGGGTCCCTCGGGACTCTGTCACAGGGTTCCCCCCTCCCACTCTCCCTGGGTGACCTGGTCTTTACCCAGACTTGCCCCCAGCCCGGCTATCTCCTGAGCAGCCACGTGTTGCACACGCACCAGCCACCCACCTCGTGTCTCCATTGAATGTCGTCATGGCACCTCAAGTTCATCCTGTTGTGACCCTAGATCTCAGGACCCTCCCTCCTGGACCTGGCTCTCCCCTCACAGCCTGCACCCTCTTGACCAGTGTCATCCTGTGCCCCCAACCCCAGCCAAAAGCCTGGCAGACACCCCTGACCTTGGCTTTCCTCTCCCATCCCCCCAGCCAGGAGGCCCCAAATCCTGTCAGTTCTACCCCTCACCCCCCAGCCCTTCTGGATGCAAAGCCACCATTCTCCGCCTTAACTCACCCAAATTTCCCTTGTGCTCTCCCTCTGCCCCTGGTCCCCACCAAATGGACCAAATGATAACCAGTGACCTTCCAAAATCAACTGAGCGTCTTCCTCATGCGCATACAATGCTTCTCCGGGCCTCCGCCCCTCTCCATGCCACGGGCCGCCCACAAGAACCCACATGCTTGCCCCTTGCTCGCTCTTCCCTCCTCACACCGCCCACCACCACGCTGGCCTCGCTTTTCCTGGGGCTCACCTCGGCCCCTGGCACATCCCACTCCCGCGGGTTCCCCACACACTCAACCCAACACTGGTCCGTGCCAGGTGCCGAGCCAGGAAGCGCGCCTTATGTGGTTTCTGCCCTCCTGGCACCCCCATTCGAGGAGGAGGTTTGGTAAACAAATGAACACTCTCCAACAGTGTTACGCGCGATGAGGAGAAAACAAGGGGGTGTGATCAAGAACGAGGAGAAGGAACACGAGGAGGAGTCGACCAAGGGGACAAGAGGAGCTAAGGAAATGGAAGCCTGAGGAAAAGGATTTCAAGCAGAGGGAACAGCATTCGCAACAGCCCCGAAGTGGGAAAGTGTTTGGTAGCCGAAGACTGGTGGGGAATCCTGTGGCTGCGTAGTGGGTGTAGGGAGAGTGGGCAGAAGGCGCTGGGACAGTGGTGGTGGGGGGCAGATTTTCTTTCAGTGCCGTGGGAATACCCACTGGAGTCTTTCAGCAAGAGAGTGACATCATCGGTTTATACTTTTTAAAGATCTCGCTAGCAGCTGTGTTCCTGCCTCTCATTCACCACTAAATCCCCGAAGCCTAGCACTGCCCCTGGCCCGCAGTATGTGTTAGAATACATGTGTTGAGTGAATGCTTGCCCCAGACTTCCTATGTAACCTGGAGGTAATCACTTCTCTCTCTGGACCTTAGTTTCCTCGCCCGAAACACGGCAGATGGGAATCTCACTCCAGAGTGTGTGGGCGGGACTGTATTTAGCTTACTTGCCTCCTAGGGCAGCCCCGAGAATCAGGGGAGGAAAGCCGGGGAGGGGAAGGGAGGGTGGTCTTCCCTCCCAGAGACCACAGCCAAGGGGCCGCGCCCCCACCCCACCCCACCCCACACTGTGGTCCGAAGGATGCTGCAGTTCTGGAGGCGGGACCCGCAGGCGACTCCCGCGTGGATTGGGTGCAGCCGTGACCGGCACCGCGCTATTGGTCAGTCTGGGAGCAGGGGCGGGGCCCGGCTCCAGCAGCCGGGTTGCCCAGCGGCGGGGGATGCGGCCAGAGCTGGGGAAGCTGCTGCGGGTCGCCATGGCCGCGCCGAGCCCGGGGCCCCGCGAGGTAGGTGTAGACCCTAGACAGCACAGGATGGGGAAGGGTTTGGGAGCAGGAGCCAGGCCTCCCCTCCGGTGCGGGGGCGGACACACCCCTACCCAGGCTCAGGAGGGGTCCTGCACTGGGCGGGGACCAGGACACGCCCCACGTGGAAACCTCAGGTATGAAGGGGAGAAGCCTGGAGGGTATCCCTCGAGTTAACTTCTTCAGTTTTTTTTTTCCATGGGGGCAAATGGAGGTGATAAGAAAACCTCCTTCATAGGGCTGTTAGGAGGGCCGGCTCTCAGCCAGTGCAGGACACACGATGGGTGCCCACTACTGATGGGTCTGTGGCTGTGGTCTCTGCTCCACGCCCATCTTCCGAGCTGGTCTGGAGGAAGACCCCACAGATGAGCAGAACAGATGACTGAATCACTGGCGGCGCGCACAGCTCCTATCCAGGGCTCCTGTGCACAGAGCTCAAACTCCACAGTAACAGCAGTTAATATCTGCCACCACGTTGTTCGAGTTCTCATTTTAACAGACGAGAAAATGAGGCCCAGAAGGTCAGGTGGTTCACCTCAGGTCGCACTGCTGGCGAGGGACAGTCCGTCTTGGGCCAGGTTTGGCTGCAGAACTGCACCCTCTGCTTAATGCTAATAATAACCACCACTCTATTTTGGGGGGGTGCTGACGGCATGCCAGGGACTGTGTGGCCCCTCTCAGCAACCAGTGAGGGGGGTACCGGAATTATTCGTATTTTACAACTGAGGAAACTGAGGCAGAGGAGGGCTCAAAGAAGTGGAGATGGGACTCACAGCCATATCTTTTCCCTCTGTGGTGCTGCCACACGCCCATTGCTTCTTGTGCCTTCTTCTGCCACCAGGTCCTGGCCCTGTCCCCAGAGGCTGGACGCAAAGCAGCTACCTCAAGGTCTGGCCGCCGTGGCCTTCTTGGGCGTCTACGAGACAAGCAGCTGCGCCTGGGCCTGTTTGAGATCAGCCCGGAGCATGAGCTGCACCGGCTGACGTGCATGATGCAGACAGGGCTGTGGGCTGCCACCCAGGTCTCTATGGACCACCCACCTGGGGTGAGTGGCCAGTCTGCTCTCTGCACCCACGGCGAGCCCAGGTGGATGCCCTGTCTTGCTAATACGGCAGAGTTGGGGATCAGAAAGAACTATAAGGGGAGGGAATCAGGGGCATGGTACAGGGAGGGAAGGACATTGTGGGGTTGGGACTGAGGCCAAGACAACAGAGAGGCCAGGGTATGTTGGGGGTGTGAGGAACCCCCTGACTCAGGTGGTTACTGTGTGGCTCCAGGTGGGCCTCTGCCTCTCTTTGGGCCTCAGCGTCCCCATCTGTGTAATGAATGCATCATGGCATGGCCTCTGGGGCCCTCCCAGCTCTGCCAGGGTGTGTGGCTGAGAAGGGACCCTACCCCCACCCCGGCAGCACAGCCCATCCTCCCAGGAGCTCAGGCTGGGGCCAGGCTGGCTCAGCAGAAAGGGCCGCCCAGCTGCAAGCTCAGCAGCTGGACGTGCCCGGGTGAGCATGTGTGTTGTTTGTGTGTACACACGGCGTGATCACGTCCCACAGGCACAGGGACCTGGAGGGTCTGGGAGAGTGTAGGCACCAGAGGGGGGGGGGTCCTCTAAATCTCATCGCCTTCTGCAAATCACAGCCTGACCGCATTGCCTGCTGATTATCTCCCATGGACCCCCAGTACTCATCATGGCCTCAGGATCTTGTTGGTTCAAGGCCAAGGGCCAGCTGCCCAGCCTAATTCATACTCCATCCCTTCCTTACTCACTTCAGGCTCTTGGGCCCTCCTTCCCTTCCTGGTGGCCACCGATGCTGTTCTCGCTCCCCTGAGCACCCTCCTCTTCCTCCTCTCCACCACCCTTCAGATTTCAGCTTACGGATCACCTCCAGGGAGCCTCTGCCCCTGCCCCTCCCAGGCCGAGGCAGGCAGGTCCCTTGGCTTCAAGGCCATCTCCTTTTCCTGGGACGGCCTCCGGCTTTACTGTGGGTCTGGGCAAATGTGCCAGGTGCTAGGGACCCAGCTGTGGAGCAGATGCACCCAGGACCAGCCTCTGGTCACTCTCATCCTCCCTCCAGCTCTGGGGCCGGCTGCCAGCCCCATCCGCCCCGCTCCAGCAGGCCCAGCAGAGTCCCTGTTTGCTGGAGGAACCAAATTGGGGAAGGGGTGAGGCCACGTGCGGAACGCTTGGAGATCCCAGGTCCCCCAATGGGGAGCTGAGACCTGCTCTGAGTCCTTCTGCCCCTCCTCGCAGGGACCGCCCACCGAAGAGGATTTCTCCGAGGTCCTGACCCAGGCTCACCAGGTAGGGAGCCTCAGAGCACGGCAAGGAGGGGCGGACACCACCTTAGTTCACTCTCCTCCGTTTCCCCGTGGGTGCAGGGCCTCCGGGCCTTCAGGAAGGGTTGGCCCTCCCACACCAGGGCCAACTGCACACGCCTGGGCCCCAGTGGATACTCCTGGGGCTGCTCTTCCTCCCCTGCAGGGCTTCGAGCTGGGCACCCTGGCTGGCCCGGCCTTCTCCTGGCTGCGTCACTCCCTAGGCCTGGCGGAGGAGGACTATCAGGCTGCCCTGGGGCCCGGCAACCCCTATCTGCAGTTCCTGAGCACCTCCAAGAGCAAGGCCAGCTTCTTCCTGTCGTGAGCTGGCAGCAGGGGGTGGGGAAGGGGTGGGAGGGGTGTCCTGGGGTGGAAGGTGGCTTTTGGGGCGAGAACTAGAATGGTTAGGTCAGGGAGGGTCCCCGCCAGATAGAGGCTGGAGAAGCAACGGAGGGCAAGGGCCTGGCCCTGGGGAGACAGCCACACACGGACAGGAGAGGTCAGGGAGCCTGGTGGGAGCCGCTCAACCCGGCCTGGGCAGTGACCTCTGCCTCCTGCCCCTCCCCTCTCCCCAGCAAGGACCAGCGCTTCTTCCTGAAGACCCTGCGGCGCGGGGAGGTGCGGATGCTGCTCATCCACCTGCCCCGCTACGTGCAGCACCTGCAGCGGCACCCGCATTCGCTGCTGGCGCGGTTGCTGGGTACGGCGGCGGACCAGGGACCCAGGGACTGTTGGGGTGGGGGGCAGGGCAGGAGCCGGAAAGTGGGGCTCGGAGTGACTGAACTTAGCCAGGTGAAGGGGACTGGAGGCCGATCTGACTGCGGGCGGGGGCTGAGTTTCCTAGGTGGCAGTTTAGGGGGTCCGGGGCGGGGCCCAAATGAGGCGGGGTTGGGATTGGACAATCCTTGAGGAGGACCTGTGGGCGGGGCAGCTTTGGGGCAGAGTCTGGAGGCGGTGGAGTCTGAGACTCCAGACGAAGCGGTCTGGTGCCAGAGCTGGAAAGGCGGGATCGGGATACTGCGGACTCGAGGAGGCGTGGCCCGGAGCTGGAACTAGGATGATCTGGATCCTGGGTGTTAGAGTTGGGGCCCCTCACCCCGCACTCTCTCTCTCTTTCCAGGAGTGCACAGTCTGCGGGTGGGCCGGGGCAAGGAGGTAGGTGGGGCCGATCCGAGGGGTTCCGGGCCAGAGGGGGCAGCTGCAGGGTGAGATCCTGTCCTTCCTCACTCCCCACCGCTGTCCCCAGATATACTTCATCATCATGCAGAGCGTCTTCTATCCAGTTGGCCGCATCTCCGAGAGGTGAGTTGGCCTCGCGGGACCTGAGTCCCCCTTGGAAGATGCCACCGGAAGGACTCACACTCACTAGGTAGATGGTGAAACAGGCCCAGGGAGAGAGGACGTTCCCAGGACTTCCTGATAGGTCGGAGACCGCGATACCCGTGACCAGCATCTCTCAAGCGCTCGTTTGCACTGGGCGCTGTGTTGAGACATTTGCCTTCATAATCTTTATTCCCGTAACACCTCGGAGGGGTAGGAGTGGTTCTCACCCCTGTTTTGTAGAGGAGCCACCGAGGAGAGCCACACAGCTACTGTGTGAAGAGCAGGGATTCGAGCCCAGCCTGTGAGTGCCTCCCAGTCGTGACTCAGTCCTCCCTGAGGCTCCCCAGTACTGTCCCTCGGGGGCCTCCTAGGGTTAGACCCCTGTGTCTGGGCCACCCCCGGGCATGACCAGGTGCAGAGAATCAGGCACAGGCAGGGGTAAAGCCTGCACTGGGCTTCCAAAGGCCCGAGTTCAAGTCCCTGCTCTGCTCTTTACTTACTGTGTGGCCTCAGGCAAGTCAGAGAAACTCTCTCATCCTTTCTCTTCATCTCTGACACGGGGACAACAACAGAATGGGTTCGTGCTGAGGACTGGAGCAGTTACCTAGCGGAAGCTTTTATTTTATTTTATTTTATTTTATTTTATTTTATTTTGCTTGTTCCTTATTATTACTTGTGAGAGTCCCTGTGTATCTGGAGGCTGTGTAAAGCTGCATTCCGCCATGCCCCCCACTCCCCTCGCCTCCAGGTATGACATTAAGGGCTGCAAGGTGAGCCGATGGGTGGAGCCGGCCCCGGAGAACAGCCCCCTTGTCTTGGTGCTGAAGGACCTCAACTTTGAGGGCAAAACCATCAACCTGGGTGAGCCACGGGGCCGTCGCTGCCTGCACTTCCTCCCTTCAGGGTGAAGTTCGGAGGGTGTCCTGGGCACTGCCCTCTGCCCGAGTCATTAAGAGCCGAGACCCTGGAGTCAGGCAGAGCAGGGTTCAAATCCTGGCTCCACAATTCAGTAGTTCGGTGGCCAAGGCAAATCACAGCTGAGTTTTCTCGTCTGTGAAAAGGGGCAGTAATGACACCTGCCCTCCTGGGGCGGATGCGTGTGGAGCCCTCAGCCCCTTGCCCCGAGCACTGCGAGCACTCAGGTAGCGGTGCTGACCCTTCGGCAGGGCCCCAGCGGAGCTGGCTGCTGCGGCAGATGGAACTGGACACCACCTTCCTCCGGGAGCTCAATGTGCTGGACTACAGCCTGCTGGTAGCCTTCCAGCGTCTCCAGGAGGATGAGCGGGGGCCGGGCAGCTTCCTGTTCCGCACAGCTAGGTAGGTGTCCCCCCACACAGGGTGAGGGCACAGTGCCACTCTAGGGCAGCCTGGCCACGCTTACAGGGCCAATTGGCTGGGGCCCCTGGAGGAGGTGGTAGCTTCACCCCACTCCCCGTCGGCCCCCAGGTCTGTACAAGGGGTACAGAGCCCGGATGAGCCCGGAGCTCAGAACCGCCGGCTGCTGCCCGACGCCCCCAACGCCCTTCACATCTTGGACGGCCCAGAGCAACGCTATTTCCTGGGTCTCGTGGACCTCAACACCGTCTACGGGCTTTGCAAGCGGCTGGAGCACCTGTGGAAGACGCTGCGCTACCCCCACCGCACCTTCTCCACCGTCAGCCCCGCTGTCTATGCCTGCCGCCTCTGCCAGTGGGTGGAGGCGCACACTGAGTGATCAGCGTCCCGCCGCGTGCTCCCCATCTGGACAAAGGGTGCACGTTCAGAACGGCCTGTTCCAGCCTGGTCAGGGCAACGGGTCGGGCTCCCCTCACCTGCTGTTCCTCCGACTGGCCTCCAGAGGGCAGAGTTCCCTAACTAATAAGACACAGCCTCCCCTTTTGGGCGACGCTGTGCCCGGCATCGTGCCAGGGACTCCCCACATTAGCTCCTTTCATCTTCAAAAAAAATTGCTATTATTCTCTTTTTACAGACCACGAACTGGAGGCTCAGGAGGTGAAGGGACTGAGCAAGCTGACTCAGCAATAAAGGCTGGAACAAGGACTCAACCATGCCTTTCAGATTCAGGAGCCCTATTCTTACCCATCGGCCCCTGCAGCCCTGCCCTCATGCTGTGGGAGACAGGGGAGGCTGAAGGCTCTGGCTCAGGTCCTTTGTCGTCCAGATGGGGAAACTGAGGCCCAGAGACTTGAAGGGGGCTTATGCAGGGGTAAGTGGCAAGGCCAGCCCGAGAACCCGGGCCTCCCTCCCTCTGCCCCGAGACTCAGGGAGGGCCCGCTGGCCTCCTTCTGGGGCGGCCCCTCGTTCCTGCAGCTCTGGGATATGCTGTGTTGGGGCCGCTGTTGACCTGGAGTGAGTTCTGCCCTGCTCTAAGTCACCTTTCTCTTCCGACAAACGGGGGGCAGGTGGCAGACCGAAGGCCCTGGCCAAACAGATGTCACCGTCACCAGGAGCAGAGGAGCAAAGGGCCTGCGCAGCCACTGATCACCCCCTGTCCCTCCTCCAGGAGACGGCAGCCCGGCCTCCGACATCAGTCCAGTCTGACGGTGCCCGAGCCGGCCTTCCCCCTGGTGCTGCTCTGGGGGCCTGCTGGGTGACCCGGGCAAGGTGCTATACCTCTCTGTGCCTCGGGGGTCTAGTCTGTCAGATGGAAGGATGAAAATGGACCTCCTGAACTCATTCAGTGTTTATGGAGCACCTGCTGTGCTTTGGGGGGACCTGGGGGTGGAGCAAGAGGCACAGACTTCACCTCCGCAGACTCCCGGTGTGGCGTGTGGTGGCGGCGAGAGAAGCAGACTGGTGAAACAGACCCCTGGGAAGGAGCATGGGACCATGAAGCTCAGGGAAGGGGCCCCCTCCTAAGGACAGGATGGGTGGGGCGGTTTCGAACCTCTACACTGAGAGCAGAGGGGTTGGGTGCAGCCCTGGGAGGGCCCCAGGCCGAGAGCACGGCAAAGGGTTGCAGTGAGAGAGCGTGGCCTTTGAAATAAAGAAACACGTCTCTGTGGTCGGTGTTGCGAGCGGACGGGGAGAGTGTGGTGAGAAGCTGCGTGGGCCAGGAGCTGCCCCGCCAGGACTGGATGACTCTGGACCTTGGGAAAGCCACTCGGCTACACCAAACACTGCCGTTCCGTTTGTCTTCAGAGCAAAGGAGGAAAAATGGCTGGCGGGGAAGGGGCAGGAGAGGGAAAGCTTACGTTGCAGGCATGGAGTGTGGGTTCCTGGAGGTACAGTGATACAGACACAGATATAAATATAGATATGTCACTGACATCACCCCTAGATACCTGGGTGACCTTTGTGACAACCTTTGTGAGCTAACGCAAGCCTGGGAGAATTTCTGGCTCTGACTCAGCAGGAAGTCAAAACATCCGGTGCGCTCAGCTCAGCGGCCACCCGGGAGATGGGTGGGTGGTGGAAACGCAGCGTGGTAGGGTAGCACAGCCTGGGGGAGCTGGGGTTGGGCTGCACATTCACCTGGCGCCTGGATCCGCGGGGCTGAGTCAGAGCCCCCGAGTCCTGCACTCCTAGATGAGGATGGCTCGGCACCTCCCTCCCTGGGGGTCTCTGACAATCGCCTGAGGCGGGACAGGGAAATGACTCACGGGGCCTGGGACTCCTGGCTGTCCTAGCTTGCGCATTCAGCAGACCTCGTGCGTGTTAGGCGCTGTGCAGATGCCAGAAATGCCCCGAAGACGTGGCTGGCCCGGCTGCCCACACGGAGCTCAGAGTCTAATAGGCGGCCTAATAGACCACAAGCAAGAGAACCATCGTACACAGGATGATTTCTGCGTGTGACAGTGCTTGAAAGAGAGAAGTCACGGTGAGACTGGAAGGATGAGAGTGCGGTGCTGGACAGAGTGGTTGGCAAGGAGGTGACGCTTGAGCTGAATGACAAGAAGGAGCTGGCCATGGGATTAGAGCAATCCAGGTAGAGGGTGTGGCAAACTCGAAGTCCCTGAGGTAGAAATGAGCTCCATGGGATTGGGGGTTGGAAGCGGGGCCCAGGTGGGCAGAAGGTGATTCAGTGGGAGGCAGGAGCCCAAAATGGGCAGGGCCTTGGGCAGGGGAAGGACAGCAGCTTTTGCCAAAACCAAACGGAAGAGCTTCCTGTGAAACCGCGGGACTTTCCCTCCCTCCGCACCCCATGGAGGTGAGAACCATCCGCACCTGCACCCAGGGCCCCAGGGCGTTTGGGCACGCCCCTGTCTCCTCTCGGTGTAGCCGGGCAAGGAGGGAGTTGCCTCTCGGGGGAAGGAACCGTCACTTCACCAGCCACAGTGGGTGACGAACGAATCCATTCTCACCACAGTGCCCTAGGGGTTGTGTCTGTGAAAACAAACCTGACAGATGAGGCCCCGGGGGAGGCTGAAGGGCCCTGGGTATGGGCACCCACTGCGTGCCGCACCTTGGGTGAATGAGGGGCCCCAGAGGGACACTGACTTGGACCACTCCCCTTGAGGTGTGCCCAGGGTGGGGCGGAGGAGACCAGCAGGGTTTGCACTCAAAGGAGGGCTAGGGGCAGGGGCACCTCAGCAGGACGGGGAGAGACACGGGGGGCCGGAGCCCTGGCTTGGCGGGAGTCCACTTGGCACCAGAATGGAGGAGGCATGGAAAGTTGCTGAGCTGGGTGCAGACACCCAACACGAATACCCTGAGGTTGTGCCCACACCAGAGTGTCCGAGAAATGGGAACCTGGGCTCTGAAATGAGGCCAGAGCAAGAGAACAGGCTGGGGCCCTGGGGAGGGTGGTGGGTGTGGCAGGGGTGGTAAGATGAGCTTTCTGGCCTATGAAGTATTTTGTAAAAAACAAAACACACACACACACACACACACACACACACACACACACGTTAGCCCTGGCTGGTGTGGCTCAGTGAATTGAGCACCAGCTTGCAAATCGAAAAGTTACTGGCTCAATTCCCACTTGGGGCACGTGCCTGGGTTGTGGGTCAGGTCCCCAGTAGGGGGCGTGCGAGAGGCAACCAGTTGATGTTTCACACAGTGATGTTTCCCTCTCTTTCTCCTACCCTCCCCTCTCTCTAAAAATGAATAAATAAAATATTTTTTAAAAACCACTTTTGAAGCCCTGGCTGGCGTAGCTCAGTGGATTGAGCTCGGACTGGGAACCAAAGTGTCCCAGGTTCGATTCCCAGCCAGGGTACATTCCTGGGTTGCAGGCCATAACCCCCAGCAACCGCACATTGATGTCTCTCTCTCTCTCTCTCTCTTTCCCTCCCTTCTCTCTCTAAAAATAAATAAATAAAATCTTTAAAAAAATAAATAAAAAATAATAAAATACCTTGTAAAAAAAAGTTAAAAAAAAAACAAAAAACCCCAAAACCACTTTTGATAGAAAGCCTGCTTCCTGCCGTATCAGAGGCCTACCCGCCCCGGGGCACTGTATCTGCCCCTTCAACCCTTTCTGGCCCCTGGAGGCCCTTGAGTCCGAAGTCTCCAAGGGACCCCATCGGAACCTTCAGATGGGACACATTTCAGCATCTGCAGGCGCCCTGGACTGAGTTGTCTTGGATTTGGAGGACACTCTGGGAAGGGGTCTGCTGGGAAGGGAAGCTCAGCGGTCGGCCAGCTTGAAACTCCAGGCTGCCTGGCCCCAGGTCCTGTTTCATTTTCCTCCCCATCCCCCCGTTTCAGAAATGGAGAAACTCCAGTGGGGCCGCAGCCGCGGCTGAGCAATTCTGACACCCTCTAGGGTGGGCCTTTCCACTAGCGGTCGCCCACCCCTAACCTGGGCAGAGGGTATTTTATTTTTATTTTTAAATTGAATTTCTTTTCCACCCAGCCCCGCAACCCCCTCCCCTATGACAGCTGTCTGTGTGTTCTTTGCATCTATGAGTGTTCCTATTTTGTTTGTTAGTTTATCTTGGGGAGCAGCTTAGACAAATGACAGGGACAGAAAAGAGGGAATAGGATGCTGAGCTCAGACTCCACCCGACCGCTGCTGAAACCCGCCTCGGGCCCCGCAGTCCCCGCCCACACCCGGAGGCGGCCGGCCGTTCAGGTCCCTCCTTACCAGCGCAGGCGGCGGTCGTAGGCTCCGCCCCTGACGCTCAGGCCCCACCCACACCGTTCTCCTCCCCTAGTTCACAGCCTTAGCCCGCGCCCCCGGCGTCGCACAGTCGCACATTCGGCTTCCAGCTTCCAGGAGCGGCGGCTCAGGCGCCGCTTGTGCCCCGGGGCTCCAGATTTCAGCCCGGCTCGCCCGGTCTGCGGGCCATGGAGGTCCGAGTAGCGGATCGAGAGCGGTCGACGCGTCCCAACTTGCCCGCCCGGTTAGCTCCCGGCTGGGGGAGGGGGGGGATGGAAACCCGGAGAGGGCGGAAACCCTTCTCCCGCGCCCCAGGCCTCTTCTTGTCCCGCGTTTAGTGAGGTAGGAGGGTGGGTGAGAGTCGGAGCCCCGGCTGCTGGTTCTCTCTGACCCAGACTTGATGGGTGACCTTGAGTTCAGGGTTTTCCCTCTCTGCCTCTCCTTCCTCTTCTGCACAATCGGATTCGGGTTAGCGGAAGAGTTCCCAGAGGTCACGGATTCCACCTCCTTAAGGACGGGGCCAGTGCTTTTGGAGTTTGGGGACTTCTGTATTGAGAAGCCATTTGCTTTGGACCCCGCCTGTACCCTCCCTCCCCTGCCTCAGTTTCCTTGGGCAGTTTCCTCTGAGGCCTGGGACCCAGCTCTGAGTTTCTGGGTCTTGACAGGTGCCCGGCTCCCACCCCTTCCCAGCCCTGGAGACAGCAGCCCTCTTGCCGCTGAGTGGCAGCGACAGCATGAAAGCTCAGGTAAGTGGGGAAAAGAAAAGCCCACAAAGGACGCGGAGGTGGCTTCTGGCATAGCAGCCTCAGTGGCCTCGCCCACCCCAGGACTGACCACCCCTTCTGATCCCCCTGTTCCTGAGCTGGAGGAGAAGGGCAGCCTGGCCTCAAGGTCCAGCTCTGATCTGGCAGGCTGTGTGGCCCCAGGCAGGTGGTGGACCCTCTCTGGTTTCAGTGCCTTGCCCCTCTCCCCTGCAAATGGAGATAATACTCCTACCTCCTGTGAGCATCTGGGAGGCCACCCAGGTGAGCCACCTGCCTGGGACTGAGCTATGGTGTGAAAGTTCAGTTTAGCGGCTCCTGACTTGAATCGGGAGTCCCTGGTTGTGGGAGAGAGCCCTGGACGTGCGGGGGGCCGACCGCCACTGCCTGCACGGAGATCTCTGGGTCCCTTGTGCACAGAGACATGTGTCGGGCAGAGCCCGAGGCCTCAGGGCTTCCCCACATCACCCCCTGGCTGGCCACGCACAGACTTATTTTTAGAGGTGATACGGTTTATGGGCAGAAAAGGTTGTGCCTGTTGGGTTGTGCCTGGAGGGGTGGTGGGAGCTGCTTTTCCACCCGTGGTTTTCAAAGAGCACCAGCCAGCTGCTAGGTGGGCTCTGACCGTGGCTGAGGGACCTGTGCCTGGACAGGCTTGGAGAAAATCAGAGCCAAGAGACACACAGACGGTCACCAGAGTAGCCCAGCCCAGGATGACAGCCCTGAGTGGTGACCCCCGTCCCTCCCCAACCAGACTGCCCCGCCTTGAAGACTTGGTGGGGGCATCACAATGTCCGCCAGCGAGGCCAGCCCTCCAGTAGGGCTTCTGGGCACCGTGGCTTTTGGCACGTGGTTTCTGGAGGCAGATCCCCCGGACAGCAGCTCTCAGTGACTGAAACCATTTCTTGAATGATACTTCTCTCTCATCCCCTTCGGGACCTCCTTGCTCACCGAGACTGCTGGCCGGGATCGTGATCCCCAGCTTGGTGGACTGCCGCTGAGTCGGCCAGGGGGCTAGGGGGCCAGGAGTGGGCCTGCTGACAGCCTCAGTCCAGGGTCTGAAGGGGGCTGGGTGCCCTGCCGATGGGCACCCTGCTGTCCTCGTGTGCTCGGCACTTTGCAGGACACAGAGCCCTGTCACCGCTGTAAGTCTGCACTGTGAGCGCTACTGGCCCCTATTTTGTAGAGAAGGAAAAAGGCCGGAAGAGGGAGAGAGGCTCACCCAAGGCCGCACAGTGCGCCCAGGCTTCCGGTCAAGGGCATGGACGCTGCAGCCTGGACTTGAGGACTCGCCCTGCTCTTTTCCTGCCCGAGTGTGGCTTTGAGTGACATACTTCACCCCAAATTGGTTTTCTCTAGAATGTAGGGCTCATCTCCAGAGCCTCTGGTAGTCTGAGCCTGGCAGCCCAGAGAAAGGAGACTAGATTCTGCTGATGCTCTACAAGCTACTGAGCTGGAGTTCGGATCCACGAGGCTGGGGTGCATGCAGCACCCTGTAGAAGCTTCTAGGAGCCCCAGTGACCCTCACTCCCTCCTCATGACCGCTGTCTCCCCAGGGTCGGTTCCTGCTCATCATCCTGTGCTCCCTGGGCTTCTCCGCTGCCTACATCCTGCTGTGCTGCTGGGCCTACCTGCCCTTCTGCCTGGTCTCCTGCCTGGGCCCCCACCTCTCCGCCAACTCCAGGCCCACCGTGCCGGGGCCCCTGCACTTCACTGGGTATAGCAGAGTGCCAGATGGGAAGGTGAGTCGGCCAGGCAGCATGTTGGGGGTGGACCAAAGATGCTGGGGTGCCCCCCCCCCCACTCTCTGGAGGATAGTGGGAACCGGGCTCATGCCAGGTCAGCCTGGATCTGTGCTGGGCTCTTCTGCTTACCAGCTGTGCGGTACTGGACAGTCAGCTCACCTCTCTAAGCCCCATGTGCTAAGAGGGAAAAGCACATGGGGCTTGTTTTGTTTTAAAGATTTTATTTATTGATTTTTAGAGAGAGGGGAAGGGAGAGGGAAAGAGAGGGAGAGAAACATTAATAAGCAAGAGATACGTCAATCAGTTGCCTCTTACGTGCCCCCACCTGGGAACTTGGCCCATAGTCCAAGCATGTGCCCAGACTGGGAATTGAACCAGTGACCCATCGGTTTGCAGGCCAGCACTCAATCCACTGAGCTGCACCCGCCAGGGCTATTTATTTTTAGAGAGGAGAAGGAAGGGAGAAAGAGAGGGAGAGAAACACTGAGGTGTGAGAGATACATCTATCGGTTGCCTCTCACACGCCCCCAACCAGGGACCTGGCCCACAACCCAGGCATGTGCCCTGGCTGGAATCGAACTAGTGACCTTTCATTCTGCGGGACGATGTCCAACCCACTGAGCTGTACCGGTCAGGGCGGAAATGGGTTTTTAATTCAACAGATATTGCCTGGCTGCGGTCAGCTGAGTGCTGGCTGGGGGCAGGTGGTTGGGAGTGGCGGGCTCCCTGGAGCTCCCATTCCAGCGGGGGAGACGGACGTGACATCCTGGTGGTAGGTACATTGTGTGCCTCTTCGGATTTACCTGTTGACTCACAGTCCGTTCGCCCAACAGGTGTGTATTTGGTGTCCTGAAAGTGGCTTGCCTTGTGCTGGCCGCTGCTGGGAATGGAGATGACACGGATACGCCAGCAGCCTAGAGCTCTCCCTCTCATGGGGAGGCAGGGACGCTGGTGCCCAGGGCGACGTGGCTGTGCCCCTGCCCTGCGGCCCCCACCTCCCCACGCCAGCTCTGCTGGGCGAGGTTCAGAGTGCTTCACACTCCTCCCCCGGAGTTCAGTGGCCCCCGTGGTAGGTTCCTCGGAGGCGTGCTGCGCCGACACCCAGCGCGGGCAGCTCCCGGTTCTGAGCGTGTGTGCTCAGGAGCAGTGGATCGAAGGAGACTTGTTTCAGATCTTCATGCCTCTGCGTCTCCGTGGCCTCCCCGTCTGTAAAGGAGGGTGGTTGACGTTCCTGTCTCTGCAAGGTCACTGTGCAGGCTCGCCCGGGGGATTCGTGGACAGTGTTCGGAACGGGTGCCATTTGCATATTTGACCAAGACGCAGGAACGGCAGCGAAGGGGCGCACAAACTCCAGCGCCCCCCAAGTTCGGCCGGGCGGGGCAACTGCTGGGGTGGGCTGGGTGGACCCTGTCCCGTCTTGCGTGGTGGTGACCAGTGTTCGTTTCGGGCACTCAGAGCCCCTGGGCACGTGGGCTCAGGGTGGCCACGGTCTCTGTATTCGTTAAGAGAGGCAGGAAGTCCAAGACTTGAATGTTGGGAGGGCTGGTTTTTATAAATGAGGGATTCAACACTTTAAAGGCCGTGTGTAGGACAGGCAGAACTCCTCCGGGTCCTGGCGGTGACCTTGGATCTGAACTGACCCCAGTCGTTATGAGAAGCTCATACCGAGGGCAGAAGGAAGTCTCTTCTTTGTTGCTGGGGTTTGGAAAGCAGTCCCACGAGTTCTTCAGTCTACGTGTCAAATGTGAAATGTCCCTGAGGGGGATGTGACAGCGTGTCTTCTATTAACTGGAGTTAATGTCCCGTAGCCTTTACAGGGCTTGGTAAACCCTCCTTCCCCTCCGAGGACGCGGGAGCTGGGGGTGGGGAACCAGGCCTTTCCTGGGAGACGTGGCCCCTGATCCTGAGTGAGTGTCTGTGGGCTGGTTGGCTCAGCTTCCGCCTCTTGGAGGGGAAGGAGGCAGGGGCTGGGCCCGCACTGCACTGTGACTCTCCAGGCATTTTTTTAAACTGGGAAGAACAAACACCGCACTTGATCTCAGCCGAAAGGCGGAGAAGTCATCTCTCTTGGCATTTTTTTAAAAGATTTTATTTATTTATTTTTAGAGGAGAAGGCAGGGAAGAGAAGCATCGATGTTTGGTTGCCTCTTGTGCGCCCCCTACTGGGGGCCTGGCTCGCAACCCAGGCCTGTGCCCTGGCTGGGAATTGAACCGGCGACCCTTTGGTTCTCAGGCCGGTGCTCAGTCCACTGAGCCACACCAGCCAGGGCTCTCCAGGCATTTTTAATGGAATCCTCACAGCCTGGTCAAGTGGATGGTGTTTTTATCCCCATTTTACAGATGAGGGGATTGAGTCTCCTTGAGGCAAAGGGACTTGCCCACGGCCATCCAGCCAGGGAGGGGCGGTCGGGATTCAGGCTCGGAACCAGAGGTTCCCAGCGTTGTCGTGGGCACTAAAGACTCTGCTTTTTTTTTTTTTTTTTTTTTTAAGATTTTATTTTTTTTTTTTTTGAGGGGGAAGGGAGGGAGAACGAGAGAGAGAGAGAGAAACATCAATGTGCGGTTGCTGGGGGCCGTGGCCTGCAACCCAGGCATGTGCCCTGACTGGGAATCGAACCTGCGATGCTTTGGTTCGCAGCCTGCGCTCAATCCACTGAGCTACGCCAGCCAGGGCCTAAAGACTCTGCTCTTACTTACTGAAGTGGACGCCGCCTGAGTGAGGCTCAGGCAAAGGAGTGACCTGAGTGATTTTGAAGAGCCAAGGTTTCTGTGTACTTAACACCTATAGACACCCAGCCTGCGCCAGGTGACATGCTGAGTGCTTTATAAGTATTTGCTGCTGTGACTCTAATGAAGACTTCATGATCAAGGGCTTGTTAGGGCCTCAGAAGGGATGAGGGCCGTGAATGTGGCTAATGTAGAACTTCAGTTCTGCGGCTAGCGCCACCTGCCCGGCCTCAGTTTTCTCATCTGTAACCTGGGCTGATGAAGTACTCCGAGTTGATAGAGGGGTCGAGTGAGGTCAGTAGGTGTCCCTTGGGGGGGGGGAGCAGGGGCAGAAGTCAGGTGCCCACACCTTTCTCCATCTCTGTCTCTCCTTCCCCCGCAGCCGCTGGTCCGAGGGCCTTGCCGCAGCTGTGCCGTGGTGTCCAGCTCCGGCCAGATGCTGGGCTCGGGCCTGGGCGCCCAGATCGACGGTGCTGAGTGCGTGCTGCGCATGAACCAGGCGCCCACCGTGGGCTTCGAGGTGGACGTGGGCCAGCGCAGCACCCTGCGCGTGGTCTCGCACACGACCGTGCCGCTGCTGCTGCGCAACTACTCGCACTACTTCCAGCAGGCCCGCGACACGCTCTACGTGGTGTGGGGCCAGGGGAGGAGCATGGACCGCACGCTGGGCGGCCGCACCTACCGCACGCTGCTGCAGCTCACCAGGATGTACCCGGGCCTGCAGGTGTACACCTTCACCGAGCGCATGATGGCCTACTGCGACCAGGTCTTCCAGGACGAGACGGGCAAGAACCGGTGAGCTGGCCTGTCTGCTGGGGTCTCCCTGCTGGCTCGGGGTCAGCGGAGAGGGAGGCGGGGTGGTCCTGCCCCCTCCAAGGGAGCAGGAGTCAGAGAGACTGTCGTTCATCACATTATCACAAAGATCGAGGATCCCGAATGGCGGTGAGCGGTTGGGGGCCTTGTGAGCACCGACCAGCGTAGGGACAGTGTCAGGGAGCCCTTCCCTCTGCAGGGGGTGCCCTGAGATCCGAACTGGTCTCTGAAGTCCCTTCCAGAAACAAAAAGGAACAGTTACAGCACGGGCAGTCCCCCTCACACCCCAGGCCCTGGGCTAAGCGCTCTGCATTCAACATCTCGTTTTATCCCGGCCTCCCCCGCCCCCGTGGGCTCCTCCCCTGCCCCACAGCTCAGGAAATACAACGACCAGCCTCCAGGTTTCCACCCAGGTCCCCTTGTGCCATCACCTGCCATGTACATTGGGGTCTTGCATCTCTGACAGGTGCCACCACCCTCCTCTGCCCTTGCAGCACCTGCCTGGCTGGTGTCCCCGCTGCCCCTGCAGTCCAAGCTCCAGCCACCCCAGTGAACTCACCCCAGCAGTCCCTCCTCTTCACATGGAGAATAACGTCCAGACTCCCGCGTCCTCCCGTCCCCTGGCCCACAGGCCTTGTATTATTTGGCCCCTGCCTGCCCGGCTCCAGCCGTACTGGCTGTCTAGGCTTCCAGCTCACACATCCATGCCGGTTCTCACCTGCATGCCTCTGCCTACAGCGTTCCTTCCGCCTAGAATGTGCTTCCCCTAAGCCTCCCCGTGACTGACTCCTTCTTGCCATTCAGGCCTGGGTGGAATGTCACCTCCTCAGAGAAGCCCTCCCTGACCACCCCATCTGACAGTCGCCTCCCACCTGACACTCTGCATTCCTTTGTTTCCTTGTCTTCTCAGCGGTTCTCTCCCAGCTGCCTCCTCCTTTGAGAATGTTAGCGTTGAGTGTGGCAGCTTCCTGGCCAGCACAGGGCCTGAGAGGTGCCCAGTGTGAGGGAATGAACCACCTCCTAATGCTTCTCTAGAGGTGGAGGTGAGTGGCTCTCAGCTGGGAGAGTGACCGGTGCTGGTGTTCTGAGAGCGTGGAGGCCTGGGGTGGCCACGCGGCCCCTCATTCCGAGTGAGGTGTGGAGACGTGGGGGGCTGCCGGGCTGACGGTGTTCCCACCCTGTGACCACCTGTAATGATACCAACTCCACAGGTGGGTCAGCGAGGCTCAGAGAGGTTCATGCACAACCGGACACCCCAGGGCAGGTGCAGGCTCCGAATCAAAGACCACTGGACTCCAGGGAACCCCCTTTCCCACTTTCAGCCACTGCTCTGCTGCCCCCCGCTGTCCCCCCAGTCTCGGTCCCTTAGATCCAGAGAGCACGTAGCCAGGCCCCCCACACTGTTTGCTCAAGTCCTGCAGGTGGTGAGGAGTTGAATAGTCCTGGGTTTGTGTCCAGCTCTCCCTCTTGGCCACTGCTGGCCTTGGGCTGGCTCTGTCCCCTCCCCAGCCTCCTCCAGGACCCTCTCCAGTAGGGGTCAAGGGGAGTGGCTTTTGGCCGGGAGGGGAGCCAGTGCAGTGCCTTGCAGGAGCTGAAGCTAGAGCCCCCGCGGGCCCCCGAGTGGAGGGGGGGGCGACCGGGCTGACTCTGTCTCCCCTCCCTGCTAGGAGGCAGTCGGGCTCCTTTCTCAGCACCGGCTGGTTCACCATGATCCTCGCCCTGGAGCTGTGCGAGGAGATTGTGGTCTACGGAATGGTCAGCGACAGCTACTGCAGGTCAGGCCGGCCAGGCCCTGGGCGGCAGGGGAGCGGGGGAGGCCGGGAGGGCCGTGGGCCTCATGCCCGAGGATCTGGGAGCTGCAGGGCATGGGGCGTGTCAGCCTCCGGGTGGGCGGCAGGGGAAGCACAGGTGTCCCTGGAGCTGGTGCCCGGGGGAAGGGGCCCAGCCTCTGGGACGGGCTCGGTGCCGATCCCCGCTCTGCCAGTGCAGCCTTAGGCCAGGCACGCAGTCTCCCAGAGCCTTCATTTCCTTGTTGGGAAGGAGAGAAAATAGTCGTATATTCTCCGGAAGGTTATGGAAATGGTTACACAGAGAATAGCCTACGGAAGTACTTACTGCAACAGTTGGGACCAGTTGCATGTCAGTGACGTATCACACCTAAGTTTTTCCTTCTGAAGTTATGTTTCAATACTGCGGTAACTGTCAAGTTCACCAAGGGTCCCACGTGTTCACCCTCCCTCCTCTTGGGGACGTGTTTGTTGAGCGCGTGGGCGAGGTGGCAGGGGCCGGAGTGCGCTCTGCTCAGCCCCTGGCCAGGGCCCAGCACCAGCCAAGCACTTTGTGGTCTTTACTTTTTTTTTTTTTTTAAGATTTTATTCATTTATTTTTAGAGAGGGAAGGGAAGGGAAGGAGGTAGAGAGAGAGAGAGAGGGGGGGGGGGGGGACATCAATGTGCGGTTGCTGGGAGTTATAGCCTGCAACTTAGGCATGTGCCCTGGCTGGGAATCGAACCTGCGACACTTTGGTTCGCAGCCCACACTCAATCTACTGAGCTACGCCAGCCGGGACTTTTTTTCTTTTTTTTAATTGAGTTTAAACAGACAGATTCGCTGGGAGAGTTGCAGAGAGACTGTTTGCTGGTCCACTTATGTATGCATGCACGGGTGGATTCTTGTATGTGCCCTGACCGGGAGTCTAACCCGAAACCTTGGCATAGCGGGACAACCATCTGACCAGAGAGCTACCTGGCCAGGGCTGTCTTCATCTTTTGGACCTATGAACTCAGCCCGGAAGGTGGATATCACCGTCCCCGATTTACAGATGGGTTATTGAGGGTTACAGGGTGTGTCTCGGCCTGTCTTCAGCCAGCTGGCAAGACGCAGAGCCAGGACTTGAACACTGGCCTTTGGGACGCTGCCCTGCCCCGTCTCTGCCTGTCTGGCCTCCTCTGAGACCAGGAACGGGACTCCGTGGGCCCGCAGTGCCCGGTGAGGGTGGCTGAGTTAGGTGCGGGGTCTGGCGGGAGGTGGGCGAGCTCCGGTGCCCCACACCTGTTCCTGTCCCTGTCCCCCGCCCGCCCGCCCCGCAGGGAGAAGAACCGCCCCTCAGTGCCTTACCACTACTTCGAGAAGGGCCGGCTGGACGAGTGCCAGATGTACCTGGCGCACGAGCGGGCGCCCCGCAGCGCCCACCGCTTCATCACGGAGAAGGCGGTGTTCTCCCGCTGGGCCAGGAGGAGGCCCATCCTGTTCGCCCACCCGTCCTGGAGGGCCCAGTAGCCCGCGGCCCAGCCGGCCACCGTGACTTCGCCAGGCCTCCGTCCTATTCACACCCCACCAGAAATATTTATTTTATGGATCCTGCCTCTGCCACATGCCAGGTGGACCTAGGCACACTCGGAGCCGTCGTGGGCCTCCACACTTGAAGGGGGAGGGGGCGTGGTGACCTTTGTACCCTGCTCCCATCCCTGAGTAATCGATTACTCGGGACTCCCTGAGTAATCTGAATCTTAATTACGAGGTTCATCCCACCTCGGGGTTTGTCCAGTGGCCTTTGCCCTCAGGGCTGATGGTCCCCCACTCACCAGCTTTGCAACTTCTGAAGTTGCACCGGCCCTGGTCCTCCCTCTCCACACTCCTCCTCCACGCACTTTGGGAGCCACACTGCCTCGGCTGGGCGCCCCGGTCAGGGCAGCCCAGAGCATGGGGTTCTCTGAGCAAAGGGGCATTGGAACTGTGACTGCCAGGGCCACCTCGCGTGGACGGGTAAACCGAGTTTTCTGGAACCCTGCCTCCGGTGTGGTTGTGTCTGGGGGTCAGAGTCAGGGCTGCTCTCCCCGCCACAGTCCTGGAACCTGTGGATCCGAGGGCAGACCAAGTCCTGGGGCCCCTCCCCTAACCCATTTCATCTGCCTGCGTGTTCCTTCCCCAAGAGCCTGCCCCCCTCAAAAACCGGGTCAGAGAGCCTAGCCCCGGCTAGGGTGGAGACAGCTCAGGGTGAGAAGGAAATTCCTCCACCCTGTGTCTTTTGTCCAGGGTCAAATTCCTTGCCAGTTAAATTTCCTGCATCCGAGAATATATTTATTGATTTTAGAGAGAAAGGAAGGAACAGAGAGACAGAAACATCGATCAGTTGCCTCCAGTGCCCCGACGAGGGACCAAACCTAAAACCTAGGTATGCGCCCTGACCTCGAATCAAACCCGTGACCTTTTGGGTCTCGGGACAATGCTCCAACTTACTAAGCCACACGGCCGGGGCTAAATTTCCGGAGTTGGTGGTACTTCGAGGAAGGCAGGCTAGGAGAAAGGGGCAGGCCGGAGGCTTGCCTTCTCAGAGCCTCAGCTTCCTCACCTGTGACGTGGGAAAAGCCGACCCACCAGCAAACAGCAAGGGCCTGCAGCCACCCTGGCAGGGGGCTCGTGTTAGCCCACTTGACAGATTTGGCGAAGCCACGAGACTGAGCCGGGGTGGAGCCCCAGGTCTGAGAGCTGAGCCTGACTGTCTGGGCCCTGATCCAAGGGACTGGCACTACCGCCCTTCGCCTGGGGACCGGAGACTGACTAACGCAGGACCCGGTTCCCGGACTTCAGGCCCTCAGCTGGGACGGAGCCCTGGGGCTCCAGCTTCCAGCTCCAGGAGTCCTCCACTTCACGGGTGCGCGCCCTGTGCCTTTACCCCCCCAGGGACCCCACGCTCGCTTAGCTTCATGCTCTGCTGTTGCTTCAAATTCTAATAAGTTTATTTTTAAAATTCAGTTCTAGAGAGAAGGGAAGGGAGGGAGGAAGAAAGGAAGAGAAACATCCATCAGTTGCTTCTCCCACACCTCCAGCCGGGGACCTGGCCCGCAACCCCGGCAGCCTTTGGGTTTGCAGGCTGGTGCTCAGTCCACTGAGCCGCACCAGCCAGGGCTGGGTTTTTTTTGTTTGTTTTGTTTTAAGGAGCTGTACATTGTCATTTTGCAGGACCCCACAAATGATGAAGCTGGTCATGCCAGGGAGTCTGGGTGACCTCAAGAGGGTCTGGAGACCTGGCCCCTGGGCCCGTGAGCACTCACTGCCTGTTGTGTCCTGCCTCCCCTCCCCAGTGTCAGGCTGGCAGGGAAGGTTCTGCAAGCAGGGGAGGAGGGAGGAGAGCCCTGAGGGGGGCGGGGAGGGGCACTGTGGTGGGAGGGAGCTGAACCACAGCAGCTGGCCTGGCCCAGGCAGCGTCTCTGAGCAGGTGTCAGGCAGAAAGAAGGGTGGGATGGGGCCAGGCAGGTGGAGGGCTGGAGGAAGAACCGGCTGCAGATGGAGGGAGGCCTCTGGAGTCAGACCCGGCCTCGTTCTGGCTCTGCTTCCCGCCGTGGGGCCCTGGCAGATGAGTGTCTCTCTCAGGGCCTCAGTTTCCTCATCTGTAAAAAAGCCGTCCCCACCTTATGGGGTTGTACAGATTTACAGTTTGTACAGTCACCTGTGAAGTGCCTGTCCCTAGGGATGGGGTCACCTCTGCTCACCCAGCTGTCACTCACGGTTGGTGGTGACAAATGGGCATGAAGACTTCCCAGCCACGCTGCCCCCCGCCCCGCCCCCCTCCACAGTGCCCCTCAGTGGATAGAGCACAGGCCTGTGAGCCAGTCAGGGCATGTGCCTGGCTGGTGGGCCAGGTCCCCAGTAGGGGGCACGTGAGAGGCAACCACACATTGATGTGTCTCCTCTTTCTCCCTCCTTTCCCCTCTCTAAAAATAAATAAAATCTTAAAAAGAAAATAAATAAATAAAAAGACTCCCAGCCCCATCAGCTCTCCCCCTCACAGCCTCATCCACGGCCCACGGCCCATGACCCACTGTCCCGATGGGACTCAAACTCAACCCCTCCCGGGTGGTCGCCTCCTCCCGCTCCAACCCCACGCATATACTGGCTTCTCCCTGCGGCCCAGTGACAGGCGCGTCTGTCCTGGCCCTGCCCCCAGATGGGGTGCTTACTGCTGGGCTGGCCCAGATTTCTGGGCTTTGTGACCTGGTAGGAACCCTCCACCAGTTACTTCCTCCAAGAGGACTTCTTGCAGACGGCTCCTGGCTGGGCTGGTGACAGGTCCTGGGCTGGTGACAGGTCCCGGCCTGCGGGAGGCATAGTGAGCACCTGCTTTGCTGCCACCGCAGTTCCTGCTGCTTCCGGGGGGAAAACGGTGAGTTGGGGTGGGAGCCTCACCTTGGGGTGGGGCACCTTGGTGTGCAGCCCCTCTTTGAGCTTGTGTCCACACCCTGGCTCCTTTTCCCCTCCGCAGCCCAGCTCCTACCTCCTCCTGAGGCTGAGGGGAAGCCAGGTGAGCCTCACGGCCTCCAGGTGTCTTAAGGGGCCTCTCTCCTCAGAAGGAACTTGGGTGCCGGGCCCGGAACCTCTAGCCAGGTTCTCGTCGGTGTCGGCAGGCACCATGTCCAGGTCACCCAGGCCAGTCTGACCACTCCTGTCTGTGCCCATGAAGAACAACCAGGTGCTCCCTGGTTCCAGGTCCACCGCCCGGGTCCTGGGAACAAGTGCTCATGAGCGGCCACTGTGTGCCGGCCATCACCGGCCTGCAGCTCTCACCGGCCTCTCTTCAGACGCCCCTCCCCGGGGCTCCTTCTTGCCTGCAGGGAGAGAGGCTGGTGTCCACGGGCCTGGCTCCCACCCTGGCGCTGCCCAGGACCCCTGGGGAGTTTGGGGCAAGTCCTCTCCCCTCTATGGGCCCTGGTTTCAGCCTCTGTAAATTGGGAGCCGGGGTGGCAAGCAAGGAGATCTCTGAGGACTCTTTCCAGGAGTTGAACATTGCAAAGATTGTTAAGGGGCCAGAAGAAGGTCACACCCAGGGTCTCCACCCGCCTGGGGCGCAAAGGGCTGAAGCAGAGGCTGTCTCCCCCAGACCGTAGGGGGTTGGCTCAGGAGTGGGGGGAGCACCAGAATTGGCCACAGCCCCCCTCATCCATTGAGGCTCGGGCATGCGCGTGGGCAGACCCGGGGCTCTGGAGCAGAATGGCTTGTGATTATTCAGCTCGGGCACCTGTGTGTACTCTGAGTCTCACTTCTCCCTCTAGGGAGGGGGGTAACCCCTCAGGTTATTTTAAGGATTCAGCGAGTGTGTTTGTCAAGTGCTTGTCACAGGAGAAAGCACATGACACATGGGAGCTGTTGTTTTCCTTTAAAAAAATTTTTTTTAGTTGATTCTAGAGAGAAAGGAAGGGAGGGAGAAAGAGAGGGAGAGAAACGTTGATGTGAAAGAGAAACATGGATCGGTTGCCTCCCATATGCGCCCCGGCTGGGCACCAAACCCGCACCCTAGGTGTGTAGACCTTTCTGTTTACAGGATGAGGCTCCGACCCACTGAGCCACACACTGGCTGGGGCGGACCCGTTGGCATCCTCATTGTTATTGAAGTGGTTGTCACTGTTCTTGGGGCCATCGCAGGAACTCAAAAAGAGTTTGGAACTCAAAGTTTGGAGGCTTTGGCGAGAAATAAATGATAAAACATTTATTCAAGAGTCTCAGGGCTTGCAAATTGGAAAGACAGGCAACACCCAGAATGTTGCAGAGGAGAAAGAAAGGCTGAGGATTCTTACAGTAAAAAGTACGTTCTTGAGAACAATCACTTCTGCATTCTTAGCCTCTGGATTGGTGCCAGATGGTAATCCTCCATGACTGCTGCCCAGGATGCAGGATGTCACGTGATCCGGACTCACGGACTTCCTTTCCTTAGCCCTTCAGGGCGTGCTCCGAGGGTTATCTGGAGGTTTGATGAAAATACAGGCACTGATGCAGGCCTGGAACATTTCAAAGTTTAAATTCCCAGTAAGACAAGAACAGAATCATTTCCTCACACCTCACGCTGCTCGAATTGAGGGATTTAGCGGCTTGGCTGGAGGGATTCCATTTAACTTCTCACTCTGTTCCTCACGGCCCAGGAGAAGTAAGCCAGCCCCCATGGCAGAACCTCCTGGAGTATGCCTAGGCCCCAGAGACATCGCAGGCCTGAGTGGGGAGCTCCAGGTCTGGATTTGGTCCAGGAGCTGGGCTGCTGCGCCCTTATTTCCAGAGGGCATTGGCCTGGGTTGGAAGAAGGGCTGGGGACAGGATGGCCCACCCTTGTGCAGTTTCCAGCCTGCAGGGTGACCTCTGGCAAAGGGCTCCCCTTTTCTGAGCCCCAGCGGCCGGGTTCATCAGGCTTCCTGCTTGGTGGCCCCTGCTCTGTGGTTGAGCGTGCCGGCAGGCGGCCAAGGAGGGCCAGGGGTGGGCATGGGGCTGGGGCGCAGGAAGCAGATGGAAGTGCATACCAGAGGGACAGGAAGCCTCGAGTCCACCCTTGGCCCTCCCCACTGCCCCCCGCTACCTGGTGGACCTTTTCTCTACAGCCTGGAAGCTGGACCTTGTTCCACCCCTTTTGTTTTAATTAAAAACAAAGTGGTGTTAACTTATTAAATTAGTCCAGTGCAAACAGCCTGGAAGTTTATGAAGCAAAAAGTCAAGATAGTACCCACCTATTCCACCTGGAGTCCATTCCCCAGGGGAAACTACTGCCAGTAGGCTTCGTAGATTCTTCTAGACACCCCCTGGGTGCACTGACAAGCATAAATGCATTGATAGTTATGTATATATATTTTTTAAGATTTTATTTATTTTTAGAGAGGGAAGGGAGGGAGATAGAGAGAGAGAGGGAAAGAGAGAGAGAGAGAAACATCAATGTGTAGTTGCTGGGGGTCATGGCCTGCAACTCAGGCATGTGCCCTGACTGGGAATCAAACTGGTGATGCTTCAGTTCGCAGCCCGTGCTCAATCCACTGAGCTACACCAGCCAGGGCTGATAGTTATATATTTTTAAAAGGAATCATATATGCAGTTTCTTTGTGATAAGTTAAAAATAAGTTTTTAGTCGTGGCTGGTGTGGCTCAGTAGACGGAATGCCAGCCTGTGAACCAAAAGGTCGCTGGTTTGATTCCCAGTCAGGGAAGATACCTGGGTTGTGAGCCAGGTTCCCCAGTTGGGGGCGTGCGATAGGCAGCTGATTAATGTATCTCTTGCACATTGATGCTTCTCTCCCTTTCTTTCTCCCTCCCTTCCCCCTCTCTAAAAATAAATAAATACAATCTTAAAAAATATATAAATAAATACAATATTTAAAAAGAGATTGTATTTATTTATATATTTTTAGCAAGAGGGAAAGGGAAGGAGAAAGAGATGGAGAGAAACTGTGTGGTTTCTCTCGTACGCCCCCTACTGGGGACCTGGCCTGCAACCCAGGCACGTGCCCTGACAGGGAATCCAACTGGAGATGCTTTGGTTTGCAGGCTGGCACTCAATCCACTGAACCACGTCAGCAAGGGCAAAAAAAAAAAAAAAATTATGCAAAAACATTGTGTAACCATTATCTTAAAATTTTTGGAAAATACAGTTAAGCCAAAAGAGAAAAAAAGCAGTCCATAGCCTCACCATTCCAGAAATAGCCACTGTTAACACTTCAATCACCATGGTAGGCAAAGGGCATTTTCTTATGTTCATTCACCTTTCTTTTTTTTTCTTTTTAAATACCGTGGTACGCACAAGTGATCAGACCCTACTAGAAATTCACGCCCCTGTGTTACCTCCCTGCCTCCCCTACGGAGACAACTGTATTCTTGACTTTTGCTTTTAAAACTTTAATCACTCTGATAGACGAAAGCTATCTTTTGTCCCTGGCTATGAGAGGCGGCCTACTGCCTGCAATACGCACAAACAATGTATCATGTTGTTCATTTGTCTCCTGAGACTTGCCTTTTTCACTCCTTATATCTCTAAGATTCATCCTTGTAATTCTAGCTCATTTCCCCCTGCTATTTAATATTCCACGCTGTGAACATACCATCGTGTAAGGAAATTCCATTCTCCCGTCGATGCATGGGCTGTTTCCAGTGGAGTATTTTGCCAAGCGAGGCTGCTTTGAATTTCGTTGTGTACATGTTCAAAAACTTCTCCAGGGTCCGTACACATGAAGGGAACGCACATTTTCCTATCTTTGTTTTCCAAAGGGATTAGAGATGCCATTCTTCACCTTGCTCTTTTCACTTCAACACCCTGTAAATATCCCGGCGGGCTCTTCCGACAGTGCACACCGAGCCTCATCCCTCCGTGTATTTAGTGGGGCTGGACCTTTGTTTATTTCACCGGGCCCCTATCACGGCTCCTGGTTATTTTTCACTATTCCATAAAGTGATATAATGAATACCCCAAAAATCGTAAGAAGTCAATAACATTTTTAACTCCAGAGGCGGCGGGCTGGGGAAAGGTAAGGAATGTGCCAAGACCACACAGCTAGAGAAGGCAGAGCTGGACTTCAATCCGAGGGGGACCCTGAGTTTATGCAGGGTGACTGAGTCACCCTGGGTGCAGGGCTCTGGAGGGCCCGGGTGGAGGTAACCAGGGGAAAACTCAAGTGATTCCAAGCACTGCGTGCTCTGGGACTCAGTTTCCCCATTCTGGTGGTGGTGAGATAAAGCGAGATAGAAGTGGGCATGATCCACACGGAAGGGCTCTGGAAGGCTGTTATTTTTATCGCCACTACAGGGCCCAGGGGAGTAAGCGAGCCCCTTAAGTGGCCCTAGCCCAGGGTCACTTGCCCTTACCCCAACCCCTTCCTGGCATCGCAAGGGGGCGGAGCCGGCCAGCGGTGGGGTCCCCCGCCCCCAGGCTCCGCCCTCCTCCCAGGCCTGAGAGGGAGCTGGGAACTGCGGCGCTAGGACCCAGCGGGCCAGGGCTGCGGCGGGGCCTGGGCGGCCGGAGCAGCGCGGACCCGGCTCTCAGCTCCCGGCACCATGTGAGGGGGCTCGGGGGCCACGGGGGGCCGGGCGCTCCCCAGGGGAGGTGAGCAGGCGCCGCGCGGGGGCGGGCAGCGGGGGTTGGGGCACTGCCTGAGCCCCGGGGGGAGGTTGGGAGCTTTTGGGGATGGGGAGTGATGATGTGGGTGCCCCAGGGGCTGCTATAGACCCACTCTTTAGGCAACCGGGACCGGAGATCCCGGTCCTCGGTGCCCAAGGGCTGTCGCGGGGTTCGCGGGGGCCTTCTGTGTCTGTCTACACCATCGGAGCCCGGGGACCCGGCCGCTCTCTGCCTCCTGTTTTTTCCCAGCTGGGGCTGGGACTCCGGGACCTCCGGAGTGCGGGAGTTCGTGGGGTCAGCGCAGTGGGGATGCAGAGGGCGAGTCGCCCCCTCCCCAAGCGGACCCGCTGGCTCGACCACCCCCATTTGGGAAATTAGGTACCCCCTCCCCCTTCTCCCCGAAGGCTTCCTTCCACGCCGCTCGTGGGGGGCGTCCCGACCCTGCAGGGGGACTCCCCGGGCTGGGAGAGGCAGAGCCCCCCGAACTGAGGACAAGGTGTGCTGCCCTCCCCTTACCTCGCGCACTCAGCCCAACTGCGGGCCCGCTGTGGGCATGACTCCACAGCCCGGCCCAGTGCTCTGGGCTGCGGTCTCCCCAGCCTGAGCAAGTCACTCCCCAACAGGCCTGCCTCGTGTGCCAGGCCAGGGGGTGGGCGCACACGTGGGGCCTCTGGCCCATTCCAGCCCTGGGGTATCCTTGAGGGAGATCCCATTAACCTCAGCCCTGGGCTGCTCCCTGCAAACAAGTCTCCCCAGCAGGCTCTGGACAGCCCTGCAAGGCACTTTGCCTCTCTGAACCTCAGTCTCCTCGTCTGTGAAATGGGGAGTGAGAGCCCCTACCATGCAGTGTTGCCAGGAAGATGGAGTGAGTGGGTAATGCTTAGTTGGCACACATTTCTTTTGGGAGTGACGTTGCTGGGCTACGGGTCAGAGGAGGGGGGAATGTTTCGCTGGCAAACTCCGTGAGGCAGGCCTTGAACAAGGAGTAACAGCAAGACTCACAGCTGCTGGCACTGACCTAGCACCTGCAAACCCTGTGCCTTCCTTGCCAGACGGGCTTGAATCCTTCCAGCCTCCCCTGAAGTGACCTACTGTCATTACTCCCACTTCACAGATGAGGAAACTGAGGCTGAGAGAGGTCCACGGCTTGCCCAAGGCCCCTCAGCCAGTAAGTGGTGGAACCAGGATTCGCACTTGAACCTGAGATGCTGCACTGACCATGGCCTTCTCAAGAGCAGGACTGTGACGGGACTGACAAGGGGGACCGACCAGGGGGACCCTGGTCCTGGCTGAGGGCACCGCTCAGGCACAGGTGGGAAAGTCGGAGGTGGGCCTGGGAACTGGCGTGCGCTAGGGTGTCTGGAGCGAGGCCCATCTGGAGGAAAGAGTAGTGACGACGAGGCTCAGCTCAGAGCGGCTGCTGGCCCAGCTGGACCGGCAAGGGCCTGGAATGCCAGAGGCGTCAGGACTGATGGGGGCGACCCTGGAATTCTGGACTCTTGTCATTTGCTCTGAGGGGCTTTGCGTCCAAAGACAGGCTACTCCTCCCTTGTGATGAGCCTCGGTTTTCGGATCTGTACCGGGTGAGAGTCCCTGGGCCTCCCGGACTGGCTGTGAGGGCGGGCCAGGGCGAAATCTGAAACCTGGCTGGGAGGCAGGGGGCGGGGCTCGGAAGGCGAGGGAACCGGGCCTGGGTAGTGGGCGGAGTCAGGACCTAACCAGTCAGGAGCCGTGTATGGGGGAAGGCTTCTTTGGCCTGAGGTTCTCCGGCTATTCCGGTGGCAGTGTAGGAGTAAACAGCAGCTAGGTCAGGGGGCGGAGATGGTAGCGGGAGCTGGGAGGCCACTGGAAGGGAGGGCAGCTGGGCAGCCCCGGGCCCCAGCTTCTCCCTTTGCGCTCTCCCAACCTTAGTGCCCTCCGGGCTTGAATCTGCTGGAGGCGGCTGGACACAAGTGCTTGTTTCCATTTGACAGGTGGGGAAACTGAGATCTGGACAAGAGCTGGGTCCTGGGAGGATGGGTGCCGGTTGAGGAGCTAGGGGCAGATCTGGGCTTGGAAGGAAGGGCTGTCCGAGGCGCATCAGGCTGCATTGTCCCCTGAAGATCCCTCGCACCCTCTGAGGGTAGGGCTGTGATTATAGCCAATTGAGAGATGAAACTGTGTGCCCTTAACCCCTCAGATTGTGCTCGGAAATCACTGAAATCATTCAGCCATCCTCCTGTACCCATCTCCAGGAGGCACCGCAGAGGATGCGGTGAGGGCTTGGGGGAGCGCTCAGCCTTGTGGGGAGCTGACACCTGGGGGAAGTTCCTGGCCCGCCGCAGGTTGGAGGGATGAGTGGGCGTGAGCAGGGTGCAGGAAGGCAGGGTTTTTTTCAGACATTTTGTGCAAGACCTGCAAGGGTGCAGGTGCAGAGAAGTTTGGGGACCTACAAGGAATGTTGCTTTATTCCAAGGCCACAGGAACCTAAAGCAGGGGTTTGAGTAGCGGTGAGAATGGGGTTCCTGCTGGGTGGGGGCAGGCTCCCCAGCATGGGAACCAGCTGCCTAGAAGAGCCAGGGTGTGGGGCAGCCCCTGCTGAGGGCACTGAGGGGCAGAGGACGAGGGGCAGGAAGGGAATAAGGGTTCTGCCACCACGTGGCCCCGGGATCTCGGTGTTCTGCCCTTTCTGCGCCTCCGTGTCTCCATCTGCAAATTATACAGCCCCGAGCCTTGAAGTCGTGGGTGGGAGGAGAGCTGGCAGGGGTGGGGAGGGTGGAGTCTTCGACAAGCTGGGCCTAGGGGAGGGCACGCAGGCCATAACCCTTTCTGTGACTTGCAGGTGTGAGCCCACACCCCTGCCCGCTGGGCCACCTGCAGGACGCTGGCCCCTGCCCCTCAGCAGACGCCAGAGAGAGATGAGTAGCAACAAAGTAAGTCCTCCTTCATTTCTGGTCCCCAGCTCAGCCTTTTGCTTCCTTCAATGAGGCCAGCTTCTACGGACCAGCCTCTGGCCCAAGCCCCAAGTCTCCCTTCCTTGCCGAGAAACGGCTGGTGCCTGGGAGGCCCTGGCCGGAGCCCTACTGTACCACTGATCCGTGTGGCTTTGGGCGGGCTCCTGCCTCTCTGGGCCCGGGTCCAAGACGGCAAAGTGCTGTGCAGGGAGGGTGGGGTGGGGAGGCGGAGGTGAGTGGGAGTCTGGAGGAGGGGGCAGAGTCAGTCCGAGATGACAGAACGCGGTGAGCATCCCTGTGAGGATATTGGGATTCCCCATCTTCCACTCATTCATGCTTTCCTGAGCACCAGCTACGTACCTGGTCCTGTACCCCCGCCTCCTAGGATCCATGGCAGCACAGCCTCGGCAGAGCCTGAGGGCTGGGCGCTGGGTGATGTGGGTGTATCAGTCTGGGTCCCACTGGCAGAGAGAAACTGCACAATAATTTGAACAGGGAAAGTTTAGTCGGGCTTTGGAGTACTGAGGGACTGGAACTCTAAGGAATGAGGGAATCTCGGGTGTAAGGAGCAGCCACCAGCCCCAGGTCGGAGATCCAGGCCTTGCTGGAGAGGGCACGGCTTTCGTCCACTGGGGGGCAGAGAACTCAGGGTGGTGCTGTACTGGTGAAAGCAGCTGTAAATCCACCCTCCAGGCCACAGGGAAGGCTGTTTCGGGAGATAACTCCCCAGAGGCACCTGCCCTCCGTACAGAACTGCTCCGGGGAGGGAAGCTGAGGGCATCTGGTTGTTGCAGGTGGTTGAGTGTCCTGGTTGAGCCCAACTCTGGAGAAGCTGCGATCACAGCAGGAGCCTGAGGCACTGTGCTCCAGAACCACCCAAGGGTGGGCGCTGGAGGAATGTGCTGGGCGCAGCGGGCTGCTGGCCACTGGGCACTGGAGTTGAGCACATGCTGAAGAAGCCACGTGCCCTGTGGGGGCGCGTGCCCCAGAGTCAGACGCAAAAGCCCACCAGAGTCAGGAGGCGAGGGCCTTGCCTTCTGCAGTGTCTTCTGCGCTCTCTACTGACAAAGCTTAATATGCAGTTAGCTGGTAAGGAAAAACAAGTAAAGGGTCCAGATCCATTTCTGCAGAGCTGGCAAAAAGGGTGAACTTGGACCCCGGCTGGTGTGGCTCAGTGGATTGAGGGCCAGCCTGCAAACTGAAAGATCGCTGGTTCGGTTCCCAGTCAGGGCACATGCCTGGGTCATGGGCCAAGTCCCTGGTTGGGGGTGTTCAAGAGGCAACCAATGTATCTCTTGCACATCGATGTTTCTCTCCCTCTCGTTCTCCCTTCCTTCCCCTCTCTAAAAATAAATAGAATCCTTTTTTTAAAATGAGGTTTCAGTTTCTTTTCTTTTTTCTTTATTTTCTTTTTTTTTTTTAGATTTTATTCATTTATTTTTAGAGAGGGAAGGGAGGGAGATAGAGAGAGAGAGAAAAACATCAATGTGCAGTTGCTGGGGGTTATGGCCTGCAACCCAGGCATATACCCTGGCTGGGAATCAAACCTGCGGCACTTTGGTTCGCAGCCCGTGCTCAATCCACTGAGCCACACCAGCCAGGGCAAAATAAATAGAATCTTTAAAAAAAAGAGGGGTGAACTTGGAGCTGAGAAACAGTATGTGGATAACCAGTGCAGCGGGCTCAGCACCAGGAGCCAGGGCCCCCAGGTCTCAGGTAGCCTTGCAGACCCTGTGCACACACCCCAGTGGGCAGTCTGGGCATCACGTTCCTGCCCGTGCAGCCCGACTCCTGAGCAGATCCACGCCCTCCGGGCTCCCAAGCATCCCTCCAGCTGCAGGAGGGACCCTTCTGGCGCCCGCACACGATCCAATCCAACCCAGCAGACCAGCCTGTGAGAACCTTCTGTGCTCCAGTCCTCGCCACCCTGAGAGCTGGGATAATGGTGGGGAGCAAGGCTGACCCAGTCCCCGCCTCAGAACTCACGGTGGTGTGATCGGTGCTCAGAGGGACGGAGGAGGCCTTCCTGGAGGAGGCAGTGTCTGAACTGGTTTGGGATCCGGAGCAGGGGTAGTAGGGGGTGACGAGGTGGGGCGCCAAGTCCGCACGGTCACTGGGCCCTCACCAGCTCTCCCCTCTCCAGGAGCAGCGGTCAGCAGTGCTCGTGATCCTCTTCGCTCTCATCACCATCCTCATCCTCTACAGCTCCAACAGTGCCAACGAGGTCTTCCACTATGGCTCCCTGCGAGGCCTCAGTCGCCGGCCCATCAACCTCAAGAAGTGGAGCCTCACCGACGGCTATGTCCCCATTCTTGGCAACAAGGTAGGGCAGCCACTTGGGGGAGCTGCCTGGTGCCTGACCCTCCCCATTGCCCTCCACCACTGCTCCCGCGCTTTTTTTCTCTCCACGCTCTCCATCCCTCCTAAAGGAAAGGGTGGCCCCGGGAGTCAAGGTCCCGGCCCCCACTGCCCTCAGCCCCCTTTTTGCTATGTGACCTTGGACAAGTGCTCTGCCCCAGGGTGGGCATCAGTTCTCTCCGAGGTCCCACCCTTCGCACTAAAATCCTACCATCTCCTCAGGCAGAAATTTTTGGAAAGACATCTGGTTGTCAGTGATTTCTGTCTCTGCTGGGGAGTCCACATGGGGTTTGGGAGGACCCCGCGGTACCGGACAGCACAGAAATAGCCTCTGCTCCCGCCCCCATTGCATCTTCTCCCTAGCACAGTTGACTCACCGCCCGAGTTATTTTATCTTTTACGTGTTCGTGTCTCCCTGACCGGGGGTTCTCGAAGGCAGGAGTGCAGTCTCTCTTGCCCGTTGCTCTGTCCCGAGCACTTGACCACTAGCCTGCTTACTATAAATATCTGTGGAACGTTGAACACATGGGCTTCAGTTTCTCTGTCTTTAAAATGGGCATACTTAGCCCTGGCTGGTGTGGCTCAGTGGATTGAAGGAACCAAAAGGCGGCCGGTTCGATTCCCAGTCAGGGCACATGCCTGGGTTGTGGGCCAGGTCTCTAGTAGGGGGCATATGAGAGGCAACCACACGTTGATTTTTCTCTCCCTCTTTTTCTCCTGCCCTTCCCCTCTCTCTAAAAATAAATAAACAAAATGGTCATAATTATTTTGGCCTCTCGGAGGCCTGGATGTACAGAGCACAAAGCCTGCCACAAGTGACTGTGACAGCGTTGACTTTCCTTGTCCCCCCAGACGCTGCCTTCCCGCTGCCACCAGTGTGTGGTCATCACCAGCTCCAGCCACCTGCTGGGCACCAAGCTGGGGCCCGAGATTGAACGGGCCGAGTGCACGATCCGCATGAATGACGCGCCCACCACGGGCTACTCGGCAGACGTGGGCAACAAGACCACCTTCCGCGTGGTGGCCCATTCCAGTGTCTTCCGTGTGCTGCGGAGGCCCCAGGAGTTCGTCAACCGGACCCCCGAAACCGTATTCATCTTCTGGGGGCCCCCGAACAAGATGCAGAAGCCCCAGGGCAGCCTCGTGCGGGTCATCCAGAGGGCAGGCCTGGTGTTCCCCAACATGGAGGCCTACGCCGTCTCTCCCGGCCGCATGCGCCAATTTGACGACCTCTTCCGGGGTGAGACAGGCAAGGACAGGTACCAGCCTCCCGCCTGCCCCCTCTGGCCAGCCCTCTGCTCTTCAGCATGTTGTGCGCGGTGGGCCTGTTGCTCCCAGCATGCACCACTTCGAGGGTGTGGTCACATGCCCACCTCTGGTTTGGTCTCCTGGGGGAGTACTCTTCACGTCCAACTTTTAGCACGAGTCACCTCCAGCATGCACTGCATGGCCTCATCTTCCCTCGGGGGCTGCCTCCCAGCATGCATTGCTCTGAGAGAAGGAGGGCTCCCAGCATGCTCTGCTCTCAGGTTGCCCAGTTATTTCCAGCATCTTTCTAGGAGAGCTCCCTCTAGCGTCCCTCCTGGCACCTCTTGCTTTCAGCGCGCTGTTGGCTCCCAGCACTAAGTACGGGTCACTTGCAGCCCTGCTCCGGAACAGCTAGGCCCGTGCCGTCCAAGGGAAATAGAATGCAAGCCAGATACGTAATTTTAAGTTTTTATAGTAGCCGCATGAAAACAATAAAGAGAAACAGATGAAATTATTTTTAATATATTTTATTAACTCAGTATGTCCCACATATGGGTCCTATACATATGTGTTTGATTTATACCTAAATATTTAAAGTTTTGGAGCTATTGTAAATGGTATTTTTGGGCTCTCAATTATTCATCGCTAGTATTTAGAAATATGATTTTTGTATAGTGACCTTATATCCCGTAATCCTGCTAAATTGACTTTTTGGTTCTAGGAGATTTTGGTAGCTTCTTTGGGATTGTTCCGTTCAGATGATTATGGAAGGGCATGCAAAGAAGGCCAGTTTTATTCCTTTAGGCCTCATTTCTGTTTCTTGCCTTATCGCACCGGCTAGGAACTTCCAGTCCAACATGGAACTTTATTGGAAGGGGCGGGAGTCGACATCCTTGCCTTGGCCTGGGTCTCAGGAGGGAAGGTCCAGTCTCTCCTCATGAAATGTGAGGTTAGCTACAGGTTTCTGTAGCTTCCCTGTGTCCGGTTGAGGAAATTCCCTTTCCTTCTTAGTTCACTAAGAGTTTTTATCAGTACTGAATTTTGAATTTTATCCAATGTTTTTCCACCTCAATTAATATGTGGTTTTTTAAAGACTATTAATATGGTGGATTATCTTGATTGATTTTTCAAGGCTATCGAGTTAGCCTTGTATTTCTGCAATAAACTCCAGCTCGTTGTGGCGTGTTGTTGTTTTTATATGTTGATGGATATGATTTGCTAGTACTTTGAGGTTTTGGTCTCTGTGTTCGTGAGAGACGGTGGTCTGTAGTTTATTTTGTGCTGTCTCTGCCTGGTTTGGCTGTCAGGGTGATGCCAGCCTCGCTAAGTGAGCTGGGAAGTGTTTCCTCTTCTGTTTTCTGGAAGAGATTGTATAGGATTGGTGTTATTTTTGTCTTTAAATGTTTGCTAGAATTTGCTGGTGAAACTATCTGGGCTTGGAGAGTGTTTTCCAGAAGATTTTAAACTGTGGATTCACTTTCCTTAGTAGTCACAGGATATTCAGGTTATCCGTTTGGTCTCGGGTGAGTTTTGGCCGTTTGTAGTGTTCAAGAAATCGGCCCGTTTCATGGGAGTTTCCGTGCGCGTAGTCTTTTGTGGTTTTTTTAAGTCGTTTAATGTGCACATGGTCTGTGACGAGGTGCCCTCTTTTACCCTTGATATTTGTGTCTTTTTTCTCTTCTTTTTCTGTCAGTCTTGTGAGAGGTTTCTTTTCTAGTAAACTTTTCAGAGAACCACCTTCCACCAAATATATCCCAACTATTTTCAGTTCGACATGTCATCCATATAAAAAAAACCATCAGTGACAGATTCTGCATGCTTTTTTCACACTCTCCAAGAAATCCAGAGCGTGTTCTACACTGACGCCACGTCTCAACCCCATGCCGAGTGCCCACCCACGCTGCCTGCGGCCACCCCCAGTGGACAGCACAGCTCCAGGCTCACAGCTGCTGTTCCCATGCCTTGCCCTGAACCTGTCACTCCCAGCACAACTGTCTCTGATAGGTCGCCCCGTAGGAGTTTGCTTCTAGCCTGGGCACAGCTGCCTCCAGCATGCTCTGTGGTCGTGGCCACCCCCTGACTGCTCCGGTGTGACCAGTTTCCCCGAGTTTATTCCCGGCATGCCCTTCTCCTACTCTCGCCCTCAAAGGAGCTCTCTCCACACCCCTCACCTCTGCCCAGACAAGCCCTCTGCCAGCACAGCCGTGCTCCCCCAGGGGGCTGGACAGCGGTGACTAAAGTGGGGGAGTTCTGTGAAACTGAGGGGTAGACTCTTCCTCCCTGCCTGCCCCGCCTATGCCTGCACGCCCCCTCATCAAGCTCTCTCTCTGCCCCCAGGGAGAAGTCCCATTCGTGGCTGAGCACAGGCTGGTTCACCATGGTGATTGCGGTGGAGCTGTGTGACCACGTGCACGTCTACGGCATGGTCCCCCCCGACTACTGCAGGTGAGCCCCCCCCAGGATAGTGCCTAGTCACTGGCCCTGGGATGGAGCTGGGGGCCTGGAAACCTTGGCTGAGTGGCCTTTAAGGGTCTCTGATGGCATTCAGACTGCCCTGCGGAGGTCCAGGCTCCTCAGAGCCGCCTCAGGGGCCAGAGTCCAGAGTTTGTGTATTAGTAATAACTATTATTATTACTACATGAAAAGCCCAGGAAGCACAGTTGTGGTTTATTGAGTGGGGACCATGTCTCGAGCATGACTATATTTATGATCTTGTTCACTCCTCATAGTGATCCTAAGGGATAGGTATGTTATTATCCCCATTTCATAGATGGGGAAAACTGAGGAAGTGGTTCTGTGAGTGGCCAAAGGTCCCACAGACAGTGAAGAGTGGGGGCCAGGCTCCAGAGCCCATAGTCCTTACGTCTACCCTACTCTGCCTTGGGGACAGGAAAAGGTCTACTGCTTAAAAAAAAAAAGTTAATGGTGGAAAACTGAGGCCCAGGGAGGTACAGGAATTTCTGCCATTCAGGTCCTATAGCGGCTGGTCAGGGGCTAGAAGGGGCAAGGGCCCCGCCCAAGGGGGCACCCACCCCACACTCACAGCCCGTATCTGCTCTGCCCCAGCCAGCGGTCCCGCCTGCAGCGCATGCCCTACCACTACTATGAGCCCAAGGGGCCGGACGAGTGTGTCACCTACATCCAGAACGAACACAGCCGCAAGGGCAACCACCACCGCTTCATCACGGAGAAGAGGGTCTTCTCGTCCTGGGCCCAGCTGTACGGGATCACCTTCTCCCATCCCTCGTGGACCTAGGCCGCCCTGCCTGCGGGGCCCTCACAAGGGACACAGGAGAAGTGGCTCGCAGCCGGCCATCTCCTGGCCAATCAAGGCTGGCCAGCCATCTCCTGGCCAATCAAGGCTGGCCAGAGTATCTTCTGGCCAATCAAGGCTGGCCAGCCATCTCCTGGCTAATCAAGGCTGGCCAGCCATCTCCTGGCCAATCAAGGCTGGCCAGAGTACCTTCTGGCCAATCAGGGCCTTGAAGAGGGTGTATCCTCCAGCCAGTCAGGGCCTGGGGATATCTCTTGGCCAATCAGGGATTTGGACTTTCTGTGGTTAATCAGGGGTGTCGGGATTTCTTGTCCAGTCAGGGTCTGAGCGTAGTCAATCAGGGTATTTCTGAGTCATTTGAGGCCAAGGACATGTGCTTTCCCATGAGGCCTTGGTTCAGAGCCCCAGGATGGTTCCCAAATCATTCCCTATTGTCCAGGGGACAATGGGGTCCTGTTCCAAGGACCTGGGTACTCTGTGTTACCCCTCACTTCCCCAGAGCCAGAAAGAGAGGTTGCATAGGGGGTGGGAGCTCTCTGGAGGCCAGGCTGGGGCAATTGTGGGCTCGAGGGGTTCCCAAAGTTGGGGGGCAGTGTCTGGGTCTCGTCTCTGCCCTGAGTGGCCTTGGACAAATCCCTCGTCCCCCTCTCTGGCACCCTTCTGCCCATGTCAGGTTCTAAGGTGGAGTCTTCGACCCCCTCACACCTTCCGCACTGGCTGCCTTGGGTCTGCCCTTCCATAATACTAGACCCCTCCAGCGACTACCCCTTGCTGGGGGTCTCACCTTTCTAGGGGTCTGGGGTTCCCTTCCCTACCTCCTCCTGGAGATGAGGGTATTTTTGCGCAAACTCCCCCAGGTCTGGGGGACTCTGATAGGAATGGCCCAGCTGCCATTAGCTTGGCTCTTAAAGAGCCAGGCCCCCTTTTCTGTTGTCCAGCAATGAGGCTTTCCACCTGTTGGAGGAGCCTTTGGGGCTGAGAAAGGGGGGACCCCAGCCAAACCGAGGTTTCAAGCAGCCCCTTTGTCTGCAGCTGCTGGAATCATCCAAGCGTCTCCCTCCTGCTGGGCCCGGACAAGCTCTAGGGGGCCGGGAGCTGTGTTGCTTGGGTTCTGTCCCTCCTCACTCTGTATCAGGCACTTTATGACTGGGCCTCAGGGGGTGGGTTTGCCCCCTGCTCCTCTGGAGCCTGGAAGGGAAGACTAGAGGCCTTCCTGGAGGAGGCTGTGGAATGGGAGGGGCCAGGTAGAGGAGGAGGCGGCCAGCAGCAAGCCATTGCACACTGGGGTAGGGGTGGGGTCTGGCGGCTCCCCCAGACTTGGTTTTGTAATGATTTGTACAGGAATAAATGCGCCTAAGCTCTAGCTCCAGCTCCTGCGTCTTCCGATGGGTCGAGCTGGGCCCAGGCTGGTCCAGGATGTTGGGCCTCTGTGGGACCGCGCCCACACCCTCCAGGTTAGGAGCCCACCCACGAGCAGGGTGGCCAGCTTTTCCAGCTGGCCAGTGAGTCGTGCGTTTCGCAGCTTGGGTGGGGAGCTGGCAGCTCTGGGGGTTGGGGGGTGTGGCATTCCCAGGCCGAGCCCATCTGGCTTTTCCAGTCCTGCCTTCCCCTGCTGCTGTGACCTTGGGCAAGTCGCTTCCCGGGCAGAGCCCCAGTTTCAGGACCGCCCACTGCTGTCCAGGAGCTCGGGTTCCAGGGAGGGGCGAGGCCCCGTGACAGGTTCTGTGCCACTCAGGCCACCCCAGGAAGGAAGGAAGGGCTGCAAAGACAATAGTACAGGTGCTGTGAGAGGGGCCTTGAGTAGGTGACAATCTTCTGAGACGGGGAAGATGAGGACGGGTCCTGCAGAGGCGGGGACAAGAGCTTTGGGGGCGCAGAATGACATCTCTGTGTTAGAAAGCAGCTGGGGGAGGGGGGAGGAACGGGAGAGAGGAAGCAAGGGCAGGATTCAGGGGGAGAGGACACATGGTGGGGTCAGAGGTTGGCTCTCGGGCCAGGGGGTGCCGAGGGCAGGGAATCGAAATTCCCTGCAGGGCCAGGCAGGCAGGAGTCAGGCAGGGCTGCAGCCCTGGGAGGGGCGCGTTGAGCTGGAGTTGAGTGATAGGGCTTGTTTACCACCCCAGGTTGGCAGGAGGAAGGGGGTCGCGACTCTGGGAGATTACAACCTGTTTAGGCAGATAAGATACCCTTGGGAGCAGAGGCCTAACAAAGGGCGACTGTGTGTGAGACCAGGGCAGGCGGCCTGCCGGGGACCAGAAAGAGCTCTCCCCGGGCACTGGGCCAGCCTGGGTGGGGGGGCCACGGAGCTGGGAGCAGGGAAGGTCGCACCACATTTGTTTCTCAGTTCATGTTTGCATTCTCCTAGTGAGTAGCTGCGTGCCACGCTCCGTACTAGGTGCAGGTGAAGAGGGAGGGAGCGTCATGTGGGAAGAATGGCGGGGACCACAGCCCAGTGGGGGACCCACAGCTCTCTCAGTAGGGATGGAGGTGGCAACAGTGGGAGATGAGGCTGCTTGGGGCCAGATGAAGGGGGCAAGGCTCAATTCCTCTTGCTTGGAGAGCTCATCTTGCTTGGACAGCAGCAGGACGGGCAGGAGGCTGGGCTGCCACGGGGCCCACGGCCCGGGCCCACCAGACACAGTAATGGTGGTGATGGGGATGTCAGGGGGACGGGGACTGCTTGCAAAGTCATTTTGTGGGGACCCTAAGGCCCTGCATGGAGATGGGAGTATGGAGTACAGCGCACTCTAGCCCTGTGCAAAGGCTTCTGGGAACCTGCCTGTCCACTGGCGGACAAGAAGGGAGACCCAGCAGTGCATCAGGAGAAGGTGGGTTGTGGGGGGCAGGGTGGACGCTGGGAAAGTTCGGTCTAGCATCAGGAGGCAGGACTTCTTCGATGGAGAATGCTGAAGGTAAGAGGCCTGGGGTCTAGTCCTCAGCCCCCCCCGACTCTCACCCCCTCAGGAGGGCCCCACAGACACTGGTGCACTCATTGTCCAAGTTACCACGTCGTCACGGTCCTTCTTTGCTCTGAAATCTTCACCTGCTCCCCACCGTGGCCAAGAACTTACTTAGGGTTCAGGATTTCCCCGCACGCCTGTGTATCCCTCTCCCCCAGCGTGAGCCCCCCACCCCTCCTTGGGGCTGGAGGCGTCCCCCACCAGCTGCAGACCCGCGTGGGCAGCCCTGGCCACGGGCTGGAACCTCAGAGCGAGGCTGCCCCAGATTCAGTCTCCGAGGCTGGCTCATTTCCAGGTCTGGGGATTCTTCCTTTAACCAGGATATTTTTAAAATGTTTTTTTTTAATTGGTCTTATTTTATATGGTTATGTTTTTAGATACATGTATTTTTATGTTATAACTTAAACCACACACATGATATAGGATAAAAAGAGAGGGCATTGCCCAGCCCTGTTCCCTGCTAACAGTCTAGGGTATAATGCAGATTTTTCCTCCATGCAATTTTTTCCCTCCCTCTTTGCTTCTCTCTCTTCCTTCCCTCCCTCCTCCCTCCCTCCCTGCCTCTCTTCTTCTCTCCCTCCTTTTTTTCTTTCTTTAGGTGAGAGCTGAGGAAAAAGTATCCTGAAACTTCAATATTTCAGGCTTGGTGGGAAATTTATAGGTCATATGCAAATGAAATGATTAAAACAGGCACTTAAAATAGGTTTTCCTCCCATTTGACAATTTCTACTTTATAATTTTATTTATTTATTTTTTTAATCCTCACTGAAGGAGATATTTGTCGATTTACATAGAGAAACATCAGTCAGTTGCTCCCATAGGCGCCCTGACCGGGATCAAACCCGAAATCTTTTGGGGCGTGGGGTGACGCCCCAATCAACCGAGCCGCCCAGCTGGGGAGTTTTTGTCATTTTTAAATTTATGATTTTTTTACTGTGCTGAAAGAACACATCAGATTTACCAGTTAACCTTTTTTAACTGTACGGGTCAATACTGTTAAATGGCTGTGCCTTCTTACGGAACAGATCTCCAGAACTTTCTTTTTCATTTTGCAGATCTGAAACTCTTTCCCCATTAGACCACAGCCCTCATGTCCCCCTGCCCCTCAGCCCTGGGTGGCCACCACCCCACTTTCTTTTTCTATGAACTTGGAATCGTACAGCCCTTGTCTCTTTGTGACTGGCTTGTTTCGTTTAGCATACTGTCCTCAAGGTACATCCGTGTGGAAGGTGTTTTACGTGTGAAGTAACAGGGGCTTGTTGTATGTGCAAGAGTAGCTCGGGAAGGCCTTTAAGGAAGGTCCCCACCTCCACCTGGGGGGGTCATGGGCCCGCAGCCGCCCTCCTGGTGCTGCTTCATTGCACCTTTGAGATGCCATCAGTTTGATTCCCAGACCATTTCAGAGATGTTGAAATGCAAAGAAAAAAAAAAAAAACACGCACACGTCCTCGCGTGTTTAGAAGCGCTGCCGGCGGGAGGAGGCTGGTGCAGCAGCCCTGGGCTGTGCGGTTCCACGGGTCGGGGCGCCACCGTCCCGTAAACTGGAAGGTCTCGGGCGTGTGTGACAGGCACCTGTTTGATGTTCCTCTCCCTCCCTCCCTCCCTCTCCTCTCTATGCCTGTACTCAGGTGAGGATTAAGAAATAAATAAACCCAGTAAAAGACTGGTACCACTGGTCTTTTTGCCTGTTTCTCTCATGCCCCGCCCCCCGCCCCGCCCCCAGCCACACACCCCTGCTCCTTCCTCACGCCCACTCTAAGGCCATCACCACCTCCCCGCGCCTGGATACACCACTGCACCGCCCCCCGCCGCCCCCGTCAGTCGGTCCCCACTGGCCCTGGAGAACCATCCTGTGCACATTTGGTGCCCACGTGTAGGGTTCCTGGAGGTGAAGGGCACGTATGACATTTTTATCGACTCCATCAGTTTGCTTTCCCACAGATCTTGCCAATGTGCACAGACACGTACAGCCTTACAGAGGGCCTTTCAAGCAATTTCTAAGGCAGACCCTCTGACCCAGCACCCACCCCTCCCACAGATGGGGAAACTAAGGTCCCAAGGAGTAAGGACCTTGTCTGATGTCCCAAGTGGCAGAGCTGGGACTAGATTCAGGCCTCCCTGCGTCCAGGCTGCTGTTGTTGCTGAGAAACTACCCACCTAAAGTGGTCTCACTCTCTGGGTAGTCTCCCTCTCTTGCTCAAACACCTTCCATGGCTCCCTAGTGCCTACACAACAAATTCTAAATGTAACTCACCCCACCATCTGGGGCTGCCGCCGCCTTCAAGGTCGTGACATGGTTGAGCGGTCAAATGCATGAGTTCCGAAGGTGCATGGTTCTGGTCTCTGCTCCATTACTGAGCACCTCCTGCTGCTATGTTGGTCTCCATGGTTACACATATCACTTTCTGCTGGGGACCTCAGGCAAGCTAGCTGACGGGTGTGAACCTCACGTCCCTCCGTGTGTAAGAACCCACAGACGTGGTCTGAGACCAGTGTTCTTTCTGCCCGGCACCTGGCGTGCAGTGGGTGCTCATCACTGGGAGCTGTTCTCTTATCAGGGTTCTAGGACCCCCACCTGGGTACAGCTTTCACCGTGTCCCGCATCCTCAGGCTTGCCTCATTGGGAGTTCCACGGGGCACGGCTGGTTATTTACAACCTTCTGCACAACCACCAGCTGGGAGAGAGGGGCTCTTCGAACCCCTCTGGAAAGGGAGGAGGAATTCCTGGTGGGTGTCGGTGCAGGGGCCTCTGGGACGGATCTGAGGATGGGCGGGGGGGCTGGCCTGGCCAGCAGAGTCCCCAGAATCCATGCCTGAGTCCTCTCCGTCCCCGGTCTGGCCTCTCCCTGCCACCAATTTGCTGTGCAAACCGCCTCTCCTCTCCAGGCCTCAGTTTCCCCAGCGGTCCCAGGGGAAGCCCGGTCCTGTCCCCCTGGAGCGATGTGGGCACAGCGGAGATAATGATGCAGGAGTGGAAAACCCTCGGGGGGTGGTGAAGGGCTGTCTGCGTGTGCAGGACCCCAGTCTCGCTCTGGTTTCCCATCAGGGCTCCGCTCTGGTCCAGCCCCCTCCCTTCCCTGTCTGCTCTCCCTTCCTCCTCCCTCCCTCCCTCCCTCCTGCCACTCGGAGCCGGCTCCCGGCATGCTGCGCGCTGCTGACAGCCTTATAAATAGTCGCCTTTGCGGGGCGGGTGGCTGGCCAGCACAGGCAGGGCACGCACTGGCCCCAGCGCCCACCCGCGCCCAACCCCCAGGTCAGTGTGTGCCTGCGTCTGTGTCTGTGCTCAGGACGGGAGCGCCTCTGCCGCAGCGGGGAAGCCGCACGCACGCCCCTGGGGAGTGTGTGTGTGTGTGTGTGTGTGTGGGCGCGCCCCGTGCCAGGGTATCCTCAGGATTTGTGTGGCTGTGTGTGTGTCCACGGTTGTGATCTGTGTGTGCTTGCCTGTCTGCGCTCCCCAGCTCCACTCCGGGTATTTGTGCCGCGCCCCGTGCGCCTTTGTGGGTGTGAGTGTGTGTGTGTTGCGGTCCCTCCCATCCTCTCGCACAGTCACCCCTTTGTCCTAGCCCGGACTCCTGGGGCTCCAGGTTCCTGCCCTTGGCTCGCCCCAGCTGGGGCCCTGGGAGGGGGCTGTGGCCTGACTGCCTGCACTGGAGGGCCTGGGCGGGGCAGGCCCTGTGATTGGAGGAGCTATCCCGTCGCATCGTTTTCAGTACCTGGGGGTACAGGAGGCCCCCTGGGTGTTCGAGCCCCTGCCTCCGCCGGCCCTCTGAAAGGGCAGGGGCTCTGTGGGGGCCCTGCAGGCTGCGCAGGCCTTCCCTGAGCGCCGCTCAGCCCCCCACCCGGGACTCTTCACCCAGGGCCTGAGGATGCAGGTGCCCCGGGGGGTGCAGACCCACAGAGGGAATACCAGCTGCCCAAGGTCATGCAGCCAAGTGATGGACTTGGGATCTGAACCCTAGTTGGTTGCCAGCCACTGAAGAGGCTGCCCTTGATCCCGAGAGGGGAGACCTGGGTCTTGCCCTGGCCTTGCGTGGTGGTTGAGGCGAAGTCTCTGTCCCCAGGGCCTCCGCTCCGCACACCCCTTGCAGACCACCCAGTTATACTGACTCCCTGCAGCCCCGGTCCAGGGGCCTTATAAGGCCTGGTTGCTGAGCCCGTAACCTAACTCCACCCCGGACCCCTGGCCTCTCTGAGGCCTCCTCACAACCCAGGTTATTTTGGACCAAGGAGCTGGCAGGTGCCAGCAGGACAGTGGGGCTTAGGTCACTGGGAGGGGGTGGGGCAGAGTAGGGTCCAGGCTACTCCTCTGGTCACTGCAGGCTGTCCCTGGCCTGGGGACCCTCCCCCTCCCCTGCCAGCTGCTGAGCAGTATTGGCAGCCACTGCCCTTCCTTAAGCACACTCAGCAGGAACGAGTCTATAACTCATGCCGCACAAGCAGCTGCTGAAGGACCTACTGGGTGCTGGGCCCAGATCAGCAGGAAATGCAGCCCTAGGTTTGACCGCAGTCAGGCCCAGGAGCAAGTGTCTCTCCTCCAAGCCTCAGTTCCCTCCTAAGATGGCTGCGAGGATGGCGTGAGGCCCCCGGCACTAGGGTCAGCTCTGGGCTAGGCCCAGTCTGGTGGGGACACAGGCCTGCACTACAACAGGAAGTTCCAGTACAGTGTGGCTTGTGTGACACCAGGGGAAGTTCGGAGGAGGCACTTACCAGGGTAGGAGTGAAGGGCGGAACCCAGGAAGGCTTCCTGAAGGAGGTGGCACCTGAACTGAGTCCTAAACATTAACACCTTGGGGAAGGGCATCCAGACCTTGGGTGCAGCCATGAGCTGGGGCCTGGAGGTGGGACGTGCCACGGTGGGTGAGGGAGCTGCCAGCAGTTCAAGTGGCAGCTGATAAATGTGTGGTGCGGGGGCGGGGGGCAGTGGGCAGGCTTTATCTTGGGAGCTGAGGGGGCCACACATGGAAGGGTTTTACGCAGGCGACTGATGTGTCCTGCAGATGGCCTGGAAGGGTATGGAGGGAGGCAGGCGCCCCCACCACCCCTGCTTGGGACAAGGAAGTGGCTGCGAGGAAGTGGCCGAGGAAGAGGGGGGTTTAGGAGCAGGAGGGTCAGGATGTGCCCGTGCAGGATGGAGGTGGGTGTGAGACGGCCTCTAGCTGGGAACATGGGAGGGGCCGGCCGTTCAGAGTCTGCAGGGCCTCCGGCCTCTTCAGGGGCCGTAGATTCACAGAGCTGGACAGAGAGGCCTGGGCTGGCTGGGCGCGGATGGAGGGTCCCGGGAACCTGAAGCTAATAGTGAAAGGGTGGAGTAGGGGTCTGGGGCGAGGGTCCCAAGCAGGAGGAATGGTGGCCAAGGGTCAGAGATCAAGGCGAGAGTGGCGGTGATGGCTGCAGGTGGCCTTGGAGAGGGCTGGTGGATGGGGGTCAGAGGCGTACGGGCAGCAGCTCCGTGAAGACTGATGGGAAGGGGAGGTGGAGGGAGGCTCCCGGGGGGGGGCTGTGGAAGCAGAGCGGCGTCCCAGGAGGGGTTGGGGTTGATTTGGGTGCCGGGGGATAGGGAGGGTAGTGGAGCAAGGTCCTTCAGGGGGGTGAGGGGATGGGCCACACAGAGGAGGGTAGAAGTTGGGCCTTGGCGGGGGGAGCCTGGGAACCCCTCGTTTGAAACTGCAGGGCCAGGTCCATGGGAACCCGGCTTCCTCCCTGCAGACGTCAGTGTCCCTCTGAGCTTTCCCTCCCGAACCCCATCGGAGACGAGGACTCGCGCAGCTCGCGCAGCTCCCGCCTCCTGGCGCCTCTCCTCCCGCCCCGGGGGGTGTTGTCAAGGTGTCAGGCCGACACAGGACCGAGCTCTGTTTTCTGCCAGGGGAGCGGCTCCGGCTCCACAGTTACTGGAGCCTCTGCTTATGCCCCTCAGTGGCGGGCGGGGGCCGCTGCCCTTCGTGACAGGTGAGGCCAAGGAAGCACACGCAAGAAGACGACTTCCCAAGCTCACCCAGAGTCCTGCGCCTTCCCCGCACTCAGCAGGCCCCTTGGAGGGCAAGCTGGGGCCTGGCAGGGTGCGGAGAGCTCGCTCACCGGCCTCCCTGTGCTTTGTCTTGCAGAGCGCTGACTCCACGCCCCGGACCTCGGCAGGATGGAAGGTACGGAGGATCCTCTCTCCTGCTCACTGCCCGGGCCTCAGTGTGCCTGCCTGTGAAGGGGGTGTGCTTTGGGGGGACACTCTGGGAGGGGCTCCAGGAGGCTCTGGGGCTGCCAGACCGGATGTGCCTGGGAGCTCCCAGCACCATCCTCAGGCCTCTCCCGGGATGTTCCAGTTGCAAGATCAATTTTAGAAGCCACGAGGCCTCCCCGAGGCGCCTGAGGGCCCCGCAGCTCACCTCCACCGCTGGTATTTTTAGAGCGGAATCCCTGCCTCTTTCTGGAGAGGGTGGGCACTGGTGAGGGCAGGCTGCCCTGTGGGAAGGCCCCAGTGTGCAGACGCCCCTCCCAGGGACTCAGTTTCCCCATTGTCTGGTGGGAATGGCTCCTGAGGATGTCTTGGGCCCTCCAGGCTCCGCCGGGCCCGACTCGGAAGGAGTCGTGGGCAGAGAGCCCAGCTGGCTGTCTCCTGGCTGCGCCAGCCCTCCCATCCCTGGCTTTGGGCCTCGGCCTGGGCAGTTCTTAAAGGAGCCCAGCAGGCCTGGCTGCTGCCTCCTGAAATCAGTGGTGCCCCTCTGCCCCTGTGGCTCTGCGTGTCCGCTGCTGCTGGGCCGTTGCCTGCACCTACACCCAGGCTTGTGCTGGTCACACGACAGCCAGGTGGCTGGCAGCCATGGGACGCATCGTCCTCCCGCCAGCTCCTCCAGGCTCCAGCCAACCCCTTGGCAGGGGGTGCGGGGGGTGGGGGGCAGGGAACTACGGAGCTCACCTCCACTTTGGGACAGGAACGGAGAGCCAGAAAGGGGCGGGGACTCCCCCCCCCCCCTGAGGCCTCAAAGCGCGCTCCTGCTTCCCCACGGGAGGGAAGGCCCGCAGCCTGAGAAGAGGCCTGGGCTGCTGTTCGGGTTCTGGCTGCCCTGGAGCAGGCCCCCCCCCACTAGGCCTCAGCTCCCCTCTTGTGGCGGGGCCGTGGTCTCACTGAGTCCTCAGGGTGGTTGGAGCAGAGGTTGGAATGTAAGCTGGCCTGTCTCTTTGGGCAAGGGTTCCACGTGCCCACCGCAGCCCTCCTCCCCGGCAACTGTCTCCGGGGCAACATATGTTGCGGTTGCCAACTCCACATTGGGACCGCCCGGGGAAGGCGGGCCATGGACGGACCCAGGGCCTCGGAGGGGAAGGGTAGGGAGCACAGCAAAACAGGACCATGGGTGCCTGCTGCTCATCGACAAACCCGCGTAGCGAGGAAGACTCTAGGGCCAGAGGTGACCCGCTGTCCAGCCACCCACAGGGACTGGGGTGACACGAGCCCCTCAGAGTCACCCTGGCGGCCCGTGCCGGTAGCCTCCCGGCCTCTGCCTCGGCTGGTCCCGCGCTCCCCTCGTCCTCCGGGCTGTCTCTGACCCCCTGCCGCGGGCCCAGCACAGGCCTGGGACTCACAGGTGCCTCTGGCCCTCTGTGTCAAGCGAGTGGCTGAGCTCCGCTCCCCTCTTCTCTCCCACAGAGAAACTGAAAAAGGCCAAGATCATCTTTGTGGTGGGTGAGTCCGGGCAGGCGGGTGAGGCACCAGCAGGGGACGTCGGCGCAGGCCCTGGTGGGAGCCGGGGCCGAGGGCCGCGCCCCGGGCTCTGCCCCTCCTCCGCTGGGTGGCCCGGGCAGACCCTGTGCCCCTGGGGGGCCCTGTTCCTCAAGGCTTCTGAATGGGTGGGCGCTTGCAGGAGGGCCCGGCTCGGGCAAGGGCACCCAGTGTGAGAAGATCGTCCAGAAGTACGGCTACACCCACCTCTCCACCGGGGACCTCCTTCGGGCCGAGGTCAGCTCGGGCTCGTCCAGGGGCAAGATGCTGTCGGAGATCATGGAGAAGGGGCAGCTGGTGCCACTGGTGAGTGGGCCCCAGCGGGGTGGGGGCAGGGCGATGGCGGTCCCGAGTGGACGGCAGCCGGCGGAGTCCACGACACACCGGCAAGGCCGACCACGACCTTCCCTGGTTCTGAACCCTTCTGGGTGCCCCCACTACCCTTGGCACAAAATTCCTTCCAGAATCCTCCAAGAGCCTCCGGGACCTGCCCTTTGGACCCCTTTATCCTCCTGCCATCCTGGCCTCTCTGTCCCTTCAAACTCATCCCACTGCTTCCTGCCTGGAGTGTTTTCCCTCCTCGGCATCCAGGCCTTCCCGAGTCCTCAGCTTGGGGCTAAGACCCCTAACTGTATAGCCCCGTGGTGCCCCCTTCTTTGTCCACACGCCTGTGTCGTGCTTGGAAACTGAGAAATCCACGCACTGCGAGTTTCCTGATGGCAGGGAAGGTCTGCTTTGTTCACAGCTGTGTCCTCTGGGCCCCCCAGGAGCTGGCCAGGAGGAGGGGCCCAGTCTATAACTTTGAGTGAATGAATGAGTGAATGAATGAATGATTTGACCCATCGATGGAGTCTTCTTGGCTCAGGGAAGGCCTGGAGGGGAGGCTGGTTTGGGAGATCTGCATTAGGGCCGAGGGCAGTGCACCCCAGGCCCCCAGGAGGGTGGGGAGGAGGGGCTCATCACCCCTCCTTCTTTTGTGTGCCCCCAGGAAACGGTGCTGGACATGCTTCGAGATGCCATGTTGGCCAAAGTAGAAACTTCCAAAGGCTTCCTGATTGACGGCTACCCTCGGGAGGTGCAGCAGGGGGTAGAGTTTGAGCAGAGGGTAAGGCGCAACCTGGTGGGTGGCCTTCAGGAGCTGTGGCTGGGGGCGGCCAGGCAGAGGCTGCTGTGATGCACACACACACACACACACACACACACACACTGTTTGTGGGGGATAGGGGCTGGGTAAGGAGGAAAGCCAGGGAAGACTTTCTGGATCTTTCTAGAAAGCCAGAAAAAAAGTCTGGAAGAATGGGCAGCCACAGGCTGGGGAGTTCACAAGCCTGGACAACCCTGGTCAGGTCCCAGCTCGACTGCCTCAGGCCTTGGGCTGTCATTCTGCCTCTCTGACCTTCAGAGTTCCCACCTGCCACATGGGGACAGACAGGGCACGGCTGCCTTGTGCGACAGTGCGGGGGTCGGAGGGAACACACTCTTCAAAAGTGGGGCTTGTTGGCCAGAGGGGCAGGGAAGAAGGTGGGCAGGGCTGGGAGGGTCAGGGCCCCTAGGCCCCTGTGGAGGGAGCAGAGGCTGCTGGGACAAGGCGACAGGGGTGATGCCGGAGAGGGAGGCTCAGGCCTGGCTGGAGGCCTCGGGTGCCAGGGAGCAGAGTCCGCCCTCTGCCGGGGGCCACGGGGAGTCTGGCTGGAGAGCATGGGCTTCGGCATGACGTCTCTGAGCTGCCTGGGGTGGGTACCCACCAGGAAAACCTGCAGGATGAGGGTGTCTCACACACACATACATGTACAAGCATGTGCATGCACATGTGTACATGCACCTGGCAGTGTGCACTCACGCACCTCAGGCAGCGTGTGCCTACACACTCAGCACACCTAAACACTGGGCTGCCACACATGCACACACAGGGCACACACCCACACTGATGGTGTCACGTGCCACGTGGGGAAATGGATGAAGCTGTAAGTGCCAAGGAGGAAGAGGCCAGTAAGTGTGTGGGGTGTTCAGGGAGGGCTTCCTGGTGGAGGGACTCTTTCCAGGCCTTGCAGGGAGAGATCTGGGCGTCCCAGTGGGCAGAAGGCTGGACACCCATTCCTACTCCCTGTCTCTGCGAGACAGGGGCTGTCTTTAGGCTGTCATAGCTCTCAGCCTCGTCCAGAGGTAGGGTGCTGCTGGATTTCTGGCCCTTTAAGGGGTGTGAGACCCCAAGAAAGTGTCTATGCTGATCTGGGCTTCCGTTTCCCCATGGATGAAACGGGGGTTGCCTGGGTTTCCTTCAGACTGAGAGACCTGGACCTAGGCACCAGCTGCGTGGCATCCCTTCTGACCCTCAGGGCCACATCTGAAAAGTGGGGTTAATGGAAATTCTCACCCCTCCTGGGCTGGTGTGGACACCTGGCTCCGCCCAGGGCCCAGCCCTGCTGTGGCTCTCAGGGGTCCGGCGCCTGGTCTTTTTGACTCTGAACACCAGGGGGCGCCAGGTCCTCACCAAAAGGAGACGCATCAACTTTCCTTTCCAAGTCCTGGTGGTGATGAAACATGAAACACTCTTTCCAATGACAGTGACATTTTCAGAACCTCCCAGAGCTCAAGTGCCTCTCACCCCTTCCCTCAGCGTGGTTCCTTTGCCGAGTCCTTACCCAGCCCTGCTGGTGACAAGCAGATGTCCCTTGCCCTGGTGGGCTCCAGGCCAGGCTGGGGAGAGGGATGTTAAGTAAACAGCCAGAGGCACTTCTGAGAGGTGCTGGGGGCAGAAGCGAAGGGGACTGGGAGAGCATGTCCCAGGGGCCCGGGGGTGGCGGCGGGGGTGGCGTCTGGGAAGACTGCCTGGGAGGAATGAGGTTTCAGCCCAAGTGTGAAGGCGAGCACTTGGCATTGAGGGAAAGGGGTGCTGGGAGGTCCCCGGCACGGGCAAAGGCCCTGTGGACGAGGAAGCTGATGAGAGCCAGCCGAGACCAGAGCCAGCGCAGGCCCTCCTCGGTCAGGAAGGGAGCTGGGACTTTCTCCTGAGGGCAGCAGGGAGCCACGGAGGAGGTTTGAGCTGGAGAGTGGCAGGGCGCATTGGTTTGAGGAGGGTCTGTCAGGCTGCCTTGGTGGCCCCAGTGGTGGGGAGCTGGGGAGGGGGGTGGCCCCAGGGAGGGCAGGAATGGGGGCCCCTGTGACTGGTGCCCCGCCCACAGATCGGACAGCCCACACTGCTGCTGTATGTGGACGCAGGCCCCGAGACCATGACCCAGCGGCTGCTGAAGCGTGGACAGACCAGTGGGCGTGTGGACGACAACGAGGAGACCATCAAGAAACGTCTGGACACCTACTACAAGGCCACAGAACCTGTCATCACCTTCTATGAGAAACGTGGCATTGTAGCCAAGGTGCGCCCCCTGCAGGCCTGAGGGAGTACTAGGAGACCTGGGTTTTTGCCTGGTCTGGCCTCCAATTGCCGTGACCTTGGGCCAGCTGCCCTCCCTGGGCCTTGGCGTCCCCGCTGATTTGATGAGGGGCTGCTGCCACTCTGTGGTTGGGCGCCAGAGGCGGGCCCGGCCTCTGCAAGAGGGGCTGGCCTCCGTGGGGTCCGCCCAGCCCTCCCCGGTGTGTCTCTGCTCACCAGCAGTCTCCCTGCAGGTCAATGCCGAAGGCTCCGTGGACAGTGTCTTCTCCCAGGTCTGCACCTACCTGGATACCCTCAAGTAGCAGCGCCGGAGCCCCTTCCCCAGCTCCGAGCCCAGCCCCGCCCCCGTCCTGACTCGGGAGTCCTGGCCTGAGCTCAGCGCCTCCGCCCCGCCCGGCTGGAGCACAGACAGAGGAAGCCACTTTATCCTGTTTTCATGGACAGCTGAGCACTAAAGGAATTTCCGAGGACGTTCGGTTTTACTCCTTTTTCTTTGCTCCCCTCGGGGTTGATTTGTGTGGGATGGCCGCCCGGCCTTGAGTCCCCGGCCCCGCACCCTCCCCAGTCCTCTTCGGGCCCCTCAGCCCACCACAGCCAGCTGCCCCTCCCCGAGCTCTGGTGGAAGACCGAGGGCCCTTCCTTACCCAGAGCATGCCAGGCCCGGGCTGTGCCAGGTCAGGGGACCCAGGGGGCCTGGGGCAGCGTCTTGCTCTCTGGGACTCGTGGCCAGGCAGAGCCGGGCCTGGGCCCCGGTTCCTCTGCATCCTTGCTGTGTGGCCTTGGCCCCGGCCCCTCATCTCTCTGAGCCTGTTTTCTGTGCCTCACCCCTGCTGGGGACTGGGCTCTGGCACGCAGTGAGGGCGTGGGCTGTGGGGGTCTTCCTGGGCAGTTGGCGGGTGGTGGGGGCTCTCCTGGTAGGGGGTGTGGCACACATCAGCCGGCCAAGTGGGTAGTGAATTGGCTTCCTTGGCGCCTGAAGGTCCGTGGATCTGAAAAGGGCGTCAAGGTCGAGTGCGGGGAGGGGTCAGGGTCAGGGTCAGGGTCAGGAGTGCCTCCCTGAGGCCATGAGACCTGAAGGGCTTCCCGCTAGCACGTGGCCCTGGGAAGGTCACAACCTGTCCTTTCTAAGCCTTCTCACAATTTAAATTAGGCTCAGCCCCCCTGCCACCCCTCGGAGCCCCCCCCCCCCCCCCGCCCGTTAGGAAGAGACATACTAAGCCAAGGGTGCAGCCTACTAGCTACTGAGGCCTGTGGGAGCCAGAGACCAGAGCAACCTTGGGGATGTGCCAGGCCCGGGTGCTCTGGGGAGGCCCCGGAACCCCCTGGGGAGACCCATCCCCCCTTTTCTGTCCTCCTTCATTCTCTGACCTCATCCTGGGGGAAGGCTCCATTTGGTGCTCATGCGTTCTCAACACCCGAGTCCCAGACCCAGCGGGCTCCCTGCTAAGCTGAGGGGGCCCTCAGGGGCCCGCACCCGGTTGGAAGGACATCATGACATCCCGACATCCCAACATCCCGTGCGGGCTGATTGCGCCCACTGTGTGTCCCTTCTATGGATGGCAAGTGTGGCTGGTTGTTTTCCATTTACACTAGTTATTTAAACTTTCCTTTAAAATAAACATATTTAAGTTCTAAAAGGTGAGTCTATTGCACGAACACAGAATAAAGACATGGTGATGCAGGGGAGAGAGAAGGCAGGCATTCAGTGGAGTGAGCCATCTGGTCCGGGGGGGGGGGGTGGATGGAGGCCTCCGCAGCAGGTCCCTCTGTTCCCCACGCCGCCCAGGGTGTGTGGACACGCTCACGCCCCTTTATCACAGGGTTGTCCGAGGGCCTGAGTGATGGTGCGTGGGAAAACACACCCAGGACGGTAAGGGGCTAAGGAAACCCACCTGACAAAATCATCGTCATTATTTTTTAAATTATATTGTATTGATTATGCTTATTACAGTTGTCCTGATTTCCCCCCCTTTGCACCCCCTTCCGCCCAGCACCCCACACTGTGTCAGGCCATCCCCACACCATTGTTCATGTCCATGGGTCATGGTATAAGTTCTTTGGCTACTCCATTTCCTGTACTGTGCTTTACCTCCCCAGGGCTACTCTGTAACGACCTATTTGCATTTAAAAAAAAAAAAAAGATTATTTTTACAGAGAGGAGCAGGGAGGGAGGAAGAGAGGGAGAGAAACATCAGTGTGTGGTTTCCTTTCATGTGCCCCCTACTGGGGACCTGGCCCACAACTCAGGCATGTGCCCTGACTGGGAATCGAACCGGCTACCCTTTGGTTCTCAGGCCGGCAATCAATTAAATGAGCCACACCAGTCAGGGCCTTATCTGTACTTCTTAATTCTCGCACGTCCTCACCCATCCCCCACATCCCCCTCCCATCTGGCAACCAATCAACACTCTGTATCCATGATTCTGTCTCTGTTCTTCTTGTTTGCTTAGTTTGTTTTTTAGATTCAACTGTGGTTGTATTTTTGCCTTCTTATTATTCATTGTTTTTATCTTCTTTTTCACAAATAAGTCCCTTTAATGTTTCATATAATAATGTTTTGGTGACGATGAACTCTTTTAATTTTTTCTTGTCTGGGAAGCTCTTTATCTGCCCTCTGATTCTAAATCATATCTTTGCTGGGTTGAGCAATCCTGGCTTTTCATGACTTTGAATGTTTCTTGCCAGTCCCTTCTACCCTGCAAAGTTTCTTTTGAGAGATCAGCAGACAGCCTCATGGGAAGTCCCCTGTAGATAACTCTGCATTTTTCTTGCTGCTTTTAAGACTCGCTTTATCTTTAACCTTTGGCATTTTAATTATGATATGTCTGGGAATGGGCCTCTTTGCATCCATCTTGTTTGGAACTCTCTGTGCTTCCTGGACTTGCAAGTCTATTTCCTTCAGCAAATTAGGAAAGTTCTCTTTCATTATTTTTTCAAATAGATTTCCAATTTCCTGTTCTTTCTCTTCTCCTTCTGGCACCCCTATAATGCCAATGGTGGACCTCTTGAAGTTGTCCCAGAGGCTGCTTACACTATCCTCACTTTTTTGGATTCTTTTTTCTTCTTGTTCTGATGGGTTCCTTTTTTGCTTCCTTATGCTCCAAATCATTGATTTGATTCTCAGCTTCATCCTTTCTCCCATTGTTTCCCTGTAAATTGTTCTTTATTTCTATTAGTGTATCCTTCATTTCTGACTGGGTCTTTTTGATGCTGTTAAGGTCCTCACTAAGTCCCTTGAGCATCCTTATAACCAGTGTTTTGAACTCGGCATCTGATAGATTGCTTATCTCCATTTCTGCAATCTGAGATGGCTGCTACTTGTGCTGGGCTTGGAGATTTCCAGGTGAAGCCAAGCTGTAAATCTAAGCTGCTAATTCTAGGCCTGGGGCTCACTGAGACCAGCTGCTTCTTATTTGAAAGGATTGAGGAAGTTGCGCAGCAGGAGCCAAGACCAGCCATTCATATGGAAAGCAGCTTGGGTGGGTCCATACATCGGGTGGGGCAGAGTCCGTGGGGATCTCTAAGGCGGGTCAAACAGTATTAGCTAGGTTGAGGGAGTCTCAGCTATTGCACCAATTTGCTGGCTGTGTGAGGGGGAGGGTTTAGAAAAGGGACGATGGCCTCGGCTCACCTTGATGCCAGACACTTCAGTTCCTCCCTGTGTGCCACTGGTACCTCTTGAGCTGCGACCCCAGTGCTGGAGCTCAGAGGGAACGAGTCTGAATAAGTCTGTGTGTTGGTTCTTTAGGAGGAACTGCTTGGGGCTCCAGCAGTTTCTTCCACCAACTCAATCCCCACTGGTTTTTGTAGCCAGAAGTTGTGGGGAATTCCTGGAACTGGAACCCTGGGCTGGGGGGCCTGGTGTGGGGCTGGGACTCCTTGCTCCTAAGATATCTCTCCCAAATTTTTATCCACCACACATGGGTGAGGGACCAACTATTCCACATCGCGCCCCTCCTCCTAGTCTGGATGTATGTGTTTTTTAAAATTCCATAGTTGTCAGACTTCCATTCAACTTGATTTCTGACAGTTCTGAGTGATGGTTGTTCTACATTTTAGTTGTAATTTTGATGTGATTGTGCAAAAAGGTGAGCCAGGTCTGCCAATGCCGCCATCTTGACCGGAAGTCTCATTATTTTTATTCTGTTATTACAGCTTCATGAGTTCAGGTGCCTCCCAATTTATGAAAACCTAAGCTAATGCAAGCAAGTGCTTCACTACAGAATCACTATGCTCACTTAAAACAAACAAACAAAAAGCTTGAGCATGTTTTAAAAAGCACATTTAAAAAGCTCTGGTAACCACTACTCCATCCTTGCCCCTACAAACCTTCTTGTGGGAGTTTCCTTTGTGCACATTTGTTTTTTTTTTTTTTTAGATTTTATTTATTTATTTTTAGAGAAGGAAGGGAGGGAGAAAAAGAGAGAGAGAGAGAGAGAAACATCAATGTGCGGTTGCTGGGGGTTATGGCCTGCAACCCAGGCTTGTACCCTGGCTGGGAATCGAACCTGTGACACTTTGGTTCGCAGCCCGTGCTCAATCCACTGAGCTACGCCAGCCAGGGCCACATTTGTTTCTTTAGCAACATTCCAAGATGCCCGCCGCCCTGGCAGTACAGAGGCTCCTAAGCCCTGGCCCACTGTGACGTCTCCCCTGGGACAAGGAGGGGATCCATGTTCACAAAATTCCATCAGACCTACTCAACCGAGACCAGTTCTGGGCAGCTCAGTGCACAGAGCTCAGAGGGGCCCCTGGTGGCGGCGGGTCCCTTGACCTGGAGCCCTCAAGTGGAGCCCTGAAAGTAAATGGGAGTCCACAGCACCGGGAGGCAGGGAGCTGGGGAAGGCAGAGGGAAGAGCCCCGCCCTGCAGAGGTGGGGAGGACCAGTCGAGTGGGGGCTGGAATGCAGGCGAGAGGGGGCGCCCTCGCTAGAGACAAGTGACGGAAGCCAGGTTTGCAGGGTCTTGAATGCCAACCCAGGTGCCTAGTCTTTCCCCCAAGGGCAACGAGAGGCTTGGAGAGTTTTGTTTATCATCTTCAAACAAACAAAATTGGAGGAAGTAACGTGAGGAACACCCATATACCCATCACTAACATTTAGTAATCATGCACATTTTTCATACTTCCTCTGCTGTTGTTCTACTGTTGCCAAACCATTTTAAAGTAAATCACAGATGCGAAAACGTTCATCCCTTAAGTGTGACTTCAGTGTGACTCTCTGATAAATAAAGGCATTTTGCTAAATAACCACAACTCAGAGTTTTGAGGACACTAACTTGACCCTAATGTCGTAAGAGATAATAATCAGTCCCCATGGGATTTCCCCCAAATGTGTCTTTGTTCAAACCGGGAGGCAATCCAGGACCACCTGTTGCATTGTGGGTGCCCATCAACCTTGAACCTCCAACGACTCCCCCTCTTTTTGTGGTGTTGAGCTGTGGGGGGACTGGTCATCCTGCAGAAAATCCTTCCTTCTGGGTTTGTCCGTGGTTTCCTGTTTTAATTTGTTCCTCCGTTCCCTGAATTTCTTGTAAACTGCAAGTTTGTTTCAAAGGCTTCAGAGATTCAGGGTGAGCCTTTGGGACAAGAATACCTCACAGGCTCATGAAGAGGTTTTTTAAAAAAATTATTGATTGATTTTGAGAGACAGAGAGACATCGATTTTTGGTTCCACTTATTTACGCATTCTTTGGCCATTTGTGGCATATGCCCTGATGGGGAATCGAACCCACAACCTTGGTGTATCGGGAGGGTGCTCTAACCAACTGAGCTACCTCACCAGGGCCCCATGAAGGGTTTTAGAATGAAGCAGGATGGTCGGATCTGCAGCGATCTGGCTTTGAGTGTATGCAAAGCTCCCCGGAGTCTTGCTAAAAAGCTGGTTTTGATTCAGCAGGTCTGGTTTGGGTGGCGAGGCCCCCGCTGCCAGTCCAGGGCCCGCACTTGGGAGAGCTCACACAGAACCCGCTCTGTGGAGGCGGGTGCCCGGGGAAGGGTGGGGAGCAGGGGGCGCCTCTAAGGCCAGCCGTGAGCTCCTTCCCTACTGGTGGGCTGAGAGCTGGGCGTGGTGTCGAGTCCGGGACAGTAGATGCTGTCATACTCTTCATGTCTCCAGGGACACTCCAGGAAGTGGCTTGTCCCAAGGTGCCGGAACATTTTAACCAGCCAGAGGGATGGCATAGCGTCTCTGGAGCCTCGGGGTCACAGAGAAAGAGAGTGCTCCTAGGTAAGCTCCCTGGGGCGGTGGCCTCAGATGGCCCCGCTGCTCTGTGCCCCTAAGTCTTGGCCTCGGGGGCCCTGAGGGCCTGGCCGGAGGCGCTGAAGTGGGAGAGGAAGGAAGTGGGGAGCAGAAGAGGCCAAGGCTGTCGCCTCCCAGCCGCGTGAGGGGCCTCGAGTAAACAGGAAGGCCTGGCGGCTCCGCGGTTGGGGGGGGCTTTGGAGGGGTGGGGGCCGGGGCCCTGCTGGACCTGCGCAGCCTGCCAGCACACAGCTCCCTCGCTGGGGAAGCAGACTCAGGGTGTGTGGCTCGCCCCAAGGCACACAGCGAGGCAGGGGGACAGAGCTGGACCCTCGCCTGCCTCTCCCGCGTCTGCCGTCCACCTGGGGTTCTGGGCAGGGCTCCCTGCCGGCGTGGCCCACCGTGGTTCATGAGGTGCTGCGTGAGCCTCTCACCTGTTGGGGCCTCAGTTTCCCCTTCTGTGAACTCAGAGCCCTTACAATTCAAAGGTCCTGGACTCCTGACCCAGTGGAATCCTTACGCCTCGTAGGTGGTCTTCACGGGCCCTGCAGGCCTCAGGGGGTGGGTTTTGTCAGGAGGGCCGCCGCCACCCAGGAGGCAGCGGGAACCAGGCCCGTCCCCTGGGTAGAGAGGGGAAGGAAGACTCTGGGGGACTCTGCTCTTCTAGAACGGAGTCTGATGGGACCACCGACTCTTGTGACCTCCTTATCGCTTAGAGGAGTCGTTCTCCTTCTTCGAAGACCCTGCCCCTGGGCTCAGAACGCCCCCAACACCCACACCCTGGGGACTCAGACTCACAGCCTGTGACACCGCGGCTGCTTGAACCCGTTCGTGCATTGCACAAACACTTGCAGAATGCCAGCCACGGGCCGGGCACCATTCTAAGCCATGGGGCCCGGGACCTTCTGTTCTCCAGAGAGAGAGACCGACAAAACAAGCCATACATAGTATGCGAGGCGACAATGGGTGCCCCGGGGGCCACTCGTGGAGCAGGTGGAGGGCTGTTCTAAATCCGGCGCTCAGGGAAGTCCTCACTGACCATGTGACGTCTGGGTCCTGACTTAAAGGGCAAGGAGCAAGCCCCGGGGGAGAGAGTTTGGGGGTGGGGGGACGGCAAGAGCAAGTGCAAAGGCCCTGTGGTGGACGTGTGCCTGGCCCATTCAAGGAAGAGCAGGGAAGAGCAGCTGTGGCTACAGCTGCGGAAGCAAAGGGGTGAGAGCAGACGGTGAGGCTGGCGAGGGGGTGGGGGGCCCTTGCTGCCATCTGAGGGGTCCTGGTGGTCACACGAAGTGAGAAGGTTGCCCGCTCAGGGCACCGAGCCGAGGAGGGATGGGATTTGACTTAGCTGCACAGGCTCCCTCTACGGCGTGCAGGGTGGGCTGGGCGCAAGCGGGGAAGCAGGGAGAGCTCAGTGAGGAGGGGGCTGCAACATTCCAAGAGGAGCTGGGGGTCACGGTGGGGTAATGGGAACCCCACAAACACCAGAAATGTGGGGGGACAGCCAACAGGATTTGCCTGTGGGTCAGAAGGGGGCTGTGAGGGAAAGAGTCCAGGGCACCCTCCAGGCCGAAGCAGAGAAAGGAGGGAGTTGTCATTGTCTGGAAGGAGGGACTGAGGCAGGAGCAGCTGGCAGAGAAGGAAGGGAGTCCAGGGCCTAGGGTTGGACGTGTGGAGTCTGAGCGACTGGTTAGGCATCCAGGAGCCCGGAGCCCGGGGCAGGTTCTGGCTGGAACTTTATGTCTGGGATGTGCCACGTTGGGAGCTGTGGGTACATGGTATCTAAAGCTGTCTGTCTGGCTAAAGGACACCCAGCACAGCACTTCTCGAACTTGAACGTGCGTGCCGGAGATCTTGATAAAATGCAGGTTCAGAGTCAAAGGTCCGGGCAGGGCCTGAGAGAAGCTCCCTGGGGTGGGGGCCGCCGAGACCACTCTCTGAGTGCCAGGACGCAGGGCGTCGTTTGCAAGCCAAGACCCACGCGTGGGCAGTGAAATCAACAGAGCGGCTCATGATCCGTATTGACAGAAAATGGAAGCGGATGGATTCACATCACAAGGGCACGTATCGGTTCCCCAAACCTCGTTTCGGTTATCTGAGCCCGGGAGTCCTGGGGACATGCCGTCGCCATGGCCACAGGGTCTGAGAAAACCTGGCCGGGAAGTGAGGGGAGACAGAGAGGGGAAGAGGCCCGGAGCCGAGCGTGGGAGGATGAGGAGGAGCCAGCGAGGAGGCAGATAAGGCGATGCGGGAGGTGGGCAGAAACCCAGAACGGAGAGTCCTAGACGCCAAAAGAGGAAAAAGACCCAGACTGGAATGATCCTCTGCTTCCCCCAGCCCTGTCGCCAAGCACATCAGAGCCTCAGTTTCCTCTGCTGTGACAGGGAGACCTCATGGTCTCGGCTTGTGGTGGTGGCCGTGAAGTGGCCCTGGGCGCGGGGCCGGGCAAGCGGGTGAATGGCGGAGTGATTCCGAGTCTGGTCCTGGGCTCCGAGCCCCTCCAGCCCAGCAGGCTGCCCCCGCATGGCGCAGGCAGATGAAGACACCGAGACCCAGACGACGACGGGAGTATCGGCCTGAGGCTGATCAGGGCCGACCTGCGGCGCTCCTTCCTCCGCGCCGTGCCCCGCCCGCCCGTGTGGGTCTGACCCTGCCGTGCTCCACGGCCCCTGGCTGCAGGCCCGTGCTGGAGACAGACAGCCGCCCCAGGGGGGAGGGTCCCTGGGGGCTGACTAAAATTCCTCCGGTGGCCGGTGGCCAGGGTGGACGTGCTCCGGCCCTTCCTGCAGCCCTGGCCTTCCTGGCCAGCCAGGAGGAGGAAGAATCGAATTTGTGCACCTGCCCACTGTGGGGCCTAGGCCCAGGGGCCTGGCCATCGGCCACGTGTCTCTTTGGAGGGTGGGTAGGCGGCACCTGAAAGCGTCGGTATCCGTGGTGGCCCCAGCCGGAAACAGATGGCACGTTCCACTGGGATTGGGAGGGTTCAGTGAAGGGTCTGTTTACACAGGTGTGGGCAGGGGGCAGGGACACCACAAGGGACAGTGCTGAGCCCCAGGGCTGGCAGCAGTGGGGGCCTTGACCATACTCAGCTCAAAGGGCCACGTGGAGAGGCCGTGGCCTTCCGTGGAGGGAAGCCACCAATTTGCAGTGACCCTGCAGGGAAGGGCACGGAGGAATGATCCTCTTCTTCCTCTCCTTCCTTCCTCTCTCTGTCTGTTCGGGGCGGGGGGGTGAGTGGGTTGAGGAGAGGTGGGCCCATCAGGAGAGACCGTGTATCCAGGGGGTAGCAGAAGATGACTACTTGAAGGTCCATCCCCAGCTGGGAGTCCACAGGACCGTCAAGCTTCCTGGGGACAGGTGACCCGGCCTGGGAACCCGCCTCTTCCGCTGGGAACCGGAGCAAGACCCACCTACCGGTGCCTCAGGCTCCCCGTGCCTCCGTGGGCCCCGCCCCGCCTTCCCTTCCAGGGCGCTTCCTGCTTTCAATAAACACATCTCGAGGGTCATCGCGTCCTGAGCTCTGTGCCTGCCCTCGAGGGGCTTCTAATCGAGGGGAGAGACTGGCACAGCACAACCCCGCCCAGGCCGGGGGTGATGCGGGTGACCTCCTCTCCACCCCAATCTCTTCCTTCCTGTACGGGGGGTCTCTGGGGGCAGGTCCAGGCTCTCCTGCGGCTCCTGCAGTTTGTCCTCCCCCTGGACACGTCCTATAATTTCTGCACGTCCTGCAGCTTCTCCTGCTTGCTAGAGGGTCCAGTGGGCCTTGTTTATAACATGGGTGGTGGTGGGTGATGCAGTGTGGAGGGACGGCGGAGGGAGGGAGGGAGGGAGGTTGGAGAAGGGCTTCTGATGGGGCCCCTGTCACAGCCCCAGGTGCCCCAGCACCCACTGTGGACAACAGTCCCCCCTGTCCCATGACGCCCACAGTCCCGTGAAAGTGGTCCCCACAGGCAGATCAGGTGGGAGACGCAGGGAAGGAGGTGAACTCGGAAAGAGGCAGCCCCCGGAGCCTCCGCCCGCAGCCCCAGGGGGCTCTCACTCTCTGGCGAGCCGAGGCCTCCTCCTCTGAAAGTGGTTGAACGGCCCCGGCCCCCGGAGGTGGCTGTGAGGATGCAGAGCTGATAAGGTGAACGCTAGGGTGGGGCCTGGCACGCAGGGGGCGCTCAGCCCCTGGGGCTGGACTAACTGTCCCCGCTTGGGAGGCCTAAGGAAACCTCACAGCCACCCCTCCTTGTCCCCTACGGAGGCCACCCTTTGCCTTGTGTTGCCCACCTCCCCATCTCTGCACCCACGGCGAGAGGCAGAGGACCTGCCACATTTCAGGGGACCCCCTCACCCTGTCCTAGGCTTCCTGGCCTGCGGGGCACCACTGAGTCTCCCGTGACCCCACACCTATGCCTGGCCAGGAGCTAGCCGGGCTGCTGCAGGGCTGGGCAAGCAGACTTTCCCCGAGTCCCCACCCTAGGAGCCGCACTGGCCCTCCCCACCTGTGTCAGCTCCCGCACTGGCAATACACGCCTGCTCTGACCCCTCCAGAGGCAGCCCGGCCTCCTGCCTTCTCTGCCCTCCCTGGGCCTCGGTTTCTCCATCTGGGACTCAAGACAAGTGCCAAGAGAAAGACCCGCTGGCTCCATCCTCTCTGTGAGTCCTGCCAACATTCATCAAGATTCGTCTTCCCGAGCCCAGCTCCGCCGGCTCCTTCTGCTCCGTCACCCTCCGAGACTCCCCGTGGCCCATCAGGATAAAGTCCCGGCATTCAAGGCTCCCCTCCCAAAGCAGGGCCAGAGTCTGCCTCTCCAGCTCCCCTGTCCCCAACACACCCCTGTGTGTCCTCTTCACCCCCTCCTTCCGCCCCACCCCACGCGTCCAGTCTTTCAAAGGCCGGGCCTAAATGCCACCTCCTCCAGGCAGCCCACTTCCTGGAATGCCACTTCCTCCTCTGAGCTCTCTTGGGCCTGACCCTAGCTTCTACCCATCACTAGCACCATGGTGGACACACAGTGGGCACTTACTGTTTGCAGAATGAACAAGGGACAGCCCTGGGGCCGTCTCCCAGGCGCAGGGAGCACTGCGGAGGGAGCACTGCCTGTGCGCCAGGCCCAGGGCTCAGTGCGCGAAGGCTCTGAACTTGAAGTCTCACCGTGGCCTGGCGAGGAAGGCCCCACTGTACCCACTTTACAGACAGGGTGACCGAGGTGGAGGGGCTTGGTCACGGTCTCATATGCTAGCTCAGGGTAAGCAGGGCAGAGTTTTGACGCCTGGGCCATCTGACTTCAGAAACACCAGGGAAATGCGCCCTCCTTTTGTTTGGGCTGTCTCGTCCCCGGAGGATTTTCTGCACACAGACGGGGCAGGCGCAAAGTGCGTGTCTTGGAGCAGGGCCCCTGTTCTCTCAGGGCTCGGGGACCGCAGCCCCGGTGGCCAGCCATGCTGTGCCCTGTGCCCTGTGCCGTGCTGAGCCTCAGTTTCTCACTGCCTGAGAAAGTAGGAAACGATGGCAGCCAGCGCCATGCCACGGGAGCCAGCCTCGGTGCCCAGGGAGATCTGTCTGAATCCCAGTCCCATTATCTTTAGGGGCCAGTGATCTCCCTTCACGAGGCCTCTCTTTCCTCACCTGCAAAGTGGGACCACTGACCTCATGGAGCTGTGAGCTCCACACGGACTGCCTTGGCCAGTGCCTGTGTCCTGAAAGGTTCCCTTGCTGGGTGTTTAGGGTGATTGTTTTCATCTGTCCCCTGCCCCGGGGCTGCCAGCCAGCCCTGGACAGGGTGGGATGGGAGGGTGGAGTGCACAGGGAGACAAGCCTGGAGCCTGGGCCCTCCCACCCCACTGCCTCCCCCTCCCTAGGGCCCCCCACCCAGCGACAAAGCTCATGGCACTTCCTCTCCCGCCTGGCAGGCCGCCTGGCCCAGCCCCTTCTCTAAGGAAGCGCATTTCCTGCCTCCCTGGCCTGGCTGGATGAGCCAGGAGCTCCCCACCGCTGCCGGTCATTCCCCAGCCCCGGACTGCTGCCGCCCACACCAGCCCAGCACCCTCTTCCCGCTCATCCTTCAGCCAGCGACCCTCGGCCCGGCCCTGCGCCCCGTGCCCACTTCTGACCAACTTGGCCGTCACCTTAGAAGGCTGGAGCAGGGACAGCGTCGCTCCGGTCGCCTGCTCCCTTTGGGTCCCCGTGTGAGCCCACGCCGGCCCCCAAGCCTGCCCGCAGCTCTGCCCCTGGACACCGGATAACGCCCAGCGACCAGAGCCCGCGGGGGACGGCATGGACCACAGCGCACGCTTCCTGGTCGTGGCCCTGCTGCTGGCCGTCGGCAGCCTCAGCCCCACAAGTAGGTGTTCGGGCCCCGGGGTGGGGGGACCAGGCTCCCTGTCCCAAGTTCATGCCCTTGGGAGCTCATGTCCTGGGGGGGCTGCACAGCCCACGGCAGATGCCATAGGGTGACCGACCATCCTGGTTTGGCAGGACCAGGAACTTTTGGTCCTGAAAGTCCCAGGCAAACAGAGGTGAGTTATTTACCTTGACCCTGGTCTCTGGCCTCTGGCCTCCTGGTTTCTCTCCAGGAAGCGCAGGCCCGAGCATGCTGTGCAGCCCTGGGAGCGCCTCCTGCCCTCTCTGGGCCTTAGGTCTCCTAGCTGAGGAATGTGTGGGAAGGAGGGCACGAGGCCTCACGTTTGGACTCAGGCTTTAGGCTGTGCTTACTTCCTCGTGGTGTGATCTTGGGGAACGACCTTCCGGCCTCTGAGCAAAGTGGGGGTGGTAACAGACTCCTCGGGGGCTGCCGGGAAGGCCGGGTGAGGCGATGCTTGCGGACAGATGTCCCGGGCGAGCTGAGGGTTCCGTGTTGTTGCTGTTGTTCCATAATTAGCTTTGAATCCCCCACCCTCACCTTCCCCGGGGTCCTGTGCGTGGCTCAGACCCCTCTGAACGCAGTGCGCTCCTCAGCCGCCGTCCCCGCTCTGCTCCCCAGGAAGCCTGCAGGATTGGGGTGCAGTCCCAGAGCAGGGCTTCTGTGGGCACTCTGCGGCCTGGGGGGCTTTTCCAGGGGTCGTGGCCTAGGCTGCCTTCAGAAGCTGACCAGACAAGGGGCCACAAGGAGCCCAGGACTCCTCGCCCCTCGTCCCACTTCCTGTGGCCTTGCTGTGCCCCGTGAACGCACCCACCTGAAGCCGCAGCATGGCCCTGTGGACACCCCCTCATCTGTGGATGCCCCTTTACCTGTGGACACCCCCTCAGCCATGGTGCACCCAGGAACTCCCTAAAGTGGGGGTGCCCAATCCACGGCCCGTGAGCCACATGTGGCCCAACACAAAATCGTAAATTTACTTAAAATATTATGAGATTTTCTTTTTGTGATTACGTGTCCCCATGTATTTCATGGGTGGCCCAAACCAACTTGTCTTCCAGTGTGGCCCAGAGACGCCAGAAGTGGGACACCCCTGCCCTAAAGGATCTAGGGGGCGGTGAGAATGCAGCAGCGGTGGCGACCCCCCCTTCCCTCCTGACCCCCACCCCCATGGCCTCTCCGAGTCCCCAAACCCCGGTCACTGGAGCGCTCCCCACTGCCTCACAGACAGACAGGAAAGGGAGCCTCAGACACTTAGTGACTTAGCAGGGATTTGACCCCGGGCCCGTGACTTCCTAACCACGGGCGATGAAGCTCCCGGTCACCCCGAAAGACGGCTGCCCCTGTCGTCCCATTTTACAGGACAGGAAGTGGAGGCGGTGGCCGGCCGCGTTCACACAGCTCGATGGGGGCCCTCCCTGAGCCCCGCGGCGGCTGCCCTGCCTTTCTCCCGCAGCCCCCGCATTTCCAGCTTGGTTAGCGGCACTCTCTTCTTGACGCCATTCATCAGAGGAAGGTCCGTGAAGGTCTCTGAGGCCTGGTTTTATAGGCTCAAGGGCAGGGGCGTGCTGGCAAAGAAAATGAACAACAGGGGTGAGGGGTTGGAGGTGGTGCTTGCTAATTCCCAGGGTGTAAATGCTCTCGGGGTGTAAATATTCCCGCATGGCTGATTTTGAGCGGCCGGCTCACCAGGCTCACTGGGAGTCAGTGAGAGGTGCCCAGCAGGGGACAGTCACCGAGTATTTCCATCCCACACACACACGACAGACGTAGATAATAACCTCAAGAACACAGATGATGGTGAAATGGAGTACAATTATCAGGAAGTGAGACATTTGATATGTATTACCTTTTAGAAAATACACGTTATTTAACTGCAAGCTTATAAAGTTTAATTTTGAATAATGGCTGTGTTTAACAGCCTGTTGGGGAAAAAAATCCTGATAATTTATCAGCCTGCTCCTGCGAGCAGGTAATGACTCCCGGAGGCCGTAGGGTCCCAGGGAGCTCCCATTCCAAACCACCCAGCCCGGCTCCCTTACAGTCTGGGAGACGGAGGCCCGGGAGGGGCAGCTGGGGGCCTGGCCGGGGCATGGGGCTCAGATCTCCAGACGGGGGAGGATATGAGGGTGACCCGGGCCTTCCCATTCAGGCGGAGGAGGTGCCAATAGGTGCAAACGAGGTTCAAAACCAGGTCCAGCCTTCTGGGAACAGAGCTTGACAGAATCTCTCAAAAAACTATACTTGTAAGAGCAACTCAGCCTTCAGAAGTCAGACCCGGAGAGTTACTTGCCCAGCTCTGTAAGGATACATGGTCCCTACGTAGCCGTAACAAAAACCCAACGACTGGAGACCACCCAAGTGTCCAGCAGCCTGGGCCCCGTTAGCTGGATTAAGATGCAGTGGAATAGCGTGCAGTGGTTATCAAGCAGCTGGGCCTCGCCTGCCCTGCCGTGGGCAGACAGCGGGGCCGGGCTGCCAGCTGCCCAGACAGCAGCGGCTCATTTCTCTGAGAGTGAAACAGTGACCACACGCAGCACACGCAGAGAGGACTGTGTGCGGCCACTCGTGCTTTCTCGAGCACCGGGGTTTTCGCCCAAGACGCACTTTTTTGTCATGTTGGAGTTCTTTTCAAGGACAAGCAGGTAGAGATTTTTTAAAAGCAATTTAACTATATATTTACTTTAGCCTGCTCCTCGAAGAAAATGTATAAGAGGGGAAAAATCGTTAGCATGCTGGGGGATTGCTTCCTGGCTTTTCTTTTTTTAAAAAAAGAATTTTTTAAATTTTATTTTGAGAGCGAGGGGAAGGAAGGGAGAAAGAGAGGGAGAGAAACATCAATGTGTGGTTGCCTGTCACACGTGCCCGGGGGGGGACCTGGCCTGTGTCCCAGGCATGCTCCCTGACTGGGAATCAAACTGGTGATGCTTCAGTTCGCAGGCTGGTGCTCAATCCACTGAGCCACACCAGCCAGGGCGGATTGCTTACTAGCTTTTTAAGGTAATTTTGATGCAGGGGGATCAACATTCCGGCATCTTGTGTACCCTTCTTACGTCCCAGAGGTTTCTGTGTTGTCATGGGGACGCCCAAACCATTCCATTGTGGTTCTGGAACAGTCTCTTCCTTAAAGGTGCCCTCCATCCTTTGCCTCATAGAGTCCCTATTGTTGCACATTTAGGTGGTTTCCCCAGCGGGGCTAATTATAAATACCACCTCCGTGCACATTTTTGCTACACGCACCTTTTCCTGTATTCGTAGTATTTCGCTTGGACGGAGTCCCAGAAGCGACGGTGCGGGGACTCGTGGCCCGCGCCGGGCGGCTGGGATCAAAGGGCGTTTCCTGAGTGTGGGTGCACGTTCACCGGAGGATGGGCCGAGGGCCTGACTTCGAGTTCCTGTGCCCCTGGCCACCTGTGTGGGGCTCTGGGACCCTCTGGGGAGGGGCTGGTGGTGGGGGGCTGGTGTCACAGGACAGAGCCCACACATGTCTGTGTCGTCGAGGCTGTGTTCTGGGACAGCTTCCCTTTTGCCAGGAGGAAAAAGAGGCTGGAGCGGGAGCCGTGGGAGCCAGGAGAGGCTGGGTCCCTGAAGCCCATTCCCACTGCCATGAAGATTCTTATCCCGGCCTTGAGCGGCTCAGTGCGTTGGGTGTCGGCTCATAAACCGAGGGGCTGCCCGTTAGATTCTCAGTCTAGGCACATGCCTGGGCTGCGGGCCAGGTCCCTGGTTGGGGGGCATGCGAGAGGCAACCGTTCGATGTCTCTCTTGCACATCAGTGCTCCTCTCCCTCTCTTCTCCTTTGTCTAAAAACAAATAAGTAAAGTCTTAAAAAAAAAAAAAAAAGCCCTGGCTGGTCTGGCTCAGTGGATTGAGCACCAGCCTGTGAACCAAAGTGCTGCCAGTTCGATTCCCAGTCAGGGCACATGCCTGGGTTGCAGGCTGGGTCCCCAGTGGGGGGGCACATGAGAGGCGGCCACACACTGATGTTTCTCTCCCTCTCTTCCCCTTACTCTAAAAATAAATAAACTCTTTTTTAAAGATTTTATTTATTTATTTTTAGAGAGGGAAGGGAGGGAGATAGAGAGAGAGAGATAGAGAGAGAGAGAGAGAGAAAAATATCAATGTGCGGTTGCTGGGCGTCATGGCCTGCAACCCAGGCATGTACCCTGGCTGGGAATTGAACCTGGGACACTTTGGTTCCCAGCCTGCACTCAATCCACCAAGCTATACCAGCCAGGGAAAATAAATAAACTCTTTTAAAAAAGTTTCCTTCACCTTAGCCAGACAGATGGTGACACTAAGACCCAGAGGGAAAGAGACACCGGTCTCTCAAGGTCACAGACAGGTCAGCGCTGGGCCCTCTGAGGACAGGCCTGGTCTGCTCGCTCAAGGTCTTGAGAGGGAATCCAGGCAAGAGGGAGGGATGCAAGACCCCCTTCTGGGTCTGCAGCTCGTTAGGCGGCTCCCCGTCTCCAGACCCCGTCTATAGCTGAGGACACCGAGGCTCAGGACAAGGGGCTCAGGTCCAGAGTCCAACCCCAGGCTGCCTGCTCCCGCACCCAGCTTCTTTCTCTGCGCCTGGGGCGGCCTGGTGTGGGGGCTCGGAGAGCTGATGGCCCTGGCTCTGGGCCCTCTCTCCTAGCTCCAGGCCCGGCTTTGGGGTCCCAGCCCTTGAGGCTGAAGAGGACCCTTATCCAGGGCTGAGCTCATGTCAGTAGCCGTGATAGGGGTGGCGGGAAGAGACCGATAAGACAGCCCACATTGATCCAGGCTTACTGGGTGCTGGATGCTGCTCTAGACGTGTTACGTGTACTGTCAGGCTGAGCTTCACAGAAGCCTGATGAACCGGACCCCGAACTGTACAGCCGAGGACCTGGGGGTGCGGGGCCAGGGAGAGGGTTTCCTTGAGTAATGCAGCCCAGATGTGAGCGGCTGGGGCTTGAGCCCGGGGCCTAGCCACTGTACCGCACTGCCTCGGGGAGGATGATGAGGATGTTTCTGTTTGCAGACCTTCTCGCCATGGGCATTCGGTCCCTTTCCTGCACCTACAGTGGCCCTCCCACCTACGGCCCAGCCGGATCAGTTCTGATGAGGTTTTCACAATAGGGTTTTGAAGGATGAATAGAAGTTGACTAAGTGGCCGAATAGAGGAAGACCATTGGTTTGGGAAAGGGCGTGGCAGACGCGATGAACACCGTCTGTCTGAAGGCAAATCTCGCTCTCCCCACTGGCTTGGCATAACTGACTGTGACAGCAGCTGCCGGCCCCTGAGCAATTCTCACGCATCGGGAGCCTGCTTAGCCCTGTGCACGTACCTTCTCACCCAGAGCCTCCCCACGTGGCTGAGAAAGCTGTTATGATCGCGTCATCCCCATTCTACAGAGGACAGCACTGGGCCGTGGACAGGAAGCTGGGTGGTAGCAGAACCGGGATTTGAACCTTTGGCATCTGCCAGACCCCTGTGCTGTTTAACCCCGCTCTAGGTGTGGAGTGTGGCCTTGCCCCCGAAGGCATAGGGAAGTTCCGGGGAAGACCGGAGCATGGAGCGTCGAGGCCCTGCGGGGGGCTGTGCCCAGCGTGGGAGGGTTGGGCTGGGAGCTGGGAAATCTGCGAGGGAGTAACTGAGCCCTAAGAGGAACAGACAGTGGCTGGGCAGATGGGTGATGGAAGAAAAGACCAGAAAAGGCCCCGTCATAAAGGATCCGCCCTGGTATATACACAGTAACCACAGAACATGTGCTGGGCACCACTCTGTACACGGGCTGCTGCACGAGGCTGACCCATGGCGGCCTGTGGGGCGGGTGCTGGGTGCCGGGGCTGGGCTGTCTCCGTCCAAACACAGGCCCTGCCACCCGGGAGCTGGGGAACCTCGGGCTGGTTTTCGCTCCTCCCTGAACTTCGGCTTCCTTGTGTGTCAAACAGTCGTACTAATAGCACCCACTTCGTCGCAGGCTGCCGTGAGGGTCAAAGGACAGAGCTGCCAAGGCCTCCATGCCGCTGTCCCGGGTCCCAGTGCGCACGACGGAGCTTTCTGGCAAACAGGGAAAGGGAGGCTCGGGGAAGTCAGGGTGTCGCTCGAGGCGACCAGTTTTTTAAGAAGCAGACCTGGGGTTTGACCCAGGACCTCAGGCTCCAGGGCTGCTTTTCTCGATCCCAAAGTTCTAGGGGTGGCCGTTGGGAAAGCCCCAAAGTGGCCCCGGGTTCGCGGTCGGAGAGGAGACAGGGGTGGGAAGGTGACTCTGGGTCTCTCGCTAGGCCAGCCGGTCACCCAGGCTCCAGGCGGCGCCTCCCCCGGCGCAGGTCCCTGGAGGCCCCGGAGTTTCCCGTGGTGCCAGGGGGATTGTTTTCTGCTCTGTCTGGGCCCGCCTCCGGCTCCAGGAGACAGGCCCGGGCGTCACACTCCCTCCTGTCTCCCCATTCTCGTCGGAGGGGTGGGGGCAGCCAGGATTCGAAAAGGCCCCAAAATAAATGGGCCTCTTATCTGATCTCCCAGCCTGGCCCGTTATCTGATCATTACATAATGGCCGTGCCGCTGACGGCATGGAGGAGGTGGCCCCGGCGGCCCCGGCAGTCCGGCAATCTGGGAGGAACTGGGGTTCCTGGAAGTCTGGGGAGGGGGCAGGGAAAGTCCGGAGGGAAGGAGGAAGCCACTGTGCTAATCGGCAGGCCAGACCCTGGGTCATGTGGGGAGAGGTGGGTCCCAGGCCCAGCCTGGGCAGCCACGCGCAGTGTGACTCCGGCACCCTTGGCCTCTCCCGGCCTCAGTCTCCCCGTCTGTAGAGGAAGGGCTTGGGCCAAGTAACAGCCAAGAAGTGTGTGTTCGCTGATAGGGAAAGGGAGAGGGTGGGGAGCTCTGAGGGGCTTGGTGGGTCACAAGGGGGTGGGACAGGAGGAGACGGTGCCAGCCCGGGAGTCTGCCGGGCTGAGGGAGGTGGCTGGGCCGAGCCGTGGGACCCTCTGAGAGCCCCCCCCTCTGGCAGGCTGCATGCCGCTGCGCCCCCACCAGAGAGACAGTCCTCTCCAGGGCCCGGGGCCTCAGGTAAAGTGATCGAAAGAACCAGCCACCAGGTGCTCTTTCTCCGAAGGCATCCCGGCCCCTCTGTGCACTGTGCGGGTCTCTTCCGACCGTCCCGTCCTCTCTCAGACGGACACAGCCACTGGGGCCCGACAGGGTGAGGTCGCTCGCCAGAGCCAGACAGCCTGGCCTCGGGGGCTTTGCTGCGAACCGAAATGCCGCATGACCCAGGCACTCCGGGGTCCCCGGCACACGGGCCCGGGTCCCGGGCACGGACTCACATGGCCTGCGCCCCCACGGCGGCCAGATGTCTCTGTCCCGCACGCATCCTCCCCGAGATGTTGCAGGGAGATGGGGTTGCGCAGGCAGCGGAACGGTGGGGGAGAAGGCCGGCTGGTCCAAGACGCGGCCCAGCCAGCAGCCCGGGGTTCGGAAGAGGCCTCCCTGCCCCCTGCCCGGAGCTGGCGTCGGCCGGTCGCGTGTGCAGTCCCTCGGTGCCCGGCTTTGATCTCCAAGAAAACAGGAAGGGAGCCCGACGAGATGGAGACACTTGCTTCCAAGCAGTCTCCCCTTCCCTGTCCTCCTTCCCTCCTCCGGAGCCCCCCTTCCCGCCCCCCCCCCAGCACATTCCTGAGGCCGAGGTGTAGGGGCCTCATTTCCTCTTCCTCCTCCACTGGGTCAGGGTGAAATTCCACGGCCTTCCCTCAGGACCCGCACTTCCCGCAGCCCCCGAGGCAGCCCCGGGGCCTGCCTGCCGCCGGCTGCCCTGCGACCTGGGCTCACGCTGGCTGGGGACAGGAGGCCCCAGCTCTCCTTGGCCCATCCCTCTCCGCCTCCTTGAGGCACGAGAGGGGACCTTGTGTCTCCGATCCCAGCTCTCACCTTCCTTTGGCGTGAACCGGCCTGCAGGTTCGGGTGCGTGAACTGTGTGGGCCCCGCCCCACACCAGCAGGGTTGCCCTGTGTTGCAAATAGAATACAGGATGCCCAGTTCGATGTAAATTTCAAATAACCCATGAAAACAATTTTTAGTATAAGTGTATCCCATGAAATAGTTGGGATGTACTTACGCTTTCAAAATTATTTATTTTTTCACTTATTCGAATTTATTCGGGTGTCCTGAGTGTTGTCTCCCGACTTTACGCCGAGTAGCCCTGTGCATCCAGGACAGAGGCTTTCTGCTTCCGAGCCTCCGTGTCTTCATCTGGGGGACGGACGTCGTGATACCCGCCTCGCGGGGCGGCTGTGAGGATGCGGTGCAGCCCCGAGCCCGCGCCGCGCACCCAGCAGGCACCCAGCAGGCGCCCAGCAGGCACCCAGCAGGCGGGAGGAGTGGCCACCACCCGGCGCTCATCTGGCCCTCTCTCTGGCTGTGCTTCCCCCACAGGTCTTGCACAAGCAGTCCACTGTGACCTGCAGCCTGTGGACCCCGAGGTGACATACTTCACAAGCCAGGTTCCTCGCGGCTGCGTGGCCCACGTCCCCAATGCCACGGTCGAGGTCCACGTCCTCTTCCTGGAGTTCCCAAGGGTGAGTGGCCGAAGACAGGGTCGGGTAGGGGCTTAGAGGCAGGCCCAGGGCCCTCGGGGTGTGGGGAGTCAGCCTTCCTTGTGCCTGTCCCTGGAGCTGCGGGGCGAGTCCGCCTGCCGGGAGGGTGGCACAGCATCTCACGGAACCTACAGAGGGTGGCGCTTCTGGGTGGTGCAGAAGGTCTCCCTGGGGCAGTCCTCTGGATGTCACCCCAAGACCCAGGTAGGGAGGGCTGGGTTCGGCCGGAGACCCCTGGAGAGGAGCCAGGGGGGCGGTGCAGTGGGCCAGGTGAGCTGGTGTCCGTGCGGCCCCAGCGACCGGGGCTTCTCGCAGACGTAGCTGAGCTCTGGGCAGCTGGGACTTCGAGAAAGTGCTTCTTCCCCCAGTGGGGCCCGAACCTCCCTCCCCGGAGGGTCCTGCACCAAAGGTCTGCGGCCTGGCAGGCAGCCCCTCGATGTCAGCGTCAGAAGCAATTCCCCCGCCGTGGCCCCCCTCCATGAGAACCCCCACCCCCGAGGCCCACCACTTAGATTTTCTAGGCCCCTGTTCGTAACACATCTACTAAGGGTTCACTGTGTGCTCAGCGCTGTGCTGGGCCTACTATGGGCCAGAAAGTGAGTTCAAGATCTTAACATGTATCGCATCTCCCAAGAGCCCACCTGGCCCGGTCTGTTATTACCCCACTTTGCAGAGGAGGAAACTGAGGCAAGTCTAGAGCGGTGAAGCAAACTGTCTGAGGCCAGAGTCCACCCGAGATCCCCGGGGACACCGAGCAGGGCTGTCACCTGGCTCCCCACGGGATCTCGGTGTTCAGAAGGTGTCCGGTGCTCCCGGGCCGGTGCCCACAGCTGGTGGGCGTGGCCTCAAGTCCTGAGAGCGGCCGAGTGGTGTCGGCTCAGGGTAAACGTGTGGCCGACTTGCCCCCGAAGCTGTTACGTTGCCCTGCATTTGTGCGGTGATAAGACAGTGCCCAGACCACCAATATCGGGGGGCCTGCTCCCACCGCCCTGCCTGCCATGAGGACTGCGGGCCTTGATAACCCCCAGACCGCAGATAGTGCCAGACACACGTGGTGTGGTTTTCATAGCCATTGTAATTTTTTTTTCAAGTTTGGCGAGGATGTGGAAAATAAGAATGCCCTCTGGGCGTTCGTTCTGTTTGTTCTGATGTTCAGGTCTCTGTGCCCCCTCTGGGGGACAGGGGTCCCCTCACCCAAATCATTTCACAGTGAGCCAGAGTTGGAAAAAGGCCCCCCGGCCAAGTACCCAGGTCTGTGGGGTGGGGTGGGGGGCAGGCAGAGGTTGGGACAGACAGCCGGCTCCAGGTGATGGGGGCCTCCTTGGGCGGTGCAGGGCAGGGGTGCCCCGGCTGCTGTGGGACTAGGCAGGGCTTCCTGGAGGAAGCAACAACCTAGGGACGGCCAGGAACTTGCTGAGGGAAGGGGGCGGGGCGAGAGGGCCGTTGATACAGTGAAGGCACAGCAGGGAGGCGGGCCTTGGTGTGGTTCACGCTGGCAGCAGCTTGTCGGTCCCCTCGGGGCAGGGCTGGGCAGATGGAAAGACCCTGTTGTCATCCTAAGGACTTTGGTCCTTATCCTGTGGGCAGTGGCAGTCACTGGAGGGCTTTGACAGGCACGGCCACCGTCACTCAGGTCGTCGTAGAGGTCATGGCAACAGAATCTCCCATCCGTCCCAGGCCCTTCCTTCCAGAGGACTCAGTCTGTGGAACACCTTGACCCAAGGAGCCCGCCTGCAAACCCAGCCCTGCCACGCCCCCGAGGGTCGTGCACGTGGTGGTGGCTTCCCTGCAGGAGAGGGCAAGGGGGTGGAGGAGAGCACCGGCATGCGGTCCTGGCTCTGTCACTGGCCAGCGCCTCTTCTCGTGCCTGGCACGCAGAGGGGGCTCCTCCTCCCCACTCCCCAGCAGACACACACTGCTTGTGCTCAGGGACTCACACTGCTTGTGCTCAGGGACTCACACTGCTTGTGCTCAGGGACTCACCAAAGAACCGCGGAGTATCAGAATCTGGGCCAGCGCCTGGCCTGTTCAAACAGCTGTTGAACTTATGGGTGAATGAATGAATGAATGAATGAATACTTGAATGAATGAATGAAAAGATGAATGCACTGCTATGTGACCTGGAGGCAAGGGTTAAGAACAGGGGCTCTGGAGCCAGACAGCCTTGACATTGAATCTTGGCTCCCCCACTTATGGTGGCGTGACCTTGGAACACCTCTCCAAGCCTCGGTTTTCCTGTGGGAAACTTGGGGACCCTAGGCCCCCACCTCTCAGGGCGCTGTGAGAATCCCGTGGGGCAGTGCGGGCCTTCCCAGAGCCCCGGATCGCTATCCAGCAGCCACACTTGTTATCATTACAAAGGCTCCTCTTCGGGCCCCAGGTCTCCCCTGGAAACACCCTCGTTTTGCCAGGCACGCTACAACTTACAGAATGCCCTCACGTCAGTTCTTGCTCTCAGGCAGCTGGGGCAGAGGCTGTGAATTTCTTTTCAGAGGGGGCACCTGATGGAGCCTCACCCCCTGGGTGCTCCTGGCCCCCGCCGAGTCCCACCGGATCCTGCTGCAGCGACACGGGAGGACCCGCGGTTTCCCTGAGCACACCTCCCTCCCCAGGCAGCTCCGGGGAATGGAGTCGCAGCCCCCCAGGCCCCCCGAACCAGTCCTGGCCAGGTGCCTCCTCTGTGCCCAGCCCGAGTTGGGCACTGACGGTGCCGAGAGAAAGCACACCCAGCCCCTGTGCCCTCGGGCCACTGCCAGGCCAGGGGAGGCCGAGGTGGGCGTCAGCAGCCCTGGTATTGAGTGATGGGATCGGCAATGGAGGGCTGTGGGTCCCACGTCTAGCCAGAGAGAGAGAGGGAGGTCAAGGGCATTCCCGGCAGAAGGCACCTCATGCGCAAAGGCAAGGAACACGAACTGGCAGCGGCAATGTGAGTGGCGGCCGTCTCAGCGAGCAGCCCAGCCCCTCCCGACCTCTGGTTGCCTCCTTCAGGCCTTGGCGTGGGGACGCGCTTCCCCGCCCACCCCTGCGGGGCCTCGGAATCCTCCGATTTCCCGTGCGTGGGCGGCAGATGGACTGTGCCGGCCAAGAGCCTCGGGGAGGAGAGGTTGTGTGTGTGTGTGTGTGTGTGTGTGTGTGTGTGTGTGTGTGTGTTGGGGAGGTTTACGGGCAGACAAGGGGGCCGCTAGGCTGGGGCTGTATCTCGCTGGGTCCCCAAAGGGCAGGCTGGAGTCTGGATTCCGGGAGGGGGCCCAGGGTCACATCCTGACCCGCGGAGACAGGAAACCAGCCTGGTGTCTCAGAGATTCCCGCCAGGCTGACTGTACCAATCTGTTGTCCTTCTGAAAAGTCCCAGACAGCCAGGCCAGAGCTGAGCAGCCACTGATTCACCCCACTTCTGGGCAATCTCGGGGAGCACGCCACACCCCTCCACGCCGATGAACCCGCTGGGCTCTTCTTACCCTGACTCACCCCCAGCCAGACAGGCAGGTGAGGCCGCTCAGGCCAGGGAGAGCAGCAGGGGCCCCGAGTTCCTGGGAGGAATGTCCTGGGAGTCCGAGAAGGGGCGTGGAAGGCAGTGGTGCCCTCGGACGTGGGCAAAGGGCGATCCCACCCGACCCCACCGTTAGTGGCCCTCTCCGGACCTCTTCCAGCTGCGGGTGCACAGGACTCCAGAGATCCCTGCCCAAGTGCCCGAGCCTACTCCCAGAGCGACACGGGGCGCTTTCTTGTCCCGTCCCCCAGAGGGGACACTGCATGGCTGGTGTGAGCTCCCCTCGACCTGAAGGGTGTCACGGTGACTCCCGGCAGGGGGTGGGCACGGTGGAGCTTGGCATTCAGGACGGGCTGTCCACATGCATCCGTGTGAAGAAAAGGGGTGCGGGCCGGGGCCATGGGTGACCATCTGTGCCCTTGTCCCGGGCCTGTCAGGGGCGGGCGTGGCTGGGGGGTCAGACAGGCCAGGCAGGGCTGCATCTGCTCCCTCACTGCTGTACCCCCAGCGTCCAGCTCTGGGTCGGCCTGGGAATAAATACTGGATGGATGGATGGATGGATGGATGGATAGACGGGCAGATAATGGAAGGAAGGAGGAGGAGGAATATATACATAAAAACCTCTGCCCGTTGGCCATCCCCAAGGGGTTAGTGGCGTCACTCTCGTTCATCATTGGTTGTTTCGGGGTGTTCGTCTTGTTTGCTGCCAAGCTCCTGAAGGACAGACTTGTGCCTTCTTCCCGTCCCCCTCTGAGAGCACAGAAGCCCTCGCTGGTCCCAGTTCTGAGCCCTTGGATGGGCAAGCGGGGGTGGGAGGGGGGAGGACATGGGCTGACCAGGGGCCCTCAGCTGGGGAAGGTACCACATCTCTCCTGGGGGTTCCAGAAGCCCATTCTTCTGGCCACTTGGCTGGAGATGGTGACTCCTGGATGTCAAACGCTAGGAGACCTGATGGAGCCCCGCAGCCACACTGACCCCAGCGCTTTCCTCAACGGGCGGGGAGGCTGAGGCTAGGTGATGTGTGACTGACGCATGGCCCAGTTCCAGCTGCCTGCTGCCCACCTCCGGCGCTGACCGCCCCAGGTGGAAAACCATGGCTGCTCTGGATGAGCGGGCAGCCTGTCATTACCTGGGCGCTGGACCACCCGCTTTGCAGTCAGAGTCTCACTGAGTCTTCACAAGTCTAGGAAGTGGCCCTGGCTGGTGTGGCTGAGTTAGAACATTGTCCTGTGCACCAGTAGGCGGCAGGTGTGATTCCCGGTTAGGGCACAAACCCAGGCTGCAGGTTCGATCCCTGGTTGGGGCGCGTATATGAGGCAAGAGGTTGCTCTCTCTCTCTCTCTCTCTCTCTCCCCCCTCTCTCTCTCCCTGCCCCATCACTTCTCCTCTCTGTAAAATCAGTAAGCTTGACCTTGGGTGAGGAGAAAATAAAAAGCTCAGCTCGTGGGTTCGACTGGATGCGTGCGATCCCCAGTGTGGACGCATATAGGAGGCAACCAAGCGATGCTTCTCTCTCTCCCTGCCTCTCTCTCTAAAAGCAATGAAAACAATATCCTTGGATGAGGATAAAAAAAAAAACAAACTAAAAAAAGCCTATGAGGTGGGCGTATTTTCCAGCCCATTTTCCAGATCAGGAAACCGAGGCCCAGGGTCACCCACAGGCTAATGACTCAGACTGCCTTTGAATTCAGGTCGGTCTGGCTTTGACCCCTTCCCCGGCCACCCGGGCCGCATGTGCCATCTGAGGCTGCCGGGGGTGGACGGAGGGATGTCTGGCTCCAATCGGCCGGCTCCAGTCTGGCCCTAGGAGGGTGGGAGCCGCAGGCAGCCCCGAGGCTCCATCCTAGAAGAATTGCTGGAAGCCACTTTCTATAAGTGGCTACTAGCGCTCAGGGCCTCCTCACCGAAATCCCCTGTTCCCGCTCCTGACCGCCGGGCCAACAATGGCATCTGTGGGACACTGGCACAAAAATAGCAACATGGTCTCCCGCCCACCCGTCCAGGGTGGGGGCCGGGGCAGACCCAGGCTGACCCGAGTTTCGGAGCTGGAGGTAAGGGGTGGCTGGCCTGCCGGCCCCAGCGGGACTCTCAGAATTCTCAGGATGCCTTAGGGACTGGTGGCTTGGGGGTGGGGGGCTAGGCAGGCCCCTCCGTTTGCCTTTGGGCTTCGGGCTGGGAGGGCAGAGGGAAGTCAGTGCATGTGAGTGGCCGTGGCGGTGAGTCAGGGCCCCGGGGTGGAGACGTTTGCTGTGGAAACCCGGGCTGGGTGTTTCTGGTGAGCAGCCGCACGGACTTAGCCAGGCCTGGGGCCTCAGAGACCCCAGAGAGCCCTGCTCTCCAGCCTCCCCGCGTGTCCACGCTGCTGGCCTGCTCTGTGGCCCCGGCCCGTGACGACCCCTCTTTGGGCCTCAGCCCCACCCCTTCCAGCCTCCAACCCTGCAGGGAGGGGCTTGGTGACAACTGAGCGGAGGGTTTGGAGTGTGAGCTCTGGGGCAAGAGCGGAGCGTGATGTCCCAAACATCCCAAAGGTACAGCCTCTGAGTCCCCTCCCCCTCAGCAGGACCCAGCCCCGACCTCCGCTTCTCTCTGTGACTTGCTTTCCCCAGTGCGCCAACCCGGCCCTGCCCCTGTGTCACAGGCCGGGCACCCAGGTACAGAGGGACGGGGACGTTTGCAGGACAGCGGCAAGAACAGATGTTCAGGTGCCCTCTCTCTGTCACCTGCAGCGCTCTGGGCCTGTGGGTGTCCACCTAGGGGCAAAGGGTGGGGCTCCAGCCCACGGGGTCTGCCTGTCCGCCCTTGGAGGTCTCGGCGTTGACTCCTCTGGGTGAGGACAGGCCTCGGGGGCAGCTCTGAGAGGGAGGACACGGTCTAGGCGAGCCACCCAGAGGTCCCACTGGGAGCTGTGGGTGCTGCTCCGGCAGCAGGCCGACATGCACCCAGCTTTGCCGCTGCCCCCCCACGAGGCTCACCTGCCGCATCTGTGGAGATAGGAGGACACCTGATCCCGCTTCAGGGAGAGCGCGGCCGGCACGCCCCGTGCAGGGCCCGGTGTGCGTTAGGCTGGGCTGCGGGAAATTACTGGTATTGAGTTGTGTATTCGACAGCTTAATTGAGATAAAATGTGCCCACTTAAAATGTAGTGTTCCTCGGAGTGGCTTTAGTGCACAGACAGAGTTGTGTGCTCACGTCTGGTCGTTTGAGCTAACGGGACACTCGCGGTCACGGTAAGGAAGCTGGGGTGCGTCCGAGGTCAAAGGTTCTGGCAGGGGTCAAAGGCTCTGGCAGGGCGGCTGTGCCGGGGCCTCTCCCCACACCACTGAGGGGTCTCCCTTCACGCCCATGAACTTCAAGTGGTGCTCACTGGGCCGGAACAAAACGTCTGTTCTAATACTTAGGTTTGTGTTTCATATTTTGCCAAAACATGATATTAAATCCAATATCATATTTTATCACTTTACTTTTAAAGTGTTGAGAATGCCTATTTTTTTAAAATGGGTGAAACGAGAGATTTCAAACACCCGAAGTTATAAACCCATTAGACAATACTAATTCACAAAAAATGGGAACTTACACACATGTCAATTTCGAATGTTCATTCTACTCTAAATTAGCATAAAAATAATTCTTCAAAAACTGAAATAGCTCACTACACTGAAAAACAGTTATTTGGGAAACGTGGAAATTCGCCCCTTTGTTTTACGGAACAAACTTGCGAACAGAGAGTGTCGTGACTGAGCAACGGAAATATTTCTGGGCAGATTTTTCCAGCGGCTGAAACACTCCGTCTGGCTCCGTGACATCAGCTGGGGACACGGCCAGGGGACAATTAGAAGTCAAATCAAAAAATTTTCCACTGATCTCTCTTCATCTTGAAATCTCTCTCTCGTTCCTGCAAAGGGTGAGGAGGTGTTGAGGGTCAGGCTTTGCGCCTTGGTAGAGACAGCCGGCTTCTGAGAGCAGCTGGGGTTACTGTTTCAGCGAAGTGCTTCTCTTTGTCTGGTTCAGAAAGTCTTCGAGCAGGGCAGGCATTCTTTCGACAGATGTGTGGGCGCTGGTGCATCACCGTGTTCTCTTTTCTTCGTGGGAAGCGTATACGACTGGGCAGTAGAGCGGCCGAGGGGCGAGGCCTGCCCGGGCCGCTTCCCAGGCTCCCTTCTTCCTCGCTGTGTGATCAGGGGCAGGTGACACCACCTCTCTGGGCCTCGTTTCCCCATCTGTAAGGGACGATAACAATGGGACCTCTCTCTTAGGGCTGTTGCGAGGATTAAGCGGATCGATAGGTGAAGCGTTGGGAACAGTCCCGGCACGGCACGCAGTGAGCACTATGGAAGTGTCAGACATTATCACTATTGGTTGTTGTTCTGGGAGCATCCTAACTGTGTACCCCATTTAACATTCTAATGCAGTAGGCATCTCTCAAGACAAAAAAGATCTCAACTTCACATTCTTATAGAATGTCAAAGTAATGGTAGTATATCGACAAAAATAGGAGCATATTAGTACCTTGAGTACAATAAGGCCGATAGGAGTACTGCAGCCTGGAGCGGGGTGGCTGCCTCGGTCCCGCTGCACAGGGACAGGGAAAGGCACGGGACCCTCGCTGGGTCGCACAGACACTTGCAGGCCTGGCGCACAGCAGGCGCCCAACAGAAATGACAAGACTCGATCGGCCCTTGGGTCGAGTTCAGGCTCATCACAATGTTTTCTCTTCGCTTTTGGATTTGCTGAGACGAATCTCCTTCATTCATTCAGCAAATGTCTTCTGAGCACCTCCCCAGAGCCAGGCCAGGCACGGTGCTCCCTGGAAGGCAGCAGTGGACAGACCGGGCGGGGAGAGGAGTGGAAGCTTGGGGACGTGGGTGCTCACTGCGGGCCTGGGGGTCTGTCTGATCTGTGTGTGTGTCTGTCCCCCCACCTTCCCCCAGGGTACTTCGGAGCTGAAGCTGACAGTCAACATGTCCAAGCAAACTGGCGTCCAGCCCCAAGAGGTGCTGCTAGTCCTCGGTGTAAACCAGAGCATCTTCCTGCGGCTGCAGGCCCCCGGAATCCCGCTCCGCCTGGCCTACGTGAGTGTGTCCCTCCAACCCCGGGCCATGGCACTGGCCGTGCGAGGGCCCTGCCTGGCAAATCCTGTGGAGCCCTGGCAGAGAGAACCCCAAAGGCAGCAGGGTCTGGGAGAAAGAGTTCAAACCCAGAGACGGGATCCAGGAGAAAGGGCAACCCTGGCCAGCTCCATCCTCTCCCATAGCCTCAGTTTCCCCTCCTGTCCAGTGGGAGAACTGGACTCAGTGAAATCCCACAAAATAATCTTGTTATTGTCTTTGAAAAAGTCATAAGATGTGTGTGGGTTTTTTTTAAGATTTTATTTTTATTTTATTTTTAGAGAGGGAAGGGAGGGAGAAAGAGAGAGAGAGAGAGAGAAACATCAATGTGTGGTTGCTGGGGGCCGTGGCCTGCAACCCAGGCATGTGCCCTGACTGGGAATCGAACCTGCGATGCTTTGGTTCGCAGCCCGCGCTCAATCCACTGAGCTATGCCAGCCAGGGAGATGTGTGTTTGATGAGCACATTTAAGCATGGAGGAAAAGGGTCAGGAGGAAACCTAGCGATGCATTAACAGGAGTGAAGGCGCGGAAGTGGGATTAGCAGAGACACTGATTTTGTTCTTTGCACTTTGTTGATGTCACGAGACTTGCTCTAGTTAACATGGCCTGTGTTAGAGAGAAAATTATTATTATTGTTTTTAAGATTTTATTTATTTATTTTTAGAGAGGGGAAGAGAGGGAGAGAAACATCAGTGTGTGGTTGCCTCTCACATGCCCCCTAATGGGGACCTGTCCTACAACCCAGGCATGTGCTCTGACTGGGAATTGAACCAGAGACCCTTTGGTTTGCAGGCCGGCACTCAGTCCACTGAACCACACCAGCCAGGGTGAGAAAAAAATATTTTTAAAAAGTCAAGTATTAGCCCTGACTGGCATGGATCAGTTGACTGCAAAGGTGAAAGGTTACCAGTTCAATCCCAGGTAAGGGCACGTGCCTGGGTTATGGGCCAGTCCCCAACTGGGGGCCTGTGAGAGGCAACCAATCGATGTTTCTCTTTCTCATCCATGTTTCTCTCCCTCTCCCCCTTCCTTATCCTCTCTCTAAAAGTAAATACATAAAATTTAAAAGAAAACCTCAAGTTTTAGAGCAGAAACTCACAGTAAGGAGGCTCAGGCTACCTCTTCCACGTGGGAGGCCTCAGGAGGTGACCCTAGATGGGAGCCGCTGTTGCTTATGGCCAGAGAAAGCAGGGTGGGGTTGGGGGGACCGATGACGGCAAAGACAACAAGGGGGAGAGAGACACAGAGAGAAAATCGGAGATGAAAAAGGAGGGTCTATGTGGGAGGGACAGACAGACACTGAGAGGCTGGACACAGAGTCGGGGCGAGGAGCTGGAGCCCCCGGCACAGGACTGGATCCAGGCTGCCTGGAAGGCAGAGAGAGGTTGGAGGGTGGGTCGGGGATAAAGAACCAGACTGGCATCGGGGACACCACAGAGACAGACAGAGATGGCCAGCAGGAAGGCTCCTGGAGGGTGGGAGTGCCAGAAGCCAGCCAGGGGGGTGGAGCTGGACAGATCCCATTCAGTACGTCCCTCTGCTCCCAGTGGGGGAAATCGAGGCCCCTTAAAGGGCCAGGCCTGGCCGTGGCTCCTCTTCCTTCTTTCCCATCCCCGGCTCTCTGGAGGCAACCCAGGCAGGGGATCTGGGCCCAGTGGGAGCCCTGAGCTTCCCAAGGGACACAAAACCTGCCCTCTGGCTGAAAGGCCAAAGCAGCCAAAGGCTATGGCTTGGGCCACGCCTTCTCCAGCCTTCCTCCTAGAGCAAAGAATACGGGGTGGGAGAGGGAACAGTAGCAGAGCCACCATTGGAGCCTCTCTCAGCCTGGGCCTGCAGCTCCCTGGTTGCCACTATAGGGGCCACAGCCTGGCTGGGGGCTTGGGGCTCTGGGCCAGACCCAGCGCCAGGCAAACACCTTGCCTTTTAATCCCTGTTACACCCCCCACTTTGCAGACCATGGCTCTGAGGGCCAGAGCTGGCGAAGTTCCTCCTGCCCTCTCCAGCTCTAAACCGCGGCCCCACCCCTTCCGCCATGGCTGGCTTCCTCGCCTGCCCGAGAGCACCTCACTTTGCCCCTCGTTAAAGCCCTGCCCCATTTGAGGCGGACCCTTCTGTGGTGTCTTGCCTACTTCCACTGTCAAGGAGTCCCCCTGCGTGTCTAGCCTGAGACCCTTGTGCTGCTTCAGTGCCATGTCCCTGGCTTTGGCAATGGAAAGCAAAGGAACTCTGAGTCCTAGTGTCCAACAGCATCCTCGGACTCCTTTGGCTTCCACAGAGCACCTCCAGCAGGAAGCCTTCCCGGCTTCCTTCCCCCGAGCCTGCGAGGGTCTCCCCTGAGCCTGGGCAGTGGGGACAGTGAGGTGTGGAACCGTCTGAATTCCCTTCCCTGTCCATCCAGAGGATCTGTCCTGCTTGCTCCTTTGTTTTGTATTAAAGAATAGCTTCTGTTTTCTGCTGTTTCAAATGCCTTTTCATTCATTCACTTATTCCTCCATTTCTTCTTCCCTCCCTTCCTCCCCTCCCACGTGCCAGGCATCAGGGTGAAGCTGGCATGTTAGGCCCCTGAGCGCCGGGCCTAGGACCTGGCGCCAAGTCAGACAAACACTCCCCAGTGCCTACTACGTGTTGAGCACCGTGTAGGGATGGGCAAGGCAGACAATTGTCCCTCACACGTCCTTAGAGTGCGGGCGACACAGTAGCCCCCTGATGTCGTGAGTGTGAGTGCAATGAGTGTGACTAGGGAGGGGTGGGGCGGTGATTTGGGGGCAGGTAGATGAACATGGATGTGTATCCATCCAGCCCCCCAGGTGTCGAAGGGAGATGGGGCAGGTCTGGCCCTCGGGGGCCCTAGCTAGGGGGCTCTGGGCTGACTTCGGGTCTGCCAGTCTCAGCATCCCCGGCTCTGGCTGTCTCCGCGCAGTGCGCCAGCTGCCTCTCCACATTGCCTCCTGACCCGCTGCATGGGGCGGGGGACTCAGGCCCAGGAACGACACCCTGAGCCTCTGTGTGTCTCCTCAGGTCCCCAGCCGCGTCTTCCACGAGCCTCTAGGAGTTGACAGCATACACCTGCCGAACATCACCACCAAGAACCAATTCCTCAGCTGGGCAGGTGCGAGAGGTGCCATCGCCTCTGTGGCCGAGCTGAATGACCCCCAAAGCATCCTCCTCCATCTGGACCCAGGTCAGCTTCCCCAGCAGCTCCTCCGGGCCCAGGACCTGACTTCCTGTGGCCCATCCCTCAGATGTGGACACTGAGCCTCCTGGGGGCGCCGTTTGCCCCAGATCCCATAGAGCACGTTAATACTTTATTGGGACAGTAGTTCCCTCTTCGCCGAATATTAGTCTGAGCCACGTGAAATTGCTACTTGTCAGCTTTTTGACCCAGAAAAACAGCACAGTCCTATGATTTATTGTGCACCTATTATGTGCCAAACCCCATGCTAGGCATTTGGGGACTCTGTGGGGACAGGCCCAGTCCCTGCCCTTCTGGAGCTGACACTGTGGTGGGGAGATGACAACAAGCATGCACACAGATAAATGAGTTACATAACCTCAGGGCACGGTGGATGTTGTGAGAAAGATACAAGGGGGGTGAGATGCTGCTGGTTGCAGGGCTTCATCCCTGATGGGCGCCACGGTCACACTTTATGCGAACCCTGTGTTGGCAGAGGAGGAAACAGAGGCTGGGGGACTTGCATGAGTCACTCGGCAGTAAGTGGTGGAGAGGAGATTTGAACTGAGGTCCTCTCCTGCCCCTCACTTCTTGGCTGCTCCATGCTGCCCGCCCCACCTGGAGAGTGGGTAAGGGTGGGTCTCTGTGTGAGGTGGCAGGCTGCTCGGGGAGCGGACTGAGGTGCGCTTATCTCCGCAGCCCCGGGGTCGCCACCCCCCTGCAGTCCAGAATCCCACAAAGATATGGGCGACACGCTGGAGTGGCAGCCACACACTGGGGCCTTGGTCCAGGGCTGCCTCTTGGAAGGTGTGGCCGGCCACAAAGAGGCGCACATCGTGCGAGTCCTGCCAGGCTCCGAAGCCAGGTAAGAGTACCTGCTCCTGCCCCCAAACCCCGCCCCGTCGGCACCCTTAAGCCCCGCCCTCTCCAAGCCTCAGCCCCGCCCCTGACTCGGTAGGAGTGTAGTTGTTCTCCTCAATCTCTGCGCCCCGCCCCTGAACCCAAGCCCCGCCCATTTCCACGTCTACACCGCACCTCCACTTCGCACCAAGTAAGGGCGCAGCCACTGCTATCCAGCCTCAGATCTCGGGCCGCCCCGGCCAGTGGCCGTCGGGCGCTGCCCTGCCCTGCCTTCCCGCCGGCAGGCGCTGACCTGGCGAGCCGTTTCTCTGCAGGTCCCGGACGGTGAACGTGAAGGTGGATGTGAGCTGCACTTTGGGGAGCCCCGAGGCGGTGCTCATCCTGCAGGGTCCGCCCTACTTGTCCTGGTTCATCGACACCAACCACACCATGCAGATCTTGGTGAGCTTTGCTCCGTGACCCAGACAGCCCCGCGCAGGCCCCCCGAAGCCCGTGAGAGAACCCAGGCGCCCCGCAGCAGCACCCCTGCACTTTTTCACGCAGTGATGACACTCTGCCCCACCCTATCCTCTGTCCATCACCTATTCTTCAGACTGGCACCTAGCTGCCACCTCCTCCAAGAAGCTTCCCATCATCCCCTAGAGAGGCCCTTAACCCAATCCTCAGGGTCAGGGAAAGTTCCTAGAGAAGCGAGCCCCATGCTGACATGAAGGGCGAACGGGAGCCAGTGGAGAAGGAGGTGGCCCAGGCAGAAGTAACAGCAAGAGCCAGGGGGACCGCAGCCCTGAGGGCCTTGGCGTCCCGCCCGGTCCAGGCTGCGCGCCCCCTTACCGGCTCCCCGCTCTGCCTGTCTTCCCGTCGTTAGACCACTGGTAAATACTCCTTCAAGATCTTCCCCGAGGAAAACAAGAGCGACGTGGATCTCCCTGACTCGCGCGAAGGCCTGCTGGGGGAGGCCCGGAGGCTCAACGCCAGCGTGGTGGCGTCCTTCGTGGAGCTCCCTCCGGCCACTGCCATCTCTCTCCGGGCCAGCCGCTGTGGTGAGTGCCCGGCCCCCTTCCCTGGCCCTCCTGCCTGCCTCTGTCCTTCCCTTGGGTCAGTTGCCACAGTGTGCCAAACACCACCACCGCACGGCTATGTGTGTTTGGCGGGGGGGGGGGGGGGGGGGGGGGGGCCACCTGTGGGAGCCCCATTTCCCTCCTCTGCAGCCTCTGCAGCAGGGGGACCTGGGCCGTAGCCAGCTGTAGACGCGCTCAGTGCCTGGCATGCCACGAGCCCTCGGCGGCTGTCCAGCTGGCTCACCTCTGCTACCCCACAGGCAGTGGGCTGCCGGCCTCGCCCACACCCGCCAGGACCACCCCTCCCAGGGAGAGCTGCAATCAGAACCTGCTCATGACGCTGCTGCAGCCCAAGTGCGCCAATGGCACCATGACTCTGGGACTCAAGAAAACCCACGTATTGGTAAGGGAAACCCTAGCCCTCTGGCCCGGCCCCACGTGGGCAAGCCGGTTCCTCCGCTAGTCTGAGAGTCTTGGGCTCCTCACCCTGGCCGGGGAACAGATTGCACCCTTCTGCAAGCTTTGGTTTTCCCACCTGCAAAAGGGGGTTGAAAAGGGTGCCCACCTTGTGGTGAGAGCAAAACAAGGGCTGGTGGGCTGAGCCAGGTGTGTGCTCAGTAAGTGCCCGAGGGCTACGAGGTGGTGGTCGTGATTCGCCCCAACTGCGGGCGGGGCTGGGTGCTCACCTACCTTACCTGCACCATATTGCTGTCCCATTGGAAAACAAAGGTATTTATTATCAAAATAACACAGGCTTTTCTTTGTTAATGTGGGTAAGTTAGAAAAGAAGCAAATCTCAATCTCTCCACCCAAAGATGATGGCTACCAGCATTTTGGTTTGTTTCTTTCTAGAACGTTTTCTCTGTGTCAGTCTTTGGTTTGTTCGTATGCTTTTTTTAAAAGAATGTTTTATTGATGATGCTATTACAGTTGCCCCATTTTTTCTCCCCTTTATTCCCCTTTGCCCCGCACCCCCTCCCTCTGTGTAAGTCTCACGTGGTGGAATCGAATGCACCTGTCTGCCTCCAGCTGTAGCCACTTAATGTATTTTTAGAACTCTGACGTCGGTGCTCAGTATCACGCTGAATGAGCACGTGTTCTTCCCTCCTGTGGGCGGGCCATCATGAACTCCTCCCGTGTAATCCGTTGCCTTTGTTTCCAATTCTGCAACATTATAAATATGCAGAAAATGTCATCGTGCATGATAAACTTTTTAAAATATGGGATTATTTTCTTAGGATAGATTTCCATGTTAGTGGGACTGCTGGGTCAAAGTGAGTGAGCTCTCTGGAAGTTTTGATACACGCTGACGACCCACTCTCCAAACGATGATTCCCGTGTTTACTGAGGATTTGTGAGAGTGCTGTGATGCTCTCTCTCTTCAGGCTATTATTTTTTAAAAGAGTTTATTTATTTGTTTTTAGAGAAAGGGGGAGGGAAGGAGAGAGAGGGAGAGAAACATCAATGTGTGGTTGCCTCTTGCAAGCCCTCTACTGGGGGCCTGGCCCTCAACCCACGCATGTGCCCTGGCTGGGAATCAAACCTTGACCCTTTGGTTCATGGGCCCAAGCTCAATCCACTGAGCCACACCAGCCAGGGCTAGGCAGTTTTTTTTTTTGTTGTTTTAAAACACCGTTGCCCGTGTGGGAGGTGGCACATGGTGTTCCCTTCTGGTTTTAACTTACACTTCTTTGCCTAGAGGTGAGTGTGGGCATGGCCCCACATGACTGATAATAGTCTAAGGCTCTTGATCCCTGGGGCTTGGTATTTTTCTTGATGATTTTTAGAAGCTTTTTACATAAAGAAAATTTTGGCTCTTTGTCCTTCATTCTCTTTTTTTTTTCATTTAAAATTTTATTCATTTTTAGCGAGTGGGGAAGGGAGAGAGAAAGAGAGGGAGAGAAACATCATTGTATGGTTGCGTCTTGCGTACCCCGCACTGGGGACCTGGCCTGCAGCCCAGGTATGTGTCCTGACTGGGAATCGAACCGGTGACCCTTTGGTTTGCAGGCTGGCACTCAATCCACTAAGCCACACCAGCCCAGTGTCCTTTATTCTTATCAAAATAATTTCTCCTGGTTTGGTATAGTTCTTGACATTTTTGCTACAGTGGTTTTTAATTTTTTGGATATTCGAAAACACTGGGCCCGTCTTCCCCTTTGGGATTGCTTCTGGCGTTTCTGAGGCGAGAAATCTTGCTGCTGGAGCCTCGACAAATCACCCATGTTCTCAGGGATTTCAGAACGACATTGAACTCTGGGGCTAATTAAGTCCACATGGGAGTTTTTTGGGGCCTGAGATACAGGCGCCTGTACGAAGCCCCGTCTGTTACCCAGGCCTGAGGGAGCCCATCGTCGCCCACCCACCTCTGGAACATTGCCCTGCACTAGAAGAACGTGCCGGCGCCATAAATGCAGACACAGAAAGATGCACATGACTGATCGTTCAGGGAGAAAACTAGGCTACTGCATGAAAGACAAGTACGATGCCGCTTCTTAAGAATCTTTTAAAAATGCACACATTTCCTCTGAGCACATATGTCATGTCTGTGCAGAAGAAGACAGAAAGAGGGGAGTCTGAGCCCCAGATACACGGCTGCAGCCTCTCATCAGCAGTTCGTGGAAGTGGTCGGTGTGCAGAACCTGCCTCCCGGGCCCCTGACGCTGCGGCTTCGCCCAGCGCAGAGCCGTTGTCATTTGGTGGGCTCGTGTCTCTCAAGGGGGCCCTGGGCCGCTGGGGGCAGCCTTCCGGAGGAGTAGAAGTGAGCTGGCTGCACTCAAGTGGGACCTCCAATAGCCCACTCGTCCCTAGGACTAAGATTCTTTTCATCCTATTAGTGCGACTGAGGAATGCTAAGATTTGATTCTTCTGAAACAGGAGATGGCAAACGAGGGCTCACTGCCTGTTTTTGTAAATGGAGTTTTCTTGGCCCTGGCCAGTGTGGCTCAGTGGGTTGGGCATCGCTCCACAAAGCAAAAGGTCACTGGTTCGATTCCCGGTCACGGCGTGTGCCTGGGTTGCGGGTTTGGTCCAGGGTCAGAACGCTGGCAAGAGGCAATCGATTGGTGTATTCCCTTCACATCGATGTTTCTCTCCTCTTTTTCCTCCTCCCTCCCCTTCTCACTAAAAATTTCACTGGCTCACAGCATACCCATGTTTACATCATGTCCACGGCGGCTTTGAGGCTATGAAGGTGACGTTGAGTGATTATGACAGAGACCACATAGTCTGCAAAGCCTCAGCCGGCATTGACTATCTGGCCCTTTAAAGGGAGCGTGCTGCCCACAGGTCCAGGAGTCTGGGCTCCTGAGACGGGACCGTGCTGGCGGGGTCTGCGTGCCCCCGGGGCTGTGCGCGATGATCGTAGGCGGAACTCAAGTGGACTTTTAAAGTGTAATGGTTCTGCATTTACTTTAACATATATTAGAAGAAAACAACAGTATGTAGTAAACCAAACTCATGATGTCTCGGATTTTATTGCTTAAGGCAAGGTTAAGTACAACAGCGAGTCAGGTTCAGGAAACGTGTTATTGTAAGTGTGTAGGTTGACAAAGTCTAACAGAAGCGGACAGGGGAGCAGAAGAATGCCCGTGACCCCGGGGGGTTACCACCAGTCCTTGGTGCTGGGTGGCGATGGACAGGCGCCGGGCGCCCGGTGCCTCCTGACGGTGCCCCCGCCCCCGGCCTAGGGTTTGAGCTGCGACATCATCAGCCTGACCTTCTGGGACTCCAGCTGCCAGGCTGAGGACACAGGGGACCAGTTCGTCTTACACAGCACCTACTCCAGCTGCGGCATGAAAGTGATAGAACATGTGATCAATAATGAGGTAAGAGCTGGGGCGGGAAAGGTAACAACAGCCTGGTTGCTGACCCCCTCATGCCTGTTTGATCTTCCAGGCCGAGGGGCCCTGGGGAGGGTGGGGAGTGGGGCCCAGCAGGAAGACAAGATCGGGGTGGCCATGGCTGCACCCCGCCCTGGTGTATAAGAAGGGTGCATTGGGCGGAACACCCTCTGGGGTCATTGCTGGCTCTCACCAGCACCTTGGCTCTCTTCCTGCAGGTGATCGTCAACTTCCTGTCAAGCCCGTCGCCGACACGGGTGAGATGGGTGGGCGCTGTGCTGACACATCCGGTCCAGGGCCCCGGGGTCCCTTTTTGGCCCGGGAGGGAGCAGGCCTCCGGAAACCCAGACCCTGGTCCGGGCCTGCCACGTGTCTCCAGCGTGGCTCAGCCTCCCCTCTGTACCGTGGGGATAGTGCCGTCGAGGGCTCTGTTCTCAGCCTCTCGCACCAGCAGCCTCTAGTGCGTGCCAGCTGTGAGGCCCTGGGCAAGTTGCTGAAGCTCTCTGGGCCCCAAGAGAGCAGTGGCACCAGCAAGGATCCCCCCGGGGGTGCTTATGAGCAGTCCCTGATGTGACACAGGCACAGCACTTTACCCTGGCCCAGCGCACAGTGAGTTCTGGATAAATGTTAGCTTGGGTTTGTTTTTGTTTTTAAGGTGAGGATGAGGGTCAGGCAACTCCTCTGGACCATAACCCCTGCTCCCTCCCCTCCCTTCCCCTCCCTGGCCGGACACCTCCCAGGCTGACCGAGCTCCTGCCCCATCTCCCACAGAAAAAGGTGCAGTGCGTCGACACGGACAGCCTCTCCTTGCAGCTGGGCCTCTACGTCACCCCGCAGTTCCTCCAGCCCTCCGACACCATCGAGCTGGGGCAGCAGGGCTTCGTGCAGGTACTGGACCGGACCTCCCAGGACTGCCGCCTCCCGGGATTTCTCAGAACCTTCTTCCCCACCACTAGTACAGAGGAGATGAGCCTTGAACTTTCCAGGGCAAGGAGGGAGCCGGCATGGTGCATGATGGAAGGGAGAGAGAGAAAAGGCAGAGCTCAGAGACACTGATCGGAATATCACCTCCTCCTCCCTGCAAGCCCTTGACGGTCCCGCCATCTGGGCTCAGGGGCAGAAACTCTAGAATGAATCTGACTTATTTCCTGAGAGCAGGCAGGGTGGAGGGTCAAGAGGAACCACCCACGCCTCACCCCCTGGCCCACCCTTGCAGGTGAGCATGTCTCCGTCAATCCCCGAGCTCACCCTCACACTGGACAGCTGCCAGCTGGACTTGGGGCCCGAGATGGACGCCGTGGAGCTCATCCAGAGTGAGGCGGCCAAGGGCAGCTGTGTGAGCCTGCTGTCTCCGAGCCCCCGTGGTGACAAGCGCTTCAGCTTCCTCCTCCGTGGCTACATGGTGCCCACCCCCAAGGCTGGCATCCTCAACTGCTCCGTCTCCCTGTTTCTTGGTTCTTGGGGTCAGGTGAGTAGGCCCTGGGCCGGGCCCAATGTCAAGGGCGGCTTTTTGGGTCTGGGTGTTTCAGGAACCAGCTGGCAAAGGGCAGAGTCAGTCGGGTGTGTGGTTTCCAGCTCCCAGGGGTTCCCTCTCTGCCGCCCTACAGCCTCTGATGGCTCTGCTGCGTCTTGGACATTGGTCAGATATGCAGCTGCACCTGTCCATCCGTCCATCCCACCCAGTCTCATTCATCCACCCTCCTTCCACCGTCCCAGTCACCTGTGCACTCCCCCGCAGGAAGTACGATCACTAGTGCAGTCTCTGTGAACAGGAGAGAGACCTCAGGGCAGAGGGTTCGGGTGGAGGGGATGGCTCTCTGATTGCCTGCATTGACGAGTCCCTCGCTTCCCCGCCCAGTGGCCCTCCGCTCTCAGGCACTCAGCCCTGGGCATACAGCCAGCGCCAGGCGCTTGCACACAGAAGGGTCTCTGGTGGTTTGAACCTAGAGAAGCCACTGGGGCCGCTCCCGGGCAGGCCCCCTCCCTCCCGCCACAGGGAGCCGGGCCTCTGGGACAAGCTGGCTTGTCTTCCCAAGTCCTTCACCGGGGTAATGGATGCATGCGGAGTGCACCCGCAATCCTCATGGGAGTCAGGGGCCTCCCGGGAGCCCACCAGAAAGTCCAGCAGCAGCCAGGGACTGGCTCCCCACGCCTGTCCACGGCTTGCACCTCCCAGGACTTGCTCCAGGGCTCCCGGCCAGAAAGTGGTGGGATGAGACACCAAGGCCCCAGGGAGGGCGGGGACTGGGTCGGAGAGCCAGGGAGCAAACCTGAAAGCCTCCTCTCAGAGGCAGTGCCGCACACCACTCTCTCCCTCCCGCAGAAAACCTACAGGACCGTCACCATGCGCCTGAACGTCGTCAGCCCCGGCGTGTCTGGTGAGCTCTCCCAGGGTCTCTCTGGGGCTCCAGTGGTTGGCAACAGATGGCCCAGAGGGACTGGGGCCTAGGTTCCCAGCGGAGAGGACCCTAGAGAGAGCAGCCCTGGGCGGAGGGCAGGACAAGGGCTTCCCAGTGGCCTGGAGTAGGATCCACAGCTGTGTCTTCTAGAAGGGAGAGCTTTTGCTTAGGATGCCCCTGTGGGGGGGGATTCCAGGCCTTTGGCTCTTTTTGATTCCCGTGGCTGCTGGCCGACCTCATCAGGGAGATGGCCTGCACCAGGTCTGGATGGGCTGGCAGGCACCTGGGGCGGGGTTGGCCTCGCCCTGAGGCCCCCGGAGTGGAGGACGCCGCTTCCGCCCAGCACCCTGCAGCCTCTGTTAGTTCCCTCTGGGCCCGGGCCTCCACCAGGCGGAAGAGTCCCTCACACGGGAAGCCGAGGTGGGGTCACCTGCCTCTTGGCCCCCCAGCCTTGGACAGGATGGAACTCCCACACCCAGCTCCCGCCCGGGAGAGAAGGGCTCATCGCCCCTTGGCAGGGATAAGGACGCAGGGCCGGAGGGAGGCTGCCTGGCCCATGCTCACACAGGAGCCAGCCGTGTGGAAAGCAGGGGGCTTAGGGAAACCCCAAGGCAGGGCTGGAGAGCCCCCAGAGGGACCCCGCCCGTCCCTACCATGGTGCAGGGCTCTCGGGGAGCAGGCAGTGACCGGAGGTCGCGCAGCGAGGAGGCCCCACTCACTTTTCGCTCAGATTGTACCCCCCAGCCGCCCCGACCAGCACCTCCTGCAGCCCTGGGAGGCAGAGGCGCAGCCCTGACGGTCTGGCTCGGCCCTCGCGGCTGAGGGTCCCGGCAACCACAGCTTCATGCCAGGCATGGGTGTGGCGAGCCCATTTGCTAGATGACGAGGCTGAGGTCCAGGGAGGTCAGGGCAGTGGGCGAGCTGGGACTCACACCAGAACCTGTGCTCCTGGCCGGCCCAAGAGTAGGGGGCCAGGGACGGGGCAGCAGCACTGACTGCGGCTGTCCCTCCCTCGGCTGCCCAGGCCACACCCTCGTCCTGCCCGCCGTGCTGGGCATCACCTTCGGCGCCTTCCTCATCGGGGCCCTGCTCACCGCCGCGCTCTGGTACATCTACTCGCACACACGTGAGTATCCCAGGTCCCCGCCACGAGTGCTCAGGACCCCTCTGCCACCCCTCCGGGGGAGCCCAGCGAAGCCTCTGGGGGAGTGGGGAGCCCTGGCTGGGGCCCTGACCTCCGCCCCTGCCCCCAGGAACCCCCAGCAAGCGGGAGCCCGTGGTGGCGGTGGCTGCCCCGGCCTCCTCAGAGAGCAGTAGCACCAACCACAGCATCGGGAGCACCCAGAGCACCCCCTGCTCCACCAGCAGCATGGCGTAGTGCCCAGCCTGGAGCCCTGGGAACCACCCAGCCAGCCCTTGCCCAGCCGGAGAGACTGAGCAGCCACCAGCTGGGAACCACTGGTCACGAACTCGCCCTGTGGCCCCAACCCTTCCGCTCGACCGAGGACGGACCGTGCCCGCTGCCTCTTTCTCGGAGGCCTGCTGCCAGCGCGGGCACCAGCTCGGAACGCCTTGGGGTCGCCCCACCCCACCCTGCAGAACCTTCAAACTCAGTGGGCCTAGGGCACGGCTGCCCGGGACCCCAGAGTGACAGAACACTGCTCTCTATGTCCACGTTGTTATAGAAACACAAATCCGTTATTTTAACCTGGACCCAGCCCTCCACGACCTGGGCTGGGCTGGAGGTGAGAGCTCAAAGCAGACTGCCCGGCCCACTCGGACCCAAGGTGCCGCCGCCGTGACCAGCGAAGAACCGCCGGGATCCGACCCCGGCAGCACAGCTTTGGACTGACGCAGCTTTGGGGTGGGGGGAACCGGCGCCTAGGGATGCCCAGCCCGGGAACAGGGGAGCCTAGCTCCTTCCTGCAACTGTCACACGGGGACCCCTTCCCTCCTGGCCCATCGGGAAGGCAGCAGATAGGAGTGGCCAGGCTGCCTGACCTGGGTCCACCCCTATATACTCACGACCAATAAATCAGACCATGAAACCAGTGTTGGGCTGGGAGAAGGGAAGGGACACCTAAAATGCGGGGGAAGGCGGGGACAGCTCTGGGTTCAAATCCCAGACCTGCCACTTAACGGGCTGGGTGACCATGGGCAGGTCCTGTGGCTGCTTTAAGCCGGCCTCGATCCCCCCGTCGGTAAAACAGGGGTGAGAATTCCCGACCCCAGGGCCTCCGCGGGGAGGTCTGTGAGGCAGCGCCCGGTGTGTGGTCCGCAGACATCCGGCCAGTTTTCTCCTTTCAGATGGGCCACCGGAGGCTCAGAGGGTCCCAGGCCACACACCTGGGATCCCACACAATCTAGTTCCTGTACTACTACGGCCCCCCGTCCCCCTGTTGTCTGCAGAGGGAGCTGGAGGTCAGAGGTTAAATCAAACATTTTGCTTAACTTTTTTTTAAAAAGATAAAGCCTTTAATTGAATCCAGCCGCCCAGCCCCCAGGCACGGACCCTCTCCTGCTCCAGAAGGCCACTGAGGGGAGGAAACCTGTGGACCTGCACCAGGAGGAGCCTGGGCCTGGCCGGGCTGCGCTCTGGGTGGGAGGGGGACGGGCTGGGGTGTCAGGCCTGGGGCCCCAACAGGAGGACTCGGGAGGCCCCTGGCTGCCTCAGCAGGGAGGAAGGAGAAGCCAAGTGCACCCCAGGCTTGGAGACAGCATGTCCATCTCAGCCTCCCGCCCACCAGCCACCCCCCTCACCACCCGGAGCCCGAGTCCCTGGGGCAGCCTGGGCAGACTCGGGGAGGCAGGAAATGAAAGGTGCCTAATAATGCAAAAGTCCAGGAGAGAGACTGGGGCAGGTGTGGGAGGCCCCACCCCCAGCCCCACTGCCAGGGCTACTGGGACAGGGAGGGCTCCAGCAGCTTCAGGGCGCCGCCCACCAGGTGCAGGCTCCCGGTGACCAGCACGTGGACGGCAGCGGCCTCACGGAGCACTCGGGCCCCGCTGGCTGCCACGGGGTGGGCGAGAAGGCCCTGTGGGGGACCGGGTGTCTGAAAGACGGGGTCCCGGCCCTGGCTGATCCACTGCAGAGCGTGGGAGATGCAGCTGAAGACGAGGGAGCTGGGGCCGTGGGTGTGGGGAGGGCGGGGTGCCAGCAGCAGGGACCCGGGCCCCGTGGGCTCCAGGCCGGCCGGCTCCTCGTGCAGGCGGCCCCAGTGCTGCTGGTGCTCCAAGCAGCGGAGCAACACCTGGTCCAGGGTCACCATGAAGTTCTGCTGGTCTGCGGGACACAGGGGTGCGCATGTCAGCGAGGGGGAGGGCAGGCACGCCGCGGAAGCCTGCCTAGTTCGGGCCCTTTACACCCACCGTCTAGTCCTCAGCGAATGCTACGAAGACGACGGGGCTCAGAGACTTGCCCGGTGCCTCCTGAGCTGGTGACGGCCAAGCCAGGCAGTTCAGCGTCAAAGCTGGGGCTTTCGCCCACCCCCCCAGCACATCCCCCCGCCCCAGCCTCAGTGCCTCCCTCTGTAAAATGGACCAGGTCCACCGCTGGGCGTGCAGAAGCATTTCTGGAAACACAGACCCCCGGACTCTCCCCAGACAGTCTGATGCGGGGCCTGGGGAGCTGTGTTTTTCATATCATTTCAAGTTTTTGTGAACGGGACCCACAGGAAAAAACACATTTTGCAATGGCAACCCAGTCCTCACATGCGTGCACATATAAGCATCTGGAACAGGAGCTTTGTGAAACAGCACCCGCCCTTACTTCATGCAACACACAGACACTCTCTCCTCTATTCCAGTTAAAATAAAAAATGCTGGTTGAGACCCACTAAACTGACTTTAAGAACCATCAGTAGGTTTTAACTTGCATTTTGAAAAATGTTTTCCCCCATAATTCTTTTTTTAGTATTACAGTCACATGCAAAACTCAAAACGTACCAAAGGATATTTATACAATAAGGCGATCCTAGCTCCTACCCTAGGCTGCCAGTTCAGAAGGCCCCACGGTCACCAGCAGGGCCGGCCGACCCCTCAGGGCCCTCCACACCCTGCCCACTGCAGGCCACCACGCCTGTCACCTCTCACCTGCGTTGTCCATGGGCGACACCTCTGTCAGGTTAGGGCAGAAAACGGCATAGTCAAACTGGCAGGGCTAGAAGACCAAGGGATAAAGCTCGGTATCTGAGCCCTGAGAGGGGGCCCCCCACCCCATCTTCCACATGGCACCCTGGGGCCCACGTACACACCCCCTGTCTCTGGAGATGCCCCCACTGGCATGAAGCCTCAGGTCTTCAGCTGCCCCCCGCCCCCCCCGTCCCTGCGCCCTATCTACCACACTGCGCCCTGCCGGGGCTGTGCTCTGGGCAGCCCACTGTACGGATGGGGAAACAGAGGCTGGGGGCAGGGGTACAGCTGAAGGTCCCGCAGCCACCGAGCTGGCTCCAAATCCAGGAATGAGCCCCGTTCTACAGCTGGGGAAAGGAGGCTCCGGGGTGAAGGCACTACTGGGGGCAGGGGCTGTCACACAGCCCGACCGGGACCAGGCTGCCTGTCACCCAGCCACCAGCCAGCCTCTCACCTGCAGCAGCTTCAGCAGGGCGGCGGCATCCCGGTCCCCGGTGGAGTTGAAGAGCAAGATGCACACTTCAGACACCCTGTGGGAGGAGTGAGGGGGCGGGTAAGAGCGCACCTCCCACCCTTCCTCCAGAAACTTCCTTCCTCCCTAGAGGCGGCTGATCCCGCCCCATCCTTCCCCGGGGCCCCTCCCCTCCCAAATCCACCCTGCCCCAAGCTCACTTGCTGGGCTTCTCCAGGCGGTGCAGAGCGTGTCTGAACCAGCGAACGCAGGCTTGCATGCTGCTGCAGGTGTGCGCGCCATCCAGGTACCAGGTGAGGGACCCACGCCGCAGCACCTGCGACCGGCCCAGCCACTCCGTGCCCTGAAGCCCTGGGGGTGGAAGCCAAGGCAGCTCCTAGCCTTTGCCACGGGGAGGCCCTCCCATACCCTCTCCCCACTCGAGTCCCAGACTTGCACACATAACCCGCCCACAGCGCCCCCGTCTGGGCGCTCTGGGGAGCTGATCAGCTCGGGAGCCCATGACCGGGTGCCAGTCAGTGGGGTAAACTCTTTTGCTGCCTCTTCTGGTGGAATCTTCTAGGCAGCCCTTCGCTCAGAGGGAGTAGGTAAGAGAGCAAGGGATTTGGGACTGGGCTGTAGTCCAAGATCTGCCTGGCTCCTGGGCTGTGTCATGGCCCTGACGTGGGGCCTGGCACATGGTGGACACACTGGAACCATTTGCTGAAGCTGTCTGACAGCCACGAGCACCTACTACGTGCCCATAGCTTAGGGGACGCAAGAAGCCTGACAGTATCACCGTTCCCAAGGACCCTGTGGCCCGATGACGGTGACGAAAACACGAGTGGCAGTAACGGCAGCTGCCCGGCCCGGGCACCTGATCCCCGACGTGCCAGGCCCCGGGCGCAGTCCCTTGGTGGTGTCACCTCACAGCGGGTCCCATCATCATCATCTCATTTGGCAGGCGGGGAGACTGAGGCTCACAGGGAGTTCACGGACTCCAAGTCAGGGAAGCTTACTGACTTCGGAGTCCTTTCTCTCGGGCACCCCATCCAGCTGCCCCTGTCCCTCAAAGAGGAAACCAAGACGCCTGGAGGGACTAACTCACCGAGCCGCATGTGGGGTGTGGGCTGGAACATGGGCGCCAGCGGCAGCTGACCCAGGGGGCTTGGCCTGGACGCTTTCAGCTCCCCGATGCCTGGGGGGCAGGGGGGCCGTGTGGGACCGAGTGGTCTCAGCACCGTCTGAGGCAGGCTCCTCGCGTCCCCCGCCCACCGGCCGGCCCACTTACCTTGGTGGTCCTTCTGCTGCAGCCAGCAGCGGGCCAGCTGCAAGGCCAAGGCGGCATTGGACCGCTGGTGTTCTCCCTCCAGGCCCAGGGTCAGCGGGGGCCCTCCTTCCTCCAGGGCGTCCAGCGGTGGACACAGGTAAAGGGGACACTGCAGAGGAGCCGGGAGCCCTTCCTGATGTCATCAGCCCTCCCATGCTTCCCCGCTGACCAGAACCCGCCAAGCCCTGCTCCTAGAACCAAGGCGTGCTCCGGCTGGGCGAGCGGCTGGCCCGCGCAGAACGGAGGAGCGAACTGAAGCCCCGAAGGATAGAGCGGCTCCCAGCCCTCCCGGTTGGACTCACTGAGATCTGCTCGGCTCGCTCCCTCAGCACCGCCAGGGGGCCGTCCGGCTGGAGCACGGTGAAGGCGGGGACGCCGTGCTGTGGAGGACCCGGAGAGTGAGATGGGCTGCCGGGGGGCCCTCCGCCTCTGCCCCCACAGCCCTATGGGAGCCCCCCATGGGGACACTGAGGCTGCCGATGAAGCTTGACGTGCTCCAGGCACATGCAGGGCTGAGACAAGCACCCAGACCCCACGGATGCCCCAGACCTCTCCTGCATCGGGTATAAAGGACCCTGCCCCAGCCCCACTTCCCTGAGCCGTAAGGGAGGGGAGGTACGTGGACAGCCTGGGGCCGCCTGGTCACCTTGAAGATGCCCCCCTTCTGCCATGCGATCTTCTCCATCGTGTCCCCCAGAAGGCTGGTGTGGTCGATGCCAAGAGCGGAGACCCCACACACTACGGGCTTCCTGCAGGAGACCAGAGCGCCGTGACGCCCCTGCCCTGGGCCACCGGGGCTCGTGGCCGCCATCCCTCTCCCCACGCAGCCGCCCTCACCTGATGATGTTAGTGGAGTCGTAAGCCCCACCAATACCCACTTCCACCACGGCCAGGTCCACCTGCGGAGAATCAGAGGGTATGGCGGGAGGTGCACGGGCACCCGTCCGCCACAGGCGAGCCCCCAGCCTGCGTAAGATTCTGCCCCCCCAAGGCCTGGGACACAGGGCTCCGGGGAGGGGGCACGCACCTTCTCTTGGAGGAAGACGTGGAAAGCCATAAGCGTGAGGAAACGGAAGTAGCTGGGCATGGAGACACAGCTGCTGCTGTCCTGTGGACAGGAACACAGCGTCAGAGCCTGGGGCCCCTGCGGCCTCTGCCTGGGGCCCCTGTGGCCTCTGCCTGGGGCGTGTGGCTCCTCCGGGGTCCATCTACCACCCCAGCAGCCCCTTTCCTGCCACCGCCCACCCCCCCACCAGCCCTCCCGCATGGAAACCTTGGTCTCCTCCAGGTGATGGTAGAGGCGCCAGAAGTGCTTGGTGAAGAGCTCGGGGCTGATGGGCTGCCCATTGATTCGGATCCGCTCCCGTACCTGCACCAGGTGGGGAGAGCTGCCGGGAGACCTGAGGTCATCGAGTCTCCCTGCTCTGGCCTCCCAGGCCTCCCCCACAGCCCCACAGATCTGACTGTGTCACTACTGTCCTGCTGAAAACGCTCAGTGGCTTCCCCCTGCCCTCAGAGAGAGTCCTAGCTCCTCACCTGGGCCCCCAGGTCCCAGCGGAGCTGATGCCACTGACTGTGTCTCACCTCTCCCGAGTCCCTCGTCCCCTGTGCCCCCGCCCTTCTGTGCATCCCCGGGTTGGCCCACAGGCTACACAGGCTCAGGTCAAAGGCTGGGTGGGCTTTTACCCAAGAATTTACTTAAGAAAGACCCTCTCATGTTATGAGGCCTTCTCTTGCTTTATTTTGAACAGACAGCTGCTTAGGGGAACACAACGGCCTGAAAGGACTTCGGTGAGCTGGTTTCAGGTGCTCAGAGGCCACTTGAAGGAACTGGTTACAGACAAGGAGGCAACAATCTTAAATACCCCACCCCCCCAGGACTGAATCCTGGGCAATTAACCACCAGGTGGAGCCCACTGCCTTACAGGTGACCAGCTAAGGAGAGGCATGGGCACCCGCGGGAAGAGGAGCCCACTGCCTCCCCACCCCCACCCGCCCTAGCCCGTCTCCCGGAGCGAGTCTAGATGCCCGCATGCCACCGAGAGGGAGCTCTGGCTCGAGGACAAAGCAGCAACCGAGGCCAGCGAAGGGGAGAAGGGGAGGGGCCCCCTGTGCTGCCCGCTCAGGAGGCGGCATGCACGTCACGAACCACCCTCATCCCGCAAGCCCTCACAAGCCAGGCTGTCTGCTCCTTGCTGCGAAAGCATCATCCTAATCGATAAACATGCCCATGTGACCTGGACATTGTATATGGAATTCCAGCGAATAAAGAGACAGGTGTACCTATTCTAGCTGTATTTAGTTTATACATGCAGGTTACTGCCACCCTCCCCCAACTGTTTTCATTAGGACAATGAAAGACTGCCATAAACTTGAGCCCTTGTGGTGAGCGCTGATTCAATGCTTGTCAAATGAAGAAAAGCTGGGCAGAGAGGGAAGCAGCTGAGCTTCGAGGGGTGACCCTGGCCGTGAGGCGCTGGCTGGTCCCACAGCGCCCCCAGAGAGCTAAGAGACGCCACACCCCCACACCCCAGTACCTAAAGAACCCCGTCTTCAGGCCGTAGCTTCGGAGGATACGTTCCGTGAAGGCACAGGTGGAGCCCTAGGAAACAAAGGTCGTGTCTGGGAAGTCCTACCACCCCGACCCCACCAAGGGGACACACCTCCCCTGAGTCCTGCCCTCACCTTCCCCTTCGTCCCAGTGACGTGGATGATGTTCAGCCGGTCCAAGTCCTCCACCTGGGAGAGAGACACAAGGTCCCCAAGTCAGCAACAGGACTCCCAGACAAACAGGGGTGGAGGAGGGGGGTCACAAGCCATGCCCGCTTTACCTGAAGCCCACTCTGTGCCAAGTACAGCTTCATGGCCTCCAGCTGTGTCGCGGGGTCGCCCCGCCGGCGCTTCGCCTCCTCCAGGTAGCTGGCGTTGGTCTGCAGGGTGTTGAGTGCGCGCACAGCATCCTGTCGAACACAGGCCCCGCGCAGCAAGTTAAAGCTCACTAGGAATCATCCACGGGGACAGGGGCACCCAGCGCACCAGTGGCCAGGCCAGGGCACCAGCTGCCTGGCCAGCCCTGCTGCCCTATCCCACAGAGCAGACTCCGGTGAGACAGAAGCGGCAGCATCTTTCCAACTCTGGCAGAAATGGGAGCCTGGGGCACCTCAGCCCCACCCAGGGAGTGCCGGACTAAGCTGGTATCATGACTAATAGAATGAGCCTTGCTTCTGGTGAGGGCTCCCCAGGCTGCATCCCTGGGGCCTCTGCCCTCATTCCCTCTAGTGGGGTCCACCACGACACTGGGCTCCTGCTAGGGTGGGGCCAGAACCACAGAAGGCTGGGGTCCGTGGAACTGGAGGAATTAGCACCAGGAATTCCTAAAATCTTTCATGCCTAACGATTGGGATTCCACCCTCTGGCCAGGAGTAGAACTGCTAGAATACAAGGTTTTGAGATACTTTCTAAACTGTTAAGGGATGGGTGGTTTTCCCATGTTGAGATGAGGGTTGTTTAAATTCTGCAAAAAAAAAAAAAAGAACACGTGGTTTTTTTGGCCTGCAGGGATACTTTGTGTCCAAACAGGAACAAATGGGCACTCTTGCGCTCCCCCACCAGAAGAAGACCAGAGCTGCCTGAAGTCACCAGATAGCAAAGAAGGAGGCTGGTAGGGAGAAAGGGTGTGCCCAGGGTCACCCCGCCAGGAAGGAAGGTAGGTCAGCTTCCGAGGGTCCGCCCTGGGGGTAAGAGTGGGAGTGCTGTTTATCTCCCCTCGCGACCGCAAGGGTTGGTTGGAGACTCCACCCCATCAAACCGATTCTGCCTGACATCTAGCGGCTGGCCCCTGGCACAGAGCCTGGTGGACGTTTTCCTAATTCTTGCCCCGCCCCCGCTCCGCTCCCACCCCATTGCCCCTGATCTATGACTCCGGAGATTATGGACCACTAGAACCCCAGCTGGGCCACTGGACTCTTGATCCCATCACCCGACACCCCTTCCAACTCTGACGCGGGACCCTTCAGTTTCAGAATTTCCAGATCCGGATGCTCAGGCCCAACTTCCTGGTCCCCGCCCCCAATCCGGACTCCAGGCTGTCCAACCCCCCACCCCACGGGTTCCTGGTCCCCTCCTCGGCTGGCGCCTCCGGATGCAGGGTGGCTCAGGTCCGGCCCACGTGTCATTGCACAGCCGCCAGCCTGCCTGCTGGATACCTGATACTCCATGCCCGGCTCCTGCGGCGCGGGCCTCGCACTCCACGCTCGCCTGCCCGCGACCCTGGGCGTTGCACCAAGCGGAGAAACCGCTGCCAGGAAGAGAGCGGCGCGCAGGTGACTGCGCGCCCAGGGCATAGTTGTGGAACTGACGACCTCACGCAGGGCTGGAGCCGGAGACGCCCCGCCCCGCCGCGCCCGGCCCCGCCCCGGCACGCCCTCCGCCAATGAGCACCGCCCAAGGAACCCACCGGCACCAATAGGAATCGCGGATGCCATCCTTGTGAGGGGCAGTCCCCTGGACTGAGGCCTTCGCTCATATTTATGAGGGGCAAGCTCCCTGGGCGGCCTCGCCTAAGATAAACTTGCACCCAGCCAAAATAGCCGTTCCCAGTCAGCAGCCCTCAGCCTCTGCTCCAAGCCAGAACCAGCTCTGAATCAGCTCCGAGTTCGATGAAATGGCCTGTGGACGTCACTGAAACCCGGCCCCAAAAGTCACAAGTCCACGCAGAGACTGCAGGCTGCGGGGGTGCGGTCTCCGTCCTGGAGAATCTGGCAGCCTTCGGGCCAATAGACCAAAACCCAGACGCCAACGCATTTGGGTTCCTAGCCGAGCGTGGGCAGCCTGGGAAGTCTTCCTGGAAGAAAGCAACATGCTGGTGGAGGTCTAGGGAGTAAGGAGGAGTCAGCGAGGTGTAGGGATGGGAGAGAGGTTCCTGGGAAAAGGGGAGGGAACGATGTGTGAAAAGCAAACGATTTGAGAGAGAGAACTAGGCACGGCAGAGAACTGAACTCCCAGCTGGTGGGGTCCACTTGCCCCACGGCGCCTGCACGCTGGTCAGCAGTTACTCCTCAGTCCTGCCTCTGCACGCTGTCCTGGTAGGGAACTTAGATGAAATGTGGATGACAATAGAAGGGTTTTAAAAGAGACGACGTGATCAGATTTGCACTTGAAGATTTGCTGTTCAGAGGAGTGCCTTTCTGTTTATTGGCTGGGATGCTGCCTGACTCCTTAATCATTCCATGAGGCCAACTAGATCTTTAAAAAAAACTTTTAAAGTGGGGCTCAGAACTTTTCCTATTAGTTTCTAGGTCCCAACTGCTAGCATTGAGAAAGTACCCTAGTATGGAGATTCCCTTTGCACAGCCGAGGTGGGGAAAGGAGGGGAGGCTGCAAACATCCCTCCAGGGACGTTCCCACAGATGAGAGGCAGGCCTTCAAACAGCTGGTGAAATTTCAGGACCTCACTCCCTCTGTCCTGCAAGCATTGGGGTCAATGTGTATCAGAGATTGGTTTCGAAATAAACATCGTGTTGGGAAGATGCCTTCACTGGCTGGCTGCTCTTGGGCTCTGCGCACCGCTGCTGGGCGCCGCCACCTGGCCCCACAGGAGATAAAGCGGTCCTTTACTTTCTAGTTTTCTTTTTTTTAAAGTCATTGAAACTTTCTCTATGCTTATACCTGTGTATAATTTAGCAACTGCATACAAATGATCACAAAGAAGCTTTAAATGTTTTTTCTTTTCCTCACGCCCACCCGCAGCCTTCCTCCTTTGGAGATCCTTGATGACCAAATGCGTCCCGCAGATTTCTATGTTCGTGAAATCACGGACGCCCCTAGATGTCCATCGGGCCTGGTCAACCCAGAGGATAATATTTCCTGTGTCTTCATTTCTTAGTGAACAATAAGCTGATAGGGATACCTCTAAGCCATTGACTTAGCAACCCTGGCTGGTGTGGCCCAGTGGGCTGAGCACTGGCCTGTGGACAGAGAGGTTCGATTCCCAGTCAGGGCACATGCCTGGGTTGTAGGCAGGTCCCCAGTTGGGGGTATGTGAGAGGCAACCGATCGATGTTTCTCTCCCGCTCTTTCTCCCTCCCTCCTCTCTCTACAAATAAGTAAATAAAATGTTAAGATCAAAAAGACATTGACCTAGCAAACAGTTAAGTAGCACCCAGGCACTGCATCAAACACTTTCTGCACAGTCGCTCAGTCAGCCATCACAGACCTAGGAAACAGGTGCTAGTGTTCTCATCCTGTTTCGTCCTGTCCTACAGGGGAAGACACCGGGCTGCAAAGGGATAAAGGCACCAGCACAAATCATAAGCCCTTGTTCCCAGCCTCTGTGCCTTCCTCCTTCCCCCCTGCCCACCCCCAGGCGGACTGCTAACTCAGTGGCAACGGCAGCATCATAATGCACCCCCACCGGCCTGCCGCAGGGCATTCACATAACCTTCGGTGCCTCGCCACTGTGGATGACGTGTACACCGGGGCTTTCACCCTGCCGTGAGATTGCATGGGGGACACCGGGTCCAGGGCGTTTGCATTTCTTTCCCCCAATGCTGTACCCTCGGCATCTCCCCAGCTGTGTGTGTGAGGAAGGCACCCCTTTCCCAGCATGTCCCCCAGATTGCTGGGTGTACCTTGTCATGGTCACTCTGCATTTTCCTGGCTGTGGCGGACTTGAGCATCTTTGCACATTCATTTCAATAAACTGCCTCGCTCATCCTTGACCCATTTTTCTAATGTCCATTTATCACCTTCCTGTCAAGCATGAAAGCATGTTGGGTATCACAGACATTATTCCTCAGTTCTGTCCTATACAACCAGTTTTCTTTTTCTGAACTGACTATTGGTGGCGTCCATTGATTCATATATAACGGGGGGGGGGCGGGGGGTGAGGGGGCCTTGGAACTCTTGGTCTGTTCCTCCAGGAATGAGGTCCCAGGCAAAATGACATCCCAGGGGGAGACTCCCTCCTCTGATATGAGGTGGGGAACCCCACTTGCCTATGTCCCTGAATCCTAGCTTATTTCTTTCCCTCTGTCCGGAGCGAAGCTGTCTATGTCAACCATCCCCGCCGACCCATGCCAGGCCACCCCTAGACTGGGGAGGGTTTGCAGTTCTGGCAGTCTGAGCTGCAGACCTCGGCTCCAGTCGGAAACAGGAAGAGACGTGCAGACACGGGAGGCAGGTGCTCGCTTCGGCAGCACAGACACTAACATTGGAACAACACAGAGAAGATGAGGTTGACCCCTGTGCAGGCGTGGAAGGCAGGAGACAGCACAGAAAGTTCTAGGGATTCTACCTGGTGTCACCCCAGTTGTGCAGGGTTGTAAGTGGGGACCAAAGCCTTGGCAACCTACCCGATGGCCTTGGGCAGGTCGGGCACATTATGTCATTGAAATAGTCAGAGGTACAAAGAGATGTGTGGTGAAAACGTACCACCCCAGGTCCTGGCATCCTCATTCCCCTCCCCCGAAAGCGAAGTTATATTTCTTGTCATCTTTCTAGAGAAATTCTGTGCATTTACAAGCAAATACAAGTACATCTAAATTTCCCTTTCTTGCTCACAGATGGCGGACCATACATGCAAGTGTGCATTGCACTTCCTCCACACGCGCTATATCTCGGCCCTTATTCTGAGTTGTCTCAGTCCGGGAGCTTCCCCTCTAGTGAACTTATTCCAGGCCGCACCGTGCTCCTGCGCGTGGACGTGCTTCTGTGTACCTGGCCAGTCTCCTGCTGGTGGACACTGAGGTTTCCAGTATTTTGCCATCACAAGCAATGTGGCAATCAATAACATTTTACCCTCTTTACCCTCATTATTTCTTCCTCCTGTGAGTGTATCTGATCCACAAATTCCCAGAAGTGTAACTGCTGGGTAGAAGATTTGCAGTTGACTCGCTGCCACGTTGGCAATACGCATTGGCCACGTTGTCCCCCAGAGGGGCGGGGCTGGCTTCTACCCGTTCAGCCCTGGTGTGGCCTGTGCCAGCTCCGTCTTCGCCGACACAGACCATTAGTCACCTTTGTTCCTTGCCAGTCGCACAAGGGGGAAAAATGGATTCTCGGGGTAGTTTTGAGTTGTATTTATTATATTTGGAGGAGGCAGAGCAGCTTCTTCTTATTTCTGAAAACTGTATCTTCTTTATGGTCTGCTGGCCTCCTTTGCGTCATTGTTTTTTTACTTGAAAGTCAGAGATGGCCCTAGCTGGCATAGCTCAGTGGATTGAGCGCGGGCTGTGAACCAAAGCATCGCAGGTTCGATTCCCAGTCAGGGCACATGCCTGGGTTGCAGGCCACGGCCCCCAGCAACCGCACATTGATGTTTCTCTCTCTCTCCCTCTCTCTCACTCTCTCTCTCTCTCTCTCTTTCTCCCTCCCTTCCCTCTCTAAAAATAAGCAAATAAAATCTTTAAAAAAAGAGAAAAGTCAGAGATGTTCGTAGAAGAAAAACAGAGAGATGTGTAAAGGAGAAAATCAAAGGCAACCTCATAACCCACCTGGAGAGCCACCATTACCGCCACATGGCATTTCTACTCTCCAGAAAAAACAAAAACAAAAACAAAAGCAAAACAGTAGAAACAAAGCCATTGTTTGGAGAGAAAAGAACAGGGGTGTAGGGGGACTGACAAGTGAGCCAGAGTCGCCCCCTGGAGGCTGAACTGCAGGTGTGTGGAGGGTGAGTCCCAGGCTAAGGGACTCTACTTTAACCCCCTCCTTCCCACAGGGGAAGGGTGTCATGAACCCATTCACTCATTCGTTCCTTCAAGTGATGAGAAATTGTCTCTGTGCCAGACCCTGGGTGGGATGCTGGGGACCCTGGGTTCTTAGGACAGATGACAAAGTTCTGCTCTCAGAGCACCCTGTCCAGAGGGCGACAGGGCAGCAAAGAAGAAAATTTACGGAGGAACATACATAGTTGCAAACCCTGATCAGAGCCACCCTGGGTGCTTGTAGGGGCAAGCGGAGGCCGAGGCCCAGAGAGGGAAAGGTCAGAGACAGGATGAAGCCACACAGCAGGTCAGCAAAGGCAAGGCGCTGGGCCCCGCCGCGGACTTCCTAAACTCAGATCTGCCCCATACCGTAACCCTGTTACGGCAGCCAAGAGGGGAGACCCAAGCAGGGATTTGTAATGGGGTCCAGAAGAGCTTGGAGATCATTGGTTCCACACCACAGGGCCACACCTGCCCAGAATGCTGGCAGCTGTGGCCAATTGCGGGAGGAGCCGGAAATGGGGCTGCAGAGGAAGATTGGCGGGGGAATTTAAACCCAGGCAAGGCAGCCATTTGGGGTCTCTCTTTTTGGGGCCACACGTCTGTTTAGGACCATGCGGCTTTGGTGCCTTGGTTGGGACCACTTGGCTTAGGTGAGAGTCAGGACCAGGAGGCTTTGGGAATGCTCCCTTTTGCCACATGGAGGGTGCCGGGAGGACTGTGTGCGTTTGTGGGGAACTTTAGTTTGTACTATTTCAAATAAATAATAAATTCCTTTCCTTTTCACTGATCCCTGACATTAAGAGATGTCTTTCCTCAGGCAGCAGGCAAAACGAACCCAGTAGGTGGGGAGGAACCCCCAGAGAAAAAGGGGGGGTCTTTTATATCCTTCAGCCCCGTTCCCCGGTCTGTGCTGTAACAACATTGCTGGTCTCCTGCCCCACCATGCCCTTAGGATCAATAGATCCCACAAGCTCGTCTAAGCCTGCCTTTGGCAAGGACTTGCGGACTTGGCCTCGGCCTCTTCTGCTTCCAAGCCTTTGCTCCCATTTGCCTCTGCTTGGGAACACCTGCGGGTGGGCTGCTTGCAGCTAAGATGTTCAGCACGTATCCTTGTACCGGGCATGGCAGTCTCTTTTCATCCTCTTGAGAATTGTGTGGATTAGACATTACCCCCATTGTGCAGGTGGAGAAATGGAGGCTCCCAGAGATTAAGCAAAGTCCCCCAGGGTGACACAGACTGTGGGTGACACAGCCAAGATTCAAACCTGGATCTACCGACACTACAGTCTGCCCGTACTCACCACACCACCCCCCCGCCTGGCCACCCTGCCTCGCTGATGTCGATGTGCTGTGTGACCCTGGGCAGTTCCTGAGTAAGGTGAGAACTGAAATGAGATCTTTTTCTTTTTTCTTTTTAAATCCTCACCCAAAGACATTTTTTTTTTTCACTGCTTTTAGGGGGGGGGGGGAGAGAGGAGAGAAAAACATCGATTGGTTGCCTTCTCTTGCACTCCCTGAAGTGTAGATTGAACCTGCAACCTGGACTTGTGCCCTGACCAGGAATCGAACTCGCAAACTTCTGGTCTATAGGACAATGCTCCCAACCAACCAAGCCACACTGACCAGGGCTGAAATGGGCTCTTTATGAGCCCACAATTTCTGGGGATATCCTGGGGCAAGGGGTGGAGTGTCTCAATGAGGACAAGTCTCCAAAGGCTACCACAGTCCAGAGAGCCGGGACTCGGTTGGTCCAGCTGCCCCTTCCCTCCGCCCCGGGGTTCTGTGGAGACCAGGGGAGGGCAAGCTCACGGGCCAGTGTGTGCAGAAGGCTAGCATTCGGAAGGGAAGGTAGCATTGGGATAGCCACTCCAGGGCTCTGACCTCTGATGTACATAAAGACTCCTCCAGCCCTGGCTGGTGTGGCTCAGTGGATTGAGTACGGGCTATGAACCAAAGGGTCTCCAGTTCGATTCCCAGTCAGGGCACATGCTGGGTTGCGGGCCAGGTCCCCAGTGGGGGTCATGTGAGAGGCAACCACACATTGATGTTTCTCTCTTTCTTTCTCCCTCCCTTCCCCTCTCTCTAAAAACAAATAAATAAAAAATCTTTAAGAAAAAAAGACTCCTCCAGCTCCGAACATCTACGTACACCCAGTGCCCGACAGGGAAACACTTCCCTGTAACTGGGGGGAAGAGAACCTGCCTCGGGCAGAATCGTGTGTCTTCAGTGGGCCAGCCTCTCCCCAGGCTGCCCTGATGCTGGCTGCTAAAGTGTTCATGGATTCAGTTTATTATGAGGACAAACTGGGCTCCCTTTTTAAAAAAAAGATTTAATTCATTTATAGAGAGGAGGAAGAGAGGGAGAGAAAGATGGATGTGCGTGAAAAACATCGATTGGCTCCCTCTTGCACACCCCCAACTGGGAACCTGGCCCACAACCCAGGCAGGTGCCCTGACTGGGAATTGAACCCGTGACATTTTGGTTCACAGGCCAGCGCTCAACCCACTGAGCCACACCAGCCAGAGCCGGTCTCCCTTTGACTCTGTGATTCCACTTCTAAAAATGACCCTAGAAATAATTGGAGCTATGATTGGCAACACAGGCTTTGTCTAGGGTGGCAGGTGACACAGCTGATGATGTCCCCACTTCCTGATACCCTCTGCTCTCTGGGCTTCCCGGCCCCTCCCTCCTGCTCCTCCTCCTTCCTCACTGGCTGTACCTCCTCCAACATCTTCCCGTTGGAGGGTCTGGGGCTCGTACCTCTCTCCAAGATTCTGCTGTCTCGGGTCTGTGATGGCATCTGACTTTCAAATGTCCCTCTTGGATGACCAATGGCCTGTGAGCCTCTGACAGCTCCCAAGCAGGTCAGATCCACAACCACGTTCTCTTGCATCTTCACCCCAACGCCTGCTGCTCCCCAGACCTCGCCAGCTGGGAAAACAGCTCCGCCATCCTCCCAGCTGCCCAAGTCTGAAACGGGACCTCCCCTGGGGTTTCCCTCTCCCTCACCCCAGGCCCCACCGTCCACAGGCCTGTCCAGTCGGCCCCACTGCCTTCCCTCCAGGCCGCCCTGTGGTCCCGGCCACCAGTGCTGGCCTCCTTTATAGCCTCTTTGCCGCTGTGTCTCTCAACCCTACAACCGCTCTCCGTGATTTTTAAAGAAACTCTGATCTCGTCTCTCTGCTGCTTAAAGCGGTCCAGTGGGTTCACTCCCACTGGACTTAGGATGACATTGAAACTTCTGATCTCCCCATTTCCCATCATCACCTTTGGGAAAGTCCACAACCAGTGAGCGCGCAGCATCAACTGCAGTCTTTCAGTCTTCGTGGGACACTGAGGCCCCGAGGGCTTACTCTGCCTGCCGAAGGGCGCGGGAGTGAATGCATCACCAAGCCTCAGGGCCTTCGCACTGGTGTTTCACTCGGCCTGGAACGTTCTTTCCCCCGGAGTGCACGTGACCGACTCCTAGTCATTCCAGGTCTCTCGCGCAAAAGTCACATTCTTGCTGCCTTCTTTTTGCCGTCCGCCCTCATGTATATTTTTAAATTTCGAATCATGTGCTTGCATTAGCGCTTCAGAACAAATACTTTTTAAAAAAGAGTATTATGAATTGCAATATAAGAAGGCTGTGAAGGGAACAAACCTGTTGGTGAGACAGTGGGGAGAGTGGGATCCTATTTTTGTTCAAAAAATTATAGTTTAGAGAGAACCTGGAAGTTATTCTGTAAATAGCACCTGTGATTAGCTCCAGGTAGCCAGGCTAAAGGCGACTTCTGTTTCCCTTGTGCTGGAATGTGTTTTATCAAAATGTCCCCGGGAACATGCACAATTAGAAAAAAGAACAATTCTTACCACACTGGGGGGCTGCACCTCATAACTCGTGTTTTTTGTTTGTTTGTTTGTTTGTTTTAAGTGTGGGGGAAGGAAAGGAGAGAGAGAGGGAGAGACACATCAATCCAGGAGAGAAACATCAACTGGTTGCCTCCCATATGGGTCCCTCACCAGAAACCAAACCCACAATCCAGGCATGTGCCCTGACCGGGAATCGAACTGGTGACCTTTTGCTTTATAGGATGATGCTCAAGCAATTGAGCCACACTGGCCAGGGCTTGATGAACTGTCCTGTTCAGCAGTGCAGGCCACTGAGGCCCAGCAAGGGTCTGGAAATGACCTGGAATCAAGTGTGGCTCCCCAGAAGTTTCTGGGGTACCTGTTCATGGCCAAGAGGGGCCCTGGAGGGCACCAGGCATGTGGCACGGGGCCTTGTGGTAGCCGGGCCATGGCAAGGCTGGCCCCCACCTGCTTCCTCCCCTTTGAGCTGGTGAAAGCCTTCTCTGCCCAAACCCGAGAGCAGCTGTCTGACTGCTTTTCGGAGGAAAAAATGTGGAGGAGTTTTCTTCAGTTTGTTATCTCCCCTGCTGGGACCACCGCTGTGACCACCGCCGTCTGTGGCACCACAGCCCGGGGGTAAACTTTACCGAGCCTCGTCCTTGCCAGATGCCGCGCTGAGCCCATTTTACAGGTGAAGAGACTGAGGGCCCAAAGAGAGGAATCACGTGCGAAGGTGACCAGGCGGGAAGGACTGAGCTCAGTCCCAGCTCTGTCTGATTTCCGTGACCACTGATTCCGCCTCTCTGATCAACTGGGGAATCCCTGGCTAGTTTTTTTTCACTTGTAACTTGGATTTCCTTAAGTGATAGTTAATGTGGGCTCTTTCTAGATGTTCCCGCTGTGCAGGGGCCTTTACACGCACCCGTCTCGTTGGATCTTCACCCGCCCCGAGAAGCAGCTTCCGTCCCAGGACCCATTTCCCAGGGGAGCAACAGCGGCCCAACGGGGGAAGCGACTGTCCTTCACCGGACCCTGGACTCCACCCTCAGGCCGCCCTTGGACACTGCCCCACTGGCTCTGTGCCCCGTGAGGTGACCTGGTCATCTGGTCAACAGAACTCTGGCCTCAGGCTGGCTCTTACTTTGAAGGGAAGCCCTACCACTGCTAAGGAGCCCTGTAGAATGCCAACACGCCCCACTCCCTGGGGGCCACCTTCAACTCCTCCTCCCCTGGTGACAGGACCCATGCCACGTGACCCTGGGCCACTCGCCCCATCTCTCCCGTGCCCTGGCCTCCAACGAGTGGGGGGGGCCTGGGTGAACTGGAAGGAGCCACTGTTCCCAAACCCTGGCCTCTGGGGCCACCCCTCCTCTCCTGCTGGACAGAAGGTTGTGCTCGGAGGGACTGGGGAGACCCGGCCTGGCCTGGTGCGCAGCCCCGGGCAATGCTGGCTGAGCGGCTGCAGCTGGCGCGTTGGCGCCTGGGCCTCAGAGGGCACCTTCTTGTGCTCCCGGCTCCACAGGGGCGGTGCCCGAGGCCTGGGGAGGCTGAGTGACCTTTCTAGCGTCTCTGGGGATGTGAGCCTAGATCTCCCTGTAGCCAGGCGCAGGGCTCCCACCCCCCCCTCCAGGCAGTCTTCTCCCCAGCCAGGCTAGGAGGCTTCTGCTGCTGGCCTCGGCGGGGGGGGGGGGGGGGGGGGGGGGGGGGGGACACACCTCCTGACCTGGCTGAGCTCGGTGGCTTCATCTGTAAAGCGGGACCTGCCGTCGCCCCCACCTTCCAGGGTTGGATGAGGCCCCGTGAGAGGGCGCTGAGCCCAGAGCCCAGAGGCAGGGCCCCCACCACGTGCCGGAGTTGGAGACTTTTAACCAGCTAAGTCCTTCACACTCGTAGCCATACCCACCAGATCTATAACATGCCGGCGACAGTGGTTTCAGACCTGTGACAGGCTGATCGTGACGATGGGCACAGGGCCGAGCAGGTAGTGAGAACTTGATCAGTGTTGCCGTTGTGACGGCTGTGACTAGTATCACTGTTCAAATGAGACTCTCGGTCCCTCGTGGAGCAGCCCCGAGAGCTCAGCCAGGTGAAGCCCCATCTACAGACCATGCTAGCGGGCCTGGCACTCAGGGGACCCTGGACGCAGCCTCCGTCACCAGCCGCACCTGCTACTGGTTCTGCTCTAGGGACCGCCCCTCAAGAGTCTCCCCACAGCCACGCTGGGTTGGGTGGGGGCCATTGCGGAGCCTCCAGAGGTCAAGGCGGAGGGTGAAGCCCTTGGCCACCCTGGGCCTTTAGCACAAGGCTTCTCAGTATCGATGCCCCTTGGGGTTCCGCCAAGTGTGGGGTTATTGTCATTGCTGACTGTCTCGGACCCCCGCGGGATGTTTACACCCGCCTGTACGGAAGGAAGGACCGAGGCTTTGCGAGGGGGCCGCCAGCCCAGGGCCACTCCGCGTGTTCTCCTACCTGGAAGGAGGCAGGTGCAGCAGAGAAAGGCCCCCCGGAGAGGCGCGGCTGCTCCATGCTTGCTTCCCGCCACAGCTTCTCAGCGACTGGCCAGGAGGTAGCCAGGGACTTGGCACCCCTCATCCCTGACCTTCATGCTCCCTGACCCGGCAGGCGCAAGGTGATCACAGGTCACCTCTGCCCCGCCAAGGTCGCTCTGCGCCAGCTTCAGCAGGGCCAGAGGTGGGACAGGGAGTGGAGAGGATATCCGAGACCTCGCCTTCTCTCCACCCAGAAGCCCTGGGCCTCCCCGGTGTGCAGGGGGGAAGGTCTTAGGTTCCCGCTCTCCTCTTGGGACCTGCCCAGGGCCCTCTTGTCCCCCCGGAAGTTTCCGGAGTGCAGAACTGCCGTTGAGTTAAATAACAACTGCGTGGAGGTTAAAGGTGAGCAGGCAGGTGGGGGCTTGGGGGGAGAGGCACGTGGGAGACTGGCAGCCCTTGGGGCCGGCTCTTCCCGGCCCTGCCTGGCTGGGATCCGTGAGGAGGAGTTACGGGATCCAGGGGCACTCTTGACTTAAGGAGTGTGAGCCTGCTGGGTGGAGAGGCCGTGTTTCACTGAATCATGGGGCTGGAAAGAAGCCAGGACAGACCGATTCCCTGATTCCCTGGCTGCAGGGTGACACTGAGGGCCGGAGGCGGGTCCAAACAAGCTGGTAGAGACCTTTCCTGTTTGCGCTCCTCTTGCTGGCTGACTCACTCCGGTACTGGAAATGCCAGATGCTACTCTGATCGCCCCGGGGGACGGCCACACAGGCCCAGCCACCCGGGAGCTTTTGTTCTGAGACACGCTCCTCCCTCCACCCTCCACTCCCACTCTCCACTCGCTGGGAGGAAACCCGTCCCACCAGGGCTGGGGGCTGAAGCAGGTGGACCCACCCTGCTGCATACTCCTGACCTTCCCTCTGAGGGGTCCCACGGGGAGGTGGGATGTGGGGGGAGCTTGGAGCCAGAAGCTCCAGGGTTTGGGGCCTCCTTTGGTTTTAAAATGTAGTTTAATTGCACACATAAAAATATGATTTCAGCAAATATGAGAAAACACAGAGCTGCATAAAGGGCAGAACCACTCCAAGTAACCACGGGTAGTTTTAGCGATTCCTCCCATCCTTCTTATAAAATGAGCTCAAACAGTGTGTTTTCCACCCGTCGCCTTTGGAACGGCTTCCTGGCACAGGGAATATACCCCTGTGTCCCTTTCCGTTGCCCAGCATTCCACCCCAGGGCCCTGCCCTGCCCGGCAGTGTGGACCTCGCCTTGCTAGAGGTGCGCCAGCCCGCGCTTGGGTGGGGCTGGAGTGTCCACGGAGGCCGAAGCACCGCCCTTCTCTAAGCAGAAGGACGTTCATGCTTTTCCACATGTAGGGCTGCCCTGAACAGGGTGGACGCACTAGAGGGAGCTGAGAACAGGTCAGGGGCATGGTCTTCGAGGTTGCAGCCCCAGGGCCCTTCCGTCTGTGGGACGAGAATCAACCCGTGCCTGCTCCACTGGCCAATGGAAGGGCCGTCCCACAAAGTCACGCTCTTCTCTCAGACTGTACGAGACCAGCTCGTTTTCCATGCTCCTTCTCGGGAGAGGCCCCTGCTTGTTGTCCTCCATTCCCTTCCTCCCCGTCTCCCGTGATCCTGCTGCTCCCACAGGGTTTCACAGGAAGCGGCTCAACCCAATGGCTCCTGCCAGGGCCACCACTGACCTCGACGTGGGCAGAGCCCATGATCAGCCCTCATGTCTGTATTTTAGATCCATCAGCAGAATTCGTGTAAACAATCGTGGCCTCCTCCCTGAAACATTCTGTCCCTTAGTTTCTGGAACCCACTCTCCCTCTGGCCACTTTTTTTTTTTTAAGATTTTTATTTATTTTTAGAGAGAGAAAAGGGAAGGAGAAAGAAACGTCACTGTGTGGTTGCCTCCCACACGTCCCCTACCAGGGAGCAGGCCCACAACCCAGGGATGCTCCCTAACTGGGAATCGAACCAGTGACCCTTTGGTTCACAGGCCTGTGCTCAATCCACGGCAGCTACACCAGCCAGGGATATTTACTTACTCTTAGTGGGAAAAGAAAGGAGAAACAGAGGAAAACATCAATGTGTGAAACACATTGATCAGTTGCTCTCACATCCAGCACACCCCCTCTCGCACACCCCCAGCTGGGGACCTGGACCACAACTCAGGCACGTGCCCTAACTGGGAATCGAACCTGTGATCTTTCGGTTTGCAGGCCGGCGCTCAGTCCACTGAGCCACACAAGCCAGGTCCTCCCTCTGCTCACGTCTTACTTCGTCTGTTGCCTGGATCCCAGGACGTGTAAACACTGGCATGCCCGAGTGGGCCACATCCCCCTTCTCCCCCTTCCGTGAGATGACAGACTGCATAAATGTTTATAAGAAATTTCTGTAGTGAAATTGCTGGGTCTGAGAATGAGCCTCTTATAGAAACTGTTCTCCAGAGGAAAAAAAAATGTACCTTGGACAATTCCACCAGGACAAGTATGTCATTTAAAAACCTACCAACTTTTTGTCATAGGACACCTTGCCGTTCTTGGAGTTCTTCGATTACCAGCTGTACCGAGATGAACACCATCTTGCCAAGTCTCGTCTGCCTGGGACCTTGCGATGTGACCTTATTTGCAAAGGTCTTCATAGATGTAATCGGCTAAGATGAGGTCACACCGGGTCACAGTGAACCCTAAATCCGGGGACTGGTGCCCCTCATCTCACTAAGAGACACCGCGTGAAGTCACAGCGGAGAGGGGCGAGTCCGCAAGCGGAGCACGCCACGGGGCGCGGGCAGCCACCGGGAGCTGAGAGGCAGCGGGCAGGCTCTCCCTCCGGGCCTCCCAGAGCAACCTGCCCCACCCACACCTGGATTTCGAACTCCTAGCCTCCAGAACAGATGTGATTTGAAGCTGCCATGTTGGCGGTAACCTGGCATGGCAGCGCCAAGAAACACTAGTCAGGAAGCTTTTTTGACTTCCGCTGGTGTGAAGCCGTGACCCGGGTCCATTTTCACAAGGACAGTCCCAGCCAAAGGTTTTGCCGAGCTCTCTTCCTGGGCCCCCTCGAGAGGCCGCCACCTGGGACGGAGTGCAGGTGGTGGCCTCTCCAACGGGCCTGCTCGCCAGTTTAGATGCAGTATGTGCTGCCTCTCCAAGGGTCCCAGCCCAGAGGCCCCGAGACCCCCCCTCACACTGACTTCTGTCCTCCCGCCCCCTCACCACTTTAATCCAGGCCGCTGCCCCCTCCCCTGGCCCCTAGCAGACCCTTCAACTCTCCTGCCGTTCCCTCTGTCGCCTCCCCCAAGAGCCCGGAGGGCGGGCTCTGCAAGCTGCAGCTCTGATGCCGCCATTCCATCGATGGCCTGTTGCAGCCTCCCGTGCTCACGAGTCAAGACGGAGCACGTCTGTCTGTCCGTCGGCCATGGAAGGCCGTGCCCGGCTGGTTGCACTGCAGGCGCAGCTCCCAGCGGGCCCTCTCCAGGTCCCTCACCAAAGGACTGACACCGTTTGTTCACGCCTTCCCTCCTCCTCCTCTGACAGAGGGGGGGGGGGGGGGGGCGGGACAGGAGAGCTTTGTGGCACCTGCCCTCTGGCGAGCAGGGTGGCAAGTGTTCTGGAAGGTGCCGGACCCCGGGGGGAGACAAAATCCCTGCACAATTGTATCGGATGCAACTGGCACAAAGAGTCAAGACAATGACAAATCGAATTTCAAGGGGAGAGCCCAGCCCGCTGGCTGCAGGCTGAGCGCTGGGAGTCTGAGACGGAATAAGCGCACAGCCACTTACTGGGGAAAGGAAAGCAGTCAACTTTAATTGCAACTGGGAGAACTGCCCAGAACTGTCTCCAAACAACCGAGTAAAGGACACATGATAAAATCCTCCTCCCGGAGAACCGAGTCTCTGCCGGCCGGCCGTAGTGCTTCTCAGGGTCACGCCAGGAGCACAGCCCGCGTTCCGGGCTGGCTGTCCCCCATGAACGCTTCTCACCCCGAGAAGGCTGGGGACGGTGAGTGCCCTGCCCTTCCTCCCATCGCGCCGGGAACTTACGAAGTCCCTGGCGGGGCGCACGTCTCCTCTCACCCCGTGCCCGCCCTAAGGTCCACGAGACCCTCCGGACGTCGCCCAGAAAACCAGGGAACCGGGCAATGCAGCGCCAGGGGCCTCTGGGCATTCTGCCAAGCTTCGCTCCTGTCCATTCAGCTGGCATTCCCAGTGCCCAGGTGGGGGTTACAGAAAATCTGCACGAGAGAAAAAACTCAAATACCCCACCATCTCCACAGTGCGGGTCACACAGCAGAAGGACAAACGAAACGAGAGCCCCAAGGAAAAGCAGCAGGACCGGCCTCAGAAGACACGCTCGAACTCTGTCTGGTTGGTGGTGGTCGGGTTGCGGCTCTGGTTGGTGGAAGGCTGGGCGATCTGGCTGCCCTTCTTGCGCGGTGGCGCCAGGTACTCGAACATGGACGTCAGGTGGGTGGACAGCATGCTCTTGAGGTCCGAGGGCATGGGGTCAGACCAGAAGAAGTCGTGGTTGAGGGCGTCGTCGCTGTCGATGCGCTGCGCGGGGTCCAGCACCAGCAGCTTGTCGATGAGGTCCAGCGCGTAGGGGTCCCGCACGTAGGCCTTCAGCCGGTCCTTCACCTTCCGCTTCTGGCCCTTCACCAGGTCCAGCTTCTCAAACAGCTCGTACTTGTCCACGTTTGGCCACACCTGGGGGGTGGGGCACGGGGGGGGGGGGGATGAAGTTAGCTCAGGAGAGGAACAGTCTGTCTGTCGGTCAAGCATGTGAAGGGACGACACCGTCTCCGTTCAGATGCTCCCAGCCCACCCCTGGAGAGCGAGCAGCAGTGACCACATCCTCAGCGCGCAGAGCACCAGGCCCTTTTATACGAGTCGCCTGGAGCGTGGGCACCACAGCTGCTCCCGGCAGCTGTCTCACAGAAGAGAAACTCAACTTGAGGTGAGAAGTTCAAACGCCTTCCCCGAGGCCACAGAACCTGCAATGGAGCGGGCCGGCCTGCGTGGCTCGCAAGAGCAGGCCCTGCCCCTCCACCAGCCACCTCTGGAGAGGAGCTTGCCTTCTGGGCCACTCCCCCCTCCTCCCCTGCCAGGGAGACTTCCGGGTCTCTGCACCCTGCAGGGCCCAGGGGCCCAGGCAGCCTGGCCACGCACCTCGGGGGTGATGGAACCACAGAGCTGGCTGATGAGGGCGAGCTGGTGCTGCTCCGTGTTGCCCTGCATGATAGGGCTGCGGGTCCACATCTCCGCCATGATGCACCCAGCACCCCACAGGTCAATGGGGGGGCCGTAGTCCCGCTCCCCTGGGAAGAAGAGCGCACCAGGAGGGCCCCTTGAGCCCGAGGGCCTCCTGAGACACAACGCCCTGGGGCCGGCGGCTCAAGAAGCCCTGGCAGTGGGGGGGAGGGGCCAAGGCCAGTTGAATGCCTACGCCCTGCCCCCTTCTGCCCACTCGGGGGTCCTCACCGAGCAACAGCTCTGGGGGCCGGTACCAGAGCGTCACCACACGGTTGGTGTAGCGGTTGGGCTGGCTGTTCTTGGCCAGGCTGAAGGCCCGGGCCAGCCCAAAGTCTGCCAGTTTCAGGACCCCATCTCGGGTGATGAGCACGTTGGCCGCCTTCATGTCCCTGTGCAGAATCTGTGGGAAGGGCAAGAGTGAGGGCTCCGTTAGCTTCCCAGGGTCTTTCAGCCATACCCGCCCAGAGGTGGGAGCGAAGGCCAGATCAAGCCTCGGTGTCTCCTCCCCACCTTGTTCCTGTGGATGTAGTAGAGGCCATTGAGCAACATCTGCATGACCCTCTTGATCTCAGACAGCGTGAACTTGACTAGTACGTTGCTCAGCAGCCCAGCAAGGTCATGCTCGCAGAAGTCAAACACCAGGTATATACTGCCTTTGCAGCGGTTATAGGGGGAAGCTGAGGTGGGAAGAACGAGGGGAAGGGGAGCAAGAAGAAGGAGGTCAAAAATCCCCATGCAACTCATTGCCCCACAACCACTTCCTACACCCCTCCAACCCACGGACAGCCAGCGTCCGTCTGCATGTCCCTTCAATGGGAAAATATTTCCCGAGGGCCTCCGCTGGGCCAGGGGCCGTGGCAGGCCCGGGGGAAGCACCAACTATGAGGGAAACACTGGAGAGAACAGTCACGGTAGTTACGTCTAGGTTAAGAAGAGGCAATTGAAGTGCATTCAATTCCAACCTTGCAAACAAAGCCCTAAGTCGTAGGCCTCACTTACTTCATTGGAAAATGGGAATCAAATCCAAGCAACTTACCTTTGGTTCTACAGATCTCAATCAAGTTGACCACGTTCTCATGTTTCAAAAGCTGGAGGATCTTGATTTCCCGCAAGGCGGTAATGGGGAACTGTGTGGGGAAAGGGGGTGGGAACTGAGTGAGCACACACCAGACCAAGGAGCTGCTCAGGGGGGGTGTTCCAAGGGGCACAGGTTGGGGGGCCGAGGAAAACCACAGCTCTGAAATCAGCTACCTCAGGTGCCTAATCTGGGAAATGGGTGTGAAGTAAGGGGTATGCACCCCTCAAGGAGTCGGTTTGAGACAATGAATAGAAATAGTTACTTAACTTCTTCACTATTAGGCACTAAATGCTCTACAGCTTCTTCAGCTTTTAGATTTTAGCTCTGTGGGCGTTTAACTTGCTGAGTAGTAGCAAAGACAACAAAAATACCAAGAAATTTCCTTGCTAAGAAGTAGGTTTCTAGAAGCTGGGCTGGAGCGAAGATGGGGTAGGGGAGAGGAAACGGCTCCTTTTCAGTTGAGTACTACACACCCTTTAAAAGCCACTGCATATATTTCTTAAAAATATTCAACACTGAGGAAACACGGTTTAAAGACTTCCTAACTTCATAAACCACTAGGCACTCAGTGCAATGAGCTCCCCCTCCTGGCCCCAAATGCATTTCCCTAAGGATGAAATACCAAATGCTTGAAAGCATTTGAACTAAACGATTTATCTAGAGGTCAAATTCCCTGTACTATGGAAATACCGGGACTACTATACAGAAGTTCAGTCTCAACGTGCAAGTGCTAGAAGTAACAGGGTGGAAACTCACGTGCCCAGGGGAGTCCGCTGCCTGCCACCTGACCCATACTCACCCCCTCCTTCTCGTTCTCCATCAGTACCTTCTTCAGAGCCACCTTTTGGCCGGTCAGGCGATGCTTTGCTTTAAACACTTCCCTGTAGGCGGAGAGGGAGACCCAAACCTCATCAAACCACTTTCGCAGGGCCCGCCCCTCCCCCACCAGAAGAGGAAGGGAGGAAAACAGGGACTCCAGGGCGGGGCGGGGCCTGGTACCTAGGGCACTCGGCTACCCCACCATCCGCTCTTTGCAGTCCCTCTCCGAGCCCCTACTAAGTCCCCTTAGACTCTTCTTCTGACCCAGGCGTCTCCCGGAGAGAACCTGCTCCCCTCACAAGCTCCTCTCGGCAACCCCTCCCCGTCCCCCATCACGGGCCTCAGGCTCCTCCCCGCCAGCCAGCTCCGTCAGGCCCGGGCGGGAAGCTGAGCGGCCTAGCAAGACCAGGGGACAAGTCTAGGGATAGGTGGCTCCCAGACCACCTCCGGTCAGCTCCCGTGCGTCTCGGCGGGGGCCCTGAGGGGTGCAGGCCCAGGGCACCGGGTCCCTCCCGTCCCAGTCTTACCCAAAGGTGCCTTGGCCGATCTTGGCGAGCTTTTCATATTTGGTCACCTCATCACAAAAGGGGCACTCCACTGAATCGTACTGCTTTGCCATGGCAGCCCCCAGAGCGCCACCACCGCTCCCAGCCGCCGCCGCAGCCGCCGCTCCCGCTCCAGGTCCCGCCGCCGTGCTCCAGGCCCCTCCGCGGCCGCGCCACTTCCGCCTCCACGGCCACTTCCGGCCTCGCGGCGCCGACCCCGCCTCTTCCGTTCGTCGCCCGCCGCCAGGCCCCCTGGGACTTGTAGTTCCCGGGAGGCCAGGAGGAACCGGAGCTGCAGAGGCGCCTCCACCGCCACCGCTGCCCCCGCCTCCGCCGCCGCCACTGCTGGCGGCGACCCCGATCGGGGGCGCGGGAAGTCGGGGCGCCGGAGCTGGGGCTCGGGGCGGTGCGTCCCGCTGCATTGGCCCGGGCCGCCGCTGCTGCCGAAGCCGCTGCCGCTCTGGCGCCCGATCCCGGGCCAGCCGCAGTGTCCTGCTCCTCCTCCTCCGACGGCGCCGCCTCCGCCGGGCTGCGCTGGGCGGCGAGCGGGAGGGGGGGCGGCCCCCAAGCCGCGGCCTGGGGGCTCCCTGGCCGGGCCCGGGCCCGGGGCTGCCGGGCGAGGGGGCGAGACGGGAAGAGCCGACAAGGAGGCGGCCCAAGAGCCTGGGAGGGGGCGCGTTATAAAGGGGGAGGTGCCGGGGCCTTGCCCTCCCCTCCCCCTCCGCCCGCCCCCTCCCTTCTCCCTCCCGCCCTCCGCGGCCGCACCTGCCGCCGCCGCCCGCCCGCTGTCCGCGGGCGGCCCTCAGCGCGTCACCACCCGCGGCCCCTCCTCCGCCTTCAGAGGTGGGGCCCGCACTCGACACCTGGCTGCGGGGCGCCTTGTCGCGTGCCTCAGTTTACCGCCACAAGCCAGCTGCCGCAGGGAGCCCCTTTCTCCCCAGCTCGGAGTGCCCCCCCACCACGGGTGAAGGCGGGAGACAGCCAAGGAGCGGCCTTCGGTCCTGGGAGGAGAGAACGGCCCCCGCCGCCTCCCCGGGCCTCAGCCACCCGCCGTTGACATGGCAACCGATGGCCGCCAGGGGGCGCGGCGACACTGGAAGCGGCGAGCGAGAGACGCCCGGGCCTTCCAGGCTTGGACCCCCCCTGTTCTCTCGCCGGCAGGGCTGAAACCCACAGGACCCCGTCCCCAACGAGCTCCGCCGCCCGAGCTCGCGCAGCCCCGGGTCAGGAACCACAAAAAGAGCTAGCGTTCCCTCAGCGGCCCTGTGTGCTCGGGCAGTGCTAGGCGTTCCCGTTGAAGCCTGAATCAACAGCCTCATAGCCAGGGTTACTAACCCATTTTACAGAGGAGGACATTGAGGCTCAGAGAGGTGAGGTCATTTACCCAGCCAAGAGCACACAGTGACAAAGCTGGGGCTCGAACCTGGTCTGTCTGAAGAGGATTCTCTTGACTCAGGCTATTCACAGTCCCGCCAGGAGTACAGTAAGTAGCGGTCCTGGGTGAGACCCGCTGTCCTTGCACTAGGCACCAAGCCCACCGTCCACCCAGTGTCTCCCTCCCTAACCCCGTGACCCCTGCCCCTGCCCCAGCCTTTCCCAAGCGTATTTCTGCTGGCTCCAGGGACCCCCGATTCTTCCTCCAGCTCTCCTTAACTCAGCAACCGGCCCCCAGCAAAGCTGCCTTCTCCCTTTGACCTGCCCCTCCTCCCCGGTGCTCTGCCCACGGATCCTGAGCCCTGGCCTCCCAGGCCTGGCCTCTGCCGCTGCCCCCCTCACAGCACCCACCAGATCATTCTGACGTAGGGCCTACATGTATTTCCCTCCACTCCTTTCAGGAAAAACCAAATTGTGATATTTGAGGCTCTTTCCAGCTCCCCTCCTAGGCTGTGGCCACACAGATGTCCTGTTTCCTAACCCCTACGGCCTTCCTGCGCTGGGTCTGCCCTCCCTCACTGCAGCTAAGGGCCCTCTGTACCTGCGGGAAAGCTCCCAGCTCTTACCCCCCACACTTGGCCTTGAAGCATCCTTGCAGGAGGAGGCAGGAGTGGGTCTGGTGGTCCTAGTGTTCCAAGAGACCCTGTTCTGGGGGAGGGCTGTTCCAGGGAGGGCTGTGAGGGTGAGGAGAGGAATGAGGAGCCCTCTCCTGAGGGCAGTGCGGAGCCACCAAGGGTTTTAGGTAGGGACTTATCAGGGAGTGATCTGGGACCGGCTACATGGGTACACTCTGAGAAGCCGGGAGACCAGTAGCTAACCTGGGGGCAGCAAGGGCAAGGAAGGAGGAAATAATAACTGTAGCAATTAGAATTTATTGAGGGAACAGAAATTGTCCAAGCCATACACTGAGTGCTTTATAGGAATTATCTCAATTCCCAGCCAGAGGAGGTGGGCACTGTTACCGCCTCCACAGCACACACAAGGACACTGACACTCAGAAATGACATCTCCTGGCCAGGTCAGACAGCTGGCGTCAGTGTGGTGTCTGCAAGCACTTACCCACGTCAGGATCCTGCCCGTCTGGCCTGGGGTGGAGCTAGGGCATGGTTTTGGTGCGACACTGCCGGGTGGGTGCCCTGGGTGCCCTGGGAGGCGCGGGAGGGGATGGCAGCATTGAGGGTCTGCCGTGAGTCTGGGCGGCTCCCCCCGTCAGACTCTCAGGCTGGGGCCTCTGCCCACTTCCACGAACTCTCCCTAAGTCACATCCTGTGGGCAGAAGCCCCAGACGAAGTTCCGGCCTTGTCATCACCTCCACCCCAGCGCCACTGGCCTGAACCCCAACATTGCCAGTCACTTCCTTCTGGGGCCCTGTGCCCCAGCCTTCCTGGGGGCAGGGGACAGGCAGGAGAGGTCTGAAGCCCTTCAGAAGGCTGCCCGGGCCTGGGAGTCCCGATCACCCAGCTGGAAGAAGAAATGAGGTTCTATGAACCCTGGCTGGCGTAGCTCAGTGGATTGAGTGTGGGCTGGGAACCAAAGTGTCGCAGGTTCGATTACCAGCCAGGGTACATGTCTGGGTTGCAGGCCGTAACCCCCAGCAACTGCATATTGATGTTTCTCTCTCTCTCTCTCTCCCTCTCTCTCTCTCCCTCCCTTCCCTCTCTAAAAATAAATAAAATCTTAAAAAAAAAACATTAAAAAAAAAAAAAAAAAAAAGAAATGAGGTTCTAGCCAGAAACGACTTCTCTCTGACTTTGGCCTCTGGTTTGCTGGTGGGAGGGAAATGCCTCCCGCTTCCGTGGATCGGCTAAGCCCGCCAGGCTGGGCTTGCGTCCAGGACCCAGTAAACGTGCGCTGGCCGGCTGACCGGGCTCCGAGAGCGCCTCTGATCCTGCCGCCATCTTACACTTAGGGCCACCGAGGCACAGGGCAGGAAAGAGAGCTCCCGGCCAGGGGTTTGACCTTGGCCTGGATCCTCTGTTTTCTTCCCCTGAGCAGGGACAGGGTGGAGGAGTGTGGAGGGGAGGGGAAGACAGGTTCATGGTGTTTGGGCTGCTCTTGGCTGCCGGCGTGTCCAGGGAGACCGAGGCCAGCACAGAGAACGGCGGTGTGATGCCCACAGCCCTGGGTGTTCTGCCCTCCACCCGCTGGGTACCGAGCCTGGCCCCGGCCCCGTGTTGATAATATGTGTCGCCTGCCCCTCCCCCTCCCCCAGAACTTGACAGAACCCCTCTTAGGAGGTTGCTATTATTGGGGCCGAGTTATAGGAGAAGACACCGAGGCTGAGAGAGGTGAAGCGGCCTGCCGGAGGCCACACAGCCAGGAAGCTGAGATCCAAAGCCAGGCCTCTCCTCTCGAAGGCCGGGTCATTGACCATCACCCGCCATGGCCCCCAGTACCAGACTCCTGGGGAGGGCCAGGGCCGGCAGTCTCCTGAGGTGTGCAGCATGGCAGGATGGAGCCGACCTGGCCGCATCGGGCCGGGTGCTCCCGGGGAGCCCGAGGCCTGTTTGGAACACGCGAGTGGGCTCCAGTGGATGTGACACGCATGATGCCGTCCCACGCATGTTTCCTTTCACTGCCACGGGATGGTGGGAGGGATGTCACATTTGTCCCATTTTGGTGACGGGGGAAATGATGGTCAAAGGAGTGATGGGACTTGCCCAAGGTCATGCAGAAGGGGTCTGAACTTGGGTGTGCCTGAGTCACATGCCTTTGGCTAGGAAGTTGAAGGTCTCCAGTCCCTAATACTGCCCGTCCAAACTCCAGGCAGCTGAGTCACAGACTCGGGGAGAGGGCAAGGCGAGAGGGGACAGAAATCAGAGCTGGGTCCCTGGGGGGTGGGGCACTATGGCTCGATCTAGACCAGAGGGACCCGACGGAGGCCGCATCCCAGGTGCGGGTCCGGCCTGAGGGAAGGAAAGCATGGTGTGTTCAGGGCTGCGGAGCGGCACGTGGCCGGCCTCCAGCACGGACCGAGGACGGCCTGTGGGACAGCCACCCACCGGCAGGTCCCCCAGCCGCACTCCAAACGGCCACTCGAGGCAGCACAAAGGGGGCTCTGAGCTCGGCAGAGCTGCCACACTGAGCCCCATTCATCCTCCTGGGGATGTTGCAACTGCCCTGGCGCCAGGGCCAGCGGCAGAGCCCCCAGCTCTGACAGGGCAGCTCCAGCACACCACGTGGCGGCCGCGGGGCAGCCGGGACTCCAGGCTCACGCCTGCCCGGGGCTGGGGTTTCCTGGCCTGAGCCACACCCGCCCCTCAGCACCAACTGCCAGGGTTTTGCAGAAGCCACAGCAGGCTGGCCTGGGCCAACACTTGCTGCCCTCATCCTCCATGTGCGGGGCAGCCCCAGGAAGTGAGGGCTCCTGTGACCTAGTTCACAGCTAAGGAAGCTGAGACCCAGAGCAGTCAAGTCTCTCATGAAGAGTCACGCAGTAGGTCAAGAGTGGGCCTGGCTCCAGCCAGTGTGGCTTGGTTGGTTGGGTGTCATTTCGCAAACGGAAAGGTCGCCATTTCGACTCCGTGGCAGGGCACACGGCTGAGTCGCAGGTTCAGTCCCCGGTCAGGGTGCATATGGAAGGCAGAGAATCGATGTTTCTCTCTCTCATCAATGCATTTCTTCCTCTCCTCCTCCTTCCTTTCCCCCTCTAAAATCTAAAGTAAATATTAAATTTAAAAAAAAAGCGGATCTGGCCAGGAAGCCAGCCCTGGCTGACACCACGGCCTCAGCAGTCAGCCCCAGGCGCGGGGATGCCTCCTGGGGGAGAGGCCAGGGACCCACGAGGAGGGCCTGCTACTGCCGGCCAGGGGCCCCTCCCCGCTTCTGACAACAACCCAGACATGGGAGGGACACCGGCCTGGGAGCCGAGACACCTGCCTTTCTGTCTGGTCTTCTCTTTTTTTTAATCATCACCTGAGGATACGTTTATTGATTTTAGAAAGAGAAAAACAATGATGTGAGAAACATCAACTGGCTGCGTCCCACAAGTGCCCCGGCCAGGGATCAAACCCCCGTAAAAGTTTTTGTGTATGGGATGGCCCTCCCGCCAGCTGAGCCACCCGGCCAGGACGTCTTTGGTCTCCTTTAGCCTCACTTTCCTCATCTGTGAAACGGGACCGTCCCGGGATTCGGGTCAGTCTGTGGAGGCTTCTGGCGCCATGCCCGACTCCTGGTTCGTGCTCAGTAGAGGGAGCAAGGATGGAAACGCCATTTCCTCCCGAGTCCATGGCCCAGTAACCCCAGCCTTTCATTTGTACTTGGAACACCATCCCCATCCAGTCTGGCTGTGAGCAGGACCCTGGTGCCTTGGTCCTGTGGGCTGTCCTTTCCCTCTCACCCCACCAGCCAGACCCCTCCCCTCCCCAGGCCCCTCGTGCAGCTGCCAGGGGTTTGCAGGGGTTTCCACGGGCGTGGAAGTTAGGACCACAGCTGGACAAGCAGGTTCCAGCTCCGGGCAATGTGACTTTTCCACCCCTCTAGAACCAAGAGGAATGGTGATTATCACTTAGGGCAGGAGGGCTGAGCCCTGTGGCTGGAACGCCGCTAAGTGATCAGAAGATACTAGCTGTCGTTATTTTACACAGGGCCCCACTTGGCCTTGGCCTTGGCCTTGGCCTCTGTCCCCCACGGCCTGAGTTGCCTGCCCCAGAGGCCGGGATAATCACGTCAGACCATGCTGGAGCCTCCGTGGGCTGACCGCTCACCTCGCGGTGGTGCCCATTTGAGAGGCTGGGCGACTGAGGGTTCAGACGCTGCAATAACCCGTCTGTGGCGTACAGGGGTGGGCCTGGAGGCCCGTGGCCTTGTGGCCCCACCCCCAGCCTCGGCAGCTGCGGCGGCCTCCTCAGGTGTCCAGGACGGCCTGTGTGGGGGAGGTTTCACTTCCCCAACTCTGTCCTGCCCGTGAGTGTGTGCACACACACCCACGCACACGTTGTAGGGTGGGAAGGCACCAGGCTGTTGGCTCCGGGACTTGAAAGGGCAAGTTTGTTTACTTTTTAAGATTTTATTTAGAGAGAGAGGAAGGGGAGAGGAAGAGAAACATTGTTGTGCTAGCGAAATGGTGATAGGTTGCTTCTCGTGCGCCCCCCACCGGGGACCTGGCCCACAACCCAGGCATGGGCCGAGACCAGGAATCGAACCGGTGCATTTCAGTTTGCGAGCTGGCGCTCATCCCGCTGAGCCACACCAGCCAGGGCTGAAAGGTCAAGTGGCAACCCAGCCTGTGCCACTAATGCACTCTATGGCCGGACGCAGTCCTGCTGCCCGTGACTCAGTTTCCCTACATCTATACCATGGGTGTGGTGAACCAAACTGCTGCTTTGTCCCTGGCGGCCGGAAAGGGAGTGAGCGTGCCTTGGAGGACGCTGGCTTTGCGCCAGGCTTTGCACCAAGCATTGCCCTCTGTGAGGTGGGCGTCACACACGGCCCTGCTCACGGAGCAGAAGGAGGCTCAGGGAGGTGAGCGCCTTAGCCCAGGATCACACAGCGACAAAGTGGCCAGCCAGCCAGGACTCAGACGTGGGCCTGGGTGGCCCCAGAGCCCACAGGCCTAACCACAGCTCTCTCCTACCCACGGCTGCCCGTCCGTGGGCGGGCAGGCTTACCATAAACTGCCCTCTGCACTGGCCTGACTCCCTGCATCCTCTCGGCCCCAGGGCCAGACCCCCCGACAGCGGCTGGCAGGTCCCCAGCGGCCCCCAGCCCAGTGGGCTCTGTTCCCAGAGCCTGTGGTTTGTTTCCCAGACCTTCCAGTCCCACGGGCTTGTGCTCGGCCCCCAGCTCCCTGCTTGCTGCTGCCGCAGAGGAGGAGGAGGAGGAGGCCAGCAGGGGTCTGGCCTGGGGGAGGTCCCAGCCCCCGCCCCCTGTGGGGAGGGTGGGAGGGTGAGGTTGTGAGAGTTGCAGTGGTTTAAAAATACACAGAGGAAGTGAGGGAGAGGGTGTGAGAAAGGGGAAGGGGAGGTGAGGGCGGCACCTCAACGTCCATGTCCAGAGCCTGGAGTGGCCACTTGCCCGCAGGCCAGCGGCTCTGTTCCACTCGCCGAGATGACGGAGGGGCCCAGGAAGGCCAGCAAAAAGTTCAGTGAGTGCGCTGCCCTCCGTCCCCCATCTGTCTGTCCGTCTGTCTCAGCCTCTGTCTGTCTCAGCCTCGTTCTCCGCATCTGCTTCTCTCTGCCTCCGGCTTGTTTTTGTTTCTTTTTCCGCTCACCTCTGCCTCTCCCCCGAGCGCTCCCCTCTGGGTCTCCGCGTCAGCATCCCTCCATCACTCCGGCCCGAGTCCCTCTCCGTCTCCGGCTGCTCGGGGTGTCCGTGCTTCTCTCGTCTCCGTCTCCCCCCAGCCTCTCCGCTCATCTGCACGTCCCCGTGTCCAGTTCTCACGGACCTCCCAGAGCCAGGGGAGCCCGCCCCATGGTCCGCCCCGGGCCTGCTTCTCCTGGGGTCTCAGGGAGTCACTGGGATGTGTGTGTACGTGTGTGTGTATGTGTGTGCATGTATGCGTGCATACCATCAGGTGCTGTGCCATGTCCCCACCAGCAGCGACGCTGGGACCCAGAGCAACTCTGTAAAGGGCCACACCCACCCATTGCTGTTCCCCCAAGTCAGTCCCCTCCTCTCTGCTTCCCCAGCCCCTGGTTTGTTTGATCTGACAGCACTGTGTGTGGTGGGGGGCGGGGGGTCAAAGGTTACGACTGCATTCCACCAATGAAAGGACCGAGGCCCAGAGACCTGGCTGAGGTCACATGGGGCCATAGACCAGGGCTTGGCTCAGTCTCAGGCCCCTGGACTCTGGGCCTCAGTTTCCCTCCTTGGCCCACCTCCTGTGCCCTCCAGGCCCCGGGGCCCAGGAGACAAAACAAGTGGTGCTGAGAACGGAGGCCCTCCTCTGGCTGTTGGCACGGTCTCTGCCGCACGGCACAGCTCTCTGAGAGCAGGGCGTTTTCCGACGTGTGTCAGGAGGCAGGGGCTGAGACCAAGTGAGGGGTGGGCAGGGCCGGGAGGAACGTCCCAGAGCCCTGACCCAGCAGTCCGAGCCCCGGGCCTTGGTCCAGGCTCAGCCTGGCTGTGTGACCCTGGACACACAGGTCCCTTCCCCTCTCTGGGCCTCCGTTTCCTCTCTTGTCAAGTGGGGGCACCTTACCTATATTCCAACGTGGTTGCGAGGACCTGAGGAGGCAGAGGATGCTGAGGAAGTGGAAAATGCTGCTGTGGAGGCGAAGGGAAGTCAGGTGGTGGTGGCTGCAAGGAGGGGACAGGAAGGAGGGAACTCACACTCACCCCCGCAGAAATGGGGAGATGGTATCGCCTCGCCCTGCCGCCTGAGCTGGGACCGGGGCTCAGCTGACAGGAAGGAGAGAACCACAAGGACTGGGACCCTCTGGCTCTTGACAACCCTTTTCTCATTTCATCTGCCGCCCCAGGTGCTTGCACACCCCCTCCCTGCCCCAACACACCCGTGCACGCACACATACACACACACACACGCAGCTTCACCTGCCGGCTCTGCGGCCTCAGGGGCTCATTTCACATCTCTGAACCTCAGTTTCCTCCTCCGGAAAAGGAGAGACTGAACCTGTGCCACCGAGTCATGCTGAGAATCCGGCGAGGTGGCGCGTGCAGCAGGTTTGACAAACACAGAGGCAGTGTCGTGGCCGTCAGCATCTTCATTCCTTTTTCTTTATCCTCATCTGAGGACGTCTTGTTATTGCTTCTAGAGAGAGAGGAAGGGAGAGAGAAACAGTGATGTCAGAGGGAAACACTGATTGGTTGCCTCCTATGTGCACCTGGACCAGGGATCAAACCTGCAACTTAGGCGTGTGCCCTGACCGGGAATTGAACTTGCAACCCTTTGGTTGCAGGACGACGCCCCCAACCAGCTGAGCCACGGCAGCCAGGGCATCTTCTTTTTTTTATAATTAAACACATTTTCTTATTGTTGTTCAAGTGTAGTTGTCTCCATTTTCCCCGCCACTACTTTCCCCCACCTCCCCCTCCTCCTCCCCTCAATCCTACCCACCTTTGGCTTTGTCGTGGGTCCTTTACACCTGTTCTTTGATGACGTTTCCCCTTCTTTCCCCCCATTGCCCCCTCCCTCCTCCCCTCTGGTTACTGTCAGTTTGTTCTTTATTTCAACGTCTCTGGATATATTTTGCATGCTTGTTTGTTTTGTTGACTAGGTCCCACTTACAGGTGAGATCATACGGTACTGGTCTTTCACCGCCGGGGCGTCTGCATTAGTTTTTGAGGATGTTCTACATGTTGGGCACCGTGTTTAGCATATCATTTACATGCTTGTCTTCGGCCCTCCCACCGCCCGTGGGAGGTGGGTGCTATCATCTGTATTTTACCGGTGTGGAGCATGGGGCTCAGAGGGCTCCAGGGCCTCGGCAAGGGCTGCACAGCGAGAATGCGGAAGAGCAGGGATTCGAGCCCGGGGCTGTGGGGCTTCAAAGCTGCCCAGTTACGCATAATGGTTAGAAGCAGTGAGCCCGGCCCTCCTTGAACTCTCTCAATGAGTTGAACAGCATGTATCTGTTTTCATTATTATCGCTGCTGGCGTTGTTATTAAGTTCTTGCCCTCCTCTCCCCCCTGCCAGAATTCTTCAAGTTCAAGGGCTTTGGGAGCCTCTCCAACCTCCCTCGGTCCTTCACTCTGAGACGGTCCTCGGCTGCCAACCCTATCCGCGCTCATCTAAATCCTGAAATCTTTGAGGCCACGCAGGATGACATGGTTACAGTCCCCAAGAGCCCCCCGGCGTACGCCCGTTCCAGCGACATGTACAGCCACATGGGCACCATGCCTCGGCCCAGCATCAAGAAGTCTCGGGACCGACAGGCTGCCCGGGAGGCCCAAGAGGTGGGCCCTGAACCCCACCCGGTGCCCCGAAGTTTGCCTGACCCCCCACACGAGGAGGCGGCCAAGGAGGGGGTGGCGGGGACCGAGGCCCCCCTGGAGGACACCCCAGCGACGAAACTCAACCCTTCGGCAGTGGAGACAAGCCCCACAAAAACACCTGAGGACCCCAGGGGAGACACGGAAGAGGAGAGAGTCCCTGAGACTGTGCCCCCAGAAAGGTAGGTGCCCACCAGGGGAAGGTGAGGGCAGGACCCACAGGGGCGGAATTTCCGGTCTCCCGCCAATAGAGCCTGGAGAGGCGCCCCCAGCACACACATCTGGGTAACCAAATGCTCACACCCCACCCGCGTGCTGACCATAAACCAGGCACTGTGCTTAGCCCTTCCCTTCTCAAGGAGAAAACAAACAAACTGGGGAGGAGACGCCCGAGAGGGAAAGTCATTTGCCCCAGTCATCCGGTAGATGACGAGTTAGGATTCGAAGTGAGACCCACCTGACTCCAAAGCCCTGGGCAACCTCCAGCATGAGCTCAGCTGCAGGCAGGGCTCCGGACCCAGCCCCTGGGTCCCTGCCGGAGGCCCCCACACCCACATCGCCACCCTCAGTCCTGCAGGACAGCACTGCTCCCCCTGCTCCAGAAAACCCTGGGTCGCTTCACGGGGCCATAGGGTGGGATGGGTGCACGCAGAACTACGGATAGTTCCGACGTGGCCGTAGCTCCCGTGCAGTAAGCACCCCTTTTACTGGGCGTGAAAACAGATAGGTCAGTCACTGAGAACGGTGAAGGAACCTCTGATTAGCCCACTTTCACAGATGCGGAAACTGCGGCTCAGCCGAAGTTGCACAGTTGGGTCTTGAGCAGGGAACCGCCTGCCCCCCGTGGCTGCACGCTCGTCCAGCTCGTTGTATCCCCCACCGTCTACCAGGGGTGTCCAACCTTCTGGTATCTCTGGGCCACCCTGGAAGAAGAAGGGTTGTCCTGGGACACACATTAAATACATTGCGACATATAATCGCCCCCCAAATCTCATACGTTTAAGTAAATTTACAATTTTGTGTTGGGCTGCATTCACAGCCGTCCTGAGCCGCGTGTGGCCCGCGGGCCGCAGGCTGGACACCCCTGTACCCCACAGCCATGGCCTTCACGCCCTTGGGAGACCCCTCAGCCCCAACCAAGGGAGCCTTTTCAACCTGAGAGTCTTTGTGTGAATCACACCAATCAGATGTGCTTATTGAAATAAAGAGAAAAAAAACTCAGCTGAGCAAAAGTAACTCTAGGGCTGGTTCTGGGACCTTTCGTGAGACACAAAAGCACAGCTTCTGTGCACGGAGGTGGCTGAACCTAGAACCCCTGCTTCTTCAGTGGGGAGCAGGGCTGTGCAAGGCTGCGGAGTGAATCCAGTCCAGACGCTGCCTCTTACTGACTGCGTGCTGTTGGACAAGTCTGCTCCCCTCTCTGAACCTCAGTTTCCTCATCCGCTCAGTGGGCAGAGCGATGGCACCGACCTTGTAGTTGTGAGAATTTAAGGATAATATACTTGTAAAATCTTAGCACAGCGCCAGGCGCACCGCGAACACCCAGTAAATGAGAATGCTTACATGTATGATTAATCAGACTAATACTTTCCACCACCCCTGGCTGCCCCACCTTCCGGCATGCCCTGCTGTTCCCTCCTAAATTCGGGCTCATCCGGGCTTGGCGGAGCAAGGGTTGCATGTAGGGGAGGGGCGTTCCGAGGCAACCCAGAGTCTGAGAGGTACGCCGCGAGTTTGAGGGGGCCGGACAGGAGGAGTGGAGGGGCGTGGTCTCCCCGGCCTGCGCCGGGGACAGTAGGAGAAACTGTGGGCGGGGCGGAGAGGAGTGGGGCTGAGGGGCGTGTCATGGGCGTGGCTTTCCCACCCCAGGACTTTGACAGATGGGGAGAAGGCGGGGCGACACGGGAGGCGGAGGGGCGTATCCAGGCTGGGGCGTGTCCTTCCCATCCTGTGGAGCGGTGGGAGGGCGGGCAGAGGGGCGTTCCAGGGGCGTGGCTTACACATCAGGCTCCACCCCCCGAGTCCTGCTCTGGGCTCTGCAGCTCTGTGGCCTGAGAAAGGCGGGAGCCCTTGGGCTGAGGAGCTCCATAGGCTGCAGGCGGCGATCGCGGGGAAGCATGACTGCAGTGGGCCGAAGGTGCCCCGCACTGGGACCCAGAGGGTGAGTGACCGAGCTGGGCTCGGGGAGGACCGGCGGGGACCCTAGTGGTCTGAGGGAGAAATCCGTGTCCCTGGGGCAACTGACAAACCGGTGCTGGTTTAGCATCAGTGACTTTTGGTGTAACTCTGTCCCATTCTGTCCCCCAAGTTGGGCGTTTATTCCTCACAACAGCCCCAGGAGAGAGGCACAGTTATCATTCCCGTTTTACAGGTGAGGAAAGAGAGGTTTACTCGCCCAGTTTGAACGGCAGCACAGATCAGACCCAGGATTTATTAACTCCACCTCCCCGGCCCATGCCATGCCCTTCTGGCTGCACAGTCCAGTTCGCTCCAGCAGGGCCAGGGCCTCTGAGAAACCCTGAGAATGCCTAGTCCGGGGACCCAGCCTTCCTCCACTGTGGACAGGAGCCCTGGTGGTCCTGGCAGTGCCTTTGGCATCAAGCGTGGCCTAAAGCTGTGGGAACAGAGACACTCCCGCCATCCTCTAAGCATCTGGAGTAGCCAGGGGTCCTGGGAGGGCTGGGTTAGCAGGTTAGACTGAGGCCCCTCCTGGTGTCCCACGCTGCTTTTCAGCCAAGCAGGAGGTCAGGGATTGGTGGACACCCCCAGGAGCCCCCGAAGCCCAGCCCTGCACCCCAGAGTCAGGAGAGCTGCTTCACCTGTGTGATCTCCGGCTCGCCCTGCCCTACTCTAGGCCTCAATCGCCCCAGCAGCCCAGGTGGGCCTGGGGTGGTCCCTGAGGGTCCATCGAGCTTGGGGAAGAAGGCATCGAGAACTGCCAAGGGGGTGGTTCCAGTGGCTGCTCCGGGAGCAGCCTACACTGGCTGTCCCTCCCCAACCCCCTGGGAGGCAGGGCGCACCTGGAGCAGAAGGAAGGAAGGGGAAGAGGTGAGGCTGCAGGGGTTTCCTGGTGCCCAGTTCCTTGCTGAGATCATGGGGATGAGGGGGGAGGAGGGGCCAACAACACCAGCCATGAAGGGCCTTCGGCTCCCAGGAGGAGAGCCCCAGCCTAGCCCGCCCCCACGCCCCAGCACCCTCGGCCTTCTGCAGGGAAATAGCCCGTCCAGAGACCCCTGGTGCCCTTCCCTCTCAGTTCATGTTACAGAGGAGGAAGCGGAGACCCAGAGAGGGGAGAGGGGCTCCCAACAACCCCCACCCACATGGGAATCGTCAGGCCAGGGTCCCGCCAGAGGTGGGGCTCCTAGCTGGCCAGACCCTAAATGGAGCTCCCAGTGGGCGCTGTCCTCCACGTGGGCCCTGGGTGGGGGGAGCCTCTGTTCGCTGCCTTTTACCAGTGAGGAGCCCGAGGGTCAGTGAGGGGAGGGACTTTCCTTGGGTCACAGAGAGACTGTCAGAGCCCAGATTCGATCCCAGACCTGACCAACGCCCAAGCCCGGACTCTTAACCATGAAGCTGCATTTCACCTCCTGCAAGTAAAAAGCTCGAAGCTGTTTCTACCATGATTTCCAGTGACTTCCCATAACCCTCTGGAGAAAGGTAGCAGGAGCCCAGTTTACCAATGAAGACATTGACATTTTTTAAAGCTAACAACTTGCATGAGATCACACAGTTAGTCGAGTTGGAATTTTAATCACTTGAACATTGGCTGTGGTGTCACTGTTCCTCAGACGCTATTCTCGGCCCCGGGCAGCGAGCACAGCAGACACAGCCCTGTCCTCCTGGAGCCCTGGCTCCAGGGTGCGGAAGACAGATGATTAATGCGATAACAAGTTACACAGTCAGGAGAGAAGAGCGCCACGAAGGAGGGTTTAAATCAAGTGGGAGAACTGGTCTTGGGGGGAGTGGCTGGTGGTGGCAGCTTTAGGAAGGTTAGCCAGGAAAACATCCCCGAGAAAGTGATGTCTGAACAGAGAAGATGAGGCAGCCATCCTCCTTGCTACCTGAGGCAAAGTGCACCGGGCCAAGGGGACAGCGCGCACGAAGGTCCCCCGGTGGGGACGTCCTTGGCCTGTGGGAGGAGCAGCAGGAACCGAGTGGCTGGACTAGAAGAGGACGGGGGCGCTGGGGGAGAGGAGCGGCGGGAGACGGGCCAGGGAGGGAATGGGCTCAGCAGTAACACAAGCCCCGGAAGGCCCAGCGAGGGCCCAGCGGCGGCGGCTCCAAGCGGCCGGGGCTGGCCGTGAGCAGAGGAAGGGCCCACTTCCACTTGGGTTTTACGAGGACCTCTCTTGGGGGAGGATTCGAATGCCGTTCTACTCGCTGTTCAGCACCTCCCCCGCCCGGAGACCCAGGCCCCTCCCTCCCCACGCCCAGGGCGTTCTAGAAGGACACTGGGACTTGAAGAAGGTGGTACCCCGTGGGGGACCCGGGGCACCCCGTGTTGTTGCCCTTGCCTCCACTCTGATGCCAGCCGTTGAGAACAGACCAACCCGCCCCCCCCCCCCCCCCCACCTTCTCCTTCTGGAATGTTGATCCTGGTCCAAGAATTCCCAGCGCTCCCCAGAGTCTCACGACCCTCTCGGCCCCGCAGGGTGACGTCAGCCGCTGGGCATCTGGTAGTGATTACCCACTGGGGGAGGGGGCCGCGGTGGGCCCAGCCCGTTCAGCCTCCGCAGGCTCCGGGCGGCTGGTCCTTGTCTTCCGAAGGGGCCCAGCTGCTCCTGGCTCTCATTTCCTGTGGAGACTTTCTCACAGTCCTCGAGACCCCCGGACGCCTCAGGCTGTGGGAATTGTGCCGGCTCAGGGAAGATGGGCCGCCCTGCCCCCAGCTGGAGCCGCGTCCCCCCCACGCCCGCAGGGGCCCCGCTTGCAGAATGCTGGGCCTGGTGGGGCGAGGGCTGGGGAAGGTAGGAGCCATTGGATGGATCAGCAGCTCAGAGACCCACGGACTGTATGTACATCCTTGAGTTCCCTTTTCCTCGCTGAGCCTCAGTTTCCCCATCTGTAAACTGGAGACGATATCAGCATTGGCTAGACAGGGTTATAGTGAGGACTGGCTGAGATGTGGCAGGTGGACTGCTGGTGCTGGGCTTGGCCCACGGAAGCAGCAGCACACGGGAGCCGCCTGCCGTGACGCCCCCACGCCCACGTTAGAGAACAGGAAACTGAGGCCCAAGGAGGGGGGCTTGCGCAGGGCCGCGAGGCCCCTCCCTCCCAGCCCAGCCACAGGCCCTCTCCAGCATCCGTCCTTCCTCCGTTTCCTCTTCCTGACACCGGCTCTGGGCTCCTGCCCTGGATGAAACACTCTTTTTCTGTGCCAGCCCTCCCCAGCTTCTCGCCCCTCCACCCAGGAGCGGTCTCTGTTTTCTGGGGTGCCTGCCTGCGGCAGAGCGCAAAGCAGAGCTGACCCCGACCCATCTGTGCAGCTGCGTCCTGGGTCCAGTCACAGCTTCCGTTCCCTCCCCCATGGCACGGGGCCTCCAGGTCCCAGGTGTCCAGCCCTCGCCCAACACGAGCCCTCCCCTTTGCTCCTCTCCTGCAGCCTCGGAGGAGACTCAGTGAGTGGCTCCGGGAACCCGGAGTCCTCTGCTGTGCCCTGGGGAGGGTGGCCCCCCGACCTGCCCTCCCCCCATGGGGCCAACACCCTTTCTCAGCTCCTGTCCAGAAGCCTGAGGGCAAGGAAGCGTGGGGAAGGAGCAGGGGTGTCTCCGGGACAGTGGCGGCCCATCTTAGAGGTGGTGGTGGTGCAGGCCAGGGACCAACGCCAAGAGCCTTCCTGGCAGGAAATCCCACAGGCCCCACCGGCGGGGTGCCCCAGAGATGCGGGGCTCCCTGCTGCAGATGTCTCTCAGCCTGGGGCCTTTCAGGACCAGGGAGCCCAGAACCGTGCTGCTGCTCTGCCAGGGCTGAAGGAAGGCCGGAGTGAAGGCAGGAGAGAATCCTCAGCGCCCCGGGAGGGGCAGGATGAGGGGCTGGGCAGGGGAAGGAGTCCCAGGGGCTAGGGAGCCTCCAGCCCTTCCTTCCCATAGGATCCCTGCGGCCCCTCTGGGCCGGCGGTTACAATGTGCCCATTTCACAGATGAGGAAGCGGAACCTCAGGGCCAGGCGAAAGGAAGGCCCGGAAGCCGCAGGCAGAGGCTGGCGAGGTCTCCACTCCAGGCCGTCTGACCAGGCCTCGAGGCCCAAGGGGAAAAGCTGGGGACAGAGAGAGAGGGACAGGCAGCAGGCCTCCGCAGAGGACACAGCTGCCCGTTGGGGCGGGGGGAGGGCCAGGGTGCAGCAGAACACCAGCCTCTCCCCGCTCCCCACGGCCTCTCCTCCGGGACCCCCAGTGGGTGGGGACGGGGAGCCGTGCCCCCTCTTCGGCCCCGGGATGGAGGCCCTGACGGTGAAGCTCCCGTTTAAACCTTCACCGAGGGAAATAAAAGATAATGGGCTTTAATTACTGCTCATTAATCCAATTAACTAACCTAATACGTGTAATCAGTGGTATCGGTTATCAGGACAAATCAGTTAACACAGGCAATGAAAGGGGTTGGTTATTTAAATAATTAATGCGGCTGATTAACAGGACTGATTTAGCTCAATTGTCATATTATTTATTAATTGACTTTACCACTAATATTAGAGGGGATGTGCTTTTTAAGTCTATAACATAAGGAGTAAGTTCATTAATTAGGGCAGCGGACGGTTTAGAAATGCAAGCTTTGAATCCTGGTTTGCTCCTTACAACCGGAGGGAGAATATTCTAGAAATCTCCAAGCAAACTGAGATCTTCAGTCTAAGTAGGAAGTACTCCGGCCCCAAGGAACAGAGGAGGTTGCAGGCGGGGGAAATATCACATGCAAAGGCCCTGAGGCTGGAGGGAGCTGCACCCTTCGGAGGACGGAGGACCTCTGAGGCGGCCGGAGTGCAAGGAGTTAGGGGAGAGAGGAGGGGTGGTCGGCCTGGGGAGGGCAGCGGGGGCTGAGCCACTGTGAGGACTAGACTTCATTCTTAGGGTCACAGGGGCTGCCGTGACATCATTCTTTCAAAAAAATCTTTACGGGGTGTCTGGCCCTGCGGTAGGCAGAGCCGAGTCTCCACCCTCGTGGGGCTGAGGGTAGGGCGAGAAGAGACAGTCAGCGCTTGAGACGGGACACGTGGTCAGCCGGACGAAGTGCTACCAGGAAGGCTGAGCAGGGCAGGACGGCAGGAGCCCTGGGAAGGGCACGCTTTTAGGTGGGTGGCAGAGAAGGTCTCCCTGAACTGGGGTGCGGGGAGCTGAGGGGACATCTAGAGGGAAGGTATTCCAGCAGCGGGAACAGAACGTGCAAAGGCCCTGAGATGGGGACCAAAGCCGGCACGAAGCCCCACGTGGCTGGGGCAGCGCAGCCAGACTCGGGGGGGGGGGGGGGGCGGTGGTGAGACTGTGAACACTGTTACGAGAACCTTGGCTCTTACTCTGAGTGACACTGGGGCCGCTCCCATGCGTTGGAGCAGAGAAACGCCATGATCTGACTTTTGTTTTCATAGGGCTGCTTGGGCTGATCAAGGCACAGAGCGGGCCAGTGGCCACAGTTTGGGAAAGTGGTGGCAGGGGCTGTGAGCAGGCGTGGTCACCTTGTGTCTTGGAAATCCTGGAGTGCCAGAGAGGGACAGGGGCAGGAGACGGGGTCTGAGGGCTGCCCGGGTCCTCAGCTTCCCTCTGCCCTGAGCACCCCCCGTTGGCCCTGGCCCCCCATCCCATCTGACCCCTGGTGCAGCCAACCCCCCCCCCACAAGGCTCTGCTCCCACCCACGGCCCGAGGGGAAGTGGACAGGAAGCGGGAGGAAACGCTGGGGTGATCCTGGTGTCCTGGCCAGCCTGTTCCCAGCAGCGGAAGGATGTCCGGGCTTGAATGGCCGGAAACGCTGGGGCGGGATGCCTCACCCGGGAAGAGTGGTGGAGGTGGGCAGGGCAGGGGTCCCTGTTGTCGCACGGAAAGACCCCGAGGGGCTTCGAAAACCCGCCATGGCCGGGTCGCAGCCTGTGGGGCTACAGCTAGAGGGCGGTCGTCACAGGAGGGGAGATTGTTAGCAGGGACCCCGCTGGTCACAGCACACCACGGCTCAGCACGGACCCTGGCCTCCGGAGCCGGCGCGCGCACCGTGGGGTTCTGCCCCGGGAACCCACGCCTTAACCACAAGTTCTGTTTTGTTCTGAGCTCCGCTTTTTGTTTGGTTTTCAATGTGTTTTGTTAAATGTAACTACATTTAATTTTTAATTGATTTTGTAGAGAAGGGAGAGAGAGAGAAGCATCAGTTTGTTGCTCTACTTAGTGATACATTCATGGGCTGATTCTTGTGTGTGCCCTGACCAGGGATCGAACCTGCCAGCTTGGAGCATGGGGACGACGCTCTAACCCAACAAGCTGCCTGGTCAGGGCCATGTTGAAGTGTAAACATTACACTCCTGCACGTGAGGAAGCGGCTCCCCAGTGTCCCACCTCCTTCCCTGTGTTGTGGATGGGGATACCGAGGCCTGTGTTAGCCGGAGAACCAGGGCCCCACCCGAGAGAATTAACAAAAATCACGGTGATTAACGTTGATTGAATGTTTAGGGTTCACGCATTCCTTTGAGCCACATGTATCCCTCGAGCTTCTTCTAGGTGCCCTGCACGGTGCTGGGGCCTGGGTCCGCAATGAGTTAGACAGAGCGGAGGGGCCAGGTAGTGGGCAGTCAGCAGGTGAGTGTCAGGTGATGGTCCCGGGTCAGGACTGATGGTGTGAGAAGGACACAGCGGGCGGAAGGAACAGCAGCGCGGAGGCCCTGCGGCAGGAGTGAGGCTGACAACGAGGGGGCCGGGGCAGACCATGTCAGGACGAGTGGAGGGGGGTGCCTTGAGGGGCTTGGCGAGGGTGCAGCCAAGCACCACCAGGCCGCCCAGGGCCCTGTGGGCTGGGGAACGTGTTGCCCGGCGTGTGCCTGCTTCTCTGGCATCACAGTGGCGTTCTGCTCTCAGAAGGGAAGGGACGATCTGGTGTGGACGATGGACGGCAGGGTCCAAGGAGGAGGGTTTCGATCTTGTTCTCTGGGGGATGGGAGGGTTGGGGGTGGCGCTGTGCCTGAGCTTCGCAGGTTTTCGCCTCCGTGGCGTGCGGTGGCGGAGAGGAAGCTGACCGGGGCGTGGGAGCGAGCCCGTGAGGAGGTCCCTGTGTGCTCTGGGAGGACGCAGAGGGTGGCCCGGGTCGGGCAGAGGTGACGTGTGGAGAGGAGTGGTCGGGGTCTGCGTGGACAGTAGACCCCCAGGATTTCCGGATGGACCGCGTGCAGAGCGTGAGGGAGCAGGCGCAGGCGACCATAGGTTCTCGGCCAAACAAAGCAGCCAGAATGTTCCCCGACACGGGAAGTGGGTGTGGGGAGCCGGCGGGACCCGACAGCCCTGCTTCAGATAGGACAAGTTCAAGGTGACGTCAGACATCCAAGAGGAGAAGCCAAGGAGGAAGTCATGTTTATGAGTCCGGAGATGAAGGGACATCGGAGAGGGGGTGACACTGAAGGCCAAGGGCTGGGGCAGCGACTCCCAGGGGCCCTCACGAGGAAGGACGATTCTCATTTAGCACCTGGGAAAATAGCCACCCTGGCCTCTGGCCCCTTCAGGCCCCACCCTGGCCCCCCTGGAGGCAGAGGGGACCAGTTCCACAGCCAACTGTCACCAGCACGGCACCGCTCAGAGGGTCATTCCACTGTAGGCATGAGTGCAGGGCGGGGCGGAAGAGGCGGAGCCCCATCCTGGGGCCTCCACCTGCTCGAGTCAGGGCGGGCGGAGGGAGGGCGCCAGGAGAGCCCCGGGTGTTCTGTTCTGCAGCGGGTGAGGACCACGGTCCAGGAAGCAGGCCTCGAGTTAAGCCCGGAACATCCGTCAGCCTCCTGAGTCCTCACAGCAGCCCTGTGAGGCCGAGGCTGTTGGGTCCCCCATTACCAAGTAGGAAGCCCAGGCTTAGAGACGTGACTTGCCCAGCCAGGGTCCCGCAGCTGGGGAGTGGAGCAGCAGCCAGGCCCGCAGATCCCAGCAGGGGCTCTCAGCTGCGGTGTCCCCTGTCGCCTCTAGGATGAGCCCTCCGAAGCCCTGAGGGCCAGGTGCTGGCATCGGGCAGGTGGGCAGAGACTGGCAGCTGGGGACACTCACCTCTCTCCTTTCCTTCCAGGGCCGCCGGAGAGCCTGAGGCCGGCGGGGACTACGTGAAGGTGAGAACAGCTGGGCGGGGAGCATGGGGAGGGCTCCGAGCCCGTTCCGTGAAGGGGGAAACCATTTCTGAGCCTTGTTAGGAGCCAGACCTCGCTGTCTGCCCCCTGGGGGGAGAGGGTCGAGGGGTCAGGGCAGCACTTGGGGTCTGGTTTCACTCCCGGCATCGTCTTCCCATGCCTGCCACCATCCCCTCCTGGCGGAACACTCAGGATGCCCCAGGGCTTGTCGCCGGCAGACCCCACCCCCTGCCAGCCAGATGGTGCTCCAAGGGTGTCTGGATGCAAAGACCAGCGGCGCTCTGGTCCCACGGCGTCTCTGAGCGAGCGCTGGCGCTGGGAGGTGGGAGCAGGAAGGCGTGACTCAATCCCCCATCACAGATAATGAGCACAGCTCACAGTTCCCACAAGCTTGATTTGTCCTGGGAGCTGAGAGCATTGAAAACGCGGTTCTGAAATAAGGGTGACAGCAACAATGGTGCGGCGTAGCATTTCAGGCGCCTACTGTGTGCAGAGCCCTGTGCCGGCTGCGGGTACTGGGAGGGAGACCGTTTTGATCTTTTTGTGTGAGTGAGGTCTTTGACCTCTTCCCTTACCGCTGGGCAGCGAAGGCCTTCCTGTGCCCACTTACGGGCGGGAAACCCGAGGCCCAGAGAAGCGTAATGACATCCTCACAGCTGCACCGTGCAGCTGCCACAGGGGGCTCTGGGTTGCAATGCGAGTGTTCCTGACACCAAGACCGTGGGCAGAGCCCTGGGCCTTCCCCTGCCCCCGGGAGCACCCATCCTGAGCCACGCCCCCTGCTGAGCACAGAACATGCAGCAAAGGGCGAGGGCACCAGGCCCTGCGTTCCAAGGGCTCCTGGTCCGCGTGGGGACCAGGCAGATCCACCCAATGGTTCGGGCTTGTATCTTGTCATCCAGCAGATCCTAATGTGAGTCCCAGGCCTGCTGCTTATTTGTTATGTGACTGAGTGTGTGGGTGTGTTACTTCTCTGAGCCTCAATGTTCACCTATGTGAAATGGGTTAATAGCAGCTCCTCCAGCCCAAGGTTACTGGGGCTCAACGAGTCCGTGCTCACTGAGTCCAGGGGGAGCTGGGCCTGCAGTAGAGTAGGCAGGCCTGACCTCTGACTCCGGGGGCATGTCATCACCTGAGACAAGTTCTGTGTAAGCAACTAGTAATGAGGCAGTATGGGAAGTTCTCAGGTTTCTGTCCCCACCATCACCAAAGGAAGCCTCATTCATGCAAGAAGCCATCGGAGCTCCCGAAGTTGGAGATGACTTTCAGCTCAGGAGCTGGGCAGAGGAGGGGGAGGTCAAGGACGGCTCCCTAGAGGAGGAGGCTGTGAGTCCAAGCCATTGCCATTGACCGGGAACACTCACCAGCATCTTCTCCCCAAACGAAAAGCCGGAAAGCGGAGAAAGATGAGCGGAGATGGGCAGAAAAGCGGTCCAGGCGGAGGCAAGGGCGTGGGCAGGGTCAGCAGGCAAGCTGGGCGAGCCCAGGGGGTGCAGCCCAGGGCCACGGCAAGGCGAGCAGGAGCTGCTCCCGGAACCGCGCCCTGGCCCCTCCTCCAGAGCGCCACACCACAGGGGGCAGAGGCCTGGGGGGCGGGGGGAATCAGCACCAAGGCCAGCTGGTAGAGCAGGGAGGGGGCATATGTCAGCACCCCACAAGTCCCAGCTGCCTGGCAAGGTAGCGAGATTCCCATCACTGATGGTAGTGCGATCCCTGTGAGGATTGTTAGCTTTGTGTTTTCCCTTAGTGCATGGGGCTAAACAATAATAATTGAAAATATTATAAAAGAACCCTTGCAATGGGCGAGGACATGCCTGGTTGGGGGTGCTGCTCTCCTGTCGGCCAGGGGCAAAGCAGTTGTACAGTCCTCAGTTCACCCTGGCTTATTGCCTGTGTTGGTGGCCAGAGCTGGTTCATGCCTGGGGAGCGTAAAAAAAAATATTATGAAAGAAATGTACCTGCTCACTGACATGGGTGAAACACCCCCCTTAAAGGGTGAAACGAGAGGAATGTTAGTCTGAGTTTCAAGTCTTAGAAGAGGGTGGGATTGTCAGTTTCCCAAAACCCATTCCTGCCCCAAGGTTCCCAGCTTCCAGAACTCCAGGGTTCTCTGCTCACGAAGTGAATATTTTTATTCTAAGGCAAGAATTTCTAAAGCCCCAAGACCATAAAACTCCCAGCTCCATGCTCAGAGCGTCAGATATAGTGGCAGAAAGGGATCCAATACACCTGTGGCCCAGGGAGGTGGGTGGGCCTCAGGTCACCTGCCCGGGGTCACCCAGCCTGTGGAAAGAATCTGCACCCCAGGCCTGACCGACGCAGGGCGAGCAGCGACTTCCCCTGCATGGAGCGCTGCGTTCCAGGACAGAAAGCCCAGATTCTGACACTAAGTTTGAACGTAATCACGTGCGTCGATTGAGCACTAACTTTAAGCCTGGCAACGTACATGCATCGGCTCAAGCAGTGCTCACAAGAGTTCTGTGCGGTCGGCATAGGCATGTTTGGTAGGTGCATGCATCTGGGCTCCTAGCGAGGGGGTGGGGGATGGGGGGTGGAGATGGGGACTCCGCTCCCTGAAGCCGGGTTGGTGCCCTAACCATCCGACCCTCCTGGCCCTCAGCACCCCCAGAGGCTGTCGGTCGTACCCCCCGCGATTCTCTGCAGAATCCCTGATTCCAACTCAGAGACGAGAAATCCTGGGCTCTGGGCGATTTCCCGAGGCCACAAAGGGTTTGGTCAGGCACATACGGTGATTTTTCCAGCGTCGGATAGGGTTTAATTCCAAGTCTCTGCCCGCTGCGGGTCACTGAGGGGCACAGCCCGCGGGGGCGGAGGGACTCCCCTCGGCGGGCCGGGGTTCCCACCCCATCCCGCTATCCCTCGTGATGGCCCCCGTGGCAGGTCCCCCGCGTCACGTCCCCCTACTCCAGGCAGCTGGGGCGCGCAGGCTGGGGCGCAGAGCGGCTGCGGGGTGGGGGGCGAGGGGTAGGCGGAGGGAGGAACAATGGCCCCCTCCCCTCCCCTGGCCGGCTGGAGGGTGGGGTCTCCCCGCCCCGCCTCCCTGCTCCTCCCCCGACAAGGCGATGAGGTAATCGCGCCGCCGAGAGGCACGCTCAGCCGGTGCCCAGCCCGGTCGGTCCAGCGCCCCTGCCCCGCCGGCCGCCGCCCCCTGCGCCGGCCCGGTCCCGGCTCCCCGGCCCCACCATGACCGAGCGCTGCAGCCTGTGGAGTGCCCTATCGGCCGCCGCCTGCTGCTTCTACCGTGGCTCCTTCGTGCAGGTGCAGGTGAGGGGGCGGCTTGGCCCCTGCCAGGCGCTCCGGGCTGGGACTCTCGGCCGCTCCGTCCCGGCCCGGGGAGCCGAAGTCCCGGGGCGCCGCTCAGGGTCGTGCCGGGCCGGGGCTGCGGGCTGAGGGAGGGGGCGGGGTCGCCCCAGCTTCACCTCTGGGAGCCTGACCCTTGGGGTGAGGGTCCAGCTGCCACTCCCGGGACTCGGGACTGCGGGGGCTGCCATTCTGATCCTGCCTTCGCCGCAGGACGGAGCTGAGCCGAGGCACTGGGTATCGGGAGACGGGGTCCCGCTGACCCTCCCGAGAGCACTCCGGTCCCGGCGGCTGACCTGGGCAGCCCGGCTCCCCATTGTATCGGGGCGCTGCGCTGGGATCAGAAGATGCCGTGAGGGGCGGGAAGCTGCGAGGATGCTGCGGGTGCCCGGGGCAGGGGCCAGAGCGCCTGCCACGCTGGGTGGGCTGGGGCATGCCCCGGGCGGCGCAGGTCTCTCAGCTCCACTGGCCGGGCAGTGCCGGACGACCCCGCGGCGGTGAAAGGGTTAAACGGAAGGAGGTGGAGGGGAGGACCCGGACCCCGCCTCTCTGCGGAGCATCGTCTGTGCATGGCTTTGCTTGGGGATGGGAGACTGGAGGAACTACAAGGGCCTTACTGCCTGGCGGGCAGGGGGTTAGGACCCTGACCGTGGGTCTCGGTGCTGTTGCCTCCGGTGTCCCCGGGGGACGCCGGGCGCATCACCTCTGCGCCCCGCTAGGCTCACTCACGCTCTGAGCCCGCCTGAATGACGGCCGCGGCTGAGCGCAGCATCCCCGCACCAGCCAATCAGGCGCACTCAGACCGGGAGGCGGTGAGATCATCTCTGGCCAATAGCAGGGCTCCGGGCGCACGGTTGCTGCATTCGCGCCCCAGCCCTCCCCCTCCTGGGAGTTGAGGACCCCTGGGTCGAGGGTGAGGAGGAGGGCGAGGAGGAGGGCGCAGGGATCCTAGGGTTCCCCACCTCCCGGTGGGTGGGAGGACCTAGTTGGTCCCCCCAGATTCTCCCAGACCACGGATTATGGCTGGAAAAGGGGAGCCCAGCCTCCCACCCCCACTTACAGATGGGGCTACCCAAGCCCAGAGAGGGAAAGTGACGAACTCAAGGTCACACGGTGGCAGGCAGCGTCTCGGGCCAGGCTCCTTACCACACCACCCCCGCCCCTCCCGTTCTTTGCCCCATGTCCCCCCTGCTGTAGCTGTGGTGCTGGGGCAAATTCTCAGTTGCATGCTCTTTGTGGAGGACAAGGACCCCATCAGGCCCGAGTCCCCCTCCTTCCTCAGGGTGTGGCGGGGCGTGAGGAGGACGCTGGGGGCCCTGAAGGACGGGCGAGCCCGTGGAGAAGTGCAGGTTTCGAGAGAGCTCAAATCTCGGCCGCCCTGGTCCTCCCCGCCCTCCCCGCTCACCACTTTCTACCCTGGGCAAAGCATGCGCTGCGTCTTTCTTTCCCGCCCCCGCCTCCCCCAGCACCTACCTGTACACATCACCCACCTCGCCATCTGTCCCCGGAGCCCAGCAGCCTCCCCGGAGCCGAAACATTCATGGGTGCCTCACCGACGGCTCCTGCCCCAGGCTTGCCCACCTCAGAGAGGTCCCCTCTGCCCGCCCAGCACCTCTGCCTGAGGTCCCCTCTGACCCCTCCACCCTCTTCCCCCGCACCTGAGCCATGGCTCCCTAATAAAGGCCCTTTCCCGAGTCCCATCCCCACCCCCCACCCTGCCCGGCCACGGCCTGGGAAACAGCAGACCTGCCCAGCGGCCTGACCCCTCAGACGCCTTCTGTGGCCTCTGGATCAAGCCCAGCTCCCGGGGCAGCCTCGAGTCCCTGCCACACCTGGCCCTGCCACATCTGGCCCTGCCACTCTGCCCCCAGGGCCCTGGCTCGGCCCCTCTCTTCCCAGAAGCTGTCCCCTGCTCAGGCTGCCTGCCTGCCTGTCCCCACCCAGGTGCTTTTGCTTGGCTCATCCAGTCCTTCAGCCCTCAGTGGAAACATCCCCGCTTTGGGGGCTCCCCTCTGACTAGACGAGGAGGGGTGCTGCCATCTGCTCCAGTGCTCTCTGTGCTCCCCTGAACATGCAGAAACCCTGGAATTGCTTTCCGGTGTCTACACGGCCCTCCCGGGGCACAGGCTACCTGTCCCGATGGCCTTGGGACCTCGGCCCCTGGCACACGGGCCTGCCCCTGAGTGGGGGCTCAATCTGTGTTGAAACAATGGACTCGGAGATTCTATACATCTCTGAAGCTGGGAATCAGGGAGCAGTGTGGGTTAAGGTAAACTGAGGCAGTGTGGGAGCAGAGGAGAGCTGCAGGATCAGGCTCAGAGACCTGTGGGAGGTATGAGGAGGCAGGGAGGGGACCTTAAACCCTGGTGAGTAGGGGGCCCTGGGGAGAGACGGTCCCCGAGGCCGAAGCCAGGCCCTTGACTGCCGCCCTCATCTGACCTGCCATCCGGCCAGTTCCAGGCTGGATCTGTCTGTCCTGGAGCAGTCATCTTCAGGGCCTGGAGTTGGGGGAAGGGAGAGGAAGCGATGTCACATGTCCTCACGGTGACGAGGACATCTGTGGGCTAGTCACAGCAGTCACTCAGGAGGACTGTCTCCTTTCATCCTCGCAACTCAGTGAGGCAGGTTTTTACCATCATACCCATTTATCAGAGGGGAAAACAAGGCCTAGAGGACTCACACGCACAGCCAGGAGGGGGCTGGGCTCTGCGGTGGGGACACACCTGACAGCCGGGGCCCCTCTCCTGTTTCCCTCAGGCCGCCACCCCCCCCCCCCAGGCCACAGCGACCAGGGGACCAGGAATGTCCCCCTTTGGGCAGGTGAAGGGGAGAGTCCTGGGCCTTGTCTCCAGTGAGTGACCTTGGGCTTCCCTGCAGGGCTGCCATTTCCCCGTCAGGCAAGGATTGCTTGAGATAGCAAGGAGGAAAGAGCCTTGGGGATCCTAAAGGACACCACAGATGGCTGGGGGGTGGGGGTGGGGGGCTCTGCCTCCCTGCTCACAGCTGTCTTGAGTGCCGTTCTGCTGCGCAATTCACTGTCCCGGCACGTTTCTGCACCCGTTTTAATCCCTGCCTTTGCCAGGGTGTCTGCGGCCCACCTCCCAGATTTACCCGTAGAACTCCTCCCTCCCCCCACTCCAAGACCAGTCCTTGGTGCACGACGAGTGTTTCGTTATTGTCATCTCGTCCAGGACGCCTTCCTGGACCGCGCGGCCTCAAGTAGACTTCGTCTTCGTTCCAAACCCGGCCGGCGCTTTGTCGCTGTCCAGCACTGTGGTGCTGACCGCAGCCTGCTCCAATGCCCGTGTGGCTTTTCCTCCCCTCTTAGCCTAGGAGCGTCCCTGAGGACGGGGCTGGTTTATTTATTGCCTCACGTACTCACACCTGGCACGCGGTACGGGGCCTGCAGAAGCAGGAGGCGCAGTGTGGTGGAGTTAACTGAGATGTCTTTACTTCTGCCAGGACAGGGACTAATGGGCGAGGGCTTGCGGGCACCTGGACCTAAGGCTCCCCGGGGTCCCGGGGAGGAAGGAGCTCCCCTGGTGTAGGACTGGGAGGGAAGGAGAAGTGGGGGGTGCCGGATTGGATGCCAATTCTTGCCGTTTCCCACCCAGTTTTCCAAGGAGAAGTACATCTTGGATTCGTCGCCTGAGAAACTGCACAAGGAGCTGGAGGAAGAACTCAAACTCAGCAGCACGGACCTCCGCAGCCACGCCTGGTACCACGGCCGCATCCCCCGCGAGGTGAGTGGCCCCCTGAGCGGGGCCCGCGGCTCCCCCAGGCCTGGCCGGACCCCGCCGGACCCCGCCGGACCGCGCTCTCCCGGGCTGACCCTGCGCGGCCCGGCCGTTCGCCCTGCAGGTCTCGGAGACCCTGGTGCAGCGCAACGGCGACTTCCTCATCCGGGACTCGCTCACCAGCCTGGGGGACTACGTGCTCACGTGCCGCTGGCGCAACCAGGCCTTGCACTTCAAGATCAACAAGGTGGTGGTGAAGGCCGGCGAGAGCTACACCCACATCCAGTACCTGTTCGAGCAGGAGAGCTTCGACCACGTGCCCGCGCTCGTGCGGTACCACGTGGGCAGCCGCAAGGCCGTGTCGGAGCAGAGTGGCGCCATCATCTACTGCCCCGTGAACCGCACCTTCCCGCTGCGCTACCTGGAGGCCTGCTATGGCCTGGGCCAGGGCGGCGGCAAGGCCGCCGGCCCCGCCAGCCCCTCGGGCCCCAAGGGCAGCCACATGAAGCGGCGCAGCATCACCATGACTGACGGGCTCACTGCCGACAAGGTCACCCGCAGCGATGGCTGCCCCACCAGGTAAGCAAGGACCCCGATTCTGCCACAGTCTCCCCATTTGTCAAGGGGGGGCATCGGTCATGAGAGTGCTGGTGAGAAAGGGGAGGCCCAGTTACAGGGAATGGGGGTGAAATGACGGCCCAGGAGCCTCAGCGTGCTGGGCACGGGAGGAAGGTGGGGTGCCACTGTGAGGCCACGTGGGGTCTGTAGGCACTAGGACCCAGGGGGCAGCCCAGCTCTGCCTTGACCAGCTGTGTGCCCTTGGCCCTGCCACTGCTCCTCTGCCCCCACCCCGGGCTCCTTCCTCCAAAGGGCCCTCACTCAGACAGCCCCCTCTGGCCCAGAGGGAGCCCTGGGTATGGCCCTGTCCTGAGCAGGGGCCTGGTCCCTGCTGCTAGTGCCACCCCTCCCCACCCCTCCCCACCAAAGCAGGCAGCAGAGTGGAGGGTTTCGCTGTGTGTAAACCACCACATGGAGGGTGGAATGTTCTCAGTGACATCTGGATGAGATGCAGTGGCCTCTGGGGCTGGGCGAGACCAGCCCTGACCCCAGAAAAAGCCCCAGCAGCGAGTCATTCCTGAGCCCCCCGCCGGTGCACCTACCCTTGTGCTCAGTGCTCTCCCAGCCGCCCACCCCCCCGCCCCCTACCGGGTGCTGGCTCCTGCCCACACCCCCCACTTATAGATGAGGAAATAGGCCTGGAGAGGAGAAACCACATGCGGGAGAGTGGTAAGACCAAGATACAAACCCAGGCCTGTGAATCCAAAGTCTGTGCCCCTAATTTTCATGGCTTCCCTGGCTGTTCGAGGAGAGACCAGCTGTTCCGTGCCACTAACATGTGGATAGGTCTCCTCTCCCGGGGCCCAGGCTGCACGCTGCCAGCCAAAGAACTGATGGCTGGATACCCTGCGGACAGCAGCCACTTGGCCTGTGGTTTGGAACTGGCCACGGTGATGGTGCCAGGATCCACAGGCCACGCGTGCCCAGGCGTCCAAGCACAGTGCAGGAGCCGTGAGGAGGGGCCAGATCGGCCGGCGGGACTCCTCGGCTTCCCTCCCTGCCTGCTAGCCCCCCTCCCCAGGCAGTTCTCTGCGCTGGGGTCAGGGGTCCCAGGACGGAGCGCAGCTGTGCGGGTCGTGGTCCGTGTGAGCCCTTCCTCCGCTGGGCTTTAGTTTCTGTGCCTGTTTGTTGGGAGGCGGGACTTGGTAACCTCTAAGCCTTTTCTGCCTCTGAAGTTCAGCAGTTCTAGAACGGAAGCAGAGGTGGGGGTCCTCAGGCTGGCTGAGGACCCGGACCTCTGAGCTCTCTGCTCATGAAGTTGTCTGCTCCGCAGCACATCACTGCCCCACCCCCGGGAATCCATCCGCAACTGTGCCCTCAGCATGGACCAGATCCCAGACCTGCACTCGCCCATGTCCCCCATCTCTGAGAGCCCCAGCTCCCCCGCCTACAGCACCGGTACGGCCTGCGGAGGGGATAGGGCAGGTGCGGGGCGGGGGTGCGGGGGTCTGGGGGTGGTGACTTGTGTGTGCACGTGCTCTGGATGAGTTCTGGTAGTGTGTGTACCTATGTGTGTTTCCACCTCTTTTCTGAGAGCAAGGCCCTGCACGAATGCACACTGAAAACCTGCTGGCGGGACTAGCAATGTTGACACGCAGACAGAGCCAGGGCTTGCTCATTGCCGTGATTTATTCAGTCCCTATTGGGCACTGTGCATAACGTGGTTTCCAGTGCCTTCCAGTAGTTTCCAGAACGCAGTGAAGCCTGCTGGAGGCTCACTGTGTTCCTGCACCGGGCTGTGCCCCACGGCCCCACTGGCCGCCCTCCCACTGTGTGGGGGTGCATATAGGGCAGTCCTCGAGGCCCTACATTGGCTGCGACCGAATGAAGCCCCGATTCCAAATGGCGGGCTCAGACCAAGCTAGCCCTGCTGTGCTTTTTGCATTTTGCCCTAAAGCAAATGAGCGGACTTTATGTTTCACAGCGGTTTTAGGCTCCCAGAGAAATCAAGCAGAGGGTACAGATGCCTCGGGTTTTTTTTTTTTTTAATACCAAGAAAATTTCTGTTGTAGAAACAGGCCACTGGCTTATTTTTAAAAGAAAAAGAAAGAAAGAGTGTTCCCAGCAGGCCAGCTTGCATACTGCCCACGTGATGGGCAAAGGGCGCAGGCAGAGGAGCAGCCCGGGAGGGAGCTTTGCCAGGAACGTCGCTGTCCACGCAGCTCGTCACAAACCTCCCCCAAACATGGCCCTCGGCTCAGTTGTAACCGCGCACTTGCCTTCCAAGCGACACCCCTGAGTGGGAAGGCCAAAATCCCTCGCCAGAAACGATCGGTCGGACAGTTTCTAAGCCATGTGGTTTCCTCAAGTCCTCAGGAGCCAGGTTTTGAGTGACAGCTCTCCCACCTGCTGGCGGGTGACCTTGGGCGGGTCAGTTCGCCTCTCTGAGCCTCGGTTTCCTCATCGGTAGAAGGAGGATCGTAAAAGTACTGACTTCAGAGGATGTTGAGAAGGTTAAATGAACTAATGTGCGAAGAAGGATCTCACAGGCAGCAAGAGCTCAATCAACAACGCCTCTGATTTTAGATGATGCTCTCACGGTGGTTGGCCAGTGTGTCTCCAGCATGTTGCCAGCTCCTGGCACGTGTGAACTCACTAAACCATTATCACTCATTCACTGAGAAACAGTTCCATGTGGCACAACGAACGCCAGCACGTGCTTAGCTTCCCTGAATCGCGGGAAGCCCCTACAGGCAGTCCCACGGCTCCCCAAGGCTGCAGCAGCTCAGGGTGGGCGTGCACAGACTCCTGGGGGCCAGCGCTGTCCGGGCATCACTGCTCAGTTTGCTGGAGCCCGCTGGGCCTGGCCTGGGTGTGGGGAAGCAGGGACGCCATTTTTAGGGAGGGTGGAGCTGTTCCTTTGGGAAGGGGGTGTGGGAACCTCCCTGGGGGGTCGCCATGATAACTAGTCTTCTCCCTCTGTCTCCCTGCAGTGACCCGTGTTCATGCTGCCCCCGCAGCCACGTCAGCCACAGCGTTGCCCGCCTCCCCTGTCGCCCGCCGCTCCAGCGAACCTCAGCTGTGTCCTGGAAGTACCCCAAAGCCCCCCGGGGAGTTGGACAAGGGCCCTTATGCCAGCCCCTCCCACACCCTGTGCAAGGCCTCCCCGTCACCATCCCTCAGCAGCTACAGCGACCCGGACTCTGGCCACTACTGCCAGCTGCAGCCTCCCGTTTGCGGCAGCCGCGAGTGGGCAGCGGCTGAGGCCTCTAGCCGGCAGGCCAAGGGCTATGGCGAGAGGCTAAAGGAACTGTCGGAAAGCGGGGCTCCGGACGGGGACTGGGGCCGGGCCTTCACGCCCCCCGTGGTGGAAGCTGCCTCTTCCTTCAACCCGGCCACCTTCCAGTCCCTGCTGATCCCCAAGGATAACCGGCCACTGGAGGTGGGCCTGCTGCGCAAGGTCAAGGAGCTGCTGGCAGAGGTGGACGCCAGGACGCTGGCTCGGCATGTCACCAAGGTCGACTGCCTGGTAGGTGCTGGGTGGGCATGGGGACGGACGGAGCAGCACCCCTGTGCCCTGGCATTAGGACAGGGATCCGGGTGGTGAGGAGCCGGCCCCTCAGTTCCCCAAATACAGTCAGTGGGCCTGTGTCTGGCTTCATGGCCGTCCCTTACTTCCTGGTGCCTCTGGGCCGGTCACTTGATCTTTTGAGCCTCCATTTTCTCCCTTCTAGAAAAGCAAACAACAAAAAAACAAAACAAAACTCCACAGGACATTCTTGCTTGCTCCAGACACCAGTCTGGCGCTGGACACGGGCAGTCCTGCAACTCAGTGCCGCCTGACTGTTGGGGGCACTGTTTGAGTCCCGTGCAAGTCTGGCCGGTCCCGGGACTGGGTGAGACCCAACTCCCCGCCCCCACGCCCCCTGGTGGACAAACTGAGCAAAACTCATTACCTGGGCTCATGATGGAAGCCCAGGGTGTTGGCTTTGAATGAATCTTTGCCCGTCTGTGGGCCCCGACTCTCTCTGCACCTCAGTTCCTCGCTCCGAGGCTTGGAGGGCACCGATTATTTGGCCGTGTGGGTCCCCAAGCTCGGGAAGCAAGGACAGGGAGTGCAGGGATGTGGCCCCGTGCAGAGCCCTGCAGTGTGAAGGGAGCGACCCTGGCTCGGTGACCCAGTGAGTGACACTGGACACGCCCTTTCACTCCCCGGGACTCAGGTCTACCTGCTGGAATAAGGTAGTCCCGGTCCTTAACCTCAACTGAGTATCTAACACGTCAGACACCCCTGGACATTTTCCCACGGATCCCCCAACTTCACAGGTGAGGAAAATGGGGCTCATTCGCTCCATGTCAGAGAGTTAGCAATAGAGCTGGAATTCAAATCTGGCCTCCCAGCCAGGCCGCCCTCCTAGATGAAGCTTTCTGACTCCCAGATGGCTTGGGCCAGCCAAGACAGGAAATTAATCAGCCCTCTGGGCGTCCTTGCAGGTTGCTAGGATACTGGGCGTTACCAAGGAGATGCAGACCCTAATGGGAGTCCGCTGGGGCATGGAGCTGCTCACCCTCCCCCATGGCCGGCAGCTACGACTAGACCTGCTGGAAAGGTGAGGAACATCCCACTCCGCCACCCCCGCGCCCTGTGTCCTTTTTGCTTTGGCCAGTTGGCCAATCATAGTCTCTCACCTAGCTCCCAGGGGCTCTGGCCACGCCCCCTATCCCACTGACCAATCGCAACTTGTCGTCATTAGCCCCGAGCAATTCCGGTTTTCTAAAGACAGTCCTTTAGGGACTCACCTTTACATTCTCTTGACCAATCACAGACCACGAGTCTTGGCCCCGCCCATCAGCTTTCTCACCCTGGTAGCGCCCGGTAATCTCATGGATCCTTTACGACCTCCCAGTTCGGTCTCTGCTCTCTACCCACTCGGCCCCCCAACCACGGGCAGTGGCAGGAGCCCTCCCCGCCCCCCTGGCTCCTTGGTCCCGCCCCCCCTCACCTGGCCTCTCCGGCAGGTTCCACACCATGTCCATCATGCTGGCTGTGGACATCCTGGGCTGCACCGGCTCTGCGGAGGAGCGGGCAGCGCTTCTGCACAAGACCATCCAGCTGGCGGCTGAGCTTCGGGGGACCATGGGCAACATGTTCAGCTTCGCCGCGGTCATGGGCGCCCTGGATATGGCCCAGGTACGGAGGGGCCGGCGCAGAGGGGGTTCAGGTAGACTGCCTTAAAGGGCCCTGGGGTGTGGAAGAGGTGAGTTCTCTAGGGGCTGACCTGTTCCAAGACCAAGTCTTCCCTCTCCTCTGGGCCTCAGTTTCCCCACTGTGAAGTGAGTGAGGTGCATTATAGGAGTCTAAAGAATAAATACAAAACGGCTATCCCTGAATGAGCACTCACTGTATGTTGGGGTGCAAGTGCTGCACTAAGTACTTCACAAGCACCGACTCCACCACACATCTCACCAGGTGAAGGTCTGTATCGTCCCCATTTTGCTTACGGAGAAATTGAGGCAGAGCAGGGATTGCCTAAGGCCACACGGTGAGAGGCTGAAAAAGCTGGGATTTGAACCAGGTCCGTCTCATTTCAGAGCCCGAACCTCATCACACCACACTTCCTCTCCTGTGCCTAGTAAATAGTTCCCGCAGGGTCCTCAGGGCAGTGGTTCAGCTCCCAGCTCTGCCATCTGTGGAATGGCCTTGGGCAAGTCCTTCCCTCCTCTGAGCCTTCGTTCCCTCATCTGTAAAATGGGTTGTTGCAAGGGCTCCGTGAGGACCTGTGAGAGGAAGTCAGTTAGCACTGCCCCGGTGCCTGAGCGGTGGTGACACCACGTCTGGGCGTGCACTCAGCAGGGCGGCCTGTGGCCCCTGGCGGGCCCCTTCCCTGGATGGTCGCTCACAACCGCTCTCCCCAGATTGCCCGGCTGGAGCAGACGTGGATGACCCTGCGGCAGCGACACACGGAAGGCGCCATCCTCTACGAGAAGAAGCTCAAGCCGTTTCTCAAGAGCCTGAACGAGGGCAAAGGTACCTCCCCCACATTGCTGTGTGACCTTGCGCAGGTTTCAGCCCTCTCTGGGCTAGCAGAGACTTTCCCCGTGTGGCCAGTGGGGAGAGCTCGGCTGAACTCTGTGCAAACTCTTCTTGCACTCGCTCTGCACCTGGCAACTGTGTGCGCTGGCCGGGTTCAGCCCCTGGGGCAGTGGACTTAGTTGGAGAAATCCAAAAGGAGAGGTCTGTCCAGGAGTTAGGAGCCCTGGGGACTGTCTGGGACCTCAGGCAGGCCACACCCTGCCCCTCCTGCATCTCTGTTTCCGGGAGCCCTGTGGGCAGTGGAGCCCTCGGGGTCTCTAAGAGCCTGCTGTCTCCCTCCCTGCAGAAGGCCCGCCACTGAGCAACACCACGTTCCCGCACGTACTGCCGCTCATCACGCTGCTGGAGTGTGACTCGGCCCCAGCGGAGGGCCCTGAGCCCTGGGGCAGCACGGAGCACGGCGTGGAGGTGGTGCTGGCCCACCTGGAGGCCGCCCGCACGGTGGCGCACCACGGAGGCCTGTACCACACCAACGCTGAGGTCAAGCTGCAGGGTGAGTCACGGGCCTTCCGCTTGCTCTCCCCTTCCCTCCAAATGCCCATTCCGGTCTCTCTACCCCTCTGTCCTGCCCTGTCTCCCTGCCTCATGTTTCTCGTCCCTTTTCTTCCTCCCTCACCAGTTCAACAAGCAGTTGTTAGTGGCAGGCACCAGGTGGACACACACGATTCAAAGAGCATCGTAGCTGTGTGTTTTAGCTTCTCCGAGCCTCAGTTTTCTCCTCTGTGACATGGGCGTCCTCACAGGCCGACTTCACAAGACTGTTTGCGAAGCACCCGGCCTGGTGCCCCGAGGCTGACACAGACCTGCCCTGCCCTCCAGGGGCGCTCAGCCTAGTCGAGAGGTAGAGCCTTCCTGGGCAGGGAGCAGAGAGAAAGTCGCTTCAGGGAAGCCATCTTTTTTTTTCTGCTTTAGGCATTATTTAAGTCATAAAAGTTCAATGTAGACAAATTGGAAATTAAAGCTGAGTGAAAACAAGGTAAAAAAAAAAAACACCTCACCCAGCCCTGGTTGGTGTGGCTCAGTGGACTGAGCGCTGGCCTGTGAACCAAACGGTTGCTGGTTTGATTCCCAGTCAGGGCACATGCATGAGTTGTGGGCCAGGTCCCCAGTTGGGGACATGCAAGAGGTAACCACACACTGATGTTTCTCTCCCTCTCTTTTTACCTCCCTTCCCCCCTCTCTAAAAATAAATAAATAAAATCTTTAAAAAATAAAAATTTAAAAAATCACCCACAGTTACCCAGAAGTACCTGCTGCGAGCATTCTGATGTATGTCTTTCCTGACTTTTTTCTTCTTCAGAAAGAAAAAAAACCATTTTTTTAATTCACTTACAAAATGTGTATGTTTCTTAGGGAAGATTTTAGAACTTCCAGAAAAATACAAAAGAAAAAAAAATTACCCAAGCCATCCTTCCCATTAATGTCAATATTGTATGTTCTAGTCGTTTTTAAATTGGATGTGGCACATAGCAGGGCAAAGACGAGGAACTGAAGTGTGTGCCCGTGTTTATCAATACACCTTGCTGAATCTCTGGCAGAGCTGGGGACAGTGTCCCCGAGTGGGGCCCAGAGGGATGTGGTGGCTCTGGCGAGAGCCCCAGCCTCCCCAGCTGGACGGTGGTCCCCTAACCCCTGTGCCCCTCCCTGCAGGGTTCCAGGCCCGGCCCGAGCTCCTGGAGGTGTTCAGCACTGAGTTCCAGATGCGCTTGCTCTGGGGCAGCCAGGGCGCCAGCAGCAGCCAGGCCCGGCGCTACGAGAAGTTTGACAAAGTCCTCACTGCCCTGTCCCACAAACTGGAGCCCGCCGTCCGCTCCAGCGAGCTGTGACCCCCATGGACCCTTCCCCTCTGCAGCTGCGGGCAGCATCGGGGACAGAGGGGCACGGACCTTTCCCCAGAGCACCCCAGGGACACTGTGATCAGCCCAAGAATGTTCTGGGCTCAACGCCAGGATCTCCCTCACGCCTCCAGGGCTCTGCATGGACCCTGGGCTCCGTCCCACCGGCTACACACTCACCAAGCCCCCCTTCAGGAAGAACCGGAACCCCTGGTCCTCCCTCCGGCTTCTGCTCCCCCCACTTCCTGCCGAGGTGCCCTGTGTTGGAGCTGTGGGAGGCTCCTCACGCCTCCTCACTCTCTCCAGGCATCTGCTCCCCACCAACGCCAAGGCCTCCATCTGGCTGTAAATAAGTCTTTCTGTTCTGTAAATAGGTGTACAGAAGCCATGGTCTTTCTTTCATATAATAAACTTTTATGAATCTTTTTTCTGTCTCTCAGGGGGCCTTGGGATGGAAGCAGGCAGCTTTTCTTAGGTGAAAGAGGAAAGAATTCATTCAATAGATACCCATATTTTGCCATGTATAATGTGCTCCCATGTATAATGCCCACCCATGTTTTTGTGCGCATTATACACGGGGTTATTGTATCCACGTATAATGCGCATCCTTATTTTTCCCTCAAAAATTTGGGCAAGCCCTGGCTGGTGTGGCTCAGTGGATTGAGCACCGGCCTGTGAACCAAAGGGTCACTGGTTCGATTCCCAGTCAGGGCACATGCCTGGGGTGTGGGCCAGGTCTCCAGTTGCGCACACACGAGAGGCAACCACATATTGATATTTCTCTCCCTTTCTTCCTCCCTTCCCCTCTCTCTAAACATAAATAAAATCTTTAAAAATTTTGGGGCAAAAAAGTACACATTATACATGACAAAATGTGGTATTTATTTAGCACCTGGGACATTCCAGATCGTACCGGGAGCTAGAGTTACTGCCAATACTAAACACCTGTCCTGGAGGAGCTTACCGACAGTGGGGGAGATAAACAGCCAGTTCCCACCATTGGGAGAAATGCTGACCTGCCCCCTTCCAACCCCATTCCCTGCCCCTGCGAAGCCACAGCAAAGGTTCCCACAAATGCACGACCAAGGATCCCAGGTGTTTGGGGTGGAAGGGCTTTTGGAAATCTGGGGTTGTACCTCCCGTCTGGAAACCTTGAGAACCGTGACCTGGGTCGGGGCAGCAGAATGAGGAAGCCTGGAGCCCAGGCATCCTGACCTGGAGTCTTCCTCTCTCCTCAGTAGTTGGAACTAATTTCTTTTCAGGCTTTGAAACGTGGCCCCAGAATTTGTGCGTGTGTTGAGTGGGGCAGGAGATCTTTGAAAAAGGATGTGAACACAGTTGTTTTTTTTTAAAGATTTTATTTATTTTTAGAGAGGGAAGGGGGGGGAGAGAGAGGGAGAGAGAGAAACATCAATGTGGGGTTGCTGGGGGTCATGGCCTGCAACCCAGGCATGTGCCTTGACTGGGAATCGAACCTGTGACACTTTGGTTCCCAGCCCGAGCTCAATCCACTGAGCTACGTCAGCCAGGGTGAACACACTTGTTTTGATTCCGTAGGTGGGGGAGGTAGGCAATGTGGTCCCACGACCAACACGAGGGCAAGCCAGGCTAGAAGTTCAGGGAGCCCGTTTGCTGAATTCGGAACATCTGGGTTTCCCTCGCTTTTAAATCCTCTGTGAGACGCTGGGTAACGTAGTGCAGTAGATCTTTGGTGGCAGCCAGACTTGCATTCAGTTCTATTGTTTACTAGCTGAGCGACCTTGGATATGGGTGAGGCTTAACCCCTGGGGTTCCAATTTCCACCTCAGCAAAATGGGACATTAACAGAATCAGTCTTAGGGTTGCGTCACAGCATTTAGCACATAGTAGTGCAAAAGGAACCAGTTTCAAACATGTGTATGTATATCTGTCTCATACATAATGGGTTGTCAACGATCATTTATTGATTATTTTGAGCCAAAACATTTTTATGTGCTTGCATTTCATTGGAATGCCACCATTTCTCTTTATGACAGGTGCTGTTAACGTTTTATAAGATTTGTAAGGCACCTCACACTAATGGCGCACAGTAGGTGCTGGAAAGCTATTAGTGAGAGTTCTTAAAGAAAAAAAAAAGAAAAAGGAGCTTTGCAAGGTGTGAAGGTGCCGCACAAGTTTTCACTACAATTGTGGTAATAATTTTTTTTTTTTGAGCTACTATGATGGTACCCTAGTTACTGTGGCCATGGAAACGCGGCCCGCCATCCCGGGTTGGACAGGTCGCGGGCTCCCCCTGGAGGCTACCGTCCGGACCTGCAGTGGGACGACAGGGCGGGCCTTCGGGAGGGGCGAGGGGGGAGCCGGGAGCTGTAGGCCAAGGGAGGTGGCTGCCGCGGAGCGATGCACGCCGGGAGCTGTAGTTCTCAGGGGGCGGTGGGCCGCCCCAGACCCAGTTCGTCCGTCTCCTGGATGGCGGCTGAGACGCGTGGCTGCCGGCCCTGGGGCTCGCTCCTCCTCGGGCTGCTCGGGCTGGTCTCGGCCGCGGCCGCCGCCTGGGACCTGACTTCGCTGCGCTGCAACTTCGGCACCTTCTGCGAATGTGACTTCCAGCCCGACTTCCAGGGTGAGGAACGAAGGGGAGGGGAGACCCGAGAGCCCACGGACTCCGGCGTTGCGCCGGGACCGGACCCGGAGGGTAGAACCGAAGGGCGGAACCCGCAGGCTTCCGGACGGCCAGGGCCGGAAGTGGGCCTTGCACCGGGGGACATTTGACAGGCGGGGACGCGGGACTTGGGGCGAGGGTTTGGGGATGCCGGTTTGGGAGACAGGCCTTTGACAGCGGGGCCTTTGGGGAGGTTTAGGTCTCCGCAGTGGAAGAGCCGTCAGGAGAGAAGCCTGCTTTGGGGATGGACAGAGGGTTCTGGGGCAGACCCTGTTGACATTTCGCACCCACTTAGGGCTGAGCGCAATTCAGGGGGAGGCCTGGTGGGGGCGCTGCCGAGCCGAATCAGGCCTGAGAGTGGCTTCTGCTGCCGGAGACCCCAAGGCCCCCCCTGCTTCCCGCAGACATCTTGTGAAAACCTCCCAGACCACAGGGATCCCTAGACCAGATTCCAGATATTACTTCCCCCATGAACCTCTTCCGCGGCGGAGGCGTGTCCTCAGCGCTGACACTGTCCTTCTTGCGGCCCTAGGTCTGGAGTGTGACCTGGCCCAGCACCTGGCAGGCCAGCACTTGGCCAAGGCGCTGGTGGTGAAGGCACTGAAGGCCTTCGTGCGGGACCCGGCCCCCACTAAGCCGCTGGTCCTCTCCCTGCACGGCTGGACGGGCACTGGCAAGTCCTATGTCAGCTCCCTGCTGGCACACTACCTCTTCCGGGGCGGCCTCCGCAGCCCCTATGTGCACCACTTCTCCCCTGTCCTCCACTTCCCCCACCCCAGCCACTTGGAGCGCTACAAGGTAGGCTGGTTGCATCTGGGATCATTCTGCATCACGGGGTGCCGTGCCCTAGGGAGTGTGAGTCCTAAGCCCAGAGAGGGGGATTCACTTGCTCCAGGCCACACAGCCAGTTGGAGCTAGCCTTCAGGACGCATCTGGAGCAGAGCTTGGGATGTGGCACCATTCTGCCTGGCGGGGAGTTAGTTCTCACTTTCACTCCTGGGTGGGGGGGAGCGAGATGGTGCCTGCCACCAGGTTTGTTGTGAAAGATGAGGGATTGTGTAATTACAGGCCCTAATTATTGAGCGCTTAACCTTTGCCAGACGGTCTGCCCTGTCTTCTCTCTGTTAGCCCCAACTTGAGGCTCAGTAAGTACTTAGTAAATACTAGCTTTTATCTAGTTATCAATCGTAGTTATTGATTACAAGGTACGTCCCAGGCTGATCTGTTTCACCTGTGAAAACGGGGGCTGAGGAGGTTCAGGAGGGCAGGAAGGAGCCTCCCCCTTTTGTGGGAAGCAGCAGGTGTCAGGAAGGAGTCCTGCAGGCAGGTGTGTCCTGCTGACTTGCTGTTTGAGTGAGGACTTGTCTCTGTCCCTCCCAGCACCACGGTTTTGCCACCAGTCCCATGAAGGGGCCGGTGCTCTCTGTGAGACCCCGTCTTCCTGGGAGGGGGTAGTCCTCGCCTTGGGAAGCAGTCGGGCCGGGAGAGAAGCTGCAGCCCCCGCAGACGCCCGCCTCTCTCCCGCAGAAGGACCTGAAGAGCTGGGTGCAGGGGAACCTCACCGTGTGTGGCCGCTCCCTCTTCCTCTTCGATGAGATGGACAAGCTGTCCCCGGGCCTGATGGAGGTCCTGCGACCTTTCCTGGGCTCCTCCTGGGTTGTGTACGGGACCAACTATCGGAAAGCCATCTTCATCTTCATCAGGTGGGGTGCCGCCGGGCAGCGGGCACAGTGACGGGGGCACTTAGAGGTCTCCGCTGTCCAGTCTTGGCCTGGCGCCCCACAGCCGCGTCCCGCCCCCCGGGGCCCAGTCAGGCTTTCCCAAAGCCCTTCACCCTCTCGACAGTGACTCTGCCCTTCAAGGTGGTTGACTTCCCCTTCGATAATCTCAAAGCCTATTCTGGGCTCAGTCTTTTTGGTCCTCACCATGTCTTTGTGGATGCCCTGCTGGGGCAGGAGTTTTCCCTCTGTTGTGTCCAGGAGGACACAGGCCTGGGAGAAACAGAACTAGGGCTCTAGTGCCACCGCTAAGGGTCCTCGCTGTGCTTCCTCCGGCCAATGACTTCACCTCTCTGAGCCCCCATCTGCTCTCTGAGCAGCAGGGCTGAACGAAACCCCCGTCCTCCTGGAGGCTGGGCGAGGGGAAGTCAGTGGAGGGACACGGACGTATTCTATAAAGTGCACGGCACCTGTAGGTGAACCTCCACGGGTCACAGGTGTGGACACAGGCTCTGGAGAGGGGAAGTGCTTCCCCTGGCGTGTTTTCGGCGGGTTGGCTCCTGCTGGCACTGAGCTGGACCCTCAGGCTCGGGCTGTGTTAGGTGGCACGTGGGAAGCAGGGCCAACTCCTGCCCCTCACTGCCTGAGTGTTGGCCCGGGTCCCTCCCCATGGTTTTAGCAACACCGGAGGCGAGCAGATCAACCAGGTGGTACTAGAGGCATGGCGTAGCCGCCGGGAGCGGGAGGACATTCGCCTGCAGGAGCTGGAGCCGGCCGTCTCCCAGGCTGTGCTGGACAACCCGCACCGTGAGTTCGGGTCAGCCCTCCTTACCCCCCAGGTGGCCTCAGCAGGCTGGGCCTCACACCCGGACCCGTGGGGCCGGAGTCTGACACTCTGCCTGTTGACCCACAACTTCCCAGGCTGGGCTCTGGGGCTCCTGGCTGTCACACGGCCTGCCTGAGCCCTGAGCCCTGAGCCCAGAAGGGGGCTGAGAGTCGCGAGCCTACACTGGCCTCCCGGGGACAGCAGCCCCGCTTCTGGGAAGCACAGCTCCTTTCCCCGCCGTCCCTTCCTGCAGACGGCTTCTGGCGCTCGGGCATCATGGAGGAGCATCTCCTGGACGCCCTGGTGCCCTTCCTGCCGCTCCAGAGGCACCACGTGCGGCACTGCGTGCTCAACGAGCTGGAGCAGCTGGGCCTGGAGCCCAGGGAGGAGGCGGTCCAGGCTGTGCTGGACAGCACCACCTTCTTTCCCGAGGACGAGCAGCTCTTCTCCTCCACCGGCTGCAAGACTGTGGCTTCCCGGATCGCCTTCTTCCTCTGACTCTGCAGGGGGCGTCCTTGCCCTTCTCCACCTGGCCGGGCCACGCAGGGACGCCCGGGCGCCTCCGCCAGAGGGACCCTGGTCCTGGGCCTCCCAGAGAGTGGGGCCCAGAGCACAAAGGAAAGATGAGAAGGGTCAGCCAGGCCGAGACGGAGGCCCAGGGTGGGCCCTGGCCTCTTAACTGGTCTGAGGACATCTTGGCCTTCGCCTCCTTCCCCAGGGGAGAAGTGCCGTCACCCCAGCACCTCCACGAGCCTTGACCTTGACCTCCAGTCTGAGCCTCCTTAAAATGTGAATTGTAACTCAGGGACTGTAGCTCCTGGCGGCTCCCTCCCTCCTCAGCCTTTACCTTGGACCAGACCATGCCCGCCACCGCACCCCACCCCCCACGTCCCGGAATGGTAAAGCCAGGCTGAGACTTCTCAGTCTCCGAGAACGGAGGGGCTCAGGCTGCCACTTGAGCCTAGTTTTTAACGTTTTTAATTTTGTAACAGAAGAGAACAAATAAACAGCCGTGGGACCAGAGTGATGTCAGTTGAGGTTTCTCACTGCTGAGTGCAGATGCGGTAGAATATTCTCCGTCTCCAGCAAGCAGTGGGGGGCTCGGTGGCCCCTTCAGAGAACAGTGGGACTGTCAGGGCCGGGGCTGTGCTGGGTTTTGCTGGGGCTCTGGCTCGGGTCCTGAGTGACTTCGGACTTGCTGGAACCTAGGCTGGAGCCCTGGTTCCAGCTCTGGGGAGCCTTGGTCTTGCTGGGGTTCTGGCTCAGGTCCTTGGGTGGCCTCAGCGTTGCCGGGGCTACTACTTGGGTCATAGAAAGTCTTGGTCTTGCTGGAACTTCGGATCAGTCCCCGGCTCCGGCCCCGGGCGGCCTCCGCCTTGCCGGGTCCCGAGCTCTGGCCGTGAGCAACCTTGGTCTTTCTGAGCCTCTGCCTTGGGCCTCTGGCGGCCTTGGTCTTTCTGGGCCTCTGCCCCGGGCCCTGGGCAGCCTCGGTCTTGCTGGGCCTGTGACTCTGGCCCTCCGTGGCCCCTCTCTTGCTGGATCTCTGGCTCGGGCCCTGGGCGGCCTTAGCTTTCCTGGGGCGGCGGCTCAGGCCTAGGGCCTCCCTGCCGGTACCCACGTCTGAGGACTGAGCCTTCAGCGCGGAGGAATCCGAGAGTGTCGCAGTAGAGGTCGTACTGCGGTACTCCAGACAGGTGGTGGACGTCTCTATCTCTGAGGTCGGCAGGGTCCTGACTGTGAAGGGTGTGCCCCGCGCACCCATCAGGCCCCTCCCCCGGGCGGCTCCAGGAAGCCCGCACCCCAGAGGCCTTGAACGGCCAAGGGGGAGGCCTGCTAGAGCCTGGCAGCCCACCCGTCCTGAGCCACGTGAGCCCTGTCCTCCTGGCCTCCCCTGCGCTGGCCGCCCCCTGCCCTCTGAACGCAGCCACAGCCAACAGCCTGCACTCTGCCCGGCTCTGCCCTGGCTCTGCCCTTCCCACACTCGGCTAACCCTGCTCTTCCCTCAGGCCCCAAAGCCCTCTACGACCCTGGCGGGGGGCTGCACACCCCCGCAGCCGTCCAGCGTGCGTCTACGCTCGTGCCTGGAAGAATCGGGGGTAAAAGCCCCTTGGATATGCACCGGGTTTGTGGGCTTATTTCAGGGAAGGGCAAGGGGGCAGAGGGCAGACGGGCCTGCGGGGGCAGTGAGGGGCTGTCAGGAGAGCCGGTCCAGGCTTCGGCTGGGCATCACCACCCTGCAGGCTCAGCACGCCCCCTGTGGACGTGGGATTATACTCCTGCTTTAGAGTCACACGGAGCCCACACTCACACCCAGGCCAGGGAGTCTCTGACCCCGGACCTTTGCCCACTCTGCTGCTCTGGCTCACGGGCCTGGCAGGAGCATGGGGGACTTACAGCCCAAGGTGGAGTCCGAAGAGGTCTGGTCAGGGTAGCTGTCGGACAGGGACCTCGCCTTGCTAGGAGCCGGCTCTGGCTTCTCCTAGGGCGAGAGATGGGCTGGGCAGTGAGGCTGCAGGGGGCCCGGGGCCAGTGGCCGTAGCTCTGGAAGGCCAGCAGGCGTTGGGACCTTCCGAGACTGGTCCCCTTGAGCTTAGAGCTTCTCAGGGCTCCTCGAGTGGGGCCGTGGTGGGGGGCAGGGGGCAGGGGGCAGGGAGAGGCTGGGACTGGACAGGAAGGGGAGTTGCCAGCCCAGACAGGCACGCGGCTGTGAGCAAGGCAGTCTGAGAGGCTGCATAGGCCTCAGTGTCCCCATCTGCAAGATGCAACTTTGTTCAAGTCTGGAACCGGCTTCTGTAAACCGGGAAGTGCGGTTCCCCGGGGACCAGCCGGTGGGGCGCTGAGGGGCTTCTCCATGCTTCACATGTCTCGGCCCGGCTCATCCTCCCCACACGTCCGGGAGGAAACTCCCGCTACTACCGTTTCACGGACCACAGAGCCAAGGCTGTGAGCGCCTAAGCAGCCTGCCCAGGGCACTCAGCTAAGGAGAAGCTGGGCTTGAATCCGGGTCTGCGGGACTCCACAGCCAGGCTCTCGGCCGCTGGTCTCCTCTGGCCCGTCCACACCCGCGGCCCCAGGGGGGGCGGGCAGAGGTGCGGAGCGCTGGCAGCGCTAATGCGCAGGCGCCAGCCCAGCACCTCCCGGAGGGAGGGGCTCACGATGACTTCAGGGGGCACACAGACCGAAGTTCTGTGTGTGTTTTGTGTTCTTCTGTGAGCTAGAAAAACGTCAAATTAGCCTTTTCCATTTGTGGCAAGGGGTTCTGGGAGCCCGTTCCCTTTGATCGTGTAAAGTGTCCTCGGCACGCTGGTTTGCACGCTGTGCCCCAGCCGCGGCGTGGGGAGTGAACTGCGGGGTAGTCGCAGGAGAGAATTCTCCACGGCAGAGAGAAGAGCGTGTCACAGACGCTGTCTAATGCAGGGAGCGGGGTGGCCACGGGGGGGCACTGGGACTGTCCCCTGAAGGACACTCTGGCCTTTGGTGTCAGGTGGCATGGGGCGGGCTGAGGGAGGGGCCTCGAAGGGGGTGGGGGTGGGGCTTCTGGGGAGCGTTCCTCCTGGATGTGGGTAATGGTGCCATGGGTGTATTCAGTTTGTGAAAATTCATCTGACACTTCATTTATGATTTCCGGACTTTTCTATGGTACACTCAATACAAAGTTTTCAGACATGGATTCATAATGAAGAAAACTCGGGCACGAGCGGCCAGTACACACAGCAGCATTTGTGAGGGTGCGCGTGGGCGAGGTGTGAGAAGGCCTCGCTGGGAGAGGCTTCGTCCCAGGGGCACTCCCTCAGGGGGACCCCTTACTGGTTCCATCCGACCTCACAGCACGGGGTCCCCAGCCCACGCCACCCAGCTGAGCGGTGGCAGAGCCAGGCCCGGAAGCCAGCCTCCAGCCAGCCCCCAGCCAGCCTGCATCCCCCAGCCCTGGCTCGGGGTGCGCCCCCAACCAGGTGGACCTCAAGGGCTCTGGCATATGGCCCACTCACCTCCTCCTTGGGGCCCTCGGCCTCCTCCTCCTCCTTCGGGCCTCCAGGCTTGGCCTTCAGGGTGGGGCCGGTGGGGCCTGGCTCCTCGGAGGGCTCCTGCGGAGGCTGCTGCTGCAAAAGCCGCTCCTGCTTCCATGACCGCTGCAGGGCCCGGGCCTTCTCACGCTCCAGTTCCCGCCTCCTGAGCTGCCTGCCGGGCCGAGGCCCCAGAGCACAGGGTGAGTCTCCCCGATCCGCCCCACCACCCCCAGGACTGGACAGTGGCCCGAGGGGGCAGCTGGGGCCAGAGGAGCCCCGAGTCCCAGTCACCCCCACTCCTGCTCAGGGAACTCACCCCAGGATGCTGTCACAGACGCTGTCCTGCATCCTGCTTTCCACCGCCCGGCTCAGCTGCAGCCTAGCCAGCTGGGCCACCTGGGTGCGGAGCACCTCCTCCGTGGACATGCCCGAGAAGAGGTCAGTGAGCAGCGGGAGCAGCTGCCAGGAAAGGGGTGACCAGAGTGAGGTGTGGGCCGGGGCAGGGGCCGCCAGGGAAGGGGGCTTCCTGGCCCTTGCAGAGCCCCTCTACAGGGCTGAAGAAGGCAGAGTTTATAAATTGTTGTTTTTATTTTTTTTATTATTTACTTATAGAGCGAGGGGAAGGGAGGGGGAAAGGAGGAGAGAAACATCCGCGTGCGAGAGAGACATCGCTCGGTTGCCTCTCAACGCCCCCAGCTGGGGACCCGGCCCAGAGCCCAGGCCTGTGCCCTGACTGGGAATCAAACCGGCAACCTTTCAGTTCCCAGGCTGGCACTCAATCCACTGAGCCACACCGGTGAGAGCAAATTGTTGTTTCTAAAGGGCTGGACCTTTTTGCCCCTGAACTATGAGGAGACCATGAGAAAGGAGCTATTCAGAGAGGGGACACTGGTGGGCGTGACTTTAGCCATGGGCTCGGAAGCCAGGCAGGTCAGAGGCTAACCTTTAAGCTGTGTGCCCTGGGCCAAGGGAACTGGCTTCTCTGAGCCCTGCCTTCTTCGCCGGTAAATTGGGAAGTGATAGCGTTACCTGCCTCATGGGGCGCTGGAGTGAGCCAGACAGAGCGACCCAAGCTGAAGGGATCAGGACAGTGCCTGGCACGCCGTAAGTGCTCTGGCGTTAGCAGCTCTTATTAGTTGCTAGGGAACCAAATTTCTTTTAGGGACAGGGAGTATCTTGAGGAGGCCAGGGGTATTGACTCCGGAGTCCGCCCTCCCGGCCCCCAGCAGGAACCCACCTTCGGCTGCTTAGGGTCAAGGATCAGGGCAGTGACAACGTCCTGGCGGGCCCCAGAAACATTGTGCGTGAGCAGCCGGATCCTGGCTCGGTGCAGGTAGTACGGAGCCCTCTGGGGGCTGTGCTGGATGGCCATGGAGAAGCGGTTCTCTGCCTTCTGGAACTGCCTGCGAGAGAGCGGGCCGCAGGCTGCAGTGAGCTAGGCCACCTGGCGGGGCTTGGGGGGCGGGGATCACAGCTTTTGGGCTCCACTGGGGAGTCTGGGGAAAACCGGGCTGGTCTCCGCTCCCTGCCACCATGCTGCTATGCTCTGTTTCTTCCAGCTACGCTTTTGATGGATGTGGCACTCGAATGCTAATACAAAACCCCAATGTAAGTGCACGTTTTTATGATCTTGGGTTAGGGAATGCCTTTCTGAGGTCATACACGCAGCAGCTAAAAATTAAAAAATTAATTGGAGCCCTCCCTAGTGTGGCTCAGTGGATTGAGTGCCAGCCTGTGAACCAAAGGGTCACCAGTTCAATTCCCAGTCAGGACACAGGTCTGGGCTGTGGGCCAGGTCCTCAGTAGGGGGTACGTAAGAGGCAACCACATATTGATATTTCTCTCCCTCTCTTTCTTTCTCCCTTCCCATCCCTCTTTCTAAAACTAAATACATAAACTCTTAAATAAATAAATAAATAAAAGAACAATAGTCTTGGCCCTGGCCTGGGAGCTCAGTTGGTCAGAGCGTCATCCCAACACACGAAGGTCGTGGGTCCATTTCCCAGTGAGGGCACGTACGAGAATCAACCAATGAACGCACAAGTGAGTGGAACAACGAGTTAGTGTTTCTTTCTCTCTCTCCCTCCTTTCCTCTCGCTCTGTAAAAATCAATTTAAAAAATGAAAATAAAAATAAATAGCCTTAATAGCCCCCACTGTTGAGATTTGGGGAAACCAAGACTCTTTTTTCCTGGGAGAAATTTATACTGGTTCACTGTTTTTGGAGAACATTTGAATATTATATACAGTGTTAAATTTCAACACTTTTTTTTTTTAATTTATTTTTAGAGAGGGAAGGGAAGGAGAGAGAGAGAGAGAGAGACATCAATGTGTGGTTGCTGGGGGTTATGGCCTGCAACCCAGGAATGTACCCTGGCTGGGAATCGAACCTGGGACACTTTGGTTCCCAGCCCGCGCTCAATCCACTGAGCTACGCCAGCCAGGGCAAATTTCAACACTCTTTTAAAAATGTTTTTATTTATTTGTTAATATATTTTATTGATTATGTTATTACAGTTGTCCTATTCCCCCCCTTCACTCCCCTCCACCCTGCACACCCTCTCCCACCCACATTCCCCCCTTTAGTTCATGTCCATGTGTCGTACTTATAAGTTCTTTAGCCTCTACATCTCCCATACTATTCTTACCCTCCCCCGTCTATTTTCTCCCTACCATCTATGCTACTTATTCTCCATACCTTTTCCCCCTCTCTCCCCCTCCCACTCCCCTGTTCATAACCCTCCATGGGATCTCCATTTCTGTGGCTCTGTTCCTGTTCTAGTTGTTTGTTTAGTTTGTTTTTGTTTTTGTTTTAGGTGTGGTTGTTAATAATTATGAGTTTGCTTTCATTTTACTGTACATGTTTTTTATCTTCCTTTTCTTAGATAAGTCCCTTTAACATTTCATATAATAAGGGCTTGGTGATAATGAACTCCTTTAACTTGATCTTATCTGAGAAGCTCTTTATCTGCCCTTCCATTCTAAATGAAAGCTTTGCTGGATAGAGCAATCTGGGATGTAGGTCCTTGCCTTTCATGACTGTAAATACTTCTTTCCAGTCCCTTCTTGCCTACAAGGTCTCTTTTGAGAAATCAGCTGACAGTCTGATGGGAACTCCTTTGCAGGTAACTGTCTCCTTTTCTCTTGCTGCTTTTAAGATTCTCTCCTTATCTTTCATCTTGGCTAATGTAATTATGATGTGCCTTGGTGTGTTCCTACTTGGGTCCTACTTCTTTGGGGCTCTCTGAACTTCCTGGACTTCCTGGAAGTCTATTTCCTTTGCCAGATTGGGGAAGTCCTCCTTTATTATTTCAAATAACTTTTCCACTTGTTGCTCTTCCTCTTCTCCTTCTGGTACCCCTATAATTCGGATGTTGGAACGTTCAAAGATGTCCTGGAGGTCCCTAAGCCTCTCCTCATTTTTTTGATTTCTTGTTTCTTCATTGTTTTCTTTGTTTCTTTCTTCCTTCTGGTCCACTCCATTGATTTGAGTTCCAGTTTCCTTCCCATTACTATTGGTTCCCTGTGCATTTTCCTTTATTTCACTTAGGGTAGCCTTCATTTTTTCATCTAATTTGTGACCAAATTCAACTAATTCTGTGAGCATCCTGATTACCAGTATTTTGAACTGTGCATCTGATAGGTTGGCTAGCTCTTGGTTGCTTAGTTGTATTTTTTCTGGACCTTTCATCTGTTCTTCCATTTGGACCATTTTTTTTGTCTTGTCACGCCTGTTACGTATGAGGGGGCGGAGCCTTAGGTGTTCACCAGGGCGGAGCAACCCAGTCCCTGGATTGTGACGTTGTATGTGGGGGTGGGGTCCAAGAGAGAGAGCAATGGCGCTTGCTCCGCTCTCTGTTGGATTTCATTTCCTTCCACCGCTCCCCGCAAGCAAACTGGGTCCTTCTGGTGCTGATTCCCATGTGGGTGGGCTTGTACACGTTCTAGGACCCTGTGGGTCTCTCCAGTGAACTCTCCTGTGAGGCTGGGAGTCTCTCCAGGCACCTCAACCCCCACAGGTGTTTTCAATCAGTGTTTTGAGACTTTATTTCCCTGCGCTGGAGCCCTGGGTTGTGTGATCTGTCTCGCTCCCCAGTTTTGCCTGGTTTATCTGCGCACAAATGTGGGACCACCTGGTCCACCAGCCTCCTGGCGTGCTGCGTCCCTCCACAATCCGCCACATTGCTGGATCCGCCAGCTGCTGCCTTGCCTGCCGGGGGCCCACCAGTCACCGCTTTGCTGCGACCCCTCTCCGCCCGGTTGCCCGAATCCGCCCCTCCTACTGGTCTGGATGAATGTTTCTTCTTTAACTCCTTATTTGTTGGACTTCCATACAGTTCAAATTTTTGTTGGTACTGGTTGTTTTTTGTTTCTAAATTGTTGTTGTCCTTTTGGTTGTGTGAGAAGGCATGGTGTGTCTACCTACACCTCTATCTTGGCCGGAAGTTCAAATTTCCACACTCTTTAACCCAACGATTTAACCTTCGACAATCTAACTAGAGTGTTACTAGTATGAGTGCATGAAAGCTCATGTCCTGAGTGCTCATTACTGCATTATTTATGGTAAAAAACCGAAAGCACCCGACCACTCAGCAGCAGTAGAGTGGATAAATACATAAAGGACAATCCTCCATGGTTCCTCCATAGAGTGGAATACTATGCAGGCAGAAAAGAGAGAATGAGGGAGTCCCATGTGGATGCTGTGGGCAGTAAAAAAGCGAGCAAAACGCAATTTAGCATGACCCCCCTTTTGTAAGTGACAACTGTTAGTACACGCATTGGAAACAATCTAAAGGAATCTTTCCCAAAGTTATGGGGGCCGGGGAGGCATCTGAGGTAGATACTAGAAGAAACTCTCATGTTCTGAATTATAAGTTACTAAGTTTTTTATAAAGAGTACAATTACCATAATATTCATGGAAAAGCAAATGATTTTTAGCGGAAACTTGGAAAATAAAATCTATATGTAGGAGACATAACTGGGAGAGAAGAAGCATTTCGACCCAAGGATCCCAACAGGCAGCTTCTGGCCAGGCCCAGCTGGTCCCAGGCCCCGGCCCCGCCCCCAAGCCCGGCCCCGCCCTCACCCGGACACACCTCCTCTTCTGCTCGAAGAAACCCATCTTCTCCTGCAGCAGGGCCATGCGCAGGTTGATGTCCTCGTCATGCGGGCTCAGCTCTAGCGCCTGCCGGTAGTCCGCCTCAGCAAAGGTCAGGTTGCCCAGCTGGAAGAAGCAGTCTGGGGCCCGGACCAGGCGGCAGCGGCTGAGTGGACCCAGTGTCCCGGAGCCCGGCTCAGCCTGCTCCACCCTCCCAGAGGGCGGGGCCTGAAACTGGCGGCTGGGGATCCCAGTGGGCTGTTGCGGAGGGCTTTCTGTGCCTGATTTCTGAGCAGTCCTTAGACAGACTGTAGCCAGTTTGTTGAAGGCAAAGCTTCCCCAAGTGTGTCCGTGGGTCACTGAGACTCTTAAATGTTTCCTTTTCCCCTCCTCCCTGCCCTCCTCCCTTGGGGGCCTCAAGTGCCCCACCCAGGCCTTGGAGAGGTGCAGGGGCCGGGGGCGGGGGTAGGGGCTCTGGGCCGGCCAGGCCCCGCTCACCGCCGCGGTTGACGTAGAGGCCTTTCTCCTGCTGCTCGCCCCTGAGGGCCTTGTTGAGCAGCAGCACGCTCTCCTGGTAGGCGCCCTGCATGTAGCAGTGCACCGCGAAGTCGTTGTAGGCCAGCAGCAGCTGGCGCTGCGCCTGCTGCACCATGCCCTCCTGGTGCCGCCTCATCATGTCCAGGGCTTTCAGGAGGTCCTCCACGGCGGCGTCAAAGTCCTGGAGCCGCCGGTACATGGTGCCCCTATGGGGAAGGGACATGAAGGCCAAAGCACCGCCACTGACTGGGGTGGCTGGGCAAGCCACTGCCTGCCCTGGGCCTCTGACCTGCGGAGGTGGTGGTCGGTTGGGGGGTGGGGGTGACCCTGGACCCTCACTGGGTTTGGCCTGTGGGGCCTGTAAGTGCTACTCAGATAACCTGCTAGTCACCAGAAATTTTATTTTTCTCAAAATTAGCTTCCCTCTTTCTTTCGGGGAGCCAGGTGCAGGCCAGCCTTCACACTAAGGCCTTTCCGTACACAGCACAGGTGTTTCACCCCACGGCACGGACGGGAAAACCCAGGCTCCAGGGAGTTAAAGGGCCCTGAGTCAGGTGGTGAGTCCTTGTCGGGGCCAGAGTCACACCTGAGCCTTGTGCACCATGCTGGGTGCAGCAGGCCCGAGGGTCCAGGATTCCTTGTTACCTGAGGCTGCTCCTGCAGCCTCCTGCTGTGATGCCTTGACCCCAGTGGGGATTAGGGAAAGATTGGGAGGGATTACAGGGGGAAACTGAGGCCCACATGGATCCCGAGAGCTCCCTGAGAGTGCTCAGCTGGGCCGAAGGCCGGCACCTCCCCCGCCAGCACCTGAAGAGGAAGAGGCTGGGGTCCAGGGGGTTGTTCTCAATGGCACAGTTGATGCACTGCAGTGCCTGCTGCAGCTTGCCCTGCACGGCTAGGGTCCTGGCGTCTTGGTGTGACTTCTTGGCCTGGTCCACCATCACCTTGAGCAGCGCCATGGCCCCTGGGTGCTTGGGATCCAGTTGCAAAGCGCTGTGCAGGTCTTGATAGCAGAGGTTGGGCTGCAGGGGCGGGGAGTGATGTCAGCAGCGCCAAGCTGAGCCCTACCTGTCCAGCAGGGGGAGGCAGAGCTCCGGGCAGACAGGGGCCTTTCTCCAGGCGGCCCGGCACCCAGCCACCAGTCCCTGGTGGCCCTGCTTTGCTGTCCTTCCGCCTTTTCTGACTCTGGACGCACACAGGGAACCCTGTGGGAAAATCCCAACCTAGGCCCAACGCCCGCTGGCCCCTTCTGGGGCGCCAGGCCAGCCTTGGTGGTCCCTACTGAGGAAGGGGATTTGGGACACTGCCTCCTGGGACGATTTCGGAGAGGCTCGCTCAGGGTCGGGGAGGGGTGGCGTCCTGACGGTGACTGTCACATCCTTCCTGCCTCCCCCTCCCCCACTGCCTCGGCCTTTAAGGCCGAGAGAACTCTGACTAAGAACAGATTCAGGCCTGGACACGAGCAGAAAACATCCCCAGGCGAATACCTTCCGCTGGGTGGGCAGGGCTGTGGCAGTCAGTCAACAAACACTTCCAGCGAGCATGCGTCTCCTACAGGGTAACTGGTTGAAGGGTGGGCAGAGCCAACAGTGGGGACACCGGAAGTCGAGAGGGGACACATGGGAGAGGCTAGGGGCGGGACTTGGGAGCAGGCCGTGGTTCAAGGGCAGTGCCACTGAGCACTGGCTGTGTGGCCTTGAGCAAGCCCTGTACCCTCATCTGTGAAAAGATGACAAGGGGTTGTGTCTCCTGCAAGGGTTATTGTGAGCCTGCGAGATACACGTGAGTGAAGAAGCGTCGCAAGGGCTGAAGTGGTGGGAGCGGCTAGAGTCCCGGCAGTCAACAGCAATTATCGATAATTACTAGTCTCCTACCTGTGAAGGACACTCCCCACCAACTCCCTGTGGGACACAGAAGCCCAGCCCCCGGCATAGGTAGGCTCACATTCCAACTGCCCCCAGGGTGCTCCACCCGGTGGACTGAGGAGAACCCCTGCCCGATCCCACCCACCCCCTTCCTGCCCCAGCTCCCAAGCACCAGGCCAGGCCGGAACACCGCTCATCATTCTGGATCCCCTTCCTTCCCTGATGCATCTTCCCAGTCGACCTCTGGTTCCGTCCTCCCCTGGCCCCCTCCCCTCCTGCTGGATGGCACCCGGCCTCCTTCCCAGGCTCCCGGCCTCCAGACTTGCTCCCTCTGGCAGCCAAGAGGACCTTTCTAAAGGCCACTGCCCTGGGGACACCCTTTCGAGGCTCCTGCTGGCCCCAGGAAGAAGGCAGGGTTGTCCCGTGTTCACCGGGCCCTGCCTGATACCCTCACGTACCTGAAGTCCCCTCCTCCCTTGTGACCCCCAAGCTTCCTTTGCCCCCCTAAGCTGTTCCCTGTACTGTCTGTCCCCATGCCTAGTCCAGGGGGTGCGCCTGCTGGGGGTGCTTAGTACATGTTCCCTGAGGCAAATAAGGAAAGGAAGGAAGGAAGGAAGGAGGGAGGGAGGGCCCCCTCATCTAATGGATCTCTGAGGCTGCTTCACACTCTCCTGAAATCACGCTTCATGCAATTGTCTGCCCAGGGGCGTCTCCCCTGGGCTGAGTCCTGTGAAGGCGGTGGTGGCACAGGTCTCTTACCTCGTGGTTTCGGGGGCCAGTGCAGGCCTGGCACAGGGCCAGAGCTGAGTGACCATGGAACAGCTCCCTGACCGGGTGGCTGAGCGGGCAGTGCCGGTGGGGGCCTCTGCCCACAGAGGACGTGCCCCCCACCACGCCGCACTGCGGGGAGGCAGCTCCGGGGCAGGTGGATGATGGCTTAGCAGCCTCGTATGGTCTCGGGTGTGCTGGGGGACACCCAGGCCGGGGGAAGGGCCGCCGCCTGCCCCACCCTCCCTGTTGTACCTTCTGGAAGAAGTTATAGAGCCTGGCCCGGAGGATGTAGATGTCAGCATTGGCTGTGCCGTGCTTCACCTCCTCGGTGACGAGTGACAGGCAGTCGTCGTGGCGTTTGAGGGCCAGGAGACAGGCCATGCTGAGGGCAGAGAGCGAAGGCACCTGGTCCGCCGAAGCGGCAACGCCCGACCTTTGTCCTCCGGGGCCCACACAAACTAACGATTAAAATTCTCCAGCACGCCCAAAAAATGTATTTTGTGCTGATCTGACAAAAAAAAATAGGTGTAATTTTGATTCATCTATACCGGGTGGCTATTGTGTTGGCCTTTTTTTTTTTTAAATCCTCACCTGAGGATATATTTATCGATTCTAGGGAGAGAGGAAGAGAGAAGCATCAACGTGAGAATAACATCAATCTGACCAGGGACCCGAACCTGCAACCCAGGTATGTGCCCTGATGGGGAATTGAAACCGCAACCTTTTGGTCTACAGGATAACATTCCAATCAGCTGAGCCACATTGGCCAGGGCTGTAGTCATTTTTTAACTTGACAGTCTAAGGGAAAAGACGTCAATGCCCCTGACTAAACAGTCAGGTGTTGCATATTTTAAAAATTCTTGCAGCATGCCGCTGGCAGTTGAAAATGTCTGTGCTAGAGGGAGGGGCTGCTGGAAAACCAGGGCCAGCAAGGAGCCTCACCATCGGTAGTGGAAGCAGGATTTCTCGGGCTGGAGCTCAGAAGCTTGCGAGAAGACGTGCAGGGCGTCCAGAAAGGCACCTTGCTCAAACAGGCACTGGCCCTGGGGACGCAAGGAGCAGTCACTTCTGCTTCGATCCCGGGCGCAGCAGCACTCATGAGAGGGCATGGGCCACACTGGGGTGGAAGGGGAGAGACACGAGAGACAGCGACAGAGGTCGCTAGAGCTGGAGAGACTTTAAGAGTCAGAGACGCAGAGATGGAGACAGATACAGAGCTAGGGAGAGACGGCACAAGACAGTGAGAAATACACACTGGGCGAGAGAGACAGACAGCAATACGGAGACACAGGAACAAAGAGAAATAGCAAAGTCTGGGAGGCAGACAGGAGCAGCAGCGCCAACAGGAACAGGCTCCAGCCAGGACCACCGAGCCCTGTGTTGAGAACCTAAACTCGCTATCTCACTGGCACTAACTAGCATCCCCCTTTTAGGTGAGAGAACTAAGGCTCAGAGAGGCGAAGTAACTTCCCCAAGGTCACACGGGAAGTGCCTGTACTGGACTCCGGACCCCAACAGACAGATTAAGCACGTGCTTTGGGTGTCCCAAATGTTTCTTTTCAAGAACTGCATAACTGGACATGAAAAACAAAAGATATCAAAGTTGTTAAAATGGAAAAAAAGCAGGACTTTTGGTATTTATGGTTTAATATTTTTTCTTATTGCAAATGGGGCCAGTATTACCTTTTCAGTGCTTAGAGTCTCTAGCTTCTGGGTCTGTACTGTCCAACCCCAGAGCACAGCTGCACGTGGCTATGTAAATTTCATAACCATGGCAGACAATGAAAAAAAACTTAGCATTTCAAGGGCTCAGCAGCTGCACGTGGCTAATGGCTACCAGGCCAGACAGTGCCGAGTGGATCATAGATCAATGTCGAGACCGCAGGAAGTTCTGTTGGACAGTGTTACAAATCTTTACCCAGCCCTGGTGGTCAGCCTGCAGGGAGGTGGGAGAGGTCACGAGAGGGCCAGCAGGTGGGCGCACAGACACGGGGACAAGGACGTCCCAGGCAGTCAACACTAGTCCCAGGAGCAGGGAAAGGCCCCTAGACGCAGGGAGAGCCCGCGGGCCAGGGTGTGAGGTGGTGCCGAGGCACCTGCAGGTAGAGCACGAAGGTGAGGCGCTCCAGGAAGCTGGTGTTCTCCGGCTGGAAGGAGTAGGCCCTTCGCAGGTTCTGGGCGGCCGAGGAGAAGTCACAGAGCTGGATGTAGGCTTCCGCTCTCAAGGCGTAGAAGTCTACCTGAGGGGGAGGAAACCCAGGCTGCTGTCCTCTCCCCACAGTTCGCCCTGAGGCTCCACATTCAGGTACCAGCAGGGACTTGGTGGCCCCGAAGGGAGGGACCTGGTAGGTGCTGCAGACGGTGAGGGAGGAAGCGTGTGCCAGAGACTGCCTGTGCCCATCCAAACCCTGCCCTCACCAGCTGGGAGTCCAGGTGGAGGGCACGGGAGAAGAACAGCACGGCCAACTCCCAGTCTTCTTGCTCCAGACACCGGTAGCCTTGGAGGCAGCTGTCGGGACAGGGGGCACAGGCAGAGGGGCTGACCCTGGCCTTGACCAGCCCAGGGCATGCAGCTGGGGCTGTGGGAGTGGGTGGGATACAGTTGGGTGGAGAGACAGGAGTAGACAGAGATTCTTGGAGCTCATCCGGGCCAGCAGCCTTTGATCCACTGAGGCAGAAGAGCCCTGTTACATGGGTGAGTTCACTGAAGCCCAGAGAGGGAGAGTAACTGGCCCAAAGCTGCACAGCATGTCAATGGCTGGGCAGAACAGAAACCGGGGACCCTGGGATGAAGTAGTCACTCACTACTCCCTGACTTTTAAGGGCACTGTTATCCCAGTGACCGTTGTTTTTGTCTCCTCAAAGCTCTGGAACACCCGGCAGGTCCCAAAGATGCGCTGGAGGACCTCCTGTGGGAGTGGAGTCCCCTGGGACTTCTGGACATGCTGTGAGGGAGCCTGTTCATGCCATGGAGGATCCTAGAACCAAGGGGCAGCAAGGTGCGGCAGGCCTCCGAGAGGACCCCCTCCACTTGCACACTCTGGTCAGGTGTGTTACAGGGAGGAGGAAGGGTGGCAGGAGGCACACTCGGCATCTGGTGCACTCCCAGCCTTATTCCCCTTAGGGATGTTCTGACCCTCCACCCCCACCCCCTTCCAGTCCTGCCTCTCTCCTATGGTCAAAGTCAGGGGTCAAGATTCTCAGGCTCACACTGCCTTCTGCTCTCTTCCTGGTTCCCTTCAGCACCCTTCTCCAGCTGACACCCGAAGCTCTATCTCCGGCTCAGACCCTGTCCCAAGCTGCCCACTCCAGGGGCCTGCAGCTGCTAGAGTATCCTGTGTGCGCCCACGCACAGCAGGTCAAACTGAGCACCTCACTTGACTTCTGCTCTAGCTTTCCCATCTCCGTAAGCCCACCTTCTCTGCCACCCAGACACACATGTCCCATGAGTCCTCAAGTCCTGTCTGTCCCACTTCCTAAAGTGTCCCACTTTCCTGAATTGCACAACTAGCTGCCTCTCCCATTCTTAAAACCTTTCCTGTGAACTCAGTATAAGTCTCTTCTCTCCCGACCCTCTGCCTGTGCTTTAGCTTTCTCCCGCACCTCTCTGGAGTCTGTCATGAGGCCTCTTCCAGGAAGACCTGCGGGACTCAGTGGGCTACCTCGCAGCCCTAGCCCACACGTTGCTAGGCACCCTCTCGACGACGCCCACAGGCTTCGCCCTTTGGCCACGCCCCCGGAATCCAAGGGCTGTTCCCCCACCACACACACACACACACACACACACACACACCCCGAGGGCTGTCTGAACCAGAAAAAGAGTAGCAAAACTTTTATTAGGTGGGGAGACTGAGGCTACAACGTGTGGAGGACGTGCCGGGTTTCCGCAGCGAGACAGGACCACAGCACACGACAGAACACGGCTCGCTCTTCCCAAACCCGAGGTAAAGCGAGGGCTCGTGGTGTCCCACAACAAACCCCGCCCAGACGCAGTGACGCAGCAGTGACGCAGAGTCACGGAATGCCGGGGCGCCCAGACACGCCCCCGCCCACCACTTCCGCCCCTCAGGAGCATGGCGGCCAGTGGCCCGCCCCGGATTGGATGCTGGTGGCAAGTGAGGACCACGGTTGGTCAAGGGGTGGCTGACGTCAGGGGAGGGCCCTTGAGTGGGAGCAGCATGCCGCCGCCCGGCCTCTGGTGCGCGGGGCTGCGGCTGAGTCGCGGCATGAGCCAGTGCGTTTTGGAGCCCCGGCTCCCGGGGAAGCGGTGGCTGGTGAGTGGCATGAGGGGCGGCGACGTGGGGGCCCCCGGGGCCTAACTCCAGTTTTGCCACTGTCTCCTGGGCAAAGCCCCGTCCCCCCCCCGCCCCAAATTTCCTGTCTGTTTTCTTATTTAGAAATGGGTCCAGTACCCGCAGGGCTCCAGACTTCCAGGACCTCTGCTCCCGCACCATGGCGCCCTGCCTGTGCCGCCCACGGGGCACCAGTTTCCCACCCAGACTTCTGGAGTCTCCAGGGTTTCCGGGCCTCCTTTTCGCGACCCTTTCCCACTCTGTTCCTGCTTTCTATTTCCCTTCTTCTGCTTTGGGTCCCAGGGGCATCGTGAGATAGAGGGTGGAGAGAGTTGTCGGGCCTCAGTTTCCCTGGTGCCGCCCGCAGGTGGCTGGCCTGGGGAACCCCGGACTGCTGGGCACGAGGCACAGCGTGGGTATGGCAGTGCTGGGGCAACTGGCGCGGCGGCTGGGGGTGTCTGAGAGCTGGGTCCGCGACCGTCGCTGCGCTGCCGACCTCGCCCTGGCCTCACTTGGGGATGCCCAGCTGGTCCTGCTTCGGCCGCGGCGCCTCATGAATGCCAACGGGCGCAGCGTGGCCCAGGCTGGTGAGTTGAGAGTACCAGGGGCAGGCTGGTCTCGAGGGCGTAGGGGCCAGAGGGTGTTTTGGGGTGCGGCGGATGGGTTCACCTCCAGGTGTCGGTTGAGTTCCAGCTGCCGTGTGGCTTCGGGTATTGTGGGTGCGTCAGTTTTTTTTTAAATGTGAAGGGTTAATTTCGACCCCTCCGCATGGGAGCTGTGAGTTGGAAAAATGCACTCTGGGCAGATCAGCGTAACCGGGGCCACCTTTTCCCTGTGCCAAGCGGAGCTGTTCGGGCTGACTGCCGAGGATGTCTACCTGGTGCACGATGATCTGGACAAGCCCCTGGGGAAGCTGGCTCTGAAGCTGGGGGGAAGTGCCAGGTGAGGCCCTGAGCCGGTCTGTCCGGGATAGGGAAGTTGGCCTCCCAAATGGAGTGGGGTAAGCGGGCTGACCCCAGCCTGGGCTGGGAAGGGTGCAGTTGAGGGGGTTGCTGTCGCAGGGAGGCACTGACTGCTCCTCCCATATCCTTGAAGGGGCCACAATGGAGTTCGTTCCTGCATTAGCTGCCTCAACTCCAGTGTGAGTCCGCCCCTCTGTCCTGCTCTGGGTCGGGTGGTCGGGCGTGGGGCCCTAACACTCCTTACCAAAGCCGCCTGAGCCCCTCTGCTTCTCCACAGGCAATGCCACGGCTGCGGGTAGGCATCGGGCGCCCGACGCACCCTAACGCGGTGCAGGCGCACGTGCTGGGCTGCTTCTCCCCCTCGGAGCAGGAGCTGCTGCCTCCATTGCTGGAGCGCGCCACAGACCTGCTCCTGGACCACATCCGTGAGCGAAGCCAGGGGCCCTTGTCAGGCACCTGACGCCAGTGGACACGGCTGCCATGCCCACACACCTGGCCACACCCACAGAGGTGCCACAGCAGCCTGTGGTATCTACTTTTTATATAGCTTGTCTTGGCTGCTACCGACTGAAGGGGACTGTGGCTGGACGGGTCCATTCTTGGGGTAGGCAGTCGGTCTTCTTTCCGAGTCTCACTTGGAAAGCAGGGAAACTTCAGGGCAACTGAACTTTTTGATCATTTTTGGAGGATCAGAGATGTGGATCTGTAAGATTGAAGATGCCTGCTTAGAAGCTCTTCCGGGGGCTCCTGCCCTCCCCTTCCCTGTGGAGGAGGGACGGGCCCTCAGGGCCCAGCAAGCCCCCTTCCCAGGGGCTGTGTGGGCATGCCTTGGCCCAGAGAGGCCTTGCCACACCTTTCTTTGGCCCATTTCACAGATGGGGAAGTGGAGGCTTGGAGAGGTCTAGCCACGTTCCCAAGTCCACACAGCTGCAGTGTGGCCGAGCTGTGATAGGCACCCAGGGCGGGCCGCCATCTTGCTGTCCCCGGGGCCCCGGGCACACTCACCTCCTCGTTCCTGTGTGAGTGGAGCGCTCTCATACGGGTGGTGTGTGATAGCAGCCTGAGGTCCTCCGGGTTGGGTGGGATGTGGGTCCGTCGGGGCACCAGGCCCAGGTCTCCCAGCTGGTAGCGCTTGATGGCCGACAGCTGCTGCTGCAGAGACCTGGCCTTGGGCGGCTGGGTGCTGCTGTACTGGCTGTGGGGAGGGGGCCCGTGTCATCACCTCCGTTTCATGGGTGGGAGGGCTGCAGTTCAGAAAGGCTTCGGGGAGCCCGGCTTCTGGCCCAGGGTCATTGAGGACAGCCCTTGGACAAGTCCCGTAACTGCTCCTGAGGTCACACGAAGTCACTCACCTCTCCTTAGGGCCCCAGGACTGGCTTTCCATTGGGGACCTTAGGCCAGTGGCTGAGCCGAGCATGGCCAGCAGCTGCTGTAGCATCTGCCTGTGCTGCAGGTGGTACCCTATGTCAAAGTCGCCGTCCTCTTCCTCCGGTGGCCTCTGCTGGTAGGGGTCAGGGTGGGCCCGTGGGGGGTCAGGCCCATGGTGGCCCCAGTACCCACCTCTGGTAACTCCAACCCCTAGTGCCTGTCTCCACAGTGTTCCCTGGCTGTGGTGGGTACCCACTCTCCAAATGGGAAGACTGAGGCTCGTGGCCTTCCGGGGAGCTCCTAGAAGGACTCCATCCAGTTCTTTCATACCCGCAGAATCAGATAAGGACAGACTTGCCAGGAGTCTCTCAGGAGAGAGTTGGGGCCTCCGGCCCTGGCGGGTGCTTCTCTGCATGGCCCAGTTACCTGCGGGCAGTTCCTGTCTTTGGCCTACTCCCCCCCACTCTCAACTGTCACCCACTTCCCGTTCACCTGCAGGATGTCCTGTAGGAAGGCAGCGGCCTGGTCCAGGGCCATCTCCAGGCTTGCCCGAACCTTCCGCTCTTCGGTCAGCTCCTGCTGCAGCTGCTGCGCCTTGGCTTGCTGCAGTTCCGCCTGCAGGTTCAGCTGGTCCCTCTGGCACCTGGGCCCAGACCAGATGAGTCGGTCACCTCCCAGTTCCAGGGCGATGGGCCCTGATGTTGCCCGTTAGACCACAGGGACCCTCATCCAGCCCCAGGCCTCCGCCTGTTTGACAGAGGAAGCCTTGAGGCCCCCCTGGAGAGGGGAAGTCACTGGCCTGTGTCATGTGGCCGGGAAGAGATGGGCTCCCGCCTGCTCCCACCGCTCGCCCCTCTGCGGGCCACACCTCAGGGCCTCCTTGTCCTTCTGCAGCTGCAGGAGGTTCTGCTCCAGCTGGCTCAGCAGGAGGCCCAGCTGCTCAGCCTCCTCTCTGCCCTGCTGCTCCTTGCGGCACTTCTGGGTGAGCCTGAGGATGACCTGCGGGAGCATACAGGTGGCATGCCTGGGTCCACTGCGGGCTGCAGCCAGTCCCGCTCCCCCAGCCCCAGACTCCGCCAGGGCACCCACCCCACCGCACAGAGAGGCCACCTCTCTGGGCAGGAGTTGGACAGAGCCCCCAGCTCTCCGGGCGTGGGTTCCACTCCAACACATTACGGGGCTTGCAATCAAGTCAAGAACAACCAGAGCTGGGGCCAGCACCCCGGAGCCCCCGCCAAGAGGGCCCATCCCCTCACAGCTGCCTCCCTCATGACTCAGCTCCAGGGCAGGGCCCCTGGAGCCCCCCTGCAGTGAGGGCCTGGCCGGCTCACCTGCCGGTAGTCTCTGCGGTGTGTGGCCATGGCCTTCACGATGTCCTCCAGCAGCTCCAGCTGTTTGGACATCTTGTCCCGGGAGCCCTTGAGCTGGTCGTTCTCCTGCAGCAGCCTCATGCCGTGCCTGGAGACCTTGGACAGCTGCAGGGTCACCGTGTTGTTCTCCAGGATGGCCCGCTTCGTCGTGTCCCACATCTGGTCCGTGGCCACCTTGCGGAACTCGGTGGCCACCAAGTTCAGACGCTGAATGACTTCCTTCTTCACTCTAGTCAGGATGGGGGCGGAGTGACGGGGGTCGACAGAGTGGGCGCAGACCTCAGGCACCCCCGTCCCGCGTGGGGTTCCCGGAGCGTGCAGGGCCACCTCTGCTCTTCCCCCAGGAGGGGCGGGCTGTGGGCAGCAGGCTGCTCATTGCACACCCTGGTACCTTTGGATTGTAACCAAATCAGTGCATTACCCATGAATGAAATAAACATGACGTAGGCCACAAAACATGGCAAAAGGCTGTTCAGGGATTCTCTCATGCCAGCACGAGGACCGGGGCAGGGGAGCATGGTTATTTTCTCCCGCCCTCCACAAACCAGCCAGGATTGCAAGAAGGAGCACGGGGTGGGGAGCTGAGGGGCTCGTGCAGCACCCCCGGTCAGAAGCCGAGGCAGACAGAGGGCTGAGGACTGGGCTGTGCCTGGCCCGCCCACCTGTCCTTGTCCAGCACCGACTTCTTCTCCAGGTTGTACACATAATCCTTGAATTCTTTCTCCTGCATGTGCAGCTGGTCCTCCAGCGACGTGAACTTCTCCATGAGCTCCTCTTTCTGCAGCCGGAACTCCTCCAGGGCTGCCAGCTTCCCCGCTGCCCCACCGCAGGGCACAGGCCTAGTGAGGGGCTGCCTGGGAGTGCAGGTCCCCTGGGGCCATGCTCCTCCCTCCGCACTTCCTCTGGCCAGCCCTGTGGTTTCTGGTGCAGTGGGGCTGGACCCCTGCCCCACACCCAGTTACTGCCTTGGTCTGGGAAGCGCTTTCTCCCCTCGGCTAATTTTAGTAAGACTTGTTCGGGTTCCGCTTCCTGGGCATGCTCCTCCACTCCCCTCTCAGGAAAGCAACTGACAACAGCTAATGCAAGTTGAACACCTTCTCCGGGCCAGGCACTCATGCTGTCCTTAAGCCTCAGAACAACCCTGGCCATCGAGGTGACCTTGGCCAAGACATTTCACCTTAAGGTGCTTCCCAAGGTGATATTTCCTGCCTTGTAGGATTGCTGGGACAAGGATGGAGGACAATGTGTTGAAAGCAGCACATGGCTGTTATTCAGGGTAGACGTATTATCCCCGCTTCCCAGGTGGGAAAACAGGGTCAGAGAGGTGCTTGCCCAAGGCCACAGACAGTGCGGTTGCGCTAGGACTTGAACCCAGAGAGCCAGAGCCCAGGGCTCCCGGCCACTGTGGCGTGTGCCCTCCAGCCCCTCACCAATGACGATGTTCTCCGAGGTGAGCTGGTCTTTGGTCTCCTGGAACTCGTGGCGCACCTGGGCCAGCTGTGCCTCGAAGGCGTCCTTCTCTATCTCCTTGGCCAGCTGCAGGCTTTGGAGCTGCTCGTTGAGGTCGGTGATCTCATCCACCCGCTGGTTGAGCGTGCGCTTGAGGAAGGCCACGATCTCCTTCTTGTTGGTGGCCAGCTGCTCGAACTCCTGGTGGAACAGCTTGTCCTGCACGGCCAGCTCATCCCACTTCCGCTGGTACCTGCGTGGAGGGCAGGGCAGGGCAGAGTTCCAGGGGCTGGGCGAGCCAGGGCTCTGCACCCAGGCCGCGCGCCGCAGGACTCGCCCACGGAGAGGCACTCGAGGTTCCCCCTGGGCGGAATCCAGCCTCGTCTCCCCCTGATCTGCACTCCTGGGCACGGCTGAGATCTGCTCAGGGCTCCACGCTCATCATGTCATCAGAATGTAACTTCCAGGAGGGCAGGGCCTCCGTCTCTGGGGTCCACAGCTGTGTCCCCTGCACCTAGGACAGTGCCTGGTACATAGTAGGTATTCAGTGTGTATTTGTTAAGTCCTCAAAGCAATCCAGAAGGAAATCAGCACTGTGAAGCTGATACCCATTTTACAGAGGAGGAAACGGAGGCTCGGAGGGATAAAGAAACTCCTCGTTAGTAAGTGGCAAAACCAGAACTTGCACTGACATCAGTCTGACCCCGGAGTCGAGGCTCAACCACAGCGCTCACGGCCAGTTGACCAGCCCCATGCTCTCCCTGCACCTCTGCCCTTGCGGCCCCAAACCTTCGTACCTGCTGCCCTCCTTGCCCTCGCCCATTGGGTCTGACCTCCTCAGTGGAGCCCTCTTGGCCCTGAGTCATATTGGTGACCCTCTCTTTGGCGCCCTTCAGTAGGTTGGCCCTGGTCCCACTGGGCCGTCAAGAGCTGGTGTGTCTGTCTTCTCCACGGGGCAGACCGCTGACCCCCCTCACCACTGTGTTCTCGGGGCCTGGCGGAGGGGCGTGGCCAGTAGGAAGTACCGAATCACTGTCTCCCAAATGCACGTTCCCCAAATACATTCAACCTGGCGTCTGGGCCTGAAGGAAGCTTGTGAATTAAGAGTATCACGTAACTGACTTACTGGTTTCCAGTGGAATCGCTGGTGGAAGTTATTTGGAAGGGTGTTTTGCTTCACTATTTGCCCAGCCAACCATCTTTTAAAGGGCTGCTGCCCGCTCGGCTGCGCAGGGCACAGAAGTCGGGGCCAGGGCTCCCACTCTGGCGCCTCTTCCTCCTGAAGGTGACTTCCCCTCCCTGAGCCCCGGTTCCTCCACCTGAGCCACGGGGGTGATGTGCGTGGCTCTGCTTCAAGAACACAGTGCCCGAGATCACAGGACCCACCTGGCGTACAGGAATGAGTCAACATTAGCTGCATCTGCAACACGTGGGCAAGAACCACTGCCTGCCTACTCACCACCAAAGCTGTTTGTATTTAAGCAGCATCCTGAGACTTACCGTATTTTGCTGTGTATAATGCACACTTTTTGCCCAAATTTTTGAGGGGAAAATAAGGATGCACATTATACATGGATGGTACTAATTCCATACCTATATACATTTTTAAAAAGATTTTATTTTAGAGAGGGGAACGGAGGGAGAAAGAGAGGGAGAGAAACATCAATGTGTGGTTGCCTCTTGTGTGCCCCCCACTGAGGACCTGGCCCGCAACCCAGGCATGTGCCCTGACTGGCAATTGAACCAGTGACCCTCTGGTTCACAGGCTGGCACTCAAATCAACTGAGCCACACTATCCAGGGCTGTATAAATGTTTTTAATTATTTAATTTATGCTTATGTGTTAAAAGTGTAACTCCAGAAAGCAATAACAATATCTGTATGCAAAATAATATCCTGAAATATGATAATCGGGTTTGTTTCTGAATATAAATAAACAAATACTTGAATTAAAAAATTAAAACGAAAGATTTTTTTCCCCCCTGAAAGGTTGGGCCAAAAACGTGGGCATGCATTATACACGGCAAAATACGGTAGCTAGTGCATTTCACTGGGAGGAAACTTAGTTTGAAAGTAAGAGAAATGGGCGAGCAGAGTGTGTCTTGGAAGAGTCGGAGAAGCCCCTCCTCCCTGGCCCACCTGGCACAATGGCCAGCCCTGGGCTGAACTTCCGACAGAGCAGGAGCAGCTCCCACCCCTTGCCCGCCCGCCCACCCACCGAGCCAGCCTGTCCTCCAGGTCTCGGATCTGGATGTGGTAGAACTTCCGGATCTCCTCGACTACAGTCGGGTCCACGGGATCCTTCTTGCTGCCTTTCTTCTTCTTGACCTCGAGGTCCTTGGCCCCCCTGTTTGCCTTCTTTTTCGGAGCCATGGCTGGTGGCCACCCCTACTCCAGGGCTCCTTTAAAAGGCCAGGTGGTTGCTAAGGAAGTTGGTCTCATACATAGCAACAGACTAAGGGAGTGAGGCAAGGCTTAAAGGGGCCCTGCCCGCTCCCTGGCAAGGCTGGCATGGCGAGTGGCCTCCACCTCCAGGGCTGGCAGCCTCTCCAAAGAGGCCCTAGGCTGGGGTGTCTCAGAGAGGAGGATGCCAGGCTCTCGGTGCACTCTTTTGGGCTCTGGGGAGAGCTCTTTCCCCGCAAGTGGTAGTAGGTCATGTGGGAATATTACAGTGGGTCTGAGCCCTGGACATCGCCACTCTGCCCCTTTGTGACCAGAGGAGGCTGGTCACTGGCCCCCAGATCAAGAAGTCCCTCAGACCAGCTTAATTCTTTGGAGATGGGGCTGCCCAGAATCGTTCTCTCGGTTCCCCCAAAGCGGGGTGGGGAGGCAGTGTGGGAAGAAATGGATTATTTTTATATTATATATCTTTTTATCCGAGCCAAACTGATGACATGCTAGGGTGCAGCAGCCTCTCACATGCTCGAAATGGACGTGTTACATAGAGGCTCCCACACTGGGCTCCCAGGGAGGCCCTGTCCGGGGGCCGGCTCGGTCTTCACAAGGCCCCATGGAAGTGCCCCGTGTGCCCCACGCTGACGCTGGCAGACCAAGGCCTGCTCTGTAGCTCTGGCCTGCGGGGGGCGCTGCAATGGAGAAACCGCTCTTCCCCCCATGCTAGTGGCCCAGGCACTTCCCGGGACAGCGGCAGGTCCTCTCCCTCCCTGCTGTCCTAGGGCCTGGCACTCAGCACTCGTCAGGAATGATGTGGTCCACCTGAAAGTCTGATGGCTGGACAAGAGGGGGCACGGGGTTCCTCCAGCACTTGGGGTTGGTCCGAGCAATAAATCTCGTGAACAGCGGGACACTTGCAGTGGGTGCCTGGGGTCCGGGAGGGGCCGGGGACAGGAGGTGGGTGGGCACTTCTGGCCGTGAGGCAGGTTGCAGCAGTGGTCGGTTCAAAGCGGGCTCAAGTCTGTCTGCCCTGGACCGCAGATGGGGCGATACAGGCCCTCGGGGAAAGAGGCCTGACCCAGTTCCCAAGATTTGGGGCTGGCCCCTCTAGTTCACAGCAATGCACCCCCTCAGCAGGACATCACCTCCTCCCTAACCTGGGAGGCTCCCCGACAGTGGCCCAGCCCAGGCAAAGGACCCCCATGGTGCCTGCACCGGCCAGCTGTCCTCTCCCTCCTCATGCCTCCTGGGTAGCTCTGAATCCCCAGCCTGGTGGGCAGCACGGTCAGCAGCCCCTCAGGCTGCCGGGAGCCCACAGAAGCTGTCAGCTCCGGGAACTGAACTCCCTCCTGTTGGCACCGGGGTGGCTCCTGGGGGCAGGGTGAGGTGTCTAAATGTGGCCACCTGGGCTTCCTGGCCGGCCTTCTGGGTGGTGGGGGTGGGGAAGGGGGTGCTCCAGGTTGAAGGATGCCCCTTCCTGGAGTTCATTTGGAGAGTCTCCCCATAGCTCCCTCTGCTGGGGCCACAGGTCATCATCACCTTCCCCAGTGGCACCATCTTACAGCCGCCTTCTGTGTCCCACGCTGGGGGCTGGTGCAGGTGGGCCAGAGCTGCTGGAGCTGCCAGCCTCTGTGATCTGAGTCTTCTGAAAGCAGCAGTGAAGTGCACACAGTGGCCGGTGGGCCGGGGCCCCGCCAGCTCTGGAAGGCCCTGGAGGGAAGGAAGCCGCGGCCCCACCCCCACCGACAGGGGCGTGGCCAGGCATCATTAAACATGCCGGACACCTTGCCTGCCTCTGTGGAGCACACGGCCTGATGAATTCATTTATCGAGGGTGTGTGTGTGTGTGTGTGTGTGTGTGAGAGAGAGAGAGAGAGAGAGAGAGAGAACTACCTCCCACTAGTGTGAGTTCTCGAGGCCCAGTCTGTCTTATTCGTGGCTGCATCCCCAGCACCTGGGATGAAAGTTGGCACATAGTAGGCGCTCAGTAAACATCTGCTCACTGACTAAGACCACACATGGAGGAAATTCCTGAATAACACAGCAAGGAGCTCGGTCCACCTTCCCTTCAGCACAACCATTTAAGTGGTGAAGATTTTTTTTTTTAAAGAAACAATGATTTAAAGTGTCTGGAAACTGTTCTAAGGGCATACAGGAAATAGAAAGGCATTCATTCAAGAAAAGTCTAAATCTCCCTAAGAATGAGTGTGGTATTTGAGCAATGACCCACTCTTATTTGCTGTGGTATTTTTTATATATATACTGTATTTTATATATATATATTTGCTCCCAGGTTCCTGGCACAGAGCTCTTGAAAAATTTCCTGAGTGTCTTTTGTTATTTATAACAAGCCCCTTTGGACCATACTTGAATTTATGCTAATGAGGTATTTCCTGAGTTGGGGATAGCTTCAGGATGGGGGCTGCTCATCAGAGAGACCAAGCAGATAATTAGAGGGCTAGAGCTTTTAGCAGACCCCAGCCCTACCCCAGCCCCACCCTGGACCTCCGGGGAGAGAAGAGGTGGAGGTTGATTGCAATGATCAGCTGCCAGTGATTCAATCAACCGTCCTACCCGGTGAAACCTCCGTAACAACTCCTAAACGTGGGGCCTGGGGAGCTTCCGGGTTGTGAACACCAAGCACGTCCAGAAAGCTCAATGAACTCTAAGTAAACTCAAGGAGATTCACACCTACACATATCACAGTAAAACTGTAGAAAGACAAAGACAACAGAATCTTGAAAGCAGCAACAGAGAAACTACTCATCACATGCATCGGCTCCTCAATCAGATTAACAGCTGACCTCTCAGGAGAAGCCACGGAGGCGAGGGGCAGCAGAAGGAGAAAATGCTGGAAGAGAGGCTGTCCACCAAGGATTCTATACCCAGCAAAACTATCCTTCAGCTCGGCACCACCCCCCACGGGCATCACTCACAGGAGGGGACAAGGCTGCTCAGCACGGTCCTGTGGATGTGAGCCAGGCTCGCCTGAGGCCAAGCTCTGCGCCCCTAGTCACTCTTCCATTCTGCCTCCCAGGAGCGAATGTCTGCTGTCACACTGAGGGGGCTGTACAGGCCCCTCAGCAGGGTGTGGCTGAGACCCCCAGCCTGGACCTGAGCTCCCGGAAAGGCCAAGCGGCTGGCTGCAGCTCTCGGACCTGTCTCGGTTGGGTACCACTCCTTACGGATTCAGCGCTATCTGCTTGGGTTTCGGAGCCCTCTCCCCTCCGAAGAGTATTGAATACAACTGGGGGGGGGGGCTTTTTGGAGGAAGGACTCGCAGGCTCCTCCTGAGCGGTATAGCCAGAGAACCGGGACTCCCAGCAGGAGCATAACACAGGCCGTCCCTGTCTGCCGTTGGGTGGAAGAGAGGGGGCTGGAACGGAGGGAGCGCCAGGGCCCCTGGGTCAAAGGGTGTCAGAAACTTAGTCAGGGACAGCAAGCCACTGCTCTGGGTCTGGAGGGTACAGGCAGCCCTGGGATGAGGGAACCAACGGGGTTCACTTTGCTTTACTGTGAGCTCCAAGCAGGACAATGTAGAATTGAACAATGCTGAGCTTGGACCTCACTCCACGGCGTTCTGGTCACCAGGGACACCACGCGGGGGGGATACAAGACGACGAGTGTCTGACGCTCCCCAGCGGGACGCGCTTCGTGGGTCACTGCGCCTCTCGGAGCCCAGCTCCCTCACCCGCAGAACGGGAGGGAGCCCACCCAACAGACAAGGTGCCTGAGGGGCCTGACTCGGAGCAGCAGCTCAACAGACGGTCACCGTCACCTTCCTCAGGGCGGGTCCTACGAGACAACCGCTGAGCTGGGGACCTCTGACTTCCATCGACTGGCCCTGACTTGTTAGATTTTGCAGTGCGGTGAAGGAGGCGGGATTTGGACGAAAGAGTGACTGAGACAAAGGAAGCATCCCTGCAAGGCACCCCGCCTGCATGTGCCCGGAATCCTAGCAGGTTCCCAGTGCGACCCGGCCCTACCTCATTGGTCTGCTCCCAGGGCCGGCCGAGCTCATCACAGTCGCCTCGGGTCATAAACGGCCTTCGAGGAGGCCAGCAGGGCAGGCCCCAGTGTCGGGTCTGGAAGGAAGTTCGTTAGAGGGCCAGAGGGCGTGGCAGCATCAGGAGCTGAAGGGAGCTGTGACATCGGGTGCAGTGATTCACCGCACGCCCTAAACAGGCCGTCCCCGCAGCTCGAGTCGGGAGCACCCGCAGAGGCAGCGCCCCGCGGGCTCTAAGACGGGGACGCTCTCCACAGGGAGCACAGGGCGAGGGAAGGCCTGCCTCGTCCACACGCCGTGTCCCGTGCTGCCGGGGCCCAGACAAGCTTCATGGATTGTCCCCAGACGTGAGACAGCTGCAGATCTTTACTTGTTTATTAAAGATTTTATTTATTTAGTTATTTTTAGAGAGGGAAGGGAGGGAGGAGAGAGAGAGAAACACCAATGTGGGGTTGCTGGGGGCCGTGGCCTGCAACCCAGGCATGTGCCCTGACCGGGAATCAAACATGCGATGCTTTAGGTTCGCAGCCCGCGCTCAATCCACTGAGCTACGCCAGCCTGTGTCCACAGCTGCAGATCTTAATGCAAGTAACGGTCGCCCGGAGCCAGAAGTCCAGGCCAGGGCCGGGCGGCTGGGCTCCGTTGCCGTGGACCGCTGCGAAAGCCTTCCTCCTTCCACTTCCCACAGTGAAACCCGTCGCGAGTCGCCACGGACACGGAGAGGGCGCTGATGGATTTCTTTATTAGACTGAGTGCTTTCGTACAGAACAGTACAGAGATGATACATGTTTGTGCTTCAATACTTTCAAACACTGAGATTCGGGTAGGTTCCAGGTAAACAAGTTTCAAGACAGACTAACTTTTTTAAAATATCCTTTTGATAAATTATCTTTATATAAATAACAAGGAAAGGAAAACCAACGTGTCTGACGAACAAGGCCCTGCGGCGTGAGCACTGTTGGCCGGGGGAGGGAACCGATGCGGGAGTACCTAGCGGCTCTGTCCCGGGGAAAGCAGCTACCGGGGGGAGGGGCAGACCTGGGCACTATCTGAGTGCCGAGGGCCGAGAGTTCGCAGCCTGGAGGAGAGGACGCAGCGATGCACCTACCACCTACCGGGCGGGCGGGGGCAGTTCGGGGGGGGGGGGGGAGGGGGGGCGGGGCGGAGGGGAACTAGCACACATCACGTTTGCAACGACGTCACGAGACAGTAATATACACACGGTCTGCAGGAGTCAGAGGGCGGCAGGGGGCTGGACAGGGGACATTTTTGTGACTTCCACTGTCATTGTATTTCACGGCCACAGCAGCAGAACGAAGGGCGCGCTCGCTCGCGGAGAACGGGAGCTGCTGAGTCTCGAGGCTGCCGAGACGTCCTGCCGGCATTTGCTTCTTTAGTTTTTGCATTAGAGCTAAGTTTTATACAGCTAAGTTTTATACAGAGAATAAAATGATCATTTTCTCTTACAAGCACGATGACACACAATCCCAAGTTACAAAAAATAAAATATCAGGGAGTATCTCAAACTGAGGATAATCTGGGTGGGGAAACACCTGTCTAAATCCAAGGGCGGTCCTTGCGGCTTGCCTGACGCCTCCTGGAAGGGGTCCTCCGACCGGCTGCCGGCAGGAGCCTTCCTGTTCCAGTCCCTTCCGGACCCCTGAGCTCTGCCCAGGCTGACCCCGCTCTGGTCAGAGGGATCAGGCCTAACCACTTCTCCAAGAGACAAGGTCCCCAGGGGGAGCCTGCCCCTCACTTGTCTGGGCACAGTGCCTTAGACTGCAGAGTGTCTCCCCTCAGGACCCCAGCCCTGTGGACACGGGCCAGGGAGGGTGCTGTGACAGGCGGAACGCCAGCTGGCATGTGGCCTGACTTCACATGGACCGCACCAGGGTACGGGCCTCCGGGGAAAGCAAAGAGGCTGGTTCCGGCTCCAGCCCCCCGAGACACCACCTGAGCTTCTTCACCGCCCAGCTCGTGTGGATGAGAGCGGGCACTGAGGGGCGGGACCCGGAGTGACGGGGCAGATCTATCCTCAGTTTGCAGGACTCCCGGCACAGACCTCCAAGTCCCAGAAAGAACAGAAACAGCCCAGGACAGGCTTTTCAAAACACCCAAGCGTCTACCGTCCCATACTCAAGCAATTTGCACAAGTCACACCGGGTTATGTACAAGGTCACGGAATCCTAACTAGTGGGGGGAAGGCGTCCGTTCGTTCTAAACAGTTCCGGAACGGCTCCTGCAGCGCGCCCCTCACGCACGGGCTTCTCCTTTTAGGGTGCGTATAGAAGAGAGTCTTCTTAAAAAACACAATGCATTATTTTCTTTGTTTCAAACGAGAAGAGGGTGTCATTAAACACGAGAACTCAGCGGTGGCTGCGCGGGCCGGGGCGTGCAGAGCGGGAGGGGGGAGGAGAGAGGGTCAACGAAGCTGCGGAGGAGGAGGCGGAGAGCGGCAGGGGCTGCGGAGCGCTGGGCTGGGGGAGGAGGCTCGCTTGCTTTGGGGAGGGGCGGCTTATTTTTTTAACTGCTTATTTCTTCATCTGTTTTGTTCAGCTTCTTCAGCGTGTCCAGCAGTTTCTGTGGGGTGAGAATGTGCGTGGATCCTGGGGAGGCAGAAAACACAGTGAGCTCACCCACTCCGGTCCGGCGCACTCTCTCCTTCCCTGCTCCTCTGGGTTCCCGGCCAGTGTCCCCGCTCCCCACACCCCCGCCCCGGTCTTGGTCAGTGGGAGCAAGGAGGGGGCTGGGCGCTGGGGCTGGGGCCAGGCCGCCACAGGGCTGGGAGACGTCTGGGGGCTGCGGATAAACAAAACACATCCTCCGGCTCAGGCGGGGTCGAGGCTGCACCAGGGAAGGAGCGTGCCCCTCACGCAGGGCTCAGCGCCATCTGCCAGGGGACAGGGGACAGGGACAGGGCGGCTGCATCGTGAACTCCGAGGGGAAGCAGGGGGAGGAATTCCATACCACAGGGCAGGGGACAAGGTGGGGGACGGGCAGGGTCGTGAGGGGCCTGTGTGTGGAAAGAGCGGTGCGGTGCGTGGGGGGAAGTCCACGGGCGGAACACCCTGGGGGAAGTCACTGACCTCTGGAGCCAGCGGGCTGGCACTGCCGTGGTGGGCGGGGCCTCAGGTGTGAAAGGGAGGGGCCGGGGTACCTGAGGCCTTACCTTGCAGACACCGTGCATTGTAAGAGATTAGAAATGCTTGCAAAAATTTAGGCTAATGGAATTAGATATACTTCTACTGCAAAAATAAGAAATAAAAATAAATGAAGTCCTTTCTCGTAAGGAGAGAGAGATCTAGTAAGTGCGGTAAAAAAAGATGCATGGACCGAGCGGGCTGGGCATGGACTCGCTCAAACAGAACAGAAGCGGCTTGGGTGTGTGTATGCGTGAGGCCCGCGCACATGCAGCGGCGGGCTCCAAAGAAAGACGTCCCGGTGGCGGAGAACTGAAAAGAAATCCGTACTTGAAAATGTGCCTCCCTGGAGATGCGGGCCAGGGAACAGGGGGAGGGAACAGAGACCTCGGGATGCCAGGTTCCCACCCCGAGGACGGGCAGAGGAGGCAAGGCTCTGGCTGGCTCGTGGGGGGGTGATTCCACACACCCACAAGGTCCCCCGTGCCTCCGACCACTGCGTGTCCAGCTGGCCTGAGACCACTGGGGCCGCGGGCCTCGGACCCCCTGGTCAGTCCAAACCGGCAGGAAGCCTGTAGGGCCTTCCCTGGTGCGAGAGGTTTCTGCCAACATCGCGTCCTCTGCGGCTCAGGCCCCAGCCACCTGTCACTGCGACTTCCCACCCGCCGAGCGTGACATCCCCGAGCTCTAAGCCTGACTTGTGATCCCGCACACCTGCGGCTCCTTCTGCAGACGCGGCACGGGGGACAGCAGTACGTCCTGGGTGTTGTTATGGCGCTCCTTTCCCCCGAAGCACACCCGCTGCTGTGACCGTACCCGCCCCCCCCCGCCCACGACGCCTGCAGAGAGTCGAGGCTGTCTACGGACGGGCAGTGGGTGGGCTCTGCACACAGATTCCGGTCTCCGTCCCACTGAAAAACGAAGCTTGACTGACCCCAATCCGGAATAAGGCAAAATACTCGATGCAGAAAACCAAAACCTTCCCCCGGGTGCAAGCGCCGAATGCTCACCAGTGCTCACCCCGCCTCTCAGCCAGCCCCCTTTCACGGCCCCCGGCGGCCTCTGCAAGCCCCTGGCGATCAGCGCTCTCAGACCATCACCCAGAGCGCAGGGATGAAGATCTAATGAACAGGTTAGTGTCCAGACAATCTGAAGAGAGGGGTGATCAGCAGGGGTCCCAGTGAGGCGGTGGCACCTGCCCTCCAGCCCAAACCCGGGGCGCCGGCCCCAGCTCCAGGAGAAACGAAGCCACGCACCGGCACCCGTGCATGGGCCCATGGGGGGCACCCGTTCACTGCTGAGCAAGAGAACTCGTCTGGTCCCGAAAGCCGCACCACTGCAAATACCAGCGTGCGGGAGGAGACGACCCCGGCGCACCCACGCTCCGCACCGGCCTGGCCTGCGGTCACCGAGACGGTCACGACGGAAGGGCGGGAGGCAGACTGTAATCCGCTTTCTGACCTGCCTGGTAGCAGGGCCCTGGACTTTGCTATTTCTTACCGGAACTCCCTAAAACCCAACAAAGCCTTCCAGAAGCCACAAGTGTACAACCAGAGCCTCTCTGTGCCCCCTTTGCTCTGACGGCGGCTGAGACGCGCCCTGCGGATGGAGCCTTACGCAGAGGACGCCGGTCTGCGGAGGAGAGGCTGCTCCTGAAGCGGGAGCCCAGACAGAGGCCCGGCAGGGGCCTGTGGGGGCTTGTGATTCTTTCAGACCCCAAAGTGGCTGCCATTGCGGCTGCCTCAACTCGGTGTCTGTCCTTCTGCGTCTTCAAGGACATCTCGGGGCAAGCGCCACCCACCCTCCTGCCACCTGCACACAGAGCCGGACAGCTGACTACCAGCCTACCAAGGGGCTCCCAAACAATGGCCGTCTCCAGTCACTGCGCACCACTGGGCTTTCCTTGGGATGGCAGCCTGGGCAGGGTGGGAGGCCCCGGGGAGCAGCCGGCCCCGGTGCCCTGACTCATGGCCACTTGCTGTCTCTCACCTCTCTGCTGCCCGGGGGGGCCTCTGCCCAGGGGAGGGAAGGGAAGGAGGGAAGCAGCCCGACCTCCAGAGCGCGTCCTTGGCAGACCAGCACACTCCTTTCCCACAGACGAGCCCCTCGTGCCTCCCGGCCGAGGTTCCGGTGGACCTTCCTCCGAGGTCCCCAGGGGGTGGGCGCGAGAGGGCGCACTGCACGGCTTGGGTCACCAACCGGAATTACCGAACTGCAGATGGTCAGAGCCTGGGGGAGCCTCGCACCCTGTGACCGGGCCTCCCTGTGCTCCGCACTCTGGTCCCCACTCTTTCCAGGTGACTCCCATTCTGAGACCCAGCAGGCCACGTCTCACCCAAGAGGAGGGGCTGTTTGCAGGGTCCACTGTCGATGGCCTGTGTGAAGTCAGGCACACGGACTGTGGCCTCCTCACAGAGCGGGTGACGAGGCTACGGCCCGACTGATGTCACAGCGCAGTTCTGTACTGATCTGCTGCTGCGGCTCGTCAGAGGAGGTTCCCGGCACGCACGAAGGGGGAAGAAGAGAGGAGAGAGCGTGGGCAGGAACGAAGTCTGGGTGACCTACCCCCGGACAGCGGGTCCCGGGGGAACCGCGATGAGGGACAGTGCGGTGGGAGAGAGATGCCACTCTTGCAAGAGCAGAGGCCCCTCCCCGAAGGCTCCCAGATCTTACCAGGAGGCCTGGGGGAATGGAGGGTGTGACTACTCGACGCGTGCAAGGATCACAGGAGAAAGAAAATCAAAGCAGCTACTGAAAAAGCAAGTGACTAGCGAGTGCTGTTTGCCCCAGAGGGACACGAGACACGGCTCCTCCCACGGATGGCTGAAGTCCACCAAGGACGTGGTGGCGTGTGACCCCATGACCCCTTAGAAACTGCTCCCCGGGGCAAGTGCCTGCCCCCAGGAGGAGGCATCTGCACGTCTAACTACCACGGCCTCAGAGTCTATCCTGACTCCGTCCTTCGAGCCTGCCCCGTGATCAGGGCCCTCGGGCGTCTCCCTGGGGGCTCTGCCTTCTTGGGCCAGGCTGCCCCTCGGATGCCTGTGGGCTTCCTTGAAGTGTCCACCCTGTGTCCCCGCCGGGACGCGGTGCACTCTCTTCCGGGCACCCACACACTCGCCCCCGAGCCCGCGGGCTCGGGCGCCGGACCTCTGGCATCCCTCAACTCCCGGCCCCTCTGCGCACGGCGGCGAGTCCCGGGTGCGGGGTGAGGCCCAGTGGCTGGGCCTCCTCCGGGCTGAGCAGCGGGCAGCTAAGGTGCGAGGGGGCCCCCGCGGCCGGGTGCGAGAAGGCAGCATCGGACACATTTTCAATCGGTGTGAACAACTGCAAGCATTTTCTTGTTAAAAAAAAAAAAAGTCAAATAAATAATAAACTAAAAAAGGAAAAAATAAAAAAGAGTGACGGAATAATCAAAGAAAACCCTTCCGAGTGGAAGAGTTTCTTTTCTGTAATAAGCTGCTTTTACTTTGTCTCTTTGGCTCTCACTCCATTGTTGGAGCCTGATCCTCAAAAGATACCCTAGAGGACTCCCTGAAGTCGGGGTGTCTCAGGTCCATGAGAAATTTGGTGGGAGTGAGAATGTGAGTAGAACCTGCGGGAGAACAGAGGCCAGCTGACTGCTTGAACACAGGTACGTTACAGGAGCATGCCAAGTTAGGCCTAGGTGGTACGCAGCCAGCGGGGGGTGAGGAAGCAAGGTGCTCACACGCGCCCGTGCACACGCACACACACACATGCACACGCACGGCGAGGACGGCTGGCGTGCACGAAGCCGCAAGGCCACGCAGTGGACGTCGGCTGTCGGAGCCAGGCCCTCCGTGAGTCTGTGGGCCCCCTTCTCCCCCCGGGCCCCCACCCCCCAGCAGGGAACCTCGGGTCAGGGCCAAGGCTGACGAAGGAGGGTGACCCCCAAGCCCGGCTCTGACAGCTTCTGCCCAGCTGCGTGTGAGCTGGGGGTTATGCAACACACACACGCAACACGTATGCGAGCAGGGAACACAGGGAGCTGCAGCCTGGGGCCTACGTGACAAAGAGGGAGACACGGTGCAGGGAGAAGTGGCGGCCAGGCGGAAGCTGCAGGGCGTGGGGAAGGGAGGAAGGGTGCCCATCTCCCCACTGAGCGGCGGCAGCTAGGAGGCGGTGGACAGTGCCGGGCCCATCTTGGGGACACCCAGCCGCGGCCACACGGACTGGCCTGTGGACCCTGCTCCCTCTGAGGGCCTCGGGGGCACTGCGCTCGGTCACCCCGAAGCAGAGGCACAAAGCCGACACGTCTTACCGAGACAGGGGACGGTGCAGGACCCGCCGGGGCAGTGCGTGCCGACAGCCTCGGGCCAATTACGGCCAAGAGGCGCCCGGGCGAGTGCCGCTCCATGTCATCAGGGGGCAGACGGGACGGGGAGGAACACCTCTGGAGAGAGCAAGGCTTCCCCAGCTCACTCTCTCCCCTCCAGCCCTAGGGGCTGTGGACGTGCCCACGGGCTCGGAAAAGGGAGGGAAACCGCCTGCTGCAGTGAGGCAGCTCTTGCAGGCGTCTGGGGCCCTCTGGGAAGCCGCCGAGAAGCACCAGATAGGGGGCGACCAGCTCAGGGGGGAGGAGGACCAGGCAGGGGGCCCCTCAGCAGAGCCCAGCGGTCAGGCTGACGTGTTGGGCAGTGTCTGCCGTCTCTGACCGAGAGGTGAAGGTCAGGGTCAGAGTTCCCCTTCTGTCACTGATGCCAGGACACTGACAAGTCCCGCCTCAGGCTAGCTGGAGGCTGGAGGTGGGTGTTCTCGGCCCCACCTGGTTGGCCAAGGAGGCTGCAGCCTGCTGAGGCGGGGTCAGTGCCCCAGGGGACCCGCAGAGCGGCGGCAGGAGGAAAGTGAGCCCGGGGCCTGTGGGGTCTGAGTTTCGGCACTGCCCACCGCACACAGCACAGCGGCCTCTCATCCGGAGACAGCGTAGACCGGAGGAAGGAACCCTTCGCCCCTTCAGCTTTTGCCAGAGGCTAAGTCTGGCGGTGGCCACAGACAGTCAGAGACAGAACCAAACACCGAAGCATGGAATGGAGCCACAGTGCGGGGAAGCGGCCCCTCCCCCTAGAGAGCGCGCCCACTCACCTATCAGCACCTCCCACTTGCCGTTGGCCTGGGTCACCTCGTAGGCGCAGCGCATCTCGCTCAGACTCACGCCTCCCAGGATGAAGATGATGAGGCGGGGGCCGCTGCGGTACTCCCCCGGGGCCTTGTTCTTGTGCCAGTGCCCGTAGCGGGCGCTGGGGGGGGCGGGGGGAGAGAGAGGTTAATGACGTTCGTCCGCACTTCCCGTACTCACCGCTTCGAACCTCCGTGCCTCGTTCCCACACCGCTCTGCACACGCACCGCTCTGCACACGCACCGCTCTGCACACGCGCCGCTCTGCACGCTGCTCTGCACACGCACCGCTCTGCACACGCGCCGCTCTGCACGCTGCTCTGCACACGCACCGCTCTGCACACACACCTCTCTGCACATGCACCGCTCTGCACACGCACCGCTCTGCACACGCACTGCTCTGCACACGCTGACCGCAGAGCAGGTGCGCAGTGTTGTGGACTGAATCGAAGTGCAAATAGCAAGCGCCCTGGCCGCCTGGAGGAGAACCGTTCTGCGTGCCGGGGCCGTGCTGTGACCAAGCTACTCTCTTGGGAACACGCGGGCCACAGACCGGTTCAGGTCGGCTTCACGGTTGGACACGTTAAGTTCAACGGCTCCAGCCGGCATGATGCTCGTCTGGGAGTCTACCCACCCCGGGGGTACGTGTTTCTCGGCCTGCCCGGGGGAGACTCTGCTGGCGGCGAGCAGCAGCAGAGTCTGGGGCCTGGCTGCAGCGCAAACGTGCACCGAGAGCCCCCCGTGGCTGGGCCGCCCCGGCCCCAGGAAGCCAGCCTGCGGCAGGCACAGCCCTTGCACCGCACCAAGGCTCACGGCTTAACCAGAGGGAGTGGGCAGAGGGTGGGCAGGGGAAGCGGGTCCTGACTGCGCTCGGAGACAAACACAGCGAGCTCAGGGCCGCTGAGCGCTGTCCGGGCGCCCCTGGGGAAGGCTTCCCGGAAGAGGTGGCCCCTCCGTCCCTGAGCTTCCTCAACAGCCCTTCACCTTGTCCAGGTTAAGAAAATGGAGAACACGGAACAAGACAAGGAGAGCAAGTCTCCCCTGGACAGCGGACTCTTCGCCCTTCACCCCGACTTACGACAGCAGCAGAGCCCCGCTCCATGTCTCGGAGGCCCCGGGGCCCGAGGGGCCGGCACAGGGAACCTCGCAGTCACCCTCTCTGCCTGAGCGACCGTCCGACCCCTGCCATCGCCCACCGGCCTGGCTGGGGAGCTGCCTGGGATTCTGTGTTTTACTCCAACTCTGCAGCGAACACTGGGCCTGCGTGTGCTCCCCGCACCCCACCCCAGGAGTAGGCACGAGAGTGAAGACAGGGGTGGGGGAGGGGGCAGGAGAGAAGATGGGGGGCACAGAGGCGAAGGCAAGGGTCCTGAAGTGAGCCCTGGGAACTGCACATCAGAGCGCCAGCGGGCGCCCTCCCGGAGCTGGGGGCGCCCCGTCCCACGTTCCCGAGCTCGCCCTGACTGTCCTCAGGGGCCAAGGGAGGCTCTCGCGTGGGACACACAGCAGCGCTCTGGCTCTGAGCGCCCTGCCGTCTCGGGGAAGGGGCTGGACTGCCGTGGGTCAGGGAGGGCCCGGACCACGCAGACAAGGAGGCAAGGGGAGCATCAGCAGGTGGACACACCCACAGACACTGCAACGTCCCAGCGACCGGCTGGGGCGGCGGCATCCGAGAGCACAGTGGGGAGGGCCCGAGAGTGGTGGTCTCAGGGAGGAGGAGGAGGAGGAGAGGAAGAGCTTTGAAAAACAAGCCTTGCAGGCACCCCGGCCGGCCAAGAACACACGGGGCGGAGGACCCAGGGAAAGACTGCTGGCAGCTCTACCCTGAGGCTGGCTGAGCGACGCCCGGCACCCCCAGCGCGTGGCAGAAACCCGGCACAGCCCCGGCTCCCAAACTGCCGTGAGAATGGGCCTGAGGCGTGGGGATGCGGCCGACGAGGCAGTCGTCCCCTTCTCAGTTAATGAGTAGAACTAACCCACTGGTCCGAAGTGAAGACACCGCGCCTGTCGGTGCCGGCTGCTCTGGACACCGAGCAGGCACAAAGCCCCGCCCTCCCTGCCCTCCCTGCCCTCCCGAGGCTGACGCTCTGGGCGGGGCGGCTGGCCGCGGCGGACGGGGCAGACCCAACAGCGCACCGCGTGGGGGCGGCGTCCGTGGAGAAAGATAAAGCAGGGACAGACGGGGGAGCGTTGTGGGGAGGTCGCGATTTTTTCTTTATTTTCTGTGACACCCTTATTGAGTGACAGTTCCTGTATCACACAATTTGCTCGTCAAAGTGTGCCATGTGATAGTTTTTTAGTATGGTCACAGAACTGTGAGTGATCTCCGCAGTCAGTGTTAGACCGTTTTACACACACACACACATATACATACATATATATGTATATACATAGAGAGAGAGAGAAAGAGGGATTTGTTGCTCCACCCATCCATGCATTCATTGGTTGATTCTTGTATGTGCCCTGACTGGGGATCGAACCCGCAACTTTGGCATACTGGGACAATGCTCTAACCAACTGAGCTACACAGCCAGGGTTTGGACCATTTTAATCACTCCCATAAGGAACCCCATTCCCATCAGCGGTCACTCCCCACTGCCCCACCCCCACTCCCATCCCCCGTCCCTGGCAACCCCTACCCTACTTTATCTTCACAGATTTGCCCATTCCGGACATTTCCCATAAACGGAATCACACAATATGGTCTTTTGTGATTTCCTCTTTCTCTTAGCAGAATGTGTCAAGGTTCATCGATGTTGTAGCATGGATCGGTAGTACTTCATTCCTTTTTTGGGTAAACACTATTCCACTGTAGGAATCTACCACATACTGATTACCGCCCACCAGCTGGTGGACATCTGAGCTATGCATGGGGGGTGCTGCCGGGCGCACTGACGCACCGTGACTTTAAACACGGTGGCTAGGGAGGGCCGTAGAGGGTGGTGCTTGGTTAAAGACCTAACGGAGCTAAGAGGCAAGCCTTGCAGGTGTGTCGGGGACAGATCGTTTCAGGCAGAGGGGAAAGGGAGTGCAAAGGTCCTGAGGCAGAAGCAAGCCTGGCATGTTCACGGAGAGCGAGGCGGCGGCTGCGGCTCCGGTGGAGCGACAAAAGGGAGGAGCGAGGAACAGGCCTCAGGGGGAGAGAGGCCAGAGCAGAAGGGACCCTTGGGTGGGCACAGCGAGGACCTGCCCTGCACCCTGGCTATGCCGGCGGCATCGCAGTGGGACTGCCCAATGGCTGCCGCCCAGCCTGAGCGGGCCCCGCCCCCGCCCACTCGGTTGGGGGGGGGCTCTCACCCACCTGACAGCAGTGGTGCTGAAGGAGGCAGAGGAGCGGGTGGAGATATACGGGTAGTGCTTGGTGTCCAGTTTGTCCTCAATAGTGTCCTGGCAAGAAAAGAGACAGACGTTAGCTTTGCCGCCTGTTGGAAAAGGGACGGTGGGGACCCAGGTAAGACGACTGGAGGAACAAGTCACTCGGCGAAAACCACGGCCAGGTGTGTCACAGCCAGAGCCCCGCCCTGCTGCCGGTGGGGGGGCGGGGCGGGGCCGGTGCTGAGGGCCAGTGCTCGGCGAGGGGGCGGTGTGCCCTACGTCTGTAGGTTTGCTCTTTAAGGGAAGTTAAAAAAACTGCATTGATTTTTCCTGCTTCCCCTCCAATTCTCTTTTCTCCCTCTTTATATCCCGTATGAGATGATGCCATGGTCTGTCCCGCACATCCCTGACACTGAGCATCCGTTGTGTAGAAACCAGGCACTGGCAGCTTCTCAGGCAAGAGAACGCTGTCCACCCTCAGTCTCCCCAGGGGCTAATTACCTGGTGGGCGGATTCCCTCTGTCCACCTCCCGCTGCCTAGAAACTGACACCCCTCCTCGTGACTACCACGCGGAGCCCACACATGCCTTTCCGGGGGGCTGGGGGGAGGGGAAGAACGAGGGAGCAGAGAACAGTGGAAGGAGTGAGACTGGGGGTGGCCTTGTCTCCTGCACCCCGCAGAGCAGCTGGTTTCTCGATGCCTCACGCTCACACGTCCTTCCAGTTTGCGAGAGTTAACAACAGGAGGCTGACTTGCTGCATATATTCACAATGTGTCAATTCAGTATGAACGCCTGGTCTGCTATGAATTAACAAAGTGATCCTGGGCACGTCCCATCATCCTCGGGACCCGGTCCCGTCCACCTGTCCAGTGTGGGGGTTGCCCAGATTTCTCCAGCCCCACCCCAACGTTCCTGCAGGCTGGGCTCTCCGCAGGGCCCCCCACCCCGGGAGGGGTGGGAGGGACGGGCTGCTGCATGGATACAAAACGACCGCTGCACGGCGCCCAGCATGGGGCCGGACGACATGTCAGTTGTGGGCACAGGACCCAGGTATAGAAATGTGACCCAAACACCACGCGGCGTACGTGCACATAAAGAGCCCCCCAGACATGCGCTACAGGAGTCCGGGGGGCCTCTGTGGGGCTGGGTGTCAGACGGGCCGGGTGGCGTGCGGAGCGGTGAGATCTGAGGGGACACCGAGGGGAGGCAGGGCTCAGAAAGTGGAGAGGCGAGCGAAAACGTCCCAGACCAGGGGTGGGTCTCACGGAAGGGCAGAGGCAGCGATGCGCTGGCAGGTCTCTGGCTGGCGGGGAGCAGGGCTGAGGGAGGGGAGCGGGGGAGTGGGGCAGGCTGGGGTCGCGAACCCGGAGAGTTCGCACCTGCAGGTGGCCGCGTGGCACGGCCACACCTCAGCGTGAAACTCATGGCTCGTTGGACCTTTGGATGCTGTGGCGTGAGCGGTTCCTTTAGGTGTGGGGCCATCCAGGGGTCTCGAATAGGGGCTAGACTATACAGATCTTGGGGATTTGCACCTGGGAGTCCACAAAGCCTGTTCTCCACAAGCTCTCAGGACAAGACGTGCGATGAGGCCTGAAGGAGCTCTGGAGACCCGGACGCCAGTCCTTTGGGTATTACTGCCGCCTGACAGCTGGTGAAGCCGGAAGCGCCTGGGCCTCCAAGTGAAGGGCCCTGGGCCCGGCCGTCCTTCTCCTCCCCTCCACACCCCCTCACCATCACTGACCTCCATGATGTCTTTAATGATCGGGGTCCATCGCGAGAGCTGGTAGGTCTGCTCGCTGATGCGCTCCTTCCGTTCTGGCTTGCTCCTGCGGCGCAGCGTGGACTAAAGGCAAACAGGACACCGAGGTGAGACGGGGGCGGGGCCCCAAGGGCCCAGGCGGCCTCTGGAGATCCCCCCCAGGACGCCCTTCGGAGAGGCAGCACGCACAGAGCCTGGGTGGGGGACGGCTTCCCCGGAGAAGCCGAACGGACGCCTCTCTCAGGAACCCGGAGCAACGCCGGGTCTTGAGAGTCGTGAAAAATGGCAAATGCGGGTCGAATGTGAATGTCATTAAAAAAAAATTGAGATAGTTAAAAAAATATTTTGCTGTTGATAAATTACAGGAGAAAATACTACTTTGGGTACAACCTAGTCTTTGATTTTTTTTTCAACAGCACAGAACGCAGGGAAGAAACCGCCTCCCTTCCCGTTTGGTCCCTCCTGGGCACATCGGCCGAGAGACGCCGCCTGTGGCTCCAGGACAGAGCCTTTGGCTCCAAGGTTCCCCAAGGAGGGCGTCTGCGACTCCGGCTTGACTAGCACAGGCCCCAGCCGACTGCCTGGGGGGGGGGGGGACGGCGCCCCGGGGGTCCCCACCAGCGAGGCTCCCAGCCAAGTGCTCTGCTGGGCACTTAGCCCCTTCCTCCCCCTGGGCCCAGCCGCCCCCAGAGTGCACTGTGCGGTGGGTCGGGCCTCCCCTCGACCTGCCCTGACTCGTCCCCTGTCACCACCAGTGCGGGACACTCAAAGCGGCAGGACCGCTGGGCGCTCAGTGGTGCTGCTCACAGAAGCGGCTGCGTGTAGGCGTCCAAAGTTGGAGCCGGACTAACCAGCAGAAACTGGCGCGACTCCTTTCGTGGGCTGGCTCCCACACGCAGCTCGGCGTTAGTGACCGTGGGCTCCAGGGCGGATGTGCACGCCTGGGCTCTCGGCGCTAAACCCCAAGTTTACTGACGTCTCTATGGCCTTAGTCCTCTGATTTTCCCTGTCTCCCCTCTCTCAGTGGTGACTGTGTGTACCCTATGCTGCCCACCAGCCTCCCTGCTGCCCCGCTCCCGCCCCACCGCGAGGCTGGCCCCTTACGTCCGTGACGATGGGCACGCCCAGGTGCGCCATGTTGGTGATGATCTCACTGTCCTCCGGCGGGATCTGCGCGTGCTGGATCAGTTTGTTCAGGTTCTCCTCGGTGATGCCTGTGGGAATGAACCCTGGTGGTCACCACACCCACACTGCCACCCACTGTGCCCGCACACACTCAGAGGCGGAGCCAATCTCGGGGCGGGGCGGGGAGAGCACCCCTGCTCCCCGTGGGGGTTAGTGGGAGTGACTCTGTTCGCTGCACCCACTTTCCCGTCAGATGAGGACAAGACCAGGACCCCCACCCGGTCCACCCCCGCCACTCCGTCCTGGGCTGTGACCACCCGCGGGAGCCCTCACGGTCTCTGGCTCCCTCTCTCTCCTGTTTCTCAGCCGCCCCTGCCGCCCTGGGCCCACGACAAGAGAGTCTCCGTGCCCATATTTTTGCAGAGGACACTCGTGGGCAACCACGATGGGGGTGAAGCTGGCCCCGTCCTCGGCTCCACGGCCGCACCACAGCCGGCCCTCGAGTTACGGGGAACGCAGCCTCCCGTGAGCACGGGTTTGCCTGCGCTCCAGTTTAAATGCCCTTTTCACCTCTTTCAAACCACTGCTCGCCGGGTCTCCTCCCTCCCTCGGCCCCTCTCACGGGGTGCCCTCCCTACCGTTCTTCAGAAAGATGTAGAGGAGGATGATACGGATCTTGTCGTAGGTGCTGACGTTGGCGTCCAGCAGGATGGGCACGATGGCCCGCATGGGGTCCTTGATCTTCTCGCCTTCGGCGTCCGTGCCCATGGCCAGGTCCTGCAGAAACACACGGCGTGGGCCCACTTCGGGTGGCCGTCCAGACAGGCGGCAGCTACGAGCAAACTGCCGGTCCAAGGACGCCTGGAACCCGCGGCAGGGCCAGAGAGGTGAGACACATGGCCTAGTGGGCTTCCCCGTGTCTGCTTCCTATGTTCCGCAGGGCGTTCAAGGTCAGAGGTTAAAATCCCGCTGCGTCAGCGGGTACGGCAGGACGAGGAGGAAACGGTCCTACCTGCTCCACCCGGCAGAGCTTGTCCACAGTGCCCTGGTAGTGCTTCATGCAGTCCTCGGCCAGGTGCAGGTGGGTGGAGTACTAGGAGAGAGCAGAGAGGGCGGTCAAGGAGTTTCTCAGGCGTCCGGGCAACATGGGCCGGGCACCTGCGACGCACAGACACCGGCTGGGCACCGCGGCGTCCGCAGCCCGGTGAAGGGGAGGACGCGTGCGCAGGCCGGCACGTAAACGCCACGAGGCAGGGAGGTCTGTGCGCCAGGAGAGAGGGACAGACCACGGTGCAAACGAGGCCCGAGGAGGAAGGAACCCTTCGTGGGCAGGGTGTGTGACGGTTTCACGATGTGTCCACAAATTCTTTGATATCCTTCCCTCCAGGGGGAGGAGCTTAGTTCCTCTGTCCTTGAGTGCGGGCTGGATTTAGGGACTCGCTTCTAACGGACAGTGTGGAGGAAGTGACGTGTGACATCCCAGATCAGGACGTAAAGGGCACTGTGACTTCTCTCTCTCTCTGTCACTGAGTCTGGGGAGCCAGCTGCCATGTCGTGGTAACACTCAAGCAGCCCCGTGGTGAGGTCCATGAGAAGAGGGACGGGAAAGATAAAGAGAAAAAATAGAAAACAAGCTGTCTAGCCCCACCTCCGTTCATGCTGACTAAAAACCGAAGAGTCTGAAAACCCGCAGATGCTAGAGCATTGGTTCGTGCAGCGGGCCTCGGAGATGCCTTTCGGAGGCTGTGTGCATGCACGATTCCGATCGGTCGCTTTGGACCGCCATACCTTGCTGAGCTCCTTCTGGTACTGGGGCATCTTCTTCAGCATCTGGGACAGGTCCCGCATGGTGGTCTGGAAGGGCAAGGAAAGCACGTGGGCTCGCACCCACGCCCTGAGCTAAGAGGCTGTGCGAGCCTGGTGTGCACGGGCCAGGCCAGCAGCCAGCCCGGGGCCCCCAAGTGCGCCCCGGGACTCTCAGAATGAAGCCGTTAAACACCAGGTCATGTGTTTAGGCTGCCAGGCCTCTGGCTCAAAAAACAAACAAACTACTGACCCCCACACCATGACTGTCCCACAGGTGGAGGACTGAACTCTGACGTCCAGCAATTACGTCTTACTTATTGGACTAGACAGTTACTGAGAGCACAGTGCTGCTTCTCTGGGCCCGCAGCTCAAGCACTCTTGGCATCAAGTTCACGGTCATCCCAGCAGCAAGGCTGCAGCTGTGTGCACGCGTGGACTGTGGGGAGAGGTGAAAACCGTCTGGACTCTGCATCCCGACAGGTGAAGGGGTCTGTTTACTTCCTAACTGTGTGACCCGCCCAACCCCACTCATTTGTCCAAGAAGAGTTTGTTGAATGACTACCACAGGCCAGGCACTTTCAGGTGCTGGAGATACGATGGCCAGAAAGTAAAGTTTCAAGAGTTTCCGCCTTGAAGGAGCAGAGGAACCACCATCCCGCGGAGTGGACTGGACTGGCGCCCCCTGGGGGCGTCGGAGCGGGGCGCGCCCCGAGCAGAGGCTTCCCTAGTCTGGGGAGTGGAGGGGTCAGGAAGGATCCCCGCTCCCCACACGCGCCCCCCACAAAAAAACGCCACCAGAGCAGAGGGCTGGAACTTCACAGGTGAGGCTCAGGGAAGGAGCTCAGGTGTGGCCGGGGCGAGGCGGCAGGGAGACGCAGGAGGGGGACAGAAACGAGACCAGAGGGAGGCTCTGCGGCCTGACGAGACAGGCGCCGTGAGACGCACGGGCGGGCGGGGCCTGCGTCCACGGGGAGGGGACAGGAAGCCACCGAGTGGTTCTGAGTGGCTCCTGAGGGAGTGACACATGCAGGGCCGCACCCTCCTTGACCAGGATGAGCAAGCCGCCTCTGACGGGCGGCCAGGATGGGAGGCCCAGGAAAGTTAGGTCATGAATTCTAATTCCCCCGCAAGCTAAAAAAGGTTTTGCAGTCCTTCCGGCTGAAAATGAATCATGACCCAAAACAGCAAATATGAATCCTAAAAGTAACAAAAAGAAGCTCTCTAGAAATATCAAAAGATAGGCTCCAGATCTCCATCTTGATGCAAAAACAAGAGAAAATGCTCGCAGACACAGGAAGGACGATGACCCCCCCCGCCCCGACTCCCTGGTGTGAGGCCGAGGAGGCGCCCCCTGCTCCCAGAGAGCGCGCGGGGACCAGCCCAGAGGGCGCTGCAGCACCCTTGCGTGTGGTTTACCTTCTCCCCCGTGTTCATCCTCTTGCTGGAAGAAAAGTCTTTCAGAGAGCGGGTGACCTCCCTGGAAGACAGAAGGAGGCGGCTAAGCTTCAGCGCAGCACTGAGCGCCTCCGTCTGGGCGCTGCGGGGCCAGCGCCAGATTCTGCTGTTAGGGAGACGTGGTGGCCTCTCCTGCCAGCGAGGCGTGCATCGAAAGTGGCTTTCTAAGAGACTTTCTAAAGCGTTTTTCTAACTAGTATTCCAAACCAGGGCTCTCCAGGGTGGGGTGTATGGGATGATTCAAGAAGAGAGAAGAAAATATTAGGACATCTATTTTATGTTCATTTTACGCCATCTTTTTCAAATTTATGTTTTGGGATATGTTGCAAAATATACCCATTAGTACAATAAAGTACGTATTTACTGCACAGATAAATTTAAACACTAGTGAGTCACGTTTTCCTAAAGCTGAGTGACCCCAATGTTGTGGAGACCACTTCTAAACAACAGAGCTAACCAACACTATTATTTCTCTCTTCCTTGTACATTCCCTGAGGCTATGCCAGCTCAATGTAGCAGAATGTTTGTCTTTTTTGTAAAAACAATTGTTTAAAGGCCATGTAACAATGTTTAGATGTTGGAAACATGCTGAAACACTTTCAAAGCCAAGCAGGTTGAGCGGGGACAGAGACCTCAGTTCTGGCTCAGGACTCAGGTACGCGAACGGGAGGGAAAGAGCCCACCAGCTCCGTGAGAGCGAACTGCGTGGGGCGCCTGCATCTTTCAATAGAACGGACTCACTGTACAGGTTTAGTGTTTATAGAGCATTTTGCTGAGAGAGCTACACATGCTCTCCCAAAACCCCAAGGCCCCCCCCACAGAATGGGTTTTCTAGCTTCCCGAGGTTGCTGGAGCCCCGGCTCAGAGAGCAGAAGGGCCTTGTCGGCACAGGGGCGCACGCTGGTGCCTGGCCGAGGCAGCGACTCCGTGCCCCGAGGAGCTCGCTCCCCACAGCTGCCCAGAGCACGCACACCGGAAACCGCACGTGGGGGGAAACGGCACCCCCGAGAGGGGAGGGCGGAGAAGGAAGGGGGCTCTTACTGGGACACCTCGGCGATGTGCTTGTGGCGCAGCGCTATCCAGAGGTCGTCGTCCTCGTCCAGGAGCACTTCCTTGACCCGCGCCTCCCCGATGCCGCTCGTCTCGTACCTGCGGGGTCCCCACAGAGTCCGTCCAAGCCCCCTCCGTCTACAGCAAACAAGGGCTCGCAGCCCGCGGCAGACGGGCGTCGGCAGAACCAGTCCACAAGCCCCACGACGCCCGGCCTCTGCCGGATGGGCAGGAAAGGCGGTGGTTCCTTGAGGGCGGGGGGCCCCAAAGCTCTCCTGCAGCTCAGCCGGCCCGAGGTCCTGTCTCAGGTCCCTCCGGGTCATCTGATGCAGGCACCACCCGAGCCACCTGGTTCTAAGTTACTTATAAGGGACAAAGATCATGGTTTGTCCCCCTCTCAGAAAGGACCGGGCGCCAGCCTCCAGTGCGTGGAGCCTAAGGACCTTTCAGCAGCTGCCCGCCACAGGCCCTCCGCCTACGACGGCCTGTGGAACCACGGACATCCGCGGGAAGGCAGGAACCACAGGCCCCAAAGGGAGAAGAGCAGACATTCACCCACATTCTCAGAGCCTCCACTGCGAAGCCGCTATCTTTATGATCGACGTTGTAAAGCAAATCACACGGAAGCAACGCAGTCCGTTTCCATACAAGTAAAACATGTTTTTACAAACTGAGTTTCTAATGATTTCTACCAAGGAATATGTTTTTTTTTTTTTTTTTAAGATTTCATTGTATTTATTTTTAAAGAGAAGAAAAGGGAGGGAGAGAGAGGGAGAGAAATATCAGTGTGTGGTTGCCTCTCACATGCCCCCTACTGGGGACCTGGCCCGCAACCCAGGCATGTGTCCTGACTGGGAATTGAACTGGTGACCCTTTGGTTCGCAGGCCAGCACTCAATCCACTCAGCCCTAGCTGCCAGGGCAGGAAAGTGTTTCTAAAAAAGAAAACAGCTCCTCTGCAAATAAACTGGAGTGAGAAACTCCTGTTGGTATTTCTGCCGTTATATTTGGTGCTCTGAAAGGAAGAAGGTGCAACTCTGAACAGGACACGCGCACGTGCCCAAACTGACGTGCCGACACAGCCAAGCAGGCTGCGGGCTGAGGTAAAGAGAGCTACGAACCGAAGCCCTCGTTCTCCCCCACAAGGGGCCCGAGTTCCTGGCCAGAAACACCACGTGGACTTTGGGAGCTCACAAGAGAGCTTGCAGGCTTCCTGGCAAGGTTATCAGTGCACCTGCCTTTCCTGCGATTAATGGCGCCCTGACGACAAACCAGAGGGGTTTCTGGTTCGTTCGCAGAGCTGCGGTCCCCCCGGGAGCGCGCACTTACTTGTACACGTCGTTCTCGATAGGCAGCAGGTCGTAACTCATGGCCTGGAAAGTGAGCTCGTGGAGCACGGGGGAGCTGGGGTCGAACCCGCGGTCCAGGATCAGGAGCTGGGAGCGAGCCTTGTCCGGGCCCTAGGGGGAAGGACACAGGGAGCCTTCACCAGCCACTCCATCCAGTGCTGCCTTCCGCAACTGGCGCAGCCCCTCCTGTAAAGGGGCAGCAGGCAGTGACCCGGAGGGAAAACCCAGCAAAATAGCACTGAATGCAGTCCCTTCACTGCTTCACAAGAAAGCCAGTAAAGGCCATGCGAGAGAGAATCCAATGTGCCCATTTCACCGTGAGGGTCCTTGGAGGCAGGTCTGAAACTGTGGCTGGGGCCCGAAGTGAATTCACAAAGGACAGAACCACCTGGGCTCCGTGACAAGTGGGCCGCCCCCATGCAGTCTGCCTGGGCCTGAGCGGGTTCCCAGGACGTGGGGCTTTCGGTTTCAAAACCAAGATGATGAGAAACTCCGTGTCGGACCACAGTGGGGTTACACGAGCCTCTGTACGTGATACAGTTAAACACAACGGACACACACACACACACGAGCACACGTCCACACTAGTGAACGAGGTCTGGTGGTCGTGCCGAGGTCCATCTTCTGGGGCTGACACTGCACTCCTGGGGGGTCCCAGGGTGCAGGGCTCTCAGTGCTGAGCCCAGGGAGGCCCCCGAGGACAGAAACAAGCCGGTCACCCTGGCAACGCTGAACAGAACCTCAAGCGGCCGGCCCACGGGCCTGAGCAGTCCACCAGAGGCCCACGGGCAGGAAAGGTGGCACTTGCGTCTGCTCTGAGAGCAGCGGAGCCGTCCCCAGGACTGCCACCCACGCAGGGGTCACTTGGTGAAAGAATCGTGTGGTCCAGGTCCAGACTCACCTCCCCCATGGTTGGGTCGTCAGCTTTGTAGGCATCGAGCTTGTCCTGGATCAGCTGAGCCAGCAAAGCATTGTCCTTGTATTCCCTGACAAAGGAGGGTGACACCGGGTGAGCGGCCTCGGGGCAGAAAGGCGGGCGGCGTGGGTGCGGGCAAGGTCGCGGGAGGCGGGAGCTTCACCTGCACCGCTCTTTGACAGTGAGGATACTTTCACGCATTACACGTACAATTAAAAAGGGCGCACAGAACAAAATACGTAGCCCAGTGCCTGGAACATAAACAAGTGATTTTCTAGTTCCTTTTTAACGATGGAGGTGAAAACAGAGGGGGTCTCTCCAAGCAGTTTCAGATAAACCACCACAGGTCTGAGGAGGGCCCTGACCACCACCTTTTTCCCACGATTGGGCCGTGTGAGCCTGACCCACCAGGTCCTCACTTCCCTCAATCAAATTCCCCTGGGTCTTGTTTTGACACCAAGTGACACTTTCTGCAGGCAGAGCCAGGTGGTGTAAGTGAGAACCTCTGAACCTTACCCCCTGGGCTCGGCCTGGCAGCATTTCCTGGGGCCCCACCCAGCTGTACTCAGCGGGAGGCTGCTGCCTGCCACCTGGCCCGGCTGGGGCTACGCACTCAGTGCCCCACCCCCCCCTCCAGGGAATGTAATCTCCCACCCCACTGGCAGGGGTACAGCCTCGGCCCCCATTCTTTAACCTCCACCAGCTTCTGCCAGTGCACACCCGTGGCAGAGGGCGGCCAATGCCGGGGCAGACGGAGAAAGCCGTGTTTCCAGGGCTACGCATCCAGCAGAAAATGCGGCACCAGGACGGGTGAACGCTGACCCGTGCACTCCAGGTTCAGGCCCTCGGCTCCTCTCGGAGTCCCCCCCCACCCCCTCCGCCGCCTCCTCGCCCGACTCCTGCTCGCACTCCCACAGCAGCGCACTGGCCGCACTGCCAGCCCCCTACCCCATTTCCTGGTGGCGGCTCCTAAAGGACACGATACCAAAGGCGCCATCTGAGGCCTCCAGAAACGGCCCCGTCTCACCCGGGTGCCCTGCGCCTACACTGTGCTGGCCTCCCCGTCCTCTTCAAACTTGCCCTTGGCTTTTCCCACTCCACACTTTTGTTAGTGTCAATGGCAACAGCCAAATGTCCACAGAAAAGGCCCTTCTCCTCCTCCAAACCTGACCTTCAAGACCTGGTTCAAACGTCACCTCCCGTCTGAAGCTGTCCCTGATCCTCTCGGCTTGAAGGGCCCTCTCCCCACCGTGAGTGCCCCGGCGCTGGGCTCGCCTGTCCGGCGGTGCCCGTCTGAGTTGTGCACGCTGGTGCCTGAACTCCCTGTGCAGGTCAGGGGCCGTGTCCTCAGGCTGGGTCCCCCAGCACTTAGCACACGGCAGGTAAGTGACACTCGGATGACTCTTAAAACCTGAGCAATGTGTCCTTTGGAGAAACGCTCTTTTTCTTTCCTCTTACTCTGAAATGTCTTCTATAAGGATGGTGTTTGTTTCTAAAGGTCAGAAAGAGATGACAAACTGCAGGAGACCTGGCCTGCCATCGCACAGGGGTTCATATTTTAGTTCCTCATAACTGGACACATGTGTCTTTCACGCTCTTTTCTGTTTGTATTATATTCACAGTAAAATTCAGAAAATGACGAAACCACTGGAAGAATAACTACGAATGCCTGACATTCAAACCCTGACCCTCCGGAGACAATGGCCACGGGAACTGAAGGCGAGGGAGGCGTCGGGGCAGCCCCCCGAGGCGCCGCCTTACCCCCGGTACCGCACGGCAGGGTACTCCTTCAGGGTGGCGCACAGGGTCGCGATCTGCTCCGCCAGGCGCTCCAGGATGGGGTTCTTCATCTGAGCCTTGTGGGGGCTGTAGAAGCTCTGGAAGGAGTCGGCGGAGTCCAGGGAGTACACCTGAGGAGGAGGCAAAGGCACCGGCGCCTGTAGCGTCTGCACCCGGGACGGCGCGCTGTCGGAATTTCCCCCAACCCTGGCGGCGAGTCTACGGAACACGTTGTCGTTGACTCTTCAGACGCGTGCGGGCCGTGCACGGTGCCGGGCACTGCACTAAATAAACACGGGGAGCTGCCAGTGACCCAAACAGCACTGTCCTCGTGGAGCGTGGGAAGGGATGGCAGATGACAAAGAAACGGTAAGCACAGTGAAAAGTGAGCTTTACGGCATGTGAGGAATTGGTAAGTGTCTGGGAAGATAATAAAGCAGGGAGAGAATGCCCACAAGGGCTGTCAGGGCGGACAGGGCCTCCTTGAGAAGGTGCCATTTGCACGAGGGCTTGAGGGAGGTGGGGAGCTTCTCGCCGGCAGGGAGGCCTCCACACGGAGGGGGTGGCTGGTGCCAAGGCCCCGAGGCAGCAGTGCCTGGCGGACGGACGGGGAGGGGCCAGGAGGAGGGCAGGAGAGGGGGCTGGCGTCGGGCGTCCGGGCGGCTGCAGGTTCGGTAAGTAGGCAAAGGGAAAGCTAGAAATTTGGCTGGGACTCTGCGTATAACAGAGCTTTTTGATTTAATAATTTCATATCCTCAGCAGTATGTTCTGTTTTTCTTTTTTCTTTCTCTGTGGAGAGTTCCAGAAGTTTCCAGTTTTCTCTTAAACTGCCCAGCCTACCAGCTGTCAGTATCCTCTCAGCTCACTTATGTAAACCGCCCTGATCACGCAGAAAACCTGAGGGCTGTTTTTTTTAAGTTTATTACTTTTCAAATATCTATAAAACATGACACGCTTGGACTTTCTCCGACCCAGGCAGGGACGGGGCTCACGGGGAGAAAACACATTTCCTGCACTCGGGCTGGCTGGGGATGGGTGTCAGCCCAGTGAGCCGGGACAGAGGCGTTTTTTTCTGTCCCTCCTGTGCTAAGAATAGGTCCCTCCCTGGTGGCTAGGGGCTGACCTACAAAGATCCCACGGGCCACGACCATTTGTTGATCTCTCTACAGAGTGCTACCGGTCCTGTTGTTTCGTTTCTCTGTTTGCCCGGAGAAGGCATCTCAGCAAACCTCACGACACCAGGACAGAAATGCTACGCGCTCTCTCGCAGCCAGCTTCGCCCTCCCTGGTTTAATAGCTGTGAGCTCTTCCAAGGGGGCGGTGTGCCGCCACGGCAGCTGGCATGGGAAGCATTAATGGCGAATGACGAAGGCCACCATCTGTTCTCTCAGCACGTGACAGGCTGAGGCCCTCTGCACACAAAAACAGGCTCCCTCACAGCAGATGGGTGCTGTCTGGTCCCTTCCCGTCACTCCCTCCAGGCTCCTTGTGGATTGGCTAGTCAGGAGTCGGCCAGCTGGAGTGAGCACGGGAGCAAGGGCAGTGCACACAGAGAAAGGCACCAGGGCTTCCAGAAGGTCAGATGCAACTGCGGGGTGAGGTGAGGGCGGGGCAGACCCCTGGGGATACCCCCTCTTTCCATCACCTACACGCCCACTTGCAGCACGGCGGGCAGGAGTCCAGAGCATGGCGTCTCCCCTCCCCCGCCCCCTCGGAGTGCCTGACGGAGTAACAGAGACGCGGCCGCACGCACTCCCGACTCAGCCTCACCTGGGACTCGTAGGGGAGAAAGGCGATGTTGATTTCCGTCAGAGTTTTGATGACTTTGGCCGCTCGAGATTTTACCAGCTCGTTGAACAGGGCGTCTGGACACGCTGCAAGAATGACGGAAGACACTGAGTAGGTTTCTCTGTCCTTTTGCGGGCTCATTTCAGTCGTCACGTGTGTCTGGTGGATCCTTTAGTTATTTGGATTTTAAAAAGGCAAATAAAAAGTTCATCCCACCCTAAAATATCCACTACCTCTGGGCTCTAAAAGGAATATTAAAACACCTGCAAGACCCTCAACACAGAACAGAGAAACGACGGGCAATAAGGACTGAGATATTGAGAGACTGTGTTATGTCGAGGAGAGGAAATAAAAACCCAGAAGAGATTAAGAAGGGATAAGGGCCCTGGCTGGTGCAGCTCAGTGGACTGAGCACCAGCCTGCAAACCAAAGGCCCGCCGGTTCGATTCCCAGTCAGGGCACATGCCTGGGTTGTGGGCCAGGTCCCCAGTAGGGGGCGCATGAGAGGCAAACACACATTGATGTTTCTCTCCCTCTCTTTCTCCCTCCCTTCCCCTCTCTCTAAAAGTAAATAAATAAAATCTTTAAAAAATGAAGAAGGGAAAAGGAAAAGAAAAAGACGTGTAACATACACAAACACCATAAAAACAAAGACAGGAAAATCACAGCAGCGGGCGGTGTGAGGCAGGCGTCTCCCCGGGACTCTCTAAGGAACGCAGCTGCTCAGCTGCCCTTGATGGGGAACCATGATGTCACGTGACTCTCCCGGGCCGCACGTGGGTGCAGGGTCCCAGAAACGTGTTACTACTGTTCCATTACTATCACTAATGTCGTCCTCCCGCTCTCTTTGCCACCCACATTCACATAGCACAAATTACTCCCTGCCAGCACCTCTCCCTGCGTCCTCAGGGGTGAGTTTGCGGGTCCCTCCTAGGGAGGAGAACACGGGGGAAACCGTGACTGGGGTGCCCTCTGCAGCTGTCCAGCCCTGCTCCCCTCTCTCTGCTACCAACGAGGACGCACCAAGACCTTGGTGCCCCGGGCCCCACGCATACGACCTCCACTAAGAGCACACCGGATGCCAGGCTGTGGCACGGCTCTAGCTGATAGGGGACGGGGACGGAGGAAGCCCCCTGGAGTGGACAGGGACGGCTGCAAGTCCCAATGGTGAAACACCGAGGCTGGCTGGGGGCAACTCTGCTCGCCACTGAACCCTCTAATCCTAGGGGGAGGCGCCATTTCTCATTGGGAAGGGCTGCATGGCCTAGCAGGTTTGTATGGTGGGTGCTTGTGTTTGTCTCTTATGCATGTTTTCTTCTGAAAAGAAAATAAAAGATCAGGACACTCGTGGTGACAACCCCATTCTCCCCTATCGCCCTGGCGTGGCTGTGGTCCCGCCCTGCCATGCAGGAAGGCGGACGTGGAGGACCGGGTGGCAGGTGACAGCTGTACTCACAGTCGGTGAAGAAGACGTGGGCGGCCCGGTACTTCGCGGTCGGCGGGTCCTTAAAATCGTTGATGAGAGAGCGGACGGACTGTGGAGAGGGAAGAGAGAGGGCACTGAGTGCAGAGTCCAGCCCTGGAAGCAAAGGGAACCTACATCGGGACCCAGTTACACCCAAGAGGGCTTTCGAGCCACTTGCACAAAACATCAGGGAATTTCTCATGTATGATTCTAACTCATGTTCGGTGGTAACTGAGTTCTGGGGACTTGAAATTAGGATTGAGAGCACAAACAAAAGCCTCCTAGATCATTCCAGAACGACAGTGTCAGCTGCTGGAGCCACCATAACATGGGCTCCTGAGGAGAGACGCCCAGAGGAGGAAACTGGCCAGAAACCTTCCAAGAGGTTCACGGTGATGAAGTCCTGGCAATTGCAGCTGCATCTTCAGAAACTCATACCCGAGTCGGTTTTTAAAAGTGAAAAGCAAGCATGAAAACTGGTGGGAATTTACGGGGCCTGCAAGACAGCCCTAAGACGGCTATCAGCCAAAAGCAAGGAGGTGGACCTCGTCCAGATGCTGATTTGAGCCAAACCCCTGAAACGGTGAGACGGGTAAATCTGAACACTAGTCGGATATTGATGAAATCAACCTGAAAGCATCAAATACCTGAGTTGGGAAGGTGGACCCCTAACTAGATGAAGGGGGTTTCTTACCCAGACGGGGAGTGCGAGGGGGAGGGAGCCAGAATGACCCGACACTGGCTTTCCGCACGGTGGCTGCGTTTCAGAAAGCTCAGTGCTCCCGCCACTCCTCCCCGCACCCCCGCTCCCCGTCCGTGGGCTGCCTGCTTAAACAGAGCAGCGTGTCCCATGCGCGCTTCACCTAGAAACTGGGGACAGGCTGTGCCGCGCAGACACTGAGCCGGCACGCATGCCTTCAGCCAAGCTCGTCTGGGGGAGGGGCTCACCTTCTCGGAGGGAGTGATGAGGTACACGGCCTCCAGGCTGGGCAGCGGCTCCCTGCACTTGTTGATGTCCTCCACAACTAGACAAAGAACAGCAGCCACCGTGAGTGAGAAATAACCCGTCATCACAGAACTGGGAGTGCAGACACAGGCTGCCTGCAGACCGGCACAGATAACGTCTCGGGGGGGGGGGGGTGCCCACTACCCCTTCCACAGAGCCACCGCGTCCCTCTGTCCACACCGCGTTCCACATCTCGTCCCGCTGTCCTGTACCGCGTCCCACTGCCCCGCACCGCGTCCCACTGTCCCACACGGCTCAGGATTTCAGAGAACCGGACACTCATCACACTGGGTATTTCCCACTTCCCGTTTCAGTCTAAGTAAATTCCTTGATCTGCTCTAACTGAAAATGGAAAATGTAGCCTCATTCTGGCAAGAATAAACTTTTGCCTCTCCCCTCAATTTTTTCCTCATCTGTCCCAAATAATCTCAATTCCTTTAGGGTTTCCAGGCTGTGTCTATTTATCAACCATTGGGTAGTTTTATTATATTCTTTTATACACCCAACAGGGACATTCCAGACATACCCTCTGTATAATACTGTCCCTCTCAACAGTTCCAAGGTTAAACATTCTAGTTTGTTACATCAAACCAGGGGAGTTTGATTCACTTCTTCTTGTATGGTTGTGTCAACTACGTCACCTGGAAAGAGGAGCTTTGGGACAGCCGTCACCTTATGGTCACCTGACAGAGCTAAGGAGAGCCACCTCCGCGGTACTGTCCTCTCGTGGAGGGAGGGCAGTACCTACTATGGCGCCGTTCTTCCTCTGCGGGCGATTGAGGGAAATAAAAGCATCACTTTAGATGCATCCCTTGTAACATCTATAAAGACTTCTCACCCCAAATAATGTTCACATTAATACCCACATCCCTCAACCATCTATCTACTTCACCATTGGTCGTACATTTTTGAATTTCATAAGCCAATAACACTTCCCCCCAAAATGTTTCGGGATTCAACATAGGGTTGCTAACTTTTAAATTCTCCCAGACAAGGACCTTCTGAAAGCCGCCTCTCGGGGAGGGAGCGTCTGCCTGCAGCAGGGGAGAGCCGGGCCCTCCTCTCCCACGGGAAGTCAGCCAGCAGACAGCGTCTAACACGGAGGAGTCTGGGGATTACGTCACAAGTGTTGATTCAGAGACGTCAAGAAGACAACCAGAAGGAGCAGAGGGGCTGCTTCCGGGGTGACCGGCCCGGGGGAAGGGAGCGGGTGGGCATCGCTGCTCCGCTGTGAGAGACTCGTCAGCGCCACCTGGCTCCCCGCACCCGCCGCCCGACTTCGTATGTTTTTGCTTTGATAGAGAAGAGTATTGTTTTTAAAAATTAATGGAGAAAATACCTTTATAAGCTTCAAACAGGGGTGAGCCTGGCTTTAAATAGCCAAATAACAAAAAGTCACACCAAAAATTAGGCACTCCTGTTTACAGGGCTGTATTTCTGGTAATAAACTGGATTTGGAAATGTGCTCTTAAAAATCAGGGAATCAAGTTGTGATTATACCCCCAAAATTATATATACATGTATATATTTCACCTAGAATTCAATCAACAGCATACCCACGATACATAATCAGCATAATTTCACAATTTAAAAACATTTTTTAACCTCAAATAATGGGACAGACACAGTCTTGAGAGAAAGGACAAACCTCTAAGTTAAACTCATTGAGCTCAATGCAAACCTCCGTGTCTTCCCTCCTGTGATTGGTGCGGCCGTGGCTCTGACAAGGACCGGCCACGGTCCGTGACCCACACGTGGCATGGAGTCGTCTCTGGGGGAACCCACTGGGGGCTGCATCCCACACAACATTTTTTCGGGGCAAGAACAAAGGTTAACTTCCGTGTTTGGAATGACACCCCAAAAGGGACTGGTTTTCAATCAGCGCAGTTTCCAAGGCCGCGCCGCCCGATCCCCCTTGCAAGGAGCCCGGGGAAGACGAGAGGCCCGGGACACGAGCCAGGTCCGAGTCCCCCAGTCCCAGCCGTGACACTGGCCGGGGGCCTTGAGCGGGTGGTTTTTTAAAGCCTACTACCCACTGTGAAACTGTAACACACACTGTGGAGATCGAATAAAACAAACACACTAACGACTGTGGAGCCAATGTCTGCACGAGCACCACGCAGGGGAGGGGGCAGAGCCCCCAGGGCCGCAGCAGCGCCCGCCCGGCCCTCCCTCCAAAGGGAACCACCGTCCGGAGGAGCGGCGGGCACTTCTCTGCATCACTCTGCCGCTCCGTCTGCACTTGAAGACAGTGCGGCTGTCTGGCCTGGACTTGACCTTTATGCAAGTCAGAGCACACTGCAAGTACTCCTCTGTACCTGCTTCTTCTGCTCACCGGTATGGTCGCCGGACTCACCACGTTAGTGTGAGGAGTCGGAGGTCATCTGCACTGGCGTAGAGTATTCCGGGGTCGACCCCACCACAGTGGAGCTGACCATCCTGCCCCTGACGGGCTTTTTTTTATGGTCGTTTCCCATTTGGGGCTCCCGTAAACAGTGCCCTGCGCGCCTCCCTGCACGTGCGCCCGGGCACACACCCGCCCGCAGACCTGTGCGCTCTCGGGACAGTGCCCACCTTCGACTCTACGAGACACTGCCAAGCGCTTTGCACAGCGGCTGTGACAACTGACACTCCGTCATATAGCAGTTCCCACTTTTCCACACCCTGTCTGTCACTTGGCATTACCAGAGTTTAAATATTCCACCCTTACTCTGATTTCAATTGTATTTCCCTGGGTGAACGGTTTTTCATGTATTTATTGGCCATTTTGGATTTCTTCTTTTGTTAAGTGCCTGTTCAGGGCTTTTGCCCATTTTCCCCCCTATTGGATGGCCTGCCTTTTTTCTTGATTTAATCTCCCTTTTGGCATCCCTTCACAGGTATTTATCGAGCAGCCAGCAGGGGCCTAGGGATTCGGTGATGAACGAGGAGCTCTGGGTGTCTCTCGGGAGTGTACAGTCTTACCACCCAGGCTGCCGGGAGGCTCTGAAGCCAAGTGAGACAAAGCAGAACAGGGGGAGGAAAGCCGGGCACAGGGGGCCGGCCCGGGCGGCGCCGAAAGGCAGAAAGAAGGGTGTGCTCACTTGTGATCCCCTCGGTCATGATGTCCGTCATCTTGCAGCAGGAGGAGAGCATCCTCATGCTCAGCTGATCGACCACCAGCACCTGCAAGCAGACAGACCAGCTCACGGCCCGAACAGCACCTCCCCGCTCCTCTCCCTGGCTCACCACGTGGGTCTTCGACGGGAGCCCGGGCTGCAGAGCACTGAGTCCCGGTATTCCCCGTGGGCCACAAGTGTGCAGAGACGCACGCCAGCTGTCTCTCTCCCACACGCAAACCTAACCTGGGAGTTAAGGGTTTTCTCTCGCTGACTTGATTTAATGTTATAAGCTTAAAAAATTAAACTTTTAATTTTCATGATGAGGAGGATCATTACTCATAAAAAAGCAGGGAGAGGGAAATAATCTACAACACCCACACGCAGAGAAAACCGTATCGGAGAGTCTTTTTTCAGGGCGTAACTTCTCCTTAAAGGGAGACCGAGCTCTCCTGCCCCGCGGACGGCTGGAAGGTGGGGGCCGTTCCTGAGTCAGAGGGTGGCACCCTCAGCAGCACACGCACCATCGGGGGAAACGGCTCCAGGCCACGCGGGAGGGACCAGGACACAGCGGCACGCCCGCAGTTCGCTAGCCAACCTTCCCTACCTGCCTTCAGCCCGCAGCGGAGAGAGGCGTGCGGTTAAAACAAAGCCAGCTCTCTTCTCCTTCTGCAATGACACAAACCGAGGTGGCAGACAGAGGCTAGACACGAGGTGGCCCGAAACGTGTCCTGCTGCGGCACAGGGCCAGTGTGCATTTTACGAGGCAGCTTCCTCGAGATCCTTTTAACGTTCCTGTGTCCGCAAAGATGGGCATAAAGAGTCTCCCACCAGACGGCCTCCCGCTCTGGGGGTGGGGGGGGGCGTGCTCCTGAGAGCAGGCTCCCAGGCCAGCGCGAGGCCCGGACTCCTCCCGGCCGATCACCTCTGCTGTTCCCGGCCTGGCGGACTTCAAAACGTGTGGGCCCTTGACTGCGGGACAACTCGGGGCAAGAACGGCTGGAATAAAGTCTTCAATAACACACAGGGAACCTCAGGTGAAACTGCACGCTCTCCGGGCCAGGCAGGGCCCAGCGCCAGGCGGCCAAGTGGCCCTTAAATCACTGACTTCCTGAACGAGGGACAGCGTGTTGTCCCACTCCTTGCATCGCCCCCTCCGGACACTGAGGCCATAATCAGTTTGACTGGCTTAAATACTGGGTTCATGCACATTATACCTGAGACACGGAGCATCGCTCTCAGAGTGGTATGAATAAACACGCGGTTACCAACGTGGGGACAGGCCGGCAGAGGGCTGTCATGCTGTTTGGGGGCTCCGTGGAGAAGCTGCAGGGCTGCGAGAGGGGCCAGAGGGGCCTCACCCCGCTCTCCCTGTGTAGGCAGAACCCCTTCTTCCCTTTATACATGCGGGCTTCAGGTAAGACGTCGTGTGAACAAAGGAGTCCCACTGCGACACTGCCCCACCGGGTGACCTTTCAGATAAGCTTTCCGGCCAAGAGATTGCATAACCGGGATCACAGAAAATGAGAGGCATAAGCAGATTACATTTCTTCTCTCTGTGCTCTCTGGACACGAAGACGGAGGTCTCCACTCCCCGCCTCTGCACCTATCCCCCGCCCGGCCCAACGGGGACTCACCTCCGAAGGCCACCAATCAACCAGCCCCTTTGACTCACCTTCCACTCCCCCTTCTTCTTCACCTTCTTGATCACATCGTGCATGATCTCTGAGGAAGGGAAGGAGGGAGAAAGGGAAGTTTAATGTGGTTGCAAGGACTCCCAGCACCGGCCCACGGGAGCCGGCCGTCTCCCTCCCCGTGGGCCTTGTTCTGTGTCCCACCGATGCGTTCCCTGAGCCGCCGCCGGCCCCCCACAAAGAGAGCTCCCTGTCCATCTCCTCAGCTGGGTGGCTCTCCAGGTCTGGGGCTCAGGACCTCCTGACACTTTCAGAAACAGAGGTTCCCAGACAGTGTTTGCTTATGTGGGCAAATATCTACTGATATTTACCGTGTCAGAAATAGTAAACCTGAGACACTTTTAGAAATTCATTCACCAAAATAACAATAACCCATTCTATGTTAACACAAATAGCATATTAGTGAAATGTAGCTATATTTTCTGCAAAACAAAGGTTTTAGTGAGAATAATGGCTTTTTTTTTTTACCCTCCTGTCTTTGCAACCCAATTTAATGTCTGGCTTCATAGAAGACAGCTGGATTCTCCTGTCTGCTTCTGCAATCTGCTAGAAACCAGACAGCATCTGGAAAACCCCACTGTGCACTTGTAAAAGATGCAGAGGAAAGAAGACCAATAGCACCTTACTGGTCTAATTAAGAAGATAGTTTCAACCTCACGGACTCCCTGAAGGGCCTGGGGCTTGCGAACCACCGCCTTCAGTGAAGTGAGTAAAAGGTGCGACAGTACCTCAGGCCCCGTGAGCCCCCCCCCGCCCCGAGCTCCAAAACCAGATGTGACGAGCAGCTGTGAAGGCTTCCCACCCCGAGCACATCTGTGGGGCGTTCTCAGCCCAAACCACCATTTGCTGAGAGCCCGGTCTCCATCACCCCCTGCCACACACACACAGGCGTCCCCAGCCACACGGGTTTCCTAGGAAACGCCACCCCTGCCGCCCTTTCTGAACCCAGGCAGCAGAGGGGCCTGGAAGGACTCGGAGGCTAGCACGCGTCATTGGCGAGTGTGTTTCAGACACAGGGGTCACTCTCCGGAGCACGGCGACTCCTAACTCCGCTTGTGGCTGACTTCGATCATCTGATGTGTGCCACAAAGCTTAAGAACTGTATTCCTGATTATAAAGACATGCTCACTGCAGTAAACTTGGAGAACACAGAAAGGTATGAAGAAGAAAACACCATGTATTACTCATGTACTTAAAAAGACATTGAAAAGAAAAATCATCTGTAATCCTGCCAACTTGAAATGCTTAATTAACATTCTAGTTACTTTCTACTAGCTTTTTCATGCTGTATATGTGATTTTGATTACACATTTTTTTTCAGTTAATAAACCCATTTCCCCAGGTTGATAAAAATGCTTCCTAGGATTTTAAATGCAAACATAATAGTCCACAGTTTAGTCAACAATTTTCCCAACAGCCATTTATTCTCCATATTTCAGTGTAGCCAAAAATTGGAAACAAATACATCTGATGACAGAGCAGTGATAAGCACATTAGGATACATTTGTACGATGGAATATTATACATTCACTAGACATAATGCTATGAGAAACTATATATTCGCGCTTTCACTCTTTCATTCGGTAACATCTGCTGAGTGGCCACCGTCGGCCAGTCATTGGGCACCAGGCACCGACGACAGCAGCAGGGCACCGCGTGGCATCAGTGGGAAGGAGGGAGGGGGCACTGGTGGGCTGGGAGGTTTGGTGGCAGAGCCGAGGGGTGCCCTCGCTGGGGGGGAGGTCATCGGCGAAGAGTGGGCAGAGTGGAATCGCAGACAGAAGGTTTGAAGAAAGAGGGTACCGACTCCCTTCCCAAAGGTCGGGAAAGTGAATTTACTCCAGAGATGTTTTAGCATGTCTGGACAGTCTAAAGGGCTAACTGAGGTTCGAGACCACAGAATTAATGTGAAAGCAGGCAGCTCAGTTGTGTGACTGCGGTGTGAATAGTGTTCAGCTGTCCCGGTATAAGCCAGGAAGGGAAGAAGAGCTGGTTTCAACTAGGGCTGGAGTCCCCCCGGGTGAGTGCAGCAGAGGGGAAAATGCTCACAGTATGTGGCTACAGGGGGAAAGAGGCATGCTACGGCTAGTTTTTGAAAAGTGTACATACACAGGAAAAATTAGAAAAACTTACACCGAAATGTGATTTTTGTACAGTGAAATTATGATTAATCTTTAATTGCTAAATTCATCTTCCTATGTTCTGCCCAGCTTTCTGCATTAAGTACATATTATTTTTTGTAATAGGAAAAATGGTCTAAAAATAATGTCAGTGAATAACTCTGGGCCTAGAGCTTTTCTTCACACAAATTATGTTAGGAGAGCTTTCTGGGCATGAAACAAATAGGTAGAGCATAAATGTCCTGGGCTCCTGATAAGTTCTGCTGAATGCTTTTCCAAAAGCACAATCTACACCTTCACCAGTGCTTTGCATGACTCTCCAAATCAACACACTGACTGGTGAAATAGTACCCTGAGGTGTGCTTCTTTTAATCTTTGCTAATGTGTCAGTAGAAAATGATATGTTTCAATATCTTTAAATTTATTTTATAAGTGGAGAGTAATATTTTGGTTTTTTTTCTTTGCAACTACACAAAATCAATGTAAATGTACAGACTTTAAAAGCAAGCCACCTTTTGACAGGGGAAGCCAGAGGCGTCACAGGCGCCACAGGCAGTAAGGACGGAGAACGGAGAGGAGTGGCTGAGCGCCGACCCTCTTGCTGCCCCCGCCTGCTCTGGACTTGTGGCCTGCACCAGGGTCAGCAGGGGTAACACCTGCGTGAGTGTGGCTGGTAGGGTAATAATGTGGGTGTAGTAATTTATAGCTTTAATTGGAATGTTTCCCCCCAAATGTCATGTGGTGTGCTTGAGTGTGATATTGTTGTGTTGCAGAATTACATGCTCAGGACTCTGTAATAAAAGGGGGCATTATTTGTGCTGGACCCTGTATTTGCCATGGGCGTTGTCAACAGCCAGTTCTAATCGTGCCCTACATTCTTCTAATCCAACACCAAAAAGGAAACAGGATTAGAGCCCTGTGAGCATTAGGAGTCAGTCGCTGAGGCTCCTTCCCCACAAGTAATCCCCCGGCCAGGCCACCACGTCCCATCTCGTGTAAGTTCTCTTTGTGCGGAAAGAACAGAGGTTCTGACGCCGGTCTGGGCAGCTGGTCTTATTTCTGCCAAATCATGAGCACCTACAGCCACAGCGTCGCTCCACCGCCCTGCCTGCCTGCACAGGTGGGACAAACGGGCCCAGGGAGCTTCAGCTTCTCCGCAACTGTGAGGGCCACGGCCCGGGGGGACTCTGCTTCCCAAGGGGTAGGCCCCTTCTCAACCACACCCTCTGGGTCCGAGGTGACTCCCAGACTCAACACAGCCCTCCCAAATCCCCAGAAAAACAGCAGATGGTCTAAAGTTATCTGGGACATCTCCAGGTGCACCTGACATACCAACGGGAGGCCCAAAGCGCAGATTCTAGGGATAGCTGCAACCCACCCCCCGGCCTTGTGAAGCCCGTCCCTACAGCCTGGGCACCATGGCCACCCTCCACAGCGACTCGCATCAGGGCCCCCGAGCCCAGGGCACGCCAAAGCATCTGAAATTGCATGACCAGTGTCTGCTGAACCGGAAGCTTGGGACACACGTGAGCATGGCCACAGTCCTCGAAACCAAGGGGGATTCGCATACTCCACGTCCTGTGGCCCCAGAGCTCCCCACTGCCCTGGACAGACGCACCAGCAGGCCGGTGTCCCCAGGCTGGGAGGAGAAGGGCCTCCCTTCTGCTGAGCCGACATCACAACCGCCCTCCTCTTTGACCAATCCAAAGCACCGAGAACTTCCAGAGTGGTTGCCGCTCGCTCACGAGGGGCAGTCTGTCTAAAAGGCACCCTCTTGCACAAACCCCAGTAGTGTGAGGGCAAACCTCGTTACTCAGGCAAAGGTTGCCCCCAGCCCTCAGGATTAAGGAAAACCGCCAAGGGGAAGCACTGAGGTCAGACAGACTGGGGAGAATCGAGGTTCCGGCATTTGCTGGCTCTGCCTGAACCTTAGGCAAGTTTGAAATGTTGTAAACTTCCATTTCCTCATCTGCAAAATTAGAATTATAATACTCCAGTGACATGTGAAGATTAACGGGATAAAATGCCCAGTGTATACAGTTCCCGGCACATATGAGGCATTCAACAGAAGGCACTGATTGTGGTATCACTATAAAAATGGTATTCATACAGACGAGAAGGTTATGACGGATCACTTCCACCAATCAAATATTTTCATATATGCCCTGGCCAGTGCGGCTTAGTTGGTTGGGTGTCATCCTGCAAAGCAAAAGGTTGCTAGTTCGATTCCCGGTCAGGGCACATGCCTGGGTTGTGGGCCAGGTCCCTGGTTGGGGGCACGCTGGAGGCAACTAATTGATGTTTCTCTCACACATCGATGTTTTTCTCTCTTTCTCCCTCCCTTCCCCTCTCTAAAAATAAGCAAATAAAAATCTTTTTTAAAAAAATGAACCCTGTCTCCTGCTGAGGGAACAGAGTGAGCTTTGTGTATTTGGGAAGAGGTGTGTTAACGCTGACCCACAAGCGGGGCCCACAGAGCTGTGTTTTTAACCTGCTGCTACTCAACACCACTCTGAAAACCCACTGAGACGGGGAAACAAAATGAGGCAGAATGCTGGCAAGCAAGACGCGGACTATCTGCCTCAGGGAATCACGGGACTCAACCGATAAACTATTAGTAAACATTTGGAGAGGTGGATACAAAGCGACTACAAAAAACCCAACAGAACTTTGCCATGGCAACCGTAACCACTCCACTGTTTCCCAGTGTGCACTGGGCTGGGACCCCGGGACTCCATGACCCCAGGACCCCACCCCCTGTCCATTCTCGGGGCAGCTGGCAGTTCTGCTCCGGGGCCACGGGAAGCCTGTCCCTCCTTCCCCGACAGCATGCCAGACATCTGAAGACGGCGACCAAGTCTCCAAATGTCTTGCTCTGGGCTGAGGATTCTCTTTGCTTAAAAAAGAAACAAAACCAAAAACACATTTTTTCCAGGTGGAATAAGATACTACTACACACGATAGGAAGAAATGGTTCGCATCCTTGAGAACAAGGCTTCCAGGCACTCACAAGATCCTTCCCCTAAGTATACACAAACTATTGGTAACCTAACGACACACCACTTTTTTTTTTGGCTCTTAGGTTGTTTTGAATATAGAAGTAGCACATCCTTGTTGAAAAAACCCAAACAACAGAGACAGACATGCATATTTTCAAAGCGAGGTGGCCACCCTGGAGGAGGTGGTGCTGCTGGTTCGGGCTCACGGTTCCGGGCCCCCCTCCCTGCGCACCGGCAAGCGTGGGAGGGACGCTGCGCCCTGGAGGCTCCCTGGGTGAGGTCTGGGGAGGTAAAGTAGCTTCAGTGTCACTTTCTGCTTCTTTGGTGTTTCAGAATTATATTGGCAAGAACCTTGGTGGTCACCCAAGGCCAGAGTCTGAGCCCCTCATTTCGGGACCGAGATGGCCCTGCACCACACAGCCATGGGAGTGGGCGTGGCCTCCACCTGTCACTCCAGAGCGAGCAGAACCGGCTCTCCAGCTCCCTGTCCAAATGCTCTTCCCACTACACACCGTCTCTCAGGCACAAGCACGGACGAGGCTGTGAACTTGAACCCAGGCATCCTTTCCTCTGTTACTGCAGTGTTATTTGTTATTGCGGTGACCACTTGATACAGTAGAGCAAAGTGGTTCAGAGGGATTTTGGAGGCGGACGGTTGGGATTCAAATTTCTGTTCCTCCATCCACCAGCTGTGACTTGGGAAAGTTACGGCATCTGTGTCCGTTTCCCTATCCGTGAAGTGGGAACACAGTGGGAACGCCCACGCACGCCTCAGGGAGTTCCTGCGAGGATGGAATGAGCTCAGGTGAGCAAAGCACACAGTTCCCAGCCTAGAGCGGTACTACCACACTGCTGGCCACCTCCACCGCCACCACCGCCGTCATCTATTTTAAATGCTATTTGACTTTCCTAAAGAGAAAGAATCCAGTGATCTATAATCGCTTTCTTCCTGCTCCTCCACGGACTTCCCAGATGTCTCCTGTTTTCCACTTTGTGTCCCTGCACACAAAGTCTTTACTCCCTTCAGCAGTGGTGAGCTACCGAACCCCTGCTCAGAGCCAGACCCCCTCCGGGTACGGGAAAGGCCGCAACAGACAGACGGACGGGCTGAACAAGACGGCTGCTGTCAGGTGCCTCCCCCGATGCGGGAGGGTGAGAGCCAGTGAACACAAGGGAACACAGGGGATGTTCCGAAGACTAAGTGCCGAAAGGAAATGTTAAAGGTGAATGAACTAGGGCGTGGCAGGGGGCTGGGGAGAAGGATGTCGGAGCAGGTGGCCAGGAGCAGACCGCCCTGTGAAAGTCTGGGGGAGGTTCTCTAGGCACAGGAAGAGCGGATGCAAAGTCCCCCGTGCTGAGGTCAAGAATGGGGCATGGGGAGACCCAGCTCAGGATGCGCAGGGAGCGGCGCCTGGAGTCTCTCTTGGTCCTTAAAGCAGTGGCTGCTCGCTGAGGAGGGACTGCACAAGTAGCTCGCCGTGCTCTGCTCCTCGTACACTCGAAGCTCCATTCATTCACCTGCAGACATGACAGCTCCCTCCCCGTCCCCGCACCCTCATTCCCGCCCATCTCTGGCATCTGGCAGCAAATGACTTGGCAAGTGCCTGCAGAATGAATGAACCCAAGTGGCGGGCCTGAGTGGTGCTGTTCACCGCGCACCTCGTGGCCGAGCAAGGGGATTCCACGCGGTGGCCTCGGCAGCCACCTCCACACCCCCTTCCGGAGCCTCTCTCCTGACACCCCCAGATTCCGAGCCCCCAGTTCAAAGGTCACTGCTTGGAAAAAACTCTCAGACACTCTTTCACAGGGACTGCTGGGGAGAGATGTGTCTTTATTCTTGAGGAGCAGGACAGGCAAGACGACTGTCCTGGCCAGCATGTGTTTGCACGCCAGAGGGGCCACGCGGTGTCTTCTCCTCGACTCTCCTCGCTCACACTCAGTGACGGGTGTGGTATCACGTGAGTGTACAGACACAAGCACTCGGGGCCAATGTTTCTGCCAGCTTAGCATTTTTCTACATACTAATTTTTCAACCAGTGTCTAATTGAGATATCACACCTTAGCCAAAATTCTTTCAGAAGTTCCTATGAAGGAGAACTGTTGAGGTTACCAACAATCAATAATCCAGTTGAAGTGAGAAAAAAGTGGCCACGAGAGCAATAGCGTCTAACACTTGTGTTAGTGTATGTAAGTAGTGACTTACTCTACGGAATACACTGTTACACATTTTCCATGGATCGTCCCATTTAAAGCTCACAGCAACTCCCCGAGATTAAGGATTACAATCACCCCCTTCTACAAAGGAGGAAACGGAGGCCCTGAGAAGTGAAGTATAGCAATCGCACAATAAAATGCACATACACACATAAAATATATGGGAAGTACAAAAAAAAAGTATAAGCGATTTCTTGACCTCAAGGAACTTGCAGTCCAGTTGAAGATACCAGACATGGCACCTGCGGGGCACGGCAAAAGCCATGAAGACCCGGGGGCGCTGCTGGCGGGCATGGAAGGCGCGGCAGCTGGAGAACCACTGGCAGGTCCTCGAGTGGCTAAATGTACAGTGACCACAAGAGTCAGTAATTCCACCCCGAGGGGTACACCTAAGAGGCATGAAAACACATGGCCACACAAAAACTGACAAAGAGTGTTCACAGCAGCATTATTCACAATGGCCAAAAGGTGGGGACGGCCCAAGTGGCCGTCAGCTGATGAGTGGGTAACAAACGCAGTGTATCCACATAATGAAATATCACCCAGCCATAAAAAGGAATGAAGTGCTTATAATACATGTTCAATGTGAACGAACCTTTAAAACACGCTAAGCTGAAGAAGCCAATCACAAAGGGCCCTGTATCGTGCGATTGCATTTATATGAAACGTCGAGTGGGCAATGCCATAGAACTAGAGAGTAGATTAGTAGTTGCCCAGGGCAGGGGGGATGGAGGAGTGGGGTTGGGGGTGGGTGACGGCTAAACCGCCCAGAGCTTCTTTTGGGGGTGTCAGTGAAAGTACTCTAAAATTATGACACTGGATGCACAGTTCTGCGAACACACTGAAAGCCGTCGAGCCCTGTACTTTAAGTGGCTGCACGGCGTGGTGCATGGTTCCTACCTCAAGAAAGCTGCTTATTTTCAACATCACAAGAGAACTTAAGATGAAAGCTTCAAACTCTAACAACAAACACGGTTTTGCATAACACAGACCGTTCTACAGTGTCTTCCTCAGAAGACAGCAGCCCTCTCCCACCCCTGTAAGACACCGGTTACTCCACCCTGCAGTGTCCTACAAACTCGTATCTAATTGTGCTCTGTGGAAGTGAGAGAGACCGACATGGAGGCCCCAGACGGTCAGCCCCGGGGCCAGACCAGGGCCCACTCCCTGCACCTGCTGGAGGACAGTCGGTGAACCCGAGAAGGGTCCCATCCAGATTTGCTCCCCGGGGGGGCGGGGAGCAGGCGAGAAGGGAGGAGGCCCCCTGTTTGGAGTGGTCACCAGCTTCAGGTCTTGCAGAGACGGGTGGCCGACGGCCAGGTTCCGCCGCCCTTGCTAGCACCCCCGGAGACTGCAGAGACTCGGGGGCCAGTGCTGCGACGGCCGGCCTTGGGCTGCGGCCAGGACCGGAGAGGAACGCGTGATGATAAATGCCTGACACCCGAGAAGCCGAACCCTAACCGCAGACCTACAGACTCTGGACAGAGTTACAGGGAGGACCGTTCCCTTTCTCTTTCACAGGAAATCCTCGTTTTCTCTCTTGTTTTCCCCCTTCTGCTTCAGGAGGCTTAGAGCTAAAAGGTCAAAGAGCTAGAGAGCCCAAAGCAAGGCCACGTGGACCTTGGGACTTTGACTAGAAAAGAAACCTCAAGCTGGGGACAAAAAAAGAGACTGGAGATGGGAGCTCCCAGTCTCACTGGAGGTGCGACAGCTCCCAAGGCGCCGTCTCCCCCTCCCAAGGCTGCCCACGGCACCATGCGCTTTGGAGGGACGGAGCTGTGCGGTCACCAGACATCTGCACGCAGAAACGGCAGATCAAAGAAGAAAGCCGAGACAATTCACAGCTTCCTAATATCAATAGCTTATAGTAGCAAATACCATTTCGTTATACTAATACAATATTTTGAAACAGAGACCAGAGACAAAAAAAAAAAAGCTGAAATGGCAATGAATCTTCCAGGACAGAAAGCACCACTATTGCGAAAAACCAACACCGCCCGACGGGTGTGGCTCAGTGGGCTGGGCGCTGTCCCGTTAGCTGGTTCAACTCCCAGTCCGGGCACTCGCCCGGGTTGCGGGCCAGGTCACTGGCCGGGGGTGCCAAGAGGCAGCAGCTCCCTTCTCTTCCCTCGCTAAAATAATAAACAAATAAATCTTTTAAGAAGGTACCAGGAAAAGAAAACATCCTGCGGGGGTTGGGCTCAGGATGAAACACGGGAAGAAGGCGGAGCTCTGAGAAGGGAAGAATCACTGAAAATCCGAAAGAGGGGGCCGCACTTGTAGGAACTCCCACTGGAGAGGCACAGGGGGTGAGCCCCCCCCAGTCGTCCACACTGCACAGAAAGACCAGTTCCGCCGTCCCGACGCGTCCTAGCGTGTCCCGGTGTCCATCCCCGTGGCCGGCCGGCCCGCCTCCCACCTCGTCCGGCTTTCCCACGCCATCTCACACCGGAGCTCCCGGCCTGTCACGTACGTTTGGGAGAGCCTCCAGAAGCAAACTCTTTGCCTGAGCCCTCATGCCCTGTTCCTGCCAGCTTTCCTTATCACATGTTTACAAAGAGCCCAAGTGGACTTTTGTTTTTCTGCTTAAATCCCTGCACCAGGGGCCATTTTCCCCGGCCGTCTGTCCTAAAAATGTACAAGTGGGCCGCTCCCGCCTCCCCCACTCACTCGGGCCTCGTCTGAACACCGGCCTCGGAACGCGCGCTGGGATGACACGCCCGCTCTGCTTTCAGCCAGGGGGCGGGCGGGCGGGCGGCGGAGAGCTGACCGGTGAGGCCCATCTCCCCAAATGACACAACTTAGTAAAAAGCTCTGTGCCAAAGGCCACTCCACTGAGGACGTACGCTGGGGCCTCCCAGGGGCACCCAGCGTCAGTGGAAATGGCCTTAGACGTCACCTGACTTCCTGCTTCACGGTGAGCTAGCAAGCCCGTTCTATGAAACCCCTGGGCTTGCGGGGGCCGCGAGTATCCTTTAGCCGGGTTCAGACTCTGTGCGCTGCCCAGCAGACGGCCTGCACGCCCCGCTCGGGGGGAAGGGAGATGTGGCCGAGAGAGCCAGTGGCTCTGCTGTTGAGCAACTAGGGTGCGGTGGTCTGCAGCCGCTGGCTGGCGGCCACTCCCCTCCTTCCTTCCTGGAATGCTGTTCTTATAAACGATAAAGCCTTATTTTAAAAGCCCGAGTCTGTGGTCTTAATTTCTACGACAGATGTGTGGTGACTGACTTAGCAGGCCCAGGACAGTGGAATCCAGCTCCAGTGGGTCCCGTGCCAGGGGCAGGGAGCACTGAGAACCAACCCCACGAGCAGGGAAGAATCCCAGCAGTTTCGGGAACCGACAGCACCAGGTACCTCTGGGCCACAGTGGGATGGGGCGGAGGCCTGTTGGTGGAAAGGGGTTTGGGAAGCAGCTACTTCTTAGGTCCCCTCCACCACTTCCCTTCACTGGCTGACCGTCCCTCTCCCAACACAGCAAAACACTGAGAACTTCCTCTTCGGAGAGCGTAGAGGGTCCCTGGACTGGGGGACCCACGGCACAGTGGAGAACGTGAATGAGTCTCATACTGCAAACAGGGACTGAATGACCGTATGTATGCAGGGACTGTTTGAGAGCGACCCTCCACACCGGGTCCTCTTCATCCAGTGGGCTCCCAGGATCCTGGCAGCCAGACCTTTATCTCCCGGGCAGGAGACAGAAAGAGGCCTCTGGGGAATCGAGCCCAGGAAGAAAAATCTCAAGTTGCCGACACTGGGGATTCCCCAACAGACAGGCCGCCCAGATCGGAGCCGTCTACAAAGTCCACGCCCCCGGTCAGCGCCAGCGTCTCTCAGCTACATCCCCAGCGGCCAGCCGGGGGCGCTCCACCGAGGAGGCCAGCTCCTACGTGGAGCGTAGACACCAAAGCAAACGAACAGCAGCAAAACCTGGAGGGAACAGACTATGCAGAGATTTTTTTTTAATTTTTTTAAAAGAGAGAGACATAAAAGGCCCTGGCTGGTGTGGCTCACGTGGTTGAGCATCATCCCAAAAAGCAAAAGGCTGTGGGTTCAATTCCCAGTCAGGGCACCTGCCTGGGTTGTAGGCCAGTCCCCAGCTGAGGCGCGTGTGAAAGGCAGCCACATTTCCTTCTCCCACACATCAGTGTTCCTCTCCCCCTCTCTCTCCCTCCCTTCCCCTCTCTCTAAAAATAAATAAATAAAACCTATAAAAGAGAGCGAGACAGAGAGAACTCGGGAGAAAAGACTGAAATGATTTAAGAAGTCAGTGGCGTCAGGTGCCAGATGGCAGGGGGCTACCGCATGTCTAAACAATGCTGGCCGGGGGGCCAGCGTCAGCCTGCAGCCCGTTTTCCTGCACTTGAAGCTAAGACGATGTGTGGCAGAGCTCACACACGGACCACGGAAACTCAGATATTGACCACATGGCCCTTTACAAAAGGGAAAAGGAAAAAACCGGATCCGGGTCTAGCACAGTGGGTAAGAACAGACGAAAGCCGAGGCAAGCTGCTACGACAGTCCGGAACACTGGGGACAGATGGGAGGTCCCAGAGGGGAAGGTACGAGACATATGCAGAGGCTCAGGAGCCCAGTGTCTCCCAACTTCCCCGAGGCAGAGCTGGAAACAAGAGAACAGAGGAGCAAAGTCTTCAAGATTCGGAAGGAAAAGGACTTCCATCGTAGAAATCTATGTCCCTCCAAACCGTCAAGCAAGTCTGAGGTTAAAGCAGCCACTTCCAGACATGCAAGGCCTCAATCCATTACATCCCTTTTCTCAGAAACCCCTGGGAGATGTGCTCCACCAAAAAGGGGGAGGACCAGAAAGGAGGACGTGAAATGCAGCAGACGGGACGACTCCAAACCAGGGAGGTGAAACCCACGCCCGGGAGGACGGCGCGTGGAAGTGCGGGCGGCGGCGGTGCACTGGAGGGAGGACGGCAGTCTGTCTGTGCGGCCACGTGGCCTCGCGGTCACCCACGTGGCCATCAGGCCGTGCTCCTCGCTCCCCTGTGCGGACCCAGGTGTCCCTGGCATGTCCCTGCTGCAGTGCAGGTCTGCTGGTGGCGAGTTCTTTCTGTTTTTTTTTTTTTTTTGTAAATGTCTGGAAGTGTTTATTATCGTTTTGTTACTGCAGGATATATCCTCTGACCATAGAATTCTAGGTTAATAGTTGGTATCTTTCAGTTCTTTCAAGATAATTCGTCTACTGCCTTCTGACTTACATTATTTCCAGCAAGAAATCTGCTGACATCTCTGCTTCTGTTCTGCACACAACGTGTCTTCTCTCTCTGGCTAATTATTTTTTTTCCTTTTTTTAAAAATCATTGCTTTTAATCAATTTGATTCTGCTGTGCCTTCGTGTAGATTGCTTCTTGTTGCTTATGCTTTGAGATTCATTGAACTTCCTCAACCTGAGTTCACAGTTTCCATCACATTTGGAAAACGGTCAGCTGGTATTTCTTAAAATACTGTTTGCGGAGCCCCTCGCTCTCCTCCCTCTTGGGGCTCCGATTATACACATCCGGCTCCTCGAGGCTGTTCCCAGCTCACTGCTACTCCGGGTTTTACCCCCAGCCACTTGCCTATGTTTCACTTTGGGTAGTTTCTATTGCTATGTCTTCAAATTTGCTCATGTTTTTCTCCAGCGACATCTAAACCCTAACCCTTTAGTAAAGGTACTTATATAGAGAGATAAAAACAAGTATGATAAGAGGTTAACAACTGTGAAATCTAGGCATAAGGTAGGTGGATGACCATTGCACTATCCTTTCAACTGTCCACTATGTTGGGAAGTTTTCAGCAAGAGACTGCAGGCAGGGGAAGAATGAGTACAGCCATTCTATGAGAGACTGAGCAGCTCATCCAGTCTCAGTGAAAGCCTGAAAAAACCTGTTAGTCCAACCTGAGTTTCAAAGCTCCTTAAGGGATAAATGGGGGCTTGGAGAGACAGAGAGAGAAAAGAGGAGGAAGAAGAGAAAGAGGGGGAGGGAAGGAAGAAGAGGAAAAAGAAAGGGGGAGGAGGAGAAGAGAGACTGGCTGCACCATACAACTGAAACAGTCAAGTTCAAGGTGCCCCGACCTTGTCCAAGGAAAACAGCCTGGAAAACTCTCAGTGGCCACATGATCGCCTCATCCTAAAATCCCCGAGAGGTGCCTTTACCCAGACACGCCAAGGTCTGCAGACCAAGTAATCTGTGAGGGGCCTGCCTCACAGCGACCTGCCGTGGGGAGCCTGGAGCCTGAGACCAGCGCAGGCTGGAGGAGGCTCTCGCTCAGCCCCCGCGTCCTGTTCCCCTCAAATCCCCAGCAACGAGGACCCACAACATCCCCGTGTCCAGAGACCAGGAAAGGGCTCTCGACTCCCTCCCCTGGCTGCACCCGCTCGAGAAGATGGGTGGAAAGGAACTCCGGGAGGAGAGGATCAACGGGCTCGCGTCCCCCTGCCTCTCCGGTGTGGGGGCTCTGAGAGACCATCTGAGCCTGTAAATTCTTCCTTCTTCCCCCTTCGCTGCCAAACAGAAGCAGCTTTGTTCCTGCTGCCGCTGAAGGAAGTTCACGAGGATCGTCGGCGGGGAAGCCCTGAGTTACATCTCAGCCCGGTACGGGCAGCCTGTCCGCCCTCTCAGTTCTAACGCCCCGGCAGCTCGCACGCATCATCGTGAGTCTGTGCTGGCTCGGAACGTGAAGACGACACTGTCTGTCCCCAGCAGCCACGGAAAAGGAGAAAATCCTGCCGGCGTGGTCCACCCGACAGGCCGGTCCGATCCGACTTCCCGCCGTGGGTGAGAGGCTGGGCCCAACCCTTCCAAGGCCCTTCCCAGAGCCAAGGGTCTATGCCAGGACGGCACCTTGACCCAACAGGAAACCCAAATCCTCGGAGCTTCGCACTCTGATGACGACAACCACTTCCTCCTCAAAGCCATCCTGAATAGTGACGTCCACACAGGCAAAGGCTGGCTTGCAGGCCCAGGGGAGCACCGTGGAGAGATACATGGAAAAGCGTTCGCCTGCCGAGCCTCCCAACCTGGAAGGCGGGGGCTGGCCCCTCCCTGCAGTCTCCCGGCTGGCAGCCGAGCCTGGGGGCCCTGGGAGCCACAGCGCCGCAGATACGGTCCCGCTCTCGGCTCACATCCTGCAAGCCCGCTGGCTACACCTCCTGTCTTCAGGCCGCAGGCACCCGAAACACGCCGCCTCCACCGGCCAATCTTCCTTGGCAAACCCGTTTCTTCTCCTTCTCACATATCCCAGGGAATGGCCCAACCTTCCAACCGGCTGTCCAGGCCACAACGCCGGGGATCTTTCCAGCTCCTCTCCCTCATCTGCCACAGCCAACCAATCCCCATGACCCGACACTTCCACCCGAGACTCCTTCAGGCGGACCTTCTGCCCACCAGCTGCCATTTCTCCGTCACTAGCAGGGATCCCCCTCCTCACCTCCACCCTCCCCAGCCTGGGCCACCATGGGCTTCCTAAAGAAACCCTCTGCCCTCAGCCTGCCCCCTGCACCCACTCTCCACACAGCAACCGGAGATCTTTCTCAGCCAAATTCCTCTCTCTGACTTAAAGCCTCCAGTGACGTCCCACTGCTCCGGGAATAAAAAGGAAAGTCCTCCACAAGGGCGGAAGAGCCCCGAGCACCTGTCCAAGATCCGTCCACACCCCCTCGCCCCCCAGCTGCAGCCACACCGAGGCCTTCTCATTGCCTCGCCACGCCTGCACGTGCATCAACCTGACTCTAGCCTCGCCCCCGGGCCCCTCCAAGCCCAGCCTTCCCCCGGCTAACTCCTCCTCGCCCCCCCTCATTCCCAGGCCTTGTTGGGAGCTCCCACGGGCTCCAATGTCATCGTGCCCTCGGCTCCTCTCAGGGCGCTGACCCCGATGAGTCGCCACGGCTTGTCTAAATCCCACGAGGACCAGGTCCCCCTGTGCGCCATTCCACCTGCTGCCCTTGGCACAGCTCCCAGCACGCAGAGAGACTGCTCGGATGTTGGTCGAGTGACTGAAAACCTGGTCCCAGAGCCCCTCTGACGCCAAACTAGAAACGAGCTGTGATCCATGAACCTGGGCTCCTCGGACGTCTCAGGAGGCCTCCAAACGAGGGCTGAATGTTAGAGACTCTGACTTAAATCCCTATCTTCCAGTGATTTCTTAAAAAAAGTGTTTGCAGCCTGGCTGGCGTGGCTCAGCGGATTCAGTGCCAGCCTGCAAACCAAAGGGTCACCGGTTCGATTCCCAGTCAGGGCACACGCCTGGGTTGCGCAGGCCAGGTCCCCAGTTGGGGGTGCTCGAGAGGCGACCAGTCAATGTATATCTCACACACTGAGGTTTCTCTCCCTCTTTCTCCCCCCCTTCCCGTCCCCCTAAAAATAAATAAATAATCTTTTAAAAATTGTGGTTTTTTCCTCTACTTTTCTCCATCTTTAATTTTTCCTCCAAGAACAGGTTTTCTCGGTGTGATAAATACTTAATATCTCATTCACCTCCTCCAAGGTCAGCTCTTAGACAAAATAACTCGTAGACATTTAAAGTGAAACATCGGCGTCATACACAAAAACAGGAAGAGAGGAACGCTGGAAGCCTGCCCTGAGAGAGCTCGCCATCCGAGCTGTCCGCCGTCATTCCGGCTCCGGAGCCCCAGAGACATACACGAAGATCAGATCAGTGCCCGTCAGAATAAATTACTTCATTTTAACCAATGCAGACCTTCCCACAGGGTGTCAGCGCAGGCAACAGCTGTCTGTTGTCTAGCCGTTATTAGATTATACGTCTGTCAAGAGTATAAGAGACTCGTTTCCTTGGTTCTTCTAATGATTTATCCAATAACTGTGAGCAGGTATACTAAGCTCTGTAATTTTATCTATAAAATAACAAAAACTGCTTTGTAGTGACTCCTGTTTTCCCAGCAATGTTTTAATGCGAGTCTTAAAAGCCTTCTGTAATGCTGAGGTTAGAATCCCCAATGTAAGGACCCTCTCGGGTAGAGCGTGGTCCTGTAAACTGAAAAGTCGTGGGTTCAATCCTCAGTCAGGGCGCATACGTGCGCTGCAGGGTTGGCCCGCAGTCGGGGCATGTGAAAGAGGCAACCGATTGGCATCCCCCCCCCCCAAAATCAATAAGCACGAAACAAACCTGGGAGCGTTGGCTCGACGTCTGACTTCTAACCCGGAACTTCTTCCAATACCCAACGCTGCAGTTAGTTACCTACAAGCAAGCTCCCGTAAGACTGTCAGCTGATTTCTCAAAAGAAACTTTGCAGGCCAGAAGGGACTGACAAGAAGTAGTCAGTGGTGAAAAGCAAGGACTACAACCTAGATGACTCTACCCAGCAAAGCTACCATTTAGAATCGAGGGACAGATACAGAGCTTCCCAGACAACAAAAAGCTAAAGGAGTTCATCATCATCAAACCAGTATTACAAGAAATGTTACAGTCTTCTTAAGAAAAAAAAATATGAATAATAAACATCCATAAGAATGAAATCTAGCCCTGGCTGGCGTAGCTCAGTGGATTGAGCGTGGGCTGCGAACCAAAGCATCGCAGGTTCGGTTCCCAGTCAGGGCACACGCCTGGGTTGTGGCCCAGGTCCCCAGGGGGGCCACATGAGAGGCAACCACACATTGATGTTTCTCTCTCTCTCTCTCTTTCTCCCTCCCTTCCCCTCTCTAAAAATAAATAAATAAAATCTTTAAAAAAAAAAGAATAAAATTTTATCATTTGCAACAGCGTGGGCGGACCGAGAGGGTACTACACTGAATGAAACAAGCCGGCTGGAGAAAGACGCACACCGTATGATTCCGTTACATGTGGGACCTAAAGAACAATATAAACAAACGAACAAAACAGACACAGACTCATGGATACAGGGGAACAGGCCGATGGCTGGCGGAGGGGAGGGGGCGGGGGGGCTGGGGGAGGCGGGTGAAGGGACGGCGAAGTGCAGGTCGGCGGTGATGGAGCGGTCACACGGGGACGTGGAGGACGGCACAGGGAGCACGGTCGGGACCACTGTGACAGCCGTGTGGCGGGCGGGAGGCCAGTGGGCGCAGGAGCTCCCAGGGGAAACGCTCTGTCAAGTGTGTGACTGCCTAACCACTAAGCAGTACACCTGAAACTAATACAAAAGAATATTAAATGTGATCTGTAATTTTAAAGAATTTTTAATTAAAAAAGGTTAAAATTTAAAGTAAATAAATAAAATGAACTCTTGGATGCCTCACTCCAACCCCAGCCCTAGCAACAGCCCCGGGCTGAGCTGAGCCAGGCCATCGCGTAAGAGGACGCGGCTGGGGACTCTCCGAGCGCTGCCCGTCCAGGCAACCACAGGGCTGGGGCTCGGGGTTTATGGCTGCCGAGTTGCCAGCGACAGCTATAAAATTTGGCCTGGCCACTCCACTAAGGAAAAGATACTTCATTAACTGCCAAATACCTGTTTGCTTAAGAGCTGCTGCTGTGTGCCAAACACAACCCGGGGGAAAACCTTTCGGTGCCCATTCAACAGCCCTCTGGGTCCTGTGACAGATGAACGCCCTCTTACCTGTGATGGTCAACACACGGGTGACACCCGAATCCCACACCACCTCTCATGGGAATGTGGCCCCAGCTTAAACTACTTATCACCCATAAGCATTACATTTGATTCAAAACAAAGAAAGACTATACTTAGAAATAAATGGAAGAATATTGTATATTAAAAACTATGGGTGGGGAGTAAACCTATGGGATTCAACTAAAGCTGTACTCAGCCTTAGATGCTTTTATTAGAAAAAAAAGAAAGCCCTGGCTGGCGTAGCTCAGTGGATTGAGCGCAGGCTGCGAACCAAAGTATCGCAGGTTCGATTCCCAGTCAGGGCACATGCCTGGGTTGCAGGTCATGGCCCCCAGCAACCGCACATTGATGTTTCTCTCTCTCTCTCTCTTTCTCCCTCTCTTTCCTGTCTGAAAATGAATAAATAAAATCTAAAAAAAAAAAAAAATTAACCAAGCATTCAAAATTAAATTAAGAGCACACACCCACAACATAGATGGAAGAACCTCATTTTTTTTTAAAGATTTTATTTATTTATTTTTAGGGAGGGAAGGGGGGAGGGGGAGAGGGAGAGGGAGAGGGAGAGAGAGAGAGAGAGAGAGAGAGAGAGAGAGGGAGAGAAACATCAATGTGCGGTTGCTGGGGGTTATGGCCTGCAACCCAGGAATGTACCCTGGCTGGGAATCGAACCTGGGACACTTTGGTTCCCAGCCCACGCTCAATCCACTGAGCTACGCCAGCCAGGGTAGAACCTCATTTAAAAAAAAAGACAATTAAAATAGACAAGTCTCTAGCAAACATTTCCTTAAAAATAATAACACAAACAGGGTGGAATGAGAAAGAAGGTCCCAACTCCCAGTGCAGAATATCTTTTAAAAGTTCTACAAATTTAATTTACTCAATAAATTTGAAACTTTCAAGCGAAAAGGACTGTTTTATAAGAAAATATAAGTTGCCAAAACTCACTCAAGCAAAAGCAGAAGCAGAAAGTCTAAATAAATAGTAACCAAATACATGTAAAAGGCTGTCAAATATTTAACCTCTTCCCCCCCCCCAAAAAAAACAACAAATCAAGTAGTTTTATGGGTAAATCATTTCCAACATTCAAGGAAGGGAATATCCATGTTATCTGATCTACTCTGGAGCACATAAAAAGACGAGGAACTTCCCCATCCATTTCAGGAGAGAAAAGTTCTGGTGCTGAAGACCTAAAAGAGATTTAAAAGAGAGAAAGAGCTACTATGTATCATATAGAGTTCCATTATTCATTCAAAATGTTTAGTGAGTGCCCACTATGTACCAGCACCGTTCTTCTAGGACGATCAAACAAAGAAACCCGTAAGAATGGAATGTCAAATTTGACAACTCAGCACAGCAAGTGGGATAGGAAATTCCGGGGGAAACCAGGGGACGTTTCCATTTTATACCAAGTGCTCAGAGAAGACCTTACTGGTGAGGCGGCATCTGACAACAGACCTGGAGGAACTGAGGAGACACGCATGCAGGCGTCAGAAGGAAGCACATTCCAGACACAGGGACCAGCAAAGACAAAGCCCTAAGATGGGATCACACTCGGAATGACCAAAGACCAGCGAGAAGGCTACGATGTTAGCAAATACAGATGCAAGAATAATGAGTAAAATTTAATAATGCAGAAAGAGAACGATGCGTGACTATCAAGTGAAGTTTATTTAAAAAGTTTAATGAGCCCCAGTTGGTGTGGCTCTGTTGCTTGAGCAATGGCCGGTCAACCCAAGGGTTGCTGGTTCGATTCCCAGTCAGGGCACATGCCTGGGTTGCAGGCCAGGTCCCCAGTAGGGGGTGCGCATGAGGCAACCACACATTAATGTTTCTCTCCCTCTCTTTCTCCCTTCCTTCCCCTCTGTCTGAAAAAAATTTTTTAAAAAGTGTAATGACTGATCAGTATTAGAATTAATTACATTACATTATTAGATTAAATAAGAAAAAACTATAGGATCATTTCAACAGAAACAGAAAAAGTGGTTACTTCAGATTTTAAAAACAAAAGCCTTAGTGACCTGGAGCTAGAAGCAAGTAGTTCACATGTCACTCCTCGGGGAAGCTTTGCCCGCAGGCGGAGGCCAGCCTGCCTGTCCCGTGTGACCACAGCGCCCTGCATCACTCCCCTGTAAGTCTCGCCACAACTGGGACGGGTTAATTAAGGCACTCATTGTTAGACGGTAAGCTCTCCGGGGGCCAGAACTAGTACCTGGCACGGGGCTCATAGCAAACGCTCCAGGAGTGAGTGAGTCCCACCAGAAGTCGGCAGGGCTCGTGTGGAAGCCGCAGAAAGCCGGCAGCGAGTGGAGAGATACACTCTGGTGCTTTGTGGGAGACTCGGTTTGCCAAGATATCGGTCCTCTCTGAAGTAACCTATAAACCAAGGGAAATTCCCACAAAAGTTCCAACATTCATCTGGATTGATAAAGGCTAAGGAGAGCCAAGATAATTTTGGCGGGGGCGGGGGGGAGGAGAGTTATAAAGGGAGATTTCCCTCTACCAAATTTCAGCACATACTGCAGAGCTCTGGGTACCAGAACACTAGTTAAAAAATATTTTGGGGTTTACCTTCCCTGTCTGATATCAGAGTGGGTCATATTAACATGTTTAAAAAAGAGTGGGAATACAAAAAATGACAGCATACATAAAATAGAAATTAGGAAACAGATTAAGAAAATTGATTATGAACTTCGAGAAACTGACTGCAGCTACTACGACTGAAAAGGCATATTGATAAAACACCCAAGAACACAGGAAGTAAAATAACAGCCACCACTTAAAATAATCATCTGTTACACAGAAAGCAATGTACTAGCAATTTATATACATTGTCTCTAATGCTTCAAACAGTCCTGCAGACCAAATACAATTATTAATTGTCTTAATTTTACAATTGAGTTTAGCTCATGTGTCCAAAATGATAGTTAGGTATCATTTTGACTTGTCCCCAAGTTACAACTCGAGTCTTCTGCTTCCAAAGCCTTATACCAAGATCATTTTTTAAAATTTAGGAATACATTGCTACTTAGTTATCTTAGAAAACTGTCCTAGACGTGATTTTCGAGGAAGATAGTAACACTCGTCATAGGAATTACGGAAGAAACCAGAATAAGTATAAGCAGACAAACTTAAGACTAATAAACACAGGTGCCGTCCCACCCAAACGGATGCTGCTACTACACAGGAGCGCGGGTCTGTGGGCCTGTGTCGTGCCTCCCGCTGTCCTTTCGGCTGCAGGATCACAGGAAGACCCAGGGGACCCCAGGAATCAGGGGGATAAGGGACTCAGGGCAGCAATTATTTCCAGACCGGGATGGAGGGTTTTCAGTATTTCATACCAGCCAAACCAGCGCCTGCAGACTGGATAACAAACAGCCTTGAGTTCATGAATGTGGAATGCTCAGAAATTTGGGGGAAACCTGGAAGGGTCTGGACCTAAAGAGACGACACTATGTGCATGCAGTTTATTTCCAGGGATATGTCTTGTCTGCCTGCCTGCCACGGGTAATTACCAGTTCTAGGCACTCTGGGGAACGGCAGGAAGAACAAGACGTGGTCCCCGCCTTCAAGGATCTTACGATTTAACGAAGAAGGCAAACTTGTAACAATTATAACCTAGTGCAGAATACAATAAAGTGCCATAAAAAAAGAATTGAACAGTGTCCGCGCCCTCACTGGCATAGGTCGGGGGCACATGCCTGGGTTGCAGGCCAGTCCCTGGTTGAGGGAGTGGAGAGACAACGGATGGTGTTTCTCCCCCTCTCTTTCTCCTTCCCTTAGTTCCTCTCTAAAAGTAAATATAGAAAATCTAAAAAAAAAAAAAAAGAACTAAATGGCGTCAATAGAGTTAGAGAAGGAATTTCTATTCCAGATAGGAGAAAGGAAGATGCCTTATTGGAAAAAATATTATTGAACGGGCTTTAAAGGGTAGAGAGGTTCCCAGGATAAACAAACTTATATTCGAATCCTTTGAAAAAGAGAGGAGGTTCAAAAATATACTTTTAATTAATAAACTGGAAATGAAGACATAATGGGGCCATTCAACAATTTTTAAATTTTAAAATGAATTGTCTATAAAGACATAGAATCACAATTATTACAAGAAAAAGTAGTTTTTATCAAAAACAGAAAAAAGATAGAAGATTAAAGAAACAGAACATCTGATCAGATTTAAGTACATACTCATTGAAGCTCTCCACTTTTACTTTTAAATACTTTTTTAAAAGATTCTATTCGTTTATTTTTAGAGACGGGTGAAGGCAGGGAAAGAGAGAGGGAGAGACACATGGGTGTGAGAGAGACGTCGACAGGCTGCCTCCTGCACGCCCGGGAGGAGGGACCGAGCCTGTCACCCAGGCATGTGACCGTCGAATTGAACCTGCGACCTTTTGCTTGGAGCCCTTTTGCTTGGAGCGGGGATGACTCTCCAACCAACTGAGCCACAATGGCTGGGTCTCCACTTCTGCTTTTAAAAGGCAGAGTAAGCCCTGGCTGGCGTAGCTCAGTGGATTGAGCGCGGGCTGCGAACCAAAGTGTTGCAGGTTCGATTCCCAGTCAGGGCACATGCCTGGGTTGCAGGCCACGGCCCCCAGCAACTGCACATTGTTGTTTCTCTCTCTTTCTCCCTCCCTTCCCTCTCTAAAAATAAATAAATAAATAAATCTTTTTTAAAAAGGCAGAGTAAAAATAATAACTTCAAACGAAAATATGTAGGTTCAAAAGACAAAACTGGACAATGTAATTTAAAAACGGGCAAAGGACCTGCACAGATATTTCCACACGGATGCACACAGGACCAACAAGCACAAGGAAACGTGCTCAGTGTCACTCGCCATCAGGGGAGTGCAAATCACAACCACAGGGAGCCATCACTTCAGGCCCGCCAGGGGGGCTGTGACCAAAAAACAAATAACAACAAGTGTAGGTGAGGATGTTATGAAACGAACTCTCAAACACTGCTGGTGGGAATATATTTAACAATGGTGCAGCCACTCTGAAACCGTTTGGCAGGTCCTCAAAAAGTTACATATTGAGTTACCAAATGACCTAGCAATTCTATTCCTAGGTAATAGCTACCCAAGTGAATTGAAAATATATGTTGACAAAAATAAAAAAAATGTACCATAAATTCTTCCAATCCATGAATATGGTGTATCTCTTCATTGATTTAAGCTTTCTTTGGTTCCTTTTACCAGCGTTTTGCAACTTTCAGCATACAGATCTAGAACACATTCCTTCAGCTTTAAGTGTACCTAAGTATTTCACGGTTGTTTTGTTCTAGTGTAAATGGCACTATTTCAAATTTCAGTTTCTAATTGTTCATTGCTTGCATATAAAAATACAACTGATTTTCGTAAATTGATTTTGTATCTTGCGACCTTGCAAAACTACATACAATTCTCCTTATCACAGGGTTGCTCCCTTATTTGTGAAGCTAATAATCATGATTTTTTACAATGCAATACAGCAAAGAAACTAAAACATTACAAGTAAATTCGCAGCCCTGGCTGGTGTGGCTCAGTGGATTGAGCACCAGCCTGCGAACCAGTCACCAGTTTGATTCCCAGTCAGGGCACATGCCTGGGTTGTGGGCCGCATCCCCATTTGGGGGCGTGTACGAGGCAATCACACATTGGTGCTTCTCTCCCTCTCTTTCTCTCTTCCTTCCCTTCTCTCTAAAAATAAATAAATAAAATCTTTTTAAAAATAAAATTAAAAAATGGAAAAAATGCAACGTGTACTTAATATAGTTCACAATATGCTTGTTTCTAAGGGGGGAAAAGTGTAAGAAATGAATAGCGCTTCTGTCGAGGTGTTCTCCCAACTTGCGACACATCCTATGAATCACGGCCCCACCTGGAAAAGGTTTTATTTAACGTACGAATGGAAACTGCATTCTTCTCCAGAAGAATGGGATTCTTGTAAGCGAGTATGAGGAGAAGCCATAGGAAACCGTAAGAAAAACACACTATACGGTCTGTAATCCTTGCATCTTTGGAGCACACTGGCAAAACTTCAGGGAACAGGAATAACCTCTAGATTATACAACAGGGATTTACATAATTGAAACATCAACTATTAATATAAAACAGATATAAAAATGCCACAAAAAGCCCTGAGTGCTGTGGCTCAGTTTGCTGGGCGTCATCCTGCAAAGCAATAGGTCACCGGTTCAATTCCCAGTCAGAACGCATGCCCGGGTTGTGGGTTCAGTACCAGGTTGGGGCACATGTGAGAGGCAAACTATCAATGTTTCTCTCCCTCTCTTTCTCCTTCCCTTCCCCTCTCTCTAAAAATAAATGAAAACAAAATGTTTAGTAATGCCACAAAAAATGAAATTGTTCTTTCTCTTACAATCTCTTTGTAAAGAGCCGGGGAGGGGTAAATCCATCGGTAGGACTGGGGACAGAAACATGGGTCAGATTACATACCGCCCGCATGTTCTTCAGGTCCATGCTTCCATTTTCTAGTCCATTTGCACCTTCTTCAAGATGGTCATCCGAGATTCTGCTTTCTCCCCCCAAACTCTGGCCCCACAGGACAGAGGTGGCCTGTCTCTTCTCAGCACCCTCTCGCACTTTTGCGGACCCTCTTTGTTTATCTTTTCATAATGGCATTTACTGAATTTACCATACGGCAAGAACTCGGCCAAATGCTATGCCTGCGTTACCTCATTCAATACTACAGAACCCCACAATGCAGTATTAGTATTACACGTTTTAGAGATGAAGACATTTAGGCACAAAGAGGTCCCATTATTTATAAAAGTCACACGGCTAATAAACAGCAGATGAGAATTTTATCCCAGGTACTCTATTTCCAGAGCCCACTCTCTAAACTGCTACACATGAGCTGAAGTCATTCATTCCGTATTTATGGAGCACCCAGCACGAACGCACGACACTACAACTAGATGTAAGAATGAGACAAGGTCCCGCCCGGAGGGAACTCCCGGTCTGGTCGGGAAGACCAGCACAAAGAAGCACAGTACCAAGTACTGTGCAGTGCCTAAGTGTGTTGGGAAGGGAGGGGGGAAATTTGGGACGGGGGAAGCATCTCAGAACTCGGGATGGTCTGAGTCCATCATACACCATGAGAGTGCCCCATATTGTAGTCGCTCTGTATCCCCCCATAATTCCTAACAGCCTCTGAACAAACATGTGTTGAGTGAACAACTAACATTGACCCATTTCCTTTGCTTTTGTTGTGCCCGTACCTATTGCCATTCTAAAACTCAACTCGGAGAGATGTGCCAAGAGGCCACAGCTACATTTATTTTGCTCTCCACCATATCCTTCTTTCATTCATTCAGTAAGTACTCACTGACTGCCGACTATGAGCCAGCCAGCGAACTTGACACGTAATACAGCCGTGAACGTGTCAGAGAGACACCCTGCTGCACTGGAAGCCACATTCTGGTGGGTGAACAATCAAACACATACAAAATAGACAAACAAACACTGAACAAGATCATTTCAGATAATAATTTTAAGTGCTAGGAATAAAATTAATGAGGAAATAGGACAAACAGTGACTACTGGGTGTTCATTTACATTGGGAAGACAAGACTCGAAAGGAACATTGAAACCGGTGCATTTTTATTTCTAAGGGAAAAAAGCAAAGCTAGAAATCTCAAAATTAGGAGCCAGAATTAACCTGTGTTATTGACAAAGGACTGCAGTATTTTTCCCCCCAAATGCATACCTAACTCAATTGTTAAAGGAATAGCACACTATTCACACATTCCCCGATTTTATGTAAAATTGGTTTGGTTTTATTTTCATAAAAAGTGGCGTTGCTTTATTTCAGAAATGGAAATGTGGCCATGTTATATATTTATTTTTACCTTTATGCTTGTTTCTAAAAAAGTGAGGGGAGGGGTGGACTAAGGAGTCACCTGCTCGAACGAGGTCCTGGCAAGTGGCAAGGACGCAGAAACTTGATTTCTCTAACACCTAAGGTTTTTGCTTTAAAAACCATCTTATTCAAAACATTCGAAAGAGCGTAATGTAACATCCACATTTCATATTTCCTAACCCTTTAAAAAGGGCATTGGAAGTAAACAGCACATTTAGAATAATGAAGTTTTGTTTTTGTTCTTTTTTACTAATGTTGCAAGGAAATGGACAGCAGGTTTTAAAAATTAATTAACACTAATTTTGGCAAGTCATTTAACTGCTCTGGGCCTCCATTTTCCCCTCCACCTTCAGTTAAATGAGGGTGTTGACATTATAGGATCCCCATGGGTTCTCCCAGCCCTAAACACCTTGATTCTGCTAGGGAATTGAAGGTATGTGATTCAGAACCTTTACTGCATGGGGAAGGCAGGTGTTATAGTGGGCACTTAAAAAAAAACTGGCTCGTTTGGGATTCATTTTTTGTAACAATTTTCTTCTGGTGTAATGGGTATATTTCCTACACATCAACAAAAAGAATGGAAAAGAAAAAAAAAACAGTAAAAAGAGAGAGGCGAATGTGTGCTATAATAGGAGAAAATCATTGGGAAGGAAACTGATTGCCACCATTTTTATTCTATTTCCTTTCTTACCCTCTGCTTTAGAGAAAAGCCCAGTTCTAATTTTCTCTTAATTCCAAAAGAGGTAGTAGCAAAAACCACAGCGATCCTTGCACATCTTTTTTGTTGTTGAATTAGTAGCCAAAATACTGAAGAGGCACAGTCCGTCTACACATCGCCAATCTTAGCACGGAGGACGCCGTTTTCCAAACGTTATTGCCAACATCGGCCCCCCACTCCGCCGCAGGCGGCACTCCCCACGATCTATTTTTTAAAATCCATGTACGTCGAGCCTTTCATCCAAACCCGTAAACAACCATTTCCTCCCTGCAACAGTGGCTCGCACAGCCCGAGCCGTTCAGGCGAGCCAGGGCCGAGTCGCGCAAACAGGGGGACTGCAGACTGCGGTGCTGGGCAGGGCCGCTCCTCCCGCCGCGCGCTCCAGCGTTCCTCGTCACGGGTGTGATTTAGGAGGGTTCAGGACCCTGGGAAGATCCCGCCCTTGAAACCGAGACCCGGGAACCGGAGGCGGCCTCAGCCCAGCAGAGCCAAGCCTTTGGAAATCTGGCTTCTCTCCAGCGGCCAGGAGCGGCCCCAGCGGGTGCGCGGAGCCGCTCCCAGGTGGGTCTCTGCAGCCGGGGACCGCGGCTCCGGCTCGCTGAGAGGGCGGGGGAAGGGGGAGGAGGGCCCAGGCCGGGATTTCGTTCATCACGACTCACGAAGGAGGGTGGGGGAAAAGGGAGGGGCTGGAGAAGGAAAAAGGAGTGGAAGCAGGGGGCTCAGGGAATAAAGAAAGCAGAGAAGGGAAATGGGGGAAGGTGGCGGAGTGAAGGATGAGGTGCAGAAGAGGGTGATGGGGAGCAGAAGGGGAGGGTAACGAACAGCAGAGGGTAAAGGCCAGGTGAAGGGGGAGGTAAAACAAATGGAGCGGGGGGATGGAGTGAAGGGGGGAGAAGTGGGGGTGAAGAGGGGAGAGATGGGGAGAAGGAGAAGAAGGGGGTGGAAGCACGAGAGGTGCGGGGATGAAGGGGAGGGATGGAGATAAAGGCGGAGGATAGAAGGAGAGGGGATGGGGTGCAGAGGGGCGGGAGGGGGGGAGAGGGTGGAATTCGGGAAGGGAAGAGCGAGGGAAGAAGGGAAGCGGACGCGGGCCGCAGGAGGCCGGAGGGACTTCCCTCGGAGGGCGGCGCCGGAATAACGGAGCCCTCCCAGCTGCAAGCCCCCGGCCGGGCGGGGCGAGCAGCCAGCCCAGAGAGGCCCTGGCGCTGCGGGCAGGTACGGCGCCGGGCTCCTCCCCGGCAGCCGCAGTCCCTGCCCGCGGAGAGGACCCCGACTTCACTTACTCTCTCCGACCACGGCTTTGAGGCCAATGGGTGCCATCGCGCTGCGCGAGTCTTCGGGCTCCGAGCCTCCTCACGCGACGCCCGCGGACACCGCCGCCTCCCCGGGTCGGCGCGCTCCGCCGGCTGCAGCCCGCCGCCCTGAAGCCGCTCTAGGGACCGAATGACGCTCGGACTCCGCGCGGGGGCGCCGAGCGAGCCAGAGCGAGGCTGCCGACCCGCAGGCGAGCGCGCGCGGGGGCGGGGCCGGCCGGGGGCGGGGTCTTGCTGCAGCCGTTAGCGTCACCCGCGCGCCTACGCCAATCGCACTGCGGCCCGAGGGCTCGGCCCCGCCCGCCGGGATGCGGCTGGGCGCGAGGCGGCCTCTGGCTGGAGCGAGAGCCGCGCCCTCCCCCTCACCTCACGCGCTGCGCGCCCCCGGCAAAGTGCGCGCTCCCGGAGCGCGAGGTCCTAAAGTCCCCAGCGCTGCCTCCGCAACTGAATCCCCGGCCACAGGCTACTCACACTCTCCATCTTCCTGCAATCCAGCAGGTTCTGTTTTTCCTCTTTTTTGGTAGCCTTTCATTCTCCCCCTTCCAACAGAAGGCACTCGGCAGCTAGATCTTCTATTAGTTATATGCACAGCCACAACATAACGTGCTTATTGACACCATCTCTGTCTCTCTGGATATCTATCCGTGAATTCACCGTTCACCGAACTGTTAGGTGTCAAGCTCCATGCTAAGCCCCTGACATGAATCATCCCATTAAATTCTCACAAAAACTGGGCATTGTTTTTCATCTCCATTTTCAGATGAAAAAAAAAAAAAAAAAAACAGGCCTAGAGAACCGAGCGCTAGACTTGCTCTCGGGCCGTGTATCATTCAATAGCAAATACTTATCGGTATCTCACTACTCTATGTACGCTGCTATTCTGGGCATTGGAGCTACAGCTGTGTACAAGGGAGATTCAAACCCCAGTCTTTGCGCGCTCCAAGTCTGGAATTTTTAATTCCCAAATGTGATAAGAATGTGCTGCAGGACTACTCTTGGGCTCAGTATCTCCTTCCTGGAGTCCACATTTATCAAAGCGGTCCCCGGTCAGTTCTTGCTGGAATTTCTTTGTTGATGGGGGAGATTTTTTTTGAAATATGGGACAGGGTTCACCTCTGTCTTTAAAAATATGAATAGAGCCCCTTAAAAATAAAAAAAAAAGGATAGGAGAGCTAGTAGTTGCAAAAATCAACAAATGTTATTCGTTTTTTAAACAGCTCTGTGAGCTAGGTCTTTTCCTTAATAGTATTAAGAAATAGAAACATATTTTACAGATAAGGACATTGAAATTCAGAGAAGATAAGTACTTTGCTAGTAAGTGACCAGGGGAAGATCCAATTCTAGAATCTGAATTCTGAACCCTTGTTTTATACTGAGCCGTAAGTAAAGAAGCTGAGGCCTAAGGGAGGACTTTCCCAAGGTCATGCAGTGAACAATGAGGACAAGAGGCTCATGTCCTAGTTCAGCCACCAGCCCCAGGTTGTGAAAGTGTGACCATCTTCTCATCCCTACCCCACTATACCCCAACAGAAGCTTCCTACAGCTTTTCAGAGACAGAAAGTATTCGTCTGACATCTCTTTATGTCTGGGCTCAGCCTTTTACCCAAGGAAGATATTGATTGTCTCGGTCCCTTGGAGAAGAAGGAGATAGTTTGCAAATGCGAGGGAACTTAAGATGCACTTCTGATGCTGCATGCTCCCTCCTTAGCCCCCTGGCGCATGGCAGCCGAGACGGCCCCCAAAGAGCCGGGATTCTAGCAGAGGAGACAGAAAGGAAGCAAGGAGTCACACGCAGCACTGGGGTACTGTTTTAATTGGTGCTGGAGTGGAAGGGCAAGGTGCTGTGAGAGTAAATGACAGGGTACCCGACCAAGGGGCATGGGGCAGAGTGCAGTCAGGGCAGGCTTCCTGAGACGAATACAAGGGAGCCAGAGGGAACCGGGAGAGCGTCCCAGGCAGATATACAGGAGGCACAAAGACCAAGGGCTGGAAAGGAGCCCGGCTTCTCCAGGAGCAGAGAGAGGCCAGTGGGACGACTAGTGGGGAGAGACTCCACCGGGCAGAGCAGGAAGGCCAGCCCCCAGGGGCAGCCCTTGCTGCAGGGCTCTGGGACCGTTGGGTGGCCTGGAATCTGTGTGAGAAGTCCTCATAGCAAATAAAATAGAGCAGCTCCTTATTTTCTACAGAAGGAAAGAAAAAAGAAGTCCCTTCCTGAGGATGTGTACCTGAGATGTTCGCCAGGAATGGCAATAATTAGAGTTGGTGTCACTTGGAACAGGAGGGTGGAAAGAGCGGAGGGGGTGAGCTCACTCCGAACCCCTGACAGCGAGGTGGCAGACTGGAGTCTCTCCGGATGGGAAATCCAAGACCTGACTCGAGATCTCTGGCATCTGTGAACCGTGGTTCCTGCATCTCTGGGACGGAGGCAATAAGCCTCAGGGCCTCTCCCACGGTGGCTCTGAGGGGCCAGGAGGATGACCTACACCGGAGGGGAAAATCCTCCTTCAGTCTTCACACGGCACTACCCTGAGCTCTGTATTGTTTATTTGCATATACATTTGATATACGCCAGGCACCTCGCAAAGGGCTTTCATGTATTTTCATTGGATTCTCACTGTGGCCCCACGAGGTCGACGCTAATTATCATTCTATTTTCCAGGGGCGCAAGGAGGTCGAGTCACTTGCCCAAGCTCCAGCGGGTCTAAGTGCAGACAGACCTGGATCTCACGCTCTGACTTCCTGACGCCCGGGAGAGAACGTGCAGCGCCCGGCGGAGCCCCAGTACCGGGACCTAAGGAAAGATTTGGCTCTTTGAACAAGCTTGCTGGGAGCGCCCAAGCCAGAATGCTCGGGAGTCCGGGACCAAGCGGGCCCACCACCCGGAGCCCGGCCCCGCATGAGGGCAGAACCGGGCGGTGCGCCCGCGGGATGCTCTGGGCTGGTCCACAGCGCAGCCCTTCCTGCGCGCAGGTGCGCCTACTGCTGCGCATGCGCGGCCTGCAGCCTCTGCAGAGCCCGAGTGCGGGCCTGTTGCCGGGAGTGGGAAGAGTCCTGTGATTCACGCATCCGTCACATGAGGGCTTGGCCACTGCGCCAGGAGCCACGCAGGTGGGAAGACCGATGCAGAAAGGAGCTGGGATCAGGCCGGAGAGGCAGTGAGCGGCCTGGAGGGACTGCGAACCGAGAAGAGAGGAACAAGCCAGCCAGAATAGGCAATGGGGTAGACCAAGATGAGACAGAAGTAACGGGGTGCAACTGCCTCCACCAGACCTAGTGATACCGCGGACCCACTAACTTGGGTTCCCCCCTGCCCCCCATACACCACACACCACCCACGCAGGGCGTGTCGGAGAGCCCTGGGTCCAGAGTTTGGCCTCTTCTCTGACAGTCTTGGGCTTGCACCTACCTCTCTTTTCAGCAGCAGCAGCAGCTACCATTTTTTTCATGTTCACCTTCACCCTCTCCTCTTGGCTGATGGGTCTTGAGATTCTGCTACATTCTTTTAGGGACAGTTCCTAAAGAGTTCAACAAGATAATATTTATCTTTAATACTGAGAACCTAGTAAGGGCCCCGTGAATCTTAGCTGTTAGTAAGGTCCAAGTGACACACCACGAGACTGTAAAAACAGCAATGGGGGTTTCAGTTGGTGCCCTGCCTCCTTCGCTGTTGCAGACTCACTGGAAGAGAATGGAAAACTAACGGTCTCCATCACAGCCACCCCGCTGTGCCATGCCCTAAGCAAAGAAAGAGCAGCTGGCCCTGCGTGCTTGTTCGGTACATTCTTTTTTTTTTTTTTAAGATTTTATTTATTCATTTTTAGAGAGAGGGGAAGAGAAGGAGAGAGGGAGAGAAACATCAATGTGTGGTTGCCTCTCGTGCGCCCCATACTGGGAAGCTGGCCGGCAACCCAGGCATGTGCCCTGACTGGGAATGGAACTGGCGACCCTTTGGTTCACAGCCTGTGCTCCATCCACAGAGCCATGCCAGCCAGGGCTTTGTTTGCCTCATTCTTACCCCCAAGAACGAGTTAAAAGTTTTTTGTGTTCGAGGTCGGAATACGTTACCCAAAAGGCTTCATTTTCAAAATCCTAGGTCAGGTTCTCAAACTCCAAAGGCCAGGCAGACATGCGCAGCACCCCAGATGTGCCCAACTGCAGAGCACACGCCTTGCCCTGAGGGGCGGTGCTTACTCAGCTCCAACCAGTGGTTGCCACCTAGTGACTAAGGGTCTTGGTTGTGGAAGTTAGGTGACATCTTCCACTGTGTGAGGGTTCCAGTAGATTATTCAGTTTTTACTAACACCACACTGACCAAACAACACATCCACAGGCTGCATCCAGCCCCCAGACTGCACGTATGCAAACTGTGGGGCACTAATACTCCTTCCCCAAGCAGCAGGTTCCTGGAGAGGCACCGACTTCTACCCAACTCCCCAACTCACTGGAGCCCCCTAGTGGGCGGGGCTTTGGACAGTGATAGTGGTGGTGTGAATGCCTGGGCACCGAGAATGAGGGCCTTCCTGCTCAGCGTGGAAAGCCAGGAGAGAGTCCTTCTGCTCAGCCTGGCTCAGGGTGGGTGGGTGGGGAAGTCCATTAAAAGCGCCGCCCCTTTTGAATGGACTGGTGAGCACCTGCAGTGGGAGCCTCCGGGGACGGCGGGTGCGGCAGCTCAGCTTTGCTGGGACCGTGACAACCCCACATCCTGGGACATGCCCAAGAACAAGGAGGGAGCCGCCCCCAAAATACCAGATATGAGCAGCCTCAGTGACCTCAGACAGTGGGGACTTCAAGTTGCTTTGCTTCAATTTAGAAAAACAAAGAAATATGGCATTTTTACACTTAGGGCATCAGAGAACAATTTATGCCTTTGACCCGTTAAGTTGTTGTGGGATCCCAGAGGAGGGAGTTCCCATTCCTTCCTAGGGCTGGAAACAAAGGATTGATAAAGAAAAGGGGCAGTTGGACCACCAGCACCCCTCCCCATCCTGCATAGCCAGGTGACTACCCTTCCCTTGCAGAATGATGGTGATGATGATGATGATAATAACAGCAAGCATACCAGGGGCATGCTATTTGCCAAATATTCTAAGCTCTTTCCATATATCAATTCATTTAGCCCTAACCATCACCCGAGGCAGTTCCTATTATTATCATCCCGTTTTACAGATGAGAAAACAGGCATCTGTCCCAGGTCACATGGTCAGTAAGTGACAGGGCCAGGATTCACGCTGTGGCTCGAGTGAGGCGAGGACGGACAGTAGAAAGCAGTATTCTATGGTGCGGACTTCATTTCTCTTCTTATCAGAGGCCACAAGGAGGTCAGTGCAGGAGTTCAGGTCTGAGATGCTGGCGTCCAAACCAAGGGGAGGGAATAAGAGGACCAAGCATACTTGAGACGAATAAAAATGACCCCCGCCATTTTCTGATTGCCTTTATGTGCCAAGTGCATCATGCACAAGATCTCCTTTAACCACCGCCTCCCCCCTGAACTCTTATGAAGGGGGTGTAATGATGTATACCCATTTTACAGATGAGAAAACCGAGACACGGCCCGTCCTGGGCACATAGCTAATTCCTGGCAGAACCAGGATTTGAACTGAGTATGTCTGAGCCCAAGGACAGCTCTTAGCACAAGACCTCGGTAGCACCTCCAGACCTCAGAGCCTTTCTGGGCCGGACATAAACACACACACTGTAATTCCATGCATAAGAAGTTTCTAGACCACTACAGTAATTTATGACAATAGAACTCAGGACGGTGATGATCTCACGACGGTGGGGGGCAGGGAGCGTTGCCTGGGCGGAGAGACAAGGAAGAACCCTGGGACTCCGGAAGCATCCTGTCTCGATGTGGGTGATGGTTTGTGGGTGCATCTTTATGCAAAAACCCCCATCGCCCTCGGGAGTGGTGGGACTTAGATTATAGAGCACGAGGGAGATGGGGGTTCTGTGAAGCAGGGCTCCTTCCAAGGTTCTGTACCTAATTTTACTTCTGTAATTATTTTCTTTTTCTTACAGAGAGCCCCCATATTGTCGAAGCTTCAGGCGCCATGACATCTGAATCTGCTCTGGCTCAGAAGTGGCTGGGAGGTTGGTTGCTCCATCGTTAGATCCAAGGTGGAGTCATACTTATTAATACCATAACCCTCACCCCAGCTCGTGACCGGGCATTTTCGGTTCCTCATCACGCATGCCCCCACCACCCCTGTGGTGTAGAGCGGACCCCAGGAAGCTTTCAGCAGCCTGGGAAAGGAAGGGATGCCCGCCCATCTCAGCTCAAATTAAACACAGGCTGTCTTTCTGGCCCCTCCAGCTTCCTGCCTCCTCTCCTTGCCCTCCTCCCTCCCTCTTCTTTTGTCTGCTGTCTTCCCACCTCCGCTTTTCCCCCACTCACCCGCCTGACAGCAGCCTCCTCCCCCCACCCGTCCCCCCACCCTGCAGGAGTCAGGGCCCAGGGCCTTCCCCATGGCAGACTGAGAATGACTCAGCAGTGAGGGAGCCAGGAGTCCAAGCTCAGGCTCAAGGGCTGCCTTGTTTGGTGGCCCCGGCCTGTCGCTGCTCCTTCGTGAACATCGGTTTCCCCGTCTCCCATGTAATGCATAAGCTGGGTCATGGGCTCCCTGTCTTGAACCACCTCGGTGTCTAACTCTCCCCTGAGTCAGGAAGCAGGTGGACAAGGGGGTCCATCGTGGGGACCTGACTCCCCTCCTCACTACCTGCCCACCCTGGAGGTATCTCAGGTGCCATGGCATTGAGCGAGCAGAGGAAGCGGGCTTTGGGTGGGGTCTGGTTGTGAACTAGCTCGGGACTCACTGTCCAGGCCTTTGGGGACCTCCCTGCCCCCCTACACTGGAACTGCTCCTGTCCAGTGATGGCGGGGACGGGAGGGACAATTGTCCTCCTAACCCTCAAGCCTTCCCTCCCTTGCTTTCAGGCTGTGACCTTTCCTCCAGCTGGTGATAAGCACCCCCCACACCCCCAACACATCACAGCCACGCCCCACGCGTGCAGAGGAGTGCTTGAGCTGTTGTTTAGTACACAAAACAAAAATAGCGGTTATTTTATTTCATGGATCCCCAACAACCCTAAGCCATCTGTTTGCGACATCCCACCCTGGGACCTAAAAATGGGCCTGCTGCCTTCTGGGGCGAAAGTATAGCCGCCCAGTATCTATTCAAGCATATTGCTAAGTAGTTCTTTGCCGTGCTTTACTGAAAGCCACAAGCACCCCCCATGCCCCCAAACTTCCCACAGATGGGGCCTCATGGAGGAAGAGAGGAAACAGAACTTGGCATTCTACATTCTGCTTGGGTCACACCTTGTTTTTTTCCCCCTTGGTGGTTTTTTTTTTTTTTTTTTTTTTGCTTTAGAAATGACGTCTTTTACTCTGCAAATGAATCTCCTGCTACATTAGCACACTTTCTATGAGAGCCATATCTCATCACCTCACTACCCCTGTTGCTGGCCCAATCTTTGCATGGACCTCACTCGAAAAGAGTACCTGTACCCTTCCTTGACGAGCAAGATCAAGTCCTCTGCTGTTGCTATGCCATCATTCCTGATTCCTGTGTTGCTTCCCCTCCAACTACAGCAGGGAAATCCTGGGTGGCGTGATTGGACTTAATGGGGTTGAGATTTGTGTATGTTTTCTTCACTCTTCATTACACAAGAGATAAAGTATGCGGCCTTAAATATTTCTATTATGAATAAAAGACTAAAAATAAGTGAATTAAGTATTCAACCCAAGAAATCAGAAAACCAGCAATACAAATTGAAAGAAAGAAGCAGAAAAAATAAGATGAAAGTTGATGTTCGTGAAATGGAAAAACTGCTAAAAGGATACATAAAATCTGTTTGAAAACATACTATGAGAAGAGCTTAACTGAAGGTAAGTCTGAGAAAAGAAAGCAAAGAAGGAAAGCAAAATGATGAGGTTCTGGCCGGGTAGTTCAATTGGTTAGAGCATCACCCTGAAACACCAAGGTTGTGGGTTCGATCCCTGGTCAGGGCACATAGAAAAATCAACCAATGAATGCCTAAATAAGTAGAACAACAAATCAATAATTGTCTCTCAAAAATCAATAATTTTTTTCATGTTGTATGTGTGTGCTTGTGTGTTTGATTCAGAGAAGCAGGGCCGCTATCCGTGGAATAAAATAAGGGATTGGTAACAGGAACTGGCCTTTTGCCATTGTGGGTGCCGGTGGCACAGACCGTACAAGGCCTCCCCCCTTCCAGGTAGTAGGGAAGGAGAGGTGGGTGTGTTGGGGGAGAGCAAGGACTCATCTGCCTCTCACCCTCTCCAACCACAATGACCCAGGTGACCTGCAGGAGACCTGGTGTCCTTTGCTGCAGTGACGCACGCATACCTGGTCAGGACTCGGAGAAGCCGAAGGAGGAGACCTAGCAGGAACCAGAGAAGACTCCCGCCCAGGTATTGCCCAAAACGAATAATAAGGCAAGTCAGCAGCTCAGTGACAACCACGGGCCGGCTGCAGGACAGCCCGAGGCCTTCCACCAAAGTACAAAGCACAAAAAGTGGCTGCTCCTTCCAAGTCTGGAGTGAATATAACTTGTGGCCAACCTTACTCGGAACCACACAGGGAAGAGAATTCTAGGAAACTTGGTTCCCACTAAGTTGACACAGTACAAAGTAGAGTATGAGCATGTGTGTGTGTGTGTGTGTGTGTGTGTGAGAGAGAGAGAGAGAGTACACAAATGTGATAAAATATTAATAGGTGAATCTAGATGAACAGTATTCAACCTTTCTGTAGATGTGAAATTTTTAATTAAAAAGCTGGAGGTGAAAAAAAGACACCAGGCCTAGATGGTTTTACAGCTGAGTTTTATCTGAAATCAGATTATTCTTTTTATACAAACTATTCTAGATTATAGAAAAATAGGGAATGTTCTCAACCCATTTTACTAACATTAATTCCAAAACACATTTTTAAAAAAAGAAAACCCATAGACCATTTTGGGGTATCCTTTTCACCCCCAAAAAGAAGATTTTGTCACTAGGAACACAGTCAGCTTAATTCACTACATAAAAGATTAAAGAAGAAAAAAACCGTGAATAACTTTTTTGACCAGAAAAAAATCTGTACGTGTCGAGTGAGCGCCGGTCTCATGCTATGCACACCGGGAAGCCCACCGGTTTGTACAACGGAGCCCCTGCCCTTTGGGAACTCACAGGTTTCCTGTAACTGGGTGTGCAGTCAGTCAGATGATAGGGTAGGAGAAACAGCGATCGGGTGCTAAGGTGAAAACAGTTACATGCCAAATGGAGTGGCGTGAAGGGTGAGGGTGAATGAGGACTCGGGGCTGAGATGTTTGAGCTAGAAGTGAGAGGTGAGCTCCCAGCCCCTGACAGAGAGGAAGACCAAGGCCCCGGGAGGAGAAAGGACTTACCCAAGATCACAGAACGCCCACCCAGCCAGGTCAGCATCTACTTTAAGTAATTCCACACATCTGGAAAGCCAAGGCCAAGCTGGGAGAACTTTCCAGAACCAGGCCGACACCACCCCCTGCAGGTAGGCAGGAGGAACAGCAGGACCCTGAGGGCCAGGAGTAGGGTAACGGCATCGTTTTTTCTTCCTTTTTCCCCAGGCTCCAATGTGTGCCTGGTACAGTACTGTGATGAATCCTCATTTCATTGAAAAGTTTGGTTCATCATGGGATTGTTGGCAATGATTTTAATTTAAAAAACATATCAGCCCTGGCCGGGTAGTCCAGGTGGCTAGAGCAAGGTTGTGGGTTCGACCCCTGGTCAGGGCACATACAAGAATCAACCAGTGAGTGCATCAATAAGTGGAACAACAAATCCACATCTGTGTCTGTCTGTCTGTCTGTCTCTCTCAAACCAATACATAAATATTTTAAAAATATATTATATAAAATAATTATTTATCTTGATTTCTAAGGTTTTTGTCAACCTCCCCTTTAAATTTTGCACCCTAGACTAGAACCTCATGTCCTTCCATTCCCATTCCTCCCCCAGCCCAGCAAGAGATGATGCATCTCACCAGAGATCCTCACCTCTTCTGTAAGGACGCAGGCAAGACCCTCCATTCCTCCCTCCCTCCCTTCCTTCCCTCCTACCTTCCCAGCTCCTCTAAGCCACTTGTGCTGCAATAAACAGACAGGGAGTGTCTCTGCCCTCAGGGAGTCGTTGAGTAAGGAGGCACACGAAAAATGCAAAAGGAAGAAGGGTTACAAGAGCTTTCAATGGCCAAGAGAAGGGCTGCATCTGGGACCATGGGAGGGAAAGAGTGTGGATGGGTTCCGTCCCAGTTCCCACCCACACCTGCTCCCTCTTCTACGTCTGAACCGCAAATAGTAAGCCAGCAAGCACTTACCACGTGCCCAGCAATACCCAGCAAGCATTCACCCTTGTGACAGAGGCTCTGCTCTTTCCTTCATGCACCAATGGGGCGCCCGAGGCTCAGGGACGCAGAGTCGTTCACTCGGAGCTCCACAGCTGGTGAGCGGCAGAGCGGGGATTCCGCCTGAGGTCTGCCCAGCTCCACACCCGTTCTTTTATTTATTTATCTAGTTAGTTAGTTAGTTAGTTTGGTAGTCAAATAATCTGTCATTGAAACATTTTCCTTGGCAGTTCTCAACTAGCCGGGCATTCCACTGCACCGCTATCGACGTCATCTATGATGTCATGAGGGTGGCGGCCACCGGCATTGCAGCCCGCAGCCTGGGACGTCCCCAGGATCTCTTCAGCGTTCTAGAGAGGTCAACAGATCGCTGACGCGTCTGCTGGGCAGTGTCGACAATATCATTAAAAGTGGTATTTCCACTGCGCTTAAGGGTTTTGGGTGTTGTTTTTCCTTCTTCTTTTTCTTTCTTTCTTTCTTTCTTTTTTTTTTTTTTGCTTCTTTCTGTTCCAGGGGTAGGGGGGGTTCTCGGAGGGCTTTGATGCCCAGGGCAGAGGCTGCAGGCACTGCCTCCATCTGGGCCTGTCTGTTCTGAGGGGTCAGTTTCACTGCGATCATCAGACCCTTCCAGTCCCTGGTTGCTTTGGCAACATCATCACCAATCTTGTTTGGCGACAGACCCAGGAGACTGATCTAGAAGGCCAGGACAGACATGGCACTGACTCCCCCCCGGGGCACCTCAGGTACATGACTCAGATCTCAGGGTTGAACTTGGGCAGCGTGGTAGAGGCAGCTGGTGTCAGATGAACCCAGACTCAGGACAGCTGAAGAAAGTCACACCCATCGACGCCGCCTCTTGTCATCATTAGGCCACATTTGCTTATTCAACAGGTATTTTTGTGTGCCTGCTGTGTGACAGGACTTGATTTAGGTGCATGGGATACAGTAGTCAAAGAAATGGTTAACCATTTCTCCCCCGTCATGCAGCATTCACTCTGATAAGGAAGATAACCAATAAGCATGTAATTAAACCAACAAGGGGTGTTTGGATAACAGAAGGTGTTATTAAAACACACTTATGAAGGGTAATGGCAGTAAATCTGGGTTGCCAGGGACCTCCATGAAGGGGGCGTTTGAGAGGAGACCAGAATGCTAAGGGACCTGCCAAGTGGATATCTGGGAGAAATGTGTCTCAGACAGAGTGAACAGGGCATGCAAAGGCCCTGGGGTAGGAGCAAGATGGGCGCATGTGCAGAGGAGACTGTTGGGGCTGAACAGCAGGGAAGGAGGGAAAGCAAGGGAGGTGATGAGGTCTGGGACCAGGTGGTGGAGGGCTTAGTAGGCCATGATAAGGAGCCTGGCTTTTATTCCGGGAACAATGAAAGCCATTGGAGGGATTTATGCAGGAAGGTGGTGGGGCGTGACTCACGATTTTCAAAGACCACTCTCCTCTACAGTTTCTCAACCTCGGCACTGTTGGCATCAGGACACTACAGGACGTTCAGCAGCGTTCCCGGCCTCCACCCACTAGATGTCAGTAGTATGCTCCCAGTTGTGATAGCCCATGGTATCTCCAGACATTGTCCGAAGTCCCCAGGAAGGGCCAATCTTGCTCCCAGGTGAGAATGACCGCTGTAGTCATAAGAGCAAAGGAGCACAATGGAAATGTTCCCAACTGACAGAGCCTGCCCAGACAGGACTTCAGAGTACTGCACCTGCTCCTAGACCACACCCTGCGCGGGAGAAGGAAGAAGGCCAGCGGGGTGCTTCTGGGGCAGCTAATAACACAGCAGTGGGAACGGCAGAGTGAAGAAAGGGCATCGAATCAACAGTAACTCGACTGCAGCTGAAAACCGTGCTGTGGCTACGGAAGAGAACACCCCCGTGTTGGGTGAATACACACTGGAGTGTTTAGGGATAAAGAAGCCTGATGTATAAAGTCTACACTCAGATGGTTCCGGAGAAACTACGCATATCCATACGTGTAACTTGTGACTGTTATGTTTGCGTGTGTACATAGAATCCCATGCTGTGTGTGTATGGGTGCGAGTGAGCACAGACAGACACACGGATACACAGGTATGCAGCTAGATTCCCCTGATACACAATAATAGTTCGAGTGAAGGACATACAAATATGCTCTTTGTACTCTTTTTATTCTTGCAACTTTTCTATGTGTTGGAAATTATTTCCAAATAAAAGGCTTCAAAGATCAGGCTACACTACGCATGATACTGGCGGGCCATGAGCTGTTCAGCCGCCTGGAAAGCTGCGTGGCGCTGCCTCCCCTGTGACCCAGCCGCTCCACTTCCGGGCGTGAGCCTAATAGGAGCGACGTGTGTTGACCGAAAGACTTGCACCGGAAGGTACATAGCAGTGTATTTTTTAAAAAGATTTTATTCATTTACATTTTAGAAAGAGGGGAAGGGAGGGAGAAGGAGAGGGAGCGAAACATCCATGTGCGAGAGATATATTGATCTGCTGCCTCTCGCACACCCCCGGCGGAGGACCTGGCCCACGATTCAGGCACGTGCCGGGACTGGGAATCGAACCGGCGACTTTTTGGTTCACAGGCTGGTGCTCAGTCCACAGAACCACAGCAGCCAGGGCGCAGAGTATTCCTGATAGCCCCAGACTGGAAGCAACCCACAGGTCCCTCGGGGGTGGAACTGACAAATGGACAGTAGGTAGCTCACGCACACACTGAATACTGCCCCACAACAAAAAGAACAATGCATAATACGACACCGCGGGTAAATCTCAACAACATGGTGCTGCGTGGAACGAGCCAGAAACAGAGGACTGCACGTTGTATGGTAACTTCATTTCTTTCACTTTGACAACAGGCCAAACTGACCTATGATGATGGACATTAGAATGCTGGTTATCTTTGCGGGGAGGGGAACGGGGGGGGGCCTTCTGGGGCTGGAAATGTTCTGTGTCTTGACCGGGGTGGGTGTTCCATGTGTGATGGCATACACAAAAATGTATCAAGCTGCGCACTTAGGATTTGTGCCATTTACTGTATATATGTTAGATACATCATCATCATCATCATCATCATCATCATAATACAAGATTGCCCTGGCTTCTGTGTAGTGGCCCAGAGGGACAGCAGAGAAACCAGCTGGGAGGCTGTGACAGAGACTGGGGGAAGCAGGGAGGGAGGATCGGCCTGGAGCAGCCACAGGGTGACTGGCAGTGGTGGAGTGAAATGAGAGAACGAGGGAGTTCCTGGGGGAGCCCTGGTGGAACAACCGGGTGGGTGGCAGTGCTGGTGACTGAGCTGGGAGGCCTTGGGGAGAAGCAGGACCTGTGGACCACTGCCCTGTCCCCATTTCTCCAAGTCCCGCAGGAGGCGGATTTCCATCTGGTTACCACTAGGGGGCAATGGGTTCCTTCCTGGAGGACCAGGCAGCCCGGATCCTGCTCTGAGGCACTTGCCCCTGGGAGCAGCTGTGGAGCCTGGTTCCTGAGTGGCCTCTGAGCCACCCGCAGACACTGTGCCCCATGCAAGCGGATCGGGTAGGATGGGGAGGGAAGGAAATTACATCCTAAAACCTTGGAACCTGAAAATCGTGACTCCAGCCCTTCCCTTGTGGTCAGGTTAGAGCCGGGCTCCTCAAGGTGGTCACAGGTCCAGCTGCCAATGCCGTCCTCCTCACCTGCCCCCACGTCGCCGCAGCCCTGCCTCCAGGAAGGGACGAGCTGCCTGCGAACGCCCCCTCTCACATGTGCTGAGTCTGCAGCCTGACCCTCTCTCCTCTGGGCATCCGTCACACCGCTCCGGGATCGCTTCCTCCAGGACCCTTTCCTCACCCGACCTATGGGCCAGGCTTGCCCCCTACTTCTCCCATCATGGCCCTTTCTCCCTAAAGGACGTCAGTCCCTCTACCTGTCTGACTGCTCAGCTCACCTGTGACTCTGAAAGGCGTGACAAGGCCAGGCATGGGCTCCAAGAATATTCGTTGAATGAACAGAAGACCAGATGAGTGAGTCAGTGAATTCGAGGTTATAGGAGAATAGCATCTCAGTTAACCCACCTGTGGTTTCCAAGTTAGAGACCTGGGTGTAAGTGCTGTCATGTGTGAGCTGTGTGGCCATAGCAACCGTCTAAACTCTCTGGGGCCTGGTCTCCTCATCTGCTTATCCCAGTTGTTGTGCAGATTCAGCGATGTGATGCATGCCAGTCCCTTACCCTGAATCTGCATGTAGCCTGTGCCCCATAAAAATAAGAGGATTTTTTTTCTGGGTAAAAGAAAAAGTAAACGTGTGTGTGTGTTCAATGATACCTGTTTATGCTACACCATAAACTGGTAGCTAATGCCAGGGAGTGAGATTGGGAGTATAAAGAAAAATTTTTCATTGTACTTTATATATTTCTGTAGTTGAATGTCTTACCTCTACATGCGTTTTACTTTTGTCATAACACAAGGTTTAAAGGAAAAATAAAATCCAGTGAGCATGTCAAAGAATGCCGCATACGATGAGTCGTTAGTCATGAGAGAAACGCGAAACAAAACCACGTGAAATACCACTGCTCGTCACCAGAAAGGCTAAAATTAGAAGGCTTGACGATAACAAACTTGGCAAGAATGTGGAGCAGGTCGAACTCTCGGACACTGCTGGTGGGGGTGTAAAAGGGCACAACGGCTTTGAAAAGATGTTTGACAGTTTGTAGTCGTAAGCCATTCTTCCCCGGTGAACCAGAAAGTCCACTCCTAGCTATGACCCGGGCACTAGGAGAAATGAAAACCTGTGTCCACAAAACACTTGTAACAAATGTTTGTAGCATCGCCCTGACTGGTGTGGCTTGGTGGGTTGGGTTGGGTGTCATCCCCGAGACTGAAGGGTAACCAGTTCGATTCCTGGTCAGGGCACATACCTAGGGTGTAGGCCGGGTCCTTAATCACTGTGTGTGTGTCCCAAATATGTGAACGGAACTGGTGCTCCAGGGAGCTGAGCCCTCTGTGGCTGGTGGCACCAAACGCCCAAGCACCCTGTGCGCCCCTCCAGGGTACGTCAGCTCCAGGGTCCTGGGCCTGATGGTAAGGGCTCAGGTGACCCGGAGGAGATCCTGGGGTTTTCTCTGCCTGCCCTGTGCGTGCTCCCAACCTGGGGTTCTGATCTCGCCTTCCTTGGGGCATTTAGGTCCCAGGCTCCTCCAGGGAGCCCCAGCCCAGGGGTGTCCCCCAGGAGTTCCGTGGGAGCAGGAGCCTAGGCAGGTTGGTGTGGGAGGGCCGTGAGCAGCGACAGCTGAGCCCACCAACCTGCAAACTGGACTGTGCCCTTTGGCCCCACAGGCAGGACCGGCGCCGGCAGCCGCCTGTGGGCCACTGGCGGGCACGCCCCCTCTCGGTACGGTGCGGCTACAATACCTGCGAGGTCTTCCTCGGAAGAGACGAGTCTTGGCGAGCTGCTTCCTGGCTCGATTCTGAGCGACAGTCTGAAAACAAGGATTGTCACAAGGTCAGATGGGCTCTGCTGCCTCGGACGGGGGCCTGAGCGTGACCGCGCTGGTAACCGGCAGACCAGATTGCCGTAAGGACAGTAACGGTCGTGAAACCCAGGAATACTGAGAGGTCTGCTCCGGATCACAGCCACTTCCCTCCCAGTCCCCAGGGGACTTCCGTGACCAAGAAACAATGGTTAAGGATGACAGGGCGAACAGAGGAATCATGGCCCATCGCCGGCTGGGCACTAACGTGTTCATGGTGAAGTCAACCCCGAGAACTAGGCAGGCACGTTCCCCGTCTCATAAACAGGGGAGTGGAGGGGCAGTGAGCGAAGGAACTCCTCCAGTTCATAGGGCAGCGAGTGGTGGAGCATCAAACCCCAGAGCATTTGAACCTGAACCTTTTTTTTTTTAATTCTCACCCAAGGACATGCCTATTGATTTTGCAGAGAGGGAAAGGGAGGGCTAGAGAGAGGGAGAGAAACATCGATCAGTGGCCTCCCATAGGCTCCCTGACTCAGGACCAAACCCACCATGTAGACATGTGCTCTGAGAATTGAACCTGCAACCTTTTGGTTTATGGGATGATACTCCAACCAGCTGAGCCGCACTGGCCAGGGCCCAAACCTGGGGTTTTTAATCATCACACAGCACCTCTCCAGTTGCTCCCAGAGAGGCAGGAGGCAATGGGCATGGTATGAGGATTGGCACCTCAGTATTATTATTATTTTCAAAAAGCATTAATTAAGCCCCGACTGGTGTGGCTCAGTGGGTTGGGTGTCGCCCTGCAAACCGAAAGATCGTTGGTGTGATTGCCGGTCAGGGCACATGCCTGGGTTGTGGGCTGGGTCCTGGTTGGGGGCGTGCGAGAGGCAACTGATAGATGTTTCTCTCGCACATTGTTTCTCTCCTTCTCTTTCTTTTCTCCCTGCCTCCTCCTCTCTCTAAAAATAATGAAATAGAATATTTTTTGAAAGCTGTTCACAGTGTCTTTATTTATAGGAGCCCCAAACCGGCAGCAATAGGAGGATGGATAAACACTCTGTGGCGTGTGTCTACGGTGCAACGCTGCTCAGCAACAACGAGCATAATCTACTGACATAGGCAACAACGTGGCTTACTCTCGGGGACACAACACTGAGCCAAAGAGGCCGGACACAAACCAAAATGTATTGCGTTGCTGGTTTCATTTTTCATTTCATTTGTGTGAAGTTCTAGGGCAAACGAAACTGACTGGTGGCGATAACAGTCAAAACAGTGGTTGCCTTTGGGGAATGGGGCCCGGCATCAGAGAGCCCTGGGGTGCTGCAAATATTCCGTGTCTTGATCCGGGAGATGGCCGCACACGTGAATACACAGCTCGACATTCATCAAGCTACGCACAAATGTTCGCAGCAGCTTTGTCTGGGACAGCTTAACACCGGCAATAGCTCAAATGGTCATCAACAGGCAAATGGAATAAGACACTGGGGCATGCCACACAGGGCCATGCAAGCCGGCAATAAGAGGGAAGAGGCTATTAGTACGCACAACAGCGGGGGTGAATCTCAAAATAATGATACTGAGCTTTTAAAAAGCCAAACAGACAAGAGTGACACTCTATGATTCACTTATATGAAATTCTGGAAAATGCAAGCTCGTGTAGAGCGATGGAAACCAGGGCCATTGTTGTGTGGTTTGCCTGTTGGGGGATGGGGGGGAGGACCAGGGGAAGTTTTGGGGGTGCTGGCTTCTTATCTGTATTGCGTTGATGGTTTACAGATGTACTCATATGCCAAAAATCATCAAATTTTTACACTTTAAATGTGCACAGTTTACACTGCGTTAATTCTACTTCGATAAAGCTGCAAAAACATTTGTAATAACTCATCGAGAACTGTGAATTTGATGTATGGAAATTAGGCTTCAATGAATAAAAGACAAGAAAAGGAAGAAACTGTCCACCTAACTCTTTTTTAAAAAAATATTTATTTATTTTTAGAGAGAGGGAAAGGAAGGGAGGAAGAGGGAGAGAAAGATTGATGTGTGAGAGAAACATCCATCAGTTGCCCCTTGTACGCCCCCTACTGGGGACCTGGCCCACAACCCAGGCATGTGCCCTGACTGGGAATCGAACCAGCGACCTTTCTATTTGCAGGCTGGTGCTCAGTCCACTGAGCCACACCAGCCAGGGCAAGGGTTTTTATTCCCATTAAACAGCCCCGCATCCACTCACAGGCATGGGCCCCCGGCCTAGTGGTGGAGACGGAAGACTCCCGATTAACGGATTCAGACACTGTGGCTCTGCCTGGCTCTGCCAGTGGCTACCTAGGAAGCACTGAAAATGCCCGTGCATCTGTTTCCCCATCTGTCCCACCAGTGGCGAGTAGGGCTTTGGCGTGAGGCAGACCCGGGTTGTAAAGTGGGTTTCCCGGCTTCCCACCCTTGTGACTGCCCTCCCCTCTCTGACCTTGCGTTTCCTCCTCTGCAGAATGGAGATAGTGCCAGTGACGGGCTACCATGAAGATAACACACCCAACGCCTGGCCACGTGCCTGACACGCAGGGGCCGCGCAGGCTGTCATGCCTGTGTCGTTACCGCCACGATTACTAAAGGAGGGATGGAAACAACCGTTACGTCCCTGGCCAGGGAAGGCCCACGCCTAGGGAGACAATGCGTCTTTTTAACATTAAATATGTCGGGGTCACATCGGTTAATAAAATTATACCGGTTTCAAGCGTGCAGTTCTACAATACATCATCTATAGATTGCATTGTGTTCACCACCCAAAGTCAAGTCTCCTGCCATCACCATGCACTTGACCCCTTTACCTTTTACTGACTGCCTCCTCCTGCCTCCTTCCCTCTGTAACCACCGTCCTGTTGTCTGTCTATGAGGGGTTTTTTTTGTCTTGTTAGTTTATTTGTTTCTTTCAGTTTTACTTCTTGCCTTTGTCCGTCTGACATTTTGCTTAGCACGATAGTCTCAGGATCCATCCGTGTGTACAAATGGCAGGACTTCATCCTTTCTCATGGCTGGGTAGGGTTCCCCTCTACACACGCACCGCGTCCTCTCTGTCCAGTCATCACTGATGGACGCTTCGGTTGTTTCCATGTCTCACCCGCCGTGGATAACGCTGCAGGGAACGTAGGGGTGCGTATGTCTTTATGAATAGTGTTTTCACATTTTTCTGGTAGATACCCAGATGGGTTGCTGGGTCATATGATAGCTCTATTCTTATTTTTTTTTTCTTGTTTTTTTTTTAAGGGTAAGTAAAAGAGAAAATAAAATCCAGTGAGGAAACCCACAGGCTACTTGCTCACCTACTGGATAATCCAGGATGCCGCAAGGTCCTTGGTGGGTCTAGAATGTATCGAGTTAAAGACGCTTAGGGAGGGAGGGGAACGGCAGCTATAAGAGCATTGCCGGCCAAGGCCAAGCGACCATTCAGAAGAGAGCTAAATGGTGAAGAGAGAATTTAACTCAGGTGTGCAGAACTTTACCAGAGATGAAGGATGCCCTTTTCTGAGATAGAGACCAGTTCAACATCTATTTAGTCTTATCTGACGGCCTACAGTAAAACCCAGCAGCGTGGATGTGGGAAACCTAGTTGAGAGCTGCCGAAAGTGCCGGAATTAGTCAAGTCGCTTTACACACTATAGCACGGATGTTTTCACTAATCTCAGGCTTTCTGATTAGCGCCAGACAGGAGCCTAGACTTATACCATCTTTGCTAGTGCGGGCACCACTGGAAGGGGCTCGAAGCTTCCAAATGCAGTCCGGTACGGAGATGAGAAGGAAATGCGAACCCAGAAAGGCACACTCGGGCCAGCTGGGAGTCCACTTACACTCGGTTCCCTGGAGTCCACCCTCTTCCCACTGAGCACGGGGCCGGGCGGCAACCCAGAAACCTCGGCTGGGTCTCAGCATGCGCACATTCAGATGGCACTTGGGTGTCGTCACCACCTTCTTATGCTTAATTTTTTGAGGACCCTCCACACTGTTTTCCACAGTGGCTGTACCAGTTTATGTTCCCATCGGCAGCAAAAGGGGGCTCCTTTTTATCCACAACCTCTCCAACACTCGGTATTACTCCTCTTGTGGATACTAACATTTTAGCAGGTGTGAGGTGGTATCTCGTTGCAGTTTAGATTTGCATTTCCACAGTAGCCAGTGAAGTTATTAAGCATCTTTTCATGTATCAAAAGGAGACACTGTATCTTAAAACCGGTTGGAACCTCGGGAGGTGCTTCCGAAGCCAGAACAACCCTCTTCACAGTGTGACCAGGCAGCAGAGGGGCTGCAGCCCTGGATTTGGGTGTGTGGGGAGAGCACTTTGTCCCTGGGCAGGACTGGCCACCTCAGCGGAATGCTCAGCATCTCTGACCTTCAGGCACTAAATGCCAGCCGCCGGCTCTACCCACCCCCACAGACACCAGACATAGTGATGATCCAAAACAGCCCCCTACACACATGTCCAGGTGCACCCTGGGAGGGGAGCCATCCCTGCGGCTGCCTCAGCTCGCAGGGCTCCCTGCAGAAGCGTGCGGGCCAAGCCCTCCGCAGAGCTGCCCCAGGGACTGGGCGACAGGGGCTGAATCCAGTCTGTGCTGCACTTGCGAGGCCAGCTGGGGCCCTGGCTCAAGGCTGTTGTCACTGAGTTTGCCACTCCTCACAGACACGCTATTTGGGGTGGGACAGCCCAGTCCTTGCAAGCTCCCTGTCCTGGGTAGCTGATCAGTGCTCGTTCACGGAGCAGCCACCCTGGGCTCTCTTTGCAGCTCGTGCTCTCTCTCTCTCTCTTTCTCCCTCCCCCCTCCCTCCTCCACTCTCCTTCCTCTTGGACTTTCTCTCTCTTCCTCCCCAGCAGTGAGCAACAACAGCTTCTGTCCTCCAGGCTCTGTTCCCTAGGAGGGTGGACGCCAAGTCTCCGTCACCCCGGGGACGCTCTGGCATTCAAAACTCAGGATTATTCTCATTCTGTCTGGAAGGCCCGATGAGCAGAAATCAGCAAGACTGGAGGGAGGGAGAGGAAGAGGGGCCAGGCTGGGCAGAGGCGGCCCCACCCCAACAGGCCCGGCCCAGCCTCACCGCAAGCTTAGTCACTCGCAGGCCTGGGTGGTTAGCGCTGCCACCCTGGCCGGGCTCTGAATCACCAGCTGGTGAGGGGTAGCTTCAGCCCAGCAGGAAACCAAGCCTGACATGGAAGAAACGGGTGGGGGTTGGTGAGCCTGACACCCCTCCTGGCTGACCCCAGAGGAACTGGGAGTGACTGTTACCACTGGCTCAGCAGCAAACGTCTCTCCCTCCCGGACTTGCCAGGAAGTCAGGAACCGGGCCTGGCTCCGGGACCCTGCTCAGAGGGGCTCAAGCTCTGGAGGGCGGGGCGGGGCGAGGCGGGGCGGGGCAAAGCGGGGGGCGGGGCTTGTGCATAAGTCCTTGCAGTACAAGGGTCTGCGTGTGTGTGCTATTAAAACGGACATGTACTTGAAATTATATATAATTTTTCATTATGTACTTTTTTATTACTGAAATGCAAGTACTTGAACAAAGCGATAATAAGACTAGTTAACAGGGGCCATTAGTATTAATTAGTAGTAGGGCGAGGGTTTCTTGACCAGGACATGGGACAGGCGCATGGTGAGTGCCAGGGGGAAGCTGGCCGCTGTAATCATTTCACCAGGGCACTTTGTCACCGTGTGTCCGAAACCTCAAAAGGAGGTTTATACCAGTAATTTCACTTCTAGAAGTTCATCTAATTAAGAAAATAAGCCTCTAGCCATAGGGAAATAGTTTAATGGGCCATTCAATGGAATATAATGCAGCCCTTAAAAACGAGTAGAATTAAAAATTTACTAGCACAGAAAGATGTTCATGCCCTGGCTGGTGTGGCTCAGTGGACTGAAAGCTAAGCCTAGAAACCCAAAGGTCGCCAGTTCGATTCCCAGTCAGGGCACATGCCTGGGTTGTGGGTCAGGTCCCCATTTGGGGGCATGTGAGATGTAGCCAATGGATGTTTCTCTCCCTCTCTCTTTCCGTCCCTTCCCTCTCTCTAAAAAATAAATAAAATTTAAAAAGAAAGATGTTCATGTTATATTGCTGAGAAAAACAAAAGCAGGTGGGCGAGTAGCGGGCACAGCAGAGAAGCCCTCTGGTGTTGGAGAACCGGAAGAACCCAGGGGACAGGCCGGGAGGACAGCCGTGTGTGGTGTGGCGTGTCGCAGCTCTGAAGCAGGCAGAGCCGAGTGGGGGTCTTATCTTTGCCTCTGACTTGCTGTGTGACCTTGGATGGACCACGTAACCTCACCGAGCCTGCGTCTTCTCTCCTATAACACGAGTGCCCTCCAAAAGGGAGCCGCGGGGAGGGCGAAAGAGGCAGAGCTGGGTACAGCATGAGCCCACAATGAATGGAAGCATTGGTTGTTTTTATCACCCCTTTGTGATTGTTTCCCCCTCCCTGCCTATTTGGTGGCACTGGGACACTCCTTTGTCTGGCTGTTGGGTCCAACCCGGCACCATGACCTGGGGAGGTGGTGAGCACCCCGTTCCTGGAGGTATGCAAGAGGGAGCTCTGCGTGGCAGAGACACCGTAGAAGAGATTTTGCTCTCCAATGAGGAGTCAGGTGGGTGTGGCACTGCAGGCATGAGCCAGCCGAGTCGCAGGGGCCAGGTGGGTGCCCACTGTCACGTTCCCCTCTGGTGCCCAGGACAGCATTCGGCACATTGCAGGCACTCGCCTGAGCACCCATTACACCCGACGTTAGGAATGTCACGTTGAATGAGGACAGTGCTTGTCATTGCAGAGGAAGATCTAAGTTAAACAAATAACCCCACGAAATAATGATACACGTGCCGATCGAGAGGAAGACGCTGGGGGAGGTGAGGACGGGAAAGACCTCTCTGATGAAGTGTGGTTTTAGCTGAGGTCCGAGGATCCTTGGCGCTTGGCGGGGCAAAACGGGAAAAGGGAGTCAGCATGTACGTGAGCCCTGACGTATTGGGGAGCATGGCCAGTATGAGGATGTGAAAGGTCAGGGGAGGGCGAGGGGAAGAGGGGCGGAGGAGAGGCTGGCAGGGGCCCCCGATGTCACCGTTCGGGTCTGGGTCTGACTTTACCTGGAGGACAGTGGGAACCACCGAACGTTTGAAGCGGGGGAATGACACGGTCCCATTTGTGTTCTAGAACAACCCAGTTGGCTGCCAGTGAGGAAGAAATGGGAGGCTGGAGGCAGGAGGCCATTCGAGGGCTGGGCAGTCAACCAGATGGCGGTCATGGGGCCTGGCCTTGGGTGTGGTGGTGGAGCTGGCCACTGGGCGGAGCAAGAAGGGAGTTTAGCAGCCGGAGGCCAGGTGACAGATGAAACTGGCTGGGCTGTGGCTCGGTCCGGCACCACCCCAGCAGTTAATGAAGAGGGGAGGTGCAGGCGGGGTGCCAGGTCCCCTTCGCACAGCGGGCCCTGCCAACCGGGTAAACAGAAGTGGACACACGATATTTCTTAAAAACAAAATCCTGATTCATTCACACTCCCTGTTGTTTACCGGAGGTGTTTGTTTTTTTTTCTCCTGGGCTATTTCAGGTCTGACAGGTTTGAGGGGAGAGCAGAGCTGGAGCTCCGAGCCAACTGGGAGAGAGAGGGACAGATGGGGTAAGGGAGGTCCCTGTCCTTTCCGATGAGCCTGGGGAGGGTCCCGGCCTCAGACCCTCAAGGATCCTGGCTGGAAACCCTCCTGGGTGTTCTGGGGCAAACTCCTTCCTTTCTCCTGGCTTCTGTCCAAGCTCTGGCCCCTACCTTCTGGACCCTTCCTTTCAACGTGAAGTACTATTCTTCTTCACCTTTGGATCCTTCTTTCTAGATGTGCTACCCAGCCCTGCAGGGAGGCAGGTAGGCAGAAACCACTTCCTAACAAAGGACTAATGAATCAGGAGTTGTAGGGAGGGGGCAAGCCCAGCAGGTGGGCAGGGGGAACCCCCCTCCCTGCTCTTGGGTGTGGACCATTCCCATCCTCTGTCCACAGGCCTGGCATCTTCCTGTAATCTCCTCGGCCTGGGCCAGGGGACAGGTTCGGGAGACCTGGGGGACAGACCTGGCCCCTAGGGCGCTAGAGAAGAGCAGACTTGAGAAATCCTCCCTATAGAAAGAACTCTTATTTTATTTTATTTTTAATTTGTTTTTAAGACTTAGGCCTCTGCCCCTGACCTGCTGAAACAAATTTTCTACACGTGGGGCACAGAAATCTCTATTTTTAAAAAATATTTTTAATCAATTTTTTTTTTGAGAGAGAAAGAGACATTGATTAGTCAGTCATTTATTTATGCATTCACTGGTTGATTCTTTTATGTGCCCTGACCTGGGATTGAACCCACAACCTTGGCCTTTCAGAACAACACACTAACCAGCTGGGCTATCCGGCCGGGGCTAGAAAGTATTCTTAAAGACCAAGAAAAAAGAAAAAAAGATAGACATGCCAATAGAGAAGCAGGCAGAGGATATAAGTTTTTTTGAAACCCCTACAAACAGCCAATAAGCACATGAAAAGATGCTTTAATTACTCAGGACTAAACCTGAACGTCCAAACGGCCTCAAGTGAGCACGCCTGCTGGTGCAGGGAGAGCGTGTGAGGGGGCTGAGCTCCGGCCCAGGCCTTGGCTCCGTCAGTTCAGGCCAAGGTTGGGGCAGTGAGCGGCTCTCGGCCCAAGACCCCCTGCAGCAAACAGGAGAAAACAGCTTCTTAAAGAAGAGCCTGAACACGTGTGCGTGAAAGTTGGTGTCTGTGGTCTTTCATGCATTTATTTATTTATTTATTTATTTTTGGGGGGGGGGAGAGAAACTTTGGGTGCCTCCTGCATGTGCAGGTCCCGAACCCGGGGCCTCTTGCTTTGCCGGTGACGCCCACCTGAGCCACACCACTCAGGTGGCCCTTCTCATGCACAAAGACAAAAGGAGGTTTTGATGAAGAAGTTGTTCAAGACGGAGTCGGGACGACCATTGAAAAGAAAGCCCAGCTACTTTTAGGAAACAGAAATGGAGTCCACTGAAGAAGACAAATTATCCAGGGAATTTGTGTTCAATAACCCAGGCGCCCAAGGACCCTGTGTCCCTGGAGAGAGCTTTGTCTGGCTCCTCCCTCGTCTGCTCCTCCGGCGGTGAGATCCCAGGACGCCCCGGGGACGCCCCGGGCTCACTGAAGGAGCCGTGTGACTGTCACGAGCGGAAGGGTTATCAGGCACGGCTGCCTTATGAGGGAAATAGAGAGATGCATTTTGAAAACGAGGAAAAGGAAAAAAAACCCAACCTCAAGTGTAAGGGCAGGGGTCCCCAACATTTCAAAGTACAGACATCCTTCTGATGTGTAACTTCCTGGAATCCTTAAATCCTTTCCTGTTTCCTCACACAGTGCTGACGAGTGTAGTAATTTTCTTTCCTTTAAGAAACGTCATTCTTCCCCTACTCAATGATCATAACTGGCCTGATTTTTTTTTAAAAGAAAGATTTTATTTATTTATTTCTGGAGAGAGTGGAAGGGAGGGAGAGAGAGGGAGAGATACATTGATGAATGAGACAAACATGGATCGGTTGCCTCTCACACGCCCCCAACCCGGGGATCCAGCCCGCACCCCAGACATGCACCCTGACCAGGAATCGAACCGGTGACCCTTAGGTTTGCAGAAGGATGCCCAACCCACTGAACCAACCAGTCAGGGCCTGGCCTGATTTACTAATATAAAGTAGTGGGATGCTGACCGCTTTTAAAGAACTTTATAATCTTCCCAGAATAAAGTAAAACAAAACTGGATGCTTTGGTGCCCCAGAAGCCGCCCACTGGTCCTACCCGTCCAAGGCAGGGACACTTCTCTTCCCTGCAGCTGTGCCCGGTCCCAGGGTCCCTAAGAACTCCCTCTCACTGACGCTTTCATATGGCATGCCCCCCGTACTCCCCGCTGGCCCATGCCTACCCACCCAGTGTTGAAATAACGATTGCTCTGTGCATACAATAGAATACCATCTTTTAACCATTTTCACAACTGGTGATTCTTCCAAAAGAGAAATTGGGAGAACTGTAGCTCTGGTTGGTATGGCTCAGTGGATTGAGCGCCGGACTGCAAACCACAAGTTTGCCAGTTCGATTCCCAGTCAGGGCACATGCCTAGGTTGTGGGTCAGGTCCCCAGTGGGGGGCATGTAAGAGGCAACCAATTGATGTTTCTCCTGCACATGGATGTTTCTCTCCCTCCCTTCCCCCTCTCTAAAAATAAATAAAATCTTAAAAAAAATTGTGAGAACTGTAGATGAGGTACCTTTTGACAGATTCCTGGTGTGGTACAGGCTCCATAAATGGTAGCTATTCTGGATCTTCACGGAGCAGGCTTTTTCTTGCTAAGCAGGTTTCAATGTGTCATCTCCTCAGAGAGGCCTTCCTAGATCACCATCATAGGTGGCACCCCGCACCTGTCCCTCTACCCCCTCATTGTATTTTATCATCTTCATGTTTATCACCCCGTGTAGTCACATTATTGATTCCCTGTCTCTCTCCTTCCAGCTCGAGAACGTAACCTCTGCAACAGCAAAGACCCTGATTATCTTGCATACTGATGTATTGCTGCCATCACCTACAATGTATTGCTCGACACACATAGGTGCTCTGTATATTTTATTTTTGAATCGACTTTATTGAAGCATTATTTAAATAGAGTAAAATGCATCTGTTAATTTGTATAGTTTGAGTTTTAACTCCTGTGTAACCGTTACCCCAGTCAAGGCATAGGCTACTTCTGTTTCCCCTAAAAGTTCCCTTCTGATTTTTTTTGTGGTCACTTCCCCTCCACCCCATTCCTAGATAACACTGTGTGTGTGTGTGTGTGTGTGTGTGTAATGAATGCGTTGGAAGGGCGTGGCCCCGAGGTCTGCAGGGCGCTACTTACATGCGTGTATAGCTTCGAATGCCATTCCACTTCCATGATCTCATTTACCTCCCACACAGGAGGCCATGGATGCCCAGAGCGGTGACATGTGGCAGAAAGTTTCCGAAGTCAAGATGGAGGGCTCCTGGGCCAAGCGCCTGGCGTGCTCAAGGCTCACGGGCCCGGGCACACCTCGAGGTCTGGCAAAAGGCTGCCTGTGGCCCCACCTCTACCCCTGAAGGCCCAGGCCTCCGGCCTGGCTGAGGAGACACCCTGGGGTGCCCCGACGCCAGCTCTTCCAGCTATCCCCTTCCAGGGCAGAGTGGGCCCTTCCAGCCCCTATAGTTTGGGCCGTGGGAAACACACAGTGGGGCTGGTAGGATCACTTGCTGCGGGTTGTTCACGGAGAAGCAGACACTGGCTGTCAGGAGGAGTGGCCTCTGGGTGGGTTCTGCCTCTGCCTTGCTGTGTGACTTTGGCAAGTCGCTTTCCCTCTCTGGGCCTCAGTTCCTGTACAAGGAAATTAGTAATCCCCGCCAGCTTCCCTTCAACTCCACCTGCTGACCCTGCTGCATGAATAAATCTCCCCTCCAAAGACGGGGCCTCTCCCGCACCATCCCCGCTCCCTGGGGTGCCATATCTGCCCTCGAAAGTCTGGCTGTTCGACTTGTCGTTCTGGTACTACTCCCTCCGGGATTTTCCTCAAAACAGAATGTTCTACTCCTTCCTCGAGTCTCTATATGTCCTTGAGGGCAGGGACAGTGACACACGGCGGGTCCTGTTTACTGAGATGACTCGTCCTGGGCCAGGCACTGTGCTCTCTCCTTTAACCCTCACAATAATCCCGTCATTATTCTCACTGGATGAGGAGGGAAACGGCGGTTCAGAATAACGCCCCTTGTCCTGGGCCACAGAGCGGGGGGGGGGGGCCCGCTCGGGCTTCCTCTCACTTCACCTCCCGCATCTAGCAGAGGGCCGAGAAAGCGGGTGTTCGTCACCTGTTTGCTGAAGGATGGGTAAGCGTGACTGAGTGGCCCCTTCCCATGAATCAACCTCAAACCTACCTCCTGTGGAGCTGACAGGACGGCGGCGCCCACATTCAGTAATGTTAACTCCGATCACCATGATTTTCCGCCTGGGTCTACACTCACAACAGGAGCTGTCTAATTACAGGGTGGGATAAGGGCCGAAGCGGTGAGCGCTCCGTCACTGGGGTCAGGAGCAGACACTGGATGACCTCTGGGGTGCTGTACAGGGGGTCTGAGTATCAGCGGCCAAGAAAGGCCTCTGCCACCGCAGTCCACGGCCCGGGAACGATGGGCGTTAAGCCATCTACCCTACTTTGGGAGGTCCTGAGAGCAGGGCTGAAACACATTCCTCCGGTGCCCAGGATCCACCCAATTCCAGCCCCACAGGCCCCGGGCGCCCTACGTCCATGCCGGTCCGGTCCGTGGGTTTCGAATCTGTCTTATGGAAACTGTAAATAGCTATTGTTTTTCCCATTCCTCACTTGGCCTGACCTACGAGCCACCTCCCGAGGGAATATACCCGCATGCTGCGCCTGAGGAATGTGCTCCAGGCATTGGGACCCGGAATGCCTTTGAGGCCAAGTCCTCCATGCTCCCTCCCTTCTCCGCATTATTGTGCAAGACAGAAGGGCACACCTTCTGAAGCAGGTCGAATGAAGGCTAGGGGACTTCCTGAGAACCGGCGGCGCCGGGCGGGGCTGGGGGCCGGAGGGCGTGGTGCAGGGCAGAGGGGGCGGGAGGAGTGGGGCGCGAACGCCGAGTTCACGCACTTCGGCCTGGTGTCCCCTACCAGTCCCCCACGTCCCCTTCGGTGTGGTTCTCCCCACGCGCAGGGAAGGGAGGCAGTGACACCCAGGGCACCTCCCGTTCTTTCAGATGCCCAGCCAGCACCATCTCTTTCTTCGGCTCGGTGCAGTACGGGGCTCCTTCCTGCGCCTCTCCCTGGTCTCCCTTTCTCCAATCTGCTCTTTGTCTCGGTCTCGCAGCAGTCCCGGCGTCCCCTGCCCCCAGCCCCGCCCGCCCGAGGCCACAGAGGGGGCGGGGCTCGGTCCCGGGGGCGGGGCCTGGCGGGGCGGGGCGGGGCGGGGTGAGGCCGGGCTGGAGCTGAGGCTGCCAGCCAGACGCCGCCGCGGGAGCAGGAGCACGATCAGAGTGGAGGCCGCGGCGAGGGTGACGGGAGCGGCGGCAGCAGGGCGGGCCGGGCTCCATGGCGCCTGCGGCGTCAGCTTGAGCAGCCCGGGCAGCGGCGGGTGGCGGCCGGATCGGGCCGCGGCTCTAATTCACGATGGGGGACGTGGTGTCCACACACCTGGACGACGCCCGGCGCCAGCACATCTCAGGTGAGTCTCTCGCCGCTCAGCGCGCTCCGGGGTCCCATCTGGATCCCCTGGACCACGCCTCCACCCCGGCCCGCCGTTAGCGCTGGGACTGGGGTCTCGGAGAGTCAGCCGCAGGGTAGGGCGGGAATAGCTGGGGACCGAGTCGGTCGTCCGTGCTCGGATCCTCCAGGTCTAGGCGCCCCTTCCCAACCTATTCTGAGCTCACCCTTCCCCTTCTCGAGGGGACTTGAACCCACTCCTTTCTCTAATAGAACCCCCTTGGAGCCGGTCCCATCCTAGCCCCCAACACACTTACCCCATCGAGCTGTGGGAGGGGTCGCAGCCTCCTCACCACCACGAGTATCCTCTCCCGGAAGCATTCCAGGCCCGCTCGGCCAGCGTGTCCTGACCTTCCCTAACTGTATCAGTCCCCAGCTTCCTTGCCCTGGGCCCCGGGCCCAGCAGCCCCAGGACACGTGGCTGAGGCTTCCAGGGACGAGCCCATCAATGCCTGGGACTGAGCCTGGGGAGTGGGGCTAGGGAAACACGGGGTGCACAGGAGGGGTGGGTCAGAACCCCTGCTCTTCGGCTCAGGCTTAGCAGGGTGCCGCCGCGGCTCCCTAAGGAAACCTGGCGACTGCAGCAGACTCCTGGATGCCTCCTCCCTGGCCGCAGAGAAGGTAGAGAGGGTGAGAATCTCAGGCTGCCTGGGACACACTCAGTTCCGCGGCTCACCTCTGCGTCCTGGGCGAGGCTGTGCAGGTGGAACCCCAGGTCTGTTTTCCAGCCGTGGGATCTTGGACAAGTCTCTTAGTGTCCTGGCAGCTCTGCTTTCTCCTCTTTGAAATGAGGTGAATGATTTCTTCCTTATTTAGGAGTTATGGGGAAACTTAAGTGAGCTAATTGACGTAGCTTGCTTATAGCACAGGGCCGGGCATAGAGGAGGCACCGGTGCACAGGCTGCTGGTCCCCGCGGGGCATGGGGGCAGCCCCTGGAAAGAGGAGACTATTTCTCTGGCCTGTGTTTGCCCCTCCCTGTCCCGTGTGCCTGGAGCACTGTGTCTGCTCACACTTGTCTTGATGTGCCCTGCTGTCCTGTAGGGAGTTGCAACAGCTGGGTTCTCCCTGCTAGTGCCCCTTGAGAACAGGGACCAGGTGACCCTTAACTCCATGCCCTACTCTTTCTGGGCCACACAGAAGGTGCTGGGAAAGACTTCTCCAGAAACTGTAGTTATGGGCCCCTGGTCTAAGCGCTTTCTCTGTACCAGTGGCTGGGGCTGGGCCCGGCCCCAGCCCCGGGGATGAGGGTGATGTTGAAATGAGTCAGACCCTCTCGAGCCCCGGATCAGCAGGGGGTTAAGTCCTGGAACTCTTGCTTGTAGGACAAGGACTCTGGGAGGAGGAAGGCAAGGGCGGAGTCTTCCTGTCCCCTCCCTGTCGGCGGCAGCCTCCTGGGGCTCTGTAACAGTCCATCCATTCACCGCCTCCTGCGGGGGCCCCTCAGCCGGCTCGGGTGGGGTGCGCTTCACTTTCTTCGGTGGGGTTTTTCCTTTCCCCACACCCAGTTGGGCTCTCCCCCGCTCCTCCCACCTCCTGGGCCGAGAACTGCCAGCAACTGCCCCCAGTGTCCCCCCCCCCAACCCCCACCCCCGCCATTTACGGGGGAGGAGGCTGAGACCACAAAAGGTGAAGTGTCCTCTTCTGGACAGGGTTGGGTTTGTTTTGTGGAGACCGGGCTGGGCGGAAGAGGGCTGTGCTCACCCACACTCTGCTGGCCTCCCTCTTCTCAACACTTCAGTGCTATTAATAACCCCCTTCACATGCCTCAGATTCCCGTCCCAGGCTCACCTGAAGGAGCTCCTGAAGTGTGGGGGGTGGCAGGTTGGAAGGGGAGGAAGTCAGCCAGCCTCCTACCCCCTCCCAAGGAAGCGAACGGCCTTAGAAATCCCTGCTGGAGGGGAATGAGGGCATGCCTTTGCCCCCTCCAGTGATCCTGCACCCTCCTCACCCCACCCAAGGAGCAGAGGGCACGTTCCAGCCAGACAATCAAAATTCCAGCACCCTTCCTTCCTGGGGCCAGTTCTTCGCCCCAGGAACCTGGGGCTCTGCCCCTGTAGACACGTCAGGGTCAAGAACGCCCCTTCCCACCGAGCTCTGAGCTCTGAGGCCTGTTAGGGTTCTGCGGCTCGGCGAGCCCACCCCTGGGCAGGCGAGCAGGTGAACAGCAGCCGGCAAGTCCTGGCAGGGGTCAGGCGCACTCCTGCGCACGGTGCTGTTTTGCTGTTTTGCTGTCAGGGCGCCTTTCATCCTGGGATTTCAAAGCCTCTGGCACGCAGGGGCTTGTCCTCACACCAGGGCCCCAAAGGGCCTGATGGCAGGACGATTTCCTCCTGCTTTCCTGCAGGAGTTTGCTTGGAGGCGAGAGCCCCGGCCTGGGAGCTGGGAGGCCTGCGTCCCCTCGGGCAGCCGCTCGCTCCCTTCGTGTCCCTTCGTGTCTCAGTGTCCCTGGCTGAGAATCGAAGAGGTATGCTACCTGGTGACTGATGTCACTTCCAGCCCTGAGGGCCGGAGGATCCCAGATTTTTCCCACAAATCTCCTGCAGACTTGAGCCTGCTCAGGGGCCTCTCCTGGACTCCCCAGTGTGTTAGCTGGCGGGACCTTGGGCCAGCGTCTTAATCTCAATTTTCTCATCTGTAAAATGGGAACAATAGTCCCTTCCTACGAGGTGCTGTTGCAAGGCTTTAATAAGATAAGAAAGGTAAGAAGCGCAGGCCAGTGCTCGGGGCACAGTAAGTGCTCCGCGAACAATTGCTGTCCCAGAGATCGTCTCGTACTGTCTATTACCGGTTCTCTGGTGGGCGAGGAGAGCGGCCGGTGTCTGGAGTTGGAAGAGGGCAGTGTTGCTGTGGTTCAGGTCCCGTTTCTCCGAGGGTCGTGCAGTCGTCCCTGGGGTCAGGGTCCCTGGATTCAGGAATCCAGTGGGTTTTCAGGAAACCTCATGACTGGGTTCCTTCCTTGTGGGCACACGCGTGGGACGGCTGTGGGTTATCTGGAGTGGGAGGGCGGGGGAGACGAGGAACTAGGATGTGGAGAGGCGGGGTTGGGCCCCGAGGATAGGACTAGGAGAAGAGAATGGAGGAGCGTGGGTGGGTGGCCCGCTCGGAGCTCTATGAGAGATTCTTTACGCATGGTCTGAGCCACCGAAGCCGAGATGCAGCAGGTGAGGGGGTGAGCTCACTGTTGCTCAAGAGGTGCAAGTCGGGGCTGGGTGCTGTGCCTTTGGCAGACACCCTGACACCGCCTGGAGGGGCCCGGCTGCCTCTAGGACGGCTTTGAAGGGTTCCGCTGTTGCTCCAGAAATTCTTTTGACCAGGTCGACATTGTGGGGGCTGAGGAATGCTCCCCCCCGCCTTCCCACACATGCTGCCCTCAGTTCCTACCTGAGAGGGCTGGTGAGGACGTCTGTCTGTACCTGTTTCTCCCTCCCGCCAGGCTCACCGTTCCCCTCTGCTCATTCTTTTTCAAAGTAGCAGCTTTATTGGAACATAATTCACGTGCCCCACAATTCACTCACTGAAAGTGTACAAGTCAGTGTTGTTGTTGTTTTTTTTTGTATATTCACCGAGTTGTACCACCGTCACCACAATCAATTTTAAACCATCCTCATCACCCCCGCAAGAAACCCGTCAGCTGCCAGCCATCACGCCCATTCCTGCCCCCCTGCTCCCCGTCCCGGCCGCCCCTGGGAAATGCTGTCTGGGCGCAGAGGCACTGCGCACACAACGTGGGAGCGTCGGGTAGAAAACCGAAAGCTCCCTCCCGCTTCCCTCCCTTTAATTCCACTTCCAGAAGAAGTCACTCAAGTCTGGCGTGTCGCTGTTTCCAAACACACGGCTCTGTGCTCAAAGGCAGGTAGCTCTGCTTCTAAAAAGAGGTCGGTGATAGTGTTTCCGAGGTCTGGCTTTCTCGGACATCTCTCTGTGTCAGGACCTACGCGTCTGCCTCGTTCTGCCGTTGGTGGGTCTCTCTCTGCGCGGGGCTTGGTTTACTGACCCAGTGTCCCCCCGTGATCGCTGCACTGCCCGAACCTCTGTGCCCATACCCCGTGCCTGGTGCCAGCATCACAGGGGCCTCGAGATGGAACTCCTGGGTTCTGTTTTGACGTACTGATACGTAGCCTCTGAACAGACTGTAAACATTTTTTAAAGATTTGATTTATTTTTAGAGAGAGGGGAGGAAGGGAGAAAGAGAGGGAGAGAAACATCCATGTGCGGTCGCCTCTCTCACGCCCCCAACCAGGGACCTGGCTCGAAACCCAGGCATGTGCCCTGACCAGGAATCGAACCGGCGACCTTTCGGTTTGTGGGATGATGCCCCACCCACTGGGTCACACCAGCCAGGGCGAGGCTGTAAACATTCGACACCCCTTCCTTTCGGTGCATACCCAGTATGGGTATCTTACTTGTTTACTGAGCAAAACAATGAACGCCTTTTACCAAATCGATTTTAAAAAAACCCACGTCTCCACATTTGGGAAATGGCTGTAGGTCCCAGGAGTGAAAGAATGGAGGTGTCGCCGCCTGGGCTTTGCAGAGAGACCAGGCTGGCCGGAAGCAGGGCCCAGCTCCGCATGGGCTGCTGCCCTTAGCCAAGGTCTGGGTCAGTCCCTGGGGTGAAGTGTCTGGGGATTCTGCCCCGCTCCTGTGTCTCTTACATAACGCGCTTTTGTTGGTGTTGCCCCTGCCCTCCCCCTCTGTCCAGCCTCCAGTCTGTCCTTTTTCACTGCCGAGGCCTCCGGCTAGCCTGCTCGGGCTGCCTTCTGCCCCACCACACCCCTCCCCGACACCCTTCCCACCTCACCTCTCCCTTCTTCCCATACACACTGCCAAAGAGACCTTTCTCAACCCAAACTGGGCCACGGCCCTCCCTCCCTGCCTTCGAGGAGTGAAGCTGAGAAAAGAATGGGAACCACTGCCATCCTGCAATAAAAACCACTTGATCGTTCAGTGGTCTTCCCCTTCTGTGTTTATTCTTATCCATCGCTGAGACCACAGCTCACTCTGTGCCTTGCATTTCCCTCTAAACAATTTATAGGTCCCTGGAACCTCCCGAAGGTTTCGTCTTCTGCCGTGCCCACCCCGTCCTCCCGCAGCCGCCCGGGCAGAAAGGCCAGATTCTTAGCCTTTCCCCTGGTGCTGGGCATCGCTCCGCTTCTCTGTGACCAGGCGCTTGGCTTTCACGAGCAAACTGAGTCACAGCGCTGGCTTCCTTTTCTGCTCTGCTCAGCTTCCTGCCGAGGACAGACTCATCCCCTGGCCCTCCTCTCCCTGGCAGCGGACACCGCTCTGGGCATTCTGAAGGAGCCCCTGACCCCTCTGAGCATCTTTCCAGAGGGGAGTGGGCTCAGAGGGGCTGCCCGTGAGCTGGGGATGTGAACTGATGACATTGGCCTTGGTGGTGGTGGGGGGGGGTGGCCACTTCCTCTGGCTGCTTCCTCAGGGACCCCACTGGTACGTCTCCTGCCTGAGGATGATGGTGGATGGAGTGGGGGCGGGGGGGGCATGTCAGGATCTGAACAGTAGCTGTAAGGTTAGCCATCCTTTCACCGAGCGCTTCCTCTGTGCCAGGCCTTCCTTTGCCTGCAGACCTCATTGAATCCTCGCCCTCTGCACCCCTCCCTCCTCAATGTTCGACAGGTGGAGGCGGAGCAGGTCAGCGCCAGGCCCAGGCCCAGACCTGGGAGTCTGAGGCCTTGGCTGTTAAAACCACGCTCCATTGTGACTGGACATTATTTCCTGGTGCCCGGATCAGGCAGGTGTGCTACAAGGGAAAGCCCCTCCCCCTGCCCCCCCCAAAGGGAGCAGGTGGTGGGGGAGGGGCCCTGGGGACAGGGAGGAGCTGAGTGGGAACAGAGCGGTGTGTGTCAGAGGCTCCCGTAGGTTGCACAAATCTCTCCCTCCCGCCATTACTCACTCGGAGAGCCACGTCCCTCATTGGCCAGCCCTGTTCTCCCTCACGTCGCCCCCTCCTCCTCCTCCTCCGCAGGCGAAGCTCATGACTCACTTTGCCCTGGGTCTCCAGCAGCAGCATCCTGCGGGTTGCACGCATTCCTGAGCTGCTTTTCCCTTCCCCCACCGCGCTGCCCTCCACCGCCCCGCCTGGGGAGGAAGGGTTTTCTGTAGCGGGTGGGGGGCAGGTCTAAGGAAGGAATGATGAAGTCAGATGCCTCGGCCACAGCCACGGCCTCGAGGGAGGGGCAGAGCCCAGCCCCCTCCTGCTAGAATCTTAGGCCCTGAGTCAGGGAGCCTGCAATCTCCTGATCTCACAGATCTTAAAACTGGAAGATCAGGAAGTGCCGACCTCTCCTAGGCACCTGGTTCCACCCCCCGGGAACTTCCCAGGGCTGGAGGTACCCTGCCCTGGCCCACTGTCTGGTGAGCTGTGGATGGTAAGCTAGAATAAGCCAGGAGCAGAGAGGGTCGGGTCAAGGTTCACATTGCTTGAGTTCGAGACCCAGCTCTGCCGCAGCATGGACTGGTGTTTTGGGACAAGTGGGTCTCACCGTCTCTAGTGTCCCCTGTAAAAGAGGGTGACAGTGAGGATCAAGAGTGCCAGCCCCTGGACGGGGCAGGTAGTGCAGGACCGGTGAGGGGTGAGAACAGGCAGGGGCAGCTGTCCTGACTGGCATGGCATCGAGGAAGACGTGCCACATCTGTCCTGGGACCTCAGCATCCCCCCCCCGCCCCCCCACCCGTGTGCCCTGGGAGTTGATAAGCCCCAGCTTGCCGTGGAGCACCAGCCTGTGGCTCTGGACACCTGCGACCGCCAGCAGGTACCTGGAGGACGATGCCACAGGGGCCATGGTCACGGGCCACACTGCGCCCGGCACGGGGCGGGCACACAGAGTAGACGGGTGGCAGACGGATGGACGCACGCCCCCACCTCCTTGCCGGGCCACGCGTCCAGAACTAGATGTCGGGTCTCGAGCCTGGTCCCGTTGACCGTTTGCTGGGCCGGCAGCTGGACCTCTCTGTGCCTTTTCCCCGCATCTGTGGCCTGAAGACCAGCACCGACCACAGCGCCCTCTGCCTCTGACAGCCCTTCCTCAGGGATGCGGGCTGCCCTCCAGAGGCAGGGCTGGGGGGTTTGGCTGGGGGATGTTGAGGTGGAGGGTCCCACCTGCATGCCTGCGAAATCCCAAAGAGGAGTGATGAGCTCTGGCCCCAGACACACCAGGTTGTGCTTCTTATTTTTTTTTTAATATTTTATTTATTTATTTTTAGAGAGGGAAGGGAGAAAGAAAGAGAGAGAGAAACATCAATGTGCAGTTGCTGGAGGTCATGGCCTATAACCCAGGCATATGCCCTGACTGGGAATCGAACCTGCGACGCTTTGGTTCGCAGCCTGCGCTCAATCCACTGAACTACGCCAGCCAGGGCAGGTTGTGCTTCTTATTCATTCACTCAGTTAATAGCTGCTGCGCCCCTGTGTGTGCCAGGCACTGGGCACACGCTGCCTCCCAGAGAGGCAGACCTCCTGCGGGAGTGCGAGGGGGTGATCCGGCCCAATGCAAGAGGGAGAGGGAGCCACTGGGACTGGCCTGAAAGAGGGGGACACTTTTTCCTGATGGTCACAGGGAGGCCTCAGAAGTGGCACAGGCTGGTGGTGAGGGAAGACGGGAGCCGGGCCCAGGGGGGAGACAGGGCCAGGGCCCGCGTGGATGGGGGCAGTGTATGGCAGGGGGATGGAACAGCCAGGCCTCAGCAATGGTGAACTGTCAAGCCGGGGAGACCTGGGGTCTGCTCTTCTCGGCCCTGTGGGGTTCATGGGGCCATAGGTTGTTCTCTAGGCAGCTGGTGGCCCACGTCCGCTCCCATTCCCCCTAGGACGGGAGGCTCCTCCCCTTCCCAGGCAGCGCTGAGGATGAGAACCTTCTCCCCTTCCGTGTGGAGTGGGAGAGGGCTGGGCCTGCATTCCGAGGACCTCGTTTGAGATCTTGTCCCAAGTACACCGCTACCTGACAGGCCCCAGGCCTGCTCGGTTGTTGTGCGGTTGTGCGGTTGTGCGGGAACAGTGCGAGGTGGGTGGAGCTCTGCGCTGATGAGCACCTTGGCTCCTGCTTTCATTCGCTATTCCCGTTGTGCAGTCCGTGGCAGGACCGGCCAGGGGAGCCCCTCCTCTCAGGGAGGTCAAAGTGCAGGGCTTGGGCCGGGGCACCGGGGCAGGGTCCAGGTGCAGGGTCCACGTGCAGGGGCGGGGCCCCGGGGGGCATTCAGGAGTATGAACCCCACTCTCCCACCCATGCCTCTGTGGCCAAGCCAACCGCAGCTGCTGCCCGTCCTCTTCCCACACCCCACGCAGACCAGGGCTGCTTGGGTCTGGCCAAGTGTGTTAAGCCAGAATCTTCTAGAAGAGGAGTCCCTTGGGCAGGAAACTACTCATCTCCTTGTGCTCTGCTCAACTCCAATGCACCCTACCTTCCAGGAGCCACCTGTGGGTGCAGGCTGGAGGTGAAGGATCCCGGGGCTGGTGACCTTTGGACAGCCCTTCTTCCTCTTGGCCTCACTTTGCCTTTCTGTGCAATAGGCACTAGGACAGTCCCTAGCGCCCCGCTAGCACTGACCTGTTGGGCGCCTGTGGACCTTGGCCGCGTGGAAGGCAAAGTGCAGGCACCCAGCAGATACTTACGGCGCGATGCCGTCTTTTTTTTTTTTTAAGATTTTATTTATTTATTTTTAGAGAGGGAAGGGAGGGAGAAAGAGAGAGAGAGAGAGAGAGAGATCCATGTGCGGTTGCTGGGGATCATGGCCTGCAACCCAGGCATGTGCCCTGACTGGGAAGTGAACCTGTGACACTTTGGTTCGCAGCCTGCGCTCAATCCACTGAGCTACGCCAGCCAGGGCTTGCGATGCTGTCTTGCCGGGGAAGGAGGAGCGGTCCCGTGCCGGGCTTGCGGGTCTGAGCCAGGCAATGGGGATGGCGCCTCAGGGCCTAGTCTAGGTGGTGGCCATGAAGCTGATGGGACTCGCCCCGGCCAGGGCACTCCGTCACGCTGGGCACGACGTGGTTCGTGTTTAGAAGACGGCGGATCTTCAGGTTTTACAAAGTGCACATCGGCTTCAAACACTTGGCCAGCTCAACTTGAGAGGCAGCGGGTCTGGCCTTGACGGGGAGACGGCTGGCTCCCGCCACCGAGGGGCCCCTGTCCCTCTCCTGGGAGCCTCAGCGGTCAGTAAAATCAGAAGGCGACCCCTGCCTCTGAAAGTGGGGGGCAGCGTGAAGGTTCCGGGAGGCGGTTGTTCCTGGCACGCGGGAAGGTGCTCTGTGAGTGGCCGCTCCGTGTCAGTGCGAGTTCTGCCCGGGCCTTCAGGGGCGGTGGGACTCCCAGGGCAGGAGGGAGCTGACCATCGCACTTGTGTCTCATGTTTTGCTTTTGTTTTGTTTGTTTTGGGGGGATGTTTGGGAGGGGGTGGAGGGAGAAAGGGGGAACAGAGCCTGAGGTTCTGGGACCTTCAGCTGACGTGCGGGGTTTGCCTGGGCCACCGAGTCCAAACCTGTCCGATGGGCAGCGGCTGCCTTCTTTTCCCGGCCCGGACCCTCCTCCCCTCCAGCCCAGAAGGACCCTTTGCAGTCCTCCAACTCATTCCTTCTCCCGTGTGGTCATTGAGTCAATGGAGGCTGGGAAAGAGAAGGGGGCGTGCCCGGGGTCTCAGGGGCTGTGGGGTGGGGGGGTGGAAACCCAGGGCCCTGGCCCCAGCACACAGCCGTTCGGCTCCTGGGTCCCCTGGGCCCTCCTGGACGGCCCAGCAGCAGAGACTGATCCCTGCTGGAGTGAGTGGCGGGTGGGGCCGCGGAGGTTGTAATTTGGGGAACTGAGCAAACAAACAGGCCCTCCCTGAGAGCGAGAGAGAAGCGGCCCTGTGCCGGCCTCACAGGTCGGCCTGTGTCCGAGAGACAGCCCCGGCCTGGCCCCCGCCACCACCTCCCGCGGACAGCGGACCTCGGACAGCGAGGTGTTGTGGAAGATTTTAGAAAGTCAGAGCCACACTCCCCCTCCCACCCCGACTCCCACATGGAGTGCTTCCAGGAACAGGGGAGGGGTGAGGGTGGGGCCAACCCCTTGGGGTGACCGCCTCGAGGCCCCCAGGCTCACAGCTCACAGTGAGACTGGTCGGTCGAGGGGTGTCTCCTCTCTGGGCCTCAGCTCCCTGTCTGTAAAAGGGGGGTGACCCGGCTCTGAGGGAGGGTGGTGAGAGTGGGGGTGACTGGAGGCCAGCGGCTGGACACAGGAGCCCTTTTTCTCACCGGCCCGAGGGCAGCCAGCACCTCGGATCTCTCCACGCCTTTGTGGCCAGCGGCTGGCCATCTCCCTGAGCAGAGCGGTTCCTTCCTCGGTGACTTGAGAGGGTCGGCCTGCGCCTGGGAGGCCGGACCTGCCGTCCAAGTCAGGCCGCTGAAGGCTGCCCCGCTCAGCTTCCCTGTTTTGGGGGGGGTCGTTGCGGAATCTGAGAGGAGCCGCCCCTGGGGCCTGCCCCATGGGTGGGGGCTGGGCTGCCTGTCTGGTTGGGAGCCCCCGGGCTGGGCCCGGCCAGCAGACTTCCTGTGTGACTAGGGGCAGAGCCCCTCTGCTCCCCTCCCTTCCTCTCCCCCTGCCCTCTCCCGAGTCCCTGTCTGACTTCTGAGAGCCTGGCTCTGTGAATGGGAGCTCTGTCCAGCCACCACTCTGGCCTCAGTTTCCCCCATGGCTCAATGAGGGGTTGGGGTGGAAGACTCTAGAAAAGCCCTCTGGGTGAAGGTCCAGATCATGAAAGACCCCGCCAGACCCGTGGACCGGCCCCTCACAGCCAGGAGCCCTCTTTCCTGGGCCCCACGCGAGCAGGCTGGGTGAGGGCCCCTCCCCCGACTCCTCCCCGCGCTGTTGTGGTTCTAACTCTTCTGTATGATAAGACACCGGAGGGCTCGGTCGCTGTGGGCTCCCTCGAGGTTTGCAGTGTGGCCTCCAGGGTCAGAGCTTGCTCCGGCAGCTGCAGCCCAGTGCCTCTGGGGCGGTTCTTTGGGTTGTTGTACTCCTTCGCTTCGTCGGCTGCAGAGTGGGGACGATGATAATGCTTCGCCGGGTTGTAAAGTTCAAATGACGTGATGCGTGTTGATAAATTGCACTTAGGTATACTTAACACAGCGCCGGGCACCGTAGATGCTCAGTAGCTTTAATTAATACCTATGGTTTATGTGGCTTTAATTCCTTAGCAGCGGAGGGATGATAAACGCCACTGCAAGGTTTATGTTCTCTGGGCACGCAAGGACCCCCGAGGCTTTTTGGCTGATGGGTCTGGTGGTTGCAGAGCGCGGGCTAGGGGTTTAGAGGGGTGGGTGGGGCAGATGCTGGCACGGGCAGAGCCCTGGCTGGCTCTGACTTCCCCTCTTCCTTCTGGAAGGAGCGGTGCCCGAGACCGCAGGCACGGAGCTCACGCAGCCACTCTTGGCTTCCTTCCTCCTGGCCGGTATTCCTCTCGATCTGACTCATTGACTTTGGGCCCTTTGTCCTTGGCCTTGAGCCTCGAGGGGATGCCCCTCTGGGGAGAGGTAGGGGCTTGGGGAGAGTCAGGGGCCGGGGCCAGGGATTTGCTGGTGGTCCCTGTGACCCTCTCCCTGGTGGCAGGTCCCTCTGCAGCTCTAGTGACAGGCCTGCAGGCGTGAACCCCTGGTATGACAGGCAGGGGACAGGACCCCTGGGTCCGGGTGCCCCTGCTGACACACTGTGTGCCAGACACAAGGGCGCACGTCGTGTTCGACACCCGAGTCCAGCTCCCGCAGGCCCCTCTGTGCAGAGCTGGAGGAGAGAGGCATCGAACAATGGTTACCAGCCCGCCGCTAATTTAAATCATTGTCTGCGGGCAAACGTTTGTGACGAAATGACCACTGTCCTAGAGAGTTCACACTCGTGGCCCCTGTGCCAGGCTGGTTCGGAGCCCCACCTGAGGGGCTGGCACAGCGATGCCTGTTACTTGCCCTCCTGTCACAGGTAAGGGAGCCGGGTGCCTGGTGGCCGTGACGGAGGCTGGGGCCGGGGTCCCGCTGCATGCTGCACCCAGAGCCTGGCCGGCCGTCACTCCTGGGTGCTACAATGACCACCTCTGGGATTGCAAAGCAGAACTGCCGGCCTGGGGAGCTGGGTTTGTCGGCCCCGAAATCCTTTCTTAGTCCTTTCTTTGTGCTTCCTGAGACAGAAATACGGGCCCGAGTCCTCTGACACTAAAGCACTGCGTCCTTCTAATGGCTGGGTAAGAAATGGCTGCCCGAGGAGGGTGGTCCACCTCAGCCCCCCCACAAGAAGGAGCTGTACTGGAAAGGTGGCTCAAAGCCCCCTGGGACACCCGCCTGCCACTGCACGCTGGGCACGTACCCGAATGTGGCCCAAAGGTTACACTACGGTTCAGCATTGGTTAAAGTGGTGGCAGGGGGAAAGTCGACCCGTAGGTCATGTTCAGTGGCACGATACGTAGCCAACGGGGTGGAAATGCAGTTCTGCGTCCCTGCAGGTGCGTGTACCTGTACAGGCGTAGACAAGATGCGGAAGGGAATCCATCAGAATACGAAGGGGTTTTCTAGGCGTGTTAGGTTGATGGATTACTTATTTATTTTTCTTCATTCTTGCTTGGTGTCTTTTTTGTGGTAAATATATTGACTTTTTAAAAACAGTCCTAGTGACCATTATTTTGGGGAGAGTTTTGACTCTTCTGTGTGACCCCAGAATCCAAGCCGCCCGGGCCTGGTGGGAACTCTGAGGCCAGGCTTGGGAGAGACGTGGGAAGCAGGGAGGGTTCTGTAGGGGGGGGGTGTTGGAGTTGGGCCTTGGAGCACCGGATGGATCTTGGCTGTCAGAGTTGGGGTACAGAAAGGGTAGAGGGAGTGGCTGAGTGCAGACAGTTGCCTGTCCTTGGAGCAGGACTGGGGGACTCTGGCTCCAGAGAGGGGGACAGGAGCCCCGCCTGCTATGGCCGCCAGTGCCCGGCGAAGGAGCCGGGGAGCGGGGAGCCCCTTCTCATCAGCACTCAGTGACCAGACTTCAGAAAGGGGAGTCTACCTCTGCCACTGTGAGAGGAAGAGCAACCAGCACCCACTGGGCCCCTTCTCTGTGCCCCGCCTGGGAGCACTGTGGCCACCCATGGGTGAGACGGTGGGGGTTCGGGCCAGAGACGGTGGGCTGGTTCCACAACCTGGGGTCTCTCCCTGTGCCGGGCAGTGAGGGCGGATGATGTGGGAGGGTTCCCATGCACCTGGGAGAGTCTCCGACCTGCCAGCCCGCCATCTTTAGGCGCCCTGCTCATCGCTCCAGCCAGAACGTGTCCCCGGGCCTCCAGGTGACCTGTGTGACAGCCCAAGGTGGGCGAGGCAGCAGGCTGGGCTTCCCCTCTGCCTGTCTGCACTGCAGCCTCAGCCCTCTGCTTCCCCATCTGCTGGCCGTAACTGCCGCCGAGAGTGCTGTGAGCTGTATGGGGGTGCCCCACACCTGGCACCTGGCACAGGTGAGCATGCAGAAGAGCGTTGCTGCCCTTGGGGTGCAGCGCCCCTCCAAGGTCAGGGCTTCTCTCCCGGAGGAGCCCAGGCACCCTGGACTCCGGTGGCAGGATGGTATTGGGCCAGGTCCCCCCGCAGTGAGCTCCGACCTGCCCCTCCGACCTGCCCCTCCGACTCTCAGTGGCTCCCACCTGCCGGCATCTGCCAGCGGTCGGGTCCTCAGGTTTAGTCGCTTCAACTTTCAACTTCGAGCTTTCCCAGAGCTGCCATGTTACATACACAAAGGATCAATGAAAGATTAGAAAATGAAGATAAGTCACGGGAAGGTGAACGCCGCCCATAAGCCGGGATACCACCCAGAAAGAATGGCTTCCGGGCATTTCCCGATGCGTCACCAGCAGCGGGCTGCGGCGTCTGTGTTCGTGTCCCTGTGCCCCCGGGGTGTGTTGAATGGCTGCACGGTACCCCACCAGGTCCCACTAGTCTGCATGTCAACGTGCGAAGCCAGAGCCCTCCTGCTGGGCGCTCGGGCTGCTTCTGGGTTTCATCGCTGTGCATAGTGCTCTGCTCGACAGCCGGTCATCCCCGTGGGAGGGATCCACCGATTCCACCTTTGGGAGCTCGCTCAGCGCCAGCTCATGTGTGTGGGGCTGTGGGTGCCAGACGCGGGGCAGGTAGCCATTGTGCCTGCCCTCCTGAGGACCCCTTTCTGGGAGGACAAACCCAGCATGGAACCCCGGCCCAAGTGGCGGGGGGTAAGGACATCTTTGGGAACCCAGCGGGGAGCAGTATCTCCGATTTGGAGGGCTGGGTAGGCGTGTTGGGGGATGAGGTGTCTGGGTGGGGCCTAAAGCCAGAAGGAGGAGGGTGGGGTCATGGGCAGAGGGGCCGGTCTGCAGAGGCCCAAAGCCGAGAGAGGGCAGGTGTTTGGGGAACCGGAATTTCTCAGGAACAGGTGGTTCTTCCGTGGTTCTGGCTGGCCACGACGGCAGCTCCCCGGTGCGCACCGCACTGGGGCAGTTGTTTTTCAAGGCACCGATCCGTCTGTCCCTCTGTGGGGCTGGGGTCTCCTTCTCACGGCGGACACAGAAGCAGGGTGATGTGAGAGTCTGGCGGACCCAAGCCTCTCGGAGTGGCGGCCCCGCCCCCACCCGCCCATGCCCGGAGAGGGCAGCAGGGGCTCAGGTGTGGGCCGCTCAGCTCCGGTTTCGGGGCCCCTTGCAGGTGCTGTATCGCCTGACAGAATCCGCCGGGAGAGGAGACTGAGGATCCTGTGCGGTGGGGTGGTGACCTTTTCCTGCTGCTGATGTGTGACCTTGAGCTGGCCTGGCCAGCTCCAGATCCGGCCCGGACTGTACAGGAAGCAGCCTGTTGGGACTGGAGGGCCCTTGGCTGACACTGGCCCTGGGGTGTGGGGGAGGGTCTGTCCCCAGGCCTGACCTGGCCTTTCTGGAAACCCCGTCCTCCTCTCCGTGACTTACGGTGCCTGGGAGACCCAGCTGAGACGCCCTGGCATCATCTCACCCCCAGGGACACGTATGTACGGGCTGGGCACTGAGGACCTATCATGCATGAGACAGACAGGGTCCCTGCCCTCATCAGGGAAATGGATACTAAACAGTTAATTATTAAAGTGAAATTGTGCTGATGACCTACGGGATTCTGACCTGGATGGGGGAGGGGGCGGCGGCTGTCGGGGACAGCGCTTTCAAGCCCCAGGTCGACAGGTGGGACTTGGAGCAATCTGATCGAGCCTGGCCGGCGGGCTCCGGCCTGCCCATATGGTGCTGTGTCGGGGAAGGCATGTTGTCCGGTGTCACCGTTGGAGGGTCCGGTGTCAGGGCCATGAGGGTCCACTGCAATGGAGCCCAGCCCTTTCACCGGACAGACGAGCAGGTGGGGAGCCAGGAAGGGCGAGGGACCTGTCTGAGGTCACCCAGTGGCAGCCAGTGCCCAGACCTGGGACCCAGAGCTCTGCATACCCTCAAGGGCTCCCCCCAACCCCCCTCCCTGCCGAGAAGCGGACCCAGCACTTGGGCTTGTGGGCCAAGAGCAGCTCCCGTGGAGCACAGATGGGGCCGTGCGGGCACCTGGGACAAGGAATGCGAGGCTGGCGGGGCCTCCGAGGGGATCTTCCTGGTACCCCACCCCTTCGGGCCCCTCTGGAGCCCGAGGAGGCCTGCAGCTGGTGACCCAAGGGTGGGGCGGGGCCTGCGTCCTCTGCTGGCTCAGAGGGCAGCTGCGGGAGTCCTGTTATTTGAATAAACTTTTCCTCTTCTCTCTGCATAAGGCCTCACCGTGCTCACAGTCCCTGGCATGCCGGCCCAGATTGGGTTTCCTCTGGCCCAGCAGCAGGCACGCTGTGAATTTTCATATTGGTTCATCTTCCTCCCTCCCCCTCCCCCTTGACCTCTCCCTCCCCCTGCCCCCACCTCACTTGCCTGCAGGCGTGTATGCGTGCGTGCGCATGCGTGTAGCCTGGACTCAGTGAAAAGGATGTTGGCTCAGAGGGCACTCGGGTAACGAGATTTGGGGGGGGTTGTCTCTGTTTAGTCCTTTTCCGTTAGGGCTGGGCCACAGAAACTGGCACTTATTAGTGACTGGTTCTTATTAGAACAGCAGCTGGCATGTACCCGGCTCTTGCCAACAGCCGGGCAGAGCGCCAAGCCCTTCACACATTGCCTTGTTTAGTCCTCATCGCAGCTCTTTGGGGTGTGTGCTATCTTTCTCCCCATTTTGCAGATGAAGAAACTGAGGCTTGGGAAGTCCTGGACAGTAGCAGAGCCAGGTCTGCTGGTCCCCAAGTTTGTGTTTTTACTGCAAACCTCTCTCCTGGGACAGAATCTTCTCTGTAGCCTCTTTGCCCATTGGCTCTTCAGCCTGTGTTTGCACACCTCCAGTGACGGGGAGCTCTCTACCTCCAAGGGCCACCTGTTTGTTCCGCACTGGGCCTCTTAGATAGAAACCCCTCTCTGGAGTTTTCTCTGTCTCTGGTGGGTCGCTGCAGCCCAGGCCGCACTTTGGCATTGGCATGCTCTTTCTCGGTTTTCCCAGGGTCTGTTTTCCCAGGGAATTATCCGGCTCTTTTGTTTGTGGGGGGAGAGCTAAGTTCTCCCCTTGGCATCTCCTGTGTGGGGCTCAGCCCCTCCCAGAATCCTTCATCACGCCTGAGCAAGGTTGCTGCTGAAACCCTAGAGGATTTCCATGGCTCTCAATGCGATAAGATAAGGAGAAGAAAAGGTATAAATACGAGATACCAGGAGAGCAAGATACACACGTCCTGCCCTCCTGGAGCTCCAAGCACTTTCTCTCCGGCCACTCCCTCAGCCACGTCTACCCGTGGGAAGCGGGGCACGCGGTTCGTTGGGTGTTTGCTTTCCCAGTCTTCAGTGGCATTTCTCTCTCCGTGTTCCCTTTCTGATTAGTTAACCTTGGGGGGGCCCGGAAAGATTACACCACATGTAGCCGCTGTACGGGTCCCTCTGCCGGTCCCCACTAATTGGCATGGAACGCACCACAGAAAACTGCCCGTAGCCCAGACCAGCCGCCTCTGTGCCCAGCAGCCCCAAGGAGGAGAATCTGGTGCCCAGAGGATACCGAGGCTCAGAGGGGAGGCCTCCGAAGCACCGAGCTGGGCTTTGCTCTGTGTCTGTCCGGCTTCGCAGCCAGAGCTCTCTGGGGGCAGCGGGACGGGGGAGCTGAGCAGGGGTGCACGGGGCCGGGTGGCAGGTCCTCCTGTGGCATCTTGCAGCTTTGGGGCAGCCTTTGTCCTTTCCGTGGACCCTTTCTTCGTGGCTCCATTGGCCTGGGGTGTGGCCTTGGCTGTGTCAGGGCACAGTGCGGGACGCCAGCCTAGGGAGCCAGCCTGAGATGCGCTCCTGGGAGCAGACGCGGTGCCCTCCGTGGCAGGCACAGCGCTGGCTCCAGGGGAGGTGTGGGTAGGTCGGTCCTGCCCCGGGTGGGGGACGCTGCAAGGGGGGCCCTGGCATCCCTTCTCCACCCTTCCCAGCCGGGGTCTGTGCTCCCAGAGAGCTGGGACGCCTGGGTCCAGGCTCCAGAACAAGCTGCCAACTGTGAGCTGTGGGCATGGGGCTGCTGCCAGCCAGGCAGGGAGGGAGGGGCCAGAGGGGATGAGAGGGCTTTTGTTTCCCTCTGTTTGTGTCCAGATGGGAAACGACTTCCTCCCTCCAAGGTGTAAGGGAAAGGGCAGTCCCCGGTGGCTGGGTCTTCAGTCTGCCTTGTTCGGGGCATTTCTCTGGGCCTGCCCTGCAGCCACCCCGCCCTCCGCAGGCCCCGCTGCCTCCGAGCACCCCCCCTTCCCGGCAGGCCAGGGTTGCCTCGCTGTGGTTCAGTGTTTGCTCACTGAGAGGAGCTGTAAAGGCAGCTTTGTGAGAAATCCAGGCCGGCTCCTCCGGGCCGGGCCTGCCGCCTTGCCCCCGAGCTGCCTGCGTGATGGGGACGCCCGGCCAGCCCCTGCCCCGAGTCTCCCTTCCAGGCCCGCTCAGCCCCCCTGTAGCTCCTGCTTGGCCATTTCAGCCTTGGAAACTGGATGGGCGTCCATCGGGTGTTGCTCACTCAGTACGTGTTTAGCGAGCACCCACCTAGGCCAGGCAGGAGCTGGGTGACGGGGAGATGGTGGGATGAGGTCTCTGTCTTTGGGGAGCCCGGTCACAGGGACCTTTCACAGTGACACAGTAATCGTAGCTGCAAAGAATGCCCAGAAGAGGTGCGGACTGTGGTAGCAGGGGCTGTGGGGCCAGGCCTTGAGGGGGTCCCGAGGAGGTGACCTTTGAGCCCGGCGAGATGGAGGGGGTGGGCTCTGGGGGAGGGTTCCCAGCGAGACCCCAAGAGCAGAGCTAGCTTTCCACTCTGCGTGCTGAGTTCCCCTGAGCTTTCTCTCCACACTGCTGTCACGAGGAGCTGGGCCAGCGACGGGGCTGTGGGGGCTCGGCTGCTCCTTCCGCATCCCCCAGCCTCAGTTTCCCCATCTGTGCAGTGGAGACCTTGGACTTGGTCTCAGGGGGCCCCTCTCCAGTCCAGTGGCCGGTTCCCCAGCCCGGGAGCTGCCGGCCGGGCGAGTGGGGAGCACCCCCGCAGAGCCACCGGGACTCGCAGAGCCACCGGGACTTGTGAGTTCTGTCTGTACACCGCTCATGAGTTCTGTCTGTACACCGCTCGGGTGCCAGGGCAGGGCAGCGAGCAGGGGCGGGCTTGGCTGCACGACCCGGTTTTGCTCTTCCTTGCGGATGTGGCTTCACCTCTCCGAGCCTCCGATTCCTCGTCTCTAAAAAAGAGGGTTCACCAGCCCTGGCTGGTGCGGCTCAGTGGACTGAGCATCGGCCCGCAAGCCGGAAGTTGGCCAGTTCGATTCCCAGTCAGGGCACAGGTCTGGGTTGTGGGCCAGGCCCCCAATTGGGGGCGTGTGAGGGGCAACCAATCGATGCGTCTCTCACACATCGGTGTTTCTCTCCCTCTCTCTCTCTCCCTGCTCTCGAAAAATAAACAAAATCCTTTTTTAAAAAAAGGGTTTCACAATACATCCGGGTGAGGGTTAAATGAAACAATGTGGACTGTCATTGCTCACACAGGGGGCGGCCCCTGTGCCTGGCACTGGGCTAAGGGTCTCACGCATTCGCTCGTGCCTCGGTTATTATAATTACGTGCGAATGGCAACTGCAAAACGCGGTGATGGGAGAGACGGTGTTTGGGTGAGGCCCAGAGTCTGGCTAAGGCTGGGAGTGTGGGAACCCCAGGGAAGGGGGTTCCAGCGGAGGCACAGCCGAGGCAAGTGCACGGAGGTGGCCGGCACCTGAGTCAGGTAGGAAACGGGCAGGCGGGGCGTGGGAAGGGAAGTGAGATTGAGATCTTGGTGGATCCTGGATCTGATTCAGCGCCACGTGTTTTCGGGCTGCCGCTTGCCCAGCCCCCGGATGGGCGCCGAGAACCCGGTGAGACGGGGGCCCGAGGTCTCCCTGGGGCCGTGGGAGGCCGGCGGGAGCCTCTGCCACAGAGTGCTGAGAGTGGCTGTCCCTGCTGCCTCCGCAGCCCCGGACCCCGGTGTCCAGCCCTGGCTGGGAGAGCCCTCCTTCCCCTGACTGCTGGCTGACCGCGGGCTGGGTCCAGGGGCCTCATGGGCTCTGGTCCCTCAGTGGGGGGGACACCTGTCCCCACCTCCCGGGGCTGTCGCCAGGGATCCAGCTGTGGGAGATGCCCCGCAGGGTGCGGGCCCACGTGGGGAGCGCTGGGTGTCGCCAGCCTGCATTGTGCCTTTCTGGCTGTGAGCGTTGGGTAGGCTCCTGCACCGCACCCCCCGCTTTTGTTTCCTCCTCCTCCGCTCCCCGGGAGGATGGGGAGCGTGCCCTCCTCCTGGCCATTGTGGTTTCCTCCCGAAGTCCCTCCACAGAGCTGGCACCCGCTCAGAGGGCTGTCCTTATCGGGCCTTTGAAGTGCTGCTGAATCTATGGCCAGAGGTTTTCCCTTGTTCGTAACTGGCCCCTGGGGAAGGGGTGACCCCGCAGAGGGTCCCTGCAGGTCGCCTGAGGCCCGCGGGGAGGGAAACTCTGTGGGTGGCAGCCACCTTCCCGGGGAAAGGGACAGCATTGTGCACATTCTCTCACCCCTGGGACTCAGCCACAGCCCCTGGGCTGGGCTTAAGCCTCCCTTTCTGTAGTGAGAAGTCTCTGGGGTGTGTGTGTGTGGGGGTGCTGGTTGCTCAATGGGGGCGGTGTCTCCCTGTGGGGGGTGGCCCTGGCTCCAGATCCTGGCCTCTCGCCACCCGTGCTGGGCTTTCTTCCCGTTCCTACTGTGTGCCAGGCCTTGTCCCAGATGCGGTGGGTGCTGCCAGGGGGAGTCGAGCAGGGAACGTGCCTCGGCCCACTGGGAGATCAGCAGGGGTCTGTGAGGAGAGTGGGGGGGGGGCACCCGTCAGCCTGGGCGCGGTGCAGGGCTGAGGAGAGAGCTCAGTGGTGGGGAGGGGCGTGTTCCCGCCCCGGAGAGCGGCCCGTGCGGGGCCCTGCGGCAAGGAAGGGCGCTCAGGGTCCTGGGGCGTACTGGGGAGCCCCAGGCGTGGGAGCCATAGAACACTTCTGAGCGGGGAGGGTCAGAGACAAGGCGGTGGGAATTTGGAGGTCGTGGCCGGCACAGCACAGAGCGGCCTGTCTGGGGAGCAGCGACTACGGGTGTCATCTGGGCTGAGCTGCCCCGGCCCCGAGCTGGGAAGACCACTTCACACTGATGGCCTTGTGCTGGGGAGCGGGGCATGGTGGGGGGTGGGAAGCCTCCTGGGCCCGAAAGTGGGGTCCCCCAGGTGCTTGTCATTGCCCTGCAGGTGCTCTGAGCGCACCCCGTCTTCAGGCCATGCTCACGGGGTAACCCTGGATCGGCCCCTCGCTGTCCCTGGGGACGAGTCCCCTTCGGGACGAGAACTGGCCGTGGTGTGGGGTGGGAGACTGAGGTTCTCCCCCCCTCGCCCCCCCGCCCTGGGTTGGCTCTGCAGAGCTCCAGCTGCGAGCGCAGGCTCTCCTTGGAGGCGGGCCGCCCGCCCCCCTCGCTGGCTGGCCGACAGAACCTGTCATTACCCGCCTGTGCCGGGTCCCCCCTGATTACCGACCCTGAGCAGGAGCCCCGTCAGCCTTTCTGACGGCGACCACCCACGGGGCCAGCGCTGCGTGGAGCCCCTGCCCCCGGAGGCCGGCGGTCTGGAGGACGGGGCTGAGACGGCAACCCGGTTCCCTGCGAGACCCAGCCTCCGCCTGTCTGTCCCGAGAGGGGTCGCCCTCTCTGGGCCTCAGTGTCCTCGTCTGTGAAGTGGGGACAGTGCTGGGATAACGCGTGTAAACGGGCAGCTCCACCCTGGGCGGGAGGAGACACGGAGCCCGCAGCTATCGCTGCTGTGGGCTAGTGGACGTGGCAGGGGTGGTCAAGTAGAGCACCCCGGGCCAGGCCCTGGGGGCCCCCGGGACCTGGGGCAGCGCCCACACCTCTCTACACCTCAGCTTCCCCGGCTCGCTGCCACCCAGGGAAACGGGCTCCCCGCCCCCCCATTCTGCCTCCGCTGTCCCTCCCGCTCCGGGGTGGACGGCTCTGCAGTGGGCGCGGCTGGTGTCCTGGGCCGTCTCCCCCACCTTCCCACCCCGGCCCCGGTCCCCTGTGCTGGGGGAGCTGGGCGGACAGGTTCCGGGCCGGCCCCGCCCTACGGGGTACTGCTTTCCCGGTTTCAGTCGGCAAATCTCTCATCTCAGCCCTGAAACCAGGCCGGCCCGGTGGTGAGGCGCGCCCCTGGAGCTCGCTCGTGGGACCGGATGAGCCAGGAGCGGGTCTGGCACGGTGCCCTCGCTCAGGTCACGTCAGGGCTGGGGCGAGTGTGAAGCCCCCAGGGTCGGTGCAAAGCCGCTGTGGTCACAGCTGGAGGAGGTCTTCCTCTTCGTCCTGGCACCCCACTGTCAGCGTGGAGCAGGGTCCCCGGCCTGGGTCAGGTCCTGCCTCTGCCGCTTCCCAGGGGAGGGAGGTCTCAGTTCCCTGGGTCTCCGTCTCCTTGTCTGACACGTTCCTCCACTATGACGCCACCGGCCCTGGGGATTGGGGATTGACTTGAGGATTGGGGGGTGGGGGTGATCCAGGTAAAAGATTTAGCTTAGGTGTGCCGTGTGCTGGGCCTTGTGGGGGGGCCACGAGAATGCACAGAGACCCCTTAGCTTGGCATTCCAGACCCCCCAGGGGCTTCCCTGTCCAAGCCCGTTCTCCGAGGACCCCACTCTCCTTCCTCCCGTTCTCAGCTCAACAAGCACTTTCTCCTCCCCGAGCCTCGGTTTCCCCATGTGAGCAGTGGGCTCGGTACCCGTCTCCTCCCCACCCAGAGTCTCGGGGGGCTTCGGGCCTCCCCGGGTCCTGCCCAGGTCTTGCCCAGCCTCCGCTATCTGAACGCAGGAAGCAGCGTGATCCTTAGCGTTGTCAGTTTGGAAAATCAGAGATTAGCGTCCTTCCGGCTGCTTTGGCTGCCGTTTGTTGGTGCGGGCCCTGGGGACGGGGGGACGGTGGCTGCCCGGCCTCTGTCCCAAGGGCTCCTCCCTGGGCTAGAACCTCAGACAAGGGGCACTTTGCAGGAGACCCCATGGGTGACGTGTCTTCTCCTTCTCGGGGTAAAGTGCGTCACTTTCCTTAGCTCACAGATCCTCTCATAACCCCATCAGGCATAGACTGCTGAGCCACCTTGCAAGGATGGGGACAGAGGCTCAGAGAGGGTGAGTGCCTCGGCCAGAGCCACACAGCTAGTAGATGGCAGAGCTGCTGGGACCTGACCCCAGAGCACGCATGCCCAGCGGGGGTGGTGCTGAGTGCTGTCCCCCCACCACACCCCCGTCCTTCTGTTCGGCCTGGGGTGTGTGTTGGGGAGGGCACTGTGGCCATCGTCCGCCCGGAGCTGACTCACCAGCAGCTCAGAGGAGGTGCTGAGGCCAGCATCCTGGTCAGCTCCTGGGGCCAGGACAACACCGATTAGATCGTCATTGAGATTTCAGATCAGCTGAGCCAACAGCAACCCACCCACCCATTTTATCAGTGGAACAACTGAGGCCCAGGGAGGATGGACAAGTTAGGGGCCAGCTGGCGTGAAGGTTCCCCGCCAGCGCTGACCGGGTGGGGGCTGGAGACCCCAGACTTCCGTGCTGACTCTGGCAGTGTAGCCAATGGTGTGTGGTGTTGGGAAAGCCACTTTGCCTCTCTGAACCTCAGTCTCCTCATCTGTGAAATGGGGATGGTAAAGCCTGCTTTGCCTGCCTCTTGGGACCAGGCAAAGGCCCAGCGGGAAAGCGTAAGGTGGGGCTTTGGAAGTTCCATTGCGCGGCAGCGGGAGAGGCTGGAGGAGGAAGAGGCTTTGGTGTGAGACCAGGTTTGAGCCCCACCTCTTTCCCTTCCGGGCTGTGTGTCTTTGAGTGAGTCCCTGGATCTCCCCAAGCCTCAGTTTCCTTATCTGTAAAGTGGGCGTAACAATATCTGTTTGCAGTTGCTGTTGAACGTGTGTATAGGTTCTAAGGAGGCCAGCACACCTGGCAAACTGTGGGAGTTGGGGGGGGCAGAGTTAGGAGGACTGGCGGGTGGGAAGGTGCCTGAGTCACACCCTTCAGGGTCCCAAAGGGGACGGGCTTTGCAGACGCTGCTCCAGGTGTCTGGGGGCAGACCTGCCGTAAGACCCAGGGATGGAAGACACGAGATTCCTTTCCAGCCAGCTCACTGAGAGGCGTGACTCAGGCCCGCTCCCAGAATCCACGGGCTGCCCTCGGGGGCTGGTGAGGGAATGGGTTCCCCACGGGTGGGCCCTTTCTGTGACAACCCATGGAACAGCACGTGAGGTGTTTGGTGACTGACGGAGAGAAAAGAACTTTCGTGAGCCCCTGAGCTTTCCGAGCCTCCGTTCCCACGCCTGTAAGACGGAGGGCTTGGTTTAGTGCATTCGTTTCCGGGGCCATCTGCAGAATCCGGGCGTGTGTCTCAGGCCCTCCTGAGTCTGTGGGTCGTGCTGGCTGAGGGGTGCCAAAGGGGGTGGCGACGGGCTCCGGGCACTGGCTGAGGCAGACGATTATGCTGGGGGTCTCTCCCAGGTCGGCTGGGAGCCCAAGTTCTGGGGTGTCCCTGGCACCCACCTGGCCCGCTTCCCCCCCCCCCACCCCCTCCACCTCTTGGCTGGGCGGCCCCTTCCTCCGCCTGGGCTCCCCTTTGTCTGGGCTCCATCTGCTGAAGACTCACCCACACTTGTCGTTTGTATTATTTTGTGACTCTTTTCCTGGTTGTTTCTTTAGAAAGCCATTTTTTTTTTTTTTTTTCGGATTTTTCAAACTGTTAAAAGTTATGCCTGCGAGTGAAAATGCTAGTCCCTCACATTGCGGCTGCGGGCCCAGCACCGCGGTGACTGGTTGTGACGTTGATGGAGGCCTGGCCCGGGTGCTCCACCACCCGCTATCGCTGGCCTGCGAGCACTGTGAGTGGCTCCTGTGACGCCCGTTCTGCAGACGGGGAGCCCGGGGTCCTGGCAGAGCTGGGCAGCTGCAGGGCTGGGGTCTGGCAGAACCAGTACTCCAGTGCCCACCCCGTGCTCCTCACTGGGAGGCTGGGCACCTGGGCCTGGAGGGCAGGCTCTCCCAGTCCCACTGCCCTCCCCCCCCCACACAGGACCCAGGGCTGTGTCAGTGCAGGGCGGAGGGAGGGGGGAGCGGGTGTGGAAGGTAGGTGAGGCTGGCACCCCCCTTCCGAGGGCTCTGTAGCTTCCAGCAGCAACGGGATCCCTACCACAAGCGTGGGTCTCCCAGTTCCTGGGCTGAGGACCCCCCCGCTGGGTTGAACCCTGCTTCTGGAGATGGGGCCACAGCCTGCTTCCGTTTTGCCCCCTGGGCCGGGGTAGGGGGCGTCCTGTGGAGCCCAGTGAACGGGGGTCAGAGCCAGGATGGGGCGGGGGTCAGCGGGCTGCTGCTTGAACGCAGAGCGCCTGGGTCTGGCTGTGAGAGCTCAGGTGAGACCCGCACCCTCGCTGGCTGTGAGCCTTGGTCTTCGAGATCCCAAACCCATGCACTGTGGTGTCTCCGGCAGCTGTGGAAGGAAGGAAGGGGAGCTAGTGTGGGCAGGTGTGCAGGAGCGAGGGGCGCCTGGGGCCTGGGGGACCACCCACAGGCACCCAGGCAGGGACGGGACCGTGAGAATCCAGGTGGTGGAATCCGAGTGGCAGCTCCGGGGAGGTGGCCCCTGCAGGGAGGCAGGAGGGGGAGGGGGTGCTGAGTAGCGGTTCTGGCCAGAGACCCTGTGCAGGGCTTCCCAGCCACCGGCTCTTTGTCACGGACAGGGGCCGGGCCCCTCCTACTCCTGCCTCTCCATGTCCAAAGTCCTCCTTCTTGGCCTTCTGTGGTGCTTCCTTGTTTCGGCACGGGGCAGCCCCTCCCAGGCTGTCTCAGGACACGTCCCAAGAATGTGCCCTCGGCCTGTTCCCCCACAGGCGTCCCTTTGCTGCCCAGCCCCCTGGCAATGCCGCCTCTTGACCCCTTGACCCCTCAGGGAACGCCATTGCCCCCCCACCCCACGCCCAGCCTTTCCCGTCCGTCCGGTAAGGCCTGGAGCAGAGCAGGCCCTCAGGAACCATTTGGTGAGGGGCCCCCTCCCCCAGCACCTGCGGGTGCTAGGGCACGAGGGGTGAGCTGAGGGGACCCGATGGTGACCGAATGGACACCAGGCCACAGTCAGTCTTTGGACAGACACAAGCACCCTCATCTACTTGGGTCCCAAGTCCGAGAGCAAGGCGGGGCAGCGAGAGACCCCACGCTCTTCAGTCTGGTTCTGGAATTTGAGGGAGCAAAGGGTTTTTTGTTTTTTTTTAATATATTTTTTAAGATTTTATTTAATTTTTAAAAAGATTTTTATTCATTTTTAGAGAGGGAAGGGGGGAGAGAGAGAGAGAGAGAGAGAGAGAGGGAGAGAGAGAGAGAAACATCAGTGTGCGGTTGCAGGGGGCCATGGCCTGCAACCCAGGCATGTGCTCTGACTGGGAATCGAACCTGTGACACTTTGGTTTGCAGCCCGCGCTCAATCCACTGAGCTACGCCAGCCAGGGCCCAAAGGGTTTTTCTGAAAGCAGGTCAGATCTGCACAGTTCTGGAGTTCGGGTGGCAAGGCGTGCCTGCAGTTGCACCTGGGTGGGATGGGGGGTGGGGGCCGGGGCTGCTGCCACCTGGGGGTGCGCGGTGTGTGGGGGTGCTCAGCGTGGGGCTGCTTCCTCGTGTCCTCCCTCCGCTGAGTGAGGCCCCCTGAGTGTCTGCTTGCACCGTCCCCTCCCCACTGCTGCCTGGTGGCCTCTCCCCGGCCCTCTTGCCCTGCACTCCTGGACCCTGGTCCCGCAGCCTTACGTGAATAGCGGGAGAGGTCTAGCGTGAATTTCCTCACCTCCCAGCCCGCCCCGGCACCCCTGAGCCCGGATGTTTCGGGTCTGTCGGCTTCACGTTGGCCTCCTGGCTCTGTCTGGGGCACCTCGTTCTGGCTGCCACTTCCTCAGCCTCTGCTGGCTTCCTCCCCAGCCCATAGCCCCGCCCAACCTGGGCCTCCGAGCCGCTGGTCCCTCCGTGGGGTGATGCCTGGGCCCCCACCTGGCTGGACTTGCCCTTCCTGTCCCTTTCCCTCGTCTGGCCTTCCACACCCTGCCTGGATGCGACGTCTGGCCTCTGCTGACGCTGCAGCCGGGACCCCGGTTCAGCTTCCTCCTGGGCCAGACTCCCTGAGGGGCAGGGCAGGTTCCGGCCCTTCTAGCAACAGTGCTGTGTGTGAGGCCGGGTGCACCAGGGCTGGCTCGGGCCTCCCAGAGCTGTGGCTGCAGGAACCTCGGGACTGGGGGGCCCGAGCTCCGCATCCCACACGCCGAGAGTGAGCCCGCGGGCGCCAGGCTGCTCGGGACCAACCCCGGCCGAGGCTGTGTGGGCTGATGGCAGAGAACTGGACTTTCCCGTTGTGGGGCCGGCAGCCCCCTCGCCCCTAAAATGGGAAGACAATAGCCCTGACTTCCGAGGGTTTTCTGGAAGATGCTTTGGGATCATGTAAAACTTGCCCACCCCTGGCTCGGGTTAGCAATCATCGGTAACTATTAGGATGGAGTTAGGGTGAATTTCGCGTGATTTATCAACATTGTCGTCATCCAGGACCCTGTCTTCCCTAACCGGCCCCGGTTCCTCTCCCTGTCTCTCCCCGCCACCCCTCCCAACCCCCCATCTCGCCTCATCGTTTTTCAAAAACAATTCCCATGGCCTTTGAGAGAGTTCTGGTTGTTTATGGTTTTTAAAAAATAGGCATTCACAGCAAATTCCTCATTGGTTCTCCTTGTCCTCTCTCCCAAACAAGGGCCGGACAGACACGGGTCATTCCGGGGAAAGGGAGCACAGGCAGGGCCGTGCCCGTGGAGGGGGTTCCACCGGCCGAGCTGGTCCGGAGGGAGTGCAGGGGGCGGCTGGCCCGAGACCCAGGTGGGGGTGTGGCCCATGCAATTAGCTTTCCTCCCCGGCCACCATGCCCTGGCCTGGGCCCAGGGCCACATCCCAGCTCCACCGCCTGCTAGCTGTGTGACCTTGTGCCGAAGACTTCACCTCTCTGGGTCTCAGTTTTCTCCCCTCTACAATGGGTGGCCCTACCTGACAATGCCACTGAGAGGAGTGAATGCAATGCCGTCCTGGCCAGGCGCCCTTTGTACCCAGGGACCAGCTGTGGGAGGGGCAGGGTCACATCAGCCCCTTCTCCTTGGAGAACGGACCTGGTCTCTGAAAGCTGGAGCCCAAGACCGTCAAAGGGAGCGGGGCCTGTCCATCATTGGGTCCAGTCCTCTGGGTGTGCAGGGGGAAACCGAGGCCCAGAAAGGCCGCTGCACAGTGGGCCAGCACACACCCCCGGTCGGGACTCGGCAGCAGGAAGTCCCTCCCGAGGAGAAGGCCCCCTTGCCATGGGGCACGGCCCGCTCTGGGCCTCAGTTTCTCCGTCCGTACATAGGGATGCCCTGGCAGCACGAGTGTGGGGCGTCCGGCGTGCGCTGGGCCCGCTCCGGAGGCCGAGGCCCTCGCTGTCTCTGTTCGGAAACCGCTCGCTCTGGCGGAGGGCGGAAGGAGCGGCCACTGCGAGCGCCACGGCGGTCAGCCCGGCAGCCGCGCCAGCTTCAGGACGCTCATTCCCTGTCGTGAGAAGGGCTGTGCGTGCGAAAGGGTTCCTGTGCTGTAATAGCAGCAAGCACAGCAGAGAGCGGAAGGGACCCCGCACCCCGTGCTCCCGCGCCCGGAGGCCCCGCTTTCCCAGGCCGCAGTGCATCCTTCCCGACCCTCCCCCTTCCCCGCCTTCCCAGGCTGGAATGCGTCCTTCCCGACCCTCCCCCTCCCCGTGAGTGGCCGGGCACCGTTGTCCCTGCGCACGAACAGGGCTCACCTCCTTGAGGGGGTGGCCACGTGTGATGCTGTGACTCGTTCTTCTCCATGTGGCAGGGAGTGGACACCTGCCCCGTGTCGATGCACACACCTGTGGGCCCCCCTCCGTCTCCTCCCCTGCGACTCTGTGTCATTGTGCCCACAGCCCCCGTGCCCAGCCCCCCAGCCCCAGGGTCAGGTGCCTGTCCCTCCACGTGCTGGCCTGTTGGGGACAATGGGATCTTGGCCCCGGTCCCACTTGACTGGCGACTGGGAGGCTGAGTGTCTGTCCCTCGGTCCCCGGTGGTGTCTCTGTCTGGGGGTCAGGGCCCGTTTCCCTGTCCGGAGGTTCACCCAGGCGTGTGCAGGAAACCCTCAGTTCTGCCCAGAAATGCAACGCTGACCAGAGCGAACAACTTTATGAGCAGGAATTTGGGGTGTTGTGGAGGCTCCTCCCTGGGGCGGGGTTGCCGCACGTGGAAATGACCACGATGACCTCACGGTTCTGTTTGCCCTTCCCTTCCAGAGAAAACCCGAAAGGTCCTGACGGAGTTCCTCCACTTTTATAAGGACCAGTATGGCGTCGCCCTGTTCAACAGCATGCGCCACGAGATCGAGGGCACTGGGACGCCGCAGGCGCAGCTGCTGTGGCGGAAGGTGAGAGGCACAGCGCCGGGACGGGGCGGGCCCTGACATCGCTCACCACGTGGTCTCGAGCTAGTGCCTCGCTCCTCTGGGCCTCAGTTTCCCATGGTTGCCCTGACGGTCTCTGGGGGCCCCGCCCACCTTCTGGACAGACGGCCTAGCGGTGCCGTCCAGGCCCCTCTGTCGCCGTGGGTGACTCCTGCCAGCACCACCCCTCCCGTACCTGGGCTCTGGAGTCATCTTGACAGGCCTGGGCTCCAGCCAAAGCCTTGTCTTGTTGGCTGTGCTCCCGTGAACACATCGCTTCACCTCGGGGAGCCTCAGTTTACTCCTCTGTAAAATGAGACCAGCGCCCTCCCGCACAGGATGGTTATGAGGGTTAAAGGTTCGAGTCAACCAGCTGCCTGGGGCAGGGAGGGTGTTCGGTGCGTGCTGGCTGACACCGCGGTTGTCACTGGCCTCGTCATGATCCCGTGGTTAGTAGTAGGATTGCCCTGGCCAGCATTTGTCCGGGGAGGGGCTGGGAGCTCCCTTTGAGGGGCTGGGGCCAGTGTCATAGGAGGGATGGAGGCTGGATCCCCGGGGCCTGGCAGGAGAGGACTCGGGGACCTGGGTTCCAGTCCTCTCAGTGGATTCGACAGCCCTCAAGGCCCAGTCTCCCCATCTGACAAGTGGGGCATGGGCATGGGGTGGGGGGTGGCAGGTGGGCATGGGGGCGCAGGGGAGGCAGTGGAGTGGACAGACGGCGAAGGAGGCCTGGCACTGGGGTTTCCATTTCATTTCACTCCACCCCTCCCCCTCCCCCAAACCTGTGAGACTGAAAATGTGCCTGTTTCCCCGGAGACCAGAGGGGTGGAGCTGGTGGCACTAGACTTGGCTGTGAGGGTTTATCACCCTTTGGTGCCTTCTCCGTAGGAGGAAGTGCTGGGGGCATTTGTTAGCTGCTGGGGGTGGGTGGAGGGTGAGGGGGAGAGAGAGCTGCTGCTGATGCTAAGGGTTACCGTGTAAGAGAGAGAGGCAGGCCCGTGTCGGGGCACACGGACTGTGTCAGCTCAGGTGCTGGGGCCGTGCTGCCCCTGCTGGTCCCGCACACGCTCCAGGCACAGACAGTAAGCAGCTGTTTACACAGTCCAGTGGGCGCTCCCGAGGAGATGGCTGAGTGAACTCAGACACTGGGGGCCTGGCCTCATCTGGGTGGACCCCGAGGGCTTCCTGGAAGAAGGGCCACCTCAGCTGAGAACCCAGTGGGGAAGGTGAATCTGACTGCGGCAATGGCATGGACAAAGGCCCAGGGCTGAGTTGTTAAACTGTTACAGAACACACCAGGGGATGGGGCTGAATGATAAAAAGACCCCCCTTTTCTCTGGGGGTTCCTCCCCTGTACTAGGTTCGCTTTGCCTGCCGCCAGAGGAAAGATGTCTCTCAGTACCAGGGATCAGTGAAAAGGAAAGGAATTATTTAAGTTATACAGACCAAAGTTCTTTAGAATACCCACAAATGCACACAGTCCTTCCTTCTCCCTCTGCCCACTCGGGGGACCGTATCTCAGGAAAGAAGTAGAAGTCCGTGGTTCAGGCTCCTGGTACCATCCACGTGGCAAAAAGGGAGCACTTCTAAAGCCAAATGGTCACTGAAAAGACCCGTGGTCCCCAAAAGAGACCCCCAATGGCTGCCTCACCTGGGTTTAAATCCCAGCGCCAATCTTCCCCTGCAGCCCCATCTCCGGCTCCTCCCACAATTGGCCACAGCTGCCAGCATTCCGGGCAGGTGTGGCCCTGTGGCGTGGAGCCAGTTATCTCCAAGCACCTTCTGGACCTCATTACAAATCCCTATTTGGGGCCCCCCTCTTGGCTGCACCGTTACAAATCCCTCCTTTCAGATATACAACCCCTTATAATCATATAAAGGACAATGGACGAAGGTCTCATCTTCTTGTAACTACTTCCAGCTGAACATGGACGTTGTCCTACCTCCCCTTGGGTCAGGGTGCCCTGAAAGGAGGGGGGTGATGTAGCACAGAAGGGGTCCTTCCTGTAAGGGGAAGGACCTTACAGAATCCAGGTCAGTTGGTTGTCACCAGCCTTTGGACACCAAGCCTCAGGCTGAAACACTTACCAGCTCTGAATGACCCTTCCTGGGTCCCAAGCAGCAAAGGCACTCTCCCCAACCGGTTACAGGTGACCTTAACTAGGTCTTCAGGTGCAGAGGATTTCTGATCAGAAACAGAGCCAAACTGCAACCACATTCCCATAAAACCAGAAAACGAGTAGTTGAGGTTTCCTTCCCCCCGGGTTTAAAATTTTTACAACCTTTCCTACATAGTTTCACCCATCCAGACTTAACCATAATTCACTTTTAATCCCTGTTCCTTTCCCACACTGGGTAGGACTATACTTAAACTCAGGACTTAAACTCAGCATCTGGCAGCCGAAAGTCCCCAGCACTACAGGCACCTTCCACTAAAAGTCCCTAGTTTTGCAGGGACGTCCTGCAGCTTTCTGAAGCTTAAACCTTGCAAACACCCTATAAATCATATGCTCACCCTTGGACCCTAGTTCATGACCTTCAGAACCAGAGCCCTCCCTGCCAGAACCGGTTGCACAGGTTCACAACCTGTGACTGGTGCAGTGCCCACACAGCAGCCACACACAGCCCATGAACTGAAGAGAGCCCTTAGCCCATCACCTGGCCCAGTTCCAAGATGGCGGAGCCCTCACGTGACCCGTCACCCAAGATGGCAGCGCCCACGCACGCTGAGTCGTCCAAGATGGCGACACGCATGCATGTCCCGTCCTCCACGGTGGGGCACTCACGTGGCTCATCCTCCATTTTACCCAAAATGGCGGCGCACCCACATGGCTTGCTGTCCGATCCCCACCATACATGCAGGCTCGGCTTACAGAGCCCAGGGGTTTGCTTCCTCCCCAAAACCGAGGACAGGTTCCCTTAGTGCCCCCTGGGCTCCCCGAAACTGTACGTGAGCAGACAGGGGCAACCTGGGAGCAGCACGCTAACCAAACCATTATCCACAGCTCCATTATTCCAAAACGGTGTTCGGAAACAAGTTTCAACCAGACCATTTCACGTCTCTGCTCCCTCCCCGTTTCGTTTCCTTTCCACCTTCCTGGGCGTGATCAGGCGGCCGATGCCCTCAGGAGGAGTGCCGAGAAATTCTCAGAGACCGGGGAGATTCCCAAGTCTCACTCTCCCACACGTGAGGGGGTCGGTCTGCCACGGACAGTCATCGTCCCAGCTGGGTCACCTAAAACGGCTACAGACCACACCGGGGGGTGGGGCTGAATGATAAAAAGACCCCCTTTTTCTCTGGGGGTTCCTCCCCCATACTAGGTTCGCTTTGCCCGCCGCCAGAGGAAAGATGTCTCTTAATACCAGAGACCAGTGAAAAGGAAAGGGATTATTATTTATTTAAAAGTTATACAGACCAAAGTTCTTTAGAATACCCACAAACGCACACAGTCCTTCCTTCTCCCTCTGCCCAGTCCGGGGCACCGTATCTCAGGAAGAAGTAGAAGTCCGTGGTTCAGGCTCCCGGCACCATCCACGTGGCAAAAGGGAGCACTTCTAAAGCTGAATGGTCACCGAAAAGACCCCCAATGGCTGCCTCGCCTGGGTTTAAATCCCAGCACCAGTCTTCCTCTGCAGCCCCATCTCCGGCTCCTCCCACAATTGGCCACAGCTGCCCGCATTCTGGGCAGGTGTGGCCCTGTGGTGTGGAGCCAGTTACCTCCTAGCTCTTCTGGACCCTATCACAAATCCCTGTTTGGGGTCCCCCCTTGCAGCCTGTTATGAAACGGCTTGCGCAGGGTGGTGGAGGCAGGACACCAGCCATCTTCCAGATTCCCAGCCAGAGGCTCTTCCCACCTCGACTCCCAGCCTACCTGGGGTGGAGGGTCGCTCAGGGCTGTGTGTCAGGGCCGCTCGGAACATCGCAGGGCACTTTGATTTAGGACCCAGAAAAGCCCAGTCTCCTGGTGTTGTGGCAACCGCCTGACCCCCTGCAGACAGAGGGCGAGTGTCTGGCAGGTGCACACCTGTGTGATAGGGAAGGAGGCAGGTGAGCCGCTTCAAGCGGGCAGAGCTGAAATCGTCCCCTATTTGGAAAGAAATGTCACAGGGGTCCCGGCCCCAATAACCCCAGATAGAAGGGGGTGGGGGGCTGGCTGACGACACCGAGCTTTTACTCATATACGCACTCGGGTGTGTATTCATTGTCGGAAAACAGAATTCACACGTGAGCAAGACGAGTCGAGAGAAATCAGCCGCGATCCCCTTTCACCTTCCAGGACCCGGCCATCACGGTGTGAGGTCACAGTAATGATACCACAGTAGTGGAAATGATAATATTCCTCCTCCTCATCACACCAATAGTTGTCTTTATAAGGAACAATGATAAAAATCATAATACAGTAAAAAGTGGTGATAATACAAACAAATGAAAAAAGAGCAGGTGTTTCAAGCGGGCACAGTTCGTCAGTTGGCGCGACTCCGCGCTGTCTGAGGGGCTGCGACAGTGTCCACGTCACCGCTGTGGGCGCCGAGGCTTGGCAGGTCCAGTCACTTGTCCAGCTTGCCCCGGTGTGGGCGGGGGGCTGGGACCCGAACCCCGGCTGTTGGAGCCGGGGTCTGTGTGCTCCCCCGTCACCACGCCCCCCCCAGAGAGTCCCGCCGCCGTTTTGGAGAGCTTCGCAGAGCCCAAAATATTTTGGCTGGGCTGTCGCTTATGTTTCATTTCCTGCAGACCTTCCAATGGAAACACAACACGACCCTGCCATTTGAAAGTCTTAAAAATAAAACCCAAACCCCCAACCAGCCACCCATTACGGGCTGCCCGGGACCTGGGGGTGGACTGGGGCAGGGGGCAGGGGGCAGGGGGCCAAGCCCTGACTGGGCCTGGGAAGGCCTGCCCTTAGCCGCAGCCTCCCACTGCCCCAGGAGCGGCTCCTGCCCAGCAGGGCCCGGGGCCAGCCGGGCTCTCAGCAGGGTGTCCGGAGAATTCTCTCTGCTCTCTTCCCAGAAGACCTGGGGACTGAGAGGTGGGCTGAGAGTTGGCCCTGGTCTAAATATAGACCACCAGCAGCTTTGTGACTTGGGCAAAGCCACTGTGTGGGGGTGGCGGGGTGGCTCGGTGGTAGGGGGAATCATTCTCTTTTCCTGTAAATATTTTTAACCCTGGGTAGGAAGCAGTCTGCGGGGTCCCATTGTTTAAGCACAATGGGCCCTCATTTTCTGAGAGTGTTTTGGTATTTCCCCTTGAGGAGCAGCCGGGAGGTTGCTGGGAAGTGGGGGCTGCGTGTGAAGAGCCAGGCCTGGGGGGCCGCTTGCAAGGGCCCCCGCACACCCGACCGCAGCTGCAGGCAGCCCAGGAGCCGAGCAAGGAAGCTAGGAAGGGTTAGGTACCACTTGTACAGTGCTTCCTCCCATTATTACCTAGGACACGTGTTTCTTTTGCAAAGGGCACCACCATATTTGTTGTGGAACAGATAGAAGCTGCCGAGAAGGGGAGGAACCCTAGACTTCCCCATCTCCCCGCCCCCCTGCCCCTCCTGGAGGAGTAAGCTCGCTCCCTCTCGGCCTGTGTCTCCTTTCCTGCAGTGTCCTGGTGCCCGTCTGCTCTGGAAGCACCCTCTCAGGATGGCCGCCCCCTGCTCCTCCCCAGTGAGCCAGCCGTGGAGCTGGCACGCTGACCCAGACCGAGTAACCCCAACAGCGGTCAGGGCCGCTCGGCGGGATGTGAGCTGCATGCCCTGCACGCACTTCCTGCCCGCTGCCTGCGTGGCCTTTGCACGCGTCCTCTCGCAGAATCCCCGAAAGTCACTGCTGTCGCTGGCCCATTTTACAGAAGAGGAAGCTGAGGCTTGAAGAGGGGATGGGACAGGCTTGAGGTCACACCGAGCCAGAGAGGTGGGGTTGAAGTCGGGGTTTTACAGGACGGTCTGGGTGTTGGTGCAGCTCGCACTGGTCAGCGGTCTGACAGGACGCTGGGGAAACGTCGAACTGGACTGAGGTCCCCCTGCACCCCCACGCTCGTTCGTGGAGGCCATCCCGTGTCCGCTGCCGGGGCTGGGGAGGCTCTCTGGAGCCACCTTCGTCAAGTGCTTGCTGCTCTGAGGAGACACTGAGGCCCAGAGCTGCTGGGAAGAGACTTGCCCAGGGGCTGGGGCCTTTGCTGGAGTGACTGCCCTGCAGAGAAAGTCTCAGACCCGGCCCGGCCCCGACCGAGCCCACTGGGAACAGGGCCGAGTGGGGTCCTGTCCGGGTTCTGAATCGTGAAGCGTGGCCTGGGTTCAAGTGCCGCCATCCCTGCACCCCCTCGGCCTTGAGCCTCACCGTCCTCCTTGGCCAAGCGGGTGAGCAGCGGCCCTGTCTCCGAGGCACCCCTGGGTGAGCGCACGGGCGCTGCAGCCCAGGCCGTCACCTTCTCAGAGGACCCGCTGTCTCGCCGGCCTCACTCCCCACCCTCTCCCCCCTCCAGGTGCCGCTGGACGAGCGCATCATCTTCTCGGGGAACCTCTTCCAGTACCAGGAGGACAGCAAGAAGTGGAGGAACCGCTTCAGCCTCGTGCCCCACAACTACGGGCTGGTCCTCTACGAGAACAAAGTGGTGAGGCCGCCGCCCCGTCTGGCTTCGGTGCCTGGCACTGAGCCCCCATCCAGGTCGTCCCCTCCCCCGAGGCTCCTCCCTCCTCCTCCACCGCTGTTTCCTTCACAGTGGTCACCATGGCCAGCCCCCTACTCCTAAACCTGACACTCCAGACCTCCACCCTCAGCTGTCATCTGGCATCCCCGCCACCCACTGTCTACAGGGCCAAAGCAGAACCTCGGACCCTCCTGCCTCCCCACACCCGCTTCCTCAGGGTCCCCTCTCTAAATTCCATGCATCCAGGCATCCCGCTCTCCGGTGCCCCCACAACCAGCTCCTTAGCTCGACCCACCCCGTCGAATCTCTCTCAAGTCCTTCCAGATCTCCCCAGAGTCCCAGGCCCCCCCCCCCCCCCCCCCCCCCCCCGCTTCCTTGCTGGCCGAGCCTCCTCTGGCCCCTGCCTTCCTCGCTCTTCACCTGCTTACACCTGGGTGGGGGTCCTATCTTTTTCCTTCCCGACTTCCCCCCTTGCGGTTCCCGGCACTGCCGCAGGACGGTGGGTCCTGCCGAGAGTTTTTGGGTCCTGGAGGCAGCCCCACCTGGTCGAGACGCAGACCCAAATTCTTCCACCAGACATTTCTCCGGAGCAGCCAGAGCGCAGGCTGGAGCCCTCTGTCTCCGGGCAAGTCAGTGTTAGAGGAACAGAGTCAGGAGCCGCCTGTTGCCCCGGGCCAGCAGCGGTTCCGGCCCAGATGGAATTCCGTTGGAATGGCCTGGAAGGCTTTCTGAAAACCAGGGCGCTTGCTGGTCCTGCCCCGGTTTGACCCACGGCTGGACTTCGGTCAATAGTTTGCGGGTCTAACAAGTTCTCAGGTGCGGTTGATGATCTGGGACCACATTTGGCCAATGATCTCAACCCCAGAGAGGTTGAAGCTACGCTCAAGAAATGTGTGGAGCCCTGATGGGTGTGGTTCAGTGGGCTGGGTGTCTTCCCCATAACCAAAAGGTCGCCGGTTTGATTCCCGCTCAGGGTGCATGCCTGGGTTGCAGGCCAGGTCGTCAGTTTGGGGCCTGTGAGAGGCGGCCGATGGCACATCGATGTTTCCGCGTCTCTTTCCCCCTCTCTTCCCCTTTCTCTAAATATAAACAAACAAAATCTTAGAAAAAAACAAAAAGCTATGTTGAGTAGTGACACCTAGTGGCAGGGTGCAGCATGGCAGCCCTGCTGTACGAGCTATTGCCACAGACAGACCCACTTTTCTCCCACTGGTGAAAGAGAGCAGCGCCCAGACCTAACTCTCCTCCACAGGGGGCGCATGTGGTGCTCAGAACCTGGGGAGCTGGCGGACAGTCCAGGGTAACAGGCAGAGACCCTGGGCTCTGGAGGCTGACGGTCCAGGATCACGTCCCCTGCCCCTTCTTACCAGCTGTGTGAACTTGGGGCTTGTCATGGCGCCCCCTGTTGGACTGTGCAGGTTCTGTGAAATGAAGCACCTGGTCTGTGGAGAACACTCGGCCAGTGGTAGCTGCTGGTGATGAGAGGCAGTAGTGACAGTAGCGATGAAAAGGACATCAGCACACCTACTGCCCCTGCAGTGTTGGGCACTGCGCTGACCATTTTATGTGGGTTATGCAGCTACTCAGTGAGGTGGGGACCGTTCTACCCCCGGTTTTATTGATAGAGAGACCGAGACACAGGAGGTGGAGGAAGCTCGTCCTCGGCGGGGCGGGATTTGAACCCAGAGCCTTGGTGCGGGCTAAACCATGTTGACTGTAGTGTCCGTGTTGGCCGGACTTCTTTTCCTCTTCCCTGCATCTCTCTTCCTCCTCCCTTCCTTCCTGCCCCTCTTCTTGTCCCCGCCTTGGGCAGCAGTACTGGGCGGGGTCCCGGAGCCAGCGCGGGAGAGATGGGGTCTGGCTGGGTCAGTACCCACATCCTCAGGGACTGTCTGTCTTGCCCTCTCCGCAGGCCTATGAGCGGCAGGTCCCACCCCGATCTGTCATCAACAGCGCAGGCTACAAAATCCTCACCTCCGTGGACCAGTACCTGGAGCTGGTCGGCAACTCTCTACCAGGTAAGGGAGCACCCGTCCCAGGCCGAAGTACCCCGCGCAGGCCCGGGACTTGGTGGGGGGAGAGGGCGGCCGTGACCCTGGAGCTCCAGGCGCCACGTTTGCGGGAAGGCCGGCGGGACCTGGAGCTGCTGGCAGGTGCCCGGCCTCCCCTGACACCTCCCAGAGGGGAGGCCCCGGGGCCAGGGAGAGAAGCGGGGCTGGGCCTGTTTCCTGCTTCCCGAGGCTTCCGAACACAGCCAGCAGCGGGGCCTCACTGTCGCTGCTTCCCTTTCCTGCGTCCTTGAGAGACTCCCGGGAGGGGGCGATTGGGCGGCCCCGAGTGTAAACTGCTGAGTCAGTCCTGTGCTCCTGAGGCCCTGTTCTCGGGGACCCGTCCACCCCCGCCTTGTCACAGACCCCCAGGAGACTTACAGCAGCCCGTCTGCCCCTCGGATGATCCCTGGGAAACGAAAGAGGCCCCTAGTCGGGACTTGGGACCGAAGCCCCGCCCCTCCGTGTGGCTGCGGGCGGGGTGGGAGCCGGCATTTCTGGGGTCCAGTTCGCGCTCCGGCTTTGCTTTGCTGTGTCTGCCCGGGCAGCCCGGCCCGGAGAGGACTGACCTCGGAGTCCTGTGCGGACCCCGTGAGGTCCGCGTGGGCCGAGCCCAGCACGGGGACGCAGACGGAGCCAGGGCGCAGAGAAGAGCTGTCATTGTTTCGTTCCCGACAGCAGGGGCGAGGTCACAGCCCAGGACCACCTTATCTCCCCGATCTGGAGTATCCATGCAGGCAAAATAGAGACAGCAAAGTCCCCGTTCATTTTTTCTGCCCCCGCCCCCCATGCCTCCCTCCCCCCTTGGACATTCGAACCCCACTTTGGCTTCCATAACCAAAATTTGAAGGGAAACCCAAGAAGGTAATGCTCAGCCCTTGAACCTGAGGGCTCTGACCCCGCGTTATTTGTGCCTCCCACACGGAGCCTGGAACCTTCCCCAAGAGGGAGTGGGCGAGTTACCAGCTCTAAGAAATGGGCCTAGACGGATGTCGGGGCGCCTTTCAGCCATGCTGTGGAGGGCACGGCAGGAGAGGAGGCTGCCGCCCCACTGCTTGCTGGCCACTCGGGACAGGCGGACCCTCTTCGGGCCTGAGCCTGGTCCTCAGACTCAGGGGCGCAGGAGAACTGCAGGGGGCAGCAGCTCAGCGGGCACTGTCTCCACAGGGACCACACCCAAGTCGGGCTCCGCCCCCATCCTCAAGTGCCCCACGCAGTTCCCGCTCATCCTCTGGCATCCCTATGCCCGTCACTACTACTTCTGCATGATGACGGAAGCCGAGCAGGACAAGTGGCAGGCTGTCCTGCAGGACTGCGTCCGGCACTGCAACAATGGTGAGTGGTCTCCAGGTCGCTGGCAGTGGGGTGAGGGGCATCCCCTGGGGTGTGTGCTGAATGGCGACACCTACTGGCTGAGTGCGGTGTGACAACTCTGCTCTATGAACGGTTCTCTTTTCCTTGTGGATTTGTAAGACGCCACTGGGATGCCGCCCTTCAACTTCTCCTTGGTGGAAACATTTCTGTGTCTCTCAGAAGAAAGTCAGAGGGCAGGGGCAGGATCGCTGTGCCCTTGGACCCTGGATCACGGAGTCACAATCCCAAGTCTGTCACATTCTAACGACATGGTCTTAGGAGACCAGCTGACCTCTGGGAGCCTCCAAAAACGGAGAGCCCCTCTGAGTCCATGGGGTTTGTGAGATCTCACTGAGAACCAACACAATGCTTGTAAAAAAACTCGATTATTATGCAACTTTGTCCTGTTGCCACCGCCCCTAGGTGGTCTGGGAAGTTCACATCCTCCCTCAGGGGCTCCGGGTTTTCATCGGTGAAGTCATGAGGTCTCGCCCAGCTCACTCACTCATTCGATAACGGTCTTAGTGTTTGGGTGCTGAGGATGCAACAAGGGAGGAAGACGTGGTTCCGGCCCGGGCTGCTGGTGGCCGGGTGGTGGTGGGGGGGGAGGGGGGGGAGACAGATGTGAAACAGATGAGACCAGGGTGATGGATCCCAGCTGTGCTGGGTGCTGGGGAGGGAGCCCCCCCTCCAGGCGCCTTGAGGGTGTGAGTGTGCGGGGAGGGGCTGGTCCAGTGTAGGGTGTGGATCAGGACGGGAGGAGGTGATGGTTCAGCTGAGAAGCCAGGGATGAGTCCTCCTCCAGGGCAGGCGGGAGAGTGCCAGACAGAGGCAGGAGCAGTTTAGAAGGGCCCTGAACTGGGGCCCTGCGACGAGGCTGCAGGGGACGCTGGGGCCGAGAGAGCCTTCTAGGGAGGGCTCCGAGGAGTCCGATCAGAAAGGCCCGTGATTGTCCCCTGAAAGGAGGGGAGGGCCCTGAGGGAGGAACAACCCAGGCCAGGACCCCAAACTGCCTTCCTAGGGACCTGTGCCCGCCCCCGCCCCCCCCCCGCCCCCCCCGCCCCCCGGCGGCCGGCCCACCTGGACTCAGCTCCACACAGAGGCGGAGGCGGTGCCTCAGCTCACCCCACTCGTCCTCACCGCTCTCCGGAGCCGCCTCTGCCCGTCTGGAATCTGCCAGGCGGAGGAACCAGGTCTTCAGTCAGGCCAACCCCTGCCACCTGGGCTGCGCCCTGCCGCCCACAAAGGGCCTCCTGTTCCCAGGTCCCCGGGGGCCGTGAGGCCAGGACTGGGTGGAGGCCATCTGGGCTCTGGCTGCCTGGCCCGGGCACCGTCCCTCCCCTCCCTCCTTCTCTCCACCTCCCCACTCCCAGCTTGGCCCGGCTCCACCCTCTTCAGGTTTCCAAGGCTAATGGCTGACCTGGTGGGGTGACCCCAGGCCAGGTGGAGGGCGGGGACAGGACCAGGTGGAGAACAGTCACGTTCCGGTCCCCTTGTGCACAGCGTAATGTGGTTCGGAGGAATAAATGAGCTGGCTGTGGTAGAGCACTGTGCCGGACTCTGCCGGTGCCTGGCACATAGCGAGTGCTCAGCTGGGGGGCCGGGGGCCACCCCTTGGGTGTTTGTGCCCTGGGAAGGAGGGGCGGTGGGGAAGAGCTGCCTGGCGGGAGGGGCTCTGGAGCCGATGGGGCTGGTTTTAGAGGAGCCGTTCCCCCACCCAGAGGACTGTGGGAAAGTTCTCTGCTTCTTCAGCTCGGAGGCTGGGCCCGGAATCTGTGGAGCCTGGAATTGCTTGCTCCGCTCAGGGGGCTGCCAGGAAGTGGGGGGATGAGCGGGGAAGGAGGCCGGGCTGGGTGGACGCCAGCTCATCCCAGGCCCCCCCTCACATCCTGCATTCCTGGAGCAGCTGGGGGTGGCGAGTGGCAGCTGGGGCACCGAGCTGAGCCCTCGGGGTGGGCCTGGGGTGCAGAGGTCAAGGCCTCTTCCTGTCTGCTGCCCAGGGCTGAGGAATGCCATTTCCTCTCTCAGCTTGACCCTGAGGACCACCCTAACCCTCCCCCCACCCTGCCCCCACCCCCTTCCCTCTCCCCTCTGCAGGAAGTCTCCGGGTCTGGGGTCTGAGCCTGGGGCTGTGCTTTCTTGAGCCAGCAAGCTGCCTCTCCGGGCCGCTCTCCCCACTGGGGAAAGTGGGGCTGAGAACAGCCAATCCTCAGGGGACGAGAGGGGAGGGAATGTGTGTGAGGTCTCGAGGTCTCAGCCCAGGGTCCGGGTCTTGGCGGGCTCTGGTGGCCATGAGAAGGTTCCACAGACTGGGTGGCTTAAATAAGAGATTTAATGCCTCCAGCATTAATTTCGTCTCAATGCTGGAGGCTGGGAGTCCCAGATTGAGGTCCCGGCAGGTTTGTTTCCTCCCGAGGCCTCTCCCCTTGCCCTGCTGCGGGCTGCCTTCTCCCCGGGTCCGCCCAGTCCCCCTCCAAGTCCCCCTCTGAGCGTGAACGTGTTCTGTGTCCGAATTTCCTTTTTATAAGGACACCAGTCACACTGGATCAGGGCCTAGACTAGTGACCTCATTTCACTGTAATTACCCCTTGAAGTCCCTGTCTCCAAATGCAGCCACATTCTGAAGTGCTAGGGGCTCGGGCTTCAGCACATGAATGTAGGGGAGGGGACCTGCCATGCAGCCACCAGCAGCCCAGCCAGGCTCCTGGGACTCGCTCAGGCCCGGGGAGTGGAGCCCTCCTAAGGGCCGGGTTGGCCAGAGCCAGTGCCTGAACATCGGTGCTTCCTCCCCGCGGGCCCGCCCTCTGCCTCCCCGGTGGAAAGCACCCTGGACTGGCAGGCCTGACTGGTGCCCGTGGAATATAAATGCCCTGAAGTGGGAGAGGCTGCAGGTAATGCAGAGCCCAGAGTATTTAGGCAAACCCCGGTCTCTAGGAGACGGTGCCCCTCCTGAGAGCTTGAGGCGGGGGTTTCTCTCCCGGCCCAGGTGGGCAGCACCTACCCTGGGGGCTCTGGATGGTGCTCTGGCTAGAACAGCCTTGCGCTGCCCTAGTGGCTCCTGCCTGATGTCAGGTCCCTGAAGCACAGGGGAGAGACTCCACCGCCCCCCCCGACCACTCCTGCCGCCGTCCAGGTTGCTGCCACTGTAGGGATGGGGGCTGGGCCTCAGTTTCCCCAGCCAAGCTCCCTTCCGGCTCCGACGGGCCGTGATTCCTGCGGTCGGCCGCACGTGGGAGGGGAGGCGTCCTCCGCACGCCAGAGAGGGGCTTTTTCTCTGTGGCGGTGACTCAGCCTGTAGTCATCGCAGGGGGAGCCGGGGTTTCGGAGGCACAAGCTGAGTTTCCCTTCCCTCCGCCCCGGGACGCCGCGGTCGCAGGCACGTGGCCAGGGCGGCCGCCCGCTGCCTGGCTCTGCGGTGTTGAACCACGTTCTTCCCCAAGTCGGCTTTTGCAGCTTCCTGCACCTTCTAGCCTCCCCAGCACCCAGTCTGCAGGTTCCCCGCCAGCCCCGGGGGAGGCGGGCAAACTCGTCTGGGCCACCGCCACCAGCACTAATACCAAAAACAGGGAAGTGGCATTTTCTCGCCCGACCTGGACGCACAGCCGTGACCGAGGCGGACCACGCAGCGAGAGCGGGTCCGCGCCGCAGTTCCTAGTCAAGTGCCGCGCCTGCGCTGTGGCCCCGGGAGCCTCCCGGGTGCTGTGTGAGGCCAGGCCGGGTCCTGGCTCCCAGTGTTCAGAAGGGGAAACTGAGGCCCTCTCGGGTTCAGTGATCCGGAACCAGGTGTGGCAGTCCTGGCCCACGGGTACCGTCGCAAATCACGTTTGCGCATAGGTTGCCCGTGGCTGCAGCCCGGTGTGCCGCGTGGCAGACCATCTGCTGGGTCCTTGGTGGGAGGGTGCGCAGGCGCCTGACGTAGAGGAGGCGGGGCGGGGCGAGGCGGGAACAAGGATCTCGGAGCAGCCGCCCCTGGAAGGGCGGTGGCTCTGCCATGGCTGCCCTCCGCCCTGCGGCGCTCGGCACCTGGGCAGTGTGGCCTGACCCCCGAGAAGTGGGGTGATGCCAGTGCCCTGTCTTGGGGTGATCGGGAGGACTTGAGGGGATAAGGAAGGTATGAAGGAGGACTGCCTCGCTGCCGTCAGCAGTGGGTTATTACCCCCGTTGCTGCCACTGCAACTACTCCTGTCCAGGGCTGACCAGGGCAGTGGGGGTCGCAGATGAGGGTGTGTGGGCGCGTGTGTGCGTGCACGTGTTTGCCTGTTAGTCGGTTGGTCGTATGGAGGCCCCTGGGCCACCCTGCCGACCTCCTCTCTCCTTCCCTCTCCTTGGCAGGGATCCCCGAAAACTCCAAGGTGGAGGGCCCCGCGTTCACGGACGCCATCCGCATGTACCGCCAGTCGAAGGAGCTGTATGGCACCTGGGAGATGCTGTGTGGGAACGAGGTGCAGGTGAGGCCAGGAAGACTGGTGGGGAGACTATAGCAGGTGCCCCAGGGCCTGGAGGATGGGGTCAGCGCCGAGGTGGGGCTCCGGGGTGCTGCAGGTGCGGACAGATGAGAAGCTCAGGTTTGGACACATGCAGCCCGAGGCTGGCCATGCAGACGGAGACACTTGTTATTTTGTTCAGTTGTTTCCTGAGCACCTGCCCGGGCCCAGGTGTCCCGACGCCACTGTGATGGGAAGGGACGTGGCGCTGGGCCTCATGGAACTCACTGTCTAGTGGGAGGAACAGACATTTGACAAATGAACACGCACACACTTCCCTGCACAGCCAAGGCATGGGGGCAGGGGAGGGGCGTGGTGTTCCAGACAGGAAGGTGGCATGTGCAAAGGCCCTGGGGTATCACCTCTGGCTGCGAGGATCCTGCAGGACACCCAAGCAGATAAGCTGAGACCTGTGAGAAGGCCACTGAGGAGACAGGGCATTGGAGACATGGAGCAAAGGGCCAAACCCCAAGGAGGCGGGGGCTACAGTGGCCGTCCTTGGTGGAACATGGAGATGAGGGTGCCCGGCCAGCCTCTGACCCCTGCCCCGGCTGTGCTTCCCGGCCCTAGATCCTGAGCAACCTGGTGATGGAGGAGCTGGGCCCTGAGCTGAAGGCGGAGCTTGCCCCACGGCTGAAGGGGAAACCACAGGAGCGACAGCGGCAGTGGATCCAGGTGCGCGGCCTGGGCTTGGGGGTGGGGGCTGCAGGCTTGCGGCTGGCCAGCCCCCTCAGCCCAGAACTGACACTGCATCTCGGCCTGCCCGCAGATCTCGGACGCCGTGTACCGCCTCGTGTACGAGCAGGCCAAAGCGCAGTTCGAGGAGGTGCTGTCCAAGCTGCAGCTGGCGCGGCCGGCCATGGAGGCGGTCATCCGCACCGACATGGACCAGATCATCACCTCCAAGGAGCACCTGGCCAGCAAGATCCGAGGTAGGCAGGCCGCCCGCCCCGCTCGTCCTGGGTGGGCGGACCCGCTGGGCCCTCCTGTCTGTTTCAGAGATCCCTGTCCATTTCATAGCGGTGGCCTCATGCACTGATTTCTTTTTAAAAAAATCAGAATCACGTCTGAGCCATTGCTTTCCAGTCCCCATAGGTTGGTTTGGGCTGCTGTTTCCATAAACCCAGATCTCGAGGCCTTGGTGTCTGCCCAGGAGGTTCAGCCTGCCGCGCCTCTTGGGTCGACCTCGCATCTCCACGGGTCGCGTTAGCAGACGTTGGCCGGACTTGGTGATGCTTCACGTTCACCAAGTCAGACTTTTCCAAGTCAGCGTCTGCCCCTTCCTGTGCCCGGTCAGAAGGGGCCCTGTCGCTCCCTCAGCGCCGCGATGCGGCCAGAGTCGCCGGTTGCCTGAGAGCTAGTCTTCGCCGGCCGTGTTCACGGAGAGGATAGGACCCCAAGAGTTGCCACTTACTCTGTGGAACGAACAAGCCTAGCTGGGCAGAGAGGGAGGGACATTGAAGTCCCCCAGGTCAGAATGTCCTGGAGATGGTCCCTGTTCACAGGGACACAACCTTTTGTGCGGTCCCGCTGAGCCAGGCCACGCCGTTCCTGGGCAGGGCTGGGCTCGCGGCGTTTGTAAAACCCAGGAGCTCATGGAAACAGCTCAAGTGTTTCCCATTTCTTTTTCTTTTTTTAAAAAGATTTTATTTATTTACTTTTCGAGAGGGGGAGGGAGGGAGAAAGAGAGGAAGAGAAACACCAACGTGTGAGAGATCACACGCCCCCTACTGGGGACCTGGCTCACAACCCAGGCATGTGCCCTGACTGGGAATCGAACCGGTGACCTTTCAGTTTGCAGGCCCGTGCTCAGCCCACTGAGCCACACCAGCCAGGGCTCCCGTTTCTTAAAAAAAACAACTGGGCGAGCCCCCGAAGGTGTCTTTCCTGCCTCTCGCTGAGCAGAAAGCTGCCCGCACCTCCACGGACAGCAGGCTTCCCAGTTCCCTGCTGCCCCAGCCCCAGAGACACCAGGGGCCAGTCTCGGGAGACCCTCTCCTGTTGGCTGCACGGGTTTATCGTCCTCACTGTCACTAGAATCAGTGCCTGCTGCTGTTGTCCCCAGTGGTTTTCTCTAAAGAAATAACCGGACCGCTCACCTCTCGCCCTGGGGCCTGAGGTGGCTGGGAGCTGCTCCCTCCGGGATGGGGGGGGGACGGACACTAGCTAACCAGCTCCCCCTGCACCCCCGGGCGCAGCCTTCATCCTCCCCAAGGCGGAGGTGTGTGTCCGGAACCACGTCCAGCCCTACATCTCGTCCATCCTGGAGGCCCTCATGGTGCCCACCAGCCAGGGCTTCACCGAGGTGCGGGACGTCTTCTTCAAGGAGGTCACGGACATGAACCTGAACGTCATCAACGAGGGTGGCATTGACAAGCTGGGCGAGGTGAGGCCGCCCCCTCCCCTCCCTTCCTGGAGGAGCCTGTAAACGGGGTCCGAGGGGCTGAGTGTGTGAGGCTGAAGCTGTTGGCTGGCCTGTGGGGGCCTGGCAGCTGGAGGGCAGGGGGAGCCTAACCCCCGGCCACTGGCCTTTATCTGCCAAGCGGGCTGCTAAACTGCGAAAGGACTGAACAGGGAAGGGAGGGAGGGAGGGAGGGAGGAAGAGACAGAAGGAGGGGAAGGGAGGGGGGAAGGGCTGGCCCCCGACATGCGCGGTGTAATCGTCAGGGAGAGTGAATGCGTGTGCGCCTTCCGTGCGCCCCACAAACAGCCAGGCTCCCCCGCTGCTCCTCAGTTGGCTGGTTCTCGGGGCCGATGCCCTGCCACAGACCCCCTGTGGGGCACTCGGCTTCCTGGAGCCCCACCTGGTTGTCAGGTGCAGATAGAATTGGTCCTGTAACCCTAGCCTCCTCTTCCATACCTCAAATCGGAGCGTCCACAGACCATAATAATCATGGCGTTTGAGAACCAGAAAGAACCTTAGCGATCGCGAGAAACTACCTGGTTTTGAGGCCGAGCACCCTGAGGCTCAGAGAGCGTGTGCCCACCCAAGGCCACCCAGTACCCCCGGAGGCGCAAGAACCCTCTCTCGGCACCCAGGTCATGTGGCTGAACCGCGTGCCTCCTGCCTTCAGACCCCCATCCTGTGTCTCTCAGGCCCTCCATCCCCGGCGGCCTTTCCGGGGGCTGGGGCCAGCCCGAGGGCCCCGCCTCCGAGGGCCCAGGGAGGTGTGGGTCTGGGGGGGGGCTGCCTGGCCTCTCGGGCGGCCCCAGCTCAGGTTCCACGTGTCCCCGCCTCCCTGCAGTACATGGAGAAGCTGTCGCAGCTGGCGTATCACCCCCTCAAGATGCAGAGCTGCTACGAGAAGATGGAGCCCCTGCGGCTGGATGGGCTGCAGCAGCGTTTCGACGTCTCTAGCACATCTGTGTTCAAGCAGCGAGCCCAGATCCACATGCGTGAGGTGTGTCAGGGGCCGCTGCCCTCCCACTGTCCTCCGTCTCCGGGGAGGGCTCCGCTGTCCGGCCCCAGCCTCCTCGGGAGCTGCCCTGGAGCCCCACGCAGCCCCGAGTGCCCTCCTGCTCTGGCCTCGGGTGCTCACCCATTTGTTCGGAACACCTGTCCCTCTGCTCAGCTGGCTAATTCCAGCTCATCTTTCGGGTCTCAGCTTAGAGACCCCTTCCTCCACGCAGCCCTCTCTGCGCCCCAGGCCCCTTCCTGCAGGGCCCAGGGCCTCTGTGTCCTAGTTCCTTGAGGCAGGGCCTGGCCCCCATGGGCTGGTCACGTTCATGTGCTAGCACACAGCAGGCACCAGCGATGAGGGCATGAGCACAGCGAGTGGGGGCACAGGCCCCCCACTCCCCCTCCCCAGGCCGGCCTGGGACGGCTGGCCGAGCCCCCAGGAGTGTGGAGGAAGGGGCTGCGGTCACTCCGGGGCCTTCATGTGCCCGCGGTGTGCCCCACAGCAAATGGACAACGCCGTGTACACCTTCGAGACCCTCCTGCACCAGGAGCTGGGGAAGGGGCCCACCAAGGAGGAGCTGTGCAAGTCCATCCAGCGGATCCTGGAGCGGGTGCTGAAGGTGAGCGAGCGGCCCCCCAGGCTGGCCGCCCCTGCAGGAGGCGCCACTCACCCGCTTGTGCGAATCGGGACACTGGGGCTCAGGTCGGACCCCTGGCCTTCCGCCCTCCTGCCAGGGGCCGGTGGAGCCGCTGCCTCAGAGCCCCTCGCTTCCCCTCTTCCCTGGCAGAAGTACGACTACGACAGCAGCTCCGTGCGGAAGCGCTTCTTCCGGGAGGCGCTGCTGCAGATCACCATCCCGTTCCTGCTCAAGAAGCTGGCTCCCACCTGCAAGTCGGTGAGCGGCCCCGCCCCGCCCCGTCCCCAGTGGGGGGAGCCTGCGGGCCCTCTCGCCCCGAGGCCCTGACCGCCCCTCCTCTCTGCCCCGTGCCCGCCCGCCCGCCCTGCAGGAGCTGCCCCGGTTCCAGGAGCTGATCTTCGAGGACTTCGCCAGGTTCATCCTGGTGGAGAACACCTACGAGGAGGTGGTGCTGCAGACGGTCATGAAGGACATTCTGCAGGGTGCGTGCCGGCCCCCGCCCCCCGCCCCGGGGGGGCTGGTGCGGAGCTGGGTGGGGGGCGCCCCCACTGCCTTGGCTGCTGCAGGGACTCGTGGGGCCGGGAGGGCGGGGGAGGCGGCCCAGAGGTCTTTCTGGTGCGGTCAGTGAAGCTGCAAAGGAAATCGTGAGATTTACGCCTCTGGGCCGGGTGGGCTCCTGTGAGCTGTGTGGCCACGGGAAGTGGGGCTGAGTCTCTGTGCCTTAGCTCTTCTGTGGGTCCTTGGCACTTGGGGGAGGGTCAGATGAGTGACAGGGTGACATGGTGGTGACCAGCTTGGGCTTGGGTTAGGATCACGGCTCCCCCTTCCTAGCAGTGAGGCCTGGCACAAGTCACATCCCAATGACAGTGTCCCCTCAGGCTCGGGGGAGGCCTGGTGGGGAGGGGGTGATGCTGGCATTGTGGTGGCGGCTGTGGCCCCCCGGCAAATGTCCTGAAGTCGCTTTTTGGGCCCCGCAGCCGTGAAGGAGGCCGCCGTGCAGAGGAAGCACAACCTGTACCGAGACAGCGTGGTCCTGCACAACAGCGACCCCAACCTGCACCTGCTGGCCGAGGGCTCGCCCATCGACTGGGGCGAGGAGTATGGTGGCGGTGGCGGTGGTGGTGGGGACAGCGGCAGCCCCAGCGCCCGAGTCCCGGAGGCAGCCACCATCTCGGAGAAGCGACGGCGTGCCAAGCAGGTGGTGTCCGTGGTCCAGGATGACGATGCCGGGCTACCCTTGGAGGCCGGCTCTGAGCCCGTGTCGCCCGCGTCCGTGGACAGTGTCACTGGGCTCCGTGGCCTGCTGGCCCAGAATCTGCGGGCTGAGAGCCCCCCGCCGGCAGCTCCCCTGCTGAACGGGGCCCCTGTGCAGGAGAGCCCCCAGCCCGCGGCCCGCCCTCAGGCCCCCTCACCGCCTGCCTCGCCGCTCCGGCAACTCCCACCTGGAAAGGCCGTGGACCTCGAGCCTCCCAAGCCCAGCGACCAGGAGACTGGGGAACAGGTGTCCAGCCCCGGTGGCCGTCCCCACATCCACACCACCACCGAGGACAGCGCAGGGGTGCAGACTGAGTTCTAGGCAGGTCGCCCCCAAGCTTCTGTTGGACCAGGCACACGGGCCCCTCCCTCCTAGGTGCCCAGCGGGCGCGGGTCTGCGCCTCCGGTGCGGGCGGGGCGGGGCTGGTGTGGCACCTCTGGGGCCGGGCAGGGATGGGCCCTCCCGAAGTCACTTTATTGGGTTCGGTCATTCTTCGTTGCTCCGTCTTCTCTTTTGTGGGGTGAACTTGGCTTTCCTGCTTGTGCTGGGAGCTGAGTGTAGCTGAGGGGCTGGGGAGCACCCGAGGGTCCCGGGTCTCTGGGTCCTCCCTTCCTGCCGTTCTCCTGTGGCCTGTTTCCCTCGGGGGCTTGCCATCCTTGCACAGAGGGAGTTAAAGGCACCGTCCCCTGTGACTCAGAGCCCATGAATCCCCTCCCCTGGCGTCACCAAGGGCTCGTTGGAACCGGAAACACAGAGTATGAGCCCATCTTCTGCTTGTCCAGGCTGGGCCCGAAGGCCTCGCGCCCCGACCCCGGGTGAGGGGAGGTGCAAGGACGGTGTCTTCAGGCTGCAGCCCAGCTGGGGTCGCTGGGGGGAGGGCTTCCACGTGAAGGGGTATGGGCCTGCAGGCCTGGGGTTGGAATGCAAAGGCCTGGAATGTGCTGGTCAGGGCGAGGAAGTGTTGCAGGGGAGCTGGAGGCCGGAGGGCAGAGGGAGCACCGCCGGAGGCCAGGCAGGCCCCAGGCCCGTGTCCCCACTTCCAGCCGTGGTGGTCCCTCTCCTTCCGCTCGGTGCCAGGACCCTGCCTTTGGGGGTCCCTCGGCGCCCACACGCACTTTGCTCAGAGGGTGGGTTTGGTAGGTGTGGACTCTGTCTTCCGTGGGCCACCTCCAAGGTACGTGCTGTCCACCGAGGGGGCCGGCAGGGCTCCCGAGGGCTGCCGCTCCGAGGATCTGGGGTCGGGCTGTGGCGTGGCCCTGCTGCCTGATGCACCACGTCACCTCGCCCTGAACATTCCAGGCCCCTTTTCAAATGTGAGTCACCAGGGCCCAACTGTCTTCCTTCTGCTTCTTTTCCCTGGGGGTGGCAGCTGAGCCGGGGCAGCCCCCAGGCCCTGCTGCTGCTGCTTTGAATGGAGGCCAGCAGGGCACAGCGGGACCCTTTCAGGGTCCTCCGGCAGGGCCCCCACCCCGCCCTGCACCCTCCATCCCTTTAACCTGCTTCCTGGGGCCGGGGCCTCGGACCCCCAGGACATGAGGCAGTGGCTGGTGCTCAGGGTCCCCCAGTCCGCCCCAGCCCTAATCTCAAACACCTCACCAACCTCTGATACCAACACATTCCGTCTCGAGATGCTGTCCTCTTGTGCCTTTGGGGTTTTCCAGTCATCCTCCCCAGATATTGTATTAAAAATATTATGCAAATTGTTTAAGCTCTACTAATCAATAAATGCTTTATTTAAAGCCCGACGCCTGTGTGTGGTGCTGGCGGGGGGCCGCATCTAGCTGGCCTGTCCACGCACTGTGGCTTCCTGCCTGTAGCCCAGAGAACAAGCCACCCTCGGCTCGAAACCGTTTGCCAGAAAAGGCACAACAAGCGTGCAACCCTGCAGCAAGAGCGAGGCACACGGCTCCCGGGATGGCCGGCACAGCCACGCGGTCCAGACCCAGCACGACCTGCTCCTCCTCGGGCTGTCCTGCCCTTCTCCCCAGGCCCTGCCTCTCCACCCCTGGGGGGAGGTTTGCGGAGCTCCCCGTTCCAGAATGTCTCTGCCTCCCCTCCTCTGACCGAGGTGTAGGCCCCTCCTGGGCCCTCGACCCTCCCTCTCCCCAGGCTCCTCCGGGACCCAGTGATGACTCTGAGGAAGCAGCTGGAGGGGGGTTTATTGACACCGATGCTCCTGGTTTGGGTCTGCAAAGCTCACCACCTGCCCCTGAACCGGGGAGCAGAGGGGCCCAGAGCAGTGGGGACAGCAGCGAGGGGGGCGAGGGGGGGCTGCTGTTGCTCTGGGTGCAAGGTCTGCACTGAGCACCTTCCAGCTGCTCGGGGGACCTCAGAGCACGCCTGCGGTGGCCTGTGGCCGCCCCTCCCCGCAGCGGGGACAGCACTGTCTATGTTCCCCCGGTAAGGAGGCTGAGGCTCCTGCAGGGACAGGGGCCCCCACAGTCTGCTGGGAGGTGGCAAAGCCACCCTGGCCAGGACCCCAGCCCTGGCTCCGAGGGCGGCACAGCTGCGCCGCCACGCCCAGAGCCTTCCCGGTGCCACGAGGGACCCTCACTCTTCTGTCACAGGACTCGGGTCATGGGTCAGGAGCACATTCTGCCCCAGCCTAGCAGTGCTTGGAGGTCAAGGGTGGGGGCACACTCCCGGGCTGTGGGGCAGGGCCCAGGACGAGAGGGGGCCTTACTCGTGTGGGCAGAGCAGGGGCGTGCTGGAGCCCTGGGCCTGGGGCGGGGGGCGGGGGGCCGGGGGCCTGGGCCCGGCGGGCGCTCAGCTGCGGTGGTAGATCCGGAGGCGCTGGGCGATCTCCTGGCGGCACAGCGGGCAGGTGCGCAGCGGCTGGCAGCACTGCGGGCAGCAGCAGACGTGGCCGCAGTTGAGGAAGATCATCTGCGCCTGGGGAGAGAGCCGGAGCGTCTGGGCGCTGCCGCGGATGGTCGTCCCCGCCCACTCGGCCGCTCCGGGGCCACACCCCACACGGGGCGCAGGCGAGAGCCCGGCCCTTCCTTCCGGCAGCAGTTCGGCAGTGCTCCTCCGCGTTCGGTGAAAATTCCATCCATCCCCACAGGCCCCGCCCCTTTGTCTCTAAAATAAAGCCACACCATATTCCTGACGTTTCACTCCTGGCCTTCCCTGCCTGCCACCGGCCTGGACAGTCCCCACGCCCCCGCGGGGGACAGCGGCGGTGCGCGCTGTGCTGCAGGGCCTCACAATTCGACCCCGCCCCGCCCCGCCCCGCCCCGCGGACTCGAAGGCCGTTCCCAGCCGGCGTGGCTTTGGATGCCCTTGCCCAGCCCCTGGGTGTAAAGCGACCCCCGCATCATGGCTCAGATGCCTCGCCCTTGCGTTGCTGCCGCATGTCCGTGTCAGGAATGCATCACGCAGTGGTCATTAAGGCCGTGCTCCCAGTTGGGTCCGAGGCCAGTCAGCACAGCACTGTTTGTAGTTACATGGAATGGGAAGCCCACCTACGGGGCTCGAATGCAGAAATTTGGTTAAATTTATAACCAAAGAGCGCCCCTGTACCGCGGCCTGCCCTGGGGCTGGTAAAAACCTCGGGGTAATCGGACGCTGTACCCTGCTGGCCCTTTCTAAGGGGACCGCATGGCAGAGGGAGGGGTGGATTTTAATCTTATGTGCTGTGTTCAGTTTTTACAATAAGGGTGAATTTTGTTATCCTTTGTTTTAAAATAGCCTCTTTCAGAGAAACATGTATTGTTGATATTCAACAACTTGGAAAGTTTTCCTTAGTGTGTTTGTTAAGTAGGGAAAAACCCTCTTCTGAAGAAAAGGCCCAGAAAATGACGTCAGCATCGCTCGTGTTTGGCCCGTGGGGTCACGGGTCACCATCATTTCCCGCAGTGGCCACAGCTCCTGGCGCACACGGCACACTCAGAGCGAGACCCCCGCCCGGGGGGGGGGGCGGGGGGCGGGGGAGGCGCAGCCGCAAACTCACCTCCCGCTCCAGGCACACGACGCACTCCGACAGCGGCACCTCCAGCTCCGCGGGGGGCGCCGACGGCCTCACCGGCTCAGGGAACTCCTCAGGGGCAGTGGGTTCCGGGGCCCCAAGGCCCTCTTCTTGGGGTGGTTCAGCAGCTCTGTGGGGACCAAAGAGCCTGAGCCAGGGTCACGCCCAGTGGTCCCAAACCCTAGCCGATGGCCCAGGTCCCGCTGCCCCAAGTGGCCAGTGCGCCGGGAGGTGAGGGGCCCTCTGATTTCAGAATCGGGGGAAGGTGTCCCCTCCTCCCTGAGTCTCGGTCCCCACCTGTAAGACAGGTGCTCTGGGACGCTGGCAGGGAGGGGTCTCTGAACCCGAACATCCCCTGGGTTCATGGCTACCTCAACAGCCACCCTGCAAGTTGGGCTCTGACCCTTCGGAGATGAGGAATTGGAGCTCAGGGAGGGGAAGCCACTTGCCCAGAGCTGCGGGGCCATCTGGTGGCGGAGCCGCGGCGCAGGAGCCCCTGGTCAGGAGCTCCGGGGTGGACCTGGCCGCCATTCTCAGCTTCTCCGCCACTGGCCACCACCCATCAGGGCTCGGAGGGGCAGGGAGGGGAGGGGGAGGTCCCTGTGGCTGGTCCCTCCCACCCGGGCAGAGCCCCCACCTCCGGCCCCCACCCCCACCCTGTGTCCACTGCTCTGCCCTGGGGCCAGCACCCAGCCCTGGAGCTGGCATCGGGACGGGCCCTTACAAAAGGCAGCCCCTCTCACCACCTCGCGACAGCCCCCCAACAGCCCCAAGTATGTCCTTAGCCCCGACCCCCACCCTGACCTCAGTGCGTGTTCCAGTCCATCTGTGGTTTGAACTACAGATAGTATTCTTTATAACTGAAAAAGCCCCTGAAGATCTGAAAAAGGCTACACAACACTCGACACTCCAAGGGTGTCAGGGGGCCTCAGACCAACCGGGGACAGAGCCCCCCCTCTCTTTAATGCACCACCTGTCGGGTCCTGGGAGCAGTGGCAGAGCCGGTGGGAGAATTCCCGAGGGTTTCCCGTCCCCTCTGGAGCTGAGAAGGGCCCCCTCCCCGCCCCCCCCCCCCCCAGCCACTTCCCTGTGGGGTGGGCGTGACCCAGAAGGAGCCCGAAGCAGCTGGGGCACCCCACACAGACAGCGGGGACATTCTGAGAGGGGACCCGCCTCCCGCCAGCCCCAGGTTCGAGGGAGAAGACGAGAGGCAGCCGCTCTGGATGCTGCAGGGGCTCGGGGTTAAAGGGCACCCTTGACTCCTGCCTGAGGGAGGTTAGTCTGCTAAGGCCGGGGCGACCCCGAGTCCTGACACCCAACTCCTCTGACCTCCACTCCGAGAGCGAGAGCGGGGTCAGAGCTGGGGGAACAGACATCTGGGAGGTGTCTATTTTGCACGGTGCTTGGTATTAAAGGACTGGAAGTTTAATGAGTTTTTCTTGGATAAAGCCAGTCCCTGGAGTACAGCTGGCTGGAAGGCTGGAGCCTGCAGCTGGCCCAGCGCTGCCCCAGCCCCGGCACCCAGGGGCCCAGGGCCTCTGCCCACCCGGGCAGCCCGAGCTCCCGCCTCACCCTGCGGCCAGCCCGGCGCCTCCCCCTGCAGCCTCTGCCCCACACAGGCCCTGCCCGAGGCTGGCCGTCCGCCCTCTCCACCCTTCTTCTGGCCCCCGGCGTCCTTCCCCTTGTCAAGGCCCCCGGGTCCCTGCTCAAGGGGGCGGCGAAGACTATGGTTCAGCCATTCGCCAGCTCTGGGGTGTTGCGAGAGATGCGCTAACCTCTCTCTGCCTCGGTTTCCTCACCCCTCACATGGGGATGACGCCACTGCCCCCCTGATGGGGTTGGAACAGAGGTGACAGGACACGGTACACGTGAAAGGGTCAGCAGGTGCCTGGCACTGGGTCCTGCTCGGGACACAGGGGGCCTGTTTCCCACGCCAGCCCCTGCGTCAGCCACAGCACCGGCCTTCCCCTGGCCTCCGACGGGGCGGGGGGCGCCTTCCTGGCCCTTCACAGCCCGTCCCAAACACCTTCCTGCAGACATGCCCCAGGCCCACTCTTGGGCACTGGGCACAGCTGGTTTCCCCTTGACACCAAGGGCCCTGGGGGCGTGGCTCCGGTGTCTGCAGGCCGGGTGTGGGGAAGGCGTGGGACCGGGAGCCAGGAGGGCCCCCAGCCGCTTCGAGGAAACTTCCTTCCGTGGGGCCCATTTTCCTCACGGGTGAATCCTGTCCCTTTAGGAGGAACTTCCAGGACTGGCAGGGCTGGAACCAGCCTTTACTTCTATTCACTTTTTTTTTTTTTTTTTAAAGATTTTATTTATTTATTTTTAGAGAGGGAAGGGAGGGAGGGGGAGAGAGAGAGAGAGAGAAAGATTCAATGTGTGGTTGCTGGGGGTTCTGGCCTGCAACCCAGGAATGTACCCTGGCTGGGAATTGAACCTGGGACACTTTGGTTCCCAGCCCGCGCTCAATCCACTGAGCTACGCCAGCCAGGGCTTCTATTCACTTTTTTAAAAAAAATACTTTATTTACTTTTTTTTTAGAGACCAGGGAAGGGAGGGAGAAAAAGCATCGACTGGTTGCCTCGCACATGCCCCCAACCTGGGGCCTGGGCTACAACCCGGGCACATGCCCTCGCTGGGAATTGAACCAGTGACCTTTCGCTGTGTGGGATGATGCCCACCCCCCTGAGCAGCCGCCTGGTCAGGGCGGGGCTAGAGCAGCCTGTAGCGCTCCACCTGAGAGGCAAGCAGAGGAGAGCCCCCAGCCACGGCCCACCCACCCACGAGGCGTCGGTACCTGGCCGGGTCCGGGCCGCATCCAGCAGCTCCTGGGCTCTGCGCGGGATCTCACGCTGCAGGCCGGCCTCCGAGACGCCCATCTGCAGGGGGCCAAGAAGAGCAGGCTGTGGCCCGGGCTGGCGGGAGCCGTCCGCACCGCCCAGGGCCACGGGGGCTGCCTCGTTCCTGGCCGCCAGCACCTTCGGCTGGAAACGTGGAGGCCTGCCTGGGGCCCAGCCTGCCTGGGCTCCCGGTCAGTGTGGCGGAGGGGGAAACTGAGGCCCAAAAGGAAGGCAACCCTACTGAGGTCCCCCTTAGCTAACAGGTGCTCCCCCTGGGCCAGGGACCGTGCTGACAGCTTCGCCTGCGTGACCTCACTGCACCCTCACGAGGACCAGTGTGCCAGGAGCCCCCGTCACAGCTCACGAGGGCGAGACCCAGCTGCCGAGAGGCCGCAGCGGCAAATCACCCGAGTGCAAGGGCCTGGGCTTGGCCGTCTCGGCTCCCACGCGGCCCTTCTGTGTAGGGACCGCCCGCAGGGCCCCACGGTGTGCACAGTGGTCAGCACGCGGCCCCCGGCCCCACACCGCCTGGCATGAGGCCTGGCTCTGCCGGGCAACTTGGGCAAACGACCCCGAGTGTGCGTCTGCCTCCCCACCCGGGAGACGCTGACAGGACGCCGCCTGCTGGCCGGGCCGTGGGCAGCATTCCGTGAGCCCGAGTGCGAGAAGTGCCCGGACGGCCCCTGGCACCGCAAGTGCTACAAAGACGTGACCTTTCATCATGACGCGGCTCCTCTGAAGAACAAGCGAGTCAGTGCAACGCACCTGAATGCAACCAGGCTTGGGCGGGGCCGCCGTTCCCTGTGAGTGCTCTACAGCGGCGGGGTGGGGTGGGGTCCAGGTCAGTGGGACCCACATCCTGGATTTTCTCAGCCACAGGCACGTGGGGCCCACCCGGCCAGTGGGGGCAGACGGGGCAGGTGTGCAAGCCACCCGGAAGCCAGGGGGCCCCGGGCCACTGGCCGAGAGCCGGCCTCAGCAGGAACTGCGAGAAGGGCGGGCCGGCGCTTGGCCGGGCTGGGCCCCCCCAACCCCCCGGGAGGAGGGTGCTGCCCACCTTGGCCAGGTCCCCGGGGCTCATCCGGCTCAGCGTGTCCAGCGAGACGCGGTGGTGGGCAAAGATGGGCAGGTAGTGCTCGGCCGCCAGCTCCGCCAGCAGGGCCGCCAGCGGGCGCTCCAGGCCTTCCTCCTGCACGAGCACAGCCAGGGCCCCGCGGGCAGGGCGGAAAAGAAGACGCCGTTACCGACAGCGGCAAACAGAGGGGCTGAACGTACAGAAGATGAGAGACGCGCTCTCCGAAGTCTTCCTACAAACACGCACGTGTGTGCACAAAGAGATGACTGTACGGAAGTTCACTGCCGCCGAGTTTGCACACTCGAAGTCGGTGAGCAGCGTGAGCGCCCCCAGGAGGGGGCTGCTTAGGTAAGCGGGGGTTCGTCCACGTGCTGCCCGCTACATGGCTGTCTGGGGACAGGGAGGGCGCCTGCGCCCGTGCAGGCCTGGACACCCGCCTGCCACTGTTACGGAGGGGAAAAAGAAGTGGCCAAAATAGTGTGTGTAGAAAGACTCCATTTTTATTTAAGGTTAAAAAAAAAAGTGTGCGGGGAGAGGGAGGGAGGCGGAGCCAGAGAGAGAGGAGGGGGCACACCTGTCTCACGCGCGGCAGGTGCTCAGAGACAGCACCGTCGCCTGCCCGCGCTGGCGGGCACGGCGGGCCCCGGCCCCCGTGGGCTCGCGGGCTCCGCGACACAGGCCATCTGCTCCTCACCGGAGCGAGCCCTCCCCCTCTCCCACTGCCGTCCCGCCGGGGGTCTCTCGCGGGACCTGGCAGGCTGCCCCTGCGGCAGAGGGGGCCCTCTGGACGGAGGCCCCAGGGGCTCCCGGCGGGGCAGGCGCTACCCCCGTCCTTACCTGCAGCTTCAAGGACAAGGGCTTCTGGTTCAAGAGACGTTGATACTGAATCAGCCAGTAGTTTTCCTGCTTGGTTTCGCTTTTGGCTTCTAACTCCGTCTGCCAAGGACGAAGCAGATGCTGTTGGTTACAGACCGGCAAACAAAAACGATGATGACCCTGATGACCGTGAGCTCTGCTCCCCTGAGCACGGGGTGGCGCTCGGCACCTCCCCGATGACTCCCCACACACCCGCGTCGCTTCGCCACAGAGGCAGGGAGGGCAGCGAGCGCCACTCCGCCCCACTCAGTGCCGAGGCGGATCTCACGGGCGGTGCACCACGCCTGGCGGGGGCCTGAACCTGGGCTGCTGATGCCCGGCACCTGGCTCTGCGCACCACTGGTCTGGAGGGACACCGCCTCGCCCACTTGTGGAAACAGCGAAGCACCAAGCAGCTACCGCCGCCTCCCACAGAGCTCAGGCTGATCTTCTGGGTGCCAGGCAGGGACAGAAATAGGGTCCCGAGGACACCTCCAGCCTCTGGCGTGGCCTGCCCTGCCCTGCCCTGCCCAAGCTGAGGGATCACAAACACGCTGTGGAAACTGCCTCCTTCCTTCCGTCGTTCAGGAACATTCCCCGAGCGCTGTCCTGGGCTGGGTGCTGCACTAGGCGCTGGGGACAGAGCAGGGAAGGAGCGACCCTAGCGGCAGCTCACACTGGCAGAGCGCCGTGCGCCGCCCCGTGCTGTGTGCCAAGAGGAGCTACTGCACGTAATTCTCGTACCTGCGAAACAGGCTGGACCGCACGAGCGGAGAGCCCGAGGTTCCGAGTGGTCAGCAGCCTGCCCGAGGTCTGAGAGCTGCCCAGGCCAGGGCCGGGATCCAACCCCGGGTCTGGGGCCTGCTCTCTGAACGCCTGCGCCGGCCCGGCCTGGGCTGCAGCTGCACCCATACCCTGGGGCCAAGGTGTGCGGGACAGCGGGCCTCCAACCCGGGCACTGCCCCTGTGCCCTTGGTGGACACTCCTGGGCCTTGCTGAGCTGGCCCCCCTCTTCTGGACATGGCCCTCCCCGGGCTGTGGACATACCTCCCTTCTGGAACCTATGACCCTGACACTCATGCTCTGCTGAGGCAGTGCCTCTCCCCAGAGAGTCCCTTGAGGTCCCCTGAGGGCAGGAACACAGACACAGCCTGTGGCTGCCCTGCACAGTGTCCGCATCGCTACGGTTTGTAGACGGCGGCAGCCAGGCCTCGTCTTCCCGTGCCCTGCCCAGGGCCTGCCCACGGCGGAGCTGGAGCACGCCTGCGGCAGTGGCGATGCCGCAGCTGGCGGGCTGGCCAGCCTCCGTTCTCACCACCCAGGAGTACCTGGGGGCTGCAGGACACGACCCAGCCCGCCACCTAAATGGGGCCCTGCCACCCCGACCATGTGCTGGCGTCAAACCCCTTTGGAAACAGAGTACGAGTGGGCAGCCCGCTCAGAGGCTTATTCCAGGGCCTGCACTGGACACAGCAAGTCCTCTCCTGGGCATCTGCCCCGAGCAAGTGCTCAGCTGTTCTCAAACGCTTAGCTTCGAAGATGGTCAGAGGGTGCTGCTTAAAACGTCAAGGGCGGGAAGGGGACTCGACGCTCAGCAGCGGCTGACCGGTGCCCGACCCCGGTGCAGCCTGGGAAAGAACGCCGAGGAGCACTCGAGTGACACGAAGGGAGGGGATGACGACGAGCTGGTCGCCAGGGCTGGGCGCCGCTGTAGGCACGAGCCTGCGCAGCTGCGAACAGGCACCGCAGTGCTGGGCAAACAGGCACCAAACCATCAGCACCGGCCAGCCCTCAGCGTGAGGTTCCCTTCCTGCGTGCTCCCCATTTCTCGGACGGACAACCATGATCGGGACGCCCAGGGTGTGTGAGGGCCCTCTGAGGGGAAGCAGGCCCCGTGTGACGAGCACACAGACGCCGACGCACCAGGATCTCCCGGAGCTCCTCCTCTCGCTGCGCCTTCTCTTTCAGCAGCTGCTGCAGCAGGGAGCTGAGGGCCCAGCGCTGCTCCGAGATCATCTCCTGCAACACAAGACCACACCCAGTGCCGCTGGGGGCCCACGCGCCAGAGGTCCCAGCAGCTCCGCGGCAGGATCCCCCTCACTCACTCCTCAGCTGCCAGCCGGGGGCCGTGGAGGGCCCAGCTCAGTTCAAGGCTCTGCCCACCGTCTCAGGCCAAGAAGCAAGGGCCAGAACCTCGGGGTCCCTCTGTCTGGGCGTCCCCTCCCCACCCCCTCCTAAGCCTGCATCTCCCTTCCCCATGGGGCTGAGGCGGGGCGTGGGATGTCTGTGGAGTGGTCAGAAAGAGCAAACAGAGGAAATGACAAGCCATGGCTGAGCTCCTCCCTGGCTAGAGCCCGTGGGGGACGCGCGTGGCAGGGAGGGCTGGTCACCCGCAGCAGTCTGGAAGGCCCCGCACAGGCAGGTGCGCAGGCAGGCACAGCAGAGCCCTCGTCTGTGTCGGTGTTCCGTCACCTCTGACCTCAGGGACCCCTGGAGGCCCGGAAAGTGGAGCCCGAAAGCTCCAACAGGCAAGGGACAAGGGCACCTGCTCTGAGCTCAGCCCCTCCCCGCTGAGGGCCGTTTCCAGGCCCACACTAGGCTTTCCGATCGCTAGCTCGCCTCTCTCGGCCGGCCCTGACCGGCCAGGCCGGGCCTGGGGGATTGTTACTTCCCCTTTCTGGAGGGGAGAAATGGAGGCCCAGGGCGGGGCAGTGACTCACACAGCGCATCTGTGGCGGACCCGGGACCAGGGCGCCCGCCTGCAGTGCTCCCTCCCTGCACTGAGAAGCCCACAAGACAACCTGAGAACAGCAGGCTCTGCTCGAAGCCTGGGGGGGCCCGAGTCCTCGCACGCCACTGACTCAGGCCCTCTGCGTGGTGCAGGCGGGCGGACAGAGGCCACCCTGTTCCCCATTCCCGCCCAGGTCACACGGCCAGACTGTGCAGGGACAGGACCCAGGTCCCAGACTTGCAGACCAGAATGCTGTCTGCTAGTCCCTGCTGCCCCTTCTCGGTGAGCAGGACGCCCGCCCGGAGCTCCCAGAGAAGCTGCCCGGAGGGAGGGACACAGTAATGGCTGGGTCCTCTCCTCCAGACACTCTTAGGACACCAGGAAAACCCCTTCCCCAGAGGATGTCAGCCCACCAGCCGAACCAGCGCCCCAGAAGCATGGCTTGGAGAGACAGGGAGCTCGGCAGCAGCCCTGCTCCGAAACAAAGAAAACGCAGAGATGGAGATGTCGCCTGGGTGAGCCGCGGCAATGAAACCTCCCTTCCTCTGACCCTCCTGCCTGGCAACGGGCTGACCCGACCCCTCGCCGTGACCTGTGCGCCCATCAGCTCTGGGATTGGGCCCCCCTCCTATGTCACGGCCACAGAGGAGACCTGTCCTGCCTGCTGGGGAGTCACTGCCGAGGGGCAGCGGGGGCACTGGGTGGGGGACTCCACTGGGGGACGGGGAGGGGCGGGGCGGCCAGGGAGCCCTACGTACCTGCAGTGCCTCTGTGTCCAGGGCCTTCCTCTTTAACTCCAGCTGTGTCAGCTGCAATAACTCAGTCTCTATTAACTTAATCTAAACAGAAGACGAGACAGGGTTTTACTCACGGCACCCACAGTCCAGCTCTGTGCCGCTGCTCTCTGATGGACAAGTGGGTGCTAGGAATCTTTTCTGGGGGGGGGGTCTCTGGAATAAAGGGGCCCTGAGTGCTTTTCTGGTGGGGGGGGCGGCATGCCCGTCCTGGTCAATAATGTTGACCAAGGTCTGAGCGCAGGCGCCGTGACGGAGAGGGTGCCGAATAAAGGTGTGTGGGCGGAAGAAGGGGCTTCCCTCCCAGGCGCAGGCCTGAGGGAAGAGCAGACGCGACTTCTCCCGGAGCCTCTTCCTGGTCCCGCTCTCTCGCTCCCTCTGGACGGCTCTCCCAGCGGGGGCAGAGGATGGAAGTGACTGAGTAATAACAGGGGCGGCGGCTGATCGGTATGGAGGGTTCTGGGCTAGGCCCGTGCCGGACACGCTGCATGTGTGAGTTCGTCAGTTCTCCCCCGGCTGTTAGGGGGTAGTATTGCCTCCATTTTACAGACAAGGAAACTGAGGCTCAGAGAGGTTAAGTAACTTGCCCGCGGACACAGAGCAGGTGAGCGAGTGAGCCCTTTCCCTGGGGTGTGCCTGCTTGGGGTCTGAAGGGGAAGGGCTGGCCTGGTGGGTCAAAAGCACCCACAGCGAGATGGTCTAGGGGTCACCGCACACCCTCGGGGCGTGATTGGGGGCTTTTGGCCCTGGGGGTCAGGCTCCACAGCTGGTCTCTACCCCATGCCTAGGACCCTATGACCCTTGTCCCTAAGTTTCTATGTCTCCACCAGCCCCTGGTCAGAGGAATGAGCTTCATGTCTGGCTATATGTAGGATTGAAATTAAACAGGGAAATAAAAAGGTAAGTTGGTTTTGACCCAAAAAGGAAAAAAAAAAAAAAAAAACCATGCAGAATGCGAAATTCAAAGTGTGCGGAATACGATGTGATGAGCGTCCCCACAGCCTGGAAGCTCCTGTCACCCCCAGCCCGCCGAGTGCACCCCGTCCTCAGGAAAGCCCCAAGGGTCCGACAGCCCCGCGCCATGGAGGTGGCTGAGAGGCCACAGCGGCGGGGCCTGCCCAGCGCTGGCCAAAGGTCAGAGCAGAGCCCGGATGAGAGTGCATCCCTCTCCTCCAAGCCCAGGTCACCCCTCAGCTGACAGGGCCTCCCTGCTCCCTCTGGCAGGAGATCCAATGTGTCCCAGCCCACAGCTCCCTGCCGCCTGGGGCGGGGTCAGCACGGAGGCTGCCTCTGCGGTCAGGGCCGCAGCCCTGGGCAATGTGAGAAATGGCGAGGACGGGGCACGTTTGCCGGGCACTCACAGTGCTGCCTGGAGGCACCTCCCGGCAGCCCCTGACCTCGGTCCTGGGAGGAAAGGGAGGTTCTGAGGGGAGGCCCCCTGCTGAGCGGCCACATGAAAGAGCCAGGATTCAATCTCATCTGCCACCTGTCCGGCCACCTCTGCACCACTCCAAAAGCTGGCAGGACAGGTCTAGGTGGGGGGCCACGACCCCACACGCTCACCTGGTTCCTGATCTGCCGATGCATCAGGTCCTTCTTCACCTGGAGAGCCTCAAATGCAGCCTTCTGCATGGCGCTCTACAACAGAGCAGGGCCTGCTGAGCAGGAGCGGGGGCCTTGCTTTCCCAGCAGCCGAGAAGACAGCAGGGGTGCAGGCGGGTGTGGTGGGCTCTCCCGTGGGCTCCTCCTCGGAGGTGTGATCCACTCCCTGCCCTTCCAGGCCTTATGATGGGGCCCCACAGCACAGGGAGAAGTAGGGGCACTTCCCGGGATTTCAGTGACCGGTGGATCCCTGCCAGAGGCCTCTCCCTGCCCCTCTCCTCCGGGCGGTTTGTGCTGGGTGCACCGGGCACCCTGGGTCTCATGTGCTGGCCAGGACAGGGCTCCACGCGGAGGTCCGAGGCCCTGCCTCTGCGCACCTTGCCCTCACGCCCCGGGCAAGGGCTCACCTCCTGCAGGATGTGGCTGATGGCTTTGTTCTGGTCCATCTGCTGCCACGCCAGAATCTGCTGGAACCGCTCGTCCATTTCAGCCATGCTGCCGGGAAGACAGCAAGTTCATTTACCCTCTCAGCATTTTCCGAGCGCCTCCTGTGTGCCGGGCACCTTGGAGGAGACCAGGACACACCGTTTATTCATTCAGCAGTGCTTCTGGAGCGCCGGCTGGGGGCCGTGCTCCAGGCTGGGCGCAGACGGGGTCTGTCTGAGTCCCGTGGCCCTGGGCAGAAGGTGACAAAGTCTCTGCCTTGGGGGCTGGGAGACACGGTCTCCAGGTCCTCTCACCACCACCCCCATCCGCTGGAGCACGGCCCCTGGTGAGCTGCACGGGCCTGGAGAAAGCTGCCCTTCCCGGGCACTCATGCCGGTGCTCCCCACCGCAGCCTTTCTGGCCCCGGCAGGGGTCTGCTCTCAGCGCCAAGAACGGGTCTCATGATTCTGACACAAAAACCCAAACCCTGCGACCTCGTGTATGTCCACACGTCGGTGCCATCTTGGTCTCGCATTGGCTTGTTTCATAATAATGGCTGTTACTGATTGGACCCTCCGTGGCAGACCTCACACTCACTAATGTTCACTAAATGCTCCAGCAACTCGAGGGGTAGTACTGCGATTTACCCCCCATTCTTCTGATATGAAACTCGAGGCTCAGAAGGGGAAAGAAACTCGCCCGAGACGTCACAGTTACTGAGAGAAGACACGCACATGCTCCTAAGCACAGCGCCACACGCCAGGAAGCAGGGGAGGAGGCCCCGCCCCTGAGGGCACGGGAGGCCGGCAGCTGTGCCGTCTGGACGGAAGGACAAACACAAGGGCAGCCCGAGCTCCTGGCCCGTCCCCGTCTGGGGCTCCTGAGCACCGACGGGGCTCCTCTCACCTGGCTCTGCCAGACCCCGAGGCTCCCTCAACAGGCCAACCCATGGTGCCGCTGAGGCAAACTTGGAGAGTTAGACCCAGAGGGGCCATCAGCACCGAAGGGACCAGCAGCCCTATCACCGTGCCCCCTAGTACACTCTGCCCCGACCTGTGTGGACCCTTGGCGATGAGGAGTGCACCACAGTCAACAGCACAGCCCCGCCATGGCTGGTGTGGCTCAGTGGACTGAGCACCGGTCTGCAAACCGAAGGGTCCCTGGTTCGATTCCTGATCAGGGCACATGGCTGGGTTGTGGGCTGGGTTCCCATTTGGGGGATATGAGAGATGGACCAGTCAATGTATCTCTCACACATTGACATTTTTCTCCCTCTCTTTCTCCTTCCCTCATTCTCTCTCTAAAAGTAAATAAATAAAATCTTAAAAAAAAAAAAAAGGAGCCCACCCCCCACCCCCACTCTGCCTGGGTTCGAATCCCGGCTCTGTCACTTGATAGCTGTGCTTCCTTGGGTGTGTCACATAGCATCTCTCAGCCCGAGCTGTGCTTGTAGAACAGGGCTAGTAACCACACAGTCCCTCAGAGGTTCAGTGAGCCGATGCGCACCACCGGGCCAAGTGCCCGGCACACGGAAGTGCACGGGAAGTGGTAGCGACCACAGGCACATCTCAGAGACGTGGCGGGTTCGGTTCCAGACCACCGCGATAAAGGGAACATTGCAATAAAGCGAACACAAGAATTTCTGGGTTTCCCAGTGCACATAAGGACTATGTTTATGCTACGCTGTAATCTATTGAGTGTGCAATAGCATTATGTCTCAAAAACATACTTGAACTAAAAAAATTATTTAATGCTACGAAATGCTAACCATCTGAGCCTGCAGGAAAAATGGCACCAATATATTGGTGGAGGCGTGGTTGCCACAGACCTTGAATCTGTAAAAAACACAGTATCGCTGAAGTGCAGTGACAGGAGTTACTGTCACTTTATCATGACCCAACACAGAATCACGAGGTCCAGCCAGCCAGTCCGTGAGTGAAGGCCAGTCACCACCCGCCTCCAGCAGCACGGCCGAGGCTTGGGGCTGGGGGCAGGGGCTCCCGGGGCTCAGAGCCGGCTCCCCCAACTCCCGTCCTCAGGAAGCCTCTCCTTACCTTACCTGGAACAGGCCTGCTGGACCAAGCTCTGCCTCTGGGACTCGTAGGCCGTCTGAAGGAAGCGGTTCTTGCAGCTCTCGGTCAGCATCTGCTGCATGGCGGCTGGGGAGACACGGGGACGGGGGCTGAGAACGGGGTGGCCGCTCCTTGGGTGGCCTCGCAGGGTCTGCCTCGTCACCACCTGATGGCCACCCACAAGGGAAATCTTTTTGATTAAACTATCAAAGCAACTTAAGCACGAAAGATCAACTCACTGCAAGACACTGAACAGCACACACAAAATCTCCTATAATTGGTCACCGGAGGGATCATTACATTTTGATATGTATTCTTCCAGTTATATGTTAATGTATACTTGTGGATTTTAAATGGTTAAAATTAAGAAACTGCCCTGGCTGCTGTAGCTCCCTAAGTGGATTGAGCGTGGGCTGAGAACTGAGGGGTCACCAGTTCGATTCCTGGTCAGGGCACATGCCGGGGTTGTAGGCCGGGTCCCCAGTGGGGGCCGTGTGAGGGGCAACCACACACTGATGTTTCTCTTCCTTTCGTTCTCCCTCCCTTTCCCCCTCTAAAAATAAATAAAATCTTTAAAAAAATAGAAACTGACAAAGAATCGAAGAGCTGCGTGTGCACCACGTCCACATTCACAAAAACCCACAGGCGGAAACAGCCCGAGTGCCCGCTGGCGGCGAAGACAGTGACCAAATGCGGTCCACCCACGCAACGGAACGTTACGCAGCCTCAGCAGGGAAGCAGATTCAGAGGCAAACTGCAACACAGAAGAACCTCGCTAAGTGAAAGGAGCTGGTCGACAAAAAGGTGAACACCACGTGACCCCACTTACACGGGAGACCTAGAGCCACCGGATTGGCGGAGACAGAGAGTAGAGTGGCGGGTGCCAGGGGCAGGGGAGGTGGAAACGATGAGCTGTGCTTTCGTGGGTATAGAGTGTCAGTTTTGTAAGACAGAGTTCTGGACACGGGAGTGGTGACGGCTGCACAATGATGTACTTAACGCCACAGAACCACAGAAAAGTGGTTAAAATGGTCCATTTTATGTTGTGTGTATTTCACCGCAATAAAAAAATCAGAATGTTATCACACTAAACGTATCACTTCTTACTTCTTATGGGAGATGTTAACACTCAGCACCCTCTATAGGTGACCGCCTGTCCTGCCCCCCTGGAGAACCAAGCTCTGTTCCCATGACCCCTGACCCCTCCCCTCCCTGAGACTCACAGGCAACCTCACGTCTTCGCAGGTTCTCCGTCTCCTCCTGGGTTATGGACATCAACTGCTCCATTCTTATTCTGGAGAAACAACCCACCCATTTGTTCAGCAGACGTAACGTTTCCAAGAGGAAGTTCCCTCAGACGAATAGCACCTCCTTCAGGAAGTCCTCCTTGATGTGCCAGCCTAGATGTGCTCCTGCTGCATTAAACCCCCCCCCTCCACGGGGGCCCTGTTTACCTCCAGCCTTGCAGTTAGAGTTTCTTGCATAAAAAGATGAGCATCCCTTTAGAAAAATGGGCAAAAGATGCAAACCGCCACTTCACTCGCTTAGATGCAAGTGACCAATAAATACACAGAAAGATGCTTAATACCACTGGTCACTATGGAAAGTGAAACCTTTTCACCTAGCAGACTGGCCGAGATTAAGAAAACCAGTGACCATTGGTGATGGCGATGGAGGCGCTGAAATGGGCACTTTCTTTCATACACTGGTGAGGAGGGCGTAAACTGGTGAAACGTTGTTTGAAGGCAATTTAACAATACCTATCAAATGTCCTTTGACTATTTCCTTAAAAAATAGTCACATAAATGCATACAGGTGTATTTAGAAGCTAGTCACTGAAATTGTAATTATGAAAACCTGGAAACAAATATTCATGAACAGAGGGCCAATTAAATAAGTTATGGCATAATCACACAGTGGGTACCCTGCGGCTACTGCAAACAACGAGGTTTTTGGCATGGTGAGACATCCAAGACATAATTAGCTAAAACTAAGAAGTGCTGAATGCAAATGGTAATGAAAAAATAAGAACCTGAAACGAACATACGAAAGGTAAATCACGTGCATGTACATGCATGCATGCTGCATGGGTGAGCACACTTCCCCCACACTCAGCCGGCTGCGGTGGCTTGCCGGGATAACCCTCTGATGTTCCTGCAGGGTCTGACTGCAATGGAAGAAGCATGTCTCTCCAGAGCCCCTCTGCCCCAGGACCACAGGCTGCTCCAGGGGGGCCGTATGGTACACCGCTGGACCCCAGGCCCAGCACAGGGAGGGCAGTTGATCAGCGTGTGCTGAAGAAACGAGGCCACCGGCCACAGCTTGGCCTTGACCATCTTGGCTACCACCAGCACCACAGTTTACGTGGGTGGAATGCGGGCTGCTCTGCGGCCCGGCTGGAGCGCCCTATAGCAGGTCCCCCCAGGCAGCCAGGGGCCCGGAAGGCTGGGCACAAGGACAGCGGCAAAGTTCACGCTGCTGTTTTGGGATCTCAGAGAACCAGGAGGGGTCCCGTTAATACCTGGGGAAGTGGCAGAGGTTGTCCCTCCCAGCCACCATCTTTCTCATTACTACGGTGGAACACCTCAAAGCAGCAAACTTGAAAAGTACTGATAAGGGAAGAAAACTATCACCGCCTCTAATTCCCACGTATAAACATGTTCAGTGTACACCACCAGGGGTGGGTCTTTTTGCTCTCTGAGCACGGAAATGTACAGGTTGTCTTCAAGAAATGATAGATTGGTCCTGGCTGGCGTAGCTCAGTGGATTGAGCACGGGCTGTGAACCAAAGTGTCGCAGGTTCGATTCCCAGTCAGGGCACATGCCTGGGTTGCAGGCCATGACCCTCAGCAACCGCACATTGATGTTTCTCTCTCTCTCCCCACCGCTTCCCTCTCTAAAAATAAATAAATAAAATCTTAAAAAAAAAAAAAAAAAGAGAAATGATAGACTGGCCCTGGCTGGTGTGGCTCAGTTGTTCAGTTGATTAAGCACTGGCTTGCAAACCAAAGGGTCACTGGTTCGATTCCCAGTCAGTCCAGCTCCCCAGTGAGGGGCATACAAGAGGCAACCACACATTGATGTTTCTCTCCCTCTCTATCTCCCTCCCTTCCCCTCTCTCTAAAAATAAATAAATAAAATGTTTTAAAACATGATAGACTGTAGACCCCACTTTTCCACTTAGCATATATTGTGTCTCCTTCAGTGAGGAATATTCTTCTACAAGATACTGAGTGGCAACAGACTATTCTTTAGAGCATAATTCATGTAACCAAAGTCTTTTTCCCCCAGAAATGTAGATTTCTTGGTCATTGTTTTTACACTGGGAATACGGTAGGACATTATACACACATTCTTGTTCACTTCTGAATTTTTGTCAGGGATGCACTCACACAAACGTGCAGACAGCGATTCTTTTTAACTCGATATTCCCTAATGAGGTGGATTTCCTCACGGCTTCAGGAAAGCTTTCGGACACAATCCTTGAGATTCATGAGACACCCTAACCCCAAAGCCAGCCCTCCCCACCCTCTGCCCCCGGAAGGAGGGCTGTGCGGAGGAAGCGCTAGAGCGGAACACTTGCCTTTCATTTTCCAGCGACTTCAAAATCTCGGAGGTCTTTTTTTGCCTGCGGAGAAATCCGGGACAGGTCCCTGCAGCGGCCCCGCCCCTGCACTGCGCGCCTGTTTCCACAGGCCCCGCCCCCTCCTGCATTGGCAGCGGCACAGGGGGCGGAGGGACCGGGCTGTGGGCCTCTACGCCCCACCGCTGAGGGAGGGGCCCTGTGGTCTCAGGTCAGTTCCTCGACTGCGACGTGAGCACAGCATTAAACAACAACAACAACGAAACCTTCGTGGAGTATTTGTAAAGAGTGAGAAAATGCACATGAAGCGCGTGGCACTTAAAAAGCGCCCAGAGGATGGGAGCTTTCCCGGGCGCCCGAGGTGGTGGCGAGGGCTCGGGGAGCAGGGCACCGGCTTGCGGGCGCCCAGGACGGCAGAGGGACGAGTGAAGGGCAAAGGAAGCCCGGAAAGGACCGGGGACGTGGTGGAAGCCTGTTTGGGAACCTTTTCCCTGGGAGCCCCAACCAGACTTCCTCCGGCTCCCCACTGAGGTCTCTGCCCGGCCCCCTTTCTCCCAGGCCCCACCGAGACCTGCTCCCAGAGGCCCTGCTTGGGCGAGCGGAACCCACAGGACTGGAACAGAGGTGCTCTGAACTGTCTTGCATCCGCTTATTTTGCAGCTGGGACTCGGGGGGCCCAGGTCCGGTTGGTGGCCGCCCCAGAACAGGGCACAGAGCTGGCCACGCCTGGACCGGTCTCTCCTCTTTAAGTCAGTGTGACTGCAGCACTGAGACCGGACCCAACAGTGGAACCCTTGGGTGGGAGTGGGGCCTGTGACAGGGACATGGACCCCCAGCCTGGTCTCCCTCAAAGGCATCATGTGGGAGAAGGTCCCTGGGCCCGGGGGCCGGGAGGACACCAGCCTGACCTCTGATTGTCTTGCAGGAGCTTCCGGATCCGGTTGGAGATGTTCTGCTCCGTCTGCTTCAGCTGCTCCTGCAGCCGCTGACGCTCTGCGTCCAGGTAGCGCCGGTGCTTGCTGAGGCCCTGCTCCAGCCGGGACTGCTCCTGCGGCAGGACGGGCGGGCGGAGGTCCTGAGCGCCTGCAGCCCCTTTAGACGCCACAGGGCAGTGAGGGGGCCCCTGACTGGGGTTAGGAGAATGGGTTCTCCGCCCCCTTCCTGCCAGCCCTTTCCATGTGACCTTGGGCCAGGTCCTCCCCTTGCTAGGCCTCGGGGTGTGCATGGTACTCAAGGAGTCCGGAGGAGGTGGTGTTAAGCCCCCTAGGCCCTGGAGTGTGGAAATGAGGGAGCTCACTCCCACTGTCTTCCCCCACCAGAGGGGCCCCAGCTGCAGTCAGGAGGCCCTGGCAGGGGCGCACGGACAGGCCGACCCCGCGCTGGCCGCTCACGAACCTCCCTGACCGTCTGAAGGATCTCGTCCCGGTGGCTGTTGCTCTCCTGCAGGAGCTGCGCGTGCTCTCGCTGCCCGACTTCCAGGCGCCGTTCAAACTCGAGTTTCTCCAGCATCTTCTGTTCCTGCAAGGACGGAGGTCCTGGTGACTGCTGGCACAGGACTTGCGGGCATCAGGATGTGGGAGCGTTGTGAACCCGTCCTGAAACTCTGAACAGTGCGGGCTGCGGGTCTTAATGCTGAGCAGCCCCACGGGGCCTCACTGAAGTGAAACAGGCTGTTCGCTGGCCAGGGCCAGGGATTCAGAGCCTGGGGTTGGGCTCAACGCCTCTGAGCCTCAGTCTTCCCATCTGCCAAATGGAGACACTCTACCACCTACTGAGGCTGGGAGGGTGTGCCGGGGTGATGTACGTAAGAGGAAAGTGTTGCTTCACCTCTAATTTAGAGGCAGGAAGAACTTGTTTCCTCAAGCCTTTTATAATTGTTGGGATCTTTAATTAGAAGCAAAGCAATGGAGGACAAGAGGTATTTTCTTACCTTCCTCTTCTCATAGTCTGAGAACCTATTCTGGGGGGAAAAAAGGCAGTGGTCAGAGAAGGTGGGCAGCCTGACACCACTGAGACCCCCAGGCCCAGCCCAGAGTACGGCACCGGAATGGTGGGGTGGGGGGTGGACACTGAGGGCTGAGAACCATGGGGCTAGGTTCCCCCGTAGGAAGGTCTTCAACACAGTTCCGGGGATGCAGCCCTGAGAAGGCCTGGTACTCAGAAAGGGAGACCGAGCCCTGGCAGGTGTGGCTCAGTGGACTGAGCACCAGCCTGCGAACCAAAGGGTTGTTAGTTCGATTCCCAGTCAGGGCACATGCCTGGGTTGCAGGCCAGGTCCCCACTGGGGGGCGCATGAGAGGCAACCACACATTGATGTTTCTCTCTCTCTCTCTCTTTCTCCCTCCCTTCCCCTCTGTCTAAAAATAAATAAAATCTTCAAAAAAATTAAAACATGGAATTAAAACATGGCATATAAAACCGAGGCACCCACTGAACACTCCCAGTCCTAACCCTGGCTCCCCCACCCCACCCCACCCCACCCCACATGTCATTCTCAGACCCAAGTCCACGCATCTACTTCCATAAATTTGTACCTTAGGAAAAATGCATATACAGACACACATCATTTTGTTGCGCTTTGCAGATACTATGTTTCCATCAACACTGAGGTTAAGATCCTCTACCAGCAAAAAGATTACAACGTGCTGAAGGTTTAGATGATGGTTAGCATTTTTTAGCAATAAAGTAGTTTTTAATTATGGTGGGCGCATTTTTTAGACATAATGCTATTGCACACTTGACAGACTGCGGCATAGTGTGCACATAGCTTTTATGTGCACGGGAAAGCCACAGATCCATGTGACTTGCTCTGCTGTGACATTTGTTGCATTGCAGTGGCCTGGAAACAGACCCGCGATCTCCCCAAGGCGGGCCTGTGTGTGTGTGTGTGTGTGTGTGTGTGTGTGTGTGTGAGAGCGCGCGCGCGCCTGCACCACACAGGGACCTGGGAGAGCCAGCCCGAACAGCAGAGGGCAGCAGGGTGCTGCTGACGCTTGGGGAGCTGGAGAGGTGGGGTGGCTGTCTAAGCACATCGGTCTGAAGGGAGGTGAACTTTACTTTGCTGGAGGACACTAGAGGCTGCAGCTCTGAACATCCCCCCGGTGCCCGGGACCCCCTCCCCCCACGTGCCAGCAGGCGGGTGTACCTTACCTGCCATTCTACCTCCTCCCTGGAGAATCGGCCCATGGGCCCATCGGGGCTGTCCTGGGAGCTCTCGGCCCCGTCCCGCTCTAGGACGGGCAGCAGGTACTGAGACGGTGGGTAGTACTCCAGCCCTGACTCTGCAAGACATGGTTCAAGTTGCCCGTAGGGGAGGGGGCAGCCCAGGTACCTGGCACTGCCAGCTCCTGTCACCCCGCCTTCCTCCTGGGCACCCTGTCCCACCCCCGCCTCAGGCCACTGTCCCCCTACCCCAGACTGGGCACCCCGTGTCCCCCACCAGTCCTCACACCTGGGCCAGTGTAGCCAGTGCTCAGGGAGCTTCAGCTGAGTGAATAGACAGACACACCAACTGCCTCTTTATCACCCAAGTGGTGATAAGGTGCGAAAAAGCCCGAGATCAGTAGTTGAAGGCTGGGATCAGGACTCAGCTTTACCCATGGTGTCCTGTGTGTGGGACCTTGGGCAAGAGCCTGGCCTTCTGGCCCTGGGTAGTTTGTGCCTTGTTCTTGCTGATTTGCCGGTGCTCTTTATGTGCTATAGTTAGTAATCTCCAGTCTATAGTACATGTCGCCACTATCTTTCTTTAGGTGGCAATTCGTCTTTTTAGCTTTGATGATGGTATCCTATCCTTTTGAGATAAAGAAGGTTTAGATTTTGCCCTGGCTGGTGTGGCTCAGTGGATTGAGCACCAGCCTGTGAAACAAAGTGTCACTGGTTCGATTCCCAGTCAGGGCACATGCCTGGGTTGCGGGCCAAGTCCCCAGATGGGGACATGCAAGAGGCAACCACACCCTGATGTTTCTCTCCCTCTCTTTCTCGCTCCCTTCCTTCTCCTCTGTTTAAAAATAAATAAAATCTTAAAAAAAAAAGTAGATTTCAATGTAGTCAAAGTTATCTGCCCGCCACACCTAGGACATAAATAGGCAATTCACAAGAACAACTGAAACCGGGTAGTAGACACACGTAAAAATATTCACACAATCAAGGAGCTGACATTAAAATATAACAGGCTCCCTTGTTTACTGCCAGATTAGAAGACTGTCAAAGACAGTACCAAGTGCTAGCCAGGCTGGGGTGGGGGAAAGGCCCTCTCCGATGCGCCCGTGGGAAGACAGCCTGGTGTAACCTCTTCAGAGGGCAATGCGGAGTGCTGGTCCCCGCCACTGTGCGAGCCTGGCTGCGCCTGCCCTAGGGGCACGCACACATGGGCCAGGGAGGCGCGGGTCAGTGTTCGTGAGGGGGTATCGCAGAGACCCCCACGTCCACACCAGCGGGCTCCGGCTCGTGAAATGCTGCACAGCAGTTTAAACGAGGCAGACCCATATGTCAGGAAAGGGCACAGGCTTATTTTTAGTTAAAAAAAAAAAAAAAAAAAAGCAGGGCACGGAGTCGCATAGTATATCTTTTGTGGGGTTTTTCTTTAATGTTTTCAAAGAGCGAAACCAAAAACTCTGCGTGCATGTGCATGTCCGCCACGCAGCCGACACAGCTGAAGGAGTGTTTCTGCAGCTGTGAGGCAGGTGCACCCACGGCGCCGGTCAGGACCGCCTGGTGCTCAGGCCGCTCTGGTGGCCCTGGCCCAGCCACTGCCATGTGGTGCACGCCGCCTCCCTTTAGGAACTGCGGTGTCACTCCTGTACAGAACTCCTACGGAGCCCTCCTGCACGGCTCACCGCTGCCTGAGAGAGAACACCCCCGAGAGGACACTCAGTGCTGGTTGGAGCTCAAGGGCACCTTCCGGCGCCTGGCCTCTCTGGGCTGCCACCACGTCAGGGAGGCTCAGCACAGTTCGCTCTCGGCTGCTGTGTGGTGTCCTGAGCAGTCAGCAGACTGACTGTCCCTTCTACTGCCGACGGACGTGCGGTGTTTCCAGTCTGCGCTGTCACACGGGGGGCTGCTACGGGCACCTCTGTGCTTGGCCTTGGTCATGTGACAGCGTGCACTGCCCCGGGCACTGACCCAGGCACGGAACTGAAGCGCCCCAGGGCATTCGAGAGCTCAGCGTGGGTGGGTGTGGACAGTTCCTTTCTGAAGAGTCCCAGCTCACGCCTCCCCCGGCAGCGTGCCGGAGCGCCCGTTGCTCTGCATCTTTGCTCGTTCTGGGCACGGTCAGATAACTCTGGGCCACTTTTGTGTGGGTGAGTTAGGGTTTACGTATCTCTTTGCACTTTTAATTTGCATTTTTCCATTGACTAAAATGCTGCCGACTCCCTTTTTTCGTGACTGATGACTACCTGGATATCCTCTTTTCTAAAATTCCTACTCGAGTCTTTTGACAGTGCCTTTTGCTTACTGCTCTCTAGCTCTCTCCACCTTCCGGAAGCAAGTCCCTTGCTGGGTATGCATCGCAGCTTCATCTCCAACTTCAGAGCCTGCCCTTCCTTTCCCTGAATGGTGTGCTTTGACGGAAAGAAGTTTTTGATCTTAATGAACACTAACTGATCGGCCTTCCATGGTGAGTGCTGCCTGTCTCCTATATGTAAGGAAGAGGTCAAGGTCCCTTCTTTCCCACGTGGGTATCCAGCTGATCCAGGATCATTTACGACAAGCACTCGGCTCTCCTTTCTCAGTGCCCCGTGATGGCACCTCCATCACAAGCCAGACGACCGGACGTGTGTGCGAGTCTTGACTGTGCCCCGGAAGTTCAGCAGGTGACAGGAGCCCCCCCAGCCTCACAGGAGGTGACTGGGCGCAGGCGGGCCTCGCCCAGCGTCACTGCGCCCTTTACAAACTGGAGGCAAGACCCCGCCACCCGCACCAGCAGAAAGCTCACGCCTTGCTGTCCTGCCGCAGCGGCCTGGAGCGGGCCGCACTGTCTCCAGGGTCTGCCTGTGCACTGCTCTCCCTGCTGGCGCCCAGCCCTGGCCCTGGCCTCTAGCTCCTGCTGCTGCGCGGCCACCCCTCTAAGTCCAGTCCACCATGGCGTCTCTTCGGACGACCCCAGTGACCTCCGCACGGCCCACCCCCTCCACTCCTGCTTCCTCCAACCCCTCCTCCTCCCAGGAGCCGGGGGAACTTTTGCACAGTAAAAAGTGCATCCCTCTCCTGCACGAGAGGCCTGGACCCCTTCTCACCTCACCCCCGTCTCTCCTCCCTTTACCGTGGCCCCCAGCCACTCGGCCCTCCCTCCATGGCCCTTCCCTTCCACATGCACCTGCGCCTGCCGGAACACCTGCCCTTCTCTCTGGTCGAAGTTCGAACTGTCCCTCAGGTTTCAACCGAGCCACTTTCTCAGACAGACCTTCCCCAAGACCCTAACTCTGATGCCCCACTGTACTCGCATAACCACTGTAAGCAGTTGTATTTCCTGTGTGACCATGTGTGGCCCATCTCTCCTGCCAGCCTGTGGCCTCCTCGGTCTCTGCCGCCTCCCCCGCCAGGCTGGGCTGTCCCAGGGCAGCCTCGGGGGGCTGCGTGAGTCCCCCGAGCGAAGGAGGCAGGCTGCCCGGCCTTACCTCGGCAGAGGAACTGCTGAATGGCCTCGGTGCCGGCGCCACACACCTCCGGCGGTGGGTAGGCCATGGAGGAGGCATCCAGGCTCAGGGTCTGCGGACACAAGGGGACCCCTCTTTATATACGTCGTCCCCCTCACTGCTCACCACAGTCGAAACCCCCCAGTTTAGTTGTCAATGTGGTGACTCCCGTCTCTGCCCAGCAGGGGGAGCTGTCTCGTTCCGTCTGCCTTCCCAGTTCCCGGAACGGGGACTAGCCCGCAGCAAGCATTCAGTTAAGGTTTTGGGATAAACACACGAGTAAGCAAAAGAAAAAAAAGGAGCCCTGGCTGGCGGAGTTCAGTGGATTGAGCGCAGGCTGCGAACCAAAGCATCGCAGGTTCTATTCCCAGTCAGGGTACATTCCTGAGTTGCAGGCCATGACCCCCAGCAACTGCACGTTGATGTTTCTCTCTCTCTCTCTTTCTCCCTCCCTTCCCTCTCTAAAAATAAATAGATAAAATCTTAAAAAAGGGGGTGGAGTTATGGAACAGCACAGAGAATAAGATTCCATTTTTATAAAACAAACAAACAAACAAACAAACAACTCGTACAGTCTCAGATTAGCACTCGCAAAAAAACTTGGAGCAACGTGTCTCAGACTCAGAGTGATTTCCCTAAGGACAGATTCTGGGGCACTTTCTACATGAAATTCTTCTTTTCTTTATGTGAATTTTTAACAATGCAGTATGACTTTTAAGTAAGAAAAGAATTATACACATGCGCATACATGCTTTATGAAGCCCAGGAGAGAGGGGCCGAGGGCCGCACGAGCGTCCACAAAGCTGCCTGCGGCTGCAGCGTGTGTCCATCAGGAGCAAGCCTGCACCCTCTCACTTCCCGATGCCACGGAGTGCCCCAAGAGTTGCCCCAGCTCCCGCCGGGAACTGACCACCCCCCTGAAGCAGACACAGGCCTCCGGGGAGAAGCCACAAAGCCCGGGAAGCCAGAGTGGGAAGAGCAGCCCGGATGTCCTCCCCGGCCCCGCCGGTGTGGGGAGCTGCCCTGCCTGGTTTCAGGAGCTGTAACCCCCCATGGCAAAGGATGAGTGAGTGGCCTTGGGACCATAAACCACTAAGGAGACAAAGCTTATCTCCCTGGCAGGGGCACCGCCTCTGTCCCCTTTTACTTCACCCGGCTTGGCCCCGGGCGGATGACTGGTTAGCCAGTGACGGGTAAGATTCCTAAAGAAAGGGATGACCTAAGACAGGCACGGTCACGAAGGGGCCCTCAGAGAAACACTGGCGGGGGCTACAGCAAAAGGGGGTGATGGACCCTTGCTCCTCGGCTTTGACAAAGCCTGAGTCCTCATTCTGTCTGCAAGAAATCTCCTAATCTCTTGGCTGCCTTACTTTTCCCGTCTGCCTGACTTAATGCCTGAATCAATGCCCTGGGCAGGAAGGGGTGGTTCCCCACGGCAATCGGGCTTAAGAATGCACAAAATCCTGTGAAACCTGCTTTGCTAATACCCTCAATTTAAATGATAAGGGTCCAAACATGAGTTTGTTTCCCCAAGTTTTATAGCCCTTTAGCTAACTGACCCTGACTCAGAATAAGCCCTCCTAGTTCTGTGAATGTTACCTGTCGTTTGATCATTACTGCCTGACAGTGATGTGTGAAGACCTTCCTTGAGGTAATGCTCCCAGAAAAGCAATAAAAGCCTGCCCAGGCGGGGGTCGGGCACTCTGTCACTCAGAGAGTGGCCATGCCGTCCCTTCTCCACAGGACTTCTGCAGTCCGTGTGAATTTGTTCATTGCAGCCACAGCACACGGACCCCACGGGCCGGGGCCCACATCACGCCAGCACTGCCCCTGCAGCCGCGGGGTGCGGGGTGAGCATGAATTGCAGGGGTGAGGGGAGCCTGCTCTGGGGCAGAGGGACTGCCTGCCTGGGGCGGGAGGCCCGAGGGCAGAGAAGCTCATCCTGGGGAACTGAATCCAAGGGGAAGTCACCCCACGTGGGTCATGTCACTCACTGACGGGCAAGTGTGGTGGCTCGAGAGCGTGGCGGATGCTGGGGCTGCTCTGCCCAGTACGGTGGCCACGAGCCACGTATGGCCATTGCAGTTTAAATTTTAATTGATGGAAATTGAAGAGAATTTCAACGCACCAGCCACAGTTCAAGTGCTGGCAGGTACTGAATCCGACGACGCGGACTATGCATTATTTCCGTCATCGGCAGGAGCAGCAGCTTTGGGACGGCAGTGCAGGAGCCACACAGCCCTGACTTCAGACTGGAGCTCGCCACGGGCCAGCTGTGTGCCCCTGAACGGGCCACCGCACCTCCCCGAGCCACTGCTCCCTCAGACTTAACCAGGCACAGAACCCAGCAGGCTGTGTGATGGGTAAGTGGAGACGGTACGTGAAAAAGACCCTGATCTCAACTAAGAACAGTGGCAGTAATTGTCTCATCTTGGAAACAACTTTGTCTCAAGTGCCACCCAGAAGCTCAAAAGACTTCTGTTTAAAGAACTGACATAAAGCAAATCACAGAGCTCTCGCTAGCTGACTTAGAATGGCCTCAGAGTGAGGAGTACAGCTCTGAGCTGTGCTGTCCAATCAAGCAGCAACTGAGCGCAGGGGGCTATTGAAATATGAATTAACTAAAATCCAGTAAAGTCAAACCTGTGGTTCCCTGGTCATGCTAGCTCGCACGAGCATGCCATAGCCACGTGTGGCTAGTGGCTACCGGCTGGACACAGTCACTGAACATTTCCATCATCGCTGGGCATTCCATCGGGAGACACCAAGAACATCCCTGCACTGGCCCGTTCCTCCAGGCTGCCCAGGGGGAGCCGCCTGACCACCTGTCCTGCCTCAGGCTGTCTGCCATGGCAGCAGGGACCAGCCCCTGGGGTCAGCTACCTCCCTGTGTCGTCTCCTTGCTCCTGGCCCAGATGCTGATGGCCAGCAGTCTGGCTGGAGAGCCAATTTGCTGGCGGCTCACCAGAGGGGCCTGGGGTGCCTGGTCAGACGTGTGCCAGCGTGAGTGGCTGAGTCCCCGTTCCGGGGGCCGAGTTGTGCAGAGGCGGGGAGCACAGGCCCTGGATGCAGACGGCCTGGTTTTCAGTCCCGTCTGTGCTGTCACTGGTTGTGTGGCCTTGGGCAAGCACCTCAAACGGTCCATGCCTCAGTTTCCTCATCTGCAGGGGGCGCGACAGTATTTGCCTTCCAGGGTTTTTGTGAGGATTCAGGGACCAATGCAGGTCAAGTGCTCAGCCTTAGGAAGAGCCTGGAAAGCTCCCGTTACCCTTGTCTACACCCAAGGGCTCGCTTCTCTGCCGAGGTCTGGCTCAAAACCACCTCTTTCACAAACTGTCAGCTCGTCAGGGTTTAGCATTATCTCTTCGCTCTGAAAATATGTTCCTATGTCACCATTACAACAGCAAAAGCCACAGAATTACAACCGTTCACACATCGGTCACTGCGCAAGCCCCTGAAGACCAGTGTTGAGATCTCTGTGGCCCCAGCGCCTGGACGCCAGGACAGGTACTCAGCACCGTGGGAGGAGGGGCGTGGGCAGCCAGAGAGCGCCCCGGGCAAGGACGGCCCCGCCTACCTCCAGAGTCCGAACGTGCGCCAGCATCTGCGGCAGTCTCCGAATCTCGTTTTCGCTGACGTCCAGAGTACGTAAGCTTCGAAGTTCCCCCACGGTGTCCGGAAGCTCCTTCAGCCTGTTGTCTGGAAAGATCCCAATAGCACAGCTCAGCACCCCCAAACCCCTTCACCAGCTTCCTGTCTGGCTCCCACCAGAACTCGGGGTTGCGGGGCAGGGGGGAGCGGGTGTCTCTGACCCTGATGGAACCTCTGTGAGGAAGAACTCGGTGGGGGGGTGTCAGCGACCTGGGCTCAAGTTCCGTAACTTACTAGCTGGGCGACTTTGGAAAACCAACTCTACCCCCCTGGGGCACAGTCTTCTCAGCTGTAAAGTGGGCTAATAACGCCCGTTCCCTCACAGGAGATTGAGGGATCCAATGAGATCACGCACATGGGGTGCTCAGCGAGGTGCCTCATGCACCGTGAGGGGTCAGTAATGGGGCGCCATGGCTTTTATCATCACTCCTGCCATGGAGGCGGTCTGTGCGGGAAGTGCTTGAAAGAGCCAGAGGCGGAGGAAGGGCTGGGGGTCTGGCGAGGCAGGCACGCAACCGATGCGTCAGAATCTTGGTTCTGTCATTGTCGTGCTGGGTGGTCCTGAGCAAGTCACTGCTCTCCGAGGCTGGTTTTCTTCATCAGTCAGGTGGGGGACCCCTCCGCCCTCCCCAGAGCTTCCAGGCTTGAACGAGGCTCCCTGCACTGTGGGCTGTGGAAGCGCCACTCGCCGAGTGGGAGGCGCCACTCAGAACCGTGCCGGCGGCTCCTGAGTGGCTCTCACCCTGTCAGTGTGCCGCCCGCCCCATACTCATTGTTACAAATGCAAGTGGTGGCATCTCAGAGGCCTAGCCGCCTGCCCTCCTGCCCACGAGCTCCTATCCGTGGTTACCATGGCGACAGATGGACCGACAGGACCAGTGTATAGTGACAGCTGGGGACGGGCTGCGCTCCTGCTCCCTGGCTCCCAGGAGGATGCTGGCTGGGACAGAGCTGACCAAGGGGCCCTCGGACTGGGCTTCTTGGCTCCTACCTTTTGCATTGAGGGTCTGGAGCTGGCTCAGTTTCCCAACGGAACGTGGGAGATGCGTCAGTTGATTCCTCTCCACGTTTAACACCTGAGAAAGAGGGAGAATCGTGAGGCCCCACATACAGACAGCAGCGGTGCCCCTGCTTCAGGCCTGGAATCGTCCGGACCCTACACACATACCTCTCCCTCCTCCCCATGGCCTCGTGAGGAAGGCATAGGTTGCCATGATGCCATTTGAGAGATGAGAAAACTGAGGCCCGGATCAGTGAAGTCATGTGCCCGAGAGAGCACAGCCAGACCGTGAGCCGGTGTCGGCTGAGGTTCCGCCATTTGCACAGACCATGGAGTGCACGGCAACAGCCCCACAGTCAGGGAGGGAGGGAGGGAGGAGGGGACCGAGAGGTTAGGGGTCCGGGTGAGGCAGCTTGTGACAAGGACCCAGCTAGTGCACTGGCAGAAGGAGCTGAGCTGCACAGAGGCAGTGGGACCTGCCCAAACTCCGAGGCCGCAGCTGCTGGGGCCGGGGCAGAACCGGGGCCTGCTGGATCCCAGAGGCCGTGCTCCCTCCAGGGTGTGGTCACCTGCCGGGAGGCGAGCACGGCCAGCAGGATGACGCACTAAGTAGACGTTAAATATGGATACAATGGGAGCCAGCAGCCATGGAAACTAATGTGGCAGATGAATATTTGATGAACTGAGGGATGGCTGTGAGTGATTGTCAGGTATCCAAAAATTACAAAACAGTCGATGCAGCAATTCTATAAAAATACACGTATTAAAAATGTCCCCAAAGACCCTACACCAGCGTATTCACTGTGGCTCTCTCTACGTGGTGGCAATCGCTCCTGTCCCGCCACACGTTCTCCGTGTGGCTTCGGGCAAGTTACAGTCATCCCTCTGGACGGTTCTCGCTGCTGCAGGATGCGGCAGCATCACCCACGTGGTGGGGTTGTTCACTCAAGTCATGAGTCTCCTCCCCGTGCGAGGCAGTGTGCTGGGTGGGGCCACAGCCCCCCCCCCCACCCGGGGCTGCGCTTCAGTAGGGGGGAGAACCAAGCCAAGAGACACATAATCAGTAATTACACTGCAATTGGTGTTCTCAGGGAGGTAACCTGGGGTGGACACGAGGCAAAGAAGGCAGATCTACTTAGACGGGGAGGCCAGAGGGGATCCTCAGGGGTATGTGGGCTGAGTGGTAAGCCGCTCAGGCTGAGGGGAAGCCCAGTGGAGGGGTGGGGCCGGGAGGCCAGAGGGGCGTTAGGAGCCAACTGCAGGGGATGAAGGGGAGAGAGCTGGACAGGAGGCCGGAGGGACAGGTGGACCCGCCGCACAGGGTCCGACGGGGCTCAATGGAGAGAAGGGACTTCAGGTGTGAAGGAAAGCCGCGTCCTCCCCTGTAAACGGGGGACAGCCTGCACCTGCCTCCCCGGGAGGCGGTGAGGGATCAGTGGGCAATGCAAAGGCAATGCCTCGCTGTAAGCACTCAACACAGGGAGTGCGGCTGCCAAGGGTTAGAAGGGGGACGGGGGGGTCGAGTGCTGCATTTGGCATTTTAAAAGGTGAACTCACTGGGTAGCCCTTTTCTGTGAAACTGTGGAAGCTCACGATAGAATCCCAAAAAGGACAAGCCAAAAATACGGTAGGGGGACACCCACAGCCCAGACTGCAGTGGCTAGGGTGTCACCTGGTGTCTCAACAGCTGAGGGGCGGGGGGGCTGGCGCCCAGTGCCTGCCGCGGCTGAGCACAGCCAGAAGGCCCCAGGCCTGGGTGGCCGTCATCTCTCACTCAGGTGACCAGACATGGGCGTCCCGTTTCCGGCAGCCTTACCTGGAGGGCCGCCAACTGCCCGATGTCCTCAGGCAGGGCTGTCAGCTGGTTATGATGAAGGTCCAGGACCTGCGGAAGGAAGACGCGCTCAGCACCTAATGACAGTGACCAACGGAGACGGCCCCTCCGACTCCAGGCTCCCGAGGGGTGAGCGCACGTGGGTGCCTCGGGCCCCCGGTGTTGAGATAGAGCACCCAGCCTTTCCCCTCGAACTAAATGATCATTCCACCTTATTTCCTTTTCCAAAATGTTCTCCCATTTCATCCTTTTGTTTATCACTTATTTTTACTGCTGAGTAAAAAAGTATGCAAAGATATTTACTTGTTAAAGAGAAAAAATCTTCATAGTATAAATATATATATTTGCATAGAAAATGACTACTGAATAGGCAATCACATATCAATAGTGGCTCTCTGGAGTATGAAATCACATATGATTTTCCTCATTTTCTGCTTATCTGTATGTGTGAATTTTTCTAACAGTGACAATGAGCGTAAAAGGCGTGGGGGAGCTACACGGATGTAGGTGTGGGTATGGAGGGGCACGCACACACATGTGTACACATGCTACACACATGTATGATAGCAGTCTACATAAATACTGAAAACGTTAACGGTATCTTTTCCGACCGGGAAGGTGACCCGTGCTGGACACGAAGGGAAGTGAGAACTGCCCCGCCCCTCGCGCACCGGAGGTAACCGTGCAAGCCCTCGCTGCCCAGGCTGCCAGGTTCTCTCAGCGTGCACACCCGCCGCCACCGCTTACGGTCACGTGGCACGCCCTGCGCTCTCAGCTCCCGTGCCGTGTGACTGCGACAACCCAGTCCCTATCCTGACAGTCAGGAGGGAGTCGCCCCAGGTCACCGGGCTTTCACACTGTGGCCACGCGGTGCCCAGCACCCGTCCTGCTCCGGTTCTCTGGGGCCGTCAGGCTCCCCGCTCCTGCTCGCTCGCCTGTGGTGAGTCCGAGGCCTGTCTTTTCACCTGCGGGCCAGCTCCCTGAGGGCGAGGCCTGCGGCTGCTGCTCTTCCTAACCCCACGGCACACCCAGCACGGCACACCCAGCACGTAGTAGGTGCCCAGTAAGCCATGGTGCTCAAACCCCAGACTGATTACCATGTTAAGTCTGCCCACCATAACCTTGAACAGAGGGGTGCTTGGTTGCCTCCCGGAACCCCAGGCAGAGTCCCCGACGCCTGGGAGGAGGGCCCCGGTACCTTGATGGTGAGGAGACTCTGCAGGCTGCAGGATTTCGGGAGCAGGGAGGTGAGGTAATTCGTGTGGATGATGAACACCTGTGTGGGAAAAGGTGCGCATCAGGTACGTCACGTTGGAGAGCAGGAAGTGGGGGAGGCCGAGGGCAGGCACACCGGCCCCACCTGCCTTGCCCTGCCCAGCCCTCTCTGCTCTTCCAAACACCACAGGGCAGGTGGGGACGGGATCCCAGAGGAATCGGATGACCTTGAGGCCCGGAATTTCAAGGGTAAAAGGGACCTTGGAGGGTTCATTCTACCTTCCACTCTGAGACGGGACCCCCGTGCCATTGGCCTGATCCCTGAGGGCTGCCATCATGATCAACAAGCTAACGGCCAAAGAACCCTGGGCCCAGGGCTGGCACGTGGCCAGGGCTGCACCTGTGTCTGTCCTCTTAGGCACTGGCCCCTGCATGCATGGGCGCTTCCAGTGCCGAGGAGCTCGCTGCTGTCGGTGCGGGACACTCCTCACCCGCCTTCCCCTGGACAAGGCGGGCAGAACACTCTCATGCGGCTGCATCCAGAGCTGCCAGGACTTTCTGGACCATCGTTCATTACACTCTCAGTCTCCCCGGGGTGGCCAGAATGAGGGGAGTGTCGTTTTTATTACCAGTAACGCTGAGGGCGCTCAGGGCTCACCGCCAGGCAGGCATTACACCCTGAGCACTTGCATCTGTCTCTACCTCTCTACCTGTCACTCATTCGATTCTCGCTGTCGCTCTGCGAGAGTAAAGTGGCGAAGGTGTTCACGTCACAGATGAAGAAACGGAGATGTTAGAGTTTAAGGAAGTTGCTCAAGTCACGAGGGGCGAAGTCAGGATGTGACCCAGAGCTGTCCCATGCCGAGGCTGGCCCGCCCCCGACTGTGGGGAGAGCCGCCTCAGGCTGACGGGGTGCGAGTCGGAGAACACACAGAGAGATGCCAGGAAGAGAGCTCCTAAAAGCCCCACTCGACTTCAAACAAGCAAACCCGCAGCGAACAGTTCTCTGAAAACAACCCGTCTCACCTTCTTCTGCAGAACTTTGCATGTTGCGAAAGCCCCAAATGGAATCTAAGGTGAAACAGAGAAGAGTCAGAGCCTCCCCGCCTGCCAGTTTTTCATTCATGTCCCTCGTGGCACACACGTGAGGGAGCGGTGGGGCGGGAGGCAGACGGTGCAACACGCCGATGCGGAGAGCGGCTAAGCCCAGGGAGGGGCTGGGGAGAAGTGGTTCTCAGGGTGCGGTCAGCCCTCCCAGTCCGCTGGCAGGAGACCGCCCTGCCCGGCCCTAGCCCGCCCATCCCATGCCCATTGTCAGTTCTGTCCGGGGTGCTCTGCAGAGGCAACAGAAACCTAGGCTCTCCTCAGAATCTGTGGACATTCTCCAAGTAGATTCCTGACCCTCGAAGACTGTGCTGAGACCAAAGACCATCTCAGTTCTTTCGGGCAAGAACAAAATCCAGGGAGACCTCTCTTGACTAGTGATTCCGCACTTTTGAAAGCCCCGGTCCACATCTCTTTCTCAGGGACGCGAGATTCAAGAAAAAAAAAGAACGGATCCAATTCCCAAGCAGAACGCCGTCCCCGTTTACCTCCGAGAGCTCACATTTAGAGATGTCAAGGATGTCGTCGGCTCCAGCCTCTTTCGCCTAAGGAGAAGAGTGATTTTTATGTTGCAGACAAAACACCCTCGCAGAGTGGACGGACAGGCAAAGAAACACAGGGCTAAGGATGTGCAGGGACAGCATCTGGTTCAGCTACTCCACTTCGTAGCTGGACCAATGATCCCTGTTTTAAAGGGCCTCAAGGGCCAGCAGGAAGAGCAAATGAACATGGAGCAACAGGTGGAACCCGTCTACGGAGGGAATTACACGGCACCTGAGCACCTGCCAGGCAGCCTCCGGGCTCTGCTCTACGTCCGAGGCTTCCTCTGGGAGTGGGGGAGGCAGAGGGGAGGGAGCGTGGGGGGCAGCATGGAGCCCTGCTTCAGGGGGTGGGGGCAGAGGCGGCAATGGGGGTGAACTCAGGAAAACCATTTTCTCTCACCAGACACATCTGGTACTCCAGGCGTTTCCGAGCCTCCTCGCTGGGTTTCCGCTTCCGGAAGAAGAGTGGCATCCTTCCCTTTGCCCGGAGCAATCTTCACGACACTAGGGTAATAGGAGAAAAGCTAGGGCCTGGGGCAGTTGCCACAGCCCCTTGGCACCCAGGACAGGCAGCATGGAGAGCATGAGGCTGGTCTGTCGGACTGTGAGCTCCTGGAGGGCAGGGCTGTGCTTGTCTCCACCATCACCCTGTGTCCTGCGCCAGGCACGGCAGGTGCTCAGTGCCAGTGTGTGGTGGGAAGGGCACAACAGCAAGCCAGGTGACTGGGATTCCGGCCCACATGTGCCACTGGAAGACCCTGGCATACTTCTACCCTGTTCGAGGGTCCCATCTCTCCTGCACGTGAGACAAGGGAGTGACCTAGAGAAGTGTCCTCGGTCCTCTCTAAGGCTGCTCTCTGAGCACTCGAACAGACCGGCCTGACGAATCACTTCCAGCCTCTGGAGCACTCTCAGAGTGCCATTAGCAAATCACACACGGCATGACATCAGCCAGCCGTGACCGTGGGGAGCTTCCCTACATCGTAACCAGAGAGATTTTTAAGATAAAAATCTGAATGAGATGCTCGGGTTATTATTCCTTCACGCTCACAGTTGTTATTCCGTGATCCTCACCACAGCCCTGTTTACAGTGATGGGACCAAGTGGTTACTGAGTTCAGTGACCTGGTTACACGGGCTGGATTGTAGCAAAACCAGTCTGGAATTCTGCCCTTTGAAGTCCTGGTCCTGCGGCATTGCCCAACTCTTAGCGTGTGCTGAGTACGCCACACACGCAGTCCCAAGCTCAGAGGCCAGTGCTCACTGCCCGCGCAGGATCTGCAAATATCAGCGCTCTGTGCCAGACACCGATGGGCCAGGAAGCAATCCAGGGGCACTTCCGGTTAATAGCAGGGGCTTTGCGATAAAATGTAACCGGATGGAAATCCCAGATCTAACACCCACCAACCACGTCACCTTGGGTCACCCCTCTGAGCCTCAGTTTCCTCATCTGTAAAGTGTGAGTAATAATGTTACCAACACCTGGTTCTATGAGGGTCCAGTGACTTCATATCCGTAAAGCCCCCAGCACAGCACCTGGCGCAGAATGAGCGCTCCACGGCTTTCAGCCACGGAGCGCCACCCATCTAACAAATACTGATTCAGGGCCTCCGACGGTTGGGGGAGCCAGACTCCCAGTCCTCAGGGGGAGGGGTAGAGGTCACGGGTCTCCGCCCACAGGGGCGTGGGCTGTCCGAGGGGCCGCGGGAGGCTGCAGAGCGGGCTCAGACCCCTCGCCACCACCCACCCCACCTGTCTGCAGGGGTGGGGCATAGCCTACAAACAGCCCTTCCCCATCCTTCCCTGACGACCAGCTCTTCCCCTTATGCTCCTCTCTCCCGGCCTCCTCTTCCTCCAAATGACCATCCCTCGCTCTTCCCTCCCAGATCAGCTCTTCCCAACCTGCCCGCGATGTCCATCCCGAACCCCTCCCCTCCCCGACGTCCGGTCTAGATGCGGAGAACCACACCCATCCTGGCTGGAGTGGGGGGTGCCTGACCTGGCTTTGGGGGTGGGGCAGGTCCCCGACGTTCGTTCCCGCGGGTGCACCCCAAGGCAGGCCGGTCACTCGCAGGGCTTGGTCAGGGACGCCGGAGCGCAGACCACCTGGAACGAGCCCCGGTGGAGCCGGGGAGACAGGTCTCCAGACGCAGGAGCTGGGGACCAAACTCAGGATCTCGGGAAGTCATGCAGACCAGGATGACGAAGTCTGAGACTCTGAGGACCGCAGAATCTTAGAATTAGAGTTTAAAAACGGATCTGGACCCGAACGACATGGTTTTGATAACTAAAATGCTCGCATCACGAGGGCGTTAAAAGGGGGGCCGGGGTCGCTGCGGACCCGAGGTCTTGTACTGTGTGCGGACCTCTCAGCGGAGGGGCGGGGCTCCGGGATTGGGTGACAGGGACCAGGGGGTGACCCTCACGATGAGGGAGAATGGGGAACAGGGGGGCCGAGATCTTGGGGGCAGCCCTCTCTTGTCTGCCTCTCCTGGGCTAACTGCCCTGAAACCCCTCCCGAGCCCCTAGTCACAGCTCACCGCGGTGCCGGTTTCCTCCGCTCGTCAGCCTCCGGCATCTGCCCACAAGCAACATGGCGGCAAGGGCATCGCTGGGAGGCTGGGCGGAGACAGCGGTTCTCGCGACAGACGTGTTTTCCTGCCTATATCCGGCGTAGTTGCACACTCTTCCGGTCTTTCGGCTTTCGGCTCGGAGGAGGCGAAGGTGCAACTTTCTTCGGTCGTCCCGAATCCGGGTTCATCCGACACCAGCTGCCTCCACCATGCCGCCGAAGTTCGACCCCAATGAGATCAAAGTCGGTGCGTGTTTTACGTGCGGCCGGGGCTGCGGGATGGAGCATCCCTTCCCCGCGCAGCCCGTGGGGCCTGTGGCTCCTCCGCGATTGTTGCCTTTGCCCACAACGCGCTTAAAAGCTGCCGCCTAGTCGAGGCCTTTGCGGTGCCGCGTTCAGGGCACTGCGCAGCCCGGCCGAGTCGCTCACTCTTTGTGGGCCTGAGCTTGCCCACGTGTAAATGGGGAGGGAGGACCGGAAGACCTGTGGCGGCTTTCCAGCTCGCACGCCTTAGGGTAAGGTTTGTCTCCGGGCCCTTTCCCCCGTAGGCTGGGTTGGCCGGCAGGCTCTGGTTCTCTCCACGCCAGCGCCGTCCGGGCCTCCGCAGCGGTGGCCGAGCCGCAAGTCGCTGGTCCCACGTGGTGCTGGGAGCGGCGCACGCCCAAGGAAGGGGTGGCCCGCCTCGCTTCTTCTCCCTGAGGCCCTTGGCGCTGTGGCCAGCCCCGGAACGATGCGCAGACAGGGCTGTGGCTGGAGCTTGGCAGCGGCACTCACCGGTTTTTTTCCTCCCAGTTTACCTGAGGTGCACCGGCGGGGAGGTCGGTGCCACGTCCGCTCTGGCCCCCAAGATCGGCCCCCTGGGCTTGGTGAGTTATCTTAGGGGAAGGGGCGTTTCTTTCCTGCTGTGGCTTGTCAAACACGTCTGCATCTGGGAATGGAAATGTGCCATTGGCGATGGCGGATTTCCATCCCCTGCTAGACCCCTGGTCCCTTGAGTCGGCACTAGGGGCGGTGGGAAGCTTCTATGTGAAAGGCGGACCCAGGACCTTGAAGCGCTTGCATAATCTCCGCAGTCTCCTAACAGCCGCTGTTTTGGTGTATCTGTGGGATAGGCTGGAAGGAGCTGAATGAATGAGGGTTTTGAAGTCGTGTGGCTTGGGGACACTTAGCCTGTGTTTTCTAGCGAGGGGAGCAGGCATATCGCTGATTCAAGCATAAAAGTGGGATGTGGGTGAAACTTCTGGGGAAGGTTGTAATAGCTTGTGTTGCCTGCTCTACACCTGCTGGGGTTTCTGTGAGTAAGTAGCCTTGTGTGGCTGCTTTTCCATTTTACTGGACTGGGGTTTCCCTAAATATCGTTAGGCCTTTATTCTTTGCACAGTGGTCCCCTCTGCCTCCTGCTCTCCCCCGTTTTGCTTGCCTGGTGTCTTAGTGCTCTTGGCCCTGAGCCCAGCAGGCACTCGTGGGCACATTTGTTTCCTGGTGGTCACTAGGAAACCCTAAAGCAGCATGTGCTCAGGCTTGCGCCCAGTAGGTTGACTTGGATTCAGTGACACAGGAACCCGAGAGGTCTCGAGACCTCCAGGCGATTGGACTGTAACCCTGGTTGGAAGTGGATTCCTGCGTTCTCTCAGAGGTCCTTAGAGCGGGAAGGTGGGGGAGTGGCTTGGCCCCATCACGGCCCTGGGCTTGCAGCTTGCAGCCCTGAACAAGCCCCACCCCCAGCCTCATCGTGTCTTGATTGGGAAGGTGCAGTTGTGTGCTCCACGAGGAAGATTGGGGTCCTGCCAAGTGAGGAAGACAGGGCAGGGTTTCAGGCTGTTTACACTTGGGGCGCAATGTGATTGATTACACACCTTTCTTTCTGCAGTCTCCAAAAAAGGTTGGTGACGACATCGCCAAAGCAACCGGGGACTGGAAGGGCCTGAGGATCACGGTGAAGCTGACCATTCAGAACAGACAGGCGCAGGTACTTGGGCTGAGTGGGGGCAGGGGTAGCAGCCCTCCGGGATTCCTGGGTGGGGGGTTTGTGCTGGCACGGCCACCTGCCACTAGCGGTGAGGGCAGTTGTATTTGGGGAAGGCTTTTTCCAGAGCATGGATCAAGGTCAAAGATGTACTCAGATATTAACTCTTGTCACTTGTGTGACTTTGGGAAAATGACTTAATGTCTCTGAGGCTAGGGCATGTTTCTGTTCGTGGAAATTGAGAAAGCAGCGCGCATCCAGTGTGTCTGGGCCGTGGTCTCCCAGAACCAAGGGCATGGCACTGCTGTCCACACTGGAGGGTTGGGGAACGTTTACTCACATTGAGATTCTCTTCTGCAGATTGAGGTAGTGCCGTCTGCCTCTGCCCTGATCATCAAAGCCCTCAAAGAACCGCCACGAGACAGAAAGAAGCAAAAAAACAGTGAGTGGCCTTTTCCCTGGTAACCTGAGTGGTTTGTGAGTGGTGTTGTCTACGCAAATGCTTGATACGTAGCTGCATGTTTTCTTGAATGAAACCTAGTGATGGCACAGGGGTTTGGTGGCGCCAGGCAGTGCCGCGCAGAAGGGAAACGGGCCTGTGAAGCAGCTGGAAGTGACGACTAGTGGTTACAAGAGCACTTCTGAGCTTCTGAATAGCTTAACCCCAGTGACTTACGCAGGTCTTCTGTCGCCCCTGAAACAGTCTGTTAGGAAAGACTGGGCGTTGCCGCTAGCCACCCGCCACTGCGCCAGACCAGTGTGTGGTTGGCTGGTGCAATCCAGTGGTGAGCTGATACTAAACCCCAGCTTAGGAAACAGGGTTGCTCTCCACGTGGGTAACTCTGTGCCGAAAGCATGGGAACAGCCTTGCAGAAGGCGCGGGGAGGACACGGGGACTGATCTGGCCCTGGCTTGTGACAGAGCTTTTGCTGTGCTTTTCCTGCAGTCAAGCACAGCGGAAACATCACTTTGGACGAGATCATCAGCATCGCTCGACAGATGCGGCACCGCTCTCTGGCCAGAGAGCTCTCTGGTAAGAGCAGGGCAGCGCGGCGCCTCCCTGTGATACGGGGCATCTTCCCTCCTAAAAGGGGACTTCACTCTGTAAGAACCAGAGTGTCTGACCTGGGCGTGGACACTGCACGGAGGGCTCACGGAACTGAGCGGAGCGCGGAATTCTGGACTAGGGAGTCGGGGGTGCTCCTGCTCGCCTGCTGTCAAACTCAAGATCCTGTCCAGACAGGGTCCTGAGGACTGTGCAGGGCCGACAGCGCCGTCTGACACCCCTTTGCTTAATCGTAGGAACCATTAAAGAGATCCTGGGGACGGCCCAGTCCGTGGGCTGCAATGTGGATGGCCGCCACCCTCACGACATCATAGATGACATCAACAGTGGCGCAGTGGAGTGCCCGGCTGTAAGTGACTGGTGCATCAGTTTTGTTTGCTTAGGATAGGGGTGAAAGGTGGGGGATCTAATGTAGTTATAGCGATAATCTGGAAAGTTCTACAAATGGTCAGTGGTGGGGTTGAGATTTTTTTTTGTCCTATCACTGATAGGATTTCTTTTTCTCTTTTCCAGAGTTAAGAACTACAAAGGAAAATATTTCAATTAAAGATCACTTAACAATCAATGGACTTTGCTGTGGCCTTTTCCCTGGGGGGAGGGTAGGTCCTTTGGGGTCAGGTGGTGGGTAGTGGGGCTGAAGTGGCGAGCCTGTGGGAGCTGCAGTCTGGGCGGTAAGCTCCTTGTGGGTGACAGATTTCTGCCCCGTGTGGGACCAGCTCAGGGAAGCCGTCTAGAAAGGAAGTCCTGATACTATCTGTGGAGATGTTTATAGAGCTTTTCATAACTAGTCTCGGCCAGAAGGAGAGCTTGCAGTTCAGCACAAGTCCACGGGGGGGGGGTGAGTTCTTCATCCCAGACCAAATTATTGGTGGGTTGGGGCCCAGGGCCCATAATTCAAGGCTTTGGTATCCATTATGGTGCACAGCTGGGGCTTACTGATGAGACAGCAAAGAAACCTGACCTTTATGGTGAGTCCTTGATCAGTCCTGGGTTTATGTGGAAGTGAGGGTCAAGTACACTTCTGAAGTCAGCTGTGGGCTAGCCCTACTATTCTCTGAACCTGTCTGCTTTAAACCTGTAACAGACTGTCTGCTAATTTCTGCACCTTTTCCCGTTTCTTCTTTAGTTTCCCTTGGGTTCCTGTTGAATCACTTTGTGAGAGCTTACCGCTCCCTTTTCCTTCATTAGATAGGCAAGGAGTGGGCCCTGGGCACTGGAATAAGCCTTACCTGAGTGGCTTGAAGCACCACTCGGAGGGAGAAGGGGCTTCTTGTCAGTGCCCTAAAGGAAGCTGGGAGTGACTGACCCCAGAACTTCATTTCCCTGCCCTTGGTGGTTTCTCTGCCCTCCCATTAGTGGGTGGGTGTGGATCACCCCAGGTGCAGTCGGGGCCGGAGAACAAACTGCTGCGTGTGTCGGGTCCCCTGATGAGTCAAAGCTCGAGGCCTCGGGTGAGGATAAGGGACGAAGGCTTCCCTTACAGCAGGTGACCTGCTGTAAGTCTGCCCTGGAGCCAGCCCCTCACCTCACCAAAGACCGGGGAAGGCACATGCTGACGTAACCTACCAGCTGGGTAGGACCCTGGTAGGAGCAAAGTGGGAAAGGCAGTGGCTGTTCCCAGTGAGGGGGAAGAAGTGAAGATGACCCGCCTGCCTCTGGCCCAGGGACAGCACAGGACTGGCATCAGTTGTCCCTCCCTGCGAGGGTCTCCACAGAAAGGGAGGGCCTTGTGGAGAGATGTAAGCAGCTGTGTAGGTTTTCCCTTGCCCGCCACCCCCAGTGAGATTTTAGTGCTCAGTGATTGTTGGCTCTAGGATCCCTTTCTCACTTGAATTCACTCCCCCAGGTCAGATCCTGACCCCATAATAGAGAAGCACTCCTCCCTGGCCAGTATTCGTTCTCCTGCAACAGCAGTCCTCAAGGGGAGAGCCCAGGGTTCTGGGGTGCTTGCTAACGTGAAAAGCACTTTGGCCCACTGAGCTGGTAACTAGGAGTTTGACGTGGATTGTTTAAGCTTACAGGAGGTGCTGAGAAAAGCTGAGACCTTCCCTATAAAATAGTGACTCAAAGGTACAGAAGCATGTGGCTCTGATACACATTGAAAACCCAAGGTTTCCAAACCCCGTCTGGTCCCTGTCCATGCTGGCCCTGCTCCGGTTACTCCCCCGCATGGAGGCGCTGGTGCCGGATGAAGGCAGAGCTGCATCTGAAGGCTTTCCCGCACTCCCTGCACTCGTAGGGCTTCACGCCCGTGTGAATCCTCTGGTGCTGGCTGAGGGACGAGCTCTGGTTGAACGCTCTGCCGCACTCGCCGCACTCGTAGGGTTTTTCCCCCGTGTGAATGATGTGATGCCGGATGAGGGCTGAGCTCTCGCTGAAGAGTTTCCCGCATTCGTTACATTTATACGGCTTCTCCCCAGTGTGGGTCTTCTGGTGGATTATAAGGTTTGTACTTTGGCTGAAGGCCTTCCCGCACTCGCCGCACTGGTAGGGCTTCTCCCCGGTGTGAGTCCTCTGGTGGTTGGTGAGGTTTGCGCTCTGGCTGAAGGCCTTCCCGCACGCGCCGCACTTGTAGGGCTTCTCGCCCGTGTGGATCCGCTGGTGCTGGATGAACGCGGCGCAGTAACTGAAGGCCTTGCCGCACTCGCTGCACTGGTAGGGCTTCTCCCCTGTGTGGGTCCGCTGGTGGTTGGTGAGGTTGGCGCTGTGGCGGAAGGCCTTCCCGCAGTCGCCGCACTCGTAGGGCTTCTCCCCGGTGTGGATCCTCTGGTGCTGCACGAGGGCCGAGCAGTCGCTGAAGGCCTTCCCGCACTCCGCGCATGTGTAGGGCTTCTCGCCGGTGTGCGTTCGCTGGTGCTTGGTGAGGTTCGCGTTCTGGCTGAAGGCCCTTCCGCACTCGCTGCACTTGTAGGGCTTCTCCCCGGTGTGGATCCTCTGGTGCTGGATGAGCGAGGAGCTCTGGCTGAAGGCCTTCCCGCATGCACTGCACTCGTACGGCTTCTCCCCTGTGTGGCTCTTCTGGTGCTGCGAGAGGGAAGAGCAGTAACTGAAGGCTTTGCCACACTCGTCACACGTGTACGGTTTCGCTCCGTGAGATCTGATTACGTCTGAGTTCTTTCCGAAGCTCTTTGTGCGTGCTGCACGTTTATGGGGCCTCCCTTCCGTGGGAACTCGGTGCTGTGGGGAAAGGACTGGTCTCGGGCTGAGGCTCCTCCCCAGTTCACAGGTCCTAAGGTGGGGCTCCCCGGCGGGCAACTCTGCCCGTGTGTCTTGGGATGCTTCGTCACAAACATTCTGCTCTGGCAGTGGTTCAGACACCGTCTTCCAGTCTAAAAAAAAAAAAAAAATTAGGTGATTTAAAAAAATTCCTTCGGTGGAAGATGCTACTAACACACACAAGACGGGAGGGATTTGGTTGAGCTCTTATGCAGACAGGTCTGGTGCGTCACCTCCTCTCATCCAGAACCTGGCTGGTTCACGTTTCTGTTCTAAACCGAGTGATGGCTGAGAGGACTCATGAGAGCCGGTCGCCCCTCCCCTGCGCTGCAGAGGGTGGATCACCCTGGTCTCCGCCTCCAATGCAGGGCTCCTTTCCCACGCTCCTTTCCCACGCTCGGGGCTGTCGCACGCTGTCTTGGCTCCCGATTCTCAGTGTGGTTTGGCCAGTCTGCTTACCAGGCTCCAAAAACTCATTTTAAAAAGCTGATGACCATGAATTTTTTCACTTTTTAAATTAAAGATTAAAAAAAGTGGTTTAAGTCTAGCATTGGTGAGAGCGCAGCACCGCAGGATATCTCATACATGGGTGCAGCCGTGTGAACGGGGGCCGTTCTGGAGAACATGGTCGCACTTGTGGAGTTGTTCAAGCGCTGACCTCAGAAGGCCACTTGTGAGCCTCTACCCTAAGGCACCACTGAGGCATAACAGCTGCAACAGGCGCTTGTCACGGGCAACATCGTGTTGTTGAAAGCAAACACCTAGATGTTGAATAATGAGGGGATGACCACAGCACAGCCAACCAAGGGTCTCTCTTAGCAATTGAGAGTCATGTTTGAAATCCACTGGAAAGATAACACAGGAGTATGGGCTGTACTGTTTGGGTTGTGGGGTTAGGAACAATACTGTTTCCTTCAGTACTTACCTGTATTTCCTAATGTTTGACAGTATTAATTTGTAACACAAGCTGTAGAAACCCTTCAAAGAATACGCAATGATGGAAACATACTGCTAAGTGAGGAAGGAGTATGTAAGACCACACTTACTGTGTCTTGTGAAGACTTGGAAAACTTGAGTTTACCTGTGTGGTGGGATGATAGGGATCTCGATCTTTTATTCTTTTCTAAATTTAACTGAACCAGTGTTATTTTTAGTAGAGTGTTTTTTTCATGATTTCTTAAAATATATTTTTATAGCTGACCTACAGTATTATATTAGTTTCAGATGTACAACACAGTGACCCAACACTTACATGCCTTACGAAGTAACTGTCACGAAGTCTGGCAACCGTCTGTCACCATGCAGTCCTGACTCTTCCCCCTGTTCTGTCCTTACACCCCAGTGACTCGCCTTATAGCGGGGAGTTTGCACTTCGTATTCCCCTTCCCCTTGTAGGCCCGGCCCCTGCCTCCCTCCCCTCCGGCAACCGTCAGTTTGTGTTCTGTAGCTGCCAGTTTGTTTCAGTTTGTTTTTTAGATTACATATAAAAGTGAAATCAGCTGGTATTTGTCTTCCTCTTTTTTCACTTGATACTTTCTAGGTCCATTCATACCCTTGCAAATGACAAGATGCTATTTTTTATGGCTGAATATTCCATTTATGGCTGAAGATTCCATTGTGTACATGTACTACATCTTCACCCATGCACCTATCATGGGTAATTTCTCCTGGATATATTCTTGGCTAGCGGTTTCTTTCAGTATTTTAAATACATTATTCTACTCTCCTGGCCTGTGCGGTTACTCAGAACTCCGGATAATGTGATGAGTTTTCCTTTGCAGGTTACAGTTCTTTTTTCCCCTGGCTGCCTTGAGAATTCTTTATCACTAATATTTGACAGTTTTAATGCATCTTGAAGGTCATTTTATATTGAAATACTTTCATATTCTTTTAGTAGCTTATACTAGTTCTAGTTCTCTCGCTAGGTTTGTGAAGTTCTTATCAATTATTTCTTTGAATAAGCTTTCTGTTCCCGTTTTCTGAGATGTCCATTGCCCTTCTGTAGCTCTTTCTGTTGGAGTCAGTTCTCAAAACTCAGTTTCACCGACTGTAACACTGGTCTGCTATATTGCCAGTGCTTTTCGAATGTATTCCCCATATCATTTATTGATAGTTCTTCAGCCACAGAATTTGGTTCCTTATAGTTCCAGTCTCTTTGGTAAAGTATTCCTTTGGTTCATTAATTTTATTCTTGACTTTACTCAAGTGCCTTTCTTCTATATCATTGAGTTTCATGACAGAAATCTTGAAAATCAGCCTTCCACTTTCAGACTGGTTTCTAGACAGTTGGAAGTGACCATGTTACCTTGGTTGTTCATGGTACTTGACGGACTGTTCCTCCACTTGTATGTGCGATAGCGGACTCTGTTTAGGTACTGTTTTGATCGTAAGGATTCATTCAACAGGTTGATCATTAGAGGTCTGTGTTTTGTTTGCCATTAGAAGGTGAGGCATAGTGCACATTTTCATTGTTTTTGCTTACTTGTGCTTCGGGGGTCACGGCAGGTGTGCCACTGTGCCTGGGTGGCCTCAGTCAGGGGCATAACCGCCATGGTGCAGGTGGGGGAAGCAGCTGGGTCCCGGGCCTGCAGGGCTGCCTCTTTGTTCCTAATGGCCACCAGCACTGCTGTGCTGTTAGACCCCTCTCTGCTGCTGCACCTGGGGGGTGGGATGAGGGAGCCAGACTCATGGGTACCAGTTTGGCTCCTGCCCTTCTTAGCTTCTTCTGGGCCATTGTGTGTGTGTGTGTGGGGGGGGGGGGGTGGCGCTTCACCCACGCTGCTGTGCTGTGTTAGGTAGGGCAGCTGCACTGCATTTGCAGACATGGACCCTGGCCTCCCTTGTGCATTCCGGTGTCCCTGCTTCAGATACACCCATGCACGGACATCTCGGGTAGGTTTGTGTGTTGAGAAGAGGGACCTTTGTTGGATTACAGACGTCTGACTTGTAAGTTTAAGGTGAAATCAAAGGAGTCTCCGTACTCTGCCATGATGCTGACATCACCTGTGCACTTTCTTATGCTGGTGTAGTGTTTGCTTGTCTGGGAAACTAGCCTTCAGTTCTGGATGATAAACTCACTATGTAGGATACATTTGCTCTCCCTGCCCTGCCCCCCTTCATCATTTCAGGTATACTGCACCATTCCCTTCTGGCTTGCAAAGTTTCTGAAAAGTCAGCTGGTAGTTTTTCAGGGGCTCCTTTGTAGAAGTAGCTGCTTTTTTCTTGCTGCTTTTCAAATTCTCTGCAACTCTGGCATTTTAATTACGACGTGTGGGTGTCGGCTTCTTCGGCTTCATCTCATCGGGACTGCCTCCTGGCCTTGGATGTTCGTCTCCTTCACCAAGACGGGGATGCACATAGGTTTGTTTCTCTTCTGGGACCACTGTGACTGTGTGCATGTTGGTACAGTTGATACTGTCCCAGAGACCCCTAAACCTCATTTTTTTATAATTTAATTTTTACTGATGTGATTGGGTGATTTCCATGAATTTGTCTTCCAGCCCATTCTTTGTATCAGTTGCTCTGCTGTTGGTTCTCCCCAGTGTATTTTCATTTGTTACTCTTTGGTCCTCGTTGGTTTATTATATTTTCTATCTCTTAAAATTTTTGCTGAGTTCACCTATTCTCCCGGCTTCTTTGACTACCCTTACAACCAGTGTTTTGAACTCTTAATTTGGTAGTAGCTTGTCTCCATCTCACTTAGTTTTTTCTTGGGATTTTGTCCCGTTTGTCCAACTACTTAATTTTCAGTGCCTTGGACTGACTCGTGGGTGTGGCTCTCACGCAGAATCGCCGTGCGGACTAGTGTCGAGTTGAGGCCCACAGCGAGCCCGGAATGGTGCCCGAGCGATAGCGTGTTCCGTGCGCGCTCGCTGTCACCGTGGACGTTCTCCTTGCAGCCGCCTCAAACCACCTGACGTCGGGCAGGTGCCCCTCCAGCGTGCGCGTGCGCACTAACACCCAGGCTAGCGTGCGCACCGGAGGCCCGCTTCTGGTTGAGGGTGTCTCTGCATTTGATTACTTAAGACTTGAGCCTCTGAGGAAGAGTGACAGGAAAAGGACCAATTCCGAAGATCACCTGGTGGCCACAAATTGTCACACCTCAGCCCACCCCTCCCGAGTGCTGCACCCTGGGTAAGGCTGACAACACCCCAGACTGAGCGCACCCAAAACAGAGCTGCTGCTTTTCCCCTGAAGCCAGTGTCTCTGTCAGTTTCCCAGGCAGCCAGACTCTCAGGCCAGGGCCATCCTTACTGCCCCTTGCTCTTACATCTGATTCACTGCCGAGTCCTTTGGCTTTCATACCCAGATACACCCTGAATCCTCCTGACTGCCCAGCACCGCCTCTCACTGGACCCTGTCTGCCACAGATTCTCAGCTGACCTTCCAGCTTCTGCTCCTCAACCCTGAACGTCTGTCTTTTAAAACACAAATCAATACTGTCCCTTCCCTGCTCAAAACCCTCAATGACTTCCTGTCTTCTTGAGGAAAATGTAATCCCCTGCCATGGGCCTCCAAAGCTTTCCCTCGTCTGGCCCTTGCCAGCTCCCATTCCTCTTGTTCAGCAAGTTCTGGGGTCTCGTAATCCTAACACAAGCCACGCTCATCCCCAGCTCAAACCCTCAGCATGTGCTGTGTGGCTCAGGGGGTTTCTCCCCCAAAGATGAGGTTGGCCAAAAAGTTTGTTTTTTTTTGCCCCCTGTGGTGGCTCCAGTAGTGCTTAGTTGTCTTTAACTTCATTAGAAACAACTGTGTTACACTGTATTGTGACAGCTGTCATATAAGTGAGCATTTAAAAAAAACTTACCAACACTGGTGAATTTTTGTGCAGACATTTTAATACTGAAGAGGGAAGAAGATACACAACATTTCTGGCATATCATGCTTTATATTATTCCAAGGAAGGTAAAAACAACTGAAACGCAAAGATGTGTGCAGTGCATGGAGAGGGTGCTGTGACTACTTGAACATGTTAAAAGTGGTTTGCGAAGTTTCTTGTTACTATTAACATTTTGGTCAAATCTTTGCAGTGGAATTATCTTATACATTAGAGGATGTTTACCAGTACCCTTGGCCTCTACTCACTAGAAGCCAATATCCTACATAAATATCAGATCAATAAAGTTATTGGTGAAAATGAAAAATGTGTCTTATTTTACAGAAAACTACTAAATGAACTTTTTGGCCAACCCAGTATTTACATGGCTGGTTCATTCTCTTCAGGTGTCAGCTCCAATGTCACCTCCTCAAAGTGGTCTTTCCATCATCTGATTTAAAATAGCCCCACCCCTACCTGTATTCCCAGTGTCACCTCTGTGCCCCCCGTCACTGTCCCCTTACCGAATGCATTAATGTGGGTTTCAAAGGGGCTTCTGCTTGCAGGACTGTGACTGGCTTGGTGCTTGCTCACTCACCTGGACAGGAGCTCCTTGGGCCTTCTCCCCGCAGCATCCACGGGCTTTCCCTTTGCTCTAACTGGGAGTTCATGCCAGGCTGGGAAGCTGGAAGTCCTACTCAAGGACAGAAAAACGGGCTTTTAGAGATTTGTTCTAAGAGCCACCCAGAACTCATGGGAGCAGAAACAGGCCAATTAGTTCCATTCATTCAACAAATACACACTGAGCACCTACACGGTGCCGGGCACGAGGGCGTGCAGTAGTAGTGAGGCGGACATGGGGCCACTGCCCTGGTAAAGCAGTTCTGGAAGGAGCTAACAAAACAGCCTCGGCTGCAGCAGCCGTGGCCTCAACAAGGGCCATAAGGTGACAGAACGAGAGCAAGCCCAGGCACAGCCACCACCGCGGGCACCTCACCAGACACACCAAGTACATGCAGAGGTAGGTGTCCCCCGGGAGCGGCGTGCCACGGGGCTGCTCAGGGACTCTAAGGACAAGAGGGCCCTGAAAGTCATCAAGGAAAGGGTGGGGACGCACACCCGTGCCAAGGGGAAGAGGGCAGCTGAGCACTGTCCTTGCAGCCATGAGGAAGGCCGTAGCCGAGAAGGCCTGAGACCATCCCCTCTGTGTGTCATCTAAGGGAGAAAAACAGCCTCGAGGAGGAGGTCAAGCCAGGCTCATAAGGCAGGCTGCTTAGAAAGACGGGAAACCAGTAACCGGTGGGAACTAGCCTGGAACTGGGGGTGGGGGGAAGACGATGAGGTGCAGCCTCCGGGGGGGGGGGGGGGGGGAAACGATGCCCGTTTCCCACCAAGAATGCAGAGACATTTTCAAACAGGGAACAAGGAGGGATGGACGCTGCCCCTCCAGGGTGTCAGCAGTTCGGGATCACGCGGCGTGTCTTCAGAAGTGAGCGGATTCTGTGTTAAATGGTTGCCTTACCCAGCAGGACCGAGTTCCTGGACTGTTCTGGCGTCTCCTCCTGGGACCCGGGCCCTGGAGCAGGGACCGGGCGCCCCCGCTCTTTGTGGGTGAGAGCTACCGTCACATCGCCGAAGGGCGCGGGTCTCTGAAACGACAGGCACGTTTCCGCTCGCCCAGTAACACGAAGAAAAGTGGTGGGGGACAGGGAGGTGGGGGCTGCTGGCTCGGGGCCGTGGGATGGCGCTCAGGCCCAGAGGGGTCTTTGAAAACACTCGAGGTAGCCCCGGAAAAGTACTTCCTGTGTGGGTGACACTACTGGATAGTGTCACAGAAATAAACAAAATGCAGTCTCACCATCACGTTTATAACTCTGGTACGGCAGACTTTACACGTGAGTAGACAAAACGTGTGCACACACACAACAGAATATGACAGCTGCTTGGGAAGTACGAGCCGATGTAGCCAAAACCATGAGAAGAATGTGTGTTTCTGCGATGAGGAGTCAGGTGCAAACTAGCCCACAAATGGAACAGCTGAATGTGTTCAGGGCATTTACTAAACATCCCGGTGAACGCCCACAGCACAGGGACAGCAGGAGCGCCAGGCACACGCGCAACCGCCTGTGGTGGTGTGTCAGAGAGGACCAGCTTAGGGGGTAACAGCAGAGGAATCCTGGGTGGGGGGCTGGGGAAGGACAGTCAGGGAAGGCCACAGAGAGGCAGTCACTGAGCCGGCCGTGCAGGAGAAGCTGGCTCAGAAGAGGCAAGAGGAGGGCACTAGCCAAGGTCGGGGGCGTACCGTGAGCAAAGGCACGGAGGCAAGCAAGTCTGCGTCTACTTGCAGCCCGGGAGTGCCTCCCTTCACCCACTCCGCCACCCAGAACCCGGGCGTCGTCCGTCCCTTTGCTGCAGCTCCCCGCGAATCCAGTGCCCGTTCCTTCTCCCCTCAGAATCACCACTGTGTGTGTCCTCTATATTCTTCAGGTGTTCTACGATGAACATGAATTCCTTTTCTAATTCACAGCAACAACAACAAAAAAAGCCCCTTGATATTAATATAATGAAAGAGGCTGCCTCTCGGAGTGCATTTCCAACTTACCTGTGGCCCACCTCGGAGGACAGCAGCCACCATTCCTTCCTGTCCTGTGCCTTCCCCTTGGGAAGTGGTGGTAGGGCCCGGAGAAGGTGCTTCTGGAGGGTGAGAGAGAAAGTGGTGAGGTGCACGAGCCTGCAGCTCTCCACGCTAGAAGGGCGCACATTCTCACTCTGAGGGGGGTTCAGAGGGCACTGAGAGTTTCAGGGCACGGGCTGAGCCTGCAGACTGGAAGAGGGCTGAGAATGTCCCCATTCTCTCCTTCCTACCTGGGAACTCCCGCCAGTGCAGTCAGACACAGGAGGCGCCAGAGGACAGTAGGCCCTCAGGGACCCCAGATCCAGCACTTACCAGCAGCGTGCGAATCACGGAACCGCTCTAGGTCTCATTGTTCTCACCTGTAAAATGGGGATGAGAATCCCTTGTGAGGTCGTTGCTTTGCAGGTTAGAGGAAAGTGAAGATAAAGCAGTTGGCACAATGCCTAGCAAGTAAGTATATAATTTACCAATATTACCTATTAGTTCTTTGGAGAAAGTGGCTCTGCAAATGTCAGACATTTGCCTAATCAAAGAAGGGGTACAATGACCAAATGGGATCCACCCTGGGAACACAGGCTGGTGCAACATTAAAAAATCAATCTGTGTAGAACACCATATTAATACAAAGGGGGGGAGAAGGAGACCATCTCAGTAAACACCAAAAAGGAAGTTTTATGAAACACGACACTTTTTCACGAGAAGACACACTCGGTAAGCAGGGAGCAGAAGGGAGCTCCCGCCCTTGAGGAAAGGCGTCTGCAGAGAGCCCGGCGCTAGCGCCGCCGCTCACAGCGAGGCGGACGGTCCGAGGAAGGTCAGAAATGAGACCCAGCGGTCTGCTCTCGCGCTGCTCTCCAGGAGTTGACCGGAGCTCTAGCAGAGCAACCAGGCAAGGCAAGGGGGGGAAAGAAGGCACCCAGATTGCAAAAGAAGAACTGAAACGGTACTCATGATTTCATGATACCGCCAGTCCTAACGAGCCCACAAACGCTCACAGATAAACGAGGTCGTCGAGGTCGCAGGACGCACAGTGAGCACGAAGCGAAGAGACGGCCCACTGGAACAGGCGCAGAAGGTCTGAACGGACACTTCTCCGGGTGTGCTGCTAGTCACCAGCAAAGAGCCCCTCTCCCAAAATGGAATTTAAAGCAATTCTATTTACCAGCGCGCTAGGGGGAGGAAACACCTAGGAATGAAAACAGGGAGTGCACAACGCACACACACATGGAAACTGCCGAACAGTGTGGGTCCGCGCGGTTCCCGTCGCAGTCCCGGCTGGCTCTTCTACGGAAACTGATAGACTGGCCCCGGAACTCCTATGGAAATGAAGGGACTCAGAAATAGTCAAACAACCTGGAATAAGAAGAACCAAACTGAAGGACTCATTCACAGTATCAGTACTTTCTACAAAACACTAATTAAAACAGTGCAATACCAGTGTAAGGACAGTCCTACAGATCAGTGGGCAGGAACCGAGAGTCCAGAAATAAAACACGTTTGTGAACAACTGATTGTCAACAAGGGTACCGAGAAATTAAATGGTGAAAGAACAGTCTTTTCAAAAAATGGTGTTGGGACAATTAGACTTCCACAAAAGAAAGAATGAAGTTAGACTCCTACCTTGTACGCTAAGAAAAACCAGCTCGAAACAGACCAAAGACCTACAGAGCAAAAGCTGACACTCCTAGAAGAAAACATGGGACAAACTGTTATGACCTCTAACAGACAACAGTTTCCCAGATATGGCACCGAGAGCACAAACAACTACAGAAAAACTAAACTGTATTCCAGCAAAATTAAACACTGCTTCCTTCGAGGGACACTATGAAGTGAAAAGGGGAATCACAGAATGGGGGAATATCTGCGAATCACAGGTCTTCTAAGGGTCCAATATCCAGAATAGATAAAGGATTTTTACAACTCAACAGTAAAAAGACAACCAATTTCAAAATGGGCAGAGGGTTTGTTTGAACAGATTATTTCTCCAAGCAAGATACACAAATAGCCAAAGAGTGCGTGAAACGACGCTCAACGTCATTAATCACTGGACAAGTGCGCGCGAAGCCGCTGACGAGGAGGGAGGGGAACCTCCGTCAGCTGCTGCTCCTGGGAGTGTGAAGCGCGCAGAGCTCCTCAGGCAGGAAACAGTCCCCACACAACACGGCAGCTCCTCTCCGCACAAGAACTGGCGCACACGCACACGTCACGGAGTCATTCATGACAGCCCAAACTGGAAGCCACCCAGTGTCCACCAACCCTGGAACAGGTAAAATGTGGTATGTCCATGTAATGGAACATTGTTCAGCCATAAAAAGAAACGGGGTACATTCATTCATGTTGCAACATTACGCTAAGTGGAAGAAGTCAGGCACGTACATCGTATGATTCCGTTTTTATGAAACGTCCAGGATGGGCAAGACAGAGGGACAAAAAGTAGATCAGTGGTTGCCAGGGACTGGGGGGAGAGGGCATGGTTAATGGTATGGGTTTCTTCCTGGAGTGGTGAAAATGTTCTAGAATTCAACAGTGCTGGTGGTTGTACAATTGTGCGAATGTACTAAACGCCACTGAATTGTATACTTTAAAGGTGAGCATTACAGTATATGAATTATATCTCAGTTAAAAACAGTAGAGGTCGGACAGTCCTCAGAAAAAGAAGTACAAAGTCTTAGCACAGACCTGATGTTACTGAGTTGCACCTGACTCCCCGGCAGCGTCTTTTCCTCTTTGGAGAGCATGACAACCCCCTGCCCGCCCCCCGGGGCCTCCGTGGGAGGGAGGCAACGACATGCTGGGCGTCAAACTGGAGCTGCTGACCCGTCCAGGGACTCCCTGATCTAGGGGAGGGTGGCGCGGGCCTTGGTGGTTAAGATTAAATGCACCTTTGTTCTGTTTTGCAAGGCGTTAAAAGTGCTCTCAAAAACCGCTACTTTATTGGATGCTTACGGTTCTTAGAGGTAAACGAGGTACTTAATGTTATTTTAACCTTTCCTCCTTGAAGAAGCACACGTTAAGAGGCCTGGCAGGTACCCTGCAGCTTAAACAGGGCTCTTGCTTTCCGGCTCCAAATCCCCAGGTCTCTTCTCGACTTCGCAGTCCAGCTGGGGCGAACCCGCCCTCATCCCAGGTGGAGCCAATGGGCTCCAGCTCCGGGCGGCCCCGGCTGCTTCCAGCGCTGGGAGGTCAGAAGGACGAGAGGAGAGCCCGAGCACGTCCCGTGTTCCTTCCCAGGCCCCGTTCTCTCTAATGGTCCATCAAGCAAATGGTGGTAAGGGGTTGGATACTCAGAGATTATCCAGGCCTGAGCTCCTCAAACTTTTTTTGACCCCAGGATTTTTAATTCGAAGGAGACCGACCGCCAAGTGGAAAGGAGAGCCGCAGGGTCTGGTCCGGGCTGCAGAACAGTAACAGCGGGTAGGCTGGAACCAGAAGCCCGACCTCCTGCAAACCGTTCCCGCCACCGCTCCTCACCTTCCTCCAGCCCCGTGGTCTCAGTACGGGACCCCGCCTTCCAGCAGTTCCCCGGGCGTCAGCGTGGCTTCACGGCAGCCCAGCCCCGCTCTGCAGGCCTGCTCTGCCCGCGGACTCCTCTTCTCCGCGGCCTCTCCCCGCAGAGGCCGGTCTGAGCCCGCGGTGCTGGCAGCTCCGGTGGGGCCTGTCCGGCCGGGTCGCTCGCAGTCTCCCAGGCACAGCCAGGTCGCGGCCAGGGAGTCCCAGGCGCAGCCGACAGCTCGGTCTCGACCAGAGCACGGCGTGAAAAGCCACCGCCGGCTACCGGCGGGTGCCACCCGGCGCCGGTGCCGGCGCGAGCGGAGAAACCGCGACCCCAGGGGCTGCCACACGCCAGGTACTGCTCCGGCGCCACAGGGGACGCGCCTAAATAGCGTCACTTTCGGTCATGCGCACACGCTTCCCAGCCCAACGAGACTCCATGTCCCAGAAGTCTCCGGGCTCTCTTTCTGGCCAAAGCCTTTTTCCTCCGTCGCTGCCAGTCTGTGACCCGCACACTCTCGGGGACCGCGCTTCCTAAGTAGCTTCCGCCAGTGCTCGCTCCCGGAGTCGACTTCCCATCGCGCTACGTCGCCCACGCTCGTCGGGACCGCCGGAATCCCACGGCTGGAGCCTCGGCGACGGGAAGCGAGGGATCCTGGGAGTGGTAGTTTTAGCGCCGGCACAAGTCTACTCTGGTCCTGGGTCCCTGATTTCACAGCAGCGGTTGGCGAGGGTCTTCTCTTTCCGGGACCTTCAGCTGAGGCCCGACCCCAGCCACCTTCAGGCTCTTCTGGAGTCCTACGGAGCGTCTGGGAAGCGTAAAGGAACCGAGGGCCCCCTCAGTGTGACACAGGCTGCCACGGGTTGGTGGCCTGGAATTCTCCAAGTATACAATCTATCACAATCTATCAGCAGGAGGGGACCTCCTCGGTAATTTCAGGGGCAGGAACTCACTTTGAGAGTGTGTGATCAGCACTGTTGCGAGAGGAGATTCTGGAACATTCTGTCCCTGGAGGCTTCCCTGCTGCACTAGGGGATATTTCAGTGGGCTTCCTCAGGGCACCGATGAAAACTCTTCCCTACCCAAGCAATTTTTCGGATAGCCAATTCAGTTGTAGAGGTCTTTTGACGATAAGAAGATAGGAATGCAGTCACCTGGGTACAGAAATGAGTTTGGGGGTCCCAAGGTCTCTTTTCATGTTGCAGTGCCTCTGTCCCCTTCGCTCAGGTCACCGCTGGTAGCGTTTTGCCAATATAATTCTCCTTGTGGGTCCCCTGTGAATCTTACTGGGATTAACTGCATTAGGCAAGTCACACCAGTAGATGCCTTTGAGATAAGCCCTTCTCTACTGTGGGCTTCTGATGAATCTCGTGGGGCTAAAATCAAGGTGTTGGCTGGGTCATGTTCCTTCCGGGGGCTCCAGGGGAGAGAATCTGTCTCCTTGCCTCTTCCAGCTTCCAGAGGCAGCCCGAATTCCTTGACTTTTGGCCCCTTCCAGCTGGTGCGGTTCTGCTCCCAGCCACAGACCCGACAGGTGCTAACCCCAGGCTGGCCACTAGGCGGTAGCAGAGGGTTTCCTGCCTTAGTATTTTGATCCTACCCTTGGCCACTGGGAGGTAGCAGGGTGTTTCAAGCTTCAGCTGATGCAATTCCACCTGTGGCCACTGAGTGGCGTTAGGGCAGTCCCTGTCGTTAGGTTTGCAGAAGCCAGGATTCTGGAAGTTTTTTGGGGTGGGGATGGAGGTGGGGGTGGAAGATGGAGTGAGTGTTGGAAGACAGTGCAGATTTCTACCCTGTTATCTGGCACAAAGACCCCTCTTCTGTGGCCTGGGTAAATCACAGCTTCTGCTACACCCGTCTTCTGGGAGTGTCCTATCCTATCCCTCTTCTCCGTGGTCCTGTGTCCGTTAGTGGTGCGCTGGGCTCCGGGGGCGAACACAGGGCCGCCAGCTGGGGCTGACTCTTGGTCCCTGAGCATCCTGTGCTCTGCTGGGAAGGCCCCGAGGGAGAGTCTAAGGGGACCTCTGAGGAGCACGCATGTCTGTAGTTGTTGGTGCCTGTAAGTGGGTGCTGGTAGCAATTGGAAGGTGGCATGGGTGGGAGCAGCTAAGGGAGCAGGGTAAGAAATAGAACATAAAGAGAACAATGGGTAGAGGTTTCGGATGTCCCCTTCAGAGGCACACCTTGGACCTCACACCAGCCTGGTACGCAGCTCCCTGTCCCCACCACACTCTTACCTCCACCAGCTAGCATCAATCGGACACTTATTCTGTGACATCCTCGGATCTCTGTGGTTTTCGCAATTATCTCCTTCCATCCTCACAACAATCCTATGAGGAAGATGGCATCATTATGCCCATTTCACTGATGCATAAACTGAGACCTGGAGAGGCTAAGCGACTTGTCCAGGTCACACAAACAGTAAGTTGTACAGCCAGAATCTGAACCAGGTCCACTGGTGCTTGCTCACCAAGCTGCCACGACTCCCGGCCCCTGGATTACAGAGGGAAGAGGCCAAGGTGGGCTTGAAGCCACATGAAGTTCTCCTTGCCCACAGGTTTAATCATCTCCCCTGCAGCCTGGGGTGTGGGGTGGGGTGACCCATCCCCCCGCCTTCCCCTGGTCCTTGGCCAGCTCCCATGTGCAGAAGCAGGAGCCGGAAGCAGCCTCTGCCCGGAGCTCCCTAAGAAGCTATCCGTACAAAGACTGGCCTTCTGTAAGGGGGCTCAGTGGGTGGCCTGTTGTGCTGAGTTGAATGGGGATGTGATCTGCACAGGTGCCCAGGCTGTCATTGGACACCTAACGTGTGCCCGAACCTGTGGTCTTCAGGGCTGACTCCCTGAGAACGACTCTGGGACGGTGGGTAACACCCCCTCTCGGACGCAGCCGGTGCGTCACCTTCCGGGGTGCCAGCCGACAGGGCGGAGCGAGAGCTTTCACGATGCACAACTCCTCGAACAGCAGTCACACCTCCACGATCTAATCCCACGAGATTTCTGGTCGCCCGGGCAAGGTCTGTCTCCAGTTCTCCCCCCCCCCCCCCCCCCATCATCTCCTCCGTCTCCGCCAGCTCCCTTATTGCCACACCCGTGTCCGTTTTCTGGGGCTAATGTAACAAAGACCGTGAACTGAGTGGCTCCAGCAACAGAAACACATCTCCTCACAGTCCTGGAGGCCGAGTCCACGAACAAGGCGTTGACGGGCTTGGTTTCTTCCGAGGCCTGCAGGTGAGAGGTCTGCGTGCGCAGCGCATTCTCTATGGCTGGCGCAGCACGTGGACAGGAAACCAGCCGGGACGCCGGAGACCCGAACCACGCCCCTACGCTGATTGGCCAGCCAGCATCGCAGCGCGGTTCTCAGCCTCGTCCCGGGCCCACCGTGCAGCATGAACAATGACGTAGAGATGGGCAGTCATCGACCCGGGGGAGGCGACCTCGCTCCTGGAAGGCTCCCGGGAATCTGGATTTTGCTAAAGCCGAGAGCTGTCCTGCACGATCTTCTGGACACTAACCCTGGGGTCCCGCTCCGCCCTGGACCACGGGCCCGCCCTCCCGCCTCGGGAGAACCAATAGAAGAGGCCAAGGTGGGCGCACCCGGGGCTGCACGGCCTGGGGAGTGAATACAGCAGGTTATGGGGCGGGAAGTAAGCCTGTAAGTGTTCTTGGCCAGGGCAGTTTGTGGGAAGGACAGGGAGACGCCCTTCTCAAACTGTGGCTCACAGAGAGCCCGTGACCTGATTTTCTGAGTCAACTCTTTATTTGGCAAACACAGTTCCTGGTGAAGCAGCCCTGTGAGGAGACCACTGGCCACCACCCAGCCTGCAGAGTCACCTCCTCCAGAGAACGAGGAGCCACGAGTCCCTCTCCTCCACTGTCGCTTTCGTGTCGTGACGGCGACGGCACATGGAGGTCTGGCCACGGGGCTGCCAAGACCCCCCGAGATGTCCCCTCCTCCCCAGCCTCAGAGCAGCGGCAAGAACTGACCCAGGGACCGGGAACCTCCTGCCCGTGGCTCGGGGGGCTGGAGAGACCTGGGCAGGAAGGAGGGGCCTGGAGGACGAAGCTGCCGGGCACTGAGGTCCTGGCTCCCAGCTCCCTGGGCGCAGGCAGGGGCCCAGCCCAAGGTCACAGGCAGGCTCTGTCCCCTCCGAAGTCCAAAGCGGCCCGGCTAGGAGGGGCAGCCACTCCTGGGAAGGGGCTGTCATCGCCCCTCGAAATGGGCTGTGATTTGCTCCAAAGTCTTTCCTTTGGTCTCGGGGACGCAGGACAGCGTGAAAAGGACACTGAGGAGGCAGAAGGCGGAGGCGAGCCAGAAAGCGCCGTAGGGCCTGAGCACCTCCTGTGGAGAGAGGGGAAGCCACGGGTGACCCCCCGCAGAAGGTCAGGGGCCCTTACGTGACCCCCAGCCAGGGCCCAGCCTGCCCCGCCCAGGCCTGGGGCTGAGCGCCGGCCAAGGTGTGGATGTTGTGTGCTGCCGGGGAAACAGAAGCTCACTGTGATCAAGCGACTGCTCCCAGCTCAGAGATGCACCACCACCAAGCAACAGCTGGGCCCCGCAAGCCCGGGCTCTGACTCCAGAGCTGGCAGACCCACCCTCTGCACTTAGCTTCAGCCCTGCCCTCCGAGGTCCCTGCCCCCAGAGAAGTGTCTGTCTCGGAACCGGAGGGAGTGGGTGAGCTGACAGCAGGTGGAGATGGGGCCGTGTGAGCACACACGGACATGCGGGGCCCGCAGGCGCGGAGGGAAGAGCGAGCAGTTCCCACCCTCCCAGCCCCGCCCCCCCCCCCCCCCCCCCCCCCCCGCGACCTCCCAAGCCCCAGAACCACAGGCCCCTCCCTTCTCAGCTCTCCTTCCTCAGGGCAGCTGCCTGGATGGGCCCGCGCTCCTGGCGGACTCCAGGCTGGCCCTGGGCATCCACACCTCCCCAGCCTGGCCCGGCCTCCAGCTGGTCCATTCCCCCACCACTGTCCCCTGCTGCCCCAGCCTTTGTCATAAAGGGGACCGTGGCCGTCTCATTCCTGGCTGTCTCTGGAACCAGCCTGGCTGTGGCATGGACCAGGAGACTTGGGGGAATGGATGACCACCGACCAGCCCCCCGCCCCCCGAGGGGCCGGGAAGCCCCGCAGGTGGGGGCCATGTCTGTGCCAGTCCATCCACGAGGAGGCAGCAAAATGTCCAACTGAACCGATGTTCCCATCGCCCCCAAGAGGAGGGCACCTCAGCCCCCTCTGTTTTCAGCCAAGGACGCTGGTTCAGGGAAGGTCAGCGGCAGGGAAACGGCTCGGGCAGGGTTCGAGCCCCCGCCTGCCCACTCCAAAGCCGGGGTTTCCCCACACAGCCCCACTTCCCGACCTGTGTGCCCACTGTCCAGTGGGGGGCCCGCCCTGTGCCCTGCTGTCTTCCCCCAAGACGGCCTGAAGGGTCCCCTCGCCCCAGCCCGTCTGTCTCCCCCTCGCCGCCGACCGAGACGGCCAGAGCGCCCCAGGCGGGGCCCAGCCCGTGCACGAGGCCGCGGCCCCGAGTCTTCCGCCCCGAGGGCCATTCTAACGCGCGCTCTCTGCTGACGGTGGGGGCGGCCGCCAGCGCCGGCACTCACCATGAGCCTGCCGAACTCTTTCGTCACCAGGAAGGCCATGAGCCAGTTGGTGAGGACGCAGACGCCGGTGGCCACACCCTTGACGTGCAGAGGGAAGATCTCGGACATGAGGAGCCAGGGGATGGGCCCCCAGCCCACGGCGAAGCCTGTGGGAGCGAGGCAGGCGTCAGAGCCCCCAGGAGGCCTGGGTTCCGGCCTGGGCCCTGCTGCTCTGAGGTCTCAGGCCGTCCTCTTCGCTTCTTACACTCGGGCCCCTTCTCTGTGGAATGGGATCCTGGGGGGTGTGGCCCACTCAGCACACTGACGTGGGCATTGAGTGGAAGGGCAGAGAAGGGCTTTGCTCGGTGCCTGGCGTGTGGTCAGAGCTCTAAACACAGTGTTGGGGGTCCAGGTGGACAGGCGGGGCCAGGTAGGCCTGGGCTCGCTGGGAGCCATAGGAACCCAGCAGTGACAGGGTGTCCCCATCGGTCCCCACCCAACTTCCCCGCTGGCCCCTCTCACCAGCAATGAAGAGGCACATGCTGCCCACCGCCAACCAGGCCAGCCCCGCGCCGGCGTCGGCCGGCTCCATGGAGACGGGCGCCAGGAGGTCCGCGTGTGAGGAGTTGCCGGGGCCACCTGCGGTCAGCTTGAAGTAGGCGCCGAAGGCACTGCTGCTGAACACCATGACCACACCTGCGGGCGGGGTGGGGGGCGGGCGCTGGGGAGGCGGCTCCCGCAGCAGGGGGCTCGGACCAGCGTGGCTGGTGCTCGAGGTTGGTCTCGACACCTCTGAGAGGGGCCGTGAGCGGCATCCGGCAGCCCTGACTGGGCAGCACCCAACCCGGCCCAGCCCTGGACCTCAAACCCCAACAAACTCCAACAAGCCCCCCCAAAGCAGGGCCCCCCAGCCCGAGGGGGGGGGGAGCTGCGAGAGCGGCAGCACACCATTGGACCCCGCCTTCCTCAACAGCACTGGGTGCTTGTGGGCGTCAGCATGTGCGAACGGGCGCACGCGGACCATCCCCGGCTCTTCACCATGGGCCACCAGTACCCCCATTTCACGGGGGAAACTGAGGTCCAGAGAGGTAAAGTCGCTTGCCCCAAAAGACCACAAGCTTCCAAGCCACTTCCCCTCCAGGGCCCTCAGTTTCCCCATCGTGAACTGGGGCCCGGTCGGCACTTTCTTTGGGTTCATTGCAAAGGCTCCGGTGCGACTCGGGGAGCCACGTGTGCAGGCAAGTGCATGCCCCTGTTAAATCTGGTTCTGGTTCTCAGGGACGCATCCCTCCTCCTCGAACCACGAACCACGCAGTGGTCTCCGTAAAGACCCTCCAGCCTGCGCTGGGGAGCCTGGCCTGGGACACGCCCCTGCAAGGGCTGAGCCCAGCCCTGGGGCCTCACCTGACAAGGCCAGGAGCAGCCTCCGCCCAGCTCTGTCCATGATGACGGCGGCCATGGCAGTGAACAGCACCTGGATGACTCCCACCACGACTGAGGCCAGGCTGCTGTCCTGGGGAGGCGGGCAGGGGCGGGTCAGGCAAAAGGGCTGGGGCTCAGCCACACCTGCATGGCCCCCGGACGAGGCGAGCTGGGCAAGGCCTTTTACCCTTAACTTGGCCTCCTCAAAGATGGTCTTCGCGTAGAACATGACGGCGTTGATCCCCGACAGCTGCTGGAAGGCCATCAGCGAGACGCCAATGACGAAGGGCTTGTAGATGCTGGGACGCCGCAGCTGGGCCAGGCGGAAGCCCTGCTGGACGACAGAAGCGGGGCATCGGTGCTCCCGAGGGCCCCGGGCTGTGGGCCCACCACCCTAAGGCCTGGAGGAAGGAGTGAGCCTCGGCTCCTGGTCGTGGCCCCGTCTGGGCCTCGGGGTCTCTGCACCACTCCAGCCTCCCCATTTGTGAGGGTGACAAGATTGTCGCACCCGCACCCCCTTTCCTGATTTGCTAGGGGAGCCACCAGGAGAGCATGTGGGCAGACAGCCAGGGGCTCCAGAGTCGCCCCAGCCCAATGAACCCTCTCCTCCATCGCCACCACCGGGCACGCGCTGGGGGGACTCCCGTTTCACATGAAGAAACCGAGGCTTAGCAGTGGGACGGTCACACCGCAGGCACATGGCACAGGATCCATCTCATCCCCTGCTACGTAACCCCCGGGTGCAAATCCGAGTCCTCAAGTCTGCCCGCGTGTCCTTGGGACCCAGCCTGGGCTTTCTTTTCAGTAAGATCGAGGGTCAGGATGTACCGCCCACATGTGCGTGTACATCCTTGGGAACTGGCTGTGCGGCCTCCCTGGCTGCAAAGGGGTGATGGCGCACTGACCCCTCCCCGCAGCGCCGCCTCCCAGCCCCTCACCTGGTGCTCAGCCCCAACAGGGGGCTCTTCCCAGCCCTGCTCGGAGCCCCACAGGAACTGCGCAGCGGCCGCGGCTTCCTGGCGCTGGTGCCGAGTCAGCAGGAAGCGCGGGGTCTCGGGCATGCAGCACATGAGCAGCAGCATGAAGGAGGGGGGCACACAGCCCAGCACGGCCAGCCAGCGCCAATCCAGGATCCAGCCTGGACGGAGGGTCAGATGTCCGAGCCCGGGCCAGCCGGCCCCTCCCCAGCCCCAGGGACTCAGCCTAAAGGGTGGGGGCCTCGCTCCCTCCGCATGGTTCCCTCTTGGTTGCCGATATTGTCACTACTGTTGTTGACTGCAGCGACGATGGTGGGTACATCGTTACGCTGCGCCTGCTCAGTGAACATGTACGTAGCCGTTGTACAAAGAGCGAGGCGCTCGCTGTGCAAGGACGGGTATGACTGGGCACCGTGCGTGTGAAATTTCAGGGCGGGAGAATCAATATACATGGTCCCCGCGCAGTCCTCATGCTGACCCTCTGGAAGGCCACCAGAGGCAGGCGCGGCTGGTGCCCTGGAGAGGAAGGGGACCGGGATGGGGCAGCGGGGGGGGGGGGGGGGGGGGGGCTTTTCTCTGAACACCAGAGGATCATAAGTCACAGGAACTGGTCAACGCAAGGGCACATTATGATGAAGTGGAGATAATTTCATGGGTATTTTGAAACCCAACGGTCTGTCCCAAATGCCAATGTCTGTACATGGCGGCAGGGCTGTGGCACATGCTGGGCCCCCATGGCAGCCAGACTACAGGCAGGACTCTGAGTTAGGGTCAGGATAGTAAGCGGGTGAAAATGAAAGACCACGGACCTGCCTATCAACCAATTTAGAGACCCCCCAGGGCCCGAGGCCCAGGCCTTGCCACACCCATCAGGCCTGCCAGCCTCCAACCCCTGTCCCTCCCCGTGGTTCTCAGGCCGTCCCTGGAAAACCCTTGTTCGGGGTCTGCCACCAGCTGCTTTTCACATGCCACTGAGTTTCAACCCTCAGCAGCCTTGGACGAGGGGGGTTATCCCCGCTTACAGACAGGGAAACTGAGGCTCCCAGGAGCTGTGTGAGTAGGCCAAGGCTGCCCAGCCAGGAAGGGGCGGATGCTCTCCATGAGCGTGGGGCTGTCAGGTGCGGAGCCTGGCCCCTTTCCAGCCCAGGTCTCGTGGAAACATGGCTGTCCCCACTGTGGGGCCCCAGCTCTGACCTTGGGTCCCCCAGAGCCTGCCTCCTTTGCGCCGCCAATCCAGTCCTGATATTTCTGAGCGAGGCAGGCTCGGGACCTCTGAGCTGCCAGGCTGCAGATTTCAGGGGTGCCCCACCTGCGCCTGGAGTCGTTGGACCACGCACAGCATGGCGCTGACCTCCCCAGGCCGCCCAGCCCCAGGGTCCCGGGGAGGGGGATCTGGGAACCTAGCACCTCGGGCACTGGCTGTGGGACCCCAGGCAAGTCCTGTGACCTCTCTGCACTTTGGTCGCTATGTGTCTGTAAAGCGGCCATACGGCCATTAACAGGGGTCAAAAGAGATCGTGTGGAAACTCTACCTGCCAGGTAGGCCAGGAGGATGCCTGTGACGACCATCAGCTGCACACAGGAGCCGAGCAGCCCCCGCACCTCCGGGTAGGCGATTTCGGAGATGTAGACCTGTGGGTGAGTGAGGCGAGAGCTGCAGGTCCGGTGGGCCCCTGACTGTAAGCCCCAGGTCAGGGCCTTCCTCGTACCTCCCTGCGTCCCACCCAGTGATCTGCGGCAGGGGTTCAAAGGGTGTGTATGTGCGGCTGCTGTGTGTAGGTGGGTGGGTGGGTGGGGGCACAGAGCTTTACAAACTTTTATGTAATGGTATTGCCCCCATGGATAAAATGCAGATTCTGGTGCAGTGGGTCTGGAGTGGGGCCCAAGACTCTGCCCTTCTAACTAGCTCCAGGTGGCACCCGGGCTGCCGTGGGGTGCCCTGGGAGTTAATGCAGGAACTCTTTGCTTCAACGGCTACCGGTGACTGGGCTCAGGGGCCAGGAAGGCCTTGCCTGTACTTCCGGGTTACTCCATGCCTTACGTTCATGACTCAGGTGTGTTTTTGTCCAGTAAAATCCCCAAACATAAAACCCAACCCAGCTGCCCAATGAAGCAGGTGAAATGAGTAGCAGGTGAACAGGGATGGCCAGGGAGGACCCGAGTTGTCAGTCTCGACCAGGCTGGGGTGTGGGTGGTGGATCATCCAAGCCCACGGCCAGCAGCGGTTGACCCGTCACCCGGCAGCCCCTGCTGCAGGGTCCAAGGTCTTCAGAAGCCACGGCAGGGCTAACGTGCAGTGTCTCTCCGATCCCTCGCCCACTGCACGAGGTGACCTGTCACTCTCACTGTGCAGGGGACGGACCTGAGGCCTGGAGAGGCGCGCTACCCCGGGAAGTGGCAGAGCCGGGACGTGGGCTGGGAAGCGCAGGTTGGGCAGTGCCGGCTCAGGCGCTGGCAGAGAAGCAGGGAAGCAGCGGGAGGACTGGTGTGTGAGCTGCCTGTGCCCCTAGGACAAACCTGACAGGCATTTCTTGCCAAACTGTAGCAAAGGGGGTGACAAGGGCGATCCAAGCCATCCTGTGAGGCTTCCGCTGACCATCCGCAGATGCCATCTTATTTGTAGAGCGAAGGGGAGGCCGGGTTAAGTGGCACAATCCCGGGTAATCGCTTCACCACTGCCTACTGGAGCCTGGACAAAGGACTTCACCTTTCTGAAACTCACTTCATCTGCAAACGGGGCTCCTAACAGCAGCTCTTTCCGAGGCCATACCCCAAGGTCTCTCCTTTTCCTCGTCCCAGGGCCTGAGGCTAGGGGACACTCACCGGGGCCACTAGCGAGGCAGTGCCACAGGCTAGGCCGGTGAGGAGGCGGCCTCCCAGCAGCGTCCACACGTCCTGGGCCGCGGTGATGACGGCAAAGCCGGTCACGAAAGGCACGGTGCAGAACAGGAGGCTCAGCTTGCGCCCTATGCGGTCCACCAGCCAGCCGCCCAGCACGCCTCCAGCCGCGGCTCCCAGGGTCACGATGGCCTGTGGGCGATCGCCGGCTGAGGGGGTGGGGGCGCCAGGGGGATCGTGGCCCAACCTCGCCCTCCACCCCACTCCCAGTGGCCTCGGAGAGAAGGGGACTAAGTCCCTGGCTGGTGGTCGGGGAGAGGGAGGGTGACATCCGACAGGGGAAAGTCTCATCACGTGTCCGAGGGGGTGGGCGTAGAGGGCCCCAGAGCCCGTCCTAGGGGTGAAAGGGGTGGTGTCCCAGCCGGAGATCTCACCCCAAACCATGAAGCAGCTTCATCGTCCAGCTGTGGGGCCGGCGGCGCGGCACGCCGCAGGCTCGGGATGGCCGGGGAGCTGTAGCCGAGCGCGAAGCCAAAGCTGAGCGGACCCAGGGCAGCGGCGAAGGCGGCAAGGAAGACGCGGCGGCCGCGGCGAACGCTGCGGGGATAAGGCGGTCGGTGAGCGGCGCCGGCATGGGCGCCGGGAGAGGGGCGAGGTCGGGCCTCGGGTCCGGGCTCACCAGCTCGCTCACCTGCCACCGGGCGGCCGCAGAAGAGGCTGGGCCTCCACCCGGTCCTCGGGCGTCATGTCCGCGCCCGACGCTGGCTGCGTCCGCTCTGAAGCCTGAACTGCCAGGAGTCCCGCGACTGATATCCGCACCAGCCTCTCCGGGCTGAACCGGCCAGTGGGCGTCTCTAGGAGGCTCTGGGCGTGGATGAGGAGCAGCCAATGGGAACACAAGACACGACTAGCTTTGCGTTGAGATACGCCCTTGAAATCAAAGCAAACCAATGGAAGCGAAGAGACAGCGGAAACCCATTGGCACCGCCCCTAGAACAGAGTTCGCTGATGACAGGAGGGGCGGAGTTTGTAGCTGGCCTTGAGCAAATCATCCAATAGGAGTGTGGTGCGAGCTAGGCGTGGTCTAATAGCTGCCTCTGACCGAGCCGGCCAATGAGGGTGGAGGACAGGGATTGCACTTGCCCCTGGGGTCGCCTCTCAGTGTGGCTTCAACCAATGCGGCTAGGAGCCGGGCGAAGGCGGAGCACGTGGGTCACGCCCAGGACTTCCCGCCCCCACTCTGGGCTGCTGCTACTGTCCTACCGTAGTCTATCTGCAGTTCCTGCGCGTTGTTAACCGCTGCTCTGGGGCCTGAGTTGGAGGGGCCTGGCCCCTCTCCCGTGTCTTTTATTGCCCCCCGAGAGCCGCAGGGCTGGAGTTACCCAAATAACTGCTGTGCGTCACTCTCCTCTCAGACGCAGAGCCTGGCCCGGGCGCTCCAGCCTGGTTGCTGGGGTGGGGGGGGGGGGGCAGAGGCGTGGCATTGCGCTACGCAGCCCACCTCCGTGCAGGTCATCACTTAGAGCCCTAAGATTGTCAACGGCTACAGAGCCTACGACCACTAGGACCTCCAGGTGCAGGGATGCCGCTTGTGTGACTGCTCAGGGCTTAAGTGGTGAGCTCCACACCCCCTCAATTCCACTCACTTCACAGGTAATCCTGACTTCTTGAACCTTCATCCAAATACCTCCCAACCTTGGGTCTCCTGTGGATGTTAGTAGCCAACCTCTCTAGGTGTCCATCCGAGTCACTGCTGGAGTAAGGATGATGAATGAAGTCAGGGTTCGGGAGAAGTGTGCCATTTGTATGGAACTCTGGGCGCAGACCCCTTACAGTGGAGTGCTGTTTAATTCTGGAAAGAACCAGGGCTGCCAGTGAGAGGCTTACCGTCGTTTCTAGTGTCTCTCAGGGCCTGTGTTTCCTCATCTCTGCAAGGGGATGACAGCACCTGTCTTCCAGGGGACTTTTGAGTAGGGGCAATGTACGTCAACACCGGGCACCAATGCTAGCCAATGCGATCGTGGTAGCTGTTTGCCCTAGTGCAGCCACCTGACTGCACCACCTTTAAAGACAGGCCACTCCTCCTCTGGGCTCCATGCGGCATCTTGTGCTCGAGGTAGAGTTATACATTCTTATCACAGCTTTGTGATCACATGTTTACTTCGCTCCCTCCCCCAATGCACGTGACCTCCTGGTCCAGATAGCGCTTGGTGCTTGCAGAGTGGATGCATGACAAACTCCGTGGGTAAAACGCTCAGTGAGACAGTTTATTGTGTAACTCACCAGGGCGTATGCCGAGACGCTTACATAACCAGATGCTCCAGTGAGCCCAGCTAGCGCCAGCCAGCCAGCCAGCCCTCTGAGCCACCGGCCCCTACAAACCCGCGCTCGCCCTGTGAGAAGTGGTTCACTTCGTGACCACTGTAAGCAAATGCTGCTGCCAGTGCAGACTCTTGCCCCCTTTTGTAGGCTAAGCACCGCCTTTTGCCTTTTCTGCATTTATTCCTCAGATCTGTGACTTGTGTCACATCACGGGGTGACTCTGGTGCCGCCAATCTTTGCTCTAAATGGTCTAAAAAGCCTTTGGTTTTTCTATTCCAGGCTGAGAAGCAAGAAACTTTAGGAGGAAAAAGCTGACAGAAAACACACACACACACACACACACACACATATAAACTCAGAGCCGCTTTGACGGGGGAAGGCTTTAAGTATCTTGTGATGGGTAATGTAGCTGAGAAGAGATATAATGAAATGGAATTATCAGACTAAAGCCACGCCTCCTTCATACATGAAAGTTCTTCCGGTCAGTAAAACGAGATCCCCCCTTTGATCTGTCCTGGCCAGTGGCTGACATTTTATTGTTTCAGTTGCACTTGGCCAAACCCACATTTTCTTCTTACTTTGAGGAGGGAGCGGCGAAAGACAGATACCTGATGAGAGGAAGGCTAATCATTTGGTTCACGTGAGCGGGCAGAGCAGACCCGAACCAGAGGAAGGAACTTGAGAATGATGTGGGTGACTGTTCTCTGGTTATCTGATTTCAGAGTAACAATGAAACCCAACGAAACCATCTTCAGACTCTCAGCAAGCTCCTTCTTGTACCTTATTGTTTTTTGTGGGACACAAGGAGGAAGAAAACAGGAGCTTCTGAGACCTAGCGGGCCGGCTTTTCTCCAGGGTCCACGGGTGGGAAGGGCGCTGGCTCCCGCCGCAGGGCCCCGGAATGGTGGCGGGGCCGCGGGTGCAGAAGGAGACCTCGCTTAGAACACACTGGAAAAGCAGTGGCTTTTCTTTAGAAAAGAAACACGTTATGTGACAAAAACCTGTAATGAAAAAAACAATGTTCCCATCCAGGTGTATAAAGTATAAAAAGAAGGCTGCCGTAAGTAAGAAGGAACATTTTTCGATTTATTCAAAGTCTCAGTCTAAAACCTCAGTGAAACCTACCACCTGTATTACAAGGGGACGGACGGCTCCCGGACAGAAACCGACAGGCTGAGAGAGACGGCACTGGACGCTGGAGAGTGGCCCAGACGGGCGGCCCGAGGGTGCGGCAGGTTTGGTCCCATAGGTCTCGGACGGGCTGAAAGCCGAGTTTCCTCGAGAACGGGTGTCGGCACTGGGCCGAGAGCATACACCTCCGTAAGAAAGGTGAAGGCGGCGCACTCCGCACTCCGCTCCCGCTCTGTTCACTTCAAGTCAATGACGTCTTCGTCCGAGGAGGCTGCGAGCTGGAAGGGGCTGCTGCCCCAGACGGGGCTGCCTTCTCTGTCCGCCCCGGGGTCCTGGTCGGAGCCTGCGGGCTGGCAAGGCCCCTCGGGATTGGCTTCGGCAGTGGAGGGGCTTTCCAGGGAGCCCGACGTGATCCTGGGAGAGAGAAGTCGCTGGGGAGGATCACTGGGAGCAGACCTGAGCTGGGCCTGCTGCCTGGAGGAGGTGTCCCGCTCACCCGAGCTCCTGGGCCTGTCCCCCCTACCCACTAGGGGGGAGGTGGGGACTTGCCAGGGTCACCCCCCACCCCAACAGACACGGCTTGAGGCCTGCAGCCCGAGAGCCTCACCTCATGGTGTGGGTTTTAAAGGCCTGCGGTGACATCGGGCGTGTGGGTGAGGCATTACTCACCGTTCTCAAGTGCCCATCGTGGGAAACTCACTCCTCACCTCAAACCCACCTGTGGCCCCCATGGCCTGAGGCTAAGGCTGAAACTCCTACCCACAGGGCCACGGGGCCACAGGCCCTGCGGACCCCTCCAGCCGCCTCCCATCCCTCTGTGTGTCTCCATGTCTCTCGCTCAGCTCAGTGCCACTTCCTCAAAGAAGCCCTCCTTGATCCGCTCCCCAAAACAGACCTTCCATCCTTCTGATGTTTGAGCCCCTCCCTGCCCCAGGTGTGGGGTGGACGGCCCCCTGCATTCCGCTGCACCACCTGCCACCCTGGGATGCTGTGCTTCCCAGAATGTCCTTGCTGGCCTTCCCTACGGGCCTGGGAAGCCCCTGAAGGTCACCTCTGTGTCCCTAAGACCCAGCTGAGTGCCGGGCGCTCCGCAAATGAGGGGAATGCATAGAGGGGAATGCTTAAGGGACCCAGAGGACCTCGGGAGACAGATCAGAGGGACTGACACGTACTCACGGGCCTGCAGTACTAAACTGCCACCCAGAGACGCTGCGGCCAGTGGCCATCTCCACCGCGAGCTTTGCGGGAGTGCCTTTCCCCATCGCTTGTCCTGAGCATCTTTGTGTCAAACACACCTCTGTCGACAAACACGGTGAGCAAAACTATAAGCTGTCTCCCTGTGTTTCAGTGAGCCTTTGCTGGATTGCTGGCGAGGTCATCTGTTTGTCGGGGCCCCTCCCTGGTGGGCCGTGCTCTCTGGGGAGCCCCGCGCTGCGGCTGCTCCAGGGGCCACGTGGAAGCGCCGTGACTCAAAGGGCCGCTGCCCTGAGCAGGGGCTGCTGGGCTGCTTTTCCTTCTTTACCTGTCGCTGCTGGTCGATCTCACTGTCCCTGGCTTGGGGCCTCCTTGGCTTTCTTCTAGCCGCTTCCGGGCTTTGGGTTTGGGCTTTGGCGTTCCTTCTGACCTGGGCCCGCCTTCGTCGGAGAGGCCTGCATGGCGGGGCGGAAGCAGAGGTCAGAGGGTCGTCACCAGAGGGCCGCCACAGAGACAGAAAAGGCCCTTTTCCTTTTGGTTGGGAATCGGTGCATTATTGGGATACAGTCAGGAAGACGGAAGACAAAGTATGTATTTAAATAATTGGTTTTCTTGTAGTTGGAAGGCTTTCCCCCTCGATGATAAAGAATATATGTCTTGCTGAAGATTTGCAAGACTCAAATAGAGAGACTCGAGTCAAATGAAGGAGGGAAGGTCTAGAACCCTACCACTAGAAGTTAATTCTGCAACTCAGTTTGGTTGCATCGTGGAAAAGCACCACGGCTTGTAAAACGGGGGTCGGACATCGAGCTGTCACAGGGCACAGCGGGTTAAGAATAGCAGCCCACGTATTATAAAAGCACAGCGGGGGGCACTGACTGCCGAAACCAACCGACTTTGCCAGTGTCAACACCTGCATCCCCTGGGGGCCGGGGTCCCCTTCTCTGTTTGGGAAATGTGACCCCGGGCAGGCATGTGCTAAGGCCACTGTCCTTCCAGCTGGGCGCCATGCAGCTCCCCATTCCCGTTCTTTCTGGCTTCAAGTGTCACTTTCATTTCCTCTCATTTTGTTTTCACGATTCGGAGCCACCAGTGTTCTAACGGCCTGGCCTGGCCTGCTCCAGCTGCCTGGGTGCTTTCTGTCTCTCTGGTGCGGCCGCCCGCCTGCAGGCCCCGAGGGAAGGACAGAGCGCGTGTCTGCCTCTGTGCCACCCCACACACCTGTCCCCACGGGCGAGGGGCTTGGAGAAGGGACACCTGAACCGCCCCACAAATCTGGACAAACGTGGTCCATTTAAACTGACGGAGATACGAGTATCAAATGTTAGCTCAGAACTGTAGGATATAAACCCTTCTAGATACTGTTCTAGGATATCATATATACATATACATTTTAAATCATATCAGACTAGACAGACTATTAACAAGTGGCCTTTCTGCCCTTACCCTCAGACTGGGCCCCTTCCCGCACCGCTAGACCCAGACCGGGCCGCCGTGGTTGGGGGTGTGCTGCACCGCACGCCTCGGTGGAGGCACCCTGCAATTTACTTGTAAGTCCTGTCCTAAAGGGGAGGCTTCCTTTCAACTCATTGTTTTTGAGGGTCGTGAACATCCCAAGACAAAGTCGGCTGGCATATTTACCAACAGTGGCGACAAAGACATTGAGAGCCATTACCCAGCAGTTCCCTGCGGGTCCTGCTCGCTATCTCCTTGATCTCCATCCGGGACAGGGACAGGGAGTGCGTGACGGGGATGGCGGCGATGCCCAGGCCCACGGAGGTGGGCGGGGTGATGACCTTGGAGACCAAGGGTGACTTCAGCGGCCGCTCGATGCTTCTGCCGACCAGGTTTCTGAGCGGAATCTTGTACAGATTTTTGGACTGGATTTCACCTGAAATGCGATGTAGGAGGAACATCAGAACTTTAAGAAAACCTCCTCTGATTTGCGGGAGGGAAGTCTCCAGCCTCTCAACACAGTTAGCACGAAGGAAGACTGGATGTCGCCTGCTGATGTCCCGAGTCCCATCAGGAGCCGCCGCGAAGGGACGGTGCCCGGCAGCTGGGTTTGCGAGGGGCCCCGTTGTCGTGGGTAGAGTGGATGGAAGGCACCCACCACCGGTTCTCTGCACCGGGGCAAAGCAGACGAGAACCGAGCGGCTGCCGGGCCCCCAGCGGCAGAGGCCGCTTGGGCAGCCCGCGCTTTACTGTGACTCGGAGCCAACAAAGGGCCTGATGTGGCGAGATGCTGGGGGAAGCTGGGTCCGGAGCAGCCGGTAACCGCAGCAAAGGCCCCTGGGTGCGTGTGCGAAGGCAGGCTGAGGGCAGGACTAGGTGAGCCGAGGAACGGGTAGGGTTCCCGACCGTACCCTGTCGGCCATGAAACCTGCTCCAGTGCACGTGCCTGAAGGGAACGTGCCTTTGCTCAGCGAGCCGGAGTCTCTCTCGCTCTCAGAGCCCCCTTCTCCCCATTGAAACAATTTTTTCCATAATGGGGTTTGTCTTTGTGTGACCACCAAGTTTCTTAAGAATGCAACCAAAGCATTCAGAATACAAGTCTCTTCGTGGTTTTAAACAGTGCCTCTCTTAGGTGCGAACTGCACGTGGATGTCTGGCAGTGAGCGGATTAGAAAGAAACACCTGTGAACAAGACGGTAAGACCCGGGCCTCACCTTCCCCCAGGGAAGAAGGAAACACGTTGGCATCCCGGCCCGGCGGCGTCTGAGGGGAATTGTGGGCGCTGGCTGCCTTGGAGCTGCCCGCGGACCAGCCCTCACGCTCGGCTGCGGTGGCCGTGAAGTAGATGTCCGACTGGAAGGGGAGAGAGGCATCAGGGCGGCGGGCCCTGCAGGCTGTGCGCCCGATGGCTGCCCTCCTCACTCGGCTCCCCCCTCCCAGCCCACCCCGGGCGGGCAGTGCAGGGCCCGATGCCGGGGCGGCGCCCTGGGAAAGCTGGCACAGCCCCTCGGCTCGCCCTGAGTGTCCGCCTTCCCACACTCCTCCTCTGTCTGTGGACACACCTTCTGCAAACACAACGCAACCCAACCCAACACAACACACGCCACCCTCACAGGGTCTCAGGCACCGGAGCGCCGCACGCAGGCAGGGCCACCCCCAGGTGGGGCAGTGGGTCGCCCATGCCCCGGGTCCAGGTGCTCCCCTGCCCACCCGGGTCGCACTGGCTCCGTCATGATCAAGTGGGGCTGACACAGGAGCCAGCTGGGGCTGACGCAGGAAGCCCGATTTCAGGGATTTCACAAGCCGTTGCACGCAGCCGTTATTCAACTTAGATAAGGGGCCTGCTGGAGCCCCAGCGCCCACACGTGAAAACCCAGCCGGTGTGTCTGTTTCTGGCTCGTTTGCTCCCTGCTGGCGTGCTGACACAGGACAGGTGTAGCTGTCACCTGCCCGACTGCCTGAGAGGAGTGTCCCTGCTCGCCCGTTGCCTCCTGCAGCTCAGGGCCCCCAAAGCCGCTCAGATGGACATAAAACCCCGGCCCACTCACCCGGGAGGCCACGAGCTGCAGCTGCGGCACAACAGCCGTGTGGACCAGGTTCCCGTTCACCACCAGGCGGATCTCGATGGAGTCGGTGGTGAAGGCCAGGAGGTACGGGAAAGCACAGACTGCAAGGCAACGGGGCGCGTCAGCTCCCAGGCCAGTGGCCTGCGGCTGGCAACCTGCTCACATCCGGCCTCGCTTCTCTGCGAGCTCCCACCTCTCGCCTTCCTGCACGGGGCGTGTGCCCAGGGTCCCAGAGAGCCTCCCCGCAGGTGCCAAGCACCTCGGGCAGGAGAGCACCGTCTCCATGGCTGCCTGCCCCCCTTTCTCCTGCAGCCCCGGAGCCAGAGCTGACCTGCGGGGGCAGTGGAAGCGGGGGGCTCGGGGCTGGCTACTGAGTCCCGTGAGACACAGCCCCCCCCTGGCCGGCAGGCATTCTGCACCCCCTGCCACTAGTGGCTCCTCTCTCCCTCTCTTGTTGTGCGTCTCTTCCCTCGCCGCCCCTGGCCTCGTTCGGTGGGTTTGCGGAGATGGGCCCCCCTCTTCCCGACATCATTTTTACGACACATTGGGACTTCCAAACCCCACAGCTTCCCTGGTTGCCCAGGGATCCCACTTTGCCTCCCCCACCCACTGCGCCACCTCAAGCCCCCTCTTTCACCCCGGTGAGTGCGCCCTCTCTCTGGGCTGCACGCCGGTGACTCTACCCCACCCACACCTCTCTCCTTCCTTTCCCCAGGGCACTGTGTGCCTCAGACCCTTCAAGCCATTTCAAGCCGGTCCTCCCTTTTTTTAACCACATCGAAGCTGTCACTGAGCCAGACCAGTCCTCCCTCCCCTCGGTCTGTTCCTCTGTTCCCCTGTCAGAACTCTACGATGCTACCTCGCAACGAATACTCGATCCTGAGGGAAACGGTGCTAACTCAGACAGTTGTGGCTCGGACCTGCTTCTCCCCAGGCGGACGCCCAGTGTGGGTCGTGAGCCACACCAGCGAGGCGCCACCGCCCTGGTCCTGACCTTTTGAGGGGCAGGTAAAGGGCCCAAAGTTTGTGTGGCACTAGACTTTCAAGCTCTAAAAACAGGAAGGGCGCTGAAACGCCATGGGGCTCCCCCCGAGTTGCTCAGGGTCCCGGGATTGGACACCTTCCTCCCGCATTTTAGAAAGTGGCGAGCGAGGCCCGGAAAGGAAAGGATGCCAAAAGGTAGCCCAGTCCCGACAGCTGAGATCTCACGGATCTCAAAGGGGCACACGCCCAGGCACTGAGAACTGGGAGGGATGGTGAAGACGGTGGAGACGCTAGTCCCCAGAGGGGAACAATGGAAGCAATTAAGGCAGAAAAAGAACACCGAGTTCCCGGAGTCACGGGACTCATGGCAATCCGGCAGTGAGCCAGCGAGCTGGCTTACACGGGACCGAGCGGTTCAGATGCGTCTGTGCAGGGAAGGGGGTTCTGGTAAAGGGTTTTCTTACCAATCGCGTAAGGAGCCTGGTTCCAACAGAACTGGAAATCTGACGCAGAGGGTTGAACCAAAAAAGAGCCCCCATTAAATGGACAAACTTTTTTATAGATGCAACTGTCTGCAACGAAACAATAGTGACTCCTTTTTGTTAGAGACAATACTTAGACCCCTGCAATGAGAAAAAAACCGAAAAACAGGCAACAGGAATAGCATCCTATCTGCGCGTTCTGTATACACAGCTGGTGCGGATATCATCACGGGGCCGGACTCTCGGGTCGGCACCACTGCAGCAATCAGCGCGGCCACTTTGGGAGAATTTGCCGCGTGCCACGCACGGAGCTGTAAGAGCACTACCCCGTGTAATCTGCGGCATCTGCTGGGGTAGACGCTATTATCACGCTCGTTTTACAGGTGAGAAAATTGAGGCCAGGAGAGGAGAAGCGCTATGGGGCGGGGGTGGGGAACACAGCTCTGCCCGGCTGCAGAGAAAAAGGGTCAGGCGATGGCGGTCCTTGGAGGGGGCAGGGCCGGGGGCCGGACTCTAGTGACGTGGCTTCACAGGAAGGAGCTCAGAATCTGTGACTCCTTGGACCCTCTGCCTCCAGCAGGTGGAGAGCGGGGCGACAGATACTATTTCTAATTTGAAAACCCATTTCTTTGAAGAAGAGTCCTTTCATGCACGTGGAAAAGTCTGCACAGGTTAAAAACTGGGTTTTGCATGAATACTCTGATGAGTCTGGAAAACAGGGAAAATAAAACCTTGCCTTGCCTGGCGGTGTGTACGGGTTTTATGTGAATAATCGCGTTTGATCCCCACAAAGGTCATGAGAAGCAGGGGTGTGCCCTTAGCCTCGCTTATCTGGAAGTTAAGACGCAGCAGGGTTGCACGCAGTCGCGTCGAGAAGGAGGGGCGGAGGTGAGCTTTTCTAGCTTTCCTCGCGTCGTTATCTTTAAAACACCAGCGCACACAGAGTTCGCCCTTTGTGCCGAAATTGATTATTTGTATCAAAGGTGAGGTCATTACTGTGAGCTAAGGTCACAGCCGCATTTTCTTTTCTTTCTTTTTGTAAGCAAAGACTGACTCTGGTACTCAAAATAGAGATTAATTACAAAAAAATAAGAATGTCACTAACATATCATCCTAGTTATAGTCCCCCCCAGAGTTTATCTTGCAAATACATTTCTCTCAAATAACATGAATTAGAGGTTAGGAGTTACAATATCTGTCATAAAATATTTTCATCCTTAACACATCTGAGATAAAAATTTCTCTATACCAAACTCTGATGGATAGTTATTTTTTATTTTGTCTTGTTTATTAACAGGAAGGAAGGGACTTAAATGCTAAAAATCAGCTTCATGTTTGCGGGGAACAGCACCACCCTACAGTGCCTATTGGAGGGGCTTGTGCCGCATGGGCCTCTGCGACCTGGGCAAGGGGAGGAGCCGACACAAGTGAGCGAGTGCCTGGGATCGAGTTCCAGAAGTGACCTGGGACACTGGGGAAAACCCACGGGTTCCCCAGGGCTTGCTCTCCGGGGACCGTTACCTTCTGGGAGAAAGAAGGAGGCGGAAAACCACAGCCGCCTTCCTGACCCACAGACATGGGAGGAAGTGACGCAGTTTGGGACAGACTGAGGGGGCTCTGGGAACCTCTGGGACTGCCTAGGCCTTGACCCATGTGGGGTCTGAAGATGCAGAGATGACGTTCCGATGGCTGGTGGGTCTGGGAAACCAGATGCACGCCGGTCCCTGGCTGAGATGGGACCCGAAGAAGGTGAGAACCCAGGGGAAGTGGCCGCTGGACCACACCAGCCCCGGGGCGGCCGCTCCATCGCCCTGCCTGTCTGAGTAGCCCGGGCTTCGAGTGCGGTCCGGAGCGGGCGTCACTGACACTTGTTTCCACACTCCCCTTTCACCTGGGGACTCATTCTCTCGTTCTAAAAACCTCCCCTACCTTTCTGCCCGCAACTTCTCGCCCATCCTTCCATGAAGTTAAAACGAAAAAAATCTACATCAGTGTTTAAAGCATTCTGCCACAGGTTCTTCTCATGGACTTTTCAGTTAAGTAAAAAGACACTTGGGCCCTGGCTGGCATAGCTCAGTGGATTGAGCTCGGGCTGTGAACCAAAGCATCACAGGTTCGATTCCCAGTCGGGCACATGCCTGGGTTGCAGGCCATGGCCCCCAGCAACCACACATTGATGTTTCTTTCTCTCTCTCTCTTTCTCCCTCCCTTCCCTCTGTAAAAATAAATAAATAAAATCTAAAAAAAAAAAAAAGACCACACTGGGAAGAGATGAACATCTCGTGGAAGTGACTTGAAGCATGGGACCCCTGAGCCCCTTGTCCCCAGAAACCAAGGACAGAGGGCAGCGGTGGCCTGGCCACCTGAGCACCGGTGTCTAGGACCCACGCTGGCCCGTCCCTGCCGCCTCGCGCGTGGCCCTCCTCCCGCAGCGTCCTGTTACAGGCTGCTCGTCTGGGGGGGGCTCAGACGGAGCGGAGGCCGAGACGTCCTGCAGAAAGATGTGTGCACGGGGTCTCCCCCACGTGACACCTTCTCCCGACGTGCCCCCGTAAATCTCGGGTTCCAGAGGATCATGCTTTCCAAATACGCTTCTCTGCTAATAATCGGCTTTCCCATGCTTATTAATCAAAGATTAATCAATTGAAATATCTGCCGCGTGGGATATAACTAGCATCGCCACTCTACATTCATTCAATTTTATGCTGAAAAAATAGGTTCCCCTGTTTTAGTTAGACTGGGCAGCCGTAACCATGACAACACATGACTACTTTTAGCTATAAGAGGTCCCTTTTATTGTAGCGTAACATTCGTTTTGGAAATGCTGGAAATCCTTAAAGAACCTATGTGGCGCTTCTGGTCTGCCAAGGCCACCTGCCACCTGACCGGTTTACCTGGGACACCAGGAGCCCAGGTAGAGGCTGATGTCATTAGCACCTGAGAGACAGCAAAAGTGGAACAGTGACTGCGTGACCTTGAGAAAGGCAGTTCACCTCTCCCGACCTCAACTGCCTTATCTCCCAACTACAGGCGATGGTGGCACCTGGGAATCAGAGGGACGATGACAACAGCGTCCCGAGCACAGCCTCGGGCGTGCAGACGGCACCGTTGCCCTCGCTGTCGCCCCCACACCCTGGGGCCCGGGCCACAGGTCTGGGCGCCCTGGGAACGCACGCGCCCGGGCGGGAGTGCGATTTTTAGATGCCCCCTGCAGTGCAGTGAAGGCCCCGGGAGCGATCCAGTAGGTGGGTCTAAGGTTAAGTCCCTTTAGCTCGCCCCCCGAAAAGGACGCCGAGGACACGAGCACGGGGCACTTACAGTTGTAACACAGGAGCAGCCCGGCCTCCCCGTCCTCGTACACGTCAATGGCTGCGACAAAATGAACCTGCAATGATAAGGGGCGGGCGGTGGTCGTGGGCTGGCTGCACAGGCACGCCATCCCCGAGTCACTGCCCCAGCGCAGGCCCTCGGCACCCCGTGAAGTCAGGGCCCGCGGGGCACTCCCGCCTCTCCAGCACCCCCGTGCCCGCGTAGGGGCCCGGTTCCAGCATGTGGTCGGTATGAAGAAAGGAGGGGCGCTCCTCCTTCCCCGGGACCGGCCCCGCCCCATCCCCGTGAGCAGCTCTGTGGCAGGCACCTCGGCTCCCTCTGGCAAAATGACGCATTTACGCCATGTGCCCCGGCTCCCCATGCTTCTTCCTGGGGGGGGGGGGGGCTATTCATTTCACTGTCATGCCAGCTCTGGGCAGGAGACGCTCGCACTCCCATTACCCAGGTGAGGAGAGTGAGGCTGGGAGCAGCAAAGCCACTCCCGCCCCTCAGCCAGTAAGGGCAGCGGCTGAGACTGGGACCCGGCTGCTGGGTCTCGATCTCCCCACTCCTTCCTGCGCTCTGCTGGGCCCCTCCCGCCTCACACCCGGAGGGCGGGGCTCTGAGTCCTGGATCCCCGTGGCCTGTCTTCTCTTCTGTTCTCTGTCTGTCCGTCATGTGGAGGGGGGCGGCCTGACTCGGTGAATGGAAAGGGTGTCGGAAGACCTCGTTCTGTGATCCGGACAAACCCGTGTCTCTGGGCCTCAGTTCCCGTGTCTGAGAGAACGATGCTCCATCTGATGATGTCCTCACTTCTTCCTAACCGCCCAGACTCCCACCCTCTAAAAATCGCCTGCTTCTTGCGCTTCCTCACTTGGGTTCTCAGCGCCGGCAGCCTGGCCTCCCAAACCCTCAGAGAAACAGACAAAGATCCCCTTCGCCTCTGGCCTCTGACCTCTGGCCTCTCCCTGTCTGCTTCTCCGCTGGCTCTAACACGTGACTTCTCCTCCGTCCCGTCCTCTCTCCCCCTTCAGATTATTCTTCCACTTCTTGGCTCTTTTCTCACTTAGAAAAATACCCACTTTAATAGCTTCAAATTTACTCAGTGCTTAAAATCTCTAAATTGACAACATCAGGCAACACAATACATTCCATATCCAAAAAAAAGTGGGAGGTCATGGTGGGGAGAGGGTAGGAGCATGGACTCTGGTCAGAGGAACCCGAGTTCAAATCCTGCCTGCACCACTTGCTGTCTCTGTGGCTTGTGGCCAGTGGCCTCACCTCTGGCCTCAGGTCCTCATCTGTGAACTGGTACAACGACAACACTTGCTTTGCTGGACACGAGGGGATAGCCCTTGAACCCCAAGGGCCCCTAAAAAGAACCTTCCTGTCTCCGCCCCTTTGACTTAGAATCGCGTCCTCCTCAGGTGTCCCAGTACTTGTCAGTTTGATGACACTAATCTCAGCCAATGGGCATGTATGAGTTCACTCTGCCGGACTGTGAACCTCTGCAGGGGAGCGGCCAGGGGCACCGGCTTTGCAGTTGGGACCTGCCGTCCCCCTCATGCCCCGTGGTGTGGCTGTGGACGCCACAGCACGCTGGGTCTAGGGGCCTGGCCTTCAGGGTCTGACACGTCCCAGTAGGCCCCTGATCGTCACCAGCTGCTGTGGTTGTAGGTACATGAGCCACTCCTCCTTCCTGAGCCTCAGTTTCCATGTCTGCCAAAAAGGGGACGTGAGCAGCACTTTCCCCGACCGTCGGGGAGACTTGGTGAGAAGATGCTCGTGAAGGGCTCTGGCTCGGCGCCCAGGAGCCCGCAGGTGCCACGTCATAATGATGGCGGGAGGGTGGACCTCGGCGGGGGAGGCGGAGCAGGACCGCCCGGCGGTTTAGAGGGGAGGCCTGTGGATGTGTTTGGGGTGGTGGGGCACGGGGGCGGCGAGGCGGCCCCAGGGGTGGAGGAAGCTCAGGCAGCTGCCCAGACCGAGGGCTGTGTGTGGTGGCAGAAGACAGCAGGGCAGCAGTTGACATCAGGTGGGTCCCTCAGGGGACCATCCCGGGACTGTGTTGACGGGGCGGATGCGCTTGGCCATCTTCAGAGACTCAGGCTGCGGGGGTGGGCAGTGGCGGAGCCCCAGCCACGGTCAGAGGTGGAGGGGCCGGGGTCAGGGGCGGAGGCCACAGCTGGGAGCTCACCGGCTCCTCCTGAGGACTCGAGCTTCTCCTTAGACCTTTCTTAGCACCGCACAGGGAGACCCCTTCCTGCTCAGATGCCTACGTCCGTCAGTCCGTCTCCCCCCTGGGGAGGGGCCTGGCAGGAGTCTGTCTTTCCTGACCAGGTGAGGCCGTGAGAGTCAACAGGAGAGCTTAAAAACAAAACGCACGTGCCGGGTTCTCACTCCTAGCGATCCTGGTATAGTAGGTCTAATGTAGGACATGGGCGTAGGCTTTTTAACTTCTATTTGATTAAAAAGAAGTAGTTCATTTCATTGGGTTTAAAAATGATAAAAGTAACACACGGTGGCTGTGAAAATTCGAAACACAGACCTGTGACAGGCGAAGTCTGCCCGCGGCCCTCCCAGCCCCAGCTGGAGGAGGGAGCCCCCGTGGGGGCAGTGTCCCGCCTTCCCGTGACACTCGGGGGTGAGCTGCCAGGCGGGAACCACAGGGGTCCTGGGCCCGGAGAGTAAGCCAGAGACCTCATCCTGTTTCCAGGTCCGAGGCTCCTTCCAGAGCAGCCCTGGCTTTCGGGAAGCAGGCCAACGCTGGCTGCTGGAGCTGGGGCAGTAGGTCACAGGAGGCCTGTCACAAGACGAACTTGAGGTTGACTTGCAGAATGCTGCTCTGGTGCTTCGTAAGCACTTCCTCTCTGGAGCCAGGGCTGTCCCCGTCCCCGAGGTGGGGCTGAAGCCTGACCTGGGAGTCCAGTGGGCTGGCAGAGGGCAGAGGAGGAAGGGCAGCAGGACGCTAGGCCAGCCCGTCCACGCGGGGCCGCGCACACGGCAGGTGGCCGTGCATGTAGCCTGAAAGGCCGGAGTCCACCCCGCTCTCTCCTGCCGCCAGGGTGTGGGCCGCGCTGTAGGAATGTCACAGCGAAACGCTGGTTCCGACCCCGCAGGCCGCTCCTGACGTAGCAGCTCGAGGGCTCGTTGTTCAGGGTTCCAGGGCTCGTCGCCCCGGGGAGACCGGACAGGCCTGCCCAGGCGGGTCCCTGTGTCTATGGTCTCCGCCGCTCGGGAAGGGTTTAAACATTAAAAAAAATTTTTTTTCTCTGAGGGGAAAGCTTTGTGTCTTTCTTTCTCTGTATCTTTCTTTTAAAAAGCATAGGAAAGAAAAGAGAACATTTTAGAATTGTTCCTCATTGCTCTCAGAAAAAACAAAACATAACTTTTATTAAAAAAAAAAAACTGTTTTAGCCCTGGCTGGCGTAGCTCAGTGGATTGAGTGCAGGCTGGGAACCAAAGTGTCGCAGGTTCAATTCCCAGCCAGGGTACATTCCTGGGTTACAGGCCAGAACCCCCAGCAACCCCACATTGATGTTTCTCTCTCTCTCTCTATCTCCCTCCCTTCCCTCTCTAAAAATAAATAAATAAAATCTTAAAAAAAACCCCAAAACAAAAAAAACTGTTTTAACCCAATTTTTCCTGGGTCTTTATGCATCTTGGAAAAAACCCCACACACTCTCCAGTGAGTGATCAGAGCAGTGAAAGTATGAGTGAAAAATAATAGTCGCTGGGAAAAGGTTAAGGCACAGGCGGCTGGGCTGACTGGACCTTGATCTTCCTGCCCCTGTGGCTGGTTGCAGAGCGTGTGAAAGGCAAGAAGAGGCCAGAAGTTTCAGGACCCAAAAACCTAGGTATGTGCCCTGACCGGGGATCGAACCCGCAGACTCTTGGTGTGCGGGGGACAACACTCCCACCAATGGAGCCACCTGGCCAAGGAGAGGAAAGAAGGTTAAAAGGCGAAATCAGGCCCTTCCTCCTTGGAAGGCAGGAGGCTGGAAGCGATCACAGGTTCCCAGCCGTGGGGATGGAGGGGAAGTCCTCCAGACTTCAAATTCCCACGAGTTTCAGGGCAGACTCAATCTACTGGCTCCTGTCAGCATCACCTGGGGCGGGGGAGGGCTGGGGGAGGGGCTTAAAACATTCCACCGCCAAGTACCGCCCACCCAGAGGTTCTGATGGAATCGATCTGGGGGTGGGGACAGGGCCAGAGCATGGGTCCATCTACAGCTTTCTTGGCAACGCAGCCAGAGCTGAGAAGCCCTATACAGGGGGTTTCGAAACTTGTCTGATCTTTAGAATCACCGGAGGGTCGGTTAAAAATTCTGAAGCCTGCCCTGGCTGGCGTAGCTCAGTGGATTGAGCGCGAGCTGCGAACTAAAGTGTCGCAGGTTCGATTCCCAGTCAGGGTACATGCCTGGGTTGCAGGCCACGGCCCCCCGCAACCACACATTGATGTTTCTCTCTCTCTCTTTCTCCCTCCCTTCCCTCTCTAAAAAATAAAGAAATAAAATCTAAAAAAAAAAGTGTTTAAAAATTCCGAAGCCCGGGCCACACCCAAGACCATCGAAATCTCTGAGGGGGGACAAGGGCACTGGTAGCTTCTGAGGCTTCTTAGGGGACCCCAATGGCAGGCGAATTGGGCGCCAGAGATCTGTCTCTGGGGGAGGAACACGGCTCGGCAGACTGAGCTATGACAGGCGACGGCGGAGGACAAGAGGCCTCCTAGTCAGATCTAGATTTTTTCCCCTGATTTTCCTATTTCTTAAAACACTGCCGTTGTGAAGTGTTCAGTGTTCTTAATACAGGAATTAGCAACTTTAAGGAATATTTATGCAGGGCATGTCCCAGTACAAGTTGCACTTCTTATTTCTTGGGAGCATACTTCTGCTGTCCCCATTCTGCGGTGTCCTTGGTCCCTGGGCGGGAGTGCGGACTTGAAGTGGCTCGAGTGTGACCGGGCTCGCCCTGCTTCTCAGGGATCAGTGGGCCGAAGAGCTCTTCAACCTGCTGAGTCACCACCGTCTGCTGAGTCACCGTCGGCCGGGGAAGCTCCGGGGGCAGGCGGGCGGGCGGGCACCAGCTGTCTGCGCGGGGAGTGCTCACGCCCTCCAGGGGCGCTCACGTTCAGACCCACAGGCACCTCCAGAGCCTCCGTCCAGGCTGGAGGCGGCCCTAGATTTCACCCAAACCCAGGGCGTCACTGCTCTCTGCGGCTCAGGCCTGGGGATGCAGACCTCTGGGATGATAGGCTCTCTCTCTCTCTCTCTCTCTTTCTGTCCCCTCTTCCTTCCCAGGGGGACAAAGGCAGGACTGTGCCCTCCCCGGATGCCCTGGCCCCGAGCTGTGAGTCTGCAGAGCAAATGCATTCCCCAGAGGCCGTTCCCGGATGCGCCACTGAACATACGCTCTCGTTTACTTACTTATTTATATGTAGCTTTGTGACACTTCGTTTCTCTTTTCGGGGGAAGAGAGGAACGGCGCGGGGAGAGGCGGGAAAAGCCGAACAGGGCAAAGGGGCCGCCACGCTAGACTGACCCATCTCGACCTACAAAGAGGGCGATGGCCCGTGGCACAGCCCGGGGTACAGCACGCAACGCCGACAGGGCAGCCAGCCTGTTGTCTCGAAGAAATCCTAACGACGGGGCATCACGCAGGTGGAGGACGCGACCCCCGGCTGACCCTGACGGCCGGCTGCCCTGCGGCCGCCCACTCACCCTGCTGGCCTCCACGTGGTGCAGCCGGAAGGCCTCCCCGGTGCTCTCGTTCACCACGTCGAACTGGTGGCGGTAAGCCACGCAGATGAGGTTGTCGCTCTCCTCCGTCGGCCCGTCCACCAAGGTCATCACCACGGGGGGGTCGGACAGGCAGATCTCCTGCGCGGCGGGCGGCGGCGTGGGAGGGCGGGGTGGGGACACAGGGCGGCCACCTTAGCATCAAGTCCCCCTGCCTGCCCGCCCCCAACCCCCAGATGAGGGTCCTCCTGCCCGGGCTCCCGCGGGGTGGCAGGGGTGGCAGAGAGGGGCAGGGATAGCCTCAGACTCGGCCTCCCATGCCCTGTCCTCGAGACTGGACCTCGGTGCACTGCATGGGGGAGGGGCTGGGAAACAATTTTACAAAAGCCATTCCACAGGGTGGTCCGCGGTAGTCCTCCAGGAGTCTGGTCCCCCCTCTTCTGTGGTTCAGTAGTGACCGTACCAACTGGGATAAAAATCACAGGGACTGCTAACTTGGCTAGCCCACGGGCAGTCTGGCCCCGTCCTGTGATTTAATGACGACGAGGATAAAACAAGGACAATCGCGGACTTTGTGGAGCCCTGAACACGGTGCCAGGCACGGTTCTCACTGGACCCTCGTATCCACAGCCTCATGACGTGGGCGAGACTATTCCCCTATGTGACAGGTGAGGAAACGGGCTCAAAGGTCGAGTGACCTGCCTATGGTCACCCCGCTCGTCCGTGGCATGGCTGAGACCGGACCCCGGGGCCAGGAGGGCAGCAGCAGTCTGGAGAGAAACCTACCCGGATGTACTGGAATTCTTCGACAGGGGACTCCGACACGGGGGACAGCGGGGCGGGGTCGGCCGGCCCGCTCCGCTGGCTGTGTTTCCTGGTGACCAGAAGCAGTTTGTTCCGGATGGCGACGATGACCCTCAGCTCTCTGCTGTGGTGCGTGTTGATGGCGTACAGGTGGCAGCCTGGGGGGGGGGGAGACAAACGATGCCCGTCATGTGACTCGAGGTGGGGGCCTCAACAACCTGGCAACACCCGGGAGCCCTGGAAACGAAGCAGAACCCAGTAACTCGGCTGAGAAGGTTGCCGCGGCCCGGAGAGACGAAGGCTTGGACTAAACACCAGGTTGAGACACAGGGAGATGAAGGGAGTGACGTGCCCCGTACGGCAGAGTCTGTGGCCGTAGCTTCGCACTCACAGCGTGGCACGAGTCAAAGTGAGGGGCGACCAGACCCGCGGGAACCGAAGCCTGCAAACCCGGGAGCCTCTCCCCAGGCCTGCGAACCGGGCCGGGCCCACCGCCAGAGCCCGGTCCACGGGCCGAGCGGTTCCTTCGGCCCGCAGCAGGCCTTTCTTTCTGTCGCCTGGGCTTCTCTAAGGGGATGGGTGATATTATCCTTGTGAGGTTCCCGAGTAAAGCGCCACCCGACAGAATCAGACCCCCGCTCCTTTTCATTCTCAGTGCACCCGGGGCAGCCTGACCCGAAACCAGCAGACCCCGAGGCCGAGTCACCTTTGGTTTTCTCCAGCTTGTTCTCCCTGCAGTCGCACCTGCTTCGAGCGGCCTGCTTGCCCTCGATGCCCCTCTGCACGGCGCTCAGCCTGAAGACGAAGAGACGCGCGTCCTTTCCTGGGGAGGCGGGGCGGACAGAGGAGGCGATGGGGGGGAGGGCAGCATGGCCCGACCCAGGGGAGCTGAGGGGGTGGACTGTGCGGGAAAACTAGTGCTAGAGGAGGCGGGACTCGGAACTGGGGAGAAACCCCCCTGCCTTGACCTAACCATGCATTTAAGGGTTTCCCCCCCATCGTCTCTCCTCCACTGTCCTCTCCTCAGAGAACCCGTGGTCCCCCCAGGAACCCTGAGTGCTGGGCGCCAGGAGCAGAGCCGTTTGGCATGACCTGTATAGTCAGACCCCATGACCTTTGGCACTGGTTACAGAGGGCTGCACACTCCCCTTCCTCCCAGGGACCACTGCTGGGAGGGGAGCAGCACCCGGAGGGGAGTAGCACCCAGAGGGGAGCAGCACCCGGAGGGGAGCAGCACCTTTGTCTGCCCTGAGAATCAGGAGGTCCAGAGCCTCGAGCACGTGCATCTGCTTGACTGGCAGCGTCCTGTCGAACACCGGCACTGACGGGAGGTCGTCTGCAAAGGAAGCCTGGTCACCCAGCGCTGCGAGCCCGCCACGCCACCCAGGGCCCAGAAAGCGCGCCTGTGGGTCGCTCGGGAGCCCGGTTCTGTCAGGGTGAGGAAGGAGGGCAGCCTCTAGAGCTTCCCTGAGGGCTGTCCGGTCAGTTCAAGCACCAGTCTGTTCCGTCTCAGAGGCATCCAAACTCCCCAGAGAGAATGCAGCGGCGGCGGCGGCAGGGCCTGCAAACTACCTGCATTTCCTCGACGTTCACTGGAGGAAAAGCAGCACCTCTCAACCCGTCTCTCAACCCTGTCTCAGAAGCAACAGCAGTGCCAGGAATTAGGACAGAAGCCCTTCATTTCACTCTTACAACAGGGCACCATCACAGCCAATAAGTGCATCATGTACGGTGTCACAGAGGTACTAGGTGTATCAGGGTGATTGCTCAGTACATTCTATAAGGTCTAGTCGCTGGGCTGTGCACCTGAAACTAATATAATGTTGCATGCCAACTGTCGCTGAAAAATAAACTGCTATGTGAATACAGCAGGGCGATGCCGCGCAGCCGCCCGACCCCGTGCGGAGCACATCGGTCTTGCTTCTCCATCGCGCCTCTCCCGGATGGCTGAGCGGGTGGTGCGCACCCAGCGCAGGAAAGGACAGGAGGCCGGGGGTCTGAGCAAGTGACACGCAGGTTTTGTTTTGTGATTTTCTTTATAATCCCTTTGTGAAGAAATAATCTTTTAGAGCTGGGGTTTCTGTTACTGCGAAACCAAAAAAAAAAAAAAAAATGGCCACGGCACATTTAATCAGCACTGAGTCTCCCTTCAAAGTAGGCTTTGCTACACTTAGAATACAAAGGCTCTTGATTTCCTGATAATGACCTTGGAAGGAGCAGCCTCTCCAGGGGTTATTAAGTCTGATGAAATTAGGCGGAGGCTAATGGGATAGAACGAAACAGCCTGAAGCGGAAGGAGAGGCTCACTCCAGGAAACAATTCGTAATATGATTAAGTGTAGACAAGAAAAAGGTAAACAAGGGAATAATGAGAGGATCGTGGCTTCACAGCACAACCAGGGATGCCCGGGAAGCCTTATTCTCTGGTCGGCGAAGGCCAACAGGGATGCGTGTCTGGCTGCGTCCGGGAAAACGAAGGCGGAGATCCGAACCGCGGTCCGGCGGGTGCAGGGCTCCCCCAGCGCCCCCGTGTGAGGTGGCTCTCGGGTTTGAAGGCTAAGAATCTCCTGGCAAGTCACAAAAATCCTTCCACTGACACCTCCACTAAATGGTGCATCCTTAAAGATGAAAACTTCAAGAAGGAACTTGGTACTCTTGGTTTGGGATTTGCATTTCAAGAAACAGAATTAGCTCAGAACTTTTTCTTCCTTCTGTTTCTGGGCAGGCCTTGCAATAGTCCCCAGGAGGCATGCGTTCTTCCCCACCGAGGCAGAGAGACGGAATTTAACACTGTTTTCATCATAACATTTTTCATCATGATTTACCCAGGACGGTATTGTTGGAAATCTGTGGTAAGGTCCAGGCAATAACATGGGTAGAGTTTAATTTTAATAAAATGTCACTGGTTTAGTCACTGGTTTAGTGCAAAGGCCCTGGGCGGGCGTCACCTCTGGGGTCTGGGTCTGGCGCACTGACCCGCTGCGGGGCCTCAGGCAAGCCCGGCGCTTCCGCAGGCCTCCGTTTCCTCATCTATAAAACCAAGAGACCGGACTGAACCTCTAAGGGGTGTGTGTGTGTTTAAAACATTCTTCTTTTTTGTTGTTGTTGTACTTTGGGTAGAATCTATGGGCCGGTACCAGGTAGCAAGTTCACAAGGACGCAGAAGAGACAAGGGCTGCTGTTCAACGGGCGAGGGCTCTGTGCAGACGCCGGGTTAAGCACTTGACCTCTGTGACAATCTCATCTCCACCGGTTCCTCGTTGTAGTTACCATGACCGGCCCCCATTTGTTCATTCATCACTTTTCAGGACCATAAGCTGCTTTTCGGCCCCTTAAAAGAATTACCTCCACTCTCGGGAAGCCTGAAGCTCAGAGAGGTTGTTTCCTCCCAGATCAGAAAGCTGTTCTAGCTGTTTTTCACTTTCTAAAGTTAAATATTTAATTTAAATTCTTTCTTTAAAGACATTTTTAATACTATTTTTTTAAAGATTTTATTTATTTTTATTTTTAGAGAGGGAATGGAGGGAGAAAGAGAGAGAGAAAGAAAAACATCAATGTGCAGTTGCTGGGGGTCATGGCCTGCAACCCAGGCCTGTGCCCTGACTGGGAATTGAACCTGCGACACTTTGGTTTGCAGCCTGAGCTCAATCCACTGAGCTACGCCAGCCAGGGCCTAATTTAAATTCTTAAAGTATGAATTTTAAATCATCTGCCTTTTAGTAAGTTAGTTGCATGCACAATCACATATATAAACTTAACAAACTACGTTACCGGCGTGCAATGAAAACATCTATGAGAGATAACAGACACGGTCAGACACAGTCTGTCATGGAGCCTCGCCCGCCCGTCTGGTCTTTACGGGGGCACCTAGCACAGATGCCGGGCCAGGGTCTGAGGCGGGGGGGAAGGTCGCGGCCAAGGGCGGGGAGATGCTGCAGGTGCAGGCCATCGTGTCACTCTCCCAGTGGTGGCTTTCAGGACTCTCACCACACATCCCTGTGGGACCCAGAGCCTGGGCAGCTGCTTCTATGCAGCAGAGGGTGCGCCCTTGGTGGACGCTGTCTCTGGCCCGTGGCGCTCTCTGAAGCCCCCGGGAGATGCCTGTTACCAGTGTTCAGCCCCGTCAGTGTTCACTGGGAGCCTGGAACAGCCCACAGGGGCCTCCTGTGGGGGGGGGGGCTCAGGGTCCTGGGGTCTAAATTAAACCCCCACCTGGAGCCGACCCCCCCCCCCAGCATCCCCGCCGAGGACGGTGCGAGGGGCCGGGGCTGATCTGTACCGACAGGGCGCCCACCACCCCCGAGGCAGCCTGGTCCCCTTGGATGTCGGGAAGTTGGATTTTGTATTGAGTTGAAATCTGTCTTCCTGTCAAAATCTTTTTGTTTCTATATCCATCAAAAATGGATTATCTAGGCTTCTTGCTGTTCTGGACATCAAGTACTTTTTCACTCAGGAAACTTAAAAAAAAAAAGGAAGAGAGCTCCGAGGGAGCCCGCCCCCGAGAGCGCGGCTCTAAACAACGACACGCACTTGTCCATTTAGGGGGAAGGCTGGCATCGTGACAAGCACCGGCTGAACGGGGATTCTTTTCTGTGGGTCATCTGATACCCACAGGGCACCCATGGACGCGGGGAGGGGACGGACCTATCACGCACGACTGTCTCTCCGGCTGGCTGGTTCAGAAAATATCCCCTCTGCTTGTCCTGGGAACGAGGGGTTAATCTCGTCAGGAAACGCAGCGTCGCTAACCTCAGGGGCTGAGGACACATTTGTCAAGGGAGCGCTGACTGGCGGTCACCCATCCTGGAAGCACTGTGAGTCACACGCAACAGAGACATTCGAAGGAGCAGCTACTCACTAACCATCCACGAGCAAGACGCCGGCGTCCGTGGAGACCAGCAGGGCCTGGCCCCAGGGGTCTGCGCACACGGCTTCGTGGGGGAAGTTGCTGCAGAAACACTGGGGCTCCCAGGGCTGCGAGGCGACACAAGCATCGGGAGGTGAGTGCACGGGAAGGAGACGGCATGGCCCACCGCACGGTACCCCCCCGCCCCCAAAGCAGCAGCACGGACGCTCCGCCCGGTGGCCCCATGGGCTCCGGGCTCGGGTCCCTCTCTCCAGGAGTCTCCGTTCAGACACGTGTGCACCAGGAAAAGAGCGGCATCCCGTGTCTCTGACTCCATCGTCTGTCCCCGTGTCGGAAATGTTCTTTAGGGCAAGGGAGGCATCGGTGGTTGCTATTTTTTTTTTTTAAGCAGATGTTTTTCTTTTAACACCTGGGAGTTGGACCCATGGATGCCCGTTTTTTTTTTTTTTTTTTTTTTGAGAATTCACTCTAGTTCATCGTAGAAGGGAGTCCTACAAAACTCTTAAAAGTGTTAGATTCCTGTGTTGCTGATTCGGCAAAGTTACTAAAACACACACAATGCAAGAGGTTGATGCTGTCTTAACGGGAACATGCTTACTGGCCCGGTCGAGGCAACAGGATCTCAGAGAAAAAAACAACACACGTGTAGGAACACGGCAAGTGCTGGGGACGGAACCGGCTGACATTCCCCCCCACCCCCCCACCTCCACCCCCGTGATGGATTCACACCCCGTGACTCTGCCCTTGGTTTCATTTCCTTTCAGGCACGGCGAGTCGGCCCTCCCGCCTGCTGCCTCAGAGCTGCATGTGGACGCCTGGGGTCGGCCGGCCTCTTAAGTGGGCTCTCGGTCCCTCCAGAATCGCGGTCATTTTCAGCAGAACCGTGAACGTGTCTCGAGAGCATGGGGCTTGGCCTCACCAGACAAGGAAGTTTCTGGAGATTCTCAGGGACGAGCAGAAGCCTCACCTCGTCACGTTCTCTGCCACTCAGGTGTCCCCCCGGGCTGCTGGCGAGCTCACACACGCAGGTGGGCGTTTGTGCACACCCGGTGAACGCACGCTCATGGACTCAAAGTGGAAGCGGGGGCTCTGAGGTCACCTTCAAAGGTGTCATGTGGGATGAGGGCAGAGCCTCTGTATTATCTACTCTCAGGAAAGTGTGTTCTCCCTTTAAGAAACCCACATGCCTCAAAATGGACAATCTATGGCTAAAAGGAGGCCCGGATTGTTCCGAAAATATCACACAAAGAATGGGAAGACGTAACCCAGACAAGGGCTACACAGGTGCAGGCCATTCACTGAAATGGCATTTCCAGGAGAAGATTTCTGGAAGTCCTGCGTTTGTGACTGGAGAGCAGGAGAAAGGAAGTCAGCCCGTACACAGGCCAAGCGGGAGCAGACGGAGACATCCGGGCCCCGTATCAGTGAGACGGGAAACCAGCTCCCAGTAACACAGTCTCTTCTGAGCCGAGGACACGAGTTCAGAGCCCTTATGCGGAACGGGGTTCTTGACCCGGAAGATGTAAGGGCCCCAGAGGATCCAGGGCGGCCTCCCGGTCTGTGAAACCCAGAAACTGTGTTCTCAATGTTGTGTGTGCACCGTGTGTACATTTTAGTGGGCCGGGGTATGTGTGTGTGTGTGTGTGTGTGTTGCTCTCATGAATTCTGGAAGGGGGCGGGGACTCCAGGACATGAGGACATCCTGTATAAAGTGTCAGAGATGCTGAGGCTCGGGTCTGAGGTTGGATGGCGCTTGCCATCTCACTGAACTCCCTCCTGCCTCGTGAGGGGCTCGTGTGCATTCCGTGGGGCAGGAATGTGGTCCCCAGGCCTCCCTCAGCACAGGGCTGTTCCCTCGCTCGCTGAGAACGTCGACACAGCTCACGGAATGCCGGGTGCCTCGGAGGCTGACCAAGCCCCTTCGTTGGAAACTGACCCCTCTCGGGAGTAGCACGTGGGGCTGGGGCTGCCTGGAACCAACTGCTGCGAGTCCATGAGGCCAGCTGGGGCTGCGCTGCTCCGGCGGCCGCGCGGGGCCCACCGCCACGTTCTCAATTGACCCAAAGGGTGGACGCTCGCTCTTCGTTGTTCCCTGGTGAACACACTACCAGCCCACGGACGTTTAGTTGTGCGGATGCCTCGGAACTGCTGATGAAGAAGGCTACTAAACCTCACTGGAGTTCGTTATTTATAAAGTGCTTGGCAACCCTGCAAATCCCACTGTTCACACGGACGAGCAGATGGTGGGAATCTCTGCAGCTTTGGGAAGGAGGCGTTGCTCTCAGTCTTGTGCAACTTGGGTTGTGGTTTTTGCATCCATTGCACTTGGAGCTCATCGTTTCCCTGGAAACCGTGTGCAGGGTCTGCAGTGCAGACACAGGCCCCCTACACCTGCATCGCCGAAGTCAGCACACTCGTAATGCTTTTGCTTTTGTCGTGGACACTTGTGCAGTGACGTGCTGTCCGTAAATCTGTCCCGTTTAACTAGCTTACGTATTCAGAACATAGACACAATTAAGTACGTGTGTTGCTTTGCAATACAAATTCATGCCAACAGCAAGTTCGTACTGCAGCTTGGTTTTTCCTCTCCTCTTCTCTTCTTGATTCCCACGTGGTTCCTTCCCCATGTGGAAACGAGAGATTTTTGGTTGGCTGAGTAAGCCGTCCAGCAGGCAGTGGTTTCTCGGCTGTGGTCCTCCAACCAACAGCATCAGCATCATCCGGGAACGTGTTACAGCTGCAAATTCTCAGGCGCCACCCCCCAGACCTCCTGAGTCAGAAGCTCCGGGTCTGATTTGCATGCACACGAAAGCTTGGAGGCCCGGTCCTGGAGCCTCGCTGTTCAGAGTGTGCCCGTGGCCAGGGTGCCACGTGACGCTTGTCAGAAATGCAGACCCTGCCCCTGCCCCAGGACCGCTGGGTCGGAGCATGAATCCGGCTAAGATGTCCAGGCGAGCTGCCTGCACTCAGGGCCTGGGGAGCACTGTGCGGCTCCGTCTGCCTGGCCAGGCCCCGTCTGCCTGGCCAGGCCCCGTCCGTGGCTCCACTCCCCGTGAGTGTGAAAAGGCACATGCATACAGCGGGCACAGGGAGGCTCACACTCCCTGCTACCCAGCTTTCCCTGTGCTTCCCCCGAGGACTCCCCGACAACAGACAAGCTCTTCGTCCTCCGGCCCCACAAACCTCTTTCTAAGGGTCTGAGTGACGTCACCGAGGACAACAACATTCCCGGTGTTGAACTTGACAGTCTCGTCCACTCACCTCTTTTTTGCAGATCCCCGAAGCCACCAAGCTGGGTGGGGCGTCCACTCTCACGATGGATTTCAGTTTCAGCGCCTTCGAGAAGAGAGATCTCTTTAAAGTGTGTTATCAGGCAGTGAAAGGCAGCAGGGTCGACAATTACGATCGGACATTGAGAAACACTGAAACAGGAGTAAGTTCAGACTAAAGTTCTGGGCTCTTGCACTGCCCCGTCAGTGAAGACAGGGCCTGCCGTCGGCCTGACGGGGTGAGGCCCTAGGGACCTCAGCATCCCAACCCAGGGACCCCACATGCATTCTGTCATTTCCACCAATCAGTACATCAATACAGTGACGGCCAAACCATGAGCATGGAAATCAGGTGTCAGGCCCCTCTGTTCAAACGAATCGAACATCTGAAGGCGGAGTCGGGCATCTTTACCAAGGACCAGCGCCGGGGGCCCCCGACACAGGGCGCCTGCTTTGGGGAACAGTGACCTTGGCCTCTGCGCTCCCCTCGGTCACCCTGCCTCGCTCTCTACTTTTGGGTCAGAGCCTCCTCTGCAGCTGGTGGCTTGCCTTCCCCCCCTGCTGTGATGTGGGAGCCCAGCAGAAAGCAGTGCCACCCCTCGGAGCCGAGCAACACCAGCGTCGTGTGGGAGCACGGCACAGGGGGAGTGGCGATTGCGTCCAGGTGGCAGGGTGGACATTCAGGTCTTCTGTCTGTGAGGACGCGGCCACTCTGCTCCCTCCTTTCCCCAAACCAGCTGCCCGCTCTTCAGAAAGTTCCCGCAGGCCGGCAGCGGGACACGCTCCCTGGGCCAGGGGGTGGGGGGGTATCGCTCCGAGTCAGCTGCATCCCTGTCACCCACACCTGCACACACCCTCCCTTGCAGGCTCGTCAGAAACCTCGCTCACGGCTCCCGCAGTCAGCCCGGGGGAAGCTGCACGCTCCGGCACTCGCGTGCAACCGTGCAACCTTTGCAGGTCCCGGAACACAGCCCACCTGCCCTATTCGAACAAACTCGGCCTGGCGGGCCTCCTCCTTCTTCCGCGCCGACTTGGGCGACTCGGGCAGCACGTCGCTGAAAGAGCGTCTGTTCAGCATGTTCTGAAAAAGAAAAACACGTTACGAGTTCCGCAAACGCCTGCCAAGCCTCCTTCTCTGGCTTCTCGGAAGGCACGGGCCTGTTGGTCCAAATGCTCCCGTTTCTGCCTTCTGTGTCCATCCGCTCGCTGAGCATTTAGGGAGCAACACCCCCCCCCCCCGCCCCGTCCCCCTTTGCAGGGTCTGTGCCAGACGCTGGGGGTGAAAGAGCCGCCGGCTGTGCGCGAGGCAGTGCTGCGTGGCGGCGGACGGCAGGGGCTTCGAAGTCAAGCAAACCTGAAAAACCTTGAAAACGCGGCAGTCTCTCTGCACAGCCCCCGTGCCTGCCTGTCCACCAGCTCTGTGGCGCTGTCCTGCCGAGTGACGCCACCAAGTGCAGCCCCCGCCCCCCTGCCACAAAGCACGCTCTGCCATTGAGGAATCGCTGTTCGACGCGCCAGCCCCAGCCTGCACCTCGGTTTCCACGGGCCCCGGCTTCTGAAACTCACGTTCCCGTGTACAGGGAGTCAGTGTCCCTCCTCGTCACGGGAACAATGCGAGGACGCCAGCCGGGTGGCCCCAGCTGCCGTGACAGCAAGGACAAGGCATCGCCTGTGCTCTCCTACCCGGGACTGCTCGCCGGGGCCTGTGTTCTCCGCTCAGACCCCGCGGGATGGGAGGGGCCCGTGGACCCCGGTTACCTTATGCACGTCTGGCATCAGATCCTGGTACAGAGATCGGATCAGCATGTCCAGCGTACGCCGGCGCTTCTGGGCGAATGTGGGGGTTTCCAGAGTGGCTTTTTCACCATTGATTACTGGAATAAACCAAGTTGCAAAGGCAGTTACGAATACAAACGTGCTACGGAAGAATGTCCTTCTCCAGGAAACTCCCCATAGCGGATGGAGGACCCCCGGGTGCCTAACGCCAGTATCACCCCTGGTAGCTCCTTCACGGCGGAAGCTTGCAAACTCTCCACCTTCCCATACACAAACTCACACTCCGCAGGGGTGGGCGCCTGACTTTCCCGTTGGGCCGCAAGCTTCCCGAGCAGAGGGCACCCCGGACTCCCTGAAGACCTGATACGCACCCAACCTGCGCCCATCTGCCACCCCATCCATAGTATCCACCCATCTGTCCACCCACCCACCCGTCCAACACTGGGGCCAAACCACGAGCACGCCCTTCAACGGCGTGAAATATATGCATTTGCTACATTTTGTTAGAAAACAGTAACAACTGCCCCAGCAGAGTGCTCTGCTTCTTAGCCTAACGGAAGCGTCTCCTGGGGAACAGAAAGCTGGTGAGTTAGCGGACCGGACACCAGGCATCCGTGACGTGGACTGTGCGGTTACATGTGTGAGCACAGAGCGGTGGCAGGCATGCGACAGGGGCCAGGAGCCTGAGGTCAGGCCGGTCCCGGGTGTGGGTCGCAGCCGGGCTGCTCACCTGCACATGCTTAAGCAAACTCTTTAGCATCTTGGGGCCTGGCTTCTCTACCTTGTAAAACGGGTGTAAACCTTGTACGGGTGCCAGTGACGGCATTTCCTTGTCAGGGACCTTGTCAATGGTTAAACGGTGTCAAACGTGAGGAGTGAGCCCAGCAGGCTGACGGTCAGCTCTCACTAAGGATTCCTGTTCTCGTCCAGAGGTCCCGGAGGAAGGGCGGTGGCCGCAGACCGGGGTGGGGGTGCGGCTCCCTGGGGACAGGCGCTTCCCAGGGAGACCTGTGCCGGAGACGGGCTGGGGCGGCTGGCCAGCCAGCCACCTCCCAGGAATTTGAACTCAGCCCATCTATTCTTTCCTCTGACTCCGTGACGGGGAATGTTTTTGTGTGGGGATACTTTCTCCTCAGTGCCCCAGAAGTACCCATTTCAAATGACTTGGTTTTGGCTGAAAGAGGAGGATAGCTCTACTGTTGTGTGGAAATGTTTTGGGCCACTTCCTGTTCTCCTGGAGTGTTCCCCCTGGCCCACTGCACCCACCCCGCCCCAACCAATGCCAGGCTGCAGCTCAGAGGCCTGAGCCTTGGCTTCTGCCTGCATCCCCACTGCCCGCCTGTCCCTCCGGGGCCCGCCCAGCTCCACCCTCTGTGCCTTCAGCACCTGCTTTCCACCGTCGTCAGCCTGTCTTCTCCACCGTGAATCTCTGGCTGCACCCCTCGCGCCCCGCCACCCCATGCTTTGGAGGGTGTCACCCTGCCCAGCGATAACCAGGGTCCTGAGTGCTGCTGGGTGGTGCCGGCCGGCCCCCCCCGAGCCCCAGGAGTCAAGCCCCTTCCCTGAGGGTGAGGAGGGCGTCAGTATAGGCGAGGACTCGGGAAAACCCGCGCAACGGTGGCGCCAGGCCACTCAACACGTGTCGGGTGAGGGATTAGCAACACAGAGCGGGACCGATGCCCGAACAACGATGCTTTCTCACGCAGCATCCCCGGGGAACCGGAGAAAAGATACTCTGGCGTGGAACAAGAAGCCAAAACATGTCAACACGGAACTTACGTTTCACGAGCAAAAAGTCCCTGAATTCCTGGCGGTCTGTAAACACCGGGGGGGACGGCAAGGGTGGGCCGAAGAGCGGCACGCTTTCTTCCGAAAATATTTTCAGCCTGCGTAGAGGACATTTCAGCATTATTATTTGTTTTCTTCGGACGTCACCGACAGTTTGACCTCACATCTGTCCGGTTGCCCCTGGGATGCGTTGGGAATGTTCCCTCTGCAGGCCGTGCCTTCCTGTGGGTGCTGGAGCCGTGGGTGCTACGCGGCTCTCCCACGTGCTTCAGGGCAGAGACTCAGTCCTCCTGCATCCCTCACGGTCTAAGGCACCCCCAGGAATAACACCAAAGGCCACCCCTGGGCACCCCCGCACCCCGGGCAGCACACTTGGCGTTTTAAGACACAGCGTCGGTGGGTGCTCGCCAACGTGCTAACCTAGCGTCATCACCTCCATTCTGTCATCACCTGTGATGGGAAGGCGGCACTGTTTTCAAAGCTGCAAAGGTAATGAGTGACAGAGTCGGGGAGTTGGGATTCTGTTTGGCTCAGTTTGGCTCAAAGTTCACACTCTTTGCACAACCGCATGACGCCCTCTGCAGAGAGGTTTCTGAGGACAGATGGACAGACGGGAAGGGTGTGGTCTAGGAGAGGGGGTACTCTGCTCGAGACCCAGTGTGTCAGACCGGAGCCCACTGCAGAGTGAGAGAGACCCTGGGTTGGCCACACACGGTAACGTCACACGGACGAGGTTTTCCGGAAGAGAGGACGGCCTTGGAGCAAGTTCTCTAAGGGGAGGACACGTCACGTCAATCAAGAAATACCTCTGTCCAGGGCCTCATAAAACGGTGGCTAAATTAACAAGTAGATGTGAGAATTAGAGCCGGCAATCGGGGACAGTGTCGGTACCTACCGGTAATTGTCATTCTGCGGCTCGTACCTCACTAAGGCAAAGATATCTGCGGTGATGGTTAAGGAGCTCGCTCAATGGCCCCGGCGCTCACAGCCAAGAGCTTGCGCTCTGAACACCCCCTCGACCCCCCGCCACCCCCGGTGCAGACTCATCCTGGACCCACCCTTTGTGGCCACGCCCCGGTCACCCTCAGGGTGACTTCTGTGAAAGACACAGCCCAGGAAGACAGAGCTTCACCCTCAGCGTGTTCATCCTTGGGGGGAAGAGCTAATAAACCTCCAAATCTGTCAGCAAAGCAATATAAACAAAGCCACTAAGCACCGAAGAAGCCAGCAAAGCAAAAAGAGCAACTCTGTCGTTTGGAAATGTAAGGATCCCAACAGGAAATTAGTCATCGGTTTCATCTTACACATTTTGAAGAGACGAGCCACTCAGACGTTCCCACGGTACACACACCTTCCCTCTCTCCCCCTCCTTCTGGGTTTGGCAGACTAAACAAACCAAAACAAACCACGTGGCTGGCAGCAGCCCCTGGGGAGCCTCAGCTCGGCTTGTGCCGGGCCCACGGAGCTAAGACGGTGCCCATCCTCCCGCCGCTTCCCTTTTTGCCCCCGGTTCCTCCTCCCTGCCACCGCCTAGCCTGGCTTTGCTCGCCAGGGCTAAGAAGCCACAGTGAGCTCCTCCAAGTGTCTCCACGTCTAGACGCAGTGGAAGGAAGGAATCTGCACAGGCTCCCTGAAGATTCTGGAGAGCCCTCTCCACACACGAATGCGCCAAGCCCCAGAGCTAACGTGCGCCACTGAAGGACACTCTAGAAGGCACGAGCACCCCAAGTCACTTCAAGGGCTGCCTCCCTCCCCGCGGGACCCGTCCTGTGGTGGCCGGGGAGAGGCTCTGTGCCCACAGGGCCGCTGCAGGCAGGGAGACGTGCTCCAGCGTCCCAGCCAACAGAGAGACTGTCCCGGTAAGCAGGGCTGGGAGCGGACACGGTTCGCCGTGAAGTGCGGGTGCCCTCCGTTTTCTTCCCTGCCCTCGTGGAAGAAGTCTGGCAGTTTTCAACTCTCAAAAACTCCGAAGCTCCATTGTTAGGTGACAACGAACAAGCCCGCGTCTGCAGAGCAACCTACTTCTGGATGCAGTGAGTCTTAAGGGTCCCGTCTGCCACCATTCTTACTGGAGTCTCCTGAAAATGCCTGTTAGTTGCCTTTTACTAACTACGTACAACCTGCGGAGGCACCACCTTGGGTCTCCCTGTCTTGGCCCGTGGCCCAGAGGGACAGGGCCCCATTGGGTGTCTGCAGGGCGGGCCAGCTCATGCCCCGTGCCTGCCTGCCTGGCTGAGCTGAGCTTGGACATCACACAGAACTTCAGCAGGGCTTTGCTGCCGTGTGAGCCAAGCAGAAATTAGAGGGCGCAGAGGGGGAGCAAATGCAAACACGACCAATTCTGTGAGTTCTCCAAGCGTGAGAGCTGACCACGCAGCGGCTGTTGCTGGGGCTTAGAGTCAACAAAGACACCATTCTGGCGTTTTATCTTTCTTCCCTTGCACGCTTCTCAGAGGAGTCAACTAGAATTCTTCCAGTGGGTTTCTCACTGATGGGTGGGAGGAAGTCTCCCTGACTTCACAGACACCCGAGGGAAAAGGACAGACTGCAGCAGTCAAGAGCCGCCTGGGACTGAACCCATCTGCTACCCCAATGGATGGAGGGAGAGGGGGGAACAATGCTGACGAGGAAGCCCCAGGTGGTGCGTCTGAGGCCGAGCCGCACAGAACAACGGCACCCCGAGAGTCCGCCACGGCGCTGGCGGGAGGGGCGTGCCAGGCCGGCGGGGCTGCCCGACCGCTCGCAGCTGCGTGGTCACCGAAGCCCAGGATACGTGTGAAATGGGAGCGGATCATGGAAGGCTTGAAGGCAGGGCAGGGCTCCTCCCCTTCCTGGAACACGATGGTGACGATGTCGTTCCCGATGTGGCGCTTCCTTTCCACCTGGAGGGGGGCACAGACAAGGTCGCTGAGAGGGTCGCTCGCACACGGCACAGAGGGACAAACCCCCACACAGGACGAGCGACCATGAAGGCCAGAGGCCAGACTTCAGACATCTTTGACCTCCTGCCTCCCACATTTTACCGCCCCTCTCTGGCTCCACTGCCACCCCTCTCCGCCGCTCCGCTCTGATTCAGGCCTGAGCTCCCCCGTCCGTCTTCTGCACGAGCCTCCCAGCCGGCCACCTGCCCTGCCGCCCTCTCACTGCACTTCTCTGACCGTGCTCATCTTCATTCGCCGCCCCCTCAGCCCGGCCCTGCAGGCCCCCAAACGGCAGGCCTTCCGTCAGATTTCCCCAGGGGGTATTTTTAGATACGCCTTCGGCTGCGGCACAGACCTGCTGAAAACACGGCCCTACCCATCTGACCCCAGCGGACCTTTCCAAAATGACCTCCTAGGTGCGAGGTCAGAGATTTTCTCCCGTAAAGGCCCAGATAGGAAACATTTTCGGTTTTGTAGAACCCATCATCTCTGCAACCACGCAGCTCTGCTGTTGTAGTTCAGAAGACGCCAGGGCCACAGGTGAGTGAGTGGGCGTGGCTGTGTTCTGAGATCACTTTATTAGAACGTGGATCCGGCCCACGGGGCCTGGGTTCCGGAGAGGGGTCTGGCTGGAGGTGTAATTCTGGGCGTCATTGCACAGAAGAGCTATTTACAGCCACGAGTCTCGGCCGGGTCGGGAGAGAGTGAATGGGGGCAGGAGGAGGAGAGGACCAAGACTGAGCCCTGGCCATGGCAGTGCACGAAACGGCCCGAGACCCAGAGCCGGTGCCTGGCAGCGCTGGGGTTCGGTCCAGATCCGACCAATCCCAGAGCCTGTGCTCTCACCCGGAGCCAGAGCCGCGGCTGGGAGACTGGAGGGAGGCAGTGGTGTGGGAGGCCACGGGCCCGCCTTAGGAAGAAGGTGAGGCAGCACCCGCGCTCCTCCCTCACCCCCCGCTGCGGTTCCGTACAGGCGTGGAGGGCGGAGAGAGATGGAAGAGGTGACTGCAGTATCAGGACCTGCAAAATCTTCGTGAGACTCTGTTTCTTTGCTTCAGGTTTGGGATGTGGCTCGGACTGCTCCGTCAATATTCTGGATGTCCAAGAGCCACCGAGACTTTACGGGCCGGGCTCCTCCCTGACTCTTTGCCTGTTACCTGGGCCCCCGAGGGACCATGAGGGGCACAGAGAGAGGCTCCCAGTTCGCAGGCCTCTGCCCTCGCAGGATGAAACGCTCTGTCATTCCGAGTTTCTTCTCTCTCTTCCTACCTGCAGTGTCTTCCTGGCAATAGTGGCAAATGCACGGTTTTGATTTTCTTCCTACCTACGGATGCTGGGCCAGTGGAGGGCCCAGGTCCTGCCGGGGAGCCAGGCAGGAGGTTGGAAACAGCAGGGCTCACCCAGGAACATCCGGTGCTCCTGGTGAGGGCCGTTTTGCCTTCATGTACTAACGGCCCCCTCACGAGATGAGGCTCAAGACTCCTGTGGTGGCTGAAGGCTGAGCCGGCACATCCACCCCTCCTGCCTCTCTGCTCAGGCTGCCACAGGACACAGGCCCCTCTGTCACAGGACACGGGTGACACTGGTAAAGAAACAGGGCTGAGAGGGTGGGGGCTGGGCGAGGAGGGGGATTGTAACATATCTCAATGGCCGCTTGTGACAATACTACTGAGATGTAGGAGGTTGATACGACTTAGGGTGACTGGGAAGGACAGCGTGGTCTCTCTTCTGCCCGTGACCCCGAGACGCTAAGAGCCCCAGCCCCTGAGAGGTGCAGCCTGGCAGTGGCGCGCAGCAGGCCCCTCAGGTACGCAAAGCGGGGGAGCCTTGCTGGCAGCACAGACCTGGTGAAAACACGGCCCAGCGTGTGACCGAGTGACTCCCGGTCCCTGAGACCGTCTCCGCGGGCCCAGGCTCCTCCTGCCTCACCTGTGCCTCCCCAGAGTCAGCCTCCTCAGGCCGGGACAAGCTGGAAGGCCCCAGTGGGTCTGCTCTGCCTGCCAAGCCGAGCACCAGCTCCTTCTCCTGGCCCCAACCACCCCACAGGACTCGCTCTTCCCGCGCCTCCCCGCCACGTCCCCAGAGTGCCTTGCACCCCATGACCGCTACGCCACATTTTAGCCCCCCATCTGCTTTGTGTCGGCCCCCTGCTGAAGTCTTATTAACATAAAATTACAAGTGCTCAGAAAAAGCCTTTCTAGCCCCATCACAGTCCCTATATTTCTCATAGATCTTTGCTGAACAGCCGTGCCTTCACGTGTATGGTATTTATTCATGCGGATGCCTTCAGTGCATAAGAAGTGGACACGACTCTGATAAAAAGGTAAATTAACCACCCCCCGCCACTCTTCAAATCCAGCAGCGTGTGTCTTTGCAAACTGGAATCCGTTTCCCCTGGAAAAGGCCAGTCCCCGGGGTGTGGGAGGGGTGCCTCAGCGGTGTCTTTCCCTGCCTGGCCCAGCCCGAGCAGGCAGAGCCAACCTCCTGCATGCATCCGAAAAATATTCCGGATCCACATACTTTATGTCCCGGACCAGACACGGGACCCACCGAGAGGAGCCACAGAGGAAAGGCCACGGGTATGTGCAGCAGTCTCTCAGGAGTCCACAACACTGCACACACATACGTGCAAACACACACACGCTCACACACAGACACGCATGTGCACTGTTACCTCTAACCCTTTACCTCCTGCCAGGGGTGGTGCCAGAGAGGACAGCGCTCCCTTAGGCTCATTGCAAGTTCAGGTGGAGAGACGGTCAAGGGCATCCCTAAACTGGAGTCTGACCTTCGTCCCACCTGCCGTGGCCTACAGCCTCTCCCCCTGTGAAACCGTCCTGGTGCCCTCCGCACACTCGGGCCACGAGGCGGTGGCCTGCGTCCCCGGGCTGCCTGTGTTCGCACGTACCTGCTGTTTGTTCTCTTTGGAATACGGCAACATGGTGGAGACGTGGAACATGATCTCGTGCCCCTGGTACACGGTATAAACCGAATGGATCCCTGTGGTGTCGTCTGCAAAACACAAGCACGTGCTGAGTGGGTGCAGAGCATTCTGGGACCAGAAGGAGGGGGTCTCTGTGCAGATGACGGGAACGCGGCGCACAGTCAGTACAGGGAGACGGTCGTCCCCCTGTGGGGAAGCAACGGCCTGGGTCCTGCCCACGGGGAGGGCCTGCGCTCCGTCTCCGCTCCCGTGCTGTTTGAGGCACGCCCCGCCCCTCGGAGCAGTGGCCGTCCCGAGAAGTCTGGGCTGACAAGGCCAGTGTCCGCGCCTTCCACCGACTGCCGGTGTCCAGGGCAGCATTAGCACAGGCGGACCGGCAAATAGCGGTCCCACCCACAGACAAACGGGATGTGGTGCCGGCGGAGCTGCCCAGCGAGGGAGAGCGCGGGCGCTAGCGTCGGCCAGACCTGGACTAGGGTTCTCGTGGGCTACGTTCCTTGCGACAAGGCGCCCTGCCTTTCTCTGAGCCCCCGTCTCCTCCTCTGAAGACAGAGATAAACCACAGCACGTAGCTCCCAGGGACGTTGACCAGACTCTGCCTGCGAAGTGCTTAGCAGAGGGCCTGGCCACAGCGAGGGCTGGCTGGACGGCAGCCATGGCCGTGAGGGGCCGAGGGCTGGCACCGGGAGACGAGTGGCAGGCCTCCCTGGCCTCCCCACAGGCCTCCCCACGGGCCTGACACCGGGGGCCAAAGACTCCACCCCTGCAGCCGCCGGTGAAGTCGCTCCCCGTGCAGGGCAGGCCTCGCACCCTGCCTGGCTGTTCCTGTTCCGAGATGATGCCAGTGCGGGCTGCGGGGGGGAGCTGAGGCTCCCGGGGGAAGGGGACAGAGGTCTGAAGTCCGTCACATTGAGGCCTCATGAGCTCTGCCTCCGCTGCCTGGCTTACTCCCAGAGCTGACCGACAAGAGGGAGCACAACTAGAAAAGCTGTGCAACTGGAAGACGGCCTAATCCCAATCTAAACGTGTCATCTTATTTACCTTCACCCCCTTACTCATCCCCACACCCCAGAAGGCTTCCCCTCGGATGCTCCCAGTATCGCTGCCAGAGCCCCCACCCACCCCACTGCCCAGGGCGGAGACCTGGGTATCGTCTGATTTCTCCTCTTTGTCCCACGTTCAATCAGCCGTGGGTAGATCACGCCGGTTCGACCTTCAAACCTGCTCTTGAATCGTCCATGCCTCTCCCCTCCGACCCCCCCACCCCCTCCACACAGCAGCCAGTGAGTTCTGTTCAAAGGCTCATTCTGACCCACCTCCCCCGACTTAAAACCCTTTCGTGAAGCCGATCCCATTTAGAATTCAATCCAGGATTGTTAATGGCATCTCACGAGTCCCCGTGAGACAATCCTCCCCTTTCTCCCAGTCCCTCCGCTCTCTCCAGCTGCAACGATATCCTCCTGGTTTCTGGAACATACCACGCTCTTTCCTGCCTCAGGAGCTTCGCAAATGTCCTCTGCATGGAACTCTTTACTCCCCTCTAGACGTTTAAGTTACCCCCCCGCCCCCCGTTGTCGCCCCCTGGGGGAAGCCTTCTCTGCCTGATGATCGGTCCAACGCCCCCGTGGCACTCTGCACTCTTCCTTCTTCGTTCCTCCTAGCACGCAGGACTAAAGCATCTGACACTTGCCTGCTCCGCGTCCCTGCTGTCTGCTGGGCTACAAGCTCCCAGAAAGGCAGGGACCCTGTTGGTTCACCCACTGCTTTGTCCCCGGAGCCTCGCACGGTCCCAGCACAAGGTCAAGGGTAAGAACTGATGGGCAGACCGGGACTCTGCTGCACCTCGGGGCCGTGAGGGCTGCTGAGTCGAGCAGAGCTCAATGGAGCCGCCAAACGTGAGCGGCGACCCCCACGCCAGCCTAGGTTTGAGGCTCTCACCCCCTCTGGTCCTCTTCCCCCAGCGTGGGCATCAGCGCAAACACAGGTGGGGCTGGTGACAAAAGTTACGCAAATCACAACAGAACACACCCAGAGGCAAGCTTACTTTTGGTGTCCAGACCGCCGCGGTAGCCCGTCCAGCCCTTTAGAGTGATTGTGTCACCCAGGAGGTTTAAAAACTTTTGAAAAGCATCACTTCCGGTTTCTGCAGGAAGAGGGGAACGTGTGAGGAAGGTGTGGTATCAGCAAGTCCTCGTTTCCTAACCGAAGTCGCTTGGACACGGACTAGGCTCTGTAGACGCGTCGGCGGGGAGAGAACGGAGAAGCCACGCTTCCTGCCTCTACGGTCCCGAGCGGAAGGGCCCACGACTCCCAGGAACCCACGGACAGGAGACCACAGAGTCAGACCACCCAACCTCCGCCCCCACCCCCCCGCCGACCAGGCTGGGGTTGCAGGTGTTTTCGTATTTCAAGATGAAAACGTCATTACCGTTTCCACTAATAATAAACAGGTATGGAACATGAAAAGCGCAAATAACAGGACAATGACACCACCTTATAGTTCTCCCAACCCTGAACATCAAGGAGAAAAACCTTCTGCTCCTGAGACTGTGTAGAACTGACTTCTTCGAGTCCTGAGTAATTTCCCAGCTGGATGCCTCTCTGGGGCCAGGGCCGCCACATATCACGTGACCGATATTTACGAAATGAATGACACTGGGCAACATCTGCCCTACAAGAGTCACCCCACAGCCTCGTAAAACTACCGGCTGCTCCTTGTATTTTTTTTAAATTTATTTATTTATTTTTAGAGAGGGAAGGGAGCGGGGAGAGAGAGAGAGAGAGAGAGAGAGAGAAACATCAATGTGCGGTTGCTGGGGGTCATGGCCTACAACCCAGGAATGTACCCTGGCTGGGAATCGAACCTGGGACGCTTTGGTTCCCAGCCCGAGCTCAATCCACTGAGCTACGCCAGCCAGGGCTTGCTCCTTGTTTTAAAGGCTGCAACTCAACTGGCAAGTTCGGCGTGGGCCGTGAAAACCTCGGTGAGGCAGAAGAGGGGGTCCGTGCGCAGAAAGGAGGGGGAGACACTCACCGTTGCTGAACATCTCATCGTCGGTGAGCTGCCCGTCTTTGGCATAGAGAACCCCGAACTTGAAGTTCACAGAGCCCTTACAGTGGGACAAGAAAAGGTGGTGACTTGAAGGTCGTCGTCAGAGCACACACGGTTAGAGACGTGCTGGTCGTTATTCAGGGAAATGGCAATGCTGACCCACAGGAAGGACCGTCATTCCTCTAGTTTTGCATGTTTTTACAGCTTACATGCTTTGCTTTCATGTGAGCTAATTCGTTTGGAATGTCATTGCCAGCGGCACCTGCAGGGTGCCAGGTCCGTTCTGAGGCCCAGCAGAGCTCAAGATGGACAGCCCACAGGACCCACGGGACTGACACCATCTCTGACCACCCCCCCACCATCAGCAGCGGCCTAGACCCCAAAACTCAACACAGAAACCCCAAAACTCAACACAGAAATCTTAGGCTGAAACCTGTGGACACTTTTAAAAATAGAAATGGGAACGGCAGGCGATTTATTTGAAAAGCTCACTTCCTCCAATTTCTAAAGATGCTTAACCTCAAGAAAGCGACAGAACAGATGTGGTGGTGAGGGGGGCAATCGAGAAGTAGCTGGTACAAATGTTCACGATGCTCAGCTTTCGCCACTAGATTAACACTGGCTCCTGCAGGAAGGATGGATGCCCCACGTAAGGGAATAGCTTCTACGGAAAACGGTGGAATGGGACCGGAGAGCTCTGTGCGTTCTTAACAGTTTTGTTTTTTCTTAAGCCAAGTCGTGGGTTTACAGGTCTTCATTATATTATTCTCGATACTTTTAAAAAAAACTTCTTGAACTATTTCGTAAGAAGGTAAAATCTAAGTTTGGAAGAGAACCAACCTCGACAAGGCTGTCAGACCCACCCCTAGCTGGGGGCATTCTCGATGGTCAGCTAAGGGGCAGGCAAGGAACAGAGGTGTTTAAAGCACTGGCCAGGGGTCAGGGGTGGGAGGGGAAGGCAGAACACTAGGCTTTGGGACCGCTGGGTCCTAGAGCCCCATGGCTCAGAGCAGCGAGGGTCTCAGACATTTTTTCCATTCCCAACACACCTGAGGGACAGAGGCATAGTTTTTTGTTTTTTTTAATCCTCACCTGGGGACATGCTTATTGATTTCAGAGAGAGGGAAAGGGAGGCAGAGAAAGAGGGAGGGAAACATGGCTTGGCTGCCTCTTCTACGTGCTCTGACCAGGAACTAAAGCTGCAACCCAGGCATGTGCCCTGACCGGGAATCGAACCGGCAACCTTTCGGTCTACGGCACAGCGCCCAACCCACGGAGCCACACCAGCCAGGGCAATCGTAGTTTATATCTAGTGATTTTCCGTGTAGAGCAGGGACGAGGGAGGACCTGCACCTGGAGCTCTGCCTCTGCTCCTTCTCTGGTGGCGCTGTCCCATCATGCGGGCTCAGCTCGAACGTCCATTCCCAGAGAGGCCTTCCCTGGCCCCCCAGAGTAAAGCCAGCGTCCCTCATTGTTACTCCCCTCCATAGCTCCTTGCTTGTTTCCTTAAGAGCCCCGTTCCCACTCTGCCAAGCTTTTATCACATTCGCATCTTGGTCTGCTTTTGCCACTACACGGGCGTCCTGGGAGGGGGTGCTCGGACACGCCTCACTCTGCACCCGGTCTGTGGTGCTGGGTGCTGGGTGCCCCGAGAGGGTTGGTCCATAAAGACTCGTGGCCCAACCGTGTGCATGACCCGTGTGCAGAAGGGAGACAAAACTAGTCAGGCTCAACTTATTTTCACAGGCTGCCTCCTAACCGTTTTTTTTTGGTAAATTTCTTAGCATTTTTTCATGGGTCTCCATCCACGTGAGGGCTGTATACTTTCCAACTTCTCTGTCTGGACAACGGTGACAGCGGTCACGTGTCTCCAACACACCGGCACCTCTCCCACCCCCGGCGGTCCCTTAAAAAGCACCCACGGTAGCTTGGGGCCTGGCAGACCACCCTGTCGGAACGACAGTGCAGGGACCGAAGCAGAGGTTCTCGAACCTGCCCGGGCGCGGGAATCACCGGAAGGCTTGTTAAGGCACAGAGTGCTGGGCTGTGCTCCTGTTATTTCTGACCAGGTCCCCGGTGACGCCGAGGCTGTGGTCCAGGGACCCACTGTGAGACCCGCTGGACTAGAGCAACAAACCGGTGCGGTGAGCCTGGGCTTCAGGACACCGACAGCACTTCGCAAAACACAGGACCTTTCAGGAAGGTCATTGGTGTGGTTTGTTAAATTTCCCCTGCTCGTCTTCCCGGCTGACAGTTTATCTGCATGACCGGGCGGAGCTGGGGCAAGCGCTCCTGGAGGAGGGGCGGGCGGGATTTAGGATTCGGGAAAGTGCAGGCGGGAACGAACAAACGCATTTTGGTGTGTATGTCTGTTGTGTTGGACATGAGTTATATTGTCATGAGTGCTCTTGTTGCTTCAAGCAAATGCCCCCCTAGTAAGGGAATAAAGAGATCTGCTACTTATTTTTTAAATTTGGTAGATCCAAAAAAATTCAGTGGACATACATCAAACAGTTAACAGGGGTTCTTCGAGGGAGGGTGGGAGTGGGGGAGGGGGAGCTTCCACGTTTTCCATTTATCAAGTTCCGTGGTGCTCGTTGGTCGCGGCAGGCATGGAGAAGGGACACGGTCTTGTCCATCAGTGTGTCCCCAAAGCCTGGACCGGTACAGAGCGCACACACAGTGAGAGCTTGGTGACTATTAGATGGATCAATGAACGAATGAATGAATGAACACACATACAAGTCTTTGTTTATAAAAACTGGGATTATACTGTAAGTGTTGCCATGTGACTTGCTTCTTTTTTCAGTAAATGTTATGTCGCGGAAATGTTTCCATGCCAGTAGATAATGGTCTACCTCATTCTTTTTAATGGAGGTAGAATGAATATTTCCTAGTTCATTCAATCAATACATAATTCACCTCTTCTGCCAACAGATAGTGTGCACCCTCTGTCTGCCCTGCTCTGCGGCCTGGGGCCACAGCAGTGAGCAAGACGGAATCGGTCCCCCTTCTCAAGGGGCTTACGTTCTGGTGGGGGCAGCAGCAACGATAAACAAGTGAGAACACGTGAGTTAAGCAGAAACACAAAGCCGTGTAGAAGGGCGGGGGGCTATGTTAGGGTGGTCTGGGAGGCCTCTCTGATCAGGGAGCCTAACCAGGTAAGGGTGTGGCCCCTGAGGACACCTGGGGAAGAGCGTCTTGGTGGGGGGAGGCAGAGGGACAGCAGAGTCTTCCTGAGAAGGTGGAGGAAGAAGGAAGTCAATCTGGATGGAGTCGAGGGCCGGGAGGCAGCATGGCCTGGCCACACGGGCTCCGGCAGGCCACGACGAGGCTGCCGGGCCTGCCTTTGAGTGGGGTGGGAAACCGCTCGAGTTTTGAGCGCAGGGATGGCTTGATTTGACACACTGTGAAAGGACCATGTGGACACAGCAGGGAAACTAGAAGAGAGGTGAGCGCGGGAACAGGGGGACACTGCAGAGTCCAGGCTGGAGAGGTTGGCGGTGGTGTCCAGGGGGATGAACCAGCGTGGCCGTGGGGGGAGCGCTGAGAAAAGCTTGACTTAGGGGTGTGTGTTGCAGTAGCGTCAGCAGGACGTGCTGACGGGGTAGACGCAGGGTGTGAGGGGAAGCGGGGTGTGGGATTTGTCCAAGGTTGGCCTGAGAACTGGGCGAAGGACACCTCCCTTTACTGAGAGGTATGGCTGGCATGCACAAACCATAAGTTATGCACTCAAAATGCCTATTTACAATATTGCAGACCTTTCCCCGTTTGCTGTGCACTTAGAAAACCCAATACATTTCTTAAGTGGGGCAACGGGGACTGGAAACACACAGACAAACATGGCCTTCTGCAAACCCAGTGTGTAGTGAAGCACAGACTCCCTATTTTTAATGAAAATTGAAACCTATGACCCACAGCGATTTAAGAGGTTCACATTTGGGTATTTCCAAGCAGGTTTAAGTAGCTTCATTGTTTTCGTATTTGGGTAGCCAGCTGCACAGAAACCCTGAACCTGGACAAACCACATCAGTAAGCAGATCCCACTGTGTGGGTCTATGGTGGGGGTGAGGGTGGGGGTGGGGTCGGGTGGAGCGGTCCAGCTGAGAGGAAGGGGAGGGGGAGGCTTGTTCGTAAATACGGAGGCAGGGTGCGGGGGACAGAGAGCGCGTCACATTACTCACCTCTTGTTCCTCCAGAACCAGCAGGTCCTGTCAAACAAAGTTTGAAAAGTCACGGCCATGCTCAACAGGGATCATTCCATTCTGACTTCCTACGAAAGCCACGCTTTGATCTACTGGTGCTTACACGGCTCCCCCCGCCCTCTCTGAAGTGCTCTTAAGATTCAAATAGAGCTCTGCAGCTTTTTGTAAAAGGCCCGGTCATTTCAGAATGTCCCATTAGAGGCCACGATGACCCGGAGACAAAGAGGGGTGCCCCGCAGCGGGAGCAGACACCGACGCCGGGTTTCTCTGGCCGTTTAGCGCTGGCTCGTCGCACGCTGCTTCCGGGAAGATTCTGGCCAGGAGAGGTGTTCACAGGGCGTAGCAGCCAGGAACAGATAAATAACATTTTAAAAATAGCACCTGCCACCTTCCCACTTGGTGGAAAGATGCCCTCTTTTTAATGCAATCGGCTTATTTTCTGTTTAGTTTTGGACCCAGGGATTTGTAAGGGCTCTTCTGCCTAAACCCAAGGCCTGTGGCCTGAGGCTTCCTACGAGAGGTCCACAGAGACCTGATGACAGGCGTGAAACTACCGCTGCTGCATCGCACACTCACATGCACACACTCACGTGTACACACACACACACACACACACAGGATGGGGAAAGCTCAGGAATAGTCACTTGTTAAGGGAAAGAAAGTCAAAATACGCAGGGGAGGACAGCATGAAAGTCTTGTTTTTACTTGTCCTGTCACTTTACGGAGAGAGAGAAAGGGGAGGGGACCGTGCGGAGACGCGTGGCCTCAGCAGCGAGCCGCGCGAAGAGCCATCGAGCGGGCTCTGTGGGTGCTGGGGCCCGGTGTCTGGGGTCACACCCGGCTCCAAGGAGGAAGGGGCCAGGCACGGTAACCCCCACACACAAAGGGATGAGGGTACACCGGAACCGGCGTATTTCCAGTCCTGATTCATTTTAAGTGTGCCGTGAAAAGTACTTATCCGCACGGCAGAGCCGGCAGCTGCTTAAAGTTGAACCTCACACGCCTGCTTTTGCCTCAGTTCCTTTTGGGGCTGAGTCAGGGCACACATACGATTTTAACCACTCAATCAAGAGAAAAGCTATGGGAATTCACAACGCCGTATGTTTGGGGCGAGCTGAGTTGAGAGCTAGTAGCTGTGCTCCACAAGCGAACCACTTGGAAAGCTTCCAAACGAAGACGGCTCATTGTCCCGCCTGCCCCCTCCCACGGCCTGAGTTGCTCCTGGGGTGGCTGCTGTGGGTGTGGCGCTCCTCTGCCCAGAGACTCGCCCGGCTCCCCGCCCTGCTGGATGGAACCCCTCTGCAGCCCCTCCCATCACCCATCCTGACGTCCCTGTCACACAGCTGGCATCCCACTAGGAATGGCCGTGTCTCTCTGTTTCACGTGGAGAGCTCCAAAGCCGAATTGATTGCAACTGCAAGGCAAAAGTGCGGCCGGCATCTTTTTGATGAGCCGTCACCTGGATCAATGACTCGGGTGTTTTTCCCCCAGCGCACGCTGTTCTGACAGCCAAGGCCTAAGGGCCAGGACAGCTTCCTGGCCACCCTCTGTCCTCTGTGGCACCCAGCACAGCCTTCCACCTGAGCTACAAGCTCGATAAGCACGTTGTGTATGTTATTCATTATAAAAAACCCTCTCATTCCACACAGTTCTACATCACTCAGTAAAACGAATGGCTTTAGGCTGATAAGGTCCCTCTGAACACACACCTTTCGGCTCATGGATGGAGGAGCCTCAGCATGACTCAAGGGACGTTTGAAAAATACGGGTTCCTGGCCTGCACCCCGGCCCCGGCACACCAGAACCGCCGGTGTGAGTTCTGGCACGATGCCGTTTTCCAAGCTCCGCAGGTGACGCCGGTCGGTACCCGCGGCTCAGGGTCACGGATGATGGTAGTTCTTATCTAACACTGACCCGACGGACACGGCTACGAAGCATAAAGTCCCGTTACCTTCTGTATCTCAGGGTGAAAAATCTCCCGGGGGCCCTTCTCGAACTTGTCCAGATCCATGGCACTGCAACAGAATGGACAGAATGAGGCCCAGTGCGGTGGAAGCGGCAGGACCGCGGGACACGGCTCGGGTCTTGAGAGAGGCCCAATGCTCTCTCCTGGAAAATCATGAGGGGCCTGGCCCACGGGAGACACGACCGGCAAAGGGGGAGTCCGCTCTGTGAGCACAGGGCGGCCGCCAAACTCCGCACTGTGCTTTCCGTGCATGCCCGCCCCCGACTGGACCCCGACCAGGCTCGCAGGATGTGACGGACACTCGGGTCCGAGAGGGAGGGCGGAGCTGAGCGCGCCTGCTCCAGGCAGCCTTGACTGGCCTGCACAGGTCTTCCTTTTATTTCCTGCAGCAGCGACTCACTGACGTGTACGGAGCAGTTAACGACAAAATGAAATGTAATTAAGGTGGCCTGATATATATATCTTTCTTCTTTTGGTAACTCCTCTGCCACTCAGGGCAAAAGGCCATCTGTCCTTAACAAGGTTGTTCTTTGTTCTACTTTGGACGAGCGACAGAATTCCCTTCAGCCTATAAGTGCCTGAGAGGAAGCCCCGGGAAATGGAAATGGGTGATCTCTCAGGCCCCTGTGTTTGTACGTGAATGATAAAAATGACAGCTCATGTTAGAGAGTGCTTGCCCATCCAGGCACCCTCCTTTAGTCCGTGTGAGGCGAGTACTGTTTTATCTCCATTTGACAGATGGGGAAACTGAGGCTCGGGCCAGGGTAACGGAGCCGTTCAGTGGTAGGGCCAAGGTCTGAACTCAGGCTCGGCTTACCCAACACCATAGTACTTATATTTTAATTTCCTCTTAAGTTCTCAAGTTCAGGATTGTAACCAATGAAGACAAACTCTTTCCTTCAACTGGCAGAAACTGGAGCAGTTCTAATTTTTCACGTCTTTAAAGCTACGTTCTCGGCGAAGGGGGCCCTGGCCGTGAGGGGGGGGCTGAGAGGCGAGGGCCCTCCTCAGGTAACCAGTTGAGGTCGTAGCTGCATGACCTCCCTTGTCTTTGAATATAAAGAAGAAAGGAGCTGGGGGAACTTCTGTTTAGGAAAAAAAAAAAAGATTCACAACACTCTTAAGCCACTATAATTTGAAGTGTCCCTTTAAAAGCAAGTTACGGTTTAGAAACAGCAAAAGGTATTTCTGTGCTTGGCGAGCAGGTTAACCTCCTCCTGGCGCTCTCTGAGCCGGGGCTTCGGGCGGAGGAGGGAACGCCAGAGGCCCCGGGCAGACAGGAGGCGGTCTGCAGCGTGGAGACCCAGTCAGCCTTCACACTGAGATAATGACATTTTTTGCTCCTTAATCTCAGTGCCCTTTCGCCAGCCAGATGCAACCCTAGCTGCCGGGGCCAAGTCTGTCACCCTATGGACCCTCTGGCAACGGGGAGTTGCAGCTTGGAACTCGGCAAACCCCATCCCCTCCCACCACCCGGGTCCGCGGCTGATGGAAGAGTGAGTCAGGTCCCTTGCGTGTCCCGTGATGGGACGGCAGGTCCACAGCCAGGCCCTGGAGTCCCTGAGCCCGGGTTTCAACCGTGGCTCCCTGGTTCCCAGATAGGGAGGTCTCTGCCCCGTCCCTCCGCCTCCTCCTGGGTGGCGTGGAGACGACAATGCTCAGCCCTGCGGAGCTGGTGCAGAGATTCACGGAGACGATGCTGGCAAAGCACTCAGCACGGCGCCTGCCTAACAGAAGCTGCTGCTCCTGGGCTGGAACGTCGCAGCCGGTGACAAGGCAACAGGCCCGCTCTGAGAGGCGGCATTCACCGGGGAGGCTGCCGCCCAGCCCGGGAGGGACCCGGCAGGGAGGGGACAGGTGGGCGCGCGAGAGGCGGCCGGGCATGGAACAGCTGCGTGCTCGACTCACCTGACTCTCTGTTTGGTGGAGACTAAGTACGTTCTTCCCTGAGAAGCATTTGCTGATATAAGTTTCTATTTCAAAGCAGAAAATGAAAGGAAAAAATATTTCCTGATTTTTTTTCTTTCTTTTTCTTCTTCTTCTTCTTTTTTTTTTTTACAAAACCAAAGCACCTGCATGCATTCAAAGAAAAAGGAAGCAGGCGACTAAGGCCTTCCTGAGATGCCGAGGGCGACACTCAAAATCAGCCAGACCTGGGCGGGGCCTCAGCTCACCACGCCCTCGCGGTGTGACCCTGGCAGGCTCCCTGAGCCTCTGTTTCCTCATCTCCGAAATGGGGACAATGACGGCACCGGCCTCACAGGGCTGCTGTGACGGTGACACGAGCTAATTATGCCCGTCGAGTGCTTAGGAAGCCAGCCGGCAGGCGGCCGAGGCGCGAGAGGCTGGAAAGTGGACAGAACGATCGCCGCGGAAACCATTCATTGAGGTTCCTGGCGTGGGTTTCTGTCCATTCGTACTCACCTGAGGATGGACTTCACGGAGAGCGTTTTGGTGGGACTGTAGGGAAGGCATATTTTCTGGGTGCCCTGGAAAGTCAAAACACCAGATCAGCGAAGAGCTGGGCCTTTTCCATCTCCAAAAGGGCCTCCCCACGTCATTTCAGAGAAACCCACGTCCAGCCTTTCTCCATTTCCTCTGGGGGCGGGGGCATGCACAGGAGAAAACACGTTCCATGTTGGAGACGTTGTGCTCAGGCTCGACAGCATCTCCCTGCCCCCCTGCCCCCCTGCCCACGTCCAGTAGCGATGGGTTTCGGCACGGAGGCGCTGTTCAACATCTGGACGGACGGACGGCCCCCCCGGAGCTGCGGGTGCTGCGGAGGGCAGGTGGGCCATCTGGGCCAGACGAGAAGGGGGCTGGGTCTCTGAGCCAAGAGTCAGATCGGCCTCGAAGATCGTAAGAAGAAAACAGCCTCCACGTGTTCAGCGGGACCCAAACGTGACAGCTCTAGGTCACACACGCTGAACTAGACATCGCCCGACTCTCCCGAACAGGCGTGTGTGTGAGGCGCACTGCTACCTGTGTCTGCGCTTACTTATTGAAAGTCTGTCTCCTCCTCTCTAAATGAGTGCTCGCTGTGACGGACTCGTGGGAAGAACTCGGTACATACTGGTCAAATGAAAGGGAGTGAACGAGGAATCCATACAGCTTGCATGGGAGAAAAATATAAACGGCCAATCCCACGAGCCCTGGGCTTCACTTCCGTGCAGGCAGTTCCTGAAGGTGTCACCAGCCCCTGGGTGGGAGCTGGGTCCTCTCTCTCTGCTCCATACATGCCCCTCAATATGCCCCTGGATGCTCTGTAAAGCTACCTTTGCAAGGCATGTTGGGAAGAAAAGGTAGAGAAGGTATGGGTGGAGCAAGAGGTCATGTTCAAGACCATCTTCTAGACAGGAGGGCATCTCACACAGGCGGCCACACTATGGGGTCGGCTGGGGCCTGTAGAAAAGCAAGGCCATAGGCTTCTGGCCAAGGTGGAGGCGTAGGCAGATACCCTTTGCTTCCTCACATACCCCAAGGAAGGATAACAAAACAATTTAAAAACACAAAGCAATCAGAACAGCCAGAAAATCAAACTGTAAGGAAGTCCAACAACCAAGGAGCTAAAGAAGAATCATTCATCCAGACAGGTAGGAGGGCCAGAGACAGGCAGCTGGGGCAGAAAGGACACATGGTGAGGTGAGGGCTGGTGGGCTGGGTGGCCCCCCCCCCACATTCATGTGCAGATAAACTGGGAGGGACAACTGGGGAGAGAGACAGACCACATAACCTAGGGTTCCAGTGGTGGAAAAGAAAGCTTCAAAAACCTCTGGCTGTAAAAACCCGTGGGGGTTGCGGTGGCGGCAAAAACTCCCATCCTCACAGGAGAGTCTGTTGGAGGGGCCCACGGGCTCCTAGAACATACACAAGCTGACCCACGCGGGAATCAGTACCAGAAGAGTGCGAGTGACTTGTGGGTAGCGGGGGAAGTGCCTGAAAGTGGGTCGAGAGCTGAGCAAGTGGCATTGTTCCCTCTCTGACCCTCCCCCACAAGCAGCGCCACAATGCAGCAAAGAGGGTTGCCCCATCCTGGCGAATACCTACGGCTCTGCTCCTTACTACGTAACAGGTGTGCCGAGACAGAGAAATATGGTCCAAATGAAAGAACAGATCAAAACTCCAGAAAAAGAACTAAGCAACAGGGAGATAGCCAACCTATCAGATGCAGAGTTCAAAACACTGGTAATCAGGATGCTCACAGAAATAGTTCAGTGTGGTTGCAAAATAGAGGGAGAAGTGAAGGCTATGCAAAGTGAAAAAGAGGCAAATGTACAGGGAACCAAGAGTGAAGGGAAGGAAACTGGGACTCACATCAACAATTTTGACCAGAAGGAAAAAATAATCATTCAGCCAGAACAGAATGAAGAAACAAGAATTCAAAAAAATGAGGAGAGGTTTAGGAACCTCTGGGACAACTTTAAACGTTCCAACATCCGAATCATAGGGGTGCCGGAAGGAGAAGAGGAAGAGTGAGAAATTGAAAACTTATTTGATAACATAATGAAAGAAAACTTCCCCAAGCTGGTGAAGGAAATGGACACACAAGTCCAGGAAGCTCAGCGAGTCCCAAGGAAGCACGCACCAAGGCGCATCATAATTACATTCCGCAAGATTAAAGATAAAGAGAGAATCTTAAAAGCAGCAAGAGAAAAGGAGACAGTTGCCTACAAAGGAGTTCCCATAAGACTATCAGCTGATTTTTCAAAAGAAATCTTGCAGGCAAGAAGGGACTGGAAAGAAGTATTTGAAGTCATGGAAGGCAAGGACCTACATCCCAGATTGCTCTATCCAGCAAAGGTGTCATTTAGAATGGAAGGACTGATAAAGTGCTTCCTAGGTAAGGTCAAGTTAAAGGAGTTCATCATCACTTATTATAGCAAATGTTAAAGGGACTTATTATAGGAAATGTTAAATGGACTTATCTAAGAAAAAGAAGATCAAAACTTTGAAAAATAAAATGATAACAAACTCACAACTATCAACAACTGAACCTAAAACAAAAACAAAAACAAACCAAGCAAACAACTAGAACAGGAACAGAATCACAGAAATGGAGATCACATGGAGGGTTATCAGCAGGGAGGTGGGGGGAGAATGGGGGAAAAGGTACAGGGAATAAGAAGCATAAATGGTAGGTACAAAATAGACAGGGGGAGGTTAAGGACAGTAAGGGAAATGGAGAAAACAAAGAGCTTATATGTACGACCCATGGACATGAACTAAGGGCAGGGAATGCTGGAGGGAAGGAGGGCACAGGGTGGAGGGGGATAGAGGGAAGAAAAAATTGGGACAACTGTAATAGCATAATCAATAAATATATACTTAAAGAAAAAAAAAAAGCAAAGCCACAGAAACAACTCAGGTTTCAATGAGTGGGTTACACGGAATTTGAAAATGCATATTTCTATCATAATATCCCTTTATATTTGGAAAACAAATTGAAATATTTTAAATCTCCATAATGCAAACTACGCCCCCCACCCCCCAGCCTAACGTCCTTGGCCAGCAGAGAACCGACCGGGTCCTTCCTCCCATCTTCTCCCTTCGTAGCTTCCCAGAGCCGCTCCTGTAGAAACACCTGGCAGTCCGATGTTGCCCAGCGGGTCCAGCAAGTGCGGAGGCAAAGGCAAGCCCATGTGCATGTCGGACAACACGGAGCACAGCGAGGACACCGGTGTGCCGCAGCCATCGGCCCACGTGTGCGGCCCGAGTGTGTGCGCGTGAACAGATGCCAGAGGACGCTGCGGTGATCATCTCCGAGCAGTTCAGCTTTGTCCTCTCCTTTTCCACTTGCTCTAGGGTCTCCACGGGATTTTTATAAGCTTGAATCATTCAAAAGAAAAAGCCCTTGTTTCTGTGTTTGGAAGAAACATGGCCGAGATAATCGAGACTGCTTCAGGCAGGGGTCACGTCTCTGACGACTTCTCTGTTTTATAACAGAGTGTGAGCTCGAGGGGGTGGGGGTGGGGAGTCATCTACTTCTCTGGGTTTCCACAGCCTCCGGCTCTAGCATCGGGGAGAAAGGGGCTCCAACACTCTGCTCTGATTTCGCAGGGCCGCTCCGCCCTGCGGCGCTCCCCCTCTCGGGCACACAACTGGCCCTGGCGGGAGCTCTGGGTGAAGGCGCTGGCAGTCCTCAGCGATGGGGACAAACACTGTGCCCAGCCCTGGGCTGTGGCCCTCATGGTGGTCTGGGGGTCTGCGTCCCACCTCCTGACGTCTCCAATTCCAGTCCACGGTGACCCCTGGAGCACGCCTCATGTGTCTTGTATCCTGTATCGGTGGTCCCTTCTGTCCCCTGGCCCTGCCCCATTCTCTCAGGGGCAGGTACCCTTGCATCCCGCAGGTCTCTTTAAACGTCGCCTCCTCGGAAGGTGGTCCCTGCGCCGCCCCCTCTCCAGCAGGTCTCCTGTGTCACTTTGGGACTCGGTTTCCTTCAGAGCGCTCGCCTAGGCTCATGGTGCAATAGAGACAATACCCTCGGGAACTGGAAAAGAAGCAAAACTGTCCCCCTGCATTCGCCCCACTCTTTCTCCCCCAGTGCCTGGCAGCGTCCGGGGGAGGAGGTGGTGTGACTGTGACTTCCTGAGGGAAGAAGAAGTGACATTGAGGAGATGTGTTCCTGAAACGCAGCAGGAGCGTGAAACCTCCCCCTTCCCGACTGGAGGGAAGGAACGAAGACGGGAGATGGGAAAGCTGAGGGTTGGACTCAGGGTGCTTGGCTCCCCCATTCCGAGGGAGGCCTGGAAGGGGCGGAGAGGACGCTGCAAACGTGTCACGGCAAGATCCGGGGACACACGAGGACGTCTGGACGAGGGGCTCCCTCCCTCCCCAGCACGGCCTCCCTCGGGGACCCGGAGGCCAGGCAGACCCCGTCGGAACACGGTGGGGGCAGCGCCCCGGTAGCGTCACGCAGGGATGGTCGGCAAGATTAGACGCAGGGGCCGAAGGCAGTACACCGGAGACCCGGGATCAGGCGGAAGAGCTCGCAGTACCCAGCGACTTCACAACGAGGGGCAAATGGCGGAGACTACAGGTTTCAGGAACTTTCAGGGACCCCAGAGAGCCAGAGGGGACAAGTCAATCTCCATGGTTGCTAGTTCAGAGACCAGAGCCGCTCCACGACGGAAGCCAGAAGGAACCCAGGGGGCCCCGTGCGCATCCGGGTCCTCTGCTCCTGCCGCCAGGGGCTCTCACAGGCCCTCTTCCAGGCACCCACATACCTACTCTGAGAGGAGCGGTGAGGGGAAAGGACTCCAAAAGATGGATTGTTTATCCGAAAGAGACAGAGTAGGCCAAAGAGGATGTTTAAGCCAGAAGAGGTTGGAACACTGTAACTAGCAAACATTAAAAGCGGGGGGAGGGGGCGCGTGCAGAAACCAGCCCCCTGGTGCAGGAGACGGAGGCTTTGGATGGAGGCGCAATTGCTTCCCGCTAGGTGAGCAACGAGGTAAGACTCTCGCGCATGCGCTTGAGAGAAACCGACACTCAGTCCTCCAACATCATCTTTTAAAACAGACTTTGCTTCAAGAACAGCTACACGGATGGCAAGACGGGCCCGACTGTGGGGGCCGGGGGAGAGGGCTGGTGCCGGAACTTTCCTGCGGGACGCGATTCACGAGTGAGACCTAACTCTCCGTTACATCGGGGGGGTCACCTCGGACCTGCTCGGAGACAGAAGAACGTTTCTGACGCATCACATGAACCCTGATATACACGCGGGCGGCACGGCACCCGGGTTACGTGGTGACGCAACCCCAGGGGCGAGCCGGTTACTCACGGTCTTCCTCCAAAGGATGGCACGGTACTGAGGGACGCGCTGATTGTTTTGGTCCGAAAGGGTCACGGACAAGAAGAAGGGGCTCTTCTCTGCGTCGTTTCCGATGTAATTCTGATGCACTGGAGAGGAAGCAGGGTTAGTAGAACCGTGAACGTGCACGTGGTCCTCCCCGTCCCAGGTGATGGGGGCCCTCCAGGGGCACCCGGCCCTTCGCACTCCGTCAGGGCCCAGCAATCCCAGACCCAGCGAGAAACGGAACCTGATCACTCCACCAATCACATACTCCCATTCCCCTGGCTGGTGATTGGTTCAGGAATGAACGTGTGGCCGGATTCTGGCCAATGGGACAGGAGCAGACATGTGCCAAGGGGGTTCTGGAAAGGCTTCCTCACTGTTGAAGATGGGCTCCTTTGAGCTGTGGCTGGTGGTGTGTAGGAGTGATGCCTGGAATTGCTGCAACCATCTTGCGACCCTGAGGAGGCCTGGCCTCGATGACATCACAGAACCTCTGAACCCACCAAGCCGGGAGCCTGCCCTCTCTCTGGGTTTCTTATTGTATCTCTTATTGTTCGAGCCAGCTGAGGAAGCTGAAGGCATCTGACAGCCCCATTTCCCCCCGGGCACCACTGTGCTTTCCGGACATTCGGGAAGCCAACCATTTTCCGCTGATTTCATTTTTTGTGACAAGACACGCCTTGCCAAATAAGTGAACTTCTCAGCATAGCACAGTATCAGATTTTTTTTTATAAAGACACCATTGGGTCTGATCACTCTCATTTTATAGCTCAAGCATCATACCTTCTACAAACAGATGTATTAGTCTGGTAAGACATGTGTCTAACTCGTTTCCAATCCTGCAGTAGTGATCACCCTCCCACTTCTGTCATGACCCCCTCCCGCCCCCCGTTTTCTGCCCTTCCACCTGCATTCACCCAAGCCCCTCACTTTGAACGTACATCACTGTCCATGGCTGAGCACCTGCCCGGCACCAGGCGCCGGGCATCGTGTTTCCCTGTGTGTCTCACCGAAACATCTGCCCAAACCCACCGGCTGTGGGCTAGCAACAGCCCCGCTTTGCAGACAAGGAAACTCAGCCTCAGCGGAGCGGAGGGGAAGGAGCGTGAGGCCCCGTGGTTAACAACTTCGGAGCCAGGGTTCAGATCCTTTCTGCGTGGCCTCCGAGAAGGCGGGGGTCCTGGCTGCCTTCGCCAGTTCCGTGTGGGCCCCGGAGCTCGCAGAACTATCTCTTTCCCTCACGGCCTTGGATTAAGTCTTCAAAACCCGCTGCAGAGGAGGCACTTGGCTTGCTGAGTCTAAAGCTGTTTTCCACCCTGCAAAATCTTCTTATGTCTCAAATCACTGATTCCGATCCTCTAATCCCCTCGAACTCCCCAGAGACAAAAGTGACTGCACTCCCTCCCCCCCCCCAAGAAAAAAGGAGAGACAGAAAAAAACTCCTGGAGCTGAGACTCAGTCGAAGCTTCAAACCTACACAGCTTACTGCCGACCCTGAGGTGAAATGCCCCGCCGTCCGTGCGTCCAGACGGGTCAGCCTCACATACAGGCACCGGAAATGGCACCAACACCGATTTTCATCTTGAAGAGCCTCCCTCCCCAACCACCACGATGGTGTGATTACCTTGTCCTAAAAAATACTTGAAGTACCATCTGGTGTGGTATTCTGGGTTCTCCAAGTGCACGTCTGTTCTTCTCCAAGTACCGGGCAGAGCGCCGGCGTTCTGTAACGGAACAAAGTGGTGCAATTAAGAGCCTTATTTAGAAAGTAAAGAAGAAGCTGACTGCGAACCCGAGGCCGAAGAACCAGAAAAGTCATTGTTAGAAGCGTGCAGACAGGGCTGTGGCCACATCGCCACTAGACAAGACACCCCGTCTAAGCCCACATCCCAGAGGCACCCTGGGGTGTGGAAAAGGGACCAAGCGACCCGGGAGGTCAGCTGTTTCCAACTTGAGTTTCACGTCTCTCTCCTTTCTGGGCAGAAGATGCCACGATACTACCTTGGAGTTGGCGCCCCCCTAGAGGCACGCCCTTCTGTTTGTCACCTGTAAGGCACATGTCACCTGGAATACATCTAGGCAGCCTCTCAGTCAAGTTCATATTTTTTGTAGAATTAAAAAAATTTCCATAATACAAGTCAATGTGGCAAATACAGATAAACATAATGGACAGTCTGAATCCTCTGCCCAAAGATAACCACTGCTAACGGTTTGGCCACGGTTCCTCTGTCTCTCCTACGTGTGCGGCCCCATGTAACTTCTCCCAGTGGAACCACAATGGAACCACAATACAGATTAAAACTCCACTGATACCTGCGTGGTGCCACGCGGGGAAGACGGGCGTCTGGAACATACCTTTCTGATTCCGACGAGCCTCTAATGATTTCCTAGATATTTGTGGTCTGTTTCTTTATTATGTTGAAGACATTTCCTTCAAGTCCAAGGTTACAAAGAGGCTTTTCTTAGGGATAAATGTCAAATTTTACCGAAAGGTTTTTGGGGGGCAACTATGGAGAGAATATGTAAAATGGGGGAGAATCCTAGTCCTGTAGTGAGTTCTCTCCCGATGCTGAATGCTTCCCAGACACCTGGAGGGCACCCCACTAGGTCGCGGCGCAGGGGCGTCCTCGGACACGGAAAACACAGGTCGACATGTCACGCTTGCCAGTGAGATGGAACCGTAGGTTTCTTTTCTGAATGGGTCTCTGCCCTGCTCTCAGGCTTGTGTTACTTAATAAAGGAATGTGAATGGGGATGCTTCTGTCTTTCCCCTGCCTCTGGGAAGACGGACAGGCAGGGAGCGAGCTCTGCGTGCCAGGCACTAGGCCGGAGCATTAGCTCCATGGTACCTCCGCCCACGCAACAAGAGAGGCTCGAGGTTACCCCCGACTTTCGGACGGGGAGAGTGAGGCATCTCGAGATTGCGTCTGTTGTGTCCGGTGGCGGAGGCAGTGAGTAGTGGAACGGAAATGGAAACCAGTCCCAGTTTCACAGGTTTATACATTTACTCTTTTCATCTTAACCCTTACGTCATCTTCTGTGTCCTTGTTAATGTTCTGCCTTTTTAATCTGCCGGGGAGTGAAAAAGTGGGTCCAAGTTTCTCAGTATGAGCCTGCTTTTATTGGCTTTCCTTGAATTTCCAGCCACCAGTTCTGGATAGATGCACTCGCATACGGAAGCCGCAGCAGCGGGAAGACGGGGGAGCCTCTGAGAGCCCTTCCCCAGACCCACCTCCTGGCAGCGTCTTATCCCACCGCTTCGTGTGCTCATCTTTCTCCCCCCACACATGCACATACATGTGCACACACACGCACACAGAATTCTTCCTCAATCATTTAAGACTACGGTGCATGAACAACAGCCCTTTATTCCTAAAGGCTCCAGTGTGCATTTCCCAAGAACAGGGGTATCTTCCTGCACCGCCGCAACACGGCTTTATCAACTTCCGGACCTGCGACCTCGACACATTACCTGAATCTGCCGTCCGCGTTCCGATTTTGTCAGCTGACTCAGCAGTGTCATTTGAAGCATCCCCCCTTCAGTACAGGGTCATTTCGTGCCACGTCTCTTTAGATCCCCTTAATCTGGAACATTCCCACAGGCTTTCTGTGTCTTTTATGACGCTGACGTTGTGAAGAATGCAGCACGCCGGCCGCCCCCTTTCTCTTAGTACAGCATTGCTCCTTTTGGGTTTGCCCCCATGATGAGAGTCAGGCTGTGCACACCCAGGAGGACACTACAAAAGTGGTGCCATCCTTCTTGTATTTCAAGACATCCACCTGTTCCTTATTGGTGACGCTAAATTTATCACCTGTTCGAGATGTTGCCTCTTAGCTCTGACCTTTTGCTGTGACTCAGGAAGGGCAGGCAATTGGATTTTGCTCCCTGTAGACTTTCTGGATGATTCATTATCAACAGCCATTCATTTATAACCGTGAACCACGGCAGCCCTCCTGGCCACAGTTCTCCCCAACCACGCCACCGTGCAGCACACAGCGGTGCATGACCCCGGGAGCTGCCACCAAGCCACAGGCACCAGCTGGCCGGACACAGCAGAGCGGACCCACAGTGGTTGGGGCCACGGTCCCAAGGCCCTGGCTCTGTGGAAGCACCGGCAGAACCTGGAGAGGGGACTGTTGAGTCGCCAGGACATTCAAGCCTTTGGAGCCTCCAACACTGGCCCGGCCCAGAGCGGCTTCTCGGAGGCAGCAGCGGCCCCCATCTCAGCTCAGGGCTTCCACGTTTGTATAAACATGCGCCCTGGGCCGGCTCTAGACCCCCTTGGGCTTCCTGCCCGCAGGGCCCTAGGACCCGCACGTCTAACGGGCACCCAGGCGATTCGGGTGAACACTGAGCAGTGCGAACCACTGCTCTATACCAGGGGCTCTGAAAAAACCCACGGAGGACATGAACTTGGATGGGGCAAAAAGAAAAAAATCTTTATTTTTCCCCCAACTTCTAATAAGGTTTAGTATTTCATTCAATTATGAGCACATGCAAAAACCTACAATAGAATGAAGCTCTGATAACCACGTCATAAAAACATCACAGATATTTTCACAACTCACGGTAGTGATGGCAGATATCTTGAAATACTGTTTATACTCTTCACTGTTCAAAGTTACAAGAGTTATGAAACTTGCTGCTAGGTTTGTTACTTAATGCATTAATTTAAAAAAGCACGTATATGCCCTGGCTGGTGTAGCTCAATGGATTGAGTGTGGGCTGTGAACCAAAGTATCACGGGTTCGATTCCCAGTCAGGGCACATGCTTGGGTTGCAGGCCACGGCCCCCAGCAACCGCATATTGATGTTTCTCTCTCTCTCTCTTTCTCCCTCCCTTCCTTCTCTAAAAATAAATAAACAAATCTTTAAAAAACCACAATACTTTTAAAAAAAGTATGTATATTACAGTATTATATATTGGGTTTTAAAAAATCATTTTGATAACTTTCTTTTTTAAAATGTTAAAAATTATTGTTGTCACTCCATTCCAGTTGTCCCACTTCCTTCCCCTTTGCCCTCCTCCGCCCAGCCCTTCCCCGCTCCCACGGCCGGTCCCCACACTGCTGTCCACGTCCACGGGACACTCACACGTTTGGCGACTGACCCCTCCCCTTCTTCTTGGTAACTATTTCAGTACCACTGATTTCCTCCGTGACGCCAGGTGTTTTGTCGTGCGCATTTGAAAACACGATTCTAAGGAGTCTCCGGCTCCACAGACTGCCGAGGGGGTTCAAGGGCTCAGAAAGGACCCTGGATCCTGGACTTTCTGCAGCGGTCCCCCAGCCCCGCAGGGGCGCGGCCTGCCGACTGAGAAGCAGAATGAGACACCAGCTCAGAGTGACCCACAGCGCTCTGGCCGGTGGCATGCCCACACGTCCACCCGACTGGGGGTTCTTTTTTTTTAATGCTCAAAAAGTCACCTGTTTAACGTTTACCTGCACTGAACGCTTACTAAATTGGGAAAAAAGCCCAACACCAAAAAAGTTGTGAGTCTCGCAGAGCAAGGCACTTCCCGTCCCTTGTCAGAAGCACACGACGAGGTGTAAAGACAAGAATAGACACAGGAGCCGACAACAGAAGTGGAAACTAAGCAAAAAGAAAAAAAAAAAGACCCTCTTCCCAGGACCCCAGAGGAAGGCCTGTAAAGAAGAGTTCGGACTTCCGATGACGTGCAGCGGAAACGGGTCAAGGGCACCAGCCTTAGTGTATGCTCCAGAGGAGACAAATAATGTTCCTTCTGCCCTTCTGAGTTCTTCTGGCTGGTCTAATGATCAAATTAGCAAGGGACAGATGAACAGGAGAAAGCAGTCAAGTGTATTACGTATGTACATACAGAGGCTCCGTAAGACCAGAGGACCTGGGACCAGTGGGCAGTTGAGGCTAATGTGCCATTATTTTTGTCCTCATCTGAGGACGTGCTTATTGATTTCAGAGAGAGGGGAAGGGAGGGAGGGAGGGAGGAGAGAAACATTACTGCGTGGTTGGTTGCCTCTTGCATGCCCCCTACTGGGGGCCTGGCCTGCAACCCAGGCATGTGCCCTGACTGGGAATTGAACAGGTGACACTTTGGTTCACAGGCTGACACTCAGTCCACTGAGCCACACCAGCCAAGGTGAGAAGACAGATTAAAAAAAAGAGAGAGAACAACTAAAACTAAAATCTTTTAAATGGTCGATAGAAATATAAACTGCTTGAAAAAGTGAAACCACACAAAAATTGAAATCCGTTTCCGCCCCCATCCTCCCTGCCCTGACCCACTCACTCTCCCTGTGACAACCATGGTGCCGGAGTGGTTCGGATGGTCGTCTGTCTCTTCATGCATTCACAAAGACATGTTTGCTTTTACATAAATACACGCACAACACGTTCACATTCATACACACACCTACACACACACACACACTCGAGTGAGTATATACACACATGACTTGTTTTCATAACCGAGGCAAGCCGTACAGATACAACAGTGAAATTTGGTTCTTTCACTGAAGAAAATATTGCACAAATGTTGCTATGTCAGTACATGTAGCATCACCGTGCTCTTTTTAACAACTTTCCCGGTTCACTTTCAAATTAAACACGTCAGTCACGTACAGATGTATAAAACAAGTGAGGCCCTGCCCCTTTTCCTGCCCCCCCCATTCCACTCTGCACCAGAAGCCCCTGCTGAATGCCGAGGGGTTCTTTTGGGAACTTCCTGGCATGTCGTCAAGCATGTTTAGCTTTTTTCTTTAAAGATTTTTAAAATATTTTATTTATTTATTTTCAGAGAGGGAAGGGAGGGGGAGAGAGAGAGAGAGAGAAACATCAATGTGCGGTTGCTGGGGGCCATGGCCTGCAACCCAGGCATATGCCCTGACTGGGAATCGAACCTGCGATGCTTTGGTTCGCAGCCCGAGCTCAATCCACTGAGCTACGCCAGCCAGAGCTGCTTTTTTCTTGTTTTTAAGGAAGCGGGATGATACCGTACAAATCAATCTGGAACGTGCTTTTCTGCCCAACACCGTATCCTAACCGCTTTTCCGCGGTTATCACATCTCTCTCCGCCTCCCTTTCCACCGGCTGCTAAGCATTCCATTGTATGAACGCACCAGCATTTCCATAATCGCTCCTCTACCGACGGAAATGGAGGTGGCTTCCAGGTGTTCCTTTCGATTTTAAATAATGCTCCCATGCACACCCTCACAGTAGAACTGCTGGCTGGATGCTATATGTGTTTTTAATTACTGCTAATTGTCCTCCCCAAAGATTGTGCTCATTTACATATTCCAACCGTCTATGGAGAACCTGCCCCATGCTGAGCAAGACAGATTTGTAAAGAGCTGAAAGACTGTCTGACCCCCTGCTCCGCCACATGCTAATTGATATATACAAGTGAGCTGTAAGGGCGGTCTCCTGTGAGCCCCCCAGGGTCACCCTCATCGTAATTAACCATCAGGACGAGTGCACAGATGGCAGGAGAAGCACAAGGTAATCTAAAGCTTCTTGGGGGGTCAGCTAGTAGGACAGGTGACAGAATCAAGATGTCAAAAATGCTCCACGCCCAGCAGCTCTGGGCCACACGAAGGAGATCTGATGCAGCGTGGACAGTGCAAAACCCTAAGTGCAAACGCAACCTGTAGGTGCAAAGCACAGGGCGGGGAAGGGCGGCCGCCACGGAGCAGGAGTTCGCACCCATGCTACCCGCGAGGACGCAGCGGCTCGCAGACGTTGTGAACTGGCGAGTGGCAGAGCTGAGACCTGAGCCCAGGTGAACCCAGGCGAGCCCAGGTGAACCCAGGTGAACCCAGGTGCGTTGGCCTGCACAACTGCCCCCACTGCCTCACCTTGCCGCCTCACTGCTATGTGGCAACACAGGTGAAAATGAATCAATTTCCCAGGACCCGCTGAGGTAGGTCAGTCTGACAGGACACCCACCCCACCCCACACGAGGCTGGGACCCAAAGGTCCACACACTGAAGGGGAGGCGGGGCCACAAGAGGCCACTCTGCCCACAGACAGCAGGAAGGCGGCCACGGGGCGAGCAGGCAGGCTGGGCAGGCTGGGCAGGCTGGGCGGGGAGTGGTCCTGACCAGCAGCCACCCTCCATGTGACTCTGTAGCACCTTGCTCCATCATTCGGGTGGTTTAAAAAAGTCTCACGCTGGGAAGTGAGTTTAAAGGTGTCTGGAAAAAGTGAATGCAAATCCTCCCCCCGATTCTGACACCAATTCTGACATATGTCCTCCCCCCACCACCCTCCCCTGCACACACCACCAGGCAGTCCTCTGACACAGGCGGGGACACATTCTCCAATTCAACTCAGTTCCGACACCATCCACCTGAAGCACGAACAGCACGCAGCCAGGCTGCTGGGCACGCAGAGAAACGTGGCGCCCATGAGTGCGTGCGGGAGGAACAGCAGATGGCAGGGAGAGAGTCGCAGCAGACTCTACACACGGAATCATCAGCCACAGGCGGTAAAACCGTCACACGGACAGCGTTTAAGAAACAAAAGGCAAATGTCACATTTTAAGGTAACGCCCACAGTGACTATAGAAAGTGACCAAGCAACAACCTGGGATGAGGCGATGGTGTCTTTGCTAGGACACGCGAACGCAGGCGACCAGAGAGAGGACAGATGGACTAGACACCATTGGACGGACAGACCCTTGTGCTTCTGAGGACTCCGGGAAGCCAGGGAAAAGACAAGCTACAAAGCGAGAGGAGATTTCTGCAAATCATGTACCTGATAAGGGTCTGGCATCCACACTGCGTACAGAATTCTTACCATCCCACCGCAAAAGGAAAAACAGCCCAGCGGTGAACCTGCTCTGCGATTTGTTTGTCTGTGGGTCTGAGAGTTTTTAAGCAGCTGTACGGAGCCTTCTAACACCCTGTGCTTTCACTAACGCAGCGCAAAGCAGCTCTGGGTTTGTTTTCCTCTAACCTGAGGTCCCTCCCGAAGCTTTTCGCCGAAGACCACCCATGCAAAGCCCCGCCGGCGCGCCCCAGCGCAGCACTCACGCTCGGTGTCCCCGGCAGAAGCAGGTGTGGAGCCATGTTCGAGCCTGGCCGCGTGGTTCCCGGAGGAGCCGTCTGAGCCGGGGCTATGTTTTGCACACTATAGCCCACGGGGACCCGGGAAGGCGACCCCTCCCCCAAACGGTTCCAAAGCGGTCACGTGGCCTGCCCACGGCCACGCGGCTGGTGGGCTGTGGGAGTCGGCGGGCAGGCTGACCCTAGCACCACTCCTGACCGCCACCATCTGCAGGTGACTTCTGGTCCCTGACCGGGTCCCAGGACACGTCCTCTCGTAGGGCAGGCCCAGGTGACATCACCAAGTGAGGACTGTTTGATGGTCCAAGCGCGTGGTGACGCTGGGGCCTCCCCGTGAAGGCCCCATTCTGTTTTTCCTGGGAGGCGTGGCTTCCCTCTGGAAAAGGGGTGGGCAGGGCCGAGCGGAGCTAACGGGGGTGGGAAAGCCCCGGGCGGCGTGTTCCTGTTGGGAGGGCTGAGGGTCTGCAAGGTTTTGGGAGCAGGAGGGCTTCCTGGCCCCTGGCTGCTCTGGGGTCTCTGGTGCTCAGGGTCTCAGAGTGGACCCTCAGCACGAGGCTGCTGCCTCCTGAGCACCGGCAGACGAGGCCTCGGCGCTCCTGCTCCTGACCTGGTCCGGGGACCCTGCGCTGCCGGAGCCCGGGGCGATTGGACGGCCCGTCTCAGAGGCCGGCCGTTTGGGGAGGGCGGCGTTCAAGCTTCAGAAGCAGACTTCCCTGGGAGCTCCTCCTGCGTGGGTCAGGTGACATCAGTCCGCACAGGAAGTACGTGGACACCTGTTCAGAGGACTGGTCCAAGATGGAACCGCCCCCTCTGCCTCACAGAACAATGGCGGGGTACACGTCTGGGTCAACAGGTACATATCTAGGTCAACAGGTACATGTCTAGGTCAACAGGTATGCGTCTGGGTCAATGGGTACATGTCTGGGTCAACGGGTATATGTCTGGGCAAACAGGTACGCGTCTGGGTCAATGGGTATGAAAAGTCCAGGCAAAGGTGAAGGCGGGCAACAACTTCCCGAATGCCGTGGCCTTCTGAGTTAAATCTACAACCCTTCACCAGAGATCTGATTAAGGGGTGGTCAGGGGGGCGAGCCTGGCTACAAGGCGCTGGTTACGGTAACAACCGCCACCATTATTGTACGATCGCAGCCACCACTCATTCAGCGCGTACTATACATCCGGCATAGTGCTCGCGGCTCTTCAAGCTTGGCTCACGGGACCCTCTCAGTCACCCCAGGACAGTTCCCGTTGTACGGATGAAGAGACCGAGGCTCGGAGCGGCTGGGGTACATGCCCAGGGCCCTCCCACCTCCCACCAGGAGGCGGGGGAGCCGGTACTCACACTCAGGCTCATCTAACTGCAAAACGGGGGTGTGCCAATGGGCTGTGATGGGCAACGTGCCAAAGCAGCAGCAAGGAAGGAAAATACTGGGGGCTCCCCTGCACTCTGCAGTTCTAGGGGGAGACCCCAAGGGACAGAGGAGGGCGTGGGAACTTTAAAGAAGAAGGCAAGGCAAGGTGAGTCCCGGTGGCCGGGCCAGGCAGACCGGGGGCCCAGAACGAGGGCTTGGGCCCAAGGAGGCACCTCCTTCTGTGCTGACGTCTGTGAACACAGACGACACTTGGTAATCACGGTGACCTTCGGCCTCTCCTGGACCCCGACGGCTCCTATGGCAGTGATGAGGCGGCTGGCCCGGGGTTCTGGGGGCCTTTCACAAAGGGTGTCGCGGCTGTGAACTGGTGTTCGGTCCCATCTTGGGAGTCCACCTGGTTTTATTACAGATCTTTCAAAGGGTATGTGCCGTCCCATTCACCGCACCTTGCACATGAAGGATAACGCCAGGTGCGCTGCAAGCGGGGCGCTGGAGCGCCCTGTTCACCCGCCCCGGGCCCCATTCCGGAAGGTCCTCTGCGGTGGCGCGGCTCACACGCCCCTCAGTGCCACATCTCAGAACCACGTGCTTGGCGACAATACGGGGCCCGGGGGCTTCCTTACCTCATCGGATGAGCCATTCTCCACCCGGAATCGCCCAGCCCTCTGGATGGCTCCGTCAGCGTCACTGGAGATGAGCTGGGGACAAGAGAGCACTCAGTTAGCTGGCTGGGTCACCACGTGCGATGTCTCCTGTGTGTACGCGTCCTATGAGTGAGCCACGACCGACAACAGCGGGAGGCCCTGCCTAGAAGCTGAAGGTCTTTTGGAAGCTCAGTCGGCCAAGCCCTCCTCACGCCACACCGTCGGCCCCGGGGTCTTCAGAACCCCTGACGCTCAGGAGCGGAAAACAAGAGCGTCAGTTCCAGAGGTGAATGCACTCCCATCCTGGGAAACACCAGGCGGCGCTCTCTGGAACAAGGGCCTTTCATGCACACCGCACGGGGGCACGGGCAGCTCACAGAGGGCCCCCGGGGTGCCGAGTCCCAGGTTCAGCCGCCCGCCCAGGAAAGCCGAGAAAGCTTGCGGCACGGACGCAAGGCTCGCTGACAGCGCAGAGAGCTCCTGTGCCTTGGTCAGGGTGGGACGGTTTCCAGAAGGTGCCGAGCCCCCGCCGAGGCTGGCAGGCTGTGTTTCAGCCCCGGCAGTGCGGCGCCCGCCCGTGGCCGTCAGAGGACTCGATGCTACCTACAGAGGCAGGAGCGGGCAGGAGGTCAGGGTGCATCCGGTCTAAAACTCCTGACCCAAGATTGCTCTTATTTTCCCCCAAATCTTCCAGGTCGCTCAGGAGCAACTTGGAAATATGACATCTTTTGGTTTGCTTTTTAACCTTCGGATCCTGCCCACAGCCGAGATCTGCCAACAGCTTCCGCGCCCCAGACTCCGTGGGACACAGCTGCCCGAGGGGCTCTTCTCGCCACTCCAGCCCCGGCTGGCCCAGCCCCACGCCCCACAGGTCCCTTAGAAAGCCCGTCGTCTCGTTTTCACTCGTGTGGACAGACAGGAAGGCATGAGAATGGAAACATGTCAGGGGAAAAAAAACCACATTTTCCCATGGAAAATTATTTGAGAAAGGTTGATAATGTTTTTCCATGATGGATATAAAAATAGCAGTATCTAATATCTCACTGAGTGCTTCTGCGTTGCTGTGAACTCTTCCGGCCTTCACACCATGTCATTTAATTCCCTTTGTAAGCACACGCGGTGGGCTTCCTCGTTACTCTCACTCACAGAGGAGGAAACGGAGGCAGAGAAAGGTAACCACCACCAGCGTCAGCCACGTGACAGTGCGTGGGGGGCCTGGGGTGTGAACAGAGGCAGCTGGACCCCAGAGACCCCCTGCCTCCCGCTGCCACTGCCCCACCCAACCAGCCCCCACCGAATGTCCGTGACGAAGTCCAGTCTGTGTACCTCATCTGTATCTTGCGACACTGTTTTTTAAAAACAGATACGAAGAAGACTTTTATGTATGTTTACTATTCGTGGCACCAGGTCGTTACGTTGCCGCCACACTGAGGACGGGCGAAAGAGTCCGCGTGGTCGAGAACTTAACCTTGCCCCGGGAGAGGTCGGCCTCGGCTCCTGGGAGGTGACCTCCAGCCCTGGGATGCTCTGCCTGAGTGTCTGTCTGTTCACCTGGGGACTGTGAGGCACAAGGGGGAGTGATGTGGTTTACAGCGGGGCCTTCGGGTCCCACGGTGTCAGAACTACCTCTGGACACGGAGCCTCGGGGGGGCTTCCCCGGTTGGCGGTGCTCCCTGTGGGTGGCCACAGGTCATTCCGGAGCAGCGAGTGCTGCCTAGGACCCTGTGGTGGGGGTCTGCACATGGAGCCCCCTCCCCAGCGTGCTGTCCCATGTGCCAGTCCCCTGGGCTGGTTCTCACTGGTACCCTTTCACTGTAACAACCCCTAAGTGAGCCCAGCAGAGCTTTCAATAAGCGCCGTGAGTCTCAGCGAATTATGGAACCCGAGAGCGGCCTCGGGGACCCCTGCACCCTGCAGCTGGTGTCAGCAGTGAGGGATCGTGTGGACTGGTTTGTGTCTAAAGTACAAGAGCGAGATGAACTGAGGTCTCCTGGGGTTACCGCCAAGTTCACGGGGGAAGTTCAGAGGATTCAGTGTTAATTTCCTCTTGGCTCAGGAGGGAATAGCAACTAGGTTTCAAGGGAAGTGTTATTGGTATCGGCTGCCTCAGGGGCTTCGGGGGAAGCATGCCGAGGTCACGTCTGGACTTGGGGAGACGAAGAGCTGTAATCAATTAATAACATCTGACACTGGCATATGAGAAAAGCACTGTGCACCCCCCCCACCCCCCAATTGGAGGTGGGTAGGTCTAGTCCGCACTACGGCCGGCCTCATCCGGGACCCGGAGGCTTGGCAGAGGAGCTGACATCATGCGATGATTCACTCGAGATACACAACCCAAACGTCTGCCAACTGCGTTTCAGGCACCGCCAGGCAAAGGCCGGGGTGCCCTTTTCCTTTGTTGAGATCAGAACAAGAAGCTTCCTGTTTATCTTGCTTGAAAAGTTGCAGGAGAAGAGAGGAAGGGCATGTTGAATGGTCTGATGGTTCGAAGGCGCTTAGCGCCCTCTGCTCACGAAACCCACACGCACCGAGCTCAGACCTCAAGCCAATCCGTTTACTCCACCACCTTTACCACCTCCACCATCTCCGTCTTCATCCAAGTCACTGTCACTGCTCCCCCGGAGGACTGCAGCCACCGCCTCACCGGTCCATACGTCCCCCCACCGTCGCTCCTCTCCACCCACTCCTCACCCCGCAGCCCGGTGACTTCAGTGAACTGCAAACCCGACAGCCCCGAAATCCCGTCTACGCCAGCACCCCACTCCGCCCCACCTGAGGACAGGCACCCGTCACTCCCTCGCCCAGGGCCCCCTCCTCTGCCCCTCCTCCCCTAGCGAGGCATGCTCTTCACGCAGTCTCACCGCAGTGCCCACTGCAGGGGGCTTCCCCGACCCCAGGGCCTGGGAGGTGAGGCCGCTGGAAGTTCTGGAGTGTCCCCGGAGCTGGGATTCCATTTCTTGGAGGATCATTCCTTCTGTGCCTGTGTCTTCTCATGCACCCCCTCTGCTCCCCGTGAGAAGCCCCACAAAGGCAGGGACCACCTCTCTTCTCGCCATTGCACCACCCCCACCTCAGCTAAGCACACTGCCTGCCATGGTGCAGATGGTCCCGGAATATTTACCCAACGAGAAACCTGTAAATAGGTGAAGGAAGAACTCCTGTTGAAGTGACAAAGGAACTGAAAACCCGGGTAAGGTCTACGTTGGTCCTGGACACCAGAGGAGAGCTGTCACTCACACAAGAAACAAAGTGAGGGACGGGACCAGTGCCCTGAGTCACGGCGTGCCGGGCCACGTCAGCCTGGGCGGTGGCTTCCTCGAACCCGGTGGCCTGCGCAGGTGAGAGTGGGTGTCAGGGCAGTGGGTGGGAAGCCCACCTCCTGTGGCGCTGGGAAAGCGACCCGGGCTGGCACGCGGAACGGCAGCCCCGCCTCTGCAGCTGGCTCGGCCGCCGGCGTCACGCAGCAGAGGGAGCCGCGGCGGCCGGCGCCTGGGGAGGGCTGGTACGCCCGCCGGCCGACTGAAAGGAAACAGTGTTCCGGAGAGCTGGGGGGTGAAAGAATGACGCCCAGGGTGAAAAACCCTTTCAACACAGCCGAGGAGCCGTGCCTGTCAGGGGTTTCCCCTCTGTCATTCTCAGGGACCTCTGATCTGGTCAGTCGAAACTATAAAAATGGGTCAAGTCTTCTTTCGTTGGAAGGAGATTTGGCTCGGGAACGGCACAGTGTCTCCTGGAACCCACCTCAATGGCCAGTGCCACACTCCCCAGGACTTTCTCCGCCAACCCTATGTGGCACAGAGTCCTGGCTGCCACCGAAGTCCACGCTCGCCGTCTCCCATAGTAGCCACACCGAGGCTGGATGTGTGGCTGGGCCGAATTTCCCTCTGGGCCATCATCTGACCTAATTCCTCCCACTGGAAGTGGGTCAGAGTTCGAGGTGGCGTGTGGAGACCGAGGCCCTTCGGAGAGGGCGGGCGCCTGCCCCACGCCTTCTGCCCTCTGCTCTGGCCGCAGCCTCACGGACCTGGGAGACCTGGGAGTCCGGAGTGAAGACAGGGGTCCACCTGCGTCCCAGAGTGTGCGGGGCAGAGCCACCCACAGACTCAGACTGTCTGGCTGGAGGTGACAGTGAATAAGCTTGTTCTTAACTGCAATTTGATGTTCTAAGCCAACTAATATACCCTCTGAGGAAGAGCAAAGCAAAAAAAAAAATATCGTTGGACCTGTGACGCGTCTGTAATTTAAGGCGCAGACACTGATGGGAGGAAGCGGGGCAGCCGTTCTTTGAAACAAACTCGCTGCAGAGGCAGGGGCCGCCGCAGGTGGCGCTGACACGGCAACGACTTGGGGGCTGCCCGGCCTGTGAAATGGAACAATGCGCGTCCGCGCTCGCGGCGTGACGCGTGGTTTCTGAAGTTTGACATGTAGACCCCAGCCCCCGGTGAGCATGCTGAACCAAAAATTAGACACTCGGAAGAAAATGTTCCCAAAAGAGTACATCAGAAACCCAGTTTGTAGACGGGCCTAAAAGGTTCCGAAACAAAGCAGAGAGCAAGGCGGTCTGAGATCGCCCCACTCCGAGGTCGCAGAGAGGTGTGTGTGGGGGGGGGGGGGGGGGCTGGTCAGCCTGCTCCGGCCTTTCGTTCTTCCTCCGGGAGAAAAGGGCACTGGAACACAGCTCTGCCCCTCCGGGAGTTCAGGAAGACAGTTTTTAATCTGATCTGGATTCAGATCTGCATTCTGGGGCAGAGTGAGGGCGGGGGCAAAATGAGCACGTGGGTAAAGGAGAACCTGGGCCCCCTAGAGGTCAACAAGGAGAACAGCACAGACATAATGAAGAACGGGCGCCACTCACTCGCTTTGAAAGGGAAATAAGCCTCAAAGATGGGGAACAGAAGTGAAATCTAACCACTAAGAGACACATTACGATAAAACATTAATACAATGAAACAATCATGGGCAATAAAGGTGAAGCAAAAAATATTCATGGTGAGTGGGGGGAAAGGAAAATGATGACGGAATAATAAAATCGGATGGTAGAACTTAGAAAAATAGCAAGCTAATGAAAGTTACAGTACTTGAACAAGTAAACCCACTCACTCCCAAAATGTAATAATCACAGGCACTTATTATAAAACAGAAAAATCAATAGCAGTTTATAAAATTGTAATTATAATGGGGAATCTTAGCATGTTTTATCATGATAGGCAAAAACTAGTAAGGACTTATAGAGGAATAAAATCATAAAATTAAGAAGCATAATCTAATAGAAAAATGCTTAATTTATCAAGGCACAAACAGAGGATACACACTTTTTAAGAACACTGGCTAAACTTAAAAAAATGATCAAATACTGGATAAAAAGCAAACATGAATAAATTCTATAAACAGAAACAGTACAGAGTTTTTAGCATATTGCCACTGAATGAGAAATTAATATTAAAAGGTTAAAAATTGGGAATTTAAAAATATACATCAGAAAAAAATCTCTTGGGTCAAACAGGAAAATTAAAATTAGACACTGTTTAGACATCAACAACAAAAACAGTACCTATTAAAACAATGCAAGAGATGCTATATTTACAGTAAAATTCATAATCTTAAATCCTTTCATATTAAACCAGAAAGAATACAAACAATGAACTACTCACTAGCCTCTGGAAGATACAAAAATAGAACAATGAAACAAACCCAGGAGAGCAGGGGAAAGGAATCAATAAAGGATCAGAACAGAAATTATCGATTTGGAAAGACAGTAGAATCAATAAACACAGCCAAGATACCATTAGCAGGTCTGCTTTTAAAAAGCAAAGAACACACACACACATAGTGATAATAAAGAAAACAAAACCCCTGAGAAGAAAGAGATTTTTAAAGCATGAGAGAACATGACACAAAATTATGCAATTACTTAACACACGAATGAAATGGAAACTTTCACGGAAAATACACACAATGAAAACTATCTTAAGGCGAGAAAGAAACCTGAATGTACCAAGAACTGTCTGTAGAACTGATCAAACGCTGCCCGACAGAGGCCACCGGGGCCTGGAGGGTTTTCAGAGGTGGTGCTGGGCCAGGCCCCCCATGACAGGCCTGCCCCCCCACAGCCCCGCATGCCACAGGACCGCACATGCTCACTCATAGGAGAGCAGGGCAGCGCTGCCTGGGAGGAGAAGGAAGGAGCAGGTTCTTTTGCAGTCATTCTGGTGCAGAAGTTCAGGGGTGTTAATACATATTGCACATCAGCAATGCTGAGAAAAGAGGGCAGGATTTTCATTTTATTTTACTTGTCTTGGTCTTAACATCTGATCTGGTCACATCGCAAAAGGAAAGGGAGAAGGCTGGAATCTGCCGGGCACTGCCTGGGCGGGTTCCTTTGGCGTTCTTGCGTCATCCAATCCTGTAGCCACTGGCACCATTTACATTTCATTTAAAATTAATTAAAATGATGGAATTCTATGCAGCAGAAAGAAGGAAGGAGCTCCTACCCTTTGCAACAGCATGGATGGAGCTGGAAAGCATTATGTTAAGCAAAATAAGCCAGGTGGTGAAAGACAAATACCATATGATCTCACCTTTAACAGGAACCTAAACAACAAAACAAAGAAACAAGCAAAATATAACCAAAGACACTGAAATAGAGGACAGGCTGACAGTGACCAGAGGGGAGAGGGGAGGGAATTTCAGGGGACAATGGGAAGGGTTCACAGGAAGAAGTATAAAGGACACATGGACAAAAACTAGGGGCGGGTGAAAATGGGAGGGAGGAGGGGAGGGCTGGGCGGGTGGGCTGGGATGGGAGTAAAAGACAGAAAATTGTACTGCAACAACAATTAAAATTAAATTAAATTAAATTAAATTAATTAAAATGAGAAATGTCCAGTTCCTCGGCTACACTTGTTACATTGCAAGTTCAATAGCTACCTGGGGCCACTCCCCTGGACAGACACAAGGAAGTGCTTGGACCGGACCGGACCGGACCGGGGCAGGCTGATCATCGATGCAGCTCTGGGGGTGGCGGTCAAACCGGCTTCTCAGGCTGAAACTCCCTCAGTGAGTTAAGCACCCCCAAAACAGAGGAAATTCATGCAATTTAACATCCCGAATGGAGGCTTGGGTCCAGTAGCAGCCAAAGCTGTAGCCGTGTCCGATGTTTTAGATGTTTTGTTTCTGGAAGAAAGTAACTTCCAAGTAATAATATCCATTTGTACGATGTACCAAATTAATTTAAAAGAAAATATTTTAAAAACCAAGAAGCAGCAAGTGTTCTTCATTAACTACTATAAACTGCCTATAGCTTAACACTATAGGCAGTTGAATGAGAATATTTCCTAAAGTAACACAAATACATAATTTTTCAAAAACAAAAGGCTTTCTCCCCTCCATCTAACCACCCCGTTTCTTCGGCCGGTGTCCGTGTCCGTGCTCAAGCAGGGCTGGGGGGCCTGCGGCCTCTGCCTACCACGCACCGCGCACGCGGCACCCGGGCCGGTGAAGCACAGAAGCAGCATTTTAACCCAGAATCAAGCCTCCGAACGCTTATGTAAAGTATATCTTTAAATGACTATTTCAGACCCGCCTCCCTCCCTCTCCTCTCTTCAAAACGAGTGGTTATGAATATGGATTTTGGCAATCAGCTCATCAGGTTCAAATCTCGTGCTGCACTTTCGGCTCTGTGCTCTTGATTTCTCCTCATCTTTAACATGGGGACCATGATCGCAGCCACTTCTAGGCTTTGTGGGGAGGACTCAACAAAATAAAACACGTGATGAGCCTCAGATAGTGCCCAGACACCAGAAGTGCTCATGACATGTTGATCACCACACACAGTAAAGTAATGGATAGAAGGTTCTGCTTATTATCGTCATGGCCGAACCGTCTGAACGCTGTCTTCAGACTCCCGGCTGCTCTGTCTAAACACCTGTCAGCCGGGCAGACACCATCAGAAGCTATTTCTCAGGGCCGGCACCGACTGCCGGACTTAGGAAGACAAGTGTGCCGTGATGCCTGGCCTGCAGGAGCACGGAGCCCAGCGGGAGAGACAGACACACACGTACACGGACAGATCGCCGTGCAGCCCGGTTAAACGCCACTAGAGGGGCAAGGCGGGGTGCTGGGGGAGGTCGGAGGCTGCAGAGCCAATGCTGCCCTGGGGAGCTGGAGGCGGTTTCATTGCTGTAATGTGATTTATTCTGGAAGATATACGGGACCTTCGAGAAATGATTTCCAACATAAGCAGATTTTTTTTTTAAAGTACAAACACTGGCCAAGAAGACCTATTTACCCTGTATGTGCAGATCACACATACACACACACACCACCACCACCTGAATTAGAAAGTACTGGTACTGCCCAGAGGGATGAAAGAATGTTTAAATGTTTCTGTCAAAAAAGGAGTGTGTTTGGGGGTTTGGGGGGGTCCAGACCTACATGTAGGTAGATGAGCCACCCCTTTCTGGTGAGTGCTGTCCCCAGGCCCTGTCCCCTGGTCACCCTCGGGCACTTCCGCTGCCTTCAGGGAGAGGAGAGCAGGGGCCAGAGGAGACTTCCTCACCTCAGGCCTATGCCATGTGTGCCAGGGGACAGGGACACTATTTGGGGGGTTGAGCCACTCAAGTGGGGAGCACCTGGGTGCGTGTCAGAACACCCAGGGGGGAGGGGGGTCGGAGGGCTCCCCAGCCAGGAGCATAAATGTTGGCGGAAGGAGAGCCACCACGGCCTCAGATCTGGGCTCAGATTTTTTTAAAAAAACTATCATTGATCCTCGGCCACCATCCTCAGCAAACTCAACATCCACCACGATGATTCATCCGGTGCTTTGAGCTCCTGGCCTTCCACTTTGTCAAATTCACTAACCGCCCTTGATCTCACTCATGGCTTTGCCATGCACAACGCACAGCGCAAATATGCGCTCGCCACACCGGCACACGTTCTCGCCAGGGACCTGCGGTCAGTGCCAGCAGCCCCGCGCTGCACAACACGCAGGCCCTGCCAGGCACTGCCGGCTGGTCGGGTCCGCAGAGCTGAGTCCCAGCGCTCACCGCCCCCCGCCCACAGCAGCCCCCCTCTCGCGTGTCTGTGCTCAGAGAAGCGAAAGCTTCCGACGACTGGGCCTCCGACAGGCTCACGCGCTGGACCGTGGCTGCATCTTCTCTCCCGCGCCCCACTCCTGTCAGCCCTTCCTTCCTCACTGCCCGTGACAGCTCCTGCCTCGTCCTTACTTGTCAGTCACCATCCCCGAAATAGCCTTTCTTTTAAGAGGTGACCTGTGACCTGCGTACTCATTGCACTGAGAGATGTCAGGCAAGTCAGGGGGAGTCTGTCATCTAAGCCTCCATGTCGAACACACCTGTCCTGGTTTCCTCGTTAAACTCCCACCTGACTAGCGGTCCCTGAGGCTCAAACTCGCCAGGGAAATAGCTGCGAGGATTCGGCACAAAGGGTGACGACAATTCCGGGGTCTGAAGACAGACTGCCCGCCCCACGGCCCAGACACCAGGGCAGTCCTACTGACCACACGGCCAGCGAGAAAACTGAAAACACATTTGGTCACGGGCTTCGCTGCCTGCAACAGAGCAGATCAGCGGTCAGCGCAGAAAGTCGGAGGGCCGTTCCCCCCCGCCCCCGCCACCCCCCCCCCGCCGCCACCACGTCATTTTGGCTGAGAGGCACTGGTCCTACGGGAAGGGTCCCAGAAAACACTGGGAGTCACCCCTTTACTGCATGGCATCGCATTTCAGGGGCCCGCGGCCATGTTAGCACCTCTCCAAGAAAACGCTTGGCAAGAAGTAAGAGGGAGGACGAGAAAGCCCATTTAGAGAATGCTGTCTTAATCAGCAGAGTTCCACATGCAGGGGGGAAGTCAGGAAGCGTCTTGGGAGCAGGGCAGTTGGCCACCAAAGGGTGGTGGGGGGGGATGGGGAGAGATTCCCCTGTTCATAATCTCCGCCCAGTTCTTGAATGTACACAGACACCGTTCTCCTGAGCTTCTGTAAAGAGCTGAGCAAACATGGCTTCCATACTGCTCTCCTAGCAAGACTGCCGTCCGGCCCCCAAAGCCTCTGCCTTACATGTACATTCTGGAGCCGCTGGTTCAGAGGATGCTCTCCGGGTGCTCTCAGCCGAGCACCCGGAGAGCATCCCTGTCTCACCCCATCAGAGCGGCACTGGATGCCGATCGGGGAGCTCTGCCCAGTCGGTGGCCCTCCAGCCATGTGGCTCGGAGAAGCCGCAGTCCCGGAGGCGAGCTATACGTGCTGCCTGTTGAAAAATACAAGGTCTGAACAGCTCTGTTTGAAGATTTCATTAAAACAACAACAACAACAACAACAACAAAAACCAACATGGGAGCTATGAAAAAATGCTACATATGATCCTGAAAATGAAAGATGGTATTGTGTTTACTATGAAACTGAAATAAAATTTTGGAAAAAGCAGTTATTACCTTCAATAAGGCAGAAGGCATGATCTTTTTTTTTTTTTAATTTATTTTTAGAGAGGGAAGGGAGGGAGAAAGAGAGAGGGAGAGAGAAACATCAATGTGTGGTTGCTGGGGGCTGTGGCCTGCAACCCAGGCATGTGCCCTGACTGGGAATCGAACCTGCGATGCTACGGTTCACAGCCCGCGCTCAATCCACTGAGCTATGCCAGCCAGGGCAGAAGACGTGATCTTTGCAACAAGTGTATAAAGCTTGTGGAAGTGGGGGAGAGAAAAAGAAAAGAAAAGAAAAGAAAAGAAAAGAAAAGAAAAGAAAAGAAAAGAAAAGAAAAGTGAAGAGAAGAGAAGAGAAGAGAAGAAAAGAAAAGAAAAGAGAAAAAAGGGGACCAAAATATGCAAATGTGAGACTGAGCTCCTCATTGGAGGAGGAAAGCTGCCTGTTCACGTGGGAAACGGACAGTAACACGCGCACCATCTGAGATGCGCTCCCAGGAAGAGAAGGAACAAAATACAATGCGGGAGAAAAGAGAGTACGGAGGGCAGGTGAAAAGACCTTTCTTACTGTCTGGAGGTGGGAAAGGAACAACATTCAAAGACACAGCGGAAGAAAACATTCAGCTGTGACAAAAGACCTGGGTCTAAGAACCAATCGCTCAGACACAGCGCTCTAGGCAAAATTAATAAAGAAGAAACATGTAGAGAGATCAGGGGAAACATTTTTTAAATAAAAGAATAAAGAAGAAGATCTGAGAAAAATCCAGGCAGGAAAGGGCACCAAGAAAGAAAACAAGTTAAACGGCCTCGGACCTCTCTGCAGAACACCCAGGGACAGAAGGGAACTGAACTGGGTTGAACAGCGTCCCCCAAAATGTACGTCCACCTGGAGCATCAGGATGTGCCTTTGCTTGCAGAGGTCCTTGCGGGTGTAGTTCGTGGGTGGGGGGGAGGCCCTACTGGATCAGGGTGGGCCCTAAGCCCAACGGCAGGTGTCTTTACAAGAGAAAAGAGGGAGACGCAGACGCAGAGACTCGGGAAAGGTGGCCGGGCGATGACAGAGCCAGAGACCGCAGCGCTGTGGCTGCGGGCCACGGGGTGTCGGCCGGGGCCGGCAGCCCCGGAGCCTAGAAGAGGCAAGGACCGATTTTTCCCTCCAGCCTTCAGCGGGGAGAGTGCAGCTCTGCGAACATCTCAGTCCTGGCCTCCTGGCCTCTAGGGCTATAAGAGAAAAAATTTTTCTGTTATTTGAAGCCATTTGCTTTGGGGTAATTTGTTATAGTAGGCCTAGGATCCTAACATAATAACAGATCAAAACGTGTGAGGTTTTGAGAGAAAGAGACGTGATGACTCAGTCACGTGTGATGACCCGGGTGATGACTCAGAAAGGTAAAACCGGCCCAGCTGTTCTTCTAGAAGGCGTACCTGGAGAGATCCTCAGATTGAGAAGAGATACCTCCCGGCCCTGCCCAAAAAGCTCACCCGGGAACTCCCGAAAGGGGATGCTTAAGATGGCCCTGGAATGAATAATGGCCACCACAATCAGACGTGAAGAAGAAGTAAGAAGTTTGGATGGGGTGAGACAAAATTGTTTGTAGAAGAATATCTATGCCTTCAAAAGATTATTATACTTTGTTTTTTTTATTATTTTTTAAGATTTTATTTATTTATTTTTTAGAGAGGGAAGGGAGGGAGAAAGAGAGAGAGAAAAAAACATCAATGTGCGGTTGCTGGGGGCTGTGGCCTGCAACCCAGGCATGTGCCCTGACTGGGAATCGAACCTGCGATGCTTTGGTTGGCAGCATGAGCTCAATCCACTGAGCTACGCCAGCCAGGGCTATACTTTGTTTTTAAGTAAAGAAGCACAATACAATATGCAGACCCACTTTGTATATACATGTAATTACGAAAGGGATATACACACTAAATCTTAACAGTGATTACCCTCAGGCGGTAGGATTATAGATGAATTCAATGTTCCTGTGCTTTTCAGTGCATTTCCAGTTTTCTATAATGGGCGTGTATCCCTTCTGTAATCAGAACAGTGTATCGGCATGCACGGGTATCACACGCACAAAGAATGGAAAGTAAGATAAAAAGTTTAAGAAAAGAAAAAAGAATTCATCAGACATCAGGGTTTTTTTTTTTTTTTTTTTTTTTTTTAGCAAAACTGATGGTCTAGCAGCTAATCTGTAGCCATGCGGCGGGGAATGCAGTGCCCCTGGGGAGACAACCAGGAGAGAACCACGAGCCCTGCCCACTGGAAAAGGTGAGAAATGCCCGCCAGCAATGACAGTGTGACTGGGACAGGTGCCACAGAGAAACAGAGAGAGTTGCGCAGAGAGCGCGAACGAAAACTTTCCCGCCGGAGAATCAGAGAAGGCTGCTTGGAAAACCGAGGCCTGGCGGAGGCGCGCTTCAGGGCGGTGTTCTGGAAGGAGGGGGAGGCGCAGAGACGCCCAGAGGCCGGTCCCAGTGGGCAAAGCCCGGTTCGGCTGGACCGTGCGCGCGAAGGCTCCAGAGGGAGGTGAGAGCGAGCCTGGGAGAGCTTCGGCGTCGGGCTCAGAGCGCCTGCTTTCCGTTCCGCAAGCGCAGGAGGGACGCCGAGGGTGTTCTGTTGTTGCTGTCGTCACTTGCTGGTGCCGGAGCACAAAGGCGGTGCTGCAGAGCGGTGCGGTGGGGACTTTTTTACAGCGCTACGGAAATCGGGGAGCTCGGGGAGAGAGGGGGTGACAGGCATGTCACACGAAAAAGGGTGGACACAGAAACAGTCCTGTCCCTGTGAAACACGCACTCCCTTCCGCCCACTCGGCTACACCGCATTGTCACCTGAAGTTCAGACAGACTCTGGGATTGATCACTATGGTCATGAAGCTGGACGGACGCTGGGCCGCAGCACAGGGCTCTGACGTCACCGAACCCCACTGTGGGCGGGGCGGGGAACGAGCTCCAGAACTTGGCCGAGTCAATGAATCGCTCTGAACCTCAGCTCCCTCAGCGGTGAAATGGGGGTAATGACGGGCTCTACACCTCATCGGGTGGCTGTGAAATCGACATCGGGACATGCGCAGTCCATGCGCATGCATCCCATTTCCGTGTATGTGGGGAGGGGGTGCGGGGGTGCCCCCATCACTGCCTGGCATCGCCCGTGCATGTCCTGGTGGATGAAGAGCAACTTGGCCATGAAGTCTGTTTCACACCGTGTCACTGGTAGGATCTGGTGAGCGACTGGACGTGGGCTATGGCCTGGTTCTGCAATTAGCTGCTGAAAGGAAGGTGCTGAGAGCATGCTGGTGCTGGATGTCACAGCGGTGGCTGCTTCCCGGGCCTCTGCCTGGGGAGTGCGGGAGACCTGTCTGCTATTCGTATCACAGTGTGTGTTTGGCAGGTGCATTTGGTCTGGCTTTGTGCCCCAGCTATACCATTAACACAGAGCTCAGTGTTCAAGATGGTCACCCAATGGCTGCTCAGGAGGTGCTGCTTCTGCCCAAGAGTTGCAGGTCCCAGGAAAACAGGTCATAACATTGCACTCCATCAGAAAGATGGGGGTGTGTGTGACAAGGGTGGAAACCGTCCTGTAGACTAGACTCGCCATTGACAGGGGACAGAGGATGCACTGTCAAGGGCTGGACACAGAAGTGCCATTTTTGTTTTTGCTCTATGTTATTTAAAAAATATATTTAAAGCAGCTTACTGAACTATATCTTACTTAAAGGACAAAATTAGACAGTGAGCAAGCTCAGAACAAGGGAAAACTAGGTGTGGGTAAACACACTGAAAGCATAAGCACAACCTTAAGGGGCACGCTATTAAGCCCTGCAAGGCAAGCCAGAACGAGGGTTCTGAGCTTCCTGGAGGCCAAGGCGAAGAGGGAAACCCGTCATCTGCAGGATTCCTGTGCCTGTCAGGGTGACAAGAGAGCGGCCTCGCAGCAGCACGGCACTTTCCGGTCCTGGTACTCAGAGGTCCTTTTTTTTTTTTAGATTTTTAAAAAGATTTTATTTATTTATTTTTAGAGAGGGAAGGGAGGGAGAAAGAGAGAGAGAGAGAGAGCGAAACATCAATGTGCAGTTGCTGGGGGCTGTGGCCTGCAACCCAGGCATGTGCCCTGACTGGGAATCCAACCTGTGACACCTTGGTTCACAGCCCACGCTCAATCCACTAGCTACGCCAGCCAGGACTGAGAGGTCCTCTTAAAAGACACACTTGTGGTGGCCTGAGACGAACCCTCATGAGCACCCGACAGGACACGGGCCACGCAGCAGCTCCACCTGGCTCTCTGCCACCCTGTCTGTCAGCAAGAGGTGCAGGCAGAACACCCAGGCACAGACCTGCAGCAGCGAACGAACCTGAGAGGGCCAAGAACGGCGGGCCCAGTGATCGTGGCCACTGAAGGTTGGGACTAATCCGGGTTTTCAACTTAAACCCTGCACGACACGGACAGCTCTTTGGATAATTCCTTATAAACGTTCTTGAAACCACACGTTCCCTAAGGTTTGGAGAGGAGAACGTTTGAAATGATACATTTGAGCTAAAACCTAGCCCAGGGCTCCGCTCTGCCGCTACACGCACGGGCAGAGGTGTCTGCTGGGACCATCGACCTGGTTTCCCTAGAAAACTGCCTGCAGGCGTACGGGCTGGAAGCAGCAGGTTCCGAGACAGAGCGGTCAGGCCCGGGGGCTCTCGGGGTCAGACAGACCCGGGTTCTGGTGGCACCTCTACACCCACTAGCGGCGGGACCTCCCCAAGATCATCAGTTAAATGGGGCTCCCCTCAATACCCACCCATGTCTTCAGAGCACCCCCAGTGTGCGGCATCATCAGATACCACCTCCCACCGGTGGTCGTTTGTGAGGGTTAAGTAGGTAAATGCATCTAAAAGTTCATCTCCATAACCGGCACCCACGAAGCTTTCCATACATGTTGAAACTAACAATAGCAATAACAAAATCATAATCATGGTGAAAGATTTCTGCTTCCCTTCTAATGCATAAATAGTGGCATGGTTAAGGTCTCCCAGCTCTACCTCAGCAGAAGTGGTTGCAATAATTTTAGCCTGGAAAGGGCTCCAAGTCAGCATTCCCATCACCCTCAAAGGCATCAAAGGCAGCCAAGCGCGGCCCCCGCAGTTTGAAACCAGGTCCGCTTAGTGGCGAGGGCTCTGAGACGAATGTTGTGGTCCCCACACGCGCCAGCCGGCTCCAGAGGACGGAGACCCAAGCCAGCTCCATATTGAGGACATCTGTCAACATTCAGAGTCTGGCTGCAGAATGTTCAAGTCTTGATGTTCTGGCGTTCCTGAGGGAGATAGGCTGGGACCTTCTCTGACCTCTCGATTTGGCAGAACCACAGAGAATATAATTTCTCCCATGACATGCCTATGAAAACCAAAACAGCCTCCTCCACCCTAACAGAGGACAGAATGGCGCCGGATGAGGGATGCTGGATGGGCGGCCGAGTCACCCGGAGCCAAGGGCCGTCTTTCTCACGCAGGCAGCCCCCCCACCCCCACCCCGCCGGCGCAATGCAGACGTGGGCCTGTGCAGAAACGCAGAAGATGTCGATCAGGCCTCGGGAGGCCCCAGACAGTCGGAACCGCAAACGTTAAGCTGTGTGGAGGCCAAGCAAGTCCACAGTAAACTCTTCTCTTGATGACAATGAAACAGCCCAGACCGCTACCCTCCGAGGCTACCCTGAGTCCACCAGCACCGAGCCACGCTCTCCTCCGAGACGAGCATTTCCCTGTGTCTTTCCGACGCAGCGGGGAGCAGGGAGCTCGCCCAAGGCGGCCTTCAGTCATTCGGGTGCATGCTGAAAAAGGGATGGACCACACGGCACCCCACTGGACCCTGACCCGAGACGACCTGCAGGCTGGGACCTCCCGGGAAGTGTCAGGCCGCGGGCAGGAGAGGGCTCTCCACTGCGCCCACTCTGCTTGCCATTCGTCCCACGTCGGTGTTTTGCCCACTGCGTCAAAGGCCGAGGGAAGGTCAAGGAGAGCTACAAACAAACTTATGCTCTTGCTGACGGATTTCAACACGGAGTGATGAAGGGTGGTCGATGGGGCAGCAGCTGCGCCTGGCTTGGAGCGCTGCCTCGAGAGACCACCGCAACTCATCAAGGAGAAGAATGGTGCGCGTGGGTGGGGGTGGAGGGGGTGGGAAGCACTGCAAGCCAATGAGTCTCGCTGTATTTTAGGGAGGGGGAGTCAAAGAGGCTCGTTTTTCCTTTCCTTTATATATTGTTGTTGGGTTAGGCTACTCTCCAGTTTCAACCAAGTTGAGCCACTCACTCCTTCAGCCAATACTAAGTTACTCATGCTAAGCACTGTGCTTGGTGCCAGGAACACAGTGGCGAGGAAACAAGCATGATCCCCATCTTTAGGGGGGGTCACAATCTACATCCTTGTTTATGGGGTGGAAAAAGTGCCAGGGAATACAGTCCACCAGCAGAGGAAGAAATTTTCACGGGCGCTTTTAAATCATCTGCATGAGTGGGGGGAAGGGACACCCTCTGGGGGTTCCCGCCCAGCTCACGCTCCTTGAAACTGACTTTCGCCTCCATCCTCTTCAGAGAGAACCCGCCCCATCCACAGACTTCGCTGAGGACACGGGAGGCCATATGTACATCACATGACCCCACGACCTGAACCCATATCAGGGGTTGGTACCTGAACCAGAGCAGCCATGCCGTACCGTTCCACTTGGACTTTGAACTTAGGACCCTGGGAGGAACAGACTACAATGGGCAACAGAGCTGTAGGACCATGAGGGCTGGGGAGCTGGAAACCGACTTAGTAATAAAGAACATTCGATGAGAACGTAGTACGTGGCTGAGCCCAGAACGCAGCAATGAACAAACAGACACCTCTAGTACACGAGAGAGCAGTTACTGCACAAATAAATGAGATAAATACAGATCGAGATAAAGGCTTTAAAGAAAACCAACGGGATGCAGAGTTGGAGAGGGGGACGACTCTAGACAGGGTGCGCAGTGGGGGGCCTCTGAGGAGGGGGCGTCTGAACTGAGACCAGGCATCCGACGGGCTGGGGAGGCCTGGTCCAGGGGGAGGAAACACAGGTGCCGGGTTCCCGGGACCAAGAGGAACTCGGTGTGTTCCAGAGACCGAAACAAGGCCAGGTGTGGGAAGGCGCAAGTGGCCCGAGTGAAGGTGGGAGAGGGAGGTGGGACGGGGACCTTGTAGGTTCTCATGGGACCTGGAAAAGGGCCTGGACAGGCGGTGCCCTGGGCAGCCAAGGGAGGGTTTCAAGGAAGAAAAGATACCGCAGCACCAACATTATAAAACATCACTCTGGCTGAAGGGCGACCATACGGGTCAATGAGATGGAAGAGAAAGCCCAGAAGCTGACCCCTGCGAGGTGAGTGGGTTTCTGACGAGGGTGCCAGGACCCCTCAGTGGGCAAAGGACAGTCTTCTCTACAGGTGGTGCTGGGAAGGCTGGAGGGTCCCACGCAGAAGAACGAAGCTGCCCCTGACCCGATGCCACAGACGAAACCCATTCAGAATGGACCAAAGACATAAGCGTAAGCGCTGCAGCTTTAAAGCTCTTCTCTGAGAGGAAAACGTAGGGGGAAATCTTGATGACACCGGACTTGGCAATGACTTCTTGGGTGTAACGCCACAGGTACAGGCCCCAGAAGGAAACTACAGATGATGGGACTTCATGGGAGCTGGAAACCTTCGTGCATCGAAGGACACTATCAATAGAGGGAAAAGAGACAGCACACAGGAGAGCAGAAAATAGTCGCAAATCATCTGTCTGATGAGGGATTAATATCCAGAATACGTGAAGAATTCCTACAGCTCAACAACGAAGCAAACACCCAGTTAGAACTCAGTCCCAGGACTGGAATACCCCTCCTCCACGGAAGGCTCGCAGATGGCCAAGGAGCACAGCAAGGGTGCTCCGCATCACTGCTCAGCAGTGACAGGCAGGTCTAAACAACTCCGAGTACCACTTCACACCTATCAGCGTGGCTATTAGGGAGTGGGGGGAGGGGCGGAAACAGCAGTGGGGAGAGGGTGGAGCCCTGTGTCCTGCTGGCGGGAATGTAACATGCGCATCCCTCTCCTTACTCCCATACCCGAACAGCTGAGTGCGGGCACCTGAGCACCTGTGTACACACCGATGTTCACAGCAACATTACTCACAACAGCTGAAAAGGTGTAAAACCCCCAAGCCTCCATCGACAGACAAACCAAATCCGGCACGTACACACGGTGGAATGTTCTCCAGCCATCCAAAGCAACGGAACCCTGACACGTGCTATAACATGGGCGAATCTCGAAGATACTGTGCTAAGTGCAATAAACCAGACACAAAGGGACAAACATTATCTAATCCCACTTACATGAGGGACCTGGAACAGGCAAATTCACAGAGACAGAAAATAAACTAGAGGTTACAGTCCCTGGTTAAGGCCGGGAAAAGAATTTCATCTTTACTAGCACAGCTAGTTCACATGGACTGCGCTTCTGTGCATTAATCACCTCATTTAATCCTCTAACGACTCTCCACGGTAGATCACGTCACCACCCCCGTTTCCCAGATGAGGAAACTGAGGCCAAAAGAAATCCAAGATCACACCACTGGTAAATGATGAAACAAGAGTGATTTTGGAGCACAAGCCTGGAATCCAGTGAAGCAGCAGCCACGGGACTGAAAGTTTGAGGCGGTTGGTCCCTACAGCCCTTTGAGAGCAGAACAACTAACTTCCTCCTGTCCCTCGGTGCCTGGCACAGTGCCCCACGCTCGGTGGCAGGCCATCAGCACACAGTCACTGAATGGGGCCCGGAGACCTGTCCCGTGAGGCTGCAGAGAGCTGAGCGTCCACGCTCGCACCCAATTTACCCCCGAGGTAAACCGCAGCCCCGCCGGCGGCCCGCATCACTGACTTGAGTGGCCAAGCTCAGCTCTTCACAAGGACTTCCTCCTCCCTTGTTCAAGGTCAGGGGAAGTGTATGCTAACATTTCAGTTGTACAGAGCCCTGGGTGCCCCCTACAGCGTTTGAGTTCCAGGATGCCCAGGACTGACTGGGTCCCCAAGAATATTCATCAAGCCAGGAACAAGACATGTAAATTCACCGTCTTATAAGCACAAGAACACCTAACACGGGTTTTGATTTAGCAGTCTCTGCGGTTCGTAGGTGAGAGATCCCTCTCCTTCCTTAAAACCTTGAATAGCACAAATGGGACTCGGCTTTAATGCCACTTTTCTCAACCACCCCAAACGCCACTGCGTGCCGTTTCTCACACGGGAACACTGGAAACAACCTAATTTTACAAAAGGAGGGAAACGGAGACACAGAGAATGGTTTGTCACCACGTCGGGCTGTCGCGTGCCAATGAGAATGACAGCGCCGAACGAAAACAAACGGCGAGAAGAAGGCACTTACAAAACAGAGCTGACGAGGAGAGAGGGGTGCGACGTGAAATGGATAATTTGATGACAACCCTGTAGCAAAGGCATCTGTGGCTACACAGATGGGCGGTGCGGAAAGGAGACGAAAACACGCATGCGAGGTGGTGAAATGATACACGGAATGTAGACATGTGTTGAAAATTTCCTTTGCAGTGCTTTCAAAGGTCGATCGCTCGCACACACTCACACATTTTCTCACACACACACACACACACACACACGCTCACGACCCCAGAGTAAACCCCTGAGCAAGTGGCGGCCGGGAGGACGTCCAGGGCAGCACAAGACTAGTCTGGGGTTCTACGAAGGCGGGCTCTCTGGGGTGGCCCTGGTAACGGCAGCCACAGCGTCACCTGGGAACTCGGTAGAAACGCACATTCTGTGTGAGCCCCAGACCTCCCGCCTCGGAAACCCTGGGGAGGGGTCCAGCCATCTGCTTTGGTAAACTCTCCGGGTGCTCCTGAGGCGTGTTTCCAGTCGGAGGCCGCTGCTCTCGAGAACCCCCCCCCCGCCCCACAGCCTGCCACTCCGTGACTCCTACACGCCTATGAAGGGTCTGCCTGTCATCGTGTGCCGTCTCGCCCCACGCCACTCTCACTGTGCACTGGAACCACACACGACCTGTCAGATCAGGTTCAAAGTCTCACCCGAGAGCCGGGTTCGACTTTTGCTGCTGAATTTCATCTTCACTAGCACAGCTAGTTCACATGGACTGTGCTTCTGCGCAGTCATTACCTCACTTAATCCTCTAACAATGCTACATGGTAGCAATGCTACACGCCAACACGCCCGTTTCCCAGATGAGAACACCGAGGCCAAAAGAAGTCCAAGATCACACCGCCGGTAAATGATGAAACGAGAGTGCTTTTGGAGTGCAAGGTCTTAAGCACCCCCGAGGTCCAGAGAGGTTCACAGACACAGTAAGGGAGGAGCTGGTACGGGAACCCAGGCCCTTCGGATTCCAGAGCCCCCTGCTTTCCGACCACTAGGCCCTGCCGCCTTACGCTCTCTGCCCGGCGGAGACATTCGCCCGCTGCCCTTGGAACACACCACTGCCAGAAGTTATGATGCTGGCAAATGTCTTCTGTCTCATCTTCCTCGCCACCAACCCACATCCTCCGGGCTCCTTGAGGCCTTCCGGGTCGCGTCCCCAAGACCCCTGGCTGGAAGGGGCCGCTGTCTCCCGTTCCTCAACCCTCCTTGCCCAGTTGTATACCTCTCACAATACAGGGGCCGGCGCAAATAACGCCCCCTTTCCAAGACAAAATCATAAGCATGTCATTCTGTAACATAACGGTAGCATCACACTCAAGCACACCATATGGCATTTTAAATGAACTGTTCAAATTAAAACTATACATTATTACACCCACATCACTACCCTACCCACCACACTCGGGCAGGTGGTCCCTCTGCGGACCCCCGTGTTGGCCAGCTCCCCCTCCCACACCCCCCGCATCACAGTTCTGCACATGTGCCTTCCAGGGCGGGGGGCGGCGGCGGTCTCAGTGGGCCTGGTGTCTGATACGGGACTGGCACTGGCTGAGTCCATCAGTGTCTTCTATGTGACCACACTCATTCCTTAGATAGTTTACGTATCTGATCAGCCCAGCTGGAGGACAGTGAGCACCTTCAGAACAAGGACCAAATCTTCTACTTATTTTATATTTTCAGGAATATTCACCCCTGGGGCAGACATACAATCAAGCCTATAGTGCATGCTTGAATTCCAGTAGCATGCCACGGGGGTTCAATGCTGGCGCCCCTTTTCCTGCCACCGAAGCCCTGGAGGAATAAATGCAGCTGATGTGAGTGAGGATGACGGGGTGCCATGCGCATGGGTCTGATCGACACTTTTTTTTGGTAAGTAGAAATAGTCAATTTAATGTTTTTAATAACATTAAATAATAATAAAGAGAATTTTATGAGCACATGTCCCTGAAAATGTGTTCAAATATCCATGCAGTTGGGGAGAAAAAAAAATCACAATTCTGTCTTTAAAAAGAATCGAGGCTAACATATGCCTTCATTATGTCTCTTGCAGAAAGAAAGCATACTGTCTTTAAAAATCATACCTCGAACCCCAGCGTCTCTCAGTAAGAAAAACGTGGGCGTTTGCATTCCACATACTGATCATCTATTACAGTCATGTATCTAGTCCAACAAATATACTTTTAATGAGAAAATGAAGAAAATTCATAATATCCTAACTCTTATCATGTATCCAGAGAGCAAAGGTACAAAAAAAAAATCAGAATATGTATGTCAGTACCATTCAAACCTCAAAAGCTAGATTTATAAACTTTTAGGAACAAGATAATATGAAAACCAAAGGCTTTCCTAATTCATAAATCACTTAAAAATGATCTATGTCAGTAACAGATGAAAATACCGAGCCACGGCAGGTTCTTAACCACCTGAAAGGCAGAGGCCGAAAGTACGTGAGGATGAGAACAAGCGAAGGGGGTCGGACTGCTACATAGTCTCCTGACTGTCAGTCGTCTGCCCGCAGCCGGTCCCTCCACGCCCTCGCCCGCTCCGGCAGTCAGCACCCGGCAGCCACCACCACCACCACCGAGCCACAGTGTCCACTTACCAGCTCCACAGATCCATAATGCTTCCTACTGAAATCCCCTCGTCTACAGCCTAGGTCTTCCGAGACAGAGCTGGAACAAAAATGCTTCATCAGTATTATACATAGCGATCTGGCCACAAACCTTCTGCAAAAATCCACTACCGTTTGCAAAAAGGGCTGCCGTGGAGGGAGCTGGCCGGCCAGCCCCCGGCTCCTCACTGCAGGGGAGCCTCCCGGCCACCACGGGCGCCGGCCTCAGCAGCCATTGCATGGCCGGCTCTCGGGAGCCCTCAGGGAAAAGAAAAACCCCCGAGTCATGCCTGGAAGTCTCGGCAGTGGCGGAATTAAATATTTAGTCATTTGGAATCGATTGAAGTTTCCAAGGCTACTGGTGGGTTATAATTTCATTTCTGTCTGAGCAAAGGGGAGAGGAGCCCGGCAGCACCCTTGAGGCAGGGGATAAAGCTTGCAGTGCTCTCCCGTTTAAGACAGCCTGTTTGTCCTGAATGTTCCACCTAAAAATACCACCGTTATCTGATGCTATACAGGAGAAATAAAACTTTATATACAGGAGGAAAAAAACATCTTCAAAATCCAGCAAGGCCCCACCCCCCCTCTAGTTTATGACAACAGGAAAAAGATCAGGGCTCACAAATAAAAAAAAATCTGAATATCCAATTTCCAAGGATATTTAGCTTTTGACATAGCAGTGGCTAATACTTCCCCACCCCCTTCCCCCTCAGAAATGACTTAAATCAGGTAAGAGCAATCACATGCATTATTGAAGCAGAGCAATTAAAACCCGGGCAAAATTGCCCCTGCATTTGCATCTCGAATGCATAGTTCCGCACTCAAAAGACATGTATCTTATCGACTAGCTAGGACCCCAAACAGTACCCAGGAAACCGCCACAGACCCGCGAATACAAGCAGTTTTAATAAGTTTCGTTCTAATACGTCATGCAAATAACTCTCATAAAACACGGATGCTAAAATGACACAGGAATCCCGTGTGTAAGCTAGCCAAAACATCTGGGGTCTGGCATGCAAAGAAAGGTGCAGTCAGTACCTTTTCATCCTTCCTTAAAAAGGCAGGCTACATGTTCTACCTTACAGCCCTCTTGGCACGTTTCGGGAAGAGACCGAGCCTGAGGCTTTGCAGCCACAGAACTGCCTCGCTGCCAGAGCCCTATCTGATAGGCTCCGAGAAAGACAGCGTGAGAGAAATGAGATTAGAGAGCCTAATGGCATTCTGCTCCCACCATTGCACAGGGATGGCTGAATTAATTTGATGTGAGAAATTTAACCTTTTGTCGTTCTCACTTCCTTGGCTGAAAATGGGCAACAAATTAATGAAGGCGGCTCTCGAGGGCGTCCTAGGTATTACCTTCCTGCTCCCAGTGACATGATTTTCTACCAAAAAAAAAACAAAACCAAAAACCAAACCTCCGAAAGAGATGCAAAAACTCCCCTCCCATGGTCTATTCTGGTCCATGTTAAACGTGTCCTCTGTGCCCAGCTTCTCGGCTCGTTTTGAAAACCCTGCCCGAGAATGTTGCCACAGCCCTCCACAGCAGGTGCAAGGTCCCTCCCGGCCACCCTCAGCTGCGGGGAGAGTGGGCTCCGGAGGGGGGAGCGTCCGTGCACTTGGACAGAGCTCCACGGGGCACAGAGCACGCAGCTCAGCGGCTGCTGACTGAAAGCTCTACGTGCCCGGAGCTCAGCGACCGCCTCGGTTTTCAGCGGGTCCACTATGCAGTCAATGCCAGCAGCAGCTTCTAACAGGAAGGGCCAGCGACGTGAACAGAGCAGGATGCTGAGCTCCGGGCCCCACCCTGTGTGCCCTCAGGACCACTTGGGGAGGGGGTCCAGTTCTAGACGCAGCACCAGCTCCCGAGCTTTGCCCACAGCCAGAGACACACACAGCAGGGGTGCAACTCTGCATCTCGGAGCGGCCTCAGAGAGGGAAAACAACGTCCCAGGAAGAATCCGGGACAGATATGAACAGAACCTCTGCTCTCGGCGCCCTCTTCTCCCGGTCACTGCCCGTCATCTGGCACATTGCTGACGGCAGGAGACAGGCAGGACCACAGGGGCTGTGCTTCCAGGGCTGCCGGAAGCACTCGGAGCAGCGTGTTTAAGAACCCTCCCCACTCTCCTTCTCCCTCCCTAGGCCCTCTGGCCCCTCAGCTTCCGGCGCAAAGGGGTGATGAGAGGGGGTCCCCTAGAGCTCCGAGAGGAGCTTTGTTCTCCTCCAGGTCTCCAGAGTCTGGCCCCCTGCCTGGCACAGAGTGGACGTGCAGTGAGCGTCGGTTGCATTAATGAAGATATTGGCACATACTTGGATCTTACTAGCCACCACGTGTTAGCGCCCTCGTGAGCACCAAGGCAGGCTACCTGCTGGCTTTCTTGCTGACAGGTCCCTGGTTGTTATTCCCTCAGTCCAGACAGTCCTGGCCCCAGAGGCAGACGCTGCCAGGTGCACGCCACACCTGTTCTCCTTTCCTCTCGGCCTTGTGGTTGGACGGCGTTTCCCGGCCCCTCTTGCAGTAAGCGTGGCCTTACAATGGCGAGCTGGCCAAGGGAACATGGGCGGAAGCGATGCCGGGAGCATCCCTTGGGGGTCACTTCCTCTGCTTCCCCAGGGCCAGCAGGTGCGGAGGACTATAAGGACCCACGGAAATGCAGAGCTTGGACATGGAAAAGCCTGGGTGTCTGAACGACCGAGTGGAAGCTCACACTCCCCGAGCATCTGTTCTGGGACCTGGTGTGAGCGAGGGACGAATGCTGAGTTAAGCGCATAGAACTTGGGTTTGCCTGTGAAAGCTGCTGTGTGCCCTGAGCTAACGCGGAGGTCGGTACCCGGCAGTGGGGTGTTACCATAACAACGACCTATAACACATGGTATGGGCTTAGTGGGCAGGCAGCAGCCAACGCGGAAACTGGCGGCTGGAAGAGGGAGATCCACGTTATAAAGTAAGAAAACACGTGGTAAACTCACTCCTGCAGTGACGCAGAAGACGGGCCTGAGCCTCCAGGCCTGCCCCTCTAGGAAAGGGCCAGGGCAGGTCAGAGGGGCGCTGGGCACTGGCTCCGCCCCGCTGACCGAGGCGAGGGTTCCTGACAAGGGAGAGACGAGCCTGGGCCAGAGCTGGATGGGCGTCGAGCAAAGACAGCGGAGAATGGAGAGAGCCCAGAGACAAAGGGCCTCGTGGGCTTGAGAAATCACTCTGTGTCTGGGCCCCAAACAGTAAGCGTCTGGCCAAGGAAATGTGGGCAGAAGTGATGGGCACCTCCTCCAGACCCAGCCCATCCGATTTCCCATGAATCTTTGCTCAGCTTGCTAGCTGAACGGGGAGGGCTGGGAGGAGCCAAGGATGAGCCTTGGGCTCCAAGTGACCCCATGGAAGATCCCAACTAGAACTACCCCATTGGGCTATGATATGAATGAGAAATGACTTTTTTTTAGATTTTATTTATTTTTAGAGAGAGGAGAAGGAAGAGAGAAAGAGAGGAAGAGAGAGGGAGAGAAACATCAATGTGTGGTTTCCTCTCCTGTGCCCCCTACTGGGGACCTGGACCGCAGCCCAGGCACGTGCCCTGACTGGGAATCAAACCGGCGACCCTTCAGTTCCCAGGCTGGCGCTCAATCCCCTGAGCCACACCAGCCAGGAGGATGATTACTGACGTTTAATTGAGTTTTTAAAAAGATGACTTCTTTGCCCCCCTGCAGGAGAAAGGGAGACCCGGGGCCCAGCCGCAGGCCTCCGGGGGTAGGGCCGGGGGCAGCACCACAGCTCATCCGGCCTCTCCTCCCTAAAGTGTTGACTGAGCAGTCGTCTGGCCTCACCAGGAAAGTCCCCGGGACGGAGAGGACTTTCACCAGAACAAGGCACGTCCAAACCACACCAGAGAGTTCAAGTTCCTCACATGCAATGTGATCCAGGTTCTAAATATAAACGCCTCTGTTCCAGCAAATGAATGCATGAGGCTGCTGGGTCACGCTCCACAAGCATGGACGGAGCTGAGGACCTTCGGGTGACATCTCTAAACAGGGCCCAGGGTGAAAGCAAAGACTTCCAGCTCCAAGCAGAGGCTGGAAAACAACCATTACGTAAGTCGGTTCCTGGAAAGCAGGACAACCCCCTTCAAAGAGGGAAAGCCATGGAGACTGAATGGGGAGAAAGCAGGAAGCTGAACTCAATACCGGTCCTTCGTCAGCTCTCCCAGAGATGAGCCCTATGGCTAAGGACTGGCCAGGCCCCGCCAATCCAGGCCGCGGCCACGTCCGGTCCTGCCGGGAGAGGTAAAGCCGACAGCAAGAATGGGGCTCTTCCTGGGTCGGCGGAGACGCTGAGAAACATCGGGCAGCCCCCTTGCTAAGCACGCAGTAGTGACGGACAGACGGAAGGGACCCCCTCTGTGAGGGACAGAGAAGGTAAAGCATGTGCCAGACCGCCAACTTAGGCTTAGAGGGAGCCCGGAACCTTCTAGTGGCAGGTTCTAGAGTAGCTGGTTGCGTAACGGAGACCCGCCGTCTTTCCTTCTGGAGGTGACACAGAGGAGCAGAGGTGTCAATGATACCAGAGATGCCAGTGGTTTCTAATGGTGCAATGGAAGGTTCTCTGACCGCTTTTGGGGAGATTTAGGACAACAGATTTGAGAGGCTGGGAAGTAAGTGGGAAGCTTCCCAGAGGGGAAGGGTCTCGGGCACTCGGAGCCCCTGTCTCCTGCTCCAGACCCCCACCCCGGTGGCCCTGGGGGGCTCCCTGGGGCTGTGGGGCCACACTTCTCGTACCAGGATCTGGGGCTCACCGCCCCGGACGAGCTCCGCGGCCGCGGCACGGTCAGACGGGCCCGCCTTTGGGTTCCGGGCACACTGGCGCTGTGAGCCCGGGCAGGTCACTTCCCCTCGCTGAGCCCGTGTCCTCCTCTGTCACGTGGGCGGAAAGGGGCACGCGTCTCCGTGGGAGGACAGAAAGGTATCTCGAGTGCTGAGGGCAGCACCTGCCACACAGTAGCCGCCAGACAAGGGGTGGGGACTCTGCTGGGGCCCCTGCCTCTCCTGTCACCCCCATGCCCCGTGCGTCGTGCAGAGGGCCTGCCTTGGACCGGGCCGCCCAACAGGTATTTGCTGAGTGAGTGAAGTCTCGCACAACTGACACCTCTGCTCGCTTCTGCTCTGCCTGAACACAGACGGGCTCCTGCCTGCTACCCCCTGCCCCTCCCGCCACCCCTGCCCCCCTTAGATATTCCGACAAGCCTCAGGGACATCTGATGTGACTTTCGCCGTTACTCGGTCATCTTTCTCTTTCTAAGCCTCCTTTCTCAGGCACGCTGGCACGTGGTCCTCCCGCTGTATTTGCGTGTCCACCAGGTTTCTGACCACGGCATGTGTCCCAGGAGCTCGCCTGGTTTGCTACCGTTCAGGAAGTCTGGCAGTGACTCCCTGCAAGGCTCCTTTCAATCGCGGTCCCTACCAGTGCCTTTGCAATCCTCTCTCTCGGTAAAGACGCAGCAACCACAGGGCACGCTGGCGAGGGCGTGGGTGGGAACGTGAGACGGTCAGCGAAGCCTCTTTGGAAGACACTGGGCAGTTTCTTATAAACTTGAACATCACCTCGTGACCCAGGAAGGGTGCTCTCAGGCACGTGTCCCAGGGAAATGCAGACGTGTAGTCACAAAAACCTGACACACATGTTCACAGCAGCATTATTCATAGTGTCCCCCAGCTGGAAAAGGCCTAGGTGTCCTTTAAAGGGAGAGCAGTTAAACTGTGGTGCAGCCACACCGCAGAACGTAACTCGGCAATTTCAAGGAACTAACTACTGATACACGCAACAACTCGGGTCAATCTCCAGGGAATGACACTGAGTGGAAAAGGCCAACCCTAAAAGCTTACGTCCCGTATGACCCTGTTTGTACCACCTTCCTGAAATGACCGCATTATCGAGGGAACAGGGAGGTGGGGGAGGGGAGGGGGGGACTGGGTCTTGTCTGAGGTGGTGGACGAATGACCTTACAAGTGTGACCACGTGGGGCATAAAAGGGGATGTCTCACACGGAGGGGCTGTGTCGATGACGTTGCCATTGGAGGAAACTGGGCAGAAGGGACAGGGGGTCTCTCTGTCCCATTTCTTACAGCTACATATGAATCCATGGTTCTCTCAAAATGAAAGGTTTCGTTTAACACACTGTCTCTGAGCCAAAGCCCTCTCACTCACCCAGTAAGCAGCTACTGGGCACCCGTGGGTAGCAGGTGCTCAGCCTGAGGAGCGTGGTCCCTGCTGCGAGCACGCGCAGTGTGGTAGGAAAGGTAGAGCGCACAGGATGCCCCGGGGGGGGGAAAAACTGTGCAGGCAAAGCACACCTGCGTGGAGCAACCTGGTAAATGGTCAGCCGGCCTCTTTTCGCCCCCTTCATAAGTGGTGCCTGCGGCCTTCGGGGCGGGGCCCAGGGCAGACGCCTGGGAGCTTTGTCACGCTCTCTCGGCTCTCTCTCTCTCTCTCTCTGTCTGTCTCTCTCTGTCTCTCTGTCTCTCTCTCTCTCAGCTCAAGGCCCCGCCGTCCAGAAACCTGGGAACCCTGATCCACAAACTCACTCCTGCAAAGCGTAGCGTCTGGGCATCTGCTCCCCCCTGCACCCTCTTCAGTGACCTTGGCTTCTCCCCTCCTGTAAGGTCAAGACCGGAGGGGTTTCCAGCCCTATGTATGATTTGGTAGGGGAAGCGCTGCCCACGGGAGCCTTATACATGCATGGCCACAAAGGGTTAAGCAGAAATTGTTTTAGGGAAAAAATCAGCAGACGACATATGCTGGTGCCTGCCTCCCACCACCTGTGAGTTCTGCTTCTTGGGGGAATCCTTCCGGAGCCTCTGTCCCGAGGTTCCCCACGTTTCCCCGCTGAGGTTCCTTCACACGCTCTGCCTCCAGCTGCACCTGGACCCTGAAGGAAGCGTGTGACCCAGAGGGGGTGCTTCTGAGCCGTCCCCCTGGCAGCGAGAATCCTAGACAACGTCAAGGCCACTCTGGCCCTTGCTGCTGAGTGTGGGCCTAGACCCTGAGCTCCCCACCCGAGACCTACTGAAACAGAATCAGCATTTTAACAAAATTCCTCCCAAGGATGCACATGCACATGGGACTCTAGACCTTGGTTCTGATCCCAGCTATTATTGGGGTCATCTGGATTTCTCCTCTATTTGTTTTATTATGAAACATTTCAAGGCGGAAAAAGGAACATAATGCACATTTTCAACAGAGTTGAAACTCCTGTGTACCTCTCTCCCCCCCTGAAACTACCAAATAATTTAGTTTATACTTCCTGCTTACATTTCTATATTTGTACTGACTGTATGCTTATCCAAAACAATATACATACCTTAGATGGTATAGCTCAGTGGATTGAGTGCAGGCCTGCAAACCAAAAGGTTGCTGGTTCGATTCCCAGTCAGGGCACATGCCTGGGTTGCAGGCCAGGTCCCCAGTGGGGGGCTCATGAGAGGCAACCACAGATTGATGTTTCTCTCCTCTTTCTCCCACCCTCCCCTTCTGTCTAAAAATAAATAAATCAAATCTTAAAGAAAAATAAACGGCATTATTTGGGATGCTGTAAAATTTTACACAACAGAACACCATACCGTGTGCACACCTGCCTGTGACCAGCTTCTCCGGCTAAACAGTTTGTTTCTTTTTTTTTTTAAGATTTTATTTATTTATTTTTAGGAGGGAGAAAGAGAGAGAGAAACATCACTGTGTGGTTGCTGGGAGTCATGGCCTGCAACCCAGGCATGTACCCAGACTGGGAATCGAACCTGTGACACTTTGGTTCGCAGCCCACGCTCAATCCACTGAGCTACGCCAGCCAGGGCTAACAGTTTGTTTCTGAGGTTGGCGTGTGTCAATACCTGCAGCCCTACTGCGCTCCCTTACACGGCTGCACCCCGCTGTATCCACACCCAAGTGGTCCTCCCTCCCCCTGTTGCTGAGCATCTCGGTTGTTTCCAATTCTCAAACAGTGCTGAAATGAACCCCGAACCCAGGGGCAGTCACTTCCCTAGATCCACGCCTGGGAGGGTGACTGCTGGATCGTGAAGTGCGCGTCTGTATTTTTCTACATGTTGCCGAACGTGCTTTCCAAAGCGAGTACAGCAGGTCCTGGGCTAACGTCGTTTTGTTACGACGCTGATGAGGTGCTGGAGGAACTCCACTCTTGCTTATATCAGTCAGCCTGCCGTAAACCTGGTTTTGCTGTGTGAGCCTCACTGCGGCTCTAAGAACCTGTCGATGAGGCTAAGCGAGGACTCCCAGTGTACCAGCTTCCTCTCCCTTCAGCAGCGCTTGAGTGCTGTTTGCTCCACATCCTAGCCGACACTTGGGATTGTCAGAAATTGGTTTTTGTCCATCTGAAGGATATAAAATGGTGTCTCGAGGAGTTGTGGTTGTAATTTGCATTCCTCTGATGCCTCAATAGCTTGAACCTCTTTTCCTGAGCTTGTCAGCCATCTGAGCTGCCATTTCTGTGACTTGCCTACCCCAAATCCTGTGCCCCTTTTTGTAGGTTGCCGGTCTTCTCTTAACTGATTTGCAGGAATAATTCATATATTCTGAATGTCAACACTTTTTCAGTTAACAAATTACAGATGTCTTTTTCCAGAGAGTGTTTTTCCTTTTTTAAGCTGTTTTCCTGATATCTTTTATCGTGTAGAAAATTTAAAATTCTAATGTAGATATTTTGGGTCTTTTCCTTGAATGCTCTTTGTTTTTCTGACTTAAAAAAATCCTTCGCCATCAGGATGGCATAAAGGTAGTCTCCTATCACTCCTTGCAAAAGTTTTAAAGTTTTCATCTAAATATATAAATGCCCAGTTTTCCCCCTGACCTCAATCAGAATCTTCAGGAGTGAGACCTAAAGCATTGTAGTGTTTCCTTTTAGTTTTTTGTTTGTTTGTTTTTGTCTTACAAGAGAGGGGAAGGGAGGGAGAAAGAAAGGGAGAGAAACATCGACGGGTTGCCTCTTGTACCCACCCTGACCAGGGACCAAGCCCGCAACCCAGGCGTGCACCCTGACCGAGGACCGAACCGGTGACCTTATTATGCCTTGTGGGACTCCGTCCAACCAACTGAGCCGCACTGGTCAGGGCGCACTCACAGTTTTAACGAAAACAAATTCTAAAAGTAATTCTAGGAAACGCCGGCAGGTCTGCTCCCTGCCCACTGGATGCCCGTGGGAGTGTCTCCTCGGCAAAGTTCCAGGATGCGTGTCATCTCTGTGTCCCTCGCTGGCTCATCCCTTCTCTTCTGTCCCCAGACTTGAGGTGCTCCCCAGGGCCTGCCCTCTGAAGGGTTCACTTGCTCACACAGCAGCAACATTACTGACACGCTCACGTGTACTTCTCGGTTAACCAGGCTTGGGCCCCTTTCCTAATTCTCCCAGAAGCACCAGCAGCTCAGTATGGTTTTTCCCGAAACTCATCCAATAACCTGGTCCCACTTCTGTTGGCACATGAGGATTTTCACAGGCTCCCAGCCATGGAATCACCTTTGCCTTCTCCCTGTCTTTCGAGATCCACAGTCAATCACGAAATAGCATCCGCGATCACCTCCCGCATGGCCCAGCCCAGTCCCTCGGTCGGACAGACCCTCACGGTTTCCCACTCAGACTCTGGCACAGCCCTGCCCGTCCTCCGCCCCGGCATCATAGGAGCAGAGGGCGGTGGAGACTTCCAGGTCAAGAAGCTTAAGGAACATCTGGTGCCCTGCCCGTCACCTGCAATTGTGTGTCCTCTCTCGGATACTTGAAAACCAGCCCTCCAGTCTCTACTTACACACCATCGGGGATGACAAACACATGACGTCCCAGAGCCCCCCGTTCTTCCGGGTAAACCGTGTTTTTCTATATTGAGTTGAAATCTCTCACACCTTCATTTCCACCAGCTGCTTCTACATTTTCACCCTTTCATTTTCTAACGCCTCCCTCATCGCTCCCACACCCCCGGCCCCCCGTCTCGTCTGGCCAGCCCTCCCCTGCCTCTCAGCGCTCCAGCCCCCTTTTCCTTCCGCTTGCTGAGCTGCTTCTCGTCTGAGGACCTAGAATGCTTCCCCCACACCCCTTCTTCCCAGACCCACCCCCCTCTCCCAGACTAGAAATGACAAGGACGGCATTGGATTGACCTCTGCCTCCCCCACTAGGCTGTAAGCCCTGCTGTGGTGTGTGCCTTATTGGTTTAACCCAATGCAAACTTCTTACCACCTAACGTGATGCTTGGCACAGGTACCTCTTGGGGGGTTTGTGAGGTGGCGGATGGGTGGATAGATGGGTGGACGAAAGGCAACCAGACTGTACAGAACAAGTTATGATCACTTCCACAGGACAGCTCTTCACACAAACATTTGAGGGAAGCCATCATGACCCCTAAGGGCTTTCTTCTTCACAGGGGTCGAGAGTGGCACGGGAGGGTGGGGTGAGCGACGCTGTGCCTGGAGGACGGGCAGGACAAACCCGCCCACCGGCTGCTGGGCAGCTTCCTCTGGGACCGGCCCGGAGAGGCGCCCCGGGCACTCTGCTGCCACAGCTGCGTGCTCGCGGAATCTGCCTTTGAGTGGGCATGAAGACCCTGTGAACGTCACCTCAGGTTAAGCTCCAAAAATTCATCTCAGAGGTTAATACAACGCCAGTAAAACCAGCAAACAAACGCTTGTGGGAACCACCTCGATAAACAAACGGTGACACCATTGCCCGGCCGTGAGCTCCTGATGAAGCTCACGTCTGCTGTGCCCAGTGACCGGCGCCTTTTAAAAAACACGTGATACAGCCCAGGCTGGCGTAGCTCAGTGGATTGAGCGCGGGCTGCGAACCAAAGTGTCGCAGGTTCAATTCCCAGTCAGGGCACAGGCCTGGGTTGCAGGCCATGACCCCCAGCAACCGCACATTGATGTTTCTCTCTCTCTCTATATCCCTCCCTCCCCTCTCTAAAGATAAATAAATAAAATCTTTAAAAAAAACACGTGATACGATTAAGGGCAACTGGTTGACACTGTAACTCTAGACAGTGAATCAGTGGCAAGTGGCAAACTCACCCAGCTCAACAAAATATTTACTTTTAAATGCCACCCAGAGAAAATACAGAACTGGACCCTAAACTTCAATGAAGTAATATCTACATGCGTACAGGTGTCACAGGGGAATAAATGTGGCCCGATGTTTACTTAGCCTGGCCTAACCCGCCCCCAGTCGCTGCCTGGTCTTAGGCAAGAAGCAGCTCTGTGACGAGCCGTCAGGTCTGCCGCCGTAACACGGGGCGTCATTAGCTAACTCACTCAACACATACGGATGGCCACGGTGACTTCCTCATAGGCCTATGGGTTTTGATGGGAAAAAATGCATACAGAGCCCTTGGCGTGGCGTCGAGCTGAGCATGACAGCTATTCGGACAGACAGAGGTCGGAGGTCGCGCAGCCACGCCTGCCGTTAGGAAGAAGACGGGCGCGCGCTGGGAGAGCAGCACAAGGAGGGGAAAAGGAGGCTCTTTGGGGCAAGTAGGGGCAAGCCAGAATTTGCTGTTATCAAGATTTTCTCATTTTAGGGACTTGGCTGCTGGGGAGGAAAGACTGTCCCTCCACCCCGTTAGGTTCTAAGACTGGGGCTTGTGAGTCAAACGGACTAAAGGCAGACTGACAGGAGAAAAGGCACGCGAGTTTTCTTTTTAATTTGATGGGCACCGGGGCTCCCCCGAAAAGCAAGCCTAAAGAGGCAGGTGGACGCAGGCACCCATATACCGTTCTAACAAAGGGTGACAAATTGTGGAGCAGTGATGACACACAGGGAAAGGGGTCGGGGCTCCCGGGAGCGGGCAGGTGGACTGCGGGGGCAGCTGCTGGCCTCTGGGGGTGGGTTACTGGGAAAGGTTTCTGCACGGAGACTCATCTCCGTGCCTTCCCTGTCCATAGTGGTGTTTGTTCCCCTCCTCCCGGTACAGGCGGGAGGAGGGGCAGGCTTTACAAAAGGGAGTTTCTGCCCTGCTTTTAGGCAGAGGGAGGGAGTGCAGAGATTTCTCCCTGCGTCTGCTTTTTCTCAGTTGCCTTCAGCTGGAAATCGTCCTCAGGCCAAAGTGGCGTATTTTCAGGTGGGCATATTCCGATCTCCTTCGGAGCCGATACCACTCGGTGAAAACTTCCTAGCCTCAAACATAAAAATAAATGGTGTAGAACGGACTGGATTTCACCTTGAGGTAACCTAAGAGAGGGAGAAGGCCCAGGCTCATTTTGAAATAATCTCTGCATCGCATGATAATTTTCTGGACCCGTTTGGACCCATTCCAAGCTTCTCTGTCCTGTCTTCTCCCAGGCGCATTCAGAGCACGTAGTCACAAGCAAAGAAGCTTACGCCGTGCTTTTCGGGTCAAACACTGTATTCGAAAGATTTTCTAAAATTTTTTACTTCACTAAGCTCCTCTGATTCTGAGATAGTCTAAGAAAATGAAACTGTGGGGGAGGGACAGTGGGGAGGGGAGGAGGTGGGGGTGTTCTTTAAAGAAAGCAACATAGATCAGCCAAACGTATAGGAATGCAGGAGGCAAGTGAGTTTTCACCAAGCACATCTATTTCCAGAGGAGAGGACAGGAGAACCACCTGCCTGCTTCCACTGCCGAACTGGGATTTACAGAAACGAGTGTGGGCGGGCGTCCATTTAGGGCAGGGGAGCCTAAACTGTTTCATCTTGTCCCTTAGACGCGATGGTGAAAAGAATAATAACATCTAGCCACTATTTATAGTGTGTCCTCCCGGTGTTCTGTCCTTTGCGAGGAGCCAAGCACCGAAAATGGGTTGTCGTCGGCCCGTGAGGACCGGAACATTTGAAAGAATAGAAAACTGGAATCGTCAAAGGAATTCCGTTCTTAGTAATGGCACAGCCTCCTTGAGGAAAAAACGATCGCTTTTAGCAGCCGCCCCTCCAGGGGATGTGGAGCTCCGTGGGGAGCGGGGCGTCTGCAGCTTCCGTTCCCAGCGCAGGGCCAGGGTGTCCTGCGGAGCGAGCCCGTGCTCCTGCCCAGCACGTGCCGTCAGGGCCCGACACCCCTGCAGGACGGAGACCCACATTCCCCTCCCTTCACTCGGGCCGCCTCCCTCCCTGGGGACCTCACCGCTCCTGAGCCTCTGCGCCAGCGACTCTGCAAACCCTATCTCCGACTTGGCTCTTTCTCTCCCACCACAGATTCCGACTTCCCACTGCTGGGCACGCTTCCCTGGGCATTCCGGCAGCCCCAATGCATACCCTGGCCCAAACTCCACTCCCAAATCCCACTCCCTCCCTCGGCTGCGTCACTCAAGGGACCACGTCCAGAGTCACCTCCGTCTTCTCTCACGCCCAGCATCTGATCAGTCACCAGGCCCTGTGACTGCTCCCCGCACGGCGTTGCTTGCAAAAGTTGTAGGTGTGTATCTGTGCGTGTGTATTTCATTCTTTGAAGAGTTAACACATCCGCTTGGTTCCAAGTTACAGGGCTGCACGGGCAAAGCCCCCCTCTCCTACTCGCTCAGCCCCGCACTTCCTCTCCCCATCGTCAGCCCGGCTTATTATTGCATTATCTCCGGGGCAGCTGGATGCGTTTTCAAAGAAAGGGATGCACATCCCTTCCCCCTTTCTTTACACGAACAGCAGCAAACCGTGCATGACTCTACCCCTCATCCGTGTTATTTTTTCATCTCGTGTGTCTCGGTGATCTTTCCGAACCAGTACCGAAGAGCTCCTGTATTTTTTTCTTATGGCCACATAGCATTTTAGGTATCCAGTTCCCTGGGCGAATGACCACCAGGCTGCGACGCACAGCCTCGGCCGTGCCGTGTGGCCCTGAGGACGTGCGCGGAAGCCCACGTCTCTGAGTCCCTTGCTCCTTCTTCCCACTTCCACCTTCTCTGCCTCAGCCCAGACTTTCATCGCTGCAGAAGCCTTCTGACCGGCATCTCTGCTCTGCTACCCTTAACTCACACCAGCAAGTACATCTAGCGAGCCTTTTCCACATGCCGGATGGAGACTCGGAACCAACCAAACCAAAGCAGCCTGTCCTGACCAGATCCCCGCAGAGCACCCACCCGTCTCGCCGTTGTTGGAGCTTTGCAAGCTCGTCAATAAATCAAGGCGCTCCCATCTCTGTGTGCCATCGGCCGGGAATTAGTGACAGGAACCAGGCAAATGGAAATCAAAACGCCAATTTCCTCACTGCCAGAGTTTCATTAGCAAACGGAGCCCGAGAGCCAGACAGGTTTCCTACCGCCCACTCTCCCCGCTGCGCTGCCCGGGAACAGCCCCCCATGGGAGAGTCTGCTCTGTGCAGGGGCACACGCCCGGTTGCCAGGGGGTTTGCTGCGTCAGTCTCCACTGTCGATCTCCCTTCAACAGGGGAGGCCGGGGCAGACGGGGCCCCGCACCTGACTCTGGAAGACTCGGGTGTGCTTTTCCACGCGGGAACGGGAGAGGATGCGACACACAGCTCCGTGGGAAATCAGATCCCGAAAAAGCGAGAGAGGCCAGAGGGGAGGGGACGGGGCAGCCGGCCAACCTTCCCTCCACAGGAAGGAAGCAGAAGTTTCTTCACGGAAACACGAGGACCGGGGAGTCGACTTTCCCCGAACAGCCAATGGAAGAGCCTGCTTTCCCGCACCATGTTTTAGAATAAAGTGGCTCAGGAGCAAACTAACTCTTTCAAGGGTTTTGGAAGCAGGGCTATGTGATGGGAGGTGATAGGAGGAGAGGAAAATGGGCTGGCCGCAGCATTTGAGTCTTCAGATCTGTCCCTTTCCTTAGTCTGGTTGCATGACCCCCTATGTGCTCCTTTGTTGGCTTAGGCTACCTTGAGTTGGTTTTCTGTCACTTACAATCAACAAGCCCCTCCCCAGTCCATTTATTCGTTGGTCTCCTGGCCTCCCTACTGTGCACAGCTGTGAAATTAGCTTTTAAAAATCAGAGCTCAAACCATCCCTTGCCTGTCTCAAAATCCATTCAAAGCCAATGTCCCAAGGATGAGGTACATCTTTCATAGTATGTCCCTCACTCTGACTCTCCAGACCTCCTGCCACACAGGAGGCAAACCGGGATAGGCCACCTGGGGCATCCTGCTCCCCCGTCTCTGCCTCAGAAAACCTACTCAAGAGAAAGCAAAGAAGGAAAGGAAGGAGCTACTCCTTGGTCAAGGCCCAGTTCACATTATTCTCTCCAAAAAATCCTTTCCTAAGTGCCCTCTGTCCCCCAAGATGTGGTGGGACCCCTCTGGCACCTGACGGCATTTATCTAATGAACTTGTCTTATTCCATCTTGGATTCTGTGCTGTCTTTTCTCAGGGTCCTCTTATTAACGGTAAGAGCAACCTTCCAGCTGCCCGAGTCAAACTCCATGGTTCCCCTTCCACATTCCACCACCTGTAAGTTTCCCTGGTGCACTTTAACCTTCCTCCTCAATGTGTCTTAAATCAGCCTCATTGCCTCTGCTTACTGTCTCTTACCTGCCCACTTTGACAGGTCTCCTGGCCATCAGCCTGGATACTGCAGTCCGGCTGCCCACAGACACCAGCTACCTTTCCGGTAGGCAACTCTGACACGCTCTGCCCGGCCCCATGGAGTCGGATCCCGCTTCTCAGCAGGGCAGCCAAGCCCTCCCGCTCCCCGGTGAACTGGCTCCCGTCTGCCTTCCCAGACTCACTGCTCACCACTCCTCAGGGAGTGCCGGCCAAACCGGACGGTTCGTGGTCCCCTCGACACCCACAGTGCTTCAGGGCTGCTGGCCTCTGCATACATGCACGTGTGTCCGGGAAGGTCCCCCCGACCTCTGCTTGGGGAGCTTCCCATCCTTCAAGTCTCCCCTCTGCCCAGAATCTCCTTAGAATGGCCTAGGTAACAGCACTTTCTTAATGCCCCACTTGGTCTGGAAAGAGACGTTTTCTTTGCATCCCCAGCGCCTAGCACAAGGCTCAGCACAACACACGCATGCTCAGTAAATGGTCTAATAGATACCAGACGCCTTTTCTGGCAGAGAGTGGGTCTTTGTGTCTCCACAGTTCCTGGCACAAGGCCCCACTTCATGCTTGGTCAGCTTGACTGATGTCCAGTGTGGTACCGTTATAGTCATCACTGGAGAGTACCATGACGCCCTGCAGACACTGGCATCCCATAAACACTTTGCTCCCCACTGCACGGTTAAGCATAGTGAGGTTAGGTTGTGGGCACTGGAGCCAGCAAGACCTAGGTTCGAATCCCTTACAGCTGTCCCTTACAAGCTGTGTGTCCTGGACACGTCTCTTAATCTTCTGGTCCCCCAGCTTCCTTACCTGTAAAATGAAGCTAACAGTAGCTACTTCATTTCGGGTTGCGTGCGCGTGCGCGTGTGTGTATGAAGACTAAATAAGTAAACGTGTTTAGGGTGTTTGCGCAAGTACCTGGTATGCAAGTAATCAATAAATGTTTGTTGAATGAACAAGTTAATGAGTGGCACACAGACTGGCAGTTTTTAAAGGCTCATCTTTCTAGCACGTTTTCCCGAAACCCCAACATCTGTTTTTTGGTAGAATCAGTTTCAAGACCCCTACGGACTCCATCCCTCAACGGCCTCGCTAGCCCTGAGGCCGCTTAGCACCAGGGCTTGGCCCCGCCCCTAGCCAGGTTCACCAATAGGGCCCAGAAGACACCGGCAAGGGCTGCTTCCTCGCTGCTCATAGGCTCTGCCGCAGCTCTGCCCGCCCCTTTGACAGCATCACCCCGCGCAATGCACTGTGGGTTCGGTAGTTTATAGCTAAAAGGCGGTGCCTGCCGCCCAACTGTGAGGACTGTCCCTCCGCTTGGTGCTGGGAGGAAGACAGAAGGGACACTTCTCCCCACCCCACCGTTGGCAGATGGAGCCTCAGCGTCCCTTTCCTTCCCTGCGGCGTGCCAGGGCTACCCAGGACTCTGGTTACCAGCGGCCTCCAAAAAATGAGCCCCTTTTGCTCAGAAAATTCAGCATTCACTGAAATTTTAGATTTCAGTTTCGAATCAAGGAAACGTTCAATTCCCATATTCTCATAAACGGACGTCAGGGGCCATTTGTGGAATGTGTGGTGGTGGCTCTGGAAGGTGGCAGTGACCCCCTGGTTTCCCTGCAGAATCCACTGGACGGAACCAGCGGTATAAATGTACCCAGACTCTGCGAACCTTGTCTGCCTCAAACTGCATGATCTCTTAATGTCCAAAAGCTACCAGTGGCTCCCCCTTGCCTACGATACAAAGTTCAGACCTCTTAGCTAAGCATATACGGTGCTCCGTCAATATTCTGTATTGGCTAATGTGTAGATACGTTTTTTAAAACAGCCTTTCTCAACATCTGCTGCAGGTGAGAACCACCAGGGAGCTTCCCAAAACATTGGGATTGTGTCAACCCTAAACCTCGGAATCCTGGGGGTGGGGATGGGGTGCAGGCTTCCGTATGTTTTTAAAGATCCCAGGATGGTTCTCACATGCAGCCGGGACTGAGGGCTGCCTGCCAACACCGCCAGAACACACTCTCATGGATCTGACCGCTCCCTTAGCTCTGCAGTTCGCTCTGTTTCGGGTGGTCTTCTTTGCTCTTCCTGCCTGGCTGAGCTCAGCTGCTACCCTCTCCTCCCCCGTGCTCCGGCAGCTTTCTTACTCCTGCAGCACCAGGTGTGTGTTGGTCTCCAGCGGCCCTGGAGTTCCTCGGTCACTGTGTCTCCCTGCAAAGGCTGTAAGCTCCTGGAGAAGGGTCCTGAATGACCCTCTTTTAGCCACGCCAGAGCCGCTGAATCAGAATCTCTGGGGGCGGGCCTTGGGCGTAAGTTGTCTCTTAAGCCCCACAGGTGATCTTGTTCCATGCCCCTGGCTAGGAATTAGCTCCACAGAAGCACTGGGTACCCTGAGCATCAGTAAATATTCGCTGCATTGAATGGATGAAGCATCTCCCTTGTTTTTAAGGTACCTCGTTGCCTTTGACTCCCCTGGAAAGGTACGCACCCTGCCTTGTACTACCTTCTTCCAGCACTTACTCATTCATTCATCCAACAAACATTACTGCAACCACAACCAAACCCTGGGGATTCGGGAGCAAACAGGAAAACACAGTCACCACCCTATGGGACTTAGAACCTACGAACATATTAGTTAAAGGATAGTTATTACCACTTCTGAATAATATTGGATATTTCCTCCCTCTAGATACTATTTGCTATTCAAGGTTAAGGAAATCTCTTATTTCCTTATATCCCCAGTATGTTGCTGGCACACAGAAGGCATTCTGCAAATCCTCACTGAATCAAGGCAACGCATGTCATAGCTCTTATCGGCCAGTAGTTAGCATCTCTCTGTGCAGTTACTTGACCAACGGCTCCCTGTCCCACGAGCTGTAAACCCCCTGACGACAAGCACTGAATCTATTTTGCTCGCTATGGGGGTGCCTGGCTGAGTAGGTACTCAGTAAATATTGCTAAGTACATCAAATAAGTATATGAATAAGACATTGCTAAGAACAAAAACGAAATCTCCCAACTCAATATCCACTCCTTCTCCCTCCCTGCGCTCCCCACAAAAGGTAATTTTCTCCCTGGGCAGTGAGGGATTCTAGGGTACGGGGAACGCGAGCCCGAACAGGTGATGTTTCTGTTACTTACTTACAGGTTGACCTGGGACTCTACTTCAGGGTCTTTCATCGGCCATGGCTGCAGGGACTGGATGCCAAAGGAGAGAGACGACTTTGCTTTCCAGAGGAGGGAGTGTGCGACCTGACCCCCGCAGGACCCCTTCGTCAGCGGATCCATCGGCGGGCCTGGAGGCTGGAGTGCTGTACTGAAGCAGAGGGAGTCGGGAAAGGCACTGAGAACAGAGAATGAGACGTGCGGGCCAGTCGCTGGCCGACGCTGGCACCACCACCCAGAGGCCAGCCCCATTCGCCAGTTAGGGGTCCAGGGGTCCCGCCAAGCCCGCATCACGCCCTTACTGCAGGAAGTGATGCCCGAGCGTGCTGGGGGCCAGACGGCACCGTCCACACTCTACAGCGTCCCTCAGCAACGAGTGACGTCATCCACGCTGTGTGGTCAGCGGGGGTCAGGGGACGAGGAGGACAGTGAGCATTTACACCACAACGGACTCATTGAGGAAAGGGCAGCATTCACCCCGGAAGGAAGGGGCAGGCAGCTACGTCTGGAGTGCTCTGGGGGAATGGTTAGTGGTGGGACCTCATGCCCTGCCCGGTGTTCATCCAGGGGAGCTGAGGCTGTCGCCTACTTTCCCCCTGAAGTGTCCCCGAAAAGCCACGGGAAGGACTTACACTGCCCACAGCACTGCAGACACAGAGGACCAAACCCACACGTCCAGAGGGCGGACGGGCAGAGGGTACGCGAGCAGTGGGCGCTTGCTGAACTGATGCGCGGGTGGTTCGTGGGAACAGATTGAGAACTGCATCCCCGAAGCCTGGCTGCTCCCTCCGGCGGGGCCCCAGCGAGGAAGGTGGGGCGGTGGCTGGGGGGTGAGGGGCGGGGGGGCGGCTGCTTTGCTGGGAACAGGTAGGCACCCTGCTCCCCGGGCGGAACTACCTTCTGAGCCAGTGAGCCGGTTCTCGACTCACCTCTCCCTCAAGTGACGGGCGGACAAGCAAACAAGACCCAGTGACTTGAAAATGGGAAATAAAAATGAGAAGGAGCTCGTTATGTCTTCTGTGTAACTTATTTTTACTGAGTTCATTGGGGTGACAGTGGTTGATAAAACTATAGTTTTTTAGGTGTACAATTCCGTAACACGTCATCTGTACACTGTACTGTGTGCTCGTCACTCCAGGTCTCCTCCCACCACTGTTTACCCACCACCCCACCGTGTCCTCTTCCACCCCCACCCCTCCCCCCTCTGGTCATCACCAGGCTGCTGTCTGTGCCCATGAGCTTGTTCATTTGCTTGGGGTTTTTTTTCCCTTAATCCCTTCACCTTTTTCATCCAACCCCCTAACTCCTCTCCCCTCTGACAGCTTACATTCTATCTTCTATTTTAATCTTGAATTACTAAGATTATTTCTGTTTTAGCCCTTTACACTTTAAATTCTGTTTAAAAATACCTAAATGCTAGTTCTTTAAAACCCTTCCCATTATTTCATTTTATCTTTTTGTCATAACTCTACCCCTAGTTTCTGGGGTCTTTTTTTTATGCTTGCATCTAATTCTTCAGCTTCCTTGTCTAACCGCTCAGATTCGGCCTCATCACTGTTCACTTTAATCCTTTCACTCATCTCCGTTATCTTTCCCAGTCTGAACTTCCTAATTTAAAAAATGTACAGTCCTCTAATCTTCCGACATGCTTTATCTTAATTGCCAGCAGTGGAAGAACTTCTTGGGAAGCCGCTGGAGTACGTGCTCACTCGCACAACTCTTTGGACCCCATGAAAATAACCAAAAATAGCCCAATAGTCGAAGGAAACCCGTTGGAACAAGAGAATAGCCACCTCCGTGCTGTAACTCGGAAGGTCCGTGCGCACAGCAGAGTGTGCACGAGCGGAGAGCGAACCCCAGCTCTGCGTCTAGCGCGGTAGGGAAACGAGCGTGCGTGCTCGCGAGGCCCAGCTGCTGGCGGAGGAGGCCGGGCAGCGGCAGCGTGGGCCGCTCGGGCAGGAGCTGCTGCTGCTGCTGCTGCTTCCTCTTTCCTCCCAGGGCCCCAGCTTTCTAATACGTAGGCTGTGGCCTAACCTGAGCAAGGCTGAAGGAGAGAAGAAAAAGTCTATCTTAGGAGCTGTTTGAACTCTAGAATGATATTAACCAAAGGCCTATTTGGACCCCCTACAAAAAGGCCCATGAGTCAGAAAATCACACCGACCGAGGCCCTTTTTGGAGAGACCTGTTTGTCCTAAAGGCAGGGTCGTGGGGACAGCTGAAAATTCAAGGGAGGTCCTGCCGTGGGTCGCACACACCACAGGCACAGGGGACCCTCCAGATCGGGGGACGCCTGGGGACAGAGTACAGATGGTCCGTCCCCACAGCCCCTCCCTGTACGCTCCCACCGCCCGAGAGGAGGCCAGGCCGGAGCTGCAGCCCAAGGACTGAAAGAGATTCCCTGTTGCTCAGACAGACAGGCAAGGGGGCTCCAGGGGGCCGGCCCCTGTCATCACCAGGCATGCGCAGACCCAGGCGGAAGTGCTCGGGTTCAGAGATGAACGGCCAGGGATCAACTAGCACTGGGCCTGTGAAATGAGGTTTGCAAAGGCAGGTGTGGGGTTTAGATCAGAAGATTTCTAACAGGGATCAGATGAACAATATATAAGCTCTGTTTTCTCAAGAAAATGAAAGAGCAAGAACCTCTCAAAACAAAAGATCAAATCATGCAAGGCAGACTTCACAAGGCTCCGGGATAAAGCTGCCAGCATGTGGCAGGAAGAAAGCTGATTCACAGTGCGGAGGTGCTTCCCTGGACAGGGGTGGCGGGGGAACGGGCCTGCGGAGAAGAAAGCAGGGCGCCTGTGAGGGCGTGTGTGGGGTTTTTCATTAGACTGGGGACAGCTCTCACAAGCCACAGCTCCCAGTTTCCTCCTCCTCCGCTGTGACTCCCAAGCCCTCAGTGCGCCCTGAGTGTTAGTACTGAGAGTCTAAATGGAGGGCAGTGACGAGAAACGTGGCCTGCTTCCCAGTGAGCCCTCCGCCGAGGGCCACGAGGGAGCAATAGCAGTCACGGAGAGCTGGGGGCGGGGCCGCAGGGGGTGAGCCTCTGCGGCGGCAAGGCCAGGCCTGCTGGGGCGCAGCGCTGCAGCGAGAAACAGGCCAGAGGAACACAACCATGGCCCTGGTCCGTCTCAAACGCTGGCAGGTAGACCCCTGCGTGCAGCAGAGTGGCCCGACAGGGGGCGAGGTCTGGGCTCCGGCTCCTTGGACATGGCAGGCATCGCCCCCAGCGCAGGCCGCACGGATCACTGAGCTTCAGCCCAAGTGCCTGAGGAACCGAGAAGCCGAGGAACTGCCGGAGCCACGCCCACTCTGTTGCACGATGCCTTGCTCGGTCCAGGGGCTGAAAACGACCTCAGCCCAAGCCCAGATCATCCTTCTTGCCTGTCTTCAAACCCACATCTGCTTTTGGGCTCTGAGCTGGCGCAGCAGGCAAGGGAGCAGCAGTCTCCTGCAGAGTGGGGGCACCGGTGGGGACACATTCCCTCTGTCCCCAAATCTAAACTGCCCCCGCCCACACATAGCCGCCCCCTGTCCTGTACCCCTCTCCCCGCACAGCACTCAGCACAATGCAAAGCTCTCCAGTTGTGCGTTTTCCTGCTGGAACACTGTCTGCCCCCGCCCACTAGAATGTCAGCGCCACGGCAGCAGGACCCCCGAGATCTTGCCCACGGTGTGTCCCCAGTGCTTAGCACACAGACGTGCTCAGCAAACAGTGGTCGGATGGATAGTGACCATGTGAGTGCCACAACCGTGAGGGAAAGAGTCATGTGGAACAGGGGCACGCAGTCAGGCTGATTTGGTCTTCCTTTTCCTGTATCCTCACCCGGGGACGTGGTTATTGATTTCAGAGAGGGGAAGGGAGGCGGGGAGAGGGAGAGAAACATCGATGCAAGAGAGAAACATTGGTCGGTTGCCTCCTATACAGGACCGGACCTGCAACCCAGAAATGTGCTCTGACAGGGAATCGAACCCGCAGCCCCTCCAGTTTCTGGGACAACGCTCCAGAGAACTGAGCCGCACTGGCCAGGGCTTGGCCTTTCCTGAATGAGGTCCCTGGTGGCTGCAGCAGACCACTGTGGGAGCCGCTCAGTTTTGTTGCCGGTCTCTGACAGGCAGCTGCTGTGTCAGGACTGACAGTCGCAGGGAGCGGGCGGATCCCTCTGCAGAGCACTGCTCCAGGCCGGGCCGATGGCAGTGATTCTACAAAACACTTCCTGGCTGGCAGCTCCTCCAAAGACCGGAAGACAGGCATTTCTGTCCTGACTTCCATTTGCGCTCAGGGTCTGGAATCACTGTCACTCACGGTTGGGAAGCCCACTGCAGGCAGTCACTGGAGGCTGGGTCTCCCGTGTTTACCAGCGCACCCTCTGAAGCAGCTCCCAGGCTGGCGTGCCAGGCACGCAGCGGCACGCCAACGTTCAGGCACCCTTCCTAGCGTGCTACCGGTGTCCGATCAATGTGTCTGGTTTATTTTTGCTAGATCGAAGGAAGATGCCGTGTGTGGCAGGTATGGTGGGGCCACTTGCTCAGGGCCCATTGCGACCCCACTCCAGGGTGCAGAAGCCGGAAAACCACAAGGTCAACGTCCTCACCTCCTTTGCAGTTCGGGGTTCTGCCTGGGACTTAGGTCCCTCAACTCAGATGCGCTCAGGAGAGGCTGTGATCTGGAGCGGAGCCAGGCAGATGCGGGGAGAGGACCCGGGGCACCATTTGTGGGCCGCCGCAGAGCTGGGGCCGTTCTGGAGGCGGCGGGTTGTGGGTTCTGTCGCCTTCTGAAGCAGCGGTGGCAGCTCTGGGGCTCAGAGCAGAGTCGGGAGGGTGGCTGTGCAGTGAGTGAAGGTGGCAGCAGCCTCTGGACCACTCGGTTTCCTGTTATGAAGTGGCAGCTCCCCCAATCACACGGGGCACGGTGGTCCTGGGGGCTTGGAGCTGTTCCTGGGAGCTCAGACGGGTGTCTGCCGTCCCAGCCCACCGACAACTTTGTGAGCGTGTGATTCCTCCTATCGCTGTTAAATCTCGTCTGCTTCCAGGAGGCGGAGCGCATTCTGTGGTAGGCAACAGATCACGAACGGCCACAGTAACCGCTGTCACAATGGATTTTGAGCCCGCCAGTTCATGGGGCCCGGTGCAGAGCGGAGGGCAGGGCACCGCTCCCTTCCGGCTGGAGCAACAGCATCGGTTCCAGTGGGCAGCGAACAGAGGCGGTGTGCTCTAGTGGGGTTGCGTAGGAACTCTGCCGTGTGAGTGTGAAACCGAGCTGGACCAAGCACTGAGCTTTCTGCTCAAAGAGCAAGGCGGGGCTGAAGGGCAACCAGAGAGCAGCACACTGACTGCAGATGCTTCTAAGGTCCCTGCCGTCCTGGAGCAGTGACCGTGCGCCACTGTCACGGACCTGCTACATGGGGTTTTGAGTCCTCTGGAGGGCGCCGCCAGAAACTGTTGGACCAACTCTGCGTGTGGCTGAGAACACAGGGAAGCTGAGAAACACAAGTCTGACCTAGAGATGCTTTCACGTCTCCGGTGATACAAACGGTGCTGCGTCTTGCAGTGAGTGAGCCGCGTGGGGCGCACTGGCTGCTGGGATGCACTTCCGTGCCCTGAGTCCGGGCTGTTTCATTACCCCCGAGCCCTCGGTGATTTGAGGGCTAGCTCAGGGCCAGAGGCGGGGCGACCTCAGTCCTTATTCGTGACACCTTTTCAAATGTGGCAAGGCAGCTATTACATCCTGCATGAATTTTCTCTTTTTCAAGTGATATACCCCTCCCCTATGCAAATCTTTTCCCTTTACTGGATCATTCCCAGCAGATATAAACATCTTTATAAAACAAAGGCCAAAGAAAAAAAGACCCAAAACAAGTCAAATCAAACAACCAATTTTTCAACTTGCACCCCCTCCTCCCCCGTGCAGAGCTGATGATGCCCACTGTTTGCAGTCCCTCCCCCTGCATTATCTCCTGAGGCCCGTTCAGGGAGACCCCCGCCCTTGCCCTCCCCGAGGAACGGCTCTTGTCAAGGCCACCAGCGGACACGTCACACCAAGCCCAATGGCCAGTTCTTAGTTCTTCATTTTGTTGGACCATCAGCAGCGTCTGACACAGAGAAATCATTCCCTCTCCATTTTTTCACTGCTTATTTACACCAATTTCCCCAAATAAAAATGTCTTTAACGCCATCATGTATCCATGACACGACGGCTCCACCTTTAAGTCTCGAAGCCTGACTTTCACTCGGGATTTATGTGCACGGCTAACCCAAGTCCATCAGATCACAGTCGTTCCTCCTGACCCATGAAGTTACTTAGCGATTCCCTTTCCTAAAGGCTCCTGTCACCCTCCCCCCGCATCTTCTGACCCTGCCCTGTTTCACAGTGAGTCAGTCACCGCACAGGACGAAACAAAAGCCTCGACACCTCCTTCAAACATCTCCTACCCGAGGGCCCAAACCTGCGCTGTCCAGTAAGGTAGCCCCAAACCTCATTTGACTGTTAAGCACCTACCATGTGAACCGGGGTGCTGCGAGTATAAAACGCACACCTGATTTCAGACAGTACAGGGGAAAAAGGTAAATCATCTTCATTATTTTTAATCTTTCTCCTAGCTTTGAGACCACCATGGGTGTGGTCTGTACTTCCCCACATCTGTGCATTCACGCGTAGCCTTAGAATTCCCCACCCCCCACCCCCACCGGGAAAAACCAGCAGCAGGTCCCACTGCTCAGGCCAAACCACTTATGATTTTCTTACAGCGTTATCTGTCCGACTTCATCTCTGTTCGGACCTTCAGCTCTGGAAACCAGACAGCCAAACGTAATTTCTCATATTAACTTCCCAAAGCAAAACTAATTTGACTGCTGTCTTCCTCCAAGAAAGGAAGCTGGTTTGTATTAACATAAACTCTTAGTGAATAATAAAAGATGGTTTTTCTCCTTCTCATCGGAGAGCAGACGTAATATGAAAATTAATTTTCTTCTGCTGGCCCTGGGAGCCCATTAGGTCAGCCCAACACAGGGCAGCAGTTAATAGTCCTTCCCAGGAAGTCTGCTGTTTTTCCACACGAAGCCGACAGCAGCAGACTTATTTGTGATTAAACAGTCACAGCCCTGACTCACACAAAAAGAATAATGACAGAATATGGGAGAAGGAAGACTATGTAAACAGCGTACATTAAGATAGCTGTTTACAAAACTACCTGGAAAAACGTGTCTCCTGGAAAAAACAAACAAACCGACAAAAATCTGTTAGGAATCTATGAGTCGGGAGAAACAGAAGGAAGAGAGGAAAAGTAGGTGACCCAATGCATAATGGATAATTGTTCTTTTCTGATCCAGCCTCGGCCTGGGACGCCATATGCAGGAACGAGGAGGCATTTGTTTGGCATCAAATATGTTCTTGCGAGGCGTGGGTTAGATGCATCCCTAATCAGGAAGCCGCTATGTAGGAAGCAATATTTGGGAAAGTAGGAAATATGTTGTTTTCCATTTGTAACTCACAAGCTTCTGCCCATGCAAGGCTCTGTGCCCACTGTGCCCAAATGTAGCAGGCACAGTGTGACCGCTCAGCCAAGGCAGTCTGTCATGACAAGGGCTTAAAGCACGCACACAGAAACCCCAGCTCTGTGACTCTGGGCTGGTATCGGTATTTCGGAAAGCTTCCCGGATATAATGGTCCTTTGTTTTTTTGTTTTTGTTTTTTTTTGCTAAGCCAGTACCCACCTCTCTTATGGTAATATTGGGTTGGCCAAAAGCCCACTACGTTTTTTCTGTAGGGTGGCTCTAGTAGCACTTAGTTGTCTTTAAGTTCATTTGAAACACTTTTGTGACAGCTGTATATCAGCATTCATTTAAAAAAAAGCTTATCAGAACTGGTGCATTTTTGTGCAGCCATTTTAATGTTGAGGATGGAAAAAATAAGCTACACTGTTGGCGTAGTATGCGTTATTATTTCAAGAAAGGTAAAAATGCAACAGACACGCAAAAAAAAAAGACTTGTGCAGGCATGGAGAAGGTGCTGTGACCTATTGAACATGTCAAATGTCGTTTGCGGAGTTTCTTGGTCCTATTGACATTTTGGCCAAATGGGGCCAAATAGCGACAGCTCTGCTGTGGGCTGTCTTGTGCACTGTAGGGTGTTTAGCAGCACTCCTGGCCTCTAACCGCTAGAAAGGAAGAGCAGAAAATAGCCAACAGACTCAAAATATCCAAATCAATAAAGTTATTGGTAAAAATAAAAAAAACACATGTCTTATTTTATGGAAAAAACAGCAGACTTTTTGGCCAACTGAACAGTACTGTGACTTCTGTCCTGTGGACCATCGCTATGTCTTTGTCTCTTGTGGATGGAAGTGATCCAACCCCTCACTTCCGGGCTGGGCACGTGACCCAGCCCGGCCAGCCAGCATGTTTTACCCCTGCCTGGCCAAAATGATTGGTTCAGGTATGAGCACAGAACCCAAGAGAGCCAATGAAGGTTAAGCCTGTAACATTCTCGAACCAATGAGAAAGAGGCCCTGTCTTTCTGTTGGGACTGCACATTGGTAGAAAGCATGCCTGGAATAGTTAACTTTCTTCACCTCCATGAGGAAAGACGTGGAGAAGAAGAAAGCCAACCCAGAAAGGAGACGAGACTCCTGATGACATCACTGGGGCACCTGGACCTGTCTTCTCCCAAAGCGTGGTCGTGCCCAGCATTTGGCAATTGCACGAACCAAGAATTCTCCTTGGCATGTCATTCATAGCTGTCAATAATCTTCTAAAAACATTTAGCAGCTGGCCAGGCACCAATCAGAACAGACACCAGTGAGTTACTAGTCCTGCTAGTGGCCGAAGCACTGCCCCGTGGTGGTGACTGCCGGGTAGTCGGGAGTGAGACCCACGTGCCTCTGAGTCTGCGCCCTGCGGTCCCAGCCTCCGCTGTCACCTGGAATCAGAGCCACAAGCATGAGTGATGGCTGACAGGTACGATGAAGTGACCTTCACCTTTGTGGTCAGGGAAAGGCAACAGAGCTGCCCAGTAACCCAAAGGCTTGCCTTGCGACGTGGTTATGCCCCGTAGACACGACTGACAGAGGCTGGAGGGCCGGCTGCAAGCGCGGTCATGGAAGAGAACCCTGAGGTGCCCCAATGGAGTGGTTGGACCATCCACTTTGGCTGCGTTCTCAGGGCGGCAGCACGGGCGTTCCCTGTGAGCTTGGTGGAAATACAGTCACGGGCCCACCCTGACGTAGTGCATGTCTGCGGGTGAAGCATGGGGACCCTCCCGGCGACTCTCAGGTACGTGAGGACTGGGAACCACCGTGTCAGACTAGAGAGTGCCAGTTCTCATGGTTTCCTGAGCCCCAGCCCCGGGGACGCTGCGTGAGCAGATCGGAGCTGGAGCTCAAGAATGTGCATTTCTGGATAGGGCTGGTGCTGCTGGTCCAGAGACCGCGCTCCGGGAACCACTGTCTTGAAGGCCGATCTCTGGGATGCCTCAGGTTCCATCAGTGTAGAGGTTCTCTGACCTCTGGGGTGGGCCTTGCAAGCCAGTCCTGCTGGTATGTAACCCTGGTAACGCCCTGGCTCACCTGTGTCGGCTCCGTGAAGTGCCGCAGCCCAAATGACCCAGCTCAGCTAACGTGGAGCAGTTAAAAATAACTCGGGTTCATTAACCGTATCCACAAAGTCACAAAAGATAACAGGTATATTTTTGGAATATATCTTAAAGCAACAATCACAATAGGGAGACCTATTGGCCTCCCTCATACAAAGCAGGTGTTTCTGAATCACCCCCTGAAAGTGTTTTTCTAGCCAGTCCTAACCAGCACTGCACACCTATCACCCTCCTCAACCCCTCTATTCTCGTGTCTACAGCTCAAACACGGGAGAAAGAAAGGGAGGGCTTTGCTCTGGGGGTAGGGGAGGGGGAAACATTGAACGGGCAGAGCTAGGATTTTAACAAGGCAAAGGAAGGGAAAGATGGAGAACTTTCATATAAACGTTCATTGCTTTTGTCCGAAAATGTTACCATTTAGTATGCTTTGTGCCAGACACTGGTTTCAGCACTTTGCATAAATCAGCTCACTTAACACTCCGCTCCATTCCGTGAGACAGGCGTGGCTGTCATTTTTCAAATGAGTTATCCAGGGCTCAGAGGGCTCAGCAACTTGTCCAAGGCCACACACACAGCACGTGCAAGGACAGAAACTTGAACCCAGGTCTGCCTCATTCCAAAGCCCTGGTTCTCGAACGCTCTATGAGATGCCTTCCTACAAAATCGGGACCCATGCATCTAGGCAAGTGGCTTCACAGCATAAGCGCCTCGCCCCCATAGCCTCCAGACCTCCCAGCGAGCCTTTCCCACTGCCACCTGCCTGGATGCCGCCCGCCCGGGCCGCTCCGCGCTCCTGCACATGCATTATGTTCTGTGTCTGTTGGCCAGTCAGCAGAGCTGACGGGGGCCTTTAGCAAAGAGAGTTGCTACCCTGAAAGAAATGCCTCTTTTTTCTCCGATGCCCACGAGGTGACTGAGCAAATACTGTTGGACCAGACGCTAGACAGGAAGCAGTGGCATTTAAACTCGATACCATAGGAAATGAGGAGTAAGTGGGGACTTTGGAGTAAGGGAGGCTAAGCTGGCAACGTGCCCACCAGTGCGAACAGGCTCTCACTGCTGCCACCCAGCAGAATCACCTGCAGAACTTCCTGAGCACCCACACACCCCCTTACCGCCCTGGCCTCTCCGGAACAACAGCCATGCGGTAGGGGCCCACACACGTGCGTGGTTACGAAGTTTCACAGGTTAACTCTTCTGTCGGCAACAAAAGCCCACTCTGTCCAACGGAAGGCAGCTCTTCACAATTTCACTTAAGAGTGAGACTATTCTCATTAGTAGATTAAACAGGGATTTTGTTTAAAAACAACAAAAATAGCCCTGGCTAGTGTAGCTCAGTGGACTGAGTGTGGGCCTGTGAACCAAAGAGTCACCAGTTTGATTCCCAGTCAGGGCATGTGCCTGGGTTGTGGGCCAGGTCCCCAGTAGGGGGCGTGTGAGAGGCAGCCACACATTGACGTTTCTCTCCCTCTCTTTCTCCTCCCCTTCCCCTCTCTCTAAAAATAAATAAATGAAATCTTTAAAAAATTGTTTAAAAACCCCAAAACTTAGGAGAAATTGTAGATGGCCATTGATCTGTTTTAAGTTAGAGACGTCTTTTCTAATTAAGCCCAAACAGGAGGAATAAATAGATTTGACTAAATTAAAAAAAAAAAAAGATAGTAAAAGCTTTATCAACAAATGCCATAAACAAAGTTAAAACACAAATAGTGAACTGCAAAAAATATCTGCTACATATTTGCCAAAAAATTAATCCCCTCAACAAATAAAAAGCTCTCCAATTCAATAAAAAATAAACATTCCAAAGGAAAAATGGACAAAGTGGATGCATATATTTCATTAAAAGTACAAACTGTAAATAAGTACGAGAACAGTTTCATCCCCCGATTAAACAAAGAAATTTCAGTTACAATAAGGTGCAGCTTTGGGGAGCATTTGCGAATGGTGATGCCTAGCGCGGGCTGGGTAAAAGCAGGCACATTTACGTGTCCTTGGGAGAGCTGTGGACCGGCCCCATTGTCCAGTGGGCACTTTGGCACTATGCCAAGTGTTCATTTTCTTGGATCCAATAATCCCCATCGCTTCTCCACATTTATCTTAAGGAAATGATTGCCTCTTCATGCGCAGGCTAATGCACATGGGCTCAATGTGCCTTTAGTGAAAATGAGAAACTGGCTGGCAATAAAGTGCATATACAATAATAAAGGATGAGTTAAATAAATTGTCCTCCAACAAACATATTTTCTTTTTTTTAAATATGGTTTATTTTTTTAAAGATTTTATTTTTATTTATTTATTGTTTTTAGAGAGGGGAAGGGAGGGAGAAAGAGAGAGAGAGAAACATCAATGTGTGGTTGCCTCTCACATGGCTCCCCACTGGGGATGTGGCCCGCAACCCAGGCATGTGCCCTGACTGGGAATCGAACCTGCGATGCTTTAGTTCGCAGCCCGAGCTCAATCCACTGAGCTACGCCAGCCAGGCCAACATAAATTATTTTCATCAACAGAAAGTGGTCATCCCTGTTTCTGAGGTCTGTATGCTAGTACCATGGGGTGTTGCATAGAGCCGGGGAAAACCCCCTGGAAGCCAAGAAGTCATTTAGTCTTTCAGGTACAAGGTCACAAGGACCAAGGAGGGGGGGCGGTGCTAAAAGTGAGAATTCAGAGGAGGAAAAACATTTCCTATCTGGTGCTGTCTAATATTGTCAACATCAGTCATGCGGGGCTATTTAAATTTAAGTTAAGGAAAGTTAAATAAGATTTTAACTCCATTTCTTAGCTGCATTCGCTGTATTTCAAGTAGTCTTGAGAGCCACAAGTGCCACTGGCTACAGCATCAGACCGCAGGGACCACAGGGTGACCTGAAAGTCCCACCACCCTGCACCACTGGAACCGTTCTTCCCCAAGCCTGGGCCCAGCTTTGGGCTCGTCTCTTCTCCCTCATCTCTTGGTACACCCTCTCTCATCCTCACGTTCCAGCAACAGGAGCATAGGCATGGGAACAGCCCAGAAAGCATCTGTCTGGGTCTCTCAGTCCAGTGGCAACCGCCTATCGCCCAGGTCATTAACGCATCGTGGAAGAACGTCGTGTGCGCGGACTGTGGACAGAGCACAGAGCTCAGGGCCAGGGAAGCCTTCCCAAAGCAGGAGGGGTGGGCATTATCCAACAAGGAGAGAAAAGACTATTCTAAGCAGAGAAAGGAGCAAGGCTTGAGTAAAGGCACAGACGAGAAGAGGCATGGCCTAAGAGAAAAATTACCAGCTGGTCAGGCATCGACTCACTCCACAGAGAGTAAATGTCTGTGACGGCCCAGGCCCGAGCCAGGTTCTGGGGACAGAGCAAGGGACAGGACGGCAGCGCTCCTGTTCTCAGGATGCTTACACTCTGGCCCAGCAGTGCGGAGCACCTCAGGGGTGAGGCGAGGTGGGCGAGGACCTCACTTCCTGTATCTAGGATCCTGCTTTGCTTTGTTTTTTAGTTGAGCAAGCGAAGCCTCTTTCTGGCCTCAGCGAGGACCAGAGCCCTCTCTCCTGTCTCCTTGTGTCCCACCCCAGTCCCCATCACTGCGGAGGGAGACGGAGGGTTCCTGGGGGCGGGCTGGCAGTGGGGGCGGGGTGGCTAGGCGGCGGAGGAGCACAGCGGACAGTTTCGGTAAGACCCCTCCTGCGGCCAGTGAGGATGTGGATCGGAGAGGAGAGAGAAGGCAGACGGGAGGTCTGGTGGGGAGGCTGCTGGAGTCATCCAGAAGAAGCGCGGGGGGAGGGGGTGGAGCTGGAAAATGGCAGGGCCAACTTCGGCGACGCCGGAGCGGGCGAAGGCACTCCAAGTTAGGAAAATGCTCGCTGAGGGAATGAGTCTGGCAGAGCGGAGGGAGCGCCGTGCAGCCCGTGTTTGTGGGTCAAGGTTCCAGGGAGGCGAAGGAACTGAACATCTCAGGGGAGTTCCCCAGGCCGGGGGAAGGGGGCCCGGCGGGGCACGGGCACTCGCGGCGGAGGAAGGGAGCCCGCGGGCGCGAGAGGCGCGAGGGGCTCGCCGGCCGCGCCAGGATGGGCGGGGCGGCGAGGCAGCAGGTGTGCGCGGCCGGCGGAGCCAGGACGTGGAGCCTGCTGCCGGCCCGGGTCCTGGGGCAGCGCAGAACTGCTCCCAGGAAGAGGGAGACCTTCCTGGGGTTTAGTGGGGCTATTCCCCGCCCTTGTCCTTGAGCAGTTGACGAGAGGCAGGCAGGGCACGTTCGTTTCGCCACAGCCTGAAATCCGCCCAGAACCGCGGCTTTGCTCGGGGCCTGCCACACAGCCGACGCTTTGCGGGAGTCTCGTCAGGTCTGGGTTCCCGACGCTCCAGGTGCCTCTCTGGAGCGACCCCCATTCCGCACCTGCCGCTCAGGCGCCCCAGTCCCCCCACAACCCCTGTCCGCTCGGCCCGGGCGCCTCGCCCGATACCCTCAGACCGCCCGCCTGCCCGCAGCGACCCCTCCCTGCGCTGTCGTCTCGCAGCCCCTGTTTCCCTACGACCGTCACCCCCTTTTGCCCCCCGCAACGCGGCCGTCTCCCGCTTCTGCCCCTCCCGGCCGCACCCCTCCCGGCCGCGGTACCTGGGGCTCTCGAAGCTGCACCCCCTGCGCCGCAGCGCCGCCCTCTTCTGCCGCAGGAGCGCAGCCGCCTCCCCACCAAACTCCGGCTCCATCGCCCCGGGCGGGGACCGCGGGCTCGGGCGCACTCGGGTGGGCTCGGGCTTCGGCGGGGCTCGGCGGGGCTCGGAGGGCCGCTCGGCTCACGCGCTGCAGCCCACGCCCCGCCCTGCGCGCTCCGGCCCCGCCCAGAACTCCGGCCCCTCCCACTCCTTGCTCCTCGGAGGGGTCCAGGCCCCGCCCTGGCCTCCCCACCCCCAGAACTTCAGCCCCTCCCACTAGACACTCCTCCGCCGGGCTCAGCGACCCGCACCAGCCCCTCCCGCACTCCTGCCACGCCCATCCCGCGCCGGCCCCCCTGGGTCCCCAGTGCCAACTCTCTGCACCTCTGCTCGGCCTACACTCACCAAACGCCCACTCTGGAAGGTCTACGACCCCGCCCCTCCCGCTTCTGGCCCCTCAGCACTGACCCAGGCCGCACCCACCTTCCGCTCCACTACTGAGCTCAAGCGCGGCCCCTGCCCTCACCCCAAGAGTCGGCTTTCTGGAGCGTTGCTCCTTCACAGCTCAGTACCCCCCGCCCTTTCTAAGGAAACACTGCTCCTCTGGAAGCCGCCCTTCCCCGTGATTCGCCTACAGGCACGGCTCCGCCTTTTCTCTCCAAAGCCCCCAGACTGCAGAGCTCACTCCAGCGACCCTCCGCAACCCCGGGGCTCTGCCCTCAGCCCCGCCCCAACCTGGCTCTGCCGGCGCTCCTGGCCCCGCCCATTCCAGCTCAACGCCTCCAGCGCCGAGACCCCGGTTCCCTGTGCGCAGGAGTGCCATGCCCTCCTTCGAGGCCAAATGGGCATTCTTCTGCACAGTCGGCGTTGGCTCGCAGATCTCTCCATCGACCAAGAGGCGATATTCCGGCCTCCTGGAGGTCGTTTGTGGCGCCCGATGCAGTGAGCCTGGGGGCTGGAGCTTTACAGGCTACCAACCGTGTGTTCGAGTTTTCACTGCATCATTTTCCAGCTGTGTGACAACCATCACACCCCACCATCTTCACCTCCTCCCCAAGTCAGATGCTCTGGTCTCAGAGTCTTAGACACTCCACTAGGGCCCAGGGCAGCGACCCCATCTGGCTAAAGCTGGGGACCACTGTGCCATCTAAACTGTGAGCAGGAAGGTGCACTAGGGTCCCCCAGTTAGCAGGGCCTGTCTTGGCTGGGGAAGTGCGGCCATACTGGCCTGGAACTGTCGTGGTGGAGTAAAGCCTGAGGAGTGTGTGTGGGAAGCTTGTGCTCGGAGAGTCGGCCACTGCAGCGTGGGAAGGCACTAGCTGGGAAACTGAGGCAGGCAAGGCCAGGGGCTCCCAGGTCAGCCTGGATCAGGCCCCTCCCTGGTGCACGCTGCCTCAGGAACTTGCTTCCCCAGGGCTCTCTTGCTTGCTTCACCGTCCAGCAAAGAAGCCAGTCTGGAGAGGGAACGAAGGGGCGGGAGAGAGATGACCGGGAGGGCCTTCGGTTTCTCCTTCTGGCCTTGAGAACCCACTTTGCTCCTCCCCTCAGGTCTCCAGAGACAACCCTCGTGAAAGAGCCTCCCTGCCTCCCACGGCAGCCTCCTGTCCTCTCTTAAGCAAGCGTGAGTGGGTTCTTGGCTTCTGCTTAACACCGTGAATTCGCTCTAGAGTACATGTCCTTTCAGACTCGGGTCCCGTTACTCCCCCAAGCCCTTCACACAGCGAGAGGGGGCTGGTTGCTATTCCCGCCCCCATCCTGCTCTTCCTCCTGTCAGTCTCTTTGCCTCCATGTGTCCAGAGGTCTCTGAAATGAATCTCCAAGTGTCCGCTATCCCCTAAAGTGCCCCCAGGTCCCCCACCTCCCTCCCGGAGTATCCACAGCACCAACTGTCCTTCCTGACGCCGCTGGTCCTACGTGCCATTCATGTTCTATGAACCCCTTAACTGGGCCCCAGCTGCCTCGCACCCCCTTCGTGTCTGCGTCTGGCACAGCAACTGTTTGCTGAGTGGGATGCATGTGACTTTAATAAATTGAGCAATAGTCATTGGAAAACACATTTAATTTCAAAGTAAACAAAGATGTTTGTACATTAAAGTATTTAATTAGTGAAACAATTATTATCAGTGTAACAAGCTGAAAAATACAGCAACTTGATACAAGACTGAGGTAACAAAATACTTCACCAAAATCTAAAGAACCCCGGAGAGCTGCTGTTCAGTGTTACGGTGGGCGAGACGCTTCGCGGGAATCAGAGAAAGTCCTTACACAACCGCATGCAGGGGGTCTGCTGGGGAAAAGACAGCCCGAGAGAGGGCAACAGCGTCAACGAGAGAAGGAGTAAAAGGTAGAAACTGATTTTCAACTTACTTTGGAGAATACGTAAGAAATTGGTACTTAAAATACTCTCTACGCAACGTTTTGAATGCTAAGTGAAAAACCATGCATTTTGGCACAAAATTTATTTAAAGATTATACCATACAATAAATTAATCACTACCGTTTCATTACCGAACGGTCACAGCTGCTCAGAAACGGGGGGAGACACTGGTGGGTGCAGAACGGATGACGCTCCACGGTGCTGCGGCGGCTGCAGAAGGGGACCCGGGCTGCCCCTGGCGTGCACCCCGCGGTGCAGCCTGCGAGGCGGCCCACGGCGCGAGGTCTCAACACTCCAGAAATGCAGCTCTTGCCCGCGCTGTGCTTCCATTTACCGTGAAATTAAAGCCGAAACCACCTCTGGAGTACACACCGTGAACACGCTGACCCTGCTCTCGTTCCCCCTCGGAGTCCTCTGCGTGCCCAGCCGCGCCTGCCTGCTCCGCTCCAGCCAGCCTCCAGGGCAGAGACTCCAGCGAGTCCTCCTGGCCCCTGAACTCTCGGGTCAAGAGGCTGTTCAGTCTGTGGAGCCTCTTGAAGCCTCTGTCGGGGAACCTGCGCAGGGTGTGTGCTCGGTGCTGGGAGACGGGCAGGGTCTTGCCGGAGGAGATGCAGTGGGAGGGCTGTTAGTTTGATGAGTGGGCAGCTCGTGGAGGGCGGGATCGGTCCCTCTCACTTTCAGCCCTGTACATCCCGGGGAGAGAGCCCGGCTCACAGGAAACACTCGCTGGAGATGTGAGCGAACGAATGAATGAATGGGTGGTTTTGCGCAGCGAATCTGTTCTTTCAAAGGGACTCGTTATTTTTTTCTTTTTTAAACATGGAATCACCCCACACGTCAGTGTGGCGTGGGGCTGACTGAAGTCATTTCTGCGGCCACTGGAAATAAGCGAGGCTGTGTGTTTGGCAGCGTTCACCTGATCACACGCATCGGTGGTGCGGGAGGAGCGGCGGTGCGGCTCCACCTGTCTGTCAGACGGCGTCCTAACAGGTGCGCATCTTGGGCTTCGGAGGTGGGAGGAAGATGATGAAAGAAACACTGGCCATCTTGGCAAGAAGAGAAATGCTCTGCAAATTCAGTTGGCAAGAGAGGGTGGGGTTCTTTCCCATATAGAATCCCCTCAAGTGTCTTCCTTTTCAGGTTCCGCCGTGGGACAGGGTGATGGCGGGCTTCCTCGGGGAAGCAGAGAACGCGCGTTTTCACTGAGCACGCTCAGAACAGCGTTTCCACCGCTGTCCGTCACATCAGTCCTCCAGGAAGTACTTCAGCCATCAGAACTCGCTCGGCTGACCTCGAGTTCCAGAACGTGTTCGATGGGAAGGGGGGGAAACGTGTTCGATGCAAAGGGAGCTGTTCTTGGGCATCGTAATGATGACACCAACGACCGACCGACCTACTCCCGTCTGTAGACAGCATTGTGTACGTTTCCTTTCGGGATGTTGTGACCTGTTTGCTTTAAAAAAAAAAAGATACAGCCTATGCATGCAAGACATACCATCTTCAATGGTTTCACAAACACCTGTGCACTACGGACATAGAGCAAAAGCCGGAAACGCTTCCTTCCGGGGTCAGAGTCCACTCTCGGACCATCCCCCTCGGGCTCTGTGCCGGCCCCTCCTGGCCCAGCCTCACGGGCCTCCTCACAGGCAGCCCGGGGGGCCACCCAACGCTGGGGGGCCATCCATCTGCTCTTCACTCAGACGCTTGGCCCCAGCCCCTGCTGGGGGAGCCCAGGGTCTCTCGGCTTGTCTCCAGGACCTTCCTGTAGTTCAAGGTCTTTACCAGTTCTACAGGGACTTCGCCCATGAGGTCTTCAAAGATTCTTCAAGAATCCAACCTAAGAATATTTCCAGGGTGGGATGTAGGATCAGTGTCGACCAGTGAAAAGACTAACAAACACTTTGAGAAGAATAGCGGTTGTGCCATTTCAAAATGGGCTCGGAAGAAAACATTTGTGGGAGAGAAGACAAATGTGTCCAAGGCAGAAAATGATCGGACTTAGTGGAGCCTCAAATTCTGAGGTTTTTTGGACGGACGTCTGTCCTGTTTCACGTGAGCAAACCCAGGACAACTGGAGAACGGAGAACACCAAGGAAAATACGTTGCTGATGTTCCATTCTGACACGTCCATCCAGACTTGAGACTTTTAAAAAATTAGCGGGCGGAATCAGATGGAACGCAGGTTCGAGCCAACGGGGACGGGTTCTGGTGAGAGATGCTGGGGGCGTTCGCGTCTCCATCCGGCCTCTGGATGCTGCTTCCCGGCCGCCGCCACGAACCAGGTGCGTGCATCCGGACCCCAGCTGCAGGGGAGTGCGCACGGCACCGAGGGCCGCGGTGTGACGGCCTCGCCTTGGCCGCTGCGGTTTCTCCTGGCGTGAAAGCACTCCGGACTGCGCCCCGAAGGGGGGCGCGTTACCGGCCCGGTGAGGCTCGACCGCAGAAAAAGGCCCCGATGACGACCTTTCCTCACCGACTCCTTCACACTTGCAGAAACGTTGTCATCCTTTGATCGAAATGCACCGGTGGGTCCTTTGGTTGTTCTGAGGCTGAGCGATCGTGGAGGGCCGGCTGAGACATCGCTCTGAGGCGTCTGCCCGGAAACCGCCGGGGCGGTCCGACATCCATCGTGTGATCCGTGGGAGCTACGGAGCTGTGACGGCAACAAGGACCCAGAGACGGCGTTGTTCCTGGTACCGCTGTAGGGTTTCCTTCTCAGAGCTAAGATGCCCAGGTTGGGGGGGGGGGGGGAAGATATGGTGATAAAGCTACCATAAATAAAGTTTATTTTTATTCATAATTTTGAATAAAAATGTGTTTGTGCAAAACAAAAGTCACTTAAACGTATGACAGTGACAGGTAAGGACGTTGTTCATGTGACGAGCTCGTCACCGAGTGCGGGGCTGGGCCGCTCACTCCCCAGGGCTTTGCGCTCTCGTCACCGAGGCCGTGAACAATTGCGCCCTTGAACTTGCTGGTGACTGGATCGGGGGCGATACTGGGGGAGCCTAAGGCCTCAGTGTCGCTCAACCCCCCGGTGTAATGAGGGCCCCGGTGGGCCCCGCCCTGGCAGTGGAGGCAGAGGGGTGAGACGGCGGAGCAGAAGCCTTGGCCTGCAGGTGGAGGCGGCGTGGCCGTGCGCTGTGAGCGAGCGTGGCGGCCTCCGAGCGGCCGCGGCTGAGAAGCGCCCCAGCCTCCCGTGTGGGCGAGGGGGCGGGGGAGGGCAGAGGAGGGCCTTCGGACCCCGAGGGAAGGGCGTGGGAGGAAGCGAGCAGGCCGGCGGCCCAGTCCACAGTCCTGAAGCCGGTCCGGTCTCAGAAGAGCTGACACCACAAGGCCTGGGAGGGCCCGGGCCCAGGAAGCAGGCCTTCCTGATGAATAGCACCCATAGGAACAGAAAACGAGACACGGTTTAAGGCATTGTTTGTTTACAGTAAAAGAATGCAAGGGGCCCTTAACACGGGAGGGGTCTGGGCTCTCACTCCGACCTTTCTCGCTGGGCGAGGCTGTCACTGAAGGTTAAAGCGGGGCCTCCAGGCCCATGCATGAGCGATGTCACGAGTCTTGTGCCAAAATGCATGTTTCTCGAAGAGTTCACACTCGCTTGCACACACACGTATATGGCACGCACACGCAGAGAGCGCTTCTGGGTCGTACAAAATCCGAGGGGCCCTGTGGGCGAGCGACCCCGTGCACCTGGGGCATGAAGAGCCGGTCCCACAGCCGGTCCCTGCTCTCCGGCCCCTCGTGCAGGCGACACTGTCCATCTCTGGAGCAGGAGAAAGCCCCGGGGACCCAACAGGGGCCGAGGGCTCTCTAGTCCCGGCAGCAGCGGCGGCAGCAGCAGCTGGTGGATGGACGAGTCCCAGAGAGGGGTTGTGGGGGTAGCTGCTGAGTGGGTGCCATGACGGTCGCTGGGGAGTGGCGGCAGCCCCTGCACCGGTGGGGCCCTCTGGACCGCGAGGCCACAGGCCACGGGCCCTGGAGTCCGGCCGTCAGTCTCCCAGCACCCTGGCCGACGGCCCATGCCCAGGACTCGTGCGCGCCACCAGTCCCAGGCGGGGCTCCCGGAGCCTCTGAAGTCACGCCGAGTTCTGCAGACACTTATTCGAACGACATAAGGTTTGCAGGTACCTGGAAGAGAAAGCTCAGCCTGTTGTCGACATTCCGGCCTTTCGGATGGGGACGGGGAGGGGGATGGGGAGGGGGGGCCCCCGTCCTTCGAGGGGGGGCCCCCGAAGGACGGGCTGGGCCTTGCCCAGTTAGTCTGTGAGCGAGCAGGTTGGGGCACGGGGTGCAGCAGTGACGGCCACCACCGCCCGTCAGGGGATGACTGCGGGCCAGGCCCCGCTCTGAAGACTTCACCCGCATCACGTCCTCGAGTCCTCACAGCAGCCCCGTGAGGCAGGACCGGAGGGTCCCCATGACAGAGCCGAGGGGGCCGAGGCTCAGAGAGGTGAGTGCACAGCCAGCGTGGGGCAGGGCTGGGATGCCCACCACCGCCGTCCCTGGGTCCGAAAGGGACCGAGAGGACACAGATCCCTCAGGAACAGGGCACAGGGGCTGCAAGACGGTGGGGATCTGGAGCCCAGGGCCTCCCCATAGTTATGTCCCGGGCCAGGATCCCAGCTCCCTGCACTGGGGGACCAACAGGCCCAAGGTCAGGGTGTTGCTGCTCCCCTCAAAGCTGCTGACATGCCCCCAGCCCCAGGACGTCCCCACCCCCGGGGCACTGCCGGCGGGCGGGGTTGGGGAGGCTTCTGGGGGATTTGATGAGAGGCAATTTCATCAGAAACAAATGGTACCAGTGTGGCCAGAGCAACGAACTGGGAACAGCACGGCTCCTCGCACCCGGACAGAGTGACGAGACCGGGACGGGCGCTGCCCGAAACAGCAAAAGGCAGGAAGTGGTTTGGGGCTCGCCGAGAACTGATTCAAAACACTCAGAGCGAGTCAACGAGCGAACGCTGCACACGTGGACACAGGGAACCTCGGGAACCCACGCAGGAGGAGAGCAAGTCCCAGGAGGAGAGAGACAGTTACGGCTCCGTTGACAAGGACCCTAGAAAACACGGGCCGCAGGCGACAGAGCGAGGAGCGCATGCATGTGCTGACACCGGACAGACACGGGAAACCGGCAAAGCAGGGGTACGGGGCTGCGAGATCTCAAGGCCACTGCAAACAACTGTAAGAAGTTTAATCCCCTCCGCCGCCGAAGAAAAGCGACCTCAGGCGCTGGGACTCCCCGGGAGCAGTGCATTCTGGGGCCCGACCCCGCGCCCTGCTCGCGTGCCGCCACCCGGAAGACCGCGGCTCGCTGAAATCGCGCAGGTCAGCTCCTCTGCTGCGGGCTGCTCAGTTGCTGCCAGCGGTCTGCTGCTGTAACACATGCAGCCCGCCGTGGAGATGCTTGGTGGGAAGCAAGTTAGAAACGAAAAGGGAAGAGAGGAGAAAAATAAATGCTCCTTTTCCCCGAGGTCTGAAAACTGGACACACACACAAAGAGCAGCAAGGCCTTGCCGTGGCCGCACAGGAAACTCAGCCCACTGGTCCTTCTGGCCGCGCGCCTGCTCTGCCGCGTGGGTTTGACCCAGTTCCCGGCTGCCCGCTGCGACCCTGCTGCCGCGCCTGGCTGCCCTCCCAGAGAGGGACCACGGCTTTCACTCCGAGTGCCCGCCCATAGGTGCCCCCGGCCGGGCCCTGCTCCCTCCCCTTCCCCCACTCTGCTGGTGGCTCCCTCGGGCGCCAGTCCCCGTCAGGCCTGGAGTCGGCCCAGCCTCCTGCTCCCAGGTCCCTCAGCACTAACAGGGGGACCCAGACACACACGGTGTGACCAGTGAAGTGGGGACAGGATGCTCTTCCTCTCCTCCTGTGACCTGAGGTGGCACTAGCCTTGTCCAAGCGCCAATGCCTCATTTGCTTGGCATCATCAGAGGGGACGGGCCGCCAGGCACCGAAACCCCGGCACTGCACCGTGCAGGCGGGCGGCCGGCCGCATGTCTTTGATGCGAGCGGTGCCTGCGGACACGTTAGGAACCAGAGCCATGGTTTCTCGGACACCATTTAAAACTGCACATGTGCAAACACGCCGATAATAAGTATGCACGTGTATCTTCACACAAATGAGGTCGCCCTCACGTGCGTTTGACCCTCTGCTTTCTCGCTCTCGTCCTGGCACCTGCGGGAGGTCACACGCAGACCTGCCTCCGCCTTCCTCGCTACTCAGGTGATGACCCAGCTCAGGTGATGACCCAGCTCAGCTGATGCCCCGGGGGGACTGACCGAGGCTCTCGGGGGCGCCCAGGGCCCTTTTCTATCAAGGACGACGAGCAGTGTGTGTCGCTAGCCACGTGCTTTGTACACGCGTGTGAGCACACCCCTCGGACAAACTCCTGGCGGGTGGGTAGGTGCGTCAGCGGGCTGGAGTGCAGGTCACTCCCAGCTTCCTGGTGGTACCACAAGTTTAGTCCCGCATGGGTCTCGAACACTGTTTGTTTGTCACAGACTTCCTGCTAATTTTGCTTTCTAGCTTCTTATCACCTACAATTCGATCAGCTCATCACGTGTCCCCATCCATGTTACAAAAGAAAATCCGGAACAGGACCACACTGAGCGCAGAGTGAGGGGACTCATCACCATGGACCTTCCCGCTGCTTATGAGAGAGCAGCTCTGAGGGCCGGGAAGTGGTGACCGTGGGGTGACCGGCACAGCTGAGGGTCCTGTGAACTCGCCTTGGCTGAGGTCCACCAGCCCGGGGCTGCCGCCTCCCAGCTGCTCCCACCTCCTCCGGGCAGCTGCCGCGCTATACTCCGAGCCCAGGTGCGCTTTCCCCCGTGGAGCGGCGCCCAGCTCTCCAGCTCCCTCTTCTGGCGGATCCTGGGGAACTCGGGGGCCGCCAGGTGCCGCCCGCCCCGCCCCCCGACTCCCAGGGTCCGCAGGCTCCGGCCTGCCCTTGTGTGGTGCTGAGGGTGGGTGGTCATGCCCCTCACTGGCCAGAGGCCCCTGGGGGGTGCGGTGTGGGAGAGCTCAGGGGCGGCAGGTGCAGACTCTGCTGCAGGCCAGGCCTGGGTAGGTCCCCTGGTTAATGCTGCCACCTTCTGAGCCCCAGGGTCCTCTGGGTAAAATGGAGACCGTGAGAGGACCTGCCTCAGGGGGATGTCGGGGGGGACTGGGTCAACCCCTGCCTGGGAAGCCTTCCGAGCAGTGCCTGGTGCTGGGGTGGGGGGTGGGGCCTGGCAGCCCACAGCCCCCTTTAGCAGCAGCCTCGGCGGACTCTCTGCGCGTGAGCTGTTACTGTCACTGTTGCCATTCCTGGGGAGTGCAGGGGCTGGAGGCCGGCTAGTCCATCGGTAGCATTCCCACGAACTACCTTTTGGGGGGATGACCTCAACTGATGCTGTGGCCTGAACCCTGGGGCGATGCAGCACCCGCTGCCTTGCTAGCCCTGAGGGACACTCCTGTGCATTTCCCTTAGTGCGCAGAGCATGGGGGCTAGACTCAGCGCTCTGGTCTGAAGCCGGGCTCTGCGGCGAGCCGAGCGGGGGCGGGGGTGCCGGCCTTGTGGGAGTGTGCCTGAGAGCCTGGCTGACAGGCTCCCGGGGAGGGAGGGAGCCCTGGTGTCTGGCTGGGACCTAGTCCCAAGGGTGGGAGGGGTGTTGCGGGTGACAGGCAGGGTCCCGGTGACCTCACCTGAGGCCTGTTGCTTTTACACGCGTCGTCCAAGTGCTTGTGCCACAGGATCGCGTGGAACCGGGAGCCGGCCTGGAACTTGTAAACGTTGCCTGGCGGGCAGAGAAGCACGGGTTAGGGAGGCGAGGGTCACACAGGAGGGTCTGCCCGCGACTGTGACATGAAGACGACTGTGGACGAGGGGAACTAAACGAAGAAAGGTCAGGAGCAGCCCGAGGCAGGGCTGGGGCTTGCTGGGGAGGAGCCCCCCATCCCTGACCCCCCCCCCCCCCCCGCCCTGCTTCTGGCTGTCCCTTTGGACCAGGGCTCGCAACCCATGGTGCCTCTGGCTCTGGTGCAGCCTGTGGACCCTTCCCGGAAGAATGGTTTCAGATGCGTAACATGAAATTCGAGGGAAATCAACACTGAGATACAGGGGTCAGACTACTAAGCAACAGATGAGTGATGGAGCTCTATTTGTGCTTCCTCATCAATGCGCGAATACGAGCCCCAGGGACGGGTCTGAAGTGTCCTGCAACCTCACAGAGATGGGCGTAAACGGCGTCCTGAGATGTTGTGACAGTATGTGACAGGGGAACACCTGTGGCTTCTCGGGGAGGTGAAACCACGGGTATTGCAATTATTCTGGCTGTTTAGGATCCAAGGCCTGGGCATGTGGGGTTTTGTCACGTGACACCGGCTACCAAGGAGACTAGTGTGACCTTTTCTGAGTGACAACGTGGACAAGGCTCCCGGACAAGATGGTGCCCAGAACTGTCCCTTCCCCTCAGCACGGTCAGGGGTAAGGGCAGAACCAAGAGGAACAGGGAGGCAGCTGGGCAAGTTCACGCTGGAGCTTTGGTGGTAAAAGGGCTCTTTTCAGGTTTGGCCCTGGTCAGGACACGGCACGGGTCATGTCCGGGGTGTCCCCGAAATCTCCTGAGACCCGTCCGTCCACACGGTCGCCACCTCATCCAGCATCGTATTATTTATTCCAGGAGCCCGAGGCCACAGCTCCAGGGGTCACGGGCCCCAGTGGCCACAGAAAGGTTCCCGGAGCCACACGCTGTGGGCGCTGACCATGGTCTAAACAGCTTTGAGGACTAGGGAGGGGACCCTGCGAACATGAGAACCTAAAGCAAAGGAAAAGCAGCAACCTCAAAAGTTCCCGCTATTTCCAACACACATTTAGCAGAAGAGGAAATGGGGGCGAGAGGCACTGCCGGCACCCAGCTCCGGGCCCGCCGCCCACCTTTGTCGGGGTTGTTCAGCTGGAAGATATCCGGGTGCTCGGGGTCGTCGGGCAGTTGTACCATCCAGCCCACGATGGAGACCTTTTTGCCAGGCGTGGATTTGTACTGGAGAGGAAGACCAGCTCAGTGGCGCCTCACATCCCCCCTTCCCCAAGGAGGGCCACCCTCCCACCCCGCCGCTGGCCCTGGCTCTGGCCCCTCCGCTCCCTGCAGTTCACCAAGTGGAGAGTCCTTCCATGGGACTCACGTGCTTTCTGTCCGTGCCCCGCAAGGACTTGGCTCCGTAGTACAGGAGGGTGGATCCTGAGAGCGTGACCCAGTACCTGGTCCACGAGGACAGCTGCACCGGAAGGGGAAGGGGAGGCGGGGTGACAACATGTAGGTGGTGGGGGCGGGCCTGGCCCCTCCTAATTGACCCCACCTCTCCCTCCACGCCACCTCCACCCAACACCTGGAGGAACACACTGTCCTCTTCCGTGCCTCTGAGCGCATCAGCCCTCAGCCTCCCGTGCCCTCACTCAGAGAGCCCTTCCTCTTTCGCCCTGTCTAGGGTGGCGACGAGGCACCGTTTCTAAGTGGTCAGGCGACCTGGGCCCAAGGGCCGCGGCTGGCCCTTCAGGGGCTCCGCCCTCTGGTTCGGGGAAAACTGCCTCGGCGGGCTTTCCGGCTCTGCAGAGGCCGAGCCAACGTCCCCCCTCGGAAGAGGAGGGCTGAGCGGGCGGGGCCGATCACAGCCCACGGGCCCCTCCCCAGGCCGGTGGCGCTGGGTTGCCACAGAAGTGAGAGCAGCGGCTTCCGGACCTTCGTGAGGACGCCCACAGGTGTACAGGCACACGGGTGTGTGCGTGTCACACTGAAGCAGCTTCGTGAGACGACACTCGGCTTCCCTCAGTGTAAGGACTCCGTCACGTTTCTATTTTACTCCAGAAAACGGGCCGTGACCCCTGGACTGGTGTCGCCCCCCTGCCAGGCGGCCCAGCACCGGGGAAAACACCGCTTTCAGGGCGCTGCCTTGCTCTGGCCTCAGAGTGGCTGAGGCCTTGACTCTGGGAACAGGAGAGAGGCAGGCAGTCGCTGTAATGGGCTGGGTGTAGGGCCCCATGTCACAGGATGCTTTGGGACGCTCTGGGTCCAAGGACAGAGTGTGGCCCAGGGCTGGGGTGAAGATTCCTCCTCACGCAGGAACCGTCTGGCACCAGCAGACGGGAAGGCATGGAGGCGGCAGCTGGGCTAGGGCCGTGGCACCTTCATGGGTGCTGGCAGGAGGGGGCATCTCCCCGGGGCTCCATGGGCAGTGGACAGCGGAAGGCAGGGGCAGAGCAGGGGAGGAAGGCAGAGCAGACACAATCGGATGCCGCCTGGCGACGCAGCTCACAGCGGGTGTGCAGGCCGCTTGCCGTGGGTGGAAAAAACAGAGAGGCCTTTGCAAGGGACTAAGGCCCTGCCACGGGTGGGGGCCGTGGGCCAGTGACAGCTGGGTCCAGCGTGGGCGGCCTGGGGGCTAGTGGTGGAGCCTGCAAGGCCTCCTGATTCCTTGTCCCCATGTCTCGGGACTTGTTTTGTGCAGCTGCCAGAGGGAGGGAGAGAGGACTGGGTCTGGGACTCTCCCGGGCTGCGCTGCCCTTCCCAGGCGCAGTGCGCCCCCATCCCCAGGTCTCCAGGCTCCCGCTTGTCCCCGAGACAACCGCCGAGCCCTGTCCACGGCGTGCTCAGTGTGTGCACCGTGGTGCACGTGGCGCTCTCGCCGAGTCCTTCAGGGCGGCGGCACTATCCCATCCCCACGTGCAGCTGTGGGAGCCGCGCTGCTCGCCCACGCAGTGGCGCAGCCAGGGCTGGAGCCCCGCGCGGTCGGCCTCCAGAGCCCAGGCCCTCGCTGAGGCCCCTGCTGCTTGCGGACCGAGGTGTGTCTGCACTCACCGCCGGCTTCCGACCCTCCTTGAGCAGCGTTTTCCTTCTCAAAGGCCCCTCCATGGTGGGCACTGCTGCCGAGCTCCCCAGCGTACAGATGCACGGGCCGGTGGGGCTGCGGGGAGACCACCGGTCAGACGCCGCCTGGAGGAGCTGGGGCCAGGCTGGGATGGGAGGACCCCGAGGCCGCAGAGAGCGTGCAGGACCGTGGCCCTGGGAACTCTCACCCCTGACCTGTGTGAGCGCTGCTGAGCGCTGTGCTTGGTGGCCAAGCTCCCCGTAACCCAGGTGCCTCCCAGCACCCGCACCTTACCCTGACCTCTGTGGTGGCTTCCTCTGCACTTGGGGACCTCGGGGACTATGCAGCCCCTCCTTTTTGTGTTGGCAGGAGCCTGGGAGGAGCGTCAAGGAAGTAGGGGGGTGCGGGTGAAGTGACAAAGGGGGCTCAGGGGCCACACACCGCCATGCCCAGCACCTCTTCCTCAGGGCTCCTTCTCTCACCCTCACCACAGGGCTTCTGGCGCCACCTATAGGTGAAGGCGTCCAAGTGCAGCACCAGCCCAGACCTCTGTCCTAAGCTCCATCTCAGCAAGCAGGAGCCCAGCTCCCTCCGCCCAGCGGGGTCCCCCAAGCTGCTCTTCCGCTGCGAACCAGTGACCAGCACTGCCGTCCACCTGGCTGCTTGAGCCAGGAACCTCGGGGTGTTCTCCTCTTACCCCGCCACCCCTGCAATGCCTGACCGTCCCTCCATCTCAGCCATCCCACTTCCCCCAGCTTAGGGCAGAACTTGACCTTCCCTGGACCGACTGCCCATGCTCACCCCTGGCCTCACAGCATCCACCCCTGCCCTCCTCCCGTGTGCTCTCCACGGGCGGCCCGGATGACCTAGTCATGCCACACCCCCCACCCTCCCTCCAACACCCAACACTGCCTCCATTGCCTTTGAGACCACTGCCCTCACCGCCCCCCCCCCAACCAAGACGAGGCTGTGCCCACCTTCCCAGCCTCATCTCCTCTCATCCTCACAACACCGACTTCCCTTCATTCCCAGTCACCCTCCTCTTCCTGCCCCCAGGCCCCCTGGACCGCCCCTTGGCCTGCGGGCACTCTTATTTCCCCTCCGCCTCCCCTCCCTCCCTTTATTTAATCAGGGTAATTCCTATCACCCTTCCAGTCTTTTTCCCCGCCAGAGCAGCCGCCAGTTCTGGGGCCGTGGGCACCTGCGACTTTCTGTCTCTTCTCCAGCAGCCCCGTGGACCGCGGTGGGGCCTCCAGCCCAGCGCCCAGCAAGCACCCAACAAGCACCCAACAAGCACCCAACAAGCACCCTCTGGTTCCCTGCCGAGCAGACGAACGTGCGAATGAAGGAGTACCTGTAGACACAGCTCCGGGTTCTGGGAGAATTCCGAACGGGAACCCGCCAGTTGGGCCCCAGGGTGGCGTAGAGACGTCCCCTGCTTCGGAGGGAAAAGGCGGAGTTTTAGCGGCGGGCTGGGAAGGCAGAGACTCCCAAGGGGGCAAGAGCGTCTCGGACTGTGGCCATTATTAGCTCAGGGACCCCAGCCCCAAGTCCTCCCTCCTCCCCCCCCTCCTCCTGGCTCAGGCTTCGGGCACATCTGAGCGGCCAGGCCGTGAACAGAGGGTTCCAGGGCTCCACCCGGGCAAGTCCCCAGCACCCCAGGTGACTATTTCCTCCAGTGCCCGCAGCGCAGCGAGTGAGTGGGGGTGGGGGGGGGTCCGCAGGAAACGGGGAACCAGCCCTGAGATCTGAAGAGCCCCAGGGCTTCGCCCATGACCCGTGACGCTGAGCACCGCACAGCCGGGTGGGACGCCACAATGCGCCACAGCCCCCCACCCCCAGGGCCGCTTCCCCCCGCCCCCCGGCCCCCGCAGGGGTCTCTTCCGAATCGGGGCAGGGTCTGCAGGCCAGTGGTGCCCTGGCGATGCCCCTCGTGCGCAGCGGGAGCCTCCTCATTCGATCTGAATTCCTGCGGAGCCGCTGCTGGTGCAGCACGTGAGGCGGACCCCGCTTCCCGGAGCTGGGTCCTCGGGCCCCTCCTCTCCACCTTCCTTCTCAGGAGGCTCCTTCCCCCGGTGCCCCAGGGACGTGTGTGACAACAGGGGACTGTACGCTACCACCAGTAGTTCCTGGACGGGGTGACAGGGTGGGTGCTGCCCCTTCTCTCCGTCACCCTGTCCCCTTTTTGAGACAGCCCGTGGCTGCCTGCGCACAGAAGTCTGGCAGGAGTGACCTGCGTTGATGAAGAGCTTCAGGTCGGCATCCTCCTCGTGTTCTCCCTGGGCTGGTGGGAGTGCGCAGGGACGCCAGGGCCACCGAGGCGGCTCCCGGGGGAGTCACCAGTTGGTGAGCGCCCCCGTGCGCCAGGCCATGCACTCTTGCCCACTGGAGCTTTCTTTGTTCAAGTGCCACCACCCGCCCCAGAACGGGGGAGCTGAGGCTCAGAGCCCAGAGGACTTGGGACAGAGGCATGGGCCTAGGTAGGCGGGTTTGAACCTGGGTCTGTCTGACTCACTCCACAGCCCAAGCTCCGCCCACGCGTTTCAGGGTGGAAAGAGGCTAAGGTGACCGGAGCGGTGGAATCTGCCACGGGCCTGGGCCCAGGTTCAAAGCCAGCTCTGAGGGGGCGGCTTCCTGGCATTCTTCTCCGGAGGCTCCACTTCGTGTAGGTGTCTGCTGCAGCTCACGCTGGGTGGACTCTGTCGGCGCCCATGACACTGGAAGGCCACCCAGTCTGTAGGCCCGGATGTCCCGGGGCGGGGCCCCCTCCTGGGCCCCTGGGCCCTGGGCTTCCCCCTCGGAGTGTTTTCCCGGTGGCTCTGGCTTCCGGGCACTGAAGAGCAGCTGCTGCTCGTCGACTGCTGACCACGAGACAAGTAAGGACTTTCCCACACGGTCCTCAGAGACGTGGGCCGGCAACCACGAGAACAGCACCACAGTCCCACGGGGGTGAAGGCGGTGGTGGTGATGGCGGCGGCGGGACTGTGGGGCGATGGGGTGGTGCGGATGATGGGTGGTGGTGCGGGAGGGGAGGCTGGCGCCCGGCAACGTGCTGAGCGAGCAGCACCCGCTCACTGTCCTGTTGGCTCCGGCGGCAGCGGGGGCAGGCACTGTTCTCATCCCCACCCCCGCAGAGCGGGGCTCTGAGGCTTGGGGGCGGGGGGGGGTAACTTGCCCAAGGTCACAACACTAGGAACAGGAGGAGTGGGTGGCGCTGCTGAGGTGGGAGCAGCCAGGGCCCTGCTCGGGCCCAAGCACCGTGAGAACGCAGACTGGCTGGGACGGGTCTGGGACATGTCTTCCCCTTGACAGTTTCCTGGGTGCACGCTGGGTGGCAGCTATCTTGGGGACTGAGTTTCACAGTCTCACCTGGAGTCCCTGTTACTGGTCTAGGAGGCTGGGGTGCAGGGAGAAGTCTTGGATGACAATCTCACTGAGGCCTCAGTAATCTTGTCTTAGCAGAACCGGGATCCCCCCATGCTTCTGCCCCCCCTGCACAGAGCCCCCGGCAGGAGTGGGCCTGTGGAAGGGGCCAGGGCACTGCTCGTCAGCAGGGCCCACCTGCACCGGCAACCCCTGCACGGGCCACCGTCCCCATCGGCCAGGACTCGACCCTGCCCGCTTCCTGGTGACTCGCCCTCACCTGCAGGCAGGAAGCTGCCACCCCAAGTTGTGCCGAGTCCCGGGATGTCTCCCCAGCAGTGCTTGTTAAAGGGCTTTTACTGCCTATGAGTCACGCATGCACTGTCCTCTGGGCAACGACCCTGACCCGCTGAGTGGGTCGCTAGGAGCCGCATTTGCACTGAAAGTTCCGCTGGGCACACCCCAGCCAAGTCTACCAGGCTCTCTCTCCTGGCCATTAGGGGCCGAGTTTGAAAAACTGGAAGTCAGGCTCCGTGGCTGGGCGAAGCCGTAACATGTAGCCTCGGGAGCCGGGAGGTGTCCACCTTCCCCTCTGGGAGCCGAGAAGTCTAGAGTAGGGGTCTGGTCTGCAGGGACAGAGGGGAGCGGAGCAGACAGACATCAAGAAGGATCGATGTGAGACAGGCGGACAGTCCTGCCCGCTTCCCAGGACCTGACTCTGGGGCTGTTCTGGTGGACCAAGGGGTTGTGGCAGACTCCTCGGCAACCTGTGAAGCTGCTGCAGCAGCCTGTGGGCAGGGCCCAGCCCTTGTCGGCTGGGGCCCAAGGACAGGGTCAAGAGAAGGCCGGTACCGCCTGCGGCCCGCTGCTGTCTCTCAGAGGGGCCTGAGCTCCCGGGTCGAGCTGCGGGTGCCAGACCTCGGTGTCTGCTGCTGAGGGCGAGGCAGCACACGGCATCTCCGAGGGCAACCGGCATTGGCAGCTCGGCTCATCACCCAGCCGGGCCGCCTCCCGCGGCAGAGCAGCAGAACGGAGGACCAGGGCAGGGTGCAGCTGGAAAACCAGACTGCGGAGGGACAGATGACAGATGAGGGACACAAGCCTGGGGCACTCCGGGCCCCCAGCCTCGGGGTGCGGGGGTCTCACTCCCTGAACACAGCCGCCCCCATGGGTACACTTCCGTTGAAAGGGCCCCCTCACCTCCAGAGCCCCAGGGCTCCCCGTCCCTCTCCCAACTGCTGTGGGGTCTGGGGCTCGAGGGGCACCCTTGTTCCCGCGAAACCGGCATCTGCCCGAGTCTCCGATCTTCTCCAGGAAGGACAAGAGTGTCTTCAGAAACTCCGACTGGAGGCGTCAGGCTTGGGGCTCCACTGCCGCGCCCCCGCCCCCCGCCCCGGGTCTCCCGGAGGGCGTGGGAAGATTCCGCCAGCTCAGAACAAGAGAGCCGCGCACAGGGCAGAAACGGCAACAGCCAACCCCCTCAACACCCGAGAGTATGCGTGCGGCCGCCTGTAGGCAGCGCTCTCCCAAGGGGCCTTCCCGCTGTCCAGTGGCCAGCCGGGGCTGGTGGACACCTGCCTTCATTACAGCCCACCCCTCCGAAATGACCGACCGCCGTCTGGGGATGTTCCCAGAGCGCTTGCTGGCGAGAGATGCCCACTGAGTGGAATTCAGAGAAACCCCACAGCCACCTTCCCAAATGCAGCCATTCCACCCATGTGCTGCTTCCTGCGAGCACCCTCCCTGCAGAGTGGAGGGGCCTGAGGCTCAGAGGGGGTCCAGAGACAAGCCCAAGGTCACGAAGACAGTGAGCAGCCGGGCTGCAGGCCCGTCCCAGCGCCACAGGCAGCATCCAGAAGCCAGACCATCATCTTTCACTGCGCGGTCCATCGGGAACCTCAGAGACCAGGGTGCACCCTGGAGCCCGCCTCTCCTGCAGCGACTCTCAGAGACACGAAGCATTCCTGGGCCACCTCTCCCATCCTGGCACACGACTCAGGACTCATGGCCTCCTCAGGTCCTAGGACCCCCTCGAGGGTCCACTGTGGTCCCTCTTTACCACATGCCCTTGGACTTCTGCCGAACCATCTCTGCAGGGGATACGCCAGAACCTGCAGTCTGACTTGGTCCCTGCTGGACATTCCCGTGGCTGATCCCCTGGGAACCTGGCCTCCCTGGTCTCTGTCTCCCAGCTCAGCTGTGAGCCGTGACCAGGTCCTGCTCCGTCGTGGGAAGGAGCGAGAACCAGCTGTGCGCCCAAGGGGCCGTCACACTCCCCTCTCCCTCTCCACCTCCCACCAGCGGGGCGCTTCCTCCTCCAAGGGCCCCCCCTCCAATTCCTGGTCTTTCTGCCACTCGGATGGCGGGCCCGCCTCTCTCTCATGCCCTTCCGCACAGACAGGCCCCGTCAGACTGGAGAGGACGGGCGGCTGAGGGCTCGGTGATGAGCTGTGTGATGTGCCTCCCGCTTCACCTCTGAGAAACGGATCAGTACACACTTCCGATGATATCATCTTTGAAAAAGTTAAATGTTACTTTTCTCTGGGTTTAAGAGAAACTTTTACCCATTACGGAAAATCTGGAGAATACGGGGGGAAAAAGTGAAGGAAAGAAACTAACTCAATAAAGCTGCAACTCAGAGATGACCGAGATGGATGATGTCATGTATTTTCATGCCTACACATGTGTCCGTCTCTAGCGATTACTTTGTCCTTCATTTTAAAAACCTCATTTAAGGCTTCCGGTCAAGATGGCGGCGTAGGCAGGCATGGCTCACCTCTTTGCACAACCACATCAAAATTACAACTAAAATATACAAAAAGCATCACTCAGAACATCAGAAATCCAGTTGAATGGGAGTCTGACACTATGGAATTAAAGAAACCACATCCATCCAGACTGGTAGGAGGGGCACAGACACAGAACTGGCCGGTCCCTCACCCACATGTGGTGGATAAAAATTCGGGAGGGAAATACTAGGAGCAAAGAGTCCCAGCCCTACACCAGGCCCACCCCCGCCCAGGGTCCAGTGCCAGGAAGATAAGTCCCTACAACCTCTGGCTACAAAACCCAGCAGGGGTTGGGTCAGTCTAAGAAACTGCTGGAGCCCCAAGCAGTTCCTCTTAAAGAACCCACCCACGGACTCACCTACTCAGACTCACTCCCTCTGAGCTCCAGCACCGGGTAGCAGCTTGAAAGGCACCAGTGGTACACAGGCAGGAACTGAAGTGTCTGCCACCAAGGTGAGCAGAGGCCATTGTCCCTTTTCTAAGCCCTCCCCCAACAGAGCTGGCAAGCTGGTTCCATATCTGAGATTCCATCAACCAGGCTAACACTGTTTGACCTGCCTTGGAGATCCCCAGAGACTCCACCGCACCCAATTTATGGGCCCACCCAAGCTGCTTTTCCAAAAGAACGGCTGGCCTGGCTCTTGCTTCACAACTTCCTAAATCCTCTCAAACAAGCAACAGCTGGCCTTGGTAAGCCCCAGGCCTGGCACTAGCAGCAGCCGGCCTAGATTCACAGCTTGGCTTCACTTGAGAACCTCCAAGCCCAGCACAAGCAGCAGCCATCTCAGATTGCTTTATAGCTCAGGCTGAGTGGACCCGGGCAAAACACAGGTGGGGGCTGACCTTGGCCTGCACCACCCAGGAAACCCCAGGGCCAGAGCGCCCAGTGGACAGCTACAGACCACGTCAGAGGACCACCACCTGCCCCTGCACAGCTGATCCTCCACGGAGGGCGGAGATTGGTGGTCAGTGATCACAGCCAATCCTTGCAGCTGACTGGCCCGGGCAAATCCCTCCCACTGATCTGCCAACAGCAACCACGTCTCAACTACAGGAGGAGGGTGTACTCAGCCCACACAAAGGGTGCACCTGAGTACCAGCTTGGGCGATAGGGAGGCTGTGCCACTGGACCCTCCAGGGCGCCTACTGCATTAGGCCACACTACCAAGACACGGAGTCAAAGCAGCTGCTCCTAATACATAGAAACAAACTCAGGGAGGCTGCCAAAACGAGGAGACAAAGAAACATGGCCCAAATGAAAGAACAGATCAAAACTCCAGAAAAAGAGCTAAACAAAATGGAGATAAGCAATCTATCAGATCCAGAGTTCAAAACACTGGTTATAAGGATGCTCAAGGAAATTGGTGAAGACCTCAGCAGCATAAAAAAGATCCAGTCAGAAATGAAGGACACACTAATTGAAATAAAGAACAATTTACAGGGAAATAACAGTAGAGTGGATGAAGCTGAGTTTCAAATCAGTGATTTGGAACATAATGAAGCAAAAAACCACCACACAAAACAAGAAGAAAAAAGAATCCAAGAAAATGAGGACAATATAAACAGCCTCTGGGATAACTTCAAGAGGTCCAACCTTCATACCATAGTGCCAGAAGGAGAGGAGAAAGAGCAAGAAATTGGAGATGTATTTGAAAAAATAATGAAAGAAAACTTCTCTAATTTGGAAAAGTAAGTAGACATGCAAATCCAGGAAGCACCGAGAATCCCCAAACAAGATGGATGCAGAGAGGCCCACTCCAAGACACATCACAATTAAAAGGCCAGAGGTTAAAAATAAAGAGAGAATCTTAAAAGCAGCAAGAGAAAAAAATGCTAGTTACCTACAGGGGAGTTCCCATAAAAGTGTCAGCTGATTTCTCAAAAGAAACTTTGCAGGCTAGAAAGACTGGCAACAAACATTCAGAGTCATGAAAAGCGGGGACCTACAGCCAAGACTGCTCCCTGCAGCAAAGATGTCATTTAGAATCAAAGGGCAGATGAAGAGCTTCCCAAACAAGAAAAAACTAAAGGGGTTCATTATCACCAAACCACTATTATATGAAATGTTAAAGAGGCTTATTTTAGAAAAAGATCAAAACTAGGAACAATAAAATGGCAAAAAATACATATCTATCCACAACTGAATCTAAAAAAACAAAGTAAGCAAACAGGAAGAACAGAGACAGAATCATGGATACAGACAGCGTTTGGATGGGTGCCAGGTGGGAGGGGGTGCGGGGATGCGTGAGGAGGTGAGGGCATCGGGAGTACAAACAGGTACAGAACAGCCAGGGGGAGGTAAAGCACAGTACAGGAAATGGAGCAGCCAAAGAACTTATACCATGACCCATGGACATCAATAATGGTGGGGGGACTGTCTGAGGGAGTTGGGGGTGCTCAGTGGAGGGGGGACCAAGGGGGGAAAATCAGGACAACTGCAACAGCATAGAATAAAATAAAATATAGTTTTCAATAAAATATAGTTTTTTAAAAACCTTCTTTAAAATGTTTAACTTTCAGGCTGATATTCTTGTTCTCGCTACGAGTGGCAAATCAGGCACAAAGGAGCACCTGTTCGCTTTTACGGACTGTCCCGAAGGCCGCGGGGCACCTGCACAGGTGAGCTCGCTGCGCGATCGGCGCCCGCAGGAGATCCCGCCTCAGAACACCTGCTGCAGGCGTTCGGACGGACGGCGAACCTAATGCTCCTTTCTACTCGAAGGGGAGAAGAGGGACGTGCTACTCCGCAGCGCCCCCCACTGAGCTGGGTGCAGCGGTGTCTCTCTGGGTCAGAAGGGCCCTCTGCGTCCTCCTCCCCGCCAGCTCTCGTCTCAGCCCTGGGTGCTCGGCAGCAGCTGCTTCTGCCGCCTCGGGCTGGTGTCCGACAGGGAGCGGCTGCTTAGTGCATGTGAAGGGAATAAATGAACGAGTGAGGGAATGAGGGGAGGAAGGCAGGCAGGATGGAATGGGGGGAAGGGGGGAGAGAGGAGGAAGGGAGGGAGAGAGGGAGGGGAAGAAGGAAGGAAGGAAGGAAGGAAGGAAGGGAGGAAGGGAGGGAGGAAGGGAGGGAGGAAGGAAGGCAGGATGGAATGGGGGGAAGGGGGGAGGGAGGAGGAAGGTAGGGAGGAAGGGAGGGGAAGAAGGAAGGAAGGAAGGGAGGAAGGGAGGAGGATGGAATGGGGGGAAGGGGGGAGGGAGGAGGAAGGGAGGGAGGAAGGGAGGGGAAGAAGGAAGGAAGGGAGGAAGGGAGGAGGATGGAATGGGGGGAAGGGGGGAGGGAGGAGGAAGGGAGGGAGGAAGGGAGGAGAAGAAGGAAGGAAGGAAGGGAGGAAGGGAGGAGGATGGAATGGGGGGAAGGGGGGAGGGAGGGGTGAATGAATGAATAGGTCCAGGCCCGATGGTGCTCAGGACCTTGGCGTGGTGCCTGCGCTCCCCACTCGATGCCCCCTCACTGGCCCGTGGCCAGGAAAGATGCTGGCCGGCCTGCGAGCCTCTCCCCCAGGCTCTCCTGGAGCCCTCTGACCGGTGCTGAGAGTTGTCAAACTCTTGCTCAGCAGACCCGGAGTGCGCCCCCGGTGCCTGCCGCTTCTCCCGCCCCACTGCTGGGGTGGCCCTGAGTGAGGGCGGCGGGGCCACCCGCCCGAGAGCACAAGAGCAGGAGGGAAAACATCCCTCTCTGAGTCCCAGAGCTGGGACAGAGGCCAGGGACCCTGTGCCGTTGCTCCCCACTTCCTGTCCTCCCTCTGGGCTTTCACAGGACAGACGGACCGACCAGCCGACCTGGGGCCGGTGCCTGTGGCTGTCGCAGCAGCGCGCTGGGCGAGGCCGGGACCGGCGGCAAAGCGGTGGGCTCAGTGGCCAGGAAGACATGGACTGGGGGCGGCGCGGCCCTGCAGAGGCCGTGAAGCAAGGCAGGGCGCTCCGCCCACCTGAGCCTCACTGTCCATGTGCGCACACGGGGACCCCCTGAGGAACGGCTGTGCAAAAGTGCTTGAGGCCAAGACAGCGCCGGCACGCAGGGGACCCTCGACAGGAGCCACTCACCACCACTCGCACCCTCCTGCCCTGCAAGGACTTGCTGGGGGGAGCCCCCTCCTCCCTGGCCGTTTTACAGCTGTGGGGGCTGAGGCGACAGGAGGCTCCAGCACCAGAGGACATGTGTGTGTGTGACATGTGGATCTGTGTGAGGAACACATGTGCAATCGTGTGAATGTGTGTGTGAGGACGTGTGTGTCCAGGGTGTGTAGTGTGTGTGAGCATGTGTGACTGCGTGTGCCTGCCTGTGCGCACAGGTCCCCAGGGGGGACAGGCCACTCGGAAGGACGGTGCAGACCTGCCTCTCATGACGTTCCGTGTCAGTGGATTTCTGCCTGCCTCCCCCCAAGGTCACCGCAATGACCTTCGCCTTGCGTGGCGCTGTGGCTCTGGCGCAGAGAAAGCACCCGCGTGCGGAGCAGGTGCTGAAGGCGAATCCTGAGCGGGGCGGAGGGGGGGGGCCCGACCCCCTGGGCAGCCCGGCCGTCTGCGGGCAGCCAAACCCACGGAGGGGCCCCTGTGCTGTCACCGGTGCCCAGCACGCCGGGTGTCGGCCCGAGGCCACGTGGGCGGGCACACTCGGTCCCCACAGGCGGAGCCACGTCCGCAGACCAGGCCCAGGCCCAGGCCTCCAGTTTCAGGAGCCCACGTTTCAGACTAAGTCTGCTCCCCAGCCTCCCCAGCAGCCCGGCCTGAGGAAGAGGCGTGGACTCAGGCTCCTGGGCTTGCTCTGGGCCGGACAACGAGGAGGCTGCTCAGAACACGGGCTGGGGCCCAGCCCCCCACCCCACCCCCACCCCCACTTCAGGTGGCCCTGCCCCCGGGCCGAGCGGGCCTGAGGAGCGGCCGAGCAGCCTCACCGGCTGGGCCGGCGGTGAGGCCACACTCACCTTTCCAGCCCTGACGACATCTCTTCACTAAGCTCTGAGCTCTCACTACTGCCTGGAAAAGGAACACAGAGGGTGAGCAGGGCAGCCACGCCCGGGGCCAGCCCCCGAGGGGCCTCTCCTCCTGGCTCCCCGGGCCCAGGCCCTCGGGCTCTGGGGATGTGCTGGAGCCAACAGCTTCCTGACCCTGTCGGTGTCACTGTGGATGGCGGGTCGCTGCTCCTATGTCTGCCTCTCTGTCCTGGGAGGGTCCCACTGTTCCCAGGTGGGACCCCACTCCCTCCCCGCTGCCCCCCCAGGGGCACTGCAGCAGCCTCTCCCGGGACCACTGGGGTCCTTAGGCCTCCATGTGGGCCCGGCCCGGCTCCCCGCTGTCTCCCTTCTGGCCAGGGAACACCGGTGCCAGCACAGCCCTCACCCGGTGAGGACAGAGGCCACACAAGCATTTCTTCCCCCAAAGGTCAGGCCCTAACTAGACACTGGTCACCGGGCAGCTGCCGGGCACTAGACAGGAGCCTCAAGGGAGGGCCCCTTCAGACAACCGGCTGCTTTCCAAACAGGCGGGAGCTCGACCTCCCCACCAGGCCTGCTTCTTGAGGGCTGCCTCAGACACCCCGCCTCTCGGGGCCCCCGGGGCCTGCCCCCAGCCGCAAGGACAGCAGGGAGACAGATCTTCTTCTGTCCCTTCACTGGTGCCACAGGCCTCGGTACTGCCCCTCGGGCCTCAAGGCACCTGGGCTCGGCACGTGCTGCCTGGGCTGCCGGCTGGCACCACGGCCCGGGCAGCGGGAAAGGGGAGGCGGGGGTCTCCGGCCCGATGAGAGCGGGAGCGACAGGACGGAGAGGACCAGCGCGGCTCCACACGGGGGCGCCTGCGCGCGGCAACCTGCTCCCGGGCTCTCAGGGGGCTCCGGCTGCAGACACACACGAGCTCCTCGAATGCGGGAGCTGGGAACCGGGGTGCCCATTGGCCTCCCGCCGGGGCACTGGGGAGCGCTGTACCCACTCAGTGTCCTGTCCGGGGAGAGCAGGGCCTGGGCCGCTGCAGCATGCACAGCTCAGGGAGTTCCTGGATGTCAACGGCTGGAGGCTCTCGGGCCGGCATTTCCAGCCCGGTTCAGGCCACATCCCGCCCTGTGCCCTGAGGAGGGGGTTCCAGGGGAACCCTCAGATACCGGGGAGCCTGCAGACTCTGCTGCCTCCTGGTGACCCATGATGCCCTCAGCATTTTAGGGTCTCCGAGAAGAGGGCCGCTCACCTCACCTGGCTTAACCAGCCTTCTCCCGATATAACGCCCCCAGGACTCTTCTCTGAGGGGTATGCACCCCTGAGCCACACCGCTGTCCGCCCCCGACTAGGGCCCAACAGGATGGCCCCGTCCCAAGAGAGAAGGCAGACAGGACCCTGCCTGTCACCTTCTGGTGGTGGGAGACGGCCGTCCCTGCAGTGATACCGCCTCGGACACTGGCCGCAGGTCACAGGCACGTAGGACGTGAGACTCCTGCCCATTTTTCCTGCCCCCGCACCCCCCTCCTCCTCAGGCACATGGGCCCTTCTCCCTGCAGGCCTCACCAGGTCAAACCCCAGGCTGGCAGCTGTCTAAGCCACCCCTGGCCCCGGAAGGGCCCCTCACTAAGGACAGCAGACAGATATGCAGACACAAGGACTCCAGAAGCACAGGCACACTGAAAGGGCACGGCCAGCAGAGAGCGCTCTTGTCTGATGGTGGTCGTGACAGGTGGCCTGGGCGCTGCAGGGGCGGACCCCAGAGCAGAGCGCCACGCCATCCTCTGCTCTGACCTCGACCGCCTCCCAGCCCGCCTGAGCAGCGCGGTCCCCTCTGCTGACGCGAGCGCCATTTCTGGAGGAAGCTCAGGCATGCCATCTCACCCCTGGAGGTCGCTTCCTCACCCACCCACCCCAGCAACCCCGACTTTCCGGCGGGAGGACAAGGACACACGTGCACGCCCGGCGGCCCGTCAGCGGCCGTCCTCAGGCAGCGTCCCCAGCTCTGCCCCGCTGGCTGGCAGGGGCCTGTGGCTCCCCCGGGGGCGGCCGCCCAAACGGGGCCTCGGCCCAGCTTTGACGGCGGGTCTCCGGAATGTGTCAGGCCGCCCCTTCCACTTGCCATGCTCAGGGCCATCAGCAGGGTGAGGACGAGCCCAGGGCACTTGGTGACGCCCCCTGGCTCTGGGGACTCCTGCGGGGAGCCCTCTCTGTGGGGCTGCGGGGCCACCGGGCATTGCACAGCGACAGACAGACACGAGCACGCCCGGGCCACGGCCCCCGCGGCGCGTGCGGGCCGGAGACGCTTACCTAGGGAGAGTCCATTGGTGACGGCGGAGGAGGAGGCAAGGGCGAGGCCCCTGCGGGGGCTGCGGGACTCTAGGACGCTGTCGTCCAGCAGGTGCCTCGCTTTCTCCGACGGGAAAGTTGCACTCTTACTCTCAACTACACTCAACTGACACATCATACTGGAAAACGGAAAGGAAGAGAGAAGGCAAAGCTCCTTATCTGTGGAGTCACCGTGGCGCACCTGCCCTGGGCTCCAGCGTAGACGGCGCGCCTGCAGGACCAGGAGCTCCGCCCAGAACCGGGTGTGAGTCTGGGCTCTGCCCCGTCTCTCGGTGTGACCTTGGGCAAGTCACCTGCCCCCCTGTCAGGTGGAGACTAACAGTCCTTGCCCTGCCTGTCTCCCCAGATGGTTATGAGGCTCAGGTGAGTGGGTGGCGCTTGCGAGGGACGGGGCACACAGTGGCGGGGGAGCGTGCCCCTGCGGTCATCACGTCTGCTTCTGGAGTCGCACACACGTGGGCCAGAGCCTCGCTCCAACCTGATGCCCCCGCCGCCCCGAACCTCACCGGACTCACTGTGGCGGCGCCCACTGCACGGCACTGACCTGGAAGCCCGCGGGAGCTCGGTGAGATCATGCCGACAGGCATGGAGCAGGGTGCCTGGCACGGAGCAGGCCCAGAACACTGAGAGCAACCACTCTCTCCTCCAGCCCGAGGGGCTCCAGCACCAGCCTGGGCCGGCTGCAGCTTGTGTCTTAGTGGCGAAAGGCAGGCAGGCAGGAAGGAAAAGGGAAGATGGGAAGGAGGGAGGAAAGCAGGAAGGAACAGAGTGTGGGAGGGAGGGATGGACCCAACTGTGGCAGGAGCCTGTGTGCGACACCCCGGGGACACGGGGATGACTGTCCCTGGCCACGCCGAGGACCACACATGTCCCCTAGCTGTCAACCCCACGAGGTCACTGTTCTGCGGGCTCCCTCCAGCACTCAGCAGGCCGAGCCACGGAGCCCTGAGACCGGCAGGCACCGTGAGACATCCAGCGCTGCCTGCATGGCAGTCACAGAGGCCCCTGGACTCGGGGCTCACACGAGGGCGGCGCTAACGGAGCTGGGCGAACTCGGGGAGGAGTCCCTGCATGTGTCCTCCATCGGTTACTGAGCTGGTGACAGCTGTCACCGGCACCGCCCTGGGCTCCTCCTTGCCAGTGTGGGGGGAGGGCACCAGCTGGGGATACCCAGAGTGCTCGTCGGCACCTCGCAGATGGGTAGGGGGGACTCTGGTGGGCAAGCACTCCCAGCAGCCCTTCAGCCCACAGCCCACGCTCGGCCCATCTCCGGTCTGAGTGGGGCTCGCTCGGGTACCCACTTGTTTCCCAGGCTGTGGCTCTTCCTGTGTCTCGGGACCGGGGGTGTGGGGAGGCTGCCGGCAACAGATGTGTCCGGGCAGGTGGGCCGCCGGCCGAACCTCGCAGAGCTGGAGCTGGAGGAGGGGCCTGTGAACAGAGCAGAGAGCGCGGTCATGGGGGCTGCGCGGCACAGGGGCCGGGGCCCGGCTCTGGGGCAAGGCGCCTGGCCCAGCTGTCACAGGCAGACGAGGGTCATCAAGCCCCGTGGCTTTCTGCTCGCGAGACTCTGACCCCTCGGCCCCAGTATAGCTGATGCCCAGGGCAGTCAGGACGGCCAGTGTCCTGCTGTGCGCGGCGCCCCTGATGGGCACGGCTTACACGAGGCCACCCAGCCGGGTAACGAGCGGGGACTTGGCAGTAGGTCTCCTGACTCCAAGGCTGGTGCCCTCACCCGAGCCCCTCCACGGCCGCTTTCTCTACCCACTTGTGCGACAAAAGGGACAGAGAGCTTGGGAGGGGAGGCAGAGGACTTCCCGAGTGAGGGCACAGCTGGGCAGGCAGGGGCTCGGGCCCCGGGCCCGTCAGTTACGGCCTGGGTGACCTTGGACAGGTTATTTAACTCCTTCTCTTGAGACTCAGTTTCCTCATCTGAAATGTGGAAATAATTCAACTCACCTTGCAGGGGGCTGGGAGGAGCCACGAGGTAACATGTGCAGAGTTTCACAGTCAGCACTCATACTTGTTTTGTTACAATTACTAGCACATTCTCCCGCCCCAGCATGGGGACCACTGGGGGTCACCAGAGTCGGAAAGTTGGAGCCACAAACCCCACGGAGCACCACGGAACCTTCCTGCTGGCCATACCCACAGCCACGTTTGAGGGGCGCGGTCCTGCCCACTGCTGTACTCTTTAGTACTGACTGCACCCTGGGGCTCAGGAAGGGAGGGGACCTGGGACAGACACTGGAGGTGGGGCCAGGGCACTGCACTTCCTATAGAGCACAGCACACCCAGCCAATGGGGGGGGCTGCTGCCTGGCCGTGCTGGGGAGCGTTCCGGGGTCCCTGCGAGGCCTGCACTGCACCCGGGGCTCCAGGTCCCCCACCACAAGCGGCTGCAGATCCACCAGCAACTTTTATTTCTTTAATACCACAGCCCGTCCATTGCACACGGTCTGGCTCCCTTCTGGCACTTGGGAAGGTTCCTGAGGCAGGGCGACTCGCGTCTCCTCGGGCTCTGAGTCCCTGCTCCCCCTCCCACCCCGCTCTGCACACACACCTTCTCCTTCATTCCTCCAGGGCCCCACCACCGATCCCTTCACTAGGTCACGGCCAACCTTCTCCGCTGTTCCCCTCAACAACTCCTCCCAAACGTCACCTCTCTCCGGAAGCCCCCGCACAGATCAAAGCCCCCCTCACTCTCAGACGATGGCACCCTCTCCTTCCACGAAGATGCTGTGGCTCACGAGTCCCACCTCCCCCCGGGCCTGCAGTCCCTCTGTGCACCCCATCCACACTAGCCTTCCTGTCAGGCCTGGGCGGAGCGGGGGGCCCTCCGTCCAAGGCCAATCTCTGCTCTCCAGTCCTCTCTGCTTCCTGGGAGCACCCGCTCCATCACTATCCCTTCTCTTTCTGGCCCCTTCCCCAGCCTGCAAACACACCCTGGTCTCTCATCTCCTGTGAACTGAGGTCCCTTGGCCCCAGAGCTTCTTCAGGCGGAGGCCTGTGCTCCTTGCTGCTCCGCCTCTGTCTCTCTCACTTGCCCCTCAAGGCACTAAGATCTAACGACATTCCAGTGACCTCATTTTTGCAAACCAACCAACACGCATCGGCTTCTCGCCAGAGCCCTTGGCACGCCAGTGACGCCACTGTTCGCAGCCCGCGGAACCTTAATGAGGGGATCCCGCCACGCCTCACTGCCTCTGGGTGCAGCCACCTGGACAACCCAGCCCGGTGGCAGGGCACGGGGCGCACCGTCCTGGGTAGCAATTCCAGCCTGTACACGGCGGCTCACGAACACGGCTCTGATGGACCTACCCCTAAGACCGCCACGCGCTGCTTAACGACGGGACATGTTCAGCGTGCGCTGGACCGAACCTGGGCGGCGCAGCCTGCCACACGCCCGGGCTGCACGGCACTGCTCCTGGGCTCCCGCGCTCAGGCCAGGAGCCCGCGCGCACGGCCCTGTTCGGACGACAGCAGACTAGGCCGAGCACAGGAGAAAATGACGCAGCCCAGGCTCGGACACCACGAGACGCGTGAGGCTGCTGCTGGTGCGATACAGCACGCTGTTTTCCAGCGAAGGTTTTCCTGCAAGTGGAAAGGATACCCTCTAAAATTATGATTAAAAGTGCAGTAAATACACAGACCAGGAACATAGGCACGTATTATCATTCATAAGTCTCACGCACTCGACATAGTTGTTCGTGCTACGCCTTTACACGGTGGCGGTGCGGCAGGCTCGTTCACGCCGACACCACCATGAACATGCGGACAGTGTGCTGCACGGTGGCGTCAGGACAGCCACGGCGCCGCGTGTGGAGGCGCCGACACCGCAGCTGAAACACAAACGCTGCGCGCTGCACACTTCCCTGGCGAGCCGCCCCGCACTGCCCACGGGCTTCCCTGAGGCCGCAGCCCTCGCCCAGGGCCGGCACCTGCGTCCGAGGGCCAGTGTGTGGGAACGAGGCCCCGCCTGCAGCGCCTCGGGTGGGCAGGCTGCGGTGGCGCTCCGGCCACTCTGGGGACGCCCGGCGGGAGAGCTCCTGCCCGCAGAGCTGGAGCGAAAGCAAGCTCCGTCCTGGAGGCGAGGTCTCGTGCAGCAGCGCTCCCAGGAGGAAAAGGCAGGATGGAAGCTACGCTGCTTTGTTTTCCTTCTGGGCACGTGGCTCAGCCAGAGTCGTGCAGAGGGCGGAATTCGCCTTGTTTACCAGTGGGATTACGGCCGCCCCGCCTGAGTCACTCTGGCTCCTACCCCTGGTTCAGAGAATGTTTTGTAAAGGTCAAGTAGCGGGGCCCCTCCCCCCTGCGGTTGGAACTGGAACTCGACTCCCTGGTGCCGGAGCAGTAACAACTGTGACAATCACGTGGGACACCCCGCGCCTGGCACCACACTATGTGCATGGGCTGCCATTCACTAAGTGGGCACACTTAGTAGGCCCATTTGACAGGACAGAAAGCCCGGGCGTGCACGTCTCACACACACAGGACTTGAACACAGGGGTGCGGCGTGGTGGGGGAGGAGACCCCCCAGTTCAGAGGGAGGAGGAACACGGTGACACCTCAAGGGGAGCTGAGGGCAGGAAGCTCTTCCTCTGGGCAGGGGCAGTGTGTGATGAAGGAGGTGGCTGAGGCTCATGCAGGGAGGGAGGGGAAGGAGACCTGCACGTGATGCCCCGACGGCGGTGCTCCTGGCTTGTCTGAACACTTCCACGCCCCAGTTCACTGAGTCCCACACACTGGCTGCCTCGACCATCACCATTTTCCAGGGGACGCTCGGGGCACACCTGGTCACGCGCTGGAGGGGGGCCGGGTGTGTTCTCCCAACCGGCCTCGAGTGCAGCGAGGGCTGGACCCTCGAGGCTCCTCCTAGGCCTTCCTGCTCACTCCTTCCCCATCTGTCTCCCTGGGCTTGACTGCTGTCTCTCACCACCACCTTCCGGTTCCCTCGTGCCTCCAGTGCGACCGCTGTCTTCCATTTGGCTCTGGACTCTCCCTCTGGGAAGAGGCCCGGATCTGCCCCCTCTTCTTGGAGCCTCCGATGGCCTTGGGAGGCATGCCTGGCCTCAGATGCCCCTCAGCACAGCTGGGGGAAGGGTGGGGGGCCCAAGCAAAAGTGGCTGCGATCTCCCCGGGCCCAGTGTCAAAGGATCGCGCTCTGGATGCCCTGGGCCTCGGCCACTCCCGCCCGCTGCATTGTTGACCGACGGCCTGGGTCTGACGCCGGGGCAGAGGAATTTCCATTCAGCTGGGACCGAGGAACGGGGGTGGCCTCTTTGGCAGCGAGCGGCACTCTCTGCTACCGAAAGGCCTCACGTTCCCGCACCACTGAGCCTGGGACGGCCACCATGTGACAGCACCGGGGACACGTGTCTTCCGAGACCGTTTCTGAGCTGGGCAGCCGCCAAGTGCTGTTTTCTCCGTGTCCTGCGGGCAGGGGCCGGGGCGGGGCGGTGCTAACGAGCCGGGGCTCTGGCCTCCCTTAGCAGAGAGTGGTCCCCGCCGCCGGGCCTGATATGGCACGGACAGCTGGAAAAACTGACCATGTGGCTTGACTATCTCAGAGGATTGCTCTGTTTTTCCTCAGCATAATTTTTCCATGAATAATCTTTAAAGCTCTTTAAGTGGCTGTTTCTTTAGCAGTTTTATTGGAATATATGAGAGCTGACAGTCTGTGGGGAGTGAGATATCATGTAGGAAAAAAAGTCTGGTTTTCATTACATTTTTCTCAAGAAACCAACAGGCTCTGCCCAGCAGACCACGTGTTGACCGGCAGAGAACACAGCACAGGCCTCCTAAGCGTGGCTTAGGCGTGGGCAAGGTCAAGGATGACGGGCGGCCATGGCGAAGACCTTGGGACCCAGGGGCAGACAGGCCTGGGCTCCCACTGGTATTTGCCGCTCGCAGGCTGAGCGAAGGGCGAGCTACCTTGCACCTCTCAGCCTGAGCTGCACGTTGACCAGGCGGGAGCAGTGACCTGCCCCGGCAGACTCCCCGGGAGGAGAAAAGGACTCGTGTCCCGCCCTCCCTCCTGCGGCGAGGGGGCCCGGGCCGGGCCGGGTGCCGCACAGCCAGTCAAACCGGAGAGCTGCTGTGCTGGGGTTCACAGCCTAGTGGGACAGGGACAGGAGCCAGGTGGTTACACCCGGACAGACACACGCTTCGACAGGAGAACCCCAACAACAAATCGGGTCCCAGCAGCAACCCCAACAGTAGAGCTACCCCGGCAATAACGGCGGTGGTAGTGCCAACGGCCGGCATTCCGCGAGCACCTACAAAGCGCCAGAAGTGGCGCCCCCCTCGCACACAGGCACTGCCGCTGTCTCCGTGCCGCGGTGGGGGCCCTGAGGTCGGAAGGGTTTCGGAGCTCCCCGGGAGAGCAGCTGGGGAGCAGGGGAGCCGTGGGGGACCTGCGGGTCTGACCTCCAGGCTGGCCAGGAGTTCCGCAGGGTGGCGGCAGATGCAGAGGGAGCAGCACACGCGAAGACCCCGAGAAAAGAGACGGCAGTAAAGCCGCAGAGAAAACTAGCTGAAGAGCTGAGGGTGGGAATGTGCGTGTGCGTGTGCGTGTGCGTGTGCGTGAAAGCAGTGGAGCTGCTGGGCCAGGGGAGGGGCCTAGAGTTTAAGGAGGGGAAGATGTGGAGATTTTTAGGAGGGGCAGTAAAGTGTTCAGATTTGCACCCTAGAAAGCTCACTGTGGCTGGAAAGCACGTGGACACGGCGGAGACCACAGGCTGGGAGGGAGAGATGGGGGTGGGAGATATCTAGGAGGTAGGCCAGTGGGGGTGTGTGGTGGGACCAGGTGTGCAGGTAACCCTCAGTGGAGGCTGGTCCGTTCACTTGGGGACGATGAGAAATTCAGTTTGGGACTGATGTCGGGAGGCCCTTGGGTAGATGGGGGCGACACTCAGGAGACAGATGGCAGCAGGGGACAGATGTGTGTGAGGTGACAGCACAAGGGTGCATGGGGCCCCAGAGGGCGTGAGATCGTCCAGGGTTGTGAGCTCACTAAGAAGAAGGAAAGCCTGGGGCAGAAAGCCAGGACAGTGGTGGCATTTGTGGGGTGACGAGAAGACAAAGGACCTTGTGTAAAATCAGCTACTTGGGAGAAGCGTCATTTTAGGTGCATGGGGCATGCATCTTGCTTTGTTTGGGACTCTAAAGGGAGGCGCCCCGGAAGCAAAGCCCCAGCAGCCCCTGGCCCCGGCAGCCCCCGGCCTCAGCGAGTGCGTCATCCCGCCCAGAGGCGGCCGGGCAGGCAGCACCATCCTTGTGGCCAAATGTTCCACATAGCAGTGCTCCCCTTTCTTCCGGTCCGGGTCTCCGGAGACCCAACCGGAGGGGCCTTGCCTGCCAGCCAGTGCCAGAGCATTGCCCGGAGCCCTGTGGACCACCGCAGACAGCTCGGCATGCCCCGCAATGCCCTCCTCTCCACCCTGGAAGTTTCTCTTGGGAGAAGGGAGAGAACAGAGGGTAAGAACCGCCGATCTCCCGCCTTGAGGGGCTCGGTTAGACGACGGTGAGGGCTGACACTGGGACACGAGCCCGAACCCACGCTTCACAGAGTGAGTTCTCACGAGGAGGGCGGTGACCCCTCCTCCCGGGCCCAGGCCTCCTGGACCCACACTTTGCCACTGCAGCGCCCGCACATCTGTAACTAAGGACTGAGATTTCCTGCTGACCGTCCGGCTCTCCCACCAGACCCCGGGAGGCAGGGCCGCGTCCCAGTGCGCAGCGCGGGGCAGGACCAGCGGAGAGCAGCGTGTGTGCCGAGTGGCTGGGCGTGGGGCTCAGGGCTGCAGAGGCGGCGGCTCTGCCAAGGAGGACACGGCCCGGGATGGGGAGCCGGGTTCCCACGGGTTTCCAGCAGCGCCCGGGCAGCCCTGCCCTGGGTCAGCACTGCCCGATTTCAGCAGTCTGGCGGCCCTGCTGCTGCCTTCGGGGGTGCGTTCCAAGTCTCACGCACTGGACATTAATGGGAGGCAGCTGTGGCAGAGAGGAGGCGACCCGACTTGGAGTCACAAGACTTGTGTTCCAGTCTCGCCTCTGCCCGGGGCGGAGCTGGGAGCTCGTGGCCCAGTCTCATCCCTGGAGAAGGGGAGTGATAACAGCCGTGACCTGGCGCTCTTGACAGCACCGCCCTCCCGGGTGTGTGAGGCACAGGGCATCCTTCCTTCCAGCCTGAAGCAGCGGGGGGCGGAGGGGGACGTTCTTTCCCGCGCTGCTCAGACCCTGTTCCCAGGGCAGGGGCCGGCCTTCCTCCGGGTCTGCCAGAGCCCTGCAGCACGCTGGGACGCACGGGCCCCTCTGCACAGAAAGCCTGTTTGTGTTGAAACCTTTCTCTGGCCAGGTTTCACGGTCGAGCCTGGGAGCCGATCCCGTCCACATTCACACACATTCTTGGTTTCTTACACATGCGGCTCTCACGGGTCTCTATTGTGAGCGATCACCCTTCAGCTGCGATGAGGCCCAGACGCCCCCTCGCAGTTGGAGGGCCGAGACTCCCAGGCCACGGGGAGCCACGAGGAACGCCAGGGGCGGCACTGGCGCCACAGGGGGAGCTGGGCCGCAGCAGGGCGGCGGAGTCGGGCAGAACCAGGCTGGAGTCTCGGCTCCTTAGCCTGACCCTGCCGTACTGGGCTGTAGGACAGGGCACTTCCAGACAAGGCAGATGCACCCTGCCAGGGGCACTGGTGAAAACTGGCTTCCCAGCCCCACAGCCCCTCGCCTAGGGCCCCCCGCCCATTCCGAGAATAAAGGGAGGAAGAGGAGTGTGTGGAAGGGGAGTCCCCGCCCCTCGCCCATAGGGCCACTTCTTCTACTCAGTCATAGCGTGGGGCGTCTCCACAGACCACCTGGGGAGCTTGACATATGTCCCCAGCAGTTGGAAGACCCAGGGGACAACCAGTGTCTGACCCTGGGCTGAGAAGCCAACATGGCCATAGCCCCAGGACAGCGGTGGCCGCTTGGGGCTCAGCTGCGCTGGCAGATCTGTCGGGACAAGGAAGGGGAGGCCTCCAAGGCCCAAGGTGGCCCGTGAGGAGCGCCGGCATGGAGCGGAGAGGGCCCGAGCAGCAAGGGCCGGATGGGCAGATGCGGCGGGCCACGGGAGGGGCTGCCGTGGCGCCCGGGATGGGTTTGCGCCTGCCCAGGTCAGACCTCTGGGTTGGTTCTCTGAGAAGCCCAAGGGAGAGGAAGCATTAGTGCCAGCAGCTGCCACCTGGGGCGGCCACCTGTGTCCCAAGACAGCAGCACCCACCGCTAAGACTGTCCTTCCCTCCAGTGGCCCACGGCCAGCAAGCTGCGAGAGGCAGGGAACGCTTCGGGGGGGGGGGGGGGGAGAAGAGCCCAGCACCCCGCTCTCCCGCCACGGGCCGTCAGCCCGAAGCCCCGGGCTCGGGCGAGAGAGAGATTTTATGCCAAACCGGGGTTTGGAGTTCTGATTCTTACACGGAGCCAGCCCTCTGAGGCCCGCGCTCGAGCCGTGTGGGCCTCAGAGTGGCCGCAGGCCGGTCACAGGTACGCCAAGGCCGTCACCGGGGACGGGGTGCGCACAGCACTGTGATGCAGGGGCAGCGGCACCGAGCCCAGAGCGCGCTGGGCCCTCGCCTGCACCCCGCTTCTTCCGCTGCCGGTGCAAGCGTGACCGGTCCAGACCCCTGCCTGGGCTCAGCAAGAGGCCCTGCCCCTGCCCCGCCGCGTGAGGTGAGGCCCCTCACCCGGAGAATGGGGAGATCGGCGCCCCAGGTCACAGGCCGGTGCGCGGGTCACCGAGTGAACCCCTGGGCGGGGCCGAGGAGAGAGCGCGTGCTCAGCACGGGGCAGCTGCCACTGCTGTCGTCCCTGCGCCCCTGTTCCCTGCCGGGAACCAGCGTGTGGCGGCTCTCACACACGTGCACGGATTCTCTGACACTGCTCCCACTGGGTGGTCCTGTCTACGTCCCCTCTCCTTGGACCTGGGCCGGCCTCTGCGGCAGCCCTGACCTACACACTGTGGCAAAAGCCAGGCTGCGTGGCTTCCGAGGGGGGTCACACCGACGCTGCAAGGCAGCTTCCACCCTGCCCTTGGGCCACCCTGTCTTCTGGGGAGTCACTGCCAGAGAGTCTGGGGACCTAGAGGCTGCCACGCGGTGAGGTGGCCCCGGGCCCACGGGAGGCGGCATGCACCCACAGGCTCTGCCCGGCGGCAGCTCCAGCCGACCGCCAGCACCAAGCACGTCCAGAGACTCCAGCCCTGGGCCTTGGGGCCCTCTCAGTCTTCCAGTCCCCCCAGCTGCGGCCCCGGATGCGGTGCAGCAGAGACAAGCTGGCCGTCCGTGTCCTGCCGGCTCCCTGACTCACAGAGCCTACGCGTGCAACAGAGTGGCTGTCCGTGCACCAGACTCACACTGCATCGGCGCGCCAGAGCGGGCGCTCTGCGCGGTACTGAGCACCAGGCACTGTGCTGAGGGCTTTCCCGGCACCGCCTCGGCTCCGAGAAGTAAGCCAAAGGGAATTATTTACTCCTGTTTCCATTTCACCAGCACGAAAACTGAGGCTCCGAGGGACTCGGCCGATTGCCTGAGGTCCCACAGCTGAGTGCCAGAGCCGGGCTTTGAACCCGGACTGCCGGACTCAGGAGGCGGGAAAACGAGGAGGACAGAGAGGTGTGTGTGTGGGGGGGGACAGTGCGGAAGGGACAAGTACGGGAACCCGAGGCGCGGGCCGAGCCCTTCCACGGACCCGCTTTGCTGCCAAGGACTCTTCAGAGAGAGCCTGTCGTTGGTTCAGCCGCGTGGAGGCAGGGCTCACAGAGTCTGGGGCTGTCTTCACCCGCTCCAAGGCACACGCAAACATGATTGCGCCCTCTCTGGGGGTCAGTGTTCTTTATAATTTCTGCTCTCCAGGAAAGTATTATTTCATCTACATAAAGGAAACATTACATACGGGGGGAAACCGAAAACGTGGCATTCCTGGTCGGGCTGTCTCCACGGACCAGAGACGGAGGAGGTCTCTGCGTTTCCTTTCTCACAGGCTGTCCGCTTGCTGGCATAGCCACTCCCCAGGGCGCAGAGCGGGGGCAGGTCTCCGTTGGGGGGGGTGTGGGGACCTCTGCAGAGGCGGAGCCAGAGTCTGTGGTCCCTGAGCCCCAGGCAAGCAAGCTGGTCAGAGAAGGGGGCGTGGCCACAGAGTCGGGGAGCTCCCCCCGGCCTCCTGCCGGCTCCTCGGCATGCCATGCCTTGCCCCCCATGGCTTCCGCCACCCGTTGCCCCCACTGATGTGCCAGCTCCATGAGGGCAGGCCTGTGCCTCGCCCCTGGGCCTGTGGCCCACGGCGGCTGCCTGGTTCACAGCAGGCCGTTGGCCGGGAAGTCTTGAGGGAAGGAATCCATGAACACATCCTGGGGCCGGCCTCCCTTGGCAGGTGTGGGGGTGCCCGGCTGCTGGGAAGAGAGCCCGGAGCAGCAGCTCGGGCCCCTCCCGAGGAGCCGAGGGAGGCCACGTTCCTGCCGTTCCCGACTGGAAGAGGCACATTCCTGTCCCGGGGTCTGCTCGGGCTCCTGCCACGCAGCCCGGTCTGACTGCCAGGCCGGGGCAGGCCCCTTCGGAGCGGCCCCTCGGGCCCCGCCCTCCACAGACCCCTGGCTGTCCCGGGGCTGCAGAGGCCGTGGGTGGGAAGCCAGGACCACTGAGCGGCTCTGAAGCTTTCCAGCCCTCTGGTGATCGGCGAAAGCCTTAGCATCCTGGCCCAGGGCTGCAGCGGGGGTGTGGGGAACGGGCGGGAGACACCCCCGTGGGCCGGCTGCTCCTCGGCGGGAAAACTGCTGGCGTCGGCACTTCCCTGGGAGGGAGTGCAGAGACAGCAGTGCTGGCTCCGGAGCTCCTTCGGGAACCAGGTGTCTGCAGGGCCCCGCAAGGAGCTCAGCGGCCTGGGCTGAAGGGATGAGGGCAGCAGACAGGGTTCTTACCCCGGGGACCTCGGTCCCGGGGGGAGGGAAGGCAGACCCGGGGCACACAAACAAGGACAAGCGTCTGATGCACAGGAAGGAAGGGCTAGGGAGAGGCCCGGAGAGTCGTGAAAGGGGAGCCCTGGGAAGGGCCGGCTAGTGAGCATTTCAGGCTTTGCAGGGCCGGGCGTGGGTGGGGTGGCTGTGTGTGCCCCGCCCACTCAGTTCTGCCACTGCAGTGTGAGAGCGGCCACGGACAATAATAGTCCATGGACGGGTGTGGCTGTGCTCCGACACAAACAGGGGCCGTGGGTTTGGCCCTTCCTGTGCCACCCCTGGTGTAACAGGTGGGGTGGGGGTGGGACAGGGGGGTGGCCTGACCTGGTCTGGGACGGGTGGGGGGCTGGGTGGGAGGAAATGCTTCCCCGAGGCAGTGACGTCCTGCTAACACCTGAAGGGTGATTCGATGCTAATGGGAATCACAACGCTGACAATAACAACAACATCCCAACAACAGGTGTTACACTTGCTGAACGAGCTCCGTGTGTCCGGCTCAGCGCTCAGGGCTTTACACCTGGGGCGCCAGTGAACTCCCACCACCACCCTCGAGGGAGGGGTCCGAGTGCCCCTTACATACAGATGGGGGAACTGAGCCGTGGCGGGTGCCGCGGGTTCTGTCTGACCCCGCACACCCGAGCCCTCTCTGGGGCTCCACAGTCGCTGGGCGCGGGGACACTGTTCCCCCCCGGGTCCCCCAGCCAGGGGTACCGGGTGCCTCGCCGCGCTCTGTGGGAAGCGCTTGTTCTTGTTCCCGCTGCTTCCTTCAGCTTCACTCCGTCTCTCCCCGTGGGCCTTCAGGGGCAACTAATTCTGTCCCCCGCCAGGATTCCCGCTGATGCTGGGGGTTCCTCAACGTGCTGGGCGCTGGGGGTCCCGTGAACAACAGAGCCAGGTGGGGGTGGGGGTGGGGGTGGGGGTGGGTGGGGGGGAGGGGAGTCTGGCTGACCTTGAGGGGGTGGGCTGGGGGTGCGGCCCGGCTCCAGGCACTGCTTCCGTCCTAGGCAGGGGTCTCAGGTGAATGCGGCCCCTCCTTCCCGGCCACAGAGCCTGTCGAGGGCCTGCCCCTGAGGCCCCCAACCAGCAGTGGTAGTTTTCGGAGCCGGGCTGCTGGTCTCCAACCCTCCCACGAGCAGTGGGAGGTGAGGTGGTGGTGCTGACCTGGGCTGGGGGAGGAGGGGCCCTGGGACAGGAAGCTGGTTGGAAGACAGATGAGAGGAAACCGTTACAGCGATAGCGACGAAGCGCTTTCACCACGTGCCCACGTGGGCAGCGTGCTTTACAGGCGCGAACCTGCCCGGGCATCACAGCAACCCTGCAAGGTGACTGCTAGCATTACCTCCGTTGTGCGGTCGAGGCCAGCAGAGACCAGACAGGTAAGATGACAAAGCTAGGAAACAGCACAGCTCATCAGGCTGACTTCAAAGCCGGGTCCCTAATCACTAGGGGACGCTGTGTGTATGTGTCCTAAATATGTGAACAGAACTGGTGCTCCAGGGAGCTGAGCCCTCTGTGGCTGGTGGCACCAAACGCCCTGGCACCTTGTGTGCCCCTCCAGGGCACGTTAGCTCCAGGGCCCTGGGCCTGATGGCAAGGGCTCAGGTGACCTGGAGGAGACCCTGGGGTTTCCGTGCTCCCAACCTGGGGTTCTGATCTCGCCTCCCTTGGGGCATTTAGGTCCCAGGCTCCTCCAGGGAGCCCCAGCCCAGGGGTGTCCCCCAGGAGTTCCGTGGGAGCAGGAGCCCAGGCAGGTTGGCATGGGAGGGCCGTGAGCAGGGACAGCTGAGCCCGCCAACCTGCCAACTGGACTGCGCCCTTGGGCCCCAAAGGCAGGACTGACGCCGGCAGCCGCATGTGGGCCACTGGCGGGCACGCCCCCACTCGGTACGGTGCGGCTACAATACCTGCGAGGTCTTCCTTGGAAGAGACGAGTCTTGGAGAGCTGCTTCCTGGCTCGATTCTGAGCGACAGTCTGAAAACAAGGATTGTCACAAGGTCAGATGGGCTCTGCTGCCTCGGACGGGGACCTGAGCGTGACTGCACTGGTAACCGGCAGACCGGATTGCCGTAAGGACAGTTACGGTCGTGAAACCCAGGAATACTGCGAGGTCTGCTCCGGATCACAGCCACTTCCCTCCCAGTCCCCAGGGGACTTCCGTGACCAAGAAACAATGGGTAAGGATGACAGGGCGAACAGAGGAATCACGGCCCATCACTGCTGGGCACCAGCATGTTCATTGTGAAGTCGACCCCGAGAACTAGGCAGGCGCGTTGCCCGTCTCATACACGGGGGAGCGGAGGGCAGTGAGCCGAAGGAGCTCTCCCAGTGCCCAGGGCAGCGAGAGGCCGGGCATCAAACCCCAGAGCGTTTGAACCCGAACTGGTTTTATTTTGTTTGGTTGTTTTGGTTTTTATCCTCACCTGAGGACATGCGTAATGATTTTGGAGCCAGGGGAAGGGAGGGCTAGAGAGAGGGGGAGAGAAACATCGATGAGAGAGGAAACATCCGCTGGTCGCCTCTTACCGGCCCTGACTCAGGGCCGACCCGCAGCCTGGGCGTGTGCCCTGACTGGGGAACTGAAGCTGCGACCTTTCGGCTCACGGGACAGTGCTCCAACCAGGCCACACCGGCCACGTGGGGCTTTTAATCATCACACACTCCCTCTCAGTTGTCCCCAGAGACGCAGGTGGCAATAGGCACATTATGAGGATTGGCACCTCAGTATCATTATTATTTTCAAAAGGCATTAATTAAGCCCTGACTGGTGTGGCTCAGTGGGTTGGGTGTCGTGCTGCAAACCAACAGGTCGCCAGTTCAATTCCCAGTCAGGGCACATGCCTGGGTTGTGGGCCGGGTCCCCCCGATTGCGGGTGTGCGAGAGGCAACTGATAGAGGTTTCTCTCTCACATCAATATTTCTCTCCCTCTCTTTCTCCCTCCCTCCCCTTTTCTCTATAAATAGATAAGTAACTAAATACATAAACAAAAATCTTTTTAAAAACCATTAATGAAGAACTTCTGGGTGGAGATGACAGAGTGAAGCCAGATGCTGGACGCTCCCTCTCCCAGCGAAACCAGCAAACAAGCACGAAAGCCTGGGCGTGAACAAACTCACCAGTGCTCCTCAGCAAGGGAGGGGCCTGAACCAAAGCCGTGAGCTGCAGGAACGTGCAGCAGCCAAGAGAAGAGAGAGGGGACGCTGAGGTCCCACCAGGAGCGGTAACGCCGCACGGCTCCTGCCCTGCCCACCGGGACGTCCCTGTGGGCCTGACGGGCCCTTACCCTTCGCTCTTCCCAATGGCCCCCTGGCCAGGAGGGACGGCGGGGCGGACAGAGAGCCTGGTGGACACTGTGAGGAAATGAAGCCTCTGTCGGGGAGAATTACACACTTGAGGCGCCCCTTTCTGGGATGGGGTACAGCTTCCCACAGGGCGGAGGGAACCCTGATACAGGTCTTTAGACAGAGCCCCCCACCCCGAAACAGACTGCTTGCTCCCATCATTGTGGAGCCTGAGCCCCAAGCTCCCCCTGGGTGCCCTGGACCTCACCGCCCAGCAGGAGGACCAACCCACCCCACACACGCGGGGGCAGGCTCTGACGCTCCTTCCCCTGTCGTGGCCAAGGGAGGAGTACCCAGACGGGCCTCTCACGGGGGAGGGGGATGAAAAGGAAGGGCAGGGCCGCCCAGCAAGCCCCCTTCCCGCAGGAAAGGGGGAGAGAAAGCGCAGCCCAGGGCAGCCCCAGGGGCACAGGGAAGTCCCCGTGTGCGCCCTCAGCGGTGGACCGACACAGCATGCAGACTGTGGGCTGAAGAGAAACCGGCCCGAGAAGGGACAGCAGAGGGGCGAGGTGGAAGGGGGACTGCATCCCCCAGGGGACCAGACCGAGGACCGAGTGAACGAACGCCCAAGCAGCAGCAGGCATCCGCTGCCCGGCCGCAAAGACGGAGATCAGACAGGAGCTCACGGGTACGGAGGGCAGAGGGCATCCACCACGTGGACTCCTCGAACCCCTGGGAGAGGAAAACCCAAGAAACGGCGCGGAAGGAGCCAGGGTTATGCACCAAAAGAATCCCTCTGAAGTGAAGGAGCGCGCCCCGAGTTCCAGGGAAACATGGTACAGACCCCCCACTGCAGGCGTGCCCCTGGCTGGGCTCTTGAACTTCAAGGACACCTCCACCCACCAGGAAGACAGAGCGAGACCCGTCACGAGAGCTAAAGATCGGACGGAGTTGGGGCTTCTCTACAGCATTACACGGGGCCGCGCGGCAACGGAGCAGGGTCCTCGAGTCCCGGGGGGGAGGCATGAAGGGGCTCGGCCCCGCAAGCCAGGGGCTGGTGTGTTCCTGAGAGAGATCGGAGCGTGCGCGGCTCGTGAGCACCTGCTGACCTCGCCCAGGTGAGGGGCCGCTGTGAAATGAAGACTCCGGGATGGAGGAGCTGCGTGCGGGCAAACAGCAGGTGGAAAGAACGGAATCTGCTTAAAAATGCCGAACAGTGGGAGTCGGAATTCCTGAACGGGATGTGTGTGCTGTAAACTTGGACTATGCAGGGATAACAATGCAGCGAGCAGAAACCTGGAAGGTGGTGGAGTGGGGGTGTCAGGAGCGGGAGAGCGCCCGCGTTCTCGTCTCGCGGGCCCCAGTTCACAGTGGGAATCAAGTTCAGACACAACTGAAGGGCTCGATCCTGTTCATGGCTTCCTGGCCTCTTGGTTAACCTTAGAAGGCTCTTTCAGGAACTAGTACCTTTCGGGGTGGGGAAATATTTATCTAAAGAGTAGCAATTTCTTATGCTGTATTTCCGTTCCTTTTTTTTCTGGTTAAATTAAAATAAAATGAAAGTCCATACTGTTCATTAAAAACAGCAAGTGTAGCGTGATTCGACTTGCACAGATTCTAGCCTCGCATCCATCCGCCTGCCCGCCGCCCCGCTCTGTGTACATGCATGTACTTTCTGTGCACGGAGCACTGTCCGGAACTGTGTTCGCCTACCGCTGGGGGGAGTTTGGGTAATTGTTCTTAAGTTTTAAAAACAAACGCAGAACACCCGCTGAGAAGAACAAAGCACTGGGTGGCCCCCCCACCCCGGCAGGACAGGGCACCTCCGGAGCAGAGGGGGCGGGGTGTGGGGAACGCAGCCCTCGAGGTATCAGCCAAGCGGCTGTGTCCTTGCGGGGGCGTAGCACGTCTCTCGCTGGGCGGTGGGGCGTGGGTTCCCGGAGCAGAGCCGCTCAGAGCCAGGGAAGGGACCCGCTGCCTGGGAAGGGACTCCCTGGACGGCCCGGGCCCGGGGGCCGCGGACGCAGGCCTCCTCCCCGGGTCTGTCCACGTGGACGACGACGACAAAGGGCCCTTGCGGAGTCCAGGCCGACTGCCATCCGGCGAGAAGCGCTGGGGGTGCTCACAGGCCTTTGGGGGGGACGGGGCGGTGACTCACTGCCTGCGGGCTGTCCAAGGATTATCTCATGGGCAGAAGTATTTACGTTTTTCTCCTTAAGGGACATTAGTGTTAATGAAAAACTACTGTCTCTTTAATAGTGCTACCGGCACGGGAATGGAAAATATTACCCCAGAACCTACGTGGGAATAATTTCACACTCCGGGGTCCACTTTTAAGCACAGCAAGTGCTTTGTAAGTAAAATGAGCTCAATTTGTGGCAAGCATAATTTTAATGATATTCTCTGGCTTTCATCTATTGTTGTTACTATTACGTAATAGGTCAAAATTTCATATTGGATTTTAACAAAGAATCACACAAAAGCAACCAAAGATATTATGTCTCGTTCCCAAAGTCATCGCCAATCGGCAGGGCCACCTACGGAACTCGGAAGAGCCACGGTTTCCAGGCCCCACCCCGACGTCTGGGGAGCCCGCAGTCCTCCCGGCTGCCCGGCCGCGGCCAGGGCTGAGGGCTGAGGGCTGCTGGTGTGGGGCTGGCGGAGGCGGGGCGGTGTGCACAGCCGTTCCCAAGGCCCCGGTGAGTGAGTCGTGGGTAACCCGGGGGTGTCTCTAGGGACCACGGTCCCCTACAGTTTTCAGTGACTGAGATGAGGAGCAATCGGGTGATGCAACAACGCTCAGACCCCGCGCCGGAAGACGTGAAAACGAACACCGCGGCTAACAGGAGACAGAGGAGCTGCGGTGTACGTACCTGAGGCGACGGGTAAGATGGGGTTTAGAAGAACACACGTGAAGGTGACATTCGGGGGGCAAAGGATCAGTTACAAGATGGCCGAGACTTGCCTCGATGTGCCAGGTTGTATGAAAACCCGCTGGGGCTCACGGCTGACCTCAGGCTCCAAACGAGCCAAGAAGCTGTCCCGTCAACCCGGCAGGGTGGACAGGAAACACCCTCCGCCTCCCTCCCAACAGGCAGAAACGCTGCCTGAGTTCCCAGGGGCCACAGATGAGACGGAACTGAAGGCCAGAGCAGGGGGAGTGGGAGGTGCTGCCAGAGGCCCCGGGGCTCCGCAGGGAACTCGCTCTGCCCCTGAGGGCTGCGTGGGACGGACACGGGGCCGCAGCCAGCGCCGGCCAGCGCGGGTCTGCGGAAGGCTGGGGCCACGGGGAGCCGCCCCGTCTATGAAACAGGCTCTCGGAGAACTCTGTTTGCCGGCTCCGAGATGCGGCCAGAAGGCTGTCCTTCCGCCCAGCACTGGGAATCACTTGTGAGAGCCGGCGCCTGCACCTCGCGCAGCCTGGAACCCAAACCCACATTGCCCACACAATCTGGGAGAGCCAGGCCTCGAAGTTCACCAAACACCCTCCTCAGGGCCTGGGGGCCTGGGGGCCTGGGGCAGACGGTACCGCTGCGGGCCAGTGGCGTCAGAGGTCCCGTCCTGCGCACATGCGTTCTGCGTGTGCTGGGCCGGGAGGGAGGGCGGGCACTCACTTGTAGTTGTCGTCTTCCACGAACTTCTGGAGCTCTTCGATGTAGCGCACGGACTTCAGGTACTTCTGCACGTGGGGCAGGGTGGTCAGGTGATCTGCCGGAGGCGGACAAAACCCAGAGGCTTCAGTCTCTCCCCTCCCCAGGCCCCAGGTGAGAGATGCAGGAACCGCTGACTCTGGCACCAGACGTCGGGCACTGGGCACAGAGGGGCCGTCGGGCCTGGGCTCCGCCCTCACGGAGCGCCCCCACATGGCTGGGCCATAGACACCACACCCCGAGGCACCACGGTTCTTTGGTCAGGGAAAGGTCAGGGACCTTGGGGAAAGGTGGCCTCCAGAACAGGCCACAACCGGGTGTCTGTGTCCTGAAACAGGTTTCCGCTGGGGCCATCTGGGAAGCCTCCCAGGCTTGCCCACCCATTTGACAAGAAAGCAAGAATGAATGAAGAAAACCTCATCCAGCCTGGCCCCACCTAGATCCTGGCGCAGCTGGAGCACCTGGCCCAGGGGCTGAAGCTGCTGCATCCTGGGAAGGCGGGGCGGGCCCAGATGCTCAAGCACCTGCTCCGTGCCAGGCTCTGTACCGAGAGACTCCTAGGAGTCAGTTGCTTTGGCCCTCACAGCTGCCTCATTTGGGGGGCACATATGTCCGTTTCACAGAGGAAGAAGCCATGGCAACTTGCAAAGCTTGTGTCACTGAGCGAAGGGTGGCAGAGCTGGGTTTTGATCCCGGGTCACCTTCCACCCCACACTGCCTCTGTTTCCCAGGGTGGCTGATGCCAGCTGCTCTCCGCAGACCGTCAGCGTCACTGCACTTCTGGGGGGGCCTAAAGTCCTCTAGGACCCTCTGTGCCGTGCCCCTCGGGGTGAGGCAGGACACAGGACGAGCTGGAGGACAGGTGGAGGTGGTGGGGCAGGCTGTGAAGAACAGCAGAGAGGGGGGAGAAGGGCCCTCACTCTTGGGGGTGCATCCGGGTCACATGAGGAGCACCCGATGGCTCTGCCCTTGACCTTCGAGATCCTGAACATGTCATTTTTTAGGGTCATCCAACCTGCAGCCTGTGGGCTGCACACGGCTCAGGATGGCTATGAAAGTGGCCCAACAGAAAATTGTAAGTTTACTTAAAACATTATGAGGTTTTTTGTGTGTGATTGCATGTTGCAGCGCATTTAACGTGTGGCCCAAGACAACTCCTCTTCTTCCAGGGTGGCGCAGAGACGCCAGAACGCTGGACGCCCCTGTGAGTGTCCGAGTTCTCGTCTGTGCTGTGGGGACGACACCGCCTCCCGAAGCTGACGGTGGGGCGGGGGCGGGTGACGGTGGGAAAGCGAGCGTTTGCTGAGCTCTGACGAAACGCCCGGGCCCGCACATGTATGTCCACGTGTGTACAGATGAGAACATCTCAGACTTAGAGAGAAAGTGACTTTTCAAGAGGCAGGGCTGAGATTTGAACCCTAGTCTGTCTGACCCCACAGCTGTGTCTGAAATTGCTCTGCTGGCCGGCAGGACACTGAGCGCCGATGTGACTGTCAGTGGAAAGGGCCTGGGGGCGGGGCGAGGGCTGCATGGGGGGCACAGTCCCCCCGCCCCCGCTCCTCCAGTCAGAGAACAGCCGGATGGCCCTCCCAGCACTCTGACTGCCCAGCTCCCTGGCCCTCCCCCAACAACCATCTCCTCTACCTGTTATTTCAGACCGCCCCCTTCACGGTCCCACCTGGGGTCTGGCTGTGGTGGGCAGAGCCTGGCTAAGTTGTCTGCCCACCATTTCCCTCTTCCTTCTAGACCCACAGCCGGGCTGCCTTTCCCAGCCTCCCTCCGCAGAGGTGCCACACGCAGGTCTGGCCCACAAAACCCAGTCTCACGTGATGCTCTCTATCCCTGCATCGTCCTGTCGAGTTCAGGGGAGGAGTCGGGAGGGGCCCGGGGACATGGCAGGGGGACACAGTGGAGGAGGCAGGGCCCCTGAGTCCGCCTACAGAAGAGCTGCCCACACAGCTCACGAATATTCTGGCTTGAGAGCCGGACAGACAAGGACTCTGCCACTCACTAGACACGTGATCGTGCAGACACGTGACCACCTGTTTATGCCTCAGTTTCCTCACCTGCAGTACAAAGATGGGGACCTCTGGTCTGCACAGTTTGTGAAGATCAACCATGCACGTAAAAAATCGAGCACACGTGTGATGCTCAAGATAGAGCTTTCTCACGGACAAGGGGCGGGGCCCAGACGTCAGGGGCGCAGGGTTTCTCAGTGCCGGCAACCGGGGTACTCACCGTAGCTGCAGGAGACTTGTAAGTCGGCGATGATTCGGAGAATGTTGTTCATCTGATTGGACCTTTGCTCGTTTTCCATGATGCTGCCTGAGGCAGGGTACGCGGAATCGATGTAGATTAAGTCCAGAAGATAGATCCCTGAAAGCAGAGAAGGTGCTGAGTGACGGGGGGTGCTCACCACGACCAGACAGAACAGCAGCAAACAGAGCTGCCCGGCTGGGCAATGTCAAGGGCGGCGCACGGGAGACTGAGACACCCTCGGACTTCAGCCCCAGTCCCGGCTGGCTTTTCACACAGATGGTCCGGCGATAAATGGAACCTCTGCGTGACAACCAAAAGAACGGCGGCAAGATTTCAGCACCTCTGGTTCCTGCGCTCTTCAGCAGCGAGGATTCTCTTCCTTGTAGCCCATGTGGGAAATAACGGGACGTGAAGGAGATGAATGAACACTCGTGCTTCTCACCCACCGATGAAGTTTAAGGGGTCTAAGGTATCGCGTCCAGAAGAACCCATTTGGGTGAATTCAGTTCTTATTTATTCACTTTGCTGTACATCTGAGTGTCTGTCTGTACTGGCGCACACATACCCCCCCCCATCATAAATTAACTAGGAGACAGAAGAAGAAATGTTAAAAAGCAACAGTCCTTGGTGTACAAAGCTAAGGCTAAACAAAGAGTTCCCCTGAGGGTGCTCAGGAGGAAAGTTACAGTGACACAAAAGTGCAGCCAGGACAGGCCAGTGTGGAGCCTCGGCACGGCCTCCCGACATCAGCCAGGGGGATGCTGGAACGTGCCGCCTGGCCAGCGGTGGGCAGGAGGGTGGCGAAGCGGCGTGATGCGCTCCCGGCCCTCAGCTCCCTAGCCTGCCCCAGGAGCGCAGCCCAGACCCTCTGGGGGCCTGCGGCCTCCGAGCACTGCCCTACAGCTGTGACGTGGGCGGGGCTGACCGGGAGTGGCGATGCAAGGCGGAACTCGGGGCAGAAAACAGTGGCCAAGGCGAAGAGGGATGATTGATCCCTGATCAAATCACAGCTGACTGAGAAGATCTAATGACTGCGCACTTCGGGACCCAGAGCAACGCTGCATCAACATGCACAGAGCAAAAGTATGTCCGAAATAACAAGTGAATTCAACGACATAACCGCCCAGGGGCCTTGGGCATGTCTCTTCTAGAATTTGTGTGTGTATAAAACACACACACACACACACACACACACACACAGATACATGGGTATATTTGTACATATATAAATATAGCATTTGAGTAACAAAATCAACAAGCTTGGTATTACATAAATGAAAGTGTGATTCTTTTCTAACATCCATGGAATGCTCACAAAATTGATTATCTGCTAGACTGTAAAGAAAAGTTTAATAAGTTTCAAAAAGTAAATTAGCCATACTCTTTGGCCTTATAGTACATGCAGGATTTAACAATGAATATTTTAAAAGTCTAACCGTTTGAGAAACACGAACATGCACACATACACACACCCACAAGAAGCTCTCAGATCAAATAGAAACAAAAAACCTAAAATAAAAATCTACTTACAGACGACAGTAAGAACACACGTTAACAGTTCACGGCATCGGACTAAAGCGGTGATCAGAGGAAAACCTATAGCCTTAGAAGTTTCCCGTTAACCTACTGACCGTTACTGCAGTGTAACTGAGCAGGTGGTCAGACGTCGGGGGGTTCTGCACGGGTGAGCGAGCACCGTGCTGACTCACACACCCAGGGCGTGATCCACCCTCACAACACCCCACTTTCCGGAGGAGGAACAGGAAGCGCAGCGGGATGTGCAAGTGGCCCCAGGCCACACAGCTGGTCACTGCGACTGGGGCCCAACTCGAGCAGCCGCCCCCGAGGACTCCGCGGTCAGCGGCTGCAATGGCAGTGGCTGCGGCTGCGGCTGCGGCTGCGGCTGGGTGCCCTGAGCCATTCCTCTGCTTCTGAAAGAGCTGCGCGTTGTTAGGGTAAACGTTCAATCACAGAAACACGTGCTGACACTCCTCACAGGAACCATCCCCACGTCCACTCTCTCAGTGGATCACGTGCCCGAAATTCCAGTCATTAGAAATAACTTCCCCTGCCCAGAAGCTCCAGGTTTGGTAGGTTCAGGTCCACAATTTACTCTTCCTCTGGATCTTGTTCTTCCTCTCTCCCCTTAAAACGGTAACTCAGCTACCTCCCCAGGGATTCGGCGGTGGCCACCCTGAAAATACACCCCCCCCCCCCCCCCCCGCTTTGACCTTGTGCTGAGCTGGAGGTGACGGGATGAGGGACGGGGCGGCTTCGCTCCAGGTGAGAGCCTGGTGCAGGCTCGACTCGAACCCAGCTGCCTCTGCGTGGCTGAGTGCCGCTCGGCCCAGCAGCAGACACGCTGCGGAGCAGGACGGAGCAGGACGGAGCAGGATGAGGGAGAGAGAGATGGACGCTTCCCTGGGGATTCACCACCAGCTGGGAGCTCACCCTCCTTACTCACCCCTGCGATCCTCCCACCAACCCAGGAGGACGAAAGAGAACACGGCAGCTCAGAGGAAGGAAGAAACCTGCCGCAGGCCTCACGGGAGGCGCGCGGGCTTGGAGCAGGCCTGTTTGGCTCCAGTGCCCATGTTCCCACCCTTTCATTGACCATCGGAACACACCGGGAATCGCCTTTTCTCAGGTAACAGCCCAGCATGGAAGCCGTGCCCCGTTCCGTCCTGTGAGGATGGGCGCTGGTCCCTCTGCTTCCTCTCAGGTCCCGGGTTCTGCAAACAGAGGCCGGGTTCTGCAAACAATGGCCAGAGGCTCGCCTTTGAAGGCGCCGGCAGGCCATTTCCACTGCCCTGCCCCCACTTGCACCCTGGGAGCACGGGGAGCTCACTACTTCGTAAGAGCAAATGCCACTGTTCGAGCATTCATCACCCACCTCCACGAAATGCGCAGACCCCGACACCTGCCTGCTCCCCAGAACCACAGAGGGCGGGCCAAGGCCACAACATGCTGAGGACTGAGGGGACTTTGCAAAGGAGGCCTCCAGGCCCGGGACTCGGAGAGAACTTGATCCGCAGCAGTGCCTGGACAGAACCGCCAATAAAGTCTCTCACTACCATAATAAAAACCCCAAAAGCAGCAAATCTTCCACAGTTAATACTGCACAAATCCAGGGAGATCTTTTTGGTATTATTAGCCTGTAACTGGAAATATTTAAAAGCCTGCACCGTAATGAAGTCATAAAAACAGCCACCTCCCACGTGTGCTGTGCCGGCGCTGTGCTAAGCCCCGTGCGCGGTCCGCACGACCGCACCTGGAAGTACGTGCTCATCTGGGTCACCGTGCCCTTAGTGCCTGGTCCCTGGCAGCATCAAGGCCCTGCAAGCAGAAAGCGTGTCTTGCTCCACGAGCTCAGTCCCAGCGGCTGGAACAGAGCGCTTGGGAGCCGCTCGGTAAACATTAGCTGAAAGAAGGAAAGCATGAATGAAGCCGTATTTTTTTAAATTCACACAGTAACCCAACGAAGGACATCATTACCCTCATTTTGTGGCCGAGTAAAGAGACACGGAGTCAGGTGGTGAGGATAATGAGCCTGAGCACCACGTGCCCGGTCCCAAGCTAGGAGCGTTGCCCAGAGTGCCGACTCCTGACACACCAGCGTTGTCGGGGGGTGTTCTCCCTCTTTCACAGAGGGGGGCACTGAAGCTGCCAGAGTCACTTCACTTTTCTAAGGCCGCACAGCTGGGATGTGATGGAGGCAGGATTCGAACACAGGTCTGTCCGGGCTGCCATAATGTCTTTCTTTTTTTTTTTTTTTTTTTTTACCCCAGCCAGTCCTCTGGTGCCTGGTGGCTGGTGAGGCGAGCTGAACCCACAGGTTTCCAGGCTACGGCGCCCCTGCCTGCTTTCTCCTTTAGCGTCAACACCCTCCAAGGAGGCTCGCGGCTGTACCGTGGCCACCTCCCCCCCTGCGTCTTCCACTTCCTCCCACTGCCTCCCTGGCACCCGTCATGGTGCATCTGCCCAGGTTTCATTGTCAGTGCACCCACCCAGGCCTGGGGGCCCTGCCAGTTCTGCCACGTGACAGGCAGCTGTGGTGTGAGTGGGAGAGTGTGGGGCTCCAAACCAGGAGGCTTGGAACCCTGGTGCTGCCACGCTGGGTGGCCTCGGGCAAGCCTTTCACCCCCCGGGGCCTCAGTTTCCTTGACTGTGATGGGGAGTAATGACAGTGGTTGTGAGGAGTCTGCTGGCCCGGGGCCTGTACCACTGAGATGCCCAAGAAGCCGAGCTAACCTCGAGCCTGGCTCCATGGCGAGGCCCCACGGGAGGGATGCACCGGCTGGGTTTGCCATAACCGTGGGTGGCGCCCAGATGCAGACCATGTGGTGGCCACCCACCTCCGGCAGGCCAGTGCTGGGAGCTTCCATCTGGGCTGGGACAGCACAGCTGGGGCGTCTCAGCTCCCTTCCTACTTTACAGAGTTACTGCAGCCAATGAATCTGTCACTGGCTTCATTAAGCTGCAGAGTGACTAGACCAGCCACTGGCCCTGGCTGCCATGGGCCTGAGTGGTACCAGGGACTGGGGCTAGACTGGGAGGAACGGACACTTTGGAGGAAACAACCATAATTGTAACCACCACTCTCTGCGACAGGAAAGGCTGGCCTGCCTGTCTCATGGAATTTAGGTACTCTCCTTTTCCCATTTCACAGATTCGTAAACCAGAGCTTGGAGCAGTAAGGTGACTTGTCCAAGGTCACACAGCTTGCAAATGGGGCAGTCAGGATTTGAACTCAGGTCTGCCTGACTCCAAAGATTTGGGACAGAGAGCAATGCTGTATGCTGGGGCTGGAAGTCATTGGCTGGCACAGGGACAGGGGTCCCAGCCACAGAGATGGGGGCTTGAGGACCCCTGCTGTGCCCTGCTTCCCCACCCCCCCCACCCCCCCCCGGTGACGGTGCTGGCAGCCTGTGGCTTGCCCGCCTGCAGGCTGGACCTCCTCTAAGACAGATAGCTACCTGGACACGCCTGTGCTCTGCTCCCGCCCGCCATGCCCCACACGGGGCCTGGTGTCGTTGCTGTGGCTGCAACGTACGTGCCAACCCGCCTGCCGTGGTGCGGCCGACGGCAGTGAGCGGCCCTCGGCGCGCTCTGCTGTAGATGCCCTCCGCAGCTGGGCTGGTCCCAACCCCAGGGGCACGTGGCCAAACCCTCTTCCCGACAGTGGATCCAGGCCCCCCACCAGGGTCTGTCCGCAAGATGCCCCGACCCCGAGGAGGGAGCGCCAGGCTGACAAAGGAGGCGCTCTCCTGAACAGACAGACGCCTTCTCTCAGGCGGAGGGGCGCCGGGCTCCATGGAGCAGAGCCCACTGGACGCTGGGTGCGCTGGGCCCGCCGGAGCCAGAGCCCATGGCTGGCACTGCGCTTCACCACAAGCCCAGAAACTCACTGCCCTCTTGTTCCTCCCACCGCCGCCCGTCCCGCTGCCATCCCGACTCTGGTTTGGGCTCTTCTCACACAGCTGTCTATTTAACAAGGGAAATTCTGCTGTGCTGAGGGAAAAATCCCTCCACGGCGTAACAACACGCCACATTTCCATCTTACACTTTCCATTCTCTCGAGCTGTCCTCTAGAGGGGGAGATAAAAGACTGTGTTCCGTGCTGTCCTGCTCTGCCTTGGAAAAACCGCTTTCGGACTGCAGAGGCGGGGAGTGCTGGCACCAGAGCCGCACTGTGTGGTTGGATCGCGTCAGCCGCCCCGGTGAATTCCAAATGAAATAACAGAGCAGCAGCTCATTAGGATTTTTTTTTTTTTTAAGAGAGTACAAAGCAATTCCGTCCACTGCAGGGGGAGGTCTCAGCGGGCCGCTCCGGCTCCCTGTCAAGATGCAGGAGACTGTGAGGATTAATTAGTGCCCGCTAATTGATATTAATCATGCAAAACATGAACTGCAAGAAAAAAAAACCCTATGTAAAGACTGTTCCTCATGTGAAATGTGCTGCAAGCCAGCCGACACCAAGACACATGTTTCCCCCGTCTGCGGGAAGGGGGCGGGCCCGGGCAGTCACATGGCAGGTGGTCAGAGACCGTGTTTCCCCACAAGCACATGGCCTTGCTTATTTCATGGTGTGGCGTCTCATGAATCACAAAAGCACTCGGGCAAAGTCCTGCAGCCTGCCCAGAATCCAGGGTCCCCTCCTGGCTCCCCGAGGTGACATGAGGACACGCCCACAGGTCCCCACGTGCCGTGGGGATTACCTGGTCACCTACAGGTGCAACGGGGTCGCCTGCTGTTTGCAAATGTTCTCCCAGGGAGCCGCGGGACCCTGCAGCACATGCTGGTGTTCTGACCAGCAACGGGGGAGGCCATGAGGAGACGGCACTAATCTGGTCCTCAATGTTCGGACTGTTTCGTGCTGAACACTGTGCTAGGTTAGCTACACGTGCTACCTCATTTAACCCTTCAGCAACTCTATTGGCAGCGAGAAGAAACTGGCACTTCCGTTCCCTTAACATCCACTCCCAATTTTTCTGGAAATAGCCCTCACTTCTCCCTTGGGGGGAATCGTTCCTCCCACACCCACGATGCATGTGGTTTCGGTAGGTCTGAAGTCATTCTACTTCCTCCCCTGACCCAGGGGTAGGAGCACTCCAGATGACTCAGATATGAAAGAAGAAATTAAAATAACAAACTATACAGATATGAGGTGCAGTCAAAGCCACGTCACTGCTCAGAGAGAAATCTACAGCCTCAGGTGCTGATATTAATAATTAAGAAGGGCAAAAAGAAATTAATTAGTATTCATTACAGAGAACTAGAAATAAACCAAAAAAGCCAAACAAAGTAAAAGGAAACAAAGGAACTATAAAAACAGAAACAATGAAGTGATAAATAAAACTGCAAGCTGGTTCTCTGAAAAGCCAAGGAAGCAGACGACCCCCTTGGCCAGTGTGATGAGGCGGAAAGAAACGCGCACAGATGTACCGTGTGCGGGCGGAGGGGCGGGCTCTCCCCCAGAGACGGAGGGGTGTGGACGCGGTGGCGGTGTGCGTGCTGCTCATATCAACATACTGGAAAACCGGCTGACACGGGGCTTCCTAGGGAAGTCTCCCCCAAATTGTCTCAAGAAGAAGCAAAAAAACTTCATTACCCATAAAAAGGAAAATATTAACAACATTGAAAAAGATACTATTATTAAAAAGTACAATATCTAAATGGTCTTATGGAACTCACTCAGTGTTTTAAAATAATATTAGAAAGTAGCATGTAAAAGGTTAATAAAGCACACAGGTTTACCACAGGAGTGCAGCGACACTTCCAACAATCTTGAGAGAGATGCTGAAAAGTGACGGGTAAGTTTAATATCCATTCCTGATGAAGCACTGAGCTGGTAACGGACTTCCTCAATGTGATAAGGGATGCATGTCAGGAAAGTTAAAACAGTGTTCTTAACACGAAATCCCCTTACCAGGGAGCAATCAAGAACACCCGCCACTCTGCCATCATTTAACACTGCTCTGCATGCACCAGGCAATGAGATAAGACAAGAAAAATGTGTTATAAATATTAGAGATGCACATAATATTACTATTATTTTCAAGTGATAGAATGTTATCATATTCGGTATATAATTAAATAACCTAAAATAGTCAACTGAAAAACTATCAGTACTAAATAACAGAGTTAAGTTCAAAGTAAATATACAGAAATCAACAGTATTCTCATACACCAGCAATTATCAACCAGAAAGTGGGAAATAAAAAAGGAGGTCATGTACAATAAAAACAAAACTATAAAACTCCTGTGGGTAAACTTAAAAAGAAATGTGTAAGACCTACATGAATAAAACTTACGTCCTAGAAAACTTATATAACTTTTACTGAAATTAAATAAGCACATATTCTGAGCTTAATTCTTCTTTGAAGAACCTACTTTGATGAAACAAAAGCACAATTCTTACAAATATAAACCATTTCTCTGTAACTCTGTATCTTAATTGTCACAATGAGAATTGTAACACTTTGATAATTAAGATAAAAAACCCATAAAATGAAAATATCTTAAGGGCAGACAGGAAAGGAGATGTAAACAGACGAGGAAAACCATGGCGTTATTGCTGGCGGGGCCTCCGCATGGAGGTCATGGTGCCAATGACCGCCTAATGAACATGCGACTTTCACGTGACTCCAAACTGACGCCAAACTGATTCTCCTGGGATGGAAAGAGAACATTTCCGAAAAATGACCACGGGCACTTGTCCCAAATAATGCATGAAATTCATAGAATTTCAAAACTGATTTCAGGGCTCACCTAGAAAGGTAAATACACGAAACAGAACGTTCTGAACAGAAGAAGGGAGGAAGAGACTTGTGAAAACGCGCCACGAGGCGGAAGGGGCGGAGCAGGGCGGCTCGGTGACCGAACTGGACGGACACCAGCGAGCGGCACCGGGTGAGAAGCGCAGCCGTGGGAACCAGGTGGAAGACAGAGGGGCACTTAAATCAGCTGGAAGAGGACGCGTCCTCCAGTTACATGGTCTTGGGACAAAGGGTTGTCTGTGTAGGAAAGTACAGGGCCTGGCACAAATGACACCCCCTTTTTATTAGGAAACCTTTTATTACAAAATCACAGGCCTGTGATGGCCATAATCAAGCCATTTTACACTCATGACATTTTAGGCGAAGCGTTCAAATTAAAGCCACCAATGATTACACCCGTACCATTACCCTGCCGACCACATCGAAGCAGGTGTCCCTCCCGCCGGACCCCGCATGAAGCTGGGTGCCTGTGTTATTCCTTGAAACAGTAAAGTCCAGGTGCATCCAGGACTGAAATCTCAATGGTAAGACGAGCACTCGAATAAAACAGGCGAAAACATTTTGATAACCATGCGGCACACAAAGGCTTAAGCGTGACACGAAACCTGAGCCACGGAAGAAGACCGGCACGCTCACTTCTGCGAGACCAAAGGAAATGCCATCCACCAACTTGAAAGACAAGTGTCAAAATGGGGAAAATACTTGCAATTTAAAGACAGTCTGTAGTTCTAATACATAAAGGCCTCCTGCAATAAAAGTAAATAATGTCACAGACGGTGATCAATAAAGACGTCCCAGATGCCCAAGCCTCACTAAGAATCAGCACGTACACAGGAACACAAGCTTGTTTTTGTTTTTGTTTTGTTTTGCCATTTATACTGGCAAAGGTCAACAGGGTCGACGGCACTTGGTGCCGCTGCAAGAGCGCGGAAGAGGCGGCCCTGCCGCAGGTCGCCTGGAGCGCGAAGTGACGGAGGCGGCAGGGGGGAGGGGGCGGCAGAGCGGGCGCTGCCTACCGACAACCGCTCACACGCGTTTCCAGGACCCGGCAACTCCCCTTCCAGAAACGTGTTCTACAGCAACACCCCTGCAAACTGGCAAAGCAAGAACGGAACGCACCACCGTTTGTAACGTATAACTGGGAAGCGTGGTCTGGATGAGTGACTTTTTATGCACGCAGGGGGCTATGGTGCAGCTATTAAAAGGCTGAAATACATCTCTAAGAACCGACAATAAGAGACATTCATGATGTGTTGTTTTTAGGGAAAACAAATCAGGTATGATTTTGTACGCAAGGCGGGGGGGGGGGGGATAGAGAGAGCGAAAGAAATGGAATATATTGCCCAATCTGTTAATGGTAACCATCTTTAGGGATAGAATTTTAGGGTTATTTTCTGCTTTATACAATATTAGGTTAATTCAGCCTTTGGTTACAAATATGTGTTACTTTTAGAAATATAAAAGAGCCAGATCTTCCTTCCCTGCCTCCTTCCCTTTCCTTCCTTCTCACTACTGAAGAAGCAAACACTCCCTGGGCAGCGAAAAGGGGGGCAGTGTTTTATGCCAGTGGTTTTTCCGAACATTCCCAGCTCCTGCTGAAGGCCTGGTCTTTAGGGTCCGGTTTGAAGGCCATGGGCTTCCCCAGCCGCCCCGGAGTCTGCAGGCCCAGGCCGTCATGGACACTCCATCGCTCCTGACTCCTGCCCCCGTCCTTGGTCTCCACGTCCCACCCACCCCGCGCCCTGCGCTCTTTCTGAAACCCGGCCAGACCGTGCCATTCCCCAACTTAAAGCTACTCGAAGGCTCTCCATGCCAGCGGGCAAGGGCTCCTGGCCCTCTGGCTTCTGCCCACGCCAGCACCTCTGGCTTCTTTCTTCCCCCGCTCTCGTGCAAGCTCCTCCAGCCGTCTGGGCCCCTTGCGGCTCCCTGCACGAGCCCTCTGCTTCATGCCTCCGAGCTCTGCTTCATGGCTCCGAGCTCGGCAGAGGTGTTTCCTCCCTTTGCCCCCTCCGACCTCCTCCTCCTCCAGCTGTTAGCTGGTGCCTCCTGGGCACTTAGGGCGGGTGCCCTTCCTCGATGACAGCGTCTACCACACGCTCCTCGGGGGCCAGGGCTGTCTCATCCATCTCTGCGTTCTCAAGGGCCGAGCGCTGAGCCCAGCGCACAGGAGGGGCCTGGAGAACGGACGTGTGGGGGGCGATGGGGCCAGGTGTGCATCTTTGCTTGCGCACACACATACACACACACACACACACACACAACTCTTCCGTCTGGCCTCTGAAACCCCCCTGCGTGGTGGAAGGGAGTACCTGGGGCTGCCAGGCACCTCACCCCTCCGCCCCTGATAGGGTCAGGCCTGCGTGCCGCTGTCTCCAAGCTAAATATCCACATTTCTCCGAGTGCCGTAAAGGGCTTCCAGAGCCGCTGACGTCACCAAAAGGAAATGCAAGACGATCCCCCCAGTGAAAGCTGCGGAAACCTGCCTCGCGTTGGGTAGAGCCGAGGCTGCCCACGTGCCAAGGAAAACACCCGCGCCGGCCCTTCCAGCCCTGGCTCACAGATCCGCTACTGTGCGCAGACGGGCTCCCTGGGCGTCCCAGGCCACCCGGATCCCCGCCAGGGAGTGAGCTCACGGCCGGCCGCTGCCATCACCGGAGTACTTTCCACTTCCACCGCTGTGCTCACGTGTCTGTGACCACCCTTCGTCTCGTCTTGGAGTGTAACGAAAAACCAGGGAGGCAGAGGCAGAACTGCCGGAGTTGGTCCTTGCTCAGTGGAAACTGGGTAACAAAACACGACGTTCTAAACCTCAGTCGCCAAGCCCTGCATTCTCTGGAAAACAAGCAACGGATTCTCGGAGAGTTAGCTAGATCCAAACTGGTGTTTACTTTTTTAAAGAAAACTCTTTTTCGATTCTGCTGAAGTGACACACCGAAAGGCTCCTTTGGGGCCCCTTTGGAGGAAGAAGCCACCTGACTCCTAGTTTATGTGCAGCCTCGGGCCAGGTGTTTCCGACCCTCCCGGCCTTGCCCCGCAGAGACAGAGGGACGCAAGCCCCTGCAGGACCGCCCAGCAGCCCGCTTTCGGGGGGCCAGGGGCTCTTCCTGCTGCACAGTGGGGGCCATGCCTGTGGGCTCTGCCCTCTTCCCGGACACGCTGCATACAGGAGGCATTCGGCCCAGCCAGATCCAGCTGCCCCGGGCCCAGCCTGCCCTTTACTCCATGGTCTGGGGTGGGGGGCTGACAGGGGCTACTCCCCCCAAGCCTGTGAGCCAATCTCACGGGGCAGGAGAGCGCTCAGCCCCACCAGCAGGGGACGCCTGCGGGTCTGGGGCCGTGCCTGTGGGCGGGATGGAGGAGGGAAAAGGAGAGCCAGGGCGCCGGCGAGGGTGGCACTTCGGGCTGGAAGGCCCACTCACATCTACTCCCGTGCCGCCCTCCCCTGCCCACTAGACTCAACTCCCCGGAGAAATGATTCAACAGACTTGACCTCCAGACTCTGGTTGGTTCTCCAGCACCAACTTTACTCCGCCCTGGCTCCTCCCCTTCTTCCCAGCTCACGGCCATCCCAGCAGGCTTTGGGGCCAACCCTACCCTCACTAGGACACTCCTGGTTATATCACCGTGGGAAGCTTTTCAGGGAGGAGAGAGGGCAGAGTGGCAGGGAGACATGTCTGCTGACCAATCAGAAGTGGCGAGGGGCATGAAGGAAGGGGGCAGGTCACTGTGGGGAGAAGGGAGGTACAAGGGCACAGGGGGATGTGCTTAGGGACCAGCCCACTCGGGGACGTCCACTGTCCCTGTGAAAGGACCTCAGTGCTCCAAGTGTTCACTGAGTGCCTCCCAAGTCCTAGACACAGGGGTACGGGGGAGGACCTGACCCCTGGAGGTGTCCTGACTAGCCAAGGCCTTCAGGAGAGGCAGTGATTACACAAACAATGAAGGGCATGCAACTGCTGAAAATAATACTCTAGGACACGCTGACTTCGGAGAATTATCCTCAGGTGCCAAGGAGAGACCTCAGAGGAACCGTGGCATGTGAGACGGAAATGGGTTGGTCACATCTTCAGCGCCCACGGGGCTCATTAGCCTGCCCTCCCTGCCTCAGCCACTCAGCCCCAGACGTGTTAAGTAACCCGTCCGAGGTCGCCCGGCGCACACCCGGGAGAGGTAGGATCTGAGCTCGGGTCATGTGGCTTTAGGGACAGCACTCTTACCCACCGTGTTACATGCAATATTTATAGCTCAGCATACACAGAAGAGAAATAACATCCAAACTGGAGATGTCGGTGTTCAATCCCTGGTACTGCAGCTTATTTGTTCAGTGTGACCCTGGATGAGGCCTTTGACTGCTTTCTCCAGTTGGAGACAGGGGCAGGACCTGTACCTTGCTCACCAGGCCAAGGGAAAGACAAAGGCAGACACCATGCAGGCAAAGGACTGGCACAGCATGTAGCTAACGCAGGCACTCCATGAAGTTACTTGAGACAAAAACCTTTAAGAAAGGGTGGGGGTGCTCGTCTATTTCTGGAAACCTTCCAGAAGAGACTAGATAACCCCTCATACAGCCTCCCCTGACTTATCACTAAAAATTTTAAAAGATGTTATTTATTTATTTTGAGAGAGAGGGGAAAGGAGGGAGAGAAGTGTCGATGTGCAAGACATACAGGAACCAGGGACCTGGCCTGCAACACAGGCTTGTGCCCTGCCTGGGAATCGAACTGGTGACCTTTCCGTGTGCAGTCCAGCACTCAATCCACTGAGCCACACCAACCAGGGCTTATCACTAAACTTTTTTCGACTAGGAAAAAAGGTGAAACATATCTTATCAGCTGAGACTGACAGATAGCCTTATTGCTACAATTTAGGGAGAAATGGAAATTACTATAGGCAGAAGGAGACAATAGAAGTTGAGCAAATCTGGACCTTGTCTTTTGAAATGGAGACAATTGGTCCCTCCCGGACCCTGTCCCCAGACCTAGGGACGCTCCCATCAGCTCTTTCCCTCCATGTGCCACACCCACCTGCAGGCCGCAGCCGCACCGGAACTGGAGTGTGTCCAAAGGGAAACCCCACTGCTCCGCCCGCTGGTAAACACCAAAGATGATAGATTTGACCTTGTTCAAGAAAACGTGCAGGCGAGAGGAAACCCAACAAGAGCACGTGGGAAGGCACTGCCAGATAACGGGGTCTGGCCTGCACGCAGAAGGGGCCGAGACGTGAGGACGCATCTCCCCAGTCCACCCCAGAGTCTAGAAGAAAGTTTCAAGGCACCCTGACCGGTACAAGAAGACAAGGCCGTGATGAGAGAACTGAAACTGCAAGAAGGGGCAGAAACAGATGCGTAACGTAAGAGAATGCAAGGAAAGTAAAAAACAGCAGGAGAATGAAAAAGATTAACATCAGAGGCAGCCACGGGTGGAATGGGTACCTTGGAAACTCATGTCAATGATGAGAGGGCCAGCTTGGTGGGGGCGGGGTGTCCCCTGGGTGGGGGGAGGGTGGGAGAAGGACGCACACAAGGGGGCAGGGGCCTGGCTGGGGACAGCGCGCCGACCCAGGGAAGGGCTGACGGAGGACTCTGCGCCAGGCCCCGGGGAAGGGGTGCGTTCTCAGACAGATCCTAGGTAAATGTTTGCAGTAAAAAGGAAATCCTGCAAAGACCCGGGCAAAACCCAAAAAGCAAAGCATCCCGCAAGACTCAGAAGTGACCACGCGCCTCCAGGTGAGCCGCAGGGGCCACTCTGTCCTCAGCGACAAGGACAGTGCGACAGGCACTGCTCGCCCATCCAACAGCTTTCCTGTGAGGGAAGAGCCTTCCCAGAGGCAGGGAGCACTGCTTGCTCACGAATGTTAGTGGGCATCTGGTCGTTTGTCAACTGCTCTGATTTTTTTTTTAAGAAGAAAAATATTGTCCCCTAGTAATTATGGGGCTTAAGTCTAAAAACCCAAAGAGACTTGACATATGATTTTGAGTGCAGTAAAATCCAGTCAATGCACATTTTTTCCATGTAAGTTTATGGGGTTGTTTCCCCGTCGCCGACCAAGGGCCTCGGAGGACGCCAGCTTCTGGACGCGCCACGAACGGATGACACGCGCTCTGGCCACACGCCCCCGTCAGCACCCTGTGCCGCCAGAACCGCAGACGCTGCCCCGACGGCGGGGTTGGAGAGCAAGCCCTCGGGGGCTCTCACAGCTGCACGGGACCTGGGTGATGCCGGTGAGCTCCCAGGATGAACCCCTCCCTACGGGGCCCCGGGGAAAGGCCACCGGGTGACCGGCTGTGACAGCACAGCACAGCCATTTCTGTCACGTCCAGTGTGGGCTGTGGGTGCTTCCTGCCAGCTGCCTGACCACTGGGTACCCAGAAAGCAGCAGCCCATGCTTGGCCGTGGAGCGGCTGCCCCGAGGGCAGCCGACAACAGTGTGGGTGGGCTGGGTGGGTGGGGGCGAGGGGGGCTGGGGACCCCAGTAAGAAGGTCCCTTTGGAGTTTGAAAAAGCCCATCTCAGCCGAAGTGGAAGTCTGCCTTGGGGAACTGGTGGAGGGAGAACAATGTGTAAATGTCCTACCTCCCAGGCTGCCGTGGGCGCTGCTCCGGGGAGAGGCCTGCGCCCCTACCTCGTCAGGGTTTCCTGACCGTGATCTGGCCCAAACCTCACCCTCACACCAAGACCTCCCTGCGCAGGGACGGAGCGGGGAGGCAGGGGCTCAAATGAGGCTCCAGCATGGGTGGGGGGTAGTGGGAGCCTTGGGCCAGCGAATGCCGGTGACTGAGACTGTGGGCGTTGAGCTCCTACTATGTGCCAGGCTCTGGGCTAAGAGCCCCACCCGCACACACACAACCCCCTCAGGTCCTCACTGTACAGGAGAGGGAAGTGAGCCTCGGAGAGGCAGGTGTTCGTCAAAGAGCACCCAGCGAGTGCGTGGCCGAGCCCTGACCACGCCCCGGTCTCACTGTGGAGTCGGGGCTCCGGCCCACGGCGTGCCCCGCCTCGCCCCTCCTCGCCCTGGTCCTGTGGGACGGTGCACAAGTGTGTGGAGCCTGAGGAGGGGGCTGGGATGGGCACCACCATCTGTGGGGCGACCCTCACAGCCAGACCACGTGCGCTGGGCCTCAGACCCGCATTCTCAGCTCATACGCCAATAAGACCTCAATGAAAGCGCCGTTACCCTGCCATCCAGGTGGGGAAACCGAGACTCAGGGAAGTGCGGTGAGTCCCCAAAGGTCTCCTGGCCAGCAGTGTGAGAAGCCCGGATTTAAATCCAGGTCTGGCTGGCCCAAACCCATGCTTTTCAACCCCCCGGCCATGGCTGGGTGGGCCGTGGGGATCGCCTTCCAGGCGTGAATCTCTCTGTTTTGTTTCATGCCACCAGCTGTACCCTGGGGCCCTGGCCCTTTGAGACCCCCAGGCCAGGCCTGGAGGGCCGCGTCATACACCCTGCTCTCCGAGAGCAGGCAGATGTCCTGTGGGGACTGGAAACACCTGTGGGCCAGAGCGGGACCCGGCTCCAGGTGGATTACCGAGAGCTCAGCCGGAGGCTGGTCTAAGCCCCACCGCATCTTGCTCCAGCTGCCCCGGCCACACTCCCGGGCTAAGGCCTTCAAAGCCAAGTGCTTCCTTCGGTAGAGGCGTCCGCTCCGGTGTCAGCCCTGCCCCGGCCATGAACCCTGGGACTCGGCCCCCTGCGACTTCTCAGCTTTAACAGTAAGACACCAATGGCCACCAGTGTGGACAGGCTGGGCTTGGGGGCAGGAGGACCACTGCCCTCTGGCGCAGCCGCTGGGCCAAGTCCTCCGGAGGCCGGCCTGGGAGGTGGGTGCTCTCGGTGCCACTGGGGCGGGGGCTCCAGAGCAAGGCGGTCTGTGGGGAGGGCCAGCGCCGCCACCGACCTGCTCCCAGTGGCCTCTGGGCAGTTCCCCGGCCCCTCTGCCCCCCCCCCCCCCCCGGTTTTGGCACGGATGCAATAAAGCGGAGGGCCCGGGGCTCCAGCCGACATCGGAGGCGGCACCAGGAGGGGTCCAGGGCTCGTCCCAGACGGCCCCTCCTCGCGTTGCCCTTGAGGCTGACCCGCCAGGTGCCAGGAGGAGAGGGTGAGGCTGGCCTCCGAGTCTCCTCCAGACTCCCTCCAGCTGCGCGCCCTGCCCTACCTACCCCGAGACCCCTGCCTCGGTAATGACGGGCCGCCCAGAAAGAAGGGGTTGTTTCTGACGGGGACTGTTTCATCTCCAGCTCAAATTATACATTGCGCACTAACGTTCCGACTCCGGTGTCTTCGAGAATTCAAACGAGACATAAACACACTCCCAGGAGCACAGAGCCTGCATTCATTGCGGGGACCACCTTGAACAAATAAGAGGTGCCACCAAACCTATTTATAGTTCAAACATCTTTCCACTGTCTTTCCTTTGAGGCCCATTGAGGCAGTTCCCACACAAACAGGGAAGACCGTGCGGCCCCGACAACCACTCACTCATTCATTCACTGGGGCCTGGCGTCTGGGAGGAGAGCGGTGAAGTCCCACGTGGGGACGCGGGGAGAGCGTAGGGGCCCCGTGAGGAGAGGTGCGGGGCACGGGGACGTGTGAATTACTGAATAAGAGCTCTCGTGTGAAACCCATTACATCATGAAGTGTAAAGTAAGACCACAAGGCCGACGCCGACAGCCAGCAGGGCTGTGGTGGGCGGGGAGGGCCCAGACGCTGCTGGCGGCGGGGTGAGGCGGCGCGGCCTCCCAGGGAAGCCTCCGGGATTCCAGAGTCAGAAAACGGCTGGGGATCCCGCTCTGGGGAGCTTCTCCCGAGCACATGGTGTGGAAGGCAGGGAAAGCGGCAGGTGCGCTGGGGGACATCGACAGTGGTTCAGAACACAGCAAAGTGCAAACTGAAAACCTCCGAATGTCCAACAGCAGGGAGACAGCTAAGGAACTTAAAATAAACAGTACGACAAAGTATGGGAATAAATACATGGAATTATCAGGTGCTGAGCCGGAGGGGTTTTAAGTGCTGAAGACATTTACAGCAGTGTCATCCAGGTGTCTGCATTTTTTAAGGAGAATGTATTCATCTTTTAGCAAGGTAAAATGTGATTCTAATCACTGATACTGACTGTCCGATTTACGTTTCTCACCAAAGTAGCAGTACATACACATCCTATATTATGAAAACATGTACGTAAACATGTTTGCACACACATCAATATGTACGGGAGTGCAGTCAAAAGCCCCGGAAGAGGCGTGGTTTGCTGCCCAGACCCAGGAAACCTTGCGTCCCTGCTCCGCCCAGTGATTTAGCTGGTTGCCCACCGTGAGGGGCCTGTGAGGTTCAGGGAAGCCCGCGGGGGGTCGGGGGTCTCCTCTGCAGCCAGGACAACGGACCTGTGCAGCCCCTTGCAGCCCTCCCCAGCCGGGTCAGGGCTTTGCTGACCTCACTTGACCCTGGAGCGCCTCCAGCAGCTCCTGTTCCTGCTTCCCTCTGGACACGCCCACCCTCCCGTGGCCTCCCGAGTCCCTGCCCCACGGGCCTTCACCCACAAAATGAGGTCGGCCCACTCAGCCTGGCGTCCCGGGCCACCCACGGCGCGGCCTGTCCTACACACCAGTCGCAGCGTGGGGTGCCGCACACCGTCCGTCGGACACTGTCCGCACTCTCAGAGCCCGAGACCAGGGCCTCCCTAACTTGCACACTGGCAGGTCAGTGGGGATGGACTCACTGCCCACTGTGAGGTGACCGGGCCTCGGACACTGAGCCCTGGGCATTTGTTGCCACCGGGCAGCAGAGCCTGCAGCCTTCGCTAGCCCAGTACCCAGCCTGCCAGCCACCCCGACTCACTCCCCGGCACCCGGGGAGAAGGCGGAAGAAAAGGCGGGAGGCCTCTCCTCCCGGAATGTTCCGAAGGAAGACGCTGACACTCAGGGCGTTACGCCCACTTTCATCGGCAGACCTGTGTGAGGCTGGACTTTACAAACAACTGTGAAAACCCTCGTCCTGCAAGGGGCTGTGGAACACATACTCCGAAAGGACAAATTCGTGCCAAAGATTCACTTACAAATAAGGGGAAACTGTGATAAATTTTTACATTGTAACTTTGTATATTCAAAACATTTTAAGTAAGGGTTACATTTTTTAAAACGTTTAAAAACGGCGTTAGCAAAAAACTGCCAACTGTTCATACTTGGGACAAAATATCTTTTATTCTGGGATCACGCCCTGCTTACACTGTCGGTGTTAAAATGTTCCTTCCTCTAGGAAATAATAATGGCAGTTTATATTTTCCTCATTCGCCATTAAAAACAAGCTTGCGGCCCGTGAGAGTCCCCAGAGTTTCCTTTGGAAGGCCCCCTTGCCCACAAAATCGAAGTCCGGGACGCACTGGCCCGAGGCCGCACGAGGCTCTCCCCCCGCAGCGGCTCCCCCGGCAGTGGCCAGCGGGCCGTTGGCTGCCCTGGAGCGAGCGGGCCAGAGCTGGGAAGCCCCGAGGGTGGCTCCTGAGCGAAGATGCTAAGGCGGCCGGGCCGGGAGGCAGCTCTGTGCGGCTGCAGGCTGCAGGAGCTCTAACACTTACCCAATATTTGAAAATGGAGTGAGTAGAAATTTCAGTTTGGCACAAAAATCTCAAGCTTGTGCTCACCTCTTCCCTCTTTTCTTCTGTCAGGGTGTCTGTGTCACCGTGGGCTGGACCACCTGGACCCCAATCTCACTCGTACCCCCCAGCCCCTGGCACCCTCCTCGTTGGCCGGGCGCAGGCCGTCACAGCCCGGGCCCTGCACCCATCTCGGGGAGCGTCTATCTCCCAGCCTCCACACAGCCCTGGGGGGCTGCCAGGCGCTGCTGGAGGTGCTCACCCCACCGCAGTCCCCATGCTGCAGCCCTGGCCTCCGGCCCCTCCACAGTCCCACCCCTCCTGGTGCCCCCCACCCATTCCCTTTGGTGGCTGGTCTTCCCCAGCAGCTGCCCAGCACCCCCGCCCGCTGCCGTCCCTCCCTGCAGCACCCTGCTCTGCCCCTCCATGCTCCCCACCCGCCTTCCCCTCAGGGCCACCCTCACCCCAGCTCCTCCAGCGGGGACCCCTGGCCAACCCCGTGTTTACCTGGGGATCTCTGCTGTCTCCCTACCTACACCACCTCATTTTTTTCATGTTTAAAAGAGCATGTTTAGTCTTTTCCAATTAAAAGGGAATTTACGTTCATCCTGGAAAACAGATAAAAGCATAAGGAGAAAAGTAACCCCCGGGAACCCCACGGCTGTGAAACAAGCACTCGCACCGAGGTGTGCCCCTCACACAAACATGCCCGTCGACACGAGCCGGCAGCCAGCGCGCTGCTGTGCGGTGCTGGCGGGCTGCTCCGTCGGTGGGAGCCCCGGGGGTCTCATTCTCCTGTGAAAGGGGAGGGTCCCAACCCGAGTTCGGTACTGAGCTGGACACCCCAGGTGCCTTCTGTGAAGGCATGTGACGGGTGTGTGGGCAGGGGCTGCCGCAGGCCCTTCCTCATGCACACAATCAGAGCTCTCGCTTTGCACAGGTGCCCAGGAGGTCCCAGGGTCTGGGAGTGAACAGTGCAGCCCACGCGTCCGACTGCCAGTCAGGCACCCAACTTCCGCGGCGCCCCAGAGTCGACTCCAAAGGTGGGAAGAAAGGCAGGAAAGGGCAAGGTCAGACCCCGGGGGTGGAGAAGAGGGGCTGGCGGAGACAAGGGAGCCCAAGCCCCCTGCCCCTTTCCTCTCACACACTCAAAACTGTGACAATGCAACACTAATAGCAATCGTAGTACCATAAAAGCTGGCCGTGTTGGGAGCTCACCATGTGTCAAGTTCAAACAACATCTGTCATTTGTTTTCCTCCAAGTGCGGACACACTTCACTGAGAGGCTCATGGGTGGTCCAGGGGTGGACGTCTGTATCTCTGTCAGCGTGTATTAGAAAACCTACAGCATCTCAAACCCTAACATCACAGATATGAGTAAAATAGATTTAAAGAGAAAAAGTAAGAAAGAAGTACACATAGTGGAGATGGTCCCAAAGGTCGAAGTTTGGGGAAACACGGGATTACCCCACCAGACCCGCTCGGCAGCTGTCCTGCGCTCGTGTGACAACACGCAGGGAGGTTAGGTGGCACCCTGGGGAGCGGTCACGGACCCCAGAGCCAGGGTCCTCCTCACCCTGGTCCCTGCTGAGGCAGCCCCTGCCTCTCCCCTTTGCCCTCGCCGTGCCAACCCACCGGCTGCTCACACGGGGCCCAGGGCTCTCTGCGCTCCAGCCTCCCTGCGGGCCACACCCCTGGCTACTGGGCACCCGTCTCCCCACACATCCCCATTGTCTTCTTGGTGGTGCTGTCCCAAAGGGCAGGCAGGTTCATTGGGGCTGCAGCCAGGCAGTCAATGGCTGAACTTGGCCTTACGCTCCAGCTCGTCTTTCTCCTTCTTCCTTTCCTCCCCCTCCTCCTCTTCTTCCTCCTTCTTCCTCTTCTTTTTCTTTAAAGGTTTTACTTTTAGAGAGAGAGGAGGGGAGGGAGAAAGACAGGGAGAGACACATCGGTGTGAGAACATACCCATTGGTTGTCCCTCACACGAGTTCCAACCAGGCAGCGAACCTGCAACCCAGGCACGTGCCCCGACCGGAAATCGGATGTGCGACCTTCCGCTTTGTGGGATGATGCCCGGCCAGTCAGGGCTCGTCCTCTTGACGGCTCAGGGGTGGGAGGGGCCATTGGCTACACTGAGCTCATCTGCCAGGCGCTTGGCGATGGTCTGGACGGCCCAGAAGGCAGCCCCACAGGCACCTGTGTGGGGCATCCAGATGGCCTGACTCACATGGCACAGAAGGGACATGCCCACAGCCTGTTGTCTCACGGTTCTGGCTCGCCCAGTGCGAGTCCAGTCCTCCCGCGAGCCGCTGTTGGGGACAGCACCGGCACCTGCAGGGGGGCCCCTGCCGGTGAGCAGGTAGAGAACCTTGAAGGCATGCTGGATGGTGGGCGTGGGCGTGAGCTTCTCGCCATTGTTATGGCCGTCCTCCACCACTGAGTTGGCAAGGCGCCCCACAACGGGCGGAAGTGCTTGGCTGCAGAGTGCCCTGTACTGTGGGGGGGCACTTGGCATATTTCCTCTTTACCACGATGTGATCCTGCAAGGAAGTGTCACTGGTCTGTCTGCCATCGGAGCTCCAGGTCCCCAAGAGCTTGATTCTGAGTCTCTGCCACTGCAGGTGCAGCCGTCTTCCACTTGGTCATCCTGGGGGTGCAGCCGGGGAGTCTCTGCCGCTCTGCATGCACCGCGCGCCACCTTGGCGCAGACAGGAAGAGCCCCGCAGGTCTCCCCCCATTAGTAGTCGTGCCCACTGCGGCACCCGTGGCACCTGTGGCCAGCACAGCCAGGCACAGCGGGGCAGGCTCAGGAGCATTTATGCAGCCACTGAATAGGGTGCCCTCTGCCCAAGAAGCAGAGGACTGGGTGGAGTGGACTGGGTGGTGTGGTCAGGCAAGTCTCCCATGGCCCTGGAAGTCAGAACCTCCTGCGGCCTCCCAGACTGGCCCAGGAATGGCAGGTCTGGAAATTTCTCCCAGCCACAGGCCACACCAGCAGCCTCTTGGGGACAGGGCCACGGGGTGGCTGGTCAAATCTTGCCTTGCCAGGCCTACGGCGTGTCAGCACAGGACAGCGTGACCCGACTTCCAGCCAAGCCCTCCTCTGAGGCAGGGCAAGCCCAGACAAGGCGCCATTGCCCTGAGGTCTGGTTGTGTCTCTCACAGGAGGATCATCTTCCACCCCTTGTAAGGACAGAGCGGAGACGCAGGGGCCGAGCCAGGGAGGAGAGTACAGGGAGAGACAGAGCAATCCTGTGGGGCCCAAACTTGGGATCCTTATCTCTGCCAGGACCAGAACGAGAACTTGAAGAATTCAGAGCAAGTCTATGCTGGAACTTCTGGTCAGTGAAAGGGCTCCCATTCACCAACAACTGTGGCCCCAGCATGTTCATGCTAATCTAGTAAGTGCCACTAGCCGGGCCCCCAGTGGAGTGAGGCACTGGGCTTGACCATCAGCGAGCCCATGGGGACCCCACACAGTCTCTGAAGGAGTTACCGTTGTCACGCCTGTTTCGCAGACCTCCCTACTCTGCAGCTCTGGCTCCCAGGGCACTGCCTGCCTAGCCCTCCGGCCGCCTCGGGCTCTTCCTCTGTAATAACCAGTCTGCGATTACAGGAGTCTGATCCTAATGATGTGAGAGGCCTCCATTCTCTGAGGGCTGTCTGCTAGCTCCGCATCACACCTCCCTGAGCTCTTAGGGGGGCCCTGCTTACAGATACGGGACCTGGGCTCGGATAAACTAAACTTGTCCAAGGGCATGTGGCCAGCAAGTGACAGAGTGGGGTTCCAAGCCACATCTGCCAAACTCCTTAACCTCTCATTTACCGATTATTCGACACCGGCCCCAGGGTCAGTGACCACACCTGCTCGGCTCTCAGCCGCTTCCAGCGCCAGCTCAGCAAGCACTTCTCAAACAACAGGAAGGGGGGGAATGCGTAAGTCAGAACCCTCGTGGGCTGCAAATGACTGAAACTCGCCTGAAACTAGCTTCAGAAGGGGGGAAAACCCTAGCACGGCTCACAAGACCAGGGGCTAGAGCACAAAATCCGGGCAGCCCCAAGGAGGGTGGGGCGGGGGTGCCGGCGGCTAGGTGGGAGGTGAACGCCGAGAGGCAAAGAGAACGGCCGTCGGAGCAGGTGGCCTCGTCAAACAGGAAGTTGTCTCAGTTGCCCGGGTGTGGTGTGAGCTTCTTGTCAAACTCAGTTACCACTCCTCACAGGGCAGCTGAAAATACAGCCCTGCTGTGAACTGAATGTTTGGGTGCCCCTGAGATGTGTGTGCTGAAACCCTAACCCCAAGGTGACAGTATTAGAGGGCAAGGCCCACAGGGGGTCACCAGGTCATGAGGGTGGAGCATCCCCACGGATGGATCAGCACCCTTTCGAAAGAGACTCCAGCGCGCTCCCTCACGCCATCCCCGCTGTTCAGACACATCGGGAGGATGAGTATCTATGAACCAGGAGGTGGCCCTCACCAGAGGCCACACCTACCAACGCCTTGATCTTGGACCTTCCAGCTTCCTACAACTTGGAGAAATGAGTTTTGTTGTTGTAAGGCACCCAGTTTATGGTGCAGCTGCTCCTCAACTTGTGAGTTACTCCCCATAAGCCCACCGTAAGTTGAAAACAGGAGTCAAAAATGCATTAGATGCCATGCTGCAGGGTACCATCGGCTGCTTGTGGCCACGTGCCCCTCTGAGAGCTGCGGCCCTGCCCAGCGGCACGGGAGAGGATCGCGCTGCTTGCTGCCGGCTGGGGAAGGATCCCCATTCAAAATTCCCGGCCCGGTTATTACTGAACACGTGTAACTGTAGACCATCGCCAAGTTGAAAAGTCCTGTCAATCACCATTAGGTTGGGACTGTCTGCATTTTGTCACAGCAGCCCAAACTAAGACAAACCATCATCCAAGGCGAGAGAAAAGTCCCGGGGTCATTCCTGTGACCACCTGTTTTCTCTGTACCGTGGAGTCCACGGGTTTCAATTCTGAAGTCCCTGCTTCCTTCCCTTCCTCCAAGAACACGGCAAGAAGGATAGAGCGTGGGGACGGTGCTCACCAGGGCCACCTGTGTCAGAAGGGACCAGACCGAAGCAGGTCCCTCCCACGACAGACAGGTGACCCCTGCATGACGAGATCTCGCTTCTCCCGGAGAGAGGGCCCCAGTGCGGTCTGCCAGGTGAGAGGCCAGCGGTCGCGGTGACACGCATGACTTCACCTGGAGAGCCGCAGGAAAGAGCCTGGGTGTGGGGGAAAGCAACCCGGTTCCCGACCCTCGGCCACGAGGACGGTGAAGGCATCTCACCCGTGAGAAAGGGGTGAGGACTTCCGGCCAAGATGGAGGCGCAGGTAGATACACTGGGCCTCAAGAGAGGGATGAGCACGCCTTCCCACAGAGACGAGGAAGGTGAGGGTGGTGAGAGCTCGCAGGTTTGCACGCTTCTGGGGCCGGGACAAAGGTCTGCATTTCTCCTGCTTTCTCGTCTTTCTCCCGCTTCACCGAATCCCCGTCACCGGGCAGGCAGGGCGGGGCGCTCATCGGTGTAGCGCCGCAGCCGGCCACAGCTCAGCGGGACGTTGCTGTCACGCCGCTCCCACAGAGCGCAGGCTCCTTGGGCAGCCCTGGTCCTCCTGGGCATCTGGGGTCATCGGGTGGCTGAGGTCATGGCTACTTTATCGGGGAGTCTGAGTCCCCTGGGAGCACAAATGGGAAATGTTTATTCTCCCCACCACGCACTCCCCACCCGCGCTGCGCGGGCTCCGCTTCCCGGTTTCGGACAGCTCGCCCCCCGTGGAGTCTGGGCGGGATTCTGTACCCCTGCAGTCACTTCCCATTGTTAGCATGGTCGCATTTCAAGATTTAAGATGTGGTTCTGTTCATCTGGAGACTTGATTCAAACCCAACTTGAAGCGCATCTCAGTTCTCCCTCCCCTCCCTCCCCTCTCCCTGGGGGCTCGGAGGAGGTGGGACAGAGAGTGTTCTGCTCTTGGTCAAGCCCTTTCCTTTGTCTGCCTCAACGGCCTCCCCCAGCAGCTTTCAGACGACTGCAGCGGACCTCACCGGCCCCTCTCTCCGGGGGGAAAAGAGACCTGCTCACACAGGTCACCCGTCCGCGGTGGGAGGGACCTTCTCTGGCCTGGTCCCCTCAGACGCGGGCGGTCTCCACACGGCTGGTGATCCAGGCTTCCTAAGGACCCGTTCAGCTGCGTCCTGGCCTTTCCATCACCGAGGAGCAGCCAGCCAGCCCTCCTCTGCCACAAGGGGCACATGTCCCAACCCGTTCTCTACGCTGGCCCACCACCCGGGCAGCCACAGCTCCCGCCCTGCTGCCAGCCTCTGTCCTCTTCACCTGGAGACCCTGGGGCAGCTGCTGACACCCTGTGCGGGCCACAGGGAACTGGAATGGGGGGGTGGGACCCGCCGCCTCCGGATTCCACCGAGCCCCACCTTCAGAGACCTCTACACCCGTTTCTGTGCTCAGCGGGACCGAAACTTCAGGGGCTGACGTCACTCGGCCCCTTCTTCTTCTTCCCCAGGGAGGGAGCGGGGGCTGAAAAGCACGTGGCCCCCCACTCTCCGCTCCCAGGGGCTCTCCCACGCCCCACGGAGGGTCTGAGGGCTCTGCGGCGCATCACACGCCCAGTCCTGGAGAAGGACTCTGCCAGAGCCTCCTCACTTGGCCTCGGGGAGAAGCAGCTGTCTCGTCTCAAAACGACACTTGTTTTGCATCCAGGACCCTCCTCTCCCTCACAGCAGCGCCCACGCCGGATTTACAGGGGTGGGCGTGGGGAGGAGCCGAGCACCGGAGGTGGGGCAGGACAATCACGCACACACTCTGCAGTCGCTCCCGGCTGCTCAGCGGCTCCGGCCTGTTAACAACCAGGGGTCCCGCACTCACTTTCACTTGACACGTGCAGCGTTTCCACAGCAAGGAAACAGAGTGGGTCGGCTCTGGGGCCAGACCTCGCTCTGGGTGACCTTGGACCAGACTGCCGACTCTCCTACGGCTCTGTTTCCTTACCTGCACGGGGGAGGTCAGCACCCTCGCTCCCACACAGTACGCTGTGGGCTCTCTGAGACAATAAAGAGCTCCTTCGCGTTGTGCCTGGAACACGGCAGCCACACACCTCACAGCAGACTCGGTGGCTACTGTCATTCATAGGTGTTTTCAAACACCAGGGTTGGGGGGAGGCACGAATGGGGCCCCGGGTAGAGGAGGGTCGCAGGCGCCCAGTGTGGTGTCCCCCAGGCTGCGCCAGCTCCAGCACAGGAGCCAAGCATGGTGCCAGGCACGTGCAGGCCCGAAACACGTGTTTTGTTGAATGAGTGGCGTTCTCTTAACTCCAGGAGACTATTAATTTGCTACTTATTAATGAGGTGTTCTGAACGCAGATTTCAGCTGCATTTGGTCCAGCAACCAAGACAGACTGTGGGTCTCAAAAAAAAAATGAGGAGGAGAGACCCCTCTGTGTACGGAGGGTGGGCAGCCCTCCCGGCCCGGCCAGGCAGGAGCCGGCAGCTGTCTCGCGGCGCCTGCCGGAGCTGGATGGCGGCCGTGAATACTTTCTTTCTTAAGTGAAGCTCCTCTCTGTGTGCGCTGAATCACAGCATTCACGGGGGGAGCGGGACAAGAGCATTTCCTAAGTGGATACCAGGCATCAGCTGGGGCAGGGGGTTGGGGGCCTGGCTGGGCCGAGTCTCTAGCAGGAAAGGAACGTGAAACCAGCTCCTACAGCGGGCGGGCGTCTCTTCGACCCCCCGCAGTGGGTGCTGGGGGGGGCGTTAGGACAGACGAACACTCAGACCACAGACCTCAGCAGGGGGGTAGAGGGTGGGGGATGAACAGACCAGGCCCAAAATAGGCTGAGCGTCTGGGGCGTCAGCTGGGATTTGCCCCTTCCAGCAAAGTCAGGGCCCAAGCATTCTGTTTACCAAATGCTCTGCACACATAGAAACCGGGACGGTCTGGGCTCCACATAGAAGGGGATGGGGAGGGTCCCCCCAGGGTGGATTTCGAGGTGTTGGAAGCGTCTCTGCCTGGTGATTTCACCCTGGCCGCATGCCTGGGAAGCTCGCTGCAACAGTGCCTTGCCAGGAGTCCTCCCTTATCTGCCCGGCCGCCTCCTCGGGCCCCAGGAAAGATAAGCAAGGTCACCCACTGCTCGCTGCCTCTGGGACGAGGGTTCCAGCAGCTATCTGCAAGGGGGCTGCTGCCCTCCTGCACCAACCATGGAGCTGCCTGCAGTCCCTCATCTCCTGTTTGGGATGGAGGTCTTGTCTCACACAGACAATGTTTCAGAAGCCACAATTTTTTTAAAAAATTTATATCATATGAGGATGATTTAAACCAGCTTTGAAAATTTCCAGTGAAATTTTTATTAGGAAGATACAAAGAAAATCGAACCGCTCCTCCCTCTGTTCCCCAGCCGGGGGCGGGGGAGCCCCCCCCGCCCCCCGGGACCGGCCCCGGCCCCCACGGCAGCATGAGAGCGCAGGGACAGGCACATGAGCGCCCCTTCACATTCCGTGGCGATGACGGAATGAAAACCAGGCAGCTGCAAGTCCCGGCGCCCTGGCCGCGAGCGAGCGGACCCGGAGCCCAGGCTCCGGTGTTCGGACGGGCTTCGTGCGCATTTGCTGACCGAGCAGCAGCACCCAGACTTGAGGGGGGGTGCTGCCGGGACTCTGTCCCCGGGGGCGGGGGGGTTGAGAAGTCAGGAACGCACTCGATCGTACACGAGCTAAAAACAGGCTCTCAAAGCTGCTTTGTAACTGAGCGTGCGCCCGTGCTGACATTTGTTTGGCAAGCATGTCACAGACTGTCTTCAAAGGGCTTTCCGCTCGGCCTGGGCATCCTCTGTGAGGCCGGGCAGAGCAGGGTAACCAGGAGCTCTGTCTTAGCACCCTCCCATGAAGGCGGGTCTCCTAACTTCTCAGCAGGACCGGGAGCACGTGGTTCCCGGCCAGGCACAGGGAAGCAAGTCACAGGATCTGACCACAATACCCCCAGGGGATAAGAAGACCAGCTGGCTCACTCTCAGCTTACAGGCAGCTGTTTGATTAAATCTGGATGGATGGGGGTTGTGGCAGTCCCTCAGCTTCCCGATGCTCAGACCCTCCCCTGGGCCTTTCCGAGACCAGCAGACCAGGAGAGGCGGGGCCTTGCCATTTTGGCCCTTGAGTGTGGGTCAGCTTCACTGGAACCTTGGTCACCAGAACTGCCAAACCTCCTCGAATCTGAGAAGTCCTCAATGGATAAATACATCATAATCTGCCCCGGCTGGTGTAGCTCAGTGGATTGAGCGCGGCCTGTGAACCAGGCATCGCAGGTTCGATTCCCAGTCAGGGCATGTGCCTAGGTTGCAGGCCACGGCCCCCAGCAACTCTCTCTCTCTCTCTTTCTCATTCCCTTCCCTCTCTAAAAATAGATAAATAAAATCTTAACAAAACAAAACAAAACAGAAAGTGCTGCCAATTAAACCCTGACATGCTATTAACTTGAAGATGTATCCTGATTTCGGAGATCTCAAAATAAGAGAAAGTGTATTAGAATCGAAAAAAGGCGGTTTGTTTTCGGTACAACTGTGCCCCTGCTGGCTTTGAGGCAGGCGCTCCTCCCAGGGCCACCGTGTGCTGCCTGCGTGGCCTGGGGCGAGGGACTTCGCTCTGCCGAGGTCTGTCTTCTTGTTAGCAGAACGGAATGATAACACTTCCCTCACAGGGTTTGAGAAGAGAAAAAAAAAGATACTTAAAGAACGTTGAGCCTGATGTCTGATAGTCACAGGTAGCTGTACAACACGGGGCTCTAACAAGCTTGTGGGGACGGCATTTTGGCACCTTCCAGTGCCCAGGCGGGTACGCTGATCGGAACCGACCTGTGAATTATTAGGACTGATATTCCCAGCCGACACGACCAAGAGCAGAGAGGAAGGGGACGCCAAGCAGCGGGCGAGGCGTCCGGTGGGGCGACAATAGCGGTGAGTGCGGGAGGTCTGGGTGGGGAGACCTGTTTGGCTGGGCTGCGGGGAGCCCCGGTCCCTGAAGTGGAGGCGCCACTGTACTAAAGTGACTCTCTGGTCAACAACAACGGTAAAATTGGGACAATATACACACACTATGTAGAAGCCCTTGAAAACGACCCAGAGCAACAGAAACTGGAGGAGACGTGGTCCTTGAAAGGTGGGAAGCATGCCAGGGCACTTCCCAGTTTGCGGTGACACGGGGGAGACCAGGGCCAAAACAGTGTGGCAGAAGTGTGGGCTGGGACGGAGGGAAAGAGGTTAGACGTGGAGGGTGAGCAATGAAGAGGAAAGCGCCAGCCAGGAGGGGACCACAGAGGGGAAGCTCCTGAACTGCCGTACAGATTCCTCCCCCGCGAACCCTCAGCGAGCCCCTGCGTTGTACAGGCACAGATGGAGACTCCAGGGAGCCCCTCTGAAGACCCCAAAGAAAGCAGCGGCAGGGAGGCAGAGAGTCCAACAACTGCCCGAATGTAGAATTTGGAGTACAGGTTCTGCTAAATTAAAGGGGCTGAGCAAACACTTACGGCTTTTGATTTAATTCTAGAAAAACCACGCCTTACAAGTAAGCCCAGTACTAAGGGTTATACCATAGGGCTACGGGCAAAACCAAAATAAACCCACCTGAATGAAACCTGAACACCAAGCCTCCACAATCTCAAGTGGGTATGACAGTAATCTGACTGCCAGCTAGAATAAAACACAGCATTCTTTAGAGGAAGACAATAAAATATACAGCCTTTTTAATGTATCATCCAAAACGCCCAATATACAATTGAAAATATACAGATGTAAAAAAGCAGAAAAGTGCGACGCACAATCAAGAGAAGTAACGCTCAATAAAATCGGACCCACTGATGAGCCAGCTGTGGGAATTAGTAACCAAGGACTTTAAAATGGCTATGATAAATGTACACAGGATTTTCGGGAAATGAAGGACAGAACAAATAAATGGATAGAGAATCTCAGGGGAGAAATGGACCTATAAAAATAAACCTAGGTAAATTCTAGGAACAAAAAATAAAGTACCTAGCAAAAAACATAGTTTGGATGAAATTAATAGCAGAGTAGATACTGTCAAAGAAAAGATCTGCGAAGCTGAAGGCAGGTAATAGAAATGATCAAAAGTGAAGAACAGAGTGAAGAAAGATAAAAATAAATAAATACAGAGACCAGGGGACAACACCTAGTGTGTAAATGGAATTCCAGAAGGGAGGGGAGGGGAGAGAGAATTGGGCAGAAAAAATATCTGAAGGCATAATGGGCAAAACCCCCCCTACATCACCAAATTCAGTGCAAAACATCAGCCCATAGATCTGAGCAGCTCAGTGAAGCTACACAGAACCAATACCACGAAAACCACACCTGCTCAGACCGCAGTCAAACCACTGAAAAGCAAAGACACGGAGATACCTTAAAAGCAGCCAGAGGGGGAAAGACCTACCACGTACCCAGGAACAACAACAAGGAGGAGAACTGACTTCTGGCCGGAAACAACGAAGGCCAGGCGGCACCGGGAAGGCATTTAAAGAGCTCTAGGGGGAACACACAGTTAGCTTGGGACACGTGAAGCTTCTTGGAAGGCGGTTCCTCCCCTCCCAAGCACTCCCTTGCAGCGACAGCACCCACGCCCTCCCCACCCCCGCCCCCCCACACACAGTAAGGTCGACATCCTGGCATCCCCAAGGACAACAACAAAACATCGACTGCCCACTGCAGGGGAGGGGTGAGACAGGAGGACGCGGGAAACCACTTGTACAGACCGTCAGACACCATCAGGGCTCTCTGTGCGCTGCCACCATGCAAACATCAGACATTTTTTTGTCCCAGCCAAAGCTCTAATAAGAAAAATGAGAACTCTCCCCTCCTGAAATGTGTTAGTCACATGATGATCTGGCCCACCAGGCGGGTGGGAAGGTGGGAACAGTGCTCCCACAGAAGGTCGGGGGGGTCCGAGCGCCAGGAGCAGTCCAGGCAGACTCTGGGCTGAGACGCTCCGGGAGAGTGCGGCGGGAGGGGGCGGGGGGCCCAGGCCGGGGCGGGAGGAGCGGCGGCGGCGCACCTGCCCCGACAGCTGCCAGTTGGGGAATGCTGGGCGCCCAGCCGAGCCAGTGCTTCAGGTGCATCGCCTTCACCCTCCCACTGACCCCGAGGAGCGCTAGCACTCATTTTTTAAACACGAGGAAACGGGGTCTGGAAGAGAGCCGGAAAACTTCCCAGGTTGGTGAAGGGCCGTTGGACTCCAAGCCACGGCTCTGCACCCTCCGCCAGTCAGCCGTCCGGGTGTCCACTCCGGCGCGCTGGGCCGGGCAAGGCGGGCGCTCTCCGCGGCCAGCCCTGCGCGTGCCCGGGGCTCGGGGACTCGCCGCCCAGGAGGTGAGACGCGCTACCACCGCCAGCATTCGCTGAGCACTCCCCGGGCACCGGCCACTGCGTGCTACACTTAGCGTGCCACGTCTTTCTTAATCCCCACATCAGCTCTGTGAGGTAAGTCCTTGGGTCCTCCCCATTTTGCAGGGGAGCAAAGTGGGGCTCAGCGCTCCTGAGCGGTAGAACTAGAACTTGACTCTATGGCCCACGCTCCCCAGCAGCACACTCGAGCGTCCAAGGCCACCCAAACGGGCAGGGCCCCCCCGTGCTCCTCCCCGTCTTGAGGAGGTCCTGGGGACTCTGAACTGTGAAAGCAAATCTGTTTGCAGGGGTCTTGGGCTGCCCCTGTTCCACACGGAGGGGAAGTCCGAGGAATGCCCCTGCCCCGGCCTGGAGATGCCCCCGGCCTCTCCTCCCGGGCTGGCTGCGACCACCTCCCAGGAGCTCCGGACCACGTGCCTGCAGTTCCCATCGATCCGGGCTGCACTCGACAGCTAATGGGGACTTTCAAAGTAAAAGCAAGTCAGAACACCGCCATGCTTAAACCCTTTCAGTGGCTTCTGCCGTCCTTGGGACAGAGCCCCATCTCTCACAAGGCCTTGTGTTCTGCCCTGCCCCCTTCTCCCCTCAGCCAAACGCACTTCTCGGCCCCTCAAGAGAACTCCCTGCACCTTCCTGCTCTCCCCGCCGGGTCCGCTCCGGTCACTCAGGCTGTGCGACAAACTATCGCCCAAACTCGGAGGCCTAAACCCACCATTTCCTCACCCCGGCGGGTTCTGCGTGAAGAGTTCAGCTGTGGAGCATTGGGATGGCTTGTCTTCGCTCCCGGTGTCTGAGGCCTCGGCAGGAAGACCCTCTGGCTGTGGGGAGCTCGAGGGCCAGGGGCTGGAACCATTGAGAGGCATCTCTCCCCACGTGTCTGCAGTTGATGCTGGCTCTCGGCCAGGACCTATGCATCCGACGGCCTCTGCATGGCAGCTCCCGGGTAGCTTGCTACCCTGCCTTGCTCCTGGGTAGCTGGACTTCACCGGCTCGAGCCTGGCTCAGAGCTCCAAATGAGAGCACCCCGGGGCTCGAGGCAGAAGCCGCGCTGCCTGTGCTCAGCCAGCCCCGGAACCCCGGTGGTGCCGCCCCACTGCATTCTGCTGGTTACCAGCAAGTCGCCCGCCCGCCCACCCAGATTCAAGAGGAGGAGTGTCGAGGTCGCACTGAGGACCAGGAGATACTGTTGAGGCCATCTCTCTGAAAAAGTGATCCACCACGTGGTCTTTACCCACCATTGTCTCTGCCCAGACCACCGTCCTTGCGCCAACCGCACCCCCTGCTGACTCTCACGGAGTGCTCGGGTTTCGGCTGAAGCACCACTCCGTCAGGGAGGCGCGGGGACTGCCCTGCCCAGGCTCCTGAGGGAGCTCCGGCTCAGACACTCCCTCAGCGCCCAGACCTCCTCACGCACCCCAGTCTGTCCCCTGACCAGGAGCTCTGTAAGCACGGGGACTTCGCCTTGCTGGTGCTGGCCCAGAGCAGGTCCCACTCACCCTGGAGGAGAGAGGCAGACAGCCTGGAGAAGAGACAGGAAGAGGAAAGGGGGAAAGGAGGATGCCCACTGGCCTCCAGGCTGTCAACAGTGCGGATCAGAAAGAATTCAGCCCTGCCCCCTGCGCCTCTGCCTGCCTTGAGCCCCCAGCCTGCTGTGGCTCCGCCACCCAGGCTCAGCCACGGCCCCACCGGGCCCGCCACAGACTGGCTGGGCATCTTCATCCCCATGGCAGATGCAGGGAGGGTTTCTGTCCAATCCAGGGGTCTGGCTAATGTGGCCTATAATGTACGGGGGTCTTTTGGTAAAGACACACCTTCTGGAAAGGGGTGGGAACGACAAATGGAGAAAGGAGGAGGTCTGAGCGCTGACAGAAGCTGAGGCCAGCAGAGAACTTTGCTCCCCGAAAAGACACAAGCGGCAGCTCTTAGGCGGGGAGGGCCAGGACGGACCCATCTGCCCAGGGACCAAGGGCATGATGCACCGTGCCGGGCGGGGGAGGGTACCCCTTTAATGTTTCTCTCTCGGTCTGTGCCCAAACACACGCACCACCACCACCACCACCACCACCACCATCATCCTTTTTTTTTTTTTTAAGGAAAGAAGAGTCACCGCTCTGTTTCGCGTGGCTGTGGCCCCGGCGGAGGGAGACACCTGTGCCCACGGCCCCCTCCCCGGAGCCCATCCTTCTGCCCGCTGTGGGACTGCTCGCTCTGGGGTCCAGGGCCGGCTCTTCCTCTCTCGCTCTGACGCTGTCGGCAGTCACGAGGTCCCCCCTCCCCATGACAGACTGTGCCGAGGAGTCTGAGGGTCACCCATTATTTCTTCCTGAGGAACCTGCTGAGGGCTGGGGTCAGGGCAACCCCCCTGGCCCACCGGACCCCGAGTCCGAGTTCAGCCCACGGAGGCATCGTGCCCTGTGCCGGGCCCTTTCCCGGCCAACCTCACAGGAGAGTGCTCGCAGGCAGACTGCTAGTACTCGCTCATCCGCTGAGGCATGAACGGGATGTCCAGAGAGGTGACTGCCCCAGTGACTCACTCAAGGCCCCGCAGGCGGGAAGTGACAGTGTTCCTCTGGTGCTGCCCTCACCCCCAGCTGTGGTGTGTCCACTGCCCCGGGCTCCTGCCTCCCGAGCTTTCTCGGCACAGATGCTACTGGCTTCTGCACAGACAGCCTCGGGCTCCCTTCCCCGGGGTTCAGAGGTGGGAGGGAGGCCGCAGGAAGGCCTTCCGCAGGGGGCTGCCCTGCCTACCCACCTGGCTCTGTGGGGCAGTGCTGGGGGAGGACCCTGCTCCCTGCAGCTTGCACACAGTTGCCTGCACAGCTGGAGCAGACCTCAACCCCTTACCTGAGTCAGAGGGGAAGCTGTTTGCCTTTCGGAGAGAACCAGGAGCTGCCTGGGCTTTGGAGAGCGGGCAGGCCAGGGAGCAGAGCTGGCCAGGCGGCGCGTGCCAAGGAAGGAGGGGGCCGCCGAAGCCGCCAAAGCAGGCTGGGGCGGGAGGGGCCAGGCCAGCTGGGGCCGGAGCTAGTGTGACATCACCGGGCGGCCCGCCTCTGTCTGGGGCTGAGGGGAGGCCCAGAGCCTTTCTGGGGCCTGGGGGATCCTCTTGCATTGGTGGGTGGAGAGATGTGCCTGCAGCCAACCAGGGTCAGGCTGTGCTCACAGTTTCCTCCGGCGGGCGGCATGTAAAGGCTCCACAAAGGAGTTGGGAGTTCAAATGAGGCTGCAGCGGACGGCCTGAGCTGCGGACGGACCGAGCCCCAAGCTGTGCCACCCGAGTCCAGACCTGCAGAGCATGGCCCTGAGGCAGCCACCGGCTCCCACCCCAAGAGGAGGCAGGCTGTGAGCAGCCCCGCAGGACCCCGGCCAGCCCCCGCCCCGGGCCAGCGGAGCTCCACTGTGCAGGCGGAGCAGAGCCGGCAGAGGCCAGCGAGGCAGGGCTGCTGGGTGGCCGGGCAAGCCTGCGACTCGAGGACCCCTCCTGGAGGCCATGGACAGGCTGCTTTGCTGACGGCCAAAGGGAAGCATGTGAGGAGCTGCCCCAGGAGCCAGGCAGGAGGGAAGAGGTAAGGAGCTAGCTTGGTGGCACGGAGGGGCGGGAGGCAAGAGGCAGCAGCTGGCCCCGTGTCTTGGTGCTCAAGACCCCGGCCCCTCCAGCTGGGGTGTGTGTGCAGCTGGATCACAGAGGGGGTCACTCCTGCTTTCACTGGGAGCTGAACACGGCGCGTGCCGGGGCAGGACCAGCAGATGCTGGGCCAGAGGCTGGTGCTCTAGCCGTGCGATCAGGGGCTGGGGCTCTGAGGCTCCGTCAGGCAGCCGCTCTCCTCCGCGGACAAAGAGCCTTTGGGGGCCGTCAGCGGCTCCTGGGCCAGCCCGGGCTGGGGGTGTACGCGAGTGAGCGCTCCGTGGAGGTGTGTGCCCGAGGGGCCGGTAGGCTGGGGCGTCCCAGACGCCAGGGATAGCTGAACGTCCGGGAAGGCGGTTTAAGTCTGGGGTTGCTCTGCCCCGGCTAGGGAGGGCACCCAGGCAAAAGCAAAAGCAAAGCCTGTCCTGGGAGAGCCGGGAGCCCTTGTTCAGAGTGTTCCCTGGAGCCGAGCAGCCGGTGCCCACCCCCTCGGCCGGGCAGGAGGGGGCGAGGGGCTGCAGTGCCGGAAGGGGCCTGCGAGCCGGAGACCTGTGCCGCTGTGACTCGGGCGAAGCGCTGCCCTGGCTCTCTCCGCATGTCCGAGGACGCCCAGTCCCCCTTCACACGGGACGGCGGCCCAGGCACCCCGGTCTCCCGCAGGCTGGGCGCGGCTGGGAGACAGGGGGGGTCCGGCACCGGGTGGGGGACGGCACAGGCTCCACACTCCACGTCCCTTGAAAGCGCTTGGTGTTAGATAACATTTCGAAACAGAAATTCTCCCCTGAGCCCTCCCTGCTCCTCCTGTGACATGTGTGTCACGGGTCAGCCGCTCCCCTGCCATGGGGTTACAACGGCCCCCAGAGGCCGGCCGGTCACTTGGCGAAGGGCCCCCTCCGAGGAAAGGGGACGGAGCTCCCAGTACCCAGGGGGAGCCCCGGGCTCCCCACGTGTGCTTTTCTGAACTGAGGTGCGGGAAGGCAGTGCCCAGCGGCTGGGGTCAAACCCAGCTCTTCCCTCCTAGCCCCAGTTTCCTTCTCTGTGAAACGGGGTGACGACAGTGCCCATCTCTCAGTAACGGCTAGCACTCATGCTGCACGCACCGGACCCCGGCGCTCCCCAGCCCTCACGACCCCCCGGAAGCCATGTGCTGCCCTCCATTGCCCTTTCACAGGCAGGGGACTGGGGCGCAGCGAGTAGTAAGGGCTTGTGCCCGAGGCCGCGTGGTTAGGAAGCGGCAGTCCCAGGACTTGAACCCAGCACTCTGAACCCCGTCCCACTGCTTTCTAGGAGGGCCTCAGCGCCAGTGCCTGGTATGCGGCGAACCCTCAGAAAATGTTAGTCACTGCCTGTTACGGACCGTAACAAGCAGACTCATGAGGAGAGGGCAGGGACCCACACTCCCTCTCCTGGCGCACTGCTAGGGTGTCAGAAAGTGCACCAGGCCTTGGGGGGGGGCTTTACATCTGGGGCGACCCGCAGCACGCCCGGGCCCTGGAAGTCCACACTAGGGGTGACAAAAGGAACTCGGTGTGCCCAACACCGGCCCTGCAGTGCAGCGCCCCATGCCTACACGGGCACTCCTCGTCCGCCTGTCGGTCTCTGCCAGAACCACACTGGGTGAGGAGGGTGAGGAGGGTGCGCTACCTCCGTGCCATAGGAGGCCCCCGAAATTGGAGGGCCAGTGCCAGGCTGTCTGGGGCTGCACAAGGAGAGGCACAGACCCCTGCCCCAAACCGCCCCCCCAACCCCATCACCAAGTCTGGCCACATGGTGGCCAAGCCTGGTGGGTCTGACGCCAGCGACACTGGTGCACCTTAGCCCAAGACAGTGACAGCGGCTTCTCTCCCGAGACCCCAGAGGTCTCGGTGGGCTCCCTGAACTCCTGGAAGTGTTTTGAAAAGCTGACGTTAAATGTGTGCTCCTCCAGCACAAGGCCTCTGGGGCGGCGGAGGCCCCGGCCTGGAACCGGGGCGGCTCACTGGGCTCTCTGGGCAGCCTGGGCTGAGCGAAGGCTCCGGCTGACTTCATCGGCTGGCAAACAGAAAGGGCTCAGCCATCAGTCAGCGAAGGCAGTCGTGGCAGGGCAGACTGAAGCGTGTGACGCGCGTGGCCCGGGGGAACCCTGCGTGGTGCGACGGTGAGCTCACGAGTGGGGCGAAGCTACCGCTCCGCTCCACACACGATGGTGTACTAGGCACCCGCCGAGCTAAGGCAGGCACGGGCATCACCCTATTTCGTCCTCGCCAGAACCCCAGGAGGCAGGTGCTAGTGTCAGCATCCCGTTTTAGAGATGAGAAAACTAGGGCTGAGGAAGGGTGAGGAGCCTGCCCAAGGTCACACAGTTGATGATTATGTAGGACTTGACCCCTGCTCAGTCTGGCTTCAAAGTCCATACCTTTCCCCACTCTTCTGCCCTGTTCAAGGTGTCTTGACTTTTCCCCTGACCTTGTCGTTGGGTCCCTGCCCATGGCCCCCAGCAGCCGCATCTGTTTGGGTTGCTGTCCTACAGGATGCTGCACGGGCCATCTGAAAACCGCGTGCGTGCCCGACTGGGACGCAATGCTTGCTTGTCACTGAAGCCGCCTCTGAGGCAGAACAGGCGTTGCTGCCACCCTCTGACAGAGGAGCCTCTGCAGAGTCCCGCCGCGTGGCTGCGGTAATGCGGCCAGAGGGGGACGGGACGGGGTTCCCAGCCGGCTGTCCGGCTTCAGAAACCCATGCACCTGGAGCTCTGCGCCACCGTCCCCCGACGCTGGCACCGCGGAACCCTGGCACCAGCTCTGTGGAGCGGAGCCTCCTCGTGCTGCCTGCACTTGCACTTGGAGATTCCGCAGCCTGCTGAGTCGGAGTGCAGGCCCTCAGGGTCTACACTGGGCCACGCCCGGGCAATTCCTCGGAAGCCACGAGAGGTGGCCCTGGTAGCTGCCTTAGAACGAACACAGCGGAGTGCAGCCCCGCCCTCGGCAGGTACACTCAGCTCTGGCCTCTCTCTTAATCCCAGCTGGTTTCACCCGGCCCGGTCTCCGTGGACAGCGGGCGGATGGGGAGGGGCTCTGTTTCCTGCGTGCACAGCCGCGTGGGGGGAGGAGGTGGAAGGTGGAGCCGGTAATCACACAGACACGCGGCAGCAGGAAGCTGTAGAGACTTGCGGCGCCAAGATGGGGGCCTGCGGGGTGGGCGGTGCGGTCCCACTTTACAGAGGAGGAAACCGAGGCCCGGAGGTGCACGCAGCCCCTCTGCCCAGGTCTCCCCACGGGTGGGCCAGGAAGCGGGGATGCGAACCCAGATCTGGGCTCGTTCTGCCCCGCCCCGCTGCCGTCCTGGACAAACACACTGTGGAAATCTCAAGAATGAATCAATTCATTGAATGGCATTTCTTTTCTGTAAATTTATATAAAACACCCCAAATAGAAGGGTTATTCAGCCACTGGCAGCTTGGAGTTTGTGGTGATAGGTCACATCAGAACCTCATTCTGACGGCAGTTTCTATGACAAAATCCTAATTCTCTGACTCTGACTGTGAGCCATGTGACTAGTTTAATGCCCGCTTTGGGGGGGCTGCAGACATCACCCCGTGCCGCTGTAAAGCATCACAGAACGGTAAGCACCGTGAGACACTGCAATGTCCCGCTCCACGTGTTCATCACCGTAAGACATTCCGATCACAGAAGTGTTCACATGTGAGTGGGGCGGGGGGTGGGGGGCACAGGCAAGCCTCTCACAATCGAGCGATTGTGTGTGGTCTATTCTCTGGTGAGACCAGGCTGTCCTGGGGCCAGCAGCCCCAGGGCCCCAGCTTCCCCTGCTGCCCGGGCCCTCCAGGAAGGCGGGCCCAAGATCCCCTAAGAAAAGACCAGAACTCTTCTTATCTCCAAGAAATGCCTGAGGACTCGCCCAGCTCCAGGAATGCCCCAACTCCTGCTTGAGGTAGTCCCACTTTAACCTTCTTGAAGGAAATATGGTGTCTCTTAGTTACTGCTGAACCAACAACACGGACTCAGGGCCAGGCAGAGAAAGGCATCTGTGGAGGGAGGGAGGGAGGGAGGGAGTGAATGTGAGTGAGTGAATGTGTGAGTGAGTGAGTGAATCAGTGAATGAGTGTGTGAGTGAGTGAATAAGTGAATGAGTGAGTGAATGTGTGAGTGAGTGAATGTGTGAGTGAATGAGTGGCTGAATGAGTGGCTGAATGAGTGAATGAGTGAGTGAGTGAAGCAAGCCTCTGACCCAGGCAAACAAGCCTCCCAAGCCTGGGTGCCACACCATTCCATTCTCTGTTGTCTAGCTAAGGTCTCTTTCAGGGTGCCTCCACCTTCCCAACCCCCACCCCAGCCGGGCTAAGTGCCACCACAGCCATCTGAGCCGTCCTACCAGGACACCGATCACTCTGCAGTACAAGTGCCTGCTCTCTGTCTCACCCACTGCCGGCGGCCCTGGAGGGCAGGGGCCTTCCTTGTCCTTGCTCTTCCTCCAGCACCCAGCGCAACAGCCGCCGAAGGGGAAATGCTCAGGGAGTGTGTCCAATGAAGGGAATCCGTGAATTCCTATTTAGTGACCCCAGTGCCATCCTGGTTGTCGGGGACGCAGAACGGGTACCATCCTGACCTTGCTTTTCAGGAGCTCACAGTCTGGGGGTAGACGACCCGATGCGACGGGCTGGGTCCCGGGTGCTGGGATGGAAGGAGCCACGGCTGCTCCTGGGAGCTGGAGGAGGGCGGGGCCCGCTCTGCAGACGGACGGCTGCACAAAGAAGTGGACTCATGAGGCCGACTCAGGAAGGCAGGCGGGCAGGGAGGTGTGACGACACAGGCTGTGTGTGTGTGTGTGTGTGTGTGTGTGTCAGTAGGACACTGACAAGACCAGATTTAAGTTCTAGAAAGTCAGGTCTGGAGTGGTGCTGTCCCAGAGGCGAGGAGGCCAGCGGGGACCGGTGGGTTAGAAGCTTGGCCCTGGAGTGGATGAACCTGGCTGCAGGCCGGCTCCACGCCTCGGCGGGCCTGTGGCCCTGGCCAAGTGGCGTCATCCATTACCTCTGTTTCCTCAGCTGTGAGCTGGGGGCAAGCATAGCCCCGGCCCCGCAGAGCTGCGGGGATCAGTGAGGTGGGCACAAAAAGTGCTTGTCCCAGTGCTCAAAGGGTAAGCCCACGCCAACAGGCTGAGGTGGCCCGGGTGCCAGGCACTCGGCCTGGCCCAGAAGACCAGCTCCAGGCCAGGCCCGGCCTTCCCCGGAAGCCACGGGGGGCAGCACCGTCCACCCAGCCCGAGGCTTCTTTCTCCCTCTCCTCCGAGGCTCCCCAGCTCCAGGGCTCCGGCGCACATCAGGCCCTGCCGGAAACACAGCAGCCAACTCAGAAGCCGGGCTCTGAAATGGCTTCTGCAGACTCCCCGCCTCTGCTCTGCTGGCGGGAGCTCCTGGCACGGAGGGCTCAGCGTGCCGGCTTTGGGGGAATCTCAAAATGGCTCCCAGATAATGTGCCATGAAAAAGTAACAGCAGCATCGCTGTCCACCTGGCAAAGGGAACCTGCTCCCCGCCGCCTGACCACATCCCCACTCACCCTGTGATCTCACAGTGTGACCACGGCCCGCCCCCGCCATGAACTCAGCCCTCCCCTGGAGCCAGCAGCTCCCCACTGGTGGGACCACTAGAGCCCAGGGCGTCAGGCGGACTCGATCCCCCAGCGCCCCTCTTCCAGGCAGGCCTGCCCGACCCCACACTACCTGCCTCTCCGGCTCTCGCCTGTGTGTCTGCCCCCAGGGACAGGGCTGGCCCGCAGTGGCCAGGGAGGCTACATGGACAGGCAACGGAAGGCCGGGTGGATGGATGGACACACGGTTTGTTGAAGGTCTTATGAGAGCTGAGCTGCCAGGGTCTGGGAACTGGCTGCAGCCTCCCTGGGTGCCCACAAGGTCTGCTGGTGGGGAATGATTCACAGGGAGCCCGGGCTGGGAGGGATGGCAGTTGGCGATGTGGCCGTCCCCACCCTGGCCTCCAGGCTGGCGGTGAATCACCTAGGACAATGAGGCACAGTCCCTGCTCCAGGTTGTCTGAGGTGAGAGCGCCACTGCTCATCCTAGGTGCCCATTTTGGGGTCTCAGCACTTGGATGATCAAAGAAGCTCTTTCTAATGTCTAAACACAACTCACCCTTGTGCTGGCCTGAAAGCCATCTCCACTTGGTCAACAGCGACCAGGAAGTAATCTGCACCCTGGCCACCAGACAGACAGACATGCTGGTTGGGGGGGACACTCCTGGTGGAAGTGAGGGCATGCACCTTGCAGCTGCTGGCTGAACCCTAGCCCTGATGTTTACTCCAAGTGACCTTGGGCAAGGGACCTGACCCTTTTGGACCTGGGTTTCTGCTACTGCGAGATGCAGATAATAACAACTTTCTCCCAGGTGAAGGGACCATATACTTTGTTACCCAACCAGGGCACTTTTGAAGGTGATGGGGGTGCTGTTAAGAAGGCAGCACGCCTCAGCTGGGCCAGCCGGGACTCACGGTCCCGTATGCACAGGGCTGTGCACGTGCTAACGAGAGGGAGCGCAGCCAGACACGGCGCCGTCCTCAGCAAACACGTGACCGCTGTTCTGTCTGTGCTGCTGGTCAGCTGGGCCCGCTAGGACCTTATCTTCTGGAATTTTCCTTTGGATCCCTCCCACATCCTGCACTATCAGTTCATGCGGGTACCACCCCACTGGCTTGCCATCCATCCCGACCAGCTTTAGTGGGAAAAACTGCCAGCTCTGGAGCGGACTGTCCCTCGTCTGGCCTGGCGTGGGCTGAGCAGCCTCCATCGGCACTCAGACCTGTCACACCGCCTCAGACTCCACTCCGCTCCCCGGCCGCCGGGAGCAGCCACATCCGGGGCAAGTGGGGCACTCCCAGCCGGCTGCCCGGTGCAGGTTCCCTTGCTGGCCTGGTGGAGCCCTCCTCTCAGCAGTGCCGGGGGTGGTGGGGGGACTCATCCCTGGCCTCCTGTGGCCACCTGTGGTCACAGAGCGATGGGGTGGGGCTGGCTGCGGGGGGAGGGGTGGGTCTGTGAGCCCTTCAGACTGGGACGAAGTGCCCCCCAAGATCTGGATTCGACCCAGAGGCTCCCCGGGACTGCTGACCCGGGGACCTTGAGCGAGCCCCTGCTCTCCCATGCCGGGGCAGGGTCAGAGAACAGCCTCCCTGGGGCCGCCTGTGACTTCAGCACTGCGGCTTCTGCACGCTCGGCCCAGTGCACCCCGGGGTTCTGTTACCGGCTCTGCCACTTAGCAGCACTTCGCCCGATGACTGGGCAAAGTGACTCATGGTCTTTGAATCTCAACAGTTTACTCACCTGCCGTTAGCCTTAAAAGCATTTTTGTGGGAATTAGAGAACTGCCGTGATAGAAATACACGGAACTACAGAGGTGAGGCCTGGGAGCGGCCGGCGCTCCCCGGAGCGGCCTTGCGCACAGCCTGCGCCACCATGCTGAGGGAGCAGGGCTCCCCCGGGGCCGCCGGGGGACTGAGGTGGTGTGCGGGGCTGGCGAAGGCAGGTCTACAGTCGGAGCACGTGAAACACAGCCGGTACAGCTGCTGTGGTCACCACGGCCGGCACCGCTCTCCCCACACGAACAACCGTGAACCCACCTGTGCCCACCCCGCACACAAGTGCTTGGGCGGTAACTGCCTGCACTACTGTATCTGGCCCTAACCCACCGGCGCACCCCAGGCCAGCGGCCTCTGCCACAGGGCGGGACGTGGAGCGCTGTCTCGCAGAAACAGCTGCTCCCACGAAGGGGCCCCTCGCCTGGCTGCCGTGCTGTGGAGGGGGCGTGGGCACGCGGTGTGTGGTCCCCCTGGGCCAGGCCCCGCAGGGACGCCCACAGCGACCCCCGGAGGCCGGGGGGGCTTCCTCCCGTGTGCAGAGGCCATCACGCGGCTCGGTCACAGCAGCCCCGCTTGTGGGGAGGGAAACCCGTGCATAATGGAAACTCCTCACAATACAGTGTGGAAAAGCCATTTCAAGAATCATTTTTATTTTCATATCGAAGCCAAGGAAAATAGTTGGATTTGCTATTCTCTGTTGGTCACAGGAAGAAACGGAGGAGCGCGGCTTTGATCGGGATTGAGCTCTTCCCCAGGTCTGAAATGGTTGGAATCCCAGGGGGTTGTTTCTCTTGGGATGCAATTAGTTGAATAAATACCAAGAGAGCAAAAGTATACAAACTCATTACTGCCCATTGAAAACTGCCAAACTAGCAGAAAACTGAGGGGGGTGTGGCACTGGAATCTTCAAGGAAAATAAAGGACTCCCAGGCCAAGGGAGCTGGACTCCCTCGGTGTCGGGCTGACCGGAGCCCTGGGCTGGCTCGCGCTCACTCGGGTCTGCCATGGGGCCCCGGGACGGTCACTCAGCCTGTCCGGGTCTCTGTGTCCCCGCCCACAGCAGCCCGACTGGATTGCCTGAGAGGATACCTGCCAGGCGCCCAGCACGGCGGCCTGTCCCTTCCTTCCCTTCTTGGAACCCGAGCAGCTCCAAGTCGCTCCCGCCAAACCCAGACTCCGTGGGACCGTAACGAACGGGAGACCCAGAGCCGGCAGCCTCCCCACCGGGCCCACCACTCGCAGCTGCCCCGGAGCAGGAAGGGGTCTTTCCGAGCCTCCGCGTCCTCCCCTGGGGCGGCACACGACTGCTCCTGAGCTCTGAGTGTCGTGACGGTTCAGAGAGACGGTGCGCGTGAGGGCCGACTGTCGGGTTCGGCTCACTTGCTAGCGGACGGTCTCAAGAAACGCTCTTCACGGCCAGCACAGGCTCTGGTGGCATCTGCGCGCCCCTGACCCCGACTCTGCGCCCAGTGCTGTGTGACACGCTGGGGACACTAAGGCAGCCGGACTCAGTGCGTCCAGCGTGCTGCCCCGGGGCTGGGAGGAGAGGCGAGGCGGCCAGAGCCCCAGTCGGAGCCCGGCTGACACAGCCGCCCCTGCTCCATGCGGCAGGGTGATCGGTCAACTCTGGCACCGTCTCAGGGGGCGAGGGGGTGGGTTCAAGGAGACGGTAAAAGCGCCGGACACCCTGCCGGCGCGTGGCCAGCCCTCCTCACCGTGGGCCCGGCTCTGTTACTCCACCTCCAGTTTCGGGAGCCCTTCCACGTTCCCGACCTAGTGTACGAGAGGGGCTGGAACACCCACTCTCCCAGAGGAGGTGCGGCCTTCCTGATCTCAGGTGCCAGGAAGGCGTGGGAGCCCGCACTCGGGAGGGGACTCGGGAGGGGACGGACCTCAGTGGTAAACAGTGCGCCCCTGGCTGCTCTGGAGGCCTGCCTGGGGAGGTTTGGAAGTCCACCCTTTCCCGGAGTCCTCTGCCTCCCTGGGCCTCCGGCAGTTTCTGGGCCCTGGCGGAGGCCCGTGCTGGCATGGGCTCCAGCACAGAGAGGTGTTTGTCACCAGCTGAGGCAGGTGAGCGGGCCCGGAAGGCAGGGGCAGGCCCACCCTAGCCAGGAGGGCGGCTCCTCCCCATTGTTCTGGGCCGGGTGTGGCTGCTGGCGCGAGAGCAGCCGAGGTGCGTTGGAAACCAGGCATACACACTCACAAACTCAGCCCGGTTTCCACCGACGTCACGAAGCCCTGCCTCGTGGCCCAGCCCAAGCCGGAGGCTCCCGGCACCTTTCTCTGCCCGGCCTGAAAGGCCTGCGCTGGCCGCTGGCACCACGCTTGGGCTCTGTCATCTCCCTGAGTACGGCTCAGCGTGACCCCGGAGAACACAGGCCCTGTCACTGCCCGCTGGCTGTCATGGGTGCGGCCTGGACCCAGGCTGCCCACCGGAGAAGCCCCCAAGGGGGGCCCCGGGAGACAAAGCCTTCAGGTCCTCTGCTGTGGCCACTGTAGCGTAAATTCACGTGCAGTCAGAGAGTGGTGACGCTAATGTTTGTTTTACTACTGAGACCAGATTCAGGACACTTCTGTGTAGTCACTAAGGGTCTGAAGGTTTGTGGATGAAAAGGGGGCCACGCACTGAACCCGACAAGCTCGGGGGATGCCTGCACAGTCGGCCCTGCAAGCTCAGAGACCAACGTGACTGCACGGGATGGTCTGAACACACACCCCGTAACCAGAAGCGGGCGATAGCAGGCGGGCACGTCCTAGGCCTGTAGCTTCCCCGACAAAGGCCAGTCTCTACCCGGAATGAGCCTGTCTATTGTGTTTTTGCATCTAGGATAACACACCTTTGAAATGTCACAGTGACCTTCTTTTAGAGACCCCCAAGACCTCCTCCCCCTGGGCAGGACGCCACAGGGCCCCTGCTTGTTATCCCGCCGCCCCCCCCCCACACCCACCACCTCTAAGCGCCGTAAATGGTTAGTTAGTAAGTGCTCCGCACCCACCAACATAAAACAAGCAGGTGTCTCTCTGTTTTGCCTTTTTGTCCAATCCCAGACACACCCCCTTTTTTTCTCCCCCCGCTTAATCCACTGCCCACACGGTTCGTGTGACTCTCCTTACATCGCCTCCTCTTATTCTACTGTAGAAAATAAGCTACAGAACTGTCGCTCTCCGGAGCATTTTCTCAATCCACTGAGATTCTGCTTCCCAGCAAGTGTCGTCCGTTTGGCACCTTACAGAGATCCTCTGCAGGTCTGGACATTTCTTGCACCGCCAGGTCTGGGTGCATCAGGACGGGGGTGAGTCCTGGTTGCCAGGACCACGCGATCTTAGGCCGGTTACCGAGCCTCGGAGTCTCAGTTTCCTCATCTGTGAGATGAGTGTAACAGTGTGTACCTTAGAAGAATGTCGAGAGACTTCGGTCAGGTCGAAAACACATGCAAATGCCCAGTGCAGGGTCAGGCACCTAGAGGACACTCCGTCAATGGGTGTTACGAGAACTACGAATAAATATAATAAGTGGCCTCCTGTGCAGCCTCCCACCCCAGCTGTCACTCCCAGCCTGCCTGCTGTGTCCCCCACCCCAGCAGTCACTCCTCCCAGCCTGCCTGCTGTGTCCCCCACCCCAGCTGTCACTCCCGGCCCACCTGCTGTGTCCCCACCCCAGCACTCCCACTGCCTGCAGCTGTCAGTGGGCATGTCTTTTCTTCCAGTCCACAAATACTTACTGGGTTCCTAGTGTTCCAGGCCACATGTTAGGCACTGTGACCAAAACAGACCCCTGTCCCCCTGCCCTCACGGAGCTTACACTCACGGGGGTGGGGGGGGGTAGGGAGATGCTGGGTCTAATGGTGGTGAGGACTCTGGAGGGGCAAGGCGGTGAGATCGCAATCTTAAGTAAGCAGAGAGGGCCTCCCTGGGGAGGTGACATTTCGGCAAAGGCCTGAGAGCAGCGAGGCAGCGAGCGAGGGAGGTGTTGTAGGCGGGACAGAGCAGACTGTGCGTGAGGAACTCCGGGGGGGACAGAGCAGCTGCAGTCCGTGAGCGAGGAGGAGAGGACACAGAGATGAGGTCAGGGAGGAAGCGGGGCCAGACCAGGGGGCCCTTAGGGACCAGCGAGCTTCTGGTCCCAGATGCGCAGCCACGAGAGGCTCCTGAATTGAGGAGAGACCCGAAGTGACTTCTTGGAGAGGATGGCTCTGGCTGCTGGGATGAGAACAGACTGCAGCGGGCATGTGCGGGAGCAGGGAGACCAGCTGGGCCCCGGCAAGAGGTGAAGGTGGGTGGCACCAGGGTGTGCGGGAATCGGGGGAGGCAGCAGGATTCTGGGAGCATTTCCGGGATACTGCTGTTATCATTCGGTGGTGAAGCAGAGGTGGGTAAGAAAGAAAGGAAGGATGATTTCATGGTTGAGGGCCTGAGCGACCGGAAGAACGGGGTTGCCATTTCCTGACGTAGGAGGAGCTGGGAGGAGCAGGCTGGGGTGGCGGCAGGGGCTGCCAGGAGCTCATCTCCGGGTGCGCGACGCTGGGGGTGCCTAGCAGAGGGCCGAGGGAAGCATCAAAGAGGGAGTTGGATATGTGAGCCTGGGATCGAAGGGTGAGGTCTAGGCTAGAGAAATAAACGTGGGAGTTGTTACCAAGGTGTGCAGGCGGCCGGAGCCCCCAGATGGGAGGAGACCACCATGGGAGAAAGGTGGACTGAGCTCGTGGGTGGGGGGGGCCCTGGGGACAGAAAGAGGAGAGCGAACCGGCGGAGAGGACTGCGGAGCAGCGGCCGGCGAGGGGAGAGGAGAGGGTGACGTGTGGGAAAGGAAGCCCAGGAAGGGAGCGCCGTTGGGAGGCGAAGCATCAGTGGGGACCAAGGACCGGACGTCCGGTCGGGCAAACGAAGCCACTGGGGATCGCGCCTAGAGCACTCGACGTGGACGGGAGGGAGCAGGCCCGACAGGAGTGAGTTCGAGGGACAGCAGGAAGAGGGGCTCTCGGGAAAGACGGAGCACAGGAACTCTGTGAAGGGCTTTGCTAAAAGGGGGAGTAGAGAAGCGGGACGGTAGCTGGAAAGGGGATGCGAGGTCCAGAGAGGATGACCTTTAAGCGGAGAGAAACAACAGCGTGACTGAGGGGAGATGTGATCCCAGGGAGAGATGGGGGCGGAGGCCTGGAGCGAGGGCCTCAATAAGTAGGTGAGAGGAGCGATCCCGGCACATCCGTCCCCTCCCTTTTGGCCTGACTAATTCCTCAGTCATTCCTCAAGGGTCAGAGCAAAGGTCATTTTCTCAGGGAAGCTTTCCTGACCCCTCCAATAAGGGCAGTTCCCTGTTCCCCTCTTCCGCTGCACACGCTCCCTCCCCTCACAGCACTCGGGGACCACGAGGACGATGGGGAAGCCCCTGAGGGCTGGGGAGGGCTCTGTCCCATCTGCAGAAGCATCTGCAGCGGCCGGCTCCCGCCTGGCACCCCACTGGTGTTCTGGGACGCCTGGGGAAGGTGTGAACGGCCCAAGAATAGAACTCAGACAACTCCAAAGACCCAGGTCTGTGTTCTGCCCCCGCAGAACCAGGTTGGATCACGTTGTGATGACCGGAACTGTGCAGCTGCGGCTGCGGCGAGTGTTTGGGTTTCCAGGGGCGCAGCTGTTCATCCCTCTCTGGGCTCTGCAGCTTGGCTGAGACACAGACCAAAGCCATGGGACTGGACACATCGTTTCCTTGACATTGTCCGCTAGAAACCGAACACATCCCCCACTGTATCTGGCAATTCACTCATCTAACACATGCTCGCTGAAAGCTCTCCTGGTGCAGCCCCCCGGGAACACAGAATGGCAGCAGACACAGGGTCTGCCCCCGCGGGACGGGGAGTCTAGCGGAAGGCGTCGAGAAGAACTCCGACTCATCAACATTGCGATGGGGGTCACAAAGGGAAGTCCGGGGGTCATGGATGTGTAGAATGGGGAGACTCAAAGGCCCGAGGAGTGTGGGGCCGAGGAGGAGGCAGACTGGAGAATGCCCTGCTCTGCCCCCCTCCCCTCCCAGCTTCCGGCCGCCGGCTCAGGCTGTGGGCGCTGGGGCTGGCTCCAGGCGCAACACGGTTGCGGCCTCCTGCCGCAGAGGCCCCGGTCTCCTCCCTCCTCCTTTCTATCTCTGCCGGGGCCTGCCTGTCTCCTGCTGCTGCTTCCAGAAGGGCTGCCTCCCGAAGCTGCGTGTTTGGAAAGATCTGCCTGGTGAGAAGGCTGAGCTCATTCATGGCACAGGCCACTGGCAGCGATAGGACCGTTACTGAGTCTCCCCTTCTGTTTACTTTCAGGTTGTTATAGGCTCTGTTTGCAAAGGAGAACCACCATTCTGCAAGGACCATGAGGCCGCTGTGCGTGACGTGCTGGTGGCTGGGACTGCTGGCTACCTTGGGAGCTGCCGCCGGCCAGAAGGATGGTTTGGAGGGCGCCGAGGAGGGCTCGCCAAGCGAGTTCATTTACCTGAACAGGTACAAGCGGGCTGGCGAGTCCCCAGACAAGTGCACCTACACCTTCATCGTGCCCCAGCAACGGGTCACAGGTGCCATCTGCGTCAACTCCAAGGAGCCCGAGGTGCTCCTGGAGAACCGTGTGCACAAGCAGGAGCTGGAGCTGCTCAACAACGAGCTGCTCAAGCAGAAGCGGCAAATCGAGACGCTGCAGCAGCTGGTGGAGGTGGACGGCGGCATCGTGAGCGAGGTGAAGCTGCTGCGCAAGGAGAGCCGCAACATGAACTCGCGGGTCACGCAGCTCTACATGCAGCTCCTGCACGAGATCATCCGCAAGCGGGACAACGCGCTGGAGCTCTCCCAGCTGGAGAACCGGATCCTCAACCAGACGGCCGACATGCTGCAGCTGGCGAGCAAGTACAAGGACCTGGAGCACAAGTACCAGCACCTGGCCACGCTGGCCCACAACCAGTCGGAGATCATCGCGCAGCTGGAGGAGCACTGCCAGCGGGTGCCCGCGGCCAGACCCATGCCCCAGCCGCCCCCCGCCACCCCGCCCCAGGTCTACCAGCCGTCCCCCTACAACCGCATCATCAATCAGTTCTCCACCAACGAGATCCAGAGCGACCAGAACCTGAAGGTGCTGCCGCCCCCTCTGCCCACCATGCCCACCCTCACCAACCTCCCGTCCTCCACAGATAAGCCGTCGGGTAAGTTCCTTCCGGGAGCCTGCTCCACCCAGGCCTCAGAGCCAGGCGCAAGGCTCCCTTTGGCTGTGGCCACCAGTTGGGGAAAAGCCACAGCAAGTTGAATTTCAGCCAACAGACTTGCACAGTCTCCTAGCAATCCCCTGGGTCAAGCTGCTGGAGCCGGTGGGTGCTCCAAGGCAAAACCAGGAAACGGGGTGGGGGGGGGGTCTCAGGAGAGAGCAAGCGCTCTCCGGCTTCTGACCAGAAAGACCCCCGAGCCTGTAGTGTTCTGGGCTCCACGTTAGATGCTCTGTGTTGGCACGTAGGCTGTCTCGCCGGCAAGCTCTCATACTGTGCTTGGCACAGAACTGGCGTTTGGTAAATGCCCACTGAGGAGACAACAGGCCAAAGGAAAAAGTGTGTTCACGTTAAGAGCATGAGAAACAGACTGTAGGGGCTGAGAGAGAGGAAGGACTACTTTCTGAAGCCCACACGTTTCCTAGAGTTTGCTGCTGTCTAGAATTTTCAACGCTGATCCCTCAGTCTCTTGAATATATGTTTTGTATTAAAATAGGGCAATTCTCAGAATATCATTGTGGGGGAGGAATGGAGTTGCCGGGAAGTTCTGCAGCTGGACCAAGGTGTTGGTGCTGGGTGCTTTCATGTATATTACACGATTAGCTCCTGTAGCTCCTTAGGGGAGACTTGGGGTTAGGGCCCTCCGACCGGATTTGACTTCTGGCCTTTTCACTTTAAGTCCAGGGCTGCCTCCTCTGTGCTCTAGGACTCAGGGAGTCCTCACTCTGGGGACAGCATAAGCCCAGCCCCCAGAAGCTCAGTCTGTCATTCATCCAGGACCCTGGGAACCTTCCAAGTGGCTGTCATATTGAGAACTAGATTCATCTTTGCAAAAACTAACCACATATCTTCTCTGAGTCAGTGATTTTGGTACCACTTCACTGCATTAGCAGGAAGCTATTTTTACTCAAACTATCCTATTTTACACTTCTGCAAACGTGAATATGATTGGGAAGAGCAGCTTCTTGCTAATTCCAGAGGGGAGCTGCACCTGAGTCCAGGAGGGTCACCTTTGCAAAAGACAAGGGCGGCACTGTTTGCAGGTCTATGGGGGCGTGGGGCAGAGCGTCCGCCCACAGCGCCTTGCAGGACAGCACCCTGACCGGGGGTGTGGGTTGAGAGCACACGCTTTGGAGCAGACTGAGCTGGGTTCAGACTCTGGTCCCTGTACTGATTAGCTCTGGGACGGTAAGCGAGTTGCTTCTCCCCACAAAGCCTCAGTGTCTTCATCTGTCAATAGGGGCAGATTAAAATAGTGCCTACCTGAGGATTAAATGCAATCCTGCAAAAAAAAAAAAAAATGTGTCTAGCACAGTCCTGGCCCGTGGTAAGCTTCAGTACAAGGCAGCAACGAGTCTCCTTTGGTCTTGGTCTCTTCATCTCAAAACAAGGAGGCCGAATAAACGGCCCCTTTTTAGCCATGGCGTTCTACAGCTGACCTGCAGTGCTGCAGCTGACCTGCAGTGCTACAGCTGACCTGCAGTGCTGCAGCTGACCTGCAGTGCTACAGATCCACGTTCAGCTGTACACGTGTCTATTTAAGTCAGAAGCTCCGAAAGACAGGGCAGGATGTGCTACTACATCTTCACAGATACCCAGAGGGTAGAACATGCCCGCTGGGCACCAAATAATCCTGCTGGGAGTCAGGTCAACCTCATTAGACAACAAATAGATCTCTAAGCATCTCTGGTTTCTGACTCAACAATGCTGGGACATTATTGAGCTTCAGCTGAGCTGGCAGATACATAGTGTAGGAATGCAGACTTAGGATGCCTCCACCCTCGTCAGCTGTGTGCTCATGAGAAAGTTACTTAACTCTGAGCCTCCATTTTCTCCTCTGTAAAATGGGAACAAGAGCCCTAATATCGTACTCAGGCTTGCTGTGGAAACTCACTGTAGGCAGGCATGTCGTATTATGTCCCATAGGCCATGAGTTATCTGTTGGGGCACAGCTGACAATGGCAGAGCCCCCCACTGTGCTGTCACAGAGCTAGACTGGGGAGCGGGTGAGAACCACGGTGTCTGACCTCCGGGAACTCAGTCTGGGGGAGGTGGCGGATGCGGGAATGCCCTGGGAGCCTCCCATCCATCGCCCACGAGTTCTCTCCCAGAAAATCGGCACCTCAGGTCTGACACAGGCTTTCCCTGGGAGGGGGCACCTGTCGAGGCCACAGTCTCCAGAACGTTGTGAGAATTTATGGGGCCAACGTAACCAAGTGCCTGAAATCGGAAACAGGGAAAACCGTGGGCTGGGCGGTCACTGCGGTGACACCACAGCGCACTGCGTGTCCCTTGGCGGGGCATACGGGTGCCACGGGACAGTAGGAGGCGTGGCCGAGTCTGCTTGGGGTAGAAGGGGAGAGCTGGACGGAGGCGGGGACTTCAGTGTCGCATCTTCGGTGATGTGTGTTAGAGCTCACCAGGCGGACTTGGGAACCGGGAAACTGCGTTGCTGGTGGCCCCGATGCGGATGAGTCTGGGCAGAGACGCAGGGGCGTGGCCCTGCTGCTTCGGGGCACTGTCCAGCGTGGGCCCGTGCGAGGCTCCCGCACTCGCCCACCCCTGTCTCTCCCACTGAGGAGAGCACACCTGCTCGGGAGGGAAAGGCAGTGGTCTTATTCTGTGATAACGTAAGATGTGCCATAATTTACCTTTAAAAAAAAAGCAAGGCCTTCCCACGCATTGGTACCGAGGGTTAGTAACAGATTCCTTATGACCCACCTGCCAACCAAGCTCCCACACCAGGGCTGCCAGCCGAGACGGGTGAGCACCTGGCTGTGAAGTCGAAGGGGCAGACAGAGCCCTGAAGCGCATGCCTGGGGGCCCTTCCCTCCCCTGGAGTTGGGACGGACTGAGAGGAAAACTTGAGGGTCTCTCTTGGCCAATGAGCAAGGGCCTCTTATCAGGCCTGTGCCGAGAGCTCAGGGGCAGGTGCTGGTCCTGGAAAACAAAACCTCCTCTATGCTCTTGCCCAACAGATTCTTTGTTCCTGAAGACATCACTCAGCCAGAAACACCTTTGCCATCAAACACTTCTGCACTCGAGCTTTGGCAGCTTCCAAATCTTTCATTCCGCAATCTCAGAGCCGTCCGCTTTCTCCCCATTGTCTAGGGCTCTCTCCTCATTGTGCAGGCCACTCAGCCCACTCAGCCCACAGCACGCCCTCCCCTGGGGGACTGAGGGAGCCCTGGCTGCTTCTCCGAAGCTGCACTCGCCAGCTCGCTCCCAGCCCAACAGTCGACAGCCGGACTCTGGCCCTAGGCCAGGCCCAGGCCTCAGAGCCTGAGTGAGGGAGACCCAGGCAGCTTCCAGCTTCCCAGGGGTCTCACTGGAGCTCTGTCCCGTCCCTCTCAGGTCTGGCCAGACCTGGGGGCACTTTGGTTAGGATGATGCTTGTCATAAGGCCTGGGGCCAAATGGCCCTGCCAGTGGCCCTCTCTCCTGGGGTCCTGGAGTCCTGCTGCTGCTGCCCTTCCTTCCTCTGTCCCCTTCGCTCTTCCCACACTCTCCGCCCCCCATAAAGAGCACAGCCGCAGGGCTCACGCTCTCAGAGGCCAACAAAAGGACAGGATGGAGCCTCAGCTCCGGCCTTCTCTCAACACGGTTCCGGGAGGCCCAGGACACCGTTCGTGAGCCAGGCACACGCCAGCGCGCCCACCACGCACACACCCTGGGCACTGATGGGACAAGGAGAGGCGGTGCTGCCCCTAGCTGCCAGGGTGAGGCCTTGTCTGAAACGGACCTTTTAAAAACCAAGAGGAGTAGCCACTTCTAGTCGTTTTCACTCTTGAAAGGAGAACATAACCAGCTCAGTTTGTTTCTCAGCGGAAGCAGAAGGGGCCACGGAATTGTGAGTTACCAGAGCTCAGTGAGGGCCTCTCCGCCGCCCTGGCACAGCCCGCCCGGCCCGGAGCCCGCCGGCGGCAGAGCCGAGACCAGACCTAGACTTCTAGCATCAAACATGCTGAGGTTCGGAGGTTGAGTAGCTCAGCCAAGATTACACGGCTAGCTGAGGAGCTCGGCCAAGGCGCAAACCCAAGTCTGCCCGCGGCGCTCCGGGGCACTGCGCATTGCCACGGAAAGGCTGGAGGGGGGCTGGTGTGAAAGTCGCTCTATAAATGCTGGACCCGGCCCCCGGTGCCAGCCGCCCGGGGCCTGACCCTCTGTCACTGTTCCACGCACCAGGTTCCAGGCAGCTCCTTGTAAAAGAGCTCTGGGAACCGAGTCAGTGGATTTGCTACTCGAACTTCCCGCTCCTAGTTAACACGGGCGTTGTCACTGCAGACCCACTGATAATGGCGCTGTCTCCTTGCTTGGAACCAGCTGAACCCACCCTCTGGGGCCAGCTCGCTGGTCTCACGAAGGGGCTGCTGTGGCGAATTTATGTGGTGGACTGGATCATAACCCTGAGGCGAACCCCGCCCCCCGAAAAAGAAATCAAAGAGCAAGCAGAATTAAGTTACCATAATAAGCCACGTGAGCTCTCCCACGGAAAACATAGTGTACACCTGACTTCTAATAAATGTTAAATGGACCCAACTGAGGCTGTAGATAAATCTGACCTTTAATTGTATCAAGTCTGGACAAATTCTCTAGGTTTCTTCTTAGCATTTCAATGTACAGCTAAGCCTAAAGTCCTCATTTTTTTTTTTTTTACAGATTTTATTTATTTATTTTGAGACAGAGGGGAAGGGTGAGAGAAAAAGAGAGGGAGAGAAACATCAATGTGTGGTTGCCTCTTGAGTGCTCCCTACTGGAGACATGGCCCGAAACCCAGGCATGTGCCCTGACGTGGAATCAACCAGCGACCCCCCTTGGTTCACAGGCCGCTGCTCAATCCACTGAGCCACACCAGTGGGGGATGAAGTCCTCATTTGTTTAAATAAGTTAACTCTAATTATATAAAAACGAGTAGCTCTGAGCGGCTAGGACGGGGGAGGGGCAGCCACGTTGCCTCCCTGATGATAACACAGGAACAGCCGCTCCCTCACAACAGACGGTCCGAGGCCAGGGAGGCACGGGCAACCCGAACAAGTGCTTTCCTACATGGATTTTTCCTTCTGCTTTGCTTCCCCCTGAGAGGCAGGAAATATGTATGTAATTAGGTTGTGGGGCCCTGGCACAGTGGCATGTTTTAAGATAGAGAATGAGATTATCACACTGTGACCCCCATTCCTTCTGGAGATCAAGCAATTGTCAATCCAGGTGAAAAGCTATGGGTCAGATGGGGGGGCCAGCTCCAGCCGACTGGGCTTCTACGTCTATACAGCTGTGGGGGGCTGGGGAAGCTTCTGGAAACTGTGACGATGGTGAGGGGGCACTAGCCACCGCTGAAGGGCCTTTCACGCCACAGAGGCCTGCGGGGGTGGGGGGGACCCAGCCCAGCTCTCTTGCCTGCAGAGCTCACGCTGTTCACCGCGCTGGGCTGTCCCGTTTCTAAAATGTTATTGTTGACCAAAGTCAGATTCCGAAATTCATTTCCAACTACGTAATGCAGTGGTATTTCAGAGAGCATTCTTCGCTAGCTTCTTCATAAACAAAAGCCAGTCCAGTGTGAGCTGGGTCGTTTTCCTTCCAGCTCTGCTTTCTCTTCCCCCCTCACGGGGGCCTCCCGGGGACCAGGTCACAGAGAAACTGGAAGTGGAATGATGGTAAGCTCTTCCTCTCTGTGACACAGGCCTTTTCTAAGGGCGACGTTTGGCTCCACGCTCAGGCTATTTACAGCACCGGGAGATGAACTATCGACTTGTTACCGTTCGAAGTGGTGACCTGGCATCCCAAGGCCGGGAAATCCCAACAGTTTGGTGCTTGGCAAACTGAACCTTATCTAGAAAGTCCTGGAGCTCGGGCATCTGCGGCCGGCTCACTAGTGCCCGAGGGGATGTGCTATGGCGAAGTAATGCACCTCCCACTGCACTGCATGCCCGATGGGCTTCCCCGGGAAAAACGATAAGGAGAGCAGAACTGCGTTAGCATCCGACCGTGGTGTCAGAACAAAGTCACCAAGCAAGGGCGGGGTTGCTGAGCGTGGTGGGCAGTGCGCTCCTGCAGGGTAACGCTGTGCATTTCCCATCGGTCTCTGTCGGGACCGAGGAAGGACACGAGCAGCAGAGACTGCTCGCGGGAACACTGCAGACGGTCCCTCCCACGATCCCTGCCTCCCTGCTGCAGAGCTGCTCAGCCTCGGCCCCCTGTGATGACCGGGGGGTGGAGCCTGTGAGACCAGCCTGAGGATCCAGGCCCTGGATCTCAAGATGAGTCCAGGGAGCTACCGGACCCAGAGCAGTGTTACAACATTCTTTTTTTAATGAATAAATGACTTCCCCTAGTAGATTTTTGGGATAAATTAATTTAAGTTAAAATTGCTGTATATACAGGGAGTAATTTCATCAAAAAAATTTAGTTTAAGTGACAAATATAATCGTTGTCTTTATTAAATTTCTAAATGTTGCAATTAAGTGGCGTGCTAGAGGCACATCCAAAAGAACAGGAAATTCGTAACGAGCCGACCTTCTACTGCACGCTGTCCAGACATCCGCACGGCACAGGCTTCCTTTCCCGCAGTCTGGTCTGCGTCCTGACTATCGCCTTCCATGGGGTCGCTGTTTCTGGCGGATTTGTTATTGTTGGTTCTCACACTGAAAAGACTAGAGTGAAGATGGCAAAGGGACTGCGGCTGACGGTGGTGAGAACACGGGAGATGGGGGGAGGCACGTGGGGTGCCAGACTGGGAAGATCACCGCATGGTCACTGCCCCAAGAAGGCTCCTGCCCCGAAGGAGCCCACAGGCTGGCAGGGAGACAGACCCCTACCGACCCTAAGGCTGTGTAATGGCCAGGGCGCAGTGCAGTGGGAGGCGCCAGGGCTCGGGGCGCAGAGCCCAGTTCCAGGCTGTCCACCTGCGGCTGTGTGGTCTCTCTGAGCCTCGGCTTCCCCGCTGTGCACCTGCGGCTGTGTGGTCTCTCTGAGCCTCGGCCTTCCTCGCTGTGCACCTGCAGCTGTGTGGTCTCTCTGAGCCTCGGCTTCCCCGCTGTGCACCTGCGGCTGTGTGGTCTCTCTGAGCTTTGGCCTCCTCGCTGTGGCAGGGACTCATGAGGATGAGACGACGGGGTGTGTAAAGGCTCTGGATACCTGGTGCTCGTCATCCTCACTCTAACCCGGCGGAGATAAATCTATGAGACATTATGGGAACCCTGAGGAGGGAAGTAGGGCTTCCGGGTTGGGGAAGACTTCCTGGAGGAGGGCTGAGGAGGGCTGAGGGCCCTGCGGATGAATGCTCAGAACTACTGCTAGCAATTACCAAGAAATCACGAAGACCAACTTAGTGCTGGGCAAGTGTCCGGTTTTCAGAAAGAAAAAAGGACCAAATACTAGAAATAGATACCCACTGGCTGTGGTCAACCCCCCAAAAATTACGGAAAAGATTATAAAAAGGGGCTTGTGAGTTCATGGAAGACTAAAAGGCGATTGATGAAAGCCAACAGGGGTTTTCTAAGAACAAGCCCATGAGCGGACTCCCTTTCCCGGAAAAGGCCGAGGCGCTGGCGGAGCACAGGACACCCGGCACCGTGAGCGGTGACCCTAGCCCTGGCCACCCATCTCCCGGCTGACAGCGTCCCGGCACCCACGCCCCTGCACCCAGGCAGCCTCTGCAACCTGTGACCTCCCCCACCCAAGCAGCCTTGGGGCACCACGGGCCCCTGCCCTGGGGGAGACTCGGGGTTCCACCCCACCGGTCTTGGGGAGCCACGGAGAGTTGCTCACCTCTGCATACCGTGAGCCCACCACTGCCCCTCCTAGCCTAACCTCTCCTTTTAAAAATGTGAAGTCCTTGTTTCTCCTCCTGCCCAGGGTATTGATGGAAACCAAGGAGTGAGCACGGTGTTTTCCTAAGTGTTCCCTGGGGAGCGGCACTGAAATGTCCGTTTGTCCTGAGGTCAGCAGGCAGGAGCGGGTCTCTGTAAGCTCTGCATGGGCCCCAGGAGACCTAACTTGGGGGGCCTCAGAGTGTCGCAAAGGCTTTGAAATACACCCGCCTCACACATCTGCTGTAATTTTTACTATAAGAATTCCCTGAGGATTATAATAATGTTGCTTTTGAAATGACTGGGCCAAGAGTAAGACAATGGATTTATGGATGGCTCTGATTTCCCAGGCATGTTCAGGAATTCTCGGGAAGTGAGAAAAACCTACCTGTAAATTGTTTTCAAAAGTAATAACATTTTAATGAAGACTAAATTTAACAATTAACAAATTTGACAAGACGTTACATTTTGCAGACATTTTACTACACGCTTATAAATTTTCATTTTGTAGTTTTCTTTTCATATTTTAGAGCTCATAAATTTCCTTAGGCCTCGAACACTTCCACGAGCCCCTGAGAAGCCCACCGGCCAGGCCCTGTGCCCACCGCCGGAGGGCCCGCTGACCGGCCTGGGCAGTGGGCACCAGCTCGTGGGCCCTTCTCCCAGCAGGGCCAGACGTAACGCCCCTGTGTCAACTCTGAGCCCCGCAGGAGCCCGAGATGCCGTTGGGAACACACCAGCTGTGCCGGTGTCTAGGTTCCTGTTTTGTACTCTGGCTCACTGAAACGTGAGCACTGACCAGAGAACATCTGTGCTCGTAACCGAAATGTTCCTTTCCCGAGCCTTCCGGATGAACAAGAGGTGAGCAGCGCCTATAATGGGCCCTGCCCCCCCACCCCCAACCTCCAACGGCCGGGGTGCCGCTCTCCTGCCCAAGCACGGTGCCCAGCACTCCTGCCGTGGGGCCGGCCGGGACTCGCACCTCAGTGCTCCACACGCCCCGGCTCTCAGACAGGGTAATTTGGCTAAAAAACTCTAGATCCAGTTTCAACCACCAGTCATTTCTCCTGTTAGAGAAACATTTCAGGGAGCAGTGAAGAGGCTGTTTCGGAGAGAGACCATCAGTGGGAACAGTTGAAAACAGCCTACGGTTCTCATGTGACAGCAGGTGTCTGGGTGACATCCCAGCAGCCTCTCCCTGGTGCCCACGCAGGAGCTAGAACGTCCCAAAAACGTTCCCCCTGGACCACAGGGGCCTCTGCACGGCCTCAGGTGGTCGGGTCCAGAGGCCTGGGTGCAGGGCACAGAGGCCTGGACGCTGGAGGACAGCCACATGGTCTGGGAAGGACTCTGCTCCCCTCCCCCCGCCCCCCTCCCCAGGCACAGCCGGGGAGAAGAGGCCTCTCGTCGGCTGCCCACACAGCCCCGCTGTCTGCCCCCTTCTCAGCTGCTGGCCTCCGGGCGGGGGGGGGGGGGGGGGGCCTTCCCGTCAACCTGGTCAGGTGGTCACGAGGCCACGTTTCCGTAGTAGGAGGGGCGCCCACACCCAAAGGGATGCAGTTGGTGAGCTCACTGCCCCGCTGAGAGGCCTGGGGGGGGGGGGGGGGGCGCGCGAGTCAGGCTGACGTGACACAGGTCTGCTCCAGACCCAGGGAGGGAGTGGGGCCCCACGTGGGCCTGGCCTGGCCGCAGGCGCCGGCTCTCCCGGAAAGGCCCTGCACTGGGGACAGCCTGCCCTGGGTTCACGGTCAGTCAGGGCTTCCTGGCCTCCCCAGGGGCCATGCTCCCTGTGTGCCTGATCGCTCTTCCATCGAGAACCCCAGACAGGAGGGAGGGGGCAAGGAGGAGACTTGGGTACCCAAGCCGGATCACCCCCGCACTTCCCAGGTTCCACACTGGGGTTTGGGGGTCCAAGACCTGTATGCTCTGTGGCCCCATTGCCATCCTCCTCCTCCTCCTCCCTGAGGCCTCCTGACCCCAACCCTGTGTGCATTCCACACCCTGTGTCCCGTCTCGAAGGGGCTACGCAGGCTCAGTGCGGCCACAGTGGCTGCAAGTCCCTTCACGTGGAACTGCCAGCCGCCCCTCCACCGACTGTAAACACGGCCTTTATGGAGGGGAGGTCCGGGAGCTCGCTCCGCTCGGAGCCCCGGCGCTGTGGCGCAGCCACCCCTTCAGAAGGGGCGCCCAGGGAAACACCGCCGGGCACGCGCTGTTGTGAAGGGGAGCTCCGCCCACGCACGCTGACCGTGCCGCCTCATTGACAAAAAAGATTTCCATTCCTCGGTTCAATGTATCTTTGTGGCCCTCTCCACTGCAGTCCTGGCTTTTGAAATATGCCTTTGTGGAAAACATCTCTCGGTAAATAATCTTACATTGAGTCTTGGAAACTCAAAAGCAGGTACAGTGGCTGGTTTGTGTGGGGCGGGGGGCAGGGGGAGGCGGGGAGTGGCCCACTTCAAAACGGTCAGCTTTCACCTATGAAGGACAGGGAGGGGGAGCCCGCCCCGGCACCTGCCCTGGCGGGCCTGGTGCTGCTGGGCGCTCTTGCGTGTGTGCGCGAGACCCTCAGGAGAGGTAGGGTCCTCTCCCCGCATTCACAGAACAAAACACCGAGGCCCGAGGGCCTGTCCAAAGTCCCACTGCGAGGCGGTGAGGCCGCCAAGATCTAAGCCAAGGAGGGCTCCTGCCTCCGAGTTCGGGGTTCCAGCCCCAGCCCCACACTCACGCCGCGATGTCCTCAGTCAGAGCCCGCCCCTCGCCTCGCCCCCCGCAGCCACACTGCGTGCGGGGCACAGGCACAGACTTCGCAGCACAGCAGGCCCTTCTGACCAGCCGCCTCCACGGAGTCCCAGGGCCACCTCGCTGCTGCCGTTTTCTGCTACCTGATCGTTCGCCAGTGTTCTGTGCTTAATGCTTTTCTCACTGATTGTCGCCCATCCTTTAATTTCCTGACCGCCGCGGAAGGAAAAGGGACTCCGAATGCAGGAGCTCTGCCGGGGCTCTGCGTGGGTTTCGGAGGGCGAGCCGTTGGGAAACCTGGTTGCCGACGGCAGCTCATGGGTCCCGGCTACCGGGAGAGAGGCAGGGCGCAGGGACCTACGGGGGGGGTCCTTGGTAACCGCATCGCATACCTCCTCGGTGGGGTTAGAAAGCAAGTCATGCCGAAAAGCCCACTAGAGGGTCTAGAGCTCTTCCCAAATTCTTAAAGGGACCGGTGATCCCAAAACATGTAAAACACTTGCCTTTTCAGGAGAGCTCTCTGTAGAACTGCCCCAGGAAAAGCTAAAACCGTTGACGAAAGTAGCCCGGGGCCGGCAGGGGCCCCCTCCCGGGACCGCCGAAGCCCCGCCCCACGTGGCACCGCCCTCAAAGCGGCCTTCCCGCCTGCACTGCGCAGGAGCCCCGCGGTGAGGGCCCGGCTGCTGGCTTCCGGGGCGTGTTACTCCGCCGGCTTCTGCCGGGTCTTCCGGCCCCAGCCCCGCACCCGGCAGTCCCTCCTGTGCTTCTAACGCGGTCAAGGCTGGGGGGGCCCCCCACGCCCACTGCCCACTCTGCTCCAGCTGCTGGGGACAGACTCCCCTTCTGGGCCCTGGGGCTGTGGGCCGAACACAACCAAAGCTTTTTCTCCTTCGTGAATGCTCTTGCTGGGGCCTGGCCGCCCCTTCCCAGGACGGAAGAGGCACCAAGCGAAGGGGGAAGCAGCCTCCTGTGCCCGATCTGCTGCCAGTCGGTGCGTGGGGTGGCGCCCACCCTCTGGAGGGGAGAGCGAGCTGGGGGACAGGCAGATGGGCGAGAAGCCGGTCCTGGAGGCTGAAGGGAGGCACGCCCCAGGTTAGCTGTCGGCGGTAAGCGCCCACGCCAGCCTTTCTTCTCCGCCCTGTCCTGGGGTCTGTGGACAGACGGAGGGGCGGGGCGGGTCAGGCCAGCCCCCCCGCCTGCCATCAGGTTCTAGGAGGCTACTCAAGCACAGCGGCAAGGACCCAGGGAAAGGCCACCTGAGATGTGTAACGAAGCCCCCAGACCCACACTTTTCCTGGTCTGCCATCCCACGTGGACTAATGGAGCCCAACCACCAGCCAGGAAGGAATGGAGAAGCTCCATCTGCACAGGTGAAGCTCGGCACGCCTGCGGCAGGAGTCACCCCTGCCCCCCCACCCCCCTCCCACACACACAGGGCGGGAAGGACGTGATTCCCCAAGACGGAGGCGGAGAGGAGGCGGGTGAGGTCGGCTCCTCCCTCGCTGGACCCGAGAGCAGCCCCACACTGGCAGCCAGCGCAGTACCTGCCAGGCCTGGGGCTCAATAAATACTTGTTGAGTAAACACACACATTAATAGAAAGAACAAGATGGAATTTTCCTAGCACTTTTGATCTTAAGCATCTCGGTTTGGGGAATATTTTGAAGAGAAGCTGAAGCAAAGTGTAGCACTTTTATTTATTTTAAAATGTAAAGTTACTAAAATAAATATGTAGGTCAATGGCTAGGTCCTGAAAACCTTTCCAATGTTCTTCAGATGAAGGAGGAAGAAGAACCAGGCATGTTTGCACGTTGGCAACTCAGGTTTGTACCTCCTTGCCGACGGCACTGACGACTGGACTCGGGAAACCGCCGGGGAGGTGGGGGCGGGACTGCTCAAGCTCAGTGAAGGCCCAGAAAGTCCCAGAACGCGTCTGGTCTCAGAGTCGGGAGAGAGGCAGGGATTGGGGTGCGTCCTGGGCACCACCCCTGAAGTTCACAGACCTGCCTGTGGGACAGCCACCTCAGAACGTGGGACCAAGAAGCATTTGGCCCCAAGTGAGCTTTGCTTGGACAACGCACAGATGAAGCAGGAAGGGAACCTGGTTCCCCACAGGATGCTTGGAGGCCAGTGTCTGAATCCCAAAAGCATCCCGAAATTGCTGGCTACGTGGCCAAATCTAGGGCACTGCTTGGGCCCCTGTGACTGCACGCGAGCCCATTTACTGAAAACCGCAGCAACCGCCCCCGAGCGCTGTCAGCAAGAAGGCACGTGCGGAGTCAGAGCGAGTGCCACTGGCCGGCCTTGGCCCCTGGTGCTCAGAAGGGCAGTGAGCCCATCCTCGGATGGGGCGAGGCCACCGGAGCCCGCAAGGGGCTGAGAAATGCCGCTGCATTTCAGTGGGCACATGTCTCTCTTTGCCAGCGTAACCAACTTCAAAAGAAAAGTCACTCCAGGAACTCCACACGGATGGCCTCAGTAACCCTTACAACCTTAAATGAGGTAAAGATGATCTCCCTTCTGGAAATAGGGAAACCGAGGGCTTGGAGAGGTGAGGAGGCTTGCCCAGATCACACTGTGAGGGAGGGGTGGGGGAGCGGGCCGAGTCCAGGCATCCTGACCCCCAGCCCTGAACTCTTGTCTTTATGTCGCATTTCAGCGGTTCCCCTTATCCTTGGGGGGTGCATTCCAAGATCCCCAGTGGGTGCCTGGAACCACAGAGAGTACCAAACCATGTATGAGGTCTGTCCAGTGGAAGTCCAGTGGACAGAAAAAGTCCAGCCATTGTTAATATAATGAGAACAGTTTGCACAGCAGTGATGTAACCTGGCAGCCAAGGAGAAGGGACTGGAATGCGCATGAGTGAGCAATGACGACGTCACTGTACTAGTCAGTGGGGGGGGTAGATGCCATTCAGTGAGCATGTGCACTGTGTGGCTGTCCCATTCAAAATGACTGAGCGAGTGGAGCAACAAATCTGCATCCAGTTTTACATTAAGCTTGAACATCCCTCTGAGGACACTATTTGGATGATTCAGAAGGCAGCAACTATGGGCAACTGGTGATTGGCAGCTTCATCATGACAACACACCCGCTCATGCATTACGTCTCATGTAGAGTTTTTTGGAGAAACATCAAAACACCCAGGTGACTCAGCCCCACTACAGCCCATGTTTGGTGCCCTGCGACTTCTGGGTTTTCCCAAAACTAAAACCACCTTTGAAAGGGAAGAGATTTCAGACCATTCATGAGATTCAGGAAAATAGATGGGGCAGCTGATGGTGACTGGGAGAGCTGTGTGAGGTCCTAAGATGCCTACTTTGAAGGGGACTCAGGTGTCATTGTCCTATGTACTAATGGTCCTTGTATCTTGTATCTTCAATAAATGTCTCTGTTTTTTATATTGCATGGCTGGATACCTTCTGGACAGACATATGATGTTTTTTCCCATATATGCATACATACCAGTGATAAAGCTTAATATATTAATTTGACACAGTAAGAGATTAACAACAATGGAAAATAAAAGAATCTAAACAACATACCAAAAGTTATATGAATGTGCTGTCTCTCTCAGCAAAGTAGCACAAACTTCTTTTTCTTTTTTTACAATTTCACAAAGAGAATATTCATTCTCATCATAGATCTTAGCAACCTCAGCAGGCATTTTTCCCTTTCCTTAACAGTGCGGTCACTTTCACCTTTTCACTTCAAGGAAGCACTCGGCGGCTTCTCAGTGGCACGTCCGAGTTGCTGGCACACCGCTCTCATACTCCGCGGCCGTGTGTGAGCACAGTGACCACGAGCGCTGCGGCACGGTGGCAGCTGACCTGGTCACCGAGGCAGCTGCTCCGTGACGAATGGGGGGGAGGGTGCATGGTGTGGGCCCACCGGGCGGGGGGTGATGATTCACGTCCCCAGCGGGAGAGAGTGGGAAGGTGTGAGCTTTCAACACGCTCCTCAAAATGGCATGCAATTTAAGTTTTATGAATTATTTCTAGAATTTTCCATTTAATATTTTCAGACCATGGTTGACTGTGGGACTGAAACCGCAGGAAGTGAAACCGTGGATAAAGGAGATGACGGCCCCGAGGCTGGGGCTGCTTAGGGTGCAGCCATGTGTGTGTGTGTGCATGTGTGTGAGTGAATGTGACTCAGGGCTCTGGTAATGGGCAACAGGGAGGGCTGTGACATGCACACGTCTGTGTCCCAGGCCCGTGGAGAGACTGCCTGCAGGCCCTGGAGGACGGCCATGACACCAGCTCCATCTACCTGGTGAAGCCCGAGAACACCAACCGGCTCATGCAGGTGTGGTGCGACCAGCGACACGACCCCGGGGGCTGGACCGTCATCCAGAGGCGCCTGGACGGCTCTGTCAACTTCTTTAGAAACTGGGAGACGTACAAGGTGAGGACTGCAGGCCTCGCTGTGCCGCCCAAGGAGAGACTGGCCCCCCTGGAGAGCCTGGCTGACCAGGGAAAGGGCCACCAGAGGGAAGGTGCATGCGGACCCGCCAGGGCCCGTGCCACCCCACACTGTGAACCTCCACGGCAGGAAGGACACTGACAGGGTCAGTTCTGCCAGCCCGCTGGCCCCCTCCCTGCCTGCCACTCAGCTTCTGCGAGACAAGAGTCCGCAGTCCAGGCCGCCAAGCCCGGCGGACGGGGTGGGGACTTAGAAAGGCTGGTGTGCGGTGGCCCCTCACTCGAGTCTGGGTGTGTGGGGAGCAGCCTCCTCCCAGCTGCGGTGTCCCTGGGGAGAGACGTTTTCACGCACAACCCAGAAGGGCCGAGTCCAGAGGCTCCCCAGGGTCTGTCGCAGGGGCCTGCGGGTCCTAATTCCAGAGCTCATTCTCAGGGATCCTGATTCCCAGGGGGTTGCATGCTCATCCTCACAGCAGGAAAGGCTGCTAGCACTGGGCCGTGGCTCTGCCTCCCGCCTCGGACCGACGCGGTGGTGCTACAGACAGCAGCTCAGCTCGCTGGGTGCCGGCCAGGTGCCACCCGGCCTTAGGCTCCACCTGCTTCTGGGCCCCTCTGCCCGGGGCCGAGTGTCGGAGGGCCAGGCTCTGCTGGACAGGGCACTGCGTATTATTCCTGCTAACGCTCTCCCGCCTTTCCCCCAGCAAGGGTTCGGGAACATTGACGGCGAGTACTGGCTGGGCCTGGAGAACATCTATTGGCTGACGAACCAAGGCAACTACAAACTGCTGGTGACCATGGAGGACTGGACTGGCCGCAAGGTCTTCGCGGAGTACGCCAGCTTCCGCCTGGAGCCCGAGAGCGAGTATTACAAGCTGCGGCTGGGGCACTACAATGGCAACGCGGGCGACTCCTTTACCTGGCACAACGGCAAGCAGTTCACCACCCTGGACAGGGACCACGATGTCTACACAGGTAGGACCAGTGGGGTCAAATCCAGGTGGAAACTACAGAAAAGTGGTCCGCCAAAGCCAGAGCCCCAGACTCCAGGGCCTGGGAACCGGAGGGGCCCGGGGCCCAGAGCCCCACCACGTGACCTTCTCCCTGCCCCCAGAGGTCCTCTCCTCTGCGCACTGCCCGCAGATCCCCTTTGCAAAGCTGGGTCAGAGTGCCATTTACAGAAAGGGAAAGGGAAAGGGAAAGAGGCGTACAAATTATACCTCTGATGGCCAGTCTGGGTACACTCACGTCACCTCTCTGCCCAAGGCACCAAGTGTCAGGGCTACACACCCCCACGGATGGACGCTGGGCTACATGCCCTAGAATGTGATGCTGGCCCCATTCCCTACCAGTCACGTGCCCTTGGGCATCCTGCGTCATCTGCCTGGGCCTCAGCCTCCACGTGTGGCAATGAGGAGCAGGAAGAAGGCTATTTTAGGGGCCGCCGTCAGGCCTGCCTAGAAGTGTGGTCAGTGGACAGTGAGGAGCTGAGCTCCTGGTCCCCGCGGGCATGTGGCATGAGCTGAGCAGGGGCCTCCGCCAGCAGACAGGAGGCTGGCTCTTTGACCAGGGCCGTCCCTGCTCTCCAAACCCAGCACTGCCACTCGGTCCTTGTGGCCTCGAGGCGTGGCTCAGAGGAACCCGAGAAACAGGCCGGGGAACCTGGGCTGTCGGGGCTCCCCTCAGCTTTCTGCCTCAGCCGGCCCGCTCCCTCCTCACCTCCTCCCGAGGCCTTGGCCACAGCAGGGCCACCAGGCCCACCAGGGCCCCAGCCTACAGGCTTGACTGGGGCAGCCCTTTCCCTGAGTGGCCGCCTGCTTCCTAGGCCTGGTCCGGACACTCGGAAGAGCAGCCCAAGCAGCGTGGCCTCTCCGCCGTCGCCCTCCCGTGGGGGCGGTGCCCCCGCGCCCGCTTGCACCTTGCCCACGCTTTTACTGCGGTGCCAAGCAGCTTGTCCTTGGCAGAAAAACCCAGACTGATAGGACAGTGCCAAACGTTTCATAAAAATATCTTTCTTTTATGAAATTAAAAAAAAATATTTGGCCGGAATGCTGGCTGGGGAGGGAGGAGAATTTTCTCTTAAACACTTCCTTTGCCATTCTATAAAGACTCCCGATCCAACAGTTTCAACTCTAAAAAAAACTCCTAAGACAAATCTTTTGCCTCCTGCCCTGCCCACCTCAGATCATTGCCATCTTCTGTTCAAACCCAGGGTGTGCCGTGCCCCCCCACCCCCGTGCTCCCTCCGCACCAGGCCCCGGGCCACATGCCTGCCATGTGCCTTTATTCAATCCCCACAGCAGTCCTGTGCGGGACGCATCATGTCGACCCTCATTTCCCAGTGAGGATGTGATGGCTCAGCGAGGCTAAGTCACTTGCCCAAGATCACACAGCTCGTTAGTCAGAAGGCCGAGCCTCAGCACACAGGTCTGAGCGGGTCTCACGCACCGTCCACCTCTCAAGCATTCTTGCTCCAAAGGCCCCGCTCCCAGAAAGTGTCCTGCTGAAGTCCCCCAGCCAGCAGTGGGCATGGGCAAGGCCACCTCCTCCCTAACACCCTCCCGTTCCCCTCTCTCCTGCAGGAAACTGTGCCCACTACCAGAAGGGAGGCTGGTGGTACAACGCGTGTGCGCACTCCAACCTCAACGGGGTCTGGTACCGCGGGGGCCACTACCGGAGCCGCTACCAGGACGGAGTCTACTGGGCCGAGTTCCGAGGGGGCTCCTACTCACTCAAGAAAGTGGTGATGATGATCCGGCCCAATCCCAACACCTTCCACTAAGCCAGCTCCCCTCCTGACCTCCCGTGGCCTTCGCCCGGAGCCTTCCCCCGCCACACCGGCCCCAGAGCAGAAAGCACCTCCTCGCCACTCCGCCGGGGGCCGGGAGGACCGGGATGCTGGGTTCTGTCTTCCCAAGTCACTGCGGCAGATGATGGAACTGGATCGGACAGTGTTCTCTGTCCCCACAGTGGTCCTCACGCCACACAGCCCCTCGGGTTTCCAGACAGGACTGCAGACCAGTCTTTCTTTAAGTTAATTAAGTCCCTACAGTAAAAACACAACTTCAAGATACCTTCATAATATACACGTGTATGAGCCGACCTTGCACACTTGTGTGTATACTGCATATATGTGCATTTAGATATATGGCACATATAATATATCTAGATACATATATAGGTTTGCCTTCTCCACCTAAACACACATATACCCGAGCTCTTACCACCAGCGCTGCCCTTAGGAGAACAGCACTTCCCCAGGTTGCGTGACTTGAGTCACAGACTGCAGAGCTCTGTCCTTCAAAGCCTGATCCTTGGCGCCCGCGTGCCGAATCCCTCCAGGAGTGCCACACACTCTCTCTCTCTCACACACGGGTTTCCAGCTTCCTCACTTAAGGCCCCCTCTGGGTACCTGGTCAAACTGCAAACTCCCCCTCCGTCTCCATCTCTGCACTCTCCCCCACTCTCAGGACATCACTATCCACCCGCCCGCCCCTCCCTTTTCATCTGGTCAACCCCGCTCCCCAAGTGCCCTGGGCATGAGTCCTCGGCCGCTTGCTGCACTTCCAGGGACCTTTCTGCTCGTCTCCCCTCCACGCCTGCCTTCTCCTTGCCCTCGCTGTCACGCTGTCCTTCCAAGATTCCTTAGCCTCTGAGTAGGAAGACAGTCTGGGCTCCAGCTTTCCGGCCAGGAAAGGCCAGGCCAGGCCCGGAGCTAACTACCAGCCACACAGGTAATGCATTTGCAGTCTTGTATTTTCCATTCACACGCTAGCCTACATGTCATTTTAATCTTCACAGAGATAATAACCTACCTTGCCCAAGAGACACTCAATTGAAGAGAAGCCATCATCTGACCATCAGGACCCCCGGCTGGCTACAGACCACAGGGCCTGTGCTCTCAGGCCAACTAGAGTCCACATCTCACCCCCTAACGACACTTCCCCGGAGAACGCAGGCGCCACTGAATGAGAGCTGGCCACTTCTCGTGAGTCACTGAATAACCGGGGGCCACCGGCCCCTTGTCTGTTGCATCACAGCAAGGTAGCTTTCCAGGCCCGCTGGCTGCGAAGTGTCCAACTTGGTACTGCTGGGGCTATCGTCAGGCAGGGAGCTGAGATGGGTCGAGGGAAGACCCTCCCGGTGGGCGCGTGGGCCAGGTGTGCGAGATGTTGGCACAGTTGGAACTGCCCGTGTCTGGGTGTGTGCCTATTACCTCAGCATTCTCACAAAGTGTACCATGTAGCGTGTTTTGTGTATATAAAAGGGAGGGTTCATTTTTAATATATTCCCAGATTATCCTTGTAATGGCACAGATCTGCAATAAAAGCCATCAGTGGTATTTGGAAGTATCTACACTGCGTGTTAATGTTTTAGAATGCCCTCCTGGAGCCCCCTATATCAGAGCCTCTCTCAGTGAAACCAGGAGATTCAGCACCAGGGACGTGCACCAAAGTCATGTAAATCACCCTCTCCCTGTCTGTGGTCCCCACTGACACCGCAGAAGCCCCACGACAGCATCTCAGGCTGAGACGGTCCGTGGAGCTCCACCCCCTTGCGTTCCGGGCGGAGCCTGGACGTCCTGGAGACGCCTCCAGGCAGTGTGATGAGCACCTAAAACACCTTCCTCCAGGTCTGGTCCCGTTCCATCGAACGGCGCCATCTACTCAACTGCTCAGGTCAAAAAGGACTTCTGTCTCCCGCTCACCAAGGTCCACCCATCCCTGCACTCCAGCCCTGCTCTCTGCCTCAGTGTGATCACTCGCCTCTCCTTCTGCCTCGCTTTCACCTAGCCTCCCAAGGCTCGTATCCCCATGCCAGAGCAGGTGCAAAACCATCCCCGCAGGGGTGGCCCTGGGCTGGTTCTATAGCATCTGCACCTGGCCCACCGGCAGCCTGCGAAAGAAGTGCAGAAAAAACATCCTGGGGTGAGGGAATGAGTTGTCCCCCACCACCACAGGGAGGGTGGGTGTGCCCCTCACTCTCAATCAAGTGAGAGGGACTTCAAGGGACCATCCAAGAGTCTGGCGTGGGCACGCATGAGCACTAGCGTCTGACCCGGGCCTCGAGTCTGCAGGCCTCAGGCAGGGAGCGGCGAGAAGCTGACCTCGCTGGCAGCAAACAGCAAGCCCACTGGTGGGGGCAGGGAGGCACAGACTCACTCAGGTCTCCTAGGAGCCAGAGGGCGGCCTGGATGGGGGGCAGGCGGAAGGTGTGGGAGGCCAGCAGCCAATCAAGGAGTCGTAAGCTGGAAGAGAAGCCTTACCCTCCCAGGGCAGCTGAGTCGGTGGTGCCCAGGAGGGAAAGTCTGAAGCAGCAGCAGGAACATGGGAGAAGAGACAGCAGGGGCACAAGTTCTGGACAACAACCCAACCGGCCACAAAAGATGACCCCTTACCCCTCACTTCTCCCTCAACCCAAGGGCCACACCCCTAGGCCGGCCAGTGGGGGAAGCAGGACAGCGGGACCCAGTGAGGACGCTGCCCGGAGCCCACCCCCAGCCCCGGCCTCCGAGTCTGGTCCGGCTGCAGGAGCCCAGTCTCCCGGTTCTGGCCCTGGGCTGTCTGGGATGCCGTGACTGTCAGGGCGTGACTGTTCAATCATGCCCTCTGTGCGTACAGGACGCAACAACTGGGCTTTGTCACGCCTAAGAACAGGCAGCTGAAGGGGCCTGCCAGGTTTTCAGCCTCGACTGGGAATAAAACAAATAGGCTGCAAAGCTGGTTTCTTCCCACACCTGGCCGAGTCCAGCTCATTTAGTAAGCTGGTTACACAAGGACACGACGTGTCTCCCAGAGTCCACGCGCAGGGACGCAGCTGGGCCTCCCCTCCCCAGGGCTGGGAACCAGACGCTGTCTGGAAGGCCGTCAAGAAGCAAGACAACAGCTTTCTCCGTCTCTCCCTTCCCTTCCTCTTCCTTGCTGGCAGGGTCTCCTTCTCCGTTTCCCACGGCACATCCATCTGCCTTCACCAGCACGGAATTCCTGAGCTCACACGCCCTCCCGCTCTGGGCGCCGGCAAAGGCCGAGAAGCACCTCTCCTTTCCCACGCCAACTGCCGGCCAGAGGGTCCGACCGGCCCCTCGGGGGGGGCATCCTCCTCAGTCCCCCCAACTCTGCCTCCGCACCGAGCGGGCGGGACGAACACGGCTGCTGGAGCTCAGTGCTGTGGGAGAGGCTGGGGAGTTCCCAGGTTCCCAGAAAAGCAGGGGTCACAGCTTGGGTCTATTTCCAAAAAGTGTCTAGACTATACTGCAGCTCTCGCCGGTCCCCATCTTCTCCAGGGACCAGATTTTGCCAGCTAGGTGAATTCCGTCCCACTCCGTCCCACTCCATCCTGGGTAGGTTGCGCCCCACCCCCAGCCCCTCCACTGCTGACCCCGGCCCTCACCAGAGAGCACATCCGACCCCTCTGGTCCCCGCTGGGTCGCTACACAACAACTGGCTGTGGCCAGATGGGGCTCTGCCTGCCCTTCCTCGATACGCTGAGTTTTTCAGCACTCTCTGTGGATGAGCCTCAAGGGTCTCCACTGTGGTGGTCTTCCTGGCAGCACTTTGCCCTGGCTGATGCTCCCACCACCCACCACCAAAGGCGTGCATTAGGTGTCTCCTCGCACTCTCACAACAAGCCTGTGGGGCGGGGTCTGTAACTACCCTCTGCTCCACACAACAGAAACAGAGGCTCAGAGGTGCAAGCGCCCTGACCAGGAACGTGCGGTCTGGGACACTGAGGACTTGAGCTCCTGCCTCTGCGGCATCAGATCTCTGCCCCCAAGCATCCACCTGCGTGGCCAAGGCTCTCCCATCGCCCGTGACCACTCCCGAGACGCCTAAGAATCATGGCGGCAGCGCGGAGCCTCCTGCCCACAGGAGCGGGTGTGTGAGGTGGCTGGCCAGCCTGGCTGTGCAGAGGCAGCTGGGTGGACAGCAGTCCCCAGAGGTCAGAAAGCCAGCTCAGGGCTACGTGCCCAATTTCAGAGCAGTGGGGAGGGCACAGAATAACAGAGGGCAATGATGGAGAGTATTTCATAGCTTCTTGGGGCTCCCAACCCTTTGCCAGGACCAAAGCTCTCGGGCCCTGCCTTTCTCCCTTCCTCTCATGGGACAAGAGAGCCACTTATCGTACAACCTACAGCCCCAGCCCCACCCTGTGGCACTCAGAGTGTCCCTCTTGTGGCGGGTCTGGCTGTCACCTCGTGCTCACATCTGACCCCTTGGGCTGGTCAGGGCGTGCTCCCTCTGCCCCTCCTTTAGCACAGGTACCCTCCTGAAGCTGAGGGGCATCTCACGATAGAAGAGAACTCCTTGCCCTGACTGGTGTGGCCCAGTGGGTTGGACAGCATCTTGCAAACCAAAAGGTTGCCAGTTTGATTCCCAGTCAGGGCACATGTGTGGGTTGCAGGCCAGGCCCCTGGTTAGGGGTATGTGAGAGGCAGCTGATCAGTGTTTCTCTTCCTCTCTTTCTCCCTCTGTACCCTTCTCTCTAAAAATAAATAAATGAAATCTCAAAAAGAAGAAGACGAAGAGAGCTCCCTGGGCAAGGGTGGACAGGCCACACTTTCCCTGACCGTTAGCAGAGCTGGGAGTGGCCCAGAGCCTGGGAGGGTAGCTAGGGTAGAGGGGATGGAATCAGAACTCCCTTCTGAGGTTCTGTGATGACAGACGCCAATGCCCTAATCATCTCAAATTAGGGAGAAAATGAGAAGCATTTGGCCTCCCTGGAGCCCAGAATGCTGACCAAGCCCCAGACCAGTGTGCGCGGGGAATGAATTCCTGCCAGCCTCCTCTCAGCAGGGACCAATGGCCAGGCGGCCTTTCCTCATTGATCAGGATGGCACGGGGCCGTGCCAGGGCGCAGGGCTGTGCCGGGGCGCAGGGAGAGCGGTTGAGGACAGCTATTCAGGACGCAGGAGCAGGAGCAGGAGCGCAGGGCGGCTGAGCAGCTGGGTGGGAGGCTGAAGGCCTGGCTGCCTAACCCCAGAAGGGCCCAGGAAACATGTGTCTGGAGGGGAAAAGCGGCTTCCCTTCCAAGAGCACAAAGCAGTGGTGGGAAGAGAAATGTGTGTTAAAAGACGTCCTCTTCCGCCTACCATTTTATCAGAAAAACAATGGTTGGCAGTGCCTAGTGCTGGCGCGAGGGTGACACGCAGGCTCGCTCACGCTGTGCCGCTGGACGCGTCACTGCGACCCCTGCAGAGGGCACGCCGGCAGCAGCCCCGGCAGCCCCACTCCCCGAATGCAGGGGTTCAGAAGCGCTCTGACAGGCGAGTGAGGGTCCGTGTGCAGGGACGTTCCCCACGCACAGTCGGCCCCGGGAGCAGGAGAAGCAGCCTACGGATCCCCAGCTGGGGCATGGCTGAGCTATGAGCGCACACCCGGGTACTACCCAGCGAGTCCCGCGCGTCTGTGCCATCGGCAAGAGCCAAGTTCTGTATTCGATGCCACTAAGTACTGATGGCACTGTAAGTGGAACAAAAAGATGCAAAACAGGAGCTATAAAATGTCCCATTTTGGTTAAAAAGCACAGTATTACTCTCACATCCCTGCGCGCATATATTCATACAAGTAGATTAAGAGGTCTGGAAAAATGCACGCCCACCCACAACAGTGGTTGCCTCTGAGCAACGGGGGAGCAAGGAGGGGGTTTTCACTTTTCATGCCCCAGACTTTTTTTAGTGTGAGTTTTACAACGAACAAAGTTACCTTTCTAACTTAATACGCTTTTGAGAAAATGAGTGGGTCCTGAGCCCACTCCCAGCACAGCCTTCCCGAGCACTCCCGAGGTCAGCCTTGTTTCCCGGACCCCCGCAGGTCTGGGCGTGATGCCCCCTGCAGGCCAACACGCACCTGACAGGGAACCGCAGCCCTCCGGAAGGTGACTTTCAGGCCCTCCTCAGGCAGCCTTCTTCCTCGGGGAGTCGCAAGAATTCGCCCCCTCTCGGAGCGCAACCACGCCTCTGTGCTGCAGGGTCTCCTGCCCTCAAAACTGGTGCCTCAGGGGGACCTAGCGCTTCCTGCTGGCCCAGAGGTCAGCCTTGCAGTCTTCTGTGTCCAGTTTTCACCTGATCTCGTCCCAGTGCAGATGGGGTGGCTGATGGGGCTGAGTGAGGAGTGCGGGGCCGCGATGCTGGTTGCGCATGCACTGGCTATCCAGTGTCGTGCCACAGGCTGCCCCCAACTTGAGCGGCTTCCAACAATAAACACTGATTATTTTGTAGTTTCTGTGGGTCAGGTACTCGCATGTATCTTAGCTAGACGACTCTGGTCCAAGGTGTCTCAAGCCATGCAGTTAAGCTGTTGGGTGGGGCCTGCCACCTCATCCGGAGGCCCCACTTAGGCACAGTCCACTTCTAAGCTCGCTCAGGGGGCTGTTGGCAGGTGCCAGTCCCCAGCCATAGGGGCCTCTGCACAGCGCTGCCAAGTGGTCGGCAGCTGGATTCCCCCAGGCTGTGGGGTCCGAGAGGGAGCGAGCACCCGGCAAAGAAGGCACAGTCTTTTTATAACCCAGTCTCAGAAGGGGTGCCCCATTACTTCTGTCATTTTAGTTGTTGGAAGCAAATCACCATGTTCTGCCCACGCTCAGGGGAAGGGGTCCACACAGGAGCATCCCTAGAGACCCTCCTCTCCTCTGCCCCCTCCCTGGCTTCCCCGGAGGGGAAGGACCTGCTGGAGGGAGCAGCGGGCACAGCCCACGGTTAGCGGCTGGAAACCGGGGCCAGACCTGGGTGTGAGCACAAGCCGTGTGTAGCTCCTGCAGCCGTGAAGTAAGTTAAGGAGCAGTGCCTCCCTCAGAGAAGGAGTGTTGGGAGGATTCAGCGAGGCCAGGAGAGCAGCGCTCAGCTCTCGCGTGCTGCAGGGGCAAGCCTGGGTGAGTTGTCGCCATTGTCGTTACCACGCGCAGCTTCTAACCAGAAACCCACACACCAAAAGGTCACAGCGAGCAGTCGCCCTCGTGAGCACACGGATCCCTCCCGGGGAAACACACTTTCCCTGCACAGGACGGGCTCGTGCTCTCGCCTCCTTTTGGGGACCGGGCGAAGCTTCCTGACCCAGGGGACAGCTGGCTGCAAGCCCTCCCGGTGCCCCCGAAGGGACGGGTGCCGCTCCAGGCAGCACAGCATGCAGGAAACAGCCCCCCCCCCCCCCCCGCCCCCGCCGTGTTTTCCTCCCTCACTGTTTGTCTCCATGGAGACGGAGACAGTCAATGAAGGGCGCAGGGCGAAGGCCGGGCGGGGCCCCAGCCAGAGCGTGAGGCTCTGAGCTAAACTCGGTCTCCGCCTGGCATATGACATCGGACAAGTCACAAGTCAAGTTGTGTTTTGTTTAGGTTTTTTTTTTTTAATTCACAAAACGAGGACTTGAGTAACATCCACTGGCTTTTTTAAAAACATTGAGCAAGACCGTGAAATCCCAGTCTCAGAAGCAAGGCAGAGAAATGTAAATTTTAAGGTAACAAGTCCTGAGACTGCAACAGTAAAGGCAAAGTTCTCTTCTGGAAGGGAAAATGTACAGCGGACCACTCTCCAGGACGATGGAGAAGGCTCCCTCAGCTCGGGGGGGCGGGGGGGGGGGGGGGCGGGTGCTGCCTGAGATGAGTCAGAGGGCAGTCTCCCTGCTCGCTGGGCCCCAGACGGGGAGGATGCCCCGTTCTGAAGAAGGGCCCCCCTGGTCAAAGGTTCTCCTGGGCCAGGGGAGGGGAGGCAACGGGTCAGCCCCTGTGGCCCACAGCCCTCGGGCAAAGAGGAGGAAGGGCAGGGCCCGCGGACTCCAGAGCAGGCACTGCAGAGGGCAGGCTTCGGCTTTTCTCCGCAGCACCGGCATCGCCTGATCCATCCCAAGGCTGCGCTGCCCCGGCTAAGAAAGGAAGGAGGAGCCTGGCCCCACAGAGGTCCAGCTGGAGAGGCTGGTCAAGACGCAGGAGATGACTGGAGGGAGGGGCCTGGGGTTTGGGGCCGGGCAGCTGGTGGAGGCCCCGGCAGCAACCAGGATGGATCTGTGGAACAAATGAGTATTCCTTGGGATCCCTGGAAGCACGGGGAGTGGGGAGCCGGGAGGGGTGCTGGGGGAAAGGCTGGGTTTACTGCATATGGAATGGAATTTTTTCAGTTCAGTATTAAAGGAAAGGATTATTCTTAATGCTGGCAAACTCGGGGACAGCTGGATAATGTCGTGTTAAGTCTGACTCGGGAGCCACTGGGCGTGGTCTCGGTTACTTGCAGCCCCCACCGAAGGGGCGACAGCCACTCCAATCCGCGCGCCGGGAGGCGGACGTGCGGGCGGCATCCCCCAGCTCAGTCCCCCGGCCTTCTGGGGGCAGGTCAGGGGCACCCGCGCTCGCCCTTCCGTCTGCGCTCTCAGGGGGCCCGCCGCTCAGGCGCACACGTCGCTTCTCAGGGCCCGAGCACACGCCAACGCCATGTGTCTCCATCAGGTGCGAGGGGCCTGCTCGCTGACAGCTGTTTCATGTCTTTCCAAGGCTTTGCTCTCAAGTGCACCGTTTTACAGGGCTCCCCTTCCCCCACCAGCCGTTTCTGAAACGCAGTGACACGCCGCAGGCCTCTGCACGGTCCCCCCCCTGGTCTTCCCGCCTCCAGCCTGACCGCCTCAAAGCCACTCACGGCAGGCAAAGGGACTTGTCTGAGTGCAGATCCAGTCTGGTCATGCCCTTGCTCGGTGGTTCCCGATTGCTCTGGGGGGGGTGCGGGGGATGGGGAGGAGGGCAGGGGGTCAGAGCCCGAGCTCCCCTCTCCCAGCATCTAGGCCCCAGGCGACCTCACCCCTCCCTTCCCTTCCAGCTGCTTCCCATGACACTCCCCCTCACGCTCTACTCTCCTGCCAGTTTTTCCAGCAAACATGTTTTTCCCCACTTGATGGTTCTTGCACAAGCTGCTGCCTTTGTCTGGCATGCTGGCCTCTCACCCTTCACCCCACGTAGTCCCCTTTGGGGCTTCCCTCCAGAACGCCCGCCCTGGTCCCCAAGACCGGGTCAGGCCCCCCGTTGTTGGCTCCTCTGCCCCTTCCTCCACAGCACTCGGCTCACTTCTGGTTTCTCGCTCGCTGCCCGGGGTCGGGCCCGGGGTGCGAGCCCCGCCGGAGCACAGCTGGTGTCTGGGGCCCATCGCCGGACGATGACCAGCTGTGACACCCGCACCTCGCAGAGGGCCGCCACGCTCAGGCTCAGGGGGAGCCCCTCGCTCACCCCGAGGCTCTGAGGGCTGTGAGGCACCCGCCTGAACGCTCCTCTGTGACCAGCGACACTTCTTTAGTGAAGTCCCCTCAGAAACCCCGCGGTGTAGGCCTGTTTACGTTACACTCAGAGACGGCTGGCCTTTATTCTAAACTTCCGAGTTCACCTTTGACAGGAGGGGTCTGCCTGTCTGGAGGAGCAGCCTGGGTTCTAGAAGTGCATTCCGCACAGGAGAAGCCCAAAGGAGTAAATGCACCGGGAAGGCCCAAAGGCTCGCGTGCGCTCCAGGACTGCCAGACGCCGGCCTTCCGCTCCCTGGCAGACCGCGGTTCTCCGCCTGCCTACGGCCGCTTGTAGAACCAGCTCTAACCCTCTTCAAGTCCGTTCCGTTCCCAATTCCACTTAGCCGCCTCCTGGAGGGGACTCAGGCAGCGGAAACCGCACGCGCGCTAAGTCAGCCGGGCTCTTCCGAAACACGCGGGGCGGCGCTCCTCCCGCCCCCGCCTGCTCTTCCCGTCATCTCAGCGTGAACTGGGCATTTAAAGCGGCCATCAGACACAAACACGCTGCAAACAGCCAACGTGACACTCTTTCCACCACCATTTTTCCTCTTTGAAGCCACTGAAAAGGAGGTTCTGATACAGAGAGTCTTGTGTTTAACATGTAGTTTTCCCCTCAGGGCTTTTTAAACTGTACTTCAAGGGCAGCGTGGCACACCGAAGCGTCCAGCGCACAGAGCCCGCGCCGGACAGACCGGGAGACACAGACAGGGACACCTGCGGGGAGTCCCCTTAGCAGAGGACGGGGTGCGGAAGCCCACAGGAACCGTCACCGAGTGAGACCCGCACTCGCCACTGCAGGCGGACGCCCGCCCGGCAGCCGGCGGTCAACGGTCATCGTGTCGCTCGGGCAGCGGGGCCGGCAGAGCGGCTGGAAAGGCCTCAGGCTGCTCCTGAGGAGAACTCCCTGTCCCCCAGGGAGAGTCCTGCAGTGAGGACTTCACTGGGGGGGGGGGGGGGAATGGCTTCAGACATTGTTTCCCTATATTGTACTCTCCAGGAATCATGTGATAACACCTCTTTCAATAAACGAATCTGTCCCTGGGACAGGCGGGGTTCTCCAGAGGAGCCCCAGGACCGAAAGCACAGCCTGGATGGGGGCAGCGGCTGTCCGAGGCCACCGGACGTGCGGGGAGGGCCCTGGCTGCCCTCGGGTGGGTGGCTCCACTGGGACTCAGCGCGGGATTTTGATTTGCTCCTTAGTGAAGCGATCGATGGCAGTTACAATGCCTGTTTGTGTCAGGAGCCATCCTGCTGTGGGCGTGCGCAGGGCAGTGCCACTGGCCTGGGGGTACACGGGACAGCAGAGGACAGTCAGGCTGGGCTGGCCAAGAGGCAGAAGCGAGAGGGCCGTGCAGGAGAACGAGGCCTGCACACAGTCTCTCCTGCCAGGAAGGGGCGGCTGAGATGAGGTGATCGAGGACAAGGGGCTGAGTCCGACCCGATACTCAGCGGCCAAGGGCCTCGGGGCCGGCGCAGGCTTCCTGTCCCCTGCAGCTCTAACAGGAGCTTCCTGTGGCCTGAGGACGGGACTTCTCTGTAGCGGGGGACCTGAGGTGCATATGCTGGGACAGATGACAAGGGACACGAAGGGGAGATGGTATTGGTTCAGTCTGCCCTTGGCTGAGACCCATGGACGAATGCCCTTGGGCACCCAAGACAGCACTGCTTTGTGACCCAAGAATAGAGTATCGCAGTTCTCCCTACTTCACACCCTGCCCGAGGGAGGCCAGCCACAGCCAGGAATGGCAGAGGACGCACAGGTGGCAACTGCAAGGGAGGAGGAGCAGGGAAACAGTGACCTGAACGCTAGAGGTGGGGAGTCAGGAGAGGGCAGAGTCAAGAACTTGGGGCTTAGAGCCAGACCATCTGGGCCGATCCTGGCTCTGCTACTTTCCAGTTATGTGACCCCAGGCAACCTCCCAGAGCCTGCTTCTTCGCTAGGCTGCTGTGAGCGCGCACCGCAACAATGCACTCAAACGCCTAGCCAAGTGCCAGGCACAGGGAAAGCAGACAGCCCATGGCAGCCCTCGCGATCATTTCACGAGAGAAGAGGCTATCCTTCCCAACCCTGGAGCGCCCGCTGACGGAACCAGCGGACTGCACTGGCTTGCCCTCACCCTAATACCACCCGTCGCAGCCCTCCACTGAGTAGGCTCTGGCAAAGTGGGCGTGGGCTTGGGAGCCATGCATAGCAACACGGCCTCCCTCTGTGGACCTGAGCAGGGGCTCTGCCAGCCACCAAGTAGACAGACACTGCAGCTTACAGCCAGCCGTAAGGTGAGACGGGAAAAGAGGGAGGAGACACGAAACAAGAGTGCACAGGACAGTCTTCGACCCAACACCGCGGCGTAGGACTGCGCAAACCAGAGACTCCCACTCCCCGGCCGCAAGGCAGGTCTCTCGCGTCGGGTCCCGCTCCCCTCCGTGTCCCAGGACCACTCGTAACACAAACCAGCTTAAACTGTTAGAGTCCAAAACACAGCCAAGGATTTATAACAGGAATGTAAAGGGAAAATAAAACATTTCACAGACTTAAACATTTCCAAGAAGTAAAGGGAAATAAGAAACGTGATCAAGATCATTTTGTAGGGGGCACTTTGAAACAAATCAACGGCTTTATAAACGTCTATAAACTGAATGATACGGGGCGAGGAGATTCCAGCCTACATTCCTGTCCGTAGACCACGTTGTCGAAAATAAATAACTTGAATATTAGAATTTAATAATTAGATGAGTCATTTGAGAAGTTACACCTTTTGTTTCCAGCGCCCAGGACACATTAACAGAAAGTAATGTAATATTAATGCGCAAAAAAAATCTCAAACACTTTAAAAAACCCAGAAAGCACGTATGTTGCATATTCTAGGCGAATGTGAAAGCGTGAGAGGAAAGACCGTTTTTCAAGGCCAAAGCTGCGCGCAGCAGCGCTGTGTGACAGCCCAAACGCGGGCCACCCACGTGCCCAGTGACGGGGGGCGGACGAATCGAACTCGGTGTGTCCACGCAACGGAGCACGACTCGGCAGTCAGGAGGGACGAGGTACGACTGGTCATGCTCCACCGCGGACGGACATTTGAAGCAGGGTGAGGTGAAAGGAACAGAGCCAGTCGTAAGAGACTGCATGCTGTCGATTCAACTTTCGTGAAATGTGCAGAATCAGCGAATCTACGGAGACAGAAAGTGGACTAGTGGCTGCCAAGGGCCGAGGACGGGTGAGTGGAGAGTGGGGTGACGGAGAAAGAAGGGGGTGACTACAAATGGATACGCGGCTTCTCTCCGGGGTGTTAAAGTGCCCTAAACCGTGCTGGTGGTCGCACGACTCTATGAGAATCCTGAAAACCACAGAACAGTGCACTCCACACGGATAATACATGCATTACATCTCAGCAAGGCCACTTGAAAAAGACCACGCCCTTGGAAATTAAAAAACCACTATCTTAAATAATGCTTGGACAAAAGAAAAAGGGAAACCATAATTAGAGAACAATGAAAGAATATCAGTGAGAACACTAAACATTAAAGTGTGGAGGATATAGCAAAATCAGCAGTTAGAAGAAAATGTATACCCACTGTTTTCCAAACTAAAGTGCAAAAATAATATGTATAAAAAAGAACCAATAATTCAACCGAGTAATTAATAGAAAAAACAAAACAATTTAAGGGGAGCAGGAGAAGTGAATTATAAGACAAAAGCGGAAATGTCATCAAATTCAGGAAGCCATCTATTATAAATGCACCGTTATTTTATGTATCACTGAGAAAACTGCTGCCGATTAAGTAATGTCACATCGCCTTGTTGCCATGCATTGAAAGATGCGTCCCCGCGTCAGAGTGTTAAACCGTGGAGGGGAAAGCATGTGCTAGGCTGGTGGGATACAGTGAATTAGAAAGCAGAAGGACAATGTGACTGATAAACAAATACAATGTCCAATCCCCTAGAAAGACCAACTGACATACCTCTGGCAAAGCAAATTAAAGGAAGAGAAAAGAAAAATGCAGACTATTAGGAGTACAAAGCAAATATAACCATATGTAGTTTAGATTTTATGAGAATATCACAAAACTCTATGGTCAAAAAATTAAATGAGGAAAATTTCTATGCTAATCATTTTTAAGACTTGGATCAAATGGATAATTTTCTACTAAAAATAGATTTTCTGTGAAAAAATAGATTTCTAAATTGGTTTTAGGAGAATTAGAAAATCTAAATAAACAATGCTCATGGAAGAAAGTTAGAAGTTGTCAAAAATGTATCTCAACAAATTGCACTACATCCCTGGAAATGTTGGAGGTCACTTCTATAAGGCCTTAATTTCCCTTACTATGAATACTATTTTAGATCATAAAAAGGTAGAAATATTTTTCATAAAATTAGCATAACCCTGAAACCCAAACTATAAGAAGCATTTTTCACCTAGCAAATTGGCAAAGATGTAAAAAAAAAAAAAAAAGGAAAAGAAAAAGCACACGAAAGTCCAAAGTATTCATGCAAGTGGGAAAAACGGGTAATTTCATCCCCTTCCAATAAAAGTATAAGCTGTTACCACCTCTCTGGAGAGTATTTTAAAAATATGCATGAAAAGGCATAACATGCTGCTTACACTTGGACCCAGTAATAGCAATTCTAGGAATTTATTGTACGGTAATAATCCTAACAGTGTGCAGGAAGTGTCTGCAATAAGGATGTTCACGGCAAAATTTTAATAGCAAAATGTAGAAACAACTTAAATGTCAACATTGGAGAGCAGATTCCAGTGTGACGGGAGTGAGTCATAGTACAGAAACACAGGTGACACCACTAAGTGTCCACAACAGAATAAACACACATATTTTAAATGCACCCGAATGAATGAAAAGACACGAAGCAAAATAGGATTATCTGTAGGTGGGATAATAAATTATATTAACTTTACTCCCTTCTTAAGTCTTTATAATAAGTGTGTATTATTTTCTAATCAGAAGAATGAATCACCGTTATTAGAATTTTGTTGGTACAAATCTAAAACTTGTTGATAATGCCAGGAGAGCCAGAACAGAGGGGTTCGGGCCGGAGTCCCCTCCGTCTGGGAGATGGGGATGAACAGATAGGAGTCGTGACCCTTCCGGGCTGCAGGCTGGGAGACCTGGGACTCACAGGTCCCTTGTGTGAGGAGCAGGACCCCCCCGGTTCCGAGGCCCTCGTCAAGGTTCCTGTCCTTGGGAAGCAGCAACAGCCTGTTCAACCCAAGGATCCAACCAATTAATCACCTCCTTATCCTTGGCCCATGCAGCTCCCTGGGAATTTCTCAGTTAGAGACTGTAAAAACATCTTATTTGGCAGTGAACAGTTTTCTTAAAAAATAGCAAGTCGACTCAGACTCCTACCTAGGTAGGGGATACTGGGGACCATCTTCAGGCTTCGGATGTACTCCCGAGTCCGCTTGTAATTGTCTTCCTTGGACATCAGGTAGTCCAGCTTCTCGAAGGTGGTCTTGTCTTTTCGATTCAACAGCTGGGGTGAGAAGAACACACAGAGCATGGTGAGGGAGAAGGGAAATAAACCAGAAGAAGCTACAGAAAAAGGAGAACTGTGGGCGAAGACTAAAGGGGGACACCCCAATGGTGCGTCTGCGGTGGCCAAATCCCCAGCACAGAAGTGGTTTCGTGCAGAGGCGGGACGTTTCATGGCCTCAGTGTGCCGTTTTCCACAGACTCTCCCGCTTGGCAGACGTCCTCTGAAGCTACCGAGTCCACTGCTCTAACCAACGCCAGGATCCCCCGCATAGCACCTGCCTCCAGGACGGGTAGGCCCTGCGGCAGCGAGGAGCTCAGAGAGTAAAGCAAACTGTACAGTGTCCCAGACGCTGAGGTGCAATTTGTGACACCTCCAAGCAAATCGAGGGGTCACAGCTACCTCGGCCTCTGTACCTGAGTCCACAGCTACTCGCTTGCTCCTCCATGTCTCTGCCGCTGCTGGAGGCCGCAGGACATCTCCACGACTCACCTGTGTGCGCTGTGCACACAGCCAGGCCGCCTCTCCGGTCTAGGCTGCCCCCTCCAGACTCCCGGCAATTTAACAAGAGAAGCCAAGCTTGCCCTGGCTGGCGTGGCTCAGGGGACTGAGTGCCAGCCTACAAATCAAAGGGTCGTTGGTTTGATTCCCAGTCAGGGCACATGCCTGGGTCCCGGGCCAGGTCCCCAGTGGGAGGCACACAGCAGGCAACCACACACTGATGTTTCTCTCCCTCTCTTTCTCCTTTCCTTCCCCTCTCTCTAAAAATAAATAAATAAATTCTTTCTAAAAAATAAAATTAAAAAAGAAGCCAAGCTTTTAATCCACATGCAGTCATCTAAGTGATGACTTGGTTCAGAAGACACAGGGGGAGCAGCACCCACAGCCCAGAGATTAGAGAAGCAAGATCCTCGGTGACTGAGATTTCTGGTGTGCAGGGGAGGGTTCCGTGTGCATTGGAGGCCTTTTGGAAGGGAGGAATAGACGCCCGAATGCTGTGGTCACCCTGCATGTCCCAGGTCAAGGCCCAGGGCCAGGAAGGGGCAGTAAGTCTCCTTGAATAAAATGGCTCTGAGGAGAGGAATCTACGCTGGGAGAAGAGAGGACTGGCTGTGGCACAGCACATGGCTCCCCCCAGTTGAGCTTCCAGGACCCAGTGCCTCTGGGATTTTAGATCGATGGCTGAGCTCATGAGTATAAATGGAACAGGACCTTAGTCCTGGAGCACCTTCGGTCAAGCTTGGTGTTCAGACCCAATGGTCTGTGCAAGGACCTGGGCCAGCAGAGCTGCCACATTCGTCAGGCCGAGGTCGGCCAGTGTCCAACAGCCCCTGTCGAACAGCAGAGAGAAGTGGAACCATAACAGGGGAAGCCCAGCGCCAGGGGAAGCGGGCCTCGTGGACTGAAGCAACCCCTTGAGGTGACTGACTTTAGTACAAAGGCAGCTCAGTTCCCAAGACCTGGGTCTGCAAACCCCAGACTCAGGCCCGTAGCTGCACCAGGGAGCCTGCGTGGCCATGGGCAGGCCCTGCCCAATTCCTTAATCCCCAGACTCTGGAGCCACAGAAGATCCAGCTGTGTGACAGCCCAGCTGAGCCATGACAGTTTAAGGACTTCAAGGAGGACAGGGAGAAGAATAGGCTAAAAGGAAGGTCCTGGTGCTGAAGAAGTTAGACAGTGAACAGCAAGCTTTTTTTTTCTGACTGAGGACATACCAGGGTGGGGATGCCACACAGATGCTGGGGACAACGCTGCCTAACTGGCTTGCTAATTTGAGGCCGTTACTCATCACATTAACAGATGAACAGGAAATAACACCACCCCCATTTGCTGTTTGTAAAGCCCCACAGTGGAACAGCGCATCTGACCCTCGCACAACCCCGTGACACACATGGGGCCAAGACTATTGCCTCTATTTCAGGCCCGCAATCGCCTGTCTGAATACCCCGGGGGAACTCGGTTCACAGAGGGCGGAGATCTCTATGGCAGCAACATGGTAAGTAAAGAGAGACCAAGAACCCAGACAGATAATAAGTAAGCTATGGGTGGGGGAAGCGTCAAGGAAAGCCAAATGGAGAGAGGCATTTGAAATGGATACACATTCAAGGATGGGAGATGCACCAAATGAACAACACACACCCGGATCAGAACGAGATACTCTAGTTATGAACTGCCCCACTGTGAAGGCCAGCAGGCCCCTAGCACCCTGGACTGGGAGGTCACCTCTTTATTAACGCAACGTAGAACCACACTGAACTCTTTGGCAACCACCCGTGTTCATCCGGCAGCTGCACAAACCCCTGCGTAGTCCTCACGCTTCCTGCAGCTGAGCCGTCCTGGCGCCCGGTGCTCACACCGCTGGCCCTGGGGGCCCGGGTGGGAAACTGCCCGTGTCCCCTTCCACACTCGGCCCATCTGCCTAGCTTGTCAAGTGCCTCTGAGCATGGCACCACATCACCTGTGTCCTGACATAGATATGACCAGGCCACTACGAGGTTAGGGCCCACGGGGACGTCCCTGGAAATCTCTCTGCAGCGTGGACCTCCAATCAATAACTGGGGCTCTTGGGCAGAGCGGGCCAACCACAGGCAGTCACATTTGCATGCTTCCGAAATTGAAAACCAAGGTCTTCCAGTTCGCGCCTCCCTCTGTGAGCCTTGCCTCTGAAGACCTACTCCCAACCCACCCCCCCGCCCCACATAAACGCACGCACACGCCTTCAGAAGGGCTGGATCTGGTTAACTTCACTCATCTGCCCCACTCTGGGCCCGCAAATGAAATTCAGGGTCGCACCAGATTTTTCGATAATTATACATAGGATGACAGATGACATAAAAACTCACAACATCTATTTCCCAATCAGGTATTTGAAAACCACTTAAGAACTTCCTCTAGTAAAATAAAGGAATAAACCACATGCAGGGAGACACGGGACACAGGAAGCAGAGGACCCCATCCAGAAGCAGTGAGGGGAGCTGCTGGGACGACAGCTGAACTGCAGGCCTTGGGACTGCCTGGTCCACATCCCGGAAGAGACGCGTGCACAGAAAGAGAAGGTGCAGGGCCCTGGCTGGAGCAGCTCAGTGGATTGAGCACAGGCTGCGAACCAAAGTGTCACAGGTTCAATTCCCAGTCAGGGCACATGCCTGGGTTGCAGGCCATGACCCCCAGCAAACGCACATTGATGTTTCTCTCTCTCTCTCTTTCTCCCTCCCTTTCCTCTCTAAAGATAAATAAAATCTTAAAAAAAAAAAAAAGAGGGAAGGCACCACAGAAAACCTGATGGGACCACACACTTGTTGGAATATTTTTATTGTATGAGAGATATATTTATTAAATATATAGTTTAAAAATAAAGTAAATAATTTAAGAGCTTATATATAAAAATCTAGTAAAATACTATACAATACTTAAAACATAATATTAGAACACATATTATAAAATAAGATCGTGTACAATGTACAAAATATTTTGTGCATGTGTATGTATATGTATACACACACGCATGCACACACAGTGGACCCTTGGACAAGGCAGGTTTGAACTCCACAGGCCAGTTAAACTGTGTGGGTCAAGTTTTAAGAATCTGCGTAGAAGCCAAGCTGCACAATTCCAACCGGTGTTGTCCCAGAGTCAGCTGCGTGTGTGGGTGCACGTGCTTGTAGCACCCGGTAGATAGAAGGTTGCTAGAGTAAGAATTTTTTTTGTCTTATCATCACTCTTTATTTTCTTTTTTAAGTATATTTTATTGATTATGCTGTTACAGTTGTCTCGATTTCCCCCCTTCGCCTGCCTCTGCCCGGTACCCACTTCCCTCCTTAGTTCCTGTCCACAGGTCGTGCACGTTAAGTTCTTGGGCTTCTCCCTTTCCTAGACTGTTCTTAACATCCCCCTGTCCATTTTGCTCCTGCCAATTATGCTTCTTAATCCCTGCACCATTTCTCCCATTCTCCCTCCACCTGCTCCCTGCTGATACTCCTCCAAATGATCCCCATGCCTGTGATTCTGTTCCTGTTCTGGTTGTTTGCTTAGTTTGTTTTTGTTTTTTAGATTCAGTTGTTAATAAATAGCTTTGAGTTTGTTGTCATTTTAATGTTCATAGTTTTGATCTTCTTTTTCTTCTTAAATAAGTCCCTTTAACATCTCATGTAATAATGGCTTGGTGATGATGAATTCCTTTAGCTTTATCTTTTCTGGGAGAGGGTCCCCAACAAGTCAGACCCAAAGAGGCCCACACCAAGACACATCATAATTAAAATGCCAAAGGTTGAAGATAGAGAGTGAATATTAAAAGCAGCAAGAGAAAAGCAGAGAGTGACCTACAAAGGAGTTTCCACAAGACTGTCAGCTGATCTCTCAAAAGGAACTTTGCAGGCAAGAAGGGACTGGCAAGAAGTATTCAAAGCAATGAAAAGCAAGGACCTACAACCTAGATTACTCTATCCAGCAAAGCTACCATTTAGAATGGGAAGGGCAGATAAAGAATGGTTTTTGAAGGGAATTAGAAATTCCAGGGAAACAAAAACAGTATTCTATAAAGGACATGTCATTAATGGTTTACTGCCTGACTACAGAAAACCATATTTACGCATCCCTAACAATTAAAACACTAAACACCCATTTAACGAGTGACCGAACCGCAGTAACATGAGTGTGTTTGAAGAGTGAAGGAAGCTGGGGAAAACCAAACAACATCTATCATACAAAGGAGTCACTGAATACCATTTGAAGTAAACGGATCAAGAAATTTCAGCCAAAGCACACTGGTGGGCATGTGGCGGACACTACCAGCAGAACCAGCCCCTTCGCTGGTAAGTGGTGGGTGGCCTCCGGGAATGAATGGGGCACGGAGAGAGGAGTGTTTGTTGTTGCACTAAGCCTTTCAGCACCGAGTGCTTTTTAAAATTAATCATGCTGAAAAATTCTTTGGAGATTTAATTTTCTAAATACAGAGTGTGTTTATTTAAAAAAAAACAGCAGCATTTACTTATACATGTTTTAAAGTTTTATTACAAGTGGAGCTATAAACTAAAAACTTCCTAAGAATTGAGGGTCCTTTATATTTGAGAGTTTACAGGAAGCTTCAGGAAGAAACCTGTAGAAATATTAGACACACAAGAAAATGAGTTTTTTGCCTGCCTGAGTCAAACAGGTACTGAAAGCATTCAAGTCCGGGAAGAGGGGTGAGAGGCACGGCAGAGGGAGGAGAGGCCCCAGCTGCAGCAGGCAGGCGCACGTGCGGGGAGTGGAGACGGCTCCTTCCCCAGTACTCACGATGGCGGGGCCAGCTGTGCGGTTGCACCTGTGCCCCCCTCAGCTGCCGGCCCCCCGGAAGGCAGCGGCCGGCCGGCTGCACGCACTCCACCGTCCCCTGCACCTGCTATGGGTCCCGACGCCCAGGAAACACTGCCTGAATACTCGCTGAACAAAAGAGTGACAAAACTCATAACGATGACTTAAAAACCCAATTCCGTGGACAAATCTGAACACTTAAATGATTCTTGGATAAAAGGGGAAAAAGCTAAGATTATAAACTACTTACAAATCACAAATGATAAAAACACTGTATGTTAAACTGTGTGATTAGGCCAAAACTGTACATGGTTTTAAACTCTTTTCTAATTAAACAACTAAGAATATAAATCAACTAAACATTCAACTCAAGAGGCTAGAAAAATGAGAGGGCCATAAGAAATTGATTAATAGATAAGAGTGGACATTGTTCTGTTAGAAAACTAAATACGGAGGGTTGGGTGGGTGAGCTGGAATGGGAGTAGGGGGGAGAAAACTGTACTTGAACAATGATTAAAATAAAATTAAAAAAAAAAAGAAAACTAAATACCAAACCTATGGAAATGATAACTAAACTCAAGAACTAATTTTTATAAAATATCAATAGAACAGGTAAAAAACTTCTATAAATAGGGCAAAAAAGCAAAAATAGACAACACTGGGACTGAGAAAGGGGTTATAACCACATAGGTAAAGTAAACTAAAATTACAAGGTGAAAATCCATACTTGCATATTGATTTTAAATTACTTTCATGTTGCCAAGTGTCACCTGCGAGGGATAAACGGGACTCACAAATCGCAGGGTCAAAAGCCAGGTGGCTTGGTCAAATACCTGAAGAGCGCTGCTCTGGAAACTCCCTAGTCATGCTCCAAGAGCGTGCACGTGGCACTTGCGTGTGACTAATAACAAAGGCCCCTCCCCCCCCGCCTTTTTGGTAAACAGTTCGAATCTTTCTCCGTGGAGGAAAAAAGAGAAGTCCCTCCGGATCCTCTCTGTGAGGACTTCGGTATCTTGTCCCACTGCCTGGAGAGGGGAACATTTCTTGATGCACGGAAATGCTTTTCAGCGAAGAGCCTGCTGCTTCAAATATGCAAAACTGGCTCAAAATTCTCCTTTAATTCCAGTTCTGCTGTTGGTATGGAAAGAATGTTTAGTGCTGTGGCTAATCTATGGACCAATGGATTCAACAGACTGAGTGTGGAATGAGCAAGGAATGAAACTAGGGCACTTAAAAAAAGTAATTGTCACTTCTTTAAATACAAATGATCAGATTCTGAAAAATAAGCGCAAAGTCATTTATCTAATGTAAAATATTAGACACAATGGAGAATGTCATAAGTAACATAAGAAAAAAATGTGACTGCAATTTAGTAGGTGTCCTGGCTAGCTGTCCGTATTTGTCTTTGACCACAGTTGTTTTAAATTCTGTACAGATAGAAGTTAACTGGTAGAAAATGTTATAATGCAAATAATTCCTGTCCCTAGAAAGGCAGATTATCGCCCTGGGGTTACTGGCAAGTTTCGTACCCATTTAAAAAATGACTTCAATATTCCTTACCCGCCTAGAAGTACTCTGGGCTTTCTTCTGATACAATTGTACTACCTTATTGGTTCTCTCACTCATTCACGAGTTAAATAAAATCTTTGACAAGTATTCATTTTATATTTGCATGAACAGTGATTTTATGTTTTAAAAATATCCTTTTGCCCTGTCTGGTGTGGCTCAGCGGATTGAGTGCTGGCCTGCAAACCAAAGGGTCTCCAGTTCGATACCCAGTTAGGGCACATGACTGGGTTGTGGCCCAGGCCTCCAGTAGGGGGCGCGTGAGAGGCAACCACACATGGATGTTTCTCTCCCTTTCTTTCTCCCTCCCTTCTCCTCTAAAAAATAAAATCTTTAAAAATAAAAATATCCTTTAACAGATTCTATGCACATACACACAGATATTCACATGCATGCATACATACACACAGAACTTATGGGGCTGGGCAGGACCCGGAGGACAAGGAAGGCACAAGCAGCGGCCTGGAGGCAGGAACACAGAGACGCCCCAGGGACAGCAGCTGAGCAGCAAGGCAGGCATGTGCTGCTTTGGACGAGACCGCAAAGGCAGGAGAGAGCGGGAAACTCGTCGTTCGGCGAGGTACGTTTCTGAGGTGGCCCTCTGGATACCGTGCGCAAGCGATGACCATTTCGACGGCTGATTCTGTGTTTCCAGATGTGTCAGCTCAACGTGCAAACAGGGCGCCGATCACAAGCAGCTAAGCGTGAACAGCAAATAGTAATCGACGAGGGGGAAAGAGCGAGCTGACTGTGGCCGTGCTGGACCAGGCAATTCCTCTGGCCAACTCTTGCGTCCCTTCCGCACTCGGCCGGAGGCGCTGGGCGGCTGCTCTGCCGGCCGCAGCTGAAAGGTCTATGGTGTGTTTTTCGGGACCAGGAAGTAGGTGTGAAGTAGGTATGAAACATTCCGATGTCTGCGGCCACTGCCAACATGCCTCTACCGTGTCCTCGGGCCCTGCAAGGTGCGCACTGCCCGTGAGCTGTCACCCAGCGCCACGTTTCCCAACACACGTTCCTCTCAAAATGCCCACGGAGACACGCCGGGCCTCTCTCTCTCTTCCAAGCTCAGGATCTCCCCGCACTCCGTGGGGTCACTGAAGTCCAGGGCTAGAAGTCCCAGCGATGGTTAAAAACTGGCTGACAGAACACAGACAGCACTAAGCTGGCGGTGATGACATGACATGAAGTTCCGGTGATGGGTTAACAAGAGCGGCCTCAGAAGGGCTTCCAGAACATGCCACTCTGGAGGGGCGGCGAGCCCAGGCCTCCCAACCGAGGGGGGGCCAGGTAGGGGAGCCCCCAGAGGGCCTTGAATCGGGGAAGCGCGGACTGTTCAGCTCTGGGCCGGGGCGATCGCTCCAGCAGTGGTGTGGGGGAGGACTGCGGGGCACCCCGGGGGCGAGGAGACCGGCTGGAAGATGACGATGACATCGGGTCCTGGAGAAAAGGGCCTGGCTGGTGGGGATGGCAGCTCTGCCAGCATGGCCGAGAGCAGTCAGGAAGCGCTGGACACGGTAACAGTAACAGCGGCAGCAGAGCGGCAGCAGACACCTGTCGAGACCTGACTGGGTGCCAGGCGTCATTCTACACGTTTTTTCACACAGCTACTCCTTTCGTCCGCGCCATGAGAGGCAGGTCCAAGGCTGAGACGAGAAGTATGTTTCAAGGGTCCACACCCCTAATCTCCATGGGACACCGCTCCTTATTTCTTGGTCTGGGGTCCCCACACCAATTCAGGAATTCGGGACATGTGGTACTCAGACCCCACAGCAGCCACCTGAGATACAGGCCAGAGTGACAGCCTTTCAAAGGTGACCTCTTTTGTTCATGCTCCCCGGGGATGAAGAGAAGTTCTGTGATGGGGTGACACCTGAGGGCCGGCTGATCTCCGTGGAGAGCTGACTGCCAGCCCCCTAGGCCCGTGGGTCTGCAGCCTGGACCCCCCCACACTGGCCCACACACGCATCGGAACCCCCGCCCCAGCTGCAAAGGCCTTAGCAGTCCCGCCCGACTCTGCCCGCTGTGCTGTGCTGACTCTGAGAACGTTCTTTATTTCTAGCACGTACTGGCTTCCCTTCCTCAGCTCCTGGCTCGGCGTCCCTCCTCGGTTTTTAACGAGGTTGCGTTTTATCCAGCATTTATTTGTGTTTCTGTGCTTGCGGCACGCAGTTGGGAGGGAGGGGCCTTCCCCCATCAGCTCAGTCTGCCATGTTGCCTCCGAGTCCAAAACACAGTCCGCTGAGAGAGGCCTCTGGCGCTCGCTGTCACTTCCTGGAAACCCAAGTTGGATCTCAGACATGCCAGGCTGTGAGCTGTCGAAGGAACACGCAAGCCGAGGGCTGCGGGGCGGGCGTGGGAACGCGGGTCTAGGGCCCGGGAGAGAGGCCGGGGTGCGGGCCGAGGGGGCAGCCACCTCCGGGGCACGGAGGTGATGGCCGACGCTCTCCCAGCTGGGGACGTCCCCCAGGGGTGGGAAGGGGGCTGGTGAGGGTGGGAGCCAGGGCCAGAGCCTCCAGAGCACTCAGTGGGCGGGGGAGGAACAGAAGCCGGCGGGGAGGGGCCGGCCGACAGATGGCAGGCAGGGAACCGAGTCAAGTGAAAAGAGGTGTTTCCAGAGGAGGGTGAGGAACAGTGTCCGGTGCTGTGAGGACGTGAAGGAGGACGAGGGTGGCAGTGCCAGCGGAATTCACGGTTGGGAACTTCCGAGGAGTGTCTGGGGGAGGAACAACTGGAGGGCGCACACGCTGGTTTCCTCTACCCCCCATCTGCTCACCCCTCACCCAAGGCTCAGGAAAACCTGAACAGGCAGCCGCCGGGGCCTGTCACCACCTTCTCATCCACATCAGGGGGCTTACTGGGACACGTCCTGGATGGGAAACTCTAAAATCCAAAATACAAACACATCTGCCTTCCTAGGATATTTGCAAAGTAGCCGCTCTCAGAACTGCAGTGCGGTGACCATGTACCCCCAGGTGTCTGCGAGTGGGAGCCCCATTCTCCGAGAGCTCCCCTTCCAGGCTGCCACCCTGCAGGCCCGGCCTGCTCCCGTCCCAACGGCCGAGATGCCCTCCCAGCCAGAAACTTCGGTTTTCATTCTGCTACTGCAGATGAGTCAAAATCTCTAAATCTCTGGATCAATTCAGTAGGAAAGAGTGAATCACAACAGGAATGTGCACAGAGCTAGCTGTGCGTGTGTGCGTGTGTGCACATGTGCGCACGCGTGGGTGTGTGTGGATGAGTGTGGATGATGCGTAGCACATGGCTGTAATTACTGTTACGAGTGACTCACCCATTCTCCAGGAATTCCATCCCGCAGGTCACTCACGAATAAGTCAGCTTCCTACTGGGACCAGGTTAGGCCACTTCCCAGTTGCTCAGGCCCCCAACCTAGGAATCACCCTTCCCCCTCTCTTTTCCTCACCTCCAACATCCCACCCATCGCAGAACCTGCCGACTCCATCTTCAGAGCGCCCTCCCTGCCAGCGTGCTTTCCTCCACGCCCACTGCCACGCCCTCCACCCCAGCCGGCAGGGCCTCTCTCCTGCACTCGGCCCTAACCCCCTAACCAGGCCCCGTTTCCGCTTTGGCTTCTTCCAGAATCCCCCACTCAATTTGCTCCCACACAGTAGCAACAGTAATTAAAAAACAAAAAACAAAACCAGCTGTAAAGCACATCACGTTGGTCTCCTGTGTAAGCCCCTCTCCTACACTTAGACACAACGTGACTCCTCTCCCAGGCCATGAGCCCTCCGTGATCAGCCCCACCTCCCGCCCGCAGCCTCTGGTACCACCTCCTCCTGGTCCGTGCTCCCGCACCACCGGCCTTTGCGCTTCTGCCCACCGTGGGACTCTGCACTGGCCGGGCCCTCTGCCTGGAATGCTCACGCCCTCCTTTCAGCACGGCTCGCTCCTTTTGTCACTCAGGGGCCAGACAGGCCTTCCCCGGACACCCCGTCATTTCTATCACGTCCTCCTGTCTTAGCCTTCTGCTTCGTTTTAGTCCCATCTGACAGTTCGCTGTTCATTACTTCATGCATTCGACAAACACCGATTACTCCTTGTGCCAGCCAGACTCGGCATGTGTTTATTCTCGCTCAATAACATGTCTGTCTCCTCGGAGTAACATTAAAAAGCTCATGAAGACAGGGGCCTTGAGCATAGCCTTGGGCCTGGCGTGGAAGAGGCATTCAATAAATATTTGATCTGCAGGATGGATAAGTACACACAGTAATGTGGATACTCAGGAAATCAGAATTGGCTGATGCAGCTTCTAAGGTCTCGTGGCTCCGAGGCAGCCAGTACTCCAAAGTGGCCCTCGTGCTGGGATACATCAGATCCTGCCTGCATGCTCCCAGGCCAGCAGAAGCTGATTCCCTTCCTGTCTGTGCACCTAGCCAGCACTTAGTACGGGCCTACAGTGCGCAGGCCTATCCTTGGTGTCAATCTTGGTTCTGTCCCAGCTCACCCAGGTACTTGGTCATTAGCTGTAGGACAGGGGGGCCTGTCCAAGTGACCCTCATTGGGGGTCACCCATGGTGCAACCAAGTGGCAGGTCTCCTCCCACACCTGTTAAACTCACTCCGCTCCAAGTTTCCCAGCTACCCAGGGTTTCCGGGCAACCCCAGGAAGCCGGTCCTGCCCTGTCCCCAGGGCAGTGTACCGGCCACACTCCTCCAGACCCACTTCCCAAGCAGCGTGTGTGCCTGTGTCTCCACACTCTGCCCAGCCCGATCCCCACGCCGGGTTCCGTCACTGACAAGTCAGCTGGCACACTGGCCAAGAACATGGACTATGGGGTCCAGCAAGGCAAGGCTGCACCATGTCGGCTCTGGCACCCAGCAGGGACACAGGGAACAGTCAGACCCGACAGTGAGGAAGGCAGGCAGAAGGGGGGGCAGACCTGTAAATGAAGCCACAGAGCAGATGGGCTGTGTGTTGTGAAAGGACAGGGGCGGGGAGAACGGCGGGGCGCAATGCTACCACCAATTCCACAGAGCCGGGGTGGCCAGGAGGATGGGGAAAGGTGACGTGTTTGGCCCGTCCAGTTCCCAAGGGCTCTGTGCAAACCAGTGTCCTGGGACTAGCAGAGCAGGTGGGTGTGAGGGGGCTTGCAAGACTCCCCAGGGCCCCTCACCAACTCTAAACGTAGAGGGGTCATCAAGAGTCACGGCATCGCTGACAATAAGGTCTGTGCACCCTGAAATTCACAATTACAGTATTCCTCCGGGTCCGCACACCGCTCCCAGCGGCCCAAGAAATAATAACAGCATCTAAATGACGGAAAAATTCATCTGAAAAAAGCAGCTCCAGGCAACTGCTGGAAAGCCTCACGGCTCAGATGGAGCTGGGGAAGCACAGGGCTGGCGGCCACTGCAGAGGCCGGCGGCTTCCGAACCTGCTTTAGACCTCTGAAGTCACTGCTCGACCGAAACCCACCCAGAAGCACAGCGCATGAAACCGAGCCGAACAGCGCCGCTCTGGGGGAAACAGCGCCCCAGCCGTCCACCTGGCACCCTCCCCTTCTCCCCCCGCCCCTCCGGGCCCCCAGAGCACTGACGGAAAACCGCTGACCTAGGCCAGCCTGCCTGCGTACGTACACAGGGGAAACCAGTCCCCCGGTGTCGCGCTCTGAGCTGCACCTGAGCGCGAACCCAGTCTCCTGAGTCCAGCCTAACACTTCCCACTCGGCTTCGGAGAGCTACATCTATGGAGAGCCGTACTTGAGAGAAACAAGGCTCAAATCTGATCACCTGCAGCATAATCCCTAAGAAGTTTAAAAGCTCCCAAACGGGCCAAGCGTGGCACAGAGCCCAGCCCCACAGACGGGCAGAACGGAGCTGGGAAATGAGTTGCAGAGGCGCAGCTGACAATTCCGTCCAGTTTCCTCCAGTTCCGCGGGACAGAAACAGGCCTTGAAGGGCTGGGGCCGTGCGGCTGTGGGAGACCCTGCACCGGGCGGCCGGGAGGTGAATGCTAATGAGCTATGGAAAGAGCAATTACTTTCCCTGTGTCAGGCCCCGCGCCAAGCTCAGGAGGAGAAAGAGGTCTGAGATAGTTTTCAAGTATTTTTACAGCAGAAAAACTTTCCTACAGACTCAATTATATAACTCTCAGACTCCACCTCTGAGCTGAAATTAGCCATGGCCTTCAGGAAAAAAATCATTTTTCCTTACACGAGGGTCACAGGTTTCTCCGGAGAAACTCCTGGCTGCATGGCTAGCAACCCGCGGCAGCTGCAAACCATCAGCCCGGAGACCTTCCCGAGCGCGGTTCCGTGCCTGCCAGAGAGCGGTGCCAGCCAAGTGCCAGGCAGAAGTCGTGTCGCTGACCCGACCCCCACACAGGGCGCTGCAGGGTGTGGGAAGGCCCACTCTAGGAGGCTTCCGGACCGGTGCACTCCAGTGTCCCCGACCCCCTCACCCCAGAAAGGGGCTGAGGTCGCCGAAGGAGAGGGGAGCGCGTCGTGAACCCACAGTCGTCCGCTGTTGGGCGAGGGGCGGACAGCCAGAGAAAGCCTTCTGGGGCTGAAGGCGTGAGGGGCCTCCCTGACGAAATGACAGCCAACGATCAAGGCACAGACTTGGGAAGATCCACTTACGGCCCAGGTTTTTGTCAGCCTGAAGATGGGCGCACTCTGTAACGCTGACACCACAGACATGAGAGAATGAAGGTTGTTGAGTTCTAGAAGTTTCTGAAAAAAGAAAAGGAATAGATTATTTCGCTGCTATAAACAACAGAGCAAAAACACGCTCAAGTGTTACCAAATGTTGTCGTATTTATGAAATTCAATTGCGCTTAAAATACCTCACGTAGAAAACACAGCTCTGGGAAGCTCATAGAAACCGCATGCTCTTTCCCTCCCCGTCACACGGCCCCAAGGCGAGCCTGCGCCCACGGCATCTGCAGGACCTCGGGAGCTGCCTCGTCCGTCCGGCTGCCGCCGGGCGGAAACGCGGCTCAGCACGAGGCTTGATAACTAACACCCTCCTCGGCGCTGCCCCGACGGGCCGCGTAAACCGAAACCTCAGCTGCACCACCAAGACCGACTGGGACTCCCGCGCTGCCTTAACGCGGGAACGCGAGGGGCTAAGGACAGATGCCATCCGTCTGCACGAGCCCCTCGGCCGGCCGGCCGGCAGGACACAGCTCTGGCTTCCTGATCGCTCGGCCGTGCTCCTTCGAAGCGGACCCCGAACTAGTGTGGACACTGGGACTCGACCCGGTCTCAGACGAGTTCCTTGCCACGGAGGGCAACAGGAGGAGACACAGCCGAGAGGAAGAGCAGGAGAACGCGATCGCTCTGTCCCTGGTTTCACGCCGAGGGCACCTGCTGACAGGGCCGGGGCTCCACTCTTCATCCCGGGGGGTCAGCGACATTGGGGTCAGCAAGCAGGCTCCGCGGACCCAGAGATCGGGCTCCAGCCCCGGCCCCCAGTGCTCGGGTGTCCTTGGGCACGGGCCACTGCTTCTGAGCGCTGCTTCTGAGCCTTCGCATCCTCATCTTCAAACGAGGAAGGGAATCATGGCTCCCCTGGCTCCCTGGCACAGCTCACGTCAGCTGCCTAGACCCCTGCCTGACCCCGGGGCGGGCACTCAAGGTGACGTGGGCTGCTCACTCTGTGTTGGGAAGACTCGTCCCCCCAAATGTCCCCAGCACTCATCTTGGGTACGTCCAAGCCCAGGTGATACTTCCCTTATGATGTCTTTCCTGGCCACGCTCCCGAGTCCGGGCAGGCTGGGGCCCGCCCCCCTCTGGTCCCACGACAGCCTGTGCATCTCCTCCGCACACGGGGCTGCACTTGCTTTTACCTGCCCACTGTGTGCTGTGACAGGCACCGGGACACAGCAGCAGACGCAGCTTTGTCTCTGCTCTCAGGGAACACCCAGTGGGGCCCAGGGAAGTGAACGAGTGAATGAGAAGCCCTCGTGCCCAGCCCCGCGGCTCCCGCACCGCGCAGCTCACACGCGTGCCACACATCCTGTCTCGTTCTGACGGTTTCCTGCAGTGTAACAGCAGGTTTCTCTGCATGGACTGAATTTCACCCGTGTATCCGAACTCTTACACCTGCCACAGAATTTCTTCAGAGCTGAAGGTCCGGACCCTCTGGGAGATCATCGAACCCCCTCTGGTTGAAGAGATGGGAAACGAAGGCCCCGAGAAAGGAGGGGCAAGCGCAAAAACATTCCAGGGCGCAGTGCAGCGTGGCGATCCGCCATCCAAGATGGCAGAGGTTAAAAAGGGGTCGTTTCCGATCCCTTGGGAGAGACCATAAACTCATTTCCAAACTGGAAGCCCCAGGTGGGCTGTGACCTGATCCCACTTTCTCCCGCAGCCCAGCAGGAAGCCGTCGGGCCCAGGCTGGCGCGAGCACTCCGGAACACGCAGGACACAAAGTGTCTGCCGCCCGCAACACACACTTCACACATGGGTGTGCGTCACTGTCCCACTGGGGCCAGAGGGCAGCTCCCCAAGGGCAGGGGCGTGCTCCCACTGACGCTCTGGGGGCCCTGGGCATGGACACTCGGCTCTCTAAGCCTCCCCTTGTCCTCTGGAAATGGGATAATAGTAATGTGAGCACAGAATACAGTCATTTCAGTACAGCGCCTGCTACCGTGCCTGGCTCGTGGGGGGCCTCGGTGAGGCCAGCTGGCCCAGGGTCTGGGTGGGAAGACAACATGTGCACGGGGAGGAGGCTCCGCCGGGCGTCAGGCAAGCCTGGTGTTCGGGGCGGTGCAGGGGGAGGAGCTGGCCGGGCCGTGTAACTGATGGGAGTGGTCCAGGAAGGCCCCTGGGATCACAGCCTGGGCTGGCCGAGACGAGGGAAGAGGAGGCGGGCGAAGGCAGGACGCAGACACGAGCCTGGCACCCAACCACTGGCAAGGACAGAACCCATCAGGCTGGGGGACGGGAGCTGGGAGCCGGAGCCACAGGGACATCCGGCCCAGGCCTGAAGCTCAGAACGGGTAGGGGGAGCTTTGCAGACTGGGGACAGAGTTGTGCAGGATGTGATGGCATTGCACACAAGGCTAACTCCAACCCATCAGCCCCCGGCACTGGCTAGACCTGAAGTCAGATGAACAGACCCCAGGGGCAGCCCCTGGGGCCGCATGGAGAGCGTGCAAGGCCAGAGGGAAGAGTTGGCTGCCACAGTCATGAGGTGGAAGGGCTTGCTGCCAACGCACGCGTGGGGGCTACGAGCCCGCGTGGGCAGCCCGGCTGGTCTGCCAGCTGCCTCTGTCTGTGCAAGTCAGGCACAGCCCCCTGTCTGAACCCTGCCCAGCAGGCCCAGTGCAAAGGTGACCCAAATTACTGAGGACACACATCTTGGGACGAAGAAAGAAAGGAAAGAAGAGAGGAAGGAAAAAAAAAAAAAACGGCTTACCTTGGCTATTTTCACAAAATGGCTCAGGATTTCTGCCCTTATTTTTAAAGTCTGTGCTGTTAGAATTTCTCGTACAACCCAAAAACTGACCTGCGGAGTCAAACACACACACACGGACACACACACACCAGAGAAGTTGTTAGATGCCAGGCCGCCCATGTCACCCTTTGCCCACTGCTGTTAACGGGGTTTCCCAGAGGCTGGGGGCCTGGGAGAGCACAGCCCTGGGGTGCGCGGGCGAGGGCCCCTTCGTGACACCAACCCAGCCAACACGTCCCACGTTCTCAGCTCCTCCCCCCGACACGCTCCATGTGCGGGGAGAAGTGGGTACCTTCATCGTCCCCCGGGGAGGGTCTGAGCCTCCACGACAGACAAGTCTCTCTAGAGTGCTGCGGGGAATTCTGACAAAAATCAGACCGGATCCCTACTCAGAAGGACCCCAGTTGTGAGGAGACCGGGGGTGGGTAGATAGACGGATGGACAGATGGACAAGTGAGCAAAGGGGTATGCATCCTGGCAGTACCACCCACGATATCCACATCCCTGGTGAGATGTAAGACAAGAAGAATTCACCAACATTTGCACAACTGTAACAAGTTTAACTTTCTAGGATACGGTCACTGAAATGCTAATTAAATGTAGTCGTTTCAAAGTTAAGCAGTGCAATCCAGGTTAAGGATATCCTAGAGGTAACGAAGCACGTGGACGGCTGCAACCAAACGTACTCTCTCCACTCAAGTACTGCCACTTTTCCATGAGAAAACAAGGAAAGAGTAACCAAGAATCAAAACTCTGCTTTTCTTATGAAGCAGGGATATTATAGAGAAGCTTTCTCTGCATAATCATCTGTGGCTGCCTCCAGGACGTGCCCGGTTCCCATAGAATCATTCTTTCCAAGGAATTGCCTAAAATTAAGTTCAGACTCAAATGTTTAATGGGTGGTTATGGAAGAAAGATATTCTGGGTACCCAGTGAGAGATCCATAAACCTTATATTCTAATACGTGCACATTTTTATGCCACATAATCTCAAGTGTGATCATTCATGTGTACTGTATAATTTAATCGATTCCTGCATGCCAAAAAAATCACACACACTAAAGGCATAATTCTGGAACAGGCAGAGTTGACCCTGACCTACAGCACACGGTATGCAGAGGCAACTCCGGGCCAGTTCAAGCCCACAGACGGCCACGAAGCCCTCACTGTGCGCAGACCCTGGGCACCGCGGGTCCAGACCCTTCTGTGCTTGCCTGGTGTGAAGCTGACCAGAGGGAGGAGGCAGGACCCTCCGGAAACCACTGTATTAACAAGCAGCTGGTGACCGTGGCCTGAAGTGGAGTACGGGGGAGGTGATGATAGAGGAAGGCTTCCTGGAGGGGGCAGGCCTTGAAAGATGGGGAGACTGTCAACAGGTGCAGATAGCACTGAGGTGTGGCCGATTCTACAGGACCAGGGAGAGCTGAACAGGCCGGCAGGACGGCTGTGCGGGCATGCTGTGGGGCGGGGGCGGAGGGAGACTAAGAAAGGGGGGGAAGACTGGGGGTCTGGTGCGGCAGGGCGGTGGGAAGGGTCCCAGGGCGTCCCGGAGGCTTCCAAGCAGGAGAGCGAGAGGCTAGAGCGCTTTGCAGGGACGCCCCAGGGGAAGCTGGCGCGAGGGCCTAAGTGAGAGACGGGAGGCCCGAAAGCCGGCCATGGCGACGCAGATGGGGGGAAGGGGCAGACAAGAAAGACACTGCAAAGGGGGGGGGGTGAGCAGTTTTAAAGATTTTTAATCCTCACACGCAGACCCCGTGGTAAACGTTATGGTGTGTGTGCTTCTCGTCTTTTCTCCGCGTAAAGAATTCACCTTCCTATTTTTCAACTAAAGTGGTACCTATTGATCATACTGTCACAGGAATCTTTATAAGTGAATCGATATTCTTCTAAGATGCAATTTTTAGCAGCTGCTAAGTATTTCATCTTAGGGGTGCACCATCATTAAGTAAGCCCCTATTGTTGGCTTACTATTTATTCCGTGGCTGTGGTAAAAATCTTTATACCCGTATCTTTGCATAGTTTTACTGAAGTCTTGGGATAAGTTCCTGTAACATAGAGTAAATAAAATGATGTGTATCCATTTTTCAAAAGTGTATGTAGAAACCTTGGCCTTGAACAGGTCCATGTGTTCATCAGCACATTCGGACAGCCCCACGGGCAGATGCGCCGGCTACCACAACTCTTCTCTTCTCTCCTCGGCTTACGCACAACACAACGTCTCACTGCGTCTATTTTGCATTTCTTTCATGACTACTCGGTTAACACTTTTTGCACTTTTTTTCAGGGGTTTTTTTGGTGGGGGGTCACAAATATTTATAGACCACTGGTGCTATTTGCCGTGTGAATTCCCTGCTCAGGCCCTTCGCCCATCTCTCTGCTGGGATGTCTGTCCTCTTACTACTGATGAGTAAACGGCCGTTCGACATCAGAGGAAGTGCATTAGCCCTTTGTGAGTCGCACGTTGTACCAAGTGTGGAGGGGCTGGTACTTTTATACACTGTTTGAGGAGATATAAACTCATAGGGCCATCTGAAGAACAACTCGAACAGATCTTTCAAGATGACAGCTACATTCTCCTGAGAATATTTATCTTGTGAATATATAGGAGCTTAGAGGAACGTATGTACACAGGTTCACTAAAGCACCATTTATAAAGCAAAACAAGAGAAAAAAGAAAATGTCCATCAATAGGGAATTGGCTACATAAATAATACTTTGACCTCAAACTTCCCAAGCTAGAGAGGAAAGTAAGCAGCTGTAATCCATTTTGCATAATGAATTTCATTTGCAAAATATCTAGAATTTCATTTGCAAAATATCTACATAAATTACTGGCAATTCTTCTGCCTAAGAGGTTTGTCTTGCCTCCTCCATTTATTTATTCAACCACGTGTATCAGAATGGACTCACACATATATATTTTACACTTTGAGCTGTATCCAATACTAAGTTATTTATTTGTTGCTCAGGTTGTTCCGTCTTTGGCCACCGGGACCTCTTCCAGCTGGTCCCTGCGTCCCTTCCCTCTGAAGGAACCCGGCGCTGTGCTGGCCCGTGGGCCTGTGGGAGCATCGCCTCGCCGTGCGCCTCTCACGCTTCCAGCCCTGAACCAGCCCCTTCTCCAAGGAGCCTGGGTTCCTTTTAAGGGTATTGAAAACCAAATCCCCAGCTGCACAATTACTGGGTTGTGTCTGTACCATTCTGCACTCCTGCCAGTGATGGATATGAGTTTGCGCTGTTTCAGGTATTTGTCAGAGACTAGTATTTGTGTGTGTGTGAGCGGGGGTAGTTCCTGTATTTTTAGCCATTTTAATAGGTGCGTAGTGTTTTGCATTTCCCCAAAGACAAATAATGTTGAGCATCTTTTCATGTTTATTTGCTATCTGCACATGTCTTCAGTGAGGTGTCCAGATCTTCTGCCCAGTTTTTAATTGGGCTGTTTTCTTATTGTTGAGTTTTCAGAGTATACTTTGGATACAAGTCTTTTATCAGACATGTGTTCTGCAAATACTTTCCCAGTCTTTTTATTCTCTTAGCAATGTGTTTTGCAGAGTGGAAAATTTTAATTTTAATAAAGTCCAACTTTTCAAGTTTTTCTTTCACGAATTGTACTTACAGTGTTATATCTAATAACTCATCACCAAAGGTCATGTAGATTTTCTTCCATGTTTTTTCCTAAAAGTTTTATAGTTTTGACTTTTACATTTAGGTCTATGACTCATTTTGAGTTAATTTTTATGAAAGATCTAAAGTCTGTGTATAGGTTAATTTTTTATATATGCAAAAATTCCAATAAATTATTCCAGCACCATTTGTTGAGAAATGTGCCTTTCGTCATTGAATGTCCTCATGCATTTGTCAAAGACCAAGTGACTGGCCCTGACCGGCATGGCTCAGTGGGTTGGGCGTCGTCCCACAAGGCAAAAGGTCACCAGTTCAACTCCCAGTCACGGTGCATGCGTGCTTGGTGGGCCAGGTCCCCAGTTGGGGGTGTGAGAGAGCAAATCGATGGATGTTTCTCTCGCACATCGATGTTTCTCTCCCTCTCTCCCTCCTTTCCTCTCTCTCTAAGAGTGAATAAAGCCTTTATAAAGGGAAGACCCAGTGACTATGTTTGTGTAGGTCTATTCCGTCCCGTTGCTCTAGACGTCTAGTCTCCGGTCAAGAGCACGCCGCCTCCATGGCTGTCGCTTCACTGTCCTGAGATCGGGTAGACTGAGTCCTCCGACTGTTCTCTCCCAGAGTCGCTTTGGTTACTCCACGTCTCCAGCCTACCCACACAGACTTTAACATCAGTTTGTTGATATTTGTAAAACAGCTTGCTGAGGTTAACTGACATCTTAACCCTGAATCTTCTAATCCCTGAGGATAGAAGGTAACTCTATCTATTTCCATCTACTTTGGGTTTCTGCATCTGTGTTTCACAGTTTTCTGCAGACGGAACCAGTACACATTTGTTAGTTTTATACGTATTTCTTCGTGTGTGTGTGTGTACGTGCTATTATAATTTTTTTAAAATTTCTAATTCCAAAATTTCACTGCTGGAATAGGAAAGCTTTTGAATATTGATCTTGTAAGCTGCAACCCTGCTATATAGTATACTCCTTATTAGTTCCAGGAGATTTTTAAAAATAGATTTCTTTGAGATTTTTCTACATAGACGATCGTGTCATCTGTGAATAAAGTTTTCTTTCTTTCTTTTCAGTCTGTGTACCATTTCCTCTGGTCCTGCCGCACGGGTCAGGGTGCCCAGTAGGATGCGGAGTGGCAGCGGCGGCAGCGCACCCCTCTGCCTTGCTCCCAGCCTGCGGGAGAGCCTCCAGTGTCTCACCGCTGAGTGTGATGTTGGCTGCAAAACTCTGTGGGTGTCCTTTATCAAGGTGAAAATTCCCCTCCATTCCTAATTTGCTGAGATTCTCTTTTGGTCACGTAGGGGTACTGAATTTTGTCAAATGCTTGTTTGAATCAACTGGCATGATAATGTCACTCTTCTTCTTTAGCCAGTACATGCAATGGGTCGCATTAGTTGATTTTCAACTGTAGAACCAGTCACGTGTACCTGGACTAAACGCCACTGGGTCACAGTGCTAGGAAGCTTTTAAATCATATAAGCTATCATTATTAACTATTATTGTTCCAGTGGTATAATTAGAACAAGAGTTTCGCCACTGAAGACTAAGCTATCCCTGGGGAAATTTCACAACTGTATTATAGATGAATAAAGGAGAATAGCTATGAACACAAAGAATTTTAATCAACCATGAATAAACAATAAAAGCATAAAGTAAAGAAAATTTTAAGCTAAAAAAATTCTCTTTTCCTATAAGAAACCTACTTTGCCATAAATCTCTCTTAAGTCTATTCACAGTTTTCTAGACACCTAGAGTGGGGACACGCTTTAGGGCCGACCCTGTTCCTCTGCCCCGACACACCACCCTGCCCCTGAGGCGCTGTGACAAAGCCCTGGCCGGTCTCCGCCTGAGCGCCCGTGGGTAGGGAGCTGCCTTCCATCGGGACGTATGCACTGCCTCCCCACGCCTGGCCCCTGGTCCTCGTCCTTCCTGAGCCGGCCCCCTCGGCTCTGCTTACTCAGCTTCCCCGGAAGGACCCCTCAGTTACTTGGAAAACCTTGACTATCTCCTCCCTGAGTGTCCAACCCTAGATCCTCCACCCGATCTTACATAACATGCTTTCTTTCCCCTCGCCCAGTGGCCACTGTGACACGGACATGCCACTCCTGTGTGGCAGCCTCCCCCGCTCTTCATGCGAGGGACCCAGGAGTGGCGGGACAAAGCAAAGGAAAGTGGGATCACCATACACACCATCGGAACGGACTGAATAAACAAGTGAGTGAAACTGTGGAGCCCTGACAGTGCTCCCTGCAGGCAAAGATGTGAAGCAGCACAGACCCCCACCCATCGCTGGTGGGAGTGCAGCACGGCGCTGGCACAGCCCGGGCGCTGTGCTGCTAGCTGCTTCCCCGGCTCCTCGGAGGCCTTCTGCATGTGCACTCACACTCACACACGCACACGCACACACACACACGCACGCACACACACACACACGCACACTCACACACACTCACTCACACACGCACCCACACACACACTCACACACTCACACTCACACACGCACACACGCACGGCATGCATTTGTTTATAGCAGTTTTGTTCATAATCATCAAAAGCTGAAAGTGAATAAGATATCCTTCAACAGGGGAGTAGATGGACAAACTGGTGTATCCACACAGTGGGACAGTATTCATTAAAAAAAGACATCAAGGGGCTGGACTGGGAGTAAAAGGGAGAAAACTGTACTTGAACAATGATTAAAATAAAATTAAAAAAAAGACATTAAGCCATATAAAGACATGGATGAATCTTAAATGCATACTGCTGAGTAAAAGAGCCAGTCGGAAAAGGCTCTTTTTTTTTAAGATTTTACTTCTTTATTTTTAGAGAAAGGGGAAGGGAGGGAGAGAAACATCAGTGTGTGGCTGCCTCTTGTGCACCCGCTCCCGGGGACCTGGCCCACAACCCAGGCACGTGCTCTGACTGGGAATCAAACCAGTGACCCTTTCGCTCATAGGCCGGTGCTCAATCCACTGAGCCACACCAGCCAGGGCGTGAGAAGACTCTTGATTTCCGATCCCTCCTCCCCTTTTCTGAGATCTGAAGAGGGTACAACTACAGAAGTGACAAACAGCTCAGGATCTGGCCCACTCCACACCAAACCCTGCCTTCTTCCTTGGGCAACTGCGGCGTCACTGTGAATGGCCGCGGCCTCAAGATCGTCTGACCGCTTCAGCAACCATTACCCACCCACCTCTTCGGTCACCTCCTCCTCATCGTTCCCAGAGCTGCTCTGCACCGGGAACTTTAAATTCCAGTCTCGGGGCACAGCCTTTCACCCCCACCCCAGTCCTTACCGTCTCCTGCGCCCCCGCTGTGCCTGTCCTTCCTTCTGTCCCTGCCCCGGGGTCCCTGGCCGTCCTTTTCTGCTTCTTCGTCGGCACTCCAGCTTCCCCAGTCCCTTGCTCCTTCAGAAAAGTCAGCCTCACTAACCTCCAACTGTGGATGGATCCACGCATTTGCCCTTTACATGTCCTCACTCCCAGGCTGCAAAGTGCAACTACAGAAAACCAGCTTCGCTCATGCCCGGGGGCCACTCTCAAAGTCACAATCTCCCTTTCATCTGGGCCACCGTCCCTGCCCCAGAGTCTTCCTGTATTTCCTCAGTCAGCCCTCTCCTCTCCCCTGGAGAGGCTTTTTTATCTAATTTTCAGCGCTGTTACTACTCTCATTTATAGATAAGGAAACTGAGGCTCAGGAAATGGAAGTGACCTGCTTCCCTGTGTCTGGGGGCTGATGGGACGGCTGTTCCCACATATGGAAGCCCGCCAGGAAGGGATGCCCATCAGTTTATCTCCGAGAAGGCAGCCCTGGTGGCTGCCTGGCCGCCGGCCAGTTTTCAAACTGGAGGCACCAGGACTCCGTCCAAGAGCTGCCCGCCCCGCGCAGCCGACGGGCCGGCAGGAAGACCGTTTCTCAGAGCACCGTCTGGGCAAGCGCAGCTTGGCCCTGGCTCACCGCATCGGTCCGATCTGGACACGGTGCAGTTGCTCGCATAACAGGCCACACGCCCTCTGCCCAGCCGACCTGGCCTCCGCGCACAGAGCAGATTACATCAGAGCCCCCAGGGGCCTCCTCCGGGAGCCAGCGGCCGGTCAGAGGTGGGCCGGGGCTGGCTCCTGGTCGGACAGTTCTGCTGAGGAAACCATGAAGCCCTGGGAGTGTGTGCACATCTGTTTTTTTTTAAACTAACTAAGCTCAGTGGAAAAGGAAAAGCTTTTGAAAACAAAGAAAAAAGAAAAGGGCTTCAGAACTTTCCTTTCGGAAACAAACGGTGCGCAGTCCCTGCCACAGATGCATCTAGGTCTGTCTTAGTTCCTGTTACAGCTCGTAGGACAACAGCAATGTCAGCTCCAGCCGCCACCCCGCTGAGGCTCCTGCTGCACTCCGGGGGGGTCGCCGAGGCTGGGGAAGCCTGGAGAGGACCGAGTGGCGGTGATGCACAGGGCCCAGCGTTTCCGAGAGGGACGGCCCAGCCGGAGGGAAGGCCAAAGGAAACCCGGGCCCACCACCCGGAGGTCCAGTCACCCCCACCAGGCGACCTCTAGGCCACTGCCCTTGTTTGAAACCAGAAAAGCAGCAGGAGAGAAGAAAACTGTCAACAACACCATTTTGGGGTTTGATCCACCCAAAGGGAGCCTCTTGGGGTGTTTTCTACTAAAGGTCAAGTTCTGGGAGATCCGACCGAGCAATCAGAGGCCCACCCCCTTCAGTTAGCCCAAGTCCCCACCATCACTCCGTAAGCAGGGTGCAGATCTTCACACGTGGGGCAGCGGTTCTGGCTGGACCGAGTCAGTCTGTGGTAGTACGTAGGAGGCTGGTGACCAGGCCATCGGGGATTCCAAGAAATTCCATGCAAGGAATGTCCTGAGCACCTCGTTCATGCACCCCACACACCACACACTGGCGGAGGGTCCATTGTGTGCCTGACACTGGGCGAAGGGCGGGGGGTGCAGTGCTGAACAAGGCAGACACGGTTCCTGCCCTCGCGGAGCCCCCGGACTGGCCAGGAAGATGAGATGACAGGGTCACACAGCACGAGGACAGGGGAGCCAAGGGCCACGCGGAGACGCACTGCTGCAGCAAGGCCGTGCGTGACGGGCACGTCTTATACAGGCTGGGGACTCACGGAAGAGTCCCCAAGGAAGTGACCTGCAGGCTGAGGTCCGCCTGGGGGCTGAACGGGGAGGAAGAATCCCAGCTGAGAAGACAGCGCGAGTGGAAGCCTGACAGGACAGAGCTACGGTGCGTCAGGCGAGAGGAGGAAGGACGGGGCGGCCGCAGCCTGCAGAGTGTGGGGGACCAGAGATGAGGCTGGTGGGGGGACTTGGGCCAGACCCACCACGCAGGCCCTTGTGCGGCAACGAAGGTGCTGGAAGCTTAGCTTATGTGGAACTGGAAGCTACTGAAGCATTTACACACAGGAAAGATGTGCTCACTCCACCTGCAGTGTGAAAAGAACACCTGTGATGGCCCAAGAATGGCTGAAGGTCGGGGGAGGGCTCAGGAAGCGGGGCCTGGACCTGGGCCAGGCGCCTGGGATCGAACCCTGGCGGGGCTCCCGGCCTACAGGGGGCAGCACTGCTGTGTGGACAGGCACATGCAAGGGGCCGCTTACCTGGTTAAACCTCCGGGTAAAGGCCACAACGTTTGGGGCAAGACTATGTTTCTCCTTCTTACTCCATCCACAGCTGGCTAGTTCCTAGGAAGCAGAGAGTCCATGTCAACAGCGGTTCCAATCAGGATGCGAACACGCCAGGGGCGTCTCACGGAACACGGACAGACACGAAGGGGGGAAAGGGCAGGCCTTGACCATTCACATCTTCACCCGGGCGGGAAGGTTCTCTGCCTCTGGGGAGGAAGGCGAGGTGGGAGAGCTTCTTGGGGCTCCCTAGAGGAGAGGGGCAGTGGCCGGCCACATCTCCCAGGACTTCTGTGCCAGAACATTCCTAATCCCACCACTGCTACTCGGCTAGTTTCTCTGGGACCAGAAGTCCCTTCTCGATGCCAACTGCCCGGGTAGTGTGTCTTTATTTTTTTTATTTTGTTTTATCCTCACTCCAAGACATTTTTTTCATTGCTTTTAGAGAGAGAGGAAGGAGAGAGAGAAATGCGGATGCGAGAGAGAAGCATGGATTGGTTGTCTGCCTTGTGCCCCTGGACCGGGAATCGCACGTGCCCCAACTGGGGATGGTACGCATCTGGACTGGGGATCACACGTGCCCGGACTGGGGACCAAACCTGCCACCCAGGCGTGTGCCCTGACTGGGAATGGAACCGGCGACCCTTCGGCTCCAGGACAACACTCCAACCAACTGAGCCACATTGGCCAGGGGAGGACGTAATGTTTTAACTAGTAGGATTCATCCCCCACAGGCAAACTTAAAATTAAGATCTGGCTGGAGGCGCTCAGATTTCAGCAGCTACAGGACATCCTCCACTCCCGGAGCCAAGGGAAGCCGGACCCGAGCCCACTGCAATCAGGGAAGCTTCTGGGATTAGCTCAGACTCCTTCCTGAGGCTGGGCCCTCCCACCGCTCCTGTAGCCGACAGGGACAGAAGGGGAGGTCCCTCAGATGTCTTCTTTGGGGCCGTGTGCTCTTCTTTTCCAGCAGGGTTAGCGTTATAATGTGATGAAATCACCTAGATTTTACCTGTCAGTGAGGCGGGCTCCTACCCAAGGGAGGTCACAGGAGCAATCCAGTGGAATTCCTTGGGGGTTATACAAGAGAGCCAGGGAAAAGCCGCCACCCACAGGCCTAGCATTCTCAGCTTGTGCCTGGCAGCCCTGGCAGAGAGTGGGGGAAAGGGTAGCTCCTAAAGTTCTCTGCCCCTAAGTTCCAAGGCCTCCTCCTTTTAATTCCGATCAGGCCTCGGTATTATTAATAGCATTTTTTGCCACACACCTGAAACTTTTCTGAGATCTTTAGTGAGAGCCGGCGGCCCAGCAGCTGGAATGGACACAGACCCAGGTCCACTGGGGAGTTGGCGGGGGCAGGACCGGCCCGAGACGAAACCTCTGGCTGAGCGGCGCTGCCTCTGAAGGGCCGCGCCCGTCGCGTGCACCTCGGGGCCCAACCACGACCCGCAGGCGGGCACTGGTGGGGAGCCTGGCTGATGGAACGGACGGCTCTGGACACAAGGGGAGTGGCCTGCCTGGCCTTGAGGATGACTGAGACCCAACCAGGAGCCAGGAAGCCCAGCGTCTCCCCTGGCCCCCTCATTCCTGTAAATGGCGCCGTCGCCCTGCCAGCCCCCATGTGGGAAACCACAGCCCTTTGTCACCCTGCCAAGTCCCCCCGCCCCCACTCAGACCTGACAGTGGTGACAGTGAGGGTGCTGATGGGCGCCGCCATCTAGTGAGGACCCCCGTGCCAGCACTGGACGGGCCCTCCCTGCAGCCCCATCCCACTCTCAGCGGGTCCGTGCGAACACAGAGGAGACAGGCCTCCATCGTTCGTCCTCTGGGATCAACACTTGGACTCAACGCTTTTTCAGGGGTGCACATGAATCTCTCCGAGACGCAGAGTTGCCCTGGGTACCACGCCTCCCCTGGTCCTGGAAACATACACCTGAACCTCTTCTCAAATGTGCTCCTGCCTCACCTGTGGTATGTGTGCCGCTCCCACCCCGCTCCACCTGTCCACCTATTTTAGTCAGTTTGAAGGGTGCATTTTTGCGCTTCCACGTCTAAGTGTGAGGTCAAGAGCCCTTCACCCCCGTGAGCCCCAGAGCCAGTCCCAGAAAGGGATGGGTTGCAAGCCGATATAAAAGGGAATTCATCAATCTGATTTTCGAGGACTGGGGCCTGGTTTGGCCTCCTCTCTGGCTGACAGTTGTTTCCTTCGTTTTTTCTTTGCCCTGAGATCTTTAATAAGCAGCCGAAATTACACGCGCGTGTGTGTGCCTGTCTGTGCGTGGGGCACACTGAACTGAGTCTGCGGTCCCACCCCCCACCGCCAGCAACGCGGGGAGGCGTCCTGAGACGAGCCGTGCGGGCCTTCCGGCGAGACCGGCCGGGGCGGGCCGGCCTCCACCGCCGCCTGCCTGCGCGGTGCTCATCCTCTCGGAACCCCGGCGTCCTCATCCAGACGACTCGTGGGGCCGGAGCACCGACAGAGCCCAGCACCTGACAGGCGCATGGTCAGCGCTACCTCCCACCCCTTCCCGGGGTCAGGCTGCCGCCAGAACCGGCTCTAGCCCCACACCCCCGCTCTCTCCCACACCACCCTCTTGTGGCTGCCTCGAATTACTTAAAAGTCTATTATTATTTCCCTTTCATTTTGCTGACGTCATGCAGCAGGAACCAAAGCGCGTAGTTAATACATCTGCCCTGAATTTATTTGATCTGAACAGTTCTAAGGCACTGACTCAAAAACCGTATGTGCGGTTCTGGGGTTTTGACAGTTCCCTCAGGACCGTTTTGCACTGGAAGACATGTGACATTTAAAACCAAACCCGGCAGGGGCAAACACAGTAGAAGAGTTTCCTCAGCAAAATGGAGCGAAGGACTCAGAGCCAAAGCCCTGGCTCCGCAGCCCAGCCCTGTCACCCGTTTCCCAGGCGACCTCAGGCGTGTTCGCTGCTCTCTGCATCGGCCTCGCCGCAGACGGACACGGGGACGCGGACACTAGCTCCGCGGAACTGTGGCCGAGGCCATGGGAGAGCCCGACAAAGGGGGTGCCCTGCAGGGCAGAGGCCGGGCGGCATCTGCCGGACGAAAGGAGTGTGAGCATTCCTCAAGGCCGGGATCTCCCACGTTCCGCGTGCAAAGGTTTATCAGGACGTCAAAGGAAATCAGGCAGTTCTACCCACGGAAACAAGCCCTCAGCCCGCCCCCGCGGCGCTGCTCCTCTCCGGGTCTGGCCCGGCAGGGTTACAAGAGATTCCATCTGTGCGGACTGGGTCTGGAAAATGTGAGGTAATAGAGCAGAGCTCTTCCAGTCGCTGATGCCTGAAAAAGGCCCATGCTATGGAACTGGTCTGAGTGTAATTTAAGTTAAACTTGACCAGAGGAGCCCGGGCTGGTTCTAGAAGGGAGACAGGTTCTGGGCTAAAGCTGCTAAGGCCCCGGGAACCCTGTGTCACTGTCACCGAGGAGCCCCTCAGCTGCCCCCGGGGCCGTGGGGGCGGGGGGTCCCACCCAGGCGGTCCTCCACCCCGACCCTGAGTGCCCTGCTGAAGCCAACAGGATGTGAAAGGAGAGCACAGCCTGGACAGAGGGGCCTTGGCCAGCGGCTCCTGGGGCCTCTGCTCTGCTGCGGGGATGCTGCCCCTTCGTCAGGGAGAAGAAGGGTGTCAGAAGAAAACTCTCTGCCCCTAAACATGCAAACGTGCCTTCCTCTGCCTTCAGTGGAAGGGAGGCCCTCTTCTCCCAGGACCCACCCTCCTCCTCGGCTCTGGGTCCTGACTGCCCGCCACCCCGCCCCTCCCCCAGAGGAGCTGATGCCCTCCATCCTTCCTGTGTCTCCACCCCCTTCCCCTCTGATTTCTTCTTCCCACTCGCATTTCAATGTGCATAATAATGGTGATGAATGGTGATGATAAGGGTGATGACAACAGTGATGGCAGCAATAAGACACCTTTTCTAGGCCTCTCGTCTCCTCCAGCTCCTGCTCACGCTTCCTTCTCCCTACAGGTGAGTCTCCTGCAAGGGCTGTCAGGTCTCACTGTCTCGCCCGGCTCGCCTCTCCTCCATTCCCCACCCCCACCCCGCCCACTGGAACCACCCTCCTCCCTCTGGTCGTCTTACCCCCTCTCAGGTACCCCCCCACTTCCCACACCCCCCCCCCCCGCCTCAGACCTATTTCCCAGGTGCTTCTTTCTTTCCTGACACACGCCTCCCACCCCCGCCCAAGGTCGTCCAGGTTTGTCTTCTCTACTCTTCCGTGTCCCTGTCGCCCAGCAGATCACGCGCTGACACGCTTTGACCACGCGTCTCTGTTCAGCCCGTTTCTCTCCTGAGGGCCGGACGAGGGTGTCCAGCATCCTCCTGGCCGCCCTGCCCTGGCACCCGCAGGCACCTGGAAATCAGCAGGCCCAGACCGAAAGGGCGTCTGACCAGCCGCCGCCGCACATGAAAAACACGCCCCAGTGTGAGACTCACTGAGGCAGCCACCCTGACCCCCGAGGAGGGTGTCTGCTGCAAAGAAAGTGTGTTTATGGACAGAAGTCCCTCGCCGGTCTCCGCGCCCCACCTGCAGCACTCCGAGGGGACAGCGAGCGCCAACGCTGGCTTCAGCTCGCCGCCCCGCGGAGCTCCTCTGGGCCTGGCTGCCAGGAGCGTCCCCTCCAGCTGCCAGGTTTGTGCTTGGCTGTCTGGGGGTCGGAGGTCCTGAAGCGGCCGAGAAAGGCCTGCCCCTGACCACGTCTGGGGTGGGTGCGGCGTGGCCCGAGTCCTCCCTAGAGACCCGCGCAGGACGCAGGCCGCCGGGCCACGGGGAGCCGGTGCCTACACAGAGCCCCCCCACACACGGGCGTAGTTCTGACTGCAGTCTTCTCCAAATCACGTTCCCGAAACACGCCCGCACGGCAGAGGCACCGCCCCACGGCAAGGCCATCGAATGCGGCCTCGGGGACCACCACCGGCCGGCAGCCAGCAACACTGCGCTGCCACTTCGCTGGAGGGCACGCTTTTCCTCCTCCTCCCGGCTCCGCGCTCTCCCCGCTCCTCCCCCCCGTCCTCTGGGGCCATCTTCAGAGCGGGAGGGACCGTCACACATGAGTCACAGGAGCTCTGCACACGCCCCAGGGAGTGGGGGCCCCACTGTGGCAGTGGGGGAGCCACGCCAGTTCAGGGCCGGGGTGGGGCCTGCCCGAGGGGCCGGGTGTCTCCGGGCACGCAGCGTGGGAAAGCAGCTTGGCAGTTTCTCATAACGTCAAACTTACACTTGACAAATGACCGGCGATCTCACTGATGCAAACACTTGTCTGCACAAGAAAAGCCATAGATGTGTGATCGTGGCAGCTTCGTTCCCAATTTCCCCAAACGAAAAACAACCCGGTCCCGTCAGCCGGTGGAGGGATAAACCAGCCGCGATGGGGCCGTGTAATCAAACCGCGCTCAGGAACAGGCCAGGAATGCACTGCGTCGGCACGGACGACTGTCCCGAGCCCTGTGCGAACTGAAGGAAACCAGGCACGGGACCCGCACGGCTCTCTCCGTCCAACCTCCCGAGAAAAGGAAAAAGTGCAGGGACGGCGAGGTCGCTGGCTGCCGGGGGCGTGACGACAGGGGGCGAACGGACTGCCGCGGGGAGCGGAGCGGGGACGTTTTAAAGTGGTGGGTGTCCTCTCCCCGGACCGTGGCGGTTTACATGAGAGTACCCGCTTATCGAAGCTCGCACGCCGCTCACTGGCAAGGGTGAATCCTACTGGAGGACATCGACCCTCAATAAACACAGCTTCAGGAAAGGGAAAGGGAAACGGCCCACCGCAGGGGACTGTGAGGGGGCGCCCCCGGCCGCAGCTGTGTGGAAGGGCTGAAGGACAACGGGGCCCGGAGGGAGGGCCCTGGGGGGAATTAGAGTAAAAACGTGACAGAAGTGAAAATACAATGGGCAGTTTGAAAAGGTCTGAGGACAGGATGAAGGGAAGTGATAATAGGAAACAAAGCAATTATAATCTCTAAGAATAATAAAAACCAAAAATTCCTATTTGTGAGAATTTAAATGTTATCTATGTCTTTACATACATGTACACTTAAATAGCACATACTTAACATACTCAGATGTGCTTCCACAGTCGCAGCCACCTGAGTGTTACACGCGTGTGCACACTCCAGTGCTGGGCATCTGACGGGCGGGAAGGCGGGCCGCTCTGCGAGTCCCCGGGGGGCGGCGGCCGCTCCCTCGAGCGCTCGGGTCCGTCAGAGAATGAAACACGATCCCGGCGCACCACTTAGCGCGGCCGGGATAGTATTTACATAGCTGCAACAGTCCCACGCGCCGTTTGCCGGCTCCCGACTTCCAGAGCCCACGTTAGGGCAAGTGTGGTGGGCTTGGTGGTTGCCGCAGAACGTCCAAGGTTCACGTACTTCGTCGACGGTGAAGAAGGATGACTGTCAGACGGTGGCAGGTGGGGAGGGGACCAGCAGCACAGGAAGGGATCAGGCAAGGACCACCACAGAGAGCTGACGAAATTAGAAACTGAGGTTTTGGTGACCGAAGTAAAGTCCCAAAAGCCGCCAGTGGAAGGAAAAGTGGTACGAAGAGTTCGCCTCTGGGGGTCAGGCCCTTTCCACGGGCTCTTCTGCACTCTCTGGTCATCGCGTACAGGACAACGCCGAACAAGTTTTAGTAGTTGGCATGTTGATCAACACATTACATACTGTTGCCCTCCTAAAATGAAATCTTAACAGCTGAGTCAAGGTTCAGAAATGCACAAATGTCTGTAAAATCATAACTAGCCTACAACCTGCAGCGTCAACACTCAAAGTAGCCGCTGGTCTTCATGTGCCCAGTGGACACCCCGGTGCCTGCAGAGGGGGCACCCACTCGGATGCCCCAGTGGCCGGGCCTGCGGGAAGCACGCCCACCCCACGGAGAGACGTCGGAGCCCCAGTCAAGAGAAGCGCCAAGGAGGCAGCAGCAGCCACCCAGGGAGTCCAGACAGCTTCCTGGGGGGCTCGCGGCAGGGGCTCCAGACACCCTCACTGGAACAAAACCAGCTGCGATGGAAAATGGAAGGGAGAGAGAAGGCGAGGAGGAAAAGGGGAAAGGAGAAAGGAGGTGAGGGAAGAGAGGAAGGCAGGGGGAACCCGGGAGGAAGGCGGGGCCGCTAAGTGCCAGCACTGTGCTGAGCGGTTCCAGGACAGTCGGACGAGGCCTCGAGGGGCTCGGCGTCCCGCCCGGGGGAGACAGACACACCGGAGGCCACAGAGGACAGCTGCCCTTCCCTGCCTTGTCCCCCAGGGCTGAAGTCCTACGAGACACTGCCCAGGTCCAAGCCTTCTGGGGCTGTCGGGGGCAGAGGTGTTGCAGCCCCTTCTCGGGCGGTGAGGAGGACGACGAGGGTGAGAAGCAAGGGCGAGAAGAGGAAGGGGCGACAGGGACTGACGGCGGACAGAGCACGTCTGCGCCGTTTCCTTCCCAGAGCAGCGTGTGTCACGCCCGCTGCTGCTGCTGCTGCTGCTGCTGCTGCCGCCTTCGTGGGGCTCCCGCTCTGTGGGGGGAGCGAGGCGAGAGGTCTTCAGTGAGCGGAGGGGGACAAGTCCCACGGAGAACACCACTCAGGTGGAAGGGAGGGGACACTGGGAGGGCTGGCTGACGAGCTGGCGCTGGAGCGGAGGCGTGAGTGAGGCGAAGCTCCAAGAGTGCCCGGGGAGGGGCTCCCAGGCAGGAGGGAGCGGGCGTGCAAAGGCCCACCATGGGCCCTCCGAGACCAGCAAGGTGGCCGGTGTGGTTAAAGCCGAGCGAGCCTGAGGGGCAGTGGGGGTGGAGCGGAAGGGAAGGAAGGCGGTAGGGAGCAGGTCTCGGCCTGGCCTGGAGGGCAGGTGAGGACCGGATTTTATCCTGAGAAGGGCGGGAAGGGATGGAGGAGGGGCGGCTCCAAAGCTTCGGGCCGTGTGCGTCTCACTGCCCTGATGGCATGGGAAGCACGTGGCAGACAGACCACGAGGCTGTGCTGTGCCCTAGTCTGTGCTAGACTCTCACACGTGGGACATTAAAATGTTCTCATGTGAGAGCAATGCACTTCGGCAGTTGACACAAACTCCTGCCAGGGGCTGTCTGTGGGCGGGGGGGGAGGAAGGAGGCAGCCTCAGCACTCCAACGAGACAGACCACAGAGAGGGGAGGAGTCCCTGGGGACAGACCGGGCGCCTTCTGTGGAGTAGGAGCGTGTGCTGCGGGGAGATCAGTGCGTGAACAGAAGTATTCACCCTCCTCAGGCTTCAGTCGAGGTTTCTACAGAACAGCAACTTCATTACAGCCACTACTGTTCCATCAAGTCCCCAACTACTGTCTGCTCAGAACACAGGCAGGTCTGGGACCATGACGATGATGCAAAGTTCCCCAAACATCCCCTTTCCAGCCCTAGCACCGTGCAGCTCTGCACAATTAGAACCGGCTGTCGGCGCAGGGCGGCAGCCAAGGGCGTCCCCGTGCACGGCCTCCCGTTTGTCGGAGTGCTGGAGGAAGGGCCCGGGAGCGGAGCGGGGAGCAGCCCTCACGGATCAGCCTGCCCAGACTCCCAAGCCCCACACGAGCCCCACAGGGCCACCCCTTCCTTTTCGACACTTACACTGGGGACATGGCTCAATTCCCTTTCTCCATAGTATTGGGAAATGTTTTTTCCAAATAACATCATTCAGATGTTCTTTTTTAAAAAATACACTGTTGGGTTTTTTTAAATTTAATTTAATTTATTTTTAGAGAGAGGGGAAGGGAGGCAGAAAGAGAGGGGGAGAAACATCAATGTGTGGTTGCCTCTCATGGACCCCCAACTGGGGACCTGGCTCTCAACCTTAGCATGTGCCCTCACTGGGAATTGAACCAGAGACCTTTTGGTTCACCAGCTGGTGCTCAACCCACTGAGCCACACCAGCCAGGGCTGTTTTGCTTTTTACTGAGGACCTACTATGTGCTCATTACAGAAAACTCGGGCAATATAGAAAACCCACCAAAGAAAGTTTAAATCTCTGTTAGCCTAATACCCAGAGAAAACCAGAGCTTAGGCTGGGGTCAGTACAATAGCAGCTAAAGCCACCGAGTGCTTACCAAGTGCCAGGCACAAGGTCATCAGTACTACACACATGTACCCATTGCTCCCCGGGCGTTCACAACCCTAGCTGAGAGGTGCAATTACTGCCCCATACTGCAGATGGAGAAACGAAAGCTCAGCAGGGAAAGTTACACAAGTTGCTCGAGTCCTCAGATGTGGCCAGTGTGAGAGCCAAGATCCACACTCAGGCAGGCCTGTCGGTGTCAGGCTCCTCTGTGTCCGGGACGGGGGACGCTCCCCACTACCAGGTGCAAGAGCCCGCACACATGTGCACACACACTCACTCTCTCAAAAACCGAGCTCACGCTGTGCCTGTGGGTTTACAGCCTGCTGCTGTCCACACAGCCGCCAGCACCCGCTCCCCTCGGCCCGCCCCTCCGTCTGGAGCACCCCTGCACACGCACACGACGCCCCCTAGCAGCGGTCCTTCCTATCTGTCTCCTTCCACTTCTCCTCTGAGTCCCAGGAGGAGGCAATTCCAGCTTGTCTCAAACTCTGCTTTGGTCTCGTCGTCTCTAATCTGCAGCTCACTGTCTCCACTGCGACTGAGGGTGAGGAACCACGTTCTTCAGCACAGTCCAATCCTCCTTAACCTTGGCCTTCGCATGTGGCAGGGTCGCCCTGAACACCGCTGGGAACGCAGAATGAAGTTTCTGGAAGTACCTGCTTCATGGGACGAGGCCAGCACCGATTTGATCTTCATGCCGCTTTCTATTTTTTGGCCAAATAAACTTTCCTATGTCTGGTGAGTATGCTAAACACCACCACACCAGAAACTGGAAAAGTTAACTCAAAGGTTCCAGGACCATATGCTTTTACCAGTGAGTCCTCTCAGACTTGTAAAGAACACCTACTTCTTATACTAAATAATTTATTCCAGAGCACAGAAAGTGATGGGAAAAGGTCCCAAACCCTAACAGCTAACAAACGCCGAACAAGGGGAAAGGAGCCGCCCTACGCAGACGCGTCCGTCTGTACAAATGCAGTTCAACTCGCTGGGCTCTGCCCTGCCTCCGCCGCTCACTCACAGCTACCGATCGCTCATCACTCTCCGATAAACTTCCTGCGCACACACGCACGCATGCACGCACACATGCACGCACACATGCACGCACGCACAGAATCATCCTACATGACCCAGCAGGCCTGTCAAAGAAATATAAGAACAAGCCGATGTTATGAAAATTTTAACATAATAACAGCCCGTCGATAAGTCAAAGAAGAGAAAGTGACATAATCCCTTTGCCTACTTAAAGGCAATTAGTAAAAGGCAACATTCGTTTAGATTTTAAAAAGAAAACAACAACTTAGAAGTTCAGTAACATCTGTCTCAAACCAGCAGCCGTCACTACGCAACGGAGAGCAACGCTGCGGACCCGGAACGAAGCCGGAAACAGCGGGCGGCGCGGCAGTCCCCAGCGGGGCTCCCTGTCCGCACCGCCGAGCACGGAGAGCGCCGAGACGTCCTCCGGCCTCCTGAGGACGGCGCACTCGTCCGTCGCACAGCGCAGGCCTGCGCGCGTCAGGCTTACTTTTCTCCCGGGCCCCTGGCTGAGAAAGGCCTGGAAGCCACGACCCAGTGTTGGCCTAGAAGTTGTCACCGAGAAATACAACGCAAAACACGTATTTCAGATTTTCTAATAGCTAGACTAAAAATGGAAAAAAGATCAAATTAATTTAACAGTTCATTGAACGCAATATACCCACAACTCTATCTTTTAAAGGGTTTGCACTCTACTTCATACCAAGTCATTGTTGACGTGTGGTCTGCTCTTTGTCCTCAGAGGACACCGCAGTTTGGGAGGGCCACGTTCCAAGCGCCCACAGCCGCACGCGGCCGCCGCGCTGGGAAACACGGCTCTGTCCAACACACAGGCATGCCTTGGAGACGTAAGATACACTTGCTGAAAAGGAAGGGTCACGTAGCACCAGAGACAGTGGAGAAGCCCCCTCAGCGGGGCCGGGGAGCCGGGGCAGACGGCGAAGAGCCCGAGAGGAAGGCAGGCCGGCCCAGGACACGCAGGGAGACTGAACACGTGACTGATGCGGGCTCCTCCTGACTTAAGGTCCGTCCCCACCCCGACTCCCCTGCCCCTCAGAGGGGGCAGAAGCTGTCACTGATGGGTTAGGGACATCCAGGGGCAGCTGTCAGAGGGACGCAGGTTACAGGTGGAGTGAAAATGTCAAGAAAGACAGACGCAGCTCACACGGGCAACGCTGCGGCTTCGTGGGGACACCCCAGGTCAGGAGTCCCGGGTTCCCACCAGCTGTGCCCCCACCAGCTGTGCCCTAATGCCCCTGTGAGACTTTGGGTCAGTTCTTCCCACCTCCCCCCCCGGGGGCTCAGCTGCCCTGTCTGTGGAACACACACAGTGGCACTGAACCGTCTCTAAGGTCACCCCAGTCCTCCCAGTCCACGAGACGAAGAGAAGCCAAGGTCACGTGTCTGGCCTTACATAAAAATACCAGGGAGTCGGCCCTGAGAGTCGTCTTCTCCCTCCCGGTGTTCTGAGGGGGGACGGCGGGGCCGAGTCCGGGAGACGTGGTCAGGGAGGGGTCGGCTTCGAGGCACCGCACTCTCCCACGGGGACGGAGTGGACGTGACGGTCTGGCGAGGCAGGGTCACACGGGGTCTGGTAGACAGCAACACCGATGACCGTTGACTGTTGAAGACTCAGGTTCCAGAGAGAGAGAAGGGGCGGGGCCAGGAGAAATGGGGGAGGAAAAGGGAGGGAGGAGAGAGAGAAGCACAGAGAAGGCAGAGAGCAGAAAGAGGAAGGTGCTCCACGGCAGGAGTAAATCCCGGGTGGGAGCAGCCTGTCTTCAGAGAGAGGTGCCTCCAGGGCAGTGGGGGGGAATGGGGGGTAGGGGGATGGGTGGGAGGGCCCCACTGTGGACGGCAAGCTGTCCAGGGCAGGAGAAGAACCCGGAGAGAGAAACGAATGGGCAGCACACACGGCAATCGACGTTCCCAACAAAAGGCATGCTGGGAGCAGACACGGAAAGCTGGCAGACACCGAAGAGGAAGCATTAGTCACCCTGCAAGTGGGACGCATCTAGGGACCCCGACCACATGGCCTCAGATCTCCCCAGAGAAGAAGAGAAGAACACGGGGGAACACACTGAGATGCCCAAGCGCCCGCCCCACGTCCTTCTCACTCTGAGAGGGGGGCAGGTCCTTCCGCACAGGCTCAGTGCTGTGTCCAGGCTGAGAATCATCATCATCATCAGCAGCAGCAGCAGCAGCAGCAGGAGCAGCGGCAGCCAACAGCATGCTTACTTTGTGCCAGGCACTGCTAGGCCAAATCCTTTTCTTCTAGCATGCCACTCAATCTTTTAAGGACCACGTCTACCGGGAAGGGCTGCTGTTGCCTCCAGCTCACACATAAGCAAAATCGAGATTCAGAGAGGGTAGGCAACTCGCCCAAGGTCGCACCGCAAATAAGTGATAAAACAGGGGTTCAAATCCAGGTTTCCGTGACTCCAAAGCCCAGGCTCTTACCCGCTGTGCTCTCAGCCCGGCCGGGTGTTACCACCACAGTCTCCCACCAACATTCTGAGTGACAGTGACTCAGGGGCTGCACGGCAGGTGGCACTACCAGGGTTACGGAAGGAAGAGAACTACGAGTCACTGCGTGTTTCCTGCACTCCGGGCGCCGTGCCGTGTGCTTTCACCTCCTCTGCTTAAGCTCAAAGACAGACCGTGACACAGGTCTTACTGTTCCCCATCTTACAGATGGGGAAACGGAGGCCCACAGGGATGAAATAATTTATGCAAGTTCATCTAGGGAGTAAGTGGCAGACGGCAGAGCCTGAGCTTTTAACATAAAAGGCCCCAGAGGGAAACTGAGGCACTAAGCATGGTAGCTAGACAGGGGCCAGGACGCAGACAGACTCCACTCACAAAAGGCTGACGGCATGACGGGGAGGCAGGGTGCGTAGAAACCGCTGAGTCTGGAGGTGGCCCAAGGTCTCAAGGATGTCCTGGCCCTGAGGACGCGCCCCGGCCCCTCCCTGCAGTCGCTACGGGAGGCAGAGCTGCAGGAGGGCGCCACAGGGTAAGCCTTCACTCGTCAAGATAGTAGTTCCATTCAACGCCACCCTGCAAGAGTCTTCCCCCGCCCCCAGTGGCTTGGTTTTGATCATAAGCAGCTTAAAGCCCTGGACAGAGCAAGACTTCCAGGAAAAAGAGCCAGACTTTCGACACATTCCAGGAATGGCTACCCAATGGGACGTACCACCGGAGTGCCGGCTGTGTGGACACTCGAACCGCCCGACGGTGACCACAGACGGCTGGTGCGCACGCAGACCAGGAGCAACGGCTCCTTCTGCAAAGCTGTTTCCTCTCCCGAAAGGCTCGAAGGAAAAACCAGCCTTTCAAATGTTTGATCTATATAGGGATACTTATTTAAATTAGAAGTGTGAGAAACCTTTCAGACACTGGAGCCACCAGCCTTTGATGGTGTGAAACCACCTTGTGAGACCGTGGCCTCAAGCCCAACCTCACGCCCGGCCGGCTCCTCCACCTGGCCTGCAGCCCCATCGAATCAGGAGCGCCCCGCTGGCCTCTGCAGGGCGCCTTCTGTGTGCCAGGCACTGTGCAAGGCTTGGGGGACAGAGCAGGACGCAGGGCATTTGTCTTCCAGGGGAGAAGACACACGTTAACAGTGTGTCTGTTAGAACAGGTGGCTAAGTGCCTAAGGACAGGTCAGAGTGCAAGGAGGGAGTGTGACGGGGCTGGCTTCGCTAAGGAGCAGGGGCCGAGGGGTGAGCCGGATAATGCCGGGAGGAGGGCACAGGGGGCTCGGAAGCCGGGCAGAGAACAGCAAGTGCGCAGGCCTGGAGGCCGGCCCAAGCGCCTGCGCGGAAGCTGGAGGAGGTGAAGCCAAGGAGCGAGTGGGAAGGGCCAGGAGAAGGGCTGGGGAGGCAGGGGTGTGCCCGGCCTCACAAGACCTGCTCACCCACCTTAAAGACTGGCAACGGACCGAGGGCCCCGGGGAAGCCGGCGGAAATTCTGAAGCTCGGCGATATGGATCGAGACTGGAAAACTGCAGGGTGGGCGACAGAGCGGGGTGGGACAGAAGTGGCTGTGGTGGTGCCCGCTGGGAGGTAAGCATGTAAACTGAGGAGGAAGTAAGAGGGCAGCACTGTGGGGAGGTGGCACCGGGGACACAGGAAGCGGAAGAAGGGAGACAAGGGGCAGGGACTGACTAGGAGTGGAGAAGGCGGGGAAGAGAGGAGTCGCTGAGGGCAGACCCAGTGTTTTGCCATTCCAGCTGTGGGAGACCACAGTAGGACCTTGGGGAGAGGATCACAGGGCCCTGGCTACTGTGGCCCAGCAGACTGAGTGCCAGCCTACAAATCAAAGGGTCACCGGTTCGATTCCCAGTCAGAGCACATGCCTGGGTTGTGGGCCAGGTCCCCAGTAGGGGGCGAGTGAGAGGCAACCACACACTGATGTTTCCCTCCTTCTCTTTCCCCCTCCCTTCCCCTCTCTAAAAAATAAATTTTTTTCTAAAAAAGAACCGTAGGTTTGGTTGGGGGCATGCTGTGGCCACGGGGCCTGCAGGGTTTCGGCTGCTGCTCGTCCAGCTCCGTGAAAGCAGCACAGTTCCCCCGGGGCCTGGGGCTCCGGGTCCCACGAGTCCTGAGCGTGACGCTGTAGACCTCTGCGACAGGGCCGCTCTCTTCTCTCGTCTGACTTTCCACACCGCCCTCGCCTCTCCTCTGCCCTCGCCCGACCAATCTGCTCCCTGGTCCCCGTCCGTGGCCACGTTCTTCCCAACTGCCTTGCTTGCTTGAGCTGTTCCCTCCACCTGGAATGCCCTTCCTTGTGCCCAGATCACACACCCTTCCCAGGCCACGAGCAAACAGGACCCTTTGCCCGCTGCCCCTGGCTGGAAGCACTGGCTGCCCTCCCTCCCGCACGGCACTTCTTAGTCTGTCCCCGTCAGTGCGGCCCTTGTGGTTATTTACAGGAATTCCTCACCTTCCCTTTCACCCAGGGATCCCTCCCTCAGCCCGTGTCCCGGAAACACCAGGCGGGAGCCTCTCCCACAGTCAGTGCGTGCGCGACGACTGAGCAGGAGGCGTGAGAGCCGCCGTTCCAAGCGGGCCCAGGAAGGCCTAACAGGGCACATGGGACCACGTGGGAGGACACCTCCTCTAACCATGGCACACTCGCACCTGCAGCCCCACGCAGAGGCCTCCGGCCTCTGGCCCCCTCCCGGCACGTCAGCCTTCCTGCAGACGCCGCTCAGACTGCAAGGGCCGCCTGAACCTCGGCCTGCACCTCTGCAGCTGAGACTGCTCAGTCCCAATCCGGCCATCCCCGCATCGGAGGGCAGCGACCCCGGGCCCCCCCGCAGCCTCACCGGCACCTCGCAGGCTCATGTGGGGCCTGAAACGGACACGTGGGGATACGGGCAGGGTCTGGCCCCGAGTGCCCTGGGACCCAGAGGAGGGAAGGGCGGCCTGGGAGCGGGCCATGCTCTGCGAAGTGGGGCGAGGCTGCACGGGGAGGCACCCGGGGAACATTCTGAGAGGCCCGCCCTCTCCAGACAGTTTAGCCACAGTGCAGAGGGGGGCAGAAAGACAGCAAGGGATCACAACCCTTTTCATGAGCAGGTTGTACCCCACAAGCTCCCCTTTTCCACTGGAGGAAAAGCTGACCTACGTCCACAGATCCAAACTCTCAAGACCTCCATTCGAGAGAAAGAAGCGATCCTCGGCCATAAATTCAAAGTTTGCTTTCAACCCTCCCTTGCCAAGAGAGCCGGGGCTCCGGGGCCCTCCGCGCCCTGCAGGTCCGCCAGTCTAGTCGCAAGGCAAACAGCACAGGCTATTTGTGATGACGAGCAAACACTGATGAATTTCGGGGCATGTCTGGTGCTTGCATTTATGGGTCATAAAATTATCTGGCTGCTTCTCCCTTCTGCCGACATGCCAGTCAGGCAGCACCAAGTATTCACAGGCAGGAAGGGGCCGCCAGGACCCCTCTGGGAGGGAGGCCGGGGTGCGGGGGCTGCCTGCTAGCCTTCCCCTTACACACAAACCCATTTTTATACCCTGACACTCAGACGAGATCTTGGCGAGCAAAGTCACGCTGAACGGGATTTATTGTCTCAGACGTCTTGGGGCGGGAAGGAGAGTCAGCCTAACTGTCTCAGCCACACACAGGCACAGACCCAATCGAAATGGCTTGTTAAGTATCAGATATAAATAAAAGATTTTAAATGAAGTTAGATTTTTTCCAGTTAGAGAGATAATTTGCCCAACACGCCACCTGGACTCTGCGTGCTCACAGGAAGGGAACTTCCACACTCAGCACCAGGCGCCGGGGCAGAGCCTTCCCCTGACCACACTCCCAGGGCAGGGAGCCGAGGTGGCGCTGGGACGCCCACCCCCAGGGAGGTCGCAGGAACCCAGAGGGCCACCGGCTGTCCGGGACCCGCCAGCACAGCTCTGCAGTGAGGCCGACTGGCCCCCTCCAGAAGAGGCACGCCAGGGACCACAGGAGGAGTTACTGAAACCTGGAATCTCGGCTCGTCCCCAGTGAGTGCGGGAGGCTCCCTTCCTGGTGGCCGGGGGACCTGCCTGCCCTCGGCCTGCGCCCTCCAGAGTGCAGGAGGCAGCGCTGGCTCGCGGAGTCTGCCCGCCCAGGTGGGCCCTGTTCAGGAGCCTGCACGGCAGGACCATGAACAGCTCTGACTGAGCAGAGGGGGTCTCAGGGGACCCAGAGGGCCCCAGGAGGCAAATGACCTACTAGGACAAGGGGACGCTGGCTCCCCATCACTTGCATTTGGAGAGTGTCCACCCAGCTTCTGACAGTTCTGGCTTCCCTGGGGTCCACACCTTCCCTTAAACCTCATCCCAGTGAAGTCACCCTGAGTGACGTGAACCCGACCCCCACCGGGCCATTAATAACTCCATGTGCGCAAAGCTGGAACCTGGGCGGAGGGAGAGAGACTCAGCCCCCTGGGCTTAGAAGCCCACGCAGCCATCTCTCGGCGGCCGCGCCCACCAGGGAGGCTGAGGAGGCCGGGTGGAAGCCCGGGAAAGAGACGTGAGGAAGGTCACAGGAGAGAGATGAAAGACTCGCGTCTGGCCAGGCTTCCGGGCCTGGATCCCAGCCTCTGTCCACTTCTGATTTCCACAAGACACCCCTTGAGGCTTAGAGTAAATTCCCCTTTCTGCTGGCAGATTACGCTCTTGTCAAGCTGGCTTGGGCTGTTTCTGTTATGTAGAACTGAACACATCCCGATTCACCTGGGTTCCCAGGTTCTGCTCGCACAGCGTGTTGGCCTGGGTGGCCTCGGTGAGGGGAATGCATGGGGTGGGGCAGGCAGGGAGGGCCTGGCGGAGGCCGAGCTTGGGAAGCCCCCCTCTCGGGGACATCAGTGCACGGGAATCCAGAGACCTCCTCGGAAGAGCCAGGGTCCAGGAGCCGCAGACCGGGGGCGTGGCTCCCAACTCAGAGATCCTAGAATCTGTTGACATCCCGAAAGTGCAGCTTTGTTGTCCTGCTTTGCTCAGAGGGGTTGTCAATTTAATTTTAACAAAACCAGGGCCAGGGGTGCTAATCCTTCTGGGAAGTGGGGAGAATGGGTGGATATTAAGATGGTATCCCACCCCGCAGACACCCTGGGGGACATTTGTTCCAGGGCCCGGAGCTTTCAAGAAGGGAAAGCCACTCTGGCTGGTGTGGCTCAGTGGATGAAGTGCTGGCCCGTGAACCAAAGGGTCGCCAGTTCAATTCCCGGTCAGGGCACGTGCCTGGGCTGCGGGCTGGGTCCCCCACTGGGGCCATGTGAAAGGCAAGCACACATTAGTATTTCTCATCCTCTCTTTCTCCTTCCCTTCCCCTCTCTCTAAAAATAAATAAATAAAACCTTTAAAAAAAGAAAAGAAGAGAATTTCAGGAGGCCACAGGCCAGTAAGTGGCAAGGCCAAGGTTTCGACCTAGGTGGATTCTGGCCATGCACCAAAATCCACGCTCTCTACCCAACCCCACCAGCCGATTTCATCTGCCAACTGTTTGCCGAGGGCCTAGAGCGAAGAAGCATTTGTGACCATCAATAAAAATAATGATGAAATCAGACCTCTCCGCCACCCCGATGCCACAGGGGCCGCTTACGACACAGACGGCCCCGTTGGGCGGAGGCTGCTCTGCCCTGCTGGTGCCTGCACGGGTCTGGGACGCACGCTGGGCCGCAGGTGCCCGGGGATCTGACCTGCTCTGCACGGCGCGGGCGATGGGTGGTCCAAGGGGGGGGGGGGGGGGGACGAGGAGCTGGGAAAGCTGGAAGGGGCGGGAATCAGCCGAGGGGCCCACACTGGCGGCGTGTCTGACAGGTATTTTAAAAGCAGGGGCGCCTGCAGCGCCGGTTAAAGCTATCACTGTGGCCCTGGCCGGGCGGCTCAGTTGGTTGGCGCATCGTCCCGCACACCAAAGAGACGAGGGTCTGACCCCCGCTCACAGCGCACATGGGAGGCAACCAGTTGGTGCTTCTCTCTCCCCCTTCCTCTCTCTTTAAAAAACATCAATAAACATATCCTTGAGTGAGGATTAAAAGAGGAGCTGTTACTGAGGTCCCAAGGCTCCCTGCCACGAAGCCTCTGTGGCTCCCTGCACTCTGTAACAGGCTCCTTAAGGGGCGTCTCCAAAGACGTTGCCGCCTCACGCGGTGTGTGTGGGAGAAGGCCCTGGCCTCCCTAACTCCACAGAGACTCGGGCTCGAGACCAGCTTACATCTGTCTCCGAGGGGCACCTGGGGGGCGACGGCGGCAGCAGCTCAGGGAAGAAGAGGAGGGAAGGAGAAGGCAAGGCAGCGGCAGCCACCCGCACTGTGCTCCAGCCAGAGTGTCCGGCGGGGATTTAAGTGTGTTATCACATGACACTTCCCAAGAGCCTATGAAGTAGGTGCTAGTGTCCCCGCTACTTCACAGGCAAGAGGACAGAGATGTAGAGATGTTAAGGAACCTGCCCAAATTCCCACGGCTAGTCTGTGGCGGCGCGGAACCTCAACCTCAGCTCTGTCCAAACTCCCGCACTAACTGGGGTGCCACACAAGCTCCCCCAAGGTTAGGTGTTTGAGCCCTGACTCTTCCTCCTCCTTTCTGGAGGGTTCTAGGAAACCAGGATCCTACCCAAGATGCTCCTCTCAAGGTCACCCCATCCTGGCTGCTCTGGTTTCCCCTGGGGCCACTTCTCTCAAGGCTGCCCCTTCGGCTGCTTTTTCCCCAGATCCCACCAATACCCCAACACTTTGGCCACTAACGAGTCTCCATTGGTAAATCTGCCCCCAAGATCCCTTCAAAAGCCCAGGGGTTCTCCTCTGGACAGAGCAGGGGTCAGCAGCTCAGACAGACAGAGCAGAGGTTAGCAGCTCCTCTGGACACAGCGGGGGTCAGCAGCTCCTCTGGACAGAGCAGGGGTCAGCAGCTCCTCTGGACAGAGCGGGGGTCAGCAGCTCCTGAGAACCTAGAGCTCTGCTGAAGGGCGTGCAGATAATGCTCACAGACTCCGAGAAATATTCTATTTGCAGCCATGCTTCTGGCACTGGGCATCTCATGTGGGTGTCTCACAGGCACCTCAAACCAACACAGGCAAAACCAAGTTCTCCGAGAGCCCCGCCCCACCCTACTGATGTCATCTGCATTCTCCCTCCCATTGCCCGGCCGCTTTGTGCGGCAGGACCCAGCCACATGGAACGAATGCTGGGTTCACCCCTGAGGCCCCAGCACTGCCCAGAGCGCGCGGCGCTCCTGCGTGCACGTGCAACTGCCCTGACTGCTCCTCCTTGCTGAACTGTCTGTCTTCGCTCTCTGGACCGGAGGATAGAACCTAACCTGTTCCCCTTCATACGACCAGCTCCTGAGCACCTGGCTGTGGTTGATGTTGAGTAACTCGCTGCTGATGAATGAGTGGTGTCCCACGCAATTAGCAGGAAGTACAGTGCTTAGAAAAAGTGAGTTTTCCAGATAGTGCCAGTACAATGCTTTAAGCACAGTGACTTTTTATTCAGTGAGTCAGCGCAAATGTACTGAGCAAATACTCTGGGCCCAGCACCACGCCAAGCATCCGAGAGACAGCACACCAGGTGTGGTCGCTGCCCTGGAGATTCAGGGTCCTTCGGGCGCTACTGAAAGTCATGGGCTCCCTTCTCAGCAAAACGTGTGTTGAAAAATTAGGTGAAATTTTGTACACAATTTATCTTAACATTAAATCTAAATGAAAAGAAAGTCTTTTCAGAGGTTGTTTATCTCTCTCCTATTTTTTCAAGCAAAAAAGGAAAATTAATACCGACTTCCTAAAGAGAATCAAAAGAAACCCGAACTGTGCTGACGGGAGCACACAGGAACCTCGGCGAGGTCCACCGCCGTTGGGCGCAAGAGGCCGTCCCGGGGGCCGACGTGGGTCCGGCTCTGCCGCTGGCCCGCCCCGGGCGGGCCGGGTAACCTCTCCGGCCTCAGTCTCTCATTCTCATTTGAAAGTGAGAATAATAAAAATGCCTTCCCTTTATGACCGTGATGAATACTCAACAGTTCAGTCCATGTGAAGTTATTAGAACAGTGACAGACGCAGAAGCGTCCCATAGACACAGGTATGGCTGTCATTGCCGCTGAATATAAAGCAGAAACCGGGAAACATCTCTTGACACGCACGCCGCTCCCTGACACATAATACCTTGACACTCCATCAACCTGACTTCTTGCGTTTCCGACAGATGCCGCAGACCCTGAGTCCCAAAGGGAGGCTGCGGCCCACCGGGTCATCCGTCGCCCCAAAAGCCCGCTCACGAGAGTCAGGGAGCGTCAGGTGTCACGCGCCAGCAGTATTCCCCAAGAATTTTCCTGCTGAATCCCCTCCTCATCCTCTTCTTTTCTCTCGAGCCAATGACAAAAGCAAGGTCAAGGTCTCCACCACTGACGAGTTTTCCCCAAGGAAGGACCGTGAATCCACACTCCCTCTGCCTGATTCTCTGAGCAGAAGCAGCCTTCCAAAGAGAAGGGCGGGGTTTCTAGGTGTCTCCAGATTCCTGCCGCTGAGGCTCAGCAGGACTCGGCCACTCCCGGGCTGTGCAAACATCTCTCCCAGCGGCACAGAGTTTTCGGCCGCGTCCAACCCGGTCTCCTCTTAGCAGGCGGCATGGCCAGAACGTCCCATTTGTCGGAACCGTCCATAATGGTGAGCTGAAAGATTTACCTCATTCGAGTGGCCAAAAATATCTAGCAAGTAAGCCAAGTCATGAATGAATCCCTCTTTCTGTTTTGTGTGTTTTGCTTTACTTTAAAAAAAAAAAAGGTGTGGGGGGGTAGAACTCCAGTGTGAAGCTCAGCAACTTCTTCAAGGCTTGTCCTTGGGAGAGCCAGGGAGCTCCCGGGCGGCTGAAGCCGCTGCGTGCGCTGCTCCGCTTCCCAGCGAAGCCCCTGGGAGCACGGGCACCCGGGGCCCCGGCTCTGGTGAGGCTGCGGGCTTCGGGGACCACTGCCGTCTCTGCCGGCCACGCACGCTGGCACAGAACAGCCCGGCCACAGGGCGGGCGGGCGGGCCCTCTTGCTTCATCGAACTTGCTTCACCGAGCCCACAGGCCGGCGTGCTGCCGGACGCAGCAGATGTCCCACCTGCACGCAGATGGAACGCCCTGACATTCCTTTCGGTCAAAACTTAGCTTGGCAAGAAACTGTTGGCCATTTTGAAGACTGAAAAGTTTCCCGAAGGAGTCTGAGCCACGAGGGTTCTTCCCGAACACTGACAGCACGCAGGGGACAGGCCCAGCAGGGGCGGGGGGCGCGGGGCCACGGCAGGCAGTCCGAGCAAGGAGCTTCAAAACAAAGGGCACGGCGGCCGCTCTCGGCACGGCCCCCTTCAACACAGCCCGCGGGTCAGCGATCCCGGAAAGTCCTTGTCTGACGTGGGAACTGCTTTTCATCTCCCTCCTCGCCCCCGAGCCACGCTCAGCGAGGGCAGGTCCAGGCCGTGCGGCTCCGCCAGGCCCCCTCCTGTCAGGGAGACCTCTTCCGCACAGCCGTGCATTCAGCACTTCTGAAGGGGACTTAAAACCAAGGTTTTGCGTTGAGGGAAATAGTATTTGGGAAAACTTCTGGCCGTTCCAAGTGAAGCCTTCTTCTCCCCAGTCAGTCCTCTCCCCCCCCCCACGACTCTCTGGGCGGCCTGTGCCCGTCCCCCTCTCAGGTGCCACGTGACCAGACCACTCATTAAGCGTCCTATCGCTGGACCGTGAAACCTACATAATTTTATTAAGCAATGTCATCCCAATAAATTTAATTTAAAAAGAAGAAAGGTAGAGATAAAACATATGGTAATTAAAAAATAAGAAACAGAAACAAAAACACAAGCGAGACCAAAGACTATGTGAGCTGCACCGCGCTCCTTCCTCTGCCGTGTCCCGACTCAGGCCAGGGTCGGCGTGGGCACAGCCGGACGCGCACGGGGACACACACAGCTGAGGGGCACTTTCACGGGCTCCTTCCGGCGAGGACGCGCTAGACAGCATAATGCCGTGACAGTGACGCTGTCATCACCCAGACGCACGTGCTAGCACCTGCGGCCATCCTATGCACGCCCAGAGAAGAACAATGCCTTAGTTAGAGAAAAATAACTTTTTCCCACAGAAGACAGTTTTCAAAATAAAGAAAGAGGCTTCTGTCTTTCCCAGAGTAACTAGTATCGAATTAACGATAAACTGGGTAAAGTAACGACAACAAACCCTGGCTCTTGGAAGACTGCAGACAGCCGCCGGAGCGCTCAGCATGGGCGGCCCGAGACCCAGGGTGATGGGAAGCGCGCTGGTGAGCTCCGTGTCACCAGTGCTCGGTCCTCAGACAACACCAAGTGTTGACACAGATCAGGGACCACTGACCCTCTCACGCACTGCTGACGGGGGTATCAGTGAGTGCAACAACTTCCGAGAACAGTTTGCTAGTACCTATTAAACTGAACGCACACACTCCTTGTGACCAAGCAATTTCACTCCTGGACATTATACTCAACGGAAGTCGGTGTTTATGTCCAACAAAATGTTCAAGAATGCCTGCAGAAGCATTATTCGTAATAGCCTTAAACTGGAAACCACCAAAGTATCCATCAGCACTGGAAAAGACAAATAAAATACGGATTATGCATACAAGGAGGGGAATACTGTGCCAAAATGAAAAAGGGTAAGATTCCGGCTATACGCAGAAACATGACAAATCTCATGTATATAATGGTGAGTGAAAATAGTCAATTATTAACCAATGTCACTCCAATATGCTTAATTTAAAAATTTAAAAATAGACAAAACGTATACATAGTATGATTCCATTTAGATGAAGTTCAAGTATAGACAAAACTACCGACAGTGGCAGAAGTCAGAGCAGTGACTGTGCTCGTGGGCAGTGAATGACACAGGGGGCATGCGGCAGGTCTCCAGGGTATCAGTACGTTCTGCATCTTGGTCCACGGGCAGTTATATGGTTGGTTTACTCTGTAAAAATGCACTGAATTGTACCCTTAATACCTGTGCACTTTACTATTTATGTATTTTTAAAAATCTCTTTAAAAGTTGACTTTAACAGATAGTTATTTCATGTGAATGCAATAAACAATGTTTTGTGGAGATTATTATATATGCAGAAGTAAAATGTATGATAACAATACTGCAAAGAACAGAAGAGAGGCAAATAGAAGTATACTGTTGTAAAGCTCTTATATTATACATGCAAATGCTGTATGATCACTTGAAAGTAGCCTGTGATATGTTACAGATGTACACTATAAACCCTAAACCAACCACTAAAGGAAACAGAGCTAGTTAGCCAACAAAAGAGATAAAATAAAATCATGAAATTATTTTGCTCAATTATTGTAAAAGAAGTCAAAAGAGAGAAAAAGGGAAACAAAGATAGATTCAAATCCAACCAACAATCACATTAAATATAGTCTAAGTATCCCAATTAAAAGCAGAAATTGTTACACTGGATAAAAATGCAGGAATCAATTATATGCTGCCTATGACAAACACACTCTACAGACACCAATAGGCTGGAAGCGAAAGGGTGAAGACTACATATCGTTCTGTCTAGTCCACTCGGACTGCCGTGACACAAACTCCATAAATGCAGTGGTTTACAAAGGACAGGAATGTGTTGCTCACGGCTCTGAGGGATGGGAAGTCCAAGATCAAGATGCTGGTAGGCTCAGTGTCTGCTCAGGGCCCAATTCCTGGTTTGCACACAGTGTCACTTCACTGTGTCCTCACATGGGGAAAGGGATGAGCCAGTGTTCTGAGGTCTCTTTGATAAGGTCTCTAATCCCAATCATGACAGCTCTGCCCAAAGGTCCCATGGCCCAACCACCCAAAGGCCCCATGTCCTAACACCATCACTGGGGAGTCAGGATTTCCATATTCGCATTTAGGAGGGACACAAACATTCAGATCACAGCACATGCTAACACTGATGAGAAGAAAGATGGCTACGTTCTCTAACAAAGTGAATTTCACAGCAAAGAATACTACCAGGGATAAGGCGGGTAGGTCATTTCATAATGATAAAGGGTAAATTCAATAGGAAGACATAACAATTATAAATGTTTATGCAGCTAGTAACAGGATTTCAAAATTCATGGAGCAAAAACTGACAGAACTTAAAGGAAAACTGACAAATCTACTGTCACAGTGGGAGATTTCGGTACTCTCCTCTCAACAGTTAACAGAACAAATGAGTAGGAATCAGGACACAGATGACCTCAACACCCTGAACCAGCGTGACCTGAACTCCACTCAGAGGGCACTGTGCCAGGCAGCAAAGTGCACGTCTTTTCCAAGCTCACTCAGAACTCACCCAAGACTGACCATGTTCTGCGCCATAACATAAACCTCAGTAAGTTTAAAGAAATTCACATTGTACAAAGTATGTTGTCTAACCAAACCAGAATTAGAAATCAAAGGCATAAAATACCTAGAAAATTCCTGAATATTTGGAAACAAAATAACAAATTTCTACATAATTCATGGGTCAAAAAAAAATCAAATGGAAAGTTAGAAAGCATTTTGAACTAAATGGAAATAAAATCCCCCAAATACCAAAGTGTGGGGTGGGGAGCGATGCTTGGAAGGAAATTTCTAACACCAGATGCCTCCACGGGAAGCGAAGAAAGGTCTCAGATGACTGACCTCAGCTTCTACTTTAAGAAACTAGAAGAGCAAATTAAACTCAAAGCAAGCCGAAGAAAGGAAATTATTAAAAGTATGAACAGAAACCAATGGATTAGAAAACGGAAAATCAACAGAAAAGAATCCATGGAGCCAAAACCTTTTTTCAACATCAACGAAATCAGCAAACCCAGGCAGCTGATCGGGGAGGAGGAGGGAGGAGACCGCTACTGCTCGCAGGGGCATCGCCTCCTGCGCAGAAAACCCCCCGGAACCCACAAAAAATCCACCGGAATAAGTGAGTGGAGCAAAGTTGTAGAATACAAGGTCGATTTTAAAAAATAAGTCATATTTCTACTAAGTTGTGATGAGAAAGTGGAATTTAACTTAAATACAATGCCATTTATAACAGCACAGAAAAGAAAGCACTCGGGAACAAATCTGACGGGAGCTGTGCACCGCCTGCACACTGAGGGCTGCATGGCGCCGCCCAGGTGGCCTGGGGACGAGGGAGGCGCGGACGCGCAGGGACACGGGCTGTGCGCAGGGCCAGGCTGTGCGCAGGCCCGAGGGGTCAGCCGTGTCGAGATGCCAGTTCTCCCCAAACCGACCTACAGGTTCAGTGTAATCTCGATCGGCAGCCTGTCAGACTTCTCATAAACTCAACAAGCTGACTTTAAAACGCACCCGGGGATGGGAAGGAACAGCCCCAACAGCTCTGACACGGGAGAGCGCGTTACAAGGACCACTGACTTCAGGATGGTGGGGGGATTGGGAGAGGGGACTGCAAGGAGCGTGAGGATATTTTCTGAGTGGTGGGGATGCTCAGTATCTTGATGTGAGGATGGTTTCACGGGTACACACGTGCAGCCAAACTCATCACAGAGCTGGCTTTGTTGACGTGTGGTTCAGTACACATCTCATCAGAGTGTTTATTGACGTGTGCTTCATTACACGTCGACCATGCCTCACAAAAGCTGAAAACAAACCTCGGGCAGTCCTCACGTCCAGTTTCTGGAGGCAGTCACATTGTCATCTCTGTCTGACACGTGCGGACGCCGAGGCCGTGACAGGCTCAGTGAGCTGACACAGACCACACACGCAGGCCCTCTCACTCCAGAGAGCCAAGCTCGTGAGCCGCAGGCCTTACGGGAAAAAAATGCTGTTCTACCTGCCTCCCACTCCTTCCATTGATGAGCACCGACGAGCACCAAGGAGCACCGACCGTCGGCCTCACGCTGGACCAGACTTGGGGGCTGGAGTGAGAGGCAGGGGAGTGGCAGCGGAGGCCTTCCCCGGGGCCTTTCTCCACCGTCCTTGGCAGCGTCTGCCATGGGCCGGGCCGGCGGCCTGCATGGTCTCCTGTGACCACCACGGCACACGAGAGGGGTGACATCTCAGTCCCACGGATAAGGCACAGAGGCCCTGTGCGGTGACGTGCTTGCCAGGACCCCAGAGCCAGGGAGTGGTGGAGCCGGGGTGCGAACCCAGGCCTCCCTGCCTCAGCCGCCTGCCATCAGGCAGTGGCCCCGGCCGCCGGGGCCCAAGTGAACCCTGCTTCCTGGAAGACAAAAATCACCTCCAGGTGCCAAGTCCTTGCAGACAGAAAGAGCTGTTTACCAAAGGTTCTGTTTTGTGTTATTAGTTCATTTCAAAGGAAATTTGGTTTCTAACCAGAACTAATGTCATATCTACACTCGAGAAGGGAGAAAAAAAAACAAATCTGGAAGTTGCAAAGTGGGTTTTGTCGAATCAAACACGCTGCCGGCCTGTGTCTGCAGCCCAGGCCAGCGGACCCCTGCCCCGGCAGGCCCTCCCGCCCTCTGCCCGGAGAGGGCTCCCGCCTCTGCCTCCGTCATGAGTGGAGCGGGAAGAAGCCCGTTCCCACTTCGCTTCTACTGTCGCAAGGAATTGTCACGATGACACAGCAGTCCCTAGGAAATGAGAAGCAAATGACAAATGCAAGCTCAGAGCAGTGACAGAAGACAGAGCTCAGGCTTCCTCCAGTGCTCACCTCAGCTCTGCGGGGCGCCAGGCCAGCAGCCACGGCCCCGCCCATGCCGCGGCCCCGCCGCAGGGCGCCTGGCCGGGCCCTCACGACCTCACTCGGTTGCCCTAGCAGAGGGAAGCAGTGCGGTGCAGAAGTCAGCAGGCTTCGGTTACTTCAGTTCAAACGCAGTGAACAAACAACATCGGGCACTGCACTGGGTCACCGGACATGGGGGCGTGGGACTGTCACGGCCCCTGTGTAAATGGAGTTTATAATCCAGGGGGGAGACAGACTTGACCTGTCATTATTCAACTTTTAAAAGTCAGGACACTCCAGCACCATGGTGAGAAGCGCTACGCCGGAGAAGCAGCGGGTGGTGGGGTGCGCAGGAACACGAGGGAACCCGCACCCCCCTGGGGCTCTCAGCTGCTCACCCCACCTCCTGGGGGCTGAGGGCACAGCCGTGGGAAGGCGCTGCAGTGGGGGGGGGGGGGACCGAGGGGGCTGCAGGGAGCTGGGGCCCTGGGGCCCGGGAGGGCTGTGGCTGGCCTTCCAGACAGAGTCCGGTGGGCAGGTCTGCAAACTCAGAGCAGGGGGGAGCCCCCGAGGGTGCGAGGCAGGACCCGGAAGCGGTCAGACTCTGGCTTTGGAAAGATGTCTCTGGGCACTGAGAGGAGGCTGGGGGACAGGACTGCCCCTGGGGAGACGTGACCGGGGAGGTGGCAGTGCGTAGGCCAGGCGAGGGAAATGGCCTAAGGAAACTGCCCAGCATGTGACCTGAGAGAGGGGTTTTAATGATGTCAGCGAAACCGATCTCCTCTTGACAAATAACTGGCTGCTGGCAAAGCTCTTGCCTTCTCCCAGGGCCCAGCGCGGTGCTTCCAAGGAGCAGTAAAGACACACAGGGTTTGTCCAGCATCCAGCACTGACCTCGGCCTTCTGGAATGCCCGCGTCCTCGGAGCAGGCAAACAGCACCCAGACGAAAGGCCAGAGGGTCGGGCTCCTGGACCACAGGCAGCGTTTCCCCGAACCGCAGCGAGTCTGCCCGCTTCGGGGGAGTCTTCGTGCCTGCGGGCCAGCCCTCCTGCCCGCCAGCAGATGCTGGGCAGGTCGAGCTCCGGGGTCAAGGTCTGATGAGGGAGGGGGTGCCACCAAACCTGTCTAGAGGCAGTGCCCCGAGGGACGCGAGCTCTGCCTGGACAACGTCCCGAAACAGCCATCTGTGGGTGCTGCTCCTCTCTCTCCCCTCCAGGTTCTACTCGTCCCTTCAGACACCAGGCTCCCCCCAGGCCCACGGTGAGGAGGAGCGAGGCTGAGGACGGCTCGCCCCCCCAGACCGTCCCCTGCCTGCCTTCTGCTGACACTGAGCGCCTGGCCTGTGCCTCAACCCCAGTGGCAGGCCCTGGTGACACTGGGTCCTCACCTGATGCGGCTCCTGGTCCCACCCCGTAGCTTCCTCCTGTGGGAGCTCGAGCTGCCCCCTGGCACCCCCACCTCCATCCAGGGTGCTGTCAGCTCGCACCCCCGGGACGTCCTCATTCCCCCAGCTCCGGCTCACTGTCGTCCCTCCTCCCGCTCTGCTGTCGTCTCACCCCCGGGTCACAGAAAGACCTTCATCTCCTCAGTTCCTCCCAGACAGACCTTCATCTCCTCTCCACTCACCGCAGCCACCAAAAAGGCACGGCCGTCACCCCTTCGAGCACAGTCACCCACACCCCGCCTCCTCGACCCTAAACTCTGAGCCCCTGCCCCCTGCGTGACCTCCCAGCCTCCCTCTCACGCCCCTGCTCCTGGTCAAACCTCAGCTTTGTCTGCTGCTGGACTTTTGGTCCCTCAGCCCTTTGTGACTCTTCCAGGCCATCGGCACTCTCCAGCCCTTCTGGCCTCCCCCCCCCCCCCGCCCCCAGCCCCCGGCCCCAGCAAAACACTGCGGACCACCCAGCTGGACCTCCAGGACACTCCCCTGGGCCTCCTCCTCTCCCTGGGGTCACTTTCGCTGCCTCCTTCTTGACCTCTGCTCTTCCTTCGACCCCCCAAGCACACAGCCCACTGCTTTCCCCGCCCTGTTTCTCACGTCTCGGCTCCCACAGCAGCCTCCTACCCGGGCAGCACCAGGCCCCCCTCCACTCGCCCCCACTCGCCTCTGTTCCTACCACCCTTGCCTCACCTGGGCTGTGGGGAACCTGCTCACCTGTCTCCCTGACTCCAGTGGGCTCCACCTCAGCTGGTCAGAACGAATTCCTAAAATACAAACCTGTCGTGCCACACCCCTTTTGAAGTCCCTCAGTGAACTTTCCTCCTCCCCGGCACCAGCACCAGAGGTAGCACTTCGTTTCGCTCAATAGAGTAGTATCTGCCTTTGCAACGAGCCGGCCACTCTGCCTGCAGCGCCCTTCCCGACTCCCTCCCCATTCCCCAAACCACCCACGAGGTGCAGTCCCTCTCAGCCTCCAGGCCCCACGTCCACGCCCCAACTCCAAGGCGGAGCAAGCCGCCCTGCCCCGTGTCCGCAGGGCCCTCCGCACACCACGGTGCCCGTGTGCGTCAGACCCCAGCCCCCGCCCTCCCGGGGCCGGCCGGCCTGCGAGCTCCGCCTGACGGACTCCGAGTCCCGTGCTCTTCGCCACGATGCTACTGAAAGCGCCTCCTGTTCTGCGCCCCGGGCTCCCACACGGCCACCGCTGACCCTTCTGCCGAGAACGCCCTCACGCCGTAACTCGTAGCACCCATTCAGACTCCTGCCGGTGGGAAGTGAGAGCCGCAGGCTACCGGGCACTCTCTGCGTGCGGGCACTGAGCTCAGTTCTCACGTGCCCATCGCACCGTAAAAACCACGGCTTCCCCCGTTTTACACACCAGAACAGTGACACTCGAAGAGAGGGAGCCGTGACTGGTGCGGAGGCCGAGCCGGGAGGGGCAGCGCCGGGAGCGGACCAGCTCTGTCGGACCCGGCCGTGCTGGTGGGCACACCGTGCAGGGTTAGCGCCGGCAGCCCGGCCTGGCCGGCGCCCGGGCTGCGGAGCGTGCACGCCATGCTCACTGTCAGCACATTCGAGGAACGGCAGCCCCCCCCCCCCCCCCGGGGTTGCTGCGCCACGCTGAAACTAACGACTAAAACAGTGCTGGCACTCAAACCTGCTTCTGAGAAACTGTCGGACCTTCCAGTCCATGGGCCGGGAGCTGGGCAGAATGACAGACGGGTGGGGTGGGGGTGCTGGTGGAAACAAGGTGGCACCTGAAAACGTGCCTTCTCCCAAGGCTGCTGCCGGTGGGCCCCTCCGAGAGACAACCTCCACAGTGCAGCCCTCGCCCTGGCCCCCTCGCCCTGACCCCGGCCCCTGGGCGGGAGGAACCCACCCAGCCCCTGCAACCCCATCCCCCGCGGTGGTGAGAGGGTTCTAGGCCACAGCGTGTAAGTTAAACACAGCTGCGAGCTATTATACTGCAGCGCTGTATCTGCGTTAACTCGCCAACTTTTGATAAAAATTTTCACTTGTTAGAGTCACCAGGGAACGGGGCCGTCATGGCTCCACATTTGCTAACTTCCATTTTCCTTGCTCTCTGCCAACCCTTAACTCACCGTCTGCCTGGCTTCCTCTGAGCCCCGGGACGATGCTCGCGCGGCCCCCCTTGCAGAAGGGAGCCGCGGCCAGCTCTACCCTGTTATCGACGGCGCTTGGAAACCCGAGCCTTCAAAGGCTGAGCTCACCAGGCAAAACCCTTGCTTTGGGGAAGTGGTCACACCGCAAACAGGCACCCTGGCAACGACGTCCCTGGGTTGGTGCCCCCCGCCCCCCCGGCGGCGCGCCCAGGCACAGCCAGGAGTGTTCTGCCGCAGCACTGCTCTCGTTCGCTCACTCATGCCCCGCTCATTCAACACACAGTTACCGGGGATCCACTGCGTCCCGGGCACGGGGATAACGGCAGGGCCTCCCAGGAGGCAGATCACCAGAACCAAGTGCACGGGGCCCTCCTTCTCTGCCCTGGTGCTTCCGAGGGCCCGCGGGGGAGTGAAGGAGGGAGGCCCCCTGGGTGCAGTAGGTCAGTGGTCGGACCGGAGGGAGAGGAAATCGGGAGAGGAACTGAAGACAAACAGTACTGCAAAGAAATGCTAAGCTTTAACAGTAGTCTGCAGGTTAATAGTAACATCGATATTGTTACTTTAAAACTATTTTTATATGTGATGGGATGATACAAAACAAGTAATTATTTAAGGTTGTTAGGATCCAGCTGTCAACGTCACAAACAACATATGAAAACCAAGGGAAGGAAGTTAACGACCCCGTCAGGTCAGACTGGGAACGGGAGGATCAGCACTGCGTCGGTCCCATCAATACAAGACAACTCGGGGTGACACCCAGCCCCCCCATCCCAGCAGCTCCCAGCAACAGTGTGTCTGCCGCGCTCGGAGGTCTGCAGAGTGGCTGCAGTTCAGCCGGCCTCTGCCGGGCCCCCCTGGGCTGGGCCAGAATCCGGGCTCCGGGTTTGGGATTCGGGCTGAAGGAGCAGCAGCCACCAGTCCACCACGGAGGGTGGAATTCCTCTTTCCACCTCAGTTCGCCACTCGCATTACCACCGCTCGCGCCTCAGTCACAGGGCCAAGCCCAAGAGCTATACGAGGGGGCACCACACGCCACCCACAGGGAAGCTGCGGCGAGGACGAGGAGGGAAGCACCGTGAAGAAAGGACACCACCTGCCCGAATTGCAGTCTCATGGGTTTCCCTTCAGAAAATAGCCGCGCCCCAGCCCCGCCCACGGAAAAGACCGCGTGGCCCAGCAGCAGCGGACGTCCTCGCACCCGGGCGGCGGTTGCTAGGCACCCCTCTCCACTGGGAGACGCCAGCGGCACCCCCGAAAGAACGGAAGCCGAGTCCGGGTGTTCGGGAGGAAGCGTGCCACAGCACCCGGGTCACCACCTCCGGTTGTCCCAAAGAGCAAGGACGGCGTCATGAAAACTGGACGGGCCGTGCGCAACAGGAGATGACAGTAGACAACAGGAAAGGGCTCCCGCTGGCTGGAGACGGGACAACGCAGGCACCGAACGAAACAGTGACCAACTGACCGCAACACAGGGGCCCAGCCCGCTTGCACCCTGGGCATCGGAACCTCCAGGGACGGAGCCCTGGCACCCGGGTTTTGGACAGAGCTCCCCCGCTGACTCGGACTCACGGCCAGGGCCCACGGCACCGGTCCGCAGGCTTCCTCGCCCTGGAGGAGCCGGTCGCTCACCGGCCCGTCTTGCTCTCAGATGCTGGCCTCTGCCTCCTGCAAGTCTTGCCTACAACCAACTAAAAACTGTCCCCTATTCATGTCCTTCCAACTTCGGGGTGGCCACCCACAGTGTGGCGGGCATCTTCAAGGGAAAAAACAATTCTAGTTTTCAGTCTGCTAACAAAAATAAAAACAGCGAAAAGGCTGGGTAGCTCCCAGGGTCCTCCTTTTAACCGCAATGTTGACGATGACAATGAGGAACAAATGCTTCCATTTTTAGCTAATGTATCATGGATCCAAGGCATTCAAGTCTGGGGTTTCTCCAGATACCTCAAAGCAACTAGTTCCTAATCTCCACTCTGCCCCAGAATCCTCTGGTGAGCTTTTACAAAATAGGGCTGACTGGGCTCTGGGCCCTGACCCAGAGAGGCAGACCCAGTGGTCTGGGTGGCGCCTGGGCACCCCATGTCTCAGAGGCTGCCCAGGCGATTCTGATGCGCAGCCACAGTTGAGAACCACTTCTCCAAGCTAACAGAATCTTGAGAGCAAAACACCTCTCTACCCTAACGTCTTGTCACAACTTGAAACCAGCCATGCCTTGGATGAGGTGCCTTCCAAACCGCAGTGCCCGAGGACAGCCTTGGTCTGCTCCTGCTTGTGCCTCTGACGAGCCCGCACCCTGGCCCTCCCCCCGCCAGCCTGCGCAGCAATCCCGCTCTCCCTGGGCGCACGCAGGCTCTCGGTTCAGGCTCACGGCACGCTGGACTGCCCTCCCCAGTGGGACCCGAATAAAGATCTAAACGTCTGAACCACTCCAGATGAAGGCTAGGCAGCGAACATGATCAGAAATAGTTTCAGCTGAGAACTAAGGTGACCGTCAACCCACTACTCCCCCAAAAGGCTCCAAAGGGTAGTGAGTGAGTTGTTTCCGCTGTTTTCACTGGAGAGGACAGAGGTGCACGCGCGCACACACACACACAGTGCAGATCACTGCCCGTCTCCCCGTAAACGCTGGCGGCAGCTAACGACGCTGGTTTCTTCCTAAGCTCTGGCAGGGGCGTCCAACAGGCGGCCTGCGGGCCGCATGCGGCTCAGGGTGGCTCTGAATGCGGCCCAACACAATATCGTGAATTTACTTAAACCACGGTGAGATTTTTTGTGTGTGTGATCACAAGTTGCAATGTATTTATTTACTGTGTGGCCCGAGACGACCCCTCTCCTTCCAGCATGGCCCGGAGACGTGGGAAGGGTGGGCGCCCGCTCGGGTGAGATGCCAGCTCCCAGGGGCCCGGCCCGCCATCTCACTCTGTATTCAGTGCTGCTTCTCTCGGTCCTGACAGCTCCCCTCAAGTAACAAGGGCACGCTGGGAATGCACAGCAGCCACTTTTGGGGGCAGCGGACACCTTCTGACATACACAGCTCTGCACCCCTCCTCCCTGAAATCTGCACCCACTCACGAGGCTGCCCCTCCGCTGTGCTCACTCGCCTTGGCCACGCACCCCTGCCCTCAGTCACAGCACCCGCGCCAGACACCTGGCTGTGCTGGGCTGGGTGGACCGAGAGTTGCTGGTCTCGGTCTGCAGGGTGGCGTAAGTGGGGACCACGTGAACGCGGGCCCCGTGGGGAGGCCGAGTTAAACCAGGCGGGCAGGCAGGAGCGGAGGTGGGAGAGAGGAGAGGGAGAAGCGGGGGCAAGACGCACAGGCAGCCTGTACGCTGGCGGGGTCTCCAGGTGGCCTGAACGCCACGTCCGCCCCGTGTGCTCTGTGGAACGCCCCTCCTACCCCTGTAATAAGTTCCTCCTCTGCCCGTCACAGCTGCTTTGAAAGGCATTCCTATTCCTTGCTGATAAAGAAGAACCCCGACTGAAATCACTATGAAGCCTTGTTATCGACAGCTCGGCATTTCCAGGAATTTTTAAAATCAGCTTTTTTAAGTCAACTTTTTCTCCTTTATTGAGTATGCTGTTTCCACAAATGTACAGTGCGATCTGATGTAAATACGTATGTGTTATGCGGTAGCACCTGGTTTCAAAGTCAGACACAAGGCCACCGCCGGCATTCGGGATTGGCAGAAAGAAAACTCTCTAGAAAAAACGTTCCCTCACAGCCGCTTCCTGACGGGGGCTGCCGCCCGCAGGAAGAGCCGGGGACGAGTAGTTAGCGTGGCGGGGCCTGGCTCAGGCACGGTGGCCACGGCACCCAGGGCCGCAGCCCTGCCGCAGGGGACCGGACGTGGGGGCCAGACGTGGGGACACTCTCTGGGGAGTCCAGACGCCTGGCTCAGGGAGCAAGCGCCATCAAGAGTGGGGCGTCTCTGGGCACCCTCTTTAACGGGGCTGGGATCGACCACGTGCACGTGCAAAGACGTCAAGAGAGAAACCGAGAAATGGAGTCACTGTGACACGGCTGTGGGGATCGCGTAAAGGACAAGGTACAGACCTCCGGCTGGATGGCTTTGAACACGGGGATGTCCATCAGCGTGATCTGGCTCTGCAACGAGAGAGAGAGGAGGCGTTAGAAGATGCAGAGGCAGCTGCCGCATCATTCTGAGTCTGTACGGAGCAGTGACACATTCTCCAAAGTTACACTCAACCCCCTGAACAAAAACCAAGATGGAACAGAGTGAAAACACAGGCAAACTTCTAAAACGCCTCTCCCGCCCCTCCCCTCATCATCAATCTTGACCCACACCCTCCTCTCTTGGATGTGAGATCAACTCAAGGACTGGGAACAGTTTGAAGTGTGGGACTGAGAAAAAGGGGGACATTTTTTACTTTGGATATTTTTGTACAATTTAAGTTTTTTTTTCCACGCATGAATTACTTTTGTAATTTTAAAAAGTTGGCAATACTACAAATTAGAATGCTACACAGAGACACTATTACTCTCAATTTAATTTTTTTAAATTGCGGCTTACAGAAATTGTCTGTGTCTTCTGAAATCTAAGGCTCCTCCAAATTATATGGTAGCACGACATTCAAGACGCCCCTGCAGGCCAGTGCGGGACCACAGGCTGTTCACTCCGCAGCCCACAGTGCATGAGATAACTACAGACCTGGAGAGCAAGCTTTTGGAAACTCTTACAGCAATTTGCCACAATACTCTCACTGTATTTTTCAGAGCATTAGTCCTCTATAGGTCGGAGATGGAAGAGAAATGGGTCCTTCACCACAGCTAGCTGAGAAGCACTAACGTGGTGGGCACGGAACGCGCACGTCTGGTTCAAGGCTGTCCCCGTCGTCGGAAGCCCGCTGAGCAACGTGACAGGGGCAGCACCGCCAGCAACTGCTCGGGCCAAAGCTTGGCCTGAGCTGAGTTCACGTGACCCGCTTGTCACCACATGCCACACGGGATGCTGGGCGTCACATAACAGACGCGCTGTGAAGCCCAGGGAAAGGCGAGCCGCCGGCCTTTGGGTGCCTCCCTCAGGAAGAAAACGCCCCGTCCACCCAACACAGGTCAGCGGGGAGGGCGCGATGCTGAGGACCGAGCACGGGCTCTGGAACCCGCGGGCGTGGGTACGTGTCTGGCACCGTCGCCGGACAGCAGTGTTCTGCGGGACACCTGACAGCGCTCCCAGTCTCAGCTGACACATCTGCAAAGCGGTAACGACAGTCTCCGTCTTACAGGATCTCAGTGCAAATCCAAGACGAAGGCGCAGAAGGCCGGGCACCTGACAGACGCTGGGTACACACGTGTGCTGCGGGCGGGGCTGGACGTGGTGTGCGTGCACAGGGAGAGGCGCTGTGCCCACGCGTACGGGGGAGAACCTCTCTGGGCAGGGAGGGAAATAAGCAGGCAGCGTCGGCGGGGAGCCCCTCCGTCCCCTCGGAAAGGCCGGTGCTCTTCACGGGCCCAGAGGGGACACGCCGCCACTCACGGAAGCCCGGCAGAGAGACAGCGGGTCGCGCTGGAGGGAAGCTGCCCTCTCCCGCCTCCCGGTCCACCCACCGGTGGGGCGAGGGGGCACTAGACACCAGCACACGTGGACCTGCCCTCGTGATCTGGGCGTCCAGTGACGACTCCGCCCGGAGGCCTCCGGGCCGGCGCGTCTGGCCCAGGCAGAGCAAACAGACTGGCACTTCTCCTGCCAGGCCCGTGGAGACTGCTGGCCCCACGCTCCGCCACTTGGATCGGTTCTGCCGTCCCGGGGAACAGAACGGCCTTGTGAAAGCAGATCTGAGCTGGGAGCTCGCAGGGCCTCGGAAATCCCTCCCGCGGCTCCAGCCCGAGCTAACTCCCGTCCGGGAGAGCCGGCAGGATGTTTGCGAGGTCGTTTAGGAAAAGGACCAAAAGTCTGCTAATGTGAAAATGAGAAAGTTTCCTCTCCATCCTGCCGTCAGCTCTAGGGTTTGCTACTGAATTTCCAAACGGTTTATTAAAATAGTGACTTTATGTTTCATACACTTTTTGGATGGTCAAGGTTTCGAACATTCTGATCCCTGCTGACTGCAAACCAGAAAATGCGTTCAAGTGTTTTATTCTAGACAAACAGGATGAGCAGGGGTCACCGGGCTTAAAACAGACTGGCCGGCCCCAAACATGCAACCTGAGGTTTTCAGAGGGTTGCGTTCCATCCGCTCAATTCCATCCAAGAAGGATGCAGTGTCCAGGCAAGGATATATCAACATGTGGGTGAAATCATCCAATCACCAATTTCAGAGCGTTTTACCACAAAGCAAACACCTGTGAAAGAGGTGGCTGGTGAGCAGTCCTTCCCGGGAAGTTGGGGGACCCCAAGGCAGACAGTTTTACCAAAAGCTTGGGGGGGGGGGCGGTCAAGGTCCTGTCCCGCTCCCCAGCAAGCTCTCAGCCCTCCCTGGGGAGAGGCCCCCGCTTCCTGGAGAGAAAGGGCGTCCCCCAGGGGTGTGGCACCGCCCCCACAGAAACACCAGACAACGAGACTCCCCTTTCCAACCATTTCCAGGCCGCACGCCCGAGGTGGTGGGGAGCGCACGCGGGGACTGACGAGAACGCTCACGAACAAGCATCTTAATGGCTTCTCCTCATTTCTGGAAGCGAAGCCCCAGCACAGGATGTCCAATTAAGCTAGTCACTTGGCAACGCGTGCTTTAATCCTGACCCCTTCTCCCATGTCCTCCTTCCTCCTAAAATTCCAGCCTTTTAGGGAAATGGCCAAACGCCGCATATCTCAAAACATTTCTGTCGATACGCGTCCCTCAGGATGGAGAGACCTACAGCACCACGGCGCGATGTGGCCCTTAGGGAAAGGTGGTATTTTGTGGATAAACGAAAGCTCCTTAGCCAAAAAGAAAAGAGAAATGTCTTGTGCATGTTAAATGCAGCGTGTCTCCTCTCCAGCAGCGGCCCTCGGCCCTCCCTCCCCGGCTGCAACCTCAGTGTAAGGGCCTCCCGGCCCCCAGATAAACTAACAGCAACAACAAAGGCTGTCGGCCAATCAGCGGGGAGCCTTAGGCGGGACGATCCCTTCCCACGTACATTCACATCGACCGCCAGTGCAGAAGCGGGAAGGCTCACAGGACACGCATTGACCGGCTCCAAAGACACGTGCCTGCTTCTCCTCCCGGGGCCACGGGAAGCCCGTGTCGGCACAGTTTTGGAACCGGAGTCGAGTGAACACAAATTAAACAGCAAGATGCGCTCCGTCATCCATCAGAGCCACCCGGGGCCGGTGGGACCACATGCTGCTTCATCTGTTCTTCTGGGAAAGTGATCTGGCAGTAACTCATCCAAGTTTTTAACTTTTTGTGTTTTTTTTTTAAATGTCAAACTTACAAAAAAGTTGCCAGAATAACATGATGAACTCTTATAACCTTTCACCTACCTTAACTAATTATTAGCATTTCCCCTCAGTTGCTTTATGTCTATGTATATAATTATACACGCACATTTCTTCTGAACCATTTGAGAGTAAAATGCGAATACGATGACTCTTCGGCCCTAAATCCTTCGGCATGTCACTTCCCGAGAACAAGATGACCCGCTTACATAATGGTAAACTCACCACAGCCAGGAAACTTATCGTTAGTGCAACAGTATCCTCCAACACACAGTCCACATTCAAAATCTGCTGGTTATCTCAATATTGTTTCTCATGGCAGTTTTGTCTTGCTCCAGGATCATTCACTGTGCTGACATCATCTCCTACACAGTGAAATGAGCCCGCTGCTGGCCCGGCAACCCAGCCCCTACAGACAGAACAGCACCGGTGTAGGGGGGCTCTGCACAGAGGTCTGCACTTGGCTACAGACAGAAATACAGAGGTTTACTGCACCCTCATTTTTGGTGGCAAAAAACTGGAAACCCCCTAGAAGGCCATCAAAGGGGACCTGCTGGAGAAAAGAACCCAGGGTGTGCCCGCGCTCCAGAACGCCATGCGGCCGTTAAAGACAGGGGGTCGGGTCTAGCCGTGTCGACCTAGAAAGACGCCCACGGCCGACCGACTGGTGACAGAGACAGGTTCCTGCACGCCTTCCGCTCTGCTCTCAGCCGCCAAGGGGTAAGGGGGCTGCGACCCATCTGTAAGCACCCCCAGGGGAAATGAGAACCCTTTCAGTAATTTTAACCCTTTTCATTATGAAGTATCACATACTCACAGAAAACCGCATTAAACAAAGGCATGGTTTGATGACCGATAACAATATTATAAATAAACACCTTGTAACCACCACTCAGGTCCAAAAATAGCCACGCCAATCAAGAGATGAAGAGACAAAAAAAAAAGTGTGGCACGCGTGCACCATGGGGTATTATCCAGCATGAAGAGGAAGGAAATTCTGATTCCAACCTGCCCCGAGGTGGAGGAACCTCAGGGACGCTGCACTGAGTGAAATCAGCCAGTCACAGCAAGACAGACGCTGTGTGATTCCGCTACAGGAGGTGCCCCGAGTAGTCAACGTTACAGAGACAGAGCGTGGAATGATGCTGAGGGCAGTGGGGAATGGAGAGCTGTTCAATGGATACAGAGTTTGGGGTTGGCGAGATGAATCCAGTTCTAGAGGTTATATAGCACAATAATGTGAATGGGCTTAATACTACTGATCTGTACACTTAAAAATAGTTGAGATGGTAGACCAGGTCGCATGGCTCAGTTGGTAGGAGTGTCGTCTCATACACCAGAAGTTTGCAGGCTCGATTCCTGGTCAGGGCGCACACCCAGATTTCAAGTGCGATCCCTGGTCCCCATGAGTACAGGGGGCAACCGATCTGTGTGTATGTGTGTCTCTCTCTGTCGCATCAATGTGTATGTATGAGTGTCTCTCCCAAACAGATACACATCCTTGCATAAGGACATAAAAGTATGTAGCTAGGAGGGTAAGTGTTATGTTACATGTAATTCACCACAATGTAAAAAAAGTCACCTCCGACTTCCTCCCTGTGCCGGGTCCCAACCACGAGTCCCTTCCTCCTGTCAAAAGTCACCACTATCCTGACTTTCCTCAGATGTCTTTACAATTTTGTCAACCAAGTGTGTGTGCCAAGGCATCGCAGCAGCATCTTGCCTGTTGTAGAAGTTCATGTGTACTTTTAAGTTCTTTTAATCTACAGGTATTCCCTCCGCCTTTGTGTTCCTTACAAGGCACCTGCTGGACAACCCGACCGTCTGACCCCCACAGCTCTTCACGCTCACGGAGCAGGTGGGCGCGCCCCTCTGCCCCCGGCATTCCCTGCCAGCTGGCGGCTGGGCCCGGAGACTGGATCAGACATGGGTCGGACCCCGTGGCAGCACTGGGGGTGAGTGGCGGTGTGCTGTTTCACTGGGGGGCACCAAGTTCCTCTCCTTTCGTGATGTGAGTGGCTGCTGACGTTCAATGCTTAGATCTATTCCCGCACTGAAGTCACAAAGTGATGCTATTCTAATTCTATCATTTCTTTCCCATGTATTGACTGAAATAAATTAATAGAAAGAAACTCTCTCTCATCTGCTATTTAGTTACCCAGAATAGTTCAAAGGTAAAATGCAGGAAAAACACTGGATTCTATCCTTACATTTCTCAGTTTCTAAGAAAATAAATTGGCTCCCCATCATCACCCAGTGACGGCCTGCTGTTTGATGGGTCTCAATCAATTGCAAGTACTATCCTTTTCCAGCTCATACTGTCCCATCACTGGGCAGGGGGAGTTCCTTCCAGCTAGCTCCTGAGTCCCTTTGACCCTAGGAGTCCTTGACAGCTTCCTCGCTAGTACTGGAAGGACGCACCAGGCTGTCTTGAACATGTCGTGCCCCAGACTTGGGAACCAACCAGTTATCTGGGAAGCCATGGAGTCTTTCAGTGACAAATAATATTCCAAGACCACAATCTGGAATTCATACTGATATTTCAAATTCAGATTCAGAACATTTTTCCCCCCTGACTTACTCCTTCTGTTACAGCTGTAGCAGCTGTTACAGTGTTACAGCTGTATCTCCTTTCTTCCACTGTATCAGAAGTCCGGGTCTCAAGGATGCAGGGTGTGTAGGGTTACAGGGCCCCACAGTCGGTCACTTACTGTCTCCTGTAGCACACGCACGATGGTCTCAGAACAACACCGATGCAAACAGTGTCGATATAACTACTGAGGAAAGTTATGAAACTCCGCACATGTTCTCTCCATTCTCCTCCTTTCTTACAGTTTGCGCCCAATACACTGGTCGCGCCAAGTGTATTACATGGGCACACAGCCACCGCACACTATACCTTCTCCCCTTTGACTCCTACTTAGTCTTGACGCTACTGTAAGTGCGCGCTGGCTGCGCTGCACCGGTCTTGTGAGGGCCAGGTCTCTACCCCTCTCCCTCGCCTGGAGCTTGCCCTCCAGCGGGGTCCGCAGGAAGGGCTCGCCGAGGAACACTCTGAGGCCTTGCACGCTCCTAGCCGTTTAGCAGCGTCCCTTATACTTGGAGGTTTTGCTGGACATAAAATTTTTGGCTCACATTTTCTTTTCCTTCCTTGATTTATTTGTTATTCTACTTTCTTTTGGCAAAAAGTGCTTCTGTCAACAAGATGAACGGCAATCGGATGTTATTTCTCTTATAAGCCGTTTGCTGTTTCGTCTGGATGCCCGAAGCGCTCTCTTTTCCTTTAACGTCCAGCAGGTTGCCAGGGGCACGTCGACGGTGCTGACCACTCTGGGTTACCACGGTCATCTTTATCACGTGCTCTTTCGCCATATAATTTTGAATCTTTTGTTTTATTTTATGGAACTTCTTTAAGTTGTAGTTTAGGTATCTGTTCAGTTCCATTGCCTTTTTATTCTCCCCTTTCTGGCATTTCTATTGTCTGTGTGTTGGATCTTCTCTGCCTATCGTCAGTATCGGTCACTTTTTCTCAGTCTTATTATCTCCCTCTTCATTTGATACTAATAATTTTCCTGCCTCCAGGCATTTTCTCTTATGTTGATCTATATCTCTGTGCTTCTTCTTGGTCAACTTTCATTTCCAGAATTGTATTTTTATTTTCACTTCTCTCCTAAATTCTGCCCCCTCATTCCTAAGATTTTTCTGCTTCAGATTTCTGTTGTGTAAGGCTCACAGCATAATCTCAGTGTCCTGAGCTTAGTGTGAATTACAGTTTCTGATTGCTTTGTGGCACATCTTTTTGGCATTCTTTCATTATCTATAGAGATTTGACAAAAATAATTTCATCTTTTTTATTTTTATGCAAAATTAGCTTTTCTGAACTTTTTAGGTAGCTCTTCTAACTTCATATAGTTCTCCTTTTGGTGGCCTTCACATGGTGTTCAAAAACAAGCAGTTGCGTCTCTGGCTGGTGTAGCTCAGTGGACTGAGTGCTGTCCTGTGAACCAAAGGGTCGCTGGTTCGATTCCCAGTCAGAGCACATGCCTGGGTTACAGGCCAGGTCCCCAGTAGGGGACACATGAGAGGCAACCACACACTGATGTTTCTCTCTCTCTCTCCTTCCCTTCCCTTCTGTCTAAAAATAAAGGAATAATATCATTTTTTAAAGCATGCAGTTGCTTTTTGAGATTTCTCACACACATTTTATTTATTTATTTTCAATTTTATTTTTCCGTAACCCTGACTTCCCCTGCCCTGATCCTTCTGACTCCACCCCACGCTGGATTTCTCGTTGGCGTGGAGCCCTGCCCTGGAAGTGCGCCCTGGTGGCTTGGTTTCAAGAGAGTGTAGGGGCCAGTCCACAGATCTCTTGCACCCACCAGTCACTCGAGTGCTCAAAGTCCTTCTGTTCCAGTTGCTATCCTCACATTAACCTGCCAAACTTCCCAGCGAACTCCGGCTGAAAATTCTGGAGCCCTCCTGTTCTCCAGGTTGCCAGACAGCCCCCTGCTCGCTGCTGCTTTCTCCCGCACAGACGCTGACACTCTGCAGGTCTGGGTGGAGGCCCGTGCCCGGCACCTGTGTTCCGGGCTGGACGGGGTAGCCTGTCGCCCAGCTGTACTGTGGACACTGTGAACGGGTTCCCGAGTGCACCGTGTGGGGACTGAGAAAGATCAAGCCGCTCTGCTCTCGCCACCACCAGCTCCCCGAAACCACGCAAGTGATTTCTGATGGGCTTTTGTATCTCGCTTGTTTCCTTCTTTCATATTCTTAGACAGGAAACTGAAACACCAGGTGGTCCGGTTCGACTCCAACACCTGGCAACTCCTGTGCTTCCCTGGAGACCGAGGACTGCAGGGGACCTGGCGTCGCATCTCAGCTGAGGACATGCCGGAGTGTAGGTGCTACACCCACAAAGCCCTCGCCCCCTCCCTGAAGCTCCCCAGCCTCAGAGAGTTGCCCCAGGAGAGGCCGAGCGTCACCTGGGGCTCAGACTAGACGGTGAGGCCCCGGGTCTCCCCAGGGAGCCCCGCTGGGCGGTGTGCTCCACGTGCGGCCCAGTTCTCTGCCACTCCTCACGATGAACAACTGTGAAGAGACTTTAAACCTCATCATTGCTTCATTCCCTTCCTGAGGCTGAGAAATACAACTCAAAAACACAACAAGCAAACAAAAGCAAATGGAGTATAGAAGCTCAGCCAGCAGCCGGCAAGGCCCATGAAGCCTTCTGAGGAAGAGGCAACAGAGCCTCGAGGCGCGCAGCCCAGCAAGCCAGCCCCCAGCCACGCACGGCTGTCCGAAGTTCACGGGCACTGAGTTTACGGTGCGCGTTGAGTTCGGAAGACTCACTTTGAAAAAGGGATACAAATTATTTCAATAATGTTGTGTTGCTTACATGTTGAAATGATAATGTTTTAAACGTACTAAGTTAAGTAAAATCTACTTTTAAACCTAATTTCACCTCTTCTCTATGTGGCGACTAGGAAATGTAAAAGCTGCAGACGGGGCTCAGGTCACCTGTCTCTCGGGCAGTGCCGGCCTCGAGCGTCAGACCCCCAGGGTTAAGTCCCCGACAGACCGCGCCGCCCACTGTGTGAAGGAAGAGGCGGTTTGCTAAGAACCTGCTGGTCTGTTAGTGTCCTGGGAAGCACGGACACACCCGCCTTACCAGGCTGCTGCGGGAAGCAGGCTGGAAGGGCATGGGAGATGTTCAGTGCGTGACCTAGATAGACGCAGCTCAGACACGGGAGCCGCCCTTGCATCACCACCCGCACCAACGAAAGGGCACTCAGACGAAGGGCTCAGACCTTCTGCCCACACCTGACCCGAAGAACCACCTCCTAGATCCCGAGTTTCTTTATTAGAAAATCGGGGGCTCCCGTCTGCCTCATCGGGTTGTTCTGGGGCCTGATGCCTGTCAGTCAGCATGGACTGGTAGAGCCCTGGCCGTGAGCTGGGCACTATTCTGGGCACCAGGGGCGCAGCAGTGAACAAGTCAGACAAAGTTTCTGTCCTTGGGGACTTTATGTTCCAGGGGAAAAAATACACCATAGAACATTATTAAGTAACACAGTGTCAGGAAGTAGTAAGAGACATGAAGACACTAAGCAGGGTAAGGGGAGAGGGGGCGGTGGAGCGATGCTGCCGGGAAGTGCTCTCCGAGGCCTGATGTTTGGACAGAGGCTGAGGGACACGTGGAGAAGAGCCGTGAGGACGGCAGGAAGAGTGAGCCCAGGGCCCTGAGCAGTAGATGCGGTGAGTCCGGGGGAGAAAGGCAGCCACCACGTGGCTGGAGAGCAAGCAGGCCCGGGCAGGGGAGTCGGCTTGGCCAGACCGCAGCGGGCACTGGAGGCCTGGTGGCAGCTCTGGGTCTCACTGCAGCATGAGGGACCCGCTGCAGAGCTCTGTGCAGGCGTGAAGGGGCCCCTCGGACACACTGAAGGGGGAGACGCATGCGGCGCGTCAGCGTGGCCTGGGCGAAGTGGCCGTGGAAGCTAACGACAGCGGGGCGACAAGAGGGAGCCCGGCCAGCTCCCGTGGCACCCTGGGGGGGCAGGGAACCTGCTGGAGCAAGGGGGGCAGGGTGACGTGGGCCTGGGGCGGGAGACACTCCTGTGGTTCTGTAGAGACATGCAGCCCTGGACAGCACCCCCAGTCAGGCGCAAGCTGGCCGGAGCCAGTGTGCTCTCGTGGCCCGTGAGGTGCAAAGGGCAGAAACCGAGTCAGGGCAGGACGAGGAGCCAGCTCTGCCCTCCACCACAAGACCACCCCTTGGTCAGACCGCAGCAGCACACTGGCTGCAGAAAAAACACGTTTTTAAAAATTTACCATTATAAAAATTGCCCAAATAATACTGTGTATTATTGTAAAAAAACAAAACAGTCGTTAAAGAAATTTACAAATAAAAATAAGAAAAATTAAATTCCAATGACCTAGAATTCTCTAACCAGAAACTACAGTAAATCAAATGTTTGGCTGTATATATCCCAATACTTAAAATATGTAAACATCAGCCCTGGCTGGTGTGGCTCAGTGGATTGAGCGCCAGCCTGCGAATCAAAGGGCTGCCAGTTCAATTCCCAGTCAGGGCACATGGCTGGGTTGCGGGCCAGATCCCCAGGAGGGGGTGTGTGAGAAGCAACCACACACTGATGTTTCTCTCCCTCTCTTCCTCCTTCCCTTCCCTTCTGTCTAAAAATAAGTAAATAATATCATTTTTAAAATATGTAAACATTAAATCTAGACCTTTTCTTCTGCAAACGTAAATATGTGTGTATTGTGCATGCTTTCTAAAAATGGCATTGTTCCCTATAAATTGTGCTGTAACTGGCTCCTCCCACTTACCATTCACATGCATGTGTAGGCCTCCCAAGGTGGCTCATTTCCAGATCGAAGGCGTCCTGTTTAACACTGGGTGGCATTTCAGAAAGAACACTGTGTTCAACAACCCCCTGTTGGTGGGTATACACATGGCCTGTCTCCAGCCTGGGCGAAAGCCCTGAGCAGTGACCCCCTCCAGCACCCGGTTGTGGGCCCGGCGCCCCATGGGTTCTGTTACTTACAGCAAACTCCTCGGGAGTCACCTTCAAGACATCGAAGACCACGGCGTCGTAGCTCTTGCTGGCATAGTCGCAGCTCTGGCCCTCCAGAGAGTCTGAGCTGCTGCTGCCCTGGGGAGGAAGGGGGAGACGGCGCCACCTGAGCAGCCTGGCGGACGCCAGCGCCACCGCCCCCCACTCCTCAGAACTGAGGCGGCCAGGGTGCCGGGCTGGGTCCTGGTAAATCTTCCGCTGCTCAGTGCTTCGCTCTGAGCGTGCCCGCTCCAGGCACAGTGCTAAGCACTTCATACGCAGAGTCTTACTTCATTCTCATAACAACTCAGTATTTTCCTTCCCATTCTGCAGCTAAGGAAGCAGGGGCAGTGCCACCTTCCCAAGGCACGTCAGCTGGGAAAGCGAAGGAGAGAGTGAACCTGTCCTTGTATCCGCCCGATCCCAGCACACACACCCTGCACACTGCAGCCCACCTGCCCCCCGCTGGCTGTGTGGGGGTGAGGCCCAAAGCCAGCCAGCCCACCACCCCCTGCAGAGAGCCGGCCTCCACATCTCGGGGGGCCTGGGGTCTCCTGGGGTCTCCTGTTTTGTGGAGTCTTGCAGCCACCACCTACTTTCACCATTTTTTTTCCTACCGAAGTCACTGCAGGAAATTGTCACACAAAATGTTAAACTGGCTCCAAAGGCTTACTTCGTGCATGGGCCACTCGGAATTCAAAGCCTGTCCGCTGATGAGGTGAGAGGCAACCAACTGGCATTGGCAACAGGCGCGCAGGTTCTATTTAGCAGAGCCCCTCGTCGGGAGAACACTGCGGGCCCTGCGAGCGAGGGGAGAGTCCCCCAGAACAGAACGGAGCACGCTGGGGCTCCCCAGCTGCGGCTGGCTGCGTGAAACCCAACCCTGCAGGGATCCCAGAACGTCGGACGCGCCTTCTCTTCAATTTCATTTAATTTCATCGAATTCTACTTTGGGGAACCAATCACACTTACCACCCCAAAATTGTACCCCATTCATAAATGGTTTTATTCGTCTCAATCCATGAGGAGGGATTTTGTGGTTTCCATTAACCTCAACATCTTGGACTGGGGCTCAGAGAATATGCTTTTATTAATTCCTCTTTATTTCACTCTTTCCAAAATGGCTCTATCTGGAAAAACTTTGCAATCTTACTGGAAACTAGGGTGTTTTTCGGCCAGTGAGGGAAACCGATAGTCAGCAACTGAAAACGTGCGGTCAGAAGGAGAAACAGAAACTCAAAGCTGTAGGTTTTCACAGGACTGTGTCACTCCAGGGTCTTACAGACGCGTCTACCCGACCAGAAACCCTAGACGATCTGAAGAAGCCGTGTGAGGTGGCGGTGAAGGGCGCCGAGGTCAGACGGGCCTGGCTGAAGGCCGGCCCCGCGAGAGCTGCTGCCTGACCTCCGGTGCGCGACTTCGTTGTTCCGCGTCTCAGTCGCCGTCTGTGAACTGGCCCCACTGGAACCTGCCCCCAGGGCTGCTGTGTGGGTCGTAGGGAACGAAGCTCGCAAAGCGACTGGCAGAATCCTCCGCCCTCCCCGTGGGGAGACGCTGACCCTCGGGCTCGGGGGCCTGGGTGGGCTCAGCTGTGGCTATTTGAAGAGCGGTGTGGGGAGCGAGACAGTCTCCCCTGGGGAGAATCACACTTTTGAAAGCAGCACTGAGGCCTCCTGAACGCCCCTGGAAGCCCTGGAACGGGCGGCCTCTCCCGCCCCGTGGTCTCAGCCACGCCCTAAGCAGACACGCACCTGCTGTCACTCCGCACGTCCGCCCCTGCCCTCCAGGGGGCAGGCCGAATCACAGGACGGGGCAGGCTTTCTCCAGGGCGGAGCAGTGCCATCGCCGTGAGGGGCACGCTGCCCACGGGCCGCAGGGGCCTGGCTTTGACTGGCTACGTGATGTGAGGCCAATTCACCCTGCTCTCCCTGCCTCGGTTTCCCCATCTCTAAACGGGGGTACGGCAACGGTCCGCACCTCACCGGGTCACCACGGGGACTGAGTGAGGGAGTGCCTGTGGGCCGGCAAACGGCAGTGCCTGGTGTGCAGTGAGCACGAACCTCGGGTGCACACGTGTCCTTCAGGCACCCAAGGTCACCGAGCACTTCAACTGGACACGCGCTCACTCCCTCCTTCAGCAGATTACTCATCAAGCACTCACCACGCCCTGGGATATGTGTGTGCGTGCACGCACGCGTACAAACACACGCAGAGAGTAGAGAAGGAAGAATGTTTGCTCTAGACAGAGCATAAATCGTAAGTAGAAACAGAAGTCTGATTCCTCCAGCCACCACCGAGTCCTCCCCTGGGATTCAGGGCTCACACCTTGCCTGCAGTGCCCATCGTGTCTGCCTCGAACCCTCGCTCACACAAGGGTCCTTGTTTAATCAAAAGCTGCCCCAAATATACTCGCTGCTGGTGGGGGGTGGGGGCGGGGGTGACGATGCTGTGACTTTATTTAAACCTATATTGGCACCATCGGGGAACTGTAAAAGGCGCCCACAGTCTGCTTTTCAGAAACACAGACCAAAGTAGAGAGACTTCTGAAAGGCGTACGCAAAGTGAATTAGTTCCTGTGAACGCCTAGCTCATCACACAAGCTCACTTCGAAAGCCCAGCTCAACCGCGAGGCCCTTGTGAGCTCAGAGCACCGAGCGCTGCCAGCCTGTCTGTCACAGGACCAGGTGGTGCGCACCGGGCGTGGTGGCACCCCGGGGCCCCAGGCGACACCCATTGCCCCTGCCTGCCTCTGTTCCACGGCTGAGCTCGGAGAGCAAGCCCCCCAAGCCCCCGGGGGAAAAGGCCCTCGCCCAGGCCACTCTCGGACCGCCGGCCGGTCCTGACAGCCGCTCCCGCCGTGCAAGGTAAACAGGAAGACAGGGCCAGCTGGAGACACTTCGGTCTGACTTCATTCCGGAATGTGTGCCTTAGAAGCAGCAGCGGCTTTTCTTGGGAAAGGTCTGATCTCTCCTTGCGACCCAACTGGAATGTGGCACTTGCTAGGACTGGACTGGGCAGGTATTTGTTTTTCTTTGAAGGGAACGACTTCAGAAAACACACTGATCCTCAGGACTGACTGCCTCCCAAATCTCACGCCTGGCGTGGCCATGGGCCTGGGCGCGCTAAGAATGGGGGTATTCACAGAGCCCCCAGCCTTGCTGCCCGGGACTCCTCGGGAGCCCGGGCGGGCTGAGAAGAGCCCCGCCCCCGGCCCCAGCCCCAGCCCCTGCCCAGGTGTCGCAGTCTCATACCTGTGGAGTGGCGGAGGTGACCAACACGCTAGCCATCAGACCATTCCTCTTGTACATAGTCTCCAGGCCACAGGGAGCTTCAGGGCCGCCTCTGCCGGGGACATAACCTGTCTGCTGAAGCCCTGCAAGGCAAAGGAGCTCGTGAAAACCAGCCCTGCACTCAGCCCTGCACCCACCAAGATCCCGCCCTGGGGAAGAGGGGGGTGAGGCTTGAGCAGACGACCCTACGGGCGGCCTCTGAGGAAAGGTGATAAGCTGGTGGCCTTCAGGCTAAATATGGCCCACAGGTGTAGCTTGTTGGGCACGTACAGGTTTGGGGATTTTTTTTTTAATTAATCCTCAATGTTTATTATTTTTTTTAATGTTTAGAAATTAAAAAGTTTCACACAGAACTCTGGATTTCTGACTTTTGCTGAAAACAGGGACTCCCGGCAGCTCCAGCCCGCATCCTGCCTGGTGACCAGCAGCCGGGCCCAGCAGAGCTGCCCCGAGGGCGCCAGACTTTGCAGCCTTCGTGTGAGAAGGCAGGCTGGCAAAGGCGGCGGCCGGATGCTGCTGTGTCCCCTGCCATCCGCCAGTCCTGAGACAGGTCCTGCCACCACGGCCACCTCACACACGGGGAATCTGCGGCGTGGAGAGCGAGAGCAGCTCGTGCTTCGGTGCCTTCGCTCACGCGGTCCCACCACCCTGTGGTTGTTCGAGACCCTGCTCAAGCGTCCTGCCCCCGGCTGCTGTGCCCGGCCCACCCAGAGCCAGACCAGCTGCCCTCACGCCGATGTGCACACGGTGCGAGCAGAGCATTTATCACATCGCTGTGCCTCACAGAACTGCAGCCACACCAACTTGTTAGCAGCAAAGTGACGCGGTGGGGAGGGAGAATGTAGGCAGGGGAGGGAAGGGGAGAAGGCAGAGGTGGCCGTGGGAAGCCAGCCGCAACTATCCGGGCAGCAGATGAGGCAAGGCAGGTCCCCTGAGCTAAGGCTGTAGTGGTGACGTCGCCGGGGGGGGCGGGGGGGGGGGGACGGGGCGCTGAATGACAGTAAGCACAGAGATTCACTAGAAACAGATGAGGACCCAGGGGGGACGAGCTGAGGGTGAATGGTTTCTGGCTGGCGGTACCAGAAGGGTGGCAAGGGACAGAGGTGCTGTGGCAGATGTGCAGGGAAAGGTGATGAGTTTAATCTGGGACAGGCTGGACCTGCGCGTGGTGCCCATGAGAAAACCAATCCTGGAGAGCAAGGTAAGCCCAAGGTCCCCGGGAAAGGTGGCCTGGAGGCAGATGGGGGAGAGGGAGGTGGCGCTGTGCTCTGGATGCTCTCTGCACGCACGCCCACCACGCTTCCTCCGGGCAGCCGGGGCTAGCACGGCAGACAGAGGGCTCGCTCCCAACCTGAACCCTGCCTGTCTCGCCACTGACAAAATCAGCCTAATGAATGGGCAGCAGCTCTCAGACGAGCAGTATTTCACATGCTGAGGAAACACAGAAGCAAGCAGGGGGGAAGGTCCTTTCCAGGGCCCAGAGGAACCCCGCCCACGCCTCCTCAGTCCCTGGGGCCTGGCCAAGTCCCAGCTCCTTGTCAAGAACCAGACTCCCGACCAGGAAGTCAGCCTGGCCCAGGCCCCACTCTCAGAACCCTTTCCCAGCCCCACGGGGGCCCCCGGAGATGGGAACCAAGCCTCCCAGGCTGGACTGACTGGACCACAGTGGCCACCTCATTCTCCTGGGACCTCAGGACCCTGAGAGGCCAATCTCTGCTGGTTAACCAAACTGAGGCGCCATGCCCTTGGGTGTGGAGGCTGGCCAGACGCTGCCGGGCGCCGGGACAGTCGCTCAGAGGGAGCTGCTCAGAGAGAGGGGGAAGAGAGGGCCGGGTCTCGAAGACAAGGCGAGCCCCGGGCCTGGTTCACCGTCCTTTGTATTAGATGCCTCTTTCAGGGTCAGACAGTCAGACTTCCAAAAGACCTTGACCAAGACTATTTCCTAAGCACCAAGTTCATTCATGCCAGCAGAAACGTGACCCGGAAAATGCAGGGGCCCCTCTGAACAGGGATGGTGTGTGCCGTCATCCATCTGTCCATCAGTCCATCCGTCCATCTATCCATCCGTCCATCCATCCACCCTAGGGCTCCCACGTCAGGGAGGCGCTGTCCCAGCCGGGAGTTCCCAACTGCTCTGTGCCTTGGACCCCGGGCAGCCTGATGGAGCCTCGGGGCCCTTCCTCACAGAAATGTCTTCAAATGCATAAAATAAAGTTACACGGGGAGCCGATTACACAGGACTACTCAGGAAACCGACTATATTAAAGCACAGTCATTAAATTACTTTCAAAACAATGTGTAATGCAGTGACATATGTACTTCTTCGAGTAAGGGAACAGACACGCACACATTTGTTATGGCGCTAGATAACAAGACCCGCTGGTCGGCCTGCGAACCACCGTGGTTTCCGAGCAGCTGTGCGCACAGGCGTTCGGAGACGCCCGGGGCTGTTACGTGACACGCGAGTATCTGTGACTTTCACTGGTGACCAAGCCCCAGATGCTATTCATACTATTGTGATTCATTGTCCGCATCAGTAACTGAGAGGAATTCTCTACTTCACTTAGAAGTCTGCGAAACTGAATGTCATTTTTTCCCCACTCAGCTGCAGAAGCGCCTGGTCAGCAGCCCCGTCCCAGGCACTGGGTAGGTGCCGGCCCCACAGCGTCCGCATTCCAGGACGGGAGTGGGGAGCACACGTGAGCCGAGAAGATCCTCCCGGGCAACGAGAAGTACCTTGAAAAAGTGAGAGAGAGTGGAACACAGTGTTTGCCGGGGTGGTCAGGGCAGGGCTCTCTGCAGATGTGATACTGGGACTGACCCTGAGGGAGGGGTCGGCCACGAAGCAAGCGCCATTCTCTGCAGAGACCCTGAGACGCGCACCAGCTGAGCAGCTTCGGGGCGGAGGTGGATGGTCATGGCTGGGGCTTCCAGTGTGGGAGGCGGCGGACAGAGGGGCTGGGGCCGGGGCCGGGGCAGGAAGGGCCTTGCAGGCCTGGGGGGGCAGCCTGGGTCTTATCTGGAGCGCCCCGGAGGGCTCTGAGCAGGGGAAGACCGCAGCAGCTGCTGTGCAGAGAACTGGGTTGCAGAGTGACAAAAAAAAAAAAAGAAGGAGCAGTGAAGCCAGGAGTGGGTAGGGGATGCTAATGACCCGGCTGGCTGGGGGCGGGGACAGACGTGGGTTTGGGAGGGGCTGCAGATGGACAGGGGGCCGGTGAGGGCGAAGGACAGGAGGGCGGCCTGAGGCTGTCGTGCCGGGGCAGACGCTGACCTAGCAGCCGCACGCAGATCAGCAGTTCACTCGTTCCTTCACCTCACGCCCAGCCCCAAGACCCCCGGCAGGGCGGACGGGCTCTGGGAAGACGGCCCTGCCCTCCAGGGCCCTGCTGGGCAGTGGGGTGGGGGGAGTCCAGTGAGGACAGATGCTGTCACCAGCCACAGGTTCCCCTTGGCGGGGTCAGAGGAGACGGTGCTGAGAAGGGCCACGGAGCTGGGTCTTCAAGGATGAGTGGGAGCGTTTCCAGGAGAGGGCATAGAGCGCGGAGGTGTGAAAAGGCACCTGAGGGGCCAACGTGCCAGGAGCGCAAGGGAGCAGGCTGCCCCTGCCCCTTCGCCCCGCCCTGTGTCCGCCTTAGACCAGCACCGGCCCTGGGGGCAGGCGGCAAAAAAGCAGGGCAGAGTTTGTTTAGCAGAGGGCTGCGGTCACGGCAGCAGCATCGGCCCCTGGCCGCCCGCTTGCCCGTCCAGCCAGCACAGCGGACCTTGCCCTGAGCCCTGAGCCATGCAGCACAGTCGGGCTGGGCCCGGCCTGGGGGACTTCGCATGAGGCCTGGTCAACACTGTCATCCCGACAACTCAGTAGGCGCTTTGTTTCAGGCGCTGGCTAGGGCTTTATACGCACTAATTTTTTCTTTTAACAAATGAGGAAACTGGCGCCCAGAGGGCAGTCGCAGTGTAACTTGGGGGTGCGTTTTTCCGTGCCCGCACTGACTGCACTCCCTGAGGCACTGAGGCAGCCTAGCCGAAGGGCAAGAGCACCGGCTTCTTCAGTTGGGCCATACTAGTGTGCACACACCCAAACCCTCCCTCCTCTCCACCCTGCCCCCGCCTCTCTCACTACACACACACACACACACACACACTCTCTCTCTCTCCCCCCCCCCTCCCACCCCCGCCCCCTCAGGCGGCCAGCGCCTCCTCGGAAACCACAACACGGCTGGAGAAAAAGCGGTTCTCATGATGTAATTCTGCAAGCGCGTGGTGGCTGTGGCAGGACCACAGAAGGATCCGTCCCACATCTCTGCTTCTGCACGGCAGAGTCTGGTCTGGTGCGTGTGGGCTCCCGAGGAGGGCGGGGCAGGAAAATCCCAGACCCAACGCTGGTTTCCTTCCAAACTCAGGATCCCGCTCCCGTGTTCCAGGTTCAGGAAACCAAGGAAATAACACGAGGCCGTCTGGGGCAGACCACTGCGAGGAAGGCAGAATAACCACTTTTTCCTAAGCTTATGGAGGCTGTTTCAAAGCAAACACACACATCCAGGAACGTTCAGTTACAAGAGAGCGATCTCTTCCAAATGTGCAGACGAGCATGGAAACGGAGGCCAAGCCCGGTCCAGGGCCCGCTCCCTGGCCGTGGGGCGGCTGCGCTCCAGACGTGGTCGGGGCTTGCTCCACCGTCCAGTGTCGGAGACCGGAGCTGCGACAAAGACTCAGAGGAAGGACACAAACAGGGTTCTGCCCACACCCCCTCCGCCAGTTTTCGGCCCCCTTCAGCAGCGGTGAGTGTGCGTGCACGCACACACAGACGCAGGACTGGGCTCTCTGTTGCCAAAAGGCTCCCCCCACAGCAGCTCTGGGGCTGGACCACCTGCCAGCAGCTCCGGAAGGCCGTCCTTGCTCGGGGTGGCGCTGCTGTTCCCTCCACCTCATCCTGACCCTGCCCAAACTAGCCAAACCTCTCTTCCTGGCCAGCAGCGGCGTCTGGCGGCTTTCGAAGACAGGCCCGGCCCGTGAGCAGCCGGAACTGCAACGCCATCCTTCACCGCGGTGCTCGCCCGCACCCTCCCCCACTCCTGCCACACCGCCCCGCCGGACGTGCGACATCCGACAGCCCAGCTCCTCACTGAGGGAGAGGGGAAGGGGGGGCACTGGTACGTCAGTCCAAAGGCCACTGCCCCCGCGGAGGACAGACAGCAGCAGCCCCTCCAGGCCGGGGGAGGGCTGGGAACGGAGGCTGAGGGTCTGCAGACGCCCTGAAAGGGCGGTGAACCACGGAGCTGAGCCGGCTGGGCGGGAAGGGCCGGACGGGCCTCTTCCTGGCGTGGGGAGGTGCCCCCAGTTACGGAGCCGAGGCAGGGCCAGCACAGCCAGGCAGCGGTGCGCGGGTCCACATGGCGGGGCCCGACCGAGCCCCCATGGCCGCCCGCCGCGCACCAAGGCTGGAGGAGCAGGGCTGAGGGAGGTCCAGCTCGTCCTCAGAAACCTCAAGTCCCACCCGGGGTGCCTGCCCTTTTCAGGCAGGAGGGCTTCCTGAGTTTTCCACAGAACAGCAGTACGTGTGCATGTTAAAATTACATAAACCGGAAAAAAGGTACAAAACAGAAAAGAAAGGCTCCTCCCCCAACGGCCACTGGTCCCTGCACCTGGGCCCACCCAGCCCACACGGTGTGGGTGGGGGCAGCATTTAGGCACACACCCTCATCTGCACTCGTGTAAGTAGACGTGCAGATTACAAATGTACATGAAAATGCACTTCACAGACCTTCCTTCTCAACACTGACAGGACTCAGGTTCTCTTTGTGACATCTGTTAAGAAAACCAGTTAATAAGGAAAAGCTACGATAAATCACCAACGCTTTTAAATGGTTGTGTGGTTTAATAATCACAGCAGTAGCTACGTAATTTGGGAAAGAGCACGCCATGTTTATGCACCCAGTCTTCGGTCCGTGGGCGCCCTCAGAGCACACCCGGACTTGGGGGCAGGGGTGGGGCTCCAGGCAGCCAGCAGCTCAGCGCACTCTGTGCCAGCAGCTCCCCCTGCCCCTGGAGAAAGAACAGTGGCCGCCGCTCACACCCGCCCTGGAGCAGGCGGCCTGGGAGGCAGGAGAGGCCGATTCCACAGGAGCACCAGCCAGCCGGGCCCCTACAAAGACACCCGGGCCCCTACAAGGACACCTGGGCGCCTACAAGGACACCCGGGCCCAAGGAAGTCTCTCGGACAAGATGCTTTTACTCAACACACGTGTGCGACAGAAGCACGGGACCAGACCACACATTCCGTCTGACGTGGGTCTGCTGTGGCCCTCTGGACAGACCAGGGAACTGTCACAGGCCGGAGGAGACGGGCGAGACCCAACAACTGAACACAGGAAGGAGTCCTGGACTGAATCCTGGCTCAGAGAAAAAAGCAGGAGGACGCTGGGGACACCTGGAAAAGGCCGTGGTCCAGTCCACGGAAAGGCTCCTACGTTGACTCACATAACTAACTACGTTACGTGAGCTGTGCCACGTAAGCTGCGTGCAGGGGACACGTGAATGTCCTTCGTTCCTCTGCAACTTTCCTCTGGGTCTACAGTTATTTCAAAGTAAAAAGTTTGAAAGTGCAAAGGGATTCCACACCCTCACAGCCCACCCCACCCCCAACACACACGCAGTCCGCACACCCAGGCCTACAACCAGGGGCTCCCCGTCTCCTGCACTCGCCCGGATTCCGGAGTCGCAGCTCCGGGTGCGCGGGCTCAGGATTTCACCCCAGTGCCGTGTGGGCCCAACACGCGCTGTCCGTGCTGCAGGGAGGACGGGGGCCGGGGGCAGTTGCCCCTCCGGAGCAGGGGAGCCCTCTCTCCTAGTCCCTGCCAAGCGCAGAGGACTTACTGGGTAAGGGTCCTGCTCACTAACTGGGCCGCACCCTGCAGAAGCATCACTGAGAGCCGAAAGGTCACACGCCCGGTTCTGGCCCTCCCTTCTCCCCACGTGCTGCTTTGCAACCCCACGGGAACAGGCCCCTGCATGGGCTCAGCCTTCTCCGATTCCCTCGTGTACCCCTAAGTGTGCCCCCCGGCCTGCACATTCCTGGGTGCTGCTGCCAGCCAGAGGGAGGGACGGGCCCAAGGTGCAGATCAAGCTTCGGGGGTGTGGGAGGCCCCTCGGGGCAATAAGTCCATCACTAGCTTCAACCAGCTTTGACCCGAGAGCGCTAGCACGGGGGGCCCGGCCCAGCCCGGCCCGGCTCAGAATGCAGGCGTGCTGATTCTCCTTCGATGCTGTTCCTTCTCTGGTCGGGGACCTCAGGAACCTCGAGGGGAGAAGCAGGTTGACAGAACAGGACACCCATGTTGGGGCCTTCCTGACAAGCACCACTGACTCCTGACACGATGCATGGCCTGGTGTGCCCCACAGAATAGAGGAAAGCTGTCTCCTCTATTCTAGAGGGAGTGAGGTGGTGGGCGAGGTCCGCCTGGAGGAAGGCGGGGGGTGGGGGGGGTACCGTCTGGGCCCAGCCCAGGAGACGAACAAAGGGCCCCCCACGACGTTGGAGCCGAAGTTTACGGGAAACATCCACCTGGTTCTCAACTGTCTGCAGGTACCAGCCCACATTCCGTGCGGATCAGTCAGCGGGAAACTTCGGTTTCGAGGTCACAAACAGGGCTCATACATTTGTCTTCCCCTCTCCAGTGCTCGTGGAAATGACCAAAGAAATAGTGAACACGGAGAACAAGAACTAGGTTGCAGCCCTGGCTGGGTCTCCCAGTTGGTGAGAGTGCTGACCCCATGCACCACACACGGCTGTGGGTTCGAGGCCCCATCAGGGTGCACGCAAGAACCAACCAATGACCGACTAAGTGCATAACTAAGCGGAACAACAAATCGATGTTTTTCTCTCTCCCTACTCCCTTTCTCTCTCTCTTAAATCAGTAAATTAAAAAAAAATTAAGAAGCCAGAAATTAAGAATTCCTACAAGCAGCAAATAAAACAGGCTTGAGGGAAAAGCTGTGAGTGTTAGACATCCAGCCATAAAATCAGCAGTTTCCTCTGTCCAAACGCTAAATGGCTGGAAGTGGATTGGCACAAGCGCCTACTAACAAAAATAAGTATATCTGGAAATAAGCTCTAAAAGTAATGCACAAACATCCTTTGAAGCAAATGATGAAGTTTTACTAAGAGACAAGAAGGCTTAAAAATCAAAGGAGAGAGATTTTACCTCGCCTAACAAGGAGACAATGCTGCACAGACACCCACTCTCCCCAGGCGAGCCGTGTAAAAAATGTAAGCGCATCCTAAATCCCAAGGGAATTCACTTCGGAACTCAACAAACTGAGTTGAAACCTCATCTGGAAGAATAATTAAAGGTAGCTAAGGGGTTTCCAAAGGAGAAGCGCAAGGAGACGGGTCCAGTCCCCAGCAAGCCCCGTGGAGGGCGAGCGTGCCTGCGGGACAGAGCCGAGTCCAGGGCGCAGGACCAGGACGCATGAGGGCCGACGGCGGATCGCGACGGCGTTCCGAAGAGCGGGAAAACTCAACAAATGTCCATGAAGCAACGGACTATCCACTTGAGGGGGGATTAGTCTAAAATTTTACCCAATATTATAGATAAGAATAAGTTTTTTTTAAACTTAATGTTTGTCAAGCTTTTTAAGAAACAATTTCACTTATTTTACCTTTCGAGACAGGGGCAGGGAGGGAAAACGAGAGAGAGAGACACGTCCATGTGCCAGAGAAACACCTACCGGCTGCCTCTGGCACGTCCCAACCTGGGGACCTGGCCTGCAACCCAGGCATGCGCCCTGACTGGGAATCGAACCAGCGACCCTTCCGGTAAGGGACGAGGCCCAACCGACTGAGCCACACCAGTCAGGGCACAGAATAAATTTCTGGTGGATTAAAGATTTAAACAAAAAATCCCCATAAAAATACAAATAAAAACACAAATCTCTTTTTATAATTTTAGGGTAAATAAGTCTTCTCTAGGGTGATACAGAAGCCAGAAAAGGAAGGAAAGAAACTATTGGTAGATTTAACTATATTAAAAATGACAACTCCTGACTAGGTGAAGACATTATGAAAAAGACTGAAAACCAAAACCCTGGGGGAAGGGTGTTTGTGACATCATGTGACCGATGATGACGCCCTCCCCTTCACACGGAAAGAAGCCCCTCCAGGAGCCACGGCTCAGCTCCCGCAGACGTGGGGTCTCGGGCCCAGGCTCGCCACCTGCAGGAGGGCTAGTCACCTGCAGGCGGAGGAGCTGAGCGCGGCGCCCTTCACGGGTGTGCAGTGTGCGGTGTGAGGGTCACCGGACTCGCTGGGCGTGAGGCACTGAGCCCGGGGTCTGCGGAGCACAGAGATGGCAGGAGGACGGGCCACCAGGGGGCGTCCAGGGAGCTCCGTGACTGCACTCCGCCCACAGAATGCAGGAGACCACTGGGAGATTGCATCCCTATGTTTCCAGGCAGGCCGTCGGAGCGCGCCCCCTCAAGGGACACGAGGCAGTGGTTTGAAAGAATGAGACGGATCAGTGTTTATGGGTGGAGAAACGTCCACAAATTCAGGACGTGTTAGCATTCTCGCAACGTGCGTTTACTGGCAGTCTAGCATGTGTCAGGCACTGGTCAGGTGCTGGGCACCGAGCAGTGAGGAAAAAGCCGAAAGCAAACAGACAATAAGTAAAAAGAAAGCATCCAGTAAAACATATGGCTCATCAGCTGGTGAGGGGGACGAAAGCACAGTGGGAGTGGGGGACAGGGAGGGTGGGGAGGGGACAGGGTTGCCACTCTGAAGGGGCAGGGGACGTCTGAGAGGCCTCACTGAGAAAGGGACACTTGGACGGGGTTTAAACTGTCTCTGCACACACGTGCACACACATGCACACACAGAAGTCCGTGAGGATATCCACTCAACTGTTCCTTAACATGGCCTCTTAAAGGTATCCTTGTGAAACACTTTCTCTTTCTACTTTTTGTACGCCTCTGTTCGATCTCTTTTAAAATCATCATGGCAAACGCCTACGAGTAGCAGCACAGCGTTTAAAGAGAACACTGGAAATGAACGTCCACCGACAAGCACTTCAAGGAGGGCTCACCACCGGGTATCACAGACTGAGGAGGTCGGAGTGGGATGTCCGGTGCTGTGGTGCCACCTGGTGGCCATGTCCTAACCGAGCCATCTCGTTTCCAACTGCAAAAAGGAAGCAGGAGGCAAGACGCACACCTGTGTGAAAACCCACCTGCCCTGTGGACGGGGGCTGGAAGGAAAACGGGCAAACACACACAGTGTGATTTGTGGGGGTGGCAGGCAATGGTGGGCTTTATTTAGCTTAGATTCTCAGTCACGCTCTTATAGTCATGCTTCATTCCTTTCCATGCAACAGAGCAGCCCTGCCGACAGCCAGCCGTGCTTGCTCACCTGAGGGACAGGAGACAGAGCAGTATGGCACAGACACAACCAAGGCCGTGTGCACCTGTGCCCCTGAGAAGGCTGGGGGATTCATAAAGCAGAGTGACAGGCCCTCAGGCACACGGTGCTTGGAGGGGGAGGGGTCTTTCCCAACAGGAGTGCTGGGGGACCAGGTCCCAGGAGTCTGGCCGGAATGAGCAGCCACACCCCAGCCCTCAAATGACTCGCCACTAACTGAGCATGCACACAGACTGAAGCGTGCCTCCTCGCCGCAGCCCGGAGCAGACTGAGGCTACGGGGAAGCCACGTGGGTCGCACGGAGGGCTCCGCCTGGAATACTTGTCTCTTCTCCTCCGACCTTCAGGTGTGGGTCAAGGGCCCCTCCCCCGTGCACCCTCCACTTAGCCTGCCGCAGCATCTGTCCCCACGTCACAGCACTGCTCCCTCTGGGCACCTCCCTGCTGAACCGGTGTCGCGCCCACCTCATCTTCCCTCGGGGTCGGGACTTGAAAGTCCAGCAGCTCTGGGTCTGAGTCCAGGGGCTGCCGTTGACCACCAACGAGGCGGCTGGCAAGCACCTCGAAGCTGCAGTGTCCCCTCCGCACAGAGGGGCACAGGACTGTGCTCGCCTCACGAGAGCATTAACTAGCAGCCCCGGTGGGCGCTCAGCAGCACTGGGCAGTGTGGGGGGGGGGGGGGCGGGTGCCAGGCACTTGTCCAAACACTTTATGTCCTAAGTCCCTGAGCTGAGGCCACCTCTGTGGAGTACTGATCACAGTGACTGGCTCAGTTACCCCAGTTCTCAAGAAGAGTACCCAGTGCAGTCCGTTGTGTTCACAATGAAAATGCACGAACTATGCCCACAGCCTGCCATGGGAAGGAAGGGCCAGGTCAGAGTAAGCCCACGGTGCTTAAGCCACCCCACCAGGCACCCCCAGCCACCCGATTGGCTGCCAAAAAAAATGGCTCAAGAACTGTGCAAAATGACATCACAGAAGGTGCTCGGGCAGATGGGCAGGTGCAAACACCTCTGCAGCACTGGGAGAGGGACAGGGGGAGGGAGGGAGCAGTGGCACCAACACCAGGGCTAATGCCCTGGGCTCAGACTCAGGCTCCGGCTCAGCTCAGGTAGGACCCAGGTGCGCCCGCCCCAGAGGGGCTTCCACTACAATGGGGTGAAACTTGCTTTAACAATAACCCCTTTGTCCAGGCTTCCTAAAGACTGACCTCCAACACACCCACACAGTAACCATCCCATCTGACGATTGGCCCGGGTCCTTGCTTCCATTGCTCTCCCCATCTCATCCCCTTGCTGCTGAATGCTGCCCATCCCCTGCTCAGAGACTCGGTCCTCCACAGTCTCTGGCTCTCTAACACGTCTCACTGGCTGTGCCAAGAACACGGGGTCCTGCCCTGGCCGGTGTGGCTCAGTGGGTTGGGTGTCATCCTGCAAACCGAGGGGTTACTGGTTCGAGTCCCAGTCAAGGCACATGCCTGGGTTATGGGCCAGGTCCCTGTTGGGGTGTGTGAGAGGCATGTTTCTCTCACACATCTATGTTTGTCTCCCTCTCTCTCTCCTTTTCCCTCTCTTTGAAAAGAAATTAACCTTTAGAAAGATAAAAAAGAACGCAGGGTCCTGACCACCTGCGCGCAGGCCACTCGCCAGGGCGGTGCTGGCAGTGAGCAGCCTTGGGGGACGAGACGATGTCTTCCTCAGGGACGGAGAGCAGGCGTGCCCGCTGCCCGCTGCCTGCTGCCAAGCCGCAGGCCCCGCAAGCTCAGCGTCTCCCGGCTGCGACACAGACGCACAGCCTGCACCGGGGCCGTGGTGTCGCCCCACGGGACTGGGGAGGAGGGCAGCCCACACACGTGCTACCGCTCACACTGGCAACGCAGTCCTCCGTCTCTGCTCAGGGTTATGCAGACAGGAAGCTGCGAAGTGACAGGAAGCTCTCCCTGCAGACCCCCATGGCTGAGCCCTGTCACCCACTTCTCCTGGGTCCTGCTAGGGAGCCGGTACGCATCTTCCCACCTTCAACTCTGTTTTTCCTCCTTTAACTCAAACTCACGTGGAATCTGTTGCGCGTGTGGTTAAGCTTATCCACTCTTTTCAGCGCTGGAACCCAAACGCCCCAACCAGGTGACGGCCCCTCCTTCCCTTGCTGCCGTCCAATTCACGCCTGGTGAACTAAGCTCCCCAGCTCGCTGGCAGTGAGGTCACTGCTTTCCTCTCCACCACGTCCCTGCCTTTACCCAAGTGCCACACGGGATTAACCAAGCACTGCTTTCTAGTAAGGTCCGGCCTTCTCCGGGCCCTGCAGCACTGGGCTGATCTCCAGCACTCTGCCGCCCCACATCTGTGGGCTGGGGCCAGCGGTGGCGAGGCTGGACTCCGCGGCCACCCTCCCCTCTTCTTCTGCAGACGAGCATCTGGCTGTTTGGAGGACACATGGCTTCCCTGCACACAGATCACACTTCCCAGCTTCCCTCACTGCTAGGCGTGGCCATACGACTGAGGTCTGGCCAGTGGGACACAAAAAGTGTTCCACGCGATTTCCTGAAGGTGGCCCTTGAAGGCCGGAGTGCAGGGGCGAGGGCTGGAGCTCTGACAGCCACTTCAGGCCACGAAATGAGCTCAGGTGTCTGAGCCATTCCCAAGCCGCCTCGAGACGGAACAACAAAATGGAAGGTCTCGGACCCTGCAGGCTCCGCGCCTCCCGCGAGCTGACTGCTCCGGGGACCCCTAGCACACGAGAGAGAGACTCCTATCTTACTTCCTTGTCATTCTGAGTTTCCCTGTCACTGCACCCAGCCTGCAGGGTGGCCCCCTCTGAAGGACAGTGGTAAGGGTCACACAGGAATCTCTCTCTCTCACAACAGGTACCGATTTCTAGTTTCCCCCAACAAAGGATCTAGCACTGTTCTTACACACAGCGGGAAATGCAAACATTTGTTGGAATGAATAGGAATTGGGAAAAATGAAGGCCATTTGAATAGGAATTGGAAAAAATGAAGGCCATTTCACTGCTTTTAAAAAAACTTAATTTTTTTAACAATTTATTTTTCCAGATGCACCACTCACTTTATCAGGTTTTACAGAATATCTCATTAAAGCTGTGTTACATTTTTACCAACACTTGGAGAAACAGTACTGTCACTATGACCACGTTCAGACCTCCCTGGAAAGAGCCAGGAACTGAGGTCCTGACTGACTGATTTTCGTCCAGTCCACTCAAAACACAAGTTACTCCTCGGTAACAAGCTTCGTCACAGACATCGGACTTTGGAGTTAATCCACAGGCACCACGTAAGCAATCTCTGGTGCCACCTCCCCCCTCCACTCCCCCCGTGCCCACCAAAATACTCAGGGAGATGGCGGAGGTGACGAAGATCCGCCAGCACCCGAGATGGAGGCTAACGGGCTACATTGTCCTCGTCACCTCCAGTTTCAACTCCAAACCTCCGGCCTCCTTCCTTCACAGCCAATCAAACTCCCCTGCCCTTCTGCCTCCGCCGTCCCTGGGCCCGGCGCGTCTTCGTTTCCCACCACGAAACGTGTTCTGCGTTTCATTTCCCCGTAGCCGCGCTTCCTCTCGGCCTTCCAGTCTTTGCACCAGCGGACCGGGTCTTCCCCCACACGCTGGCGTTCCCACAGCAGAACGTCTGTTCCTGCCGGAGGTCTTCTGCACTTCCTACCTCTGCTGTCCTGGTGGGGTTCGGTCCAGCGAGGAACCTGCAGGGGTGCCCAGAAGGCGACGGCACCATCCTGGCCGTCAGCACCGTCACTCCCTGAACCGCGCCGCCGTGACACTTGGCTGAGCGCTGTACCCACAGTGACGAGCCAGAGTCCTCACAATGAATGATGCTCTAAGGTGGGTACTAAAACGAGTGAGAAAACTGGGGCCCAGAGAGGTCGGTCACTTCCCCAAGCATGCACAGTCAGGGAGAGCACCATGCTGTCGCACGTCACACCCTCGTCCCACTGAACGCCGCTGACTGCCTGCCCAGAGACTCAGGCCTCCGCAGCTTCTGGCTCTCCAACGCGTCGCCCTGGGCGTGCCGAGAACGCAGGGCCCCGGCCGCCTCTTCCCAGGCCACGCGGGCAGCGAGTCCTCAGGCAGAGGCAGGGCTGGGCCCAGCTAAGTCTGCTCCCTGTTCTGAGCCACTCCCCTGCGCGCTATCCCACGGGAGCCCGCCACACTTCCCGTTCCACACTGGGACACGTGCTCCTGTCCACACGCCCCCGTCCACGCGCCTGCGCCCTCCCCTCTGCCCAGCCCCTGGGGCTTCCCCTCCCCTCCCCTCCCCTCCCCTCCCCTCCCCTCCCCTCCCCTCCCCTCCCCTCTCCTCTCCTTTCCTCAGCAGCAAACAGCTTCTTCGTACCCTGGGGCCGGAGGGGAGGGGGGTGGCCCTGGTATTAAGGACAGCCACTTCCCTTGAGCCGTCCCCGATCCTATCTTAGTACTGCTCCCCGGTGGCTTTCAGCACCAGGGTCAGTGACAACTCGGGCTCCGCCTCGGTCCTACACGCCCCCGAGTTCAGGGTGACACGAAGCCCACGCTGGACGGCAGACCAGCCCCCCCCCACCCCCCCCCGTCGGCTTTCCCAGATCGAAGGCTCTTCCTGGGCTCCGTAAGCGGACCTCAGCCGGGCACTCAGACCCACCAGGGGACTCCCACTGCCGCCGACCAGGGTCTCCCCTCTGCTGTCAGCCAGGGTGGGTGTCCAGCTGTGAGGCTGACCTGTGCGTTCGGGAAACTCCACAGAGGCTCTCCCCTGCTCCCCAAGCCCAGGGTACCTAGGGGGCCAGGGATGCACCCCCCAGTCACAGGGCCCCCATGCTGCATGAGTCCAGGCTGAATGGCTGTATGATCTTCCCAGAATCCCACCCCCCAACAGTTCTGAGAGCTGCCGTTCCTAGGATCTGGATATGCACCCTTCCCACCAAGGCTGTAGGCCCATCCTGAACCCCAGAATGTTAAGTGAGGCCCCCACTTTCCTTCTTCAGGAGCCAGGGATTTCAGTCCAAAGGATCACCAGCAGAAGACTTGAGTGGATTGCTCGAGAAGGTCCGAAGGGGCTTGAAGGGTTTTAGAGCAGGGGTGTCAGACTCATTGTCACCGGGGGCCACATCAGCCTGGCGGCTGCCTTCAGAGGGCCAGATGTAACTTGAGGACTCTGTAAATGTGACTGCTCCTTCACAGTTAAGCGAGAGCTCGGCGCTGCCGCCGGGTAGAAGCAAGGTGCCGGGCCGGATAAAATAATGTGAAGGGATTCGGCCTGCGGGCCTTGTGTTCGCCACCATGGCTTAGAGCCTCCTCCCGAGTGTTTTACACGCAGCAGCAGAGGTCACTGGAACGACCCCTCTCACGAGAGGCTGGCGGACACCAGTGGAAATACGAGTGAGCGCCCCTGTGGGGTGCCAGAGCACGCGGCTTCAGTGGCAGGGGCAGAGGCCCTGCAAGGAGAGAGCTGGAGGGGACCCCCGCACACCAGGTTCCACACCACCGTCTTCCTCTGTCCTCACTGACCCTCCTCTTCCTCCTTCTCTGGCTGTTCCACAGCGTTCCCCCCCCTTTAGCTGGGGCTGCCCGGCAGCACAGCCAGGGTCCCCCTGAGTGACCCAGCATCCCTCCTACCACTCAAGGGGCCAGCTGTACAGGGACAACCTGAGTCCCCCTAGAGACCAGTGGGGGCAGCAGAACCACCCGCGAAAACTCTTCAACACAGCGATGGCCGGCCTCCCCGCCCCAGGCACCACGGAGGACTCTGATGCCCCAAAGGACCAGGACCGCTGCACGAGCCCGGCCTCTCTCTGAAGCCCACACTGGCTGGCCAGCTGCCGAGAGCATCCCCACGGGCACCCCAGACCCAGAAGAGCCTCCTCCTAGTCCCTTTCACGTTCCTTATCCCTGTGACCGGCCAGCGCCTCACCTCACAGAAGTCAGGCACCTGACCCTGCCCTCCCTCCCATCCACTACCTCTCCAAGGACAGGGGCCTCTGCCTCGGTTTCTCTCCAACCTGCCTGCTCCCCTCCCTCCCCATGGCCAGGTTCAGGTGCATCAGCCCCTCAGCCATCTCCCAAACGCCGGTCTCCTCCCGCACCACCCGTCCTCCACCAGGAGTGTGACCGACGGTGCTCCTCTCCTCCTGCAACTCCAGGACGACTCCCCTCTCACCACGGGACAGCACCCAACCCCCAAGCACCCACTGCCTGCGTGTCCCTCTGCATCCTGACCCCGGACCACCTGTCCAACCTCGTCCCCCTCCCCTCACCACGAGCCTCACGCGCCAGCAACAGCGCAGCTCGCCGCGCCTGAGACAGACAGCGCGCTCTCGCCTGAGGCATCTCCGAGCAGTCCTTTCCCTCTGCCCCGCCCCCTTGCCCGGGAAACTGGAACCCCGCCTTGAACGTCCTGGGCTCCGGACTCGGTCCCACGAGCGTCCGTTTCCAGCACTTCCCGCCCCTGCCACAGCGCCACCATCATTTATCTACTCCCACCTGTCAGGTCCGTGGGCTCCTGAGAGCAAGGGGTCGAGCCAGTTACACGCCCGGTAAACGGTGACATCACGAACGAAAACCGCTGATGAGATCAAGGTGTTCCTCCGTCCCCTGGAGAAGCCCAGGGAGCAGCCAGTCTTTAAGGCAATGAAAACAAGCCCGACTGCTATCTTGGAAGCCTCGGCGAGTAGTGGTTCCACAACGATGCTCTGGCGACAGATGGGAGCTGAGAAAGCAGAGTCGGCGGCTGCAGGAACGCGGATTTCCAGCACAGGCCAGGCGATCAGCGGTGCCGCGACCACCGGGGCGGGGACACGGTGACTCTCCCTCATGCTCCGCGCCCCAGCCACCCCGGCGGGCTGTCGATCCTTTATTCACCAGACCTCTGCCCCAGCCGGGGCCACGGCAGATAGGGGCGCCACCTCTTCACCAGGTTGACCCCAACTCATCTGTCCTCTGGGAGGCTGTCTCCGACCCTCCTGGCAGGTAAGACCATCCTGTCTATGGTCTCTGAGCACCTTGTATTCCTCTTTGTAGCCATCGTCATCAGACCTGTAACTGATTCTTTGTATCTTGTTATTTTTATACTTTAACTTTGCCACTAGACCATACGCTGAAAGAGAGCAAGGACCAGACTGGTCTTCCTCCTCTGCTGGGGCCCCACGGCCAGCGAGCACCGGTGCTCAGCAGGCGCCGCCCAAGCACTGGGCGGGTGGGTGGAGAGGCCGACGGGCGGGTGGGCCGGCAGGTGCGCTGGCAGGCGGGCTGGCAGGCGGGTAGGTGCGGAAGGCAGGAACGAGGAATAAGGCTGCTCTGCTTACTGGTACGACACTTTGATATCGTCAGCTCTCTTTACTCCGACTCAGCCCTCGCGAAGCAATCCCAGGCTTTAGGACTGTGGCTCCCTGCTAAGGAGAGGATGCACGCGCACGCCCGTGGGCGGGGAGGGGGGGGGCACTACTCCCGTTCACTCGGACAGCAGGCTTCGGCGCAGACTGGCACACCACACCCGGCGCTCTGGCTTCGCACTCGGCCATCTCTCGGTAACATCGGGCTGCTCTCTGCTCCACAGGTAGACTGGCTGCACTGATAAGAAAGTAAGTTCCAAGAATCTCTCAGCCCTGACACGTGCTGCTAACGGACCACCAGAGGCACTGCCTCTCTTCGGCCAGCCGCCACCCCTGGACCCCGGAGCTGTGCGCCAGGTCAGGCCCGCCCCCTTCTTCCAGTGAGTCACCCCGAAGACTGAGCACAGGCCCGGGAAGCGGCGCTCTCGTCGGAGGGAAATGCTTCTTCACAGACGTGGTCCATAAGCCACGTTCCGTGCGCTGCAGGTGGTTGCTGAGAAACCATGACACCCAGTGGGGATGCTGGCTAACGTAAAATGGGCTCTGCTGGGCAGGGAATCGGGACACTGAGTAGAACACCCTGGCAAAGTCCCAGGCTCATCTGGGAGGCGGGGAGGGTGGACCCAGTGACCTCTAACCTTCGGGATGGACGAGCGCTGTATCTGATGAGCACAAAGTCCACAGCGGTGCTCCTGCAACACAGCCCAGGTGCAGGTACGCCCAGAGAGGAGGTGGAGAAATAAGCTGACGGAAGCAACCAGCATCTTTTCAAAGCAGCAAGAGGATGCTACATACCGACCAGCAAGTCACTTCCAGCTGTCAGAGTCTCCCAGCAAGGGCGAATCCTAACCTTAGCTGTCGGCCAGTCAGCATCGCCAGCCACAGTGCTTGAGCCACTCTCGAGAAAGCCCAGGGTTTCCTGGGCTCCAGGGTGAACCCGAACCTCAAACCCATTCCTCCAAACTGAACTCGACTCCCCAGATTCAATGACCAGGAAATTAAATGATCTAAAACCACAAGAAATCATTACAAATACCTTTTCTCAATAAATCCCAGTCTCCCTACCTCACCTGTGGCTCCCCCTCTGCGAGTCAGAAACCACACCTTCAGGCAGCCTGGGACCAGGAGCCTCAGCTTCTCCCGCAGCTACACCTGGGGCAGCGTGCTTGACCCCTCTGAGCTTCACCTCTCCTCCTCCGCACTCCGAAGCCTGCCCCCACCTGCCACGCAGAGCCAACGTGAGGCTGAAAATCACACGTCGAGAGACTTCATAATGTGTTAGGATATTTTATAATGAAGGGACCTCAGAGCCGACAACCTCGTTTTATGGATTCAAATCAGTCCCTGGGCGCTCGCTTCATCTGTGTGCCCCACAAACACGTGTGGAGCACCTGCCGGGGCCAGGTGCTCTCCGCCAGGCACTGAGGAGCCAAGGGAGAGGAGGGCGGCTGCGGCCCCCGATCTGCTGAGACGGCATCACACCGCACCCCAGGAAACAGCCACGACCAGCAGTTATACCCTGCAGGCCATGCTAACGATTTGGCCGTTTTTCTAAGAGAAATGAGAAAGCACAGAGGGTTTCTTTTGTTTGTTCGTTTTGTTTCAGAGAGAAGGGAAGGCAGGGAGGAAGACTGGAGGAGAAACTTCAGCATGACAGAGGGACATCGAGCGGCTGGCTGCCTGGCTGCCTTCGGCACGCGCCCCGACCTGGGACCAAGCTGGCAGCCCCGGCCCGGGCCCTGACCAGGGACCGAACCAGTGACCTTTCCATCTGCGAGCCACACTGACTGGGGCCGCAGGGGGGTTCCAAACCGAGGGAACGACACACTCCGATCACCGGGGCTGGAGGGACAGATGCAGACTCTCGCTCTGCAAAGGCCACCAGGGGGGTCCCAATGACACCGCTGTTGGTCACACAGTGTCGTTACGTGCTACGGCGGGGGCCGGGAGAGCCGAGTGAGGAAACAGCCTGTAATGCTACTGGGCCGAGCGCTGGAAACCGGGAGCCTCGAGGGGAAAACAACAAGACACAGCCACGGAAAGGACACCAAGTAAGAAATCTCTTAAAACAGTGAAATTCCCTAATTCCATGTCATAGACTTGATTGCCACAAAAAGAGACACAGCAAATTCTCCTGAATTTATTAACTTGTTGTTCATACATATTTAATTACTCAGACATGCAGCAAAAGCACAGATTTCCCTTGACCTAGTTATCAAGCTTATACAAGAGTGAGAATTATTGTATCCAATAAACACGAACTTAATTACATTCATTATTCTTTCTTTTGTGTCCAACGAGCTGATCTTCAGAGAAACCTTTGACTATTGAAGGAAAGCACTTCATTTTTCTTCTGATTGCTCAAGTAACGGTCTTAAACTTAAAATGAAACCTCATAATAAAGATATTTAAGTAACAAAGAGGGAGAGTAAAATGTTGCATTAGTTCATATTAAAGACCCATTATCTGCCCTGCCTGGTGTGGCTCCTGGCTTGAGTGGCGGCCTGGGTGGTGGGCCCGGTCCCCAGTAGGGGGCGTGTGAGAGGCAACGGATCAGTGTGTGTCTCCCTCCCTGTCTCCCTCACTTCCTCCTCTCTCTAAAAAAATAGAAAAATAAAATCTTTTTTAAAATCAAAGTATTAAAGACCCATTATTTATGTGGAATCACAGAAAAATAAAGAAGAGCTGGACACAGCAGCCTTCAGTCCCTGAACCGGCCTGAGAGGGGGCCACCCTCAGGGTCACTCGGTCCTCTCCCTCCCCGGTGCCCACCGCTGCCGTGGGCTTCCCCGGGCATCCCACAGGCCCTCTGACGATGGTTAAAAGAGAACGTCATGCTAGTTCACGTTTACCAGGGGCTCGGGGTGTGCGAGCATGGTGCTAAGTCGTGTCCACGGGAGCCCTTTGAAGCCTTGTGAGAACATGAGGAGGTAAGTACTGTCCCACTTCCTGCACCTTGAGGACACAGAGGACAGTCACTCGCCTGAAGCCCCAGGGCTTGTGAGCAGGGAGTCAGGGCATGGACCCACATCGTCCCGACCAGCGCCGCCCCACCGGCCTCTCCGATGCTCAGGAGATAAACCTCCTGCAAAGAACGCCATGGACTCGAAAGCTCTGCAGAAAACCCGGGGAAGGTTCTGCGGCTCCGGGTCTTCATGGTCTCTGCTCTCCCCCGGAAGGGCAGGTGAGACAAGGCTGACTCAGGCCCCCCCCCCACAGGGAGAAGTCCCAGAGTTGCTGGGTGCAGGTGGTCGTTTGTGATGGTGCTGGGAATCCCCGCTGAGAAGAGCTTGTGCAAAAGGGGGGTGGGGACACCTGTAGACAAACCCGCAGCCCCGGGTCAGCAGGGCCCCGGAGGAATGCTTCCCGTGCTCCTTAAGGCCCTCTGTGGCTTCAGTGCTGGTTTCCTGGGTACCTCAACCATCGCCTTCACTTTCACCACCCAAACAGCACCATTACCCCATACCTGGAACCCAGAGAAAAGTCAGTGTTCCCGCAGCACAGAGGGTAACTAAAATGACAGTGAGCCCTCTGTAAGCACCCGCTTCCTGTCAGGCCCTGTGCTCAACACTCCAAGGCACTTTTTCGCTTACTCTTCAACAACAGCCCCCAGCTAGGTAACACTGCTCTCCCCATTTTCCAGATCAGTAAACTGAGACCCACTGGGGAGCACACTCACCCAAGGTCACAGAGGCCATGGATGGAAGGTCTGGGATTTGAACCCAGGCCTGCCTGCCTCCAGAGTCTGCATCTGCTTGGCCACCTCACGTGAGGGCCTCCATCACAGCTAACTGCCTTCTGTGTGCGTGCGACTCCTCCACCTGCCTGCCTGTCAGCTCCACAAGGTCAGGGTGGAGGTCCTCCATCTCCGTACGCCTGGCGTTCAGCAAAGGGTCTGGCCCAGCGCAGGAGCCCAACAAAGCTGCTGAATGAATGCCCGCATGAAGGGAGTGACACCTTGTCTCCCACAAAGTCGCCCCAGAAACGCTCCAGGACGACCCTCACTGAGGCCAACCCGGCCAACTACCCCCGACCCCTGGTCGAAATCCACAGACGCCTTCTCCTCTCCCTCGGGCCTGCTCCCCCGCAACCCCCCTGCCCAAGGGAGGGGTGAGCAGCCTGCCATACTTCTGAGGAATGGAGTGAAGGGTTTCAGCAAGCTAGAGCAGTTCGGTTCTGAATGTGTCCTTTTTTCTGCTTCCCCATCTTATCTTGTAGCAAATATTCCTTTCTTCTTCCCATCCCTAAGACTTAGTGGGACAAGTAACACCGGCCAGACCCAGAGTCCACAGCTGGTACATGGCACAGCGCGTGCCTGTCTCAGAGCTGGCACCCACACACTTGGGGGATGAAGTAATAGAGTCCTCAGTCTGGGTTTCTTCACCGGACCTGAGGGCTGATCGGTAGGAGGCTGCCGTATTTGGTGACATGACTTGTCTGAGCAGAGGTCCATCACAACGCCCACCAAAAGCCCACCCTGGAGATGCAGCAACGAGGCCAGTGGGGGGCTCCCAGTGCAGGCAGGAGACAAGCACCAGGTAACTCATGCAGCGACGTTTCCACCAAGGTGTGTGCACACGATGACAGTCAGGGAGCACGGGTGGGAAGGTCACTTGTGCCCAGAGGTGGGGACGGGAGCTTGCCCAGAGAGGGGGAAACTGGAGCTGGGAGGCCATTCCCCTACCACCCAGGGAGAGGTCATCGTTTCCTGTCCCCGTGGCCCCCACACTGTCCACCCCCCATCATCAGGCCCACCACCTTGTTCTGTCGTCGGTGGCTTGTGTGCCTGTCTCCCTGCACAGGGTGTGAGCATCTCGGGGGCAAGGACTTTGGGGATGCTCTGTGGCTCACCCTCAACTTTAAGTAAATAGCTGCTGACACAGAATGAAAGAGTCACCTTTAGATTATTAATCGCACGCCAGCTCCCTCTTCTCGAGGATCGACTACACCTGCCGTTGCTGCGGGCGCGCCGCCTGCGTGGTCTCAGGTCCCCTGCACGAACCCCGACAGGCAGACCCCATTGCCATCATCCGCCCCACAGAGCAGGAGGCCGAAGCACCGAAAGATGAGCAAACTGTCTGAAGTCACGCAGTGAGTGACGGAGCTGAACTCGGAAGCATACGTGAATGAACACTCAGCTGTCAGTCACTAGTGAAAACATCCCTTTTCCTTTCTCTGTCCTCTGCCTTGAATCCAAACACGTGGATTGCCCTTTAGTCCACTGTTCCCTGGGGTCAAAGCCATTTCTCTCCTAGAGGAGCAGAAGGGCTGTCTCATGTAATTCCTCTAAACAACGGCTGTTAACCATTGCTGAGTAAACATCGTGGGGCGTTTGCAGCGGGGATAGAAATTACACTCACAATATCAGTCAAAAACATTTATTAAAGAGGAACTCTATGTACCAAATGGAACTCGTTCCCATGTTGGGACAATTCCAAAATAGATCAAGTCAATAAATGAAGGAGCAAGAGTGTGCGTGGAATATTATTTGTGTAAGAATGCATAATGCACAAGAAATGGTAGTAGTGCTTGCCTCCAGGGAGGAGGGCTGGGAGCTGGACCTCACCACAAGAAAGAGAAGTACTTTACCATTCGTTCCCCTTTGAACTGCTTGCTTTTTAAAAAATCCACATGTGATTTTTTTAAATTTTTTTAAAAATAAGGCAAAAACATCATTTAAAGACACCTCTTATTGGCCTTCCCCCAAATATTCACATACGTATGACTGTCAACATGAAAACGTATGCATGTTTATGAACGTAAGCCGGACAAACTTAATCTGGGGTGAAAGGGGACTGTTAAACCCCTTTTGGAGCCATGTCGAGGTTCACGAACTTCACTAACGTTGCAATAGTTTGTGTGCCAGGCAGGGCGCTAGACAGACGTTTTGGAAAGCAGAACTGAAGAACAGGTGATCAGCCTCCCCCTCCCTGCCTGTCAGAGAGCACGCGGGCAGGCAACCGGAACGCCAGAGCCAGGACCGCTCTCCTGGCACACGCGGCCTAACACCGTTCTCACGCGGCTGAGAGAACCAAGGCCCGGAGAGGGGACGGGATTTGACCCAAGCCACGGGAGAAATGAAAGCCTCAGAGTCACCAGCCCCGCCCTCCTTGTCCTCGACATGCGGTTAAAGCAAGATGATGGGGCACCCTCCTGGTGAGAAAAGGGTCCCTTATACCTACGTGCATGACCCTTTATCGTGCGGTGCCTTCATTCCCCCGTAGGCCGGGGTGGTTGAAAGGCGAGGAGGCAGGGAGAGGCAGAAACAGATCCTAATATACAGGGTCCAGCACAAATAATGCCTCTTTTTTTATTACAAAACAAAAGCAAGTGATTCTGTAGCACAACAACAACACACTCAAGCACACCACATGACATTTTAGGTGACGTGTTCAAATTAAAACTATAAATGATTACACCCGTGTCATTACCCTGCCGACCACACCCAAGCAGGCCGTACTTCTACCGGACCCTGTATACTGAGTGCCTAACACATCGGGTGCTTTCACTTACCTTGTCTCGTTCGTTCTTCATAATGAGCTCTCGAGGCGGGCATACTCATCTTTGTTTTTAAAATAAGGGAACCAAAGCTGTGGGAAACTAAAAAACTAGTGCATGACGCTTCAAATGCAGACCTGCCTTCCAAGCCAGAGATGTCCCCCTCCACACCGAACAGGGAAATTGAGTTAAAAAGGGGGACTGGGCTATGTCACAGAGAGCCTCGGATGCAATATTGTCCATTAATGAAGTTTCCCTCCCGACCCTGGATATTGTTACTGTAAGGATAAATGATCAAAAAGCCTATCCCCTCCCTATCCAACACAGGTTCTGGCCCTTGTCTGCCACCACGCCTGGGCTTTCCCTGTAACCCGCAGTGTGGGGGTCATCCAGAGGGCAGCAGTCTCCAACAGCCATGTGCACAGTTCCTACTGGGACAGAATGGGACAGCGCACACATGCTGCTCCTAGACCCCGTGGGTACCTGAGACGCCACCCCCGTGATGCCGCTGGGCCACCGCCGCAAAACTGGTGGTAGTGACAGAGGCCAGCACCAGGGTGGTTGGTCCCCAAAAGTCTCATGCCTTCTAAAGTGAAGAAAAATGCAGACCAGAACAGGAGAAACCTTCTCCAGCTTCTCTCCTGTCCGTGCAACGCAGGAGGAACTGCGTTCGGACCGGCCTACGGGGGAATGAAGGCACCGCACGATAAAGGGCCACGCATGTAGGTATAGGGGACCCTTTTCTCACCAGGAGGGTGCCCCATCATCTTGCCTTCTCCTCTCTGCCCTGCAGGAACTTAATGAGGTTCTGGCATCCTCCTCTGTTTAGTGTGGTAAGTTCAGGGTTTGTACTTGAACCAGAAGGGGAATTCCATACGGCTCAAACCTAAGCCCCATATTCCAGGTCAGAGTCCTCACTGGGGTTGAGTTCTAAAGGTCAGCAAACAATTAAATGCTCCTCTGCTTTCTTTCTCCCCGTGTTCCTTCCCACAGCTCCTCCAGGGCCTCACAGGGAGGAGCAGTCACCATCAGAGACAGGAATGAGTCTTCTGGGGACTCCCCGCCACAAGCCTCATCCCAAACTCAAACAGAAAACGGTCTAGAAATCCCCACCTCTTAGAAACCTCCTCCTCTTTGGGCCCCAGTTCCAGAATCCAACCCGCCCATCAACGCAGGCAAGGGAGACTCATAACTTCGCAAGGATGTGCTCAGTAGCACAGTTCCATCCTGTCCTCTCACACAAGGCAGTTACCATCATGCTCATTTCGCAAAGGAGAGACTCTCCAAGGTAACACAGGGGCAGACACCTCTGAACCCTCATTCCTGTTCTTCCCCCTAACCAGGCTGCCATTTCGGGCTTTTGGGGACTGCTGCTGTTAGGATTTGCAGCAGTGTCTGTATGGGGAGCCAGCAAGCCAGGACCCTTCGAGTTTCACACCAGCTACTCTTCAAGCACACACGCTTCTCACCAGCTGATCATCGAATGAAAGCCACGCAAGCGCTCCCCAACCTAGGCGTGGCCCTTGCAACCGCGGCAGCAGAAGTCCCTGAGACGTGAAAAACGGTACGTCCTAGAGCCTGACACAGGGGAAGCCGCCAGCCTAGTAACCAGGACAGCTGAGACCTAAGTCCTACTCAGGAGAAGGCAGGCAGGCCTGGCCGGCCCTTCTGGCCCAGTGGCAACCCTGGAAGCCTCCAGAATCCTCAGAGAGCCCAAAATTCCTGCTTCCACCCAAGCCCCCTGAACAACAGAGAGGGCAGCATTCCCTTCGCCCGCGCCCACTCACCTCTGCTCGCTCCTCACCTGGGGCCCGCTTCCGGACCTGCAACCACTCAGGGCCCCACCCCCCGCTCCTGCTGGTCTACCGAGCCCCGCCCCTTGCACCTGTGGTTTCCTTAGACTCAAGCTCTCCAGCCGCTTTGGCCTCACCTGGCAAACGTGTGGTCCCACCTGGCCCCGCCCCCCGCCCCTGCAGCCCTCGGCCCCACCCAACAGCCTCCGCCAGCCCCGCCCCCCGATCTGCGGCCTCACCCCACCTCCACCCCCACACCCCCGCCCTCCGTACAAAGCCCCCCACCAAACCAGAGCAACGAAGGCCCCCGGTCCGACCCCCGCGCCCGTAAACCCGGACGACCTAACCGCCCCCCCCCGGCCCGCCTCCCGCCCTGAGGCCCCTCCCCGGCCCAGCGGCCCTCCAGGCCCCGCCTCCTGCACCTGCGGCTCCCTCCAGCCCGGCCCTCAGGGCCCCGCCCCGCCCCGCGGGCCGCTCTTCTCACCGCCCGCTCCCGCCGCCGACACCGCCGCAGTCCCGGCCGGTCACCTTGACGCGGGCCGCAGTGGCTGCCGCCGCCTCCTCATGGCCCTGGGACCGGCCCAGGCGGCAGCGGCGCCTTCGCTCGGAGGCCAGGGCCGGGCCGAGCCGGGCCGGGGCCGGGCCGGGCGCAGCTGGAGCGCAGGCCGACGCTGGAGCAGAGCCGGTGCCCAGCCGCAGTAGAAACCGTCCGCTCCTGGGCCTGAGCGGCGGGCGTCCCAGCCAATCGGCGCGCAGCTCTCCTCTAGCCTTCCCAATCAGCTGGCCGCAAAGGCGGAGACTCGCCAATCGGACGGCTGGGCGCGCCAGTGCGCAGCCGCTGCGGCCGCGGTCCTCTCCGGACTCGGCCCCGCTGCTCCCGCCGGTGGACGCTGTCAGACTGCAAGGATGCTCCTCTGCCCGCACACCGGCTCAGCGCCCCGCCACGCCCATCCCCTTCCTAGAAATAGCATCGCATCTCGTTTCCCATGAATCCTTCCAGCTCTCGTGCAATTTCTCCTAAAATTTCTACCTAGGATTTACCGTTTTCAACAAGAAATGGTTTTGTGACAGACATCACCTTAATGCCCATTCTTTACAACTGGGAGGTAGGCATGGAACACAGAACCTTAAGAAACCCCAAAGAGCCTTGTGTCCAAACCATTTATTTTACAGCTGGGCAAAATTAGGCCCCATGAGTGCAGGGTCTTGTCCAAGACCACACGGATACAAAGCTGGGAAATGAGCCTGTCTCTTGTCTTCCTGCTGCCAGATCCTTTACTCTCTGCCAAGTGCAATGAGGTAAATAGAGAGGTGAAGTTGCAGAGATAATAAGTTGCAAACAGTCGAAGCCAGGCCTGTGAAGCCTCGGAAATCCGGAACCACACACGCACACACGTCTCTGTTCCACATCCCACTGAAGAGAGGCCCTACGTCCTGCCTTGCTCTAGGTGATTCCTGGACACATAGACAAGTAGAATGTCGTTTTGACAATTTTCAAATTCATTTTGCAATAGCATCCGAATATGGAAAGATTTAGTTATTGTGTTTCCCCACGCTGATGCAGGAAGGGAAAGAGAGAAACAAGGAAGAAAAGAAACAAAGTCAGTGGAAATTGAGCCGTTTCTAAGTCTTCAGGGATCTCTGAGGGAAATTTCTGCCATTTCTCATTAAGAAAAGAATAATAGTCAAAGGACATGTTTATCACCCACCCTTAAAGCATGACATGATGGGGAGGGCCAGCTCTCAGCATCTCAAGTGTTTGAGTCACTCTCAATGAGGGGAAGGATCTTTGGAACCACAGGAGGAAAGGAGAGTTGGAAAAGTCACCAGTGGGGATCCCCCAGGTCAGCTGCCTCTGCACAGACTTGCGCTTCCTGGAGAGCCCAGCTCTGCAGCAGTGCAAGGAGCTATTTTCATTAGAGATGCTGCTGGTCAACGAGGCAGCTGTGGCACGTGGACTCTAGGGTGGCCCTCATTCCTTATTTCCTGGTGCCCATGGCCTTGTGTGATCCCGTTCCCTGGGTGTGGGAGGTTTTAGGATGTATGTGACACAAGATTACAGCCCATCTTGATAGGAAAACCTCTTCTGCTGACTTTGAAGAAGCAAGCTGCCCTATGGAAAAGACCCCTCAGAAACGAGTTTCTGGCCAACAGCCAGCAAGAATCTGGGGCCCTCAGCGCAGCAGCCTGCAGCAACCGAATGATGCCAACAACCACATGAGCTCAGACACGGATCCCTCCCGTCTAGCCTCAGATGGGACTGCATCCCTGGCCAGCACCTGGATTACAGCCTTGTGAGATCCTGAGGCAGACGGTGCAGCGAAGCTGTGCCAGACTCCTGACCCACAGAGACTGACATAACAACTGTGTGTTGTTATAAGTTGCAAAATATGTGACAAAATTGTCGCAACAGTGGCAATGGAGGTGCTCCCACGGCGAGTCACCAACATGGGCAGCTGGCAGGGATAGGAAAGACAGGAGTTGAGAATGAAATTTCCAATTGGGTCCCTTCCTGGAGACAAGGCTGGCTTTGCCACTTCCCAGGTGTGTGGCCTTACTTAGACAAGCGTCCAAACCTCTCTAAGCCTCAGTTTCCTTAGGTATAAGAAGGTAGTGTTTGGAGTGCCTACTTTGTAGGGTTCTCCTGAGAAAGGTGAGTGAGTCCGCCAGTGGCCATGAGGATGCACCTGTGGACCTCCAAAACTGGGAGCTCCTTTGACCAAGGGCCCGGCTCCTGGTCTCTGAAGCCAAATACAGTCACACCTTGGCACTCATAAGTTTCAGAACTTGTGAAACCTTGTACTCATCACATTTAAAAGTCTCAGCACTCAGGGCTTGCTTGGGACTCTTCACACTTGCTAGAACTTGCATGAGTCACGAAGCAGCCTCTCGAGAGAAAATGCTTCATTGTTCAGTACTTGTCCGTTTCAGAACTTGTCACAAGTTCTGGAACGAATGAACAATGAGTGCCGAGGTACCACTGCAATGCATTTGCACTGAGGCAACATATATACATGGGCTGCACCCAGTGGCAGAGAGTCTAAGGGGGGCCCGTCCCTGGGTGATGATGGGACTCTTCCGACAATCATTCTTAGTTCGAAGGCTACCCAGCAGCCCTCTGAACTCCCTCATGAGGCGTAGTGTGGTGCGGGACGCTTCCACACACTGCCTTCCCTCTCTCCTTCACTGGGGGTCAGACTTGCATCACCGTCTGGTGGCTCTCGTGGCCCTCCTCGGTTCCCTGCCCACTTCCCTTAGGGCTGGATCCTGCATTGGTGTCTACTTTGCAGTGAACCTGGACTTGCACGGGAAGCACCAGGAGTGGTCAGGAAAACTAGGATTGGCTCACCCGCTGCCCAGCAGGCAAACTGGCTGCTCTCCTGGGGGAACACAGAGAGCCCCTGGCAACCAGGTGTGGCTCAAAATGCTAAAGGTTTTACTGGTAGTGACCTGCGAAAATATCCCTGTGGAGCATACTCTGGTAGGTGCTATGATGCCAGAGTTTGAAAAAAATGGGGAAATCAATGCTGATAAAGACAGAGGAAGCTAGCTGGCTGGTTTCAGCTGAGTTGTACTGTAGAAGGATGACAAGAGAGGCAGCTCTTAAGGAGCTGTTAATGGCCAAGGGCGAGACCTACAGAGCTGTGGAGGTAGCTTGCAAAGAAGCCCTCATCACCTATGGTAGTGGAAGAACAGACTCACTGCGTGGTGGGCTGAAGACCTAATTATCAGAGTCTAGAGCCCCAGAGATGTCTGAATGCCCAGCAAGGCACGCCTGTTGGGGTGAAGGTCAGGGCCCTGGTGGGAAAAACCTAGGATCCTAAAACACGTGACGAGGCCACATGGATGAGTGTTCCTGAGGATGGTGGCTCTGCAGCATGCACCCCAGACTCCCCCAGACTCGCCAAGCTGGCTCACCTTTCCTTTGTAAGAACTGGAGCCACTGCAGAGCTGGCAGGTGCCACTGAAGCCCTTTCTCACGGACAACAGGTGCCCCTGCCTTCAGAGCTGCCCCCACCTCCCTCCAGGCTGCTAGGGTGGTAACTGGTGTTAAAACCCAACAAGCCCAGCTGGGTACCACTGGGACTGGCAAAGGGCAAAAACAGACTATATGCCTGAGCTCTGCAAGAATTAGTCAGCATGTACCAGCAGAAGCCAGGGCAGTAACCCTGGGATTGAACTTTGTGGGTGCAAAATCAAGGAAGTGGGAGCATAAGACTAGGTAAACAAGAGCTCATTGACCTGGGGACACTTTCTCAGCACACGGGGTTTAACACCCCAGCAAGGACCCCAGCTACTGCAGTAGCTCTGAGAAGCCCGGCAAAAACCCATGGCCAGTGAGTGCTCAGTGAGGTGGAGGTACCCGAGCTGTCCTGGTAGATGTTAGAAGTGGGTGTGCTGGAATGGACATACAATTGACCCTCACAATTCATGGTTCCCGTATTTGCAAATTAGCCTGCTGCTAAAATTGATTTATAATCCAAAAATTCATACTCGCAGCACTTTCAAGGTCATTCGCAGACAAGCAGAAAAAAATGGGCTTGACCCGATGTGGACACTCCCAGCAGAGGTCAAACGAGGTGACACTGTGCCCTCTTGTTCAGCTCTCGTACGGTGAATGTGTCCTTTCTGCAACCTATTTAGTGCCACATATTTTGGGGGGGGGGCACTTTTGAGCTTTTTGTTGGTGATTTCTCCGTTTAAAAGATTCCCCAGGCATAGTGCTGAAGCTCTGTCTAGTGTTCCTAAGCACAGGAAGGCAGTGAGGTGCCTTCCAAAGAAAGTGCATCTTTTAGATAAACTTGTCTCAGGCATGAGCTGGAGAGGTGTTGGTCCTGAGTTCCACATTAAGGAATTAACAGTGTATTTTAAGGGGTCCTTACACAGAAGCACACATAAAACAAAGTTGTGTTTTGATGGGTTCCCCAGAATGTGCGGAGGCTCACAGCAACCTCATCGTGCAGGTCCTGTTGGAACAACGGACCAGTAGCTGCTGACTTAATTGGTGTTCACAGTGACTGGATAGGGCATCACTACTACAAATAACAAGTCAACTCTCTGGCAAGGAATGCTTTGAAATGTAGTTCCCCTAAGCGTCCAGACCCTGTGATACAAGGGGGACCACAGGAAGGGGAATGGTGCTAAACTGTTGACAATCCAGTACAGTGTGTTAAGCCATTTAAATGCCTCAAAAATGTTAACGGTTGGCCTAAGGTTTACAATGTACGTCTTTAAGTAGAGTCTATCTTCAAGTAGTATCGTTTCACGTGTACTGTCAGGATCTTATGACCCCGAGGAAACATGTAATGATGGAAGGAAGCAGCTCCCGCCCCTAGGGCTGACGGGACAAAGGAAAGGTTGTGGTCATTGACTCCCCTGTGTGTGCAAGGGACACAGTGTTCCCCCTACCAGCTGGGTCTCCTACGGATCGATTCAGTTCTGACACTACCCACCCAGAGACAGCATCAGAGCCCCCACAGAGGAACCATCCAACTCTTTCTGTCCAGGCTTAGACCGTTGTATCCAGAGAGCACCTGACTCTTTGCGAAGGGAAGCATTTCCACACTGGAGGCAGCGATGTGCTGGCTGCGCCTTGCAAGCAGGGGGCTCTGGCTCTCACAGTGCCTGCAGCTGGTCATCTCCTGGCCACAGTCAAAGTGGGGCCTTTCAACCGAGCCTGGGGCCAGGAGGTCCCTGGAGGCCCATTCTGGGGAAAGGGGACCCATGCAGTGGAGGGAAAGAAGGCAACTAACAGTTTAGTTATTGAACACCTAACAGCATTCTCGTTTCGCCAGAAGCCTGGCCAGGGTGCAGCAGGCAAGAAGGGGTGAGTGAGGCCAGAGCATGGGGAGGCAGTTGTGTTGAAAGGGGAAAGGGAAAGCGATAAGAAGCCAGCAAATGACCCGCGTGCCTGCCCCCTGCAAAGATGAAATGGAGCAAGACAGGAATGTCTGTGCCCAGCTGGGTTGGCACCAGTGCCTGTGAGGTTGGGCAAGCCAGAGGACCCTGGGGAGCTGGAGGGTCGGTCATTCGGGGAGAGGGAATGGGCGCAAAGCCTCGGCGGAAATTCGGAGGCCAGACAGAGTCCATTCTCAGAGCCCAGATCTCCCAAATTAAAGCTGCCTTTCAACTCTCACCTTAATGCTCGGAGATGTAAGGGGAGGCAGGGAAGAAGCTGAGGAGTTAACAAAAGGCCTGCAAACAGCTCCAGGGAGCCGGGTGCGCAATGAACAGAACATCTGGCAGAAGCGGGCTGGTTAAAAGAACAGTCACACACAAGTTGTTTGCTTTGCCAAGGAAGTATTCTTCCAAGTTATGGATTCCACCACCTCAAATTCCAACAAGATTCTATCGGAAACGCGTCTCCTAATCGCGTTTGTTCAAGTCCTGAAGAGGGACCAGGTGGGCAGACAGAAAGGGGGAGGACGTCCCCGTGGGCTGGCCTCCAGGAAAAAGAGCCCAGAGTCACCTTTAGCCTAGAAAAACCCCAGGAGGGCCAGGCTGCTGGGACTGAATATTTAAAGCACGCTGTGGCCCTGGGAAGCAGGACAGAGAACCAAGGGTCTCTAACTCCAGGGCAGTGGGTTTGGGGCTACGGGTAAGGAAGGACTTTCGGTCACAGTAAGCTGTCAACCACTTGGAGTCCCTTGGGAGGCAGCCAGGCTCCATGAGCAAGTAGAAACCGGAGCTGACTTCTGTGGAGCACTCTAGCAGCCCCAGTATCGGGAATCGGGGAGCAGAGAGCCCGGGGGTGTCCCTTCCTCCTCTTGCGAGAGTGCGGGGGACTGTCCCTTCCACCCCGAGCACTCTGGGGAAGCGGGCAGAACTCAAAATGACTCATCCTCCAGGTCACACGTTTTAAAGAGCACACACACTCACGCAGCACCTGAAAGCAGTCCAAACCTGCAGGACCCGTTCTAGCTCGGCTAGTTGGGCCACGCACAGCTCCTAGTGGGGCCCAGGGCACAACAGGGGCAGATCTCGTGTTGACACGGAGCGCCCCAGGGCTGATCCCAGTGCCAAGGCTGAGGCCCAAAGGGGTGGAGAAATGTTCTGAGTGCCAGCACCTCACTGCCTCCCCAGCAAAGCTGGAGGTGGGCTTGTCTGCGTAGCTGGAGGGGCCAGCATGGCCACCAGCAACACCCAGCCAGCTGCCCCGAAAGAGAACGTCGCTTCTCCCATAAGGGCCCAGCCAGGCTGATTAGATTCAAGCTCTATTAGGGGCAGAGTCAGGAACGAATGAAGTCCTAGAAAGCGACCTCTTCCAAAGGTGATGAGAGGCAGGGGACCTACTTGCTGTTTGAGTTGGAGAGGAAAGGCTGTTCCGCATCCGCGGTCTCGGGCGTGTTCCCCCGTGGGTGATGGCATCATAACCCACTGTTCTCAGGTATGTATCTCACTCCCCCCCCCATTGGGAGCAGCAGTGCACTGACAGATGACAGCTGGGTCAGGGAGCTCTACTGCACACGCCTCGCCCAGCGCGGCACAGTGACCACCCAGAGAGGGCTCCGCGCGCTCCCCCAGGTTGGGGCTAAGGAGCTGTTCCCCCAGGCAGGTGTGTTCCGCGGCATCTGTTTCCTTGGAGGTGGCCTCTTTTCACCTTCGTATTCTGAAAAGGTATGCAAGTTAGGCCTGGTGTGAAAGACAAAAGAAAAAATTCAAACGAGGTGTTTGACTCATCGAGGCATGAGGAAACAGAGGCCGGGGAAACAGACCCGAGGACCCGCGAGTGAGAGGGGACTGGCGGTGGCCCTCTGACACTGTGAAGGACAGCATCCGCGTCCCTGCGGCCAGGCAGGCATGGTCAGTTGTAGGAATTATAATCGGAAGAAACGAGTGCAGACAGACCACGCCCTCAGGACAAATGGAAGGAGCTGGCTACTGCCAGTGGCCTTTGCCAGCAACACAGTTCAGTGCGTCTGCGCCTCTGCTCCGACTCCGCCGTGTCTGCTTCAGGTGGCGCTGTTTCCAGAACCACGTCGCCTGGGGATATTCCTCTAATGGAGAGGCTCACCCCTGCTCCTTGACCCTGGGCTACTTCTCCAGCCTTACGGAAAAGGCCACTGCCTCGAAAGTTCCCTAAGCCACAGGAGTCCAACTCCATCACTCTGGACACCCTGGGGCTAAAGGGGGTGAGTCACGGCCAGGCAAAGCCATGGACGGCTAGACACCAGACCTCCAGACTTGCAAGTCAATGCACTTTCTCCATCATGCCCTCGGGTGGGTACCCCAGGAGTGCCCAGGCCTCCAGCTAGCAAGTGACGCTGGTACCTACCCTGCCTCTCGCACTGTGCACTAGGTCAGTGCCCACTCGCCTGTACAGCGCCCTAGGGAGAAGGAAGAGACCTTGCCTTACACCAAGGAGCAAGCGGGTTCTAGCAGCACAGGGGCCAGGTGTACCCCCCACCCACTTCCCAGACGCCCGCCCTGCTCGATCCTCCCCTCCCCTCCCCTCCCCCGCCGCCCCAGAACACATGCATTTGCTCATTCATTCGGGTCCTTAATGTGTACCTGCCTGGGTGACAGGTCCCGTGCTTAGGGCATACAGACAGACGAGGGAGCCGGTCCAGGATCACTTTTGTCGTGGAACTTACAGGCTGGGGGGAGAAACATTAATTGAACACTCTCACTAGTCGATATACAATTACCAACCGAAATAAGCGCCCTGAAGGGCAGGGCACACGGCAACAAAACTGTTCAGGGGCCTGACCTAGAGGGGTTGCTGTGGGGCGGTGCTCCCTGGAGGAGCTGAAATCTGAAGAGGGAGAAGTTGGAGACAGCAGCACACGCTCCCGCTGCTCCAAGCCCCCCGGCAGGAGGAACGGGTACATTCGAGGGAGCCACACGGGCAGCTCTACAGGCCAGAGGGGAGGGATTCCCCAGGGATTCCTCTGGGGAGCCTGTGGGCTTGGCAGGGCCCTGAAAATCCCGTCTTTGCCACACACGAGAAAGGTCAAAGACCAGCCAGCTTCTCTGTCCTCTTTCCAGCACCGTTGCGGCACCAGAGCTTTTATGAAACCCTAACCTTTCAAACACAGTGGTTACAGGAACTGTGCCGCTGTGGGTGCTCGTGGGACTCGCCGGGGCCCCAGGGGGCAGACACGGAGGGAGACACATTCGCTCTAGCAGCATTTTTATTTACAAACAGCAATTTCAATGGACTTTATTTATACCATAAAAAAGCCATTTACAAGCAAGAAACAAGGATTCAGAACAAAATTAAGCAGCACTGAAATAGTCATGTCACAAATCGAAAACAAAATGAATACAAGAGTAAAATATCATTTGAATAAATAGTTTTAAATTCATGCTATAAAATAATCCTTAATGGCAAGTTACTAGTTGATAACAGCATCCGCTTAGCTAGCTTCATTTACTTCATATGGCGATGAAGTGTGGAGTTGTGAGGTTACCAGTTTATATTGCAAGATAATGACACTGTCGAGTCATTCAAATTGCTCAACCATTTGTAACGGAAAACAATGTTAGCCCTACTAGTACGAGTGGTGAGAGAGATGGTTTTCACATTAGGAAAACGGTCATTCGCAAAGAAAGCAGGTAAGTGTATCTCTTGCTCTATCGGGGCAGCAACCAAAGGCTTATTAGGCAGCAAGTCCAAAGGTTGGGTTCACAGCATACTTGTCACTGAGGGGCAGCAAGAGGTCCGTGCGCTGCGTCTGCTGCCAGGGGCACTCCGGGACTTGACCGAGAACTACGAGGGCCCCATCTGTGCAGACCCAGAGGGAGGGGGCCCTCCCCCGGGCCGGGAGGTCGAGCAGAGACGGCGGGCACGCGCCGGCACTCACCAGAAGAGACGCGTGCGGCGTGTGACAGCCGTCACAAACCGGGAGCAATGTGAATGACTCTGCTGAACGCTGCGTTCAGTCGCGCTGAGTAATGTGAAATCTATGACTTGTGAACTAGAGAGTTTCATATAAAGGATTTACATAGTTCCCCAATACTTTCATATATAAAATTTAATAAATAACCCTGACCAGTCTAGAAGCACCATTCAAGGGGCCTGTGCCCTTGGAAAATAGTTCAGGTGTTGCATATTTGAGTCCCTTTCAGTGGAGGCTTCACAGGAAACCATTACAGAATTCAACAATGACCACGCAGACACGACGATGACGACGAGACATCACAGTAACTAAGAGAAAGGCTGTTAAAGTAAAACACACTGATTTCTTGAAAGTAAAGCTCATTCGCGTGAATGATTTCTCCCCCTCAGCCCTTGGGTCGTGTTCCTGCAAACCCTGCCTACGGTCCAGGCTGTAGAGACAAAAGTAAAAGCAAAACCACACACAGCAATGTGCAGGCCCGTGGTCTGGGCGAAGGGAAAACAAAGACTCGGTTATAACTGCTGTCATGAGAAAAGGCGTTTGCTCATGCTCTGGAAGATTTAAAAATGATCAATTTAGTTCTACAGTATATTCTGCTTAACAGTGAACTGACAGTATCCTTTCTATTAAAAAAAAAAAAAGAAGAAAAAAAAAAGGCCAAGGCAGAGCCAACTGGGAGGTTTTCCACTGACCAAAAAATGAACTTGTCTTCATATACTGTATTTACAAATATAATTTCTAAATGTATTTACAGCTTTAGTAGAAATTAGAGGGTAGAGAACTGATTAAAATGAAAATAACTGTTTAGAACCACAAACTCACATAAAGTATAAAATCCTTTGTTTTCACAGTTTGTAAGAACAGGTAAAACCCCTATAGAAAAGGACGCTGCCACTGTCTTCACATTGTCTATGTGTGGGAAAGGTAGCTCAGGAAGAGACTCAATTATGAACAAACCTGTAGGAATTCAGGATATATCTTACTGTAAAAGACTTCTTCACATATCACTTTAATCTTAATTGATTTTTGCATTTGTCATAAAGGAAACACCTAATCTAAAACTGTACAGAAAGAGGGACTTCGCTTTTCAAAAAGAGCTGTTCTAAGGAGTCACACAGCGTCCTGCGTCTGCGGAGACGGGCCGTGAGCTTCGGGGAGAGGATGTTTCTGTTCTGTGGTCACGTCAGTCCTCCTGGCACGTCCTCACGTGACAAGGCACAAGTGATCGCTGCTGCCCGATCAGAATGGAGTGATCTCTCCCCCGCCACGCACACGGAGAGGCGTGGCAGGACGCACGCTCAGAGAGGCCGCACGGCCGAGCGCCGCTCCCTCGAAGCCCTGCGGAACCCTACAGTACTGTGTTATGGCTTGAGAATTCTTTCTTAACACTGCTAGCAGTGGAAAGGGTAAAGTGTTAGCAACACGAATGGGAGCAAGTGGAACTTGCAAAATGTGGAATCATTATTCGAGAGAAACTCAATCAATTTTCTGCCCCTTAATAGTCCCATTACAATGTTTGAACCTGAACTGTACAATCAAAGCAATGTATATTTTTGTCAAAGACAATTTTGGATAAGTCACTCTTTGGTAAACTCAAACCAGTTACACGAATTTACAAGGACAAAGACTCCCGTGTACAGAGAAGGCTAAGACGGACACGTGACAAGGACGGGACATTCGAGGTGCTCGCCCCAAGTGCTCTCTCCTCCCGCCTGGTCGGACACACCGCAGAGCTCTGGAGGCCTCCCCGAGGGCCTCAAGCCTGAGAGAAAAGGAGGTTCCTTCCCTGAGCCTCACCTCTCATGTCCTTCATTTGGGCATTTCTTGTCACAAACTCAATTTTGTATCACAACACAAATTTTTGCATTTAATTCTTTAAAAAAAAAAATCAAAACCAAACTTATTCGTATAAGGAAAAAAAAAGCCACAAACATTTACCTGAAACCCCAGAACACATTTAAGTGGGTAAACACTGGGGGTCCAGCCTCCCCGTGAGGCACGCGGCTTTGACGGGAGTTGAGCAAGTGCTCCGGGGAGAGGGCAAGCCCCTTACTTAGGCAGTTTGACAGGAAAAGGCATAGTATACCCGATTCAGCAGGGCCGCCCCTCGGGGGCAGCGGGACTGAGTGCAGACTGTGCGCGGGGACACGGGTGCGGGCGCCGCAGCCCACACGCGAGCACACCCCGTGTGCTGAAGAGATGCCGCCGCACAGCTGCCGCTCCCGGGGACGGTCACACACAAGGGCCTGAACGACTCACTTTTCTCAAAATAACCCCCCACGAAACAAGCAAAAAAAACAACCCCCCGACCCCTCCCCCGCAATTCTTGGCATTTTAAGAGCCAAAAAAGCATGGAAAACCAGCAAACGTCTATTTTTGTATTCCTTTAACTCCTAGCCTCTGAGGCTGGTCTTTTTGCTTGTTTTCTTTTAGGTGGTTTGTGCTGCTCTCCGCGGAGGAGGAGGAGACGCACTGGCTGTGAGGGTCCGAGCCAAGGTCTCCGGCAGAGAGCCTGGAGTGCTGACCCCCCACAGGCAGCTGGCAGCTGCGCACGCTGCCGCCCGGCTGCTGCTCTCAACAAGATTGCTCTGTCGGACGGTGCAGTCCCAAAGCAATCTTGTGAAGCCCGTTTTGTTTGCTAGAAGCACACGGGTGAACAAAATATAGAACTGAGGACATTTCCTAAAGCACTAATAAAACATTATTCAAATAGGTCTGTGTTTTTATACAGTAATGTGTTTGCCAGCACATGCTTTTGAGGTCTCTTTTCAAGCTATAAACTGGAGAGGAAAAAAACTGTAATTCACTATTACCATTTAATTTCACATTTTCTACGGCTATACTGACCTAAAAAGACACACAACATAAAAATAGCACCACGTGACCAAAATAAGAACGAGGTGAAACACACGGATTTGGTGACACAGAGTGTCTCAGAGGGCTCTGAGCTGTTGGTTTCTGTACGCAGGAAACGCTGAGTGGGGGAGCCTCGGAGGCTCTCGTTAGCACACACGATACTGAGAGAGACATATTGCTTGCAATTCCCGTAGAGTATATCTTTACAAAAGTACAAATTCCAAGTTCTGCAGTTTCCCTGGGAACTGCATGTAGAAAAAGTTGCTGTGCACCTGAACTGGCTGTTTGAAAAAAGAAAGAAAGAAAGGAAAAAACAAAAAACAAAACAAAAACAAACAACCACAACACTGCTTGGAGAATATTGTAGACAGAACTACAAATCCCTTTCCTTTAGTGCGAGTAGCAACTCACGGTAGAGAGTGATTCGATTTAGTTACCTGGTGTGTATGTTTCTACAGTACGGAATGAAGGTAGATTCGGAGGCCAGTAAAAACACTGAAAACCGCTGCTCCTTTGGGGTTGGCTAATAAAACACGACACTGTGTGAAAAGGTCAGCACCACGGGTCGTCCAGCTCACCCACTGGACAACTAACAGAAATTCCAAATGGTTTCCAACTAGAGTTGAATACATTTTATGGCATTTGGTTTATGTATTTGTTACGAAGCAGAGCTATGAACACTGTGATTTGCTTTGCTTGCTTTTGGACACAATGATTAATATATATGAAAACCTATTAACATTCTTTCGTAAGGGAAATAAAGGGGCAAAACCCTAACACATTAGGTAGGGACGAGACAGAGTCAAAAGCTCTGTTCACATTGTATTAAATTATATATTCTTCTTACATTCACCTCAACCAGAATAAAACCGAATTTGAGAATGTATATATACTATATATATAATAATCATTTTATTATATATATATATAAATTGTCTAACTACTCCGTAAAAGTAACTTTAAATTAGAAAAGGTTACCCATTTGTATCAGCTGACGGCATCTCAGCCCCTCTCCACGGAGGTGCACTGGTGCCGGGGTGTGGCGGCCCCGGCGAGAGCGCACGCCTCTTGGCGGAAAATATAGGGTCACCAGTTGGCATAGCTAAGTCACTGGCAGATTTTGGATTCAGAGTTCGGCCAAAGAGGAATACTGTCAGCCTGTGTTTTCCCTGGATATGATGCCCTTCATGCTTTGAGCTCCTTGGGGGAGGGGAGGACGGAGGAAAGGATAAACACAATGAAGTGCTCCTTCCAGAAACCTTAGAAAAACTGCCAAGAGACCAAGAGATTTCCAGATGGTTGGGAGAACTAAAGATTACAACAAAGCAAATCACAACTATGCATTGATTTATGTGCTTTGCTTGGGTGCACTTCTTTACCATCTTAATCAGGAGCATCGGACACTGTGTGAATTTCCATCCGGGAATCGAGGGCCATCTCGGAGGCCGACGCGTCATTTTCTAGTTTCTGTTCCACGTACACATCTGTTCTCTCGGGGGACTCGATGCGGCTCCTGACTTCCGCGACCCCCGGGTGGTTTTTCCGCAGGTGCTGGTTGAGGGTACCTTGGAACGGAAAGCACTTGCCGCAGATCTCACAGCGGAACGGTTTGTCATCGGTGTGGCCCCGGATGTGGTACTCCAGCTGGTCCTTCCGCGTGTACTTCTTCCCGCAGAACTTGCACACAAAGGGGGTGATTCCCATGTGGAGTCGCATATGCCTGTCGAGGCTGCCTTTCTGGTTGAAGGACTTTCCACAGTAAATACAGATCAGCCTCTCGTTGTACGGGTACCAGTGCCCTCTCACACTCCTCTCCCGGGGGCTGCTCTCATACCCGGCGTTACTCATCACAGCTTCGCTGTCTGACCCCTGCACCAACCCCTGCAGATCACTGTGCAGATGGACAGACAAAGCCCGCTTTTGGCGGGCACGCCCTCCTCGGAAACAGCTCAGCATGGACCTGGAGGGGCTGGAATTACTCAAACTTCCAAAAGCTTCCGCTACGCTGGTGGGCTGGGAGGCTGCCTGGGAATAGGAGTAGGCGTGCTGGAGCACAGACCCGTAGGAACCCACGTTCACCGCCACGACCTGCTCCCCGTCGACCATCTCGGTGTGGTAGCCATCGTCCCCCAGGGAGGAGCTGTCGGAGCAGCTGGGCCGGTCGGACTTCTCCATCTTCACCTTCACCTCGGTGATCTGGCTCTCCCTCACCAGCAGGTCCCCTTGCTCATGGTCCCCCTCGATCTGGATCTCGTACTCGGAAACGCTCCCGCTGCTCCCTCGGTCCGAGTGCCCTTCCTCCTGCAGGCGGCCGCGCAGAGCTTTGCTGGGCGTTGTCTCCATCCGAAGATCGCTGCCGGCGGCGGGCTGCCGTACCTGAGAGCAGTAGGGAGGGGAGATTTCGACGGGGTTGGCGAAGAAGCTGCCGTCTTTAACTCCGTTCCGGCTCTCCGGGGTCTCCTCGGCGCCGACGGTCACCGAGTCCACGTCCCCGACGCTGATTTTCGAATGGATGCTCTCCAGGATCTGCGTGCACTTGTCGATGACACACTGCATCTGAAGAAAGCTGGCTGCCGTCAGAAAACTGACCACGTCCTTCAGCTGCAGGGACATTCTTCCAGTGTAACAAAACGAAAGCAACTGTTCAAACACATTGGGGTTTTTAATCACTGATATGGACAAGCCACTCATGGTACTTAGTGCGGAATGGTCCCGGAAGTACGGGGAGCTGGCAGCGAGGACTGCTTTGTGGGCTCGGAACGGCTGACCCTGAATGTGGACAATGATGTCACATAGTTTCCCTTGCAGGCGGAGCTCGTTTAGCTGGCTCAGAACGGTGCTGCTGTACTCGGGCACGTCAAACTGAATAAAACTGCTGCTGTCCATTTCTACTGACATGAAGCGTAATCTGCGGAAAGAGAAAGTTTCGTGATTCACAACGACTCCTCACTGGGTGCGAGCAGCAGAAGCACCGGCGGGAAGACCACCACCGCCGCAGCCGCGGGGCCTCCTCGGGCCCGCCGGGCACGCTTCCTCTCGCCTGCTGCCAGCCTCCCACGTCCTGGTCAGTTCACCTGGAGACAAGCAGCCCTACGACTGACCGGCCTAGTATCCCAACTGCCCAACTTTCATCCTGATCAAAATTAAAACATGTACAGTAGGGTCACTTTGGTTCTGAAAAAGCATTTGGCACAATTTTAGGAAAAATTCCTCCATTTCACCTCGTTCTGAGGATTTTTACTTTGTAAAAAAATAAATTCAATGCTCTGCCTTATTTGTGCATTTCCAATTTGTGTTTGTCAATATCCAGCATACTGGAAACAGTGAATGGAGCTGAACCCTGTTTAGAATGTGAGCTGCTGTCTTAACGTACACTGTTTCCCCTTCAGCTCCGCACACCTGTGCATCTCTTGGGGCTGGTGATCCGCAGAGCAGCGCTCAGCCCCTTTCAGGGAGTCGTTAGGGTCAGCAGACATTTGGTCCTAACGCATCCGTGGAGACCCTTGACCACTTGGAATGGACCAAATATGCTCATGGATGTTTTTGATAGCACCAAATTTCAAGCACCCTGTGGCCTATACCAAATGTATCCGTGGGCATTTTGGACAGGAACGAGTGTCCCACGAGGGGTTTTCAGACAGCAGGCGCAAGAAGAATGAATGCCAGCTATCACAAGTGTGTGGCCCTCCGCTAGTGCTCACAACAGCGGCACACCCAGCACAGGCCGGCTGCCCCGTGCCTAGAATCCGCAGCAGTGAACCACTCAGCGCTCCAGACGTGTAGACAGCCCAGGCTGTATTCTCTGGCCAAAATAACAAAACTAGATCTAACTTTTATTTTTTAAAACCCATCCAATAGAAATGTAAACACTTCCTGGGTCAGTACTCAATCAAAAGCAAAATCTAAAAGGAATAACACTATTTAGAAAAATAAAAATCTTACATCAAATCTGCAGCAACAAAGGTTTAGGAGTGAAATTTGCTACGTCTTCAAACTTACTTGAGAATGTGTCAAAAAAAAAGAGATGAACTGATGTGTGAAAAGGCAAACAGAGTAAACTGCTAACAAGTGTAGAGTCCACATGGTGGGTATGCAGGTGTTTACCGTAAAATTCAACTTTTCTGCATGTTTGAAATTTTTCAGAATGAAATGATGATTTTGAAACAACAAAATTTAACGGAAAGCCAGTACCTGAAAATTGTTATTAAACAAATAAAGAATAAAAATTAATAAAATCACTCACGAAGTTAGAAAAAGAACAAACCCCCAAAAGCAAAAAAGTAGTTAGTATAGAACAGCATATAATTTTAAATCACAAGACAATAGGCAACTAAATTGAAGACTCCTGCAGGAAAGGATTAATTAGTTCGTGTTACTAGATCTCATCAGTATTTATCATGTCAGAATTTGAGCTGAAACATTTTAGTTATTAAAGAGCAATGCTGTGCCCTGATTTAGCCTATATTTATAATTGATGTCACTTTGAAATCTGTACAGAATTAACATATGTTTAGGGTAACATAAACTGGCAAAATCAAATAAAAGAGAACCAGAAGAACCAGAGCCCACAAGATCTTCAGGCCATCCATACTGTCCTGGATGCCTATGAAAACGTTCGAAGCATTTCAGTTCACATGGCACAAGTCTGATACTAGAAAATGGCAAACAGCGTAAAGAAGAAAACTGCCAGCTTTACTAATTGAGCAGACTTGAAAGTCCTAAAGGAAATACTAGCAAACATAACCTATTAAGAGAATATCATAGTATGGCCAAACGCAAGGATGGCTGTATGTTAGGAAATACACGAATATAATCTGCAACATCAGTAAGTCAAAGAAGAAAAACCATATGGTCAAATCAATACAATGCCAAAATGCATTCTGGAAAGCTAAATGCCCTTTTCAATAGGGCAAAAATACTCAATAAGGTAGAACTATAACAACAGTTTCTTAATATAATAACAGTATCTACTGCAAACCAATGGCAACACCATTCTTTAAAGGCCCACATTATATCTTCATGTCCCCACAATGTATTTAGTAGCGCATGCCCATGAGCTAGCCTCGTATCCCTATCTCCCAGGGGTTAAAAACACATTAGCATTATAACCCATCTGAAAAGTCCTGCAGACAAGAATTCCATTTAACTTAGTAGTTTGCACACTCATTTAAGCATGAAACTCTCTCAAGGTACACATCTTAATATTCCAAAGAGTTAGTGTTCCTCGGTGCACATGCTGGCAAACACTTTTGTGAAGGCGTTCCCGTTAGTGCCTGGGAGGGTACAAGGTGGTCTGCCCCTCACTCCTCTCACTTAACATTGTTCTGAGAGTCCCAGCCAAAGCCACAAGACGAGGAGAAAATTAATGCATACGGCCATTTAAAGAGGAGGCAAAGTTACTATTCAAAGCAGATATTTCTTATGTAGAAAACGTAAGATAAACACTTCTGTGAGAATTAAGATCTAGTAAGTGAAGGGCTTCGAAAGTTACTGTACATAGAAAGGCAGTTAGTTACAACGGTGACAAGCTGCAACCAACAGCAGCAGCAGAAATACACAACACCTGGGGGCGGGGGAGCGACAGAAAATAGGATCTACAGGAGAAAATGACCAGACTTTAAGAACACACATAGCATGTTTCTGGCAAGAAGACTCAATACTGTAGAGATGGATATTTTCCAAAAAAATTAATTTATAAATATAATGCACCACAATGGTGTATTTTTTTAAAACTTGACAAAACAATTTTAAAATTATTCTAGAACATTACTGTCCAATTAATATATGCATATGTTTTCTAAGTTACACTGTTTAAAAGAAAACTATAAAATTTTAACAAATTTATTTAACCCAGTATATCTAAAACATCATTTCAACATATAATCAATAAGAAAAATTATTTAAGTCTTTGAAATCTGATGTGTGTTTCATACCGACAGCAAATCTCAATTTGGAATAACCACATTTCAAACGCTCAGTAGCCACATGTGACTAGCAGCTACCATATTGGACAGTGTAGATCTAGAATAAATGTTGAAGATATTCTAGAAAAAGAAAAATGCAGCCATAACATGTAGATGTAAAAATGTCTGATTAGGCTGTAATTCATCCAGTAAGTATGTACTGAGTGTCTTCCCTGTGCCAGGCACTAGGGACCCAGGAGAGCTACCATTCTCTCGTTATAAATTATGATAAAAGCAGTGAGATCTTTCCAAATGAGGGAGTGGTCAGAGAAGACCACTGAAACAAACGATGTTCCAACTGAGACCTGAGACTAAGGAGAGGCTGGCCAGATACGAGGGGAGAGAGCTGCCGCAGGGAAACGGTCCAGTTTCCCAGACAGAAGGAACCCCGTGGACAGAGGTGAGAGGCGGAGTCTGCGTCGGGAAGGGGGGAAGGGCAGTGGCACAGCTGGGATGAGGGGGAGCCAAAGCCCAGAGGCCCATGGGGCTGTCAAGGTAGAGATCGGACAAGGATGGGCCATGTGGACCATCTCCAATAGTGGAAAAGGAGGAGTTCTTGAAATAGATGCTGCCTGAATAATATAAATAAATAATAATAAAGTTAGATTCCCCTCTTCATAACATACCCCCCAAAAAACTTCTATAGAAAACATGTTTAAGCCCCCAAAGACAGATACCAGAAGAAGAAAAGGAGATTTAACCATAAAAGTAAAAACTTATAAACCACCTTTTATAAAAAAAAGGATAAATTATTAAAAATAGAAGTATAAAACTCTCTTACAAGTCAACAAAAGCCATATATAACAATTGGAAATTAGGCAAAGAATATGAACAGATGCTTTTAAGAAATTTAAAAAAATAGATTTTAAACATAGAGATAAAAAATGCTTAACGACTCCATCAATAAACAAAGGAAGAAAAATTAACATGAGACACGTTATTCTTTCTCAAACTGCCGAGACTTAACAACACAGCCCAGCTGGCACTGGGGGGAGAGGCAGTGCGCAGGCAGTGCTGGGAGGCACATGTAAGAAAAGCCCTACAGCGGGCATGTCTCTCTTTAGAAAAGTACTTTGCAATGACAGTTGACATACAGTATTATATTAGTTTCAGGTGTAAAGCAGACAGATTAGACATTTATATTAAAATGGGCATTTCTCTTAACTCATCAGTATGGACTATAAAAAAATAATCATGGCTACAGGCACCAGAATTTATTCATAAGTGTATTCAATTACAACAGCAAAACAATGGCAACAACTTACATGTCCAACCACTGAGTATTAGTAAAGTCTAGTGCACCTATATGCAGAATACTGTTACTAAAATGATTTTAAAGAAGAATACAGACTTTGCTCCTCAAAATGTAACCCCCTTAAGGATAGGGATTTTTATCTGTTTTACTATCTGCCAGATTACTGCCTGGCACATAGTAGACATTCACTAAATGTTTGCTGAATAAATACTTAACAACATGGCAAAAAATCAGGTAACAGATCAACTGCAAATGAGCATGAGTGATCTTTCTGAGTAATGAAAATGGTCTAAAACCAGATTATGGTGACAGCTGTACGACTTTATATAAATTTATTAAAAATCACTGAATTATACATGTAGAATGGGCAGATTTTATGGTATGTAAGTTACACCTCAATAAAGCTGTTAAAAACAGGTAGCAATAAAAGTAGGATATTTCCAAAAGTATGTATGCATATGCAGATATTAAGTATACGTGGAAAAACACTGAAAGAAGTATAAACGGCACAAGCACTCTGCAGGGCATTTTGTCACATCCATCGAATCACAAAGGCACGTCCTCTCTGACGGGGTAACTGCAGTTCTAAGAACTTACTCCAGCATTCTCGTAACCACAAGACAATCAAACCGAACCAAATGCCCGTCGAAAGGGGCCTCCCTCATCAGTCATGGCGCCTCCATACGAAAGGCTCAGCCTGTTTCCACACATACACCGCACCCTGCAGATGTGCACAGCACATTTCTGGAACGATATACTAAAACGCAAACTGCCTCTTGCACAGGGGCAGGGTAGTTGGAAGATCTATTAGCTTTCAGTGAATCTTTTTAGACTCTTAAAATGTCTAAACTAGCCCTGGCTGGCACGGCTCAGTGGACGGAGAGTCAGCCTGCGGACTGAAAGGCCGCTGGCTCAATTCCTGGTCAGGGCGCACGCCTGGGTTGCGGGCCAGGTTCTGGGTTGGGGGTGTCTAAGAGGCAACCGATGCATCTCTTGCACACTGATGTTTCTCTCCCTCCCTTCCCCCCCTCTAAAAATAAATAAATAAAATCTTTAAAAATTTTTTTCTAAATTGTGTGAATGTATTATTTACTACATTTAAAAAACGTTAAGACACTTCATCCAGTTTTTAAAAGATAATAAAGTATCATAGCTAAAGCCATTAGGAGCATGAATCTGGAGTCAGATGTGGTTCAAATGACACCAGGTTTCCACTTGCCGAACCTTAAGTAAGGCATTCTGTAGCCCTTCTGAGCCTCAGCTTTCTCATCTGTAAAACGGGAGCAGTGGTCCCTGCGTCTCGGACTGTTCTGAGGAACGTGCGTGGGGCAGGAAGCACCTCGCACCACGGCCGCCTGGCACACGGTGCACGAGGCCGCTGCTGCAGGCCTCCTCAGGGAGCCAGGGCGGTGTGGCGAAGAAAACTGCCTGGAAGCCAGACATGGACATGAATCCTGGCTCTGCCGCTTTCTAATAAAAATAATCACGAACACAGCTAAGTGGCCACAGACAAGTCGGTTCACCGACTTCCTTACCTGGAAAAGGTCTGGGAAGAACTACTTCCCAACCCAACTGCCTGACCATTACACAAGGGGAATCCAGGCAATACGTGTGCAGAACGGCTCACCTGTAATGAGTACTCACCTGGGCTGGACGCCTCCCACATGCACTAACCAATCTGACCCCCGTGAGCCCTGGGAGGGAGACGCTATGACTGTTCCTACTTTATGGGTGAAGAAGCAGGAAAAGAAGTTAAGACGCGTGCCAAAGGTCCCGGAGCTCAGAGGTGGACCCAGTCTGCTGCAGGGGGCGCACTCATATCCACGCCAGACTGCCTCCAGGAAACACAGCCACTGCTTGGCACCTGCCAAGTGCCCAAATGTCACCTGCGCATTGCATTGTTTTCATGACACAAGGGTGTGTCAACAGTGACTTTTGAAATTAAAGGTCAAAAGGAAGATGGGTTTAGCTTTTTCAAGGGAAAGAGTCTTGGGTGAAAGCCAACAGAAGAAGGAAAATAATATCGTGTTTCTGTGAGAGCCTGTAAAACTGAAAATGGTTCTACGACGAAGCTCCCTCCTCCCGTGTGGCCTTTTATCTTCCCAGAAGAAAAGTAGAGAACTACACCTGAAGAAACACCAGTGAAGAGAAGAAAATGAAACACCATGATTAACACCTACGAGAGGGATTCCATTTTTCTGCAAAACGAGAAAGGAAACGCTTCGCGCTCCTCGCCTTTGCATCAGCACGCCCTCGGCAGCGCCCGTGAGGTTCAGGCCCTGCCCGCCGCTGTTACCGAGTAGCGCCCCTGAGCGAGTGGCTTCGGAGGCACCAACACGTGGGCAGCTCGCAGGTGATTTAAGTCCCAGGCACACTACCAGGCTGGAGAGGGAGTAAAAACATCATTAAAAATCACAAGTCTGCACCCAATGCCCTGATTTATGGGGCCCGGCGAGTGGGCCGGAGGCAAAGGAAGTCGCACCCCCCTGCAGAGACGCCAGACTCAGATGCAGTCCAACAACCCTCTGGGTCAGCCGTCCCCGGCAGGGGCTGCCCGCTGGTGTCCTGCAGGTCTCGGTATCTCCCCTATGTGGACTGCCACTGGGCCTACACCTAGGGTACATCAATGTTCAGTTAATTTGTCTTCAAAAGAAAACACCTATGTATACGGTCAAACTTCACATCACTGTAGAGAGAAACATAAAATGAATTGCAAAGCTCCTTCCCCAGTTCCTCTTCCCAAAGATAATTGCTGGTTCAGAGTTTTTGGGTATTCTTTCAGAGAAAATTGTAGACATCTAGCCGCATAAACTGTCCTCTGCTTTTAAAAGTCCTTCCACAGCAGCACAAATTCACCTACTTTTGCCTGTTCCACGGTCCATAGTACTCCCCGGCTGGCTGTGTCACAATGTACTTCAGCAGTCCCCAATGGACGCCAAGATGGGAAATAATTTAAATAGTCGTAACATCGCCTGCCGGCAGAGGAAGTGCTGGGTTAATTTTTCATTTCAATCAATGATGCCAAACGACCTCCCCAAAGCGGGCAGCAACTACCCTTTCGGCAACAGCACATGCAAGTGCCTAGTCCCCCCTAACTGCCAATAACAGTTACTAAACTTTCTCACTTCTGCTGAACTGATGGGTTAAAAAACGGTATCTTGCTTTGATGTACATTTATTTAATTATAAACGAGGATGATCACTTTTCTCCTGTTTAAAGGCAATTTGTCTAAGTCTGTCTTTGAATTGCCTATTCATATCCTTTGCCCATATTTGCCGTTTTACTGAGTTGTCAGAACTCTTCGCAAATTAAGGAAATTAGCCTTTTGTCGTATGTGCTGCAAGTACGTATTAGATTTAATTGCAACCACTAAATGGCACACTGACTGGGAATTTTAAATTATTTTTTTACGTTTATAGGAAATACTCATTCCATTTCAATCTTCTGCATGCAGAAAACCAAAGGGAATTCAAAGACGAGTGAGAGTCCCTGTCTTGCAGTTTGGTACAAGCTTCAGGCAGATGCATCCCTGCTCAGACGTGTGGGAATGAGATTCACTTTGATAGTGCAGAGAAGTGATTTATATTAGTTTTTCATTTAGACTAAGTTTGCAGCTGCTTTGGAAAACAATAATGAACTTGATTATTCCACTCACTAAATACATCAGAGGACTAGTTTTTTTTTCTTTTTTAATATATTTTATTGATTATGCTGTTACAGTTGTCCCATCTCCCCCCCTTCATCCCCCTCCACCCTGCACACCCTCTCCCACCCACATTCCCCCCCTTTAGTTCATGTCCATGGGTTATGAGTTCCTTAGCTTCTACATTTCCCATACTATTCTTACCCTCCCCCTCTCTATTTTCTACCTACCATCTATGCTACTTATTCTCTGTACCCTTTCCCCCTCTTTCCCCCTCCCACTCCCCTCTTCATAACCCTTTATGTGATCTCCATTTCTGTGGTTCTGTTCCTGTTCTAGTTGTTTGTTTTGTTTGCTTTTGCTTTTGTTTTAGGTGTGGTTGTTAATAATTGTGAGTTTGCTGTCATTTTACTATACATGTTTTTTATCTTCCTTTTCTTAGATAAGTCCCTTTAACATTTCATATGATAAGGGCTTGATGATGATGAACTCCTTCAACTTGTCCTTATCTGAGAAGCACTTTATCTGCCCTTCCACTCTAAATGAAAGCTTTGCTGGATAGAGCAATCTTGGATGTAGGTCCTTGCCTTCCATGACTTGGAATACTTCTTTCTTGCCTGCAAGGTCTCTTTTGAGAAATCAGTTGACAGTCTGATGGGAACTCCTTTGTAGGTTATTGTCTCCTTATCTCTTGCTGTTTCTAGGATTCTCTCCTTTATTTTAATCCTGGCTAATGCAATTATGATGTGCCTTGGTGTGTTCCTCCTTTAGTCTAACTTCTTTGGGACTCTCTGAGCTTCCTGGACTTCCTGAAAGTCTATTTCCTTTGCCAGATTGGGGAAGTTCTCCCTTATTATTTGTTGAAATAATTTTTCCACTTGTTGCTCTTCCTCTTCCCCTTCTGCTACCCCTGTAATTCAGATGTTGGAATGTTCAAAGATGTCCTGGAGATTACTAAGCCTCTCCTCATTTTTTTGAATTCTTGTTTCTTCATTCTTTTCTGTTTGGTTGTTTCTTTCTTCCTTCTAGACCACTCCATTGATTTGAGTCCCAGTTTTCCTCCCATCACTGTTGGTTCCCTGTGAATTTTCCTTCATTTCACTTAGCATAGCCTTCATTTTTTCATCTAATTTGCGACCAAATTCGACCAATTCTGCGAGCATCCTGATCACCAGTGCTTTGAACTGTGCATCTGATAGGTTGGCTATCTCCTGGTCGCTTAGTTGTATTTGTTCTGGAGCTTTGATCTGTTCTTCCGTTTGGGTCTTTTTCTTTTTGTCTGCTCGCTCCTGTTATGTATGAGGGGTGGAGCCTTAGGTTTTCACCAGGGAGGGCAACCCAGTCACTGGGTTGTGAAGTTGTATGTGGGGGTGGGGTCTGAGAGGGAACGATGGCGCCTGCTCCACTTTCTGTCAAATCTCAGTCCCTTCTGCCACTTTCCCCAAGCAAACTGGGCCTTTCTGGTGCTGATTCCCTGGTGGGTGGGCTTGTGTGCATCCTGAGACCCTGTGGGTCTCTCCAACGAACTCCTCTGTGAGGCTGGGGGTCTCTCCCGGCACCTCAACTGCCACAGGTGTTTTCAATCGGTGTTTTGAGGCTATTTCCTCAGGCTGGGGCCCTGGGTTGGCGGTCTGTCTCGCTCCCCAACTTTGCCTGGTTTATCTGCGCACAAATGTGGGACCGACCAGTCGGCCAGCAACCTTGTGCGCAGTGCCCCGCTTCACGATTGCCACCTTGCTGGGTCTGCCGGTTGCCACCCTGCGCCTGGAGTCTGCCGGGGCCGCCCGCGCACCAGGGGTCCGCCTGCTGCCGTCTTGTGCGCCCGGGGTCTGTCAGCTGCTGCCTTGCGAGCCTGGGGTCTGCGATCCACCACTTTTTCTTTTTTTTTTTTTTGCCGTGACCCCTCTCTGCCCAGCTGCCGACTCTGCCCTTCCTACCAGTCTGGATGAATGTGTCTATTTTAACTCCTTGGTTGTCAGACTTCTGTACAGTTCAATTTTCTGTCAGTTCTGGTTGGTTTTTTTTGTTTGTTTGTTTCTAAATTTCTGTTGTCCTTCTTTTTTGGTTGTGCGAGGAGGCACAGTGTGTCTACCTACACCTCCATCTTGGTCGGAAGTAGAGTAGTAGTTTTTAATTCAGTGGGTTAATCACTGGTCTTTCTGTCACAGTATATTAAGCAAAAAAACCCCACCCCTGAACTAGGCATTTGCATTGCTTTATCTTAATTTAAAAAACAAGCATATATAAGCTATTTTTCTTCAATACCATTCATACTTATTTCAACAATACTTATTTCATTTTTGTTTGTAAAAATGATACTTTGGAAAAGAATGTGAAATACTTATTCTGAAAAACATACATGGAGAGGACTAGCTGAAATGGTCTGTTGGAAAGTTCAGAACTGTCACTCCTCTACTTCATAATCCTCTTCTGCTCATTCAACTAATGGACACACAAACTGCCTGCTCTTGCGATTTCTTCTTCTTCTTTTTAATTATTTATTTTTAGACAGAAGGGAAGGGAGGGAGGAAGAGAGGGAGAGAAAGATTGTGTGTGGTTGCCTCTCCCGCGCCCCCTACTAGGGACCTGGCCCTCAACCCAGGCATGTGCCCTGACTAGGAATCGAACCAGCGACCCTTTGGTTCACAGGCCAGCGCTCAGTCCACTGAGCCACACCAGCCAGGGGTCCTCTTTCAATTTCTTTAACATGAGAATACTTTCACAACCCTGGAAACAGCTTTCACCTCACACACAGCCTCTGCCATGGTCTGACTCAGGCCTCAACGGTGGGTCCTGGGAAGGGCCACCTCTGGTGTGTGCAGTCCGAACACCCGTCCACTGCCACTGCCACAGCAGCCCCGGCAACTGAAAAAGGGGATCGCTTCCACCAGCCACCACACCCCTCACCCTCACCCCTGACTCGGGGAAGCGCAGCACCATCACGGATAACCAACACTTACTGAATATCCCACACGTGCTACACATGTCCTCGAGGCCTTCTGTGCGTTATTTCACCGAGTCCTCCCGGCCCTCCCCCGGAGGACAGGTATTATTCCTCTCACCTCAGGGATGAGGACGCTGAGGCTCCAAGAGGCTAACTTTCCCAGACTGCTCTGAAGTCTGCCCATCTACACCTGTGTGCAGGAAGTCCTGTTTAACTTGCCCACTGGGAGTGGGAGGACCTGCAGGAGGGGGCAGGAAGAGCTGAGGGCAAGGTGGGATGGAAAGCAAGCCTGCCCTAAGTTACATTCCTGCCCCAGGTATATTCCGTGGTCGCCAGGGACAGGGACAGGCGGCAAAATCCGACTGCTGCCCAGGGCCGTTCCTTCCTCTGTGAGCACATTTCAGCAATACGCATCCAAGTTTCGAAAGCACATCCCCTATGACCAAGCAACTCCGGCTCTAGAAATTCAGTACGGCTCCCTCTCTAGATCAAAATCACCAGGTGAAGGATATTACGTCTTCCATATTTACAGCTTTTATCCCTTGTCCCCTCAGAGCCCCTAACCCTGACTGATTTTACCAGCTTTAAGTAAACAGCTATTTTTATTTGCTAAAGCCTTGACTAATCAGAAACCACCGATCTAGGGCTCAAGTAACGGTCGTTTTCATGTGTGAAGGTGAAAGTCACAGACAGCAGATGCTGCCAAGACACAGGTTCAACCCAAGTTGAACAGAATTCAAAGCAGCACTGAGACTGGTCAAAAAGTAAGAGCAGACATGAGGGGCTCTCCAGGACTGACCAAGCACTGGCGACACCAGCAAGGCCAGCGTAGGCTGGGGGCAAGACAGAACCATGGGGTGGGGAGGGGGAGAGAGAGGGAGACAGGGAGACAGGGAGAGAGACAGAGGAACAGACACTTGCTGGGGAGTGAGGCGCGAAGGCAGACTGGGCGGCCAGCGGGAGGAGCCCATCTGCACAGAGGGGCACTGTGGGCACGCCGCAGGGGAGAGTGGCAGTGTCCTGTAAGTCACCACACAAGCCGGACAGCCCTCCTTTTTCCTGAAGGAAAAAGCAAAGGAGAGGGATCCTGGAAATCAATATACATATGTGTTCTGAAAATTAAATTAAGATCTGGTGCAAGACCATATGACAAGATTCCACCCAAAAAGCTGCAGAACATATCACCACACCCAAAGAGATACTGTTCCAAAATGCCACAAACATGGGAATGACACGCCTAATCCAGATTCCAAAACTCACTAAGAATAAATACACTTTAACTGGGAGCTTCAGAATTAAAGTCACTTCACGCCCTGGCTTGTGTGGCTAGGTGGACTGGGTGCCAGCCTGCGAACCAAAGGATTGCCAGTTCGATTCCTGGTCAGGGTACATGCCTGGGTTGTGGGCCAGGTCCCCAGTGAGGGGCACATGAGAGGCAACCACACACTGATGTTTCCTCTCCCTTTCTCCATCCCTTCCCCTTTCTCTATAAATATATAAACAAATCCTTTTTTAAAAAAGTCACTTCACAACAACAGGGAAGCCAGCTGAACCTTACCAGACAGACACGCTGATTGACCCTCAGAAGGTAACAGGGACCAGTTAACCGACACCCTGCTCTTCCGTTCACCCCACTCCTCTCACTGAGTTTCAGGCAAAAGAGGCAAAAAGGCAACGACTGCCCTTATATGTGATGACACCACCGGGTCGCGTAAAACAAAATGCCGATTCACGGAGAATACAGCTCCCTGAGTTTCCAAATATGTCGCATGTTTATCGGTTTCTTATAAAGCACCGGGAAGGTTTTATTATTTTCCACTTAATGCCATTTCATTCTTATGACAGTACCTTAGAAAGACTTGACTGTCACTAAAGGGTAACTAAAAGCAAGCATAAACGAACTTTTTACAATGGTGACATAAAGGCCTTTCCGAGCACAGCCTAAGTCCCAGCAGCCACAGAGGCAGAGACAAACACATTTGACAACATGTAAGTTTATGGCCACAAAAAAATTCCCTTAAAAGATAAGAAAAATATGTGCACATTTGACAAAGGGCTACTTTCCAAATTCTTTAATTTATATTATGAATCAAACAGGCTGGGGTGACACAGAAAATCCTATGGAAGAAGGGGCAAAGGATATTAGCAGTTCAAAAAACAAAGACATGACCAAAAAACACGAACAAATGTTGAGCTTTATTCATGACTAAACACATGCGAATTACAAAAAGAAAAGATGAGACAGGATTCTAACACATCAGATTTGCACACGTTTGAAAAGAGCTGGCGAGTGTAAGCCTGAGGGATAATCTGATAATAGCTATCAAAGTGTAAAAGGCATTTACCATTTGGTCCTCAATTAACTGCTAGGAATGGAGTCTACAAATATACAAATACTTACAAAAGTTTGTTGAGATATATGTACTAAGCACTTGTACGGGCTTTAGTGAAAAATAAAATAAAGTTGGGGAACAACCTCAAAATCCCCAAAACACTGATTCAAAAAACCAATCAACAACGAAACACTCACAGCCATTAAAAATAATAGATCTAAAAATAAATAAATAGATAGATTTGTATGTTTTTAAAGGAAACATCTTAAATCCACATCTCTGTGGTATACATTTTTTAAAGATTTTATTTATTTATTTTTAGAGCGGGAAGGGAGGGAGAAAGAGAGAGAGAGAAACATCAATGTGCGGTTGCTGGGGGTCATGGCCTGCAACCCAGGCATGTGCCCTGACTGGGAATCGAACCTACGACACTTTGGGTTCACAGCCCACGCAATTTGTATGCTTTGACAAGAGCTCTAATGTTTAACCCATACATATACATAAGAGAGGTGTGTGTGTGTCTGTATGCGTGTGTGTGCGTGTGTGTGTATGATTCCCTTCATGTACTTTTCTTAAAAGAATAAATAGATGCCACTGCGGCCCCTGTAAAAGCAACCATACGAAACCATGAATGTCGGTGGCTCTGGGGAATGAGGATTAAGGACTGGTGAGAAAAAAGGGACACAGACTTTATTTTATGCTTTTTGATTTTTAAAATCACACAGCTGTATTTTTCTTGCTAAAAAAGTTTTAGACATGTTACAGGATTTTATCAAAAAACATAATTTTTTAAACCAAAGAATCTAGAGAAACATTGGCTACAAATGGACAGTTGTTGTGTCAAGCAGTTATAGAGACAGAAACAAAGAACTATGAGGAACAATGATTAACACTAATTACTTGTGACCGAAAAGAGATTTTTAAAAATGAAAATGAACAAAGACAAACTTCATGGTGGAAACAGTATTTGAACAGGGCTTTGTACTTAAACGGAACACAACACTCCAGATGGAAAGAACGGGAAGAGCCGAGAACAGCGGAGTGAAAACGTCGGGGGCAGTGGCTAGGGTCCAGGAACGAGGGGTGACCAGGGAAAGAGGAGCACCTCGGCTGGAATGTGGGGGGGGGGCCTGCATGCTGGAGAGGGAACCGGACCCGACCTGGCAGCAGCCACCGTGAACGTGGGTCTAGGGAGGGACTCGGCAGGGCTTGAGGACTGAGGGGTGCTCTCCATTCTCGGAGGAGGCGAGTCAGAGCAGCCTCAGGCAAGCCGAGTTCAGGGTACCCACCGGGTGTCTGAGAAGTGTTGCCCAACAAACAGTGGGAAACACCGGGCTGGAACTGCAGAGAAACGAGACCCGGAGATACCAATCTGTACTAACTGAGAATGGATGTGGTAAGAGGTTACTCAAGAGAGAAGACAGAAAAAAAAAAAGCCGAGAACAGAAAAGTTGCTTGCTCCTACAAAAGAACTATAACATGGTATCTGAGAGAGGCAGCACCCACGGTAGCCCGCTCCTTAACACGTCATTCACTGACTAGTAAAATTCTGCATCGTGTATTCTGTTAAGCTGTAAGGAAACCACATATTGAAAACCAAAACCAGTTATAGCTTCCCACACTGCTGACCTACTTTGAAGAGAACCTGAGGATGAGAAAGGACATGTAAATGTCATCTGGGCAAAATACCCACATGGGCCATGATCCCCCTGCAGCATCCTTAGGCAGAGCCGTGTGGCCACTTCCCTGTGGCAACTGAGCAACGGTGTACAGGCACCTGGCAATGGGCTCACATTACTGAGCCTCCAGCGCTGCTGAACTCGCACACTCTCAGCGCTGAGCTCTCTGCGGACAGGGGCTGTGTGCCCGGAGCCCAGCAGTGTGTCCTGCAGAGAGGGGTTCTCGGCATATGGCAGCTGAGGCAGCCTCAACCAAGTTGGTGGCTCAGAGTCCACTACTGCCCCCACAGCTGCACCCTCGGCTTTCAACTTTCCCTGCTGAAGACAAGAGAGATGTTGGGCCGTCCTCGCTGCCAGCAGGCTCGATCTAGCAAGTCGGCTCCTCCCCCTTCAGCCTATCGGCACTGTAATGCGCTCCGCTGCACTTAAAAACACCCAGTGACACCTCCAAGAAAGGAAGGCAAGGCTGCAAATTTAAAGTTGTTTCAGGCGCCCAGAGGCACCCATTATTCTCCATCAAGATGCTCGTGATCCCCAACTGAGAGGTGCGCCTGCTGGCTTCAGTCACTTGCTGATACTAAAGACACAACTCAGACGAGGCCTCCCCTATCGGGCACCGGAGACTTGAAAATCCCTAACCTCCCTTCTCATACAGAGAGCCATTAAAGAGACCACAGATGGAGGCACGGGGGACAACAGGCATGGGGCAGCAGTAATAGCCACATAAAAATAACGTTTCTAGGTACTTCTGCCTGGGTCTCGATCAGAACTAAAACTGAGCTTCCCTGAATTACAGCCTAACCCTCCAGAAAGCAGCAACCAAACCACGCCGGGGCTGCGGGAACATTCTGGTGCTGCTGAAACCCCGGGCAGCAAAAAAATAAATAAAACAGCATTCTGCGATGGATATTCATGAAGCGCTCGTCCTAATTTAAAAGGGAACAAGCCTAGAGTTCTTACTGCATTAATTCATAGGAGCCTGAAAGAACATTTTTATCCAAACTGTTAGATTGCCTACCAAGGCGTTAACAGTCTCCAAGGCTGCTCAGATACACTGACTCTGAGAGTGCAGTTTGGCTTCCCAGCGAGACTTGCCTTTCAGTCAACGCAGAACATCAGAGGCCTCTCCTGCGCTTTCCTAGCAGGGCAGGAATGGCCTCTTGAACCTTTCTGGCAACGTTAAAAAACCAAGTCATTGAGCTCCTACTGCGTACTGTATGCTAAGTAAGCTTTTCACCTGCTCACGGGATCTTCAGGACAACCTGGGAGGGAGGGACTGCGACCACCCCTGTCCCACGGGTGAGGGTGCAGACTCACACTGGGAGTCTCCCCCACAGTCACCGAGACTGGCCGAGTCAGGGTTTGAGCCTAGCTTTGTCCGTCTCCAGAGCCAGAATTCTTAAATCCTGTAAGAGTGAGGTTTTAATTCAGGCACAATGGTGAGATGCAGGGTTTTTATTGGAGCCGGACTTGCGCTGGTCAACTTTGAGTGGAAAGGAGTTTTCACCTAAGGGCGTGTCAATGCACCGACACGGTGATAACAAAGGGGGTGCGATCTGCTGTACTTTGAGTAGTGTGTACCCATGTGTCTGCATAATATCCACTCTTTTGACTTCTGTCTATGAAGGGGCAAATGGATGTTTCAAATTCCAATCATGAATTAGAAAGATGTGTTTCAAGGAAAAGAATGAATGAGCTTTCTTAAGGCAAAGAACTCAAAAATGGCAAGGAGCAGCACCCTGTATCTGCTGGCTGCTGCTGTCGCAGGGGCCCTGGACCTGGAAGACACTTCAAGTCCCACCTGTTAGAACAAAAGGATTAGAAAAGTGCACCTTGAATTACTCTCCCATGAGGTTTTCCATGCCATCAATACCAACCAGAGAGATAACGATTAGAAATTAAACTGCACCAAGTTAATGACCTTCACTAAACTAAATCCAACACTTTGTCAGTTATAAAACATGAACACGAGAAGTCTGAAACACATTAAGCAGAATTTACACAAAAGTAACATGAAAATGAATGGGAATGAGACATGATGACGGCATCCTAGATTCACGACTGACGTTTCTGACGAGTGCTTAAGCCGAAAGGTAGAAGCAGGATCTGGGGACACGCAGAAACCCGCAGCTCAGCGGATACACGGAGGAGGCTCGGCGGTCTATCATTCCCCCGCCCTGATACATATACACCTAATATTGATAATGACGATAATTAAAGCTGTACCAAGCAGTTGCTAGGTGCTGAAAATCCAGATCGGGCAAGCTCCTGCCCTCCTGCGCCGCCACGGGAGGTTTCTGTCCCCCCCGAGCTCACCTCAGCACACCTGCGTCACCGTTTGACAGGTGTGCCGCCCCAGCCAAACTCCTCACCTGGCACTGTCCCCAGAGTGGGCTGCTTTTCATACATATATATATTTTTTTTTCATTTTAAAGCTCACCATAACCCCATGAAGTAGATTTTATCCCTACACCACAGATGAGAAAACAGAGGCTCAGAGACATTATTACATAAACTGCCCAAGTTCACAGAGCTGGTCAGCAGCCTCGCTGGGATTCAAACCCAGGCCCGATTCCAGAGCTGTGGCAAAAGCTGATGATCTTTCTTTCCCCACAGCCTCCAGACAAAGCAGTCCATGTTTTCATCTTTCCCCACCATGAAGAGTAAACATTTTAATGTTTCAAAACTTTGTTTTATGTTATCAATGCCCTAAGGATGAAAACTGAAAACATCCACCTTGAATGGCCGCACTAGAGATAAGTAATACAGGACAGAAAGAGCTGGTAACAGGATGTCCTTTAAAAAAAGGAGTGGGGCAATTTTTTTTAAAAAAAGTGTATCAGCAAAAATCAAGAACTATTTTGGTGCCTATCAGAAGAGTCCAGCTGTAGTATCAGATACTACGAGGGCACCGAGAGATGCGTTAGGACACGGCGCCCTCCGAAAACTCCCAGCCCACTCAGGAAAAGAACGAGTTCTAATGAGCGAGGAACAAGTGCTGAATCCTGTGCTTTAGGCTCCGAGCGCCACAAAGGCATGGGGGTAGGGCGGGCGGGGAACACCCTCCGGAGGAAGTGTATCTTCGGCAGGGGCTTGAAGGAAGTGAAATGGAGAATTCACACAGAGGAGAAGGAAAGGAGGCCAGCGCTTCAGAAGGGGAAACAGCGGGAGCAAAGCCCAAGAGCAGCAGTTCTCAACCTTTTCTGTCTCACGGCACACATAAACTCATCACCAAGATTCTGCAGCACACCCAGAAATACATTTTTTTGCCGATCTGACAAGAAAAAAAAAAGGTATAATTCTGATTCATTCACGCCCTCTGGCTATTGTTGTGTTGGCGGTTGTCATTTTTTTATTTGGCAACCTGGAGGAAAAGAGGTCACTGCCCCTGACTAAACGGCCAGGTACTGCACGTTTGAAACATTCCCGTGGCGCCCCAGTGCGCCTCTCGCGGCACACGGGCTGAACACCGCTGCCCTAGAGACAGTCATAAACTCACTCCCCAAGGGAACAGGCTCCCGGAGGGAGAAGCAGGGAATACGGTTCAGGCAGGGGAGGGGGGGGCCCACGGAGGAAAGCCTTGAAAAGACAGGGCGGACAATGACTGGACATACCGTGGCAGGCAAGGGGTCACTACTCAGCCTGGAAGGGCGGTATAAATGCCGGGGCCTCTGGGTCGATCACCTGGCCCCTAAGCTCTCCCTCCCTCTCCTACCAGTTACCAGGAACCACCTCGAGTGGGCTGCCGCACCACTACCTTTAGAACAGTTTCATCTTTGGCCTAGTGTTCAAGTTCCTTCAGGAACTAGCCCAACCAATCCTTCGTCCTGCTCCTTTCCTATAGGAACTCTTCTCTGCCAGGAGGCTGGTCTATTCACGAACTCCGTAAGATCACCGGACCTGATTCCTGTTTTCCTATCTGAGTCCTACTCACCCTTTAACAGCCAGATCGAACCCCACTCCCTCTTTAAGCCTTCCCTGACTCCCTGGCCTATAATGACCTCCATCTCTCCTTCCCCTTAATGCTACAGCACACAGCCCTGCCTAGTGAATTACCTTTTTACAGGTAAAGTCTCAGCACCCAGTGCAAAGCTGCTCAGAGGCTGTGTCTTCTTTTACTGTCCCCCACCACAGAGAACAGCATCTTGACATTTAATAAACAGGCAAACACTCAACTCTTTTCTTGACTTCCTATATTGTTTGGCATTAGCATAAAGAAAAGAGGGGGTGGGGGGGCTTCTAAAGTCAGAGACCAGCTAAGAAGTAGTTGCAATAATCCAGATGTGAAGCAAAGAGAGCCTGGACTAGGGAACAAAGAGAAAATGGGCAAATATAAACAACAAAAAAATTTTTTGCATGCAAAAACTCAGAGAGATGTGACTAACTACTACTAGGAACAAAAGCAAGCGATGAATTATGATTGAGGTAAGGTTTAGAAAAGCTTCTTGGAATCATTTTAAAGCCTGTCTGAAACTTAGTGTATTAAGTGGCCCAAAAGTCCCTATTTGCAAAAAGTCTTCAGTGGAACTGCCCAGTATCTTGAACCTGGGACAGCCCTTCCAATTGTAGACATATACAGAATAACAGAGTTGGAAAGGACTTCAGAGAGCTAATCTAAAACCCTCACTCACCAGATGGGGAAACTGAGGCTCAGCTTGGAAGAGGCTTGCTGAAAGCCTCAAGACTGACTCTCGACTACTGCCACCCTAAAGCACAGCCGCCAAAGCACAGAAGAGCGCTTGACACCTCGAGTCCAGCCCCAGCCCAGCCCTCCGTAATGGCAGGACCGTCTGAGGGCTTGAGTGACCATGAAGACGTCTAGGGCCAAGCACGACGCGCCGCCTCCTGTTTACCTGGAGAAAGGCGGTGGCGTAGGGCAGGGACTCCGCTGCAGCCACCAGCAGAGCCAACCCGCCGCCCGGCCCGGCTATCCAGGGGTTTCATTAATCCGGCCTCCTCGTACAAAGGGGTAGCGCGCCCGAGGGCGAAGGGCCCGGAAGCAGGGGATCCCCAGACGCCCAGGGCGGCGGCGGCTGGAGAGTCCGGGGCAGCTGGCCGAGCGCGACCCTCTGGCCCGCCAGTGGCGCCCGGACACCCGGCCGCGCACTGTTGGCCCCTCAGGGGCGCGTGTCCGGCCCAAGCAGGTGCCCCGGGCCTCCCGACCCCGCCCGGCCTCTGCTCCAGCCCGCGCCGCCCGCCCACCCGCCGGCCGGCCGGTCGGTCGGACTGACCAGGCGCAAAAGCTCCCGCCCCGCCGCGCCCACAGGGAGCCGGACAGCGGCCGAGGACTGTTCCTCGCCCTCCAGCTGTGCCCGAGCCTCGCCCGCCGCCCGCTGTTTCCGGCCGGTGCGCCTCACCTGCCGAGGGCGCCGCGCTCACATCGCCCGCCCGCGGCGCTCCCTCCGCCGCCGCCGGCGCCAGGCCCGTCCCCGCCGCTCCGGCAGCCGCCCCAGCCCGCGCCCCCCGCCCCCGGAAGCGCTTCTCGGCCCCGCCCCCTCGGTGCCAGCGCTTCCGGGCAGGATCGGACCGAGAAGGCGGTGCAACGGTGGGGACCTCTCTCCGAGGCTCCGGGTCCCGGATTCCGCCTCTAGCACGTCCCGGAGCCTCGCCGCGGACGACTGGGAGAGCCGCAGCCTTCGTCCTGACTCCAGAAGAGAGCGGCGGGGGCTCTGCTCTCCAAGCCCCTTGCCCGCGGTCTCCTGGGCGCCCCCTGCTGGCGGGAGGAGGGCAGCAGCGCAGTGGAACTCTCCGGGGCTCCCAGAGGGGAATGGGTGGGAGGCCACGACCCTCCTCAAACCATCACCAGGGCCCGGGGCCCACCGCGCTCAGCTCTCCCCTTCGGAGATCCTGGTTCCCACAGCTTTTCCGGTACCTGCTGCTCACCTGAGCTGCACCTGGTGGAGCAGTCAAAGGCAGTAAGGTGCCACTGGGCGAGGAACAGTTCAAAGTGATGGGGAACTCAAGAGTGGGAAAATTTTAGTTTAAGGAAATAGTTAATAAGCCTAGCATTTAATGCATGTGAAAAGCTGTTGTTTCAGAACTGAAGAAGGCATGGTCCACCCCGACTCCAGGTGAACATAGCGATTGACCTTTGTGCTCCACAAGAGACCATAAGCAAGCTAGGTGGTATCTGAGCCATTCATTGTGTTCCAGGAAGGGACAGATGACCTACAGACCGACCTACCCACCACCTGAGGCACAGCTGTCCACCCAGGACGAGGATGCTCTAGTTGTTGTTGTTGTTTGAAATCTGATTTTCTCTGAATTCCAAACCCCTCACCACACTTTGCTCTCTATTATGAAAAGGCTGGCTTGAAAGGAAGTGTAGGATGGTCTGTTAGGGTACAAACCCACCATCTTCTCAGATCTCCAGCCATCTAAATAAAGCACCCATAAAGATTCAATCTCTGTCTCTGCGTATTGGGTCTGGTAGGTGACCGGCAGCACAAACACTGGCTTTTCCTGTTTCATGTCCTGGCGACTCTCTTCCGGGACTGATTTTGGGACTCTACGTTAAGTTTGGGTATTGGCAGGTCATCCTGATTGCTGCCTGGACTGGGGGGCCCCGGGATGTGGATTTGGAGGCTCCCTAGCCGCTGCCAAGTGATTTCACCTGGGGACGCTCCTCGGCACCTCCCTTGCTTTTCACATTTGATTAAATCGTGGCGCTTTGGTTCAGGTTACAATCCTGGGCTCGACTTAGGTCGTCAGTAATTTAAGGTGCCTTCTGGTTTACAAAGATGTGTCTGGTAAAAAGACGTCTTCTGGTTTAATAAGGTGCCATCTGGTTTACAGGGCTCTCTCTGGTAGAATACGGGGTGCAGGGGAATCCTCCATTCTGGAAAACAGCCCTTTGGGGCGAGTTTTGGCTAATTGGTTGACCTATGCCTATAAACCAATGACTAAAAAGAAAATGGCTTTTTACTGTAACACTGTTGGGCGTATGTATAATCTGGACTCAAGAGAGCGCTGGTCACTGAATGGGCCTTGAAATGACCACACTGTACTGCAATTAGAGTGGTTTTGTCAAAGATCAGGGAAGTTGGATGAAATGCCTCACATAGAAGCTTTTATGAGTTTACATAATAAAGATGCAGAATTAAAAGGTAACAAGTTAATGGTTCAGGGAAAAGGGAATTTGCCCAAGAAAGATAGCAGAAGCTCAGAAGAGAGGGCCCAGGGAGATCTGGATATTATGGGTGCTGCAAACACAGTCAGGGTTCCCACGGCCTTTCCAGCCCTGGGGGATCCTCCTCCTTACTCGGCTGAGAGAACTGGGGAAAGGGAGCCTGAACTGGTATCCCTGTCTCGAACCCTCCAGGAACTAAATTCAATGAAGAACAGGCCCCTACCAGGGCAGGGCAATGTGCTTTACAGAGACTTCCAGTGGGAGCAGAGCCACAGGCCAGCCTGCTGGATACTAGTGGGCACATACTCCATTTTCTACCTCAGGTCTGTTAAAGCTCAAACCCTTCTCATAGGAATGATCCAACTAAAACGACTGATTTGGTTGCATCAGTTTCTGCCACCGATCACCCCAATTGGGCAGACATATAAGCCCTCTTAAGTATTTTGTTTACAGGGGATGAGTGGAGGCTGGTGTTGGATCAGGTAAATGAAGAGGCTCAGAGGGTGCACCAGGAAAATCCAGATGGGGCTCTCAGCCCCACTAAGGCAATTCCTTTAACCGAGCCCAAGTGGGACCCTAGTGGGAATGGCCTTCCTTTCTTAGAGCATTATAAGAGGTGCATCCTTGAGGGAATGAGGAAAGGTGTCTCTAAGCCAAAGAGTCTGAATATGGTGCAGGTGGTGCAACTAAAAGTCCACAGAGGACCCTTCTGAGTTTCTTGAAGGGTCTACCAGGCCTATAGAAAAGGTGCTGATTTAGATCCACAAGCCCCTGAAAATGTTGGAATGATGAATATGACCTTGATCTCCCAAAGTGCACCTGATGTCAGAAAAAAAAAATTCAGAAGTTAGAGGGAGGAATAGGCATGAAACCTTCCCAATTAGTAGACATTGCCTTCAAAGTTTAAAGCAACAGAGAGTAGAAGAAGGCCCAAGCGCCCACCATGTTCTCGGAGCAGGCTTCAGGGCAGTTCCATCGCGGGCAGGAGGTGCCCCACCCTCTTCTAAAACACTCGCCACTGATCAATGCACCTACCGCAAAGAGAAAAAAGGCACTGGAAAAATAAGTGTCCCAAGCGAGGGAAGACGGGGCCAGAGCCTGAGCACTCAAGAGTTATGCTAAAAAGAGGAAATCATTCTGATGATGACTGATGGTGCCCAGAGGTTCCCTCATCAAAGTGACCTACTAAAGGCACCCCCAAGGAGCCCCGGGTAAGACGAGTGGGGTGGGGGGTGCAAACTGTGGACTTTTTGATTGATACTAGAGCAACGTATTCCGTGGTCAGTAGACCTCTAGCTGAATCCTTGCAGCTGGCTATAACAGCAACTGGAATTTCTGGAAGCCCTGAGAGCCATTTTTTTTTCCTTGAAATTGTTGGAATGTGCCATAGGGGATACACTTTTAACTCATAGTTTCTCACACATCGCTGAATGTCTGATACCCCTTCTGGGAAGGGACTTGCTGTCGAAACGCCGTGCCCAGATCACCTTTGCTCATGAGGAACAGCAGCCTCACCCGCAGGTCCCTCCGGAGCAAGCATGGCAGCTCCTCACGACATCATGCAGGGGGTGGGAAGAAGCACATCCTTGGCCAGAAGAACCTGAGGACCAGGTAAACCCCGCTGTGTGGGCTGCAAGAAGGCCAGGGAGAGCTAAGCGGGCCTTCTCTGTGAGAGTTGGCCTCAAGTCAGGGGCGAGGACTCCCAATAAGAGACAGTACCCCTTGCAGAAGGAGGCCCTAGAAGGAATACACCCATTCAGAAGTTTCAGGTATATGGACTTAGTCAGCCTTGCCACTCTCCATACAATACCCCCATGTGGCCCATCAGGAAACCTCACTCGGATGAGTATTGGTTTGTATAAGACTTTAAGGGCCATAAATGACATCGTACAGGACATTTGCCCCACTGTTCTGAACCCTCAGGCTTTGGTGAAGAGTATACCTGTCCCCAGGTACTCAGTATCGCACTTAAAAGTTGCTTTCTTTTGCATTCCGGTTGATCAGGACTCTCCACCATTGTTTGTTTTTGAACGGCAGGACCCTGAATCTCAGGTCCAGACTCAGTGCTGTTGGGCAACCTTACCACAGGGTTCGAGAACCCCCCCTCACAATTTTGGGGGAGACCGGGAGTCAGAACTTAAAGGACCTAAAGCTAGAAGGAGGAACTCTGTTGCAATATGTAGATGACCTCCTAATTACTAGGACATCATTTCAGCAATGTTTAGCTAACACCATAGCTGCCTCGAACCATCTGGCACGTGGCTGTAAAGTTTCAGCACAGAAGGCCCAGATTTGCCAACAAGCAGTGAGGTTCCTTGGGTTCCTGCTTGAACCTGGCAAAAGGAGTCTCACCGGAAACAGAAAAGAGACCACAATCCACATGAGAGTTCCCAACACCAGGAAACAGTGGAGAGGATTCCCGGGAATGGCAGGCTATCGCCGCATTTGGATTCCAGACTTTGGGCTCATTGCTAAGCCATGGTATGAAGCTCTGAAGGGACCAGGATGTGGCCCTTCAGAGCGGACGAAGGAGTGCACTCAGGCTTTTGAGCGCCTGCAGGTGCACCCGGCTTCTGCACCAGCCTTGGAACTCCCAAACCTACTAAAGCCCTTTCAATCATATGTGCACGAACGGCAGGGCGTTGCCCTAGGAGTCCTCACCCAGACGCTTGGTGACATTGCGCAACCCACTGCATACCTGTCAGAGAAACTAGATCACACTGTCCAGGGGTGGCCAGCCTGCTTGAGAGCTATGGCAGCCACCCTCGAGCTCTCACAGGAAGCTGAGCAGTTTTCCTTGGGACAGCCTAGGGCTGTGCCCCACCAAGTGTGAGCCTGCCGAAGCAAGAGGGAAATATGTGGCTCCCTGCTGGGAGAACGGGCAGGTACTAAGCCATCCGTCTCGACCATCCCAACATCTCCCTCAAAACTGCAAGTCAGTTAAGTCCCGCCTCTCTTCTCCCAGAGCCCGACTCGGCTGCGCTGATACATGACAGTGCTGAAATAATCGATGAAGCTTATATTCTAGCAGAATTGACTTACAGGACCACCCTCCAGAAGAGGCAGACTGGACTCTCTGTGCCGATGGAGGCAGTTACATGGACAAAGGAAACGGAGGAGCTGGATATGCAGCAGGGGAGGCCCAGGCCTTGCCACCGGGAGCCTCTGCTCAGAAAGCTGAACTGACTGTGCGATCTCCCGTGGTGAGCGCGCGGCACTTATGCAGAAAGCTGAACTGAGGGTATCAGCGAGCGCACTGGAAGTGTCGCACAAAGAGAGAGTGAATGTGTACACCGACTCGAGGTAAGCTTTCCTAATTACGCACGCACATGGTTCAGGCTGGAAGGAAAGAGGACTATTAACCTCCAATAAAAAGGAGATGAACCGTGCAGCAAACATTTTAAAACTGTTAGAGGCTGTTTAGGTACCTGTATAGGTGGCAGTCATGCACTGCCCGGGCCGTCAGAAGGAGGGCGCTGAAGGGGCGGATGGAGCAGCGAAAGAGGCTGCCGAAGGAACATTTGCGGTGCCTTTGTACCTGTTCTAGGCTGGTCACCATTTGACCCCGAATATTCGACTGCAGACTTAGAGAAAGCTACAGGTTGGGGTTTTGATGAAGAAGGTCCTGACAGTGAATGAAAAAAAGAGTAAGAAAGGAGTTGTACTGCTTCCTGAAACATTTAGCAGAGCCAGTCAGGAAGCATTTGCATGAGGCCACACACTATGGGAGAGACTCGTGAACCGCTTATGTCAAACCATGGCTCACAGGCCCTGGAAACGTAATTGCTGGGTGTGCTGTGTGCCAGAAGAACAACCCCAAAACAGAGCCCCATCAAAAGAAAGAGGGGGAACAATGCCAAGGACAGCGCCCACTTGAGGACTGGCAACCAGACTTGACTCAGACACTAAAGGCCTGAGAGTGGAAATATTTGTTAGTCTCTGTTGACACCTTTTCGGGATGGAGAGAAGCCCATCCCACTAGAACAGGGAAATCCTGGGAGGTGGTGAAAGCTTTACTGAAGGAACTAATCCCTCACTTTGACCTTCCTGGCAGCATCCAGAATGCGAATGGACCTGCTTTTGTCTCAGAAATTACGCAGGAGGTTAGTACATTTTTAGGAATGAAGTGGAGACTCCGCATGGCATGGAGACCTCAGGCTTCTGGGAAGGTAGAAAAGAAGAATTGCACCTTGAAGAAAAATATAGCCAAGCCGTGTCAAGAAACTCATCTCTATGGGGATCAGGCATTGCCTACTGCCCTGCTCAGGATAAGGGTGGCTCCTCCAAGTGGGATTCAGCTGAGTCCCTACGAAACTGAACTGTAGAAATGGCCCCCCTGACTCCAGGTGACCACGGCGATTGACCTTTGTGCTCCACAGGAGACCGTGAGCAATCGAGGTGGTATCTGAGCCACTGTGTTCTGGGAAGAGACAAGGATTAATCGCCTCAGGCACAGGGAACGGCCCAGGCCCAGGGCAGGAATGCTGCATTGTTCTTTGTTTTTTCAATCTGCCTTTCCCTGAATTCCAAACCCCTCACCACACTTTCTCTATTATAAAAAGGCTGGCTTGAAAGGAAATGGAGGACGGTCTGTTAGGGTGCAAACCCACTGTCTTCTCAGATCACCGGCCATCTGAATGAAGTGCCCATGAAGATCCCTGTCCTTGCTTATTGGGTCTGGTACGTGACAGGCAGCACAAGCTGGCTGTTCCGGTTTCCAGAGCTCGGGCCTGGGGACCTACCGTACAGGGTCACTAAATACAGGACCGTGGGCAGATTCCCTCTCCCCCACAATGGGGATAAAAGTTCCAAAGTTGATCACAGAGCAGGTCCCCCTGTACACTGCCGGATTCTTGGAGACACCCCAATCTCGACACGGGCAGGAGTGGGAGCCTGCCCCAACATTTTGCTCTTAGCTTCAGGCGAAGTTAACTCCCTTTAAAGAGCTTCTCTCTGCATTTTGGTGGGCTCCTTCGTAGTTGGCAGAGATCTGTTTTCCTTTTTTCTGATTTTGAAATAAAAAGGAAGCTAGGATTCTAAGTACTAGATCTCTTCAAGATATAAAGCTGAGACTTCCTGATGCTCCTTCATCCTTTGCAAGCAGGAGCGGACTCTCCAGGGCCCGCCCAGCAGCCCCCTTCCAATAACAGCGGCTACCCCTTGTTGAACACTGTGCGGGCACTGCATAGCCATGACCTCCTGTAACACCCCACCAGGAGGCAGCCATCTATGATTGCCCCCATTCTATCCAGAAGAGAACGGAGGTAAGTGACATCTCTAAGGTCACATGCCTAAATATCAGACTTGAGATGAGTTCCCTTGTCTCTGACTCCAGACAGGAAGTTCTGATGGCAACAGAATATTCCGAACGTGGAATTTTAAGTAAACAGTTGCTAACTGCAGGCCCTTGGGCAGACTCTCGGTCTAATTACTGTTCCTCATGAGCTGTGTCCTTGAGCTCTGTCCCCAAGAGTAAGATCAACGAACTTGAAGGCATGTGTCCTGTCCAGCCAGATTTCCTGCGGAGCGCTGGGCTGGTTCATGTGCCCCCCATGGGGGTCTTGGGTCCCTCCGGACCAGCGGGCGTTCTCACCATTTTAGCTGACTTTTGCCAAATGTGTTCCTCAGTTGCCTGTCACCAAGGACTATACAGAATAAAATGCCCCTAAGTATTTAACCTTTGTGCCAAGTGTCTCAGCGTTATTGGCCATCTGTCCATCGGATACTGGTATTTCCTTCCTGGATTTATATTTATTCCCCCACCTCACTGAGCCATTAAACTCATATTTTCTAGTCCCTTGCTCCTGCTGTGGTTAAACTCATTGTAATCTCTATCTATTTTAGGTAGAAAATTGTCACTCCTTCACAACTGGGACACATGTGTTCCTGTTTTCCCATCATCTTTTCGGCAGTTTCAATGGTGTAGCTTTCAGCCTATTTGAAATCAAGAAGAGTCCGGAGGGTAATGTGTGGGCCTCATTTTAATTTATTCCACAGGTTTCCAGTTTCCACCGCGGTATTTATGAAATGGTCAAGTTCACATTTCCTCCAAGTCCGGGGTTAACCTTCAGTCCAGTGGACGAGGGGTTTTGCCATGATGGGGGCCTGCATTTGTGACAGAGGCAGCCGGTATTAGCCCGTATATCTGTGCTCCGCTTCCTCTTCTTCCAAGGCACTTGGTTAAAATACGTCGCCCAGCCGGCCCCGGGTGTCACTCGTTAACTGAGACGGTATGCGAAGTGCATGTCAAAGTCAAAGGGAATTCCCCTCCCCTTCCTTCCTTCTCTCCCTTCCCAGGACAGAGCAGCCGAAGCACTCCCCGTCTGCTCCACGTTCCCGAGCACTGGGAGCGTCAGGGTAGCCGAGTTATCCGAGCCGAGCCTCTCGCTCCACACAGGAGACCCTTCCCGCCAGAAGTCAGCCCCCACTACGTGGCTCGGGCCCACTTTGAAATCCCCCGAGTTTGGCAAAAACTCATTGTCTGTCTCACGGCACCTGTCCGAGTCTTCACAGGACACACGGAAGTCACGAGTATCCCTTAAAGGAAACAATGATATGGGTTACTTGGAATTTCCTCGCTCCCGTGCCCCTCCCGCCTGCCTCACTCCCCGAGTAGTTCTGGGCCGGCAGGGGAAGCCTGACTCTCCAAACAGCCCCTCGATGTCTGCAGTGTCTAGAACATCCCCTTGGGTCACAAAGTGACTTAGAGTCTCCATTTCCACAGGCAAGCCTGGGCAGGAGAGTGCTGTGGCTAACTAGGTCAGCAGATTGGGGTCCCAGCCCCACCCCGCCTCCTCTTAGCTACACAAGACCTCCGGGATCTGATCTGAAGGCAGGCATTCACCCTGCTGAGAGTTGGGCTCCTTGGGCTGCGTAGGGAGGGTGCTGGTGTGGACCTTGCTGGGTGACATAGGCTTCCTGCATGGCACACTCAAGAATTATTCTTGGTCAGCAAGAAAGCAAAGGAGAAAGGATGGCTTTGAGGGCCCCCACCCATTTCCATGGGGCCTTTTCTCACTTCCTGGAGAGCTGGCCTGCTCTGTCCTGTCCAGTTCTGGGTGGGCCTGGCTTCCCTCCGACTGGAGCCCCTCGGCCACCCACTGGGCCCGGGTGCCGCCTCTGGAGTCCTAACCCTGCTGTCATGTTCTCCCCGGTCTGAGCAGGTCCCCTGGTTCCCTGCTGGTTCTCCACCACTGCCCCTTGTCACCGGCTCTGCTGGCACTCTCTCCTGCTTTGTATGGACCACAATGTTAATTAATTAATTACTTGTACGGTTATGAGTTTAATGTGTGTGTCCCCCCCAGTAGCTCATAAACTCTGTGAGATGAGATTTTTGTCTGATTCCTTTCCTGCTGTTTCTCCAGGGCTTAGTACCCAATACAAATCTGCTGAATTAATAATGAGTGATTGCCTGTTTTTGCTTCTAAGTTCCTTGAGGGCAGGGGCTGTTTAACGGGTCCATTTTCTCTGGGCCCTGCAGAGAACCTCCTGCTGCCTGGGCAACAATAAATGTTTGCTGAGTGAAACAAAGAACGAATGAATGGATGAACTGAGGGAATGAACCCCAACGTGTGTCTTCCCCTTTTACCTGCCTCATGCCGTAGGGCCCAGTCTCCTCTTCCGTGTGGGTGGTCTCCTGGCCCCAACCAGCGCCTCTCTTGCAGCTTCCCTTGATCCATGAGGGGACAGGTGAGAAGCGAAAGGCCTTCCCATCTGTAAGGAATTCTCATTGGGAAAATAAGGCTTTTAGGCCATCTGCATGGGTCCTCTCTACCTCAGCTCCTGCAGAGGACTCACCTACCTGGTCAGAGAGGGTGGCTGAGCTCCAGGAGAGGACACAGGAATACTCACGGGACCACTGTTTTGTGGTCCTGTATTCATCAAGGCCATTACCTGCAAAGTTCCACACACGCAGTCATGTATACTGTGGTAGGTGGGGTCATATTCTGGTCAAGAGAATGGAGAAGCCCTTAGAGTTACTTTGGGAAATCACTTAATCTTTTAATTTTTTTCTTATTCATCTGTAAATGGCCCTAATATTCCTGAGTTTCCTTTTTTTTTTTTAAGGATTTTATTTGTTTATTTTTAGAGAGGGAAGGGAGGGAGAGAGAGAGAATGAGAGAGAGAAACATCAATGTGCGGTTGCTGGGGGTTATGGCCTGCAACCCAGGAATGTACCCTGGCTGGGAATCGAACCTGGGACACTTTGGTTCCCAGCCCGCGCTCAATCCACTGAGCTACGCCAGCCAGGCTGAGTTTCCTTTTTAAATAGAGGATGCTTTCCTGTTCACATTGAGACATTCCTGGAATTAGAAGACATCTGACAATCACTGAGTATATCCTAGGTTATACTCATTGGTTAATCTGGTTGTGGCTTTCTTTGTTTGCTTGCCCCAAACATGGTCAATAAATCCAGAATCTAGTGCAGAAACCAAGGGTATTCTTGAAAGCCACGTCTGAACTTGGGCTGCCGTCAACACTCACAGTTTCTCACAAAGAACACGTCTGACTGAGGTCGGGAAAGTGGAGACAGCTGCGAAGGTCCAGCCTGGTTCGAAAAGGCGACTTCGTGCTCTAAGTGTCGTCGACCAGGCACGAACCTGCTGGGCACGGCATGGGTTTCAACGGGGCGTACAGACTGCACGTGAAGAGCGTGCACGCCGCCACACGTGTTTAATGTGAAGCCGACATCCTATCTGTCAAACTCTGGACCAGAGGCACCGCTCACCTTCGCTCAATAGTCAAAGGGCTTCGCAGGATGACTCTGGTGACCAAGACTCTTTAAGAAAAGATGCCCGGGGAGGTGGAACCTTTTCCCCCTAAGTAAGTTCTTCTAGAGCAAATAGTCCCATTGACCTCAGACATGACTTTGGCTCCTTCTTGAGTTGAGAGCCATTTACAATTAAGTCACAGAATCTGATTGTTTGGAAGCCTCACTAGAGATTTCAAACACGAGGACCGGGGAGAGGGTGTCTCTCTAACCTTTTCCCCTCTGCTGCTGGTCCTTTAGTCCTTTCCTCCTCACAACGGCATCTGCACAGAGGGGAGCCCTGGGGGAAGAGTCCCCCGGGGGCGGTGGGTGGGATGTCCCCAGGCATTGTGGAGGACGGAGGAGGAGAGTCCACCCTTGTTTCCTTTAATCAACTTCACGTAATAAGGTGCAGTGAGTGCTGACCAACGTAAACACTTGTGAACGGCCACCCTGACCTCGCTTCTCTGGCTGTTGCCAAGCATGGAGGCAGGTGCTCAGCACCTGGGTTTTGATCCTGTTTCCCAGAATCCCCGTGCAGCCCACCTTGCTTGTTTGCACTGCAGAAATCAGTGACCGGGTGGGCCTGACAGGAGAGGAGAGACCACCAGGCTCAGGGAGAGCTGCCGGGCAGTGGGGGCGACCCAGTGCCTGAGACCCCTGTCATGATATCACGGTTGCATACTCATTCATTCAACACATATGCACTGAGTGCTGGTTAAGCGCCAAACGTTGCCGTAGGCGCTGGGGATACAGAAGTGGATGGCGGGAAAACAACAGCAACAACCCTGTGCCCTTCTGGACGAGCCACGCTCTTAGGGAGAGAGAGGCACACACTAACAGAAGACGACTGCGTGTTCGACGAGGACAAGGGCTGTGGAAAACTAGACGGGGGAGAGGACAGTGTGCCACCCGACGGCAGAGACTAGGCCGAACCTCTCACCTTCGCTATCAGAGATGAGGATGCTCGCAGCACCTGCCCTCCTGCTGGAATCTCCCTCCCGCTGACGCCGCGTTGGGCAGTGCCTGAGCCCCGTGTGCCTGCCCTGCTCTGCCGGGTCCTCTCCTGCCGCGCTCCTCCAGGGTCTGCTCCTCCCCAGCTCCTGTGTCCCCCCCGCCCCGCCCCGTCCCTGGTCTCAGCTCCGTCGTCCTGTCCACCGTCTCTGGCCCAGAAGGGGGCTGGCCTTCCTTTCCGGTTCCGTGCTTCCACCACGACTAGACATTCTTCCACCGCATTTCCAGGACCGCGCCGCACGGTGGAAACCAGGAGACCCTGGTTCAGACGCGCTGAACTTCGGTTTGCTCCTCCATGCAGTGGGCGCGGTGACCGTGCCTGCCCCAGGCGGCTGCTGCGAGAGCCCTACAAGATGGCAGGTGAAGTGGTTTTCGGAGCCTGGCATTTGGTGGGTGCTGAGCCCCGGGAGCTGTTAACACGAGGGCCTGAGCTAATGGAGAGAAAGGCGGGGAGAGGCGGGGGGGGCGGGGGGCGGGCAGTGCCGTGGGCACCCTGGCTCTGTCCCTCCCTCCCCTCCCCCCACCCAACACTGTCATTCTGGCTCCCCTTTCATCAGGGGGCTTAACTCCACGGAATCTTTGCCTCTGGCCACTTAACGAGAAAAACCCCTCAACGGTCTGCTCCCGCCTTCCCTCACCCCCCCTCTCGCTGCCTGCAGAACAGCCTCTGTTCAAAGGGGAAGTGCCTTTCTTGTCAGTCAAGGCTCAGGGAGACTGGCGGGGATCGCTCCCTTTCGCTTCTAGTGCCCTGGTTGTGAGACCCCGTGTTCCTCCCCTCTGAAACTCAGCAGCCCGCAGCACACCGGGGCACCTGGGCCCTCACTGCCAGCGGGGGCGGCAGCGGCTGCCTCTGTCCAGGGCGCCCCTCTGCTCTAAGGGAATCTCGGTATCTCGGCCTGGATCCCTTCTCCGGGCTGGAAGCAAAGCACCTCCGTTATTTCCCAGCTTGGAAGCCTGGCTTAGCCCCCAATGCACGTGGCAACGCTTCCTGTTTTTTAACCTGTCCCCCGTTCTCACGAGCCACTCGGGAGAGTGAGTGACCTCTACCATTCCCCTCTTCCCTGAAGCCTCCTCTTGCTTCTTTCCCCTTGGGCTCCCGGGGTTTCGACGAAGTTGGACGTGCTCATCCGTTCTGGCCTCTCAGGCAGCCCTTCTCGTCCTGGAGTGCTGGCAGGGGCGGTTCGGCTTCCGGCCGGGCGACACACTGAGAACAGTTTCTGCGGGCGAAACTGACCGAACGAGTTTTCGGAGAGGCCGAACTCCTCTGAACTTGCTCCCTCGCCCTTCAGACGGACAGCGAGCGGTCTGATCCCAAAGGGCTGCTGGGAGCTCCGAGGAGACAGGGATCGTGAAGGGCTTTACCAAGAGCCTCATGTATGATCGACGCAAAGACCAGTTGCTCATATGTTCACGCTGGGGGCTGCTCCGATGAGTCTTCTCCTCCTGCTCAGGCTTCCCCCCCCCCCTCCCCCCCGAGTCTTGGCCTGGAGCTGTCACACTGAGCCCTGGGCATCTGCTGGCTCGTCTGTCAGGCGTAAGCAGCTTACCACGGGGGCCTTGTCTAGTTCTCTCACGATTCTTAGCAGTTACCAGCATTTCCTGTCACCAAGGCTTCCTGTGACTTAAGAGTCTTGTTCCTCACGGTCACACCTGTGCCCAGCATGAAGCTGGGCACAAGGCGAGGGCTCAATACATGCTTTAAAACAAGGAACAAAGGAAGAACAAAAAGCGGTCAGGCCCCAGGCAGATCCCACTAGCGTGAGCTGGTTCCAAACGAGGGAGCACGGATTCACAGAGCCCCCCCAACCAGGAGCCAGACCTTCCCCTGCCACCCCGGCCCTCCTCGGTCCTCACTCCAACCCCCTCTCAAAACCTCGGCTCACCCTGCCTTCCCACGCGAACACCAGGCGGAGTCTGCCCGGAAGAGCGGAGCTCCTGCAACGCTGCCGGTGCTACGGGCGGTGTGTCGCCGACACTGCTCCCTCCCCCCCAGCGGGAGAGTCCACGGTCACCTAAGACCACCTCTCTTCCAGCAACAGGCCAACAGCCTTGCTACCCAGAGGCGTTTCAGAAACCCGCCGCAGGGACAGCCGTTCCCTTCCGTAACATGGGTGCAGCTTTCCCTGAACTTTTGCTGATACTTCAGCCTCCACCGCTCTCTCCAGCTCAACTCCGTCAGCAGAAGGGCTGCCTTGAATCCCAAAGCACGGTGCCATGGCAGTTGGGAGACCCGGAAACTCAGAAGAACTGGAAGCAGAAGTCTAAGCACGGCCTTTCCTTTACTCAGTGGAATTCAAGCTGTAGTGCGGGCCCAGGTGCCTCTCCAGATACCCATCATTCCCCGCGCTTGTGCCTCATTGATGTAGACGGGAATGCCGTTTCTAGCAGACGGAGGATGTGCATGACCACCTCACTCGGAACTGCAAGGGTCTGCTGTGGAATACGGTGCTCTGATGGAGTGTAAGCTGCAGCTTTGGGGACCATCCCGTTTAAAGAACAAGTGCATTAAAAACCAGCATCAGAATTAGTCACACACAGCATGGGTGACGCTTGGAAACAAAACACTGAGAGAAGGCAGGCAGACGCAAGGGCATGCGCTTGTACAGTCCCATTTGTGTGAAGTTCCAAGACGGGCAAACCTAATCTGTGGTGCTACTACTAGTCAGGAGAGGTTAGCTTGGAAAGAGGAATGAGGGGAATTCTGAGCCCCCTGTTTTTTTTTATCTAGGTCCCAGTGACACGGACACACTCATTTTGTGAAAATTCATTGAGCTGCGCATTTGTGAGTTGTGCTCTTTTGTGCTGGATCACACTTCACTTACGAAAGAAAAAAAAAAAAAGTGCATGTGGCCAGCAGGAAATCCTGAGGTCCAGGACTGAATCACACAATGATGATGCAAGCTTTTGTGTAACTTTCTTTAAATTTAAGCTATCTTTCGGAGGCTAGGAAAGACCAGCACACCCCGCCCAGCTTCCTCGTGTCCCCGGAGAGGCCATTAAACTCTCCTGGGAGAACACGTTCCTTTCCTGCAGAGCAGGGGGGGCAGGCACTCTCACCCAGAGCTGCCTCCTTGATCACCGTCAGTGCAAGTTCTGTATCAGGACCTCTGACGGAGGCCAGGGGTCGGCAGCTGCTAGCAAGTACAGCTGCTGACGGGAAAAAGTCTTTAAGAACATGTAACAATTTTCCCTGGAGCGGATAAAAATCCTGTCTGGGGAGGGGCTCCCAACCGCAGATTCCGAGCTGCCCTTCCAGCCTGCATAACTGCCCCCAAGTGCTCCTCTGATCACAGGACAGGCTGCCTCCCAGGCATTCTGTAGAATACCAAGTTGACAAGTTGACTGTCATCATGCCCAAGGTGGAGTGGAGGGGTGGGGTGGGGTGGGGTGGGGGGTGGTTCTTTGGGGTCTGGATTTCTAAAAGGAGTAGTTAGTGACTGGTAAGATTACTCAAAGAACAAGAAGATACTGTTCTTAAAGTCAGTCGAGCTAGTCATTCGAAGTTCAAAAATAAAATGTCACTGAATTATCGTGAGCCTCCATTTGCAAAAAAGAGGGTGGAGAGACCCGGGAAGCATAAGTGGCACGGCAGTGGGCGTGACCATTGTTATGTGATGTGGTTTGAGGCCGGCTCTCAGTGCCTGACCCCAGGCTCCAGGCTGTGATCGCTGCTCGCAGGCTGGTGGGGCACAGCAGGGTCCTTTCGCGCGACGGCACATTTAGGTCCCCACGAGGGGAGCGACCTGACCACGACAAAGCCGGCTCTCAATACCCCGTCCTTTCTGAAGCGTTTCCTGGCTTGGGGTGGCTGGTTACAAAACACATCGACATTTGCTGGCTGCCTGAACTTACGAGAGGGACTGCAACCAGCAACGGGACAGCTTCGTACATTTCCAGCTCTGTCACCGGGATGGGAATTTCACGTCTCTATCTCAGCGAGCCTTGCGGTCTCCCCAGTCCCTCGCCCTGCCACTGCCACACTCAAGCCTTCCTAGGGACTGTAGGGGACTAACTCCATCTGAACGGACTTGTGGGGTGCCAGGCCCTAGGCTGGAAGGAACACAGAGTGTATGGAACAGACACATCAGGTCTTGACACCCTTCCAGTCCCCACAGAGCTCAGCAACGTGCGTACAAGTGACCCCGCACCAGCGACACAACCTGAGAGTGATGGGGGCTCTGAGGAAGGACCGACGACACTGAGATGGGAAGGGCAGCCACAGCTTCTTCCAGCAGGTGGCGTTAGAAACGGACTTCGTTTTGGGCAGGACTGAAGCGCGGCACCCTGGCGGGGGGAGGAGGAAGTGGCCGTCCTTTACAGAGGGAGCACTCGGCGGTGCTCACGCAGGGAGGCGGAGCGCAAGTTCGAGGCCTGCGGGACCGGGCAGGGGGTGGGAGCGGTAGCTGGAGGAATGGGGAGGACGGACCAGAAGGGGAGTGAGTCCAAGTCCACAGGCTGAAGGGTTTGGGCCTACTGCAGTAGGGGACATCTGGGGACACGTGGGGACACCTGGAGGTTTCAGAGCAGGCTGGTGACATGACGAAAGAGTGAGGCGGACAGGTGTGTGTAGGATGAAGAGGGGTGGGGAGACCAGGCCGGCTCAGCCATCTGGGTGAGCGATAACGAGGATGGGGTGCTGGCAGCCCAAGTCCTTAGACAAGTGCTCTCAGTTGAGTGTGTGGGGATCTGGATCCTGAGGCTCCCTCTCAGCCGTCCTTCCCTCGTGACCTTCGTGGAGAGAAAGGGATGAGCACTGCCCTTTTCTGAGGACATCCGTGGGACAATTTTTGACTTACATTTAAGGAACTGCTCATTGGAATCTGACTAGCATGCAAGACTGGAAGACGCACGACCAGCGCCAGAGGCAGAAATCCCATGAAAGGAAACCAAGTTCGGAGGGAGTGCCTGCAACTCCCGTTCTTAGCCGAGAACGGGTGCTGTACCTAGGTTAACGACCACCTCCCTTCGCGAATTAGGCTACCGGTTTAGTGGTGTTGCTCGATTCCATCCCTGACTTTGAACTTGGCCTACCTGGCTTCATGGTGGCTCCTCCCTCCAGGCCTGTTCCACACCCAGGAAACCACATTGGCAGGCCTAGTATCTGTCACTCCGCCCGTGTGGGGAATGCAGTACAAACAACACGTGTTGGGTCACAGCATTCCATTGGACTCATCTTCCTGACAGCGCTGAGCCTCACCTGTGAAATCAAGGCCACACTCTTCAGCCGGGGATCTGCAGCCCTGCACGACCTTGGGCACCAGCATGGTGTCATTGTCACGAGCCTGGACTCCAGAGTCAGATGACCTAGTTTAGAATCCTGGCTCTGCCACTCACCCACCCTCTCTGAGCCTGTCTCCCCATGCCTTTCCAGCTGGGTGTAGTCAGGATCTGAACACACATCCCGGGTGAAGAGCACAGCACAGCCCGGCACACGGTACGTGCTCAGCAGCCGACACCCACTGCTGCAGTCCCAACTTGGCCCCCGAGCTCCATACACTTTCCAACGGTATTTCCACAGCCCCTCCCATCATCCTTCCCCATCTCCACGCCTTTCTTAATACTTCTCCCTCCAGGGGAGGTTGGCCTCTCCTTCACTTCATCCACAGTTCTGCAGGTCAGAACGTCACCCACCCTCCCAGGCCCCGCCCAGATGCTGACTAAGGCGGCTTCCCACCTCCCCTAGTCACCCCGTGTGGGTCTGCGCACGTCTCATTAGCATTAACGAGCCGCCAGTCCCACCTGCCTCCAGAGTGTGAACTCCAGGAGGGCAGGGATTTTTGTGTTCTTTGTTGCCGTATGCCCTGCACCCAGAATAGCACATAGTGCTAGGCTCTTTTTTTTTTTTTTTTTTTTTTATAAAGCATGACTCTGCCTAGTAGACAGTGCACTCTTTGAGGGCCTGTACCTGATGTATTCTACAGCTTCCCTATTGCCCTTGTGAGTGCAATGTCCTGAACTGTGGCGGATGGATTATGAGAAAAGGGTTCTGCTCAAAGTGGGGGAATGGGAAACCCTGAGAGGCAGAGACGGGAAACACTGGTGGGGAAGCCTCGCCCCCTTTTCCCCTAGGAAGGACAGTGATGAGGTACCTGAAAACCCAGGAGAGCAGCGGGGATTTGGGGCAGCTAGGGAGCTCTTACAGGAACCGGCTGGACCTCGGGTCTTGGCCTACCGCTGAACTGAGCTCGGGGGCTGAGACCGCGTCCACAGCTGGCAGCGTCCTGGCTCCGCCCACAGTGAGGTCTGCTTGAGAAGTGTTCTCTTCAAGTTGATGGTTAAATCTTACTTACAGGTCTGGAGTCACGTCTGTGACACAAAGAGACTATCCTGACATATCCATTTCTTTGTCTCCTGAGTGTTTTCTGCTACCTCGGAGGTCAGCCAATCATCAGCCCAGGGCCAGAGCTGGTGGCCAATCAAAATTTGGTAAGTAAATGAGACGATGAATGGACCAAAGGGCATGAAGCTACTTTGTTTTTAGACCCGCCCCACCACATATCCACACTAATACTTTTCCACTATATACTTTTTTGAAGAATATACGTAAATGCACTTAAGCATTACTGAATTCATAATAGTGTTTTTTGATTTTGAATTTTTCTTGATCAACTATTATGTGTGTGTGGGAGGGACTCTGCAAAATTTTCTAATATTAAAAAAATGATCCTTCTACTTGAAAAGTACAAACATTTGCCCTAAGATGCTTGGGAAACCACTCCTAGCAGAACTGCTTAACACCGTCTTTAGCAGACTTCCCCGTGTGAGTCACAGGCTGACGACCGCCCTTTCCCCCGCGCAGACGGTCAGAAGTCTCAGGCTCTGCTCCCTTGGGGCCGGTTCACGAGAAACGAACTGCTCCTACTGCACGTGGCCCCTCCTGCTGTCTATCCCAGAGTCCGCTTCCCGACTGCATGACTCTCCTGTTACCTAAGGCTCAATTCAAATGTTGTCCAGGGCCACTGTTGGTCCCCAGTCGACTGTCACACATTGTAACAGTAGATGAAGCACCCAATAACAGGTAATCATCTGTGTTAGACTGCCAAGATCTCACTGAAAATACGCCCTCTTCTAGAGCAAGCTTCTAGAAGAAAGGAACAGAGTCACTTTTCTTCACTATAAGGCTATATATTTCATGAGGAGTACAGCGACTCAGTTCACTCTGCGTCCAAAGCCAGTCACTGATTGTCAGTTATTCCACTGACCTTCTGGCGTGAGCACAACACGGACTTCCCGCTGCCAGGCGTCACTATTTCACAAATTCCGTTGCCCTCGTCTGCCCGGCTTCGCCTACATCCAGTGTGACAGCCAAGTTCCTCCTCGGACATGGAACCTTTCATTTGCGTTAGGGAAGATGACCTATACTTATCTTAGAATTCTCGGCTAACAGGCAATTTCGGCAATACTTAGATGACATTCAGTGGGAAGTGGGCATTTCCTATGGTTGCTAAGTGCCCTCACTCCCTAAGAGAGGTCCTGGATGAAGCAAAAAGTCCATGGCTGTCACTGGTGAGTGAGGACTGGACAGGAAACCCTGCATTATTTCTTAAGGGCAGCAGCGTGTGCTGGCCGAGATCGGGGCCGTGCCAGGCACGGCCACTGGGAGACAAGTGGGGCCCAGTTCCTGCCTCTGAGGCACTCGCTGTCTAACAGAACACATGGGCATGTGTGACTTAGCGTGGATGGCGTACATAAAACGACAATACAGTGACAACTGCCACAGCAGAACCAAGTTCAACGGTAAATGAAATGGTAACACTAAGGGTGGTGTCAACAATTGTCAGGGATGCTGAGGGAAGGCACTCAAGGGAATATTTTTGCAGAGCCTGGAACAGTAAAAAGGAGTTTTCCAAGATGACAAAGGCGAGGGAGGGGTGGACGAAAGAGAAGAGTGTTCAAGGGGGGAAAATCGTCCACGTGAGGACCAAGGGAAGTCCCAGGAGAGCGGCCAGGGCCCGAGTGGGGACCGGCAAGCAGAAATGAACAGGTAGGCTATGTGGTGGTGGGGCCCGATCCTAAGCTAAGGAGCTAAGATGCTGTCAGGTGGATCGTGGGAGGCGACAGGATTAGATCTGCTTAGGAAGGCGGAGGGCTTGGGGGCCATCCAGTGGTGGGAGACCACATTAGAGTGGAGGCTGTTGTGAGGAAGCGGCTGCCCCAGAGGGTGACAGGAACACAGCCCACCAACCCAGAGATAAGCGGGGGCTGCCAGTGCCAAGAGCCACAGCCTCCGGGAGATAAACCCCACAGCAGTGGTCGGGGGGCCCTGATAAGCCCTTGGCCTTCAGACCCCTCTCTGGATTATTTATGTCTGAACTTTAACACCCAGGGCAAGAGCAGGCAGAGCGGGGTTTCCTCTGGAGGTTCTGAACCCTGGCGCAGGCAAGTTACCAGGAAGTAGGAGAGAGCATGTAGCTCAGGGGAGCCCAGGACTCGGGCTGCCTGGGTTCAAATCCCGCCTCTGCTGTCAGTCCTCCCGACAGATGGGAATGGCACTCACCTACCTTGCAGGACTGCTGTGAGGGTGAAGAGTTAATCCACGGCAGGGGCTTAGAACAGTGCGGAACACAAGGGACGGAGTAAATGTCAGCTCCGCTCCACGAAGGAGTGAGCAGCGGGTCGGCTGCACCACGTGAAATTAAAGCTGCTCTGGTCAGAAGGGGTGGGGGAATCTATGCTCCTTTTGCCTGCCCATTCCTCAGAGTGGGCCTTGATGGGAACCTTTCTGCCAGTTTGAAAGTCAGTGGACTCTCCATTCCTGGGTTTAACTTCTACATGTATTTTCTGAGCCCAAGGAGTTCAAGCAGAGTTAGCTGCTGAGGCCAGGCCTGGAACCGGATCTGGACAGAACAGTATTTCTCCAAAGAGAGTGAAATGCAACAACCTGGGGGCTGCTGGTGAGTCACCCATCAGATCCTCACAGCCCCAGAAGGCCAATCCGGCCCGGGCCGTGCTCCCAGCACCTGAAGGCACGCTCAGGGCCCCGCAGGTGGAGAGGGACCACTACCTGTGCAATGTCACCTTCCGGTACAGGCATCCCTGCTGATCCGGGCAAGAGGGCTGAGGGAGGGGTTTCCCTGAAGCAGAAAAAACCCAAACCAAACCACCTCTCCCCAGCAGAACGGGAACTGTCATCCTCTCCTGCTCTGTGAGGCAGCCTGGGACAAAAGTCTCCCTCAAGGAACTGGTATGAGGAATGAATGAGTTAATGCAAGTAAAGAACTTAGCGCATGCTAAACACGTGACAAAACCTTCACTGATACCTGTTACTTTCAGCCCATAACCGCAGTTCTCCTTACACCCATTAAAGTGGTATGACGTTCAGTGGGTTGAACGGGTGTGCGGAGCCCAGTGAGTACACAGAACTGCAGAAAGAAAAAAAAAAAAAAAGCTCCAAGAAAAACTCTCCGGATCTTCATTCTTGTGAGCAGGCAGAGATATTTCATACTATATAAATGTGGTAAAAAATCAACGCTTTCTAGCTTGGTTCAAGGTCACTGCTGTCATTTAAAACCCTACAATTTGTACTAAGCCAGACCCTGCAGGAGTTTTAGCAGCTTTTACTGATTTGGCATCCATCCACCGTGAGGGAGCTGCCGTGCAGCTGAGAATCTTTTCAGCAAACCCTAACAGTGAGATTTCTCACAGCATCGCCGACGCCAGAGCAACAAGGCTGGGGCAGTTCTCGAAGCAGCCTTTCGCTCCCATTAATACAGGTTAGCTGTTCCATTAGGCAGGCCAGTATGCTCTGGGGACTCACTGGTGTCTTATTAAGTTATAAATACATTTAATGGCTTCAGTACTTGTTTCTTATTTTGGAATACGAAGAAGAAAAAACCAGAACTCATAATCATTAGAGTCTTAAAAAGCCAGTTTTTTAATAATACATATTTACCTACAATATTGCTCATAAATTACCTGGGTTTTATAGAGCCCGCACACGCCCTCAAAGGACAGCTGCGATTATCCTGTAATTGCATCGGGCTACGTACACTGGTACAAGAAAGGGGTGGAAGATTATAAAATCAAATGTTTGGTTTTGATTCAAACTAGCCAAACCAGTTCAGAAAAAGCCGATGAGATGTCCCTCCCCATCCTCACTCTCCTCCTGGTTTCTCGAGAAGGGACAACAACGCCACTCCTGCCCGAGCTCACTTACTGGAGTCCAAACCCAGAGCGCCGTCCAAGTTCCTTTCAAAAGGGCACAGGGCAGAGTGGAAAGGGCACCGCGTTCTCTCCTGCATATTGCGCCGAGGGAGAACATACTTAAAATCATTCACCAGAGAATGCGTGACTGGTACATCCAGGTCAAGCTCACCTCATCTCCCGCTGCGGACCTGCTAACTGATCCATCCACTGTGGGCGAGTTCCAGAGCCTCGCGCCCTCCGAGAGGCCCGGGCCCCAGGAGATGCGTGCTCCGGCGGCGTGGTGGGAAGCCGCCCCTGAATTGACGGGGGATCTAAATAAACCGCACAGGTGTCATGTGCTTCATCTGGGTGACACCCCCTCGCCTCCCACCCCGCTTCTGCTCCCCAACACGAGGGAGCCGCCTCTCCTTTCCCCGTCTCCCCGCAAGGAGCACTGTGCTTCTCCTCCTCACCCCAGGGGCCCTGGGCCTGCAGGAGCCATGTACAAAAACCTGTCCCCCAGGTGGGTTGGACTGCCAGTCCCCAGGGGCCTCAGCAGGGTCCCCAGGAGGGGTGAAAGCTGGGGTCAGAAGGGTCACCTGCCACAGGGACGTTGTGCCCTTGGATGGACAAGCTCCATCTCAAAAGAAGGGGGTGGCGGCTAGAAATGGTTCTGCTGGACTTCATCACACACACAGAACGGCTGAGCTAGCTCAGGCAATCTGTAGTTGGCTTCAAAACCAGCAATGCGGGCGGGGGGTGGGGGGGACCTGACAACAAACAGTGGTGACAGAAGGTTTGTGTGGGAAGATGGTTAAGTTTGGTCTAAAACAAGCAGTGTCTCTGGTAATGAGCTGTTGTTAGGAAATATGTGGGGCCCTCGGTGCCTGCGGCACTTTTAAAGGGCACTGCTGCTGTTCTGGAGGGTTTCTTCTCGGGGGGTGGGGGTGACAGAGGAAAGGCCAGGTGAGGGGAGGCGGGGACCCACCTAAAGAGCACGGAGGGTTACATACAGAGCAGTGGAAAAAGCCGCCCACGTGCGGCAGCCACGAAGGCCCGCACCCGGACCCCAGCGCCACTCCCCGGCTGCCACGCCGCCGCTGGTAGCGCACCTGCCTTCCCTTGAGCCGCGGCAGGTTCAGGGTGACACGGGCACACTGAGGGCGTCCGCCAGCGTCCTGGTGTGAAGCAAAGGGCTTCCTCGGCCGGGGTGACCAAGGAGGGCTTCTCGCAGGGATCAGGGATCGCTGACGAAGGGTGTGGGCCGGGCTGCCGACTCCCGCCGAAGCCTGGCGGAACAGGGAGCCCACGCCAATCCTCGGCTGGAAACGACAAGCGGAGGGAGTGGTTCCCAAACCCTGCAGCTGCCTGGCAGGCGCTCTGTCGCCCGCGGCAGAGGGGCCCAGCCACCGTCCACACACACCTGGGGGGGAAGGAGCCAGGGCAGTGGCTCCCCAGCTTCCCTCCTCTCCCACGCCAGGCTCCTCCTGGCGTGTCCGGTGGGTCCTGACCAGGGGCCGGACTCCAGGACGAGGCAGCACGGGGAGGGAGGGGACCTACGGGGGACAAACAGGGACTCTGCCGCACACTGCAACGCGCGAGGGGGCTGGTGGGGGCTGAAAAGGAGATGACCGTCGTAAGTGCCTGGCGTGGCCAGCGGGCCTCCCTGTCTATTTGATCCGACTGTCCGTTTGGCATTTACTATCAAAAGGCCACAATATAACTTTTATTCTCAGGTGGCAAAGCCAGAATGAAAACAAAGACATGTTTCATTTACCCAGAGTGAAAAAACTTTTACAAAGTTGACAGATAACATTTATTAAAACATGTCATACAAAAGGGCATGGTCTCTTCTATAAGAAGAAAATATTAAACAGTAACATTCAATTAAGTAAAACCATGCTGTACACTGAAGACAGCAATATATAAAGACAAAACTATTCAACTTTTGCAACACAGGCATAACATTTCACAAAATCAATAAGATATGCACCTAGTGATAATCTGTTTATCATCAAATGGTTTTGTGATCTAAGCGTCACCTGACTTGCATAAATAAAGTAATTTTCTGGAAGAAACATTGGGAACCTCATAAAAGGAAAGAAGGCAGCAGCAACTGACATTGTGACACAGGCTTCAAGCAAAACTAAAAAAAAAAAAAAAAGTCACATTTGCAAAATGTGTTCCAGCATCTTCCCATAGAGTACTATCAGTAGAGATCTAAAATAAGAGACATGTACCTTTAAATATATTAAGTAGCAAAGAAAAAACTCAAACAAACCCTGGTTTCACTGAACAAAGTTAGTCACCCATGAAAGCAACCTAAATCACAAAATTAAGTGTGGCACAGAGAGGGCTGGGGGGTGGGGGAGGGTAATATGTTGCTCAGTTTCCAGCATTCCTAAATTATCAGAGACCTTTCAAAAGCAAACGCCTGGATTTGGTGTGACGGAGTCCTGGCGGCCTCAGCGACCAGAGGACCGTAGCAAACCCCCACCCGCGCCCCCACCCCGGGGTGGGGGAAAGCACAGCTCAGCCTCGGCTCCCTCTCCGCAGCAGCGGCCTGGGGAGGCGCGTGCCTCTGCAGGAAGGAGCCGCTGCGACTCAGCAGCTTTCCCACACAGTCAGAAGTCAGCTCGGTTCAGCAAAAGCCCTCTGGCACAGACGAGAGCCTTCTGGCAGGCTCTCTGAAAGGTGTGGCCAGAAGAAGAGACTGGAGGAAGGCGAGACTTGAAATCAGAATCAACAGGCGGGGCTGGGAGCACCTGAGGGTACCCTCAGTACCTGGGAAAGGCCGTCGCGGCCCTTCCTCGGACAGTGGTACCTGCTGTACCAAGTGGATGACGTAATGTCTGTATCTAGGATTAAAGGCATTGTATAAGTTCTAATATTAACATCGGTGGTGCCGCGAAGCCCTTTCCCACTGGGAGTAGAGAAAAACCACAGTTAAGACTCAAAGTAGAGGACGAATACCTTGGTGGCAGGCCACTGACAGGATCCCTGAAAGGCTGTTTGAAAAGTGTCACCCACAACCATCCAAACTTTGGAAGGACAGATTTTCTAAAGCTGTATTGAGGCGAAGGAGACCGACTATCCGCCCCAGGGCAGGCAGGGAAAAAAGGTAGTAATACAGTATAATCTCCTACTCTGAACACGCAGAGTTTATAAACATCCACTTTCAACATCCAGACTAAGGCAACCCCCTTCCCCATGTCTCTGCCGCGGCCCGCAGTTCAGGTGCCCAGCGTCTCACAAGGCCTGGCTGACCCAATGGACAACCCCAATTTCCATGGAAACCCCAACTACCATGAGAAACTTAAAACTGCAGATGTGAAGAACTCCAGACCTTAACTCCTACATTCGGCAGATGCTGTGCACATGAGGGTTTCCACAAAAGACACATCTGCTCTCACGGCGCGTGACGGACGGTCCCGCACAGCCGGCTGCCTCCGCAACTGCCGCCCGGGGGCCGCACCCCACGCGGGGACGAACAGGAGCGCTTCGTCGCAACAAGGGCGCTGGCTGGCTGCGGCATGACTGGAGGACCAACATTTCCCCACAATATTTTAATTTTACCTCCGGGACCCTTCTCAAACGTCTCCATGCTCACTTGAATAGAATCTGTAATGGGGAACAGGGTGTCACACCTTCCAAACGGGCAGAAAACGGTTTGCTGATACCATGGAAGAGGGTCATCAGTTTTTGGCAGAACAAAATGGCTTCACTGCCTTAGCACTGACATTAGGAGTAACATAAAAGACTTTCTCCTCACACTCAGTGGCTAGGACCACATCTGAAACCCACTGGCTTCCAACATGAGAAAGAGAGGAGGAGCCGGTGGGCTCGACTGCACAGCCGCTCTGTCCGGCACGGGGAGCAGGGGCTGTCGACGGGTAAAGTTTCGACACTAAGAGAAGAGGCTAGTAATGTGGAAACAACCAAGAGGTAATATCTAGTTTCTAAGTTAAAAAGTCTATATATATATATATATATATATATTTATAATAAAGTTTTTAAATACAAAGTGCTTTTTTTATATATCGAGAATGATACAGTGTTCATGAGTAGATCCCTGTTTCGCCTCCGTGATTACAAGAGCTAACCGGGAAACAGTCCTCTCCCCTTGCAGACAACATTCAACGAGTCGACACCTGGTGCAGGAGCTTAAGGACCAGCGGCCATTGCCAGCAATGTCTATCACATTAGAGAAAAACCAAACTTTCGAAACAAAATTTCGTTCCAAATCCAAGAAAAGTTATTTTTATTTTCAGGAAAAAAAGTTTCCACTTGGAAGTAACAGACCAGTAAGTTTGTGGAAAAGATGACACAGAGTAGCACCCGGCCTGCCCCGGGGACAGCTGCAGGTGTACTCCAGGGCGTAAAAGCATCCTGAGCGGGTGCTGCTCTTACCCTGCAACACCTGGCTGGTCGGCGGGAGAGGTCTCAGAATAGCTGCTCACCTTATTGTTTTTAGTAGGTATACCTATGTGGACTTGCAAATTTATGCAGCTTTATCTGTGATTTGGGGGCATGAGTCTGTAGACTACTTTCTAAAATTAGGACTCTTCCTTTCCCTCCTTTTAAAACACATTCCAGAGCTCCTAAAAGAACTGGCAGTATTAGCTCAGCATGCCCTCCAGGAGAATAAACATCTCCCCTACCAAAGTATTTCCAAGACTCCTCCTTCCTTGTGCAGTTTCTGCCCCCTCCAATACGACCTGCCGCTCGAAACTCTCTGCTCGGCAACTCCTCACTCTGACGGTCGGGTTGGAGTGTCACTGTAGCACTCTACTAGCTCTTGCAATTCACAGGCAATTCTTAGGCGTGACTTTTGGCTCCTTCCCACTAACCGCGGTCACTGACTGACCTCTTTGGGAAGCACCGGAATCTAAGATAGAGCAAAGTGGCTACAGCGGCCAATGGTACCGTGGTCAGTCACAGCAGGCTAGACATCTCCTAGCCACAGAGCAGGTCCCACTGTGTGGACGCTATAAACAAACAGAGAGGATTCGGGACAGCAAACCAATGAGAAATACCCATCTCGGGCACATGGGAGAATTACAATTAGATCCGACTGTTCAAACTAAGTGTTAGCACTGAAACACAAAACTTGGCCTTATCAAGAGTCTGAAACACACTGCAACAGTGGCATCTTACAGAAACTGAAACTTGTACCATAAATCCCTTCATACTTTAGCCTGTCACCTCCTTAACATTTCCCTAGTTTTAGTTGAAATAGCCTTTTAGAAAGAATAAAGCCAGACGAGAGCTCTGTTAATCAGTTTTGCATCCTAGGCATCACATTATTTGTAGCTTTTATGTAAGTAGCATGTCATTCAGTAAAGCAGCTACCAAAACAAATCCACATTACCTAAGTTTCTATAGTAAGAGCAAAATAAAATTCCAACATGACCTTGTAATAATGAGTGATCAGACACTGCTACCACCTGAAGCGGGACTGGTGGGCTGGCCAGAGTCCAGTTCCAAGGGCAGGAATCTCTATCGCCAAGTCCACCTGCCTCATCACAACAGGCCTGAAGGTGTACCTGGTCAGCTGGGAGGTGGGCTAACTTACCCCCTTTACCTACTGCAGGCCTGGGCTGGAACATACAAATCTGAGGAATTAGATTTTTTAATTGGCCTACTTAGAACTGGTCTTTCAGAAATATCTCCCATTTTTTTTAAGCTTCTCTCATAATAGCAAGTAGCACACATCATCTGTGCCCAGATTTGCATAATTACCATCGTTTATTTTTGTGCCTGCCACTCAAGGGCCGGATACTATTTTTAGTTAGCCTCAGTCGTATTCTGTTCAGCCTTTGCAGCTTCATAAGACTTGGTACAAGAAGTCACATGCCTGTGGAAACTGTCCCTCCACATGAATCTCTTTGCACAGATATTACACTCATACGGCTTGATGCCTGTGTGAATCTTCATGTGGCCCACGAGGTGGTGCTTCATCTTGAACTTCTTCCCACAGACGCCACAGCCATACGGCCGAAGACCGAGGTGCATGCTCATGTGTCGATCTCTCTGACTCTTGTGCGTGAAACTTTTCCCACACTGACAAGGGTACAGCTTGTCGGTGGCTGAGAATCCTAAGTGGGAAGCTTCTTCTTTAATCCCTGTTACCATTTCAATATTCTCGCTGTAGCCTGCTGCCAGGGCAGCCTCCTGTCTGTGCCCAACCAGATTTCCCTCCGACCTCTCTCCAGAAAACTCCTCCATGGAAGAGCCATAGAAATCCACCTGCTCGTCGTAATTGCTTTCATCGGCCTGTTCATCAAACTCTGCTTCCACTTTTTTCTCCACGATGTGGAAGTCTTCCTCCACTCCCGAAGGCTGGACGGCGTGCTCTGTCTGCATGGTATTGATGGACTCCGTGACCTGGTGCTCATCATAGGGCGCGTGCACGTCCATGCCCTCGCAGGCCTGCTCAAAGCGCTCGGGCTTCACGTGGATCCAGCGTTTGTGAGCCATTATGCTGGGCTTGCTGTACAGGGGCCGGGTGTAGTGGAACTCGGCACTGTCGCTGGCCCCTTCCTCCCCGTCCTGGCTTGTCATTTCAGTGCTCAGCCGGTCATGCTCTGTGGACGAGTTGCTGGGGAGGTATTCATGCTCAGTGAGCTGAGATGACAGCTCGTCTTTGGTGCTCTCCTCTTCATTCTCTCCATCCCTCAGTTCTTGGGATTTGGGAAAGTCGGCGTGGCTCCCAGTGCCCAACTCAAAGCTCTCTACCAGGCCATTGTAACTACTGCTGCTTGGAGACTGGTGGTCGCTGCTGTGATTTAGCTTTTGACAAAGGACTGTGGGGTTTCCCTCTAAAACCTCCGTGCATTTGTCTACCACATGCCACATCTGGAGGAAGCTCGCTGCTGTTAAGTAACTAACAATTTCTGGAGCGGGCATTACGAGACGTCCCGTATAACTAGACAGGAGAATGTTCTCAAATACTCTTGGGTTCATCACATCAGGCAAAACAATCCTCCTGCTGTTCTTCAGGAGCACCTGGTCACAAAAGTAGGGCGAACTGGCGGCAAGAACAGCTTTGTGTGCCCGGAAGATGTGGCCTTGCACGACAATGGAGACATCACATAATTGTCCTTGCTGGCGCTGCTGGTTCAGTTTCTGCAAAATGGTGCTGGAAAAATCAGGAAATTCTACTCGAAAAGAGTTTGTTCCAGGCTCCATTTCATCACAAATCTTGTTCAGTGCTACAAAAGAAAGAAAAATTAGTACTGATTTCAGCCCAAAGAGCAACCTACTGATCACTGAGATAACTAAGGCAGGTTCCATAGTTCCACGTGCCCTGGCCTGTGGACACTGGGGGGTGGAGCCTTCATTGCCCAGAGCGAGGCTTGCAGGTATGATGTGTGCCAACGGCAGGAACCACCCACCACCCTTCATGGCATTAACTCTTGATTTGGGAGTGAGAGAATACAACCCACAGAGATTAGATTTGCAACCTACACAAATCCCGTAAGTAAATCAAACTACTTTTAGTCAAAACAAACATGGCATGTATCAAAATGATAGAATTTTTAAGAGGCCTCAGATTCAACCCAGATTTCCAAGTCGGAGTGCAGATGGAATTGTGGGCAGAAGGAAGGGAACACGCAAAGCCTCCGCGGCGGGAATGAGCTCTGCAACTCCGAGGCAATGGAAGGAGACCACCAGGCTAGGCTCCAGCGAGGCGGCAACGGGCGAGGCGGCTGCAGTGGCCAGGCCAGAAGGACCGTGCCTGTGCTCCGCTGCACCACAGGGTAAACAGGCTAAGGCCCCGGCAGTGTGAGCTTCTCCAGTGCTGTCGGAATTTTGGCCCTTTGGGGGCTCTCCAATCCTCTGAAACAAACGAAATGGCAAGGCAAGGTGTTCCTTTTACCTGCTGGTCTTCAAATTGTTAAATCAGTGACAGACCAAAGATAAAGTTACAGCGAACAGTAAGAGATTAACTGCGATGTTACTGCAAGTGTATTTTGTTGGGTAAGTCAGGCACCAGAGATGATTTCTAACAGCGACGAACAAGAGGCACTTTGATGGAGATGCTGTGCGCGCCCCATAATCCCACAGTACGTGGAAACAAACCAGAAAACCCAGCAGACGTGTCATCTAGCCCTCATCTATGTCTAAATGTTGCTAAATGCCAGGTATGAGATAAAAGCCGAAGATAAAAAGAACCAGACAACCCAAAGACTGCAAGTCCTCTTTGAGAGACAGGGAGAGATGCCAAGAGAAGAAACTAATGTTTCTTGAGTAATTAGTACATACCAGAGACTGCTGTTCATCTTTTTTCGCTTAATCTTTACAAGAATCCTGCACATATAGGGATTGATATTCTCAAGTTCAGGAGTTTCAAGCAGTTCTACCAAGGTTAAAATGAAAGCTCGTTTTGATTAAGATAGGACTTGAACCTAGGTTTCTATGACTCCAAAACCTAGGCTGTTTGTCCTGTTTTATCATTCTGCCTCCTCTTAAGAAAATGTCAAAAGACCAAATTAGTTATTAATAATTTTAAGAGGTAAGGCAGTGTTTTTAGAATGAAGTACTAACTTACGGTTTACATCTCTGAAAATATTTTATCATAATTTAAAACAAAGAAAGATGGGGAAACAACCATGTAGATGTTGGCATTTTCAAAAAGGAAAGAAAACCGTATGAATGCATAGACCAGAGGGATGCAAATGTTAAGAACTACATCTGGGTAAACAGAATCTCTGCTAGACCTCTGCATTGCAGAGTTTTGTTTTTAGTTTTTTGGAAAAAAGGAGGAGAGGGGCTAATACAAACATGTAAAAAAAACAACAGAAAGCTGTAAAAAAAACCCTTCACCGTTTGGTCCTAGTCACCCTCATCTTTGTGCATGTATCAGAATAAATCACGTATGTCCTTTAAAAATCCCTACCCAAACAGGCTCATTAACTACTTTTTATTCTGTACTTAGCTTTTGTCACTTAAGATGCCTGGCAGATCTTCCAACATGCTGCAGACTGAATGCTTCTCCCAAAACTTATGTTGAAACCTATTCCCCCAATGGGATGGTATTGGAGGTGGGGCCTTGGGGAGGTTTTGAGGTCATGAGGGCAGAGTTCTCAAGAATGGGATTAGTTCCCTTATAAAAGAGACACCACAGAATTCCTTGAGAGGACAGGGACTTCTATCTGAGAACCCAGAAGTGATGCCCTCACCAGACACTGAATCTTCTGGCCCCTTGACCTTGGACTTCCCAGACTCCGGAATAAAATGGAGTCTGTGGAATAAAATGTCTGTTTCTAAGCCACCCAGTCTGTGATATTTTGTTACAGTATCGCAAATGGACTAAGACACCAAATTAGCACAAAAAGAGCTAACTCATTCTGTTCAAATGGCTATATAGTTTCCTGTTGTATGGACATATCATAACTTAAGCAGTTCTCTTCTTACAGAATTGTAATTGTCCAAGTTTTTGAAATTACGAGCAATGCTACAATGGACATCTGTGTAAATATCTATAGATTAATCTCTACCAGTGGAATTGCTGGGTCAAAGGGCCATGCATTAGACATTCTGGTATGTATTACCAAAGCACTTTCCAGAAAGGCTGCAGTGAGTCATACTCCTACCAACAGCAATGACAGTGTCTACTCCTGCACACTCTTACCAACATTGGATGTTACCAAATGAGAAAACAAAAATTTGCAAACCACCTAAATGAATAATCCATGATTCACTATTGTTTTGACCAACATTTCTTTTTTGTCTTCTTTTTTTCTTTTATTCTCACCCGAAGACATTTTCTCACTGCTTTCAGACAGACAGGAAGGGAGAAACACCAGTGCAAGAGAGAAGCATCGACTGCCTCCAGTGCACGCCCGGACTGGGAACTGAGCCTGTCAGCTACGGGACAAGGCTCCAACCAACTGAGCCACACTGGCCAGGGCTGACCAATGTTTCTTTAATTATGAATAAGGTACTCTTTGCTCATGTCTACAAGGCATTTGTTTTTTCCTATAAATTATCAGTCATATCCTTTGCTCAAATAAATTGGGCAATTCATCTCATTGATTTGTTGTTTTTTGGTAAATTCAGGAAATTAACTTGGAAATTAACTTGGAAATTTATTAAACCAGTCCATCTTTTATGGCTTCAGGGCTTTGTGTTAGATATACAAAGGCATTCCCAACTCCAAGGTTTATTTTTTAAAAAGTAAAAAGAATCATTTAGTTTTTTCCCTGGTACATATTTTAAAAAAGCACTTAAACCTGTAATATACAAAGAGTTTACTTTGGCATAAAGAGTAACACTGAAATCCAGCCCTTCCCCCTCTAAAATGGTTAGCCTACTTTTTCAACACTATTATTGAATATCCATCTTTTCTTCAAGATTTCAAGTATGTGCTGTAGAATTTTAAATGGCCGAGAACAGACTTTTAAAAACAGTTCTACAAAAATAAATCATGTTACAGAAAATGGTGGAGTAGGAAGCTCTAGAGGTCAGTCCCTCCACAAAAAGTAGTGAGTTGTTAAAATGATCAGCATCAACTATTTTGGAACTCTGAAATCTGATCAGACACTTACAGCAACCAAGGCAATGCTGGGTGAAGGGTGAGGCTAGTGAACCTTGCTAAGAAAGCAGTGTTGTACCCAAACCAGCTACAATCCCCATTCCTCAGCCTTGCCACAGCCTGGGGGACGTTGCCAGGGTGGACAAAAAGGATCACATCCTCTACAAATAGGGGGGTTTTGCATCCTGTCCACTCTGGCAGACCCCCACAGCTCTGTTTGTCCCCTCAGGCTGCAGTGGCTTCCCCAGAGGCACCCATCATAACATTTAAAAACAAATAAACACACTTCCCCTGCCTTTTCTCTGGGTCAAAGCATTTAAGGAAATCTTTGTCAAGCCACAGGCTGATCACATAGATAAAGCAACAGCAACTTCAGTGACTGCATGCAAAAAGAAATACTAGACTTTGAAAAATAGTTTGGAAAAATCACCATGATAACAGGCAACTGAGCCCTCAACAAAGAAAAAAGGAAATCTCCTAGGAGGGGAAAAATCTTATTTCAAGAGTTACCACATTAGAATACTCAAAATGTTCTAGTTCTCAACTAAAATTATGAAGATTACAAAGAAAAAGGAAAATAATGGCACATTCACAGGAAAAAAAATAATCAGAGACTATCTCTGAGGGATTCCAGACACTGGGATCACTAGTCAAAGATGTTAAATCAATCATCTTGTATACATTCAAATCACTAGAAGCAAATCAAAACCCAAAAGCAAAGCAAAGCAAAACAAAACAAAAATGCATGTGACAGAGAACTAAAGGAAATCGGGAGCATAATGTCAAGGAAGAGTTAGAAATCATAAAAAGGAACCAAACAGACGTTCTGGAGCTAGAAAGTATAATAGGTGTGTCATGGGCAGAACTGTCACCACCCCCATTCATATGTTGAAGCCCTATAATCCCCAGTACCCCAGAATGTGACTATACCGGGACATAAGGACTTTAAAAAGTAATTAAGTTAAAATAGGGCCATATGGTGGGCCCTAATCCAAGCCGACTGGCCTTTCTGTAAGAAATGAAACTTGGACGCACAGAGAGGCCTCAGGGGTGTGCACAGTGTGAAGACAGTGAAAGAGTGGCCATCTGCAAGCTAAGAAGTGCTCAGGAGAAACCAACTCCTCCAACGGCACACTCTCAGATTCCTAGCCTCCAGAATTGTGGGGAAAAAATAATTCTGTTATTTAAGTCACCTAGTCTATGATATTTTGTTATGGTAGACCTAGGAAACAAATACAAGTTGAAATTAAAAATTCACAAAAGGAGTTCAATAGCAGATATAAGCAGGCTGACATTAAAAAAAAATCAGAAAATTCAAAGATAAAGCAAGTAACATTATCCAGCCTGAGGAGTAGAAAGAAGAGTGAAGAAAAAGGAATACAGTCTGTGATTTCTGTGGGACACCATCAAATGTACAAACACCAACATATACACCATGGGAGTCTCAGAAGAAGAAAGGGCAGAAAAGGTATTAAAAGAAACAATGATTGAAAACTTCCCAAGTTTGATAAAAGACACATCTACTCATCTGAAGAGCTCAACAAACTCCAAGCGGGATAAAGTTAAAAAGATCCACATGAGAAACATTGTAGTCAATGTTTCAAATAGTAGAAAGCTAAAGATAAGGGATAATCTTGAGAGTGCAAGAAGAGACTCACTACATAAAGGGACTTCTCAATAAGACTGACAGCTAATTTCTCATCAGAAACCATGGTGGCCAGAAGGCAGTGGTATGACATATTTAAAATGCTACAAGAAAAAATCTGTCAACCAAAAATTCTGTATTTGGCGAAACTATCAAGAATGAAGGAGAAATTAAGACATTTCCAGATAAGCAAAAGTCAAGGGTGTTGTTACCAACAGACCTCCTTGACCTCCTCTGTAAGAAATGATGAGGGAAAGGTCCTTCAAGATGAGATAAAAGAACACAAGACAATAATTCAAAGCCATGTAAAGAAATAAAGACAACTGAAAAAGGTAACGACATAGGTAAATACAGAAACCAATATACTTTTGGTTTATAACTTCTTTTTCTTTATGACTTAAAAGGCAAATGAATAACACATAATTCTAAATCTGTGTTAATAGGCACACAATGTATTAGGATGTAATCTGTGACAATAACAGTATGAAGGGGGCGGGAGGGAGATGTATAGAGGCAGAGTGTTTGCACACTATTAAAACTAAGTTCAAATTAGTCAAACTAGGTTGTTGTAAGTTTAAGATGTTGACCGTAGCCCTGGCTGGTGTGACTCGGTGGACTGAGTGCCAACCTGCAAACTGAAAGGTCACTGGTTTGATTACCAGTCAGGGCACATGCCTGGGTTGTGAATCAGGTCCCCAGAGGGGGTGCGAGAGGCAATCACACACTGATGTTTCTCTCCCTCTCCTTCCCTTCCCTTCTCTCTAAAAATAAATCTTAAAAAAAAATGTTGATTATAAACCTCAAGGTAACTACTAGGAAAATAACTAACAATATATACAAAAAGAAGGGAATCAAAATGGAATACAAAAAATAAAATAAAAAAACAAGTATTTTTAAAAGGCAGTCATGGAAGAACTAAGGAACAAAAAACATACAAGATCTACTGAAAACAAATAGCTAAATGGTAGAAGTAAATCCTTCCAATTAAAAGGCAGAGACTGGCAGAATGGATTAAAAAACATAATTTATTTATATGTTGTCTATAAGAGACTCACCTCAGATATAGAGGCATAAAGAGGCTGAAAGTAAAATGATGAAAAAATATTCCATGCAAAGAGTTACCACACAGAGCTGGAGCGGCTCCACGGGGGTGAGCAAAGGGAGGTTTACAGCTGTGAGTAGATGAAACACAGACTTTGCTCTCATATTATTTATCAACTAGTGTATTATTTCCCACACCAGCAACTGTAAGCCTACTTTTGTCCACCCCTGTATCACCATCAGACAAAACTGATTTTAAGTTACAAAGTTACAAGAATGAAGGACTGATAATATACATTGTATACTGATAAAAGGTTCACTCTATTAAGAAGATAAAACAATGATAAACACATATATACACCTAACAAGAGAAGTACAATGAAGCAAAAATGGACAGAAATGAAGACGGAAACAGACATATCTACAGTAACAGGTGCAGACTGCAACACCTTGCTTTCAGTAATGGATAGCACAACCAGACAGATCTATAAATAAACAGAGGTATCAAATAATATTATAAATCAATTATACCTACAAGACACATGTACAGAACACAAACAAAAAGGAATGAAGTTCTGATACATGCCACAACGTGGATGAACACTGAAACACTATGCCAAAAACCACGTTAAACATTAACTCAGATAAGCCAGACACAGAAGCACAAATGTTGTATGATTCCACTCTGTGAAATATCTAGAATGGGCGAGCTCACAAAGACAGCAAGTAGAGTAGAGGTTGCCATGAACTCAGCAGAGCGTTGCCTCACGGGCAGGGCTGCTGTCCGGGGCGAGGAAGGGCTTTGGAAATAGAAAGTGGCACTGGTTGCACAAGTGTAATTAACACCTCTGAGCTGTGCACTTGAAAGTGGTTCAAATGGCAAACTGAATGACACGTCTATGTTTTACCACACATTTAAAAAACTGGAAGTCATATACCAACATTTTTAACCTTGTCAATTGCAATGTAATAAGTATCTGATCTCTGCCCATAATTCTGGGTCAGTGTGGCATTTCTACATACACCCTGATCTTAGTGACATGCAAAGCCTGAGCTCCTGAAGGGTTTTCTGCTATGTAAGTAATATTTACTAAGTAACATTTTCAAAGTTACAGGTAGCTGAGATCTATATTAATAGTATAGTTGCTGTTTCAATTGTTGAAAAGCCTTTAACTCACTAAGGACAACATAAAATACTACATGCAAGGTACTGTGAGGGATTTCTAAGATGATCAGGGCATCTCTCTTTCAGACTCTAAAATGTGGTAGGGGAGATAAAAAAGCACCCATACAACCGTGTTATTCAAGGTAAATCCTGATTTTTTTTTTAAAAAGCACCACAGGAGAATTACAAACTCTGGAGGAACTCGGGGGAGGGAACCCAGTGTACCCCGCAGTTATGTATCTTGTCACTATAAATGTTTGTGTCACCAGGTTAAGGGGAAGGCCTGAGGGCAACCTATAATTCTTCCCTTTTATACATCCTAACCAAAATAATCTAAGAAATACAGAAACATTGGTTTGAGTCCTAGAAACTAGGGATCCAGGACATCTACATGCCACAAACTCTACTTAAGGACACAGACAGGATGGGGCCAGACTGCAGGGAGACCCTGCCCCTGCAACCCACCGGCTGCACCAGGTAACCCCGGCACAGCAGCAGCAGCACCTGTGTCAGAGGATCACTAGTAACTGCTCATTCGGAAGGTCTGTAAGTGAAAAGTGAGGGTGGACCTTGGGACACGTCCCAAGATTGGCAACATTCAGAGGTGGCTGCACTGGGATACCAAAGGTTGCCCAAGCAGCGAGTTCTTTAAAAAAAAAAAAAAAAAAAAAAAAAAAAAAAAGACTTGGTATGAGAAGGCGGGGCTCAGTAGCGGCCTAGGAGGAAGGCAAAGGCAGCCCATCATTTGCCAGTTGGGCCAAAGAGACTCAGGCAGGCCCCTGGTGTCACTGCTGTACCAACACAGAAGATCGTGCACAGAGCTCAAGCTCTCCTGAGAGCCCCTGAGACCTGGCCCCCGGCCCCAGCCGTTCCACTTATGCTAAGCCCCGGTGTCAGCAGGGTCCAGGCTGTCCGTCTGCACAAGAGCTGAGTGCTGATGCCGACAGCACCCAGGTGTGGTGAAGGACCGAAACCAATCTGCTCTAAAGGGAGAACATGTCAGAGCTCAGCAGAATTTTTCCCTCTAAAAAAATTAATGAATAAAATCAACATGGTTTTATTCTTTTAAGTAAATGGGGTCTGTAAATAAACTCTACCAACACAAAAAAGAAAACAGCAAGGGATAAACAGAGTACAGTTCAGATAGCATGTTTAAGCCGCAGTTTTCCACCAACTTGGGAAAACATGGGCTCTATGAATAAAGTGCAAAGATGAGACAAAAACAGCAGAATGACGTAAAAAAAGAACAGACTGAATTAAAGAAAAGGTATAAGGAAACCACTAGAGCAGAAATTTAAACGAGCAATAAGAAGCATTTCGGCTACAGAAGACGGAATCAGTGATGTGGAAGGCTCTTTGGGAACTTCTATCGGAATTCAGGAGGAGGACGGAAATATGAGAACAGCAGCTGAGAAGATAACAGAACAGGAAAACAGAGGCTGGAGATCAAGATTACCAGGACAGATGGCTAATTAGTATCCTGGAGAGAAGGAACACAACGACTGAGTAGAAGAAGTAATCAAATAAAATGTTTAGTAGAAGAGAACTTCCCTAAGTAGAAAACCTTAAGTATTCAGAAAAGTCCTGCAGTGGGGACAAATCAACCCCAGGTAAAATGCAGTTCTGGTCTCGCTAAATAAAGCTTAAAAATAAGCCTCAAAAGGACCAAACTATTTCCACGTAACTTGTGATCCAGAATCAAGCATGAGAATATTTACACCACAGAAAAATATCCAGAACCCAACATGGTAAAAGTCCCGTCTGGCCTCCATTTAAAAATCACCATTATGCAACAAACAAACAAACAAATGTACCGAATAAGAGAGAAAAAAATCGACTGAGAGAAACAGACCTAGAATGACAGATTTACGCAATTAGTGGATCATATGTTCAAGACAATAGAGAAAAATTAAGCATATTAAATAGATGGGGGGAAAAAGACCCCAGGTGAAATTCCAATTAAAACACAACAAACAGCGGATGGGAGTAACAGCAGAATTAACAATGTAGGAGAAAAGATGAGTGAACTTGAAAGCAGAGTAACAGAGACAACTTAAAATAAAACACAGAGGAAAGAAAAGAGCAGGCGGGAAAGAGCGCCAGTGAGCTGTGGGACCTCGCGGTGCCCAACCAGTCCCTGAAGGAGGGCGCAGGGGCTGAAACACACAGTCATTTGCATGCTTACTATAGAGGGCACATTTTAACACAGTAAGTATTACTTCAGTAAACCTAAGGACTGGAACAAGTGCACAAAAATGCCAACACACCCTGCCTACCAAAATTTTCAGTGAAATGCTTTACGGTTTACAAAGCAGACTGTATAAACTCAGGTCTCACAACGGCGCTGTACCGTCACACTCCTTTCAAAGAGGAGTAGACGGAAGCCCAGGGAGGTGACAAGACCTGCCCGAGGTCGCTTCTCTAAGAAGTGGTATGTCAGGGTTCAAACAGAAGTGCAACTCCAAACCCAGTCTTTTCCTAAGTTAAAAAAAAAGCCACTGAGCAGAAACGTTTCTCTCCAGTTCAATGCTCAGTCAGGACAATGTATGGCAGTGACTGGCCTTCTAGTATCTCCTCAGAAGTACAAGAAACTTCTGGCCTAAGGCAATGAAATGCAACTACATTCTTACTTTTACTGAAAGAGAAACCATTCTGGTAGATTATTTTTAAAATTGTATTTTTAGCAAGTTTATAACTTACCTAATGCAAAGCTGCACTGGTCATCAAAAAGCAGTATGAATGAATGAGAAAAAGGCACCCACTCCTCAGTTTTGCTCCAATGAAAATCACACTGACCTCTGAAAGGAAAAATGATGTGGAAAAAGTAAAGGAGATGCTGGTGCTGTTCGCCGTGTCCACGTGTCCGGCCAACAAATAATGAGAGCAGCAGCAGAAGACCGGTCAGGATTGGCATTTTTGGTAATATTGTCTATTCTGCACCTGCTTGGCTTCTGCCTCTGTGGTTTTTAAATAAACTTTTAATGTTGGGATAATGTTAGCTTTACAGAAAAGTTGTAAAGAATGCTGTGAGTTCTCACTCAGTTTCCTTTGGTGCTGACAACCCACATCGCCACGACACAGTTGTCAAACACAGAAGCCCACATGGCTCCATGCCTGTGTGACTGCAGAGTTAAAACACCCTTTGGAAAATGTTTTGGTTCTAGACGATGATCAATCAGCACCCCTAAATTTTCTTAAATTGGAATACTTCAGAGAAAGAAAGAACTTAGTAAAACCTATTTTAGGCTTTCTAAAAATTACAAGCTACTTACTTTATACAGTTTGACTCATATCTCCCTTAAAGTTTAAGCCACAGCTGAATGGTTTAAAATTTCAGGACAAACATTCCATAGTGATAAACAATTTGAGATTTAAACAAAAAAGGAATTATGCACCCTTCTGTTTGCTGTAGCATTATTTACAATAGCCAAGATGTGAAGAAACCCAGGTGAGGTTACACTGTATGTACACAATGAGATATTACTCAGAAATTAAAAAAGAATGAAATCTTGCCATTGAGACAACATGGATGCAACCAGAGGGTATTATGTTGACTGAAATAGTTAGGCAAGTACTATACGATTTCACTTATGTGTGGAATATAAAAAAAAAAAAAAGAACAAACAAAACAAAAACAGATTCATAGAACAAAGAACAAGCTGGCAACCGCCAGAGCGGAGGGAGGGGATGGCGAGTAGGTGGAAGAGGTAAGGGGAACAAGCTGTACAGACTTCCAGGCCACGTGAAGTCCATCAGCCGTGAAGACGCAGTGCACACAGCACAGGGAAGGGTCAAAATACCGTGGGAACTCTGCACGGTGGCAGATGGTTGTCAGACTGAGCTGGTGATCACCTCCTAAGGTCTATAAACGTCAAGTCGTTATGTTGGAACTAATACAATGTTGTATGCCAACTATACTGCAATAACAGCATTTCTTTTAAAGAAGGTATTGTTCCAGCCACCAACCCCCAACTGGTCAGTCATCCTGCCATTACATTCCAGCGAAGCCAAGGAGATGTTCTTGACTGCGCCCTCCCGTGCCCATTAGCACTCGGGAGAAGCAGCTCCAGTCAAGAAAGCAGGAGGCAGAACGGCACTTGTTTCATGAGAACGATTAACTACATACCACAACAATAAGAGGAAAGTCTTTTACTCTATATATTACAAGTAAGAAAACTCTTTCTGTACTTATGGTAGATATAAATATTGTAAAGAGAAACAGCTCATGAAAATGATATCGAGTGTATCATTTTCATCTTCAAACTTCTTAGATCAGGCTGTGGTGGCCGGGTGGGAATTTAACAGTCGTCACTGCTGGACACAATGACAGAGCGTTCCTGAGGGCCTCACCACTGTGTCCGGGGGCACAAGGGCGGCGCCGTGGAAAAGCTCGCACACGGCTCTGGACTGAAAAGCATTCGAAGGAGAAGGAATGTTAACAGTGAACACTTTCACCATATTTCACTCATTTTTCTTTTTATATGTGCATTAGCACATCACTTAACATGTCTAAGTAAGTCTAAAAATGTTTCCAATAAAGTTTTCAAAAGCCTAAATGATAAGAAAGCGTATGTCATAGCTTAATTAATGGTGTTTTCTCTCCCCTGGGTGGTAATAAGATAACCGATGGTATCTAGGATTCAGCACAGTAGTAATTCAGTTGCTACATCTTACAAGAAAGTTTGATAAACTACCTTACAGGCCAACTCCTATCTTAAGTAAGAGAGCAAAAAATAAAGGCCTGCCCCACCAGAATACACATAAGAAATAATACATAATTTTGCATTATTACAGTAAAAGAGCTATTTTTGCATCCCTGTGAGTTTTCTTCATGTGAATAGCAAAACGTTCCTCAAATTTCCTGCTTATGCAGCAGATTCCTGCCTGAACCCGAGAAACAGGGAGGGAAGGGAGCCATGGCGGGAACTTGCTGTTAAGTACAAAACTTGAGGAAGATTCTAACTGAAATTTTTTAACTCCTGTGGATCCTGGCTGTGAAGAGAGCAGGTATCAATAAATGTAGGTTCAACTAAACACTATTCCCAAAAGCTCCAGAGTGAATTTCTAAAATCACATTTTCAAAGAACTGGTTAGTTCCAGGGGTCTCCAATGAGCAACTCTTTTGCATTGTAGTAAAACCTACTTAACGTAAAACTGACCATTTTAACCACTTTAAAGCGCACAATTTGTGGCATTTAGCACATTCGCAATGTGGTGCAACCACCACCACCATCCATGTCTGGAATGCATCGTCCCACACTAAAACCCAGTGTCCAATTAAACAGCAGTTCTCCTCCATTCCCTCCTCCCCCGGCCCTTATGTTTACTGTAACATTATTTACAACAGCCAAGTAGAGTATATGGTAAACTATATTCTACTTTCTTTCTCCATGAACTTGCCTAGTATTAGATATCTCATATAAGCAGACTCATACAATACTTGTTCTTTTTGTGCCTGACTTATTTCTCCACTTTTGTGAAGCCCAAATTACCAGATTTCTCCTAATTGAACTGTATGTGCCGACAATCTCAGAACTAAGCATACAGCTCTCCCAGAAATCCTGCTACTGTCCCTTGAGACTCAAGAGCAGAGGGTCTCACACTGACCCTTCCTTTGGCTGTAGACCGCCCTGGAGACCATCCTGGGGAAAGTGGATGGAGCAAAGGGGAGGCAGGCAACTGCGCAGGCCTGAAAAACCCTGGGTAAGAAGAGGCAAGGGTTCCTGAAGTTACCTGGGCTCTGATATGGCTTCTATCTGCCGGCTAAGAGCTCCTGACCCCTGACACTTGGCTGGGGCGGACACCTGTCAGAGCCGAGGGCAGACGACGGCCCAGTCACTGAGAACGTCACCACTGCAGGAGGCTTCAAGGGGTCATGAGTCACCTTCCGTGGCTCAGAGGTCTGGGCAGGCCTGCCCGCCTCGCCCAAGTAAACCCAGTTAGGAGAGGCAAAAACAAGAGAGAAAAGGCAGAAGTGGCAAAGTCAGAGAAGCATGGGTGGCTGAAGAGGGACCGAAGGCCATGAATGAGGATAAGAGCTAGGAGGGAAACACACGGTCAAGAGACACAAAAGCAAGCTTGAGACAGAAATAAAGGGAAGACTGAAATACTCAGAGATGGGCTCCAGAGAGACACATAGTGGCAAATACAAAGTTAACAGGGACCGAGTTGAGAGGCAAAAAGGACAGGTGACAACAGGTGACCGAGACAGCAACAGAGGTGAAACACGGAGGAAAACAGGAAGGTTTCAGCTAAGTCCCGGCGTAGCCTTTCTCCCGGCGAGGCTCGAACCCGAGGCTGCCCAGCCGCGCCCACCTGGCGGTCGCGAAAGGCCGCCGGACAGACGGGGGCTGGATCTCTAAGCGCTCCGGTCCCCCGAGGTCGGCCACCGCAGGGTGACCTTGGACGAGAAGCTACCTCAGGGGCCTCGGTGTCGCGGTACATGCCCCGGGCTGGCTGGAGACCACAGAAGTGGGACCTGGCGCGCCGGGACTCTAACCACCCGCGCACGGTTTAAGCATCCGGGTCCGCCGCACGGGCCTGGAGGGGCCGCCGGGGCGCGCGCGCCGGGACCCTCAGACCCCGCTGGCTTCCCTCCCTCCCCCCGCACCACCCGGCGTCTAACCCGGCCGTACCTGCCAAGGGCTGGCGCTCACATAGCCGGCCCGGGACACTTTCCGCGGCCGGAACCAGGCCCGTTCAAGCTGTCGCCTCCGCGACCGCCTCAGCCAGTACCTCCCGCCCCCGGAAACGCTTCTCGGGGCCGCCCCCCGAAACTGACAGTGCTTCCGCGGGTGCGTCTGCAGGAGAAAGCGTTGCGCGCATGCGTGACACACGTCCACGAGCACCGCGAGGTATCCAGCGCCTGCGCAGTGTAGCCCTGAGTAGGTCCAGCAGCTTAGGGACCTTGAGACCACCGCCTTTGTAAACTTTGACCTACTTCGCTCAGCTCGCCAAGCAGAGGTCGGGTCAGGTCCGTTTCTGCGTTCAGAGAACGTTCGGCACGTAAATGTTAATTGAAAGACCAGTACCCTCTGTGCGGCAGGTGCTGTGCTGGGTCTCCTAGGAAAAAACTCATTTTGTGCAGGTACTTGAGGCGATCCTTGGATCTCAGGGCAGGTGGACCTTCATCCCAGCTAGAAGAAATGGCTCATTACTGTTCCAGAATATTCATGGAAATCTCATGCTCATGGGCCCGGTAGTTGGGTAGCTGAGCTAGGCTTAGTCACGTGACCAGCCTGTGGGGGGAGGGGGCTTAATATTGTAGAAGTCATTGAGTGAGGAAAAGGTTTGTTTTTACAGATCAACTAGGACTTCTAGTTGAGTATACCCCTTTACTGCTTTGCCGCTTTTATTTCCTTCCTGCCTCTAAGCAGACGTGGAAGTTAGAAGTTCAATCACCATCGAGTGCAAGAGATATGCCGAGGAAATGCTAAGGCCCTCGAAGCAGAAGTTGGAGAGACCCTAGGTCTCCTACGACATTAAAGCCACATTCCCGGGCTTGAACTGTTTAACCCTGGACGTTTTGTTGTGAGCCTAATAAACTTTTTACTTGGACTATATTTCTAGCCATATTGTAGACTATAATTCTGCAAATATCACAGCAATGAATTCAAGTTGCTAGGAGAAATATTGAAAACACCCTTTTAAATGCGTAGATCAATGTGTGAGAAAGTCAGAAAAGTCATTTGAGGCCAGGAAGAAAACAGAAACACAGGCCTAGGAGGTTAGATAAAGTTGATATACAGGAGTTGTGTACAGGTACAACCTGCATTCGTGCCAATTAAGTGGTGTATGTGCTATTCTGACAGTCATCTCTAACCCAGACTGGTGTGGCTCAATTGGTTGGGCGTCATACCACAAAGCAAAAGTTTGGGGATCGATTCCAGGTCAGGGCACATGCCTGGGTTGCAGGTTCAGTCCCTGGTTGGGGATTGTGCAAGAGGCATCTGGTCGATGTTTCTCTCTCTCATTGATGTTTCTCTCCTCCTTCTCCCTCCCTTCCCATTTCTCTAAAAAAATAAATAAAATAAAATCTTTTAAAAAGAAAAGAAAATGATCTGCTGAGGTAGGTAAACAATGATGCTGCTACCAGCTGTAGGGGCATCTGCTTGGGGCCAGGCAGAATGAGAGCCAAATTGGAACATCGGGTTGGGACCAAGAAGGAATATATCTTCAGGAGAAGGATAAACTAGAGGTGGGGGGACCTTCCCTTCAGAGGCAGGCAGCAAGGAAATTTGTCTCACTCTGCCTTGGCTCTGGGTGAGAAGGTAAAACATTTCCCTAGTAGATATGTAGCCAAATTCTGGCTATGCTGTTTGCATGGTCCAAACCCCCACACACTGAACATTTAAATCCAGACGGACCTGGGTAGATAGTGCCTATGATACTTGGGGAAAGCAAACACAAGTCCTCACTGGGAGAACTCACTGTCAGAACAGGTTTCAAAGAATTCCCAGACAGGCCTCCAAATGAATATGAACTCACAGTTTAAAAACACAAAACCCATGAAGAAATAAGCAGAGAAGACCAGCAGATACAGATCCATTTCAAATGTATAACTCATGGGAAGGGTTAAATACCAAATTAGATACAACTGGAGAGAAATTGGTGTGAAAAATATAACATAAAAGGCATCCCAGAGAGACAAGGAAATGGGTAAGAGTGAGAAGGTTTATCATGTGCTTATCAGTTAACGGTGGAAGGCGATAATAAAGTAAACGTGAACAAGGTAATTGTCCATTAATGATGGCTGAGATTTTTCCAGAATTGATGGAAGATAAGAATCCTCAGGAGACACCATGAATCCCAAGTAGGAGAAGGAAAGAGAAAACCTAGATTCAGTCTGGTAAAACTGCAGAACACCAAAGAATAAGAGATACTTTTAAAAAACAGAAAATCTCTACAATGAAATGACAGTGATACTAACTCCTGACTGTTCAACGGCCAGAATGGCAGCAACGATAACAATAACAGTGTGAAATAATATCATTAATGAAATAGTAGTCTCCATGTGATGAGAGAAAATAACTGTCTACCTAGAATTGTGTACTTAGCAAACAATGTTTCAAGAATGAAAAAAAAATACTTTTCAGATCAACAAAACTAAAGAGTTACTACCAACAGAATTTAACTGAAGGATCTTCTAGAAAATATATTTCAAAAAGAGAGAAAATGATTCCAAGAGGAAGGTCAGAGGAAAAATAAGGATTGGTGGGCAAACAAAATAGCAAATGTGGGTAAATATAAACAAACATCAAGGGCAAAATATGAGAACAATTTATAATTTGTGGGACTATAAAAGGTAAAACCCAAATAATGGAATGACAGTATGTAAAGTGTAAAAGGATTATTGAAGTTAAAGCATTATAAAGTATGCATCAATTATCCATTGCATGACAAATAGCCACAAGACCTCAGAGGCATACAATTATACTTGTTTATTGCGCACATACCTGGTGTCTGCTGAGGTTGACTTGGCTTGCTTACAAGTCCAGGATCAGCTGATCTATGATGGCCTTGGCTGTCAGCCACTGGCCTTGACACTGCTCCATGGGCCTCTTACTCACCAGCCAGGTACTCTGGACAAGATCCATGGAAGAGATATAAGAGAGCAAATGGAAACACACAAGCCTAGTCCCAGGACTCTTCTCACATGTCATGGCCAAAGCGAGTCACGTAGCCGAGTCCAGAGTTATAGTAGGAGGGAGCTGTGAAGGATTATGGCGAAGGGTTTGCATACAGAGAGGGTGAAGAATTGGAGTCATTAGTTCAATCTAGCGTCTTTGCACTGTCTGTGAAATATTGACTGGCACTGGGTTTTTAATGAAATATGAATATTGAAATTTTGAGGCTTACCATTGAAAGAATAATTATTGACCAAACATGAAGAAGAAAAATAATGTTTTAAAAAAGAAGGAAAAGGGTCCTGGCTGGTGTGGCTCAGTGGACTGAGTGCCAATCTGTGAACCAAAGGGTCGCAGGTTCTATTTCCAGTCAGGGCATATGCCTGGGTTGCAGGCCAGGTGCCCAGTAGCAGGTGTGCAAAAGGCAACCACACATTGATGTTTCTCTCTCCCTCTTCCTCTCTTCCCCTCTCTAAAAATAAATAAATACAATCTTTTAAAAAGTTAAAAAGAAGGAAAGGAAGAAAAGAAAGGAAGTAAAGACAGAAACGAACACAAAAACTGGAAAAAATACAAAGCACAAAATAAAGTGGAAAAATAAATTCAAACATATCAGTAATTGCAGTTAAAATATATTTTTAAAAAACCAACACCTAGTTTAAAGACAAACTGTAACATCAGATTTTTAAAAAAATCAAACTACACGTTCAAAATACAAAGGCAGAAAATTTGCAGTCAAAGAATGGTAAAAGAGATTCTGCGGGATCTGTTAGCTATATTAACATTGGAGAAATAGACTTCAAGGCAAAAGCGTTGCCAGAAATAATGTGGCGAATCGTGTCCTCGTTCTCAGTAATTTGCCGTCTGTCCTGGAGCAGGCCTGTGCTTCCCAGCTGGTGGACTTCATGCTCAGCCACTGAAATCCGAATGGAAGTGATGTATGCACTCCTGAGCTGAACTTTAAAAACCACTGTTCTTTCTCTCTGCCACAAGAAGATCATGTTCCAAGTGGGGATACGCTTTCTGCCTGAATCCTTGACTGAAGATGACATAGAATGAAGAAGGGACAGTGTTACAAAGGGTCCAAAAAAGATGAGTGAAAAGATGAGCAAACATGGTTTGCTGTCATAAACCATGGAGATTTTTAAGGGAGGTGTGTGGCTTTCTTCGACTAACGCGGTGTGAAACGTGTCACTTGCGGGCGGGCGCTCTAAGAGTGAGTGCGGGTTTCCTGCTATCAGGTCATGACTGCAGCCTTCTGTAGTGAAAGATGACGAATACAAACAGGCTATTTTAGATCGGGAAGGGTCCAACTCACCAGCAGTACGGAATAATTCTGGGTTGTAGCCGCATAATATCATGGCTTCCAACTGTGGTCTAGAGTAAAAGCTGATGGAACTATACAAAGAAATCAACAAATTCACCATCCTAGTGGAGACTGTGGAATTCCTCAGAGCTGTCTACTGCATCTCGGATTTAATACCTGGTGTTGATAGTTGTTTTTAAAGCCATTTAATAGACGTGTTGTGATAGCTCACTGCAGCTTTATTTTACATTGTTTGATGACCGATTATGTTGAACGATCTTCATGCGCACCTGTCATCTTCAGGGAAGTGTTTACTCAAGTCTTCTGCCCCCCCCTTTTTAAAAACTGGATTGTTTCCATTTTTATGGCTGAGTTTTGAGGTTGTTTATATGTCCTGGATATAGATTCTTTATCAGATGTGTAATTTAAAAATATTTTCTCCTGCCCTGTGGATTACCCTCATGCAGGGGGACCACTGTCTGTTCTTTTTGTCTCTGTAGTTTGTCCTGCTCCGAAATAGACTCGTATGTAGAACGGAGCCTCCCGAGACTGGCTTCTCTGACTCAGCACACAATGCATCTGAGGTCAACCCATGTTGTTGTGGTATCAGCAGTTTATTCCTTTCTGTCGCCGAGTGGCATTCCATATATAGACGTACCACGGTTGGTTTATCCACTTTCCAGCTGAGGAACGTGTGAGTTGTTTCCTGGTTTGGGCAATTAGGTATAAAGCCAGTATAAATGTCAATGGGTAGGTTTTAAGTTTTCACCTTTGAGAAAAGCTACAAGTGGGATTACTGTATTTATATGTTCAGCTTTTTAAGAAGTTGTCAAGTTGTTTTCCACAGTGGTAGTACCATTTTATATCCCCACAAGTCAAAGTATTCTCTATATTTGGACATTTAAAAACACACATGAAAATAATTAACAGGTTAAACAAAGAGATCATAATGAAGATTTGAAACTCTTTAGAATCAATGGACAGTGAAACTACCATATTCCAAATCTGTGTTATCAGCAAAAAGAGTTTTCAGAGGGATATATATATAATATCTGTATGTTATAATATCTATATGTATAGATATTACATATATATATATATTTCAGTTCGTAGAGGAAAAGTGTAAAGGTAATGAGTTCATCGCTTGACTTAAAAGGTTGGGAAAAGGAAACAAAATAAACCCAAAGAAAGTGAAAGGAAGGAAAGAAAAGATCATATATCAATTAAACCGCAAACAGAAGCACAATAAAGAAGAGCAATAAAGCCTGAGGTGAGATTTTTGGAGAGACCAATAAAACTGACAGGCACTGCACCTGGCAAGACTGATAAGACTGTTTGTGTGTGTGTGTATAAGTACACACACACACACACTCACACACAGTTTACCCCAAAGGGGGCGCAGAACAAGTTATTCATCTTCACTCCCGTGTCAGTTAAGGGCTGGCTGATGTCAGCGGGGCTCAATGGGCAGCCTGCCTCACGCCGCCGTGGGTCCAGCTGGGCCTGGCTCCTCCTTGCGGGTGGGGCTCAGATCCGCCCCGTGTTTTCCATCGGAGTCCACCCCCCCAAGGGACAGTAGCCGCCCAAGGGGAGCACTCCCCATGGCACAGAGGGGTGCCAGAGATCAAGCCTCACCATGCAGACGCATTCCGTGCATTGGCTTCTACCACTGCTGTCGTCTCACTGGCCAGCGCAAGTCACGTGGCCGAGCCAGTAGTCCGGGGGTAGGAAAGTCCACTTCCAGTGGGGGCAGTGCAAAGTCCCGTGGGGAAAGGACAGGGCAGGGTGACGGATTGGGCCAATAGCTCAACCTGCATCTCCTTTACTCTGTGTTTTGGAATGAGAAGGATTCCAGGGAGCCCTTCCAGGAGAGAGGGGTGAAGAGGACGGTGAAGGAAATGGAGAAACCAGGGAGCTTTGTGGGGCCGCCAGTAAGAAACCTCTGGTGTAGGAAGCACGAAAGTTCATTTACAATAAAGGATATTTAATATGTAAATTTAAGGAGTCTTTTGCTTGGATGTTTGTGATGTTAAATCCCCCTCTGTCATCTTAGACTTTCAATAAAAGGTGTTAGACCCGCAAAGGCCCTGTGGAAGAAGTGGGGTGTGTGTGTGTGTGTGTGTGCGCGTGCACGCGTGCATCAAAGGGAAGGTCAAGTTCCTTTGGAGGTGACAAGGCAGCAGGGACAGAAATTCAATAAATTCAGCACAAGCTGGTGCTTAGACCCAGGGGTGCCTGGGAAGAGGTATACCCCGGCTACGTGCAGGCACCTGGGAAGCACACTGAGCTCTCCTCAGGAGAACAGGTGGTGTTTTCGGCCGACATTATTTGTATTTGGAGGGCCCAAGAGTCTGGTTAAAATCCGGGTTATACCTGGGAGGAGAATCGATTCCTAGTCCAAAGGAAATTACACTTGCAACCCCGCCATTCTACTTGGGAGGCTCATTCTTCCTGACCCTGCATCATCACTGGCCCCAAGGAGTTCTACTCTGATCCTTACCTCCAGGAAGAAGGGTCTTCCTCTCCAGCTCCCTCTACCTCCCCTGGTCCCACACCCTCCCCGAGGACCACCCACTCAGCTCCTCCACCTTCCCGGCAGCGCTGGGCCAGGTCCGGCTCTCTGCGTGTGGGTGGCCTGCCTCCCCCCAAGCTTGTTTCTAACATTCTGCTGATTTTTCGGTAACTTTCATGGATTAGTATATTAGGCAGAATAATAGCTCCCTAAAGAGGTCCACATCCTAATCCCCAGAACCTGTGGGTATGCTACCTCGCATGGAAAAGGGGACTTTGCAGATGTGACCAAGGCCACGGGCCCAGAGATGGGGACGTTATCCTGGATTATCTAGGCGGACCCGGTTTGACCGCTATGAGTCCTTAAAAGTGAAACACCTTCCCCACCAAGCTCCGAGGTTAGGCGAAACAAGGAGGAGGGATGGGAAGCATTGGAGGGACTCACCTGCTGTGGCCGGCTTCGAGGACGAGGGAAGGTAACCACAAGCCAAGGGGTCTGTGTGGCCTCCAGAGCGTGGAAACGGCCCTCAGCTGACGGCCAGCAAGGAAACGGCCCATGCCCTCACGTGGAAGAAATTAAATCCTGCCAGCAACCCAAACGAGCAAGGAACGGGATCCTCCCTCTGAGCCCCCGGAAAGGGTGAGGCCCAGGTCAGACTTCCGACCTACATCCCCTCTCTACAGGACGGCCCTGCAGAACTACTGAATAATAAATCTGTACACTTTAAGCTGCTCCGTTGGTGGTAATTGGTTATGGCAGCGATAGGAAACCAATACAAGCAATCAAAGGTTCTTGGGGGTTTGCAATAGTCCAGGCTGCCCGGGCCAGCCTGCGGGATTCGGGGGCGACTCCAACAGGCACAGGTCTTGCCCTCACAGAGTTTACGCCATAGCAGGGAAACAGAGGTAAAAAGGGAATTTCAGTCCAGCGTGGGAGCTGGGGGCCACAAGAACAGAGAGGAGGCCCCCAGCTCAGGCTCACAGGCCAGGAGCGCTTCCCAGAAATGGTAACATCCAACCAGGAGGCTAAAGGGTGAGCTGGCCGAGTGAAGAGGCGGGACAAGTACCCGAGTTCCAGACGGAGGGGGCAGGCGAAGAGGGGAGAGCGTGAGAGCGGGCACAGCCTGTTTAAGGAGCTGGTGGGAGTGTGGTGCTTGGAGAAAGGAGGGGTGGGGATGAGGCTGGAGGGGAGGGCAGGCCTCTGATCACTGCAGGCCTGATGAGCCGCGTGGGGAGCTTGACCTTGATCCTGAAGACAAGGAAAGGTGCAGGGGTGGGGAGAGTGTCTGCTGGGAGTGACACGTTTGGGGCTGTTTGGAAAGATCGTGCTGGCTGCCATGTGGTGGCTGGAAGGGAGGCAGGCGAGCCTGGGTGCAGAGAGACCAGTGAGGAGGGTGGTCTGACGACCCAGGGGTAGGGGCTGTGTGGGGGTAGGGGTGCATTTAGGGAACCAAGGACGGCTCTAACTCTCAGGCAAGCAGAGTGTCTTGCCTTACAGAGTCTGAGCCCAGTGAATGACAGTGGCCTTCGCACTCACTCTTTGGGCGTTTACTCTGTAGGAGGCACTGCGCTAAGCCCTTTGCATGCATTACCCTATTGAGTATTTACAACAATTCCACGCAATAGGTGCTGCTGTTACCTTCATTTTACAGATGGGGGGTCTGGAAGAAGGAGCCCCCACCAACACTCCATCCCTAGGTGCTGAGGGTAGGGATGCTGGAGGTGGGGCTCGTCGGGCCGAGAGGAGAACCCTGCCACCGGTCAGCGGGGGCCACCCTGCCCTTGGAGTACACGTCACACGGTTCAAGGTCTGACCACTGCAGCTTCACTAGCCTGGTGGACAGACTGGCCCTTGCTCCCCATCTGCTCCCTTGAATACTTTTTGGTCCCGCTCTTGCCAATCACCGAGTCTGCAGGTGGCCGCCAGAAACGGTGGGCGGAGCAACCGCTTCCGGAGGGCGTGTCCTCCAGCGGTGCTGCCAGGCTCAGAGAAGTGGGGTGACTGGCCCAGGGTCATGTACCCGGTAAGAAGCAAAGCAGGGATGCGAACTTGGCTGGACTGACCCTCTCCTTTCACAGACACTCCAAGCTCATGGCCACTGGATGGGTCAGTTCTGGATGCTAGAAGCCCAAGATCAGGGTTTGGTTTCTCCTGGGGTCTCTCTCCTTGGCTTTACCCATGGCCACCTTCTGACTGCGTCCTCACCTGGCCTTTTCTGTGTGGTACGCATGTGCCCCAGTGTCTCTCTGCATATCCTAATATCCTAATATCCTCTTCTTATAAGGATACCAGTTTTGCATCCTTACCTTAATGTATCACCCCTTTAAAGCTCCGTCTCCTCAGGCAGGCACATTTGGAGGTACTGGGCACTAGGGCATCAGTGTGTGAGGGTGGGCAGATGCAATTCTGTCCACACAGCCACAGACTGGATGTCTCTCTCCTGCCTCCTTGGAGACCCCCAGACCTGCAGAACAGCAGGGCTAAAAGGGTTCCAAAACACACCCCACCCTCACCATGGTACAGATCTCTGGCCAGTAGGCATGAAGAGGAAAAGGGACCGGCCCAGGGTCACACTGGAGGGCTGGGGTGGATCTGAGCCCTGCCCCAGATATCTGAGCCCCTCGAAAGTTCCCAGCATCCATGCTCCACTTCCCACTGACAGGAAGATGACTTTGGGGGGGACTTGACCACTGGCCCCATTCTCGCCGTGCGGTCTGAGAAGATTCAGCTCCAGGGATGGGCTTTGATTTGCTTAAGTCAGTCAGCTTATCCTCTTTCCCTGCCACCCTGGTGTGTGCGGGGACAGGCATGTGATCCCATCTGGACACCCCAGGACTTGCAAGGGAGCTAACGGAAGGGACTCTCTTCTGTGGGATGGCGTGGGAGGATGCGGGGGGAGGGTCAAGGACTTTCGTAGTCATTGTATTGCTATGACAGGAGGTCCTGTGGTTGCAGAGGCCGAAATGAGGGGGCTGAAAGTGAACTTGAGAAAAACATAAAAAAGAGCCACAGGGAAATCAGTTTCTTGATGAGAGTCTGCACCAAGTGCCTGTGGACCAGCACGTTCCCTGTATTGCTTGTCGGCTTCAGGCTTTGCTTTTCTTTCGTTTTGCTTTTTTACAAGCAAGGCCGTCTCAACTGGCACACCGTCTGTGTGGCAGCTGCTGGGGCGGTGGTCAGGGGACCATTTACCATCTCATTCCTCTAGGGTTTTGGCCTTTGGGGTATGCGGGCACCAGCATCACTTGGAGTTCGAAGGTACGTGGAACGGAGATGCAGTCTATCTGGTTTCAACAGACGAGGAATTCACTAAAAGGGTATTGGCGGCGGCTCACACTGTCTGGGAGAGAGGGCTGGAAAATCAGGCTTGGGGACTATGCAACCATACCCACAACTGGGTCACAGAACTGGAGTGGCCAGGATGCGGCTGCCACCACCATTGCCACTGCCGATGGGCACCCCAGTCTGCACTGTTGCTGCCTCTGCTGGCTTGGAAGCCAGTCGTGCTGCAGCTGCCTCCCTGAGCCTCCAATGACTACTTCTGAGTCCTCTGTCTGGAGGAGCCTGGTCCTGTGCCTGCTTCCTAGCTGCAAGGGAGGCTGGGAAAGTAGCTAACCGGCCTTTTGGGGGCTTCTACAGTGGGAGGTGGGTTCTATCTCCTTCTAAGTCTCATGAAGTGGGGAATTCCCTTATAGACCCACGGGATGAGAGTCTATGCTAGACAATTAAAAAACAAGCCAGAGGTTCATTATAGGGCACAGGGAATCGAGATCAAATGGGAACAATAGCTTCAGCCACATTAACGGCAAATCTGAAATGGAGAATGCAGCTTGAACCTGGGGGCTGAAGTGAGGCTCCTGACTTCTCCCGCCCTGAGTTTCTTTCCCAGCTGTGGGGAGTCATTAGACCAGGTGGCACCCCCCAGGGTCGGGGCGGGGGCGGGGTCTCTGCTTTGCTGAGCTGCTGTGTGGCAGCAGGAACAGACACAGAGCAATGAGCTGTTCTGGAGGGCAGACATGGGGAGGCACAGTGTCCAGGCTGAGACCGGTCCCCTGCCTTGCCCCACAGATGAGGGGAATGGAGAGGAGGATGGGAAAAGGGCCTTCTTTCTGATGCTGACTCCTCCTTAGGGGATGGGTGGAAATTGCTTTCTCCATATGGAAATGGAAAGAGAGTGTGGTGACTTGGGAGGGGGCGGCAAGGAAGGGTGTCTTTCCCAGTGTCACCGACACAAAGTCAGATGACTTCAGGGTCCAGGCAGGTGATGCCGGTGCGAGCACCGGGCCCGGCCTTTGCACATTAAATATAGAAGAGCATGTATTCTTAGCTGCCGCATGGATACACACACGCTCTCCTCCTTTTTCTTAAACATTTGGTCCTCTCCATGTATTTTTTGTCATGCCACTTTTGATGGACACATGGCATGCTGGCTCTCTTCCATATGGCCCTTCCGCCAGATCCTCTCATCGCCTCTCCCCTCCCCAGCTCCGCGTTCTGGGAGGCCAACCCATATGGGGAGCATCAGGGAAGACTGGAGGGAGGGAAGAAAGGAGGGAGGAGAAGGCGCTGGGAGGGTTCTTTCCCAGGCTGTGTTCACGTGCAGCTGCACGCCTCGCTGCAGCCGGTGATCCAGCCTCAGCTCCATCCGTACTGGTGCTTTCTCTCCAGACCCTGCGTGGCAACAGCGCCTGGTGTTTGTAGCACTGGGGGATGGTGTCATTCCCTGCTGCCTTCCCTAAACCCTGTCCACACCCTCACAAATAATCCCATTGCTAAACTCTGCTCAGTTACCCGGCCTTGAGTGTGCTGTCTGTTCCCGGCCGGTGCACTGAATGATATACATGGAATCGGGGAATGTTTCTCCACTAGAAGAAAAACAGCAGCTCACATGCACCAGCAAACAGGACCTGAGTGAGTCCCAAACTCCTGAACGTGAGGGAGACAGTAGGGAATGGTAGGGATTGCAACAAACTGGAAAGCATGGGACCTCTCACTCCAGCCTTTCTTTTTGCCGTGACAACGGTCCGGTGTTGCTAGTACTTCCCAGTTTTCAGAAGTAGCAAAACATCCAGATGTCCAAGGGAGAGCTCCTGACTTTTAAACATTGGCTTGTAGTTTTAGAAACTGTGAGGTGAGCCAGGTTCACGATCGGTTGGCTGAACTTAGTCCTTGGAGACCAGTTTTCAGTCTCTGCTCTTAGCACACGGCGTCCCGCCAAGCCCCAAATCCTACATGAGGATGAGAGCCTGTGGAAGACTGCGGTGTGCTGGCCATCGGGAGACCCGGGGGGCTCTGGGGGTGAGGAGGAAGCCTGGCCATGCCATCTCCTCCAGAAAGGCTCAGCGGTGGAGCCCGCACATGCATGCTCACGTCCCCATGCTGCTCTGAAGCCGGCAGCCTAGCGCTGCCTGCCTGGTCCATCACGTCTAATATGGGTGTCAGCAGAAAGCAAATTAAACCCGCTAGGCTGTAATTTGCAAACAAAACATTTTGTGGCAGTAACTAAACAAAGCATTATGTTTTAATCGGCCCCTTTTTTTAAATGTTGTTTTAAAAATCATTTTATTGTGCAGAAGCTGGTACCCTAAGAGCTATAATTCCTTAACTGACAGTATGCTAATGCAATACCCTCTGGTCTAAATATTCTTACCAGCTGGGGCATTCGTCTTGATGATCTTAAACCAATATTTTCAGAGTAAAAGTGCTGCACTGCCTCCCAGCCTCCCAGATGGGAAACCCCAGCGGCTGCTTCTCTAGAGGGACTGCCTTTTGCCCTGGCTCTGAGAGAGATGCAAAAAAATTCACCTTTCCTTCATGTCTGTCTGTCTATCTATCTATCTATTAATCATCTACCTATCTACAAATACTTGTATACTGCTAAGTGTTTGGCAAACATTAACCCAATGAATTCTCCTACTAACCCCTTAAAAAGGTGTTATTATCTTTTTTAAATATATATTTTGTTGATCATGCTATTACAGTTGTCTTAACTTTTCTCCCTTTGCCCCCATCTGCCCAGTACCCCCGCTCTCTCCAGCAGTCCCCTCCCCCACCTTAGTTCACGTTTGTGAGTCATGCATTTAAGTTCTTTGGCTTCTTCATTTCCTAGACTGTTCTTAACACCCCCCCCACCCCGTCTGTTTTGTTCCTACCAATTATGCTGCATAATCCCTGCACCCCCATTCTCCCCCTCCCCCGTCCCAGCTGATAACCCTCCAAATGATCTCCATACCTATGATTCTGTTCCTCTTCTGGTTGTTTGCTTAGTTTGTTTTTTAGATTCTGTTGTTGATAGTCGTGAATTTGTTGCCATTTTAATGTTCATAGTTTTGATTTTCATCTTTTTCTTAAATAAATCCCTTTAATATTTCATATAATAATAGCTTGGTGATGATGAACTCTTTTAGCTTTACCTTGTCTGGGAAGTACTTAATCTGCCCTTCCATTCTAAATGGTAGCTTTGCTGGTAGAGTAATCTAGGTTGGAGGTCCTTGCTTTTCATCACTTTGAATACATCTTGCCTGTCCCTTCTAGCCTGCAAAGTTGCTTTTGAGAAATCAGCTGACAGCCTTATAGCTACTCCTTTGTAGGTAACTCTCTGCTTTTCTCTTGCTGCTTTTAAGATCCTCTCTTTATCTTTAACTTTTGGCAATTTAATTATGATGTGTCTTAGTGTGGTCCTGTTTGGGTTCAACTCGTTTGGGCCTCTCTGTGCTTCCTAGGCTTGTATGTCTATTGCCTTCATCAAATTAGGGAAGTTTTCTTTCATTACTTTTTCAAATAAGTTTTCAAGTTCTTGCTCTTCTCCTTCTCCTCTGGCATCTCTATGATTCTGATGTTGGTATGTTTGGAGATGTCCCAGAGACTCCTTATATTATCCTTGTTTTTTTTGAATTCCTTTTTCTTCTTGCTGTTCTGGTTGAATGCTTATTTCTTCCTTATGTTCCATATCGTTGGTTTGAATCTTGGTGTCATCCTCTCCATTGTTGGCTCCCTGTAGATTTTCTTTATTTCATTTAGTGTAGCCTTCACATCTTTCTGGGTCTTTTTTATGCTGTTGCCATACTCAATGAGTGCTTTGAGCATCCTGATCACCAGTGTTTTGAACTCTGCATCTGGTAGGTTGGTTATCTCCATTTCATTTAGGATATTTTTTTCCCTGCGGTAATTGTTTTGTTCTTTCATTTGGGCCATATTTCTTTTTCTCCGCAGTTTGGCAGCCTCCTTGTTTGTTTTCTGTGTATTAGGTAGAGCTGCTTTGACTCCCTGTCTTAGTAGTGAGGCCTATTGTAGAAAAGGTATCTGTAAATTGTGTGGAGCAGAGCCTTAGGTAATTGCCAGGGCAGGCAACCCGCTTCCCTGCTTTGTGGCTCCATGTGTGGGGGGAGGGCTCAGAGAGACTTGCTGCTGGAAGCTGAGATTTGGAGGTGGAGCAGGAGTGAGAGGGTGGGAAGAGGGGCGAGGGAGGGGAGGGACTGTGTTCCAGGCTGGAGAACACCAAGTGCGAAGAGTGGTGGGTGGCTCTGCACTGGGAGTGGCTAAGCGGGGACTAACCGCACTTCCCAGAATGCCCTTCCCTGTGTCGTAAGGAAGGTGGAGATGAAGCAGCGGCCACGGTTGGTCAGGTGCTACTGCGACTCACACGTGCAGATGCAGGGGCCATGGACTTAGAAAACCCGCTTCCCCAGCTCCTGTGGTCCACGGTCAAGTCATCCCACTGCTAAATCACTTTTTAAAAATACAGTCAAACCTTGGCTCTCAAATGTCGTGGTCCTCAACCAAGTCGTTCACAGAAAAAAAGGTGTCAGTTGTCAAATAAAACTTCGGGTCTCAATTCTCAACGTGACACCCGTTTCGTGCTGATACCTGTATAATCAGCCACATGTCTCTCAGGCGACACAGGAGATACAGTTTTCAAACAAATTGCTCCTCGGGTAGTTTTCCAGAACAAACTAAGTTCAAGAAGCGAGGTCGCACTGTAAATCACTTGCAGGGTCTTTACTTCTCCGAGCAAAGTGACCAGTGGAAGTGCTGGCGGGAGCTAGGCTGGAGGAGTCCGCAGGGTTCGAGTGCGCTCAGTCCTGGGGTCATGTGGAGCCAGTGAAGTTTTGTTTATTTTTTTTCAATTGAGGTATAATTCACGCACCGTAAGCTTCGTCCTTTTAAAGTATACAATTCAGTTGCTTTTAGCATATTCTCGAGGTTGTGCAACCATCCTCACTATCTAGTTCCAGGTCACGTTCATCCCCCTAAAAGAAATGTTGTACCATTAACCATCACTCTCCATCCTCTCCTTCCCCAAGCCCCCGGAAACCACTGATTTATTTTCTGTTTATTTATTATTATTTTTAAAAATTTTCTTGTTCTGGACATTTCATGTAAGTGGAGTCATACAATGTGAGACCTTTTGTGTCTGGCTTCTTTCACTGAGCGTGACATTTCTCAAGGTCATCCATATTATCACGTGTGTCAGTACTTCTCTTTTCATGGCCGAGTAATATTCCATCGTATGAATATACCACTTTCCGTTTATCCAGCATCTGTTGATGGATATTTGAATGGCTTCTACCTTTTGGCTATTAGGAATAATGCTGCCATGGGATGTTTACGTACAACGTTTTTTGTGAACAACATGTTTTTAAATCTCTCGGGTATACCTATATACCTAGAAGTCAAGTCACTGGGTTTTACAGTAACCCTATGTTTCACTTTTTGAGGAATTGTCAAACTTTTAGTGTCCTTTGAAGCATAGAAATTTTCATTTTAATCAGGTTCATTTTATCTCTTTTTCTTTTGGTTGCTTGTGCCTTGGTGTCGTATCTAAGAAACTATGGCCTAATCCAAGGCCATGAAGATGTACGCCTAGCCTATCACCTAAGAGATGTATGGTTTTAGCTCTTATGTTTAGGTCTTAGATCAATGTTGAGTTACTTTTTGTATATACCAAGAGGCCAGGGCGTCCAGCTTCATCCTTCTGCACGTGAATATCCAGTTGTCACAGCACCATTTGTTAAAAAGACTCAACTACCCACCCCCAATTCAATTGTCTTGGCACCCTTGCTGAAAATTAATTGATCATAAATATATGTTTATTTCCAGACTCTCAGTTCTGTTCTTGAACTATGTGTCTATCCGTATGCCAATCACTGAAGGGCTGTGGGCAGAGGAGAGACCCGCCTACTCTGTATTTAAGAACTGAAGGGGGGGGGGACCCATGAGGAGGCCCCTGCAGGCGTCCGTGTGAGAGATGTGTACAGGTGGCTGTGGAGATGCAGAGAAAGGGCCCATCTGAGGGCTAGTCAGGAGGAAGAATGAACAGGATGTGGTGACTTGTGAATGTGGGAGTGAGGGTGCAGGAGGAGTCTGGGATGACTCCCAGATTTTTGGCATCAGTGACGGGGTCAACAGGATGGGTAGGGGTGCCAGTCACTGAATGGGAACATCGAGTAAGGACACTGGGTTTAGTTTGAGACGTGCTGAGTTTGAACGGCTTGTGGGATGTCCAGACGGCCTTGTCCGGGAGGTGCGTGGGTGTGGGGCTCTGGGGGGGTCAGGGATCTGACGGAGCTGCAGCCGTGGGACTGAGACCGAGACTCACCTGTGCATCAGTGGCTGCGGAGGTGAGGACGGCGGCCGCAGCAGAGAGGAGTGACCCTAGGGACCCAGAGGGTGAAAGAAAGGAAGGGGTGAGGTGGAGGGGTGCAGAAAGAAGAGGAGGACACCTCATGTCCCACTAGGTCTCTAATTCAGATCCCAGGTCTGCCTGGGAGCTGGTGACATTCCTGATATTCGCCATTTGAAACATGGAATTCCACTTTGAGGTCATTAGCCAACTCAAGTAGGTTTCTGGTTTGTTTGTTTTTTTTTTTTTTTTTTTTTTCAACCAGAACATTCTAACTAATATGGCTAACCTACCTCCTGACTCTCCACTTCGTCCTGATGTGGCATACAACAAGGCCAGCTCTGGACATGACCTGGGCAGGGAAGATGATGTAGGAAATAAGGATTAAGGCTGGAAGGGAATCAGCCTGTGTCTGAATAGTCCTCCCAAAACTGCTGGCCCGGGGTCCTGAGTGTTGATTGGGGAATCTGCTGCAAAGGAGCAAATGTCACTCCCTGCCCTCCCAACCCTTCTGGAGAAGAAGGGGTAAGCTCCCTGGGGGCATTCAAGGCCCTTGACAGCCTGCTTCTACCCACCTCTCCAGGTCTACCTCCAAGCCCCTCCATGCACCCTTCACCCTCCAGATCCCCCAGTCTCTCTCCATGCCACAGTGAACTTCTCGTTTGTGGAAGGGGCACTATAACACAGTGGACTTTGGCACTACCCTACATGGGTTCAAATCCAAGCCCCACCTTCCATGCATTATGTATCTGGAAAAAGGACTTAATCTCTGAGCCTCGGTTTCCTCCCCTGTAAAAGGGGGATAATAATACTGGCCTGAGGGGCATGTTGTAGGGACTCAATGAAGTGCCCAGAAAGCCCTGAGTACAGTGCCCAGCATTCAACACGTGCTCAGGAAATGTCAGGAGGGGAGAGAAGAGCCACTGGTTTCCCACTAGTTCTTCAGCTCCTGGTTCCAGCCCCACCTGAAGCCTGCACACCAGTTGGATTGTTGCAGATGGTGAAATTAGAGGTCCCACTGGTTTCCCCACTGGAGACCCAATTGTCTCAAAAGCACCTGTTGAAAACTCTCCTTTCCCCACTGGTCTGCGTTGCTCACGTGTCCGGCTGTGCGAGGATCGGGGCTCTCCTTCTGCCCCGCTGGTCGCTGTGTCCACCCCTGCACTGTGCCACCCTATCTTCTTCCTGGAGCTTTGCTGTGAGTCCCGATGCCAGATACCTGCCGTTCTTAAGAGTGCCTTAGGACTTTGGGGTCCTCTCTCAGCCTGAGTGTTTGCATCTGTACAATGGGCGTGTGACATGATCACGGCCCCCACACGTGATAAGTCACATAAGTCCCGCTGTCCAGTGCCCATGCTTAGCACTCAAGCGACCTGCCACCATGGTTCCCATGCACATCCTGGTTGTCCTGCCAGGTTGGGTCCCCGGAGATCCAAGCCTGAGTCTTATTTACCCCTTGACCCTGGAGAACAACAGAATGAACACACATTTAAAGTAAAGCGTATTAATACACTTTAATACAGTGTTTCCCAAAACACTAGGCTTGATTTTCCTTGGTGCCCTTTCTCTTGATACCAAATGTAAGCTCTGGGCTCGTGGGGAGCTTAATTTGGTCTCCCGCTGACCTCAGGGACAGCTGCAGTTCATCATACTGTCAGCAGATGGCACCAGAAGCTAAGAGACGGCTCCCCCTCCCTTTGGCCCTCCCTGCAGTCCAGCCTTGGAGCTGGCCCCTCTTCCCATTTATTTCCCAGAGCCAGCTGGGTTCCAGGCTGCCATGGCAGCAGGGGTGAGGGGCCTGAGGCCCAGCCCTCTGCAAGCTCCAGGGAACACAGACCCATTCTGGAGAAGTAGAAAGTCTGAGCCCCCGCTGGGACCCCTGAATGATCCTATACCCTGGACACCTCCTGACCTCCCCTTCCTGGCCTCCCAGGAAATCACTTTATTAATAGGGCAGCGCGGGTCCCAAGTGAGAGGGAAGTTTTCCTCAGCAGAGCCTCTTCATCGGTGAACAAGGAAGCTCCGAAACCCCTTAGAGCAGCCCCGTGACCTCCCTGTCCATCCTGTGTAAAATATGAAATAAGAGTTTTAATTACCAAGCTTGGAAGCCAGCCGACACGTTTAATATTTAATGTCTCCAGTGCCTGTGCCCCAGGCATGCTGGCACAGACAGAATCGGGGTTTCCCTTGGGTTGGCTCTGAACGTGCTTGGAGATGGGCCAGGCAGCCACCTTCCCCAGCACCTGGGAGCCTCCTGGAGCCCGGCCTGGGTCTGGGCCTGCCCTGGGCCTCCCACTCCCTGAGGGACCCCTGCTGCCCACCCTGGGGAGGACTCTAGGACCCGGAGGCCCATCATCCGGGGCTGGACTCAGCCCGAGGGTCTGGCAGGTGATGGGAGCCTCTGAAGTCAGGCCGCCCGAGAAGATAGAAGCTGATTGTCAGACAGACCTGAGTTTGAATTCTCCTTTCCTGCAAGTGGCTCAGCGTCTCTGAGAGTCATTTTTATTATTTGTAAAGTGGAAAATGTATTTCCTATGTTATAGAGAGTTATTATTTTTTAAAAAGATTTATTTATTTATTTTTAGAGAGGGAAGGGAGGGAGAAAGAGAGAGAGAGAGAGAAACATCAATGTGCGGTTGCTAGGGGCTGTGGCCTGCAACCCAGGTGTGTGCCCTGACTGGGAATCGAACCTGTGATGCTTTGGTTCGCAGCCCACACTCAATCCACTGAGCTATGCCAGCCAGGATATAGACAGTTATTGTTAATAGGTGGTCATTTGGGGGGTTAGCATATGCCTGGAACCCCGCTGAGATCTTCTCACGTGCTGCGTCATTGTGATTGACAAGAGTCCCGTGAGGCGGCTAAGTGGGGACTGGAACCCAGGACATTCTGGTTTTAGAGCTTGTGACTCTGAAAACCCAGGTGCAAAAGCACTTCAGAGACTCAGAGAAATGTGAGCTGGAAGAGGACACTGCCACCCAGCCCCACACCCTATGCCACAGTGGCCCCACGTGCCCCAGAAACAACCAAGCAAATTGCTCACAGGGATCGGGACAGCAGCCCAGACAAACTCACCCACGCAGCTGCTGTTTGCCACACGTTTCTACTTCCCAGGGAGCGGGGGTGGGCGTGTAAGCTGCAGTCGATGGGTCAGTGCAGCCCCTCAGCATGCATGGAATCTCCAGGGCCATCTTGGGGCTGGCCACACACCTGGGCATGTCTTCAGGCTCACGGGCCATCCCTCACTCAGCTGGCTGTGACCAAGTTGGCGCTTTGCTCACAGATGACGACGAGTGATGAGGTGCAAGGTCCCCCAGCCATTGGAGCCACTTGTCTTAAAAGGCGATGGTGTAGAGGGGCCAGCATCCCTTCCCTCCAAAGGCGGGACAGTCAGGGAAGAAAAGGAGAGGCGGGGGCCAGCGAGCTCCCCTTCAGATGCATCAGACGGGCACATCGTGGTGAGCATGCGGGGGCCCAGGAGCCCTTGTCCTAGGGGGAGTGTGAACTCCCGGGGCCACGTTGGGGAGCGTATGCCCCACACTCCGGCAATCCCTTACCTCTGGGCACGCACTCCGAAGCGTCTCTCACACAGGTAGACAAAGACACCTGCCCACGGATATTCCTCGAAGCATTGATTGGTAATAGCCGAGGGATGGAAACCATCAAGATGCCTCCTCATAAAGGAGCGGATAAATCACAGGGACGCATGCAAATGATGAACACCAGGCAGCGGTTCCGTGGAGTGAATCAGAACGCTGCGTATCAACAGAGGCAGACTATAAAAATGTAAGGCTAAACAAAGATGTCTGGTAAATACTACTTAGATACGCTACAACATATATAAGCCTGTATTGTCGTGGTAACACACACGTTTCACACACTGACAACAGAGGAATGTTTGCCTGTGGGGAGCAGGGGGAAGGAAGGGAGAGGGCCCAAGAAGGGGCACGAAAGGGACCGAAACAAAGCAAACAAAAGCACGAGAGGAACCAGGTGTGGCCGTCACGAGTTGAACTGATAATGGTGAACAATCAAATTCCGTGCCTCTGAGGTCTGAGGCATAAAAGCAAAGGACGGCAGAAAAGGGGCCCAAGGGCTCTAGTAAGTTCCTAAGCCCCACACACTGTTGGTTGTTTGGGGGTTTTGCAAACCAGGCAAACAAGTGTGTCATCCAACGTTGGAACTGGTCCCCAGGTCATTGCCAGGTGCCAGGCACATCCGAGGTGTGTTATGTGATTATCTCACACTATCCTCATGGCCACCTCAGGAGGGATTGCCAAGTTCACTTCCCATCAGGGCTCAGAGAGGTGAAGTGAGGTGCCCAACAGCATCTGCTTGCAATGGTAGATGCTCCCCACTCCTGCCCATCCCACCTCCCAGCCTAGGACTGATCCAGGCACCCTGGAGGGTTCAGGAGATACATTTCTCCACGGTGGCCTGAAGGTGGCACTGTTGCAGTTGGTCCAGGACAGGTGAGTGGCTTGAGCTCAGTGAGGTAAGGGGATGGGGGTGGGTGGGAAAACATTCAGATGATGGTGGAGGGCCCTCCTGAGTTTGGGTAAGAGCCTGCTCACTGGCTTGGTGGGGGGGGGGGGGGAATACAGAAGAAGGAAGAAGGCAGGGACATCGATTGCCTTTGGAGAGAGCGTCATCCCGGGCTGGAGACCCGGCCTTCCACCCTCCGCCCTCAACTGTCTGGGGGAGCGAGACTGCACACCCTCCAGGAGACTGTTTTGTAAAGACCGTGGTTCTGGGGAGAGAGCTCAGGGTCAGGATTGCGGGAATGAGCAGACAGACCTCGGCCAGCTTAGACTGAGTGTTTTTCCAGCTGTTCTCCTTCCCCCAAAAGAGCTGGCCCCACGAGAGGCACAGTGGCCCTGCCCAGCAACGCACCTGCCCTGCAGGTATGCAAGGATGAGGAGGCCAGGGCGCCCTGCAGCCTCCTGCAGCGCAGTCTGAGACGGGGTGTGGGCAGCTTATTTGGGGTGTGACCCCAGGAGTGACGGGGCAGGGAGGTGATGGGAAGGCAGTGTCAGGAGGTGGTACTGAGACTGTAGCCATTGGCAGCAGGGGCTGAGCTGACTCCTCCAGGGCCTCTGTGACGTGTGCACAACACCACCCCCGCCACCCCCCAAACTTATCTCCCCAGGGATGGGGGCAGAGCACTGATCCCCTGGCTCCCACCTCTCTGGCGGCGGAGGCTGGGGGAGGATGTCCACAGGGAAGCTGGCTCCCTGCATTTCCAGGCTGAGGGTGGGCTGAGCATGCAGCAAGGTGCTGGAGAAGGGGGAAGAAGCCCGGAGAGCTCTGTCAGTGTCCAGACACTGTCAGTCTCAGCTGGTGGAACTGTCCATCGCAGCGGTGGCTGAAACCAGAGGTGAGCGGGAGGATGGGATGCAGGGACCCGGGGTGGCCTGAAACGTGTCCCCAGGGCTGAATGCTCCACTCCACTTCCGGATCAGACACGCTATTGCAGCCCACCCCTTCTGGAACCCAAGTCTCTTTTGAGCTTCAGACCTGCAAACACATGGACCTTTGATATCTGACCTTCCAGATGCCTCAGATGTCCCTCAGACTCAAAGAAGTCATAACTGAACTCGCCACCTTTATGCGAAACCAGTCACTCCTCCAAGTGGCTCACCTTGGCATCCCCTCAGGAGCCCAAGTGCACAAGCTAAGACTCATCCTTGACTCCTCTGCTGTGTCTCATCAATTGCCAAATCTTGTGGAGTCTGTCCAGAGTCCCGCCCTCCCTCCCCTATCCAAATAGCACAGATTAAGGCCATGACCGAAGATGCATGTATTAATGGGCACGCGCTCTCATATTTTGGCCACCAGAAGGCATGTTGATACCCTTTTGGAAGGCATGCGGCAGAACACATCGCTAGATATAAATGTTCTTATCCTTTAGCAATTTTTCTTCTAGGAATTTATCCAAAGACAACAATCCTAAACACAGAAATATCTCCGTGCACAGATATTCTGCACAGAGATATTAATGACAGAGCTGTTTACAGCAGCAAGAGCAAAACAAAACAGAACCCAATAACAATGACAAAGAAGCTTAATACAACCTAGATGTTAACTCGGGAGTAATGGTCAGTTTCACTGCCCAGCCTCTCCTTCCCGCCCTTCTCCACGTGCCTGCCCGGCGCCGTCTTTTCTTCTCGTGCTCCACGCTCTCTGAGGAGGTCATTCACTCCCACGGCCCGGGTCGCCAGCTACACTGACCATTCCCGCATCTTTGCTTTTAGCTCAGCGGGCTCTCTTGAACATCTCACCTGGGCATGCAATAGCCAACTAGACATTGCACTTGGATAACCCAAAGACACCTGAACCTTAAGCATCCATGGCTGACCTTCCCGCCCCGTCAGTCCCCTCTACCCGGGCATCCAAGTTCAGTAAATGGCACTGCCATCTGCCCAGATGTCCGCGTTAGAAACATGGTTGTCCACCTTCTTCCCCTTTTCTATAACTCATCGAGAAGTGTGTGGATTCTATTTTTAAATCATTCCCAAGGACAGCCATTTGTCTCTCTCCCCATTGCCACCAGTCGTGCCCAGGTGACCGTCATGTCTTGCTGTGATGACAACAGCCTCTTATTGGCTGTTCTTCCATCTGTTTCAAAAGCACAAATCCGATTATGTCCTAAGCGCATGGATGCTGGGCCCCACTTCTGGGGCCACTGGAATGGTGCTTGGCAATTGTTGCTGGGGTCTTCAAGAGAAGAGGGTGGGAGTTTTCACATCTGGGGGCCTAGTCACTCTAGCCTGGCCTGCAACCCAGCCGTGCCTTCCAATGAGATGAGCCAGCTCCCTTGGGAGGTGTCGCCACGTGGCATGTCTATAAGCATTCACTCATTCATTTGCACACAGTGGCTGAGCACCTACTATGTGCTAAACCATGCATGCTCTGTGTGGGTGATACCACCTTCCAGGGATGAAAATTCGCTCTTGAAGGGTAAAAAAATATTTAGCTCTTACAGTGTTCTGTGACCCTCCAAAGCTCAATCCTACTCCACACGCCTTAGTCCTTAGTGTTTAATGTCTCTCATCAGGAGAATTTACATTAAATTAAAATTTTCTCTCCTGGCTGGCATAGCTCAGTGGATTGAGCATGGGCTGCGAACCAAAGTGTCGCAGGTTCGATTCCCAGTCAGGGCACATGCCTGGGTTTCAGGTCATGACCCCCAGCAAGTGCACATTGATGTTTCTCTCTCTCTCTATCTCCCTCTCTTCCCTCTCTAAAAATAAATAAATAAAATCTTTTAAAAAATTTCTCCTTAGAAGAGCAGTAATAATAATAATAATAATAATAATAATAAGTGGAGAAACACCGAGGTAGGCTACGGTGAAACAGTAGTCACGGAGTCAGACGTGGGTCCTCACCAAGCACCGCTGTACATTCTGGCCAGGAAGACACACGCTGGATTATTAGACAACAAGGAAGTGAAAGAAACCAGACTCGAAGGCCGCATTCTGCGGATTCCATCCGCATGACGCCCTGTGAAAGGCAGAACTGTGGCTGCAGAAGCCAGATCAGTGGTTCCAGGGCCTTGGGTCAGGGAGGGGATTGACTCAAGGGGGCATGACTTAACTACATACCGATTATATCTCAATAAAGCTGCCTTAAAATGATTCTACAATAAATGACGTGTTTAGCATTGCGCTAAGTGCTGCACAGAACTGGGAACAGTAAAAGCAAGCAGCAGGCAGCTGATCTGGCCCCATGGAGGGCTGAGCCCAGCTCTGAAGGGTGAGTTGGCATTCACCGGTAGAAGGCAGGGTGGTAAGCGCTGCTCCTGCTGCACAACTCTAAGGGACATCGCTGCCATAGAAACCATTGCGTTCCTGTTTTGCGCAATACAGTGGCCCTGGAAGAGCAGCCAGGGAGGAGGAAGGAGAGATATGTGCACGATGCCGAGGCGGGACGGCAGGGGTGTGCTCCAGGATGTGGAGGGAGGCCCCTGGGTCAGACAGGGGTCCAGAGGACAAGGAAAGGAGTCGTTGGTGACGGGCTGGTGAGGTAGGCAGCAACCAGACCATGCAGAGCCTTGTTGTCTTGTGGGAGATTTTGGAAGGGGAGTGACCTAACCAGGTTTGCATTTGCTGAAGGTCACTACCTCACGGTGACAAACACAGGCAGGGTGCCTGCAAAGGGGCTGTCTGAGAGGTCCAGGCAAGAGAGGACCATTCCTTAAACGAGGGTGTGGGCAACAGAGGTGGGCAAGAAGGGACAGATCTGAGAAATACACAGAGGAAAACCTACTGGACTTCATGTCAGTTGGACGTGTGGGAGGGGAGAGAGCAAAGGGGTGGGGGACCTCCGGCTTCCGACCTGAGCGACTGGAAATGGGATGGTGCCTTTCCGGTCGAGGGGACACTTAGAGGAGGACCAGGTTAGTGGGGGAAGAGCCTGTGTCCGGTTTTTTTAAGTGGAGCCAGAAGTGCCTGCAAAGAGCATGGGTGACGTCAGGATGGAGACATCTTTGGGGTACCCAGGCACCCACACGCTTCCTCCTGGAGGTGGGTCCCTGAAGCCCAGCCATGTCTTGGGGGTCAGGGACCATTCTGTGCCCTCACTCCTCTTGATGAGCCACAAAATTAATTCCCAAGATGAAAAAAAAAATCCTGTGGAAGTTTTATTGAAATTGCATCAATTTTATAGATTACTTGAGGGAAAATGGACAATTTTGCAATGCAGTCCAAGAACATGGTCCATTCCTCCATTGATTGAAGTCTTCGTTTCTTTTTTAACATTTCCTTTGGCACACATCTTTGCACACGTGTTGCTGAGTGTATTCCCCACCCCGCCCCCAAGCTTTCTAAGGTGTCCCTGCTGGTGCACAGGACAGACATCGGTCTTGGTGTATGTATCACCTTGTGCCACTTTCGGTATTCAGTGCTCTGATGAGTCAGTAGGTTTTCAGTGTGTCCCCTCGGCTTCTCCGGTGGACACACACATTACCTGCAAAATAATCATTCGTCTCTGCCTTGCTGATACGTATACCCCTCCTTTCTTGCTGCTGCCTAAGTCTCTTCGCTGACACCTTCAGAGTGGGGGCAAGTAACAGCTGTGACAGCAGGTTCCTGGGAAGTGCTGCTACCTTGAGTAGGAAGACTCTTAAGTGATGTCTCCAAACGAACTAACATCTAAAGGATGCTGGTCGGCAGGATGCTAATTTATTGAGGAAAAAAAAAATGTTCTGGGTTCAAATAACTTTAGAATATGCTGGGTTAAACACAGACAAAATCATTTCTTTAATTCAGCAATAACCAGAAAACGTGATGCCTTGTGTCTGTGCAAGACTATCTAAGGTATCTTCAACCGATTAGACCACCTACCTTTTTTTTTCATGCCTATTTAACATCTCTTGCAACCGTGCTCAGGCAGGGTCACGTGTCAGGTGCTGCGCTGCCGTGTCAGCAGTTAAGTGCGATGGTTGCCAGGATCTCCGGAACAAATAGTTTGTATCACGGCAGGGCTATTTCCTTCCATGTCTGGTTCACCAAGAGTTTTCTTTAAAAAGAGAAATGGCGGTTGAATTTGAGTAAATGATGTTTAGATATTTATGAAGGTGGTCATTTCATTTTCTGTTTTTAAATGTGCATAGTGAAACTCCACCACAGTGCAATAAACGTGGTCAGAGATATCCCACGGGGTAAACTGCAGCACCGCGAGACTGTGGAACAGACAGGGGGACACGGAGCTGCCAGCAAGCAGGCCGGGCGCTCCCAGGGTCTGGCTGTGGCATCCAAGGTGCCCCCACATTGGCTGTAGTCTTCTGCCTCCTGGTGGTGGGTTTCTGTTATGACTTAGATATCCCTGGGGGACCATTCTGAGTTCTGAGGCTGGCTGAGACTTCTAGGACAGGGGCAGCAGTTCTAGCAATCCTTAGGTTGTTTGTCACTAATCATCTCAAAGCAGCCTAGGGAGACTGGGCTGGAAGAACGCTGGGGACACAGGGACACACCCTGTGCCCCCTGCTCCTTGAGGTTCCTGCCCTGCCCTGCCTTCCTCTCCACTCTTCCCATTCAGAAATTAAGACAGTTAGTTGACCCCATTCAGAAACTTGAGCTGAGTGGATGGCTCAAGCCAATGGCATTATCACGGGGTTTTAAAATTATATTAAAAATGAATAGTAATATCTAGCCATTGTTGAGTGCTTACTATGTACCACATACTTGGCGAAGTGCTTTGGATGAATTATTCTAATTTAATCCCTCCATTTCTATGAAGTAGATATTATTACTTACATTGACAAACTAGAAAACAACCGCAGGGAGATCACATCACTTATCTGGGTCCCTCAGTCAGTTTCTGGTAAGTGGTGAAGCCAGATTCAAAACCTGGCGGTTTGCCTCCAAAACCCACACTCTTGAATTAAACGAACCTTGCTTTCCAAGAATAAACCTGGTAGTGATGTAACACTCTTTTTACTTGATTTTTTAATTTGCTGCTCTATTATTTAGATATTTTATTTGCTGATATATTTCTATTTGCTGATATATCTAGGTGAGATTTTTCAACAAAGTTTTCACTTTTGTGCTTTATTTGCTTTTGGTATCAGCATTATGCAGACTCATAAAATGCACTGGAAATTTTCCATGTATTTTAGTGTACTTCAGTGCTTCGAAACTCTGGGAAAGAATTTAGGCAGTAGCTATTCTTAAAATGCTTTATTTATTCATCTGTAAAACCATCTGGTCCTAAGGCCTTTGACAATTGTCTTAAACTTATTTGCTACATTATTAGTCTTTTCTGGTTTCTTCTTAATGAGTCCATTTAAGTCATGTATATTTTCCTGGAATAAGTATCTATTTACTTAGAACAGTTGATTTATTAGCATAAAGTGATACCCAGTATTCCTTTATAATTTTAAAATGCTTGCATTTCTCTTACTTGAAAATTCCAACTTAGTCATGATATATTTCTGTGCTTTGTTTCTTTGTTTTCTTCATGAGACTGGCCAGAAATTGAATGGCAACATTAGCAGTAGAGAAATACAATAGCAAACATTTATGGTGTTTACTCTGGGCTGAGTACTATTCCAAACTCTACTGACTCATTCAATCTCCATAACAACCTTGTGAGCTAGGGGCTGTGCCATCTCATGTCACAGATGGAGAAACTGAATCGCAAAGTGGTTAAGTGACTTGCCTAAGGACACACAGCTAACCAGTGGTGAAGCTGAGAGTCAAACTCAGGCAGTTGCTGATTTCATATTTACTAATTCTTTCCTCCTACTTCTTTTTGCTTTTCTTCTTTTAACTCTTTGAGTTGAATGCTTGATTCACGTATTTGTAATCTTTCTGGTCAATAGAAGCATTTGAGGTCATGAACGAGTATGGCTTTGGCTCATACATGGGCTCTGATAGTCTTTACCTTTTCCAAGAATCAGCTTTTGATTTCATTAATTATGGTTTTTCTGTTCTTGGAAAAGGTTGAAAGAGAGAAAAGAGAAAAAGAGACACCCCACACTCTCTGACTCCCAGAGGCCTCTTCTTCTCCAATTGTGTCCAGGAAAATGGGTTTCCCTCTGAGTTTTTGCTGTCTGCACTGCTGCATAGTTTTATATCGGGGCCACCCTCAGATGATAAAAGAGGCGCAAAACCCTGGAAACACACCCCATAAGAGTTCCTTCAAGTTTTGGCCATTCTTGCCAATCCACCTGCTACTTTTAGTTCTTAGTTGCCTTTTGTATTTTGTTGCAGTTAGCAAGAGAGATGGCTGTAGTAACTTACTTCATCTCAGCCAGCAGCAGCAGTTCACGGTAGATTTTGCAAACTGAGTTGCTATATGAAGTAGTCACATGTTTAAACTGTTGGTTGATACTTCTAAATTGTTCTTTACAATGGCCATATCAATTTATATTCCACCAGCATAATACAAAAATCCTTCCCTATCCTCTTATCAACTGATATTAAAAAAATTTCCCAATCTATTGTGTAAAAAAAAAAAGTATCTTGTTGATTTGATTTCGAGTTCCATGTTTGCTAGTATGAGACTTGAACATCGTTTCGTCCATTTTGGGCCATTTATTTGTCCTCATTTGTAAATTGCCCCTTCCTATCCTTTCCCATTTTTCTACTCGGTCATTTGTCTTTTTATTATTGATTGGTGGAAATTGTAGTTTCTACTGTTTGGAATTTATTGAGGTTTAGTTTGAGACTCATTACTTAATCAATCTGTCTTTATGCTCTGTGAGCATTTGGGAAAAAGGATATCCCGTGTTCCAATGCTGTCTAGATGTATTAAAACAACCTTGTTAATTTTGTTATTTAGACGGTCTATATTATTTTAAAAATATTTGATCTGTTAAATTCTGCAACACATGTTTTAAAATTCCCTAATCGGGTTGTGATTTTGCAAAAGTGTCCTCATATTTCAGTTTTTGCTCTATACTATATCCTTTTCAGTGTATTTATCCACTGGTCTGATTCAGATTCATAATCAGTTCCTCAGTGAGTAAGAGCAGGAACTCTAGCCTCGGGTCATCTGTGTTCAAATCTTGGTTCTTCCCCTTGAAAAACACATGGATGTGGATGATCTACTTAATTTCTCTTAAGCCTCAGGTTCTTTCTCTGTGAAATGGGGCAAAGAATAGCATTTACCTCCCAGAACTGTTGCGAGGTGAATAGAATTATCTGTGTAAATGTTCAATGAATATTACAATATTTTCTCGGTGAATATACATTTATTTCATCAGTTAAAAAAAAATACCCCCAGTTTCATTTCATGCTTTTCCCCTTGAATTATGCCCTTAAAAATATGAACATTACCACACTCTCTTTATTCTATTTGAACTTTCCTGAAATACATTTATCTGCATTAAATCTGTCATAATTGAGCCCTGGCTGGTGTAGCTCAGTGTATTGCGTGCCGGCTGCAAACCAAAGTGTCGCAGGTTCGATTCCCAGTCAGGGTACATGCCTGGGTTGCAGGCCATGGCCCCCAGCAACCGCACATTGATGTTTCTCTCTGTCTCTCTATCTCCCTCCCTTCCCTCTCTAAAAATAAATAAATAAATAAAATCTTTAAAAAATCTATCATAATTATGGAACTTGAGGTGGATCTCTTATAAAGCACAACGGAGGTAGACACTTTCCAAAAAATTGATGGCAATTCTTTCCTGCCCTGTAAACACAGGTCGCTCCACCCACCAGGGGGAGGAGTCTACTTCCTTGATCTTTGATCCTGCTTTGACCAATAGGAAGCAGAGGAAGTGACATTCTGCCAGAGCCAGCCTGGCCCTTAAATAAGAGGCCAGTAACTTCCGCTTGTGTTCCAGGAAGCCGGCCGCCATGTTTGAAGGACGTTCAAACAGTGATATGGAATGACAACGTCGCTCTTGGAGGCGGAGAGGCCACAGTGGGCGCCACGCATGCGTGTGAGTGAGTGACGTCTTCCTGGGCTGAGCAGTCCGGTGCAGCGCCCCACAAAGCGCAGCGGAATGAGTGAGTCCTCGTAGCCCTTCCCGAGAAATAACAATTTAGCGATGTTTTAAGTCACGAGGTTTTGGGGTGGTTTGTCACTCAGCAGGAGGTAACCGGACCAAGACTAAGGCTAGATTTTTCTTTTTCGCTGTCTCCGAGAATCTTCGTCTTTTAATAAAATTTAATCATTACAACTTCACAGGTGTCAATTAATTGGTCTTGTTTTTGACATCTTGTGTTTGTTTCTTTTACTTTTGTAGTTTTTTCTTTTTCTTTAACTGACTTATACTGGCTTGGTCTTTCCCCTTTTGCTTTGTTCTGTGTGCTTTTTCACCAGTAAAATTATGAATTCAGGTCATAAAGCAGACCTTAGTAAGTGAACGACATAAAAAAATTAACAAAGATTTAAAATTATGTTGCTAATAACAATGTCAAAGATTTTTTTAAGGTTTTACTTATTTATTTTTAGAGAAAGGGAAAGGGAGGGAGAAAAAGGAGAGAAACATCACTGTGTGGTTGCCTCTTGTGTGGCCCCCACTGGGGACCTGGCCTGCATCCCAGGCATGTGCCCTGACTGGGAATCGAACTGGTGACCCTTTGGTTCACAGCCCACACTCAATCCACTGAGCTGTGCCAGCTAGGGCAACAATGTCAAAATTTTAAGTATCCATAATCTCCAAACAAGATTTGGCCTTTAGAATGTTCCAGTGTGCTTTTTGTTACCATCTACACTTCAGAAACATTATTATATCAACAAATGCAGTAAATGATGTAATATTATTAATTTTTAGTGTATATGTCTTATATTTCAAGAGTCCTTTTTGAAAAATTGCGTAAAAATTCACATGTCAGCTATTAATTAGAATTATCTATAAGCTTAAGAGTTCTTAAAGAAAACCAATAAAGTGTACCGGAGCCATCAAAAAGGAAAAGGCTTAACAGTTTTGATTTCCTACTGATGCTTCTTGCAGACCACACTTTATAAAGTATTGATCTTGGCTACATGCTTTTTCAGATCCCTTTTCCAGAAAGGATATATTGGTGGTACAGGTCTCAAATTGTCTTTTGTCTTCTTACATGAGTACAGTGTTGCTGGGTGTGGAATTTCCCCTCAAAGCTCGTAATTGTTTTCTACTCCACACTCAGTGTGGTAAATGAGATGTCCACTGACAAGTTGTCACTCTTTCCCCTGACAGTAACTTACTCCATCTGTCTGGAAATTGTTAGCAGCTTTTCCCAGGAGTTGCGGTTCTCACGTGGCCAACCCAACAGCGCTGTTACAGATGACAGTGTTGAAATGATGGTTGTGGCCACGCCCTAAGCCATGGACATCACATTCCAGTAGGAATTAGGAGACCAGATGCCCTGCGGGACCTGCATGGAGTTTTTAGTGAGAAACTCGTTAGACAGCCTTCTTACCTCTCACGGCACTGAGCACAGGAAAGGGCAGGAGAGTGGCTACCAGGAGAGAATTTGTGGGGTGACTTGTGGAGAGTGCTGCTGGTGTGATGGTGATGTGGGAGAGGCCGGGGGTACCTGTCTCGGACCTGAAGCTAGTGAGAGAGGTTTCAATAGAGTCACCTGGAGAGCTTGATCTGCAGCCCCTGACGTTATGGCCCCGAGGGCAGTTGTGTCTGAGTCCCAGCTGGACATCTAAAGGGCCCATGTGGGCTCATTGGCTGCTGGAACCGCAGGGCTAAGGTGAGCCGATTGGCTGCTGGGGGCGGCCTGTGGGAGGGGTTTTCACTCTCGTGCTTGGTCATGGATGAGGGCACATGGATGCTTCTTGTGGACCAGCAGGGCTGTGTGGAGCCCTGGACACCACAGTAGAGCAGAGCTGTCCCTGAGAGCTGGGGGAGGAGTGAGCTGGCAGCCAGAAGAGAGGTGCAGGTGCCTGGGCCCAGAGAACCACGGGGAGAAACCCTGGGACTGCAAGCCTTTGAAGAACCCATGTAAAGAGCCGAGAAAGAAAAGCTTTGAACTCCTGCCAGGCCTGGAGAGCGTGACGGCAGCCCCTGACAGAACAGTCAGGTAATAGCTTTCCTGCTCTCCTTACCTGGCTCTCCTCACCTCCACCCTGGGCCTGGGGGACCCGGGGGCGGATCGCCGAGGAGAGGGGAGAGGGAGCAATGGAGAACATGTTGGCCAGGACTTGATCTGTGCCTACACCAAGCCGTGGATAGAGGGAGGACATGACGTGTCCGCCCTCCTGGGGGGAGAGGAGCAGATCTGGCTGCTTTCTGCCTCCAGCTGGGCCCCTCCGTCAGTTCTCTGTGCACATCTGGTCTTAATGATGCCCATCAGCTCTGTGCCACCCCAGGTTTCAGGAAAACTCCGAGCGCTACAGTTTGGCCTTAGCTGTGCTTGGCAAGAATTAGGAGGTGCCCGTGTCCGCATTTGGGGAGAGCCACAGTATACTGACAAAGGGGTGACAGGCTGCAAGGGAAGGTGGGCAGAAGCCCCTGAAGCTGCAGGCCAGTTCGTGAGGGGGTGGGTCTGTAAAGCACGTAAGTGCCCCTCAGAAATCCCTGCTGCACCAGGGCGAGGCGAGTCAGCGAGCCGAGGCGCCATGAGAAAGCGCGGGGAGGGCTCCCCTTGCTGTTTCGTGGACGTTAAGGGGGAGGGTGGCCCAGGAAGCTCCAGAATTCAGGGAAGGGTGAGTGTCCCTGCCAGGCACCCACCCAAGAGAAAAGAAAGATATGTTCACACAAAAACTTGTACATGGATGTTCATAGCAGCGTTATCAGTAATGTCCAGAAAGCATGCGACATGCCCATACGTCTACTGATAAGCAGATGAACAAAACGTTCTGTGTTCGCACATGCACGGTTCTTCAGCAGTAGAGAGGAATGGAGTATTGATTCTTGCTGTTGGGTTGGCCAAATAGTTAGTTCAGTTGTTCCCATGAGATGCCTCTAGCAGCGTTAGTTGTCTTTAACTTTATTCAAAACAATTTTGTTAGATCGTATCATGACAGCTGTCGTATCAGTGTGTGTTAAAGAAAAACAAAATTGGTGAATTTTTGTGTAGCCATCTTAATATTGAAGATGGAAGAAAATAAGCATTATTTTCAGCATATTATGCTTTATTATTTCAAGAAAGGTAAAAATGCAACTGAAACACACACACAGAAAGATGTGTGCCGTGTGTGGAGAAGGTGCTGTGAGGGATCGAACGTGTCAAAAGTGGTTTGCAGAGTCTCACGCTAGAGATTTCTCTCTGGATAATGTTCTGTGGTTGGGTAGACCAGTTGAAGTTGATAGCGATCGAATTGAGACATTAATTGAGAACAGTCAGTGTTATACCATGCGGAGATAGCTGACATACTCAAAATATCCCAATCAGTAAAGTTATTGGTGAAAATGAAAAACACGTCTTTTATTTTATAGAAGAAACTAAACAGACTTTTTGGCCAACCCAGTACAACATGGATGAACCTTGAAAATATGCCAAGTGAAAGAGACCGGTCACAAAAGACCACATAGTGTGGTTCTGTTCGCAGGAAATGTCTCTGTTGGCAGGAAATGTCCGGAACAGCAGGTCTGTAGAGACATGAAGTAGATTAGTGGTTCCCAGTGGCTGTCGGTCAGGGGTGAACGGGGCTCTGGCAGCTAACAGTTGTGGGGTTTCTTTTAGGGTGGTGGCCATGTCCTAAAATGAGTGGTAAAGATCGAACAACGCTGTGACTATAATAAAACCACAGAACTGTACCCTTCAAATGGGCAAATTTTAGGGTGTATAAAGGTATCTTAATAAAGTTGTAAAAAATTCCATGTGGAAAAATGCAAGGAGAAGAAGATGACGCCAAGCAAGTGCAGGACCGACTAGGGCGCGAGGCAGCGTTTGGATGCGGCAGGTGTGAAGGATGAGCTGACCTGCAGGAGGCGCCACCCTGCCTTCAGCTGGCGTTGGGAACGGGGCCTTCCTTTCAGGTGCCATAATGGGTCCCGCCTGCGTATCTCAGAACATGGCATATGCCTCAGAGAGAGCCCTCAACAAAGCCTCGGGGGCAGGTGGCCCGGCAGACTTCCTGTGCCCCAGCCATTGCACCTTCACACAGGAGGGAGGCTCTTGAACTTGGCACTTTGAAAAGGGAAGAATGAATTGAAGAAAGCAACAGCAAATCACACTGAGACACAAACATTCTGCAGTGTCGCCCAGCCCACAGCGATCTTACTGAGACCTGTTTGCACTCCACCTAAATGGGGGGCCCCCCCAAGGCCGTGCTCACTGAGGGACTCCCTGGCAACAGTGACTCGGGCCAGGGAATGGCCAGGAACTTCTCGATGGGCATGGGAGGATGGGAGGCACCAGGCTGCCAGACAAGATGGCCTGGGGAAGGCTCATCGGTGCAGGCAGTCCGCTTCTGGTTAAGCCTTCTGCGTAATCACGGAGCCCTGGCCCCAGAGTCAAGACACTGCAGCACCAGCAGCTCCCTTTCCTCCCGAGCCGGTCGGAGGTGGACTCCTGTTGCTCACAAATAAGCCTTAGCTGAGGCCGCTGATGTGGGTGGACTGCGTGCAGTTCTGCCGAACGGCAGTTCTCAGGGCCTTCACATCTCGTGTCCCCTCAGGAGGGCCTGGTGGCGGCTCCAGCCACCTCAAGCAGGAGGGCAGGAACACGAAGCAGTGGGCAGGTTCGGCCAGAGGCTGGGGTGGCGTCTCAATCGTGGCTGGATGTCTTCTTTGAGTCAGTGTCACCTGGGATTGCCCCCCGTCCCACTTGGCTTGCCTGCGGTTCCCCCCCGACCTGCCTTGCTGCATTTTTCAGAAGCCTGGTTTAGAGTGCATGAGGGTCCGTGGCCAGAACGTGGCAGCTGCGACTTTGCTGCTGTTACTCTCGTGTCTTTCCCATTAAAAATCATATCGAGTACAGAAGAAACACATGCAGTAAAATTAAATAACAGCGTAAAACAATAAAAAGCAAGACCCCAATTTCACTCCAAAGTAACCACTGTTTGTGGCTTAATATGTGCTTTAAGGATTTTTTTCTACATGCATAACTCTCACTGGTTTCCTTTTCCGAATTCGGAGTCATACTAGTTTTCTAGCTATACAGATTCTTTATTAACTTAGCAGTATATTGTGAACATTTTTCCAAGTGCGCGTTCACATCTCCCTCCCTCTTTCAGAGGTTCTGTAGCAGTCCCTCCATGTTTAAGGCAGCCCTGTCCAATAGAAACATAAGGGAGCCACACATATCATTTTAAATTTTCTAGTGCCACGCTGAAAAAAAGGAAAATAATACAAGTGGAATTGATTTGAGTAATACATTTTACTTAACCTAATAGGTCCAAAATATTACCATTTCAACTTGTAAACAATACATAATTCTTGAGCTATTTTACGTTATGTTTAAATATTAAACGTCTGGAACCCGGCGTGTATTTTACACTAACAGCACGTCTCAGTTTGGACTGGTCACACTGCAAGTGCTCAGTGGCCACAGGCGGCCAGTGGCTCCTGGGCTGCATGGCACAGACATCACCCGGCACCTACGTCGCCGCACACCTGCTGGTGGAGATTGCCGTCACTTCCAGCCTTTGCTCTTCTAAGCAACGCTACAGTGAACGTTCTTGTGCTCATCACATTACACACGCATGCGGTTATTTCCGTGGGATAGACTTACAGACACGAGGTTTCCAGGTCAGAGATTTATGTACTTCATTGTATGATAGATAGGGCTAAATTACTCTCACTAGGCTAAACCAGTTTGTACTTCCGCCCAAAGTACCTAAGAATGATCGTTTTCCGACACCCCTGCCAAATTGGACAGCATTCCTTTAAAAACGGGTTGGCCTCTCTGCTCCTTCGCATCTGCACACCAGTGTGCCGCCGCGCCTGGCAGAAGGGGCACTCGTTTCACAGCCGCGTTTGTCCCACTCCCATCCAGACGGAGGATGTGTCTGGCTGTGTCGGCAACAGAAAACTCTGCAGACAGTGGCTCGAACAAAGAGGAGTTTATTTTCTCACGCAAAATGAAGTTGAGAAAGGTGGCTGCTTGTGGTGGTTGACCCACCGCTCAATGGTGGCTTTAAAGTCCGCCCTCCCTCCTCTCCTCCTTCCCTCCCTTTGAAGGAAGGAAGGGAAAGAAGAGAAACATCGATGTGAGAGAGAAACATGCATGGGTTGCCTCTCCTATGTGTTCTGATAGGGGACCAAACCTGCAGCCCAGGCATGTGCCCTGACTGGGATTTGAACTGGCAACCTTTCTTTTTTCGACCTTTCACTTTCAGGGCCAACACCCCACCGACACAGCCCTGCCAGCCAGGGCTCCTGTCTTTCTAGTTCAGTATTCTTAGCAGGCGAGCTTTTCTGTCCCCATGGGTGTCATCTTTTTAAAAATTGAATTTACTGGGGTGATATTGGTTTATAAAGTCATATAAGTTTCAGATGGACACTTTTATAATACATTATGTGTATATGGCACTGTGTGTTCACCACCCAAAGTCTAGTCTCCTTCCCTCATTTATCCCCGCTTCCTGCCTGCCCCCCTCCCTGTCCCCGCCCCCGTAAGCCCCCTGCTGTCGTCTGTTCTCTGAGGTCTTTTTCCTGCTTCATCCCTTCACCGGTTTCCTCCAGTCCCCAGCCCTCTCCCCTCTGGTCACTGTCAGTCCGTTCTCTGGATATGCGTGTTTCTCTTTTGTTGGTGTGTGCTGTTCATCAGATTCCATATGTAAGTGAAATCGTGGTGTTTGTCTTTCTCCCACTGGCTTCTTTCACTCTGCATAATACCCTCTAGGTCCATCCACGCTGTAACAAAAGGTTTCCTCCTCTTCACAGCCGAGTAGTATTCCACTGTGCAAATGTACCACGGCTTTTTTATCTGCTCATCTACTGATGGGCACCCGGGCTGCTTCCAAGTCTTGGTGATCCTGGATGGCACCGCAGAGAAACGCAGGGTGCTTATGTTCTTTCAGATCGGTGTCTGGGTTCTGTGGATGTGTGCCCAGAAGTGGGATCGCTGGCTTCTAGGGTGGTTCCATTCTGTGAGGGACTGCCACCCAGCGGCCGCACCAGTCTGCACTCCCCCCCAACAGTGCACAAGGGTTCCCCCTTCTCCACGTCCTCGCCAGCACGTGTATATGTGTGTGTGTGTTTATCGATGATAGCCATTCTCACAGGTGTGAGGTGATGCCTAATGGTGGTTTTAATCTGCATCTCTCTGATGGTCAGTGACACCGAGCGTCTTTCCATGTGTCAATTGGCCGTCTGTGTGTCCTCTCTGGAGAAGTGTCTGTTCCCATCCTTTGCCCATTTTTAAACTGGGTTGTTTGTGAGTTTTTTGGTGTTGAGTTGTTTTGAGTTCTTTATAAATTTTGGATGCTAACCCCTTATCAGATGTATCACTGGTGAATATGTTCTCCTGTTCAGTGGACGGTCTTTCACTTGGTTGATGGTTTCCTCTGCTGTGTGAAAGTGTTTTAGTTTAATGTAGTCCCATTTGTTTATTTTTTGTTTCCCTTGCTTGAGGAGATAGACCAGAAAAAATATGGCTACAGGAAGAAATGTCAGGGACTTCACTGTCTGTTTTCTTCTAGGATTTTTATGGTTTCAAGTCTTAACATTTAAGTCTTGAATCCATTTTGAGTCTATTCTTGTGTACGGTGTCAAAAGGTAGACTAACTTCATTTTTTTTGCATGTGACTATCCAGTTTCCCCAACACCGTTGATTGAATAGACTGACTTAACCCCACTGCATGTTTCTGCTGCCTTTGTCAAAAGTTACCTGACCATAAAGGAGTGGGTTTGTTTCTGGGCTCTCTATTCTGTCCCACTGATCTGTAGATCTGGTTTTTATGCCAGTGCCGTGATGTTTGATCACTGTAGGCTTGTCGTGTGCGGTTGTCATCTTATGGTCACAGGGTGGCTGTCACCACTCCAGATGGCAAGTGTGTCGTCCAAGGAGGGAAGGAGGAGGAGTTGGATGGTGCTAGCTGCTTCCTACCTTCAACCATTGAGAATACTGCGTTTCATTGGCCAAAATGGAATCATGTGACTATCCTGGTTGCAAGGGATGCTGGGGAAAAAAGCAACAGCCTTCTGGTCTGTAGTGGAAGGTGGCAAGGGAAAATGAGATTTGCAGTGGCTGATTGGTGAACTACATCATCCACCCCCACGGGTCGGTCTAAGGCTTTGATGTAGAGAATCCTGCTCTTGAGTGCAGGGTCACCCCTTCCTGGTCAGGGTCGCCTCTTTCTGGTCCTGGTCATAGTAGCCTCTGGCCACACTCACAGTCTGGCCTCACCATGCCTGCCTTCTCATTTGGTCTGCTTTGAGCCATGGGCCCCAGGGATCTTCCTGGGCCTTGCTTGTGGCAGGGAAGAAAAGCTTCTAGAAAGAGTGCTTGCGATAAGTGTCTTCTGATGTGGCTCCCAGGGACCCCGCCTTTGGTATTTATCCTCTTGTGTATCCGCCTCCCCTGGAGGGGACTTGCCTCCAATGGACGGAACATGGCAGAAGCAATGGGGTGTGTCTGCTGGGGTTCGGGTCACGAAGACTGGACTCCTGTCTCGCTGGTGTTCTCTCTCCGTGCCTCCTCAGTGCATACACTTCACAGAGCAGGCTGCCCTGTGGCAGAGGCCCCTGTGACAGGGCACTGCGTGAGGGTGGCCTCTGGCCAGCAGCCCCGGAACGCTGCCAGCAGCCACACGAGCGAGTCGGGTGTGGGCCCTTCCCCCCCAGCTGAGCCCTGAGGGGACCGCAGCCTGTGAGAGGCCCACGGCCAGAGGGCCCGGCTAAGCCACACCTTGTAGGGTTCCAGCCCTACAAGGAGCTGCGAATGGACAGATGCTCTTGCTTCAAGCCCCTGTGTTTGGGGGTAATTCGTTTTGCAGTGACAGGTAAGTGAGTGCTGTTGGAAGATCATCCCCTTGGGAGCAACCCGCTCTTATCTCTGCCCTCTTCCTGTGCTTCAGAATCGCACCCCTGCTCACACGGCTCTGGGGCAAGGACAGCTCTGACCGGCAGGAAAAGGTCATTTGCAGGCCCTCAGACGGCCCAGAAGACCTGGGCAAACCTTTCCCATCTTTCCACACTTTCCGAGGAGTTCCTTGGCACTGCATCTCAGGGGAGAGGCCGGGGATGGAGACACTTCCATTGTCCTGGGGACTGCCGGTTCCTGGAGGGACGCTCCTGGCCCCTGGGCGTCCCTCCCTGATTCCGCCCCACAGGAGATGAGACTTCACTGCTGGGCTTGGGGGCAGGAACTTCATGCTGCCGCCCTCCTCGGGCCTGTGGGAGGCTGCATGCTGCCGGAGACTGAGGGCGGAGGCTTCCTGGGGAGGCTCTGGCCCCGCAGGGTCAGCCTGCATGGGAAGGGGCGAGGCTGTTCCATTCCAGAGGCTCAGGAGGGGGCCCATGGAGTGGCTCTTTCTGCCGTGCGTGCGTGCCCTCCGGGCTGCTCACGGTTCACAGTCGGAGGAAAGAGAGGGGCTGTATTTGTTGTCTCTATCCCCAATATCTACTATATATTCAAGATAATTGTACTTTTTATGAAGATATAAAGCAAGTGATAGCAGGAAGGATCAGGCAACTGGGTCATAGTGGTTGGTGGTGTGCAGGGCGGGGGTGGGGGAGTTGGGACAGGGGTTGGAGAGAATGTGTCTTGGTTGTACCTTTGTGTCCCTAGGTGGGTGGGTGTGTCTCTGATACTGGGGGTGACTGTGACTGAGTGTGCCTGCATCCTATCCGTCAGGGACAGTGGATCCTGGCCCCCCCTTTCCATTTCTGGCTCCCCTCCTGTGGGCAGGTCTCCCATGGGCCTTGGAGGACTTTGACCCCACGTAGGGTCCCCAGGGAGGCTCTGACCGCACAGAGAAGGCGTTACCTCGCCAAAGCACCTGCTGCCCAGAACCCCACCTGGGACGGCCCGTGGTGGGCACAGAGCATCGCCCCCCGAGCTGCCGCAGTCCCCGCCGCCTCCCAGCATCCCGATCTCCGTTCAATGCGTGATTTTTTACGATCGATCTTATATCCGGCACAATCAGATTTATGGCTCCTGCATCTTATGAAATTACACAGATGTTGCTGCTCTGCTTCTCTCCAGGACAGTAAAAGGCAATAACATTCTTGCAGATTTCGACAGCAGGCAATTCAATAAAGGGCCATGTATATTTTATAAGTACAATAAAGACAAGGCTCTCTCTGCCCGCACTGCGGCCCACCAGGGCCCGGCGCTGCGCCGGGCGGCCGCCGCGCCCCCCCCCACTCCCCTCCTGTCTGTTTGTCGATCAGGTCCCTCTCACTGTCACACAGGGGACCGGGGAGATTTATCCCCTTTCTGATCCATTATTTAAGTTTGGCTCCAGGGACCCTGCCATGGGGCTGTTTAAAATTTAAAGGTGTTTGTGGAACTTAATACTTTCCTCCTCCTGATTTGCACTATAAAATTTTATCTGTATTTTTGTTACCCCATAAAATGTTTCTATCTTATCGGGATGGCCTGTCCTTTCACAGGCGGAACCATAAATACCTGAGGAGGGACACCGGGTCGGGGGAAGGTCTCACAGGGGAGTCCTTGGGGGCGGGGCGGGAGAGGAGAGCTCCTTCCTGCCCTGGCCGCGACATCCTGGGTGGCCGGAGCGGAGGGAGGCACCACGTCTCTCCAGACTCAGTTTCTCCACCCGTAGAGAAGAACGACCGAAGCCCCCCTGCCCGGGGCTGCGCTCGGAAGGTTCAGGGAAATGTGGCAGCATGAGCACAGGCCCAGAGGAGGGAACAGTGGGGGGAGGGGTCTCCCTGTCCCGGGAGGGACTGCTGGGTGCCAGGCCGGGCGCCAGGTGGCTGCCAGCTCAGCAAGTCTGGCGAGGGTGTGGAGAAACCGCGAGACCACACGCGCCACGTGAGCTGTGTCACCTTAACCGCGGGTGAGGGCACGGCTCGGCGGCATCGAGTGCCTTGCAGGGCGCGAGGTTGTCGTGGTGGGAAGGGTTCTACTGGAGACCTGGTGCACGGCGGTGAGAATACACCTAACCCTACTGGGCTGCGCGCTTACCAAGGGTTAAGACGGTAAAAAAAAAAAAAAAAAATTGATTTACTTAGTTCATGATTCTGTGGGTCCGTGACTTGGGCTGGGCTTGGCAACGCAGCCCTGGTGACCTAGGCTGGGCCCACTCGTGGGTCTGTAGTAGTGGCCTTGGTGGCTGGGGGCTGGCGGCCCATGGTGGTTCAGCTGGGACAGCTTGTCTCTGCGCAGGTGGCTCTCGCCCCTCAGCAGAGCAGCCCAGGCTTATTCTTGCGGCGATGGCAGGAGTCCCCAGAGGGCGGGCTGGGCTCAGAACCGGCATAGTGCCCCTCCGCTGGATTCCACTGGAGACAGAAGTCATGAGACCAGCACAGATTCAGAGGGTGAGGAATCGGCCACACTGCGTGATAGGAGGGGCTGCGGAGTCACTTGCAAAAGATTCTGCCATCGCATTTTCTGTCTTCCACTGACCACGCTGTGGGAGGTTATGAAAACGGGCCCACATTATTTACCTCGCTGTTGTTGTCCCCATTGCTCAGGTGAAGTAACTGAGACTCAACGTTGCAGCGATCTGCTTCAAGGTCTCACAGCCAGTGAAGACGTGAGGACACGGGACTGGAATGCAGGCTGTCTGGTTCCAAAGCTCTTGTCCTTGACACTGGCGGAAGGCAAGCTGTGGCAAATCGCCCCTCCAGCTTGAGGCCGATTGCAAGCCCCCCAAGGCCCTCCTGGCCCCTCACAGAGTGGAGCCCAGCACCCCAGGGGAACGTGGCCCTTTCTAGGCAGTAGCATTTTCTGACTAGGAAAATCCTAGCTGTGCGTTAGATGAACTAAAGGGCAAGGAGCTTTTGATTCACACAGAGAGTGTGTGGAGTTTTGAGAGATGCAGGACTGGGGCAGGGGAAGAGGGAAGCGGCAGGGCCGGGGCCAGTGGGCACGGGCAGGGAAGTAGGAGGGGAGACCGAGATGTCTGCGGAGGGTGACTGGAAAAGAGCTGGATGGACAGATGTATAGGCGTGTGATGGGTAGGTAGGTAGGTAGGTAGATGATAGATAGGAATGTAGAAAGTCACAGACGCCTCTGGCTGGCGTAGCTCAGTGGACTGAGCGCGGGCTGCAAAACAGTGTCGCAGGTTCAATTCCCAGTCAGGGCACATGCCTGGGTTGCAGGCCACGGCCCCCAGCAACCACACATTGATGTTTCTCTCTCTCTCTCTTTCTCCTTCCCTTCCCTCTCTAAAAATAAATAAATAAAATCTTTTTTTTTTTTTAAAGACAGTCACAGAGAAGCATTTAATTGGAGAAAAATTGAGGAAGGGATAGGGTGTGAATTGAAAAGAGAAAAAACCGCCCTGGCTGGCATAGCTCAGTGGATTGAGCACGGGCTGGGAACCAAGGTGTCCCAGGTTTGATTCCCAGCCAGGGTACATTCCTGGGTTGCAGGCCATAACCCCCAGCAACCGCACATTGATGTTTCTCTCTCTCTCTCTCTCTCTCCCTTCCTTCCCTCCCTAAAAATAAAATAAATAAATAAAATTTAAAAAAAGAAAAGAAAAGAGAAAAAACCAAGACGAGGGGAGAGGAGAACGAATGAGAACCGGCCCGGAGGCCCAGAGACAGTGACGGAGAGAAAGAATGTGGTGTAACAGGCAGAGCGAGCACAGGAGAGGGCGAAGGGGGCACAGAAGGAGATGGAGGGGCAGCAGGGAGCCGAGGAGGCGTGGCCTGGGGATCGCCAGTTGCTCTGCAGGGAGGTGACTCCAAAGGGTGGCCCCTTCCCCTCCCCCGGGGCGGCCTGCCCCCCACCCGGCACCAACTAGAAGTCAAGGACAGGAGGTATTTGGGTGCAAATATGCCTCATTCAGAACAGAACCATTAATATATTCTAAAAAGCTTTTTAGCTGCGGCATGCTCTGCATGTTATTAATTTCTTTATTACAGATCTTGTTATTTTCAGAGGTCCCCGGGGACCCATTAACAACGCGTTTTTATGGGGAAGAAGTCGGCGAAAGTGGTGGGATAACTGCTCCTCCGCCCTGAGTCAGTAATCGGAGTTGCACCGAGGATAATGGAGGCTGCTTTAATTTCCAAAATAGCAACAGTTCAGACACTTAATTGCAGTTTTATGTCCCTTTTTTCATGCTGCCGAGTGTAAAATATGTGACTAGTAATATATAACGGCTAACCACTGAGCCACAGACTGCCCAGCTTCCTCGTCTCTGCTGGAGAGGGGTGTGGGGAGGGGGGAGGGGAGGGGAGAGGACAGGGGCAGTGGAAGGGAAGGAGGGAGGGAGGACGGAGCTGAGACCCTGGGTACATCCACCGAGCTCAAACCACTACCCTGAGTAACTGTCATTTCAGCCTCTCCCTCTTTCACATTTTCCCCGGCTCTTTCTCCAACTCTGCTGTAAATTTGAAATTTTCATAATCCCCCGCCCCTTTTCCTTTCTGCCTCAACCTCCTCAACACACAGGCTGCGAGCACCGGCCCAGGTGTCCACAGGTGACCAGGTGTACCAGTGTGATAAGGTTGGCTTCCGTTACGACTTCCCCTTCTGCTCTCTCCTGACCATGACCTTCAAACACACCAGCGAAACCCCCTTTATCTTTTCCGGTGTACCCCACCGTGACCCCCAGTAAAGGCACGTGCCCACAGGCCCTTGCTCTCTGGACTCCCCACCTGCTTGGCTGAGCCCACTCCCCAGAACTTTGTTTCTCTAGGGCCCGCGGGTAGAATGAACTTTGTCATCCCATGCCTCTCCTATGTCCCCTCTGGTGGCCGCACCTGCCTGACCAGACCTAAGAGAACCCAGAACAATGTCCCTGCGTGACAACAGACATTTAGGAGAAGTTTTCAGAGCACACGTGTGAACCCTGGGCTGGCTCACCCGGGCCTGGCCCAGCGATGAGCACGCTGCTGGTGACCTTCAGGGTCTGCTGAGTGGAAAAGCTACTTGTCTTGTGGGTACCGCAGGCCTCCACTTCTCTTCTGATATTTTCTCCCTTTCGGGGTCAGGCCTCGACCATTTAACATTTCCTAATCTGTAAGCTCATCGGGAAAGCTGGCACTGTGCTTGCTCTGAGGCCTAAAGCGGTGGGTGGCACCTGGTGAAAATCTATCGAGTGGATGACAAGGATCTCAGTTCCCCGCCGTTTCCCACCGTCCCAGCACCCGGGAGTGGAGTGTGAGCTCTCCTCCCTCTGTGAGCAGAGCCCCTGCCGTCGATAACAAGCGCCTCTCCAAAGTTCCCGATTTCACACAACTCCAGGCGAGGGGTCTGTGCCTAAGCTATGCCTTAACTCTCTTCTCTGAGAACATCCCCTCCGTTCCCAGGGGAGGGAACCCAGCCAGGTGTTACCACGTGACTTGTGCTCCAGGGCAAAGCCGGGTGGACCCAGTGAGGACACATGGCCCAAGCTGAGCCAATCAGACTCTCTCTGCATGGAGTTTTGACGGAGCAAATCAGTTGCAGTCAATGGCTGAAATGATCACTCGTGCATTTATGAGCTGCAGAGCCATCATACTGCCTGTGCAGGAGTATTCCATGGTGCACTTGGGCAAGCTGCGAACTCCCTCTCCCACACGGGTGCCGAGGTGTCCGTGAGCCCCAGCCCAGCCTCCTTTTCTGTCCCACAACCGGCTCTTCTTCTCTGTACCGGGCTGGGCACAGGATGCACAGCAGTGAACTCCCAGGGGAGGTGGCTGCTCAGGGGCACCAGCGTCCCACAGACCTCCCTCCGAGCCCCGCTTTGCGGCCCCACGCCCGTGGCTCCATGGGCTGGGCTCCTCGATTCCACAGGGCCAGGGTGTCAGGCAGAGACTCTTCAAGACTCTTCTTCTGGCCATCCAGTTCATCCTTCTGGACCTTCCCTTCCACAGCTCCGTCCCCGGTCCCTATCATGTTAAATCGGTCTCCCAGAGCACTCACAGGGGCTCTGCTTCCGGCCAAACCCGGCCGGGTACAGTGATTGGGGTGGGAGCAGAACCTTCAGGGACCTGGCATTTGTTCTCCACGCTGAGTGGGTTCAGAGGCACCAAGGGCTCTGCTGCCAGGATAAAGGGGTCACTGTGGTCCACAGCATGCAATAGTGAAGCACTGGTTTAAATGAACACCTTTAGACCCCCAGAGTCAAGGCCGAAGAAGGCAAGACTTTGACCCAATTGCTACTGCCATGGGGCAGTTCAGTAGAAATAAAGGGTATTTATTTCCCCTTTAAATAAAGACTGTGGGGCTGGTTGGTTGGTTGGTTTTTAGTGCATGGGAAAATTTGGAGGAAAAAGATGAGCTCAGGATTTAAAATCCCCAAATCAAGAAATGAGTCAAACCCTGGCCCCTGTGGCTCAATAGGTTGGGCGTCATCCTGCAAATCAAAAGGTCACCAGTTTGATTCCCAGTCAGGGCACATGCCAGGATTGCAGGTTCAGTCCCCAGTGGGGGTGTGTGCAAGAGGCAACCAATCGATGTTTCTCTCCTCCTCTTTCTCCCTCCCCTGCCCTCTCTCTATACAAATCAATACAAATAAAAAATAAAAATAAGTGGGTCAAGATACAAGAAGCATTTGTGTCTGCGCTGAAAGAAACCTGTATCTCCTGGAGCTGCGGGTCAAGGTTTCTGAAAACCAGACCTAAAGTCGAATCCTGCGAGAGACTGAACAGCAATGCCGGCTGAATCCAGACTTTGGAAGAAGGTCTCCTGTCACGGCTGGAGGGCGCTGAGAAGCCGCGGGGCCCTAAACACTGGTAGAACACACCGGTGAAGCCGCCTGGCCCTCAGCTCCTCTTTGCAGAAAGTTTCTGATCTCGAAGTCAGTCTCTCGTTCGCAGGTCTGTTCGGACATTCCGCTGTTTAAAAAAGTCAGTTTCCATAGTTTGCGTCTTTCTAGGAATGTGTCTCCAAGTTATTTACTTTGTTCATAGTATTCCCTTGTCATCTTTTTTTATTTCTGTCACGTCAGTAGTGCTTTCTCCTCTTCCATTTCTGATCTTTGTGGCTTGAGCCTCCCCTGAGAATGGGCCTTTGAAGGGGCCGCCAGCCCACTCCGCCCCTTCCAGTGCGGCTGGGGGGGCTGCTGGTGTCCACCGTGACTGCAGGGAAGAAGCTGCTGGTGTCCACCCTGACTGCAGGGAAGGGGCTACTGAAGAGCTGGGGAGTGGGGGGAGGAGCCTCATGACAGCTGCAGTGCCATAGCGCTTGCTGTTCTTACTGAGATTCACCTGTTGGTCTTGTGTCTCTTTCTTCAACAAACGCTTCCCAGATAGCTGTCAGACTTCGGGTAATTTCCAGAGTCCTGAAAAAGTTGTTTCGGACAATATGGCCAGTGTTCTCCTTTGCTTTTATGGAGGAGGGGATTTTCAGAGGTCCTTACATTTTCATTTTTGCTGACGTCACCCCTCTTTTTCTTGGAGGTACATAAAATAAGTGTTTCTTGTAATTGATGACATCCTAGATTTGATAAAATATGGTAAGCCTCAGCTGTAAAGCAACTAACTAACTAATGGGAGAATTAAAAATGTGGTGGCACTGAATGCTAGACTATAAAAAAATAGACGATGGAGCTGGTACATAAATTAAATAGATTAGTCCATATGTTATTATGGAAAATGATAGAGATACCGATTATTTACTCACCTTTGTTACATCAGCTATTTACGTCAAGATGTGTAAGGCTGACTACTCAAATAAAATATATAGAAAATACAACTTACAAACCAATAAAAGGGAAATGATTAATTCAATTGAAACCAGAAAAGCAGTAAAGAAAAACAGAGTGAAGAGCCATACACAGACACTAAATAAGTGTTATAAGTAATTCCAAAGAAAATAATCACAATAAGTGTAAATAAATTAAATTTACCCATTAAAAGAAGACAAAGTTTTTCAAGTTGGTTGAAAAATGTAGCTATCCTGTTTAGCCTATTTCCAAGAGACAAACCTACAGGAATGAGATGGGCTGTAGTAAAGTACAGAAAGAAATCTATAGTAATAAGTCAATTCTAACCAAAAGGGAGTTGGTATAGCAATGTTAATACTAAACAAAAATAAACCCTACAGAAAAGACCATTAAGAAAAGTAGGTGATAATGCAAAAAAAGAACCACTTCTTGTACTGGGAGATTTTAACACATTTCAGATGGAATACGAAAAAAAAAACTAGTAAAAATAAAGAAGACTAGAAAACAATAGTCAATTCCAGGCAAGAGGGCAGCGTAGGCAGACATGGCTCACCTCCTCACATGACCACATCAAAATTACAACGAAAATACAGAACCACCATCACTCAGGAACATCAGAAATCGAGCTGAATGGAGTCCGACAACCACAAAATCAAGTTGAATGAAAATCTGACAACTACGGAAATAAAGAAACCACATCCATCCAGACTGGTAGGACGGGCTCAGACACAGAACAGGCTGGTCCCAAACCCATGTGGATAAAAATTCAGGAGGAATATCTTGGGAGCGAGGAGTTCCAGCCCCATACCAGGCGCCCTCAGCTCAAGATTCCAGTGCTAGGAGGATAACTCCCCACAACTTCTGGCTGCAAAAACCATCAGGGATTGAATCAGTGGAAGAATCTGCTGGAGCCCCAAGCAGTTCCTCTTAAAGAACCCACACACGGACTCACCTACTCACACTCGCTCCCTCTGAGCTCCAGCACCGGGTAGCAGCTTGAAAGGCACCAGTGGTATACAGGGAAGAAATGAAGTTATCTGCCACCAAGGTGAGCAGAGGCCATTGTCCCTTTTCTAAACTCTCCCCCCACGGAGCTGGCAAGCTGGTGCTGTACCTGAGACTCCATCAACCTAGCTAACACCGTCTGACCCGCCTTGGAGATTCCCAGAGGCTCTGCCCCACCCAACTTACAGGCCCACCCTAGCTGCTTTTCCTTAAGAACACTGGCCTTGGCTCCTAAATCCTATCAAAAAGCCACAGCTGGCCTCAGTGAGCCCTAGCACAGTCAGGTTAGATTCACAGCTTGGCTTCACCTGGGAATTTCCAAGCCCAGTACAAATAGCAGCCAACTCAGATTGCTTTATTGCTTAGGCAGGGTGCTCCAGGCAAAACAGGTGGGGGCTGACCTTGGCCTGCACCACCCAGAAAACCCCAGGGCCAGCACACCCAATGGACAGCTACAGACCACACAGGAGCACCGCCACCACCCTGCCCCTGCACCACTAATCCTCCATGGAGAGGGGAGGTTGGTGGTCAGTGGTCACAGACAGCTCTTTCAGCTGGCTGGCCTGGGTAAATCCCTCCTATTAATCTGCCAACAGCAACCAAGGCTCAACTACAAGAGGAGGGTATACTCAGCCCACCCGAAGGGTACTTGAGCCCATCTCAAGTACCCAGCTTGGGTGATAAGGGTGGCTGTGCCACTGGACCCTACAATACCTACTACATTGAGCCACACTACCAAGACACAGAGTCAAAGCAGCTCTTCCTAATACATAGAAACAAACACAGAGAGGCTGCCGAAATGAAGAGACAAAGAAACGTGGCCCAAATGAAAGAACAGATCAAAACTCCAAAAAAAAAGAGATAAATGAAATGGAGATGAGCAATCTATCAGATGCAGAGTTCCAAACACTGGTTATAAGGATGTGCAAGGGACTTAGTAAGGACCTCAGCAGCATAAAAAAGACCCAGTCAGAAATGAAGGATTCACTAACTGAAATAAAGAACAATTTACAGGGAAACAACAGTAGAGTGGATGAAACCAAGAATCAAGTCAATGATTTGGAACATAAGAAAGCAAAAAACAACCACACAGAACAAGAAGGAAAAAAAGAATCCAAAAAAATAAGGACAGTGTAAACACCCTCTGGGACAACTTCAAGCATTCCAACATTTGCATCATAGGGGTGCCAGAAGGAGATGAGAAAAAGCAAGAAATTGGAAATCTATCTGAAAAAATAGTGAAAGAAAACTTACCTAATTTGGTGAAGGAAATAGACATGCAAGTCCAGGAAGCACAGAGAGTCCCAATTATGATGGATGCAAAGAGGCCCACTCCCAGACACATCATATTTAAAAGGCCAAAGGTTAAAGAGAAAGAGAATCTTAAAAACAGTAAGAGAAAATAAGTTACTTACCAGATAGGTGCCAGTGGAGCGGGGAGGGGGAGAATGGGTGAAGAGGTAAGGGGATTAAGAAGTACATGTAGGTAGTTACAGAATAGCCACGGGGATGTAAAGTACAGTACAGGAAACAGAGTAACCAGAGGACTTACACACATGACCCATGGACATTATCAATGGTGGGGGCATTGCCTGAGGGAGTAGGAAGTGCTGGGTAGAGGGAGGCAAGGGGGGGAAATCAGGACAACTGTAATAGCATAATCAATAAATATAATTAAAAAAGAAAAAAGACTAGATAACAAATATAATATAAAGAACCCATGTAGAATTTTGAATGTAGCAAGTGGAGAATACATACAGTCTTCATGCATATACAGAATGTTTATGAATACAGACACATAATACAGACCTATTCTATCACATAAACAAAGACTTGAAAATAATAACAAAGAAGCACTCTTATACAGACTTCATGGAATTAGAATTTAATAATAAAAGGCTAGCCAGAGTGGAAATAACTGATGAATTCAAGAAGATCATAACATCAAGTACAAATATTTATAATTGAACAGTTAGACAATACATGTCAAAACTTGTGGATTGCCACCAAAGTGGAGCTTGAAGATAAAATTATAACCTTAAAATACCTTTAGTAAGAAAACCAAAGGAAATGAAAATAATTGAACCAAATTTTCAACTCAAGAAAATAGGAAAATAAACTAGAAGACAAAGCAGTAGAAATTATCAACAAAACAAAAATTAGTTCTTTCAAAAGGCTAATAAACTAGATATCTTCTGGCAAAGTTAATGAAGGGAGAGGGAGAGAAATTTTAAGAAAGAGACATAAGTACAAACACAGTAGAGAAGAAAAGGATCATAAGGGAATATTTTCAACAACTCTGAGTCCATACATTTAGAAACTTGTGTGAAATAGACATCTGATCAACACTAGCTTCAGAAAAATCTAAAAAAATCAAGTAAACCTATAACCACTTGAGAATTTGACCTTCAATGGAAACATCAGAACTTGGATATATTTCAGGTGAGTTTGACCAAAATTTTAAGAAATTAGTAATTCCTGTCCTAAACTCTTCAATGAATAGAAAGAGAATAAGCTCTCACCTTCATCTCCTTTTGTGTGGCTAAAGTACCCCTGACACCGGAGCTATAAAAACTCGTGAGAAGGAAAAATGATAGACCAGTCTCGCTTAGGATCATAGATGCAAAACTCCTTTTAAAATGTTGACAAAATGAATTTTATACTAAATATACACTAAGTCAAATTTATCCCAGGAAAACAAGGATGATTTAATATCAGTAAATCTACTGGCGAAATTCACCACATTAGTGTAGATTAAAAACAAACCTCAATCGATGGAGACAAACCATGAAATAAAAAATAAAATATTTAAACTCTTAGAATGCTATGAACATATTAAAAAGCTCTTAACATCACCAAATATTAGAAGCCATCCCTCTGGTTTTGTACTGAAAACAGAGTGCAACACCAAAGTCACGGTCCATAACAGAAGTAACCGATGAGCCGGGCGTCATTAAAGCTGAAAACTTCTGCTCTGCCAATGACAGTGCCAAGAGAATTGGAGGACAAGCCACAGACTGGGAGAAAATATTTGCAAAAGACACCTCTGATAAAGGACTGTTATCCAAAATAGACAAAAAAGTCTTAAAACTCATTAAGACCCCTGGCTGTGAACCAAAGTGTTGCAGGTTCAATTCCCAGTCAGGGCACATGCCTGGGTTGCAGGCCACGGCCCCCAGCAACTGCACATTGATGTTTCTCTCTCTCTCTCTTTCTCCCTCTCTTCCCTCTCCAAAAATAAATAAATAAAATCTTAAAAAAAAAGACATTCTGTAAAATATATGCCCTAAAATAATTTTTAAAAACTCATTAAGAAAAATAACAACCCAATTAAAAAATGGGTAAACGATCTTAATACAACCTCCCTAAAGAAGATACATAGATGGCCGATCAGGATAGGAAAGGATGCTCCCCATCATATGTCACTGGGGAGATGCAAATTGAAACAACAACGAGACACAACTGCACAGCTGTTAGGCCCAAATCCAGGACACAGACAGGACAGGAAGACATCAAGGAACCCTAAGTGATGAAAGAAGCCAGTCTGAGAAGGTCACACTGTGCACGAGTCCAATGATACGACGACCTTCTGGAAAAGGCAAAACTGTGGAGACGACAGAAAGATCAGTGTTCGCTGTGAGTGGGGGCGGGGAGAGGTTTTTAGGGCAGTGGGGACACTCTGTGTGATACTATAATGATGGAAATAGGTCCAAACCCATGGGCTGTACAACACTAAGGTAAATTGTGGACTACGGGTGATCATGATGTATCATTGTTGGTTTACCCTGGTTAATGAAAAAAAGAACATTCTGGCAAGTGATGCTGATAATGGGGGAGACCATGCACATGTGGGGGCAGGAGGCCCTATGGGAAGTCTCTGTACCTTCCTCTCAATTTTGGTGTAAACATAAAATTGCTCTTTTAAAAAAAAGTATCAAAAAAGAAAAGAAAAAAACATGTAGAACATGGATAGGAAGGGAAAGAATAAGTTTGACTGCCCTGAGCAGTGTGGCTCAGTCAGTTGGGCTGTGTGTCCCACAGAGCGAAAGGTTGCAGGTTCCATTCCCAGACAAGGCGCATGCCTGGGTGGTGGGTTCAGTCCCAGGTCAGGGGGCATGTGCAAGAGGCAAGCAATCAATGTTTCTCTCCCTTTCTTTCTCCCTCCCTTCCTCTCTCTCTAAAAAATCAATCAATCAATCCACTAAGCAAGGCACTGGGAAATACAGAAATACATAAAACAGACAAAGTTACTGCTGTCGTAGAACTTTCACTGTAGTGGAGGAGGTAGATAAAAATAAACCAATACTTTTATAAAGATTTTATGTATTTATTTTCAGAGAGAGGGGAAGGGAAGGAGAAGGAGAGAGAGAGAAACATCAGTGTGTGGTTGTCTCTCACATGCCCCCACGCAAATGGGGATCTGGCCAGCAACCCAGGCATGTGCCCTGACGGGGAATCAAACCGGCGACCCTTTGGTTCACAGGCTGGCACTCAATCCACTGAGCCACACCAGCCAGGGCAAAATAACCCATATCAGTTCTAAAAAGAAAAATGACATAGGGTAAGAGGAATAAAGAATGCTGCATATGCGTGTGTGGGCTACTTTATACAGGGGGTGGGGCAGGCCTGAGAGATTAGATAGTGCTTCAGCAAAGGCCTGAAGGTTGCAGGGCCTGAATGTGAACCAGCCGGGGTAAGGGCGTTCCAGGCAGAGGGAGTAGAAGAAAGTGGAGGCATCTTTTACATGATGTTCTATGTAGAAAATCCAAAACTGCACATTACTAGAACTGATGAATTTAGCAGGTCGCAGGTACGTGATACATATTCAAACAACACTGGGGTTCCTATACAACAGCAGCAACCAATTAGGCCATAGAATGTGAGAAAGAAAAATATTTCATTCACCATAACGACAAAATCAACTGTGAGAAAATGTCACAGAAGGTACACAAGACAGAGGTGTAGGATAAATGATATATCTTTATTGATCTAATGCAAATCAATCAAGCAAGATCTGATAACACCAAATAAACATCTAAACAAGTGGACTGTGTTTGTGAGTGGAAAGATAGCAAGCTTCTACAAGTTAATCTAGAAATTAAGTGGCATTCCAACGAGGACACAACAAGGTGTTTTAAAGGGACGTGGTGAACTGATCTTAAAACTCCTGCGGCGATGACAGCCGAGAACCGCCAAGACAGTCGTGGAGAGGAGGAAGTGCGGAGGGTCAGAGGGCCGCCTCGCTGTGCTGCACCAGGGCCGCCCTGGCTGCTGCAGCAGGCCAACCACAACGCGTTTGAGGATCGAACGTGATAAAGAGTGTATTTCTGGCCTGCGTAAAATCCAACATGGAGTTCCTGATCAGCGGGCTGCCCTCCTTCCCGCAGCAATTCGTGTACCCAGGTTTCTTCCAGTTTTGGCTCCCGATTTTCAAGGTCGCCATGCATGTTCGCATCAAGCTGGTAGAAAGAGAAACAGAAGCAAGGGTCACGTGGTGGGGGGTAGGTTTTTGTAAGCCACGCCTGGAAGTGGTGCATATTGTTTCCGTTCACCTCATTGGCCAGAACTCAGTCTCGTGGCCACGCCCACTCGCACGGGAGGCTGTGACGAGGAGTCCAGCCGTGGTCCCAGGAACGAGAGGAAACAGGTGTGGTGAGGAGCTAGCCAGGCTGCCACACCTGCCATATATCAAGATTTCTTACGCAGATGTAACCATCACAACCCCGTGGTACAGACGCGGGGCAAACGGATCAGCAGGACAGAAAGCGGAACCCAGAAACGGACATACGTCCAGAGACTCTGTCTATGACAGGGAGTTTCGGAAATCAGTGGGAAGTGGGTCCGAGGGGGAGCCAATATAAGGTAATACACAGGGAAGGCCGCGTGTAAAAACACAGGTGACTCGGAGGCTACTGTGAAAAAGCAAAGACTTTAAAATAATTAGAGGAGATCTTACGGTCTTGTTTAGGCAAATACTGAGAGAGGGGGAGAAACTACCTACCGCGAAGGGAAAGACTGATAAATTAGTCTCTCCTTTTGGCTTTTTGTCTATTGTTTTGTCTATTCCTCTGTGAAAACCGCTACATATAAAGAAAGACATCCTAAATTTAAAAACATGTTTACACCGCAGAGGGGGAGAAAATATGTTCAAAGTAAAAAAAAAAACCTGTAAAGGATTAATATTCAGATTACATAAAAACTCCAGTCTAATAAAATAAAGGCAAACAACAAGCCGAAAAGCGGACAAAGGACATGAACAAACAGCGAAGACACAAAGGAGAAAATGCGGTTTCCCATAAAAAGGAAAAGATACTTCACTAATAATTGGGGAAACATAAGCAAAGATCAACAGTAAGATGCCATCACACTTCAGTCCAGTGGATGGAAATGTAAAAGTCTGGGCGTACCAGGGATTAGTGAGGACATGGGGAAATGAAGATTTTGCACACTGCTGGTGGGAGAGTAAATTAGTGCAACCACTTTGGAGACCAACTGGCAATACACCTTGACAACGCACACTGCCCAGACCCGGCCACTCGGCTCCGAGGTCTGTGCACCAGAGACCTTGTGCTCGAGGGCACAGGGAGCCACACGCGAGGATGCTCATGCAGGGTCCTTTGCAACTGCAACCACGCCTACCAACACTAAAGTGAATAAAGAAATCAGGGCATTTTTATACAACGAGCTACTCTTCCTAGGTAAAATGAGTAAGCACAAGTGACATATATCAACATGGACAAATATGAGGAAATAATGTTGTTGAGAACGAGTTGAAAGTGATTCCGTTCATGTAAATAGGTACACAATGGTCTAGGGTAACTATTTAAATATTAAAGTATGAAAGTAACACTGTATTTTTATGGACACCTCCAATACTGTAAAAGTGTAACATGTGAATGGGCAGGGCACACACCAGCTAAGAAGCACAGTTGCCTGTGACTAAGTAGCAATGAAGAAAGCCGTACGAAGGGACCAGGAAGAGCAAAATCAGACGTGAAATGGCAAAGTGTCCCTGACCGCTCCACGTGGGTGCCAGCACAAGGGTTTTATTATATGACTTTCTCTTCTCCATATATATGAAATATTTTCCATTTAAAGCTCGAATGAAATAATTCCTCAAAACCCCAAAGAAGGAGTCTGATGCTGGGCCCCTTGCCCATTTCTGGATGGATCACCCGAGTCCTGGAAGAACACGGAAGCTCTTGGAATTGCCCTGAGGCTGAGGGGAGTGTCCTTGAGAGGAGAGGGGAGCTGCCTGGACAGACTCGGAGCTGCCCGCTGAGAGCTGGGCAGGGGGGCCTGAGCAGTCCAGGTATCTGGGAAATGAACCAGGGCGCACGTCAGAACCCCCGGGGGCAGCTTCTTTGAGGACTCAAACCCAAACCTGCTGAGTCGGGATTCTCCAGGCAGCCACATTTCAAAAAAGCCCTCTCTTGGTTCTGATGGGGAACTCTTGTTGGAGAACGGTCATCCAGGCCTGACTGACGTGGCTCAGTTGATTGGGCGTCGTTCCACAAAGCCAATAAGTTGCGGGTTCCATTCCCAGGCAGGGCGCATGCCTGGGTTTTGGGTTCCGTCCCTGGCTAGGCTGTGCCCCAGCCAGGGTGTGCAGGAAAGGCAGCTGATCATTGTTTCTCTCTCTCATCTACGCTTTTCTCCCTCTCTCCCTCCCTTCCCCTCTCTCTAAAATAAATAAATAAAATATTAAAAAAGAAAAAATCGTCTAATGCCTTGGGTCACATCACCATGCGAGTGAGCCTAGGTGAATGAGCCCTAGGCACCCCACAGCTAGCACGTCCCCAGGGGTTGACTCCTTTCCGGCGGACAACGGACAAAGGAGACGATGCAGACAGGTGCGCTGATTTCCAGAACAGCCCCTCTCCCGGATTTCATCCTCCGGTAATACCGTGGGCCTTAACCACCACCACGCGCCTCGCACCTCGGTTCCTGTGGCCTTCGGCATTAGGAGGTAGGTCAGGGAGGAGAGGGACTTGAGCTCCTCCTAGAGGCCAAAAGTGTTAACGCTGGGGTTCTCCGAAGCTCCTTTGCAAGGTTAGAAGAGTAAAAACAAGGACTTCCACAGCACTTACTGAAGTGCCCGACACTGTGCAGAAATCGTGCGCCCAGGGTCCCTAAGCTCCGAGGTGGCAAAGTCAGGATTGCGGCCCAGGACTGGCAGGCTCCGAGAGCCTCGCCACGGGGAAGCTGGGGTCATTCAAGATCCTCCCCGGTGCGGCGGCGATGTGGCTCCTCGCCTTACTGTTCCCCAAGCTCACGGAGCACCTCCTGGTGGTGGTGAGGCTGCCCACGGCTTCATGCCTGTCTGTCCTGTTGTTGCCCTCCCTGCCTGTTGTGCCCTGAGTGTCCTTCCTACCAAACCATCTACGTGCCAAGGCCTAAGGTTCTTCAGAGCTCTGCAGAATGTACGAGGCCATTGGTTGCCCTGTCTCGCCCATTCCCCTACGGTCGCCCAAAGGTGGGCAGCGGCTCACGCAGCTTCATCCCCAGCTGATGAGCAGGACAAGGGGATGAGGGATGGGTGAGTGGGGATGGCAAGCAAATGGTAGCAACGCAGAGGAAGGGGAATGGGGTGCCTGTAACCATGGTAACGATGATGTTGCTGAGAGAGTGCTAGGGAGATGGTAACCATGGCAACGCTGACAGGGAGGCCTGTGTGGACAGTACCAGCGCTGCCCGCTGTTTCTGTTCATGCCAAGCCTGACCCGTTCGGAGGAGAAACAAGATCCTGAACGCCAGAAGCCGCTGTTGTCCCGCCTCCCGTGCCAAGACCGCGGCCGCCCCCCCACCCCGGCCCCCGGCCCTCGGCCCTGCCCAGGGCTGCCGTTCACAGTGGTCACACGGTTTTCCTGAGTGGTCCAGGGGCCGCCAGGAACATCAGGTTGAGGGCGAGAGGGTCAAGCCTGCCTGGATGTGTGTGCGTGTGCGCAGGCAAGAGGCAGTCCCACGGGGAAATGTGTAAGGCGTGGTGTGCGCTAAGGGCAGTCTCGTTCCTGTGAGCGCTGGGGGGAGGGTCTGCTGCGGGAGTGTCAGGGGACGAGGGACAGTCCCCTGTACGCCGTGGGCACGGCCAGACGCGTCGGTGGGCTGAGGGTGTGGGGAGGCAGCCTGCGGCGTGTGTGGCCGCGGGGCGGGGTTTCTGGGAGGGGCGCGCGCGCGTGCCTCGGTTGCGGGGGCGGGGTTCCGGGGTCGCGGGGCGGGGACCCTGGGGCCCACCGCTCGCCGCCGCCGGGCTGCGCGGGGGGTGGTTGTGGAGGGGGCTCTGCTCTGTCCCATCCATCACCCGGAGCGCTGCGAGCGGGGCGGATATCACCGTGTCAGGGGCGGCTCGGCTCGCAGATCTTATCCTCTTCATTTCCGCCCGAGCCCAGCCCGCCCGCGCGGGCTCCCTGAAGGCTCCATCCATCACGGGGACCGCGCAGGGGTGGGGGTGGGGGGGTGCTCTCCGACGGCGCGGCGAGGGAGGGGGCGGCAGGAACCAGAAGCACCGCCGGACTCCGGGAACAGCGTGGGGGCGGGTGGTTCTGGGTCCCTTTTCCACGTGGGGGAGGGGACGAAGGACAGGGGCCGGGTTTGTCCCCAGCCTGGGGCACACTAGTCAGGTTACAGGGGTGCGGATAGATCCCCGGGTGCCTGGTCTCTCTCTCGCACTCTGCGGGGCAGCTTGGGGTGGCCCCAGGGTCCCCAACCTGTACTGTACCCCAACTCTGTACCCCAACTCTGAGGGTGGGGGTGTTGAGCGCAGGGCCCGCACCTGGACCCTCCAGGGTGACCCGGGCCCGGGCCGCGCGGGTTGTGGGGGGCGCCCCGAAGGGAGGCCTTATTTCATTTCCCCGCGCTGCTGAGGTTTCTGCGAAGTGTCTCTCTCACCTCTTTAAATTTTACGGCGCTTGGCTTGTGGCCGACGGACCCGCCCCGGGGAGGAAGCGGGTGCTGGGCCTGGGCGCCTCCCCCAGCCGAGGGGTGGCCCCACCAGGCAGGGCGCGGATCAGGCCCGGGGGCGCCCGGACTCCTCGGAGCGCTCAGCCTGAGACTCCCCTCTGGTTCCCCTGGACCTTCCTGGAGGGGATCTGAGCTGCCCTGACCCAGGGGGCGGGGTTTGCCTTTGGGCTCCTCAGGCCTTGCCCCGCCCCCTTTCCTCAGCTCCTTCGTGGGCCACACCTCCCTTCTCCTACTGTCAGCGAGCTTGGGGTGTGTGTTGGGGTGAGGAGGGTAAGGGGGAGCTGCTGGATGAGGCGATAAAAGGAGCAAAAATGGATACCAGCCTTGGAGCCCCAGTTGCATTGCTAAGCCCGCCACAGCTTTCTTTCCCTGGGGGCAGCATGGTGCCCCCAAGTCCTGAATCAGGGTCAAATATACCAGCGCAGCGGCGCCGCAGACCAGCTAGGCAGCAGCTCTGGTCCCTGATGGCCAGGCCTGGCACCCGCCTGGAGGTCCCGTTCGGGGCTGGAGGTGAAGGGCAGGGAGCTGGCAGCCTTTGGGCCCAACACTGTTCGCTCAGGAGCCTATGCCTCCTTATGAGGATTACATCCAGGTGTGGGCAGGAGAGACCTGTGGCCTGAAGGGCGAGGGGCGTGGGAGAGAAGAGGGGAGCGTGAACAGGAGATGAGCATGAACAGGAGAGGGGGTGTGAGGGAGGAGAAGAGCGTGAGCAGAAGGGCGAAGAGTGTCTGAGCTGCCCGCCCAGTGCTGAGGCACGCTGGGAGGCACGGCCAGTTGGGGGTGGGGTTTGCACACAATTCTGCCAGGCCCCAGAGCCACCTTTCTTAGGCTGGCAATCATCACCTCGATTTCCCTATAATTTACTTCTCATTCATACAGCCCAGGCTACACAACCCAGCGGTCACAGACACCCCTTTGCAACAAGCACACAACCAAAAGGAAACAGGGTGTGGAACAGAAATTTGGCTGCACCAGCCTGGGAAATGAGGGGCCAGAGGCCTGGGGGCAAGGGGGGCGGAGACACCAGCGACTGTGTCACCTCGCCCAGGGCCTGTGGGGCAGCGGGGTGGTGGGTCAGAGCAGGGGCTGTGTGTCGGGTGGGGGCGAGGGCACACGGCAGCCACGACCGCCCAGCTGGTAGCTGAAGCCTGCTGACACCTCCGGGCTGAAGAAGGCTCCGAAACATTCTTTTTTTCCATTGACCTGGAGAGGAAATGTCCTGGATATTACACTCTAGGGAGCTCAACCACTGGCATCTTTATGAGGAAAATCGGTCACCTCCACATGACCCAGCAAGGGCTTGATACGGCCGCCCCTCCCCTGTTCCCTCCCCTGCTCCCACCCCTGCTTCTGCCTTCCAGCCCCATATCCTTCCCCCAGGCCTCACACCCAGTCTCCCCCAAAGGCCTGTTGCTCCGCACTTCTGAACACCCCTCAGATCTGCCCCCTTCCCTCGCATCCCTGCAACCACAGTCATCGTCCTCATTATTGAGGTCTGTCCTTGCACCATTGCCACGAGCTCCTTGCTGGGTTCCTTGGCTGCTGTCCATCCTCGGTGCTGGGGTGGCACTGGGGCCGTGTCGGCTGCTTGCTTGCCGCGAGCAGGCAGAAAGCCACAGCTCCCAGCAGCATTGTCTGCAAGGCCCTTCCAGCTCTGGCCTGGCTCCCCTCTGCGGCCGCTTCTCCCACTTCCCTCGCCCTGCCACACTGAACTGACGTTGCTCCTTCACGCCTCTGAGCCTGTTGCAGGTGGTTCTCTCTGCCTGGAATGCTCTCCCCTCCCTTCTCTGCTGCGCTAAGTCCTCCTCAGCCTTTGAGGCCCAGCTCAAGCACTTCCGCTTTGGAAAGTCTTCCAGAAAGGAATCCGCCTTCTGTGCTCTCGAGGCCTCTGTGAGCCTTGTCCCCTGGCTAGAATGAGCTGTTAGAACCTGTTTTCGTCTTGCACAAGACGGATGGCTCGCTGAGGGCAGGGACCCTCATTGGGGAAACCTGGTGTTGTTTGGGACTTAGCCTCAGACCACCCCCAAGCTCAAGGAAGTCCAGAAACCCTGGACTTCCTTGAACCTGGGACCCTGGAGCCATCATGATTGGAGAGCAGGTAAGGGAAAAGGGCTGGTGAGTGGCACTGTGGACGTATTTGAACCTTACCCCTTCCTGCAAATTCTCTTTCCTTGGAGCCCCCTTCACACAGCCCCCAAGGCTGCAGAAGACCCACCTATAACGAGGAGTCAAGATTCAGGAATGTTGCACTCACTGCCTGTGGCTTTTGCTTCTCATCGTCTAGGGTGACTGGTTGTCATGGAAACCTGAGTGCAGGAAGCGCCTGCTGGCTCCCTTCCCAGGGTGGGAGCTGCAGGCTGAGCCCGCCGAGATGGCGGCTGGTGCTGGATGGCTGGGGCCTGCCCACCCGGGGCCAGACTGGTTCTACTCATTCTCCCCCCAGCGGAAGCTTGGGGGTTCATCCCCGAGTGTTGGCCTGGGCCTGCGCCCCATGCTCCGTAGGCTGCAAACCTACAAGCAGGTGTCTTGTTTTGGGAGGAGCAACACACCCCTGATTTAACTCTGAGGCTCAGGCTCTGGAGTCCGACAGCGTGGACTGCGGTCTGAACTTTGCCACGGGTTGGCTGTGTGATAATCTTGAGGAAGACATTTAATTTTCTGAGCCTCCCAGGTTTTCCTCGTCTGTGAAATGGGGATAACAATAACATCCTGGGATTTCCACCCTGGCAAGATGGCGGGCTTGGGCTCTGCAAGGCCCTCCCGCTAAAATTCAAATACATTTTGTGTGAATTCCAAAAATAACACACACCAACTTTTGCTGTTAATGCACTGCTGGGTTTGTTAGAAAGTAAAGACAATCTCCAAGCTTAAACACCTCCTGCCAAGAAAAACACAGCGAGACAATGGGAAGCTGAAACTAAAGCAGGGGATGGTATCGAAGAGGTGGGCAGGCAAGTCGGGCTAATGGTTGGAGAGAGCACAGAGACGGGCAAGTCCGGTCCAGGGTGGAGGCCAGGAGAGCGAGCTCAGTCTGATACCCCTGCGCTGAGCCAGGGTCTCTGGGAGGAGGGTCCGTAGTCCCAGGCTAACGGCAGTCCCTGACTCCTGACAGAAATAGATGCACCTGAGTAGGAACGCACCTTCAAGTGAGGCCCTTACTAAGGGTTCCCACAGATGAAATCCAACAACAAAGTGAACTCACAGTTAGCGATCACCCAGTGACAGGGAAACAAGCCACTGTGAGAGAGAGTCAGCAACACACTGAACAACATGGGTCGACATCTCGGACATACAGTCTGGCTGTCGGAACTACCAAGCACAGAACACAAAACAGTCCCTTATACATGTGTAGAGAAATACAAGCTGGAATCACACCATACACACATACACACATGAATATAGAATAAAAGCCCCTCAACAAATGCCCAACATTTTGGAAATAAACTAAATAGGACTTATATAAATGAACATGATCATGGATGATCTAAACATCTCATCAGACGGGTTCAACAGATCGGATGCGGCTGAAGAGGTAAATTGTGAACGGGAAAATGGATCTGAAGAAGTTACCCAGAACACAGCACAGGCAGCAAAGGAGATGGAAAGTGTGAACCAAGGGGTTAAAAGGTGGGAGGAAGAATGAGAAGGTCTACCGTGCACCCCAGCCCCGTGAGGAAAGAAGAGATTCGGCCAAGGAGGTGTAATGCTTGAAGAGGTCACGGCTGAGGACTTTCCAGAACTTTTCGGAACCCCCCACCTAGACACAGTGTGGCAAACTGGCAGAAGACCAAAGGTAAAGAGATCTTCCAAGCAACCAGAGAAAGGAAACCAATCCATCATAAAAGAAAATTGCATTGGGACTAACAGCAGACATATCAATAGCCACAAGAGAAATCTATAAGGTATGGAGAAAATATCTTCAAAATACTGAGACAAAATAACCATGGGCCCGGACTTGCATGTTCAGCATGAGTGTCTTTTGAGGATGAGAGCTAGCCATCTTCACGTGAACAAACACTGAGGGAATTCACCCCTGTCAGGCTTTTACTAAAGGAAAATGATCTCAAAAGGAAAGTCCGATACACAAGAAGAAATGGCGAATAAAGAGTCCAGGTTTGAGCCCTGGCTGGTGTAGCTCAGTGGATTGAGCGCGGGCTGCGAACCAAAGTGTTGCAGGTTCAATTCCCAGTCAGGGCACATGCCTGGGTTGCAGGCCATGACCCCCAGCAACCGTACATTGATGTTTCTCTCTCTCCTTCTATCTCCCTCCCTTCCCTCTCTAAAAATAAATAAATAAAATCTTAAAAAAAAAGAGTCCAAGTTTGTAGAGGAAAAGAAATACAAGGGGAATTCTTCAATTTTAAAAAAAGTAAGAAAGGAGCAATAAGAACCATAGAAAAGATAGGTGTTTTTAAAAGTAGCACAAAGTTAGATGGCAGATACAAGTGAAAATTGATCACTAATCTTAAAAAACACTAATGTGCTAAACTAGCTAAAAGACAGAGATTTATCAGACATACTACATTTTAAATTCAGCTTTATGTGATCTCTTAAGGGCCACTTCTAAAACATGAGGACACTGAAAGGCTGAAAATAAGGATATTCAAATGATACATGAGAAAAATAAAAGCAAAAGGAAAATTGAGATCATTTATTAGTATCAAAAAAGTTATTAAGTTAAATATTATCCTAAGAGATAAAGGAACTTCCTAATTATGATAAAATTTTTAGTGCACCAGGAAGATAAAATGACTCAACTCATAAAATAGCCTCAAAATTACCCAAAGCAAGAATGAATAGAACTACAGAGTAATTTCAATAAACCCATGATTATTATAGATTTCAATATCTCTTGAAGTTATTACTATCTCAAGCAAAGAAAAATTAAGATATGGAGCATTAAACTATACAATTTACATACTCGAACAAATAGATGTTGATAAAATCCTAAACCCAGCAATTAGAGAATACCACCAGTGTTTCCATGCACACGGGAAATTTATAAACAGTGACCACATAGTAGAACATAATGCAGTTCTCACCAAATTATAACAACTGACATCATACAGGTCATGTTTCTGTAACCTAAAACACAACTGGGTGAAATGTCAGTGATAAAATGGTGAGTGAAAAAAAATTCCGTGTTTTTAAATTATTAAAAAATCACACTGCAAAGTCTTAAAGTACTTACAGATGAATAAAAATATTGTGTATCAAAACTTGTGAAAGTCAGCAAAAATGGTGGTTTGAAGGAAATTTAGAGCCTTTAATGCTTATTTTTTTTAAAGAAAATCTGAAAAAGCTAAAAAGTATAAGAGAACTCAGTGAAAGTAGAAGAAAGGATACCATTTAATGAAATAGAAAAATATACAGTAGAGGGAATTAACAAGCCTAAAATTGGGTCTTTGAAAGACTAGTAAAATACGTAAAAATCTGGCAACATTTTAAAAGATACAGGCATAAAAATAATAATTAAGAATGAGAAAGGAAATAATGCCACAGATGGAACAGAGATTAAAAAGACGAAAAAGAGGGTATCTTATGCAACTTTACATTAATACATTTAAAAACAGGCAAAAGGCACACATTCCTTGAAACACAGCTTATCAAAACTGACCAGGAAGAAATAAAAATCCTGAATAGTCCCACAGCCACTAAACATGACTAAGTAGGTGGCTAAAGGATTTCCACGTAGCAAACACCAAGCCCAGATGAGCTCAAGCATTCAGAGAAACAGGTATCACAATGTCACAGACTCTCTCGCAGAGTGTGGGAAGCAGGGGACCCCCCTCAGCTCACTTCCAGAACTCAGTGCAACTTGCATTTCCAGATCCAGACAACCTCGTCTGTCCGTCCGTCCGTGTGCCTAGACGCACACATTTAAAAACAGTAGTAGGAGACTGAATGCAACAAAAGAGCTAAAAATCAGGACCAAATGGGTTTAGACTGCGGGTGAAAGGGTGGTTTAGCGACAGTCACACCTCGGTGCTCGTCGGCCTCGGATGTCATCAAACCCGGTGCTTGTCTCATTTTGATGAGGAAAAAAATGTAACATATATCACCAATATATTATCAATATAGACAATGTCATCAATATATTATCTATAAGAATTATCATATTATATATCACACACTACATGTTGTATATTGTTATTTATATGTAAACTATATAAAGATATGCAGTGACATTAACTGGTTGAAAGAGGAAAGGTTAAATGCTGAAAGAGCATTTAATCAAAATCAACATCCTTTATGATTAAAATTCTTACTAGGAATATACAGGAGTTTTCTTAACTAACAAACAGTAGCAAAATCACAGTGGTAAAAAATTAAAAAGCATTCCTTTTTGCTTTCAAGATTTTATTTATTTTTAGAGAGAGGGGAAGGGAGGGAGAACGAGAGGGAGAGAAACACCATGTGCAAGAGATACCTGATCAGTCGCCTCTTACACGCCCCCACTGGGGACCTGGCCCGCAACCCAGGCATGTGCCCTGACCGGGAATCAAACCAGCGACCTCTCGGTTCACAGGACAGTGCTCAATCCACTGAGCCACACCAGCCAGGGAAAAAAGCATTCTTTTTTAAAACAGATTTTATTTATTTATTTATTTTTAGAGGGGAAGGGAAGGGGAAAGAGAGGGAGAGAAACATCAGCATCTGGTTGCCTCGCACACGCCCCCTACTGGGGACCAGGCCCACAACCCAGGCACCTGCCCTGACTGGGAATCAAACCATTGACCTTCTGGTTTGCAGGCTGGTGCTCAATCCACTGAGCCACATCAGCCAGGGCAAAAAGCATTCTTCTTAACCAAACAAGATGAGGACCCAGTTAATATCCTCCTAATCGATATTTTATTGGTAGTCCCAGCCAACATGTTTATTATAAAAGAACAAGGAAAAGAAGAAGAAAAGGAAGGAAGGAAGAAGGAAGGAAGGAAGGAAGGAAGGAAGTGAAGGAGGGAGGGATGGGGGAGGGAGGAAGGAAGGAAGGAAGGAAGGAAAGACATACTGTTTAGAAAGAAGCAAAGCTATCATTTCCAGATGATATGATTATCTAGATTAAAAATCCAAAATAATACACTGAGATACTCTTAGAATTAATAAGAGTTTATCAAGGTGGCAGGATGTAAGATAATATGAAAATGGAATCATTCTTCTCTGTACTTGCATACAAAACAACTCAGAGAAAGGCAGCATTTAGGCTGGTACATAAAGCAATCTAAAATTTAAATGTGAAAGTCAACACTTCAAAATTTAAGAAGAAAATATACGAGGATGTCTTCATAACTCAGATAGGGAAGGATTTTGTAAATAAGACAAAGAAAGGCCATACCCTGAAAAATACATTAGACTCCATTAAAATGTAGAACTTCTATTTTACAAGTTGGAAGAAATTATTGTAACACATATAACTAGCAAAGGATTTGCATATATATATATATATATATAAAATATATATATATTAAAAGTAACATATTTATTTGTAGATATATATTAAGAACCCTAGAAGTAAATAAGAAAAAAACCAAACAACCCAAAAGAAAATTGAGCAAAAGGCATGTGTAGGCATTTCACAAAAAGAAAACACAGATGAAGAATAAGCATTGAATGAATAGGAATGCAACCTCATTACTAACAAGGTAGGAGCAAATGAAACAGTCGAAATTGGTAAGTCTCGGTGAGAATGGGGAGCTACAGGAACTCAGGCATTGCGGGCGGGGCTGCAAATAGTAAAGTCCCTTTGGGAAGTGCTGACTTTGCCTCCCAGAGTTGACCCCGCCTTATGCTGGCAACCCAGTGACTCCCCTCCCAGGGAAGGTTCTGGAAAAACCTTGCTCGCAGAGCCACGTAGACGGACACTCACTGCAGTTTGTTCCAGTGAAAAGCTGGAAACAACCAGCCCCTGCTAGAGGAGAGTTAATAAATAAGCAATAAGTAAGGACGACACACAGAGCTGTGGGCGAAGGGGGGCAAGACTAAAGCACACGTGAAACCCAGAGCAGCAGAAGACTGTGATGTGCCTGGTATAAAGCTCAGTAACAGCCACACTGAATGAGACACGGTTTTAGGGAGTCAGAGATTAGCCAAGAGGCAGAGGGGGAAAAATCGCAGTGGTTTGTCTCACTGTCCCTCCTGCCCAGGGGTAGGAGGGTCCTCTCTGTATCGGCGCTGCTGGCCAGGCAGGGCCCCGACTCTGAGGGGTCCCCACTGAGGCAGGCCCCTGCTTCTGCAGCGGTTTGGAAAGGGCTCCCAGGGGTCCCAGCTCTTACACCTGCTCCTACATCTGGACTCCCCATGGATGCCCTCCCCCGTCCCCCTGCCCCGCCCACTTCTTCCTGCTTCTTCCCCTCAGCAGCCTGATGCCCATCAACTTTCTAGACTCCAAATCTACAAAATTCCTTCCCGAAGCCTCAGGGTGGGGGCAGGGCTTTAATCTTGAAAACGAACCCACTCTCTTCCCCTCCCTCCCCATCCTAGCACACTGCTGACCCCTCCGAGCTCTGCCGATCTGCTGTGGGCACAAGGCAACGACGCGAGAGGCCCAGCGGGTCCAGCCCGTGCTCAGGCTGGGCCGGCCTGCGAGAGGGCGGGCGGCTTTCTGGCGGCTTTCTGGCGGCCAGTGTCCCCTTCTCCCTGCTTCCCTCGTCCTGGCAGGCCTGAGCCAACCCGCCAGCCAGTGGCTGGGCAGCAGCCTAGGGTGGCCCACACGTGTCAGCCCTGCTGTCCAGTCCTCCGGGGATGGGGCCTCCTCGTCCACCCCTCGGCTTGAGGCCTGGTCTGGCGAAGCCCCGTCCCACCGCTTAGAAAAGCAGAGCTACCAAAAATGTGGGGTTTTTCTCTTGTCTGTCCTGACCTGCCTTCCAGGTGGGGCTGCGTGCTGACACTGGTGACCTGCTCTCAGCCTCTGCCACTCACTCGCTCCCTGACCTTGCACCAGCTCCTTCCCCTGTAGAATGAATGGGGACAGTGCCCCTCTGAGTCAGAATGAAATGAGACGTGCCCGCAGGCTCTGGCCCACAGGACATACTCGGCACACGCACAGCAGCCATCACGACCTTCCCGGCGGTCGTCGTGGTTACCAGGCGGCGGCAGGGCGTTTTCTAAGCAGGAAGAACAGCTGCCGCGAGTGAGTGAGCTGCCTCCTTCCGGAGCCGCATCTTCACGGCGCTTCTCGGAGCAGGACTCCGGGGTTCTGCCCTCGCCCCAGTTGCTCTGTCGGTGGACATTTTTGCGATGGGTATAACCCGACCATTTTCTTATTAGGAACTCAGTGCCATAATTCATGTTTTTCAGTGGAACTGTGTTGCTTACAAAGTACCCCACTGCCTGGCCCCGGAGCATGGCCTGCCAGTTCCAGCTGAGGGTGAACCGGAGGGGTGTGGGGGACCCGAGGGGACCCCACACCAGGCAGGGGCTGTGGGCACCAGAGCTCAGCAGGCAGGGACTGCGCCTGTGGTGATGCTATGCGATGTCCACTGTGTACTTTATGCCAACGACCACGATTTTCATCTGTTCTTAGAAATCTCGGACCATGTCCAGTTGAACGGTGTCTGCAGAAAACATGGCCCTCAACGGTGTCTCCTCTGAAATAGCAGCTCAGAACCTGTGTGTTTTCGAGTCCCACACACCACGAGGCCTAGAAACGGGGGGGTGGGGGGTGATGCTGTAAAACTGGGGGTGGGAGAGGTGTAGAGGTCATTGTTGTGCTATTATCCTAGCTCCTCTTTGTTTTTTAAATATTTTATTTATTTTTAGAGAGGGAAGGGAGGGAGAAAGAGAGAGAGAGAAACATCAATGTGCGGTTGCTGGGGGCCGTGGCCTGCAACCCAGGCATGTGCCCTGACTGGGAATTGAACCTGTGATGCTTTGGTTCGCAGCCCACGCTCAATCCACTGAGCTACGCCAGCCAGGGCTTTATCCTAGCTCCTTTAAAAAAATTTTTTTTGAATGCTCATTTTTATGCCCAAATCTTGGAAATCGTATCCCCTTCCCCCAATAACCCTGGGAGATGGTGTGGCTTTAGTCAGGACTCTGGTGGCCAGTGACAGGGACTCCAACCAGCTTAAGCAAGAAAAGACTTTATTAGTCGTGTATCTGTTAGTCCTTTAATGCCTCCCTAAACTGAAGGCGTGGAGCTGCCTCTCTCTGTGTCCATCTTTCCTCTTCACCTGCCTGTGCCTTGGCCACGGTCTCTAGGGCTCCCCACTGTGGTAAGGAATATAGCTGCCAGCTTCCCTGTAACTGGTGATCCAAGACGGCGGCCCAACTCCCGGGGTGGACCAGTCACAGGGAATGAAGGGCTCTGGCCAGGAGGCTCGGGCCAGGCTGACTGGCAGCGACAAGCTCCCACTGCCCAGGCCTCAGTGCCTCGTCTGGCATGGCCCCTGAGGTCACAGGAGGCCCAGGTGTCTGCCAGCCTCAGAGCATGAGGAAAGGAAGGCTCTGTCACAGGAAACAGCTTCTGGAGCCCAAGGGCTGGGGAGGCCTCACCACTGCCAGAGCCGGGGGCGGCTCCACACGCCTCCGTCAGGGCCCTTTGGCCCCTCCAGTTCAGTGGTCTGGGCTGACGGTCAGCCTCCTGTGTGGGCAGAAGTGAGGGGGCGCCCCCGTAGCCCCACTGTTTGAGGGCCTGGGGTCGGGTGAACCCCGGGCCTGACTCACGTACTCACGTGACCCTCGTGATGGCTCTGTCCTCACCTTTCAGTTTATTTAAAAAAAACAAGCAAGCAACGGAGATTTGTCCAAGGTCACGGGCGGTGAGTGGCAGAGCTGGGATTTGAGCTGGACAGGACTCAGTACGCAGTCCCTGACTGGGGGGTGGGGAACTGTCAGACCCCAGAGCCCCGGGGCCCCGCCAGGTCAGTTGCCCCCATTAGTAGGTCCCAGGGACTGCGATGGTCAGAGTGAAACACAGGCCCCCATGAGAGGCTGCGGCGGTGCCCCGCCTCCCCTGTGGGGGGCGTGTCCGTGGGGGCCAGCACACTCTGCAGGGGGACCTGGATCTTGCTGTGGTGAGGGAGCCCCCTCCCGTGCCTCCCCTCCTGTGCCTCGCCAGGGCCTGAGCCCGCTGACCTCCCTTGAGGAGGGGTGGAGGAGAAGGGGCCGGCAGGACCAGGGGCTGGGGGTGAGGGGGTAGGGGGAGGTCAGTGGTTCTCTCCTCACCCCTGTGGTCCTCCCCCTGGGCTCAGAGAGGGCTGATTCCCGGGGAGCCAGGGCATTGAGGATAAGCAGCCTCCCGAGGCTTTAAGCTTCCCTGAGCCCAGTTTCCGTATCAGTAAAATGGGGTGGTGCAATGCCCGTCCCTCAGGTCCCCAGGTCCGTGTGAGAAGTCAGCGTCTGAGCCAAACAGGCTGGGAGTGGCTGACGCAGGTGCTGGAGGAGAGGCTATTGCTTAGCCTCCCCCCTCCCTACTTTTCCCCCTCGTGCGAGTCGGTCTGTTACTGCCCCAGCTCTGCCATGTACTGGCTGTGTGACCTCAGGTTACTTACCCTCGCTGAGCCTACTTTTCCTTCTTATCAAACGAGAATGCTCACACCTACTTCTCGGGGTTGTGGTGAGGAATGCCCGGTATCATCCCTATAAAGCGCCCACACAGTACCTGGCACGTGGAAGCCTCCGACGGGGAAGGTTTTCCTCTCCTCTTTCCCGTTCTGGCCATAATCTGAAGGCTCCGCGATCCACGCATCATCCCTGAGCCCAGCCAACGACTGGGCTCTCACCTGCCTGACTCCCGATCGCCACCTCGTGGCTGGACGGGTGACTGCAGGTTCAGCAGCGAAATGCAAAGCGACCTCTGGTCTGTCTTGGGGATTTAGTCAAGTGCCCCAAGCTTTGATAAGGAAGGTGTGAAAATGGGGTGCTGCCCATAGAAAGGCACACTTGGGTGTTCTTCCGCAGGCGGGAGATGCAGGAGGTGCCACCTGCCACACGGCTCATCCCACAGATTCTGTGCTAAGAACTTTCTGGACATTATTCCTTTCTGATTTGGACCAGAATTTTCCAGATGGAGAAATAGAGGCTCCTGGGACATCGGGAGCTCTGAGGAATCCAAAAATGTACATTTTCTTTATCTAGGGAGTGGGTACGGGAGTTTTTGTGTGTATTATTTTTCTTTGGGCCTCGAATGAGGACATTACATACACTCACCTGCACTCCTCACGGTCGCTGTGTGCTGACTTGTCCCCGTCGAATCAGAGGGCGGGCAGTGCACCAGACATCCTCCCACCACAAGGGCCTGACCGGCCGCCGGCAGGCCCAGCGTGGGCACTGGCAGCACGGGCTGCCACCTCCTGCCCTCTCCCTGACTGCAACCCGGCTGCGCCCTGCCTCACCCCTCCCCTGCAGCTCCCACCTCTGAGCACGTGCTCTGGCTGCTCCCACCTCCGGGAGGCTGTCCTTGACTTCCAGGCACAACTGACGCACCCCACCACCCACCTGCTCTGAGTCCTTTGGCCTCTCTTGCCCCTCTTTTTTTCCCCGCTCTGCCCAGGCAGGTCTGCGGCCTGGGGAGGTCTGCCAAGCAAGGGACGAAGACCAAAGGGATGAGCGGTCCCGGCGGGGGTGGGGGAGAGGGCTGTCTCTGTTCTCCTGTCAAGCCCCGGGGGTGGCTCTGAAGTCAAAGCTATAGCAGAGGCCCCTGTCTGTCAGTGCCCAGAGTGCAGGCCTGCCTGGCGTGGGGCCCGGGACAGTCAGAGGCCTAAGGGGGCACGGGAGGCAGAGGAGCGCCGTCTGCAGGATGCGAGCTCCTGGGAAGAACTGGGGAGAGCAGCGTGTTCAGTTGTCAGGTGGACACTACAATGGCTCCGCCCCCAGGGCTGCGAGGAGAAAGTGAAGCAAGATGTGTAAGGCTCAGCACAGCGTGCGGTGCTCCGCCTGTCTCCCCGAAGGGCTGCTGCTCCCGCTCCCAGAGGCGATGAGCAGAACCCGGCAGCCTCGGGGCCTCTAACTCTCTGCCCGTCGAGCTGCCCAGCAGGCCAGCTGCACTGCCCGCGCCCAGGGCCAGTCTGTGACCAGCACTGGCGGGAACTCGGCTAGTGTCTGTCCCGTCCGAGACAGCACACCACCTCCTCCTCTCTTGCCTGCTGAGACTCAGCCCACATCTCCTCCCCCTCCCGAGACGTTGCTTTCTGAGCTGGGGGAAAAGACAGGCAGGACACCGGGGAGCAAAGGATTAGCACGGCCCCTCCCCTGCCAGCCCCCCACCACCACATTTTTTAGTGACAGGGTTTTAAACTGTTGCTGTCGGCAAGAGAGCTGGTGGCCCGCTGCTGAGGGGCTGGGGGAGCTGGGGGGCCACTCTCACACAAGCCTAGGCCTGGGGCTTGGACACGAGGACCCAGTCTAGTCGTACCACTGTGCTGTGCCTCGTGACTTAACTTCTCGGAGCCTCGGTGAGGCCACTTGGAAGGTGGGAGAGCGTTTCCTTGCTCCCCAGGCCTCTGGGTCCGGCTTTGGAGGACGAGATCACAGGGCCAGAGAGCGTGGGCTTAGGGAGGCAGCTGGGGGTGGGGTGGGGGGTGGGGGTTGGTGGCGAGGCCATGCCTTTGCAGCCAAACCTGATTTTGAACTCTGGTTCTACTGCCCCACGTTAGCTTTGTCACATTGACCCGATTGCTGTCTCTTTCTCAGCCTCCGGTTTCCCTTCTGAAACATGAGACCTTCATACCTGCCTCTCAGGGTGTTGTGGGGTGCAAAGGAGGAAATGAACTGGAGGGCCTCAACATGTCTAGATTCCCAGAAGCCATGTGGCTGTGAGAACCACCCAGAGTCGGCAGAAGAGGGTGCAGGACAGACTGCGCCTCCAGGGGGCGCTGGTGCCCACAGGCAGAGGGAGAGAAGCTGCTGAGAAGGCGGAATGGAGGCGGGGCCGGGAGAGAACCCTGAGGCCTCCCGGATGCACAGACAGACAGGGAGGTTCGGTGACAGGCCCGTGTGTGGACCTACAAACAGCCTCACCAGCACCAGAGCCCATCCACACGCAGATAAGGACAGCCTGCGGGGAGCCCCGGCTGCACACAGCACGCCGATACCTACAGCTCCGTGCTCACGGCACCTGGGCCGACTCACCCAGGGAGCTATTTACACACACGGGCCGGCACTCCTCAAGGTACTCCGAGGACCTTGGAGTTCCTGGAGACTCCAAGGAACACACTTGGAGAGCCAAATTCCTTTGAGCCTCTGCCATCTCCACCCATTCTCTGCCCTGGCCGCCATCTCCCCTGGATCCAGTCCCAGGTCCTCCTGATACTCGGGGTTTGGCCTCTGCTTCTGCATGTCGCGTTGCCTTGGGCAAGCTCACTCACCTGGTTGTTGAACACCTGGGCGCTCAGCCTCTGGTCCCTTTGAGGCCCCGCCCTGCCCTGGGACGGGTCCACTTGGATGCTCCCAGAGACCCAGAGCTTCCCACGCCCCCGCCAGAGTGTTCTGGAACTCCCATCCCAGTGGTAAGGAGCCCAGGTGTGGTTTTGCCTTTCCTATCTCGCCAGTGTCTTGGGAACCTGTCCCCCTTTTCCTCCCCACTGTTACCGCACTTGTCAAAGCCATCGTCGCTCTGGCCTAGGTGAGAGAGCTGACTCAGCAGACCTCCCTGCCTCCATCCTGACCTAAGTGGACCTGTTCCCCACTTGCAGCAAGACCCTGGGTGGTCTAGTCTTGCCTTCAGACTTTGCTTCCCTGCCCTCAAACTCAGCTGTTCTTGTTGTTCAGGAGACTCACGAGAGTTTGGCTGCCTGTGAGGTTTTGTGCAAGCCTGGAGCACTTGCAGACACTTCTCATCCAGTCCCTGCCCTGCTGCATAACTGCATCTCTGCGGGACATGAAGCTTCTTCCAGGAAGCCTTCCAGGATGCTCCGCCCCTCCAGATGAGGTTGGGTACCCTGTAACAAGGCCTTACTGTACCTCAGCTGGGCTCATACCACACTGTCTACTCCCTGGAGTCAGACACCGCCAAGCCCTCGTTCTCAGTCTGGCGGCAAGTACTTAAAGGACCCTTCATATTGGTTGGGTGAGTGAATGAATGAATGAATGAGTGTTGGGGAGTAAAATGGGATGGATGTGCTTGTTCACGGTTGGGATAGGACGAGGGTGGGGGTGTGGACTACGGAGTAGGACAAACAATGGGTTGGGCAAGACCAGGGGCCCCAAGCCCTCCTCCTTGACCTGCTGCCACGGAGACCTGCTAACGTCTCCTGCAGGGCTGGCTCAGGTCCGACGGCCCTCCCCCCAAGGAGAGTCACCACAGGCGTGTACAGGTTGGTTTATTTACAAATATACTGATGTCTCATTTTTTGTTGTTGTTTCCATTTTCTGCTTTTGTGGGAAGAGCTGAGGGTGAGAGTGGAGGGCAGGGTGGGGGTGGTGATGTGGTAAACGCTAATAAATAATTTAACAATGACAAGTTATTAAATAAAATGTGTCTGGGGATGGCGGGTGGGCAGTGAGAGTCTGTACAAGGGAAATGGAGGAATGGCCAGTGGCCAGGTCCCCACACCCAGCTGGGCAGGCTCCTAGGGAACCCCAGTGGGGTGGGGGGGCACCAGCAAAGAGGCTCATTGGAAATGGCACCTCCCAAGGGCCAGAGGCTGGAGGGTCCTCCTGCTCCCCCAGCCCCCAGGCGGCGTGTGCCTGGGAGTGTGGGTCTGTGAGCCTCCATGTGCGTCCGGGTGCGAGTGTGTGTCCGTACGTGTGCGTGTGAGCATGGACCCCTTTCCCACCGGGTGGAGCGAGCCCCGGAGCTGTGGGCTCTCCCAGACGGAGGTGAGATCCTCACCCCGGGGGGTGCCCAGAGCTCGGGCTGAGGCCAGGCAGGGCTCGGCCACTTCTCCCTGCTCCAGGGCTCCCTGGGTGGGGAGGGAGAGGGCCAGCAGCTCCAGAGGGCTGGGTGAGGCAGGTGAGCCCCCTAAAAGAGAAGAGCCTGCCCCAGCCCCATGCTGGGCCCTGCTCATCCGGACATGGTACACCTCCCCCCGCCACTGCTGCCTCCTCCAGGAAGTCTCCCAGGATGCCCAGACCCCTTCTCTTACAGGCTCTGCTGGGTCCATGGTCTGACCCTCAGAACCACTGTGTCCCTCTGTCCATGCAGAAGGCGGACAAGGCTCTGGCTGGGCACCAGCCCTCCTTCTTATCCCTCCTCTGCTCTCACTCGCTGTTACCTGGGGCAGATTCCTTCCTCTCGGAGCCTCAGTTTCCCCAGCAGTCTCCTTGCCCAATGCCCACTTTCTGCTTCTTCCTCCAAGGGGCCAGACTCTTACTTCCCTCTTCCCTTGGACCGCCCCCCGACCCACCACAGTGATGATGGTCCTGCTCCCTGAAGGGGATGGGGTCCTGGCTACTCACCGCCCCCCAAGTCAAGGCTGCACTTCCTCCCGTGAAGAGGGACCAGCGTGCTCCTCTCAGCTTGCCCAGCCCCCAGTGAGCCTGCCAGCTCTGCGTGCTCCTGCTGGGCAGCCCCGAACACGCCCCCCTTCTCTGGGCCTCAGGCTCCTCCTCTGCGAAATGGGTCCTCAACAAGGTCTGGGACACAGCGTGTATGTCTCTCCTTTCAGGAGAGCCCCTCGAGGGCCCTGCGTCTTGCTCTTCTCTATCCCCGCCCCCCAGCCCAGGGCTGGGCTGAGTGAGCAGCAGAGTCTGGGGGAGCCTCGGAGGGGCGGGGCAGGGGGTGCTGGGGGCAGCGAGCCCCCGGGGACAGTGAAGGAGTTACCTGACCACAGCCCAGGGGTGGCTCAGGCATGAAGGGCTGAGGTCCCTTCAGGCTTTGACCGTCTGTGGGTCGTGAGCATGGGTGTCCCTGAACCAGCCCCTGGCCGGGGGCAGAGCCTGGGCGAGACTCAGGGTCTGCGAGGCCCCGGAGTGGCCCCTCACCTGGAGGTCGCTCCCCCCTGTTCTCAGCTCCGCCCATCACTGACGGGCTGTCAGAGGGCCGGTTGGTCCCCACCCCTCTCCTGGCCCAGAGTTTTTGGCTGCAAAATAAGGGTGGGTGGAGGACTAGATGACCCATTCCTGAGGCTCCTCCCACCCCAGAGTCCGGGCGAGAAGGCCAGGTCTCCTGGGGGATGCCGTGGGGCACCCGCCCCGCCCCGCCCCCTGGTCGGGCTGTGTAAAGGCAAACGGGGGCAGGGCAGCCTTGCTACGAAACCAGCACGTGCCCAGGGCCGGGCGGCACCGGCAAGGCCGAGGGCATCAGCTGGGAGCCCTGTGGAAGTTCCGTGTGGCACACGAAGAGCCCAGAAGGGCCGGGCCGGCTGCGAGGGCCGAACTGAGCTGTGTCCACCCTCTGACAGCTGCCCTGGTGACGAGCAGGGCAGGGTTTCGACCCAGGAGCCAGGACGGGTGGGGAGACAGGCCCAGGTCGCTCTGGAGGGACAGAGGTTTCCCCAGCAGAGAGGAGCAAAACCACAGAGCAGGCTGGCGCCCTGGGAGGGTCCCGGTGAGGGCCGGGCAGAGGGGCCCAGAGGCGGAGAGTCAGCCATCGTCCCATTTGCTCAACGGCTGGACCAGCAGACCTCAGGGTGGCGGCCTAGGGCTCTAAGTTAGAATTAAAGGCAGGGCTGCGAGCACCTGGCTGAGGACACAGTGACCTCCAGGGGTCACCGAGAGCAGGGCCCATCAGCCTGACCTCACTTCCTTTCGGGCAGGGTTCGAGTTGAGTGAACGTGGGGAGGGGTGGATGCAGTGTACATGGCTCCCAGCGGGGCACAGAACGGGGCTGCAAGTGCAGCTGGAATGCTCCACCCACGGGGTGTCCATGCCAAACAGGGAAAGGCCCTGGGGGTCCGCATGCTGTGGGCCAGAGGAACAGCGCCGGCCCCCACCACACACGCAGAACACAGGTGTGGCTTGGCAGGTACACGCGTGCGATGGTGGGGGGACTCGCTTACGGAAGGGCAGGGCGAGGCTCCTAGGTTCGAGGGTCTCACCCACTCATTGGACCTCGGGCCACATGAACAGAGGCAGGGCCCCTAACGCCGGGGAGGTGATGGGCCTGCTCGCTTTGGCTGGCTGATGGCAGTGGGAAGACTGCGTTGTATCTGTTCCACACCCCAGTGGGAAAGCCCAGCTGTGGGTACAGTTTTAAGAGGAAGAGCTGGAGAATCTGGGAAAACCTGCCTCTGAAAAGCACGGACTCAGGGCTGAAAAAGGCAGAGGTAACCTCAGAGGAAAAGGGCAGCTGACTTGGGGGCCTGATGAAGTAGTGAGCTCCCCGTCTCAGGAGGTATGCAAGGAGAGGCCAAGGAGGCTTGGCAGGAGCCAAGCATAAGATGAAGGGCCGAGTGGGTGGCTCGTGAGGTCCCTTTCTGCCTGGAGGTTCTGCCGTCTGGCCCGCCTCAGCCTGGGCCTGCGCGCCGTCTCTGCCCTTGGAGCAGGTTGGCGGCCGCCCTGCCTGCTCAGACAGCCCGGCCCCGATCTGGGCCGGGGCCACCGTACCTCTGAGTCCACCTGCCCCGAGTTCACCCCGTCCCCGCCCCTCCCTCCTTCCTCTCCTGTTGTATAAGAGGGGTCCCCCCCATGTCTGGCCTCCTTCCCCTTTCTAACTCGGCGGGGCTGCCCCAGGGGCCTCTCTGTCTTTCAGTGTCTCCCCGTCTCTGTGAGTGTCGGTGTCAGTGTGCACACCTCTGTACCCGTGTCACTGTCCCCACCCGTCTGCCTGTGCTGGTCTGGGCTCCCCAGTGACCCCCTCAAGGCGTCTGGCAGGCTCTTCCCACCCCTGCTCCAGGCTCTGGCTGGGGGCGGTGGTCCTGGGCTGCGGGCCTGCCTGGGGAGGAGGGGGCGGTGGGCGCTGGCCCTGGGTACATGTGCACGGCGTCTCACAGGTGACAGGCGCCACACACCGTCGTCCTGGGGCACGCACAGGGGCCCTGCCTTGGCCTAGGCCTGGGCCACGGAGGTTGGCTGGACACAGAGAGGATGTTTAAAAAAATAGAGAGAATTTAAGCTTCCCAAAAAAGATGGGGAGAGAGGAGGCAATGGAGGCCGAGGTGGGGCTGGGAGGTGAGTCGCTGTCCGAGAGCCCTGGTCCCGGGGGCGGCACGGTCTCTGCGGGCAGGACGCAGCGCCCGCCCGGGCTGCGCCCGTCTGCCCGTGCGGCTGCGCCCGGCGGGCGCTCCAGCCAGGCCCGGCTGGCCGAGGCGGCACCGTATGGCTGTCTGTAGAGTCTGCGCAGGCGGCGGGGCCGGGGCCCGTGCCCAAGCGTCCGTGCAGCCAGCTGGCTCTCAGGAGGCGAAGTAGGAACTCTGCATGGAGTAGAGCCGGTCGATGGGGTTCCCCACGCGGGCCTGCAGGGAGCCCACGTCGGAGGAGCCCAGGAAGCAGTCGCTGAGGCTGGTTAAGGAGGTATCGCTGTCGATGTCGTGGAAGATGGAGTCGTTCCCTGGGGAGCAGAGCGGGTGTCAGGCCGGGAGTGTGGGCAGAGGCTCCTGGGGACCCTGCCGGCCCTCTGGGCTGCGTGGCAGGGGGCGAGGGAGGGACAGGAGGGCCCGCGGGCAGGGCCTGCAGGGGGGCTGGGGGCGGCAGGAAGGGTCTCCAGGGTGTCCCCTCCCTGTCAGGAGGAGGCGCGCGGGCTCTGTGGGCCCTGGGCCGGGGGGCCGTCACGGCCCTGGGCCTGCCGGGCCAGGCAGGGAGCAGGGGCGCAGCTGGAGCCGGAGGGGGGCGGGGCAGCTTACCATAGGGGTTCATGTGGTCACCTGGCATTTGGGGCGGCGTGAGGCCCTGCTGGAAGGGGTCGCTGCTGCCGTAGGGGCTCTGCTCCATGGCCACGATCTGCTGCTGTGGCGGGGCCAGCGGTGTGTAGGAGGCCATCATGCCCTCCATGCGGCTCGACAGGACCTCTGGGGGCAGAGGACGCCTTCACCCGCCGGCCCTGTCCGCCCTGTCCCGGAAGCCCGGGAGCCCCCACCGGTGGACCCCAGGGGTCCCCACAGACCTCCCACGTGTCCTCTGGCCCACAGACGTCCCTCTGACCTTCTCCAGACTTCTCCAGGGACACCCCGACACCCTGCAGCCCCCCTGGGCCCACAGGACCGCTGAGCCCAGTTAGCGAAGCCTCCTACCCCTGACACATGCCAGCTCCTCCTCCAGAACCAGTTTAACAAAACCTGGAGCCCCCCCTTGCCACCTTCTCCCATCCTCCAAAGGCCCTGCTTCCAGGAGCTCAGGCCAGCCCTCGGGAGGGTGGGGGGACAGGCCCTAAGCAGGTGCAGTGAGCACCCTACATCCGGGGGCATTGAGGTGGGCATCCAGGTGGGGCCCAGAAAAGCCTTCCTGGAGGAAGAGGCCGCCCCCTGCATGTGCCTTAAAGGACCAGCAGGTGTTTGACAGGCCCCAGCAGGGGGCAGCTGGCCAGGCTGAAGGGCAGCAGCGGCAGGGAGGGGAGAAACTGCCCAGGGGCAGCAGGGAGCCGGCTGTAGGCTGGGGGGGGGGGTAGCGTGAGGAGGCAGGAGCTGAGACCTGGGGCGCAGGCTGAGGGGCCTAGAGGCTGCAGGGAGCCGGCTGGAGCCAGGAGGGGCTATGCAGAAGGGCTGGGAAGGCGGACAAGGGGTGGGGGCCGGTGGGAAGAGGAGGTCAGGCGGAGGGCGTGGGGTCCCTACGGGGGGCGGGGGGGGGCACGCGTGAGATGTGAGAGAAATCGGCTCAGAGGGACCCGAGGGACACTGAGCACATGCAGTGAGTGTGCGATGAGAAGGGTCAGAGGTCAATGGGTGGGTGGTGCTGCTGCTGGCTGAGACCTGGTGGGGGAGGGGCAGGGGTGGTGTGCGCCCCATGGCGCAGGGGCAGTGTGGCTGTGGCAGTGTGGCTGTGACGGGCTCAAGGGGACTGAGGAGCGTCCTCGGGGAGGCCGAGCCTCGGGGCGGCTGGGAACACCAGGGGACACGGCCTGGGGCGGCGCCTGCAGCTTCTGGAATCTGGGCTGTCTGGTGGGAGGGGACGGGGGAGAGCGGGGGAGGAGCTGGGCTCCACAGGGGACACAGGCGAGGGGCCCTGGTGTCGGCCCTGAGCCCCGTCTCACTTCAGAGCGGGCAGCTCTGGGGTCCCCACCCCACTCAGCAGTCCCGGGTCCCCAGGAGGCCTAGGAGACCAGCCCCAGCCCCAGATGTGGAAACAGCATTTTGGCAAAGGCTGGTGTTGGAGCGGGGCTGGCTCCTGCCCCTTCGACTGGCCCCTCCCCCTCCAGCAGGAGCCCACCCGACTACTCTACTCCCTGCCAGCTTTCTCTGGAAAGTTCCCTGGAGTCTTCCGCTGGATGCTGCTGTGGGCAGCAGGCGGATGGTCACGGGAGACGCACAGCTTAGGAGGCCCGCACCCTGGGCCGAGGCCCGGCTTCGTCCCCAACTAGCTGAGTGACCCCACAGGTCCCTGAGTCTCACTGGGCCTCAGTCTCCTCATCTGTGAAATGGGACAGCACAAGGCCCTTCCTCCTGTGTCCTGTGGTCGCTGCCACCTCCCCACGGAGCCCAGCTGGTTCCAAGGCAGCAGGGCCCTGAGCTCTGACAGCCTGAGCGGAAGGTTTCTCGTGGTCAGAGGCTGAGCTGGGCCCCGGCACCGCCCAGGCCCCGCCCCGGCTCACCTTGGCCCAGCCGCTGGGAGTTCTGCTGCTCCTGCTGCTGCTGGTGCCGCCTCGCCAACTTCTTCATCTGCAGAGGACACAGGTCGGCCGTGCCAGTCCCTGCTTCCCAACCCCCACCCTACTCCCACTTGCCTGCCCCCTACCTCTACCCAGCAGGGATGGCAGGTGGCCGCTCACCTTTGCTCTTTGGTTCTGAAACCAGACCTGAACCACGCGCACGCTGAGGCCTGTCTCTGCTGCCAGCGTCTCCCGGACCTGCCAGGAGCCAGGGAGCCGGGGACACAGGTCAGGCCCCTGGGGAGGTGTGGGGGAAGGGGGCTGATGGGTAGGCGGGGAGGTGGAGGGACGTCCCAGGCCGGCAGGAGTGGAAGGGGTGGGGTCCGGAAAGGCAGCAGGGGTGGGGTTCGGCCCCGCCCCTCCCCGCCTCCCCTCCCTGCCACCCCTCACCTTCCGGCAGGGCTTGGAGGAGACCTCGAAGGAGGCCTTGAAGGCTCTTCGCTGCTGGGTGGTGAGGATGGTCCGGGGTCGCTTGGGCCTCCGTGGGTCCTTCCCATCGTCCCCGCTGCCCTTGCTCTGGCTGCCCTGCCCTTTCGCTGGCTTCATGTCCCCGTCCTCGTCCTCACTCTTCACTGTGGGGGACACAGTCCGGGCCATCAGCCTTGAGTCCTCGAGTAACCTGCTGCCCAGTGGGACCCCATGGCCTCCACCCAGCGCCTGCTGCAGCCTCTGGCGCCCTGGACACCCCCGTCCAGAACGCTAACCTTTGGGAAAACCAGTTCCGCTAGTCTGGCACCAGCCAGGCCCCGGGGCCCAGAGAACCTCCTTCCCCGGAGCCTCCAGGGACGAGGGATCGACAGGCAGAGGCCACACTCCAGATGTTCTCACACGGGAGCGCTCGTGACCTCGACACACACACACACACACAGACCGGCACGTGGGCCCACCAAGGCTTGAGCGCATGCAGCTCACAGACATATTCATTCACACGCACACACGCACACACACAGGCAGGACGACCAGGCGTGCACACACCTGAGCAGGCGCCCACACGCGTGCATGCAGAGGCATGTGTCACCCAGAGACACCCACGGTACCGCTGCCGTGCCCCCGAGTTGCGGGGCTCAGGTGCACAGCGGAGCCTCCCCAGCCACGGGCCTCCCGCTGCCCCCACATCTAAACTGGTCTCCTTTCTCCAGGCCTGTCTTTCTCCACGCGTGAGCCCCTGTGGATGGGCTCTTCCCTCGGAGACCCCTCCTAGCACCTGGCCAGCCTCTGCTCCCCTGCAGGAGTCCAGGCAGCCACAGGCCCGGCCAGGGTGGTGCCCTGTCCAGGGACGGACAGAAGGACAGATGGGCGGACTCACCACCTCCACCGAGGGTCCTGGCAGTCTGTGCCGGTGCTGTGCCCATGGCCCTAGGCTATCCCAAGGGCCTGGCACAGAGGGGGTCACTTCTGCACCCTGCTCCCTGCTCCAGTTTCCCAGGAGTGACAAGGTGCCAGCCACCCCCAGACTTTTCCCACCCTGAGACTCTCTCCTGGACGGCCCTCCCTGCCAGGAGGCTGCACACTGGCACAGTCCCTTGGGGGTCAGAGCAGAGCAGAGAGGCGTCTGGAAATGGGGTCTTTCCCTCCATCACAGAGAGCCTCAGGCCCCCACCCATCTGGGAACGAGGGAGCCGCTCGGGGCTGCTGCCCCCACTGCTGAAGGCTTTGGGGGGGCCGGAGGCAAGAGAACGCATCAGGTCCCTGCCTCTCCGACATCAGCGGCCACAGGCCTGGCGCCGGCAGAGACCCCGCGGCACTGTGCCGTGGCGGTGCCCAAGGCGAGGAGGAGGGAGGGTGAGCACTGAGGGCCAGAGAGCAGGGTGTGTGTGTGCGTGCACACGTGCAACCCAGCGCATGTGAGCATGGGGATAAATGTGTGTATAGCCATATGCCTCAGTGCTTACTATGTATGTATGTGTGCTGGGCCACATGTGCACGTGTGTGCATGCTTGCACACCTGGGGATGAGTGTTTGCATGCTTGGGCATGTGAGCACACGTCCATGCATGTCCATTAGCCCATGCATGTACATCCCTGGGCACAGGTGCCCACCTGTGCATTTTATGTGCTTGTGTGCGTGCACTTGGGATCACATGCATGTACACATTTGCACAGGTACGCGTGCCTCCATGGCAATGTCTGCAGGTGCATTTGTGTGCCTGTGGGAGCGTGTGTGCACAGCAGTGTCCAGTGCCCTGCACATGTGCGTGTGTCCACGTGCACACTTCAGCACACATCTGAGTACAAATGCGGTGCGTCGTCTGCATGAAGCTCGGGTCCCGGGGCCACGAGCGTGCTTCTCTGGCAGGCTCGCCTCCCCCACGGCACCCTGCCCGGCCACCCACCCTGCTGCCGGCGCCCCCGGCCAGGCTCACCGGAGTCGGACTCGTCGGGGCTCACAGAGCTGAGCAGGTCCTTCTCCTTCTCGTAGTCCCCCTTGCACAGCAGCTGGCCCTCCTTGAGCACAAACTCGTCGCCCTTGCGCAGCTGCCGCTCGCAGACGCAGCAGCAGAAGCAGCCCAGGTGGTACACGCACTCCAGCGCCCGCATCACGAACTCCGTGGGGGCGATCTTCTCCATGCAGCCGCTGCACTTGGCCGCGAAGAGCCTGCGGGGGCACAGAGTGGGCGCGTTAGCCGGGCTCAGGGGCCCCTCCCAGAAGCCACTGCCAACTGAGAGCCTCTCCCTCCCACCACCCTGACCCTCCAGGCCAAGAAGGAGAAACCCTCCCTGGGCACCGAGCCATATGGGGAGGACCCCGCAACCCTCCCTACTCTTCTGGCTCACGGGACCCAGTGGCCCCAGGGTGGGCACCGGGCCCCAAATGGCCGGCTGTCTCTCCTGCGTGTTGGCTCAGGGCCCTTCCCACTCAGAGACACAGTGGCCACTAGAGGGCAGAATACAAGGTAAGCCTCCACCTCTCCCCAGAACCAGGTCTGCCCCTGCCCTGAGGGGAAGGGCAGGCAGCCCGCAGGCCCCTCCACCTGCACTCAGGACTCACTCCTCCTCCTCCCTGCCCCTCCGTCACCCCCACATCCAAGCAACCCCCACCCTGACCAGCCAACCACCCCGCACAGGCCCTTCCTCTCCTTTCGGAGCAACTGTCCCAGTCCTCTCCCTGGGCTCTGGCCCCTCCACCCCTTCAACTCACCCTCCAGGGTGACAGCCAGGAAGACCTGTCTAAGACACACACCTGGCCGTGCTGCTTCCCTGCTCTAGACTCCTCCATGGCTCCCTAGTGCCCTCAGGACAACACTGGTTCCTGAGTCTGGCACTCAGGGCCCTCCCTGATCCTGCCTCTTCTTGCTCCCTTGGCGGCCCCTGGCTGTGCCCCATGGAAGAGCAGCATCGCACTGGCCTCTCTCTCTCTGGCCCTGGGCTTGGCCAACACCTGCTTAAGCCTCCCTTCAGTGTTAAGCATTGCCGCCAGGAAGAGGTGTATTTACTGAGCACGTAGGGCCTGCCAGCCGCCATTCTAAGCACTTTGCCTGCGGAGACACATGGACTCCCTGCACCCGCCCTGTGAGACAGGAAGCACCAGCCATCCCATTGCAGGGCTTAGGAAACTGAGGTGCTGACAGGTGCAGTCACCTGCTCAGAGCCACACGGGCAGTACACGAGGGAGCGGATGCTGAGCCTGGAGCTGATCCTGTCCCTCCAGGACACAGCGGACCTGTGTCCCCTCCCCAAGGCGGGGCCGCGTGGGGGCGGGCAGGGAGGCCTGAGCAGCTGGGCCCCGCCCCTGCCTGCACCTACTGACCGCTCCTCCCGGCGGCCCGCCCCCGCCACGTGCCCTGCTCTGTGGGAACTCGGCCTCAACAACACTTTGATGGAAAAATTTATGAAGAATCAAATTATTGCTGCTGGGAGGGAATTAAAACCATTTTTCATTCCCCGAGTCCCCGGGCCACGTCTGTGGGCGCCACCTTGGGAGCGCCGCGCGCATCCCATCCCTCTTTATGGCCGCCGCCGCAGGCGCGGATCGCAGCTGCAATTCTCCGCTAATCGGTGCCGAGCAGCCGTGAGCGAGAGCCCGGAGCCCTCGGCCCGCCTCCCTTCCCGGGGCTGCCACTGGCTCCGCCCACGGGCAGCGGGTCAGGCACGCTGGACAGGGCCTCTCTGCCTCCTGCCTGCTGCCCCAGCCCCGGCCAGGGCGCTCCAAGTGGGGGCATCCTGGCAACCCTGCCGCCCCCCTAGTCTACCCAGCAGGCTCCTACTCATCCTGCAATGCCCAACTCCAACACCGCCTCCTCTGGGAAGCCTTCCTGGATGGCCCAGTCATGGGAAGGTGGCCTCCTCTATGCTGGCCTGAGCTTCTCTGGCCTTAGTTCCTTCTGCCATAAAGCGGGGTGTCAACAGGACATCCCCCAAGGGCAGTCGCCAGAATTCAGTGACACTAGGCACGTAACTGGGTGAATGAGGACCACGTTGGAGTGAAAGGCTGAGCCCCTGGCAGCTCCCAGCTCTTTGGTGGTCCCACAGGCAGGGCCTTGCTCCACCTGCGCCTCAGGGAGGCCGCAGGGAGTGTTTGTGAAGCAGCGGAGTGAAGGTTTGGGGTGGGCGGAGGTTGCGGACAGGCAGAGCGGACCCCACCGCACCCCAAGCCTGTACCCCAAGCCTGTACCGTGCACGACTCTGCGTGAGGAGCCTGAGCTGGACTTCGGCTTCAGTTCGGCCCTCTGCCTGGACACCTCTGCTCGGGCTACCCCCTGCCCAACTGTCCACGGCGGCCTCGGGCGGGGGCCGGCCCGGCTCTGCCAAGGGGCCGGGGCAGGAGCCAGGTTTGCAGAACCCGCTGCTCTGGCACGGACAACGCTTCCGTCCCGCCCCCCTCACTGCCCCTCTGCCCCCTCCCCACGCTCCACCTCCTGTCCTAGGGTTCCCACTAAGGTCTGCAGCTGGCCTCGGTGGCCAAGTGGACAGGTACTGGCCACATCAATGTGCCAGCTGGGCCAGGGGCTCCGGCAGAGGCCAGCACACCTTGGGTGACTCCCCAGGGGAGGCCTTCTTAGGTGGGGGGGGCGGGGCAGCGGGGGGGGGGGCGGTGACCCGCATTTGCCGCCACTGCCACCGTGCAGGCTGCGTTCGTTCGGAACAGCCTCGCTAATGCCTTGGCAGTGGGGGGTCGATTGCTACTTTCTCCAAACTCATCAACACAATCTATTATTAATACTTCTCCAAAGGCTCAGCGCCGCCATTACGGAGGCAGCGCCAGCCACTCGGGGCATCATCTGTTATCTAGATTGCAAAAACCCGGGAAATAAAACAAGCGGCGCACACTTTATAAAGGGAATGTGCCATCCGTTTGGTCTCTGAGCATCTCTCCTCCCAATAAAACATCAGGGGGGACACATGAAATACTCGCTCCCAAGTATGGGGTGCCTTTGTCTACCGTGCAGGGGTGAGAGCTGCTAATGGCATGTGTGGGAGGGGCCGGGGCACCAGCGGGGTCCCCTCCTCGCCCCCTCAGTCCCTCCCACCATGGAGGGATTGGTGGAGAAGCAGACCCAGCCACGGGAAGGTGGCACTGGCATTGGCCCAATGCCTGGTTCCACCACTGCTGGCTGGTGACCGGGCAAGTCATTTCCTCCCCGCCCCAGCCTCAGCTTACTGATCTGTAGAATGGGTTCATCAACACTGCCTGCTTCTCGGGGTGAGCACGCAGTAAGTTGTCAGTCTGAAGCACGGGCACAGAGGGAGGGGCCACTGGGCGGGGCAGGCCACAGGAGAGCCGAGGTGCACAGCTGGCGGGGTGGGAGGTCTCCCAGCACCGCCCCCCCGACCAGGGGCACAGCAGCCTGGTGTGAAGGGCCCTAATCTGGTCTCAGTCCTGACTCAGCCACTTGCCTGCTCTGTGACTGTGTGACCTGGGGCAGGTCAGAGTCTCAGTTTCCTCACCTGTAAGGTGGGGACAATAGTCCCCACTCCCGAGACTTGTGCTGGGGATTCCAGATGGAAGTGTCCCCGCTGCCCACGCTGAGGTGGGCGGCGGGGACAGGACAAGCCCTGGGGTCAGGGCATGGTGGGGGGCCCTGGAGGAGCGGCCTGCCCTCCCGGTGCTCCCCCACCTCCCTGCCGCCACCCTCCCTGCCCCCTCTCCCAGTCCAGAAGCTCTAAATCCAAAGGGCAGCTTCGTGATCACGTCACGGGCGAGTGAGCTTGCTGCAGCCCACAGAGCCCCCGCCCCCATTTTTCACGTGAAGGGCCAAGCCCTTCCTCGAGCTTCCCTGCCGCCTGGGCCGCCATCCCCTCTACCCCGATCTTTGCCCCAAACACCCGCCGACGGAGGGACTTGGCTTGGGCGGCCCTTCTTCCAGAAAGCCCCCCTTCTCCTCTCCAGTCTTAGGTAGGTAGGTGCCTCCCTCTCCGAGTTTCCTGTCCTCACGCCGCCCGCTGCCCTGCTCCATGTTGTGGCACTTGCAAAGGGGACTCCGGTGGACACATCCCCAGGCCCGCCTTCACCTTGGTCACCTCTGTATCTTTGGTACCTCACACAAAGCCCCGAGCACTCCGAGGTGAGCAATGCATGTTTGTTGAATGAATACAGAACCAACCACTTTGGTCCTGCTCTGCCTGTGAAGCAGGGCAGGCAGTCCCCACCCCCACCCTGGTCTGGTGAGAGCCCTGGCGACCTGCCCTGGGAAGGCAGTGTCCTGTGTCGGGGGCGGGGGGAGGGTGGTAGGCAGTGTCCTGTGTCAGAGGAGAGGGTGGGAGGTAAGTGGGACCGTGGGAGGGGTGGGGTGCAGGAGCGCCTGTGTTCCCACCCTGGCTCCATAATTTTCTGTGTGATGTTGGTTAAGACATTTAACATCTCTGAGCCTCAGTTTCTTCATCTCTGAAATGGGAGTGACGGCGCCTACCTACAGGGCTGCTGGGAAGGAGCAGGTGTCTGCCTCTCTGTTGTCCCATGTGGGCCCAACACGCCTTTGTCGGTCCCCCTCGTTGGAGTCTCTGAGATTCTGCAGAGAGGCCCCCCTGACACCGGGGGGGTTTCCAGGTCCCACCCACGCCTGGCTCTCACGAGCACCCTGGGTTCTGGACCGGCCCTTCCAGCTTCTGTGTGGCCGGAGCCGGGCGGAGCACTCCTGGCGCGCGGTTCTCTGCCTCGTGAGCACTACTGAGCGCCGGTAAAGCTCGGCTACCGCCTGCCTGCACGGGCTCAGTGCGTGCAGAACTTCCAAAGGCAAGACTCTGTCCCCTCCCCACTTCACAGGCGAGCACACCAAGGGGCAGAAGGCAGGTTGCTCGTTCAAGGTCACGCAGCAGCCTCCCTGCTCTGTGCACCCAAGGGTTCCTCCGCTTGTCAGTCTCCTCACCCTGTGCTGGGAGCACCACACCCACGCCTGTCTGCCCTGAGGCTCTGGACGCCGTGGGGCAGGGGCCGGATTCACCCTGGGTGCTCTCTTCTCAGCAGGAGCCTGCTACCCAGTAGCTGCAGCTGAGTGTTTGCCTTTTTCTTAAACCAAACTGAACATCGTCCCCTCACACACAGCGCCCCACCCAGGACCGTCTGTGACCGTGGAGCAAAGAGTCCCCTTTGAGAGACGCCCTTCCCCGGACAGTCCCGGGCTGTAACTTATCTCACTCCCTCTGAGTGTTCGGTTAGTGCTCAGTTTGTTAAACTCGTCAAACTAGTAAACAAAACCCTGAAGCCAGTTTTTTCTGGTGCATCTGAACATGGATTACAGATCTGACCGATTAATTTCTCTTACACCATTGACAACTGCAGGGAGGCACAGGGCTGGCTGATTCTCCCGCCTCTGACAAAACTGGTCTGCTAACATCCTGGGGGGCTCGGGCATCTCCTCTTTTCCTCCAGGGTCTTCATGCGCAGATCTTGGACCACACGGCACGCGTGCGCCAGGCCTGGGGTCCTGGCTCTGCCCCTCCCTGGCGCCGGGCCTGACACAGTTCCTTTCCCTCTCCGAGCCCCGGTGTCCCCGCTGTCTGATGCGGGTAACGGCCGGGCGCGTGGGGTGGGTTAAATGTGTGGGGGTCACGGTCCCTGCCACCATCTCTTCCAGCACCCTAGTCGCTGCACTGCCCACCCCACACCCCATCACCGGAGTTTACGGTACGTGTAGCCCCTTGCTGGGTTCTCAGTCCAAGAGGAGCCAACGATTTCAGGGTAAGTCCAGCCACCCAACTGTGGCGTGCAAGGCCCCACGCCACACTGCCCCGTCACGCCCAGCCTCGGATCCTCTGCCGAGTGGCCAGGCTGCTCACAGCTCCTGGGCCACAGTAAGTTCCGTCCCACCTCATAAACACTGACAATCCCATCTGCCGCCAAGGCCTGTCTTCTCTCTCCTTGTTTCTTGTTTAAACTCCTTTTCACTCTTCAAGACCCACTATAAGTGCCACCTCCTCTGTGAAGCCTTCCCTGATAGCCACAGACCCAGATATTTGTGTGTCTGAAGCCCCCACTGACCTAGAAACCAGGAACTGGGTCTAATTCACCCTCACCTTCCTGGGCTCTGGCACTGAGGAGGTGGCTGGCGAGTGTTTGTTGAATGAATGAACAACCTTGTGGGAAATGGAGTGAGCAGCCAGGTGGGACAAGGGAACATTAGGTGCTCTGCTTCTGGGGGGAGGGGTCTGAGAAGGCTACCAGGTGACAAGACAAGTGAACTCGCCCTCCCCTGACCCCACCCCTTTCACAACTGTACAACCTGGGGTCGGGTCCTTCCCACCAACGGAGCTGTATACACAACTCTTGCTGGGCTGGGAGCCCCGCAGCGGAGCCCCAGCAATGCCCTCATCCCTGCTGCGAGGGGAGAGCCCCGGGTGCCGTATTGGTGTGCAATGGCTCCACTGACCACAGGCAACTGGGCCCGGCCTGGACATCTGACTCACAGCGGGCCAGTCGGACCCTCTGTCCTGTGTCCCCTCCTTCCCCTGCTCATTCGAGGGCTCCCTGTCAATGCCCCGCGGCCCCCCATCCTCAGAGGTGTGACTTCCCACATCTCCAGCCCCAACTGTGCTGTGAGGTTTGGGCACATTCACATCCCTTCTCTGAGCCTCAGTTTCCCCTTCTATACGATGGGGGCGTTGATGCCTCCCTCAGCTGGCGACTGAGAGTCCGGGTGCTTTAGCCCGAATGAGACGCTCTAGCCCAGCGCCCGGCACGGAGGGCATCTCGGCCGGGGTGTGTGCTCCCCGCTGCCCCCCAGTCTCTCGCCATGATGCCTGGTACGGGCTCTGGAATCTTCCCTTCCCCATCTCTCACTCTGGTCTGAAGCCGCTGATCACACTGTTTGCTGGGTCTGTGTTCTCCCTGTCTGTCTGTCCCTGTGAGCTCCGGGCTTCTGTTGGACCCTCCCCTGGGCCACGTGAGGGACCAGGCAGGCCCTGGGCCTGGTTCACGGCAGGGCTTCTCCAGGCCCAATCCCACAGTCCCCGGACACTCCCTCCGTGGGGACCACCAGGCTTGGCTCCCAGAACCCCAGCCCCCTGTCCCCATTGGCCACACCTTCTCGAGTTCCCCCAGCAAACACCCACGGAGGCGGACCGCAGGGGCTGGTGCTGCGTGATGAGTGATCTCATGGGGTTTGCTCTGCAAGCCCGGAGGCCAAGAAAGGCGTGCCAGCCCTGCCCGGCGTGGCTCCATGTGTGGGCATCACCCAGCAAAGCCAGAGTGGTGGGTTCGATTCCCAGCTGGAGCACACACCTGTGCTGCCGGTTCAGTTCCCGGTCGGGGAGTGTTAGGAGAGGCAGCTGATTGAGATTTCTCTCACATGGGTGTTTCTCTCCCTCTCTTTCTCCCTCCCTTCCCCTCCTTCTAAATATGAGTAAGTAAAATCTTGAAAAGGAAAGGAAAGGAAAGGACACCACGAGAGTCTGCCTGGAGGAGAGCTGGGGACTCTGAGAGAGGCGCCGTGACACACAGCTGCCCTGCGTCTGGGGGCGGACCTGGCTGGGGGTCTGCATCCCAGCTCTGCCCGGCACTAGCTGCGGGACCTCGGGGCCAGCCAACCACACTTTCCCAACCGTTTTCCCATCTGAAAGCCCGGCCCCACGATGCCCACCTTCCAGGTGACCGCGGGAAGGCTAACACGTCCACCCTGTCTGTGCCGCGCCCGCCTGGCCACCGGAGCTGAGGGCCCCAGGATGAAGGGGCACCTCGCGCGGAGCAGGCCCCCGCGTGGTGAGCACTCGGTGTGCGGGAAAACCATCCTGGCGCCCGGGAACCGTGACGTCTGTGAGATGCCTGCTGAGGGCTGGGCTGGAGTCCACAGGAGCTGCGGGGACAGGGCCCTGGACACCTTCGGGGGTCCAGCTGCTGCTGCTGCTCCAGTCTGCCCGTCACTTGCAGAAGCTGACGGGGGAGAACAGGCTGAGGGAGCCGCCCGGCCTCCTCCCTCCCAGCTCGCTGACATCTCCCCCACGTGCCTGCCGCGTCCTTATCATTCCGGGCGTAGCTGTTTTTTATTTTGAGACAAAAAGGGGCCTGTTGATGGGGATCCAACTCAAACCAGCTGCAAACATCTGCTTTGATGCGGCGGCGGCACGGCGGGCCGGGCGGGCGGCGGCGGGAGCCGCAGGCAGGGGCCCCGGTGTGCGCGTCAATCACGCGGCTGGAATGCGCGGCGGCGCGGCCGGGCGCTCGGACGGGGCCGCCTGCGCGCGGGCCTCGCAGGGCCTCTCCGCAGCCTCGCCGCGCCGGGGCCAGGCCTGCCGGGAGGGCTGCCCCGGCGCTTCCTGCGGGGCGCAGACCCAGCTGTGCGGGGCGGCAGGCTCCTCGGCCCTTTGATCCCAGCCGGGGCGCTGTGAAGAGCCCCCAGGCAGGGTGGGAGGTCAGGGGCCAGGGCCAGGACCAGGAGGGACGGGCACAGCCTGGACCCCGGGGTCCACACATTCCCCGAGTCCGCACATTTATTTAGCGCCCGCTACGGTGCCAGGAGCTGCCTGGAGGCCAGGGATAGGACAGGACGGTCCCTCCCAAACCTCCCCCTTCCTTCCATCCTGTTGGACTAGGCCACAAACGGATACATCCGGGCACACAGGGCGCATGCAGAGTTTAACGGCCCGTGACCGGGCAGGTGAAGAAAAATGAAGCAGGGAAGAGCGGTGGGGTGGGAGAGGTTTCACGGCGGGCAGTGGGAGGCTTCCTGAGGTATCGGGGCATGGGGTGCACCCTCCCCACAGAGGAAGCAGCAAGTGCAAAGGCCCTGAGGCCCGAGCAGAACTGCCGTGTGGGAGAAGTGACCAGAGGCCCATGAGGCCGGAGACACCACAGGTGAGTGATGGAAGGGGACAGATCACGTGGTCAGCTTCGAGCAAAGGGGCACGTGATCTGACAGACACTCTAACTGGGTCCCTCAGCAGCTCTGTGGGCATGGGGGTGTGCTGTGGGGGGCAGGGATATGGGCTGGGAAGTTCTATCAATCATCCAGGTAAAAGATGATGTTGGCTCAGACTGGCTAGGAGCCGGCGAGATGCTAAGAAGCGGTCAGACCCGGGGTGCCCTTTGAAGACAGGGGCCCGGGAGCCTGTGGCAGGATGGAAGCGTGGGTGAGTCCGGGGCCTGGGGGCCTGAGCAACCAGGAGGATGGAGTCGCTGTGAAGTGACATGGAGGCTGAGGCGGGGCGGGGGAGGAGAGTTGAGGGTGCGAGTCTGCACGTGTCACATCTGAGCTGCCTCTGACGGCCGTGTGGGTGTGTCTGGGGCGGCCGCAGGCATGGGTCTGGGGTTCTGGCATGGGTCGGGCCCAAGCCAGAGACACCGTTAGGGGCTGCCAGGGTAGACACACACACAGACACACTCTCACACACACACAGACACTCTCACACACACAGACACACTCTCTCACACACACACTCCAACAGAAGGAGTTGCTGTGGGCACGTGGCTCGCCACCTTTGGGACTCTGATCCTGGGAGGTGCCCAGACTCTGCCTCGGGAGCCTCTCTTCCCTTTGGAGACATGGGGCTCCTCTGCTGACGTCAGGGGAGTCAGTGGTCCAGAGGAGGTGGAAGGTGGGGCGCCGTGTCCCTCTGACCGTCCTTCCCAGGCCGGAAGTGTTGCAGGAAAACCGGGCCAGGAGGCATGGGAGGGCCCGGGAGCTCCTGGCCAGGCACAGCGAAGGCTCCCCCGCACCGTTTCATTAACCCCTGCGTTGCCACGCTTCCGCTTTTGTCTGCCCTTCACTGGCGAATTCAGTCCCTGTGCTGCTCCAGGAGTTCGTTCACCCACCGAACCCTCCTCAGACACCACCTCCTGTGAACCGGAGCCCGTGCCGGGCTCACAGTAGGAGCCTTCTCCTCTCACGTTCACCCGAACCCGCCGAGCTGATCCCAGGGGCCCTTCTCCCGTTGTCCCCAAGTCACTGGCTCTTGGTTGCCAAGTACAGCGGCCATTATCATTATCGCTACTGTTACTGAGGCCCGTTATTATCGCTACTGTACTTACTCAGATTCACTATTTCTGACATGCCACACCCTGTGCCTTATTTGCACACGGGCCCCTCCCCCAGAAGACCCCCGAGAGGCGGGCGCTGCCACCCTCTTCTCACAAGAGAAGAAAGTGATGCTTCAGAGGGTAGCAGCCGCTCAGCGCCCATCAGCTGGGACCGAAGCTGGGACTCGGGAGCTCCTGCTGCTTCTTCCTGCCCTGCTGCCTGGTCCTGGACCTCCCTGTGCCTGAAGCCCTCCCTCTCCTGTGTCCACCTCCCCCCCCCCACCCGGTGCCCACCCCTGGGAATGACTCTGCTCTTGCTTGCTCAGCTCAGGGCTGTGGGCCCACAGCCTGGCCTGCAGCTGGGCGTGCCGAGGTTACAGAGGCGACGGGCTGAGGACACAGGTGGAAGAGGAGGACCCAACCCCCACACCTCCAGGGTCCTGAGTGGGCAGAACAGGCCTCGCCCAGAGCCGTGTCCCCAGGGAGGGCTGAGGGGTCCAGGGTGGGACCTGAAGGGATCCAGGCAGGGTTGGGATCATGGAAGACTTCCTGGAGAAGGAGGCCACGAAAGTGCAAAGGATTGAATGGGGAAGTGGTCGGGCTCAGAGGGGAACAGAGGTGAGTCTGGTTTCCGAGCCTGGGGTCTGTGTAGGGGAGAGAAGCAGGGAGGCCATTCTGGGAGGGAGAGGTTGAAACAGAGCAAAGGTATGAAGAAAATGGAGCCCATGTACAGGGCGAGGGAGACGGCGGGTCACTCAGCTTGGAGCGCAGGAGAGAGAGGAGGAGGGCCAAGCTGGGGGCCTTGCGCGTTGGGCTAAAGAGGGCAGATCAGGTTTCTTTTGTTCCCACCCATCCGTCCATCCACCCATCCATCCACCCACTCATACAGCCACTCCATCCACCCATCCACCCACTCATACAGCCACTCCATCCACCCATCCACCTACCCATCCACTCACTTGGCCACTCAGCCAGATATCCATCCATCCATCATCCATCCACTCGCCCAGCCATCCAACACGCCCAACCCATTCATCCCCTCAGCCAGCCAGCCACATATCCATACACCCACCCATCCATCCATTTATTCCACACATACCTAGACATGTGCTCTGTGCCAGTCTTATTTTTTAATTAAAAAAAAATCGTTTGCCCTGGCTGGCATAGCTCAGTGGATTGAGCGTGGGCTGCAAACCAAAGTGTCACAGGTTCAATTCCCAGTCAGGGCACATGCCTGGGTTGCAGGCCATGACCCCCAGCAACCACACATTGATGTTTCTCTCTTTCTCCCTCCCTTCCCTCTCTGAAAATAAATAAAATCTTAAAAAAATGGTTTGAGAGAGAGAAACTGACTTGCTGTTCCATTTATTCATGCATTTATTGGTTGATTCTTGTACGTGCTCTGACCTGGGACTGAACCCGCACCCCTGGCACATGGGACCGCCGCTCTAACCAACTGAGCCTCCTGGGAAGGGCTCTGTGCCGGACCTCATGCCGTGACTCCTCCTTTCAAAAGCAGAAGCTGCCACCATCTGAGGTTTTCGCTACAGGATGAGTTGGTTCCAAGAGTGTTTACCAACGCCCCCCCCCGCCCCCACGGCCAAGCGCTGTGTCAGGAGATGAGGGGTCAGCGGGAAAGGAGACACAGGGCCAGTGCCCCTCGGCGTGCTCCGGGCGTCGGGGACAGGGAGACCTCCGGGAGAGATCCAGGGCCTTGCCGCACAGCGAGGCCGCTGGCCCAGCCGACATCTGGCTCATCATCCTGACTGACCCCGAGGCTTCTGGACACCCCGGGCCCATTACAGAACCTTCCAGGCTGGGTCAGAACAGGGCTGGGCGTGCTTTCCGGAACAAACCCCATCCAGGCAATTTAGTGTTTTCAATCAATTTTTCTTCTAGCTCAGTTAAGTAATTTATGACATTTTCCCATTTTTGCTTTTATTTACTAACATTATTCTCATGGAGATAAATCATTCTCCTCGGAAAACGTCAATAAAGGCTGGCTCTGTCGTCAGGTCTGTGCTCGTACCGCACCGCGCGGATGACCGAGGTTTGCCTCTCTGGTTGGTTGGCAGCCAGTGACACGTCACCGTGGACAGTTTCACTGTTGTCCGTTGTACCTTGTACCGGCTCAGTTCCCAAGTTAGAACCTCAGTTCCCCAGGCTCAGGGAGGGTGGTGTTCAACGTCACCAATAAAATGACCACAGTCTCCGATCACGGTCACAGATTTCACCCGGCAGCCACTGGAGACATGCGGGGTGTCGACACCGCACAGACCGCCTGTGCTGCCTCTGGCCCTTGGGAGACTCAGAGAGAGGGGCCCAGCACCTCCCAGTCCTGGGCGGAACCCCCGATTCCAGCAGCTCTTTCTCCACACCCAGACCCCAAGTCTGAGTCTGTCCAAGCAGCCCTCAAGGCACGGCACCCCGCAACTCAGCCCTTCCGTGGCGAGAAGAGCCACCCCCTCCCCTGTTCTCCACGCTACCCTCCTCTTAACGCAGCCGCAGAGGACACGGACTGTGTCAGCCAAGGCAGTGAGGGCCTGGCTGCCCAGCCTCTCTCAAGAGATCTGGATCACCCCCACCCCCGCCAACCACACACACACACACACACACACACACACACACGCACTCCTACGGTCAAGGGTTCGGCCCCGCCCTGGTACACACTCCTAGATGTCGAACTCGCCGGAACCAGACCAGCCCTGCGCTCAGAGCGTCCCAAGCAGGACCCCACCAATACCTCCGGACCACTCTGGGGGACAGGAGCCCCCCCTTACACAGGTCACCCAGCCTGTGAGTTAGAGCCAGGGCCCCACCCGGGTCAGCCTGCCTTCCAGGAGTTTGGAAGGCGGTCGGGACAGAGGAGCCACTGCCTGGGCGGTTGGGGAGCCCGAGACCTGTTCCCAGCCATCAGCCTGTCGGTGCCCGGCTGACTTTTTGCGGGGACACAGCCACAGCCCGTGGGCAGAGCCCGGCCCCCAGGGGAGGGGCCTGAGATGAACCTGAGGCGTGGGTGCAGGAGAGGAGCCGGCCTCCGCGTCGATGGGAGGCAGAAGGGGACATTCTGCAGGAGTCCTTGGAGGTGTGGGAGGGGGGGGGCGTTTCTTTCCTACCCAGAGCCGACCCTCTTTGCTAGCCAGTAAGAGGCGGGTCTGGGAGACCACCTCCTTGGGTCTCGGCTAAGGGGCTCCCGCCGGCTGGGGGCGGGCAAGGGGCGATCAGGGTGGGTCCCGGCCGGGCACCACGGCGCACGGCCGCCCAACGGTCTGTTTAGTGGGTAACTGATCGCCCGGCGCCCCGCCCCAGCCGCCCGCCCGCCCGCCAGAGCCGCTTAATCACCGCCCGCCCGGCTGCATTAGCATAGTAATGGCCTTTAAATTGAGCCTCTTTGTTTTTTAATTAAGCTCCCAGCAGGTATAGAGAAGAGCGATTATTGAGGAAGCTGCCAGCGCTAATCGCCCGCAGTCATTTGACAATTAAAAAGCTCCTGGCTTTAACCCTTTCTCCGCGCCCGCCGCAGCTCCCCTAGCCCTGAATCCTGCGCCGCCTGCGTGCGCGCCTTCCCGGTGGGGTCGGCCGACCCCGCCCCAAGCGACCCGAGAGGTGGCCGCCTGCGCCTCCGTTTGGCGGAGGAGCACACCGAGGCGCAGGGAGGGACGGTACCTGGCCCGAGACACACAGCTTGGGCGAGGAGGAGCGGGGATTGGCAGACAGATCGCTAGAGAAACCCAGCAGCCGGGGCTTTGCGCCTGCACCGCCCCCTGCTTACAGCGCCACCCACCTGTGAATGCGGCAAACTCCTAGGGCTCCAGGGCTCAGGGGCGCGCGTCTTAAACCTCATGGCCACGACCCTCTTCAGAATTCCCAGGGCGTCGTCCTCCCCCCACCCCGTTAGTTCACCCAGCCCCCAAACACTGATGGGGTGCTTATTGTGTGCCGGGAGCCGTGCTGGGCGCTGGGGCGCAGTGGGCAAGCCAGAGGTGGGCTTGGCCCAGGCGGACCTACAAGCGAGGAGGGAGACAGGTGAATAGAGAGTGAGGTGCAATGGTTCCCGGTTGTGGGTAGGGGGTGCTGTGTGGGAGAGGTCCCTTTCCTGCAGACAGGTCTGGGCTGAGACTGAGGGGTGAGGACGACCAGCCCGGGGAGGCCAGGCAACAGAGGCAAGAGTGAGCGCCCAGGCCCCACGAGGGAAGAGCCATTAACCAGAAACAAAAGGTGCGGAAGGTGTGCGGGGGAGGGGGTGTGACGTGGAACAGGAGGAGGCTGGAGAGTCGCGGGAGCCTGCTTGAGTGTGCGCGGGGACTTAAAACAATTGGCATTGTAAGAATCAGAGAATTTCTTTTTGACTAGGTAATGGTTTAACATGGCAGTGTACAAAGGTGTCCGCTTCTGTCTCCTCCACCCACCCCTCGCCATCCGGGTCCCCACCCCGGGGACACCCTGTGCCGGTCCTCTGCCCGAGCCTCCTTCCACACACAGGCAAGGCTGCCCAGGCCAGTGCGCACCCATTATCCCCTACCCCCCCTCCCCCGCCCCGAATTCTACTATTGGTTTTGAAATGAGAACTGGCTGGGGTTATTGTCCACTTTTTTTGTTTCATTCACATGCTAATTTACTCTACAAACTGTTTTTGCATCCCCCTCTGCCCCCTCCCACCTGCTGAACGGTCGGAGAGGACCGCTCCCTAGGCCTGGAGCCCCTCAGCCGCCCGCCAAGCCACGGGGTGGGCAACCCCTCGTGTATCTGACCCGTGCCCTGTGGATGGCCTTGTGGGCCATTTAAAGGATTTTCGTCTTCCTCTCAGGAGCCTCGGGAAGCCACTGAGACGTCTGAAGCAGGGAGGGGCTCGAGCGATGTGCACTTGGGTCATTTTGGCTGCAGAGCGGGGACCAAGGGTGGGGGGAGCAGAGCGTGGGAGTAGGGGGCCAGCTGAGGGGACTGCAGTTGGGGCCCCGCAGGTGGGAGGGGCAGGCCGGCCTGGGTGCGGGAGTGGGAGAAAGGGGTGAGTCATCTGAGAGCCTCATAGGGTGTTAGGTGGGCTGGCCTTTGACGGGGGGGGGGGGGGGGGGGGGGGGAGGGGGCGGGGGGGGGGGGTCCCTGGGTGGCTCCCTGGACTGCTGTGGTGCCTGGTGGATAGGGGGGGCAGTGGCTGAGGGGGGACACCTGGTGGTAGGTGGGGCCACATGGAGACAGCAGGTGCGCGGACACCCAGAGCAGCGTCCGCACTGTCCTCTGGCCCGGGTCCCCCCAGCTCAGGCCGCATGCGTCTGAGCCCAGCACCGCCCACCCCCCAGCTGGTGTGAACCCATCTCCCACACCATGGAGTGGCCTGCTGCTGTGGCCCGAACCCCCTTCCTCCAGGCTGGGCTGAGCAGCGGTTTGGGAAGCGGGGCAGCCCCGGGAAGGCCTGGCAGCTGGCTTTTTAATACACGCAGGCAGACGAGGCTCCGAGGGCCTGGGTGTGGGTGAGGAGGGCCCTGGGTGGACAGCTCCTGCCCCTGCTCCTCACGGGGAGAGGCACCTCTGCCCCTGGCCCCTGGTGTGGGGGCAGACTGTCCACGCCCTGGAGCCTTCCCCACTTTGTCCTTCAGCCACTGTCCCTGACTCAGAGCTACAGGCATCCCCTAGTGAGAAGCGGGGTGGGGGCAGCCAGGATCACCCTCTGGCTCCGCTGTGCCCCACAGAGGGAGGCAGTGAGCACGTGGCACTGCGGACAGCGAGGGGTTAACCGCCGGCCCACCCCCATCTATCAGCCAGCATCTCCCAAACAGAGGGACAGACAAGGCAGCTGTCCAAACAGGCCTGTGTACCTGGCCACGGCCTCAGAGAGGACGGGCCCTGGCTGTTTACTCTGCCCCCTCCCCCCGAGGTTGCGCGGGCGGGGCATCTCCGTCCGTGCAGCCTCCCCTCGGGGTGTGCCCTCCCCCGCTGCTGCTCCCCCCACCCCGGAGCACAAGGTTCCTCAAGGTTCACCTCCGAGGACTGTCCTTGCTCAGGGATGCGGACTGGGGGTCTCCAGGAGATGGGGACGGGAACGCTGATGGGCCCAGCCGGCCCCGTCACCACGGGCTCTGGGCAACACTGCCGACGCCGATTCTGCCAGGAGCAGACACCGAGTGTCTCAGAGCCCGGGGACCCAGTGAGACTGGGGTGCCTGGAGACCCACACCCCAAGTCACCTCCCGGGACTGCGTCTGCTCAGGGCAGATGTGGCCCCTGATGGGGACTCTCGGGGCTTCAGTCCTGCCATGGCCCTCCTCCTCCTCCTCCTCACACCAGGACAGAGCCACCTCAGGGTCCCAGCCCTCCTCCCCTGCCTCCATCTCCCTGAGGCCACCGACAGCCGCCCTCACCTCTGCCTGAGAGACCCCTGGGTCCTCCCTCTCCCCGACAGCTGTCCCCACCTTTGACCCACCGTCAGTCTGCTACGCAGCACGCTGATCTGACCCTCCCAGTGTGTGGGGGGAGTTGTTTGTGGGACCTGGTATGTCAGGCACCCACCTGCACGCTGTGCCCTCCCCTTTCCTGTCGGTGGCCCAGCTGCCCCCCCCCAGGTTCCCTCAAATGCCCTTTCCCTTGGGAGGGGCCCGGCCCTGACAGCAGCAGCGGCCGGCGGAGCGCCTGCCTGTGCCCGGCTCTGGGCCGGCTCCCGCACCGTTTCCCCCACGCCCCTTCAACCCCGGAAGGCAGGGCAAACGGCGGCCCATTTCACAGATGAGAAAAGCAAGGCTCGGCCTTGTGCCAAGCGTCACAGCTACCAAGCGTCAGAGCCCCCAGTAACAGGGAGGGTCTGTGTGTGATCTGGCAAAGGACAGAGGAGTCTCTTGCTTGGAATGTGAGCAGAGTCCCTGGCATACTTGGGCAGTGAGAGGGGCACAGTTTTGACCGAGTGCCCATGCCAGTTGTCCCCTGGGTCCGGGGAGCTCCCCATTACTAGGCTGTCACCTGCCTCACAGCCGGGGTTACTGGGCTGCGGGGGTGCCCCATCAAACATACACTCCCGCACACCCAGCCCTCTCCGTGTCCTGTGAGACAGGGGCGCTGAGGCTCAGGGAGGGAAGCCCTCACTCAGGCCCACCCAGCTGGGACCATGCAGCCGGGACCCTGTCCCTCCCTGGCTGTGTCCCACCCCCACCCCAGGCCAGGCCCTGGATCCCTCCTCGGCACCCCCTCCCCATGTGACATCTTTACGGCACATTCTGGGCCTGCCGAGGCCTGGGGCGGGCGAGGGGGAGGCAGGACACCTCTCAAGTAACGGATTGTAAATTCCTGGGCCCCGGCTCTCCATCCCTAACTACCTCCTCCCGAGCCCGCAGCGCCTGTCCCTTCGCAGCCAATTTAAATGAGGGGTCCCAGACCCGGGGTGGAAAGCATTCCAGACTCGGGAGAGGGGCAACTATTGTTTCCCTGGGAAAAAATAAAATAAAATCAAGCGGCGCTCTGCAGCTTCTAATCACTCTCACATGTGCTGCGTGATCCCCGCCGAGGAGAGCCCTCTACAGTGTGCGCGCCCCTCGAGGGGACGGGCGCACCCCGCTCCTCCCTGGGGCCTGGCCCCCGTCATACAGCGGGGGAGACCGAGGCTGGGGGAGGGGAGAGGGAGCTGCCATGTCCTGGTCACCCAGCCTGACTCCCTCGCTCCCCCCAGTAGCCTCACACTGACCGAGGAGCCCCATTTCGCAGACAGGACAAGTGAGATCCTTGTCCCGGGTCCTCAGCCAGGGTATGGCCGGGCCAGGGTCTCCTCGGGCAAAGCGGCCCCCTAGGGATTTGAACCCTGGTCTTCCCCTCCAGAGCCGGGCACCTTTGCCCTGTGCAAGGCGTGCTCCTGGAGTGAGGAGGAGTCTCTGCTGTCCCTTGAGGTGGGGCTGGCCCCAGCAGCCCGGGGCCCTGGGCAGGCTACCCCGCGGCCGCAGCTGGGCCTGAAAGCGCCAAGGCTGGTTTTTAATAAGGAAGATGAATTTGCCTGGGAGCCTGGTTTGGGAGGAGGGGGCGAGAGGGGCTGCGGACTGAGGACCACGGCCCTCTGTGTCCTTGTGGGAGCGGAGCGGAGGCCTGGCCAGGCGGCCTCTCAGCTCTGGGGGCCCCGGCTGTGGCGGGGGGGGGGGGGGGGGGGGGGGGGGGGGCACCGCCCGGGGCCTGGAGGGAGCTGGCTGTGCGTGGCCCGAGCTCTCTCCCGAGTAAGCCCACAGGATATTGTGCTGCCTTTGTGTGCCTGGTGACCCAGCTGCTGGTTATTGAAAAATTCCACCGCTCAGAGCGGGGCAGGCCCGCTGACCCCTCATCCCGGGGCTCGCCTATCTTTCAAAAGATACGGGATTAAGAGAGCCAGACCCGACCTGGAGCAAAGCCCCGTCTGGGGTGTCTGTGTTTTCGCGGCCTCTCGGGATACGAGCTGGAGTGGGCTCTTGGCGCAGGATTTAATTAGTTGGAATCAGCCTGCGATTACTGCGGCGACTGTTTACCCAGCCACTCCGCAGCCGGGGCCCCGCTCCGAACAAAGATGGGCCCCTCGGCCGCCGGCCGGGCCAGGGGCCGCAGCTGAGCCCGGGGCCGGCCGCGGGGAGGGGTGGGCTGTGGGCCTGGCTGGGGCTTCTCCCGGCGCACCTCGTTTAGCCGATAGTTGTGGATTTTCGCAATGCAAAGCATCTACTTGGGGCTTTTAAAAAATTAAAGCATCTTGAGAAATTTATGGTCGATTTCCGAGCATGGTCCCCTCCCCCCAGCTCATGCTTGGCGATGGCCTTGGTGGTGGTGGTGGCAGACAGAGTGGGGGTCTGCTGTGGGGGGACCAAAGTCCCCCACGGCGCCGATAAGCTGGGCACGAGGAATGTGCCCGGATGCCAAGCTCTGGGGGAGCTGGGGAGGCGCCCACGCCCCGTGCGTCCCCTGTACCCACTCTGCCACCTCGAGCGCCCCCCAGCTGTGTGTTTGTCCTGCTGTCCCCCCGGTAACTAGCCACAGTGGTGGCAGCTGGCCTGGCCCGGGAGAAGAGGTCTGTGTGTGCACAAGCCCACTGACACCCACGCAAACTCACCCGTTACACAACTTCCCACCACGGTGCCCAGGACTCCACCGCACATACGCACACCTCCCTGGACACGCGCATGTGGGCACAGCTGGGCTGCACACGCCAACAGTCTGCAGGGCCCCACCCACGTCCACTCACACACGCCTGCTGACACTCCTGTGTACCTCGGCACTACGTGTACACGCATCTGTACACACACGGCCACTCACACTGGCCTCTGAAGGTCAGACACCTGCAAATAGGAGGGTCTGTGCCCACACACAAATAGGAGTGCATGCCCACACTGTCCACACACACTCACATGCACACCGGCGCGTGTCACCTTTTGGGACTGCACCTGTGTGCAACTGTGTCTACAGGGTGATCTCCGAGCGAGTTTACACACTTACACCCACGTGCAACTGCTTGCAAACCCACACACACATGTTCCCGCCCGTGGGGGCAGCCACGGCCTCTACTCAAGTGGTTGAGTGTCTCTCCACGGGAGGCCACTAGGGCTGGTTCAGGGGTCTTCCCCTTGGAGGGGCGTCACCCAGATCCAGGGTCAGGGGACTGCTCTGGGCCACCCAGTCCTGCTGGCTTGCGTTCTGGGAGGTTGAGGCACAGGCCAGAGACTGCTGGGCGTTCGGTCTGGGGGGGTGTCCCGGGGCCAGGTTTCTGGGAAAGACGCAGGTGGGGACCCGGGACAGGGCAGGGGGCCTGGCCACTGTCTCTCAGGCAGGTCCTGCCCACGGCTGTCGTCGACCTCTGGCCCAGGAGCCCTCGGCCTCCTCTGAACGCTTCGTCCCTCTTACCGGCTGCCCTCCCCTCTGCCACGGTCACTGTGGCTCCCTCTTGGCCCTGTGGCCGGGGGCACTTGGGAGGTCACCCTGGGGGTGGGAAGCGGCTGCCTGGTTCTCAGGGGCTCTGGGCTCCCGTGACCTTCTTCACTCTGCCCTTGGCACACCGGAGCCCCAGCCCCAGAGCTGCGTGACCTCACAAGGGCAGACACACATGGGGACGTAACCGTCACACATACGGATGCCTGTGGGCACACCCATGTGGACACAGTCACACGTGCCTAAGGCAACCGGAACGCCATCGACTTACACAGGGACACACACACGCACCTGTGGACACACACGCAGGAGCACCGAGTGCACACTAACACATAAGAACACGGACATGCAGGACAAACAGGACACAAAGAGACACGTGAAAACAAAGACACACACACCCACACAGGTGCCGAGGGACACGCCTGGACATGCGGGCACCACATCATGCACACGCACAACCACAAACTGTAGGCCACTTAGCAGCATGCTGAGTGAAGCTGTTCTGGGGAGAAGACACCTGGGAAGGTTTGGCTGTCCTGTGAGCAGCTACCGCGTTATTGCCGGGTGGGGCCAGGCAGAGCCAGGAGTGCCTGGCCAGTGCCCACCCCTCAACCCACGGCCCCTCCTGCTCCTGCAAGTGACCCTCTCCTGGCCAATCCCAACATTCCTTCCATCCTCTTGCCCAGGAGAGCGGGCCATCCCTGTGTCCCAGGCCTTGGCTGCCCTGCCGCGGCCTATTTTGGGCCCCAGGGAGTCCCCACCTTCTGCTGGTGCCCAGCTTGGCTTCCCCACCGCTGCCTACACCCTGTCACCTGTGCGGGTCTGCCGCCCACCCGGGATGCCCTCCCGGATTCTCTCCCTCCCCACCCCTCACTCCCTCCCCCACCCCTCCCCCACCACCCCCTCACTCCCACTCAGAGAGCCCCCTGGCTGGGCTGGAGCCCAGGCCCATGCAGGCTCCACGCCCGCTTGTACACGGCACACAGGTCTGCCGGCACCTGGGTCCCTCGCCCAGGGGAACATCGGGGGGCTTTCACTAGAGAGCGGAAGCGTGCAGGCTTCCCCCGCGCTGCGGGCAGAGGGCACCGGTCCCCTGGGCCTCCCCGCTCCCCGTCTGAATATCGCCCCTCGCCGAGCACCACCCCGGGAGGCCCTGGTGAGAGGTGGGGGTGCAGAGGCGGGGGCTTCTTGGGAGTCCAGAAGACGTGGGTTCATCTTAGCTCTGGGCCCCTCGGCCCGTGACTCCACCTCCAGAGCCTCAGTTTCCTCATATGTAAAGTGGGGGCCTGTCACCCGCCTTTGCAGGGTTACAGTGAAGACACAGTGAGGTGGTGACCCCCGCCCTGACAGTGGGGTCCCTGCAGGTCCTCGGCCCCAGGGACAGTCCCTAGCCCTGAGCCCCAAACTCCAATGTACTTCCCCAGCGTCTCTTCCTTGTCCTCTTCTCTTAACCTGCCTGGACACTCCTCAGCCTGCCCACCTCTCCCCTTCCCTGGCCACCACGCTCCAGGGGGACTCTGTCCCCTCTCCCCCTGCTGCCACATCTCCACCCGTGCTTCCTTCCCCAGCCAGCCTGGGTTCAGCCTCCTCCACTCTCCCGAGGCTGCCACTCGGCTGAGACACACACGCCTTCCAGACTCGGGGCCTCGCTCATTCATTCATCCATCCATCCACTCAACCGGCCAAGGCTCACTGAGCAGCTACTACGTGCCAGACTGCGCAAAGGGCTGCACATCTGCGCCCGTGCCCTCCTCTGCCATCGGCCACACGTAGACACCCCTTCCTTCTGGAAACCAGGGCCGCACGTGGTCCGGGCCTCCCCCCACCTAGGTGCCGGTTCCTGGTTCTGTCTGCTCTCAAAGGCCAGGATCCCCGGGGCTCTGTCCTCTTATGGCTTCGCCTGTCGCTTTTGTGCCCAAAGCCCTTGAGCCACCACCTCTGTTGTGCAGCACTGACCCCTACTTCAAGTCCCCCTTCTCCCCCCCTCCCTGGGCCCCAGACCCCTTTACCCGCCTGCTTCCTGGGCCGCTCCGGAGTCCCCAGGACAGCCCAGCCCAGCGGGTCCACACCCCAGTTCCCGTCAGGAGACACGCACACACACGGATCTCCGCACGGACCCAGCCCCCGTCGGGTGGCACGCGTGCACACACAGATCTCCGGCTGCGTGTGTGACCTCGAAGGGCTGGCCACGGCCCCCGGGGCTGTCAGTGGGGAAACGGGCGCATAAAGCACAGCTCACCCATTCCCTGCATCGTGGCTGCAAAGACGAGGTAAATCCATGTGTCCTGGCATTCTTAGCGTGTTGCTCAGTGGAGCGAGCAAGTACAGAGCACACGTGGTCCCACGAGCAGGAAAAACAACCCAGCGTGTGTGGAACACGCTTGCGCACGTGCGGGAAAGGCCCAGACTGTCCCCCATCAGTCCACCGACTGCCACTGGGAAGGGGGTGGAGGAAAGGGGAGGACTGTCCCGTTTTGACGTACCTCTGCTTTGTCTGGACTGACTTTGCAGCGGGCAACAATGGTTTTATAACGTAAAAGGAAAGAAAAAGCCCCACGCGTCACTGCCTCCTAAGCTCCGCTCCTTCTGACCGGCTCTTCTGCGGGTGACCCCCACGTATGCCCAAGGCGGAGGACAGGACCCAGGACCCCAGTCCTCTCCTCCTCCTCCTGCCCTGTTCTGTCCATGTGGCACCTGGGCTGACCCTTGTCCCTGGGTACCCGCCCGCCTGCCTCCTGACTCGTCAGGGGTACAAGTCAGACGGCCACCTGCTCAGAGGTCTTCAGGGCCTCTCTGCTCAGTGGAGGACAGAGCAGCCGCTTGGGCTCCAAAGTCCTCGGCCGGCCAGCCAGGCTCGCCCCCCCCCACCACTGTCCACATGAGCGAGGCACTGGGACCCGCACAGAGGGAGGCCGCAGACACACTAGCTGCTGCTGTGGTCACTGCAGGCACCTCGTCAGCTTCCCTGCCCCGCTTCCCTCCTTCCTTTTGCCCTTGCTTTCTTTGCCCTCAACTCGCCACGCCCCCTCAACTGCAGGCATGCTTCCTCTTTCCAGAAGTGGGTGTGAGGCTCCAGCCACACAAAGACCGGCTCTCCCTGCCCTGGTCCCAGGCACTCGGTCAGCCCCGCACCGCCACCCTGCGCTCGGGAATCCTCGCTGGCCCACCTGTTCTGGGCTCTAAGCTGCCCTCCGTCTGGCCTGCCCCTGCCCCTGCCCCTCCGGGGCTGTGGATTGAAGGACTGAGTCCATTTTTCAGGACCAGATGCAATGGGCACTGCCTCCAGGGAGCCTGCCTGAGCCCCGCCCCTCCTCCTGCAGCCCTGTAGCACCCTGGGGTCCCGGAAGGCGGGGAGTCCAGCAGCCAGACGTGGGTTCAGGTCAGGCCTCTCAAACCTCAGTTTTCCGATCTGCAAAATAGGGCACAAAGAGTAGTTCCTCCCAAGCAGTGGGGATTCCTGAGTCCTGGGGCCCTCGGCACACGGCCAGGCCCGGGCCCCTACACACGGTAACCCTGGTGAAGACGAGTCTGCCTTTACCCGCAGTATACGGTTTCTTCTTCTTCTTTTTTCTTGTCTGTTTCGGTTAGCATTTGCATTAACACTGGGGACAATGGTGCAGCCCTCAGGGAGGGCCCTCGCCCCGCCCCCCTCGCTGGCAGGTGTGGGGGCAGGGGGTCTCTGTGCAGGGGGACACAGCTGAGATGCCCCGGGCTGGCATGGGCTGGCCCCGCCGAAGAGGTGAGCTACCCGGGGGCTGGTGGGGGGCAGCTGCTGCCTGCTCTATTCAAAGGCCAGCAATTCTCCATGGCTGGTGAGGGGCAGGTGGGGGTGTCGGCCAGCCTTGCCCTCCCAAACACAGACTACCCAGGGGAGGGGGGGGGTCCAGATCAGAGACTCCGTGGCCCCGCCTCTGCAGCTCAGCACAGGGAGCGTCGGAGGGGCCTTTGTTCCCCTGGAAAAGAGGGGCTGAGCCTCCGCCCGCCCCCCCAGGCCTCCTGGAGCAGCCCTGCTGGCGGGCAGCCTTGTGGAGCCCGCGCCGGGCCAGCCTTTTTGCCAACACTCAGTAAATACTCAATACTGCATTAAAGCAATAAATAGTCATTTTAAGGAAACCGAGACTCAATTTAGCCACCAGAGTCAGGAGCAGCGGTTAGCAGGGCTGCGGAATGTCACCGCACAGCTGGTAGCCCCGCCCCCCACCGCCCGGCCCCAGCTGAGCAGGGAGGCCAAACAATGGGCTGTGCCAGGCTGCATGGCCCCTCCCCCCAAATCAGGTTACGGTGGTGGGGGGTTATGGGGGGGCCATATGGGGGTAGCTACTGGGCTCAGCCAGCAGCTCCCTGAGTTGGAGAGAGACGGAGAAGCAGGAGGGCCTGGTGGGAACACCCCACCCTTAACTGGGCGTGATAGTAACAACGGCGATGATAGTGACAAACAGCAGAGGCACCAGCAGGAGGACAGAGCGATCCCCACTCGCAGGGCCAAGCACTGTGCTGAGTACCACACACACGTCATTTGTTCATGCCTCACCCCCTCTAATGACGCACAGACCTTCATCCCCATTTTGCAGGCGGAGACACTGCGGCTCAGGAAGGCGAGCGGCTTTGGTCAAGACCAGTGAAAAGTGTGCACAGCCTGTGTATGAGCAAGCGCCTAGGATGGGCAGTGTCTCACATTCTGTTCCGTGCCACACGCCCATTCTACAGACGAGGGAAGTGAGGCTCCGAGAGGGGAAGGGACTGCGAGGTGACACCCCTGGGCTCCCCGGGGATGGCTGCTCAGCCGGGTGGCCCCGGGCCGTCCATCCGATCAGGTTGAGGAACGGGCTGGGCTGCGTGGGGGACTGGGGGGCCCAGGCACGTGACTTGGTCTCCAGAACTCTGCGGGCAAAACAAACAGGGCTCCTCCGTGAAGGGGGATTTGTGCTCATCGCCATGGCAACCGCACAGGGCGAGGGGGGAGGGGAGGCCAGTGCTCAGCTCCCCTTTGCAGATGTAAGACCCCCACAAGCCTCAGACCTGGGACTGCCTGTGGGTGGCCTAGAGGCCGCCAGAGGCAGGTGAGGGGAGGCCGGACAGGCATCCCCTCCACCTGGAGACGCTGGCACAGGTCTCGGGCTGGGCTCCGTGGGTGCTGCTGGCACCGAGGGCAGAGAGCCCTGTCGGTCAGGACATGCCAAAAATACCAGGCAGAGATAAGAGCAACTACTCCTACTCACCGTGCTAAAAATAGCCGGGTGCGGGGCGGCAGAGGCTGGGGTGGGGGATTCCCCACCGAGGGCCTGGCCTGCTGCCCCGGCCTCCTGGGTGGCCTGGGCTGGGGCGAGTCCATTTCACCGGCAGGGCAACTGAGGCCAAGGACAGGGCAAGGGCCCTGTCGCGCTCGCAGGAAAGGTGCTTCCGAGTGTGAGCGCTGGCCCCGTGCCAGGCAGGTCTGGTTTCACCCAGAACAAACCCGGATGACGGCAACAACAGCTACAGTCGTTACCGTTTATTGCACAATCATTATCTGCCCTTCGAAACATCTTGAATTTCATCTCATCTTGGAAGTGAGGAAAAGGTTATTACTATCCCCACTTTGTAGATCAGGAAAGCAAGGCCCACAGAGGTCCCCTGCCGAGGCCGCAGTGTGGTGGGGAAGCAGCAAAGCTGGAATTTGAGTCCAAGTCTCTGACCCCCGTGTTTTTAAACCATAGGTTGTTCCACTGAGGCCATGGAGGCCCAGAGAGGGGTGTCCACCTGCCCCAGGTCACACAGCAACAGTCCAGACTGTAGCTCCGGGTTTTCCAACGCCCAGGTCCAGGCGCCTCGCCGGGTCCCGAGTGAGTCACCGTGGCCAATGCTGTCCCCGCCAGCCAGCAGTGTCTGGATGATGCCTGTCTGTTCTTCCTGCTTTGGCACCCCTGCCCCCAGCCCAGCCTCCTCTGCCTGTCTGTCTGAACCATGGGTAGCAGCCTCCTGCTGCCCCTGTGGCACAGCCCCACCCCCCGGAAGGCTAGGCCAGGGCCTGGGGCTGCCCTGTCTAGACGACACTTCTTGAAACTCCGAAACTCTGTGGCAATGGCCGACCTTGAGGACCTGGCCCGGCCGGGCCCGGCAACAATGGGCCCTCTGTGCCCAGCTCGGGGCTGCCTCCAACAGGCTACCCACCGGCTCCCAGCCCCGCCCAGCTCCAGCACCATGTCTGCCCATCCGCTGTCCCTCCCCAGCGCCCTGAGCCCACCCTGGGAGCCGGCCTCCTTCCCCTGAGGGCAGGGCGTGGGAGTCCCACAGGCTAGACCAGGGAACTGGTTCTGCAGAATTCCCAGGGCTGTGCTGCCAGGCTGGGAGCCAGGAGGTCTCAGGGCAGAAAGCAGGCCAGAGGCCTCCCACAGGCTGTGACATTTCAGTCCCTGCCACCACGCTCAAGCAAAGAGGCTCCTGGCCCCGCTGCTCAGGTAGGGAAACAGTGGCTTAAAGGGAATTTCCTGGGCGGCTGAAGTAATGGTATTATTATTAGGCTCCCAGATGCCGGGCAGTCTCTTACTCGGGGCCCACGCTAAGCACCGCACACAAAGCCTTTCTCACCCTGCACAGCCTCTAAGCACAAGGCGCCATGCTAGCCCCGCTGGCTCGGAGCAGAGCGGCGGCAGCTGAGAGGCACAGGCACTTGTGTGAGGCCGCACGGCTGTCGCACAGCAGCGCAGGGACTGGCCACGGCACCCAGGTCTGCCCGACTCCAGATTTCTCTAATCAGTGGGGTGTGGGGGCAGGAGGGGGGCCTGCAGGGGGCTCCGCTGCCCCGCAGGTGCCCTCCGTGCCCGGTGGGCCAGGCGCTGGGAGGAAGGCCCATTCCGCCTCCACAATCCCCGCATTGTTGATTCATTAGGTAATTTCCCTGGAAGCACCAGCTGTTCAGAGGGTGGGGAAATGAGTGATTGAGGTGGCTGGGGGCGGCGGCGGGGGACCACTGGGCTGGGGGCCGCAGGCCTGCCTGGGCCGGGGCAAAGGTCGTGCCTGGCCAGGTGTCCTCTCTCCCCGCTGTTACGGCCACACCTTGCAGGGAACCCTCGGGGCTCTGAGGATAGTGAGGGGCCGGCCCAACCCCTCCCACGCCAGGGCCTGGCATTTCCAGGTGCCTGCTCAATGCCTCGGCCCCACCGCAGGCTAGTGGGCGGGGAGGGGGCGGGCAGGGACCCCACCGGGCCCCACAGAGCCCCAGGCTCCCGGGGCCCAGCTGAGCTGGAGCAGTTGGGGCAGGAGGGAGGGGCCTCCCTCCTCTATAGCTCCTCTGAGGGCCTCCTCTCCATGGCCTGCAGGCTGGCCCATTAAACCTGCTCTCTGCCCAATAAACAGACAGCAACCATGTGCTGCGGCTCAGCTTCAGTGCCCCCCACGCGCCAGCCCTCCACCCACCCGCCCCCCCCACCCTGGAGCAGCTGCCCGGAGACGTCTGCCTGCCCCATCCTGGGTGGCTCACCCTGTCCTGCTCGGAACCGGGCCCGGGCCCTGGCCTGCTGGAGCTGCTGCTGTGCAGCCCCGCATCAGGGGGTGTCCACACTGGCCTCAGAGTCACCCTGCCCCAAGTGTCCTCCCCGGCCACAGAGGCCGCTGGCTGTGAAGGGTCCGCACCGACCCCAGGGGCGGCGCCGCATGGGGAAAAGCCTTTGCCCTCCTTCTCCAGGCCACCTCTTCCAGCCCCAGGCCTTAGGCCTTGCGTTTTCTGGGGTGTCTTCAGGGAGCACCCCTGACTGGTGAAGTGCTCCTGTCTCTCATCTCAGCTCCTACCAAAGGCCCTGACACTGGCTGTTCTGTCATTCTTGTCCCCCGTTCAGCCCAAGAACCACAGCAGGCCTGGCCCACACCGGGTACGCGGGTGTTAGGTGGAGTGGCGGGGGGGGGGGGGGGCAGATGGATGGGACAAGCCAGCAGAGACTGCCCAGAGGGCACACCCGAGTCCTGCAGTCCCTCTGACCCGGGGTGTTCCCGGGCCTGCTCCGGCACCCGCTGCGCCCTTCCAGGCCTCCCTGCTTGACACCAGCCCGTCGCAAACACCAACTCAGTTAACCCTCGAAGCGACCGGGAGGTGTGTCCGGTTTTGGTTTTATTAATTTATTTACCTGTTCATTTTTAAATTTTTAAAAAAGATTCTACTCATTTATTTTTACAGGGAGGGGAAGGGAGGGAGAAAGAGAGGGAGAGACACATCGATCTGTCGCCTCTTGTACACACCCCGACCAGAAGCTGAACCCGCAACCCAGGCAGGTGCCCCGACCGGGAATCGAACCGTCAACCTTCAGCTTTGTGGGACGATGCGCAACCACCTGAGGCACGCCGGTCAGGGTGGGGGTGGGCGTTGTGGCTGCCCCAGAGTCCCACAGGGGCTTCGCCCAGGCCACCTGGCTCGAGGGCCCACGCTCACGGGGTCCCACTGCTCTGGCTTCTGAGCTCACTTCCTAGGCAGCTCCAAGAGGGTCCACACTGACCACAGGAAGCCCCCACTGCCCTGGCCGCACCAGGACAGCCTCCAAGGCCGGTGTGGACCACCCCACGCAGGAGCCCTGAGGCCCGTGCAGGCAGCACTTCACAGGACAGCCTCTGAGGCCAGTGCAGACACCCACGCACAGCCAGAAGGTCCCGCGGGGCCCCTGCCCTGACCCGCATGTGGAGGGGCCTGAGGGCCAGGCCAGGCCCTGCTGGGGGGAGGGGGTGGGCGCCCGCAGGCCCGGCCCATCCCTGGCCCAGCTGGGGCACACCAGGGCCTCCTGGGGGCGGCGTGAAATCGCCATTCTCCACTGAGGGGCTGCTGCTGGAGGGAGCCTTCCGGGCCCAGCTGGGAGGGGGTCAGCAGGCGCCCCCGGACACGTTCCGCCCGGGCCTGGGACCCTCCTCACCACCTGCCCAGCACTGGTGGCCAGGACAGGAACCAGACAGGCCTGGGGCACGATTCGCCTGAAGCTGTCATGCTCTGTGGGGAGAGGGGGGTCCATTCAGGCCCGTGACGGGGCTCTTCTGGGGCCGGACAAAAGACACCACCAGCTCCGGGCGACACAGAGTGAGAGTGCTTGTGTGCGAGTGTGTGCGCCTGTGAGTTGGCACGTGTTTACACGTACCTCTTTATGCCTGTCTGTACGTGCGTGCATGTGTCTGTCTGTGTGTCTGTGTGTCTGAGGGGGCGGAGGCCCGGCACACGCACCCTCCAATGCCTGGTTCCAGCCCGGGGATAGGCCTTCCTTCCCCATCCCGCATCCCTGCCTCCTGCTGGGGCCTCTGGGCGCCTCGGGCCCCAGTTCCCACATTTCCTGCCCCTTCCGGGAAGCGCCCCCTTCCCACTCACCGGACGGGGCTGAGAGGGGCAGGGGGCTCCCTGGATCGGGACACGGGGCCCCTCTTGCCGCAATTAATGCAAATGATTTTCTGAGGTTTTGGCTTGATAATTTGATTATTTGTCCGGCATTCATCTTAAGCAAAGTGGATGACAAATAACTGCAAACTAATGTGATAAAAACCATTTATAACGCTGCCCCGTTCGGGGGCCTTCCCCTAACTGTTTATGACAAGGTAATAACGCCGCCGCGCGCGTCCGCCTGACTTTAAATTGGTTACTTAGAGGCATGATGGATGAGGGGCGAGGCCACCTTCTTCTGAGGAGAGCTCCTGATTTCTGATCTCATTTTTGAGGATAATGAATTATATCTAATTAGTTCTCCCCAAATCTAATCATGGGGGTGGGAATTCGGACCGGAGGGAGGGGGCTGGCAGGCGGCAGGCAGGGCAGAGGGTCAGCGGGCAGGGTGCCCCAGGTCCTTGGGGGCCCGGGGGAGGGGCAGGCTGAAACGGGGGCCGGCTTGCTCGCGGCCCACTCCCTGTGCCGGCCAGAGGGGCCCAGAGCTGACCAGCTCCTCCCGGCCGCAGACCCTCCCTGACTCCCTTCCCCCAGCCCCAAAGCTGGCCTGGGGTGCCCTTCACAGGTTCACCCCTTCCTCCCCCCCCCCCACCTGGCCTCTTCTCTCGCCCCTCCCCCAGCTCCTGGGAGGCAGCGTCTCCCTCCCCGAACACAGTATCCTCATTCACGCCTCCTTGACCTTTGCACCCGCCTGAGAATTCCCTCTTTGCTCCCTCCACATCTAGGAATCTCCAGCTCGGCTACTGTGTCCTTCAGTCCTCTTCTGAGGAGACATCTCCCAGCCCCCTGCTGCTTCCCGCAAGGGGAGCCCCAAGGCCCCCTGCTCACCCCCTCACTGGACTGTTAGCTCACTGGGGACCCCGATGCTAAGTGAAAGTGCCATCCCTCCCTCTGGCCAGACACGGCCCTGTACCAGGTGAACAACATGCAGAACGGGTTTCAGTCTCCTCCTTACTCCCTCCCTGCACTGGGCGCCCTTGGGCAACGAGCAGCCTGCACGTGGGCACGTGGGCGGCCTCAGGGGCTCTCAGAGCATGGGGCTCCCTGGGGCTCACGTGCTTATTTTTGTATGTTCTGTGCCTAACACCATGGCTGGCACCCCCAGCTCCTCCCCGGTGGCTCACACAGTGCCTGCCTGATGGAATGGACCACCGAGTCAAGACCCTCCCAAACTCTGGCCCAGGGGCTGCAGACTGGGTGTCCATGCCCCTGCGCCAGTGGCAAGGGCTCTGCAGAGCGGCTGCCCCGCCACCCTCCCCCATGAGGTTTCTGGGCTCCACGGCCCATGGGTCTTTCCCTCTCCTAGGCAACCCCCCGTCCCCCAGCAGCCCCACCATGCAGGCAGGCATCCGATTCCATGCATAGGTGATCCCGGAAACAGACGTACAGGGTGCAAGCACAGTTCTGCTTGCAGAGAACTAAAAGTAAGATCAGGTTCCCACATACGGTTTGCCTGTTCTGTGCATTCTGCGGCACGTAATCACCTGTCCGGCCTTTGGAAAGGCTCTCGCTGTTCTCTGTGCGTTGCTGCGCGCATGTGCTTTACTCTTGTCCTTTTCCCTCACAGTGAGCCAGTCTCAGGTCCACTTCCTCAGGCTGGCGGCGTCCACCTTTGCGAGGGGACTGCTTCTTCTTACCACTATCAGTGCTTTTATGTTGCCCATTTCCCGCTTGTTTTCCTGTTTTTAAAAGCTCAGAACAAGCCCTGGCTGGCGTGGCTCAGTGGTTGAGTGCTGGCCTGCGAATCAAAGGGTCACCAGTTCTACTCCCAGTCAGGGCACATGCCTGGGTCGTGGGCCAGGTCCCCAGTAGAGGGCGCTCGAGAGGCAACCACATATTGATGTTTCGTTTCCTCTTTCTATTTCCCTCCCCCTCTATCTAAAAATAAATAAATAAAATCTTTTTTGAAAAAGCTCAGAACAAAGTGTAATAAAATACTCAAAAAAAAAAAAGCTCACACGTTGCTTACAAGGTGACACTGGGGCCAGGGGAGTGGCTGGGAGGTGGCCGTGCCACGCCCGAGGAGCGTGGTTCCTCTTTTCATCAGGTGATGGATGGGCGAAAGCCGGCCGGGTCCAGGATGGAGGGCAGGGTGGGGGCATCGGTGCCTAGCATCTCCACAGGCGGCCACAGCCAAGTATCAGGTCAGAAGGCCTGGTGTCCCTGGAGCCCAGCTGTTCCCAAGCAGGGGCGATTCTGCCCCCTAGGGGACTCCAGCAGTGTCTGGGGGCATTTTCAACTGTCACGACCGGTGGGCACGGTGCTAGGGGCATCTTGGGGGTGGAGGCTGGGGTGCTGCTGGCCACTCTACAATGCAGACAGAGGACAGCCCCCCACAACAGGGAATGATCTGGCCCACAGGCCAACGGTGCTGGGGTGCAGACCCGCCTCGGTCAGTCCAACTATGGTTTCGGGCCCGGTCAGGGCTCAGCTCTCAGCGGCCAAGGCCACGTGGACCCGAGGGAAGAGCAGGGGCGCTGGGCCACGCCCTCCCGCTGGGCTCCTGGGCTCCACCTGTCCCCGGGTCCCACTGGTTCTCTGAAGCAGCACACCCCTCCCTTCCTCAGCAGACGACCCCCAAATGCCTTCTCCAGGCGGCTTCTGAGCCCTCCACCCTGGCCTGTTCAAAACTGAGAGTGGGTGAGACAGTCTCTGCCGAAAATCGTATTCAACATTTTACTTCCTCGGGGGCTGGGGCTTGACCCCTGCCTGTTTTCCACTGCTCACCTGAGACAACTGCAGAAAATGAACTTGGTAGCTGGGGAAAAGCAGTCCTTGCTGATGAACTCGTCAGCCTCCTGTGGCTGGACAGTGGGGACCGTCTCTTCCCTCCTGTCCCCCCTGCTGCCTTGGCCGCCAGGACGCTCGGAGCTCAGCTCCATCCCCGTCTCCGTCAGCCCTCGGCCAGGCACCCTGTGCACACCCCCTGCACACCCCCTGCAGTCTCTAGGGTCTGACCGCTGCTCTCCTCTCAGGAATCCGGGGGCCGCCTCACGCTCTCAGAGGGCGGCAGGTGCGCGCCACCAACGAGAAACGGCCCGCCGGCCACGGGACGGGTGAGTCGGCCACCGTGTGGCTCCCTCCCTCCCTGTCGCTTTCGAGGACCCCATAGGCACCCGCAAACTCTGAAACGGTGAGCTCTACGTTACGTGAAGTTTTGTGCCTTGTGAATTACATCCAAAGCAAAATGAAACAGCAGCATTATATTCTCCTCTTTCATTGAGGCTTAGAGAAGTGAAATGATTTGCCCGAGGTTGATCTGTTCATTCAACAGATATTTTTCTGAGCAGCTGCTCTGGGTGCTAGGGATGCACGGGTGAACGAAAATAGGAGCCCCCCCGCCCCCCCAGCTGCTCCTGCTGTGGAGAGCTCCCCGGTGCTCAGGGGGCAAGGCTGGGCTTCTGATCCGTGATGCCAGACCGCCAGGGTTCCCCCTTCCTGTCTCTCCACCCTCTTAGGACAGAAGTCCTCTGTGCTGGGCAGGTAACCCCCAGCTTCTAGCACCCTGGCCAGCTCCCTGGGCCCCACCCATCACTGCCCCCCGTTTCGCTTGTCCCCTTCAGGAGGACCAGCTGGGGACTGGGGCAGCGAGGATCCTGAGGTCTTCCCATCCAAGGGGGCCCTGCAGGAGGGCTGAGGGTCAGGACCACTGGGACCCTCAGGGCTGAGCTGGACATCCTTCCTGGCTTCAGCCCCAGGCCAGGGCGCTTGTAGGGACCTCCAAAAACTTAATTAGCCCACAATGAAATCACAGCGTTATCAAGCTCATACCCACAGCTTCCCTGACTCCTCCTAGGAAGTGCATTTGGAAGATATTATCATCACCCCCCCCCCCCCACCATTTCACAGGGTGAAGAGACTTGCCCAAGGTCACACAGCTGGCAACAATAGCACCAGGATTTCAAGTCACAACTCTCCCTGCTCCTCCCACGGGCCCACTCTGTCTCCGGTGGCACGCTCCGGGCCTGGCATCCAGAAGGCACTCAGCAGTTGTTCCTTTGTCTCCTTCTCTGGAGCCAGCTGCTCAGGCCCTGGCAACCAGGCCACAGGGGAGAAGGCAGGGGTCGCGGGCAAGGCCCTATTCTGGGACAGGTGGCCGCAGTTCCGTAAGAGCGATGCAAACAGCCTCCCTCCCCTGGCCCCAGCCCCTGGTTGTCTGTCCCCACCTGGAGAGGCGACACCAGGCCAAGTTGTGTACCTACCACCTGCCCACCCATCCGTTCATTGTTCGCCAACCGGATTCGGGCATCTGCTCCCCGCCACTCAGGCCCGAGGCTCACAGCGCTGAGGCAGACACAGTCTCTGCCTTCAAGTTATTTGCTGTCTCTTGGGAAGACCGGCGAGCAAACAGACCATGACAATACACGGAGGGGTCTGGGGCAGGGGAGGCAGAGTGGGCTTTGGCAGCCCGGGGAGGGCCAGCACACTGGACAGGAAGTTGGGAAGGCACCCTGGGCAGTGCACTCCAGCTGAAACCTGCAAGAGGGGCAGGGGTGACCCAAGAGAAACAAGCAGGGGTGGGCACTCGGCCCCAGCAGAGGGGACGGCTTGGTGGTGTGGCACCCCGAGGAGGGGGTGGGGGTGCGGGTAGCTCAGGGTGGCTGGAAGGCAGAGTGAGAGACAGCAGCGGCCGCAGGGGGCAGGGCGGAGCTAGCAGCATGCTCTGTGTTCGTGTCCTGACGGGGGAGCTGCGGGAGGTTTGGGGTGTGCGGCCACATGGCCAGATGCAGCACAGGGATGGGTGAGCCGGGCCACGAGAGCAGGGGAGGGCCCAGGTACAATGAGGAGATGAGCCAGGGCAGTGATGGGGGGATGGGGAGAAGGGGAGAGTTCCAGAGATGGCAGGATGGGCGAACACCCAGGCCTGGGTGGCTGCACGCCCGGGGTGGGGAGCAGAGGTGACAGGCACTGAGACAATGCCGGGGTTTTGGTTTTTGGCTTGGGAGTCTGGTAGGTAGAGGTGCCATTTACTAAACAAAACAGAAAACCACGGGGGCTTTGGGATGGGGCTCTGAGGGAGCTGGGTACAGCTGCAGGAGGACAGCAGGAGGGACCCCTGTGAGGGGACCGCCCCCCCTTACCTGTGGGGGCGGACACAGAACTTACACAGGACTGCACAGGACTCATGCCATGCACACACGCACACACACGCATACCACTGGAGAACTCTGAGTAAGAGTGCATCGTACTGACACGCCCTAGCTGTGATGCGTGCCTTAGTTGTGCGCGGTGTTCCTCACCGTTGGGAGACACTGGGGAAAGGGGAGAGGGGGGATGGGGCTTAAGCTAAGTCAACTCCCGGCACAAAAGTCCCTATAGCGCTCTGGGGCCAGTCCACAGCTGTGTAGCTACGGGCGGCGGGGCGCGGGGGAGGCTTGGTCCTGTAGCTGGCTTCCCCCTTCAGTCTTGCCTACATCCCCACCCTCCACTGGACCAGGCCCCCTCTCCGGATTTGGCCTCTCCCAAAGGTTCTTTCTCCTCATCAGCATCCCTGGGGCCGCACCTCAGCTTCCTGTCCCTCCCTCCTCCCTCTGTCCCTGTTGTACCCATTGCCTGTACCCCCCCAGGGGCGTGCGGGGCCTGGCATCACCAGGGAAGTGCAGCCCCAGGCTGGGATCTGAGCCCCTCCCCCCCCCCCCCCCGCCCCCCTGCAGAGCAGGTCTGCTCTGTGCCCAGCCACACGCGCACCCTGTGGAACAGGTGGGAGACGGGCCGCACTGGGACAGACACTCGGACAGACACGCACGACGCCCGCCCGTGGAGACGCGTGTGCACGCCCAGATGCTGGGACACACGCAGCCTGCAGCCCCGGACCCGCCCGCCACCTGCAGGAAGCCTTCCCCGCCAGGTGCAGCGATCACACCCCAAACAAACCCCAGCCGATAAGGACCCTGCCTTTGAACGGGAGCCCTTCCCTCCGCTGTGATCAGATAAGCAGGTGGAGAAGAAAGAGAAAAATCCCCGCTTTTTCGCCTGCTCAGACTCCTGCTGCGCCGCCGCTCCGCATGCGGAGGGGCTGCCTGGGGGCCTGGGGGCCCCCCTCCCGCCGCGCCCCTCTCAATCACGCCTGGGATCACAGGCGCGGTGACAGGCGGCTCCTCCGGTTTGGGTTTCAATCCGGGGGAGCTGTAGCCTCCGGCAGCCGAGCCGGGGCCCCTACACCTGGGTCTCTGCTGTGGGGACCCTGGGACCCCCAAGCCTATGGGGTGTTCCACTTCAGGGACCTCCCTACCTCAGCCACCCTGGCTTGTAGTCTTGATGGCCCTGCATATAGGGTCCCCCCACCTTGGGAACCCCGGTTTATAGGGTTCCCTCATTTCGTGGGTCCCCCAAGCTCCAACCTTGATTTGCAGGGTCCTCCCCTTCGAGCTAACTTGTGGAATCCTGCATCTAAGACTCCGACACGTGGGTCCCCACGCCCCCCTCAAGGGCACTGGTTCGAGGGATCCTCCGGCAGACGCTTGGCCTGAGGAACCCCAGCCCAGGGCCCAGCCGGTCCTCATCTCGGAGACGCTGGGCGGGGGTGTGCGTTCCGTTCTCAGAGGCCGGGCCTCCGGGGGCCCCTCTCTTTCCTGAAGAGCCAGGCGCTGAGACCCAGGGGGCCCCGGCAGAGGGAGTGGGGGAGAGGGGTCAGGCGGGCAGGTTAAAGGGGCAGCGTTCCCACGGCCCTGCCCGGGGCTGAGGCGTAATTAGAGGTCTCAGGTGTGTGTGTGTTGTGGGGAGGGGGCGGGCTCAAAGGCCCTTCATTTTGTTTATCCTTCACAAAGACCTCCAACAGGGGGCCACCGGCCCCCTTGAGACAGCGCTGTGTCTCAGCTCTGGGCCGCCCCCAGTTCTGTGTACCCCATCCCGGCCCCAGACACCTGCCAGCTGCCCGCCAGGAGGCCAGCCGCCCTCGGGGGCTCCGGGGACCTGCTCGGGGTCTGTGTCCCGTAGGCCGGGCTGCCCTGGAGCCCAGGGCGGGTCAGAACCCCTCCCGCCCCTCCTTCCAGGTGCCTCCCCCGCTCAGCTGACGCGACAGAAAACCCCATGATTTATTTATGCCCAGGAGCAGCCTGCTGCCCAGGATGCAGATGGAGGAGGATCCGCTCAGCCCCAGAGAGGAGAGGGAGAGGGAGATGGAGGGAGGAACGAGAGAGAGAGAGAGACACACGCACGCACGTGTATGCACGGAGTGAACAGGGGCAGGCCTGGCTCCACCCCGGGGCCCCATCCAGGCCCCTGTCCCCGTGCCCCCCACACCTGCCGCATCCTGCCCCATCACCGCCTCATCTGGGCCTTAGCAGACCCAATTACTTATAATAAACAATTCCGTTTATCTTTATCAGAATCATTATCTAAATTGGCTACATGACACATACTGCTCTCTAAGTGCACCCCGGGGAGGAGGGGCCATAAAAGCCGGTTCTGCACTCCGTAATTATCCCTCTATGGGCCATAAACCATTACACTGGTGTTTAAAATAGGTATGGCGAGCAGTTTCCCGGCCCGCCGGGGGCCGCCCAGGGCACCCACGGAAAGGATGCTCTGGAAGTTTTGCTGCGGCCAACAACTTCCAGCTGCTCCGAGGCCCCGGCTCCGCCGTCCCCGGGATGGCACGGGTGGGGGCCGAGCCGCCAGTGGGGAGGTCGCAGGGCACGGAGGGGCAGCCACCCTCCTGGCATAACGAATGGCCTCTTTCTCCAGGCCCACTGGCCCTCTCTCCCCCGCTGCTGCTGACTTGGGTTTTCTTCACTGTTTGCAGAAGCGCCTCCACCGCCCGCGGGGCCGGTCTCCCCCTCGCTGCCCCCAGGGAGGCCCACGTCAGCACCTCACTCGTGATTAAAACAAAACACTGGGCTGCCCCGCCCGCCTTCCAGCTGACTGGTCAGAGGTGCAGCTCTGGCCTCGCCTTCCCAGAGGCCTCTGCTCCCTCTGGCCTCTAGGAGGGCTGGCCTGGGTCTGCATCCCCACGAATGGCCCGTCCGCACCCCTGGCAGTCAGATCCCGAGTTCGGAGCGCTGCAACAAGCGGCCCAGATGCCTGGGAGGGCAGACAGCGCTTTCCCTGGGTCTCCTCCCCCTGGCCCTCGTGCGGACTCAGAGTCGGCAGGGGGAGCACCCCCAGCTGCGGGCCCGCGGGGACAAGGGCTCACGGGTGGCACCGGGGCCCCAGGCTGGCCTCGGCCTGGTGGGACGGGGAGAGGAGGAAAGAGCAGGGAAGGGCGTTCTCGGCAGCAGACACAGCAGGCACAGAACTGTGGCGGCAAGAATGAAACCGCTGTCTGAGGGCAGGAAACAATCTCGGGTGCCTGAACCCGTGCTTCTCAAGGTGAGGGTCCCCAGGACAGTGGCTGCAGCAGCCCCGGGATCTCATGAGAAATCCAGGCTCTTGGGCCGCACCCCGACTCACGGAGCCCGAGACTGCAGAGTGCTCCGTTGGACACACTAGCTGGTAGTGCGTGCAGCCTGCAGCCTGCAGTTTAACAAGCCCTCGGGTGGTGGGGGACGCAGGGAGATGCCCTGGGGAGGCTCCCGAAGGCCCTGACTTCCTGGAAGCCAGGGGAGTGACGAGGTCAGATGGTCATTTCTAAAAGTATGCTCTGACTCAGGGTGGGGGGACAGCGGGCAGGTGGGGAGGCCAGGGGGAGGCTGATGCAGTCGTGCAGGGGAGGGATGGGAGGCCTGGGTTGGGGACGGCCAAGGGGACAGAGGGAAACAGACAGGCCTGGGTGACAGTCAAGGGGTCCAAAGGCCAGGATGTGGGGGCGAGGGCCAGGGGAGGCATCAGGGATCTGACGCAGGCACCGAGTAGATAATGGGACGGACGGGAAGTGGTGTCCTGGGTGGGTGGGGACGGGGACCATGACTTCAGATCCGTGGGGTCTCTGGGCCCTATGGAGGCCTCACGTGAGCAAGTCAGGAAGTCACTGGCGCCCCACCCTGGGGTAGCTCGGTGCCTGGAAGCTGCTGATGGGCAGCGGAGGCCGGAAATCATCACCTCCCCCCACCCAGTTACTTGGTCCCGGCTTGCGGTCCCTACAGTTGCAGCCTCCGCAGTCCCCCCGAGCCTCAGGGACCCCGGCAGCCCCAGCATCCCTCTACCTGACCCCACCCCCGTCCTCAGCTGGATGGTCCTCCGCCCACTCACCCACCCACCCCTCTCTCCACGGGGCTCCCCGAGCCACCCGGCTGCCCAGCCCTGGGCCCCTGGCTTCGTTTTCCTCATTGCCCTGCACTCCCACGCTCCCTGAGCAGAGGGCAGTGAACGCCTTCCCACAGGTCGGGAAACTGAGACAGAGAGGCCAGCCGCCTGCCCGGGGCACCACAGACAAAGGAGAGGAGCTGCCACCGGAACCCAGGTCCCACCCCCCGCCCTCACTCCACCAAGACGGCACCGGCACCCGAGTTTCCCTCTGGCCGCAGGGTTTTCCCAGGGAGGAGTGGGTGCCCGTGGCGGGCAGGCCCGGGGGGCTGGGACCTGCCTTCGAGGGGAGGCCCAGGAGCCTCGAGGCCTCCTTAATGGGCCCATAACTCACTCCCAGGGCTCACTAATGTTCCCGGCTATTAGTGCCGGGCACAGCTAAGCAAACTACAAAATATTCCTCCGACTCAACAATCAATTTCCATATTGTTACAAATGGAGTCCACGCCTGCCACGGTTCATTTTTCTTCCAGGGCCTTCCCCCCCTCCACCCGGTACGGTGAGGAAGTCATTACCGCGTGTTATGAGTTTCACAACGTGCCGAAGAAATAAAAACGCACACCGCACAGAGTCGGGCCATATGCTGGGAGGCCGCCCTTCCTAGCTCCCAAGGAGCCACCGGGGCCCAGAGCGCAAGAGGGCACGGCAGGGCGGGCAGCTCCTGGAGAAAGCGGGACAGGGTTGGGGGCAGATGTCAGCTCTCTGGGCACCGAAGTCTGTGTCCCTGGGAACCCCCCCAGTCCACGCCTGGGACCACCCCGGGCTGCCTGCTCCGCAGCTGGGTGATTTCCCCAGGGACACGGGGTGGCTTGCAGAGCCGGGCCAGGGGCTGTGCAGACACCCCTGCGTTTCCCGGACAGGCTGGCATCCTCACGCCTGGGCCAGCGCTGCACGGGCTAGCACAGGCCCCTCCCAGCGTGGTTTCCTGAAGGGGCCAGCCAGGTCACGCTTCCCCACTCACGCACACACCCCTTCGGCCACCCGGAGCCACTGGCTGCTTCCTGGGCTGGCCAGAAGCTGCTGCAGATGTCTGGGTGTCTGCAGACACTGTCCTCTGATGGTGCCTGGCTCAGGTGCAGCCGGTGGCCCCCACTCGCCCTGCCCGGCCCGGCTGGAACCCAGTTCTGGGGCATCTGTGCAAAAGCGGCAGTGCAAGGACGTTCACTGCAGCATGACTTGCAGGGGCGGAAACCAAACGCGAACCCCCGTCCATGGTTAGGGGCCGGTTAGGGGAGCGCGGGGCCAGCGGACACCGAGGAGGGGCTGAAGGCCCCGACAGGGAACGGTCCAGGAAGCGAACAGTGCGGGTTGCCAAACAGTTTGCGGGGCACGGTCCCGTTTTGCCCGCAAGTTACCAGCAGGGAGAACTGAGTGTGAGTGTATAGGACAAGGCCCGGAGGAGTGCCCCAGCTCTGCTGAGGTTTACCTCCCCTCAGGGGGTTTGGTTGGGGGATGCCGTCCCCCGGAGCCGGACTCTGCTCATCCCCGCGACACAGAACCCAGGGGCTGAGGCGCTAGCCCTACAAAGTGCGAACTGGCCCCGGCCTCGTGGGAATGGAGGGCGCTGCGCCTGCCTCGTCACCGGGCCACCTGTCTGTCTCCCTGCCGTCAGTTCTGGCGTCAGGGCTGTGTCTTCGTTTGTCCAAGGAGAGGGCCAGTATGGAGGGGCCCTCAGCGGATGTTGGGTGGTTGGCTGGCTGGCTGGATGGGTGAACAGAGGGATGGACGGATGGGGGCATGGACAGATGGATGGGGGGATGGATGGATGGATGGATGGGTGGACAGAGGGATGGATGGATGGCAGATGGATAAGTGGGTGGGTGGATGGACAGAGAGGTGGGCGAGAGGGTAGATGGACAGATGGATGGGGGGATGGATGGACAGGTGGACAGAAGGATGGATGGGTGGCAGATGGGTAAGTGGGTGGGTGGATGGACAGAGAGGTGGGTGAGAGGGTAGAGGGACAGATGGTTGGGGGGACAGATGCATGGCCAGGTGGAAAGTGTGGATGGAGGAAAGGGCGAGGTGGACAGATACACAGGGTGAGGGGCCAGCACACTCTCCGGCTCTCCAGGCACACGGACGTCCCTCCCGTCGTCCACACTCTGCTCCAGGACGCCAGCCCGCGTCACAGGGGAGCAAACTGGTCTCCCCTTCTCCTCCAGAGGAAGAGCAGAGTGGAGCCCAGTTGTGCACCTGGTCACACTGCCAAGAGGCCAGCGAGGGGAGAGCCAGGCCAAGATTCTGGCCCTCGGCTGGGTTAACAATCCGCCCAGGAAACGTTTATCAAGAGCCTGGGGGCGCCAGTACTGTGCTAACCGTGCTGGACGGAGTGGGGGGCTTCCACCCCGGGGGTTGGGTGTTTCCCCAAACCTCCTCCCCCATCGGCTTCACCCCTGCCCTGTCCTGGATGAAGCAGCTGCATGCCCAGGCTCCCTCTAACTCTGAGGTCACCTCCGACTCTTAAACGTGGAATCTGGGGACTCCGAGGACAAGCCCCACTTCCTCTCCAGCTCCATGTGGGGCTGCCCCCGCCCCCGCCCCCCTGCGTGCTCAAGGGCTCCCAAGAGCAGACTTCTCCCCTTCAGCCTCCCGAGCTCCGTCTCTGACACCAGGGTCTATACCGTTGTCCCCTCCCGGACCGCCCTGGATGGCTGGGTCGCTGGCCCACTCAGCACAGTGCTCCTCAGAGGAGTGAGTGGGCTGCAGTGCAGTCCGGGCCCAGCTGGCCAAGCCATGTGCCCGTGGGGAGGCTGGGCCGGTGGTCCTGCTGCCAGCCAGGCCCTGGGACATCCCTCAAGCACAACCTGGTGTCACTGGTGTCCACATCTGTCTCCCTCATCAGACTGGGCGCTCTCTGAGGACGGGGCCAGGTCGGGGTCCTCCCTGTGCCCTTCCTTACACGGGGCCATCGGGCGACAGAAGGTGCTGGGGGGCGGGGCCTGCCAAGGGCCAAGTGCAGAGTTCTGGAGAAAGGCACTGGATGTGTGCGAGGTGGTCTCTCCGAGACACGGGACCCCTGGTCTGAGGAAGGCTCTTCCCCAGGGGCCTCGGCGGGGCGGGGGCGGCCCAGCCACCCGAGTACAGGTCAGAAGAAGCTGGAAGAACGCAGCGGGGCCAGAGAGGACCTGCAGCCGGGGAAAGGCGGAGAGGGAGCAGAGCCCTCTCCGGGGCAGACAGCCGCACCCAGGAGCCTCCCTCTGCACCCACCTGGAGCCCAGCGGGGCGAGCCTCTGAGTCCCCCAGGTCCCTGCAAAAGGGGTAGCTGTTTCCTCTCACAGGAAAGGAAGCGGGGATCAGAGAGGGGCTAGGAAGTGCAAGGCGGGAGCCTCGCTCAGCTCAGCGGCAGGCGAAGCCGTTCTTCCCGCTGCTTCACGGAGGGCACCGCTCTGCGCAGTCGCCGCCGCAGTCCTGCGGTGCAGGGGCAGAAACGGGGCGCTGCAGGGGCAGTGAGCGGACCCCCAGGGGAAACTACTCTGAGACGGCACAGGCAGGCCCCGCCTGGGGAAGGGCACCGCCACGGTGAGGCCCAGGTGGGCTGTTTGGCGGGGTTGCGGGGGTGCACATAGGCTGCAGGAGTGTGGAGTTAACATCCCCCTGCCCATCCGAGCCTGACCCCACCGTCCTCTGTGGCCACTAAGCGTAGACGCTGGCTTGGGAGGAGCCTTCCAGTCAATCAATAGCTCACCCAGCAAACAGGTTCTGCAAACCGCAGTTTATGGATCTCCTTCCCCGTCTCATTCTTTAACCCCGACAGCTGCGGAGCTGCCGGGGGAGACCCTCCAGCCTGGGAAACCAGCTCCGTGGACGCCCCGCCGGTGGGCGCAGGGCACGGAGGGCCCGGCCGGTTACCTGGCAGGACGAGATGGCTCCCACCTGGCCTCCAGATGGCCCTTTATCAGCCCGGCCTCCTCTCCTCTCTACTGCCAGGGCCGAGGGGCCGGCCTGGCTGGGCGGGGAAGGGAGCAGCGCCGTCCAGGGAAGCGTCTGCCCCTTGGGAGCTGACCAGACCTGCCTGTCTGTGAGACCTGCGCAAGTCACGTGACCTCTCTGAGCCTCAGTTGCCTCGTCTGTACAGTGGGCATAAAAGTGGTATCTACTTCACAGGGTTAGGGTGACAAGCCCATGTGAAAACACCACACCTGGCGTGCAGCGGGCGCTCTGCAAACACTACACAGTATTGTTTCTGGATGATCCTGCCCAGACCTCCGCCTGCCAACAGCCCTGGGGAAAGATCGGGGGCGCCCGTAGCCCACCTTGACACACCTGTCCCTGACCTGCGGAAGAGTGCTTTACTGGTGGGTGGCTGTCGACCCCAGGATGCCTGGGACAGTCCTGGTTGACACTATGGTCCCGGCAGACTGTTAGTAACACCCCTTACCCCTCAGAAAACGCCTGGGGTAGACGACAGGAATGACACGGTCTCCTACTGTGTGGAGCTGTTCTGTTGTGTCAGGGACAAACAGGATGTCACTAAAGCCTGTCAACAGTCCCGGAGCAGGGGTCGAGATCCCCACTTAGAGTAGCGAGCGAGTGAGGGCATGCGACTCGCCCACAGGCACACCCTGGGAAGTGACTGAGCTGGGGTCGCACCGAGCCCACCCGCCACGCTGCGCTGTGGCACCCATCCGTCCTCCTGGGCCCCACGGGGGGTCCTGGGGGCAGACGGAGGCCTTGGGGCCCCAGGCCCTCTGCAGCCGCCTCCACAGTGTGCACACGGCCCTCAGCCTGCACAGGTGGGCTACGGAGAACAGGCCCAGCGACCTGGAGAGCCGCCCCCAGCCGCGCACACATGCCGGCCCGGCCTCCAGGATAACAAGCTGTGAAGAAGATCTTATCAGGCTCCGATGGCCGATGCTGGCGGCTGTCCCCTGCCCACCCAAGCCCCGGCCCCGTCCAGAGGGGGAGTCCTGTTTTCTTTCCTAAGTGGAACATCAGATTACTCAGGTCTTGTTTCACTGCCGATTGGGGGTGCGGGGGACACTTAACCCCAGACAGCTCTCGGGACAGCGCGAGGCCACCAGCGGACTGCTCACCCCTCACCTGCTGACGGGGTCCTGTCCACACTCTGGAGACAAAGTTCCCGTCCACCCCCAACCCCCCCGCCTCAGCCCCCAGGATGGGCGTTTCTGAGCTAGCAGGAGACTGGTTTGTCCCAGCCCTCCAGGGTTGGGGTGGCGTGCTCTCTGAGGCAGCCGCCAGCAGCCTTTCTGCCCCCCAGCCTCCCCACCATTTCCACCCATCCATTCAGTCCATGTCTGCGCTGTAGGGGCACAGCTTCACCTCCAGGTCCTGCCAGGGCAGCGGGGACAGTGGCCAAGCCGTGTGATGGGGCTGGGGCGGCAGGGACGCCCAGAGCTGGCAGGGCCCGCCCTGCAGGGCATCGTGGAAGGAAGGGACCGCTATTCTCGGAGGAGGACACAGCGTGGCCAGGGGCACAGAGACGTGAAAGAGAGTCAGGTGTCCGGACACAGTGAGGACAGGGGTGGGGGTGAGAACTGGCGCCTGGGGTGGGGCTGAGGAGCTGGCCCCGGGGCCTGAGAGCCAGGCTGATGGAGAACCGTGAGCAACGCTGGCATCTGGCATCTGGGCCGGCATCTCCCCTGAAGCTCCCAGACCTGAGAACAGCGGGCAGGAGAGGCCCCGAGCGCGGCCTGCAGGGCTTCTCTCGTCCATCCGTTCGTTTGCTCAACCACCTTTCTGGCACCCAGGGTGTGCCAGGCCCTCTGGTGGCAGCAGAGAGACGAGGAGCCGGACGAACCCAGCCCCTGCCCTGCCGGGGACACACCTATCTATGGGCACGACGGCCCTTAGGTGGCACGAGACACATGAGAAAACCCTCGGGTGACGACGCACTTGCTCTAGCTGGGAGGGCGGCGTCGGGGGAGCTCTGCGTGCTCGCCGGGGTACAAGCAGGAGTGTGGCCGCTCGTCCCCTCTGCGCCTCGGCCCCCACCCATCCCGGGGATGGTCGTGGTCCCTGCCTCGTGGGGCTGGGAGAGCATGCGCGTGCCGTGCTCTGCCCGGGGGCACTGGTATTATGGACAGCAGCCACGTGGGGGCCGGACTGGACACAGCAGCACCCCGGGGCAAACAGCAAGGTCAGAGTCCCCCAGAAGGATGGCAAGGACGGCCATTCCTTTCTGAAAGGAACAAACTTCCCCCAAAGACAGAATGCACCCACGTGGCTGAGCCAGCAGCCCAGGGGGTTCTGAGGGCAGGGCCCCCCCCCCCCCCCCCCCCGAGCTGGTGATGCCGGAAGAGGGGGGAGGAAAAGGGCAGGAGAAGAAGAAACCCTGCCGGGCTCGGGGGCCTGCCTCTCCCTAACAGGCCAGCGCCGGAGGACCCCTCTGTCAGGCACCACGGCTGGGGGAGGGGCCTCTGAGGCGACACGCACCTGGCTTCCGGTCCTGGCCCTGGTGAGTTACAAGCTCAGGCAGGGGCTGTCAACCTCTCAGAGCCTCAGTCTGCGCCCCTGTGAAATGGGGTCACAGTAACGGTGCCCACACGTCCCGAGGGTGCCGGGAGACAGTGCGTGTCTGCTGAGCGCGGCTGGAGTCATCGCCGCACCCCCAGGGTCCTGGACGCCCGGCTGCCCTGTGCTCCGGGAAAGGGGCCCTGCCCACCCAGGACCTGGGGTCTGCGGGCCACGGGGGGCCTGGACAGACCCTCCCCGTGCAGGCTGCCTGCCCTGCCCGTGGAGCCCTGCCAACCAGGCCAGAGGCTTGGTCCACCTGCCTCACACCACCTCCACTGCTCGCCTGCAGGCAGGCCACTTGGAGGAGGCCTTTCTAGAGCCTTTCCCCCCGGAACATGTTTTAGAAAGTCTGGAACAGCGGCTGGGGGGCCGGCCCGAGCTGTCCTGCCATGGCGGAAGGCTATTCCCGGGCATGAGGAGCTGCCCTGCCTGCGGACTCACTGTCCGGGAGGAAGGTGGCTCAGCTGGGGGAGCCGCCCCGAGGCGGCGGGGGGCCTCCTCTGCCCTCCTGGCCGTGCTCCAGCCTAGCGAAGGGCCAGCACGGCCTCTAGGAACCCGGGTCCAGCCAGGCCTTCCTGAGGAGGACAGGCAGGGAAGGAGACGTACCGGCAGGGGCTCAAGGGGTGGGGACGCCCCTGCCCTGGGACTTGGGAGGGGACACGTCCGGTGAATGTGGCTGAGGCCTCACCAGGACTTGTTAGAGATGACGGGCGTGTCACAGAGTCACCCCCAGTCTCGAAGGCTCCGGGCTGGTGCGGACCCTGCCCTTCGTGATACGGGTCACAGAAACTGGTGGCAATGGAGGGACAGTCTCCCTGACTCCACAGCCACTCAAAACTAGACCGGGCAGCAACCGAGAAGCCACTTGGAGAGGTCCCGTGACAAGGCCTGCGGCCACGGAGCTCGGGGCGGGGGGAGCGAAGGGGGACCCGCCCGCTGGCCCCTCTGCCTGAGCCCCGGTGCCACCGGCAGCTTGCCCGCACCTCAGCACCAGCTCCCTGCACCAGCCACCCTCGGCCCCCCGCCCAGAGGCCGGCAGGCCCCGGGCCCCGGGGCTCGAAGGCAGATCCCCCTTCCACGGACACACGCGTGAACACACACTGGGCGTGTGCTCCCTGTCTCTCCTTTCTATACATTCAGCTCTGAAATCTGGGCCATCCCCCCACCCGCATTAACTGCGTTAAGGAGAAATTATAAAAAGAAATCAAATTTCCCATAGCATTTGAACGCCATTAAAATGCCAAACAATAAACTACCAGGCTGCAAATTAGATCAGCAGAAATATCAAACACATTGAGGTATAAAATCCATAATTGCGTTTAGTGGCAGCCGTCCCCGGAGAGGCCCTGCTAAAGATCATCACAGCCCCACATATGAGAAGCTATTGACAGAAGAATAAAAATCGACAGGCCGACCAGATAAACCGCGCAGCCTTCATTAAATATTCAGCACAGAAATTTGACTATCCTGCACCTCTCCCCTGTCCCCTCCTGAGCCCGCCCCCGCCCAGCTGGGGGGCTCAGCCCCGGCCCTCCCCAGGCACCAACAGCTGGCACGGGCAGGACCAGGGGAGGGGCAGGTGGGGGGTGGGAAGGTAGCGGCTACAGCTGTAAATGGGGGGGGGGGGGCGCTCCACTGAGATTATTATTGTTGGGGGGTGTTATTAGCTTTCACCCTGGAGTAGGTGGTCCCGAAGTCTTTAATTAGGTCATTACAGGGATAATTTCCAGGGAGATTTTAACTCTTTAGCAGCTGCAGGGCCTCAAGCCTGAGGCCCAGGGGGGGCTTAGGGCCTGGTCCCCCAGTGGGTGAAACGCGGTGGTCCTGGGGGGAGGGGTGGCAAGGCTCTGCTGGAGGTCCCCGGAGGGTCAGGTTCACCTGCCCCAGGACAGCAGACTGGCCAGGAGCCCCCCTCGCCCACCCCTGGAGGGCTGGCCCTCGATTCAGGAGGACCCTCACTGGGCAAAGCAGGACCCGGCCTCGCTGGGCTCCAGCCCATGGGGACCCCACCCACTTCAGGGTGGCTCAACCTCTGCCCCGAACAGGCTGTACCCTCCCAGCGGGCCCTTAGCTCCCCTTCTCTCCATCTCTCTCTTCCAACTACTCTCCCTCACACCCTCCTCTCCTCTCGGCCTCTCCCAGGCCCTTCCGCTGCTCTTTCCTTCCCTCCAGTTCTCAGCTCCCTGCCCCTCCCCTCCCCTCCCCGCCCCTCCCCCCTCACCTAGGAGCCCGCCGCCATGTATAATGCATGCAGTGGAAGCGCCCAATAGGATTAGGCACCTCCGCCCGTCTTCGAGGAGAGAAAGTTTATGTAAATGACTGATGACAGCGCTATTGTGTGAGGAATATCAATGGAGTAATTACAGTTACATCGGGCGCCCGCGCCGCCGGCCCGTGTTAATTTTTCACCGGCTCCCCCGGGAGAGATCGGAGCGCGCTCCGAAGAGCACAGCTAATAATGGGAGCTCGGAGCCGCCGCTGCGCCACGCGCCCCGAGGTCTTTCTGAGCAGACTGCTAAGCACTGGCTGTCTCCCCGGAGAGCCGAGAACAGAGATAAAATGATTAAAAACTGCCAAGCGGGCCTGGCAATCACTCGCTCCGCTGTCAGCCGGAGACAAGACAAATCTCTGCGATTTTTCTCTTCCCTCCTCTCCCTTTGTGAGCCCCCGAGCTGGGACGTGGGGGGCCAGGTGGGGTCGGGGTCAGCCCCCCAGGGTGGCAGGGCCGAGGGCAGGGCAGTGACAGCAGCGCTGGTGGTGGTGGTGGTGGCGGTGGTGGTGGTGGCTCTGGGCTGGGGGCTGGCTGCAGAGGCCAGCGGGACTGGGGGCCCGGGGAGCCAGTGGGCGGGCTCCACTCCTCTGCCCAGAGAGACTCAGCCAGGGCACACCTGTCAGGGCACACCTGTTGGGGGCCATGGGCTGGGGCACACCTGAGAGGACACACCACCTGGGGCGCACCCACTGGAGCACACCTGTCCCGACCCACCTGCCGGGAACACCAGCAGGGGCTCACCTGGGCTGGGGGCTCCCTGGGCTCCAGGAACCTTCCCCGCCTAGCGCTGTGCCATCCGGCCCCCCTCGCTTCCAGGCCCCGAGACCCCAGCCTGGGACCCTGAAGAGGCTGCTGGACCGCAGGCCCAAAGCAGGTGCCCTAGTTGAGGCTACAGAAGGGGAGGGGGGGTGCCCCGTCCCAGGGTCTGGGCCCCAGCCGGGGAGGCTTCCTGAGTATCCACACTTTTGGCTCTGAAGCTAAGCCTGGGCCCAGGACCTGTCAAGAGAGAGGAGGAAGAGGAGGAAGAGGAGGAGGCTGGGAGGAGAGGGGAGGAGCTGTTCCCACCTTGGAGAAGAGGGTGCCCACTTTCTGCTGCTGCTGCCTCTGCGGCCCCAGGGAGGCCATCGTGGTGGCACCCCGCCCCGCAGGCCCTCTGACCGGGACACAGGCAGGAGGAACTCCCTGCCCAGACCTGGGCTGGGCTCTGGGAGCCGGCCGCAGACATCACAGGCCAGGAGGGGCCGCCTGCCGCTGTCACCCCCAGCCCGTGCCCAAACACACACCTGGAGTGCCTCTCTCTCCGACCGTGAGCCCCCTCCCAGGCCCGGCCATCTCAGCCCATGACGGCCGGGACCTTCACACATGCGGCATCCCCAAGACAGACACGCACACACATCACATACCATGGAACTGCCCGTGAGCACACACATGCCAAGATACAGGCAGTGCGGCTGCCCACGATGGTGCAGATGCGCCAGTACAAATGTGGTACAAACGTGCGTGTGGCCGAGACTCGAGCTCGCTGACACGGTGACAGGCAGGCACACTGTCACAGGCACAGAGGGAGCGTGTGGGCACACGGACACCCCACAGAGCAGCCCATCAGGGCACACAGCAGCATATGCACACGCAGACACAGGTGTCACCCCTGCCCGCTGCCCCCTCCCCCGCTGTGTGCTGGCACTGAGCGTTCGGGAGAACGAGTTCTGGGCCTTGCACGGGCTCTGAGCCGGGCTCAGCCGAGGCTGCCTCCCCGGGGCTGCCTGTTCCAGATCCCGTGCGCCCACGCCCGTGGCCTCTGCCTGCCACCCACAACTCAGCCGCAGAGAGCCGAGCAGGTACCGCAGAGGTTGAACACTTTGTGACGACCGACAGCGGTGACGGCCCCAGTACAGGCAGCGTGGCACTAACGGTAATCGGAGGTGGAGCTGGCGGCTTCCGGCTGGGGACAGGGTGTCAAGAGCGGCTGGTGTCCACACCAGGTCTGGCCAGTTCACCCGAAGCCAGCAGCCTCTGTCCTCTCCCAGGCAGCGAGGCCAAGCAGGGCACGGCCTTCTCGCCACCTGCCACACGCGCACATGCCGGTACCCTTGTTCGCACACACCAGCACCGCCGATGGCTGACCCACACAGCCCCGAGCCCAGAAGGAGGCGCGCAGGGACATGCAGGGGTGGCCGGTGTCCTCGGACGGGTGTCCCCCATAAAGTCACCAAGGCCCCATCACAGGCCAGGCCCCGACGAGCTCAGTCCGCTGACGCCCAGACACTCAGGCCCGTCGGAGTCGGGGCCGCAGGCACGCAGGCACGCAGGTGCACACGCCTGAGCGCTGCCTGGCCGCGGCACCCATGTTTGCCGCTTCTTCCCCAGCCTCGCCCTGCTCCCCCGAGATCCACTCAGCAGCCCGGGTGCAGTTCACGCTCCAGAGAGAACCGGGCACTCCCCCACTCAGAGTCCTCCCATGGCTCCTAGTGGCCCCTGGAGTGAAGGGTACACTCCCCGGCGCGGCCTTTGACGCCCTTTGTGATCTGACCTCTCTCTGCACCCCCACCACGGCCCACTTCCAGGACCTTGCACACGCTGTTCCCTCTGCCCCAAAGCTGCTCCCTTCCCTTCTTTACCTAGACAATCGCCCTGCCATCAGCGTGGACAGCTCTTCCTCCAGGAAGCCCTCCTCCGCACCCCCAGTCTGGGAGAGGAGTCCTGCTCCCAGAGTCCTCAGCGCCCCATGCTCCCTCCAGCAGAGCCTGTGGCCAGGCACACACCTCTCCCCCCCCCACTCGGCGGGGAGCTCGTTGGGGACAGAGCCGTCTGACTCTGGGCCTCGGTGCTGGGACGAGGCACATGGCGGCCTCACTGTGAGCACCAGGAAGAACGCGGGTGGGGTCCCAGCTCCTGTGTGAGCCCAGGGCCTACAGAAGGGCCACCGAGGGCGGGAGCTGGTGGGAGGACGTCCAGGGACGGCCCGGGGCCGCCAGGCTGCCCGCTGGCAGGAAATGGCTATCGCTCTGTCACTGGTCACCCCCAGTGCCCCATCCTGGGCTGTGGGAGTGGATGCCCCCACTGCTCACCCCCGAGGGGCCAGCACCACAGGGCAGGCTCTGGCTCGGGCTGCCCGGGTTCGAGTCAGGCCTGCTCAGGGTCTCGCCCCCTTTCTTATGGGAGGCAGCACCCGTGACACCGACGGGTGCCGCTCCAGGAGCTATCAGCAGTCAGGCCCGAGTACAAACCACCCACTTCCCAGCAGGGTGACCTCCGAGCGGCCACGCGACCTCTCTGGGCTCTGGTTTCCTCAGCTGCAGCTGCTGAGGGGACCACGAGGATGACAGCGACGGTGAACTGCAGCCACCACCTCTTGACCTGCTGGCAATCTGACGGGGTCTTCAGCCCACCCCGTCCCGGGCGAAGGAACCGAAGCTGAGGGGCAGAGTGCGAGGGAACCAAGACCAGAGCCGCCGGGCTCTGAAACACTCCCTTCTTCCTTCGAATCTCCAAGGTCACGGGCGACTGTGCTGTGTCACCACGCACGCGTCGAGACTGTCGGCGCGGTCTGGGCCTGCCGGCCTCCACGCCTCTGCCCAAGCTGCACACTCAGCCTGGAGGGCCCTCGCCACAGCCGCTCCTCCGACCGCGGCTGGTTTTGCACAAACTTCTTACATCTACGTCCCCGTGGACCCGTTCTCGACGTCCCCAACCGCCAAAGCCCGCGCCCCTTGCCTTTGTGAGAGCCCCAGCGTGTTCCGCCTGCTCCCCTGTGTGACAATGGCGTGTGGGCAGTGAGCAAGCAGATGACAAGCAGTTGCCTGGGAGAGGAGTGGGGAGGGGGGTATCAGGGAGACGCAGGGGCTGGAAGCAGACCTGGCTGGGACGCAGCCACGGGAGGTGGTGGAGAGGGGGGCTGGCCACGAGGAGGGCGAGGGAGGGGGCACGAGGGGCCAAGTCAGGCTCTGAAGGGCCTGGAAGGGTCGGCTGGCCTTCCTGGGGGCGCTTTGTTAGAATTCTCACCAGTCACAAACACAGCAACGACCACCACAATAACGGCAGCTGTGAAGGGAAAAGGTACAGGAGCCGTTCCTTTTCCTTGGACTTCATATATATATGAGCTGCGCGTGCAGTGCCTCATATCCTATCCTATTGTTAATCCGACCAAGGACCTGGACAGGAGGAGGCATTGTGCCCATTTCACAGGTAAGGGAACTGAGGCCTGGAGAGGCCGAGGGACTCGTCTGAGACAGCACAGCTCATGGAAGTGGCATCGGGGAGGCCTGGGGCCTGGTGCCCCGGCATGCTGGCTGACAGGGGCCGCTGCAGTAGGCGGGTGGCCAAAAATCACGACGGCGACCTGCTGCTGGCCTCCGTCTTCCCCGCTCCATGCCCCGGGGCCTGTCTGGCTGGATCCGGTTCTGCTCCTTGGAGCAAGGGTCCTCCCAGTCACAGAGGCGAGCTGGGTCCCCCTCTTCCCTCCCTCCCTGCTGTCCTCAAACATGCACTGGGCACCTACCGAGTGCCAGGTGCTTTCCAGGCCCTCACAGCAGGAGCTGCAAGGGGGAGGAGGCATCTTGGAGGCCACCTGGTGGAGTGGTTGAGCAAAGCTGTGTGACCTTGAACAGCTGCCTTCCCCTTTCTGTTCCTCAGTGTCCCCCTCCCTGAAATGGGGACTCACAGGTTTGTCAGAGTTTAGTGTGACGACGCAAACCTTTAACTCCGCGCCTGCGCAGTGCAAAGGTTTCAGAAATAAAAAAATAAGACCCTTAGTCCACCCTGCTGCCACACTGTGTGCAGAGAGAACTGCATGGGGAGGGGTGGGCTGGGGAGTGCTGGATGGAGGATGTCAGGGGGGCCCCTGACCTTTGCTCGCTCCCTGCCTCCCAGAGGGTCCTCATTTTGCTCTCCCATGCCCCATTCTGGCCCCCATATCTGGGGGCTCCAGGGGGAGGGGAAGAGCCTCGGCCCAGCTAGAACCTCCAGGAGGGACCAGGTATCCTCCCAACGGCCCTCCCGACCCACGCGTGCTGCCATGCCACCTGTCCACCCAGAGTCACTCGCCCGCTGATGCTGGGGAGACCACCATGGCTCCCTCATTCATTCATTCATTCATTCATTCAGCACACTGAGCCCTGGGCGGGGCTTGGGTGGGCCCTGGGCAGAGGTTCTCAGACCTCAGTGTACACAGGCACCCCCAGGGGGCCTGCCAGGGATGCAGATTCATGGGCTTCACTCCGAGAGTTCAAGTCCATCCCCAGACCTAGGAACCTGCCTGTTTAACAAGCACTGCAGGGCAGACCCAAGGCTAGGTGAAGGGCGGGGGGTGGAGGGTGAAGCCAGGGAGGTGTCTTGAAACTGGTGATTCATGCCCAGCTTTCCGAGAAGACGGGCTGTTCCAGAAGCAGACAAGATGAGGAAGCCGGGGGACACAGGCTGCACCCCCGAACAGCCTGAGTGACACCCAGACATGGACAAGTGTTGGAGGTGTGTGGGGAACAGTAGGTGAACTCGTGGCTGAGGACAGAGGACGAGGGAGGGCGGGGCCAACTGTGGAAGGCCCGGAAGGCCAAGTGCATGGCCAGGAGGAGGAGGCCGTTTGGGGACGAGCCTCAGGCCCACGAGCCTCAGGCCCACGGGCAGGGCGGGCGCTGTGCCCGTGGGCCTGCTTCTCGCTCAGACCTGCTCAGGCCTCCATTTCCAGAGCCCAGAGCCCGAGGCTCAGAGAACCAGGCCCAGCCGCGCAGTTCGCAGGGCCCAGTGCAAAGCGGAAACCCAGGGTGCTCGTTCAGAAAGTATTAAGAATTTCAGGAGGGCGACAGCAGAGCCTTAAACAAGAAGAGTCCTTCTGAGTGCAGGGCCCGAGTGACCGCGCTGACCACAGGCCCACAGCGCTGGGATCGCCGAGGGCTCAGCCAAGTAGGTCACCCTGGCTGGGACCAGGCAGAGTGCGGGGGCCCGAGGGTCCCATGACCCCGGCTGCGAGCCCCAGGCCTCTCCCACTGTCCCTCTGCCCTGCCCCCTCCCCTCGGTCCTCAGCGCTGCCTCCTAAACTGGCTCCAGTCCGGCCCTTCTCCCGTCCCCTCCACTGCCCTCGCCTCTAAAGAGACCGTCCCCAGTCTCCAGCCCCATGCACGCGCCGCCCGTGTCATCTCCATAAAGTGCCTCTCCCGTCCTGTCACTCCCCTGTCCAATAACCTTCGATGGCTCCCTCCTGCCCACAGCATGCGATCCCAACCCTGTTGCATAGCTACCGCCCCCTCCCGCCTGCAGCCCAGGTCCCAGCAGCCCCTGGGCAGCCCCTCCAGCTAGACGCACTGTCCCAGCCCCCTTGTCTTGGGCCACCAATTTAACCCCCAGCATTCTGGCTCCCGGGGACCCTGCCTGGCTTGCCCTCCTCAAACCCGCTTCAGTCCCAGCCTCCCCCCGCCCCACCCCAAGGCAGCTCCCAGGGCCACCTGGCACACAGACTCTTGCTGTCCTGTGACCCACCCAGACCCTTGCCCACGGCCCTTCCCACGGACAAAAATGGCTCCCATTCACCGTCAGGGCTGTCTGCACTTGAGAAGCCAGCCCAAGGGGACAGAGGCTCAGGGAGGCTAAGGAACTTACTAGAAACAGGCTGTGCCTAGGGACCAGCCCAGCCAGTCTAGCCCCCAAGCTGCTACTCCCTCATACTTTCTTCTAATATTAACCAAGCCCCTACTCCGTAGGCATCACGCCCGGTCCCAGCCAAGGCACGGTGCACGCAGGGAATTCTAGCAAGGAGACCGCCTGACCCGGGGAACCCCAACCAGATGCCTGCGCAGGCCCGTCACAAAGGACTATGGGGGCATCAGTAGCAGTACCAGCAAGAACCACACACGCCTCACACGAGGACACTGCCTCCGCTTTCTCCTGGGGAGCCCGTCGCTGCGCCAAGGCAGGTGTTGGGTCCTCAAGCATCTTTGTGGGAACTGAGGCACGGAGTGGTAAAGCAGCCACCTGAAGGCACCACAGCCAGCAAACCGCAGAGCCCAGACGAGACTCCGCACGCGGAGGCTCCGAAGTGCCGGCATCTTGCCTCTGTCTGCGTGGCTAAGGATGTGGCCGAGGCCTCGGCCTCCCCAGGCATCGGCTCCGGGGTCACAAGATCAGAGAAGAGGCCGGCGTTTCCGGGTGCAGGAGCTGTGCTGGCATGACCTCTGCTCAGCTCTGCCCCCTGCCCTCACCCCGCGGGCTTCGTGTGGGAGCCCTGTGAGGGCAGCTCCGCCGGGGCTCCTGGTGAGCTCCTGGTGATCGGCTGCCCAGGCGCGCCGGTCTCTTACCTAACACCCCTCCTGGCCTCCCGCCAGGAGCCCTCACCAAGCAGAGCACGCGGCTGATTCCACGATACTCCCTGTGCCCCAGGGCAAGATGTTTCCTCTTACCAGTTAATATTTTTATTACCGTTATTACTGTTATTTTAATTTAAATCTTTGACGTTCGGGGAGAAGTTTCTCCGCAGCCACACGGGCATGTCTGTGGGAGGGTGGCACTGAGGTGACCGGCCTGAACTCTGGCCATGCGGCTGCTTGGACCAGTGGGCGGCCAGCTCCGGCCCCCTCCCGGGGTCCACCGCTGCTCACTTATCAGGCTGACATCCCACAGGGGGGCCGCCGCCCCGCCTGCCCCTCTGGCTCCAGGCCCGCCGACTGGAACCAGACCTGGAGGGGTGGGCGGAGGGGGCACGTGGGAGGGGGCCAAGCCCTCACCACAGGCCCCTTGCAGTTCAAAGTGACACGCTCAGGCGGCTATCCCCTTCAAAGGGCAGACAGCGCCTGCCCCGAGCTACTGGACGCTCAGCCCAAGCCCAGGAGGCAGGACGGGTAAAGGCAGCCCCTGAGGGCTGGCCAAGCTCCTGTCCGTGGGGTGGGCCTGCTCCCCTGCCCCTGCCCACGGCAGGAGGGCACATCCCTGGGGGCCAACTACACCCGACGGTGCAACCCCAGGAACATCCCCTCCCGTCCCCAAGTCCCCGAGCCTCCCTGCTGTCATGGTGCATTTGCCAAGCACTCGGAAGGCGCTCAGGGACGGCCGTGCACGAGGGCCACGATGCTGATGACGAAGGTGGGGACTCAGAGTCTCTCTTGGAGGAATGCCGCCCCAAAGCCAGAACACTGAATGTGAGTCCCACCAGCTCCTCCCTGGCTACCTGGCTCCAGCTCCCACCAGGCGAGGATGGGATGATGCCACACCCACTTGGCATTAGGCAGGTGACAGACACCCCTCAACGCTAAAACACGCCCCATCTAACGCCAAGAAGGCTTGGTCCAAGCGCTCCCCTAACCCAGGCCCCTCAAGGCTAAGGAGGGGCAAGTCTCGGCACCTGCAGATGCGGGCCCCACGCTGGTGCCGCTCCCAGCTGGCTGTGCGGCCCTGGGTGAGTGCCTTCGCCTCTCTGAGCCCCGGCCCTGTCACCTGGAAACCAGGGGAAAGGAGGGAGCTTTCAGGCACTCTCATCAAAAACTCTGGAGTGCCGAGGGCTGGGGCCTGCACGTCGACAGGACACGTGCCCGGTAGACGGTGGCTCTTATCACTGCCATCTGGAACTGTGTCACCTTGGGCAGGGACCAGCTTCAGTGTTGCAAAACAGAAAATAATCATCATGCCCGCGCCAGGCCGGTGAGAAGATTCAGTGAGCTAGCCCCATCGAACCCATGCCACGGGCGGCGGCAGGCAGTGAACACTGGCCATCGATTACGAGGCATTCATTCGGCAAACCACAGGGAGCTCTGGGGGGCCCGCATGGTGGGCGGGGAGGGGCACTGAACTCAGCAAGAGGCCGGAACCTGCCCCCCCCCCGGCCCAAGGACTGCTGGAGGTTTTCTCCTGACAGAATGCCTGCCCTCCCATCCTAGGCCCACTTCCTAGCTGTGTGACCTCGGGCAAGTTACTCAACATCTCTGTGCCTTGGTTGTCTCTCCGAGAATGAAAATGAGAATGGCACGTAGGCCCCGGCTCAGGGACAGGATGGAAGTGCTTACGGCAGTGGCACCTGAGGAACACGCACGCTCACGAAGCACTCGCTGCAATTACCAGGGTCGCGGCCGCCGCCCCGTGCTCTCTGGGCTGGGCCTGCCTGTCAGCGAGCCCCCTGCAGCCAGGCCCCCCTCGGCAGCTCACGAACTCGGGAAGTGTCAGCTCCTGAGAGGCACCCCGAGTCCCCTGCGGAACGCGGGCTTCCGTGGGCTTCCTCCCTGCTCTGTTTCCCCAGCAGCTGGAGCGCTCAGGAAAAAAGCGCCCAGCCTGCTGGGCTTGTCAAAGCAGGGCCAGCTTTACTAGAACCAGGTTTGGATGGTAATTCTGCGGTCGCAAGAATTATTTTCTTTACATACTGTTGTAGAAAGGGGAACCCCATGCTTTGCTTTTTTTTTTTCCCCCCAACCTAAATGAAGACACCATCAAGGGCAAATCTGCTGCTGGGGTTTTTAATAAAAACACGATGGAGGGAAACACTCAAAGCTCCACAATCAGAAGCAATTTGCGTGGCTCGCGGAGACGTGTCGCGCCCACCCTCCGCCCGCGCAGCGCAGCGGGGCCCTGGGCGGGGCCGGCGGTGGGGCCGGCGACTTCAGACCTATGGCAAAAATAATGAACAGCAGTGCGCGCGGAGATAGCCTGAAAAATATCCCGGGAAAGAAAAACATATGCCAAAGAGTGTGTTGTAAAAGTCATATTTCATGCCTGACTTTAGAGAATGTTAATAAGGATTAGAACCATACTCCAACAGAACAACTATCAGTCAAGGCAGAGGTAATTAATTCTGCTTCAGATCTCCGCGCGGAGGGAGGACGGAGGACGAGAGCCGTGAGTGCCGTGTCTCGGCACGGGGAGTCCGAGGCCCCGGCGCGGCCTGAGAGCTCCCGGGGCCGTGTCCTGGTCCCGGCCGGAGGAAGCCTGTCCACTGCGGGCGGCCCCTGCTGCCTGCCGCCCGGGAGATTTTAGGGGTCTTTTCCGAATGGTAACAATATCAAACTCTTTTTTTTTTTTTAAATTTCAGGATTGGCTAATAAATATGATTAAGATAACACGTCCCAAACCACATGTCCTCTGCTTGGCCTCCAACATGTGGAGGACAGATGTGTCTTCTGTGTGCAGATGACCCAGCCGCCGCTCCCCCGGGGTAGGGACCCTGGGAGCCGGAGCCCCGAGAGGTCCCCGCAGCCCACTGCCCCCCCCCCCACCCCGGCCTGCTGGAGAGGGGAAGGGCCAAGCCCAGGGTGTCTGGGTGTCCGACGTGGGCAGGATGGAGGAGGGATGCTGGGATGGGGCAGTGGCCTCACCCGGCTCTGGTCCCTCGATTCCCAATCTAGAACACACAAGTCCCAAACCCACATGGCCCACGCTCCCCCAAAAGCTCTCAACCATCATTTTGTCATGGAGGCTCACCTATTACCCCATGTCAGTGGCCTCCTCTCGGTGACCTCAGTCCAGGAAGAATATAGAGCAGGCCACTGCTAAAGCCAGAGTCCGGGAGAGGGTTCTAGAAAGAATTGTGCAGTTGCCACATAGAAAACCCCGACCCTGGCAGTGGGCACACGGGAGTTCCTGCCTCAAGTGGGTGAGCTTTGGGGCAAGTCCTGGCCACACCTGGCCTCAGCTGCCCCATTTCTACAAGGGTCTGGAAGAGCCCTCCAGCTGGGACACTCTGCAGCGGTGGCTGGCACGGCGGCGGGCGTGGCCCGGATGCATCCTTGCTGTGGTCACTGAAGAGAGCCCTTGGCTGCCACAAAGAAGCCAGGCCTGAAGCCCCGGGCAGGGAGGCCTGGGCCTGCTGGTGTCAACGGCTCTGGGAAGAGGGGCCGGCGGGCTCAGAGGCCAAGGCTAGTACGGGCCGCACCGCCCAAGAAAGGCCCTGGGCCAAGGTATGAGTAAGCCTCCTTCTTAGCTTTCCCTTGGGGCGAGGAGCAAGAAAGGAGAAGAGCCCTTCAGAGTCAGCCCGGGCCAGGCAGCAGGGCTCAAGAGGGCAGGGAGGGAAAGGGGCTCTACCGCAGCGGTAGGTGAACGAATGAGCGAATGAATGAATGAATGTCAGAGGGCGGTGGGGGCTTCCCAAACCCAGCACGGCAGACAGGCTGCAGGCAGGACACCTGGCTGGGAAAAAAAAAATGCTACTAAGGGTCCTTGGGGGAGGGGCCCTGTGAGCAGGAGGAGCACGGGCTGCCCCCGGGGCAGGGGTGGGGTGCACACACTGGCCACTGGGCAGAGGCTGGAGGGTGTCCGTTCCCACCAGTCAGTGCGCAGAGGCTGCTCTAGGCAGACAAGAAGGGTCAGACCTCGGTGGAGGAACTCCGTCACTGGCCTCCTCTCCCCTGGGCCCCCCTGGGCATTGCCTGCCCTGCTCCTGGCTCCCTGTTACCGCTCCGGCTCAGGCCCCGGCCTCGCCCGAAGACCCCGGGTTGCTTCCCTGCCCAGGAGCCCGGGCTGGTGGGCAGACGCTGGGAGCCCAGGGCTTGGCCCGGCGGGGCTGATATGAACCATCTGCGTTGTCTTAGGACGCCCCTCTGCCCACTGTCCCTCTGAACTCGGCCGGTTCCCGCGGGCCGTTTGATGCCTCGCAGGGTCACAGACCCCCGCACACAAATCACCGCCGCGGGGCTGGGGGTGGGGCGGAGGCTCTGAAACCTAATCCGCAAAGTTTGCTCTGCCGCAGGCTCGCTCCTTCCCTGGCTCACTCGACCACCGCCGCCCCCCCTTTCCAAACAAGGCTTATTTTTCTTGCCAAAAAAACAAAGTTGGTATCAAGTGTTTCGAGGGAGAAAGTCTCTCCCCCGCCCCCCGCCTGGGAGGCAGAGCTGGGGCTGTGGGCCGAGGCCGGGATCGCAGAGGGGGCTCTGCCGGAGGAGAGGACAGGCGGGAGGTGAGCTCTGGCTCTCGGTCCGTGGGCCGGTCTCCTCCTCAGCTCTGGTCTGGCCCTGCCCAACGCTTGGTAGCCGCCGGCCCCGGCCCAGGGTCTCTGACCTGTTCTGTCCCCCTAGATGTCTCTCTCCCAGATGGGGTTCCCTGTCCCAGTTCGGCCAGAGATGGAAGCATCACTTCCTGCCCCTTCTCCCTCCCCATAAAACAGCCCTTGCCTGTCGCTTTTACGAGGTGACACCCTGCTCTCAGCCCAGTCCTCCCCGAGCTGGATGGAGCTCGGGCTGGCGAGGGAGGAGACTGCGTGCAGCCAGGCGTCTCCAGGGCGCTCCCGGGGCACACCGGGGTCCCCGGGCGGCTGCCCCCCAGCACAGCCCAGAGCCTGAGAGCTTTAAAAGGATGCCAAGGAGCTGGGGATGTCAGAGGCGCATTCCCCAGAAGCACCCCCTCCAGCTCTGACGACTCGGGACCTCCCGTCTGAGACCCCAGACGCCGGTCCACAGGTGGCCAGCCTGGCCCTCTGGAGGGAGGCAGAGCGGAGCCGCGGGGGTGCATGGGTTTCATCTGCTGGGTGTTGGTTTTGCTTTTGGCTTTTTCAGGCGGCGCAGCGACCGGGACCTGCGCAGGCAGCTTCTCTGAAGCCCGTGGTTTTCTGCTGTGCCTAGAGGGGAGCGCGGGCAGCTGAAGTCCCGCCTGCGGCCGCCACTCGGCCGGCCGGAGCTGTCGTGGTCCAAGCAGGCAGCCTGGCTCGGGCGGGGCGCCCGCATCAGGGGGCCGTCGGAGCACCCAGCTGGTCTGCGCGGCCTGGGCGCGGCGGGAAATGCCTGCAAACTGCAGGACAAGGGTAGCGACAGTGGCGTGGTGGCGAGAATAAAGGCACCACCACCCAGCGGAGAAGCGGGGTTTCCTGGGGTGGAGGGTTTGGGGAGGGGGCAGAACAAAGGAATTCCCCCTCAGAACAAACGGGCTGAGTGAGCAGCTGGAATGGTCAACCCCCAGGAGACTCTCGGGAGGGCTACCAGCACAGACACACTGGTCCCAGCGACCCAACGAAATCCGCCCAGCGGAAGACCCCAGCCTGGCATCTCCACGGGGCCTCTGAATGTCTGTCCGTCCTGCTTTACTGGGGATGGGGGTGTGCACCCCCAGGGCTACCTTTCCTGGGAGGAGGGAACACAGCGGCCCTGCCCGCCATCAGTGGACACACATGCACAAAATTCCCACAACCAGTGTCTGTTGGTGGGGCTGCTGTCCCCATTTTCCAGAAGCTGACAACTGAGGCCCCTGTAAAGCAACCCCCTCTCCCACCCCCTACCGCAACGCTTGACCGGCGAAGGAGACCCAGGCGCTCAGGAAGGACAGGCTGGGGGGGGGGGGATGACAGGACCGGGGCCCCCCTCCTCCCGCCCTCGGAAGGGGTGGAGGGGACACGGTTGTAAGGTGCTCGCCTTCTTTTCTCTGCTTGACATGAATAAGGGGATTAGGACGGCAAGTTTCCGTCGTTCACGCCGCTGGACAAAGGGCCCCGCGGCTCGAGCGGCGCAGCCTGTGATTAAACGACAGAGCCCTGTCACTCAGCACCGTCCTAGGTACTTGTGTTCGTGACATAATCTTATTAGAAGATAAAACCGGCGAAATCCTTTTCATAATGAAAAGTTACATTTAATGGCTGAACTCGCCCCCCCCACCCGGTCCCGACCCTGCCCGCCTCCCCCGTTGCTGTTGGATATAGCTCGCCTGTGATTGGCATGTAAAGCGCCAAGTCCGGGAGAAAAACGGGGTTTAGGGTTTTTGTAATCCCCCTAAACTGTCTTTGTTCGAAATCTCCACAGATACAAGTCTGTTAAGAGTAAATATTTGTGGATTGATACAACCACATTTCCCCCCTGCAAACCGAATCTGAAAAAAATTCCACCCTCCAGCCGCGCAGAGGCTGGGCGCCGGAGGTGGGGGCTGGGGTCGCCCAGCCTTCGCTCCGAGAGCTCGGCTTTCCGGGCGCCCGGCCGCCTCCGGGAGCGGAGGGACTTTGCACATTTCTCAGGCGGGAAAAAGGTCTTAGACTCTTTTTTCAATTTTCTGTTCCCTCGATAAACAACCCTCCCAAACTTGCTGCTTTGGGGCCTGCCCCAGGGGGTCGGCGGGAGGGCTTGGGGAGGGGCAACGATTTTGCTTCATTCCCAATGAAAATGCGAACTCTCTCCGCCAGCCTCGCTCCCTTCCCGCGGGTCCAAGTGGCTCCCAGGGGACTGGCATCTGCGGAGCTGCGGGAGGCCCGGTCTGGCGGAGGGCCCCGAGTCCAGCCCAGGAGAGCACCCGGGCCCGCCCAGGGCCCCTGAACCTCGAAGGAGCACGAAGGCTGTCGCAGGGCCCCAGGCTCCCAGCTCCAGCCCAGCCCGTCCTGGGATCGAGTTCCTTCATAAATCAGCGGCTGGGTGAAAGGGCTGCGCTTTAGAAAGGGCAGGACCGTGTGCGCGTATTAGAGCGCGCGGTTCCCAAATCCGGGCTAAACCCCTGGTGACACCGAAATTCATCAACCGCTGCTGGCGCCCGTGGCTCGGCCGAGCAGCCCGGGAGCCAAAGAGCCGGTGCACCGCGCTGCCCCAGGCGGGAAAAGGGAGAACGAGGGGCGGGACCCCCTCCTCGAGGTGGGCCTGGAAGAGGGCGCGGATGGAGACCGCAGTTCCCGCCCGTGTGCCGCGCCTCGAAGGAAGCTCTCCCACAGAGAGAGCGGCAGTTATTCTAACCTTTTCCCTTCTCTAGCAAAGGCTGGCCCTACAGGGCATTCTGGCGCGAAGAGGGCAGTGACCCTCCCAACCCTAGGGCGCTTATCGCCCTACACCTTCCAAGGTGGGCGCTCCAGGGAGAATCCCAACTCTCCGGGGTGGGAATCTGGGCCTTCGGGAAGGTAAGAACGGGATTTAGGGACGCCATCGGCTTTGGGAGATCGCCCTGCCTGGGAGAAAATCTGCTACAGAATAACTCTGGACCTGGGGGAAGTTCCTTAACTCCTTCAAGCCTCAGTTTCCTCGCCTCCGCAGGGAGCTAGAGCGACAGAGGCCAATACACAGCCGCAGGCGCGCACGCAAGAACAATTGCATTTCCTCCTACAGGCACGGCTGTGGCCCGCCCTTCTGGGGCCAGCAAGGCTCTGCTCCTGAGAGTTTGCACCTCCGCCGGCCTGTTGGAGAAAAAGGAGACCCAGTGCCTCAGTAGCACTGGGGGTCCCCCATAGGCTGCTGCCTGCCTGCCTGCCTGCCTCCGGGGACCAGCTCCGGACAGCTTGCCCTGCCCCATTTCAAAACACAGGCCCCAGACCTGGTTGGTAAGCAGGGGAGCAGGCAGGCGGGCGAGGCCCCTCGTGGAGGCCTGCTCTGGAGGCTACATTCTCTGGGCCGCCCACGCAAAGCAGACAATGCATTCCTGCCAAGCAGGGCGTCTCCGGCTCACTTTCCTGGCAGGCAGGCAGGCAGGAAACATATATTGACCGAATGCCCAATGCAGGCTGGCACCTTTGCATTTGTTTCCCTTTATCCTCAGAGAATCATCAGCCCTATTTCACAGAGGAGAAGACTGAGGCACAGAAGAGGCCTTAGCCTGTGTCACACGGGAGCCAGCGCCATTCCCTTCCCAGATCTGTCCTTGCAATCTTGCTCTTTCCTTTGAGAAAATGTGTCCCGCGGACGGGGACCTCCATTTGGAAGAGGAGGTGGCCCTGGAGCACCTCGGTCCTCTCCATCTCCACAGGCTCCGCACTCTGGGCCTGGGCGGGCTCCCACACCCCGACTGCTCAGTAACTATGGCAATCCACTTGGTCACATGACAACAGTCACTGAGTCCCCGTGGAGAGCAGGAGGCAGGAGAAAGGGGAACGGCAGTCACACCCAGCTCCGGCTCGTCCCGGCCCAGCGCTGCTGCTCCTCCTCTCCCATCACCGCTGCTGGTGCTGCTGCTGCAGCGCTCCGTGGAGGCGTCTGGGGGGCGGGGGTGGGGGCGGGGGGGGGGCAGCTGCCGCCGGGCGGCCCTGTGTTCTTGCACGCTCACTCTGCTTTCTGCATCTGGCTAGCAGCTCGGTGGGCTCCTCACTCCCGCCAGCCCTGGTGGGCACCTCTGTTGCTCTGGGCAGCCCTCAGAATCCGCCTAGGCTGGCAGCCACCTCGCAGTTCCCGGGGAAACCTCTCGCAGCACCAGCAGGCCAGGAAGCAAACATCTTTGTTTCTTCTGGAACCAGACTCCGGGATCCGGGTTTTTCCTTCAGCGACACTTCCCCCAGTTCACCAAGTGCAGGGCCAGCCAGGTGCTCTGCCAGTGGCCGGCACTCTGGGTCCAGGCCTATCTGAGCCAGGCCCCCGGTGGAGACAAAGCCCTCCCCCACCCCTAATGTCCGCGCACATCCTCTGAACCCCTACACTCCCCCTCAGGGCCCTGGGGGCCACCAGGCAGGTCCAGCAGCTGCCAGTCAAGAAGCTGAACAGAAATGGATAGAACATTGCCCCGGGAATAACAAAGGAAGGGCCCGCGCAGAAATTTATTTGTACTGATCAGGAGAAGCAAAGGTACAGGGCAGCGAGGAAGTGCTGTCAGCCAGGCCTGAAACCCAAGAAAGTTGCCATTCCGAGCACAGTGGCCCCTTATGCCGCCCCGCTCCCCCACGCAGCGGTAGTTAAAGCAAACACAGGCCCTTCACTGCCCCGTCAGCTACACCTTCCCCCCAAAACTACACAAACTTTGAAAGATTTTTTCGGACAGAAGATGGATGCTTCAGGAGACTCGAGGTCAAGGCCAGGCTGTTTAAAGTAGATTATTAACAAATAAACATTTACTACAAAAAAAAAGGGGGAGAAAACCCTATAGGCCACCGGGGAACCAAATCATGTTGCTTTTGGCTTCAAATGACAGGAGACATTTATGACATGAATGGAGAGCACCAGCCGGCCGATGAAATGGCAAACGTCTGCCACTCTGCTTCCTCTGCCTTGTGAATCAACTTTTTCAAGTACGGGTTTCAGCCCGGCCCTCCCCTCCCCGCCACCGCCTCCCCACTCCTGACTGCAGTGGCAAAAATACATAATATGTATGTATGTATGTATGTATGTATACAATTGGTTTTGCTCCTTGCTGCCATCAGCACAGAACCTAGGGGGTGGAGAGGGCTGGGTCAGCCAGAGAGCCAAGGGCCTAGGGTCCTCTTGCACCCCCAACTGACCGGCAGCCTGCCCAGGCTCCTTGGATGAATGGACCATCCCCTCTCTTCCTCCCTCCCCTGAAGCTGAGGCCTGACTGTGGTGGCCAACACATCGGGAGTTGTAACTCCTGCCATTGAGAGTATCCTCCATTCCTCAGCCTAACTGATGCCAAAGTAGGACTGGCCCCCCCCTCCCTTTTTTGTTTTAAAAACCTCACAGCCACAGGACCGAGGAAGAAGTTCTCTGGGGAGGCTCTTCCAGCCCACGGTGGACCAAAAAACCTCCCTGGGCTGGAGGAGCCTTCTGACCGCTTGGCCTGGTGACCTTTTAAACCTCATCTCCTTTCTGAGAAACACACAGGTCCCTGGACCTCTCCCCCAGATGCCCCCTCTTCTGAATTCCCCCCCTCAGCCTCCCAGATGTTGGTCGAGCTTTATTTTCAGTCACTTGAATCACAAAAGCAATAAGCACAAACAGTTGTCCAAATGTGAAATGATAATATTGAGAACGCTTCTCCAAACGAGACCCTGCAGATGCTAATTGTTCCCCGTGGAAAGGTGTTTGCTCTGTCTGGTCCAACACCCGCCCACCTCGGCTCCCAGGGCGAAGTAGGTCGGCATCACGTCGAGCCCCACGCCACCGCCTGCCCTTCCTGATGATGCACAGCTGGCGCTGCACGTCACCCCTACGGCCAGAAGCTGTCCTGCCCCTCTGGACCCCAGGGAACATTGAGCACGCTCCCTGAAGCCCCGCCAGGTGCCCCGTGTCTTGCTCACCACTCCCTGGGCAGTGACATCATCACCCCCAGCTTGCTGATGGAGAACCCAGGGCTCAGAGACGGGCAGCCACCTGGCCAGGGCTGCACAGCTGCTGAGTGCTGGGGCTGGGATGTGAACCCAGGTCGGCCTCGGAGTCTAAAGCCCTCTTCATCACTGAGGGAGGCAGGGCCCTCACAGTGTCCCAAGCAAAGGGAATGGTTTTCCTAGCGGTGCCCAGGGCGCCCCATCTTCCCTGCATTGAGAGGCTCCCAGCGAGCCCCACATTCCAGCCGCACCTCTCTCTGAAGTAGAGCCCACGGGCAGTCCCGTGCGTGTCCTCGAAGACGAGGCACTCCTTGCCACACTGAAGGTGGTACCGATAACAGCAATAATTTCAGGCAACAAGATGCCGGGTCCTCTGGGCCACATTATCTCGAATCCTTGTAAGAATACTTTCCCCTAGGTGGGCATGTCCCCATTTGACAGAAGAGGCTCAGGTAGGTGCCAGGGCTGTGTGGTCCTCACCCTGGCTCCGCCAGGAAGGGAGGGAGGAAGCCGAGGGCCACTAATCACATACCCCAGAGGAGATCCTCACAACCTGCTTCCCCCACTGGAGAAAAAAGCCGGCAAACAAATTAGGCTACTCCAGCCCAGGGCCTGGGGAATACAGGGTGAGCCAGGAGTCAGCTGTGAATAATGCCTCCGTTCAGCAGAGGACTGCAGCCGCAGGAAGGCCTTTGCGTACCCTTCCGCCCGCAGCCAAGGTGCTGAGGTTCAACGGAGAGGTGCCCTCCCCCCCGCCAGAGGGTCCCCAGGCTCCGGCTGGCAGAGTGCGCCCTTCAGCCCTCAGATCCCCAGGGAGGGCACTACGGAGGCCTTTTTTATAAGGCAACGCGATGTCCCTTCCTTCCAAAGAGATCCATTTCTTCGGACAGGCCCTCACCCCAGGCTGGGGGCAGGGGTGTCCACAGCCCTGAATGAGTCGGATGAGGACTATGCCAGCTGGGGTAGCCAACCGGCGGAGGGGGTCCTGCTGGTAACTGGCACCCCGCAGGAAGGCCTGTGGGAGGCCTCCCGAGCTGGGAGACGCAGCACCCAGAAGAGACGGGCGACTCCGCTCTTCCTCTGCACCACACCCGGGCTCCGCCGCTGCGGGTGCTCCGAGGGGAGGTGAGCCTCCCAGGAAGGCCTTTCCCGGGGTAAACACTTCCGAGGAAAGGAATGTGCTGGGAAGCGCGGGGCTGGGCCACTGGAGCTCCATGCAGCCAGCTGGGGTAAATTAAAAAAAGAAAAAAAAAAATCACCCCGGACTCGGACGGCTTTTTTGTGAAACTCAATCAAAGCCTCGCTGCCCCCCCTCCTGCCGAGGTGGGCGCACCCTACCTGGGCAGGCGAGCCCGAGGGGATCCTCGCAGGCTCAGCGGGGCCCTGCTACTGCGGCGGAGAGGCGAGGGCGCCCGCGCGGGCCCCGCTGGCGGGAGGGCGCCGCCAGCCCGGACTGGGTGCGCGGCCCCGGCGGGAGCCCCGCGTCTCTCCGCGCACGCAGGCCCCCGCTCGCACACCGCGGAGTCTCGGTCGCCAGACCTCGGGGCTGTCTTACCAGCGATCAGACTCCATTTTGTGACAGATTTTTGGACTCTCCCGCCAACCCTCCCCCCTTCCGGAGCCTCCTCCAGGAATTCGCCACCTCCTCAGGATACAAACCCTTTCCAGACAAGCGACAGACGGCAAGAAAAGAGTTACATAATTCTGTTTGGCCGAACCGCCAAGAGAAAAAACTGGGGGACGGTATGTTGTCATTTTTCCATGTGTTCTCCGGTGGAGGAAGGAGAGGGGTGCTCGCGATTTCGCGTTTGGAGGCCGCATCTCCTCCCGGTTTCTAGCCCGGTTTTCTGTCCGAAGAGCTCCGGCTGCCGAGGGGCCAGAGCCTCGGGCACAGAACAATCCGATGCTTCTGGGTTTTTCCTTAGAAGGAGGCCCCCCCAAAAAAACCACGTAGGAGAAAAAAGGAGACTTTCGAGTTATGTGTGAAAACGCCAAATGCCGTCCCCCCTCCCCCCGTTCTTTTCGGCGGTGCAGGGCGTGCTGTGGATGTTTATCAAATGTTATTAAATTCGTCCGAATGCCAATTAATTACCCCCGTGGTGCGTAAAATAAATGCTACACTTCTAGGTGTCCAGGACCTTTGAAAACAAATCGAAGTGGAGAAAGGGAGCTTAATAAAAACAGCCACCTCTTCCTAAGAACCAAGCCCCGCTGCTCCTCGCCGGGAGGACACGTTTTCCAAAAGTTACGGTGGGGGGGGGGGGTTGTTAATTTCCCAATACCGCTGACGCACAGACAAGACAAAATCGAGAAGGCACGTTTCTGTGCCCACTTGCCTGGATTCTCGTCTGAAAGCATTTACGCACAGATGCAATAAATATGCCTCTGCGATCCTCAAAGAAAAAAAAATAAATCGTGAAATATATTTGTATTGTGCAAAGAACACTGCTTTCCTGTGAGCCCCTGCTTGCCTGGCTGCACCAACTGCCTCTGAGAGACACTGGAGGGAGACCTGCCCCGGGAATTTGTGCCCAGGACTGTCTTGCTAGCAGCCCCTCCTGGGCTCCCAACCAGCCCGCCCAGTGCAGGTAGCTAATTGGCGGTCCTGGAAGAGAGAGGAGGTCAGGGCGGAGGGTGCACTGTGAGGGCGGTGAAGGATGCCCGCACCCCGAGGCTGCAGCCCTGCAGGACGCACGCTGCTCGGGACCTGGGATTCGCCCTCCTCCAAAATTCACTCGCAAGCTCACCCCTACTGCCCTGAAGAAGAAAGCTCTTGGGAGCCTTTTTTCCTTTTTAAAACAAATATACTTTTGACAAAGCGATCACAAATGTTTAATTGTTTTGTAAAATGAGGGGGTGGGTCCCTCAGCTCTAAGGGGTAACATCCAGTTCAGATTTTGTGATTTTACAGTTCCATGCTCTGAAGAAGCAGGGGTATCATCCTCTCCTTGTTTTAAAAAGCAGCTCTGGCAGCGACTGGGGCGGAGGTGAGGGCTGGGGGTGGGGGGGCAGAACGCGCGGACTGGGACAGGAGGTTGGAAGGAGCAGTGCCAACGTGCACAACAATTTCAGAAACCTGCACAAATGACCCGGAGGCCCATTTCCAGTTTCCTGGGCCTCCTGTCCCCACGTGTTGAGTCGATCAGGCTGGTGGCCGAGCTGAGTGGGAAGTGGCACTGCCAGGGCCCCACTCAGGTTGGGCAGGCGGAGCAGTGAGGGCTGCGGGACGGCGGGACGTGGGTGGGCTGCAACGCCGCTGAGCCCAGCTGAGGGGCTGCTCCCAGGACGGCCCAGAGCTGCCGACCACGCTTGCCCCAAACCACTTTCCTCATTTCATTTGTGCGTCCCCAGGCCTGCCTGTGGCGGAGCTGACTGGCAGCCTCTTCTCCTGGAGCTAGAACCCCATCAGCCCAGGGCACAAGGCAAAAGCGATCCACAGCAGTGTGCCTAACCCGGGGGCGCTCCAGACAGAGGGGGAGGCCTCCGCTGGGCTCCCGGACCAGTGAAAGAGCTGACTCTGGGAACCTGACCCCAGCTCCTGCCCGCAGAGCCCCCAGCCGGCAAGAAGAGTGAGGCACAAAAACAGCTCCTGCTAGGCCCCCAGACCAGGGCAGCCCAGCCCGATTAGGCCCTAGTGTGGAGCTCAGCTAGAGCCTTCCAGAGTAGAACCTGATGCCCTCCTGAGGGCCCTGGCCTCAGCCAAGCAGCGGAGGAGCACGCCAGCTGCTCCGATTCCCAGCAGGGCCTGGATTTAGAGAGTCACTGGGTAGAGCAGGTAAGCTGCTCCGACCACCAGACACTGGCAGCCCAGCCTTTTCCCAGGGGCTTGGGCGCACACAGTCCCCTCTGAGCGCCCAACCACCTGAGCAGCCTACCCACCCTGCAGTTCCATCTGAAAGAGTTTTCCAGGCCTCACTAGAAAGTTGTCACAGGCACCCGCTTGCCTCCACAATGCTGCCCTAGGGATCCTCACGTTCCTCTTTTGGCTGTTGCACCTCTCTGCCTCCTTCTCAATCATGCTGCCAGGCACAAACCCAGACTGGGGGGTGGAAAAAGGCGCATCTACTAATATCTGCCCCAAGCCCCTTACCAGGCAAATTCACAGTCTCAGCTAAAAGCAAAAGTCAGCGGGTAGAACTCAGCCCACAGCCTGTGGCCTCGACCCTGAGGCTTGGGCTACCCCAGGGCGGAGCAGGCCACCCCTCCCCAACACACACACTTTGCAAAACAGAAAGCCTGCTGGGGATGGCTGATCCAGTCAGTTCCCCACCCCCAAGGGGAGCCCCAGATTGTGGTTTGCCACTTCTTGAGGTCCTCTTCCTAGACAGCTTCTCCAGCCAAAGAAAATTGTAAGTACAGAATTCCCGCATGGAACGGTTTGGGGAGGATGGACATCCTTTTCTCTCCATCAGGGACTAAAACTGCAGCAGGGCGCCTAGCAGCAAAGGGGCATGGGGGGCTGCTCAGGCAGTTCAGCACCCCTGCTCTCCACCTCCTTGCTCCAGGAGCCCCAAGCCCCCACAAACCCAGCCTTTGGGCTTGGAGAAGCACACCACCAGGGCCTGACTCCCTACAGCACTACCTTCATTTGGAAATCAATTCTTGGTCCCCAATTCAGGCCTCCCAGGACAGCGGCATCCATCCCCCCAGTCGGCCCAGGGCCTTGTCCTGTACCCCAACTCGGAGGCCCTGCGAAGGCTTTCCGGACAAAGGGCAGCAACTAGGAGCTGCCGGAGGCTCGCGGCCACCCCATTAGTGTCATCCGGGCTGGGATGGTTCGCTCCTGCCCGAGACGCGCAGCCCGCGCAGCCCTCGGCGTGGACTGGCCCAGCGGCGCACAGAGCCGGCTGCAAGGCGGCCGTGGGCCCGGCCTGGCAGGGGCGGCCAGGCTGGAGCGCAGGGCGGCGGGGAAGGAGGAGGACGAGAGGCGCTTACTGTTGGTAGTCTTGTTTGCAGTAGAGTTTCCGATCCCGGAAGTAGCAGCTGGTGGTGAGGGCTTGCTGACACGCCGCGCACTGCAAACACTCCTCGTGCCAGGACGACTCGTTGACTCGCATCAGGAAGCGGTCGGAGATGGGCCGCTGGCAGCCCTCGCAGACGGCGGGATGCGGGCAGTCGGAGCCTGCAGCGCACAGGGCGAGAGCCCGGCCGTCAGCGCCCACAAGCCCGGCCCCCGAGTCCCGGCCGCCCGGTGCCCGCAGCCCTGGCTCCAAGGGCGAGGGCAGCCCTGGAGCAATACCCGCCGCACCAAGGGCCGGGCAGCCTCAGCTAGTTCGTCCTAGTCCGCGGACTCCGGCGCCGAGAAGCCGCCTGGGCTCGGCGCTGTGCTCTCCCCTTCTCCGGAGATCCAGCGCTCGGTATTTAATACGTAAGAGAACGGGGTACGGCGCGGGGTAGCTGGCTGTGACCGAGACAGGCGAGGTGAGGCTGGGGCGCTCGCTGGCTGACACGCCCCACAGTGGCATACGTGGTCTTCTGTCCTCGACCTCCCCAAAATCTGTGATTTGGGTAACTCGGGGGACATTTTTCTTTTAGAAGCTCCCCCTCCCCAAGTGACCTGGCACTACTCCCAAGCTTGCCCAGGTGACTGCTGGGGTCCTCAGTCGCCCCTGCAACCCGCCTCCTACCTCCCGCCCATAGAGGCACCTCTAGATCCGAGGCCGGATGAAGATGCGGGGGTGGAGGCTGGAGCTGTCCTGTCTTTCCTCCTCCTAGGTGATGTCCCCACATCCCTCTGTCCCCACAGGATGGCTGTCCAGCTTGTTACCCCTCTGGTGATCACTCCAGAAGTTTTTTGTGTCCCCGCATATCCCCATGTCCTGCAAACCACTTCCTTTATCAGTTGGTCTAGACGCCTGCTTCCACCTCGGGACGAGGCCCCTGTCCCCTGCTCGTGGCCACTCGGGTGTCCCGACCCCGCACTCACCCAGCAGCACCCCCAGAGTGGCGGGTCCGGGGCGCAGGGCGTGTTCCTCCATCTTGATGCCGTCCAACATCTTGGCGCAGTCCGTCTGCCCGCGAGGGAAGCACCTCTCCAGCGACTCGGGACCTGTTGCTATATCCATGGGACGCGGGGCACGCTGCGGGCCCCGCCAGCCAGGGTGCTCGCCCGGCCGCCCGCCGGCCCGCTCGCGGCCGCCGCCGCCGCGGCCGCGGCGCGGGGGAGACGCGGGCCCCGCGGGGTTGGGGCTGCGGCTGGGGCCGCCGGTTGCCCCCGGCGAGCGTGCAGCGGCGACGCGCTGGACCCGAGTCCCGGCGTCGTGCTGGCGGGCCGGGGCGGCTGCAGTCCGCGCCGCGCTCTCCCGGGCACTCGCACCCACGCGCGCCGGCTCCTCTGTCACCTGCTTGTCAGCCCCGGAGCCGGGTTGCGGCGGCGGCGGCAGACGGAGCCGCGGGGAGGAGACGGCGGCGGCGGTGGCTGCGGCGGCGGCGGGCGGGGGAGGGGGCGGGGGTGCAGGGGCGGCCCCGCGGGCTGCGGGGGGGGCGCGGGCGGCGCAGCGGGGTCCCGGGCGGGGCGCAGCGGGCCGCGGGGCTCCCGGCGCGCTCCCCGCGCTACTCCAGTGCCATGGTGCGCCCGAGGAGCCGCTCGGTTTAGAGCTGGGGCTGGCGGCGGAGGGATACTCCGGCCGGGAGCCGCCTCACCCCTCCTCAAACTTCCTGACATTTGAACTCATTGGAGCGCCTCGTATCCCTGCGCCGGGATGAGCCGGCGGCTCCACGTCAAATAGTGCCGTCGCCGCCCCCCCTCCCTGCAGGAGGGCTCCCCGCGCCCCCAGCTTGCGCCCCTCGCGGCGCCTGGCTCAGGGCACCGGCTCGGGAGGCCCGGCCAGGACGAACGCCCTGTTGGCCCCTCTCAGAAGTTTGGGTTGCCTTGCAAACAAATCCTTCTGCCCCACCCCCTTGAAAAATTGATTTGGGAGTTGGGGAATGAAGGCTTTCTTTTTTCTCTCTTGCCTTATTATTAATATTTTGTAAAGCTTCAGCGCTGAGAGGAGTGGCCCCGAACGCGGCCAGACTGCGCGGACCGCGGGGAGCGCAGCGGTTGCACCAGGGGACGGCGCCAGCCGGGGACCCAGACTGTCCTGTTGGCCGAGGTAGGTCGCGCCGGGCTGAGCTGGCGTCCCCGGGCCGCGGCGCCGTCTCGGGGCGGGTTTGGTCCTCTGAGAGAGCTAACTACCGGGCCCGAGGGACGTGGACCTGCAGGAGGGGACAGCCGCTGGCCCAGAACGGGCCAAAGGGGGGCCCTAGCCTATGGAGAGGGGGTGGGCCCCGGAATCGGGGTGCGGGGTCCGGGAAGCGTTCACACAGGGCAGAGATTGGGTGGAGAAGTGAGCGAACGTCGTGCAGGGGCCCCAGGATCAAAAATAGGGGACACTGGACAGGGGAGGAAGGTGAGGCCGGGTTCACGCGACGGGAAGTTTAGAGGACGGTTAGGTCTGGGCAAGGGGGTCCCTGGGAACGGGTGGGGGCAATGGACGGGAACCTGGCCTCGAAGGAGGCGGAGTGAGGAACAAGGGCAGGGGCTGTTAGCTCCAGGTCGGGGCAGAAAGTCCGGGACGACGTGCATTCAGCCGCTGGAAGGAAGCCGGATTGGACGCTAGATTAGGCGACCTTTGGCGGTGGAGGGACCCGGCTAGGGGTCCGTGGGCCGCGCCCAGCAGGGACAGCGCCACGAGAGGCTGGGCGAAGTGGGCCTCTGCACCCGGGAGCAGGAGGTCGGCAAGACCCAGCGGCCGATCCGGGAGCTTGCGAGGCCTGACACCCACCGGGCCTGGCACCCGCGCTGGCCGCTCGGGCCGCCGAGTCGGGCTGCCGCGCACGGCGCCGGCACTGGCTTCCTTCATCTTCGGCTTCTGGGGCCCCACGGAGGCGCGGCTCGCTGGCTAGCAGGGGGGAAGCCACCTTGGGGCAGGCGCGGGCTAAGCCCGAGGGCTGTGGTGGGGCGGTCCCGGCTTTGCCGGAGGAGCGGGGCAGCGGCGCGAAGCCGGGCGGGGGCGGAGGGCACGGGAGGCGGGTCCCCTGACCCCGCTGGAGGCGAGAGGGCGGATCGGATTTGGAGCCTGCGGGAGGCTTGGTCAGAAGTGGCCCCCTGTGCCGTGGGGCCCCGCGGAGGGGCCAGGCTTTGTGGAGGATTAGGGACTCCCGCCCCACCCCAGCACCCGCGTGTGTGTCTGTGTGCGCCTGTGCTTGTCGACGGTCTGGCCTCGGAGGCCCTGGCGCGCGGGTACACCCAGGTTTCCGTGCACATAATACAGTATTTCTGTGTCCCCAGACTTCCTGGGCACCGAATGTGTGACCCTGAGTCTGATTTTCCTGCATCCTCGTATGTGTGTTTGCGTGTGAATCCGAGGGTCCTTGGTCCTTCCGTGCCCCTGTTTCTTCCGTGGTTTTGGAGGTCTTTGTGTATCCCGTGTCTGTGTCACTGTGCGGGCATGTTTGCCTTTGTGCGCGGCCTCCCAGCCTCTGTATTGTGTCTGGGAGCCTTTTCTGTATCTGGGTCATCTGGTTGCTTTTGTATGTGTGGGTCTCCGAATTTCTGAATGATTCTGTGTGCTTGGGTGTCTCAGAGTTTTGGGGGGGTGGTTTGGGGGGTGTGTGTGTGTGTGTGTGTGTGTGTGTTTCTCTCTGCCTTCGTGTATTTCTCGGTTTCTTTGGGTCTATTTGGGTCTATATCCAAGACAGTGATCCAAGACAGTGGATGAGTGGGTGTGGAGTTTTTCTCATTCGGTCCTTGATCCTCGGTCCTCGAAAACACCAGGCCTCTGTCTACCGAGGTTGGGCCAGGGCTGCCTTCTCCTGGTATCTGGGGCGGGGGCCGGCCCCTGCCAGTAGGAGCGGGCTGCTGGGCCTCGCGGAGCCGGGCGCAGGGCTGTCGGACCGATCGGGCATATTCTGCCCTCTGCTGGTAGCGCTATGTCCCTGCAGCTGCTGTCGGGTGAGGAGGTGAGAGGGTCCTGGTTCCAGGTCCGGACCCTTGTCTTCTTCAGAGCGCACTTGGAAATCCTCTCCCACCACAGTCCCTGCAGACCCGCCCGGGACCCCAGACTCCCCATGCAGCGTCCCATCCTCCTCCCCCATCGTTCAGTAACCCCTTTCCCTGTGCCCGGCCTCTTCCTCTCCACACCTCTTCTCCCTTTCAGCGGAATGGGGGCCTCTTACACTTCTCTGACCCTCGGCCATGCGTCAAGAGCCGAGTCGGGGCGGCCGGCTGTGTACAGGGCGCATCCCCGGGGCCACCGGCTGGCCGGCGCTCTGCGCTGGGGGTCGTGCCGGCTGCCCCGTCGGGTGCGGGTGGCTGGTGTATACTGGGGCACACAGAATTTTGGCAGGTCACTTCGCACCCTTGCCGGCGTCACAGTCAACATCACCAGAGCAGACGCCGGGAGGGCCAGGGGTGGCGCTCGGAGACTCCCCGCAGCTGCCGAGGTGCGCGCCGGCTGAGTCCGGCCAGGGCTGCCCTCTCTTGTCCGGGAGGCGGGCTGCTTAGTGCAGAAACCCGGAGTTCCCTCTCTCTGTCCTTTCTGCTCACTGCCCATTCGTCCACCCCCCACTTCGGGTCACCCTGTAGGTCCTGATCCTTGCCATTTGTCCCTACTCCCCGGGTCGCTCATTCCCCCAGCCGAGTCTGTGGTCCCGGATCCTTCGCACACAGCCGCGCAGGGGCCCGGTCGCCCTTTATCACAATCGCAATTCCTGCGCCTCCGGACTTCCTCCCCTGCTGAAGACATGACCAACCGGGTGCTGGAACCGGGGCCTAGGTCCCCCCGGAGTCGGATACAACCCGTGGGAGCGACGCCTTGCTTTTCCCCACAGCAGCCAGGGGCAGCCGGTACCCACCGATTGGCCTGAGCGGCGCGGGACCCACGATGCGGTGCCCTGACCCTGGCGGATAGGGGGGTTCCTTCCGGCTCGGACTTCAGCGGCAGAAAAGGCTTCAGCTTTTCTTCACCTAAGGGAAGACCTGTTCCGCCGTGCGGGATCGCTTGGGGAGAAGCAAAGCCAGAGAGATGAGCTCCGGGGCGAGCGTCTGGGCTTCCCTGATCTCATGGATGCCCCATCTTCACTGAGCCCTCCCCAGTCCTCCTTGCTCCTTTTCTCGGGGCCTTGCGGCCCTCCCCACATGCCAGAGCGACCAGCGTCCTGTGCTCCACAGCCCCCTCCCTGCATGGAGCTGGTGCACGCTCCACCCCCACCAACGCTTTCTGCCCAGAGCCTAGCGCCAGCGTCCCCTCTTGGTTTACAGTCCTAGCTGGAGGCTAGATCCTGGGCCAGGGTGGAGAGGAGGGTGCTGCCCCTCCAGTGCTGTGGGGAACGAAGGTGCAGATGATGAGCCGCACGGGTCCACGATTCCATTCTGCGGGAGAGCCACTCGGATCCAGGAGGGCCAGCCAGACTGGACCCAGACTGCTCCAAACTGGACCCAGACTGCTCCAAACCGTGGCCTGGGTTGGGAATTGCTCTTCCAGGGAGGCAGCCCCAGGTCCGGAGACCTGGGAGTGCTGGAGGTGGAGCTGGGTGGCCCTGGGAGAGGTCCCTGAGCTCCTCTCCTCAGACCTAGGGGTGCTTGGCCCCACCACATTTGGTCAAAGGCTCAGGCCCCTTCTCAGCAAAGAGATGGCCGTGTGTAATGAGTAACCCCGTCCCCTCCCCACAGCCCAGGGTGGAGTGTCTGCGGTGGCCTTGTGCTTTCGGGGAGCTCAGAGACCCTGAGTTGGGTGGAGGTCCAGACCCTGAATGGAGAGAGGTCCAAGCTGAGGTCCCTCTGACTCAGGGCTGGGGCAGGCTCTCTCCCTTCTGGGCTTTTCTAGGCTGGTGGCAGGGGTGGCAGGGGCCAGGATTTTAGGCAGAGCTGGCTGGTGAGGCGCCGTGTGGGTGACTGTGACGGAGGCTGTGTGCAACGGGGAGCGCCGCCCGGTTCCTCTGCTCTCTGCAGCTCAGCCCCGCCCTCCACCAGCCGGGGGTGGGGGGGGGGGGTCTCTGGCCACAGACCCATGACTTGTCAGCACAAGGTCTGGGTCATTAGTCATGAGATTCCTCCCTGGTGGGTCAGGAGACCGGATCCCTTAGATCCAAACAGTGCAGCCAGCTCCGGGGTGGTGCTCAGGGAGGGACAGCGCCCTAGGTAGGTGGCCCAGGGGTAGGGTCTTCCACTGGCCAGGCAGGGCTCAGGAGCGGTCAGGAGCAGGTCCCTGGAAGTCACCCAGATCTGGCTCGGGATCCAGCTGTGGGACCTCAGGGAAGTCCTGCTCTCTCTTTGCACCCCAGCTGCCTCATCTCTAAAGTGGGCACAAGGGTAGCATTTATCCTAGAAGATTGTGTGTGTGTGTGGGGGGGGGGGGTAAGTGCTCACCAAAGTGCCTGGCACATAGTGGGCCTCTAAAAATATTTGGCAAATAATTGAATGAAAGAGAGTCCCCGGGACTTGGGGAAACCGCAGCTCTCCTCCAACCAGAGCCCAAGGACAAGCAGCAGGCCGCACCGAGTGTGGCCGTCTGTCTGCCTTCAGGGCATGTGAGGTTCAGATCCCAGCCGTGCGTGCTGGGCCGGGAGACCGCCCCCCTCCCCAGGCGGTGCCCAGACTCCCTGCACAGGTAGCCTGTAGGACCCCAGGCCAGGGCTGCCCAAGCCGGACCCTGGGTAGGCAGCAGAATTAGGGGTGCAGCACATTGCATGAAAACCAGCTGTGTGGGACTCTCGTGGTGCCGTTTCTATATGCACGTGTATATATTTTTAAAGGGCACTCTCCTCCAGAATTTTTGCATTTCTTACCAAATGGAGGGGCTGGGTGGTTTCGACAGCCCGTGGACAACCAGGGGCTCCCCTGGCAGAGGACTTGCTCCAGAACAAAGAGACGGCCGGGGACGATATTTGGACTCATAAAAGCCCCATTAGGAGGCCGAGAATAACTCACAGAAAGACATTTTATATGAATCGAACACAAATTCACAAAAGCAAGAAAGTTCGCCGGCCTTCCTCGGGAGGGTCCAGGCCGGGGGAGGGGGGGCTGGCTGGGTGTGACGCGGGCTAGCGCCTGTCTATTTGATCTTTATCTTCAATCCACTTCAAAACGCCGGGGATCCGCGGAGCTGGAGGTTCGCCCCTTCCTGTAATTATTTGGTGTCTAGTAAAGTTTTTATGAGTGTCTGTGCAAATAAATGCATCTGATGTGCGTTTGTTTTGGCTGGTGCCGCTTTATACGGGAGGCGTGTGCGCCTTCTGTGGGCCCCCAGCAAGAAAAGAATGAGAGTGAAAATAAAAATAAAACCAGGGTATCCAGACCAGGCAGAGGGGCGGACCCGGGCAGCCTCCCTGTGGACCCCCACCCCTCTGACCGGGGCTCATGGGCTCGGGGGGGGGGGGGGGGGGCGGGGGCGGAGCTGCACGCTTGCCGGTTGGGCGTGCACCCATGGGGTTTGCTGCGTGGAGCTGTGGGCTGGGAGGCAGGCTCGGTGAGTTCCAGATTCTAGGAAGGCTTTTCGGCTGCCTTTGGATGACCGTCCTCTGCGTATTCTTGGGGAAGTGAAATCAATCGCAGAGAAGGGTGAGGTTTTGGGGCGGCCTTTCACCGCTGCGGTGTCAGGGTCGGCCTGTTCTCCAGAACTGGAGCTCAGGAGGTACATGGCTGGGAGATGGGCTGACGGAGACGCGGCTCCTGGCCCTCTCTGGGCGGGATGGGTGTTCCTCCTGTGCGGCTCGGGAAGCAGGGGTGCTCTGCAAGGGTGAAGGGCACGGCCAGGGTGTCGGCAGCCGGGAGCACCCAGGCGCCTGTCTCGGGGGGTCCGACCGGCGCCCGGGATGCCGCCAGCGGGACTGTTTGGTTCGGCCCGTGCTGGTTGTCTCTCTTCCCGGCACTACAGTCCGGACTTATGTGTTCTAAAGTGATTTTCGTATTTCTATCGACATCTATTGTGCACACAGAGAAGTGCACAGAGGTAAAATTACACCCAGGCCCCCAACACCCAGACCACGAGAGAGAGTGTTTGTGGCTCCTGGAATCCCTCCTCCTGCCCCCCCCCACCCGGAATCTCTCCTCCTGCACCCCCCCGGAATCCTTCCTCCTGCCCCCCAGCCACTAACTGCCCAGCCTTCCCCGTGGAGAACGCGGCCCTGGTTCCTGTCACCACACACGAGTTTTGTCTGTTTCTGAATTTTATAGAAATGGAGTCATACAGTACATATTCCGTACCATGCTTTATTCATGAGATTTTTTACATGAAAATATGGAATTTTTTCTTCTGAATAATCATAGGCCTGCTCTTAGACCCTCATCCAACTGGGTATTGATAATCCAGGGCTGAATTGTGCCTCCCCCCTCCCCAATTTACCCCAACGCCCTCGCCCCAGGCCAGCCATCTGCCCTCTGCAGTTAGCCAGGGGCGTCTGTGTCGGTAACTCCTGTTGTAAACTGGTGCGTCTCTCCCGTCTTCACTCCCTCCCTGAGAGGAATCACCGTCTGCACACTGGGGGAAGCACTTCCAGAATCTTCTCTCATCCCAGTCCCTCCATCTGCCTCCAGTGTATGCTTGAGGTAGACATCACGAGACTCTCTAACAGGTGAAGAAATCAGCACCTCTGAGAGGTGAAGTGACTTACCCGGGGTCACACAGCATTGTAAGTGTCAGATCCTGGATTCGAACCTAGATCAGACAGACTCCAGGCCCCGGGCTCTCGTCACTTCCGCACATGGCTTCTTCCTCAGGGATCCAGGCCAAGGCGTGAACAACTCCTCTCCCGCCGTCTTCTAGCAGAGAGGACGCTGGCCTTTTTCCAAAGGAAAGGCTGGAAACAAAACCCAAAGCCGAGAGCAGGGCAGGGGTGGTTCCCAGGCCTCAGCAGCCTGGCCTGGGGTGAGGCTGGTCTGAGATGAGCTGGTCTGGACCCTCGCAGCTCCCTGGATACGCCAGGGGAGGGCGGCACACACCCTCCGCCGAGGCTCCACCACACGCGTGCAGGCGCTCCTGTGTGCAGGTGCTCCTACCTGTCATTCCTGAGCCCTCGCAACGTGCCTCCCAGGGAGGTGTTACCATTCAGCCCCACCTGGCAGCCGAGAAAACTGAGGTTCGGGTAGGTCAGATGTTCTGTCTCAGACCCCACAGCTGGGTGAGTGGCCACCCTGAGTTTTGAGTGCACTCAGGGTGACTTCAGTGCCACGCTGGCCCCTTCTTCTCCTTGGCTCGCCCTCTTGCCTGAGCCGCCTGCACCCTCCTGGTAGGACAGAGGTGCAGCCAGGTGCTTCCTCTTGGCTACTGATCAATCCTGGAGGTGGCCGGCATGTCTTGGGGGGCTCGGTTTCAGGAACCTCATGGTGGTTCTCAGGGCCTTGGCTTCTCCATCTGGAAAATGGGGATGATATTACTTCTCTATGGGGGTTCAACTAGATCTGTGGGCTTTCGAATCTCGAAGGGGTTGTGGCCTGTGAGAGGGGGCTTGTGAGAGGCGGCGTGAGAATCACTGGATGTGCAAAGGTCCTGAGGCAGGAAAGACCTTGATCCGTAGGAAGCACGGATGGCTAGGTCAGAGCAAAGGCCTGGCGACAGGGCATTGTGGGACTAGATGAGGAGTGTGGACTTGAACCTGAGGGCAGCGGGGGGCCATGGGAGCATTTGAACAGTGTAGGGCCACACTCGAGTCTGTTCATTAGGAAGATCCCCTGGCTGTGGGGAGGGGTGGGGCCAGAGGCAGGAGGCCAAGTGACGAGGCCGTGGGGTTTCAATATCCCTTTTGCACGCAGGGAGGCTGGGCGGTCCGCAGAGCAGGCCGCATCCTCTAATTTCCCAGAGAGGTTGTGTTTCCAGATTCAGGGTTTCATGTTACACAGAGTTATTCTTTCTGGAATGTGTCCCCCGAGCAACCCCGCTCGACCCTCCTTGGAAGAAGGAGCTCTTCTGAATGCGAGATGCACATTTATGCAAAAAAAAAAAATGTAGAGCACCCTGGTTCTGGGCCTTGGCAGTGTCTGTCCCCGCAACAGCCCCGCAGCCCACAGGCGGAGCAGCACTCCGGAGTCGGGACGGGCTGCAAACAGCAACGATAACGATAATAGTGATGGGGATAGTAGTTACCCTTTATCGGTGACTCACTCTGCCGGGCCCTTGGTGAAGCCTCTGACGTCTGCGACCTCGTGGAACCGTGCAACATGCCCGAGGAGTAGCTGGTATTGATTCCCGCTGCTCAGCTGAAGGCAAGGTTCAGAGGAGAAACTCCCTGGTTCACAATTTCGGAGTGGCAGAGCATGGCCATTGGTGGGTGTCAGGCAGCCTCCGAAGGGTGGCGAGCCGGCGTGCTGCAGCTCCATGGGATCCAGATGGCCCTGCGCCTGCTCCCAGCACACAGGACAGCCAGAGAATGCCATGCCTGCATCCCCACTCCCACCTCCGCTCCCGCCGGCACAGTCTGCCCTGCAGGGTCCGTCTCCCTGGAAGAGCCGGGTAACTCAGACTCTTCCAAGCCCAGGAAAAGCCTCCAAGTCTAGCATTCTCCCGGCGGCCTCCCAGGCCTCCTGGCCTGCGTCCAGCCCCGGCCTCGTTCCTGCCTGCTTCCCGGTTGCTGTCTCTGGGTTGGCCTTCTTTCAGCTTCTCCAAGAGCTCACACTCTCTCTTGCCCGCAGGCTCTGAACAGGCCGTTCCCACTGGGCTGCGGGGAAGGTGTTCCCCACCCCCTTTTTCTGGCTTACTCCTGTTCGTCTTGTCTGTCTCCTTGGAAGTGTCGCCGCCTCCCAGAAGCCTTCCTTGACCTCCCAGATCGGCTCGGGTTTGCCTCCTGCAGGATGCGTATCTTCAGCCACGCGTGTCCCTCCTTCGTGGTGAGACGGCATCATCTGTCTCCCTGCCCGCCCCGCTGCTGCGTGCGTCCCGGGAAGGAGCACCCCGCAGTGCCAAGGCCAGGAAAGGGGTCCTGTGAGACGGGGAGGGGAAGTGAGACATGGTCCACACTGCTCGAGCTCCGTGGTTTTGGACACGCCTCTGCCGCGTAGAACCGCTGAGGACTCAGGCGAGAGGTGGCTTCCCCCACGTGAGTCTGATTGCCGTACCGGGGGATTGCCCCGCCCCCACCCCCGTTCTCCTTCTCCCAGGAGCACTGAGGTGGGAGAGGGGAACGCTTGGACTCATGGCCCGTGCTGGAGAAGACACAGCTGAAGACGGGCCTGCTAGGTCCTCGGGGAGGGTGGAGTGGCCTGGGGAAACCGAGGCAGCAGGGTTTGGGGGAGGGGGAGGAGCTCTGAGGCTTGGAGGTGGCGAGGGGAGTGGGTGAGGAGAGGAGAGGCTGTTCTTGGGAGATCGTTTTGTTTTTCCCCAGAGATTTTATTTTATTTTTATGAATATTAAATTTTTCTTTTCAATTACAGTGTACATTCAATATTATTTTTAGTTTCAGGTCTGATATATGCCCTCGGTCAAGGACAACAAAAGAAAAAATGAATGGAGGGGACTGCGTCAAACTGAAAAGTTTTCGCACAGCAAAGGAAACCACCCACACAATGAAAAGAAGACCTACTGAACGGGGGAAAGGATTCGCCAGTGACACACTTCTTAAGGGGTTAATATCAACAGTGTATAAAGAACTCACACAGCCCTGGCTGGTGTAGCTCAGTGGATTGAGTGCAGGCTGGGAACCAAAGTGTCACAGGTTTGATTCCCAGTCAGGGTACATGCCTGGGTTGCAGGCCATAACCCCCAGCAACTGCACGTTGATGTTTCTCTCTCTCTTTCTTCCTCCCTTCCTTCTCTAAAAATAAATAAATAAATAAATTTTTTAAAAAAGGAACTCATGCAACTCAACACCAAAAAAACCCCAAACAATCCAGTTTAGAAATGGGCAAAGGACCTAAACAGACACTTCTCTAGGGATTCTTTAAATTTTTTTTTTCTTTTATTGATTCTAGAGAGAGGGGGAGGGAGAAAGAGAGGGAGAGTGATATCATCGTGAGAGAGAAACATCCATCATTGGTTGCCTCTCGCACATGCCCAGCCTGGAGACCAGCCCTGCAACCCAGGCAGGTGCCCTGACCGGGAATCGAACCCACAGCCTTTTGGTTTGCAGGACGACACACAGCCCACCGCACCACACTGGTCTCAGCTCTCTGGGGATTCTTGATGGCATGCACAGAGGCAGCGTGTGGGGGTGTGATGACGGTCTCGCACGTTGCAAGGGGACAAGACCCCGTGGCCTGGTCTCTGTCATAAGCACACAGTGGTGACTGTCAGGAGCCCACCCTTGAGGCCCCAAGCCCTTTCCCCCCTCCTGGAGCAGAGGCTCTGCAGCAGGGAGCTCACGGTGGGGGCACCCAGAGGGTGACAGCCTGAGGGGACTCTGCAAAAGGAGCACTCTTTCCAAGGTGTCGGGAGGTAGGAAGAATGAAAGAAATTGTTTCTAGTCATTTCTTTGAGCAGCTCATTACTTTTTAATAAAAGAATATTAAAAAGCACGCACACACATGAGCCTTTTTGACCCTAAATGCTCTCTGCATGGGGGCTGCGCCCATCGGGGAGGAGGGCAGGCCTTGTGGGCGTCCTGGGGCCCAGAGCTCTGGGTTCTAGGTTGCATGGGAGCCTGACACAGTCCAGTGCCATCTGACAGGTCCCAGGAGAGCCGGCGGGGGTGGGGAGGGGTGGCGGGGACGGCGGTGACACCTGAGAAGGCTGGGAAGCACCCTTGCATTTTCTTAAAGAGAAGATCCCCCCAAATGTTTCCAGCCAATTCGATCATATAAACAGAAGATGATGACACCGCCCAGTGCCAATGGAAAATACTAAGCTTATTAGTTGGGTATGGCCTGTCCAATTACAATCACAGTTGGATTGTAGTTTTGGATGTTGGTAACAGTCACCCGAAACATGGGCGGAAAAGAGATAATAGGCACAAATACTGATAGTTCTCGCCGTTTCTGAGGCGGTTTAATTTCAGCCTCTTCACTCGCATGTCTTCCTTGTTCATTGTTATGTTGAAATGTGACGAAATGACATGACACAGAATTTGCCGTCTCAACCGTGTTCCACGGATGTCCCGTGGCATCACGTGCATTCGCGGTGTCGTGTGGCCACCAGCCCCGGCCACACCCAGAATGCTTTTCTTCGTGCGGAACTGAGGCCCTGCCCCCATTCCGCAGCCGCTCCCCATCCTGTCTGCACCCCGGGCCCTGGGAGCCGTCGTGTTACTTTCCCTATGAATTTGATACTTGGGGGACCTCACGCCAGGGGAATCGCACACGGTTGTCCACTTGTGAGTCGCTTATTTCCCCTAACGTGCCCATGTTGTAGAAGGTGTCAGAAACGCCTTCTTTTTCAAGACCGGATAATGTCCCACAGCATGGCTGCTGCCCATTTTGTGTATCCATCCACCGGTCCCTGGGCACGAGCCGCCTCCACCCCTCGGCTATCGGGAGTCACGAACGCCGCTGTGCACATGCGTATGCAAACCGCTCATCAGACTTCTGCCTTTGCCTCTTCTGGGCATATACCCAGAAGCGGAACTGCTGGATCGTATGGCAATTCCACTTTGATTGTCTGAAGACCCCCCCTACTGTCTTCCCCCCAGAGGCACGCTGTGGTACATTCTCATCAACAGTGCGCAAGGGTCCCAGCTTCCCTAGGTCGTCTGTGTTCTTCTGCTGTAGTTGCTAGTCGTATCCCAGTGGGTGTGAGGTAGTAGTTCATGGTGTTTTTATTTGAATTTCCCTAGCGAATAGCGATGTTGAGCATCTTTTCACGTGGTCATGGGTCACTTGTGTATCTTCTTTGAGGAAATGTCCATTCACGTCTATGTCTGCCCGAGTGCAGTGTTTCTGTTGTTGGGTTGCGGGAGGTCTTTGCATATTCCAGGTATCAACTCCTTCCCAGACACGTGGTTTTCTGATATTCCCTCCCTTGCGGTGAGTTGCCTTCTCACTCTGCTCGTGGGCCCTTCGATGCCCAGAAGCTTTGGATTCAGAAAGCCAGTTGACCTGGGTTTGCTTTTGTGGCCTGTGCTTCCCTTGCCTTTTTGAATGTGTCCTTGGTCACTCCTGAGCCACCGTTCAGGACGGCCAGTCTCATCTCCCAGAGCACTTATCTTCACGTTTCTCTCCATTGTTTGGTGAGGGGCGGCACACGTGGGGTGCTGTCATGACCCCACGCCACACGCACCTGTTTGCCGAACATGACACCAGGAGATTAGACTCACTCCTCTTGTACGAATCCACAGCCTGCACAGCTTCTCCGCTGTGTCATGAAGCGTACTGTGAGGCCGTTTCACAGCAATATCTAACCCCCGCTGGCGCGAGGGTGCCCTCCCAAGGAGAAATGCTTTTTTTTAAGGTATTAGCCTTTTGATAATTCTTTTCTTTTTTTTTAAGATTTTATTTATTTATTTTTAGAGAGGGAAGGGAGAAAGATAGAGAGAGAGAAACATCCATGTGTGGTTGCTGGGGGTCATGACCTGCAACCCAGGCATGTACCCTGACTGGGAATTGAACCTGCGACACTTTGGTTCACAGCCTGAGCTCAATCCACTGAGCTATGCCAGCCAGGTGAGAAATTCTAAAACTATGCAAAATTACTTTCTCTCTTGCAGCCCATTTGTCAGGTTGCTGGGATTAAACACCCAAAAAGAACACCAGCTGAGGCCATTTCAGGCTAATGCATCTTCCCCAAATGACATTCTGTCGGTCAAAATGAAATATTTGAGAAACTGTCTCCTCACACAGCATGCTCTGTAAAGAGGCAAATATAAGGCATCTTTTTTGGGGGGAAAGCCCTACTTTATATTCTGGCTAAATAGCAAAAGCAGCAGAAATACCCCCTATTTGTGGGCACCACTCCAGCCTGGCACTCGGCTCAGAGCTTCCCGCCGCCACACAGGGTCCGCCCCACGGCCCTATGAGGAGGACACTCTTACGGTCACCCTCTGGGCTGGGAGCACCCGGCCAGGCCCAGGACCTGGAGAGGGGCCCACCGGGGATCAGGCGGGGTGGCTTTAGAGCGCTCTTACCTCCCCCTGCAAAGGTGGCCGCAGTGCTGGGGTCCAAACTCAGCTTCCTTCTCTCTGCCTGGTGGCTGATGGTGCTTCCCAGGGCGCAGGCCAATGAGGGGATAGGGCATCACCAGCGTCCCTCCTCACCCCTGCGGGTTGGAGCTGCCTCTCCAACAGGCACTTGAAAGAAGAAGGCATATTGGAAAGTTGGCCACTACTACTCGGACCACATTTTATACAAAGAGGTGACAACATAAAAACAGCAGAGGCGTAAGAGAGCCTAGGCTGCCTCTGCCTTGGTTAGAAGCAGCCTTGATTTTAATTTTTGGTAAGCCCTGTTTTATTACTGAAAATTTCAAACGTATACAACAGTGGAGACAATAGTGTACTCATCACCCAGCATCAGCAGTGACAACTCACGCCCGCTTCCCCGAGCCCAGTGGATTGTTTTGAAGAAAATCCTGGACACTGTAACATTTCAACTATAACTATTTTGATATCTCTTTCTAAAAGACAAGGCAATTAAAAAAATAACGACAGCCACAAGGCCATCGTCACCCCTGCAGAAGTTATTACCATCCCACCTGTCTGGTCAGTGTTTACATATCCTTGATTGTCTCCTAAGTGGTGTTGGTACCTTACTGAAAAGCCCCCCTATGTCTCTCAGGTCTCCATCTCTGAGTCCCTCCCCTCCTTTCCACTCTTGCCATTTATTGTTGAAGGACCTGCTTGTTCATCCCGCAGAGTTTCTCCTAGTCTAGGTCGGGCTGCTCGGACCCTTGGGGTCCTTTCTTTACCATGTTCCCCTGTCCTCTGTACTTCCGGTAACCAGATCTGACCTGGGGGCTCAATCAGATAGATTCGGCTTCAGTCTGGGGGCTCACACATCACAGGTGGTGCCGGGCCCTGGCATCCGGAGGCCTGCGATGTCTCACGCTGTCTCTCTTTGTACAGTTAGCCATCACTGATGTCCATTGCCTAGACTCATTGTTTCACTAGGGACAGCAACACGATGCTATTCTAATTCTAGCCTCCTCCACTGATGAGCTGGAGTACCTGTACAAGAGAACTGACAGTTCAAGGTCATTCGATATAAGAAATACAGGCTGTACAAAGACTCGCTTCTTTAACAGTTCTCAGTAATGAGTAGTTTCCTAATATTCTTTTTTTTTTTTAATTTTAGACAGAGGGGAAGGGAGGGAGAAAGAAAGAAAGAGAGGGAGAGAAATATCAATATGTGGTTGCCTCCCATAGAGACACACCCCCTACTGGGGATAGGACCCACAACACCCAGGCATGTGCCCTGACTGGGAATCCAACCTGCAACCCTTTGGTTCCTAGGCCAGTGCTCAATCCACTGACCCACACCAGCCATGGCATTTCCTAATACTCTTGAAGTTAGTTTTTTATTGAGTTTTAAAAAAAGATTTTATTTATTTATGTTTAGAGAAAAGGGAAGGGAGGGAAAATGGGAGGGAGAAAAGAGAGGGAGAGAAATATCAATGTAAGAGAATCATTGACCAATTGCTTCTTGTTTGCACCCCAACAAGAGCCCTGGCCTGCATCCCAGGAACATACCTGGCCTGGGAATCAAACTGGCAACCTTTCACTATGTGGGATGATGCTCAACCAACTGAGCCACGCTGGTCATGGCGAGGTTTTGGTTTTTTTTTAAGTGTCATTATGAGCACAGGGATTTAATATTATCTGACGTGTGTTTCAATCCCTGGACACTATTATTCTTACTGATGTTCAGATGATCCCATCTGGCCAGGGAGAACCTCTTTGGGGTGGCTGCCAAGGCCTTTTGACCCTGGTAGAACTTCAGTAACCTCCTTGCTTCTGGAATAGCGAGATGCCCCAGACGTGGCTGATACATCTTCTGCCCCCAAACTGGAGCCAGCCATTTACCCAAGGACCCCTGGCCTCTTTGAATGGGGAGTGGTAATTAGAGACCACAGCCAAGGTTTACGTGATGCTTACGGTGGTTGAGTGGGCCGTCGTTTCTGGGCATGTTTAGTGGACAGCGCTAGGGAATACATTTATAAAATTTATCTATTTTTTTTTAAGTTAGAAAATACACCCTGAGTCATAATTGCCCAAACTGGGAAGCAACCAACCTGTGCTTTACTAGGCGAGTCGATACACAGACTGCATTATAGCCACACGATGGACCGTCATTCGGTGGTAACGTAAAATGAGGCATCAAGGCATGAAACGACAGAGAAGCCCGAATGCATCTTGTTAAACGAAGGCAGCCGGTCCGAACAGGCTGTGCACCGTGTGATTCCAAGTCTGGGACCTTCTGGAAAAGGCAAACCTGTGGAGACAGTGAAAAGATCAGTGGCTGCCAGGAGCTGGGGCAGGGAAGGGACGAACAGGTGGGGCAGGGGCGCGGTTAGGGAGGGCGGTGAGACTAGTCTGCCCCACACTGGGATGCGCCTGTGTCCAAACCCACCGGATGTACACCACCAAGTGTGAAGCCTACGGTGCACTATGGACTTCAGTTAATGACAATGTATCAGTCTTAGCTCATCCATCCTAACAGATGGATCTCTCAGGAATGCAACAGGTTAATAACAGAGGAAACTAGGGGAAAGGGGCCAGCAAATGGGTATGTGGGAACTTTCTGTACTGTTCTTTTCTATGGACCTAAAACTGCTCAAAAAATTATACTACTTCATGGAAGAATGTATCCTGAGTTCATATCGACACTCGTAACTGACATTCAGGGCTACAGCACTTTTCCTGAAGCCTCATCTGTTTCGACACCTGTACATTCTTTCTCCCCTTCTGTGCGTCCCTTCCCCCCAGTTCCCAGGGGAGGATGCGCTTGTTCGCTGAGTCCCACTTCCACGTGACGTTCTCAGATAAGAGTACCAATACCACTGCCAATATAATGATCGGTTTTTCTCTTTTGCAGTTTATTCTTTTATCTGTCTTTTGCTTTGCCCTTGGGGGACATCTCACCAGGGAGAGCCGGTCACAGTCCCTGCGCTTCCGTCGCTGGGAGTCATTCCACGCCATTCGGTCATCCCCATAACGCCCCATGTTAGCTTGGTGTTTGTCGGCTTTGCTTTTTGAGGTTTGGAATTTCTCTCTGGAACATTTTACATTGTTTTATGATGACATGAAACACCTGCCTGGTGTATGAATCAGGTCTACCAGACGTGGGATGTTGCCAGGGGCCCCGCCTTTATCTCTGTCGCTCTAGCCGGTTCCCTTCCTGTCCCTTTACTTGCCGTAACTTTTGCTGCTTCAACTCTGTGGTGTGTCTTTTCATTTAAAAATTCAATGCCTCCTCTTTTCTTAGACAAATCGGAGCGTGCTCTACACACTCTCGTCCAAACGGTAAGCCCGATTTCTTTCTAGTCAGGCCCCAAACACTTGCAGAGGAGGCCTGACCCCAAGCTTTATGCACAGAACTGAAATCAATGATTTCTCCTCTTTGTTGAGGGTCTAGCGCTCTTCCCAGGCATTGTGTAAAAGACTTTCGAGTGCCCCCTTGAGGCGGGTATTAGGCCCCCATTTTGCAGAAGTGGGAACTGGTAAGTCAAGGACCTGGACTTTGAGTTCAGGCCTCCCCGGTGTCGCCCACTTGTTCATCCGTGTTTCCACAGCCCCTGGCTCTGCTGCAGGCCCGGCCCGGGCACTGGGGTACAGGGCTGAGCCAGACGGGGGCCCACTCTCACAGGGCTCACAGCGGGGGGTCCTCCCTGTCTGAGCTGCACAGGGAACCCTCCAGGCACCTGCGTCTGGCCCGCTCTGCCCAGGAGCCCCGCACAGCAGAAACCAGAGGGCGTTTGCTGGGAGAGGAAGTAAGTAAATGCAGAGACGAGGTTGAAAGAAAAGCAAAGCTTGCGGTTGTTGTGGAAGTCTTAGGCTTCTTATACTCAGAAACCTTCGTGAAAAATTTATTAACATTTAAATTATGGATACAGTATACTTTGTTATAGAAAATTTGGAAAGTATAGAAAAGAACAAAAGAGAAAATAAAAATAATCCATAATACTAGCCCCCAGAATTAGCCTTTTGTATATTCCTTTTTTTTAAATCTGCGTGTGTGTGTGTGTATATATATTTATATTTAAGAAACATTTGGATCATGATACATATGTAACATATAAATATAATATATATCTAATATATATTAGGTATAATACATAATTATAATATATAATATGATACAATATAATACATATAATATGTATTGTTATGCTATATATTATATATAATATACAATTAATGTATAATTATAAGTATAACTATATTTTAATTATATATTAATTATATGACATAATTAATATATATTATAATAATATAATAAATATAATATAATATTACATCTCTAGCAATGTATCATGAACTTGTCCCTGATTGAACATGCTTTAAACCCATGTCTGCCTAGAGGCTGGATTCACTTTCATCAGTGACAACACCCTTTACCGTATAAAATAATTACCCACTCCAGACTAACACCGGAGCCACACAGGGGGAACATTGAGCAGGTGTCTAGGCCGTGCTCCGTGTCTCGGCCCCATTGACGCCATCTTTCCTCAGCAAACGCCCCGGGAGGTGCCAGGGGGACACACCGGCAGCATCAGCCTTTCTTCTTGCCCCCTTTGATACTCGGAGTTATGCTATTAATACCCTCACGTTCCACAGCCCCGATCTCTGTAGGTGCCACTGAAATTCTCTCCTGACCACAGAGGGGCTATGACACCGGTCTCAGAACGGGTGATGTAGGCCTGGTTCTGGGGCCAGACCCAGCCTGAGCCCTGCTCCCCCTGAGGTGGCTGCGTGACGCTGGGGAAGAGGTTCACCTCTCTGTGCTTCCGGCTGCTCGTCTGCAACACAGGGCAGCCACTGTCCCCATGGTCACGAGGAATCAAGAGCACAATGCCTGGCACACGATAAGCTGCCAGTAAATACCAGATGTTGTTATTATAACTCGTGTGTTCGGAGCGTCTTCTTTTTCTGAGCTGCTCTTGCCATTTGCTGGTGTCAGGGCTGCTCTTGGCAACTTGTCCCCGAGGAAAGACACAAAGCAAGTGGGTGGTCACCTTCTGGGAAGGAAGCATTGGTCACGGGTGTCTCAGGTGCGCCCTGACCCCAACTGCACCTTAAGCAGCCAGGTCCCACAAACCCACTGATGGACCTTATGATTTTATTTTATTTTTAAATTAATCAAAATACTATACAAGTAATGTTTAGTAAATCAATTTACTGTCATTGGAGTTAGACAACAGGGGTTCAAATCCCCACCCTGTTACTTGAACAAGCTATTTCCCGTCTCTGACCTCCAGCCTCTTCATCAGTAAATTGGAGATAATTGCTGTGGTCGCCTTGTTTTTTTTCCTCTAGTACAGCACCCGTTACTGGGCTTTTGCCTTTGCTTCGGGAGAACCAGTTGTCTCCCGCTCGCTCTGAGCTGTGACTTCATTCCCTGCCTCCAAGACTGCGGCATGTGACCCAGGCTGAAGCCAATCAGTGCCTTTCATCACTGACCACAGAGACCGGTTCATGGAGGGTCATGTGACCGGGCCCGTCCAATGGAGTGTCCTTTCAGGCTTTTGCCGGAACTACTTCTTTCCCATAGCCCTGCAGCGGTGAGGACGCCACCGGCCGTGCTGCGAAGCCATCCTGCTCCCGTCCTGCTCCCGGTGGGGCTGGGTGCCTGAGCGTGGGCTGCCCCGGAGGAGCAGGGTCGACTGGAGCCCATTGTGAGGGGCAGCTTTTGAGTCCCGTGCATGGAGCCGATCACGGTTTTCCATCGACACGAGCTAATTCATCCTCTTTCTCTGCTTAAGCCAGTTTGAGTTAGATCTTCCCTCACGTTCAAGGGAAAGACTCCTGCCTGAGTCCTTAGCCAACAGTGCCCGTCTCCCCGGGGGGTTACTGGAGGAGATAAGGAAACGTATAGAAAGCTCCCAGTACATTGCTTGGCATGAAGTGAGTGCTTAATAAATTGTGTATATTGTCGTTGTTACCATTTTAACTGTAGAAAAGCAAGAAGTCGCAGACAGAACAAAAACAAAATCGGGGGAAACGTGCACATTATTCCTAATTTCACCTCTTAGGGATATTCAGGCAAATACTTGGAGGGTATTTTTCCCCCTAGCCATTTTCCTATATATATGAATTTATTAAAAACAAAATGAGATTATTATTTAATACTGTCTCGTACCTGCTTCACTGAGACAGCAATTACTTACAGAGATACACCCGCACAGCACCGTCGTTTGTAATGGCCACACAGCACTCTCTGCTTTTGTTGCACGTTCCGGGTATCTCCTAGTTATTTTCGTATAAATGATTCTGTGACATTCTCTGTTCTCTATCAACTGATGGATCTGCATATTTGGGCATTTTGTAATTTTCTAATGATCAGTTTTGAAGACTAGACTTGTAGAATCAAAGAGTTTTGCAGATACAAAACCCCACATTGTAACTGTTTTGACATATTTAAGTTTTGAATACAGTACATGTTTTGGTCACTTCCGGCTGCTCCGACAAAACATCTGACTGAGAGGCTCACAAACAACAGAAATCTGTGGCTTCCAGCCTTGGAGGCTGAGAAGTCCAAGATCATGGTGCTGGCGGAGTCAGTGTGGGTCCTGTGAGGACTCCCTTCCTGGTTCACAGACACCCACCTTCTCACTGCGTCTTCCTGGCAGAAAGGGTGAGGGAAGCGGGTCTCCTTTACTAGGGGCACCAACCCTACCCACCAGGCTGTGCCCTTGGGGCCCAGTCGCTCGGCCACGGCCCCGCCTCCCAATGCCATCCCACCGGGGGTTAGGCTCCAACATACACGCTTGGCGGGACACATAGCAACACGTCATTACATGTTTCAATGTATTTTCCAGACAACACAAAAACCAGTTCTGCGGGCTCCAAATGTCACTGCATCAGACACTGTTAGAGCTCTGATGTCACGAATTCCCATGATCCCCCACAGGGGAGGGACTGTGATCACCATTATTCTGACGTCATCAGCCTAGAATGACAATAAGGTGGATCTTTTATGAAAAGATTATGGTAAGCCCTGGCTGGTGTAGTTCAGTGGATTGAGCGCAGGCTGTGAACCAAAGCATCGCAGGTTCGATTCCCAGTCACGGTACATGCCTGGGTTGCAGGCCACGGCCCCTAGCAACCGCACATTGATGTTTTTCTCTCTATCTCCCTCCCTTCCCTCTCTAAAAAATAAATAAATAAATAAATAAATAAAATCTTTTAAAAAAAGATTATGGTAAGGAATTTTAGATCCAATTTAAAAGGAACACACCTATCGCCTGTATACATTTACACATAGACTCAAACTTTCTGTGGATGAAGAGGTTTTCGGAGTTGGCTAGAACCTCGCCTGATCACTGGGCACTCCCTCTTTCCGTAAAGGCAGCTGGTTCACTGCGGGCAGGGGCTCGCGCATCAGCCCCTTCGCTCGGGGGCATCTGGGCACCTCACAGAGCCCTGTTCCTCTGGTGAGTCAGGGAGACCCGGAGGGATGTGTGACACGCACCTGCAGGTACATTCCAGCTGTCATTTTATTTCAAAAGGGAGAAGCAAGTGGCATTTGCATGCAGCGGACACGGTTATATAGGAAACCCAATGCAATGTACAGAAAAACTACTAAAACTAGTAAGTGAGTTGAATAAAACTGCACGATACTAAATACAAACATCAAATGTATTTCTATACACTAGCAATGAACAATCACAACGTAAGCATTTGAAAACTGCATTATTGAGATATAATTCACATACGTCCTGATGCTCATTTTTCAACCCCTATGCCGTGGCACTGCGGAACGGTTACAGAACAGACCAGGGGTGGGGGGAGGGGCGGTGAACAATATACTTTTACTGAATGGACCCACCCTTGTGCTCTGGGGTCCCCCCACCCCGTACTAGGTTCGTCTTGCCTGCCATTAGGGAAAGATGTCTCTCAAAGCCAGAGACTGGTGAAAAGGAAAAGGATTATTTATTTAAAGAGTTACACAAACTTTAGAGTAATGACTTACTGTCTTCACCGAGATCCCAAAGTCCTTTAGAATACCCACAAACGCCCAGTTCTTCCTTCCCCCTCTGCCCAGTCCGGGGTACCGAATCTCAGAAAAAGAAATAGAAGTCCGTGGTTCTTCTCTGCCTAAGCCGCGTGGTCCCACAAAGACTCCGCGTGGCTGCCGCACCTGGTTTTAAATCCCAGCACCAATCTTCGTCTGCCACACCATTTCCAACTCCTCCCACAATTGGCCACAGCTGTCAGCATTCCCGTATTTTTCCAGCTTTACTAGGCTGCCATAGTAAGTCCAGGCAGGTGTGGCCCCGTGGTGTGGAGCCAATCATCTCCCAGCTCTTACGCAGGCTCTGTAACCAGGGGGAGCTGCCTCCCAGTTACATCAAGGGTTTAAGTCACTCCCATCCCCTTGGCTCAGAGTAGGGCCACAGCTATTTAACATATCTAGGCAACCAGTTAAAGGTTACAGCTATGTTAAATAACCATTGTAGAGGTTATCTGCAAAACTGCTGCTATTCAAAACAACTTTCAATGGCCCTGCTCCAGCTCAGACTTGTGAGAGTGAGGACATCCTATATATATATATTTTTCTAATATTTCCTGGACACTGAGTGCTGGACCCCATTACGAAGCCCTATTTGGGGCCCCCCTTGGTTGCCCCCGTTACAAAACAAAGTCACCACCATGACCCACTGTCTGCACAGAGCTGATCTTCCCTGTGGACTTCCTGTGCTCTATGAACTTGGAGGGGAAGGCAAGGTCCCTCCTCTGGCTTCTGCTTGGTTAGGACCCCCCCCACCCCCATCCCCACCCCCCGCAGGGCTGCTTGGCACACAAAGGGCTAGAGTGGAGGGAAGTCCCTCCCACACAGCAACCCCCCTTCCCGCTGTCGCCAGGGAGCCACCTCATTGTCAGAAGAGCTGTGTACACACTGGTGCTGTGATGGCCACACTGCCACCCGGAGCAGCCGTGTCCTGCTCCTCTGGCCCTGAGCTGCATCTGGCTCTTTTTCTCTCTCAGGGGGCCTGCTGCTCCTCCCTGAAGCCTGCTCCCATCTCCCCAGCTCTGAACCCACGGGACGGGGGCACGTCTGTCTCAGATCAGCCCCAGCATGGCGCCTGCTCCCCAGTGGGTGCAAGTAGCTGCTGCTGGGCTTGGATGTGGCTGTGTCTTGGCCCCAGCCGGGGGTGGGGGGGTGGTCCCATGCTGTGACCCTGAGGCAGAGACAGATGCACTAAGAGGAGCTGACCTGCCTGATGGCAAGTTCTGATGGTCTGGAATCGGCACAATTTCTTTCTGACACGAGGTTCTCTGCTGGTTGTGCTGTGTCCTCTGGCTCCTGAAACCTACCATCTGAGGGACTGTGGACAGCATGGCTAGTGGTCAAAGGTGTATGAGGTGAGGGAGTCCCCATCCTGGGATGTCCCTGGAATCTAGCCTTTGCACACTGTGTGCCCAAGGCCACCTCTTCTGTCCCTCGAATCCTCCTCCTACTACTACTAGTAGTAGTAGTAGTACTACGAGGCGAGCTTTCTGCCCCTGGGGCACGTGAGCTAGGAGGCCCTTCACCTGCCTTGGCCTGCTGAAGCTGGGAAGGAGTTGGGCAGGAGGGAGGCTGGCTTTTGACAGGCAGCTGAGCTCACAGGGCTGTAGCCCGGGCCCCCTCCCCACCTCCCCATCCCAGCTGGCTCCAGAGGGGAAGCGGGGGTGGGGGCAACTTCACAGGGAAACTTTTGTTCTTGCCCAGAACAGACACAGGCTGGGGACCGAGCTTCCCCTTGGCTGCCACGGCGACTGGGGCCACTTGAGTTCATGTTTATTTTCACAGTGTGGATTCCATGGAGATAATCATCCCTGACAGGGACGCCCTGGGAAGAGGGCTGTGGCCTCCGTGGAGCTCCTACTACGTGCTAGACCCAACATAGGCGGGAGCCAATGAAATCCAGGGATTAGACACGGAACTGCGCTGGACGGAGGAGGAGGCAGTCAAGTTCAGAGAGGGGAAGCGACTTGCCCCAGGTCACACAGCAGTGAGCAGAGAGCTGGGAGGCAAGGCCACCTGCCTCCCGGGCTCCTCCTACTTTGTGCCTGAATTGCAGTCGGAGGAACTGGGTCTCCCTGGGGTGCCGTGCAGGAAGTGCTGCCCCGGGCTCCGCACAGCCGGGGCCCCTGCGGCAGGATGGGTAAGCGTGTGGGTGTCTTCCCAAGGCGAGGCCCTGGCCAAGCAGTGAATTCCCCGTGTCTCACTCTCCTCCTCTGTGTGACGGGGCTAAGCACCACGTCGGTCTCACCCAAGAGCCATGTGGGGGGACGAGGAGGAAGAACTCGGTGATAACCATGGCTGACACCAATATGACCGCCCTTCTTCTAGCTCACCCAGGCCCTGGGGCCCCGCCGTGGGCCCCGGAAAACGGGTCGATGCGGCTCCCAAAGGGAAACCGTTTCCCCCGAGGCCCCGAGGGTGTGAGAGGACGGCTGGCCGTGTCCAGGCCCCTGCCGCCGGTCTGTCCTGCAGAACAGACTGGAGGTTTCACAAGGAATCACCCCCGTCCCTCTCCAGCTGGGCCACCACCCTTGGCCCTGCTGCGTCTTCCTCCCGGGGCCACCGGGCCTCCCAAGCCCCTGCCAGCTCCCGCCCAGCTTCCCCCCGGGTCCCCCCTCCACGTGACTTATTTATGTTTCCGTATTTACTTTCCCCATCAGTTTACTTCCTTCTGCACGGCACCCCGAAGCCCCGAACGGACCCACTCACCCGGCCGGTGCTGAGCACAGCCAGCGAGCCCGGCCTCCGACGCGGGAGGACCCGAGGAAACGGCCGAATCAAAACCAAACGTGGAACCAATAAAGTCTTTAACCTGACACTACAAACTTCCCACAGACTTCAGAGAAATACCTCGAGAAGTGCACGACCTTTTAGTTTCTCCCCAAGGCCACCTCCTCCTCTGGCGGGGTCTTTCTAAAACACAGATTTGACCTTGTCACTTCCCGGCTTCAAAACCCTTCGATAGCTCCTCATTATTTATTATTCTTATTCGCTAACATTTATCCAGGCCCTCCGCTGCCGGGTCCGGCGCTGGATGCCTTTCGTGCACGGGTCCCCGTGGGGTAAGGGAACAGCCCTGAGGGGGGGCGGCAGGGTCACGCAGCTGGTGATGGCGGAGCGCGGATGCAGGCCCCAGTCCGTCTGAACCCGGGGCCTGTGCCTTGCCACCCCTCTGCCGCCCCGCTGGGCTCCGCAGCCCGCCCTCGAGGAGCCCCGTGGCCCCGTGCTGACACCCCTCTCCCCCACCCCCTCATGCCACACTGCTGCTCCCTCTGCCCTCTCTGGCTTGGCCCTCCTGGCACCCCACTTCTGTCCCTCCCCGCCCCCCACCTCTCAATGTCCCCCCCGGGCCTCTTTGCCTCCCTCACCCCTTGGCTCCTGTGACGTGAACTTCTGAATCACCAGCAGCTCTTGAAATTTCCCATTTTGAAATGCAAACCTTCCCTTGACCTTGAGCCTCCTGCTAGCGCCCATCTTCTATCTTTCTTTCCACTTCCTGCCGAACTTGTAGAAGACCAGCGTGTGCCCCCCCCCGTCCCTGCCCCCCTCCTCACCTCCATCCAGCCCTCGGCTCCTTGCACTTGCCCTCTGCTCCCCGCTCCCTGGAAACAGCTCCTGGCGAGGCCACCTCTGCCCTTCCCGTGGCCCAGCCCGTTGGTTAGATTTTCATTCTTCATGTTGTCTCCTTGACATTTCTTGCCTCCGGCTCACCCCCTGCCTCTGCTGTTCCTCCTCTGGCTGCTCCTTGGTGTCTCATTCTTGCTCCGTGTCCCGAGTATCATTGTGCCCTGGCGTTCCAACCACCCAGGCCCACAGCCACACTCTCTGGGGGACCGACAAGCACACCTGTACCCACCCCCCTCTGGCTTATCTCCCCACTCACTGCCTCTGGGTGTCTTCACTGGGACACCTCACAGCCCCCTCAGACTCAGCACATCCCCAGGAACCCCTCCCCCAGGGGGAACCCTCCCAGGTGGCCCGTCTCCCCAGAGGCACTGCGCTCAGCCCCCACCGAGGTGTGAACGTGGAGCATCCTGTGGACCCCTCCCTCTTCTCCACTGCACAGTCCTGCTGGGTCCCCTGGCCCCTGTGTCCACCTCGTGCGCAACCCCGCTGCCCCTTCCTCCTGGGCATCCCCCAGGCCCCTGCCCTCCTTCAGCCCCCACCCCGCCAGCCCCGCAAACGCTTCTCCCCACGGTACGTAGACCAGTCTCCCTCAGATGCAAGTCTGGTCTGGCTCTGCACCTTCCACGGCACCCTGCCGCTCCCACCATAAACCCGCCTCGGTGAAGCCCACCGCAGGGTGGCCCCTGCCAGCTCCTCCGTCCTGCTTTCTCGTGGTGGGACCTTGGATCAGTGCGTGAACCTCCCCGCCAGTCTGCCACCCCCGACGCCTGTCACTCGAGGCTCTCCTGCCTCTCTGCTTTTTTTTTTTTTTAAAGATTTATTTATTTAATTTTAGAGAGGGAGAAAGAGAGAGAGAGAAACATCAATGTGCAGTTGCTGGGGGCCATGGCCTGCAACCCAGACATGTGCTCTGGCTGGGAATCGAACCTGCGATGCTTTGGTTCGCAGCCTGTGCTCAGTCCACTGAGCTATGCCAGCCAGAGCCTGCCTCTCTGCTTTTACAAGAGCTGTCCCTTCCTCTCCAGTCCTCCAGGCACACTGCTTTTCATTTCAAGTCTTTCCTCACACGTCATCCCCTTTCAAGTCCCCTGGAAGGGTCAGGTACCCCTTCTGCTACGGTCCTACCGGGGCTTGTACAGGCACCCGAGAACGCAGTTGTTTCTTGTATCGTAACAGTCGTCTTGTTCCGTCTGTCTTTCCTCCCCACGCCCCCTGGAGTGGGATTTCCTTGAGGGTTGGATTGGAAGAGGATTCAACCCTGGGTCTCTAGGGCTCAGCCCAGGTCCGGCACAGAGACAGGGCTCCACAAATATTTGTTGGATTGTCTTCAATTCAGGGGAAAAAAAAACTGGACTGAAAGTTTGGAAAATCACCCGGGTGGGGCTGGGAGAACCAGTCGCCAGGGGCTGGGCAGCTGAGGCTTCAAGCCAGAGCTGAGCTTGGGGGTGGCCCGGGCACCATATAATCCAACACCTCCCAACACACACTCTGGGTGCAGAGCGTCCCAGCGACTCTGGGACCAGGACTGGGCCTCCCGCTTCCTGGATGGGCCCGGGAGTCACCCCTGCCTGGGGCTTTTGGAGCTGGCCGGGCCTGGCTTTGCATCTCGGCCCCTCTTCCCAGCTGTGTGACCTTGGGCAAGTCCCTCGGTCTTTCCAGGCCTCTGTTTCCCCCCTTACAATGAGGGAAGGACCATCTCTGTGGGCTGCGTGGGTGCACTTGGGTTGTTTCCATGGAGTGGCTGCACAAGTGCTGGCTGCCCAGTGGGCGCTCCGGAAGTCCCTGTTCATGCAGTCATGCAGCCCGGGGGCCTCGCTGGCCGGCCCTGACCCTGGCCTTCCCTGCTGGGAGAGCTGGCAGGGCCCATAATCGTAGTTGCTTTTATTTAACACAGGCACCGTGCTTGGTGCCCGACCTGCATTACCCCGTGCCCATCCTCCTGCTATGCCAACGAGGAAACTCGGGTTCAGAGAGGTCAGGCTACGTGCCCAAGGTCGCAGAGCCAGCGAGCGACGCTGGGGCTGAAATCAGACCAAGCTCGAACCGGCTGGTCCCTTCTGTGTGTGGATCTGGGGCCGGCCTTGCCTGGACGGAGGGCTGCTGGCGCTGGAGAGGCCCAGCCTCCCCGGTGGCCGCGTCCCCAGCCAGGCAGCCTTGACCCCGCCCCTCGCCTGCCCTCTGCCCAGCGCTAGATCTGTTTAAACTAGCCGGGCAGGGAGAGGTGGGGAGGCCGTGGAGAAGGTACGGAGATGTTTGTTTTCCTTGGGGGTTTATATCAACATTGGTCTTGACATTTCGCCTGTTATTATGTGTGGTTCTTTAGAGGGTGAAATAATATTTTCTTTTGCTTGAGAAAAGGACAAAGTTCAGACAGAGCTCTTGGCCCCAAATGGATTTTCCTCTTTCTCTGCTTTTCATGTGCCACAGCGACTCCGAGTTCCTCCGAGCCACCTCCGCGGGCCAGACGTCCTCCCGGGCTGCAGGTCTCCACGGCGCGGCTGCCGCGGCCCGGGTCCCATAGGCTCGCTGGGAGCTGCGAATGCCGTCTGTTTGCCAGGGGTGCCGTTTGTGGCCACGCCTGGTGTCCTCTCCGTTACACACGTGTGACGGAGGCTCCTGTGGGTGTGTGGGCTCTGCCTGAGTCCCGCAAAGGTGCTCGCCCGTCCTTAGACACAGGGGGTCAGCTGTCAGCAGGTCCCCGCCCTGGACACTCCCTGAGGGTGACGCACACGGGTGGCACCGGCGGTACACCGTGCACTGTAGGTAAATCCCAGAGGCTCCAGAGAGCCCCTGTGGCTTCACAGGTGCCGCGGTCTAAATACACCTGGGCGCCGTAGATACAGGCGTTCTCCCGGATCCGTGGAGGAACCCGCAAGCTCCAGACGGGTCCTGGGCATTCGAGTTTCCGGTGGCACGCTGGAAACCAAATGCTTGCGCATCCCTTCGGGGTGTGGAGACCTCTGCGCCCCGGATCCATCCGCTCGTGTGCCGTAGAGAGTCGGCATGATGAGCGTGGAAGGACTTGCCGGTGAATGCGTGCCGCGCACTGGCTGGCTTAAAACAAAACAAATGCATTCTCTCAGTCCCTGGAGGCCAGAAACCCGAAGTGAAGGTGTGCGCGGTGTTGGGTCCTTCCAAGGCCCGGAGGGAGGGTCCGCCTCGCTCCTGGCTGCGGGGCTCGCCGGCAGCTCCGGACGTTCCTTGGCTTGTAGATGCGCCACCGCAGCCTCGGCCTTGGCTGGACGCGACCTTCTTCCTGGACACGTCTCCTCTGTCTGTCTGCATCTCAGTGTCCCTCACCTCCCTGCCGCAAACACACCAGCCACTGATGTTAACATCTCACTCTAAACCAGTGTGGTCTCAGCTTAACGGATTACATCTGCAAGGACTTATCTTCAATGCAGTCACAGCCTGAGAGTCTGGTGGGACGTGAACTTGGGGGGCGCCATTCAGCCCAGTGGAGCTCCCATGCCTGAGGGCTTTTTGTGGAGAACGAGTTGGTGCTCTTTTTATATATATTATCTCATTTCATTCTCCCCCACCCTAGAGCGGTGGGTGCTCTCCTCCCCATTTTATCCTCAAGGCCTCTGAGGCTCAGAGGGGGAGCTCCATCTGCTCCAGCATACACAGCCCCTGTGCGGGGGTGACGGCTTCCTCCGTGGGGAGCCCCCGCTCTGCGTTCCCGCCTCCTTTGAGGGTGGGTGTGGTCTGTGAGGGGGAGGCCTGGGGCTGGCCTCTGGGGCCTGAGGAGGAAGGTTCCGGGCCATAGGTGGGCAGAAAAATGAAGGTGACGGTGATGACAGTGCACGTGTCGGGCGATCCTGCGTGTGCTGTCTCGTTTGTCCCCTACCCCGAGTCCCTGGGGAACCCACCCTGCAAGGGGGGAGGTGAATGAGATCCCGGCAGCCCCAACACCCACTTAGTGCCCGAGAAGCTCACCTTCGCCACTTTGCAAGAGAAAGTCCATGTATTCAAGCCCCCTGGGCTGCTGTCTGGGGCCTGGCGAGACTTGGTGATAGCCCGGGTGATCTAGACGCAATCCAGCCACCTAGAGCGGAGGACCTGTCCCCGGACTTGCTCACGATGCTCTCCGATTGGTAGGTTTCAACACCTGCCTCTTGGTTGACCTCTGTCCCTTTCAAGGGCAAGGTCCTGTCTGGGTGGATCTAAAAAGTGACGTTCTGTTTTCAAAGAGAGCCAGCCCTCTCTCCCCAGGACGAAGACCCACTGCTTGCTAGAGAGTCCGGTGCAAACAGGCCCGATCCCAGCCCGAGCACGGGAAGTCCGGCTCCTCATCCGATGTTCTGGGGGAGGGGCCGCCGGGCTTGCTGAGCGCCGTGCCTTTCACTTGACTAGTGTCTACTGAGCTCCAGGCCCGTACTGGGCTGTTTCAGGTGTCAGGGTGGGACCCTCACGGGGTCTGCAGTCTAGCTGGGAGAGAGGAAAACGAAGTCAGCGAGCCCATGAACATGACTGTCAGAGCAGGAAAGATACAGGGAAGAGAGACAGGGAGGTGCTGGGATGAGGGTCTGTCGGGGGCGGGGGTGGGGGTGGGGGTGGCCGGGTGGGAACAGGTGCCCAGGGACGGCCGCTGCCTTGGCCGGGCTCCCCCGAAAGCGGGGCCTGAGGCAAGGACCTCAGGGCAAGTGGCCGAGGGGAGTGTGAGCCCCGGAGGAAGAGGAGGAGCCAGTGTGAGGATGTGCCACTAAGTGGGACACGGCTGTCTAGGGACCCCACTGCCATCTAGGGATGATGTCGGCTCCCTCCCATAGGGCAGCGGGGGGGGGGGGTGGTGTCATGGGAACACACCTCAGGGCTGTCCGTCTGGGCAAGGGGGGTAAGCGTTTGCCCAGGGGCCTCCGTCCCCGTCGGCCGCAGCTTTGCTGCACTGGGGCTCCCTCTTCCTGAGCGTCTGGGCCGCCGATGCCTGAGGTCCACGTGGTTCCCCCCCCCCCACCCCGCGCCGTGTCCCGCGAGGAGCCCAAGGGCAGCAGGTGCGCACAGCGAGGCCCGGCCTGAGCGTGGCGGCGTCCCCTCGTGCGAGTGTGGGGCTGCACCGGAGACGGAGAGCACTGGTGGCACCCGAAGTGCCCGAGCATCCGAAGCGGCATCTCCGAGGGGGTGACGTGTGTGGGCTGGGACCCGAGAGGAGAAGGGACCGACTTGTGCTGAGTGGCCTGTGAGGAAACCTTCCCAAACAACACGCGGTGTTGGCGCTCAGCGGTCATGACCTCTCGGGAGACCTTGGGCCAAGCGGCGTGGCTGGCGTCTGCCCCCGGTTCAGCGTCCCCAAGCCTGGGATTTCTTTCGCACTGGAGAGACCTCCCGCTGGGAGGTAGAGGGGCTGGGACCCGCGAGCCTCCAGTTCTGGACATCATTCCGCTTGCAGAGGCTGCCACACACGCCACCCACTTGGCCCGATGGGCCCCGGGGCTCTGCAGGGAGCGCTCTGAGCCGCCCCCTCTGTCCCTTCTCACACCTGCGCTGCTGGCTCCGCCCACCCAGCGCAGCCTCCGCTGCACACCCATCAGCCCTGCTCCTCTGGGTGCCTCTCTCAACCCTGGCCGCACCAGGGAGACGCTCCCCCTGTGCCCGTGCCGGGGGGCCCATCCTCTGCTGTGGTTCGCTGCACAGGCTGCACACGCTCAGACTCCACTGCAAGGTGTCACCCACCACACAGCTCTGCCCTCCACGGCCCCCGCCCGCTGCCCCCGCCCGCTGCCCTCAGTGCATGCAGGGAAAGGTCCAAATGGAATCTTCCCTTCATTGGCTTCCAAGGTCAACCCGCAGCACACAGGTACCACTGTTGCCGCTGAGAGCCGAACCGCTCGCCCGATGGCAGGTGTGAGGTGGAGCCGGGTGTGGGCCCCTGGCGGCCCGGTGCCCACACTGTTGGTGCAGAGATGGGGGTGGGGGTTGGCCTTGTCCTCAGGGCAGGGGTGACCGCAGCATCTGCATGCCTCCTGTCCCCAGAGCTCCAGGCGGGCCACTGGGGACGAGGTGTGGACAGAGGCTGGGGTGGGGGTGGAGGTACGTTCAACACATCTAGGACCTTCCAGATGCTCCCAGGGACTCAGGTTTGCACAGGCTGTTCCATGCCCTTCCTGCCCTTCCCTTCGGGTCCCCCGGCCACAGCATGGGGGTGCCAACCGCTCCAAACATGGGCACCGTCCTGGGGCAAGGGCAGGGCTGAAAGGGTATGGCTGGTGAGCAGGGAAACAGATAGAACAGGGGATCAAACAGTGGCTTGGGGACATGGGGGACCGTACTAGGCACACCTCTGAACAGTGGGTATGAGTCCCCACTGGACAGAGTCAGGGACACAGTGGACTGTGTTTGGGGACAGCAGGACAGGACCAGAGGTACAGTGGGACTGTCCCTGGGGACACAGTTGCGTGGACAGAGCTCTGAGGGGCCCGGCCTAGAGCTGTCCCTGGCCCTCGGACCTGCTCCCCTCCTCAGGGCTCACAGCCCCACCCCGCCCCACCCAGCCCCGGCCCCCTGGCCCAGGGCCAGGGCTGCTCCTTGTGCTCCGCAGCCCCTGCCACCGGCTGACGCGCCTTTGAAATCTTATCTCTCATCTTGTTCTCCGTTTCCTCCCTGTCCAGGCCTCATCTGTCTCCTGTCTCCCACCCACCCCCCACCTGCTTCCCATCTGTATCCCCCCTCCCGCTCTCGCCACCCGATGGCCACTGTCTGTCTGCTCCTGTCCCGTCCTCTCAGCCTGGCTCCGGCTCCAGCTCCAGCCCTTCCCTGCCCCTCCAGGGGGAGACGCCAGAGCTGTGGGTTGGGACCCTGCCTCCTGTGTGCCCAGGGCCCCAGGCCTGTCCTTGGTCCTCCTTCCTTCCACTAGAAATGCAGGCTAGAGCCCCCTGGACCCCCTCCGGTATCTGGTCAACCCCGTAGAAACCTGAGGGCCAGCTCCCAGGGACTCTCCTCCAGGCAGCCCTCCTGAAACCGCCCCCCCCAGAAAAGGCTACACCTCCCTTCTTTGAGCTTGCCCAGTGCAGTGTGTCCCTTGGCCTTTTCCTGGATCATGTGGGTCACAGCTGCCTGGGGCTCTGCCTCCACTTTAGCCTGTGACCTCCTCAAGGGCAGGGACAGCTCCGCCCTGCCTTCTTTACAGACCGGGAAGCTGAGGCCGGGTGAGCAGGTGCACCCTCTCCAGTTCTGCACAAGTCTGCCTCCGTCCCCTTCAGGGCTCAGCGTCAGAGTGGCCCCTTCGGCGAGGCTGTCCTGCCCTCCACCTGACCTGGCTCCCTCCCACCCCTGCTGCCTGCCCATCCTCCACACCCGCATGCACCCTGAGTTCCCCTTTTGGGGCTTTACCTTCTACTTCACAGTGGAAACAGATAGGAGCACCCTCATCTTCCTAGGCACTGAGGGCACCCAAGGGTGGCCCAACCCAGGTGCTCCGGGCCGCCCACAGAACCCTCCGGCTTCCTGCCCCTCAGCAACGCCACACATCCCTTGCCGGACCCAATCCCAGTCCTCCCCTTAGTAGCTGAGTGACCACAGGCGAGTTCCTTCTCTCTGGGTCTCACTTGAACGTTGCCGAGAGAATGATGAGGTGCCCACCCAGCTCAGGGTTGTTGTGAGAATTAAATGGTCGAATACTGATGTGCACGAAGAGCTTGCAGCTGGACCCCGTGCACAGCCAGGGCTTAGCTCCTTGCTCCCGGGCGCTGTGCGTGCACTGGCAACAGAAATGTAGACGTCAGTCATGGATTTGAACCTGAAGGTCTCCCTCACTGTGTATCAGTAATAGTGGTTAGCAATCACTTTTGTTGCCCTGGTCCCGGTGCCTCTCGAGTGGGTCTGGGGCTTCTAGCACACGTGGAGGGGTGGTCTCTGACTCCTGTCTTCCAGGGGAGCTGGCCAAGACGCAGAGGGCAGGGACTCAAGCAGGCAGCACCACAGTCGGGGGGGAGGGGGATAAAACAAGGAGGCCGACAGGGGGCTTTGGGGCTTCAGGATCCCGGGTCTTCTTCAGCTCAGGTGCTTCCCACGGGGTGACCTGAGGCAAGCTGTGCTCCCTCTCAGCCTCAGCTTACCCGTCTGTAAAATGGGGACCCTAACGGGCCTTCCTTCACTGAGCCTCGGCGACAGTTCAGAACTTCTAGAGGCTAACTCAGTAATCACTCAAGAAATGGTGGCTGACAGTAGAAGCTCGGGCTGGGGTTTGGCCCGGATCTGCTGGCCTTGACCTTCTCACCGCGCCCCGGGGCCCGGCTTTCCTGGAATGCCCGTGGGCCCTACCTGCTCTGCCAAAGACCCTCCTGTGTCTGAAACCACGTGCATGTCAACCACAGTTTGGGACGGAGCCCGAGCCTCCTGGGCCACAAGCCCGTGTTGGGCTTCTCTGAGGCCTGTGTCCTCAAAGTTAAAACCTAAACAAGGAAGGGAGGGGAACGGGGCATTTTGCTGTCCGTTCGGATTGTCCTGCTCTGAATTATGTCATCGGCTGACACCCCAGTGGCCTCCTGGCCCAGACCCACCTGGGTGGACAGGGAGCTCCTGGGCATGACCTGCCACTGCCCCGAACCTTCCGTGGTGCCCACTGTCCTCAGGGGCCAGCCGGGCGCCTCAGCCAGACCCAGGCCACCTCCCGGCTGTGGGACCTGGGGAAAGGGCGCATCGACTCAGAGACTCAGTTTCCACCTGGAAAATGCAGAAAATGTTCTCTCCCCTACAGGTTGGCCCAGAATGGAGGGGTTTCTTGGGCTGTAGTGCTAAAACCTAGAAAATTCCAGGAAAACAGGTCAAGCGGGTCACTCACAGGGTTGTCGTGAGGGTGACAAGAGAAAACGTGGGAAAAGCACTAAGCACCGCACACCCCCAAGGGCGGCCGGGACGGGGCCCCTCCGCTCACCGCAGGGCATGGCTGGCACAGCCCCGCCCCTCTCCCAGCACCCCCGCTCAGTCTCCTACTTTGAAGATACACAAACTGAGGCCTGAGAGAACGGGCAGCCCGTCTGGGGTCGGACAGGGTGGGCGCGGGACCAGCTTCACGTGGAAGACTGAGTTCCAGGGACACAGGGACTCAGCCCTGAGTCTGGGGGTGGCTTGTCACGGGAGAGTTGTGGTCGGTAGATGGCATTTTCCTGGGCAGTGGGGACCAGAGCCCAGGGTCTGCCGGGGTCTGCCAGCCGCAAGGGGAGTCATCTGGCCTGGGTGGGGGGGAGGCGGAAGCGTGGGTGGAGGTGACTGGGGTGGGAGGGAGCACGCAGGCTGTGACCATCAGGCATCGTCGGTCCGCAACTCCCACTCATCCAAACCCCTCAGCTGCCCCTGTCCTGTGCATCCCGAGGGAAGCCACTTTATCTCCTGACCCTCGACCACTCGTCTGGAAAAGGGGAGCGATCGCCGATCGGCAGGGTTTTTCTCATCATTCAGTGAGGCAGCTTATGAGAGGGCTCCGCAGAGGTCCTGCTCCAGTCGATGGAGAGCAGACACCAGCGCACAGTAGGGCTGTCGCGCAGAGAAGACTACCGTCCATGAAACGTGTTTCCCTCCAGGGCCCCACCGAATCCTCGCAACAGCGCTCACCGGAAGAGTGGCTCTGGTTCTCCCCAGTTTCCAGATGAGGAGACCGGGGAGGGAGGTCAGGGAAAAGGACGCCTGGCCCAGGGGAGGCAGCCGAGACCACCCGTCTCCCTGCCTGACAGCCTTCCAGCCTGCTGTCCCCCGGGCCCCACCCCAGGGTGGACTTTGTCCTTCTGGCTCCACTGAGTGAGAGCCCACAGCCTCCATCCCCCACCCTCTGCCTTATTATTATTATTATTTTTCTTTTGTTGTAACTTATCACTAGTGGAAATCAAGTTGTTGTTTTTCTTGTTTGTTATCCATTTTTCCCACTAGGATTCCCGTTCCAAGAGGGCAGAGACTTTGTCTTTCTGTTCACGGCAACATCTCCATTGCCCGGCACGAAGCAGGCCCTCTGTAAACAACTGTCCGAAGATTCGATCATCTAAAGACTGCAAGAAGGAATGCAGCTTGGTGTCCAGCTGCGTCAGCGGCGGTGCAGTGCCCTATTCCAGCCAGAAGATGGCAGCAGAGAACAAGGTACCTGATGGGTGGAGCCCAGGTGAAGGTGCAGGTTTGACTTCAGAAACGAGCTTCTGGCGGCCTGTGTGCCTGTGCCTTCCTCCACCTTGTCCTCCTAGCCACCGTAGGCCTGCAGATCCCAGCTGGGCAGAAGGAAGCCTTTTCCAACAGCATATAATAACAGTTATCACAGATTAACTACAAAAGCAGCATGTGCCAGGCACCTCACTGCGTTATCTCACTGCCTTCTCAGAAAAGCCTTCTTATTAGCCTCGTTCTCTGACAGGAGGTGCAACACCGTGCCCCAGGTGCCACTGCCCTGGGGGAGCCGGCACTAGTAGATGGAGTGTTTTCGCAGCACCATCAGACGGTCTACTGAGCTCCAGCTGTCTTTCAGCGCACTCAGTGGGCCACCAAGGCGGAGGTGAGTTCCCCGTCTCAGGAGGTGTGCGAGCTGTGACAAATAATCACTGACCAGAGAGGGTGAGGAGCACCAGATGCCCAAGGCCACTCCTCGCCAGGCAGGATGGGCCACGTAATTTTCAGGACACAAGCAAAATAAAAACATCGGGCCCTCTGCTCAAACATGAAGTATTTTGAGGCAGTTGAGCACGGGGCCCTTGTCCCAGGTGCAAGGTGCTGCGAGACTCCCAGGTCGCGGGCCTGGGAAGCCAGTCCCTTCAGGTCTGGGGAAGACGTGCGGGAGACAGGTCTCGGGAGCCCCTGGGAGGTCAGCCGCCCGGCTCTGCAGGGGTCCGGGGAAAAGCCCCCCTCGGCATGTTTCTCCCCACAAGACAGGGCCCTGCATCCCTGCACCTTTTATCTGCCTTTCCCGGCAGTGATTTATCTCGACGTGAATGGCTGGGGCGGCCTCCGAGGCACAAGTCCCGTTTGATGGTCCATGAATCTTTCTTTCCTTTCCGGATCCTCTGGCCACTCTCCATGCGGCCGGGCAGACCCACCGCTTCCTTTCTGCCAAGTGAGGATTAGGGGGCCATAAAACAAGGAACCCAGACCCCTGGCCGGGGAGCAAACACATGGGCCTCAGATGCGCTGGTCAGCTGGCAGGAGACGGCGGGGGCTGCCGGGATCGAGCCCCGGAGGGGTCCCCCTTCCTAGGGGGCCGCCATTTCTACTCTCCCAGGGCCATCCCCAGGGGGAGGCGAGTCCAGCTGAAGCCAGAGCTAGAGGTGGTCCTGGGGGGGCAGGGTGTAAGGGACCCCAGGCCGAGCCGAGTGTGAGGACCCTGGTCGAGCCCAGGTGGGGAGAACTAAGCACCCACTATGTGCTGGGCACTTAATACGCCTTGTTCTCAGGTCCCATCTGAAGAGTGCAGATGAGGTTCGAAGCCTCGGAGATGTGAGGCCACCTGGGCTAACTAAGATCACACGATCAGGATGTGATAGGGTCAGGATTTGAACTCAGGTGAACAGGTGACAAGGCTCTACCCCAAAGAAAAACATTTTTTAAACTGTACTGTTTGAAAAACATGTTATTTATTTTTGAACATTATCTATTTTTAAAAAAATCAGTTATGAAGGCATATGGGGGAAACATTCAAAGGTGGTATAACATAAAGTAAGTTTGAAAATCACGCCTTCCTTTCCCCTCCCCTGTTGTCTGTGGCTCCCTGATTTCCATCCCTTTCAGCTCGTGCCCAGGAGGGGTGTTGCTGGGTGTCATGCAGTCAGTCTGCTTGCAATTGTTTGAGGAACCACCACGCTGTGTGCCACGGTGGCCGTGCCGTTCTGCGTGCCCACGCACAGCGCACGAGGCTCCTGTCTCTCCACACCCTCACCCGCACTGGCTGTCTGTTATTGGTGTTGCTAGTTTCATAACAGTCACCAAAATGGTGTGAGGTATAGTTTTCTGATTGCATTTCTTTAACGATACACGATGTTGAGCATCTTTTCATGTGTTTATTGGCCATGTGTGGACCTTCTTTGGAGAAATTTTTATTCAAGTCCTTTCAGTGGGGTTGTTTGTGGGTTTTTGTTGTTGTTGTTGAGCTGGAGAAGTTCTCTCCATATTTCGGCCATTGATTCTTTATCAGGTATTTGATTTGTAAATATTTCCACCTGTTCCGTGGGTTGGTTGCCTGTGTCTTTGGTGTCATGTCACATCCAAGAAGTCATTGCCAAGTGCAGTTCAGGGAAGCTTTTGTCCTATGTTTTCTTCTCAGAGTTTGAGAGTTTCAGGTTTACACTTAGGATCCATTTTGAATTAATTTTTGTATACTGTGTCATTCTTTTGCAGGTGGATATCCAGCTTCCCCTCACCATTGGTTGAGAAGATTGTCTTTTCTCCACCGACGAGTCTTGGCATCTTTTCCAAAATCATCCGATCACACGCGTGAGAGTTCACTTTTGCACACTCTGTTCTGTTTGTCCATGTATCTACGTTTATGCCGGCACCACGCTATTTTGATTAATATAGTAAGTTTTGAATTCAGGAAGTGTGAATCCAACTTTGTTCTTATTTTTTAGGATTGTTTCGGCTCTTTGGTGTCCCTTGAGATTCCATTATAAATTTCCGGATGCTTTTTATTTCTGCAAAAAAAAATCCTTGAGATTTTGATAGGGATTGCGTTAAGTGTGTAGATTGTCTTGGGAAGTATTGACATTTTGGAAACATTAGTTCTTCCAGTACATGAGCGTGTGCTGTCTTTCCCTTTATTTGTCTTTAATTTCTTTTCAGAAATGTTTTGTGGTTTTTATTTTACAAGTCTTTTTTCCTGCTTGGTTAATTAATTCCTACAGATTTAATTCTTTTGTGTGATGCTATTGTAAATGAAATTTTCTTAATTTCTTTTTCAGATTGTTCGTTGTTAGTGTTCAGAAATGTAACATATTTTTGTGTGTTGGTTCTATATCCTGCTAGCTTGCTGATTAAGTCTAACCATGGTTTTTGGAATTCGATTGTTAATTCTAGCCATGAAATTCTGGGGCTTTTCTACATGTAAGTTCATATGACCTATGAACAGACATAATTTTACTTTTTCCACCCCTCCTGGATGCATTCTGTTTCCTGTTCCTGCCTACTTGGTCCGACAAGGACATCCGGGGCTACGCTGAACGGAAGTGGCAAGAGCAGCCCCCTGGCCTTTTCCCTGATCTTAGAGAAGCAGCGTTCATTCTTTCGCCATTGAGCATGATGTTTGCTGTGGGTTTCTCCTGTATGGTTTGTATGATGTTGAGGTAGTTACCTTCTATTGCTGGTTTGTCGAGTGTTTTCTTTTTCAAGATTTTATTTATTTTCAGAGAGGGAGGAGAAGGGAGGGAGAAAGAGAGGCAGAGAAACATCAATCGGTTGCCTCTCGCACGCCCCCATCTGGGGATTTGGCCCACAACCCAGGCATGTGCCCTGACAGGGAATCGAACCGGTGACCTTTCTGTTTGCAGGCTCGTGCTCAATCCACTGAGCTACACTAGCCAGGGCTGGTGTTTTCTTTTTTCATGAAAGGCTGTTGACTGTAGTCAAATGTGTTTCTGCATCAATTGAGATCATGTGGTTTCTTCCCCATTCATTCTGTTAATAAGGTCCATTAATTACATTGATCCATGTTCATATGTTAGATTATCCTTGCATCCCAAGAATTAGTCCCATGCGGTTGTGGTATATCATCCTTTAAACATGTGGTGCAGTCCATTTTACACTCGATGTTCAATGTCATAGCTGTGCTTGCCTATTCATTTTGTACTAATCTCCTCCTGTTATGGAGGAGACCAGGGGGGTCTGGCTCACCGCCGTTTCCCGGAACCATGCACAAGGCTTAACACGGTAGCACAGTGCGGGGATGCACCGGAAACCGAATGAAGGAATGAATGAGCAAACGGGAAAATGGTGGAAAGAAATGAATCCAAACAGATTAACTGTATGGGATTGTAGGTCATTTCGATTCTCTTTTTATACTTTTATTTTTACACACATTTTATTTATTTATTTATTTTTAGAGAGGGAAGGGAGGGAGGGAGAGAGAGAGAGAGAGAAGCATCAATGTGTGGTTGCTGGGGGCCGTGGCCTGCAACCCAGGCATGTGCCCTGACTGGGAATCGAACCTGCGATGCTTTGGTTCGCAGCCCACACTCAATCCACTGAGCTACGCCAGCCAGGTATTTTTACACACATTTATCCTGATTTTATTTTATAGTCAAGTAAAAATCAAACATATGTTATTTTAACCATAGAAGGAGAGACAGCTCTGGGCGCTTGGAGGGGACAGGATTCAAAGGCACACGGGGCAAACCCCTGCTGAGGAGGCTGCCGGGACACCTGGGCATGGGTGGGGTCGGAGGGGTGTGTGTACCAGGCATAGCAGGGGGCGGAGCCTCCGTTTCCTCATCTAGAAAATCATGTTAATAGGCTTTCCTGGACTTAAAATACAAAGTTCCAACGAAAACAGCTATCACTTATTGAGAGTCATTCCATGCTCTTTACTCGCCTATTGAATGACCTTCCATTCCCAGTTGAGGACGATTACCCCTCTTTTCTGGGTGGGGACACAGAGACCGCGGCCCGTTCAAGTCCTAGCTCAGCCAAAATGCAAACTGTGTGTCCCACAGCAAGCGGTTCCTGAGCCTCAGCTGCCCTGTCTGTGTAACGGGGATAACCACCGTCCCTGCGTCTTGGGGTGTTGTGTGAGGTCAATGGGGTTGTACAAAGAAGCTCATAGCTTTCCAGCGAGGATGGGCCACCTGTGTGAGCCCCTCACCATTACCAATGAGGTGACGTTGTGTTCCTGGGGTCACGCAGCAAACAAGTGGCTGAGCTACGGTCCCACCCAGGTTTCTCGGATGCCAGAGCCCAGCTCCTTCCAGGGCCTGGTGTGAGGTGTTCTCCCAAGCTCCGCAAGAGCCCTGGGTGGCAGGTGCCTTCCTGGAGCGTAGTAGGGCTCCATGGGAGAGGGGCCTGCCTGCCCAGAGCTTCTCCTTGTTCTGCATGCAGCGTGGACAGGGAGGGGTCAGGGACCCGGCCCTGGTGGGGATTTCCAGCCCCCGTGTCCAGCGCGGCAGGCGGTTTCCCAGCAGCCGCCGCGCCGCTAATGCGCCACGCTTCATAACAATACCCCGTGATAACAGACAGATTTAATTAAAAAGAACGCACGTCCTCCTCTGCAGGGCGGCTGCAGCCAGGGTGTGGGGCTCGCAATTAAAACTTAGCTCTATAAAGTCAGCGCACGGGCGTGGGTGCCTGGAGCTGCCGGCTTTTCTAAAAAGAGCACCCCCGCCCTTGCGCGCCCACGTTATTTATCGAGTTAATTTTGTCCTCTGGCCGCGTCGTGAACCAACTCGGAGCCCCCAGCCCCGACCCTGACTTGCCTCCCAGGCTGTGCCCCTGCACACACTAGCCTCCTCTGGGGAGGAGCGAGGCCGCGGACGCCGGCTATAAACGAGAGAGACCCGGCCCGGACTCTGCCTGCCTCTGAGGTGTCGGGCAAGTGACTCACCCCACCCCGCCCCCCGGATCTTCTGTTTCTGCATCGTGAAATGGCGCTGAAGCTGCCTCCTGAGGCTGCACGAGGCCCGGATGAGGCAGGCAGCGAGTGCTTGGAAAACACTGGCTGCTGTTCGTGCCGGTGCTGTGACCGCTAATGGTGGGAGCTTCTGGACAAAGCCTGGGAGGCCTTGGCGAGAGGGAGGCTGGGGCCGGCCTCTCTGAGTCGTAGATGTAGCAACTTAGAGTGGAGGCTTTGGAGGCCGAGGATCCAGGTTTGAATCCTGGTTTGGCCACTTCCTAGCTGTGTGGAGGAGAGTGAATGGCTTCCCTCCTCCAGGCTGTTTTCTCATCTCTAAAATGGGAAGGAGAACGGCCCCTTCCTTCTAGGTTGCAGCCAGAGGGACCCGCATGCTGGCACGGAGTGAACCTCCAATGCTGTGGGCCTGGGCGTGGCAGCCCGTCAGCACGATCTGTAAGGCGGAGTGGAGAGGTCACGATGCCTCGCTTTCCGGTCTGGCTCTGGGCAGAGTTTCTGGGAGCACCTCAGGCCTGCACCCAGCAACCGGAGGCCCCCCACCCACCCACCTGTTTACCCCCCAGGTGGCCGCCGCTGTCCTGCAGGGGACAGGGTGGCTGCTGTGCAGATAGGCGGCCTGATAGCAGGGCCTGCGAGACAAAGCTGCCGGAGACGACGACAGGATGCTGAATGGGCCTCTCCGAGCGGGCGGGCGCAGAGCTGCGTTCGGCACGGATTTAATTAAAAAGACTCAAATCTTTCTGATAATCCTCCTGGCAACGGCTGGAGCAGGGCCTGAAGCAGGCTCCCTGGCAACGGCGCATCCTGCCGATAAAGAACTTTGCGGGGAGGGACGGACTGAGCCCCCTCGGCTGGCCCTACGCCGCTGCTATCAGCCCTGCCCATCGCCCCGCCAGAGAGGGGTGGCAGCCAGGGAGGCAGCTGCCGCCACCTCGCCCCCCTCCCCCACCAAAGAACATCCCCTCCCCATTCTGGGTCCCTGCCCCTCCCCCCGCAGGGCTGCAGTGTTCCTGGGCCGAGAGCCCCTGCCTGGCGTTCACACCCACTCCCTCGGGCCCGCTGCCCAGCCCTTGCCTGTGTCCTGCCACTCCCGTGTATGGGACGGAGGCTGGGGCGCCCCGCGTGGGTGTTCCTGGAACTGGCAGTCTCTGCTCTGCTCCGAGGCTGCCCTGGGGAGGAGGGGGGAGCCAGGAGCCGAGTCCTCAGTGGTACTGCTCCCGCCCACCTCCCAGCCTTGCTGTGCGGGTCTCTCTGCCCAGGCTCGCCGTTCAGATTCCAACTTCCACCTTCAAGCTCCAGCCCCAGGTGTCCCTCCCTGCTCTGCTCTGAGTCCCAAGCACCCAGTCCCGGCAGAAAGCAGGGGCCCAAGGAACGCCTGATGGTTGAATGAATGCACGGATGAGTGACGCAGACGTGTAAGCCTGAGCCTGGCACCAGCGCCCCGCCCGACCCCAGCTTCATGCATCACCAGGCCGGGAGCCGGCAGCGAGCACCTTCTCTGTGCCTCGGTTTCCCTGCTGCTCGCGAGGGGCAGCCAGAGAGGTGGCCCACCCTGCCGGGGAGGGGGTGTGATCCCTGCCGGTGTGTCAGCCTCTGTCCCCACCCTCCTGTCACCCCTCGGCAGGGGTCCGAGGGGCGTCCCTGGGTGCTCCCACCCAGGGTGCGCCCGGCACCGGGGGCCCAGACTTCAGCCCCCGCAGCCGGACCGCAGAGCCGAGACGAGGGCGGCTTCCTCTCTGTCTTCTTCTCCTCGGACCCTGCCTCATCTCGGAACCCATGGCAAAACATTAGAAATTTAATTATTTGAAATATGTTTAAATTCGCATGGTTCAAAGTTATTGACGGATAGACAGAACAGTGAAGTCCCAGTTCCCACCGCCACCCGTAACCGCTGCCGCCGACGCCGCGGGCCTCCGGCCTGAGTTTCTTTGCGCATGCGCAGGCTTACGCAGGAGCAGGAGGTGGGATCGAAACAGCGCCGCGTCCCAGGTCTCCGCCCTCCTCCCCTCGTTCAGTTCCTCCTGAACCCCTTTCCCTGTCGCTGTGGATGGGGCCCTGCTTTCAACAGCCGCGTAGTGTTCCACTGTGCGGACAGTCCTCACTCATTATTATGGACACAGCTGAGCAGAAGAACCTCGTAAATGCATCATTGGATTGTCTGGAAAACAAATCCCAAAATAGAACTTTTGGGGTTGAAGGGTGAAATGCATTGTGTCATACAGCAACCCCATCCATCCATCCATCATCCATCCGTCCGTCCGTCCATCCATCCGTCCATCCATCCATCCATCCAATGTTTGTCTGCCGTGTGCCAGGCACTAAGCGGGGTACAGAGGGCCGAGTGGTCCAGATCTGATCCTCGCCTCCAACAGTGTTAAGTCTCTGCTCCACGGGCTCTGCTGCCAGAGGGGCCCCTCCCCTCCAGAACCCGTCCTCGCTCCCTGTGGCCACCGGCTCCCGTTGACCCCCAGCCTGAAGTGTAAGGTTCCCTGACCTTTCTCACCTAGCCTGGTACGTCCTTATGCTCCCGCTCAAAGCCTTTTCCACCTCCGACTTCCTCACACACTCTTGGAGGCTGCACCTCGGGGTGACTCCAGAGAGTGAGCCCCACGCTGGGTGGGCACCCTCGCCTGGCATGCCTTAGTTATGCTGGGCTGCTGGGCTGTGCTGGGGAGCGCTGGCTCTGGAGTCAGGCCACTTGGGTTCAAATCTTCTCCCCAGTGTCCTTGAGCCCTGTGGCCCCGAGCAAACCACCTAACCTCTCTGGCCTCGGCTTCCTCATCTGAAAAATGGGGACAAGAGTCTGACCTATTTCCAGGCTTGTGGTGAGGGAGAGAGGAGCTCAGGCCCCCAGAGCAAGTACGGACAGGAGCCAGCGGCCATCACGTGCTCGCTCAGCCCCTCCCAGCAGCGGTGGCTGCTGGCCCCACTCCGCAGCTGAAGGGGTGGAGGCCCGGGAGGCGGGGCCAGGGCTGGAATCCAACGCTGTTCGACTCCACGGTCCTTCCTCTCAATCACCACCCTCTCTGGCCTCGTGGGGGTCTCTGTCAGCACAGTGACACCCACTCTGCCTACCACAGGGGACTTCCTGCCCGCTCTGCCTTCCGGATCCTCTCAGCCCCTTTTCCCTCGCTGGGTGCTGGCCGCTCTCTGTTCATTCATTCACTCTCTCATTCATCTGTGCCAGACACTGCGCTGGGTGCCCAGACCTGAGAAGGTCAGAGAGTGGGGGCTGCCAGGGCGCATGGGGAGAGGGGAGCCAAGAGAAGGGCGAGCCTCAGAGGAAGGCTGGGTCAGGAAGCTGAGAGAGGAGGACAGGGACAGCCCTGGAGCCAGGAGGCTGGGAGTTGTGGGGAGAGGTGGGCGGAGCTGGTGGGAGCATTGGGAGCAGGGGAGGTAGGAGGCTGGCGGGGCTGCCTAGGACTCCCCCTTTAAAAGTTGGTCTGTGCAGGCAAGGAGCAGTGAGAGGGGGTGCCTGCTGGGGGGCAGAGTCAGAGGATGTTTTTTAAACTGGGGAGAGCCTTGAGCATGTTTGCGGGCCAAGGGAGGCTGGACAGAGAGAGAGAAGCCTCCGGTGAGGGGGTGGAGGCAGAGCCCCGCAGAAGGGGTTGGATGCAGGCCAGGTGGGCCCTGTGGAGGTGTCTTAGGTTTGGGGCCCTAAGATGTCAAGGGGACTTCTGAGGGGCTGGGGAAGAGGGGCTGGAGGGGGGGCCCTGGTGAGGTCTCCCCGGCGATGCTTGGCTGCCTCGGGCACAGCACGGGGCAGACAGCAAGGTCCCCCTCAGGGACCAGGGGCAGGGAGATGAAGCTCACAGGGCATCGGAGCCGGACCCCCGCCCCTGCCCCGACTGCCCCCTTTCTGTTCATTTCTCTGTCTCCCCACCAGGCTCCGAGCATCATTCTTTCCTCATCTCCTGGGCCCAGGGCCAGGGGCCGTTCATTCCAGACCATTCCCGCCCTGACATCCCACGGGCTTCCGGGGTAAGGCCGTCTCCAGGGCGGGAGCCAATAAAGAGGATCCCGAGTGGGTTTCAGAGCCCCTCCTCCTCCTCCTTCAAAGAGATGAAGGAACAGAAAGATCAGGGAGAGGAGGGGGGGGGAGTGGCGGGGGGAGGAGGATCCTGTGCACTCAGGCAGAGCCAACACGGGCCGGGCACTGAGCAGACACCCCCATTTAGTCCGTGCGGCACCCCAGTGACAAGACACGGGCATTATGTCCACAGAACGGAGGGGGACACTGAGGTTGGAGAGGGTGGCAGCATGCCTGAGGCCACACAGCTGCAGGGCCAGGGTCTGATCACCCGAGGCCAGGCCCCAGACGGGCTCACATCAGCTGGGATGGATCCTGTAAGCCCCCGGCTCTCTGCGCTGGCCCCCCACCCCTGTGCATTCACCTGCCCCCTCCTTGGTCTTCCCTTCCCTGGAACCCGAGTTCAGAAGGGGCAGGGACAGGGACAGGAGTCACAGAGGAGGGCGTCAGTGTCTGAACCCGCCCCAGGGGCTCGAGGGCCCGTTGATGTGGGGGCACGTCACAAGGGCAGACGCCCCGCCCCCACCCCAGCTCCCCTGCCTGCTCTCTGGCCCTGCCCACTGCAGGTCCGCCTCCCTCAGGACGCATGCTGCAGGACACCCTCCCGCTCTCACTGAGTGTCCAGGCCCTGGGCCACCGGACCTGCTGAGACCCGAGCCAGAGGGACCGACAGGCAGTGAGAGGAGCTGTCCCGGAGCCCCAGGGACCAGATCTGCATCCTCAGTTTACCTTGCCGGTCCTGTCACAGTGTGGGGGTGCAGAGGGCAGACAGCAAGGTCGTGCCCCAGGGCCGTGCCAAATGAGGAAGGCCCCAGGGGCCTTCAGCCATCCCTGCCCCAGCAAATGTCACCCTTTCTTCAGTCCTGTCGCCTGAACATCCAGGCCTCGGCCCTCACCTACTGGGAATGAGGTGAGGTGCAGGGGATGATGGGAGCTCATGAGACCTGTGTGCAGGGGTGTCAGGTGCTGAGCCCAGCTGGAGGAGCCTGGGATGGGGGCAAGGGCGGAGGGCCAGAGCCCCCACGGGCCAGGACCAAGACAGGACCCACCCCAATCCAAGAGGAGGTTCCTGAGCCATTTGAGGTTCTGTGCAAATCAGGAAGCCCCCACCCACCCCATGTGCTCACTGGAAGAAGATTGGTATTTCTTCTAATGCGGTGCTTGACTATTGCTTATGAATGTGCAGAATCCTTTGTGAGCCGGAAGCTGTGGGGCCGAGGAGGGGTGAGGACAGTGCCAGCCTCCCTGGGCATCAGTACGGGATCCAGTGTAGATCCATCCATAATAGGGGATGGTTCTAGAGCATTCTGCTGAGCGTCCCGTGTCTGAGGTGGACATGGCGCACCAGCAGCCGCTTCTGGGCCATAGCTGGGCTGCCCAGAGGTGGACTGGGAGCGGAGATCAGAGTCCAGACTGGCGAGGGGGTGTTCTGAGACCCTGGGACTCTGAGTGCAGGCTATTCCCAGGGCCTGCTTGTCCATGGGGGTATCTCCGAATGATTTTGGGAGCGTGTCAGGAGGCAAAGTGGGGGGCGTGAGGGGTGAAGGGGCCAGGCCTGTCCCAGGCAGAGTGACAAGCTTTGTGGGGGGCAAAGGGGAATGGGGTTTCAGGGAGACAGATGCCACAGGACCCTGGAGTGGTAAACTGAGGCTGCATCATGAGAGGACTGAAAGCAGGGAGCTCACCAGGGCAGGGGCGTGAGCCCTGATCTGTCCATCTGCTTGCTCCACGCCCTGGTGCTGCTCTGAGCTCTGCCACAGGCTCCAGACGGCAGTGCCCCCGTCCCCGCCAGGGAGCCGGTGCATGGTCTGGGCTGGGGCCAGGGAACGGCTACGGTCAATAAACTTCCAGGTGAGTCTGATGCTTGTTTGGGATGGGAGCCAGGATGGTGGAGAAGGGGTGTGAGGGCCAGGTCTTGGGGAGGGGGGGGGCGGCGCGCCCTGGGCGGACTGCGCTGGGATGCCTGGCTGCCCCGGTCCCACTTCCACGGTGTTGCCAGGTCTCAACTGCTTGGCCCCCTGGCCAGCCCGTGAATCACGCATTTTGTAGAGAAATGATCAGCTTCTCTTTCTTTTAATTGAAAAAAGTTATGAAAGTAACACACAATACCTATTCGTTAAAAAAAAAAAAAAACCTGGGGAAAATGACAAATAAAAGAAAATCAAAACCATTCATAATCCTATCACCTGGGGACTGGCAGTCTTTGAGATATTAGCATCTGTCTCCCAGGAAGATGCATTGTGATCTACCCAGCGAACGTTTACCGAGCCCAGCAGTGAGATGAAGACACGCAGATAAGCCACTGCGGACAGCGCACACACACACAGGCAGGCTTCCTGTTTGAAAGATGGTATCGCGTTATTGGTGCTGTTTAGTAACCTGGCAATTTTGACAGCCCTGCTGTGTGAAAAGATATATGCACATACTTAGCATATCTTTCGCATTTTTTTAAATTAAAAAAGCAAGATAAAAAATTTTAAATTACAAATAGTTATACCCACACAGGTTTTTTTTCGGGGGGGGGGCATCTTTTCAGAATTGTTACGCATGCAGATGGAAATATATTATTTCCCACAACTACAGATATGCTACACCTACGGCTGGACGTTCGCTTTTCTGACTTCACCGTCGTCTCTGGGATGGCTCCGCCCCCGGTGGGCGAAGATTCTGCTTCGTGCTGCTGAGGGTGGATGTGCGCCCGTGTATTCAGCCACTTCCCTAAGCTTCTGCTGTAACCAGTTTTCCCGTGTGTGTAAACAGCGCCTCATTTGAATACTCTTGTGTGTGGAACCTGTCTATTTCTCCATGCCAGAGACCTAGAAGCAGAAATGCCGGGTAGAGGTGCATTTTGTATGTGTGTTTTAAAGGCTGTCAGTCTGCATCGCCTCCTCCAGAAAGCTGCCCCAGCGCGACCCTCGCCCGCAGTGCGCAAGAGTGCCTCCCGCCGCGCCACCCCCCCCCCCCACCCCCGGCCTCACCAGCACTGGGCGTTACCATTCTTTCGAACCTTGACCAATCTGAGAAGCAAAACACGCTATCTTTTTTTTAACATTCCTTTTTTTAAAAGATTTTATTTATTTATTTTTAAAGAGAGAGGGGAAGGGAGGGAGAAAGAGAGGGAGAGAAACATCGATGTGCAAGAGATACATCAATTGGTTGCCTCTCTCACGCCCCCTACAGGGGACCTGGCCCACAACCCAGGCATGTGCTCTGACTGGGAATTGAACCAGTGACCCTTTGGTTCCCAGGCCAGTGCTCAATCCACTGAACCACACCCCCCAGTGCAAGACAGTCATTTTTAAAATAGATGTTTACAGGAATCAATCTTCCCACCCAGTAAAACTCCTTGTCTCTACAATTATTGAAAAGTTCTTCTATGTCCCTCAACAAAGTTTTTAAATTTCAGAAGTCCTGCACATTTCTGGTTCTGCTTAATTTTAGGAACTTGGTACTTTTAAAAATAACTTTTATAAATGGGATTTTTTTCCCATTAGATTTGCTAGCTGCTTGCTACTGAAATATAGCAGTTATTTCTTCCTACTTGTCTAACCACTAAATATTTGACCAAATTATCTTTTTAGCTCTAATAATTTTTGATTCAGTTGTGTTGCATTTTATAGACAACCAGCATCTTCATTTGAAAACGGTGATTTTTTTTCTCAGTCCTGATACTCCCTCCTAGCGCACTGGTGTGTCACGATTGCCCGGAGTGAGTGGGCTGTAGTCCGGGAACCGTGAGTGACCCCAGGCGTGGCTTCGCGATGCCAGGCACTACTTCAACCCCTCAGGTGACCGTGACGAGAAGGGTGGGTGCACATGTGTCTGTGTCATGAAGACACAAGGAGGAGGATGGCCACCGTCACCGGCATCCTTGTCAGCAATCCGGGTTGGCTCATAGGTCTATCGCTGGTCTTTCGCTCTTTCTTTTCTTTTGTTTTCACATTTTTACGAGAGTTTATTTGAGCCCAATTAATAGCATACACTAGGGAATAAGATCTCAAATGCTCTGGAGAAGAAGAGTTTTTGCAGCTTGGTGTTCCACTCTTTAAGTACAAAGTCTGCCTAGTAGTTGCATCGATCACGGGCATTGGCTGTGAAGATCTGCATCTGTTGCTGTTCTCCCCACTGACCACGCGTGGTTGGAGCTGCACTCCCGGAACAGGTGTTGCTTAATCACAGTGGGTTGTGCTATTGATGTTCTCCTGGATGCCCTGGGATGGTGTTTGGTTTGGTGTTTCCCACCCATATTTCAGGTGAGACTGCTCTCCGGGGCTTATGCTGCCACCTCTGGTGGGTTATGGCATTAGATTTGTACTAGCATCATAGAATTGTCGGTGAGACTGTCCATCTTCTTCTCTGGAAAGTGGTAATTACATATCGATGATCTATTCTCTGTGAGATCTCATAAAACCATCGGGGCCTGATGCCATTGTAGGGTCATCTTCTTAAAACTGAAATTTCACGACCCCACGTGCGTGCCAACGGCTACGCATCAATCACAGGAGAAAGTGCAAACCCTCCGACATCCGAGGTGCAGTGGGCGTGAACTGCACCGGCTCTCACCATCCCCCTCCCTCTCTTGCACTCCGGCCACACTAACTTCCCTTTGTGGGGTCTGCTTTGAATTCTTGCGGAACGGCATTCACTGTGGTAATATTGTTGTGTCTTTCAGTTCATGCCAGCATGTGTTCACTGAGCATCTCCTTTGTGTGTGGGCACATGCCGGCCTTGGGCAGAAAGAACCCCACCCCAATGGGGGGGTCCCTGTTGCAGTTTGGCTATTGGGGAAGCAGGTAAGTGAACAGACCTTATGAACAGTGAGGTAACTGCCATGAGGGGGGCAGGGATGGGCATTGTGGGAGCACTGGGAAGGGCCACCTGACTCAACCCAGAAAGGGGGCTTCCTGGAGGAGGTGGCCCTGGATTTAGACTTGCATGATGAGAAGTGGGGACAGGTCATTCCAGGATAAAGGGTGCCGTGGGTCAAGGATGACCAGCACAGCCTCCATCCCGTCTTCTCAGGACAATTGTGGTTACTTCCTAGCATGCCATGTCATTCCCCTGGGGAAAACCCACTATGGCTCCTTAGCTTCCTTCAGATAAATCCCACAGTCCTTGGTGTGAACCAGGCCCGGCGTGACCCGGCCCCTGTGTCTCTCTGAGTTAACCTGATCCTTCTGTCCCAGCCACTGCCGCCCCACCCCAGGGCCTTTGCACTGGCTGTTCCCTCTGCCCGGAGACCCGCACCCTCCCTTTCTCCATGTTTCTGCCTAAACGTGAGGCTGCCTTCAGCCCCTATATAAAACAGCAACCAACCCTGGCCTGTGTGGTTCGTTTGGTTGGAGCATCATCCCATAACTGAAGGGTTGTGGGTTCAATTCCCAGTCAGGGCACATGCCTAGGTCATGGGTTTGATCCCTGGTCTGGGTGTGTGCGGGAGCTGGCCGATCGCTGTTTCTCTCTCTCTCCCTCCCTTCCTGTCTCTCTAACAGCAATGAAAAAATGTCCTCAGGTGAGGATAATAAAATAAAATAAAATAAATGCAGGAAAACAACAACTGCTCAGTTACTCTCTGTCCTCACTTTATATTCCTCCACGCTAGTAACACCTCCTGATATTATACACACACACACTTACACATATACAGATACACACCTACGTTATATTAGTATAGTGTACATTATAATATATGATAGGATAGATGATATGTACACATTTGATTTTTTTGGCCTGCTAGTACGAGGTGGTCAGGCACTGTGGTCTTGACCAGTGGGAACCACGAGTGTGTGTGGTTATTTTAATAATAATAATAATGAGCCCTGGCTGGTGTGGCTCAGTGGATTGAGTGCTGGCCTGCAAACCAAAGGGTCGCCGGTTTGATTCCCAGTCAAGGCACATGCTTGGGTTGAGGGCCAGGTCCCCAGTAGGGGGTGTGTGGGAGGCAACCACACACTGATGTTTCTCTCCCTCTCTTTCTCCTCCCTTCCCCTCTCTCTAAAAATAAATAAATAAAATCTTTAAAAAATAATAATGAACACAGAATCCTGTTCAGGGTGTTCATGGTCTGGTGGAGGGAAGGGCTAATGGTAAGACATAGACACATTCACAGGATTTCAGTGCAGGCAGGAAAGGAGGGCTTCCTGGAGGAGGCTGCCTGTGAACTGGGTCTGGCAGGCTGGGGAGCCGGGGGTGCCTGGGGATTAGGGTGAGACACTCCCGGCTGAGGGTCTGCCACAGGCAGAGGAGGGACCCAGGATGCAGGAAGGCGAGAGTGAGAGGTGGGGCTGGAGGCAATAAGACGGAGTCTGAGCTTCCCTCTGAGGACAGTGGGGAGCCACGGCAGGCTGTTTGGCCGGGCCTGATGTGACCAGACCGGCCTCTTGGGACATCGGTGTGACCGCAGGGGGGAGGAGGCCTAGGAGGCGGCACCGGCCGTGGCGATGGGGGGTGATGCAAGTCTGCTGGCTGTGCTCCTTCCCCGTGCCTGGGTGGGGCTGGGGGGCGTCCAAAGGCCCCTTTGACTCCTCCTCTCCTGTAGCTCCCGGGGTGGGGGAGAACAGCCGGGTCCCCTCCCCAAACTGCCATTGTCCCCGGCCCCACCCAGCCAGGCTCAGGTCCAGCCCCAGCCCCAGCCCTGGTGACACTGGGTCCCGAGGCCGGGGAGCGGCCGCGGGGCAGCTGGCCTCAATTAGCCGGGGAGCCGGGTCTGGACAGTGTCATTAGGGGAAAGCCAGAGCCCGGCCGTAAACTCTAATGAATGCATTAATGGAAGGCTTGTGCGCCTCAAAGGGAGAAAAAAATCGGTCTAAATAAAGTTATTAACACAGCCCACCTGTGTTCGGCTCTTGGCCTGTATTGTTCAAATAGCCCATTAACTCCTGAAGCATCCAGTCTTGAAAGCGAGCCCTGCCTCTCTGAAGCAGACGTTTAACTGCGTTCATATAATTCAATTAGATTCCACAGTCCTGGTCCAAAGGCATTCTCTGGGCTTTCATCTCGGTAATGGCCTGCAGGCCGGCGCGGGGAACAGGGGGTTAAAAAGAGGGGCTTGGAACCTGCCTTTTGGCCCGACTCACCCCATCACCTGGAGGGGCCTGCAAAAATGAGTTTCCTGGGGCAGAATGCATCCATCACGCGCCCAGGTTCTGGAATGATCGTCCAGGCCTGGAATTCGAACCCAGACCCTTCTGGGGCATTCTGGGTCCAGCATCGAGCCCCCTGGCCCCTCCCCGTCCTGCTCTGGCCCCCTTGTCTCGTGGTCCAACAGCCCAAGGACCCCCAACCCCACTCAGCCAACCCTATTAATAAAGAGTTAAGAAAATTCATTAGGAAGTGGGCCTTTTATAGATTCTGTGAAAGCCTTCTTCCTACTTCTGTCACTGAAAAAGGATAAAAACCCTTTTATCACTCTACAACTTGTTAATGGTCCACCCCGGGAGCACTTCATCTGTAATAAACATCTTCACAAAATATGCATCCCCAGGGAGGAGCCGTTAATTTCCTCAAGGCCTCACACATGTAAGGGGTTTTATTGCCTGCAGGTGCTTCATGATATTGCGTGGGCTTCTAATAAATGTCCAGTAAACCGCAGGTAGCGCCTTGGAGAGGGATGGGCCCTTGCACCTGTCCACAAAGGCCCTCCACATGCCGCACCTCCACCTTCCGTGGCCCAGCCCTGGCACGGGCAGCTCCGGAGACCGGCCTGCCCCTCGGGACGCCTGCAGGTAAGTTCTTACAGCTCCGAGTGACCCACTTGGAGAGAGGGTGGGCGAGCCGGGAAAAGTCTGCCCCGGAACCCACACACCTTGGCGGGGAGGGCAAACTCGCAAAGGACGGTGGCTGGCGAGTTACTCCGCCTGATTTCTCGGTCTCCTTTCCTTGTTCACGGTGGGGGAGTCACCCCATTAGAATCTGCTGCGGAAATGTGATTAGCGACAAATTTGACTTCCCATTTTCTTAATAACGGAGAGGGAGGGAAAAGGGAGCTCGCCTCTCTCCAGTGCGACTCGTAGGAAATGTGTTTTGCATATCTGCAGGGCAATTTTCGGGATGTTAAAAATAATTGCTAGAAAAATACGTTGGAGCTCAGTCACTAGGAAAAAGATTACTTAAGGAGCAGTTTTCATCAGCGTTCCGCAAAGTAATTAGAAGTTTGCATTTAATAAATATCTCTGTAGTCTCCAGGATTCTTTCCAAGTCATGGAAATGAATCGTGAGGTTACGTGCTGGGTGTCTGTTTGCAGATACGGTGACATGTGTCAGGGGGAGCTGGGGGTGCCCCCAAGGGCTCTTTCGAGGAGCGAGCCGCCGGCTCCTGGGGTTCACAGAGGCCCAGGGGAGGGGGATGGCGGACTCGTGGGGCTCTGCTGCACCTTCCAGGACGAGGGGTCTCTAAGAACCGAAGGTCAGGATGGGATGTCCATCTTCTAAATCAAAGACGGCTGATGCCGCTTCTAGCTGCTTCTAGCCACTTCCATGGTGGCGGGTCTCTGAGGGACGTGGCCCAAGGTCCATATGGGGCTGGAAATTTCTGTGAACTTGGCTTCATTAGGATCTGTAAACGCTGAGCGCTGGAGTTCCACGGCACTGGCCCGGCCCGCTCAGTGCCTGGGCCGGCTCGGGGCACGCACATTCCGCCCGGGGGGTGCTGCTCAGGTTTAGGGAGAGGACCCACTGTAGTCAGCCCTTCTGCGACCCTAGGTGCTGCAGGCACCCTGCACTGGGGCCACGGAGGCTTCTGGAAAGGGGAGGCTCCCCAGATCTTTCTGGAAGCACCAAGGAGAGCAGTGTAACTAGCTGTGTTTGCGGGAGCCTTCCTTCCCAGCCGGCGGGGCACGATCTAGGGGGCCCGAATTCAGGCCCTCGGTGGCAGGTGGAGCTGGGCCCGGGCAGCCGAGCCTTCTGCACGTGCGCATCCCCGGTCTGGGATGGCGAATGACAACGGTGGGACAGCCGTTGGGCGCCGCACCCATGATGACACGTGTCCTAACACTCCCCGCCACCCCCTGGCACCCACCCACCAAATGTTCAAGGCGCGGCATAGGGTCCCCAATTTCCCGACTCAAGACGAGGCTCACCTGGCAGCGGGGGAAGGCGGCACGGCCCTGACATCTGCCTCCTTCCCTCGGCGCGGCCGCCCCCACCCCCCACTTCTGTGGCTGGGAGGAGAGAGGGGTCAGTCACCCCTTGCCCCACCCCTGCCGGCCGGCCTGGCCTGGCCCAGCAGAAGCCATGGGAGGCCCAGGGAGCCTGGGGCGGCTTCAGAGGCCGCGATGGACATGATGAAAGCCCCGGAGCACGGGACCCGCCGAAAGGTTAGAGGAAGCGGGATTATTCTGCCCAGGGAGCGGAAGGCCCAGGGGGCAGGGGCCCTGGCTAATGGAGAGCACCAGATGCTGGCCAGCTGTTCTCCGTCTCCCTGGAGGCCCAGCGTGACCAGAAGCGCTTCTACAGCAGGAGGGAGTTAGGGGGGATAGGAGGAAGCACTGGCTGAGGGAGGGACCGACCGGGGTGGGAAGAGTAGGGGAGCCGACCTCTGAGCGGCTACAAGAAGCAGGGGCACAGCTCCCGATGGGGGTGCCCAGGGGCCGGAGAAAGGGAACCTGGGGAACTGTATCCTCTTTCTCTGCAATTGTGGCTTGAGTGAACTCACCACCCTCACCCACCCAGCTTTGCCTCGTGGGCCAGAGGCCCCACCACCTCAGCAAGGCCGGCGGTCTGAGGTCTCAGGCCTGGGACAGGAGCCTCTGAGGCCCCTTCCCAATGTACAGAGCATTCAGGGGTCGGGGGCCATGCAGGTCAGGGACAACCAGACCCAGAAACCAGCGGCCAAAGCCCCTAAAATGTCATGGTGTCCCCACGTCCACCCCTCATCAGAATAAATGGCAGTGCATTGCAGAGTGTTAGGAAGGCGGGCAGAGTCCCGGTTCACCGCACCATGAACACCGCGGTGCCTGAGGACGATGCAGCCAGTGCTCCCCGGTGTCGGCGTCCAGCCCGCGGTGCCGGTGCCCTAACACGGCTCCGTCTGCTCGCTGGCGACTCAGCCTGGCACTTCCTCCCTCAGGTCACGGTCACCACCCTGGGGGGCCTGCGGCGGGGGGGGGGGGGGGGGTGGACGTGGGAGACCCTGGAAAGCCCCGCCGGGGCTGACACAGAGCTGGGTCGGCCTCCTTCCTTCCCGCAGACCCCACCCCACCCCGAAGCACTGTTTCCGCGGTGGGCTTGGTTCCACTGCCGGCCGGACCATGAGGGTGTCCCTGCTCTGTCTTCTCTGCTCCCCTTGGGGCCCAGGGCTGTGGGTTCGAGAACGGGATGCTGCACTCCGTGGCCATTTGAGATAACCAGCAGGGCTTTTACTTCTTAATTTTTAATTTTTTTTTAGTGTAAGTATCGTCTACCACAATATTTGGGATATACTTACACTAAAAAAAAATATGATTCTTTGTTTATCTGAAATTACCATCGGATGGTACGGTCTGTGTATTGATTTGTTAAATCTGGCAACTCTACGGAGGGCTCCCTTCCCCCTGTTGGGGGTGCTTGTTGCCACAGGGGAGAACCTTCTAGGCTTTTCCCTGGCAGCAGGAGCCCCGGCTGGAGGCTGCCCTGAGCCCCGAGAGGTGCCGAGATCACCCCTGTACTGTCGCAAAGAGCGGAATGTGCATTTGGGGGACATTTTTCTTTTGGTGTGTGTCTTCGGAGGGGCCAGGCATTCCCCGGCGGGGGAAGACGGTTCTCGGGGAAAGGAGGGATTCTGGAGCTTGTGGTGTGCAGGGGACGCGGCCCGCCCGGCGGGCTGCCTCTGATCTCTGGTGTCTCTGGAAGGATTTTGAAAACAGCTGGCGTCGTGAGGGAGACTCTGCCCTCCGATGCTTCTGGGAGCCCCTCTCCTCAGTGTAAAACTTGTGAGGATACAGGTGGATTTTCTTAAAGAAGGGTAACATGCAGGGGAAGGGAACAGGACACCGTACCAGCAAAAGTTCTCGAGGCAACTCCTGGAATCTGATTCCTTAAATCAATGGGATTTCATTTTTCAGATTGTGGCGGGCTTTTACAAGAAAAAAAAATTATTTCTTCAAGGCCCATTGCGTTTGTGTATAGAGAGACTTAGAAAGGTCTCTCTTTGTGTTTCTTTCTCCTTCTCTTTTTCATAAGCTAAGACGAAGTTGTTACAAATGATCTGAACTAAGCAATCAGGAGAAAGAGATGGACAGAACATGAAAAAAAGGAGAGACAAAAAGCAAATAAACACTAGAAAAAAGTCTGGACACTAGAGGGAAAATGTTGACATCGGACCTCATACCTGGGCATGCCACCCCCGTCCCATCGAATTTCAAAAGGTCCTAATGAAAACTCCAAATCTCAGCGGCTTTTTTTTTTCTTCACTTTTTCCAAACATTTGAAGGCTTTTTCTTCTTTGGAACATCTTGCTGGACCAGGAGACATATGCCAGTGTGGGGAAAACCGTGTACTCGGTCTGTTTTCTCTCTAGAACGACATTCAAAGGCAGTCGGGCTCTGGCCCGAGGACGGCAACATTTTGCAAGGCCAAATCCCAGCTCCCAGCCGCACCAGCAGGGGAGCCACCGGCCAGCATGCAGCCCGGTCGCCGAGCGAGCTCGGAGCCCGGCGGAAACCCGAGGGTCCCGGGCCTCGGCCTGAACCCTCTCAGGAGCAGCACGGGGAGACCCCAGAGTGGAGTCTTGGCCCCGAGCCTGGAGCTGGGAGGTGCGGCTTGATGTCAATTACGGCCCAATTCCAGAGGTGCCATCAAAGAGTTAACTAGGATGTCCCAGTGCGCAAATGTGGGGTAATTGGGAAACAAATTCTACAAACATCTTGAAAGGGACAAAAGACCTTTGATCTTTGCATGGAAAGGCAGACATCGCCGACGTTACTGCCTTTCGGGGTCTGCACACATCTCGTACCAGCTTAGGGGATGCCATCTTTCTGGGAAATCAGCCGACACCTAATTCCACCGCACCTTAATTATCCTAACTGGTTTCGTATGTCCGAAGGCATTTTCCCCGAAGATTAGAGGAGAAAGAGGGACTGACAAAATAATTAAATATGCAATTTGCCAAGCGTGGGCAATATGGCTTTGAAATCACCTTTTCAGGAAGTTTTACCGCTTGTTCATGGACATGTATATTGCAGGCTTCAGACTTTTATTTAAGCCCTTTTGATTGCCTTAATGGATTAATACCTGCGTGCCATCGGCCAGGGGCTGAGACCCAGGCTGTTTCTAATTTTGCAAATATTGTGCCTGCTTCCTCTGGTGTTATGACAAAAAACAAGTATCCAGAATTTGCCTTTGCACTTAAAGCAACACACGGATGCCCTGAAATGATCGCCCGATGTCAGAATCTGTGTCACAAGGGGCGTCGCCGGTTCCAGGAAACGTCCGCGGTGCCAGGGGCCTGGGCGGCGGGGCGGGCAGGGCTGGGCAGGTCCGTGCTGCTCTCGGGGCCTGGATCTGGTTTTTTTTTGGGGGGGGTGCTCCCAAAATGAATCCATGTCCCTGGAGAGCAGGATACCTCTTGGAGTAAGGCCCCCGCGGCATACAGGGGTGCAGAGGGGTGCCTGGCCCTGCTTGGGACTCCCGCCGTTGGTAAGAAACACCCCGTGGGGGGTGGGGGGAGGGTGCTCCCGGGGATTTGGAGAGGAATCTCGGCTTAGACTGCGGCCGCGGCCGAGGGCGGCATCCGGAAACCGGAGCCGGCGTCTGCTCTGGGGGAATAGTTCGCATTCTGTCCTCGTGATGGGGCGGAAGCGGTGCTCCGCGGAAGGACTCGGCCGAAGGGATGGGGTGGCGCCCCTCCCATCTTCTGGCTGAACGGGGTGTCCCGGGGGCGGTCGGCCTCCTGGAGCCTGTTCTGAGGCCGGGAAGGCAAGGGCTCCCCGAGCAGGGTTGGCGGGGGGCGCTGTTTGGTCCGGGGCATCCGTGGTAGCCGGCGGGCACACGGCGGGTCACCAGAGACGCACCGAGAGGGGTGGATGAACACATGGGGAGGAGGCAGGACGCGAGACAAAGAGCGAACAAGGACGACACAAAGGCAGAGGGAAGAGACGCACACTCACGCACACGCGCGCGCCCAGGGAGCCAGCCTTTGAAGGCACAGGGACAAGGCCTAATTGTCCCGGGGATGTGTGCGGCGGCCGGGCCTTTTCATCGTTCCCAGAACTCCCTAATGAGGCTGTGGCCTCTCCCGGTGGGAACGTGGCTCCCTGGACGCAGCTTTGATAAAGCGGGCGGGCCGTCTGGGACGAGTTACCAGGTTTTCCTCTTTTTCCTTTTGAACCCTGCGGTGGTTTTGCTCTTTCATGGCAAACAGAGCGAGGCCAAAGTCTCTGGCCTCTGTCCTTGGGGGACACAGGTCATCCCACCTTCTGGGGGGCAGGGGGCTGGCAGGCCCAGGACAGGGGATGCTGGCCCAGGCCGAAGGCAGTGGGCAAGGAGTGCACTCGGCTGGGTCTCTGGTCCCCAGTGTATCACCCAGCACACACAGTGACGAGGAGAGCTCGAACTGCCCCGGCAGCATGCCCTCTGGGCCCGGCGCCCAGCTAAGCGCTTGATGAAAACAATTTAGCGCAGAAGAGAGTGCAGGCTCCGAGGGTTAGGTGGCCGGCCGGTCAGAGGCAGGACGGAACTGGCTCTGCCACCCCATGGCCCAGCTCTTAACCGCTGGCCTTCTGGAGGGGGCCGGGGCCTCCGCTGGCCCTCGAGCCCCTTGGGCACGCCAGCGTTTCAGCTGCACGATCCCTCCCTCATTTCTGAGCTCTCTGTAAGGCCACAGCCTGAAGTCAGCAAGACCCAGGGTGGAGGGCCCTGGGCTCTCACCGCCCTGGGCAGCAGCTCTGGATGGGGGCGCTGAGCCAGGCACCACCGGGCAGGCGGGAGGGAGGGAAGGAAAGGGCCCCGGGGCCCACAGCAGCCCTTCTTGGCTGCCTGCTGTCTCCCTGGGACCCCTGGGGGATTCCCAGCCCAGCGGGACTTGTCTTTGATCTCTGATGATTAAAACAAAACACCCTCTCAGGTGGTTCCTCCTTGTCAGAGAGGGAGGCCCCCCTTTCTGGCCAGCAGACGGGGAACCGCCAGAGAGAGGCCAGCCCACCCGGGGCCGTCCTAAGGCAGAGGCCCTGGCTTCAAAGGCTGCCCTGGGGAGGCTCACCCGGACACCTGGGTCTGGCCAGGCCGGCCTTGTCTGTGGCCCAGGGGCCTGCCTGCCCCACCCCCACCTTCTGGCCCCGGCTGCCTCCTCCTGCCCTCGCCCCATGGGGCTCCTCAGTTTTGCTCACCCTCGGTGGCAGCTGCCCAGAAAGGCAGGGAGCTGGTGTGCCCGCATGCCACGTTACCGCCAGGCATTCACTGCTGATCCCTACGGTCGGCTGGGCTGCGAGGAAGGACCTCAACTTTGTTTTAACCTGGGAAAAGAGAGCCTCGGCCCTGGTTGGTGTGGCTCAGTGGGTTGCAGCATCTTCCGTAGACCAAAAGGTCAGGGGTTCGAGTCCCAGTCAGGGAGTGTGTAGAAGGTGACAAATCTGTTTCTCTCCCCCATTTTCTCCTTCTCTCTCTAAAAGCAGTGAAAAAATTGTCCCCGGATGAGGACGAAAAATAAAAAAGAGAGAGAACCTGGACTGGAAGCTTTCATTCATTCGTTCCATCAAGTGCCCACGTTGTGCCGGCCCCAGGCAGGCGCTGGGGGGACAGAAGTGGGTGGAGTTGACGTGGTTCTTACACTCGCAGAGGGGTCTCTGATGAGCACTGGACTCTGCGGCACACACCTCACCACTGACCAGGACACTGCGGTGTGTGCCCTGCCGTGGGGACGGAGGTCTGCGGACAGCGCCACCTGGGGCCCCGGCGGGTCCCTGGGGATGTCGGAACCAGCCGCTCTACCGCACCGTCAGGCTCCTGTGCGTGCTGGCAGCTCCGGCTGCGTGTGGGCGGAGCCACGCAATGCCCCCTGCTCGCGTGCCTGGCAGAATGCCCTCCCCATGTCCCGTCATTGACATGTCCCCTCGGACCTCTGGGCCACATTTGTGCAGAGGGCGATAGCAATAAAGGGGGGGGGGGGCATGCTGAGAGCGAAGGATTTCCCTCCCAACGTTCACGATAAAAATATTCAAACTCAGAGAAACGCTGGAAGCACGGCGCACGGAACGCCCGCATGCCCGCCCCCTGGATTCCACCCGTGGAAACATTTTACTCCACTTGCTTTATCTAGGGGTGCACTCATCAGTACCTATGGGTTTTTGTTTTTTGTTTTTTGTTTTGCTATAAGTTTGAAAGTCCGTTTGGGTGTCATTTCTAACTATTTCAGTGTGCACTTTCTAAGGATGTGGCCGTTCTTCTCTGTCGCCGTAACACCACAACTCTGTGACGAAAATAAGCAGTAATTGGAGAGGCAGGGATTTTGATGATTAGTCAAGACTTAGGTGCTGGTACCTCAGCAAACAAACGGTGGGCAGAACATCACTATTTTAGGCTTTCTTTGGTGAATGACGCTCGGTCCCCAAGTCCGTGAGTTCTGCAGGAACAGAGCGCCTGCGCACAGTAGGTGCTTAGGAAGTGTTTGTTGATTGAATGCATCCAAGGTCAGGACCCACCCCTGGGTCCTCCCTCATGCTCCTGAGTGCCGGGGGGACTCTTCTGCCAGCTCTGCCCCTGCCCAGGGGAGAGGGGTGTGCGGGGAGAGTGGGGCGCCCCCTAACCTTTAGCCCTCCTCGGGGCCTCTTCCTTGACCGCTGCTGAGGGGAAGCGTCCTGCGGTGCGCCCGTGTGTGTGACCGTGTGCCTGTTAGAAGCAGCGCTGGGTCCGGAGGAATAGTATTCAGCCTTAAAAAGGGAGGAATTGCGGACACAGGCTAGGACGTGGGTGAGCCTGGAGCGCGTGAGCTAAGTGAGCTGAGCCAGATACACAAAGCCAAATCCCGCAGGGTGCCGCTTACACGAGGTCCCCAGGAACACCCGATGCGGAGACAGAAAGCAGAGGGGTGGTAACTGGGGGGGTGGGGGGGGGGGAAACGGGCAGCCAGGGTTTCACGGGAAGGAGATTCAGTTCTGCGGGATGAAAGGAGCTCCCTCCGGAGAGGGGGTGGCGGAGGTTGCACGGCCGCGTAAACATGCTCCATGCTGCCGAATCGTACACGTAAAACGGTTAAGCTGGTAAATTTTATGTTGTGTGTGTTTTACCGCAATAAAAAGGGGGGATGTGGGCCCAGCGACCGGCCGCAGGGCGAGGCTCCGTTTCGGAAGGGCGGCGGCCCTCGGGCGGGCGGCGCGGCGGGGCGGCGGGACACCGCCCCTCAGAGTCTGACGGAGCCCGAGAGACTCGGGGGTCTCAGACCCGGGACCTGCTTCTGCAAACGCCGTGGCCTTTGAAGCGAGACGGAGGCATTTTGTCAGAGGCAAGAACCTGATGAAAAATTGTTTTATGAAACCCGAATTTTGGCATATTTTCACATTGCAGTTTGTCAGAAGGCAGAGTAATAAATGTTAAACATGTTGTTTATTATTGCGCACGGCTGACTTCTTTATGATGACAATTTTATTTTCAAGTCCGGCGGAGTCCCGGCAGGCAGGGCTGGGGATTCCAGGAGAGAAGGGAGAGGTGCCCCACCACCGTTTGTCCCGGCGGCGGGGCTCCTGGGGGAGCAGTTTTTATTAGGACGACAAAGCAGAAGGGGTAGCCCGGTGAGGGGGGGCCCAAGCCCCCTCCCACAGCCCGGTCAGGGGCCGGCGTGGCGGGCCGGCTCTGCTGCTGCTGCTGGCGGCGGGCTGCGGGTGGTGGGTGCCACAGCCGTGCGGGTCCCAGCCTGCTGAGCCCCCCACCTGGCCCAGCTGCCTCTGTCTGCCACCTCTGTTCCCCGGCTGATGTCCGAGTCCCTGGTTTCCGGCTGCTCACGGAGAGAGCTGGGACCAACAGCCACGTGCCAGGTGCCTCTTCCTGCACTCCCGCCACACCAGCCCTCCTAGGCAGAGGGGGACCAGTCTCGTGCCTTCGGTTTCCACTCGCCTCGTCTCTGCCATCAGTGCATGGAGACAAGGGGTCCGGCTCCGGCCCCTCGGGAGTTGTGGACAGCGGGACCTGGGAGGAGGCTGTGAGGGTCACGCAGCTGGCTGGGCCAGGTGCCTTCCCTCCCAAAGCCTCAGGTCCTAAACCGTAAAACGGGGTCTCCATGCCCACCCCTCGGGGCTGTGTGAGCTCCCATTTCCTGGGTGCTCACCCAGGGCAGGGCTTTGGAGGCAATATTCCACCCCAACCCCAGGGAGCCCTGTGACCGGCTCCGATACCTGTGGCAGATGAGGAGTCTGCAGTCAAAGGGAGGGAGCCCCGAGGCCAGAATCACCAGGCAGTGAGGGTGGTTCTGGGCTCGGGTCCTGGGTTCTGGCGGCCCGGAGACTGTGCAGGGGACAGGGCGACTGCCAGGCTCCAGCTGGCTCAGGGCGGGTGCTCGGTCCCCACCGGGCGACCTGCCACCTGGTGTCAGGACTGAAGAGGAAACGCAGGTTTCTGTGGGTCAGGGAGGCCGGCTCAGCCCAGAGCCTGAGGTCCTGGCCAGACAGGGGTTTCCACGCAGGTTCTGAGAGGAGGGCAGTGGGACCGTGGCCCTGGTCTGGTGTCACACAGCGTGCTGGCAGAGGGCCACCTGCCCACCTGCTCCTGAGGCCACTGTGGGGGTGCAGGGGGCCGTGCTGTGGCCGGGGCTGGGTGGGACGGGAAGAAGGTTCTTGCAGTGGCTGGTCCCACCTCGGGCTTCACCCCCTCTGCTTCCTTCGCAGGTAGGGGTGGGTGGAAGGAAACATGCCCTCCCACCCAAGTCCGTTGCCTTGTCACACTCTGCTTTAGCCCCCAGGCCTGGGCCAGTGGGTTTGAACACAGATACCGGCCGTGACGAGCTGGACGGGGAGGGGGCTAGTCAGGGGCTAGCTCGAGGTCTTTTTCTTGGATTGGACGCAGAAACACATCCAGCCAGCCCTTCGGGTCCCTCGGCCACCACCCCTGCCGCAGGAAATGCTTTCAAGTCAAGGTGGCAGGATCAGAGAGCCCTGGGCTGGGAGGGGGAGCGTCCCTGCGCCCCCTCCCCCGCCCCCCTCACTGCTGCCGGGAGGGGGACGATGTGGGGAGGGGCGGCAGCGCCCACCCCTCTGACCCAGGGCCTCTCCCGCAGCCGGATCCTCCGTGAAAGGATAAGGATCACATTCCTCACTTTTTAAGTCGCACAAAAGCTGTATGCATAATTAATGTGTAATAAACGTGAGCGGCTGGAAATTAACTAAATGAAAAAAAAAAGGAATATGCTTAATTGTAAAAATTTAATTTTGCTTTTATTCTCTCTCTTTCCCTCTGTCCCTGCTCCCCCACCCTTTCTGACGCGTCATGTTCCCAGAGCCCTCCGGCTCTCGCCCGAGACTGTATTCTGGGGGCCCTCCTCCTCCTCCTGACCTCTGGCCCGGGAGCCAAGGGCAAGATGAGTTTTAAGCGGCAGCCCAGTCAGTCACTTTCCGCGGAGGGTCGGCCGGAGCATGCCCACGAGCGGGGCGGCGTTACTGTGTCACACAAAGGAATGTGGTCCTCGTCCTTCAAGACCTTGCTTGGGGGGGGGGGGCTCCGGCGCCTGCTTTCCAGGGCTTCGGTGGATGCCATTGTGAGCCTCGCCTTTTGAAACTCGGAGAGAGAACCCATCATGGTATTTAAAATTCCTCAACATGAATCCAGTGGTTAAAAAGCCCCAGGACTAAAGACATTTCCATGTATTTGAAGGCAGGATTTGAAGCAGTAACGGCTGAGGCCCCCTCCCTCTCTCCTGCTAACTTTTGGAAGGAGGAGACCTTCCCCGGATGATGTGATTGGGTGTGAGATTTCCCAGTGGAAAAATTTATTGACGCGTTCTTATTTATTGTTACATCTCTTAATAAAACCCGAGGATTCGGCCTCCAGAAACAACCCATCCACTTGAAAGAGGGGGGGGGGGAAAAAGGATGATTATTTTTTTAAGAATAAAACAGTCTATTAACAGATCCTTTAAAATATGATTTATTGCCCACACATAACATCAACAATAACTTAAAATATCAAATCCCTGGAAATAAATCACTGCGATTCTATCTCCTTACACGCCAGCTGTTTTTCCGTTTCTGCCTGCCTGCTCAGCCCTGGTCTGCATCAGCAGATAATTTAAAAAGAGGCGGAAGAATCAAGAGACAGAGCCCAGAGGCATCCAGGCCGTCTGGGCAAGGACCGTGTTTTCAGAACCTTTCGGTTCGTCTGGGACAGTCTGTAGCCGGCCCTTCCCGAGTCTGTTCAAACAGTAACCGACACAGGGTGTTTCTTCGCGTCACTCTTATCAGATTAATTTACTGCAAGGAAGGAGGCTGCCTGCCCGGTCACTCACATGTGCTGCCCCTCGGCCCAGGTACCTGGTCCTGTTTAGGGTGAAGTGCCGTCCTCCTGGAGCTGCCTGGTCGTCGGGGACCCTGGACGAGCCGTAAATAACCAGCCTGGGGCCACAGATCGGGCCGCAGCCCAGCTGGCAGAGGCAGGCGGCCGGCCGCCTCTGAGAACAGGTGGCCTGACGGGGGCAACGGGCTGGTTCCCGCAGCCGCCTCCAACCACGTCTGGTTCCGGCCCCAGAGGCTCAGCCCGCGCTTGGCCAGGCCCCCTGCCGCAGACCCGTGCGTTAAACAGGTTAATGCTGACACGGAGACCAAGGCCTGCCGGCCGTTGTCACAGGAATGCAGTGTCCTCTGGGGGCCCCCTAATTAAAACGCCAAGACCTGCCGCCAACGCCCAGGATGGCGTTCTACCCCCTTTGTATCGATCACGGGGAACCGTCTCATTCTCTGGCTGTGCCCAGCCCGCAGGGAGGGGGTTAGTGTTGGGTGGGAAATGTTTGTCCCGCAGTGATCTGGGGGACCCCGAGCTGGCGTTGTGCCTCTGTCCACGAGGAGCTGGGGGGCAACCTCCCGCCGTGATATGGAATCGTAAGCATGGGCACCACGAGAGTTTGCAGAAGAACAAAGCCTGTCGGGGGCTTCAGAGATCACCCAAAGTAACTGCTTCACGTCCCCAAAGGGAGACTTCAGGGCCAGGCCAGGGACTTGGCTGAAACACGTCATGGGCAGGGGCACCTCTACGAATCTCTCCTACAATGACACCCGTCCGGGTGAGAAGGATGCTCAGCACAGCGTTATCTGTCGGTGCAAAAGGCGGGGAGCCCCCTGCGTGTCCCTCACAGGAGGCCTTCTGGTATTAGGCAAAACAACATTAAATTGGCATTTTTACTGGTCAGAGGTGGTTGGATATTGACGATCTCGTATGGTTCAATCCACTGTAGCTGTTGAATGGCATGGCCTGCAGGCTTAAGGAATGAGATGGAAAACGCTCCAACATATATATTAAGAAATGAAAAAAGCGAGCTGCGGAACAGCGTACCTGTTAGGTTCCACGTGTGTTTTTGGAAAAGGACATAGACACACACTTGCTGGTGTAAGCTGCAAGGAGACACTAGAAATCGTCCAAAGTGGCTGCCCTGGGGAGGGGCGCGGGGGGGCCGAGGAAGGGTGAGAGCCCTCCGCCCTTTACAGCCGCTGCACCTCCTGAATTGTACTCCCTGTGCGCAGGGTGGATTTAAAATAAGTTACTCAAGATTCCCAACGCATGTCCATGGAGCCTTCCCTACTAGGGGCAAAGCGCTCAGACTCCAGGCCGAGAATTCTGGGCTCCAAGTCACTTCACCCCCACGGAGCCTCAGTTTTCTCATCTGTCAAGTGGGGCTGCAACGGTGCTGGCTTCCTAGAGTGGAAGTGACGGTGCCCCGAGACGTGAATGGGACGGGCTCAGCGCGGTGACACGGGACTCGGTGAATATTACGTTATGATCAATGGCGTATACGTCACACCGCGCACATAGATCCTTACAGCGACTCGCCTGACATTTTCGTTTTCGGGGATGGCGGGTTAAACGTGGCTGTGCGTGTTGCGAGTCAGGCGTGGAGACGCTGAGTGCCGTGTGGAACTCTGTTTGGGGGGCCTGTGCTGAGTTTGCAGGGTGAGTCCGACGCTTCTTCTCCAAACGAGTCGATGGACTCCCGCATCCCTGTGTACCCAGGCAGGTGAACTAACGGAATTAAGCTTATTGGTTTCACTCCTCTGGGCCCCCTTGGCGAGTGGAGAGCAGCTGGATGAATATTTTAATTAAGCTCTGACACCCAGAAGTCAAAGTCCCCGAGGAGTCCCAGTGGGCGAGGTCGTGCAGTTTGGGGTTTAATCAAGTTGGGTTTCCGAGTTCAGATTTCTTCCCGGACAGAAGTATGTCATTAGGCGTCCAAGATTTCCACTGGAGGAAAAAAAAAAAAAAATTACAACCTGACTGTATTTTCTCTAGAGAATGACACCATGATTCGATTAGCCCCTTTTCCTTGACATTTTGCCCACTTGATTAACTTCTGCTTTGCTTTTAAGCAGGCGGCTACTGTTTTACTTCCCTGAAGAAGCTCATAATATTATAATTCAAGTGTCAGGACAGATTAGGTTAAACGAACTGTGTAATTCCCCGAGGAAAACAAACTTCAGAACGGACGCGGGCCGCCTTGTAACATGTCATGGCTTGCATTAGCGTCGGACGGGCGATCCCGTCACCTAATGTGCCAAAGTTGGCTCGCGCGCTCCCCGCTCTGCAAGGTGAGAAATTACTTAGCTAACGAAACACTGCGTTTTCCTCCCTTCGCATTCTTTCTTTATGAGATCCTGGATGTGACATTTTCACCAAAAAATCTCTGCGCTTATTTGTGAAAAATGTATATTAAAACCAAAGCCCCATCAAATGGAAAGAAAATCACAGATGGTTTTATTCACAAGCAGCAGAATTAATGGCCTCTCTTCTCTTTATAAATATTGGAAGCAGATGAGTTCATTACGATTTCACCCTAATAAAGAAAACCTGCTTGATTTTGACAAGACATCGACTTATCTAATACATCTCCTAAATAACAAAGCTACTTCCCGCCCGTAAAACACGGCCCGAAAACACCAGCTTTACCTGGGCCGCTTCTAAATTAATGAAAAACACCCGAGCCCGGGGGAGAGCAAGAGGGGTGCGGGGGCGGGCCGGGGGGGGGGCGGGGAGCAGAGAGATGGAATTCAAGGGATTTTTGGAAATGTGACGGGTTCTGAAAAGTGAGTTTTGAAATGTTTACTTTGCGGTGGCTTGAAATTTTTACATCTTTCAACAAAGCGGGGCGGAGAAGTGAAACCAGCTGAAAGGGCTTTTGAAAAGAGCGATTCAGCACAAGCTGGACGGAGCTGTGGTTCTTTATCGCGGCAATCTGTGCCCGGGGAGCCGGGGGGAGCCCGGCCCTTTCCCCGGCGGCTCCTCCCGCGCTCCCAGCTCTGCGGCAGCCTCGCCGGGGCTTCAAAGCGCGGCTGGCGGAGGCCGGGGAGGGAATTGGACACCTCGCTCCGGGGACGAGGGCAGGGCTGCCTGATGTGGTCATCTTGTTAGTCATGGAAAGCCCGGGGTCTGTCTGTGTGCGCCGCTTTCAGCACTTATTAAGCAAGAAGTGGGAGGCTTTACGCAAAACTGCAAAAGATGTTTTTTTTCTCCCCAGGGCCCCAGCAGTCGGGGCCCACGGTGTATCCATCATTGCAAAGATCTCTCCGGGAAAGGGACGGAGTCAGCCCTGCTCAAGGGGGAGAAAAATGAGCGGCACATGGGGCCTCTGTCCCAGGACCTTCTTGGCGTGGCTCCCGTGGACGGGCGGGCGTGGGCCCCCCCATCTGAAAACTGCCGAGGGAATAAACGCCTTTGGGGAGGCGAGCCGCGTGGCTTAGGAAAAAACAGCAGAAAATGGCTCATCTCTGTGGCTTTGGTGCCCAAGCCACCCTTCAGGACTCACGCCTCAGATTCCCCTCATTCCCCCAGCCCCAAGGCCACCTGGGGCTCACCCCACAGAGAACCACACACCTGCACGCACGTGGCACGGCAGGGGGAGAGGGAGGTGGGTGCTGGCGGCGGAAACGCCATTTCTAAGCGGCTCCTTAAAAGTGAACGGATCCCGGTACCTTGTCTCAGGAGCCCGCGTCTGTGTGGCTGTCTGGACTCCCTTCCTCCGTGTCGGGGCCGCGAGTTCTCCGACAGGCCCCGGGCAACTCCGAGTTCGGAGATCATCAGCGTCCCTCCTTCAGGCCTCAGTTCCACACGTATCAAACTTCTGGGGCAATCTTTGGGAAGCCACAAGTGTGAGCCAGAAGCCCATGATTGAAATTCTCCAGTAAATCCCTCCCAGCTGAGCCCGAAGGCTCTGCAGTTGGTTCAGCGAGCAGAGATGGGCAGGAAAGGCGGGGGTTGGGGGGGCTGCAAACTTCAAACGGGACTGGGGTGGTGGGGAGTCTGTGCTGGGGAGGCAGGCCACCGACAGAGGGCTGAGAGTTAATTAAAGAGACTGCGTCGTAGCACCTATAAACTGTATATTAAAGTGCCAGCAACTCCAGGTCTGTGCAGACACCCTCTCACCTGGGAGTGCATCTGGAAGGGGCAGACTCGGGCCACGTGTAGGATGGACATTTGTGGCAGTCTGGAGGGCCCTGGCCTGGCCTGGCCTGGGCTGCTCCGTCCATTCACCAGGTGCCCCAAGGGAGCTGAGACTGTGTTTAAAAGCTTCATTAAACATGGAGGGGCTCCTGTCTTCCCGGCACTGGGAGACAGCGGCCATTATCGCTCCCATTTTACAGATGAGAAGAGTAAGGCTCCAAGAGGCAAAGTCAGCCATTCGAGGATGTCTGCTGGCGTGTGGGAGAGGCAGGGCTGGAGTCAGGATCCTCCTGCGTGTGCCACTCACTGGCCGGGGCCAAGGCCCAGACGGAGAGCAGCAAAGGACAGGTTATCACAGCTTGCATCCTGCTCTCGCCTCGGCGCTGGCCCCTCGCACTGTCCTTGACATTCAATCAGGTGCCGGTGATGTCTGGCCCAGCAGTTGGGGCTGGGCTTCCCCAGCTTCTCTGCGACAAATGGTTCTCATTTGAAAGGGAGGTTAGAAAAACACGTGCCCAAGGACACTGTCGGGGAACTGAGGATTAATCTCTCTTCAGTCAAAGACCATTTCACATATTTTTTTTGAAGGGGCATGAGGGTAGGCAGCAGCCCCGCTTAGGAAGGAAGGGTTCGTGCCCCTCAGGTGGGCTGGTTTGGAGGTGCACTGGGATGTGGGCCGCTGGGGGTGGGCGCCCCTCCATGGCTGGGGAGCCCGAGTCCCACCAAGGCCCGCTTTGCTTCCCTGGGTCTGGGAGGCGCCACTCCAGCATGGAAGCTCACACTGCACTCAATGCCTTGGGTGTGTTTCAGGGCGATTTAAGTTGCCAAAAGGAAGGGAAGGAAGGGAAGTAGACACTTGGGATGTTTTCATTTTCTGGATGGTGTCAAAAGCTGAGTGTTTTTGCCAGGTGACTCAACCAGAGAGGGTCCTGAAGACCAGTGTGTGTGGGGGGCACTGCCTCCCCACCCATCCCCCCCCATTCTCCCAGATGCTGTGGGCAATGCAACTGCGCCCCCCGATTCCAGCCAGGAACCCCGGGGAGTACCAGCTGTGCTCTCAGCCAGCAGCTCCCAAATTGGGCGGCCTGGGCCCCTAAAAGACGACAGTGGGGTTCTGGGACACAGGCTGGGTTGCTTACTGAGAGCTCGGGGTGCCAGGCAGCTGCTGCAAACTCAGCGGTTCGCTGACCCTGGGAAGTAAGGACTTTCTATCATGCCCATTGTACTGCCGGGGAAGCGGAGGTTCGGGTGCCTGGTTGTAGGCGCGGGCGCCGAACAACAAAGACGTGTCTCCTTCAGCCTCAGCGACTTTTCAGAGTGGGGACTGTGGGCGCCCCCTGTTTACGGATGTGGCAGTTGAGGCTCAGAGATGAGGCTCCGTGACGTGACTTGTCTGCGCCCACGTGCACAGGAGGGCGGAGCTGAGGGCTTGCGGTCCCACAGCCCAGGCTCAGGCTCCACCAGCGGATCCGGATTCCGGAGCACAGCGAGGGCGGCTGCCTGGCCTGGCCAACCTCAGGGCTTCGGAGTCCTGACAAGCTCCCCGCAAGCCTGCGGGTGCGGCAGGGGTGGAACCCCCCCACCCCCACCCCCACCCCCACCCCCACCCCCCAGGGTCGTGCACGGGGCCCTCTGCAGGCTGGACTCAGTCCAAACAAACGTCTGCAGCAGGGAGCTATAGATTTATCTTCAGACTCTTGGCGGAGCACGCTGAGCTCTGCTTTCTTTTTGCACGATGGAAGAACCGACGGCATGCGGTGGGGTCCCCGCAGAGCCCAGGCAGAGCCGGCGCCGGGCCGGCGCAGAAGAGCGCCCCCGCGCGGCCGGACTAGGTGTGTGCACCGGCGGCCAGAGCAGTCTTCAGAGAGGGATCCGCACTTTGCAGCAGATCCAGTCACCTTGAAAGGAGCTAGTGGGACGCCCCTATCTCAGAGGAGAAAACAGGCCAGAGACAAGTGCAAGGGACCTCCTGAGTTCCCCCAGTTGGGAAATGGGACTCAAAGGTGGTTTGCCTCCTTGCAAAGTGCCTCCTCCCTGGGAGCTGCAAGAGGCTCACCCCAGGGAGCCCTGCTAGTCTAGTCAGTGAGGTGGGGTGCTGGGTGCCCAGCCCTGCCGCCCTGGCCAAGGCCCAGGCGGCTCCAGACCTCAGCAGGACGCAGTGACGGGTTCAGTGGGGCTGGCACTCGCCCGGGGCACTAGGAGTTTTTGGCAAGTCCCTACCCAGGCGTATGGATGAAGCACAAGCATGCACTAGGCCAGGGGCTCCCATGCCGGGGGGACAGGTCACCTTGGACCCTGTCTCCCTTCCTGCCCACACTGCAGGGCCTCCCTGCGGCCAAATGCCCTCCGCCAGGTGCCCCCCAGCGCTGTGCTACACCCTGGGTCCAACCTCAGTTTCTTCTCCGGGAAGCCCCTGTGACCGGTTGCTATGGTCACAGGACCTCAGGGCCACGGACTTGGGGCCACAGCAGAGCTGGGCCCCTCTGACCGCAGGAGGTGCCTCTGCATGACTGGACGCTTCCTCTGGGATAGACATAATCCGGGCTGCCTCCGGGCACAGCTCTGGAGCTAGGCGCACTTGGGCTGGACGTCCTGAGCTCCCGAGACTCTCTGGAGCCTCAGTTTCCATATCTGTTAAATGGGGGGGCGGTCCCTGATGGCAGGGCTGTGGTGGTAATGCACGAGGGGTACCGCTGCTGTCCCCCACAAATGTTTGCTGTGCCCCGTGCACAGGGGCAGTGCTCCCCTTCCCCCAATTCTTCCCCCGCCCCTCGGAGCCTCGCCGACCCCAGCCCCACGCCCTCCAGAGCCCAGCGCACACCTGTCCCCCCGGGGGTGTCCTCTCCCCTCTTCCAGGACTCGTCTCCAAGGGGGAGGTGCTGCAGGATAGAAGAGCCATTTTTAAAGGGTTTGGGAGGACAGACAAAGGCTCTTAAACAAGACACGGAAAGCACTACCCATCAAGGAAAAGACTGATGATCGGACTACATTGACGAGTAACTTTTAATGTAAAAATGATTTTTATTGAGGTAGAGTTGAGACGTAACACGAGTTTCAGGCGCACCACACGACTCGGTATTGGTGAGATATTGCGACAGTACGTCCATGAGACGCCTGGTGCTGGGCATGGCAGCCCCCATGTGCACATGGCAGGGTTTGTTAACTGTAGTCCTGCACCACGCCGTGAGTGCACCCCAATGCTGTGACTGTTTCATAGCTGCAAGGCTGTGCCTTTGACCCCCTTAACCCATTTTTGTCCCCCACCCCCACCACATCTAGCAGCCACCAATCTATCTGTGAGATTTTTTTAAATTATAGCTTTAAAAAATCCCACATATAAGTGAGATCACACAGTATTTGCCTTTCTCTGTCTGACTTGTTTCACTTAGTGTAATGCCCTCAAGTTTCATCCACATTGTTGCAAATGGCAAGATGTCATTCTTTTTTTTACTGCCGAGTAATATTCCACTGTGTATGTGCCACATGTTCTTTACCCATTTACCCACTAGGGGGCGCTTACGTTGCTTCTGTATCTCGGCAATTGAAAATAATGCTTTGATGAACCAAGGGGTGTACATACCTTTCTTTGTATTAGTGTTTTTGTTTTCCTCTGGATAAATATCCAAAGTGGAATTGCTGGGTCGTATGGTAGTTCTGTATATTTTTTTTTTTTGGAGGAACTCCATACTGTACCAATTCGTATTCCCACCAACAGTACACAAGGGTCCCTTCCTACATCCTTGCCAACCTTGTTTATTTCTTGTCTTCTGTAACAGCCCTTCCAACAGGTGCGAGGTGGTGGCTCGCTGTGGTTCGATGTGCATTTCCCTGGAGATCCGTGATGTTGAGCATCTTCCCAAGCACCTGCCGGTCACCTGGATGTCTTCTCCGGGGACGTGTCTACTCAGACCCCCTGCCCGTTTCCAATCGGGTGTCTGTTTGTTTTGCTATAGGGTTGTATGAGCTCCTCATATAATTTGGATATTAACACCTTATCGGATGTATGATTTGCAAATACTTCCTCCCACTCTGTAGGCTGCCTTTTCATTTGTTTAAATGCCCTTTGTGGTGCAGAAGCGTTTCATTTGACGTGGTCCCACTTGTTTGTCTTTGCCCTTGGAGTCGGATCCAAACACTCACCGCCAAGACCAGCCTCAAGGAGTTCACCACCTATGTCTCCTTCCAGGAGTTTCATGGTTTCAGGTCTTACCTGGGAGTCTTTGGTCTTCCTTTTGAGTTTTCCCTTTGGCACACAGTACCACATGGTGGCCCAGGGTCATTCTTTTGCATGTGACTGTCTAGTTTTCCCAATACCATTTATTGAAAAGACGGTCTTTACCCCCATTGGATATTCTTGGGTCCTTTGTCATAAACTAATCAAACCATATACTCATGGGTTTATTCCTGGGCTCTCTGTTCTGTGCCACTGATCTGTGCATCTGTTTCTGCGCCGACACCACATATCACATACTTTCGGTTGCTGTAGTTTGTAACACAGTTTGAAATCAGGGGGCATCCTGTCTCCAGCTTTGTTCTTTCTCAAGATCGCTGCCGCTATTTGGGGTCTTCTGTGGTTCTGTATGAATTTTAGGGTTGTTTGATTTCTGTGAAGAACGCCACTGGAATTTTGAAGATTGAATCGAGGCTGTAGGTTGCTTTGGGTAGGATGGACTTTTTAACACTATTAATCCTCCCGGGATTAATTCTAACCACCTACACGCAGGAAATATCTTCCCATTTATTTTTGTCGCCTTCAATGTCTTTCATCAGTGCCTTACAGTTTTCAGTGTACGGGCCTTTCACCTCCTCGGTTAAATTTACTTCTAGGTCTTTTACTCTTTTTGATGTAAGTGGACTGTTTTCTTAATTTCTCTGACAGTTCATCATTAGTGTACAGGAAAGCAAATGATTTTTGTATATTGGTTTTGTATCTCACAAATTTCTCAATTCAGAAAAGCATTCTAGGCAGAGGGAACAGCATAGGCAAAGGCAGAGAAGCACAGAGGTTAGGGCTTGAGGAACCGCACTGTGCAGCGGGGAGGTCAGGGGGAGGCTCAGCTGGGCTCCAGAGGGAGATGGGGTCGGTGCAGGCAGGTGGGTGTGGAAACCTGACCTGGACTTCATTCAGTAGGTACGGTCTAGTCAGAGGGAGCTTGGCTGGGTGGGAAAGGGAAGACCTGGGGGCGGGGGAGTGGCTACAGGGCTGCTGCTGTAACCCAGGTAAACAGTCTCCAGGGCCGGAACTGAAAAAAAAAAAGAGCATCAAGAAGAGAAAAGAGTGACTGAGTTTGAAAACAACTTTAGATGCGAGAGCTGCCCAGCTGGCAATGGGGGTGACCACAGATGGCTCCGGGAGGTGGCGTGGGTGACTCTGGCAGGGCTGTTCCGGAGCAGAGCTGTTCCAGAGATGCAGCAGTCAGAAGGGGAGCCGTCTGGGGCCTGGGGGAAGACGGTCCATTCAGCTCGGGCTATGCTGACGTCAAGGGGGAACCTCCAGGTTGCTGCTGGAGCTGGGTCACTGTGGGCCAGTGAAGGAGGTCAGCACAGTTAGAGGCATGGGCTGCTCCCAGCCGCCGGGAGGATGCAGAAGCGGGAGACAGAGGTGAGGGTGGGTGGGGCTTGGGGAAGCTCAGAGTTTTAGGGGTGAGCCAGTTTGGGGCAAAATAGGCCGAGCAGGGGGAGAGGCAGGATAGACGTGGCTGGGGTGTGTACACGCGGGAGGTGGGGGTCAGGCTACACCATCAGCTGCGCGAGGACAGGGATGTCACTGTGAGTCCCCAGAGCCTGGCTCCGAGACTGTACACAGAAGGTGCTCACCCGTGTCGCATGGCTAGGTGGACAGACAAAAGGGGAGATGATGCGTCACTCACCTCACCGTCGTCCCTCGTTTCACAGGGGCTGGTGGGGTGCTCTTCTGTCTCCCCGGGAAGGTCTCCCATCCCTCCGCCCATGGTCCTGCCTTCCTCTGTAGCAGATGCCTCTCTAGGACCCAAACCCAGACCAGCTCCGCATCTTCTGTGATCACACACTCCCCCTCCCACCTGGGCCAGAGCAACCAGGGGCAGGAGGGGTCACCTGACCCGGGCCAGCCAATCCGAGTCTGCCCTGGTTCTCTTGCCTCTGGAAATTCTGAACCGAGAATGCATGAATTTGGGTGGCTGTGTGAACACGTGCATGTGTGTGCCATGTATGCTGGTGTGCAGAGCACATGAGAGCGAGGGCCAGAGCGTGAAAGAAGGAGCAGCAAGCAGACACCCAGGTAGTGGCAGACCAGGCAGTGTGGGCAAGACAGGGGAAACAGGGGCTGCTGGCTCTGGCCTCCCTGGGGCTCCGCTGGGTCCCGCTTTGGGCTCCGAGCATCCTCTGGGTCTACCTACTCACCCTGCCTCAGCCTTGGCTGTTGTGTACAGACCTTGGTTTTCTTCCTGCCTGAAGGCCAGTGTGTGGGGTGCCTCTTCTGGGGCTCCCTGCATCCATGCGTCTGCCTGCCTTCCCGAGCAGTGCCCGAGGCCCCCTGCAAACAAGACCCTGGGCCCTGGGTGTCGGAGGCCACACTCGCACTTGCTTAGTGCCCCAGCACGTGCTCTGGATGGCCACGCAGAGCCCAGGCCCCGGAGAGAGGCCGCGGCTCCTTGGGCTCTGCTCCTGCTAAATGCCCCGTGAGCGTCCTCGCGCCATCTGCCCAAGGAAGGCACGGTCCCCGCTCCGACAGGTGCTGGGTCACAAGTGGAAGGAAGGCCACGTGGGCGGTAAGTGGCAGAGCCAGACTTCTTTGGGGGTTTCTCATGGAATTAAATCTCGGGGGGCTTTTCTTCTTGGAGGTGCCCGAGGCTGGGGCCTGGGTGGGGGGCGCTGACACTCTGTGGGGACTCTGGTGGTCCCAGTGAGCTGAGACCGCGTGAGCTGAGGGTCACCCCGGCCTTGCGGGCGTGTGGCAGAAGCAGGGCTGGAGGCAGTGGCAGCTCCGCTCCAAAATGCAGAGGCCACCTGTGGAGGCGCGGCGCTTTGATGGTGAAACCCGAACTGGCGGGTTTCGCCCTCACGGGAGCCCCTGCGTGTCCCGGGGCCCTGCAGCCCCTCCCTGGCGTTTGGGGCGGTGTCTCTCGAGCAGGTGAGCAGTTGGGGCAGGACGGCAACCACGGAGCTGCGTCCTCCCGGCGGCCGGACCCCTTGGACCCGCCCAGACACAGCTCCGGGGCAGGCGCAGATGAAAGAGCCGCATTCCTCGCCGGTGACCCGCTGAAATGCACGGGCTTCACAGGCTTTTACAGCAACTGGGGTGTTTCTCCTTGGGGAGCATTCCTGAGGGCTGGTGCCGGAGAAGGGCAGGGCTCGGCCGGCCCCTCCGCCTCCCGCCGGCTTGTGACCAGGCCGGCTACGCTCAGCGGGGCGCAGCGGCCCGCCAGCGCTCTCGGGAGAGGCAGGGCAGGCGGGTGGTGGCCATCTGCTCCCTAGGCCCTTGGCTGGCCTGGCCAGTGTCTGGGACAAGCTGGAGGCCTGAGGGACACTATCTCGGGTGGCTTCAGAGACAGCAGCAAGGCGGGGAAAGGTTAAAACAAACATTTATTTAACAAATTATATTAAGAAGACAATCACACAGTGAAACTTCCCTTTGCCAAGTACAAGAGTCACCTCAAATAAATACTCGCAGGAAGGACGCTGTTCCCACGGCCAGTGCACAGTGGCTGTCGGGGGCCCCACAGCAGCGTGCGCCCCTTGCTGGGGGAATGGACCCCGTCTGGCGGTGGTGACAGCGGCAGCTGCCGCAGGGCCACGCCCACAACACGTGACGGGAGCTGGGCTGACCCAGGGGCACCCTGCGGTGCAGGGGCTGGGGGCGCAGGCACGTGACTGCTTTGCCGAGGGCTCCCCCTGCCTTCGTCCTCGGGGCCCCGGTTCTCAGAGGAGCTGCAGGCCGGGCTGCCCCACAAACGCCCGATGATGGGGCAGCCGGCAGCCCTCGTCTGGGTGGAGTGAGCGGGCGGGCGGGCAGGCAGGGGGGTGGGCAGGTGGGCTCCGCCCCGTGCTCAGCGCCCGCCCACGTCACGGCGCTCCGGGCGACAGCAGCGTGAGCGGTGGCGGCCGGGACGTCCACTCCTGGGCCAGAGACTGAAAGGCCGTCGTGAGGCATGTGCTTATGTCGGGATGGCTGGCACCGTGGGACTCTGGTCTGAAACTGCCCCTGCCGCTCACCAGCCTTGTGCCCTGGACAAGCGTCAGCTTCCCCATCTGTGACGAGGCGCAAACCACATCCACTTCTGGGCGGGTTTGGTTTTGGGGGAATGACAGGAGAAAAATGTGCTTAATGTGCCACGGAGTGTGGGCAGAGAGTGTGCTGGTTCTTCCTGTCCTGCCCCCGCCTTTCTGAAGGACACCGGGTGGTGGGACAGCAGTCCCCTTCCAACCTCGGGCTTCTCACCACCACCCGCGTGTCACCAGCCAGGTGGGCAGACAGGCTGCAGCCCTCCCGGTGGGGGTCGGGGTGGGAGTAGGCTCGGGCAGCCTGGGGGCTAACGTGCTGTTTCTTCCTACCACCCAGGCGCTCTGCTCTCCAGGTGGAGGGGTTGCAGCTGGGATCAGTTCTTGGATGCGGGGCGGGGGAAGGCCTTGCCGTAAACTTGCCAGTGAGCCCGGAGCAGAGTGCTCGCTCCTCGTCACCGCGGTGCCACCTCCAAGGCCTTTGGGGGCGATTCTGAACTCTGAGAGGGAGGGGAAAGCAAGGGGGCGCTGTGCTCTGCTTGGGGTATTCTGGGGGGACAGAGGGCGCTGGGGGGCTGAGGGCAAGGCCGCTCACTGCCCTTCGCTGTTCCACAAAAACCCTCCCTTCCCTCCCCACCTGGCCGAACGGTCTGCAAGGGGCCCTCCCAGAGTGAAACAGGCCGTGTGGTGTGCAGGGTGAGCCAGAGCCCCAGCCCCCTGCTGCCCCCTCACAAGGCAGAGAGACAGGGTTAGCAGCAGCTGAACATGCACCACGCAGCCAGCCTGCTGACACCACGCTGCTGGCCTGTCTCAGGCCGCCGAGCATCACGGCGTTCACGGCCAACGCTATTACCTAGACTTCGTCTGTGAGGCCAGGGCGGTCTCCCGGCTCGCCCGAGTCCCCCGGGGGGCGTGAGTGGGGAGCTGTGGACCCCCTCCTCCTCTCACTGACGACCGCCCTCCCCGCCGGGCCCCACGTTGTCGGGTTTGAAGTTTCTCAGGCCCAGCAGAGCTGCTGCAGGGCCTGGCTGTCGGTCAGGGGAGGAGGGCTGCGGCGCTACCAGTCAGACGCGAGCTCACAACCGGGCGTGAGCGACGATGGAGGGACAGAGCGCCGGATCCAGCGAGCTGGACAGACGGATCAGGGCTCCCCCCGCCCCCGCCCCACCCGCTGGGCAGTACCTCTGGCTGTTGGGCTTCCAGTCACACAGGTCGCTTGGTTTTGAACCAGCCACGCATCCAAAAAGCAGCAGCGGACACGTGTTCTGGGCCTCCCCAGAAACAGCTAGCTTATTTCAGTGGGTACCTCTGAGACCAGTCGGCGCTCCTGGCTAAGCACCAGCCCCAAAGGTCCTCAGGGGACTGCTGTCTCCGTCCCAGTGTCTCCTGGGCCCTGGTAGGTTCCACGAATGGTCTTTTCCGGCCACCTCGCTGCGTGGGAGGCACGGGGAGGCCAGTCTCACCAGGGACGCCCTCAGGTTCCGGGGAAGGGGAGGTGAGGCCCCCACTTCCCTAACATACGGCAATCAGGAAGTATCAACATGCACACCAGGGGGTGACCAGGGGCGAGCGTAGAGGGGCCTGCGGGGGGCGGGGCTGACAGGTATGTGAGGTATTTTTGCCCTGCCCTGCCACTCAGCTGGGGGCCACCCCCCAGACTGTTGGCTGCTCCCGCTGTGTCCCAGCCACCCAGCTAACCGCGTGCCATCCCGGGGGCTGCAGGCGGGAGGGGCCTGTCCCTGGCTGTGGCTCTCCTGTGCCACCTTCCTGGTGGGGGAACCTCACTGCTCTCCACGGCACCCCCCCATGGCAAACCTGTGCACAGCTCCGACCATCTGGTGACCCCCGGAGATGGGAGACGCCAACAGCCACGGGGGAAGGGCCCGAGCCCCCACACATGGCAGCAACCCCTGTTCTCATGGCAAACGTGCGGGGAGTTGAGCTTGGCAGCTGGCACTGTGTCCAGTGGCCGGGAGTGGCAGAAATGTCGGTGCTGGCCCCGGTCGGTGACTGGGATGGGACGAGCTTGTCAGAACCACTACCTCGAGGCGCACAGGCCGTCAGGACACGGCCTGGCCCCAAGAAGCCAGGTGAGCACCTGCCGCGGTCCTTCCGGGCCGGGCGCTGGCTCACAGCACCGGGCAGAGCCGTTGGCACTGCTGATGGCACGTGGGTGCTGCAGAGACGAGCCCTTTGTGGGGAAGCGGGTGTGAAGTGGGTGAGCCCGGCGTCCTGGGCAGCAAGCGCCGGGCACTCGGCCTTACTGCCCAGAGAGCAAGTCCCGCCTGTGCTGGCAGCTGGGTCCTGCCGCCCCCTGACCCCAGGACGTCCAGTGTGTGAGTCCGGTCACAGGTCCGAGCACAGGACATCCACAGCGGGGCAGGGGCCGGGCATGGGTCCACTCGGGCCGCCGGCTTCCTCCTCCTGTGTTCATCCCCTAGGGCTGGCGTGAAACGCTGTGGGCACCCGATGCCGTTGGCACGAGGGGCTTGTTCCACGGCAGCCCGGGTCCGGGTGATCAGGGCTCCTGGAGGGTCTTGTGCAAAGCTGCCCCCCACTCAGGGTCTTCCAGGAGGACGGCGGTGGCTTAGTGGCAGGTGACGGGAGTGAGGGGAGCTGGTGGCGTCGCCGGGCATCCCGAGCAGCTGTCCAGGCCCTCGGGCGACTCCCGTGCGGGTGGGGTTGTTTCGAGGGCGGCGGCTCATCACAGACATGTTAGGAGCTGCTGGTCACTATAGCACACGGGTTAGTCGAGGTTAGGAACCACAGCCCCGGGAAGACGGGCTGTCACTTCAGGCCAGCCGATGACCGGGGATGGAGGCGCTCGGCTGCCCGCCGTCTCCCAGACGAGCCCCGCGGGGCGCTGCGGAGGGCGGGCAGGAGGGAGCGGGCGAGGGCGGGGCGCTCAGTAGTCTGGGCCGGCGCGTCTCCTCCCCGCAGGTGCAGGCGGCGTCCGGCCCTCAGGACTGGGGCGCCTGCTGGCAGCGCGTGGGGCTGGGCGGGAGCCGGGCGGCGGCGCTCTGCTCCGTGCGGAAGCTGTACTCGTACTGCGGGGGCGGGGCAGAGAAGCACAGTCAGTGCGGGGGACGCGGGGTGGGGGGGGGGCCTGCATCGAGGCCCCGCCTGTGCACGCAGACCGCGCGCGTGAACTGTGCGAGTGCATGAGTGCGCGTGTGCAGACGCAGCCCTGTGGCTGCAGGTGCCCGGCTGGTCTGTGACGACCGGGACCTTCCACAGTCCCCGCCCCTCTCTCCACAGGGTGAGACCTCAGCACCGTCGGCGCCCGAAACCACGATGTACGAAGCCACGATGCCGGCGGCAAGCACGTGTGGGCTGCACGCCCAGCACCCTCCTGCCTCCCACGACCCTGCAGACGGTCCTCGTCCTACTGGGGGAGGAGTCCCACACTGGGGAGGGGCAGATCTGGGACTCCATCCCGGATGGACCCGACCGAAGGCTGGCCACGGCCACCAGGCTCAGGACCCTGGCCTGCCGCTCCGCTCAAATGACCCTGAGCACGCCGGTGACACTCACTCTGGGGGGCACTCCCGCCCACGCTTCCCTCGCTGGGGCCCGCGGCCACTCCCCGCAGGGTGTGCGGATGCCCTCACCAACCGGGGACGACCCGAGGCTCCTGGAGGGTGGCGCCCCACGTCCCCCCCCCTCGAGCTGCCTGCCCTGAAGGAGAGCTCAGCCCCCACACTTCACGCCGGGGGGGTTCACCTGCCAGACCCTGGGGCACGCGCAGAGGCAGGTTCTGAGTGTGACGGCAGCTCAGAGGAGAGGTGGTGCCTCTAGGGTGGGGACCGGGGACCTGAGGGTCACCTCGAAGGCCAGGAGGGATCTCGCCATCTCCATGCCGAGCAGGGCACCCCAGGCAGAAGGGGGCGCGGGTAAGGCGTGCCGGCCGGCAGAGACGGGCCTGCGGGGGTGGGGGCGGGCTGAGGGGAAGAGCCTGGAACAGGACGCTGACGCAGCCACGTGGTCTCACGGGTTTCGGGAATGAGGAGCCTAGATCAGATCACTGGCTGTCAAACATTTGAAATATCTGGAATCTTTTGAGCAGTTAGAATTGTCATAAAAAGGGCCCCCCTACTTATATCAGCCAAGCGGAGCTGCCAGGTTGGACGTGGCCACCACCCGAAGCCGCCTCCTCCGGGACACGGTGGCCGTGGGGGGAGGGGGTGGGGGCCAGTAGCAAGACTCTCGGAGCCACAGCAGCAGGGGGGCATCCACTGCAGGGGGGGGCTCCAAATGCCCCGCCCCTCCTCCTGCGGCATGCTGGCAAAGCCTGCCCGGCGCCCCCTCCACCGTGGGCTGCCTTCCGCCAGGAGGCACTTTTGGGGGCCACGCGGAGCAAGGGGAATGGCTGAAAGTTGAGGGTTTCAGGTTTAATTGTGTCCCTAACCCCTGCCTGACAGCCCCACGGGAGCAACTCGGGACAGACAGACAGACAGACACAGATCTGAGCTGGGGATGGGTGAGGCCTGGGTGGACCCTGTCCCCAAGTGAACAGCGGAGGGAGCAGCCTCCAGTGGCCCCTGGAGCCACAGGCCCCAGTGACGCTGAAGACGGGGCTGTGGTCCCCACAGACGGCCTCTGTCGCCAGACGGGGTGGGGGAGGAGGAGCTGCTGCTGCAGGCAAACCCCAGTGACCCCACCTGAGGAGAGGCGGGGTCACGTCGACAGGCGCTGGCATGGACATGTACGAGGGGGACCGTGCACACTGCTGGTGGGGCCGTGCACGGGTGCAGCCGCTGGGACAGGCAGCGTGGACCCCATACACTACCCACGCTGGACCTGCCCCACGATCCAGCAGACCCACTGCTGAGTTCTCACCCAGAGGCAAGGAGGGGGGGGCTGGAAGGGACTCGAGCCCCCCTGGGCTCATGGTGGCCCAGAGAGGGACCACCGGCCACCCCCAGCAGGTGAACGGATAGAGAAAGAGCGGGGTCTATGCAGGGGGAGTATTGTTCAGCCATAAGACGAACAGAATCCTGCCATCTGTGACAGCATGATGCTAAGTGAAATAAGTCAGACAGAGAAAAGCATCATATGATCTCAGTTACATGTGGAATCTAAAAAAAAGACACAGAAAGCCCCCAACAAGCTCACAGAAACAGAAGAGGGTGGTGGTCGCTTGAGGCAGAGGGCAGGGCTGGGTGGGTCCCTGGGCCATGAGGGTCAAGGCCCAAACTCCCAGTTACAGTAAGTCCCAGGGCAGCAACACAGAGCTCACTGTGGGTAGTAACACCGTCCTGCACGTCTGAGAGTCACTAAGAGTAAATCTGAGAATTTCTCATCACAAGAAAAAACTGTAACTGTAGTGACAGATGTTAACCAGACTGGTCATTTTGTGATGCATACAAATACTGACTATACTGTACCTCTGAAATGAAAATAATGTCCATTACACCTCAGTTAAAAAATGGGGTCACAATGAGGTTCGGCAGGGCGAGGGCCCATCGACCCCTGACCCCAGGCAAACACTTGCTGCACATCTGTTGGCCACTGGGCAGAATCACAGCAGCACCCAGCCGGTCACTCTTCTGCTCTCTGGTGACCAGGGCCCAGGGATCTCAGCTCCCAGGGCTGGCAAACCAGTGTGGCTCTGGAGGCAGCGGACTTGCAGCAAAGCCTGGGACAATACCGCCACCTCGTGGCTGCTTGGGTGCATCACAGCAGGAAGCAGTCCCTCATCAGCTCCTTCAGCACCCACTCCATCCACCCAGCGCTGGGGCCAGAGGAGAGCCGCGAGAGGTGGCAAGGGAGAGACCTGGGCACGACCCATTAACCCAACAAGCAACCCAGGAGGGAGAGAAGGCTGGGTGGGAGAACATGAGAGTGTTCCTGCCGGTGGCTGGGGGTGGTCCCCAAGCAGCATGTGGGGTGGGGGGAGCCACTCAGCTGGGAGACATGGAACCAGAGATACAGGCACGGTAATTGGAAGCACCTGGGGCCAGGGCAGCCGGCCTTACAGGTGTGGCGATGTTTCAAGAAACGCATGTGAGGCATCAGGGCTGGCACCTGGGATGAGCACCCAGCGACTGAGGGGGGCCGGGAGGGGCCTGGGGGCTCCCCTCCGGCTGCTCTGAGACCAGCCTGGGAGACCCTGCCTGGGCAGCAGAGAGGCGAGGCGCCTCTCAAAGGAGGGAGCAACCCACGCCAGGTGCCCAGACCCCCCCAGGCCGTGGCCCCTCCCCTCTGGGAGGCTTCGGGGGACCCACCGAGCAGCCTCTGTGCCGGACTCTGGGGCAGTGGGGCCAACGTGGGCAGTCGGGCTGCCTTGAGTGGCTGGGGACTGGTCGGCACAGAGAGCCCGTGAAAGGAGCTGGAGGTGGCAGCTCCCAGCTGTCCGCACCCAGGGGCCTGGGCCCTCCTCAGCCCTGGGTGCCGGCAGGAGTGGCCCCAGTGAAGGGTGCTGCAGCTTTCTCGATGGCAGGGTGGGTGGTGGTGGTGGGGGGGAGGGACAGGACATTTCCCAGCCCGGGGAACGCAAGTGCTGACCAGGCCGTAGTGGGGAGTCCTGAGGCCAGTCTTTGTGGCAGAGCAGGGACAGAGTCACTAGGAAGGGGGGCTCAGGCAGGCCTCCAAGGACAAACGGCTGAACTCCCATCTCTCTAGGTCTGGGGCCGGGGGTGGGGGGGTGGGGGGCAGGGAGAGGAGCACACACCGCCTTTCCCTGACTCACGGCCCAAGCACACGGCCGCCCCCTCCAGAGCTCCAGGGACCTGGGCACGGAGCACAGCCTGCTGTCCCCGCCCCCACCCCTGCCCTTGAGATTTTCCCCTTTTTAGGTTGCACTGGCTGGAGAAAAGGGTGGCGCCCCCCCCCTTGTTTTCACTAACTCCCCAAATGAAATTTCAACATATGTCCCCTGACATAATCCCCCTTAGGCTGCGGATAACTCTTCCCACAGACGCCGTCCCCGGCCGGGGACTGCTGGCCCCCAAGTGTTTGCCCAAGAGACTAGGGCCGCTTCTGGAAGCCCTTTCACTCCCCTGGGCAAACAGCGAGTACCTTTGAAGGCGGATTTGGGCCCAGATCTGTTTACGCAAGACATTAGCCTCCCGCATAAGGAAAACCTGCGCCCGCGTACAAACAGCAAATCCTTTTTGAATTAAAAAAATTTTCAATTAAAAAGAATCTGGGTTCGCAGAGCCCAGCCCCCTGAGCGGCGCCGGGCTTTGGCGCCCTCTGGTGGGCACAGGCCGCCATCACAGCAGCATGGGAAGCCGGCGCGGAGGCCTTCCTGGGAAAGAGACATCACTGTCAGGGGCTCCATCTGGGGCTCTTTCCCCGGGGCCTGGGGCCTGGAGGTGGGTGCTCCGGCCTCGAGACCTGCAACTGACACACCCAATCGCCCAAGCCACGGAGCACAGGTCCCAACTTCCAAAAGCCTTTTCTCACTGCAAGGCCCGAGCCCTCGCAGTGGGAGGTGCTGACAGCAGCTTCCAGCTGCACCTCGGAGGCCGAGTCCTTTACTGCCCAGCCTCACTGGCAAAGAGGAGGCAGCCAATCCCCCCCACAGCCTGCCACCGGGCCCACGCACACAGGTGTCGTGAGGTCCACCTAAGACAAGTCACATGAAGCACCTGGGAGTGAAAACACCAGCCTTCCTGAGCATCAGACCCAAGGGTTTTAACCAAAGCCGGGGTGCCTGGGCCCTGCCCGGGGTGGGGCAGGCGTCAGCGCTCGCCTTGAAACGTTTACCAGACACAACAGAAAAAGGCCAGCGGAGGCCCCCTCCCCTCACTGGGCCCAGTGGCGACCACACCAGTCAGAGAGCTCCCTGTAAGAAAGATGGCAAGGGGTTGTTTTCAGACTTGGGAGCTGAGGCCCGGGGAGGCCTACAGGGGCGGCGGGGAACGGCGCAGCTCCGGCCCAGCAACTGGAGCCGGCACGCACCTGCATCCACTTCTTCATGCGGGCGCACGTGGGGTAGAACAGACCAGGTGAGGGCGCTTCGGTGAGTGACAGAGGGCCCTGGAAGGCCGTGGCCAGGTGAGGACAGGTGCGGAGAAGTGAAGGGGCAAGACTCAGGTCAAGGAGAGGAGTCTGATTCAGGGCTCGACCCCACTGAAGGGGGGGCTCCAGCAGGCTGGGAGGGTCCCTGCACAGTCAGAGGGAGGGGCGAGGCCCTGCGCAGGGGCCTGCCTCCCCCACAGCCCGCCCCGCCCACACCTGCCTTGGCCCCAGAGCCTGGACCATGACTCCAGCTGGTCTGGTCCCCCCGGCCCCTGCGGGTCAGCCCCTCTGGGCATTTCAGATATGGGCAGCTCCCTCGCCTCGCTCTGGGCAGTGTCCTGCCAGCTGTCTTCAGAAGCCTGGCTGCTGGGACTCACCCCCCCCGGGGCAGGGGAGAGGCAGGCGGCGCGGGAGAAGCCGGCTCGGCAGGGCCCGGGCCCCACAGCGCAGCCTCCCCTGGGCTGCCAGCTCGCTTCCCGGTGGGAGTCCTGTGCGTACTGGGCTGTGGCTCCACAGAGACACCTGACAAACTGGGGAAGGGCGATGCACCGGGGCCAGGACACACTTGGGGGAGGAGCCAGAGTTCCCCAGAGCTGGGGAGAACGCCCGCCTTCAACTTCACTTGGTGAGAAGGGGCCTGGCACTCGGGCTCTCGGACTGTTACAGTCTGGTTATGACCAGGTTATGACGTGGTTATGACCCAGCCAGTGGTCACTAACAAGGTGACGGGGTGGCAGGAGCTGCCGGGTCCTGAGTGAGGGGGCCAGGGCCAACTCCTCACACCCCGTGAAGCTGGTAGTGTGCTTCCCACGCAGGTGAGTCAACCAGGGCTCAGAGCGACGTGATGGGGGCCAGCAGTGCTCCGGACACAGCTGGGAGGAGCCCCTCTCACCACCACAGTGGGCAAGGATGCTCTGGCCAGTGCCACAGCCACCCACACGGGGGCGCTCACAGCCCCTGCAGACCCTTCTGTTTCTGAGCTGGCCCTCCCCTCGGGGTTCACGAGCTCTGATCTCAGAGCAGCAAACCCGGAGTCAGGAGCCCAGGCCTCCGCTGCGTCCCACCGCTGAGTCGCCCTAAGGGAGGGGTGGGACCAGGGCCCCTCTGAGGCCCACCTGCTCCAGGAGCAGGACCCACACCTTTCAGGGCCCAGCGCCGACCCCGGCAGTGGCTGCTGCTCCAACGCCCCGCCACCTGCCGGCACAGCCCTGCCTCCTCCTACTCCGTCCAGGGCATCCAGGTCACCCCCTGCATCCTCCCCAGTCACCCCCTTCCCTGCCCCAAGCCTGGGACTCCCCAGAGGGACAGTGACACCTGCTGCTCTCTCTCGGGGCACCCTCAGCTCACAAAACACTTCCACCTGGCATCCGGAGGGAGCATCGGGGAGCGGGGAAGTGACTCCCACGTCCCCACCCTATGGCGGAGGCCCAGCCCCTCTTCCCCCTGGAGCAAGGTGGGAATGACCTCGGCAGAAACCTTGTCCCGGGCGTTGTCTCTGAGCTCTCCCCGCCCAGCACTCTTCCTCAGTGCGCCAGGGCCAGGCCCGCCTCTGGGCTTCTCTGGTGTTTCTCCCGTGTCGTTCCCTCTTGGACACGCTCCCTCCCTCCAGCGGCCGAGCCCTGCCTGTCCCTCCAGGCCCATCTACAGGGGCCTCTGTTCTGGGAAGTGGCCTCCCCTGCCCCAGAGCACCTCCCACAGTCACCTGAGGTACGGTGTCAGGAAAGGGTCGGCCATTCCTGCCGCCCCGCAGCCTGGTGGAGGTCGTGGCCCAGAAGAGATGGATGGATGGATGGATGGATGGACAAATGAATGAGGAGAGAATGGGCGAGCGAAGGTAAGGGTCAAGTCAATGTGAGGGGGAGCAGGCAGGGAGGTAGGGAGTCAGCAAGTGGGCAGGCGGGCGGCCACTCTCGATTCCAGTCCCTGTGGAGGCGGCAGTGAGTGGGTGCAGCCCCGGGCTCCCAGAACCCCCACAGTATTGGCAGCACGGCGGGGTGCCGGCCCCCACCCTGTGCCACTTAAGTCGTGCAGGCGGCGCTGGGCCCAGGGCTCGTCCACATCACCCCCGTGAATGGTGACCTTGTGGGTCCAGGTATGCTTTGTGTTTGTAGCCCTACACACAGACCACGTACAAGCGGGAGGTTCGTACTTTGTTGCATGTGTGGTGTTGAAACACAGTTACAAACACTGAAAAGTTTAGAGGCTCTGGATAGAAACATAGGGGCTGTGGCAATTCCGGACCTTCCTTCCTGCACAGCAACTCCAGGCCTGTGTAAGGTTAAACAGAGCTGCTTCCTGTGCAGAGGCACGAGCTCTCTGCTTTGCCACAGTCCTCACCACTCCCTATAACCTGCCTGACCAGGCAGGGTGTCAGCTGCCACTTCACCGCTGTGATTGTATTTTTTATCACTGAGCACGTGGAGCGATGGAGACAAAGGAAGCGAGAAAGTGAAACATGTCATGTGCCCGTAACCCCTGCAAGTAGGAAAATGGAAGACTGGTGAGGCCAGCTCTTTCAGGAAAACAGGGAAGGCACATTTGTCAGGCAACTGAAGACAGCTGAGTGATTAACTAGGACACAAAAGGCATCTGGCTGCCCTGGCCCCTCGCCCTGGGCGGGGCTGGTAGGCCCAGCAGGCGCCTGGGGTGTAGCCTGCCTGCTCTGTGTGAGGATCTGGCGGGACTGGGGACCCGCCTGCTCTGGTTCCTAAATAAACACCATTTCTGTGTCCACCAACAGCCGCGCAGCTCACCCTCCACTGAGACAGCACTTCGGAATCTACCTATCACCTAAAAAAACAGATATTTGTATTTTTCCTCTCCTAGGTTGTCTTTGTGGCAAATATTTAACATAATACTGCTTCCTGGCACTGATTTCCGGGTGGAAGAGGAGGCGCTGAGGGGCCTTGCCAGGAAGGCGCCTGCCCCACCTTCCTCTCATCTGCAGCCTCATCTTTTACCTGTGTGTCAGGTCTCCTGAGTTCAATTTGGGCGGGGTCGGGGGGGGGCGATGACCTTAAGACCTGGGAGATGAAAGCCCCGAAACCACAAGAATACAAACATCCTCTTGGGAAAGACTTGCATAAGACCAGACATTCATCTCGACTTCAGTTTTGCACGAGCAGACACACAACTCCGATGGCGTCCAGGCAGGCGGTCCTGTCCGCCCGATAACGTCATCCCGGCCTCAGCCCCACCCCCGTTCCCTCATTTATGTGATGAATGCCCCCGACTGCCGTGGGAGCAGCCTGGGTGGGGGCTGCTGCTCCGTGGACACTGCTGTTGACAGAAACAAAAAGGAAGGTGGGGGGGGGTGGGGAGTCTTAGACTCTTGAAATTAGGAAGACTATTAATATAACCTACCATATTAATGTGCCCACAGAGAAAAAAATATGATCATCTCAACAGGTGGTGAAAATACACTTATCAAAAGCCACTATTCCTTTCTGATAAAAACATTTAGGAAAATAAGAATAAATGGCTAATCCCTTAATGTGATAAAAAAAAAAAGGCATCCATATACGTGGTAAGTCAAAATGTACCATTACGGATTAATGTTGAAATTAGACACTTCCATGAAAAGCACGAGCTGGACCTGGAGGCCTGGTGACCCGAACGTGCCGGCCAGGCGAAGGCACCGGAATGAGGGACAGGCACTCGGATGGAGGAGGCCGGGGCTGGGGCCGGGCTTTGCAGGTGACCTGTCTGCCTGCGGCACCGAAGAAAAGCTACTGGAAAACCGTCAGAAACAGGGAGTCAGTGAGAGAGCTGACTCCAGAAACAGCGCAAAAGCCAACGGCTTCTTGCTACTTAAATGACAGAAAGTATCATCGAAGGAAAGGTCCCACTTACAAGAGCCACAAAAACATCCAACGCCGAGAAATAACCTAAAAGAAATGCGCAGGATCTCCGCAGAGAACGCCACCCTACTCTGCGGAGCGACGCCAGCAAAGAGCCGAGCAGACTCCTCACCCGAAATGCCAGTGCGCCCCCTGCTGTCTACATGCTGCTCCGCACAGTTACAACAAACACCGCAAGTGGGGTTCTGGGAACCCCTTCACTCTAAAACGGTTCTAGCTGGAAGTTTAGCTGGAAGAATAGTCATGTGAATATAACTAGGAAAATTTGGGGGGGAAAGAATGAACGCTATCATGTGTTAAGGCTTATTATAAAGCTGTAAGGTTCAAAACAGTGTGGCAACATAAAAAGACGAGTCAAGAAAAACGCGCATTAACCTACTCACACGTGGAACTACACAGCCCTGCGCCACCGAACGACCGCAACGGCTCCGAGACCCCTGTCGCGAGGCGCCCTTGCTGAGCGAACTGAGTCAACCTGGGCACACTGAGGCTGCGCAGTCTAGCCCACTGCGCTCAGGCCACACACCTGCGCAGCGCGTCACTGTGCGAAACAACGCGAGATTAAATCAAGCACAGGAGAAAATGATGCAATCAAGACACTCGGTAAACGTCAGAGGTATGGAGGCTGCTGCTGCGATATCACGGCTACTGTTTTACAGAGAGCGGTCTTTTGTAAGAAAGAAAGAATACACTTTAAAATAAAAAAAATCAAATGTAAATACGTAAACTAGTAATATAGTTGTTATTGAGTTCTATGTATTCTATGTAATTATATCTGCTATATTTGTGTACTGCTGGCAGTGCGGTGTGTTTGCACCAGCATCACTGTAAACATGTGGGCAGCACGTTGCGCAATGACGTCAGAGCAGCTATGACGTCACTACGTGATAGGGATTTCCCAGTCCCACTACAATCTATGGGAGCCCTGTGGTCTATATAGTCCACTGTTGCCTCGAACGTTGTTATGTGGTGTGTGACTATTTGATAAAGGTAGTATGTAAAGTTTACTGAAGAAAGTAATTAATGTTAAGAAAACTGTCCTTCATTTTAGGATAAACCAAATATGGTTCCAGTTCTCACCTTCTAATAAATTTCACGTGGATTAAGTAGTTGAAAAGCACTGAATACTTTTAATACATTAAAATACAAAAGGGCAGGAGAAAATAAAAGTGAATATTTTTATAATCTTCTAAGTATGATCCGAAGCCAAACATAAACAAAACTGCCCACGAAAATATTTAATGAAACCCATCATTAACAAGGCGAAAAGACACCGGTGTGTGTGTGTGTGTGTGAACACAGAAGGAAGAGACGGTTGTGATAGAGTATAAAGAACTCTTTAAAAGTGAGTGAAAAAGGCCAAAGAAGCCAAGAGAAAAAATTAGGCAAAGGGTACAAACAGAAGACATTTGCAAACGAAATACAAACAGCCAATCAACACTTGAAAATATGTTCACCTTTAAATCCCGGGGAAGCTTAACCAACGGGAGGACGTGGGAAACAGGCTCCCTCTCCTGCTGGAGGTGGGGTGTTCTGTGGGCACACCTTTCTTTAAAAAAAGGCAAACTGGTAACATATGCTTTTCTAAAGAGAGGCCCAGGGGAGCAAAGACACATATAACAAGGAAATATATTGCAGCCGTGTAATAGCGAATAATTGGAACAACTCAAAAGCCAATCAATAGCGGATTGCTTGAATAAATCCTGGCGCGATCATCAAAGGGAACGAGGTGCAGCCGCTGACGGGAACGAGGCAGATCTGCGCGCAGTGACGCGGAAGGGCGTGCGCGATACGCTGTTTAACTATGAAAGCAAGGCATGCACACAGTACGTGCACGGTGAGCCTGTGTGCTGTTCCGACGTGTGTCCCCCCCCCCCCCCCCCGCAGGAGGGGACTGTGGGGAACGTCACGTGTCTGAAATGTCTTCATTTTTATCAACACGCACACCTTTGAACCCGGGGAAAACACTAAATACTGAAAATTGATTTTGATTGGCAGGGTAGCTGCTTAAGATGATAAGCTGCCCAAGAGATCCACCAGAATGTATGGGCAGAGAGCTAATCTTGCCTGGGCAGCAAAGCAGCGGCCCCTAAACTGTGGGCGGGCTCCTGGAGGGGTGGTCCCCAAGCTACTGCCACGTTTCACAGGAAGGCTAACACGTCTGTCGTGCCTCCAGAAAGGCTGCCCATTAAACAAATCCATTAGGTTTCTTTGTTGTGGGCTGGAATGGTCTCCACTCAGTGTGATGGCTCTGCAGAATCTGGTGGCAGCTCTGGGGTCTTTGAGCAAAGACATAAAAATGGGGAGCAGAATAGGTTAACTATTCACTTAACTAATTTTTACTTAGTAAAATAAAGTAGCTAGATTCCCCCCTCCAAAATACCAGCTTCCTTATTGAAATATCAATAGAGAAAAAAGATTCTGGGTGGTGAAAATGTTACATCTCCCAGGTAGAGAGAAGGCAGCTGGCTTCTTGTTGCAGTTTAAGACCTGACCACTAGATGGTGCAAAGGGACCACACATTTCACAACATCTCCCTGCACAAAATTCTTTCCCCTTAACGAGCACAATGAAAGCTTTCCAAAAGTCGAGAGAATGAACAATTGTGCTGGGATATGAGCATTTTGCTTTTATAAAATTGGGACTCTGCCATTTCATTACTGATAGGAAAATCTTCTGTCTCGCTTTCTTCCCCCCACATGCAGGTCCCAAATCCACTCTTAAACCTCACGGGGCCCGCAGAAACCCAGGGAAAATGAACGTCCAAAAGTTGAATTCAAAAATTCTTTTTACTTCGAGCTGCCAAATGCATTTCCATTAATTTCACCTCAATGTCGTGACGTAAATGCTGGTGGAATCGGCCCCAAGCTAAATAAGCAATAAGCCCCATTTTTCAACACACAAACACATAAAGATGTCAGCTCAAACTGTTTACTAATTAACACTTAAAAAGACACAAATTAGATATGCGTGGCTAAGAGCAATTATAATCAAGACGAATTTCTCTAGTCATTTGGGAACTGAAAAAAATGCCTAATTGCTGGAACCAATGTTTTAAAAACTGAAATCATGCCAGTTAGCAAATATGTTCATTTAAAGAACATTCCACGTGACTACGCTCTGGAGGATTGACTACAAACACGAGAACAAGGAAAATATTTAGGTATAAAATTAAAATTTTAAGCTCCCTTAGATTTATAACTTCTTCATTAAATACGTCTGCAAACAGCAGCCCATAAAAACCTGTAGCAATTAAGTGGTTAAATGAACTGCCTCCCTTGTCAATTTTAAAGGAGTGATTAATATTAGATCGTCCTTTCACTAATTAGACTCTCCCTTGTCTTTCGGCTTTAGCATCGAGTGAAATGGAGGCTGTCTGCTCCAGCAGGAAGCCGGGTAGGCTAACGACGCTTCCCTCACTGGGTCTGAGCGTGGCACCCCGTGAAGGGAGGTGAGCTCCGTGGTTTTCCGTGGCGGTGGGCGGCAAGTGGGGACATGGCTGTGCGCGGAGCTGGAGGGCACGCCGGGTGCCCGTCCATCACGGGGATTGCTGGCTCCTATTTTTCAAAGGCTTGCAGGTCGTCATGCACGCAGCATGAAATCTACTACCATCAAGGCCACTGTCTCCTGGCCATCAGTCCTTGAGACGCGGGACAGATTGGTCTGTGAGCGAGGCAGGGTGGGGCAGTGGGCGGGGAGGAGCACACACCAGCGGGAAAGGTACCTGAGACTCGGGAATTGTTGCAGAGGCTACCGCCGCTCTGCAGGGCCAGCTGGGCGCTCCCACCGCAGCGGCGGCGGCGGCGGCGGCGACGATGGGGAATCCATCAGATGGAGAAATGGGGCGACTGCTTACAAGGGAAATAAAGAGCGGCAGAGACAGAGAATATTTATATGCCCATCTCCGCACTCGGAGAGAAGATGCTTCATCACAGGGGTCGGCTGCAAAACCACCCTTTCCCGACTCCCGACTAGAGAGAACCTTTTGTTCCGGAGGCGGCGGCGAGGACAATAAGGCCCTCACCGGGTCCCGGCCCCGCGTCGGCCCAGCTGCTGCCCAGCTCCACGGGGAGGGGCCCGGGAACCTCCCCAGGGCTGCCACAGATGCCCTGGGCCAGCCCCCTGGTTGCCCCCGGGGGGAACGAGGGGAAATGAACAAAATCTCACTTTCTCAAGCCTGGGACTAATTTACTCCCCGGCAAAGCCCCGGCTACGAGCCGCGGAGGGACACGGCCGGGCGGAACCAGGCCTGCTACAGCCGTCCAGGGCCAGGGGCGGTCAGGTTTTAATTTATTAATCATGGCTTCATTCGTTTTCAACAACCCACCCACACTGCCTGCGCGTATTTCTGTGCTGCGAGAGGTTTCGCCTTTTGATAGTATTTTTCCTTCGAAATCTGCTCGATAGCATGTACACTGATTTTAATCATGACCCTAAAACATAACCTTTTTGGGTGTCTTTCATGAAACTCACCCAAGTGCTGCCTTGGCCACGACCCCTGGGGAAATCCTAAACCAGGAACCAGGGCTGGGACCTGGGGGCGGGGTCATCAGGCCCATAGGTCAGCCTGAGGTGGACACTAGGGGACCTGCCCCAGAGTCTGACCCCGTGGCAGATCTGGCATGCTGGCCTAGGCATCCGCGCTCAAACACTGGCCTCCCTGCTGCCCCGCTGCCCCCGGAGTCCACCAACATCTCTGCAAACACCTGGGGTCCGAGAGCCCACGGAGCAGGTAGCTCTGGGCCTCGCTGCTGGAGAGCCCCATCCCAGCGTCACCCTCTTCCTGGAGCTCACCAGGCCTCTGGGGGGCTGAGGTGCCCTGCCCGCCCACAGTCGGGGTGACACCGCACCTCCTTCCACCTGGTGCTCAACGGCAGGCAGTTCTTGGGCTGGCAGGCTGGGGTCCACACTACGGTGGGGGACACCTGGGGACACTGCTGGAGGGTTCCTCTTTGGTCCCTAACCACCAAGCTCAAGGCTGACAGGCTAATGGGGCTCGTTCATGGAGTGACCTGCCCCAGGGCCCAATGGTGGTGACAGGCACAGGCGTGAACTCAGAAACCTCCCGGGCAGTGCAGGTGAGCAAAGTTCAAGTGGGCAGGAAAGCATGCCCACCACGGTCTGGATGTGAGCACCACGCTGCCCTGGGGGGCAGGCCCTTCCATGTCCCTCCGCACTGGGGCCGCCGGCCCAGGTTTCCCTATGAACAGGCAGTGGGAGGCTTGGCGTAACGGTGTAAAATGTGGCAAAATACTAGTTTCCACTCAGGTCGGGGCATCCAGCCTGCAGCCCAGGAGGGCTGTGAATGCAGCCCAACACAAAGTCGCAAATTTACTCAAAACATTGAGGGGTTTTTTTGTGATGACATGTCACAATGTATTTAATGTGTGGCCCGAGACAACTCTTCTTCTTCCAGCGTGGCACAGAGATGCCAAAACGTTGGACACCCTGGTTTACCGGGTGAAGAAAGCTGCCCAGCAGCGCTCTTCTGCCCCGGGCCCACCCCTGCCCCACTGGGGGCCGCCAGACCTGTTGGGAATAAAAAGGAGAACCCCCTCCTCCGTCTCCAGCTCCCCCTGAAAGTCTGGGTTCAAAGGCTCAAGGGGCGAATTCAGGTTCATTTATGGAGAAAACCCTCTGACTTTGCAGAAGACAGAGCCGCCCGCCAACGCATGTGGGTATCAACACACTGATCACCATTACGTGCACGCGGATGGCCGGTGTCAGCGACGTGCAAACCCCCTCATTAGATGCCCGACTCCACAGCGCTCTGGACTGCGGGATATGTGTGATGGTTTCACACCCTATTTAGCATTTCTGGCCTTTCCCCATCTCCCCGCATTTTAAACACCACTTTAACTTCCTTCCACAGAGAATACAGACGTGTGGTTCCCGCCCACCGCCAAAAACAAGAAATAAAGCTGGGCTCGGCCAACCAGGGTGCCACTGCTCAGCCACCGGCTCAGAGCAGTGTGCCACGTGGCCTGGGCTGGACTCACACAGGTTCACACCCCCTCCCCCGCACTGTGGACGGGGAGAACAGTGATGGCCGTGACTGTGACTGTGACTGTGACAACAGCAGCAGCGAACTGAACAGCAGCCAGGCAGGCACTGTCCTAAGCCATTCACAAGACCCAGTCAAACCCCATACATGCCACAGGGTGAGCATTTTTGTTACTATTCCAATTTCGAAGAAGAGGAAACTAAGGCCCGGAAGGGTTGCACGGAAGAGCTTGGACTCACGCCCAGGCCAGAGCGCGTCTGCCCCACAGGCCCTGCGCAGAGCGTCCGACCTCAGACAGGACAGTCCGGCCGCACGCCGCTTTGGGCCGGACTCCCGCCCTTAGAGCAGGGACAGGGCTGGGCCGGCAGTGGTTTCTGCCACCGCACAGGCCCTGCCCTGGGCCCTGCTACCTCACTCCATCCTGGACTCAGAGTCACCTCATCCTGTGACTCGAAGGCCAGGGTCCGAACACAGGTCCACCAGCCCCCCACACCCCACTGTCCCCACCAGCCCCTCAAAAATTTATGGAGCCACAGACTTCAATTCCTAACCGACAGGATTTGGAATTTGACATGCTAGGTCTCAAACTCGGCCTGGGCTGAGCCTCCACTTCTGCCCCACGGGATGGGGAGGAGCAGCGCCCACTGGGTCAGCCTGGGGTGACCGCCATGGCCCAGTGGGCCTCGGAGGACGCTGGACAGAGAAGGCAGCACTCAGACAGGGGCCCCGTCTCCAGCACATGCCTACTCACTACACCCAGCCCCCGGCGAGGGGCACCCGTGTGCCAGCGCCTTTGACATAATATTCCTCTGTATTCGTGAAGACCCGGGAGATGGGTTCCACCGAGATTCGGGCTCTGCACAGGGAGGGGGCGTGACGTGCCCCCATCAGCGTGGAGCGGGGTTAGACTTCTGTATGAACCTGACCATGCTCAACAGGCCACAGGCTGTGTGCCCCTGCTCCACCGCCTGCAGCCGGAGCAGGACGCACCCCCGAGTGCCTCGGGGAGCGGGGCCCCACGCACGGGCAGGCCGAGAGGGGCGAACGAGGAATCCTGTGCGTGTCTCTCTGACGCGCTAGCCAGCCGCCTTTTTCCCTCAGTTCACTCCGCCCCCCGGAAAATCTACAGATGACAGTCAAGTCGGTTTTTACGATTTACTGAAAGTCAAAGACAAAGGGGACTTTTTTGTCTTATTTTTGTTGTGACAGGTTATGAAATGTGTTGTCCCACATGGACTCGGTTTTCCCTGATTTCAGCCATCTTTCAATAACGGGGCCTGCTGCTGCGGGCGGGGCGCACAGGGGAAAACCCACAGGGGAGGCCGGGGTGTGGGAATGGCTCCACCGCCTCCGTCGTCTCTGAGACAAATGCCCCTCTCGGAGGCGTGCTAGCTGCCACACGTACAAGACAGTGTGTGCACACAGGCTGTCCCAGGGAAGTGGGGGGTGGGGGGGGGCACACAGCGCGTCTGACCTCTGGTCCGACTCCTGTATCTCCGCCCTTTCTTCCGAGCTGTCACATGCACCCGTCTTGGGTTTCTTTATTAGGAAAGCATCCAGACTGTTTCAACCCACGCTGCCAGATGGGGTGTGGCTTATCACACACGGCGGGGTGCACCCCGACCCTGCACACCACGTAGGGGCTGGGACACGCCTCCAAACCCCTACTGGTGGCGCGTCCTACAACGGAAGGTGGTGGAAAAGTGGACTCCATGCCCATCCCCCAACTCCACCTTCTTTGAGCTGAGACATTTTTAAACATAAAGCACAGGGGATTGTTCTGTCTGTCCCTTGAAACCTTCTGACTTAGAGAGGACCAGGAGATGCTGGTCATCTTTGACTTGAAGTCACAACCACATTAAATGTGTTTCTTTTTCCAAGCAATAAATGTGAGTGAAACAGAATCGCTTTTCTCAGAGTGGTGCCCCACGCCCGGGTCCTTCCTGCCCCTGGGATGGGCCCCCGACGAGAGGAGAGACCCAGGGGTGAGTGAGGGATGGATGGCTCGGGCCCCTCCCCCACTCTGGGTGGCCGCTTACCTCCTTCTCAATCTCCGCCAGGGATTTGATGGTGATTCCCAGCAGGTCGAAGGGCTGCATCTGCAAACACAGACCGAGTCCCCCCGTCAAAGGGCTGCAAAACGCTCCCTCACACTGACGCTGGCCGCACAACCGTGTGAAGCCCACACCCCTGTGTGACCTCGTGTTTTCTCCACGCCCTCCCCACGGTGTGGCCCGTGGGTGGTGAGTGCGGGCCAACGGCCCGGGAACATACGTCCAGAAAACCTACCCATGGGGTCCGTCCCTTCCAGGAGAGACCCCTGATTAGTCATCGGTTTTCAGCACCCAGGAGGGTCACGGCCGTCCTGAAAGGCAGTGACTGTCACCAGTAACTTCCGCCCCTGCTCCCTGCCCACGTGAAAAGCCAGCTTGCTCTCCTTTGGCAGCTGTGGGGCTGGAGCTGCCCAAGGCTTCACCAGAGGCCGGCCTGACTGCTGAGTCTACGCGGTGGAATGTTCCTAAGGAATTCCAGGAGGCCGGCGCGAACCCCTTGTCCGGGGCTCCAGGTGTCCGGGGAAGGGGCCCGGGGGAATGCCAGGCCTTTGAAAATGGCAAGGTGAATGAAACAACTGCCCATCAGTTATCATGTGCGAAATCAATGGCGGTGAAAAATAGTATTGCATTTCCATGGGTGTTTCTGTAATTTCATGAATATGGGAGATGACTTTAACAACAAAAAAAAGATGCTGGCTTTTCAAAACAGCATGAAAAATCAAACACACATGGCGCGAGAGCCAGCTGGAGGCCCAGAGAAGTCTGGGCTGAATCGCATGGTGGGGGCACAGGGGCCTGTCTCCGAGGCCCCCTCCTGGTCCCCCGGGGCGCCCTGGCGTGCTGTAGTCCCAGGCCGGCGGCTGGCAGCAGGGGGTGAACAAGCGGAACCCGAGCGCCTCCTACAAACCCCAGGGCCTTCATGGTCCGGAACGGCAGCCCAGAGGAGGGGGCAGCGTCTGAGTCTGGCCGGTGGGGTGGCCTGCCAGGCGAGGTTAGAGAAAGGCCGGCAAGGACCGGGACTCAAACCCCGGCCCCACGCCTCCTGGCGGATGCAGCCGCAGGTTAAATCACTTCATCGTTTCCGCTCCTGTTAAAAAGCGGCGTGGGCGGCCCTCCTGGCCCGGCTGCTGGGAGGATTAAACGAGCGAAGCGCAGGGAAGCGCTTGGCACCAGGCTTGGCGCGGGTCCGCGCGCCTCCAGCACTTGCTGAGTCGGCAGCGCCCTGGTAGCAGCACATTAGCGAGGGCGATCTTGGGACAGGGCCACCGAATTAGGCACTCAGCTCCCGGGGCTGCGCTGCCTGTAGCCAGAAAACAGGCCGGCTCTCACCTGCTGCCAGCCCGGGCGGTGTGCGCGGGGCCGCCTGCCCGCGCTGCGCGGGATCCAGTGGAGGTCCAGCTGTTGGATCATTAGGCTCTAGCTGCCCCGCTAAACTTTCCCGACTGGAGCTGGTGCGCAGGACAGAACAGCCTCTCCCAGGGAGCGGGCAGGAGAGGCGCCAGCGTCGCCATGGCAACGCGGCCAAGTGGAGTCGGCTGAAGTTACTCATGCTCCGCATGTCGCGTCAGGAGCATTTTTCAAGATTAAGCTGCTTACCAGAAGGGTTCAGAGGAGGCCTATTATATTTCATGAAAATGGAAACTACAGAGCAGGTCAAATCGCAAGCCGGGTGGCTTTAAGCTGGATCCAAGGAAAACACTGAAGGATTCTTTAGCTGGTGCCCAAACCAGGGCCTGCACGTTTATTAGCCGCTCAAAGCGAACTTCTTCAGAAAGGATAAAAAGAAACAAAAAACAACAACAACCCAGAAACAAGTCTATTGAGCTAGCGTGGGCCAGGCTGCAGAGCTGGGGGGGGGGGCCCTGCCATCCGGGGGTAGGGGGGAGGCACCACCAGAGCGAGGGCCCCGGGGGGTGCCCGGCGGGGCCTGCAGCCCCAGCCCACAGCCCCCCAGTGCCTGTGTGATGGCTATGCCTCTCAGGGCTGCAAGCTGGCCCTTGGGCCCAGCCGGCTTTCTCAGCATCTTGGCCGCTAAAGACAGCTGGGGGCCGGCTGGGGCCTCTGCTTGCTTGCGTGTGCCACGGTGCCAGTGCTGGCCGGTGCTGGCCGGGAAACCCACCGCTGCGAGACCCTGCGTGGCAGGGCCAGCCCAGCCCTGCGTGGGCCTCCCATTACAGGGGAAAAAATGTGGCGGCCTCCCTTTTGCAGGACACTGTCGTCGTCAAATAAAAAAGAACAAGAATTAAGCTGAACTTGGCAACCAAGTGAAGTTCGGTTCAATTAACCATCGCAACGGAAACAAAAAGTCTCTCGGCCGCGTCCAGGTTTGTGGGTCTGTCTCGCTCCCCCTTCGGTTCACTCTCGAGTCCCTGCAGTGGGCAGCCTTAGCCGAAGGGGCTCAGAGGGGAGGCCCACAGGGGCCTCGACCCGCTCCCAGTCCTCAGGCAGCCTGCGCAGGGCCGAGCTCCCGCCAGGCCGGGAAGGCCGCGCCTGCAGAAGTGGCTCTCGCAGAGCCCGGGGTGCGGGGGCTGCCAGGAGCCCTGCGGGCCACCGGGCAGGCGCGGTGGGAGGGAAGGGAAGTCATGCGTAAAACTTACATTTTCTGGAACACAGGAGAACTTCTCTGAGATCATAAAAGGCACGCCATCCATTGCTACAAAAGAAGGAAAAAAAAAAGAGAAAATGGCATTGTAGACACCATGTGCAGCAACTGGGACATCGACAGAGCACAAGCCAGCGGGTGGCTGGAGCCACCGACCCGCACGCAGGTGAGTGGGGCTCAGGGGGACGTGTGCACAGGGGCCGTCCCTGCTCCTGGGACACACAGCTGGTGCGGGAGACAGACGCTCGCACCTCCCCTGAAGACCAGGCAGTCGTGTGGACAGAGCTGTGGGAGCGGAGGAGGGCCCAGCGTCCACCCTAGGGGCCGGGCCTCCGGCCTGCGAGCAGTGGAGCCACGGAGGGCTGCCCGCAGGACAGTGGTGCAGGGGACTGAGAGGGGGCAGCGCCGTGCTTGTGAGGCGGGCCGCGGCAGGCGCGTCAGACACTCTCACAGCTGAGAGCGTCACGTCCCGGGCTGCCGGGCTCATGGGAGATGCCTAGCTTGGAGGAAAGAGTGGTTCTGGAGTCAGACAGACTGGCTTTGGGTGAGCTCCTTAAGCGGGGTTTCAAAGGAGGACGCACGGCCTGCGGTAAAAGTGCCTGTGAGGGGGCGGTGCACGGGGCGCCCGCCCAGCGCCCGGCACAGAGCAGCTGTGGGGCGGCCCGGCCACCCCCGGGACCCCGGTTGCAGCCCTGCGCGGCTCGCCGGCCGGCCCGCGTGGTCTCACAGGGCGGCACAGACGGGGCAAGGAGGGTCTGCAGACGCGTATAGGGCGAGTGTGTGTGTTCCTGTCAGTCAGCATTCCTCCTGCACAGCCCTGTCCCCGCTGTGTCCCCAGGTCGCTGCCATCAGACGCACTCGGAGGAAACCGTGACCCGGCACTGCCCCCACTAGCGTGTCCTCTCCCAGGGCAGGCACACGCCGTGAACCGCAGAGTCAGAGAAGGACTGGAACCACGTCCGTGCCGGAAAGCTTGGTGCGGCGGACAGGCCCCGTCTGACAGGGCCGCACGCATGAGGGGCACGCCCGGGGCGAGGCTCCCAGCCCCTGAGCGTCCGTCCGAGGGCCTGGCTTCTCCGTCAGAGCTGGGAACAGGCCTCCGCCGCCCCATGCTGGTTCCAGCCAGTGGGCTGGGGTCTGCAGCCCAGCGGTTGGCGTGGGGACCTCACCCGGCGGGCAGACTGGTTTCTGGTTCGGGGAAGAAATGAAGCGACGGGACAAAAGCCACGGAGAGCCAGTTTCCCGGGAGATGTGTTCTTTGCTCCCCCCAACATCTGAAACGGGGACTCCTGGGATCTGTGAGCGGCAGGCAGTTTCTCTGAGCCCTGAGAAAGAAGAGTCCCCGATGCAGAATGAAGAAGAGCCACAGAAGAAGAAATAAAAGAAAGGAAAATAAATCTGGGACGAATCCTCTCTGAGCAGCCAAATGAACCAAATGGCTCACTTTAAACCACATTCATAATTTATTTCAGGGAAGGAGAAAAAAAACGAAACTTTCTCTGGTAAGTCTGAAGAGGAAGAACCAGCTCACCTGGCCCCAGCAGCTGCCTGGATGTGCACCCCCCTCGCCCCCCGACCTTTTCTGCAGAAGGCTGCTGTCCCAAGTGCGGCTGCCAGCCAGGACAGACACCTGAGGTCTCCCATCGCAGGACCTGCTGTCCCAGCCGGGCACAGACCGGCTGAGGACTGCGAACAGAGCCATGCTGCCCCCGAGGAGAGGAGAAGCCCCCCGGATAACCTTACACAGCAGGTCACACTCAAACACGCTGGCGAGAGCTGAGTGTGTGTGCGTGCTCATCCACAGCTGGGAGATTGGTGGCCAGGCCACCAGGCCTTCTAGGGAGGGGCAGGACCAGGTCCCGCTCGAGGTCCAAGAGGAGGGCATGCTCCCTCCCCAGCTCCTGCCCGCCCCCCATCTGCCCGATGTGGACCAGCCCCACATGGCGCCGACCGCCTGCCCCTTCCCTGTGCACGGAGAAAGGCAGGCACCCTGTACTGGCCCTTCCCGTCATTCCGCAGACCCGGGGTCGGAAGCTCAGAAGGGTGGAGGTCTGCCGAGGTCACCCAGGCAGCAAGCAGGGACTCCCAAGTGCCCCGGGTAGAAGTGAAATTTCTGCACACGGATTTCCCGCTTCGCCCGCACCAGGCCTGCCAGGGTTCTGACGGCCGTTGCCACGCCCTCCCCAAGCCTCCCGGGGCCCTTCTCTAAGTTCTTCCCATCAGGCCTGCGGGCCAGGAAGGGCCTGTGGGCGCCGACGGTTCACTTGCAGACAGACCCACGGTCGCCTTCTCCCCGGACCCGCTCTTCCTTGGCCTTCCCTCCCGCCGTTACTGCGCCGCCCTCCTCCCGGCCACTCCAAGTCAAGCGCTGGAAGCCACGGCCTTCTTTGCCCCTCCTGTAAAGTCCCAAAGCCCCCTGCTGTCGCCGCCATGGCCACACCACCTCTCTGCACACACACAGCTGCTCCTGGCTGCAGAGCCGGGGCCAGCCCCTCGCGCGCCCCTGGGCACTGTGCTCAGGAGGCACGCCCACTGCCCGCCTGGTGGGCGGTTTCCTGACAGCACCCTCAGCACCCTCAGCACGCTGAGAACTACCCCCCCCCCCCCCCCCCCCCCGCCTTCACTAGGCATTCTGCCTCTGGCGTTTTAGAGACCTTATTAGCGTTTGGGGGTTTCTGTTAAGATACAGTGACACACGCCCTCTCCCTGGTGACAGTTCTTTCTGTCTAAATGTCAACACGTGTTTAGAGAACTTGTGTTCTGAAAAGGTGGTAAGGCGACCTGCAAAGGCCTGACTGCTCCCGGGGGAAGTGAGCCGGGAGGCTCTGGGGTGGGAGACGGGGGGTTCCTCCCAGCCCCGGACCCAGCCACACCCGCCCTCCAAAGGGAAGAGAATGGGCACATTTCCAGGTGACGGGTCCTCACTGGCACATGGGGCCCTGCACCCCAAGTTGTCCCTCTTCACAGAATGCCTCCTCCCTTCACCCCATATGTTTTCACTGGCCATCCTTCTGGGGTCTGCCCAGAGAGCCCCTCCTGCGGAAGCCAACGCCCCGAGGGCCTCCCCCCACCCCCAGCACCACGTCTCCGCTCCTGGAGCCCACTTGTGAGTCTCTTCCGCATTCCCGTGTCCCTGGCACAGGGCACAGGGCACAGCCCAGAGGGCCTTGTGCAGGGACAGTGACGGAAGCTGCTCCCCACGGGAGTGTCCCCGTGCACGGGGGAGGGGGAGGGGGATGGTTCCAGCCTGGGGCACATACCGACCCCCCTGAAAGATGGTAAGTCACTGCCCACCACACACCCTGCTGGCGGGGAGGTACAAAGCCCCCGGTTTCAAGAAGTTTGGGAGTCTCCTCCAGGGATGGGGAAGATCTAAGCAGGGAGGAGTGCATTGTTTTGTTTTTTAATTTTGATAATTGAGGTTACGTTTGCGTGCTATAAAGTTCACTACTTTAGAGTGAACAGGGTTGGTGTGCGGTGCCCTCGCGATGTCGCGCGGCCGCCACCTCCATGGGGCTCACTCAAGGAGCCCCCCACCCCAGGGCCTTAGCGGGCCGGCCCCCCAGGAGTGAGTGTTTACCCCTTCTTCCAGCCGGCAGGCGTGCCTCTGAAAAGAAAGGTCTAGGAACCCAGGGCTGGCTTTCCGGGCCGTGCTCACCCGACTCCTGGCTGTCTGTCCCGCGCCTGCCTCTCCCATTCCAGTGAGATGGGAAGGGTGGTTTGCCCAGGTCGCCGATGGGCCTGGGAAGGCTGCAAGTCAAAACCGAGGAGAAAAATAAAAGGACCCAGAAAAAAGGAACTTGTAAAACCTGGGTATTAGCAGTAATAGCATTTTTATGTACATGTATCATACTTTGTGTAAATAAACTGTTATGTAGGTAAATGTACGACGTATGTGTTTTATGTGTTTAGGGAATGTGCAATGCAGGTTCATATTCTGTATCTACATACACCGGTGTACACATGAATGCCCATGCACGCTCCGCGTTCTGCGAGACCTAAGGCAGCGGAACCCGCACGGCCACACGGCCTGGCCGGCCTTCCGCACCCGCCCTGCCGGGGTGACGCCCCTGTTCCCCCACCTGGGGCCCCTGGCGGCTGGTGGGGCATGGCTAGGGTGGGGCAGGGCTAACCCCCCAGGGGGCCACAAGGGGTTTGGGGAGGAAAGCACACCTTCTGGCCCTCAGGTGGGCTCCAGGGCGGTTTCTTCACAGACGCACACTGAAGAGGTGAAGACGGGAGGCCAGACGGGCCATCATTGTGCCCCCCCAACCCCCATCCCCGCCCAAAGGCTGCCGTGTGAAGAGAGGGGAGGAAATCCGGGACAAGACACCACTGCATCTTAGAATTCATGGTAGGAACCCAGGCTCAGTTTGACGCTCTTCCCATTCTTCTAGAAAACAGAAGAAAAGGAGGCGAGGGGAGAGCATCCCATGGGCGGGGACCAGGGACCGGAGCTCGCTCCAGAGGAACGAGACTCTTTCATCCGCCTGTGGGGTTCCTGACCAGGCGGCCAGGGTCCCAGGGAGCCCGTGCGAGTCTGCTAAACAGATAATCCGTGAGCCAAGTTTCATTTATTTAAATAATCGAATATGCCAACAATTACGGTAGGCTGAAAGGGTGTGGATTTTAGCAAAGCATTTGACAAAATACCTCAGGTTACCCAAGTGGATAAGACAAATAAATATGGCTGGACAACTTTAAGGGTAGGGGAACCCCTAACTAGCTGGACTCGATGTACAAGCAGCAGATTTACGGACTGGTGCTGACCTCGGGTGACCTCTCTGGAGGGTGCCCGGGACAGCAGCAATCCCTGCGCCGAAGACGTGCACAGTGTGCGCATCCAGGATGTGGCCACCAGGAGGACGGTCCACTAACTGGCAACAGAGAAATCCAATAAAGACCTCAGAAAGTTGGGATTATGGGCTAAATTCAACAGAAGAAAGGTCAGCGTTAAGTCCTGTCCTTCAGGTGCAAACGCCGACGGTGTTCGATGGAAGGGGAGAGATGTGGAGGACAGGAGCACAGGCTTGTCTGTGGTCGAACGCCGAGAGTCCCCATTTAAAAAGCGGGGTGGGGGCGATGCCATTGTGAGGCTCAGTGCCACCGCCCTGGTGCCAGAGCCAGGGGGTCGCCACCTGGAGCTCGGTGTGGAGCTCGGTGCCGGGACCCAACTCTCAGAGTGCCATCCGGCAGCATCACTGGAGGCAGAGGATGGGGAGGGACCCAGAGCCAGACGGCAGGAGGGAAGGAGAGGAGGCCAAGGGCCTGATGCTCCAGAAAGGCACCTCACTGTCCGTTTTTGTTCATTGCTGCCCACCGGGACCCTGGAGCCCAGCGCCCTGCCCGGCACATGGGAAGTGCAGCAGGAAGGGGACTCGGTCCAGGAAGAGGGAACTTGAAGGCGGCCGTAACGGAACGTCTGCATGTACCCTCAGAGCTGGCACGGGCAGAGGGGCTGGAGAGGTGCGGTGCGGCTCAGCGGGGTCGGCTGCCCTCCTCGGGGAAGACGCGGGGAAGGACTGGCTAGCGGAGCTGGATGACAGGGGCCCGGGAGGCGGCCCCGTGTTGCGGAGCTAGGGAGGGACCGTGTGTGCTGGGTACAAAGCCCATCTGTGGGACCGCTGAATCCCCTTCTAATTCTGCAACACGCATTCCTGCTCTCCTTATCTGGGCAGCCTCTCCGTATTTTAAAATATCTAGAGGTTTGCCAAACATAATTCTTAAAGCCAACAGCACACGTTTCTCATGTGCTCCAAAAGCGCGTTCATAAATCACCTCCACCACCCTGGTGTCTCGGGGGGGGGGGGGGGCAGGTTCCCCCCCTCCCTCCCTCCCTTAGCTGAAGCCAGGGTTTCCAACACCAATCCTTGTTCCAGCATCGCCTGTGGCCGAGTCCTATGCCGAGTGACACGGGGTGGGGGGGCTGGAGACAGAGCCAGGAGGGAGGGGTCCCTGCTCTCACGGAGCCACCACTGGGCCGTGGCGGCTCCATTTTCGTCCCCAGCCTGCCCTCCCAGTCTGCCTGGGGCCGTCATAGGGTTCTCACATAGACGCGCCCTGACCACAGATGTGGCGACCCAGAAGCAGGGACGGAGCCTGCCCGTCCCTCGTGGGTGCCTCACGTGGCGTTCCTAGGCACGCGGCAGGGATGCACACCGCCCAGGCAATTCCCTGAGTGACATGACAAAGGCTCCCCAAGCTCAGAGGTAACGCACCGTCTCCCCCCCCCCCACCGGCCCCGTCCTACCAAAGGGAGAAAAGGAACGGAAACCCACACATATGACCGCAGACTAGGTAGTGAGCACGCACCGAATAACCACCATCGACGTGATCCCTTGCAAGTCACACTTCGGGAAACTGAGGCTTGGAGCAGTTACGCAGCTTGAGGGAGCCAGAATTCGAGCCCAGGGCCCAGCCTGAGGCAGCCTGCGTGCCTGTGGCAGGGTCCACAGACCTGGGCCTTCCCTCAACCCAGCAGGTGGCGGCAGAGGCGAGAGCTTTAGTGACCCGCCCTGTCAAGTGGGGATAAGGGACACTCTCTCGGGGGGCTGTTGTGGAGCGAAAGGAAGGGCAACGGGACCGGAGAGGCGAGGTGAGGGGCGCGTGCCAGGCAGGCGTCCTCGGAGCACTGGGACGGCGTCTCCTTCCTTTTCTTCTCCCGCTTCCCTTCCGGCGGCAGTTCTAACAGAACGCTGACCCGCGCATCCGGCGAGCCACCTACAGCCGCTGCGAGCCAGGCAGTGCCGCGGGCTCCGTAGCACAATTAGCATTCTCCTAAACAAACGAGCTTCAACAGAGCTGTAATTAAGCAGGCCTGTAATTAAGTATATGCCCTTTATCATAACGATCATGCTTAAAAATGGCATGATGCATGGAACCCTGTTATTAATGCTGTAATCCCCAACTGAAGTGCGACTACATAGGAATCAGCGTGTCAGGGCTGTCACCGGCGTGTTTGTAAAATACATTGCAGAAAAAAACCAGGAAACAATGAGCTCATTCAACTGTTCTTTTTATAGCCGGGCGCTGCGAGTCCGGGGGACTGGGCACGCTTACGGAACCTGCGAGGTTCGAACAAATAAAGCTCCGATCTGCTCCTGTGTGAATAGCATCCCCCTTAAAAAAGGGAAAGGTGCGGGCAGGGGCTATTTTTTTTTTCTCTATCTGACCCGGAGGCCTGCCTTTGCTGTTCTTGGGGAAGTTGTCCAGTTTGCGTGCTGTATTGGTCGGACAGAAACGGGGACTCTTGCCCGCATGGGCAGCTCTGCCGTGAATCTGTGGGAACTTGGCCTGGCAACAGACAGGGTTACGGCTCCTACGTCTTCCTTCCTAGGAGATCTCTCATTTTACCTGCCCAGGCAGTCCCTCAGAAACGCCCCTGCATTTCCACTCCAAACACACACACACCTTGGACTTCCATAGGCTCAACCCAAACCCCCCGCTGACCAGCTCCCAAGGGCTCCAGACCCAGGGCCCCCCATTGCCTTGGGTACCCACAGTTGCTCAGGGCTGCCAACCCCTTCAAAAAAAACAATGCTCCAGGCCCTGGCTGGCGTAGCTCAGTGGACTGAGCGCAGGCTGCAAACCAAAGTGTTGCAGGTTCGATTCCTAGTCAGGGTACATGCCTGGGTTGCAGGCCATGACCCCCAGCAACCGCACATTGATGTTTCTCTATCTCTCTCTATCTCCCTCCCTTCCCTCTCTAAAAACAAATAAATAAATAAATAAATAAAATCTTAAAAAAAAAAAACAACTATTCAACAATTAAAAAAATAACAATGCTCCAATCAACACATGCATTGATTTCAACGTGCATGCCAGAGTCACAAAATCGTGTGGTAGGAAATGTAAAATGAAAAAAAGACTCTATTGCCAGCATCTCGATGGCTACCTGCTTACGGCTGTCGAGCAGTCTTAAGTGAACTCGAGTCCTGGTACCTCGGAAGCACTTGCAGAGATGGTGGCGAGCCACGTGCTTCCTGGCAGGCCGTCCTTCTCAGGACAAAATGAAAGGCCGCTGGGGCAGTGGGAGGCCGTTAGCTCTGTGTCGGCGTGGGGCTCGGCGCTGCAAATAATCAGCAACCCGGCCCTTCCATCTCCCCTTTCCCCGCCGTGGTTCAAAAGTCCTGCACAATTTGTACGGGAAAAATGCCAACAACTCGAGATCTCAAGGCCGTTTCTCAAAACTCACTTGCAAACCAAAAACACCGAGCGCGGTCTGCGTTCCTGGTGATTTCGCTTTGGGGACATCCCTTGGGCGGTATTTGTAGATGCCCCCAGAGCTGTCCACGCGGTGACATTCCAATTGAGTTTACACAGGGCCAACAGCTTCCGTCTAGATCCCCGAGGTCATTTGTTTTGCCACGTTATTCATAAGCCAAAAGGAGTGATTTATCAGCCATGCCGAGGCCCTTCAGAGTCCCACACGTGGGAGGCGGCCCCGAGGGGAGGAAGGAGCGGGCGCTGGAGTCGGACGGGGGGAGCTCGGCCCCTGGCTGGCCGCGGGGCTCAGGGCAAGCCCCTCGGCCTCAGAGTTTCGGACCTTCATCTGTCGAAGAAGGGTAATCGTGCCCGCTCTGCAGTGCTGCCGGGGGGAGGGGGGGTGAACCGGCAACCGAGGAGGGGCCGGGCCAGCCCAACCTGCAGCTGTTCCGGCCGAGTCTCACGGAGCAGCGCTCCTTCCCAGGAGGGGTTCGGGTCAGGTCCTCTGCCCCACCTTCGACTTCGGACCCACACTCAATCTCTGTGCCTCTCTGTCCTCCACGGTAGAAGGAAGGGGACAATAATACCTGGATTGCTGTGGCATTCGATGAGATAAAAACCTAAAGCCCCAGGTACAAACATGCTCAATAACTGTCGTTGTCATCATCATCACCACCACCACCACCACCACACTAGACGTCAGTGCCTTTCTCAGGTAGGAGGCCTTTTTCTTTTCCCACCTCCTTTTACACACAAACAGAAGTGCGGCCACATTCAATGACGGAGCCGGTGGGCTGTGAGCCCCGATCCAAGGCTTCTGAAGGGGCGGAAGCAGGGCCTGCCCAGGAGGAACTCACTGGGGGCCCTGGACCACACAGCTCTCCCTGGCACCTGCCCTCTCCAGTGGTCCAGGTCAAGCTCAATGGTAGGAGCAAGGCCCCAGGTGGGCCCGGGCCACTTAATATCCCCTGGAAGAGAGCCCCCAAAGAAAGGGAAGGAAACTGCCCCCGTCAAAAACTAATTTGCCATGTCAGTAGGAAACGCCATGCTCTTCACAACAGAGGCGCCTGCACACCACAAATATTCTCCGAGCTTCTTCTGTTTGGCGTGGCTGATCAGGAAGCCCCCCTCCATATTTCTTGGTCCCCTCATCTCTACACAAAATGCCTGCCAGGAACTGCCACTTGTGTCATTGTGTGGGGCCACTCCACCATTCCGGAGTCCCAGAGTCCTCCAGGCCTTCCTCAGGGCGGCCTCAGGGGTGGAGGGTGGGCTCTGGACAGGACCCCGGCCTCCCTCCGGCTCGGCGTGGGTCTCTGTGCTGTGGAGCAGGGGGGACGGGAGTCCAGAGAGCAGGGCTCCGAGTGGCCGCCCCACACTCCGCACCCACGAGGAACTACGGGTCGGGGGATAAGGACATTCTCCCTCTGCTACAGAAACGCCTTTTAAAACTCCCTAAGTACTTAATGGCTTGGGGCAGAGACCAACCGCATTTTGCTCAAAGTGAAGATAAAACCCATCGCGTTCCCGCCATACGGAGCGTGAGGTAGGAACACCTTCCCACAGGACTCGAAGACGTCACCTGAACGTGGGGGTGGGAAAGTAGAACCCGGAGGGTGACGGGGAGCTGCGCGCCCCTGGAAGCTGTTAAGGGGCCATCACTTGGCCACACCGCCCGTGGCCCAGACCACGTGCCCACTGCAGAGACCTAGAGAGCCAGCTTTCAAAGGCAGGTCTCGCTCCTTCACTCCTTTCCTTAAACACTTTGACTGGTTCCTGAGGTTCACAGGGTGACGTCCAAGGGCCACCATCCAGGCCCTCACAGGTCCTAACCCGCACGCCACACTATGCACCCTTTTCTGACCAAGTCGTGCATTCTACATGTGACACGCCCCCTCCTGGCTGTGGAGAGCCCACTCCTGCTCAGGAACCCCTGACACTGGCTGAGACGTTACCCCTTCGAGGTGCATCAAATCGGTGGTCTGTTCGCCTAGGGCGAGCTCTGATCACATGTCCCAACATCCTTGCCCAACAACATGCTCCGTGCTGGCCTCGGAGGAGGTGAGCGAAGGCCCCCACCTAGAAGAAAGGTGTGCTTTGTGGTGGGGAGTCTTCAGGGCCCTGTGAAAAAGGGACATCCCAACTCCGTTTCTCTGAGTCCGGGACCGACGAGTCAACGTCTCATGCCCTGGCTACTTGCCCAAGTGCCTTAGTCACAGGGCAGGCGGCTGAAGTGCCACACACACTGCAGAGGGACAAACTTGTCGTAAATTTCATTTAAGATTCGAAGAGAGACTGTCCACAGGTTAAAACTGGCACCAAATGTGATGGTGTGTTACCACAGCACAGAGATCCCCTGACCTAGATTCGTGGGGTCACGCTCCCTGGGGCCTGGGCACCCCTGAGTGAGTACAAGAATTCAGGGTGAGGGCTGGCACCGAGGCCCGAGCCTGGGGTGGGGCGTGAGCCCCGGAGGGGCAGCCACCGTGGGAAGCGCTGTCTGAGCAGACCCCGAGCTTCATCCCGCCTGGAGCTGCCGGGGGATTCCTGAAGACCGGTCCCAGCGACAGACCTACGGGCCAAAGGAAGAGGGACCTGCAGGTAAAGACAGGAGGTTGTGCACTCTCAACCCGGCTTGTGCTAGTGTGAGACCGTGTGCATTTGAACCAGATCATAACTGAATAATAAAACTAATCATTCAAAGAGCCATTTCGATGCCTTACGTTTTCCTTGCTTCATAGAAAGCTCAAACACTGGACTTCCCGGTTCAAGGCCAAAGGCCGGGCCGTCCTCCCCTGCGGGAAGCTAGACCGGGCGGAGGTGGGTAGGCTCCGACGGTCCCCACATTGGGTGTGGGACAGCAGGCTTCACGCCCGTAGTTGGGATGGGGCACGGGAGGACGCGCACTGGACGTACACAGGGATGTTTCCAAAGAGCAGAATTTCCAAGAAACTTTTCCCCGCGCAAATGGCTTCTCCTGAAAGCAGCACACCGCTTTCCAAACTCGGCTCCAACGGACACACTCGACGTGAGCAAAAGGGGGCAGCCCGAGACAGAGCTGGAGTCAGACCTGGTGCCCACTCCGACTTGGAAATACCGGGCAGTGTGCGTCCTTCTGTCTAGTTGCCGTGTGTAGGAAGCACAGTGCCGTAAATTACCCAGATTTCAGACTTAATGTTAACCTTTAAAGGGCATGTCACAAAAAACACGGTCTCCAAATATTGGTTTTGAGCTCGCTCTGTGAGTCTATTATGGAAAATAGGTGCGAGGCCGCCACCGTCTCTGGCTGCGCCTGTCACGGGCATCTCCCGCCACACGACAGCAATTCCAATGGAACTCAGAGCCCCCCCCAGCGAGCAATTCAACCGTCCGCTCTCGCCGCACTCCAGGCTCAACCTTAACACTTAATAACAGAGCCTGCTAATATCACTCTAATTTCTGGAGCCGATGAACTTTCGGAGGCTGCGTGAGCTGGAATGGCGAGCGCGGAGATGACAAAGGATTTTAATCCCGGGCTCTTTGAACTATCCAGTCTAATAAGCACTTGTTCCTTTCCACAACGGGCATATAAAAGAGAAATCTAAGTAATAATTGCGGTAATTATCTTGAAAAATATGCGAAGATTAATGGTGATTATGAAAATCTGTATAATTGTCCCCTGAAATCGTCACTGATCAAGTGCCTCTGGAAACGGCCGCTGCCGGGGAACTTTTAACACCGCCCTCGGCGCGGGCGCGGCAACGTGACACCTCGGCTTTCCCCCTGCAGAACGCCGCCCCGCGCCGCCTGCGGGATCGTTTCCCCTCATTTCCAGCCGCCTGGCCTGCGTTTTAACTCTCCGTACTGGTGCCCCGAAAAGGTTCCGAGACGCCCTTAATGGGATGTGTGTGTCATCGTGGTTCAAAGCCCCAAGTTCAACTTGTTATTTATTCAAATAATTAATTACTCTTGTATCCATCGAACAGTTTGTCATGACACATTAATGACTTGATAGACTTCCATGAACTGGTGAACACAGAACAGCAGAGCGTTTTTATCGTCATTTAATTTTAAAACGATCCTGTGTGAAATTATCTAGTCGTGAGTGATGGGAGCATAAAGAACAGACTCAGCAAAGCCCCTTTTGGATCATTGCTTTATTAATGGTAACGTCAGGGAAATGAAAAATGCTAACATTGTCATATTCCGCTGCTGGGTGCAGATGAATGGCTGGGGGTGTGGGCGGGAGCGCGCCGCCCCGCCCGGCGCCCCCTGGGGGCGGGCTCAGGCCCTGCGCCCCCACGGGCCCCACAGAACCACCTCTGCGCCCGGCTCCCTTTGGAGTTTATGGCTCTCGACGTCTATTACTTTGTGTGTGTGGTCTTTTTTTTTTTTAACTTGAATTTTCCACTAGTGATATAAAGCACCCTCACGAAAACATTTCGCTTTATTGCTTTGAACATTAAACGTTATTAATCCAATAGAAAAACGTTAAAGATATTGCTGTCACCTTTAAATGTGAAATGATATTAGGTGCTAAAAAACGCTGGGTTAGTAGAAAAGATGTTCCCTTAGTCTCTTTCAAGTCCTGAGATAACCGTGTGCGGCTGATGACAAAACAGCATTTCTCCACGGCTCGCAGCACAACATCTGCTTAAGAGAGACTTCCTGTTCAGCCACCCTTCTTTATACATGTATGGTGAGGCCCGCTCCTCGGCTGTTTTAATGACAAACCTGGGAATCTGGGCGAACTGCTCCCCAGCAGTGTCGTTCGCAGACAATAGACGGTGCTCCCTGAAGAGCCACAGCACCAGCCTGCGGGGGGGGGGGGGGGGGGGGGGGGGGGGGGCTCTGCTGCCAGAACACAAGCCCACTCGGGACAATGCAAAGGAAAAGGCGGCAGGGCCCCGTTCCCACCCTCTTCGGAGGGAGAAGGGTGGATTTCTCGTCGCTTACGCACTCCCTGTGTCTGTCTTCCTGCCCCCAGAACACAGCTCTACCACACACGCAGCCGTTCCGTCCAGGCACCTGGAGCGACGGGGACTTGTCCCCACACCTCACTGGTCACCAGGCCTTTAAATCCCAAAGCGGGCGGTGGTGGCGGCAGGTCCCACTTATCTGAGCTCCTACCCTGTGCGGACCCTGCTCTAGGTAGGGGCGGCCTGTGTGTGGACTGGTTTCTCACGATCACCCCTCGAGGGGAGGCATGTGCATCTGCACCATCATCATCGTCACCCAGGTTTCACAGGGGACGCTCAGGCAAATCTCTCTGGTGCCTGCTCCTGCCCCCGCCCCGCTGCCCTGGACACAATGGGGGGAGGGGGTGCCCACCCCTCTGGCCCGGACATCAGCTGCCGGGCTGCCCCTGGCTCCACAGCCCTCCGATCCCTCCATCCTACAAAAGAGGATTCGGAAAGAAGTGGGGCGCTGGCAGCTGCCTGCACGGCAGAACGCAGCAAAGCAGAACATGCGGGAACTCCGCTGGCACAACTGGAAACACATCTGCTGTGAATTAACACGGGGGTGTTAGAATTCTGAGGGTAAACAAATCCAAGGACACGGGCAGGCCCCCGCCAGAAGTTCGGTGGCCTACTTTGTGAACTGCCTTCCCTTCTCGGGTGGAGGCCGTTGGGCCCAGCTGCCCGTGACTTTCCCAGGGACATCTCCAGCAAGTGGCAGCCAAGTCGGAGCTCATTAGGCAGTGAGGCCTGGCCCCCGCACGGAGAGCAGAGCCTCAGCAAGCCCTTGCGGCCAGGTGGGGCTGTGCCAAGTTTAGAGGCTGCGGGGTGTGTCGAAGGTTCGTCTGGGAGAGGGCTGGGGGGCCGCTCAGGGAGACAGGCGGGCCCCCTCCAGAGTGGCTGAGGCCGAGGCACAGGAGCCCGCAGATGCCACAGGCTGGGAGAAGACAGCGGTTTTGTTACGTGGGCAAACTCAGGCAGGGAGGAGGCGGGAGGCGCGTCTCACCATTGACTCAGCAGTCCTGAGCCGGGCTGATGAGATTGAGGGCTGTTCCGACCATCACAAGCGGGCATCACGTGGGAGGAGGGGAGTCCTGAGACTGTGCGCTGGGAAAGGGGGCCTCGGTAGCAATTTCACTGAGACGAAGAACCTTTGCTAGCTGAGAAAGAACGCCTTTGTCTCTGTACACCATTCCCAAGGTTTAGAAGGGGGAGAAGGAGGGGTACCTAGAAGTTGAGTCAACTATTAACCCCAGAACCCCGATAGCTGGTGCACTCAGATTAGCCGAGTGCCCACTGGCAGCCTTGGCTCAAGGGTATAGAACCTGCAAACAAACGTACTGACCACTTTCCTTCCTCTGCACGTGGGGTGTCAGACTAGCTGGGTGCCTGCTTGCAGCTTCGCACTCGTGTGCGTTTCAAAAACGAACCTGCTATCTCGTTTCCACGGCTCGAGTTGTTTCCCACCTGAACTCGCCTCTTGCGAGCGAGGCAAGAACCGAGGCACAAGCTCGGGGCAGGGGGCTCTGACTCGGGTCTCCCCCCCGGGAACGGTTTCAAGTAGGAGTCCCACGTGGAAAGCCCAGGCAGACCACCCAAATCGCAGAGGACACTGCTTCTCAGCCAGGGCAACTCCTCCCTTGAAGCCAGCCCACCGGAAATCAACTCTGAGCTCACAGCCCTCCCTCTGGGGGACAACGGCATCCCTGTGGACTGGGGACAACAGCACCCCTGTGGACTGGGGACAACGGCACCCCTGTGGAAGGGCGGGCACGAATAAGTGCAGCCTTGGCTAGTGCCTTAAAGACAGATCCTGGAAGCTAGCCCCTGCGCCCCAGGAGACGCATCCTTTCTCTCCAAACCACAGGTCCCCAAACCTCCAGCTGTGCCCGACGGGCCTGGGATGCTCATGAAAAACACAAACTCCTAGCCCCAAACCCTGGAGACTCGCACCGAGGGGTCCGGGACGACGGCACCACGAGACCCTCCGCTCAGTGCCCGGAGTCAAGGGCCTCACGGGCTCAGTTCCAGGATGCTCTTCTGCACAGCTGGGACCCTCCCTCACCCACGGCACTGGCCACTGCAGGGACAGGCAGCACTGCGGCGCCCGTGACGGCTGCCACTTGGTCAAAGCCTTGGACTCTGGGCCAGGCCCCGAGCTGGACCCTTCCCTGTGCCACAACCCCGCGGGCCCATGGGACCGGCCTGTTTTACGGCTAAGAGAGGCGAGGGGCAGGTGGCCAGGCCACGGGCACGCCGACACTCTCTCGGACAAGCTGTCAAGTGACACCGGGGCCAAGGCACAACTGGGCACTCCACCCACCGATTACTGATCACTTACTGTGCGACCCGACCCTGGGCGTCCCTGCAGCCCACACCCTCCGTGCACCGGGCCCCTGGGGTTCACAAGAAAGGAACCCAGAAGGCCCTTGGTCCGCCTCTGTCTGCAGTGAGTTTCCGGGGCACTCAGGGTTTCTGTGGCTTTTACCTTCGATGGCAGGAAAAAAAGGTAACAAATCCAGATAGCTAGTGACTGTCTTTTCTAGAATTCAGACAGAAGGCTTCCTCTCTCGTGACCTCACTCAGGTCGAGCTCTCCACGTTTTGAAGCTAAGGAACGAACATACCCGAAGCTGTACTGGATTCTTAACTTTCCCCCTTAAACCTTCCAGTGCTTCTCTGGGTAATGACTTCCAGCCACTTGAAAATCTGCCCTGAATTTTTTAAAAGATGCTTCAGTCCGAACAAAGAGTGAAAGGACACATTCAGTGGAACCTCACGGCTTAAAAAGACACCGTAAGTGCTTTCTCCACCGTGAGGCTCTCAGGGCCCGGGCGGCAGGGAGCTGCGAACCTCGGAATTAGGATGGAGGGACTGCCGTGAAAGGCAAGGCCCGGTAGGAAACCAGGAGCCTCTTCTTAAAACTACTTTCTGTAATGCTCCAGGGAGTATTCCATACATTTTTAAAAACTAAAAACAAAACAAAACCCAACCCACAAAAAAACCCCAGACCTCTCAGAGGAAACAGGTCCGGCAGGCTGGCTGGTGTGGAGGGGGGAGGGGCGCGGGCCGGGCAGGGAGCGGCTCAGACGCAAGAGGAGACCGAGCTCAGGGGCCAGAGCTGTAAGAACCACGCCGTGGACATCTGGGTGCCTCGCAACTTTCCGACGTGGTCGAGCATCTATTATCTCCTTCATCCTCGTTCCTACCCTGCGCCCACGGGGCTGACCCTGTTCCAGTTTCAAAATGAAGACGCGGGGCTCGGAGGTTTCCTGGCCTGCGCAAGGGCACCCGGCGGGCCACTAATGGACCCGGGTGTTGCATATGCGTCTCCCGGCTGCCATGTAATCATTTACTGGGTCAGTGGAAAAACTGCCTGAGTGGAGGCCTGGAAGGGACCCCAAAACCCAAAGTCAAAGGCGGCCCCTCGGTGGGAGGATGCCCCAGGCTGCTTGTGGGTGCCCAGAGGGCCCGGGTCATCAGCAGGCTGTTCAGTCTCTGCTGTGACCCACTTCCCAAACCGGCCTGTAGAGGGCGCGCTTCGAGAGCACGCCTCTCGGGGCTCCTTTTCACCGTCTTAGCTCGGGCGGAGTGCGCGCCCGCCTGACGATCGGGCTCTCAGCTCGACTCCATCCAGGCTGGACAGGGGCCAAACCGTGACTTCATTTTCGCCCAAGGCTGTGAAAACACAACGTGGCTTTAAACATTCTGCCTGGAAAACCCCAAACAGTCAGAAGGAGCTGGGGTGCTACTCCACCACCCCGCTTTTCTGTTGAATGAGATGGGACACTTCCCCATTTCCATGGAGTCTGCCCTGGCTGGGGTGGGGGGGGCGGTGTTCGGAGGGCAGACGAAAGGCAGAGGAGGCAGAAGTGGAGGGAGCTGTGTCCTTGGGCCTCGAAGTGTCCTTTACTGGTGGAAACCTGGAGATCAGGACGTGAAATAACTTCTCATCTGTCAGACCGGGGTGCCGTGAGTGGGCGTCTAGCCGGCCAGTAACCCCAACAGGCACACAGCACCTGAATTTCAGCCCAAAGGGTGGCCCACCACTTTCCTCTTATAAAAGCCGTCCCTTTCTCGAAGGGACTGCTTCTTGAAGTAAACGGACCCGACCAAAGAGCCAGCCGCCGGTGCTGGAAGGGAAGGGAAGAGGGAGTCACCGAGTTCTGAGAAAACGAAAGTGTAGCTGGGGAGGGGGGGCGGGGTACGGAGGCGTCTGGGATCAATTACAGAGTGGAATGTGGTCGGGCGCAGCTGGACGCTGCCCTGTGCGGGACAAGCCCCCCGCGCCACCACGGGGCGGGATGAAGAGCGGGAGGGAATGGAGAACAACGGGGACTCTCCAGCAGGCGAGCAGGTCGGAGCAGCAGGGCTCCGACCCGGCAGAGCCCGTGAACTTGCAGTGTGAGGGTGGAGGCAGGAAGCCCAGGGTTCTGGATGGTTCGGGAGAAGCAGGGGGCCCCGGGAGCACTTCCAAGGGTAAAGGTGGTTTGAGAAGTTTAAGAGGCCTTTCCCCCACTACTTTCTATAAGTGGGTGTTAAAAGAGGGGCTCTCCTGGCCCGCGCTGCTGGGGGGAAGCAAGCCCTGACGGCCTTAGACACCGAGGAGGAGGGCGGTCACCAGACGGACCAGCATTCAGCACAGATGAAGTCAGCCTCTGTTGGGAGGTGCTGTCCTAGCAAACCTCATTTCCCAGGAGCGTGGGGAGGGGGGTGCTTCAGGGTCAAGGTGGCCTGAGAACAACTGGTCCTTTCCCTCCCTAGCTCTGCAGCCGCCTGTACGACTCAGCTGGGCTCCTGCCTACGTTTGGGGCACCCCGAGGTAGAGAGTCAGAGGGGTCACCTTGGGAACCTCAGCAAGGACACGGACTGCCTGGTTAGAGGAACCCTGGGTCTCGGCCCAGTTCCTTTTCACATGAGCAAACTCACAGTTAAAATTATTAACGGTGATGTAATACAGGGAGGAATTTATTTTCATGACCAAATTTATTTAAATAACTTATAAATGACGTCGATTTTTTTAATTTATAGAACCATTAGTTCCACAGGTTCATCAAAATGTTTCGCTTTTAGTTACTACATTTTGTGGGAGAAATTATGGGCCTTTGGGACTATCTTGGGAAATTATCCGACGAAAACATTTATGGCCTAATTACTGTATTGGGGAGAGATTTTTCAAGATGGCTTATCAAAGTTTATTGTCCTAAAATCACGCACAACAGCAAAGCCGTAACACGAGGCTTTGGAGGGCTCTGCGGTCCGATGAAAATCAACCACGCCCCCGCCGCCAGCCACTGCAAACTCACCCCTACTCTTACATCCCTTTGGTGCACCTGAAATTAATACCAAAAAGCACTGAGTGCAAACTGTAATAAAAAAATAAAATAAATCCCTTTGGCCATGACTGGGGCCACCAGCCCCTTCCCCAGCCCCGGGCCACTGTGACTTTCGCAGTTACAGAGGCTGGGGTTCGGGGGAGCAGCTGCAGAGTTGAGAACAGTGCCAAACAGGGAAATTTTCCTCCAGCAATAAAAAACCCACTTTGCCCCACCAGGCTTTCGCCGAACAGAAATCAGACGCGGGGGCGGGGGCGGGGGCGGGGGCCGCGGCAGCGTGCTGCGCCGCGGTGCGCGAGCTGGTGTAACGTTTAGGAGAACAAAGCGCAGGCGGGCGCAGAGCCTTTGTAGTCGAGGGGGCCGGGGGGCCGAGCGAACGTGGTTTAACAGCCAAACTCCTCCTCTCACACATGTGTAAAACCTTTGGAATTTCATTGGAAAAACTTTACTTCGAAAGTAATCTTTGAAGTTTGAACATTAAAGCAGGAAGGCCACTGCTCAGTACAGAGAGAGGGTTTCAAACGGCTGAAGGGACCGACGGAAGGAGAGAGTGGGCGCTGCGTGGCGCCGGCTCGCAGGCGTGGACTCGGCATGCTCGCCCCTTCCTCTCTCGGAGTTTCCCCATGAGACAGGAGACATCTGTGTTCTCTTTCCAGGCTCTCCGGGCTCTCTGGGCAGGGCATGATGAACCCTGCCGTGGGCCTGGACGGCGACTGGTTGGTAATGATGGTTCACGGAGAAGGAAGCCCAGTGTGTATATATGGTGTGCGAGAGAGGTGTGTGTGCACGTGTGGGATGCACGCATGTGCGTGTGATGGGCGCACAGTGTGGCACACACACATGAGGTGTATACATGCATGTGTGAGGTGTGTGCATGCACATGTGGGGTGTGTGTGCACGGTACATATACACATGAAATGCGCACATGTGCAGGGTACGCACACACATGTCACATGCAGGCAGGTATCACACGAGATGGACACACATGCACGGGACATGTGCACATGCGACACACGTGTGGCATGTACACATGTGTGGTGTGTGCATGCCACTGTGTGCATATGTCAGGGCATGCATGTGCATGGGGTGCATGCACTTGTGTGGTACATGTACACATGGTGTGTGAATAGGTGGCACGGCAACAAGAACACAACTTCAAACAACCTAGTAAGCCCCGTAGGTGAGCAGAGGCCCGGCCTGTGTGACCAATCGCCCCTTCCATGAAGCAAAGCACCAGGGGACACGCAAGCCAGCACGGTTGGGAATGCGGTTCTTGCAAAGTCCCAGGCGGCAGAGAGAAAACAGTCACTGAAATTCCCAACCTCTAAGTTGAAAATAAAAGTCCAAGCTTGACAGCGTGGCAGGGGCAAGTGGTGACCCCACTGCCACACCTCCGAGCCCTTGAACCCCTCTGCAGCCCTCATCAGGCCCAGCCCAGCGCCTCTCCTGGCCTCCCGGCCCCAGCCCTCACTGGGCCTGCGGTCCCGGCCACCCTAGAATGGCCAGGGACTGGGGAGGCTCACGGGGAGACGAAATGAAGATCCCCCAGGGCACTTGGTAACATCCTTCCCTTTTTCATCTGACAAAGGAGGAACCTCTGCTGGTCACAGACCTGAAGAGGCTTTGACAGGTTGGGCCCCTGCCTCCCATTTGTATGGGTGGGTGCTGCTGGGAATGGGTTTTTTCCCATACAAGTCCCGCATCACCCGTAAGAAGAATGAAATAGTGTGACTTTCATAACCGCCAAACCCACGACATTCCAGGTGTCCTCAATCAACCAACCTGCATGGCATTTACACAGAGACTCAGCAAACAGCCCGGGATCAATCACACGACGCACCTAATCTGCTCTTTATACGCCACCTGGCTTTTCATTGCTTACCTGTGACCACAAGCTGTGAGTTCCTGCGCATCTTTAAAGCTAAATCAGAAAGATAAATAAATCCTTTCAAAGGACACGTGTCCCGGGCGCCTGGCCCAGGAGCCCCAGCTCTCGCTCTTCCTACCTCTGCAAGGCAGGGGGCGAGGCTGGTCCCACCTCAAGCTCCCTGGGGCCTGAGCTCCTTCCTCTGCTTCCTGCCCCTAGAATGTGAGCTCCTACTGAGCCCGAGGGTCTCGGGGTTCAGGCCTGATTGAACGCACCTCTCTCAGAGCCTGGCTACGGCCTGTGCTCCAGGCTCCTCCTTGGGGCACTGCAGGACTGCGGGAGGCAGCTAGCTCTCAGGATCACCCCCTCAGCAGTGCCCTCCACGAGTCCACCCCCGCTCTGGAAGCATGCAGGCAGGTGGGTCCCTTTAAGCGAGGCCCCTCTCTGTGCAGGGGAGCACCACCGTGGCCCAGGCCCCTCTGCAAGCGTCACCTCACTGAATCCTCACCACACTTTTCCCAGAGGCTTCCCCTGCCCCCGTTTCTGTTTCCCCAATTGAGGAAACCGATGCCCCCCTGGTGAAGGACCCGGCTCCTGATCAGTTCTGGGCTGAAAGGCGGAGGGAGGATGCTCAGCCTCCCGGTTCTCTCGTTCTGCTTCGTGCCCCTGTCCTTCCAAAGACGCCAAGATGCCACCACTGAGGAGGACTGGGCTGCAGCCCAGGGCAGACGCGGGCATTTCTGCCAGCAGTGCCCCAGCCTGTCACCATGGGGCCTTGTCCCCGGTGGGAACAGGCCAAGCAGTCGAGACGCCCCCACCTCAGTGCTCCCCATTTGAGGCTGAGGGGAGCAGCTGGTCTTCACCCACAAGACCCACGGATGCCCCTGGGACTCCACAGCTGCGCTAGTGGCCCTGATCCCAGGTGCCATGTCCCCTGCTCGGGTGCCAGCCCTGAGCAAGGGACAAGTGCCCCTTCAGCCTCGCCCACACAGCGCACAACGGAGTTGGGGGTAAGAGTGGATGCCGGACCAGCCTGCCTGAGCTGTGTGAGTGTGGGGAAACCAGCCGAGCTCTCTGCGCATTCACGTTTGCACCTGTAAGTGGGACTTGGTGAGACCTACACCTCTTGGGGACGTTAGGAGAGTAGGAGAGGCGGTTTGGGTAAAGGGCCCCGCGAGGGGCTGGCACTCTGTACATGCCAAGTGCGGTCACTGGTGTTAGTGTGCACTTCTGACACACAGTGGAGAATGACCAGGGTGTGTTCTGGAAACCCTTCGTCTCTGTGCCCTCGCCCCACCCCTATGCTCAGCAGTTTCCTGGAGATTATCCCTACCCAGGGGAGGGAGCGGGGCTGGGAGGGAGGGTGTCCCTGATCCAGGAGACTGCCGTGACATGACAAATAAGCTGCAGGCTGACAATGTCTCCAAGACATATTGGAGTTTACTTTGTCGTTTGGGTTTGCCATCTGTGCCACCTCGAGGGGGGCTGGCTTCCCAGGCTGCTTGGGGACCCAGGGGCAGGTCCACCGGTCCCCGGACAGATCTGCAAGCTCAGCCAGCCATCAGCTCGGCTGCCTAATGAGAGGAAGTGGAATGCGCCCCCCACCTCCCGACAGGCCGAGGGCCTGCGCTCGGCACAGGGGGGTGGGGGGGGGGCCAGCAGTGCTCGCCACCCAACAAGCCCCCAGCCCAAGCTGCTCTGCAGTCCCCACGGGGGCCCCGGCCATCCCAGAGGGGGCATGGGTGGCGATTCGAACTCGATGCAGAGGCTCACAGTCAACTCTGATGCCATTTGCATCAGGAGGCTGGGCGCACAGACCGATGGGCCGAGTGCGTCCCTCTGGAGCGCGCAGTCCAGGAAGTGGGAAAGGCACTTAAAACGAGGGGCGGGAGAGTGTAAAGGGCAAGGACAAGGTCTGCGAAAGGCACAACGGAGGCCCCCTGGGGGCACTGCCGTCCTCTACCTGTGTGACCCGGGGAAACTCCCCAAACCTCTCCGAGCCTCCCTTCCTCACTGATAACTGTACCACTTGCTCTCCAGGGTGGTGGTGAGGGTGATATCAGTTCATACGTGAAGGTGATTTCGCTCGGTAAACATCTGCTATCATTCCTAGAACCAGACAGACGCAGGTGTCACTTGCTCCTTCAAGGCAGGGCTGGTCGGGATGGCAGCAGCCAGTCCTTCTCCTTGCAGGCAATGACACGGCCATCACCTGCGCCTGAGCGCTGCTGCCCAGGGGACTCGGGGCGTGCTGGGCCCAGGCCAGCCTTCCGGCTGCGGAACGATCCCTAGGACTGTGAGCAGGAAGGGTAGGAAGTGGCTCAATCTGCCCGAGTTGTAGGCTGTCCTTACTTTTAACCATGAAGAATGACTCCCTGCCTTCCTCTGGAAATGAGCCTGAGCAAGGAGGTGCTGCGGGCATATTCGCTCGCATCCGAAACCACGCTAATGACAGGAAACCGGGCAGGCCGGGCCTGTCTGTCACGCCGACAGCCCGAGAGAGAGAGAGAGAGAGAGAGAGAGAGAAAGAGAGAGAGGGAGAGAGAGAGACAGAGTGAGCCTGTGCCTGCGGGTCTCTGCGGCCAGCCCCATCCGCCTCGACCGCCCTGCGGACGCCTGTGCTGCATGTCTGCGGCCACCGAGCCTTCTCCAGTGACCCGTCTCAGCAAACTGAGGAGCACATCTGACTTCCAGTTTGTATTTGAATTTTTACGGTGGCAGATCACATCCAGCTGGTGTGTGTGTGTGTGGGTGGGGGCAGCCCTGGCTATCCATGCACCCACCCACTGCCGCCAGACTCGTGGCTCTGAACAGTGGGTGTTACCAACCTGACTGGTTCCTAGGGCTGGGCACACAGTTAGTTCTGCAGTCACTGTTTGCTGAATGCGTGTGTCATAGCCACCCGCCACCCCCCCCCACCCCCAGTGAAAGATGTAAGGGGCTCTGTTGCAGACAGGAGGATGATGAGCCTCAATAAGGGCGCCTGCAGGTTACTGGACCGCGCCCAGCCTGGAAGGCCAGGCTCTCCGAAGCCCCTGTCCCTTCTCTAGGCCACGCTGCCTGTCCCCAGAGTGTCACCAGGGAACTCGGGAAAGCTTTCGAATAGCACTTCCAATGGTCAAAGTCTTGGAATAAGGCTCTTGAAGTAATTTTTAAAAAATAAATGAACTAGTTGGTGTTTCACAATGAACTCTAAGAACAGGATTGTGTAGTAGCGGCAATGAGTCCCCCTGATAACAAGGTAACTAACTGCGTGGCAAAGAAAGCCTGGACTTGCTCCGCCGCTGGGACTGGGGGGGGCGCTCCGAACCGGAGCTCCCATCTGCACGGAGAGGGCGGAGCTGAGGCAGGCGGATCATGTGCACAGGGAGGGAGCGCCAGAGGCGGAGGCGGGTGCTGGTGCTCGGGTGCACAAGCAGGCTACAGGCACTCAGAGAAGGGACCCCAGGAGAAAAGGAGTCACCTCGGGTGGCTGGGAGGCTGGTGCCAGTGTGGACGGGAACAGGTCGCTAGCTGGGCGAGGAGGGGAGGTCTGAAGAGGGGCCTAACTTGGCCAGAGCTCACGGCCATAGCTCACGGCCAGCGCCACGTGGCCCCTGCAACGTGCCCGAGAGCCAGCGGGGTACAAGATCATTATGGAACTTAGGACCAAAAACACAAAATGGAACAAAAAGGGGGACTTTTACTTCGATGAAGAGTAAAATACACAGTTATAAACCTCCATGGCCTCACACTACACTGACACAAACACAGCCAATGCTCAAAAATGGCAATGACTTAAGAAACTTGCAAAGCAGTGAGAGCTACCCTGCTTTGGCCAAGGAGGACAGAGTACTGTACGTACACGGGACGTGACACGCCCATCAGCCCTACGTGAGCAGGGAAGGGCCCTGTGCGCGCCTCCCGCCCAGGGTAGCTGACGGAAGGAAGACACGTTTTCAGGTGTCAGGGAACATTGCCTATCGTGTAGTAGATGACAGAGAAAGTCAAATACATTTTAAAAAGTAAAAAAAATTATGCAGGTTGCAGTCTCTGACCGCCACATAATAAAATCAGAAATTAGTAAGAAAAGTTTGAACAAAATGTCAATCACTCAGGAAAAGTATTTTCTAACATTTGAGTCAAAGAGGCAGGCAATCGAAACTGAAATTACTACATATTTATAAATGTGAGTACTATATATCAGAATACTATCAAAAATACAAGAAAATTATTTACCTTTAAATACTTGTATTAAAAATCAAAAAAAGAACTGAAAACAAATGAAGTGACCATTAAGCCCAAGAAGATACAAAGAACAAAATAAGCAAAACCAAATTAGAAAAAAGGAACTAACGATACAATTAAATAATGAAATAGAAAGCAAAAGCGTAATGCCTTTATACATAAATAAAAAAAGTTCCTTGAAAAGATAAATAAAACAAATAATAAATCCTGAGCAAAGACAATTAAGGAAAAAGGAGAAAAAAAATAACATTAGGGATATATTTGACCATAGGAATATTAATTTAAAATGAAAAAACTGAGGCACAATTTTATGCTACTGAAGTTTAAAATGTAAATGTAGGGGCTGACTTTTCTTTCATAAAAAATACAAGTGACAGAAATTGACTCAAGAAAAAGCAGAAAGCCTGAGGAAAACCAATGGTTGTAAAAGAAATGGAAAGTATTGTTTCTGCCCGCAAAGTCCCTCAGGCCTCCCAGTGTTCCAGGTCCACTTCGCTTTCACAGGGGAACTTTTTTCATTTTCTTTTCTTCCCCAAGGAATAGAAGTCGCGACACTTAAAAATATTCTTGTATCTGAAAGAAAAACTCTGATTCTCAGGCCACTCAAAAGTAATATCTTGCTAAGCATCAAGCTCCATGTCATGCATATAAAATACCAAAAGCCTCACTTAAAGAGCAGTGGCTCAAATCTAGTACATATTTAAAGAATAATGCCCCACGGTAAAGTCAGATTTACTCAATAAATACAACAATGAGTTTCTAAATGCTAAATTACCGGAATAAATTGGTTCATATTAGTGAGTTAAATGAGAAAGAATATAATATTGTATCGGGAGATTCTGAAGTTATTTTTGTATGAAATTAAAATTAGTGCCTAAATTTGATTTCTAAAAAACTCCCAGGAAACAGAAATAGGAGAATCATTTCTTTAGCGTGACCACACTCTCTGTTCTTGATTACCGGCCAATCTCGGACTTGACTGCGGAACCCCAGAAACACCCCCTCTGAAGCCAGGAACCAGACAGGAAGGAATGCGGGCTACTGCCGTTACCATGTGCGGCTTTAGTGGTTCTAGCCAATCACGTAAAGCAAGAAAAAAAATGTCATCAAAGAGCTAAAATTGCATTTGCAGATGATACTGTTGTCTACTGAGAAAACAAAAGTAAATGGATTGGAAGTTATTGGAAATAACAAGCATACGAAGAGCTGGCCACTTACAAAATGAATATTCAACAGTATTTTAAAATATATATATCAACAATTCCCAGTTAAAACCAAAGGGACAGAGAAAAAAACTTAAACCTAGAAAAAAGTGAACTGTAACACTTGACTGAGTGATATAGAAGGACATTTGAATAAATGGAGAGTCACGCTGGATTTCTAGAAGGTAAGGTCATGCACTTCAAAGATGATCATTCTCCCCAAATTAAGTTATAATTCAATAATTTTCCAATCAGAATCTTGGAAGTATTTTCCATGGAACTTACAGTGATTCTAAATTTCAGCTGGGTAAAAAAAATTGAACTAGAATTCCCAGAAACATCTTGAAAAACTACAAGGAATAATAAGACAGGATATCAAAACACACACATTTATAATCATGAAAAGTGACCCTCCCTTTGGAGAGTATGCATTCAAGTGGATGGAGCAGGACACAGCCACGGGACGTATCACAGCAGATAAGAGGCGGTTAATAAGACGGTTTCCAAACGTAAGATTGTTCAGTAAGTGGTTCCAGGACAACGATCAATAATCTGGAAAAATGCAGATCCTTGTGCCACGCATCAAAACAACTTACAGATGAACTGTACACTTAAACGTTTTTAAAAAAGGGAAAGGTAAGTTTCCAGAGTATACCATGAAATAGAGAAGGCCTTTCTAAAATGGGATGGCAAAGGCACACAACATGAAAAAAAAGTAAAATTGAAGGTAAAAGTACACACTGGCAGAAAAGCGGCAGTAACATGAGAACAAAAACAGTCCCTTCCCCTCAGCAGCTGCTGTGACTCCATAAAAAAGCCAGACCTCAACAGAGAAGCAGCGAGGGAGTGAGCAGACAGGAGAGGGTACAAGTGGCAAGCGAGCCGGGGAGGTGGCCCCTCGCGGGTCGTCAGGGAGATGCAGACCGACAGTAAGCTGCCACTTCATCCTTCCAAGGGACACAGCTTTTACAAAACAGCAGCGAGTCCGTGAGGCTGCGGGGGGGGGGGGGGGGGGCGGGAATCCCTTCTGCACATGTGGAAGTTAAATGCATTCAACCATTTTGGTGGTCAATGTGTTATTACATCAAAATGCTTAGAAATGCCCACTGACCCTAAGGAACAAGATTTGTCTAAAGGAATGCTCACCAGGGTATTACTTTTAGAAATGAAGACAATGTAAGTATCCAGTCCTAGAGGACTGGTTAGATGAAGTACATTGCATCCAGGAGGAAGGTTTATACAAACATTAAATCCCCTCCGCCCCCGGAAGACTTGAACGATGAGGAGAAAGCAGTATGACCAGGTCTCAAACAGGACGGACATTCTCAGGGGCAAAAAGGAGCAAGCCACCCCTATATACAACGACATGGACGAACCTCAAAACCATGTGGGTGCCAAGTGGCGCCCAAAGCTGCACGTTGTGGGAACACACCCAGGAAACAGGAACCAGGACTGACTGCCGGGACTCGCGGAGGTGTGGGGAACAACCGGAAACAAGAGAACTCTTGGGGGAGGGGGGTGGAAAATTCTATATCTTAGTTCTCTGGTGGTGGGTACAGGACATTTATCAGATGATGAGGCTTTAGTCAAAATTCCCTGGACTATATACACTGACGGGGTGAATCTGATTGTAGGTAAATTACACCTCAATAAATCTGACAAAAAGAAAAAAACCCCATATATACCAATACCAATATATATGGTATAGAAATAAGTTGAAAGAATTACCTTAAAGTATTGTTTCTTTAGTGTAATGGGATTGTGAATGATATTTATTTTACTCCCCATACTTTGATGTCTTTTCCAACTTTTCTACAATGAACATGTTACTTTTATAATTCAGTAAAGTCTGTGTCTGTTTTTGATCATGTAAAATGTATCATTGTACTGTTCGGTCTAGCAAAAAAAATTTTTTAAAGGCTCTTATAGGAACTGCTGAGTCCCACCAGCCCCAGGGCAGAACTTTCTAGAGCCCCTCTGCTCCGGCCCCAGTGAGGTGCCAGGCTCTCGCCAGATGCTCAGAAGGGGTGGCAGGAGGGCAGAGCAGCAAGAAGGCCACCTGGGCCACCTGGGCTTCGTTCCGCTGCTGGGAAAACCGAATCCCAGAGAAAAGAAGAGCCTTTCTCCAGGCTGGAGGTGATCCAGATGAGCCGTAAGCCGCAGAACGCAGCGCGGTCTCAGCACACCAGAGCGCCTTCGAAAGTCTCCAGCGAACACCTTGAGTGTCCCCGGGGAATCCAGCTTCCTGACGACTCGAAGATCAGCCTGTGGATGCTGTGACCAGCGTGTCCCAAACTTCAGGGCACAGAGTCTTGTTCCAGATTCACTTTTTTACTATGACAGTATAACTGTGGACGTCATACTTTTCTTTACAGCTGAAATCTCACTTTTTACATTTTAACTTTTTAATTAAAAATGTTATTTTATTATTATTTTTCCTGAAACTCACTCTCTAAAACTCAAAATTGCCCTGAGTATGTGCTCCCCCTTCCCGTGAGCATCTGACCACCCCCATGCATGGCCAGGGACTGTGGGCTGTTGGGGAACAGGCCACGCCCCTGTGCACTGGGCTGGCTGGGTGGGCTGGGCTGGCGGCCTCGCCCTGTCTGCCCCGAGGCTTCCGCGCCTCTTGCCCTTTCCCTCCGCTCTAAGAACAGTGTGTTGCAGGTATGGGGCTGCTTCTTCAGCCTGCGTCCCAGAGGAGAAGACACACAGAGCAGGACCCCGCCAATCTGCAGTCACCAACTCGGAGCTAGAATGACACTTAAAATGCTGGGGGTGTCGCCACTGCGATTTAAGGGATCGTGTGTCACTGCCGCAGAACGCGGCCAAGACCGATGAACAGAACTACTTTGGTCTTATTCGAACAAGGCTATCTGCGGATGTTCTACTATGGGGGAACTGGAAACATTAAAACGTCACGCTCCCTCCTGGGTACACGCCCTGTGTTTGGGAAATGCGGCTGGGGCCTGAAGGGGGGAGCAGGTGGGTAGCAGACAAGCTGTAGATAAAGCAGCCGCTCTGAAGGGTGCAGACTCTGGGGCCGTATGATACAGTTCAGAAAGCTCTGCATTTTCCCTCAAGAGCTGTAAGCCGCACCATCAATTTCATAATTTGCTGTGCTCGTGTGTGTATATTACTGCTCTAAAAGTACACTTCAATTGTAAGACCCATCCACTATTCGGAAATGTTAAAATGTGCAGGGAAAGTGCATCGAAGACCCAGGGGATGTGGGGAAGCACAGGGAAATCAAGGTCAAGGAGATGACTGTGTGGCCAGCTGCTCCATTACTTAACCTACAGCTATTCATTCTTAAAACAAAATCCACTCTGACCACCTAAATATGAAAGATCTTACCTACTCCACTGCTTAATTATTTATGGACTTGGCATAAAATGGGTACCATTCAGCTCTCTAGAACTTTCAGTGAGTTCTATTGTGCTCCAATCATTAATGGTCCACTTGTTTGGCTCAGGTAAATTACATTTGCATATGCAAATTATGTCTAAATACCCTGTACTATTAATGTTATCACTAATTACATAATAATAGTCACCAATTTCCACACGGATCAAACTTACAGTTTTGTAGCTATTAGGGAAATTGTGCTTTGTAATTAAGATAATCCTCATTTCCAGATGCTAATTAACTATATAATAATTAGTCTCATTCACTAATGCAAATTAAGGATTTTCATCTTTATTGATAAAGGAGTCGTTTCTTATCAGTTAAGGAAAGATAGGCCCAGAAATCTTGCCGGGAAATACTTTCCCCCCTCTAAAGGTTAGAAGGTAAATCCATTTTTATCAGTCTCATTTGAGAATGCAAATGAGGTCTGATTAATCAAGTCAAAGACAAATGTCCTAGTCTCACTCCAGGACAGAATGTACGGCTGCCCCAGTCCATCTCTGTCCCCCTCGCACACGCTCAGGCAAACAGCTCACAAGGCAGGGGTCTCCCCGATGGGATGGGAGCCGCTGCTCTGCGGGCGGGGCGGGGCGGGGCGGAGGGAGCCCTGCGACACCTCTGTCTCTCTGCCATCCTACCTTTTGTTCCCCCTTCACCCGCCACAGGAACGTTCTGAAACGGCTGTGTCTTCGGGGCTCGGCCACAATGGGAACGAGCAGGAAGCGATTTTTGTGAGTAAATACAGAGGAAAACGGGAAAGCCGCGCTCGTTCGGAGGATTATTAAGTTTTCTGTGCTCCAAACACAACACAAACTGGCACCTCCCATCGTGACTAATGAGGGCTGCCTCGGAGAGCACAGAAGGTCTGACAGCCAGCGCGGCCTAGTTGGCAGGCCCCAGCCCGGGCCGGCCGCATTCATCATCCGCTAAACCAATCCACCAATTCCGCACCACCATTTGTCATTAATTATGCTAATCAGCACACCATTACTCTCTGATGACACTGTGGCTGTTATTAGCCAGTTACGGCTTTTCAAAAGCACCACTTATTGTGCATGCATGGGCCGTGCCTGCATTAGCCTACAGGGAAGAGATGTCCAATTATGAAAAGAAGAAATTTGCTATTATCTTTTTATAACAAACCAATTTAGTAATTAGAAAAGTCTCGGAACTCATAGATTCTCCCCCCACCCAAACAATTGAAACAACAAAAAAAAAGTCTGCTTTTCGATATTTCTCTGAAAGAAGAGGAAATACCAACACGGAGGTTTTTCGCCACAGGTTTACAAGCGGGGCCTGGGGGCATGCCTGCACTCCAGCGAGGGGCGCACACAGAGACTCCCGCGGGGCTGGCTTTTCCCCTTCCAGTTCTAATCAGCAGGGCCACGTGATTACGTGTATTTCGGTCACCAGGAATGCCTGCAGGATGACAGCTCACCGTGTGACCCTTTGCAGCCCACTGGTGGCAGATCGAAGCTGTTCACCCCACGGTGCCGGGCTGAGAACACCTTTCCCCGCAGATGCTTCCCCCTGACGCACTCGCAGCAACAGCCTGCTCCAACCTCCCACGCCCCCGCCCCCGCTGCGCCCCCGCCAGGAGCAGCAACGCCAGTCAAATGCCCTTGGAGATGTACAGTTTGGCCAAATCAACACATGTCCTGTGCATGGTTTCAGGCGAGAAAAAGGACTGAACTCCGTCTTGCAGAAAAATGGAGTCCTCTGGGGTGAGCAGGCCGACCGTGTCAAGGGAGACCTCCGCCAAAAGTCGGGGCTCAGGGCCCACCAGAGGGGGCTGGCGCTGACCCCGGGGTGTCAGCGGGGCTAACCTGCAGGCGCGCGTCCAAACCGGCACTGATTCCAAGTTGTTGTGTTCAGGCTGGAGTCTTTACCACTAGTTTTAGAAGCTTAGTCTGTATTAAGAGCTCATTAATATCATCAGAGTAAATGGGCCTATTAAAACATCTTTAAGCAATATCTGAACATAAATCTCCCTAAACTATATTTAATGACTGTACTTAAGATACATTATATGCAAGTCTTAATGAGACATTAGATAGCATTTTGAAGATTAAAATGAGAGAATCCATATAAAGTCTGTCCACTTAATGTAGCCTTAAGCTATACTGATGAAAGCATTACTACCAAATTATTACTGCATTAGAACAAATATTTTTAATCATGTCTGATTTACGTGTTCTGTTTTTCACAGGATGTCTGTTTCCACAAAAAAATATATTTTGAGTTTACAAGAAAGAGTATGTGAAAGGTTTCAGATTTTTGAAGTATTAGGGAGGTGAAGAGCATACAGAATGTACTTGGTCCTGCTTCTAGAAAGTGCTCTGGCCTCCAAAGCGCTCGCCGTTAGGTTCGGTGTATCAGTCATTCTCGCGCTATAGGCGGCCAAACATAGTGAGCTGACCATTAAACTCCCTTCGGGACTGGACTAGATGCAAAACAGAACTTAACCAAAACTGTTCTGAGGACCAGAATACGGCCCGATGCGCACAGTACAACCCACGCGGCACTGGTGGCGGCCACTAGGGGCACCTCAGTGAACCCCTCGTGTTGGGTCCCCTGGAAATCCCACCTCCCAGAAAGCCACCACCGCCCTGCGCCCCCATCCGCAGCAGACACAGACAGACGGTCCTCTGAGCTCCCAGGCTTGCGACCTGTTTGTTTGCCTGTTTCCGCGGAGGCCTCAGTGAGGTCATGCTCCCACCCCAGGGACCCTCTGTGAAGAGCAATCAGTGCTGCTGCTGGAAGGATATTAAAAAAAAAAAAAAAGTTTGCTTCCCTCGGGGCTCGGGGAGGTGAACCCTTTACACAGACCCAAATCCGCCTCCAGTCTGTTCAAACACGCGGGGCGACGGGCGTGGGCGGGAAGCGGCTGGCGCGCAGCGCTGAGCCGCTGCTTGGAGCCAGCAGCCGGGCCACAGAAAGAGCTGCGTCTCTCTGCACATGGGAACCTTCTCTATTTAAAATGGAAATATATATCCCAGGCCAATAAAAATCCCGATAAGACTTAGTACACGGCAGTCTTTTTTGAAAACAGGTCAAACCTCAGATTCTATACACAGACATATTTTTGTTTATATTTATTTTTGATGCAACAAGCAACAACGACGAAAACAAAAACACCCTCTCCCCCGGGAGACTGCATTTGTCCCGCGTCAAGGTAGCAGCCCCACAATTGCACTTCGGGGTGAATCAGCTGAGTCCTTCCTACACGTCCCCCACCAGCTGAGCTGCAGAGGGAAGGTCACCTGAGAACCCACACAAGAGAGAGCCTGGGTAATCGTCACCTGGGCTCCCCCCCCCCCCCCGCCCCCCGCCCAACCTGGACTCGGTTGCTTTGCAAAAAATCGACACTTTGGAGAATGTTAGAGACGAATCATCACTGAAGCTTTTTAGGCATCTTTTGATACTTTACACCAAAGTGTAACCACCTTTTATAAACGCTATTCAATTATGAAAGACTTCTGGGATTATGTAAATCAAGACGACTCAACCAGTGACACCTCTCTTAATAGAATGAGATTAGCGAGCTCCCCACCCCTTCTTCAAAGGAGAAGAAAAGAGCACAATTTCAACACTGGCCATTGAAAGAAGACCCCCTCCCTCGGCACGTAAAATTGGTAGCAACAAGCCTATTTCCATTCGCCTCGCCCAGATAGTCTCTCTCCAAAAGGAACTAGTTCAGAGTACAATTTTGCATTTTTAACTGCATGAATTAGGCATTCTTCATAAATAACAGCTATGTTCTATACACAGGAGCTCCTTTTTATTAGGGACACAGTAATGAACAATGAGCAATGTGTTCTATTATTCTTTGTCAAATCACAAAATGCTACGTTAGAATAACTGTGCTGGTCAATGTAATATAGTAGATTAAATTCAACTTCTGTGGAAAAACCACTGTAAAACAGCATGATAAGAAGGCTATAAAAAATTTAATTTTACTCCAAACTCCATCACAAAAAAAATGGTGTGAAAAGTAATTTTGCATAATCAGTACACGCCATCTGGAACAATTAACCGATTTCTATAGAACTATGAGGATCAGTCATATCTGCTTATTAAAGATCAGAAATTATACAAGTAATAAATCCTTGAAAAAACTAAGCGCACTCCCGCCTGTCAACGCTATTTTAACTTCAAATACTGAAGAACGCCTGATAAGGCTGAAAAGAAGAGATTAATATATGCAAATTACATCCAGCATTTAAAATCCCCACAACTGTCTCCGGGTTTCTGTCCCTTATTGCTGCCTTTATGTTTTATTCATACACCAACTCACCTGTCACTTCATAAGCTATAATATTATGGGGGTATTATTAAACAGCATAAAGCCGTGCTTTAATTGGAAAGCTTCATTGCATTTTCCAATTATTTGGAGTAAATTAAAAGCAGATGCACATAGTTTAATAAGGAGTCTAATATCAGTTCCGGGAAATCAAAATTCATTGTCATTACTGTGCCGTGATAGTTTTGCAAACTGTACTCAATTTCAGAGGTTTTCAAAAGAAAATCTGTCTATGCAATCTGTTAATTGTCATTCGGTTAATAACTGTTTAAATATCCAAACTACACAGCAGCTTCCTATTAAAAAAAAAAATAAACCAAGGGTTCATGCAAACAAATACAGCGTGCCACTTCTGGGCCGGGCCGGGCCGGGCTTCTCACGCTGGCCGGTTCACCTTGAAACAATGGAAGCTGGGAGAAACCTCCCCACTCGGAGGCCGAGCCCAGAGGGGAGGACAAAGAACAGCAGTTCTCGACTTCCCTGAGCACCAGGGGTTGCCACGCGATCAGACAGCTCTCGGTGGAAAAGGGCAGAAGCCGTGTTATAAATTGTGTTTTCAGAGGTCTGCGCTGCTCAGCAAAAAAATTAGCTTCCAAAGTTTTAATTGGTCCACCTAAAATAAATCCTTTTAATGAGTAAATTAACTGATTCAGGACACAAACATGGAAAAATCAAAGAAAGCAAATGTCGCGAGCAATTTGTTTTTTTAAAAAATTGACCCCTGAAGGGCCGTTTCTTTACTGGTTCATGACCTGGGAGTGGAGTGGTCCCCGGGCTCTGCAGGGGCTGGCCACGGCGCCTACAAGTGGATTGAACCGCCACACAAAGGGCTCGATGCTAAGCCATTATGGAGTTAAAGAACGAAACCTTAAAGGTTATTCTTCATAAGGGATCTTGCTCACAGATGGAGTCACATTATAGCGCTGCAGCTACAAGTTGCATACACACAAATACGTGTAGCTAAAGCATTTACAAATGGAAAGTCATAGGTATCCTCCAACTAGTACATGTAACCTTTTCATTTTTTATACTCGGTGACAGACTTTTTCAAATCCTAGGTGTGCAAATTATAATAGGACAAGCAGTCATTGACTTTTAAACTCCACCCACTGTGAGGGCTACAATTAATCTGTTTTTAGCATAAGAACGGCAGCTCTGCAAAGTTCATAACTTGACTCTCTTCCCCAATCCAATTAAAACCGGAGAGTCTTTCTGAAAGGGAACAACAGCACAGAGTTGAGTCTTCATCTCCCCTTTCAGAGGGCGCAGCGGCTAACACCCCAATCATCCGAGGGCGAACGCCCCCCCCCCAACCCCAAGCGAAGAGGACACCGAAAGTTGAACACAAGAAAGCATTCTGGCAAAACAACCAGCGACTATGCTCAAAGATGGAGGATAAAAGCAATTCTTGTGCAGTGATCCAAAAACCAGCATCTCTCTTTTTTTTTTTCAAAATTACCTGTTTTAATAAGTAGACACACTGTGCCAACTGAACCATTTAATTATCTGCAAAAATGATGAATCAAAACAATAGTTTGCAAAAATAAATGACTAACCTCTGATTAAAATGTCTGTCCTCATTAAGCCCACATAAAATGTACAATATCTTTTTTAAAAACATAGCCCGAAGAAAGGAGCAGTCCCCCGGCATGGAAACACAGCCCCGTGTCCTCCCGTGAGACAGGGGCATCTGAGAAAGTTGTTTCATTTGCTCTCTTAAGCCCCGAGGAAGCACGCCTTCAATGCAGGGCGTGTCCTGGGGCTGCTGCACCAGCCTCAGCACAGGCCCGAGGGCCGGGGACCTGTGGGCTGGCAACAGCTCGGGAGCAGGGACCTCGTGATGTGCTCGGGGGTGGTGTGACTTTCACGTACCCTTAAACCATGCCCTGGCTCACAGCTGTGTAAGGATTCTGGGGCAAGGAAAGGAGTTTTTTCTTCTTCTTCTTCTTCTTTTTTTTCCTCCTAAAAGTCCTGGGATGGGAGGAACAGGAAAGAAAGAGCCACAAACGAAAAGGCAAAGGGGAGAGAAGTCAAACCATTGAGATCGTCGAGCACAGACAGATCCCTTCCCAACCAGAGCGGATTTGATGACGAGGGGAACTCGGAGGCCGACTCGCATGGGGAGACATTCTCTCTGAACTCGTGCGACCCAGCGGCATGCTGGCATCTCAAGCGATCACTGACTCCTGAACCAGAACGGAGGGTTTGCTATATATTATGCCGAAAGGCCCCGGGAGCTGGGCAGGGCCCCTCCAGGTCAGCGCCTCCTGGCTCCGCCTTAGTGGACCAGCCAGCTGCCCCCTCACCCGACGGCATTTTTAGAGGAGGTGGGGGGTGTCCCACTGGACGGCGAGGACGACCAGTGCCCCCTGGAACTGTGACAGGAAGCCCTTCGCTGGAGTAACGTATTTATGACGGCCATCCCAGTTAGCACTTCTGGGGTGCCCACTCAGGACTAGGCACTTCGTGTTCACTGTCTCTAACCCTCAAAACCACAGAAGACAAAATGGACTGAACTGTTATCCAAAGCCACACGGCTGAAAAGGGCAGATCTCAAAAGTCAACGCAAAGCTAAAACCACTGAGCGGCCCCTGTGGGCCGGATCCCGGGCTGGGCGTGAGGCCCACACCTGCATGGCGTCCTACCCTCCCTGAGCCCCAGCAGAGGCCTGGGCCCCGACCGGGATGCGATAACCAAAGACAACAGACTTTCTTAGAAATGAAAAGCCAGTCAGAGGGCCATTTCACGAAAAGCATCAATAGCCAAGAGGCTTATGGCCAAAGACGCTGCCCACCTTGGGCCTAAAAAGCCACAACCACCTCGGGCAGAAGGCGGCTGAGTGACAACTGTGTAAGTCATGTGTGAGAGGACCTCTGACAGGAGCAACACTGGCGTTTTGTTAGCACGGGGCGTATTTGAGATAAACACACTGGGCGATGGGACAGAAAGATGGGCGTGTTTATTGCCGCCAGGTAAGAAGCGATTTAGTGCTTCTCAGTATGTCCCCGGAAGTGAGGCTTAGGGCCAACGAGGCAAGCTTTTCTCGCTCATTCAAAATTATGGATGTTGCCTGGCCAGTGGATCATGAGATCGCTCGAGCTATAAAACAAGTCAGGCAGGAGACACCGCTCGCTAACAAAGGATCTCAACCTTGGATGAGAGCTCCGCATCACTCACTGTCTTAGCGACAATCGAAAGACAAATCTGAGGAATGAGGAGCCTGGTTCTCTGGGACGGGTGATAAATATATTCTTCCAAACCCTAGGCTGGGGCACTGAATTCTTTTTAAACACAAGCAGGTTAACACCATCACTGGCCATTAATAAAAAGAGGGGGGGGGAGCCTTGGGTATTCGGGACACGAACACCCAATGTACGACGACGGGCAGATTCGGGTGCTGTGTCTGCAGGAAGGGTGGCTGCGTCGTTCTGAACCGGACCGGATGGACGTCCTTCTGTCCCGATGGGGGCAGTTCAGTGCATTCGTCCCGGCACAAAAGGGAGGAGCTCATCTTGTGTGACAGACACAGAACAACTTCTCATCTTGTCTCTGAACCCTGGGTGGCCGTCCCACCTGCCGCGGGAGAGGAGGTTCCCTGGGGTTTCTGATGGGGGTGGGCAGGAGGACCTGCGGGGCAGTTTCGGTCACAGTCACACATTACAGCACCTCCTACGGCCTACAATGGGTCCTGATTCTGACCTTCACCACAAACTACTGCCGCCCATTTAGCAGACAAGGAAACTAAGGCACAGAAAGGTTAAGCTTCTTGCCTAAGGTCACTCCATGCTAAGTGAGGGGGCTGTCTGCTCGCCCTTCAGTGTTCTGCCCAGCAACTGCCCGTGGGAGCCACAGCCACTGCTGGAGACGCCCTACGGACTAGGGAGTTGCCGTCGGTCAAGCATCCAAGGCCTCACTCCGATGAGGTCCCAGAAATGATGGGCCAGGAATCAACCGAGATTTAAATAAAGCTGAGACCTCACAGGCCAAGTCAGTCCCAGCAGAACTCACTCCAGGTGCGGGTGCCATTTTCCACTTCAATTTGACAAGTGCAGGGAAATGGTCACACACACCCTGAGGCGGCGGCATCCTCCGTAGAGTGACCTGGAGCTTAGGTCTGGAGTCGGAGACCTGGGTTCGAATCTCGACCCTCCCACTTACTAGCAGCGTGACTTTGGGGCAGATTACAATCCCTCTAAACCTCAGTTTTTTTATTACCTATCGAAGAAAAATATTTGTGAAGATGAAACATATTTATAAGAGAATGTTTATTTTACAAGGCTTGAGCACGGAAGCTCAGCAACATGGGCAGCTGTGCTGTATCTATACAATACAGGCACTAAGAGTAACAGTGCAAAACCTAAAGATTTTTTGCCTGGTTGTCTTGGTAAGGGTTTACCGGGACTAGGAAGATGATAAATGCATGGCAAGTGCTCACCACACAGTCGTGCACATGGTAAGTGCTAAAGGAAGGCGAGGTGTTATTGAAATAAATTAACATGATCCGTTTTAATACCGGCAACGACAACTTCAGCTCCCTAAATGTATTTAAATTAAAGAACTTGCCTTCATTGTATCATTTTTCCCCTCTCAGGTGATAGTGTATTATTACGGGAGAGACAGGGGCAGAAAAAGAAACAAAAGGCTAATTTGATACAGGCTGCCCCGGGCAGGCATGTTTGGTAAACCAGACTTCACCCCCGCCCACGGAGCAAACCCCGGCAGAGGAGCGAAGAGCGGACGCAGACCCGGGATTAAGTGTGTTCGCTCTGGTTTCCGCATTTCTCTGAAGGGCCCGGCCGTTCATCCCCGATTGTGCGGCCTGCCAGGACGGGGACCATGATGGGGGCCCGGGGGCGAATTTCCGATGTAAAAACTGGACGCAGGGAGAATGGTGCCAGAGAGCTGGTTCCCCCCGCCCCCGCCCAGCGTTCTTTACCACCACGGGAGGCGCCTGCAGGGAACCACTCGGCGCCGGTGTGCAGCACGCACAAGGCTCCTTCCCATGTACCCTCAGCCCCGGAGGGTGGGGTCATCCCCGCCACCTGAGACGCTGGCCGATGCCTGATGGATGCAAAGGAAGCTCCCCATGAACGTTAGCTGAACTGTGTTTACATGACTGATATTGAGAGATGCGGGGATTCAAGTCTGGGGAGGCCCGGTGCTGTGCCCAACACGGACCTGGCTTTCCCGGCTCCCGCTGCGGTCTTCCCCGCCCCCACCTGCCAAGGCTGCGCTCTGGGATTTAGGAGGGGGCGTGGCCCATTAAACCCACCCCGCCTAAACTCCCCCGTGCTTGAATACCAGGAGAGAAGGAAAGCACAGCGGGAGGGTGCCCACCCTTTTAAGAGCACTGAAGTATCTGTCACCTAATAATGTTCTTATTTTTCACGATGACGAAACTGGAAAAAGTCTTAACTTTCTCCAACCGCGCAGCATCAAATGCAGAAATGAAGCCTGGGGTGGAAAGCAGCCCCTAGCTAAGCAGTGCACAACCCCACCCCCACCCCCCAAAAATCAAAGCGAGGCACGCCGGGAGAGCTCGAGGAACTGTTGGCTCGTTCTGCCAGGCACCCTCTCCTGCTCGCCGCCAAGCCACTGTTGGGTCACCTTCCTGAGACAGGGCTGCTCACCACGGAGGACAGCCCACTTCTAAGTGACCGTACATGACAGAACGTCTCGGTTTCCCTGGGTGCCGGGCTGAGCCATGCCGGAGAGCCCACTGCCAGTTTCTCGGGTCTGAGGACGAAATTCCCTCTCAGTGCCGAGGGTGCTCTGCTTCCCCAGATGGAACTGCACACGTGAAATTATAAAGGGGGCCTGGTCCCGAGAAGATGGAGACCACGCTGGCCAGGGGCCAGTGCATCCCGAGTGATCACTCTCAACAGATCTTGGGGCTCCTGCTCTGACCGCAGCCCGGCGGGGGAGGTGGGTGTGGAGAGAAGGGACCTCCCGGCACTGCTCCCCAGCTCTGAAATGTCCTCACGTGCCGGATCTTCACAGCCATCCTAGGAAAGTGGTGGGCCGTCGCTGCCTTAGTCGGCAGGTGTCAGTAATGAGCACTGAGTGACTGGCCCGACAGGGTGACGCAGCACAGGGCCCTGGCAGGGTTCTAACGGGGTGCCGTTCACCTGTGTGGCCCGTGTGGCCACACACAGCGGCTCCGTGGGATGGCCTCCCGTGCTTCTGACCCTACATGCCCCGTCAGTCATGTGCCCAGCCTTCTTCCGCAGGCTTCCTGCACCCTCAGGAGGAAACACGGCCGGCCCCACGCAGCTCTGTGTCTGCCGAGTGAGCCGAGGCGTAAACCACCTCTGTCTTCGTTTAGTTGCACTGCCCCGGGTTCGCAGGGGGTCCACGGCGGCCTCCTTCCTGTCGAAACATGGTCTCTGCCTTCTCGAGCTGCTCACACTTGGAGTCTCTGCATCACAGAGCAGCAGGAGGGGAGCGTCCCCGGCGACAGGGGAATCAGGGAAGCTCAGCGGGAGAGGCAGTTTGGGAGCAGGCCCTCAGAGCCAGGTCAAACAGAGAAGGGGAGAAGGCAGGGCACCTGAACCATCGGACTGGCAGGGGCAGGTGCACAGGGACACACAGGCGGGACGTAGGGGAGCACCCAGACTGGGGAGCACAGGTGAAGAAAAACAGCTGGAAGACACCGGCCAGGTGGACACGGGCCGGGGGTGCCGGGCCGGTGCCGCCTGACTTAGTGCAGCAGGCGGTGGGCTGGGACAGGACATGAAGGTGTGACCTAAGGGGCTGTGCTTCGGGGAGGTAAGTCTGCCGCCTGGGCAACTGGGCCGAGGACAGAGAAGCCTGGCTGAGGAAGCCAGCCAAGTAAGTGTGAGGTGCCGATACCCGGTACCTGCAGGGGCCTAAGCCCAGTCCGCCCAGTGGGCCCAGCCCTGAAAGTCGGAACGCCTCGGGGTAACCACAGGCTCACCCGTGACCTTCAGCTCCAGAACATTTGCTGGGGGAACTGGACGTGGCTGTGGACTTAATCCACAATAATAGGATCCAGAGCCCAGCTCAGGGGTTTCGGGGACCCCCTCTCTCTGAGAAATCCTGGGGGAGGTACCTGCAGGGAGGAACACCTCCAAGGAGGCGAGAGCTCCCCCGGCGCCCCGAGTGCCGGCCCGCACACGCCATTCATTAACTTCAGTGACACGGCCGCCACCGCGGATGTACAAAAGCACATCCAATTAGCCAGGCCTGCATGAATATTTGCACTCTTAAATCTTCCGCATTCCGAAAGGGTTAACGCTTATTATTAGCATATAATTTACAGCCCTTTCTCCCAGGAAAGGAATAATGCACAGTAAATGCCACATTCATTTTAATAATACATGTTACAGTCTGTGCCCAACATCTGCACAAAGGTAAAGGAGACAGATTTTTTTGACATGTCCCACTCTGCCATCTAAACACAGGCTTTTTGTTTCTTAAGTGACGGAAGGTTTAATCAAGAAAGCAGGCAATTCATCAATCGAAACGAGGCGGCGTGCGCGCGCCTGACAGCACACACATGGCCGTGTGCGGAGCGGACCCGGCCACCTGTCAAGCCCACCTTTACGTCGGGATATACAAACACGCCGTGCGATCAATTCCCCGCGCGCTCCGACTCATTTCTTCTTTTTCTTATTATATTTTTCTTGGCGCTCGATTTTGTTGTCAGTCAGGGCAAGGATAGATGGATAGACAAGGGGCGCGATGGCCGCTGGAGGTGAAGATAAAAATGTATACGCCTTTCCAGTGACTTATTTCCTCCTCGATTTGAGCGCCATTATTATAAATATTTCTCGCGCTTCTTCATTCAGGAATTCTCCCCCATGTTGCTTCTCCCTATCCGTGGCTGCGTCAGATGGATGTCCCCGTCTCGGGTCCTGGCCACCCTCCCCCGTGTCCACCCGCCGCCTCTCCACCAGCCTTGGGTGATGGTGAAAATCCTCAGTGTTGGGGGGGGGGGGAAGAAAGAGGGGTCTGAAAAACAAAGCCACCTGAGCCACGAGTCCATGACAGACAAAGGCCAGAGGGACCCCTGCGGATGTGGAGGGTGCGCAAGACGACGCGGGGGCGTGCCCCGGAAGGAGCGGCTTTCCCTCATTTGAGCTTCTCCATAACGCAGCCACCTAACCCACAGGCACACACGCACACGGAACACGGGTGCGGACTCCGCAGCGAGACACCGCGCACAGGACACGCAGAGCAGCGGCTGGGGAGCACGCCTTCCGCAGAAGGGAACGGCATTTCCCAGGCAGGCGAGCGTGGGCGTCTGGCAGCCTGTGCTTCCCCACCCCGCCATGCTTTACGGACATTAATGCCTTAAGTTTATTTTCTTTTTTAAACATTTTATTTATTTTCAGTTATTTTATTGTTGTTCAATTAGTTGTCTGCATTGACTCCCCCACTGCTCCCCCTACCCCAGCCGTCCCCACTAAGTTTAGTCTTGACTTTCCAGGTGAGCTTTATTTTCCCTAATTAAAAGGTATAAACAATGTAATCACCACAAGTGAAAGGAAAATATGTTTACAGTTGTTCGTGATGCTGCGGACAAGCTTTTAAAGGATCCTATCTTAAAATACACAGATTTTTTTTCCCCATAATAAGATGAAGAGCTGGTGGCAGAAATTTTATCCAATTGGATGAAATATATAAATCATGAATTTCATAATACTGATAATTAAATGTCCATCTTCCAGTTTAAATGAGGACTAGATTAAAACTGCATGGAGAAGGCTGATATTCAGAAATCATTAATTATTTTTAATTGCTTTGCGCTCTCCCGGTCTGATGTCAGTTACATGGCTCACACACGGCTCTGCTTCAGATAAAACCCTCCCCTGCTCCATGGACAGTCTCGGGCCAGGCTGATGAGCTGGTGGGCTTGCACTTGTCCACACTCACAGGCTTCCTGGTGTCAGACATCTTGAAAGGGAACTGGTTTTCAAGAGGGAACAGCTGTAGGACGCAATAGGCTGGCTTTTCCAGCAAGCAAAAAGAAAACTGGGAAAACAAAATAAAGCAAAAAACCTCACGCCAGGGTGACTGCACCCCACCCCACCCCCAGCTCGGTTCCAGGTGATGGCTTTTGTCCTGGTGCAACTGTGTGCCCCGTTCACTCTGAAACCTGAGGACGCAGCTGACAGAGGGTATGGTCAGCCCGGCGCCGATGGGCAAACGAAGGTGTCGGCACGGCAGCCCCCGCGTCCAGAAGTGGAGGGAACCCAGACCCACGGCTCCCTGCTCTGTGGGGCCCCTCCGGCGCTCCTGGGGCGTATGCTTCGCTCACGTGTCTGTTTTAGTGTGCATGTGCTTGATTCTGCTATTTCATACAACCAGGTCGGTTTTTTCAAAAGGGAGAAGTTTGCTTTGGTAGAAGTCCTGCCCTCGGGGATATAAATCAGTTTGTGGCAACCAGCACAGAAACAAAAGACCAGCACAGACTGGCTTCCCACGCCACGGGCACCCGTTCGCTAGGTAAGACCTGTCACGAGCTGACGAGAGATGCTCCTAGGTCAGCAGGGGCAATCGGGGTGCCTCTCGGCTGAGGGCCCCTTGCAGGGAGCTTCCAGTATGGGGTGTCCCTCAGGCCGGACAGGAGGTGGGGTGCTCCTCCTTCCTGACACCCCGAGGTCCCCAGTCCCTGAGGCCCATGACACTCAGCACATGAACATCTCTTAAGGAATGTCCCACCCAACTCCCATACGTTGTTGGGGTCCAAACATGAGCTGATTCCCCGCCACACGCAGTCATACAACTGGACCTTTTAGAAGCCGCTGAAAAGCGGTTGTTTCATTGTTCACAGCACTGCCTTTACACGGAAGAACTCAGTGAGAGGACCGGGTGGGTTTCTCACTGACACACTTGCTGGCTTTCATGCCGGCCCCACGGAAGCTGTCCTGGCTCAGAGTCAAACCTGGGGGGCCCCTGCACCCCCAGCAGCATCCTACTTTCCTGTCCCATTTTTAGTGCACTCTTATTTTTTCGTTCCCATTTTTATTATGTTACATGTATTTTAGGGGCTACCTTAAATCTTTTTGGAACAGGTGAAACAGGAATGAATACGTGGTCAGACATCTAAACATCTAAAAAAGAATTCTAAGGAAAAAAAAGGCAGAACGTCATCATTGGGGACGAAAATTGAAGACTTTTCAGGAGGGAGAAGATATTCTTAAAAGGAAAACCAACAGCCATGGAGAGGCCCGGCAAGGACACCCAGGGGGTGGGGCTTAGGGTGGAAACTGGCCCTGAAGACAGCCCTCCCAGAGGGGAGAGCTTAAAGGCACAGAGCGAGGGGCCACAGAAGTCAGAACACCGCTGGCACGGCTGAGCCACCACGCACAGAAGGACGGACCATCGACAGAGGGGTTTGAGATCACGTGCAGAGGACGAAGAGCAAGAATGGGGGTGCCCCTGGCATGGGACGGATGACAAAGACCAGGGGTCAGCGAGTTTGTTCTGAGAAGGGACAGATGGAGAATAGCCCAGCTGTGGTGAGTGGGCCTCCCAGCCCGTCACAGGGGCTCGGCTCTGCCACTGCTGTGTGGCAGGAGCCACGGGCAGTTTGTAGAGGACCGAGCATGGGCACATTCTAGTCAAACTCTACTTGTGACACAGAAATCTGACTTCCATATGACCTGCACGTCACTGGATATTATTTTGTATGTTTTCCCGACCGTTTAAGAACATGAAACCATCCTCCGCCCACAGGACACACAGATAGGCGGTGGGGGACATCTGGCCACGGGCCGCGGCTTGCCTACCCTAAAACAGACAATGTGAACCAAACCAGGCACCCGCCATGTTACTTCTGTCCCCTCTGTTGGGGAAAACCATCCTCACACCCCAGGGAGCAGGACCACGCGGCGACGTGGGACTTGGAGAGCGAGGGGAGGGCATGGCTGGAGCAGCAGGCTCTGCCTCACGTGGCCACCGGCTGTGTGAGGTGCTGGTGGAACAGCCACCCGTGGTCTTGGAGGAATGCCAGAGGACAGGAGGTTCCAGGGGACTGGACACCGGGAAAACTCATTCTCAGGGAGGAGCAGCAAGAGGGCCATTGACCTGGGCCTGAGAGCGATTTCCAGTCCAGCCTGAAACTGCACTGTGAGTCGGGGCATGAGCTCGCAGAAAGGGGATGGCAACCTCGGGGGACGGCACGCCGTACAAGGACGCACCGAAGTAACGTCAGGTCTGTAGTTTATCTTATTACAGACGCAGCGCGTGCCGTCACAGAAAGAGGCAGCACCGCAAAGAAGCAGAAGGAAGAAAAGAACAGGACAGCCCGGGGGCAGCCCCTGTGAGCGCCATGGGGTGCACCTTTCCGGACCCGCAGATGCGCATTTTTAAATGAGCTCACACGCTGCTTCTGTGACTTGTTACTTGTATTTACCCACGCTTTTTCGTCAAAATCATCATTTTAAGAAGTCCTCACCCAAGTGTATGTTTACTGATTTTGAGAGAGAGGAGGGGGTGGAGAGAAAAAGTGAAACATCAATCGGCTGCCTCCTGCACACACCCCGACCAGGGACCGAACCTGCAACCTAGGTAAGTGCCCTGACCCAGAGTCGAACCCGCAACCCTCTGGGGTACAGGACGACGCTCCCACCACTAAACCACCTGGCTAGGGCATCTAAATGATTTTTTGATGCCTGAAAAGTTAAGGACATTGTACAGATGTTTCAGAATTTCACCGTTTGCCTCTGTTTTAGGCATTTAGGAAGCCCATCCCCCAGCCTTTTTTTTTGGAGGATTATTTTTGAAAAGCATCAGTGCTCATCTTTGTAGATAAATCTTCTTGTACAATGGTAATATTTCCTAGAAGAAACTCCCACAAGCAGCAGAGTGAGGACCCACGGCACACTTCACGCCGTTTTGATCAGGGCGCCCGGGGGGCGGAGCAAGGGGCGTGGCTTCTTGGGATTTCGACTCTGAGTCAGCAGAAGTTCCTCACCCACTTCCGGGGGCAAGAGAAGACCACTGGCTGGACTACGTCAACTAGCTGTCACATTTGGCAGACAACATGTAGGACCCCAAAAGGCTGGGTGGGTACGAACATACGGGAAGACAGAGCCCAGTCGGACGAGGGAGGACCTCGAAGACAGGGAATGGGCTCGGGGGAGGTGGCTGAGCAGCCGGTCGGGCTGATCGGCTTCCCCAGAGGTCACAGAGGACGTGCCTGGGCAAGGCAGACCCTGGGCTAAAGGCTCCCCTCCCTCCCTCCCTTCCCTGAACAGTTCCCGAGTGCCCGGGTGCTGGGGACGGAGCTACACTCTCTCCCCGCCGGTTTCTCCAGCGGCTCTGAGCCGTGTCGTTCCCTGTGCCGGTGCGGCATGGATGCCTTAGTGAGAGACACCGGAGAAGGGATATGTTAGCAGGTATGCCCTTGGGAAAACACGTAAAAGTAAACATTACTTTAATAACCATACAAATTAAATGTGAGCTGCTTTTCCAAATTCTCATTACACTGTTTGGGAAGCGACTTATCTTCGGAAGGACTGCAAACTCAGTAATCAAATACTTTCAGGCACGAACCGGGGCACACCAGGAGTCTGCACCAGGGGATTAGCCCCTGGAGTCCGCAGTGAGCGTGTGCCAGCGCCGTCCGGAAGGAGAGTGGTGGGATGGTCGGTTTCGTTACCAGCAGAGCTCCAGCTACCATGGCATCAGGCGCTGGGCAAGGGCTAGGGCCAGGGGCACACTTTGCCTTGGCTGTTTTTGGAAGACACCATTGAAATCTTAACTTCCTAATACCGAACCGAGCTGTGCCACTCAGTGCCAAATGCTGTTCGTACGGGGGAGGGGAGGTCTCTGCTCCCTTCCAGCCAGAACGACTTGCAGGCAGGCTGCCGGTGGGTAGGCGGGCAGGCTTCCCAGCTGCACCATGGTTGCCCAGTGCTGAGCTTGCAGGCCTTATGGAGCCAGCGGGTCCTGCGGGGTATTTCTGGCAGCATCACAGCCAAGCAGTCCTGGACCCTGGCAGAGCAATTTGGTGCCTGCAGCCGCCAAGGAGGCCCAAGCTGCCTGCTGCCGTGTGGGCTGCCGCCTCAACTACCTCTGTTTGGAAGCTAAAATCCAACCGGCTGCCATTTACATAAATGTAACAGGAAGTTTCTGAATGGCTTCCCCTGTGTCTTGAGGCTGTTACCTCGGTATTGCTACACTAACAGCTGAAATGAACCCAGACAACACCTCATCAAAGCCAGGGGGCGAGGAAGCAGCGGTCCAGAGGCAGACAGGCACATTCCTGCCAAACGCGAGGAGATTTCGCTCCGTGGGCCCTTTTCTGCAGGCACGTCAACAGCTGGGAAAGCCATCAGAGAGCCTGGGCGAGGGGGGGCAGCCGAACGCTCCGGCTGGAAAAAGATTTGCAAGCTGGAGGAAAAAAAAAGTCATCTGCTTTGACTGAGCCTTCCCTATGCGGCGCACTCGGAACGGGGTCGCCCTGCTGGATTTCACAGACCTGTTCTGCATCGCTCTGCCACTGAGCATCTGGGGAGATGGTCAGCTTTTCTACAAAATAGGTCATCTTTCCACACTCGTTAGGTTCCCTGTCGGCTCTGCCGAAATAGCCGCAGCACAGAAGCAGCTCTCGCCGGGGCGCTTTCCTGCACGACGTGTTCCCTCCACCCTGGGGGCGAGGGCTCGGGGGACGTCCCCGACCTCCCCGCTCCCCAGCAGGTGTGCCACCCAGAAACGGAACAACTGGCTTTTGCTTTTCCTTCCAAACCCATTAGGGAGCGATCATAACGAGAAAAACTAACACTGACACGAATTATACCACTGTTCTGTTTCATCTATTTAGTAACCTGAAGTTGCAGTTTTTAGAACAAAGATTACCTCTTAAATAACCGATTCATTATGGTACATGAGTGGATGCCATGTTCCCGTGTTCCGAGTGTCACTCACCATTAGGGGAGGGCGCTGGTAAGGGGCACCGATCTGCCACTTCCCCCGCAGATGCGGGCACCCCTGCTCGAGGCCCAGGATAATCGGAGGCCAGTTTGCGGGTTTCCTCGGCGCTTAGCAAGTCACCTGCCCTGCCAGGCACCTAATGAATCTCAATTCCGTAATAAGGCTTGTACGTTTCCCCTCCCCGGCTGAAGGTGAAAAGGAAAACGAGGACTGATGAAGTTCCTGCCAAGGTAACACTATCAATTTCAAGGCCGAGTTCAGAAATCACAGACTCACAGGGCGGGGGTGTGACGGGCAGACCACCAGTGCAACCTCTGGCCACAGACCAGAGGCTTTGAGAAATGAGAGGCGAGGACAGACCCGGGCCCAGGAGGGCGAGTGGACCAGGCCCCGGCTCTGTGCTGCCCCCGCCCGGGGCCTCCTGGGAAACCCGCCCTCGGCCTGGCAGGTGAACAATGCGGCGACTATTCTCTGGAAACCTCCCTTCGAGCTTGTGAAATCCACACATTGTTTTTCATCATTAGTTTCAAAACATGCTGAGTATTTGGCCCTCCTCTAAGCGCTGCGGTGGCGCAGAGGGAAGGGGAGGCCTGGCCCCTGCTGGGACCAGGCCCCTGGCAGGGAGAGAAGAGGTAAGACGGATGCCAGCAGAGCCAGGGAATGTGCTGTGGGGGGGGGGGGGGGGGGGGCACGGGTGCGGGACCGTCTTGGTCGCCGGCTGCTAGAGCAGGGGCCCCGCGTACCTGATATGGCATACAGGTTGGAGTGCTGGTACTCATAGTCCGCCCGAGTGCTGTTCCTGCCCCGGAAGGTGGCGGGGAGAGTGAGAGAGATGTGCCTGGGAAAGAGACAGAGGAGAAAAAGGAGGTTACGGGGTGCACCGAGCAACCCCCCAAAGGCCCCGAAAGCCCCCAGTGCCCGGAACGGCCCACAGCAGCAGGAGTGGGCGTCCCTGGCAAGCAGCGGTCCTCCGCCAGCCCGAGTCCCCCCAAGGGATTCAGAAGTGCCCAGACCTCGGCAGCCACCGTTGTCCACACTGGCAAGGACGTCCGAGAGAAAGAAACGGTTTCCCCAGCCTACAGCATGCCCAAGGTGCTCCAGGGAGGTGGGCAACTTAGTCCAGATCTCTGCCCACCAGGCAGAATATCCCAGCGGTGCCAGAACACTCAGGCTTTGCCCACGGGCCTTCACGGGTTCTGCCACATCGGTTCCATTATCCATCCACCGGCGTCCATACGTCCCCGCAGGGCCGCTGGGGTAACAGCGCAAGAAACACTTTGTGAGCAAAGTGGGTATGACTACTCTGTGAGTCCAGCAGCCTAGCGACCACTGAGAACGGGAAGGGCACGCCCCTCGGAGCTGCAGGTCTGCCCGTTCCCCCTCGGGCGGAGCACACAGTAGGCGCTCTGGAAAGCACCTTTGATTGGCCGGTGTGCCTTCTCTGGCACAGGTGTTGGTGTTAAAGCCACGACTCGCACGGAGATGGGTGAGTACTCAATCAAAGCAAACAGTCCATTTGGGGTGGTCCTCAGCTGCCGTTAGCAAAGGCGGAGAAGCAAGATCAGAATAATAGGAGAAATATTTAAAATCCCACCAGTCTGAGGGGGGAAAACAACAACAAAAATACCCCTTCTTGGCATGAAGGGGGCGGGGAACGGTGTGAAACAGCTCTGCAGCCTGAGCTTTGGCCACGCTCCGTCATTCCCAAAAGGGAGGAAGCGCTCGCTACATGAAGAAAACTTTACGTCTCACAGGTTCCTTCTTCACAGATGCATGGGTGATGGCTGGAACGACTCTTGTGCATGTGGACCCCTTGGAGGAAAGGCTCGCCAGCCAGGGCCCGTTCCCGCAGAGCCAGGAGCCAGCAAGAACCTCCTGGGACTTCTCGGGTGCCGAGGGCCATGCTGCCGAGCGGCCCGGCTCACCGGCTGAGGGCCTTCACTGAGCACCGACCGTGCGCTCCCCGGGGCTGCCGGGGGAGCAGCAGACAGAACCACGTGGGCACGGCCCGCACGCAGTGAATGTGCATGATGCTGACTGAGGGTGCAGGGTGAGCTCCCCGAAGGGGCCCTCAGGCCACAGGGGACCAGAGGTGCAGGGACAAATCCCCCTGCAACACGACATGCTCGGAGGAGAACAAAAACTGGGCGCTGAGCGAGCGTGGGAGGAAGGAACAATATATTCGGACAAAGGGGACAGAGTGTTGTCCTGTTCTCAGAGCAGGGCAAGGGTGTTACAGGAGTAAAAGGGGCTCCCTGGGCGGTCAGGGACAGCCGACATGCAGGGGCAGGGTGAGGGCACGCTGGGGACAGGAAACGTGAAAGACAGGCCAGGGCCAGAGGGGACAGAGGTCTGGGTTCTGGGCCCCAGGCTGACGGTTCCCAACCCCGCCCCGCCCATCAGCGCTGGGGTGAAGGCAGGAGAGCTGCCTGGGAACTTGCTAACAATACAGATTCGCAGCCCCGGCCCGGGGGAGTCCGGTTCAGAGGGCCTGGGGTGCCGTCCAGAAGTCTATTTTTAACGAGCTCCAGCAGCGGCTCTGAAGCCGGGCCAGGCTCGGGAAACCTGAGAGGGCGAGGAGCAGCTGCGGAAGGGCTGTAAGCAGTTGATCAATGCCCCTGACCACAGCACTTAGTCAATGAAGCTGAGCAAACACGAGGATGAATTATTGACTGTGGCTGTGGTTGAGCAGAGCTGAAATGATGACAGGTGACCCTGCAGAGAGTGCCTGCCACGGGCCAGGCCCTGGGGTACGATTCGGGTCTCCCGCGTTCCCCTGCGGCTCCTCACGCTGCCCTACAAGCCAGATACAGGGCCAGCTGCCCGGCGTCCAGGGCTCAGTGCAAAACAAAAATGTGGGGCTTGGGTTCAAATATCATTAAGAATTTCAAGATGGGGACAGCAGAGCATTAAGCAAGCACAGCCCGCCCCCCTGCAGGCACAGGGAGCCGCGGGACTGGCTGGCTGCACAGCCGTGAGGCTGGCCGGGGTGGGTGCTGTAACTGTGCCCACTGTACCAACGAGGGGGTTTCCAGCGCTTCCCCGGGACGAACTGTGCTTCAAGGCTGCCACGCTCTGAGATTTCCAAGCTTTGAAAGCTCTAGAAGGGTGCATTCAGGGAGGCTCACGGAGGAGGTGGGGCCAAGGAGGACTCGGAGCAGAAAAGGGGGCAGCCCAGCCGTGCGGTGGCCTAGCAAGCACCTGCCATGCATCAACAGAGACCTGGCGGGGGGGCACTCAGCAGTGTCTGGACAGGCAGGGCCCTGCCTTTACAGAGCTCACCCTGCAGCAGGGCACATGAAAACGCCCACGAGGTCACAGGACACCTGCTCACAAATGCAGTCACACGTGGAGAGCAGGAACACTAACTACTGTGCCGTGCGGGGCTCTGTGCGAGGCTTCCCCGGACCGAGGACAGGACTGTGGGGGGAGGGGGGCAGTGAGGACGGGCAGGGGAAGGGCTGCCTTCCAGGCCTCCTGAGTGGCCGGTAGGGTGGCAGAGGGAGGCCCTGGAAGGAGGCCGGGATGGCCGGAGCCTGAAGGCCGGGGAGAGGCTACGGGGCCACAGCACTCAGGACCCTGCACAACTGCTGACTTTACCCAGAAGGATTTGTAAGCAGGGATGTGACAAAATCCAATTCGAAATTTAAAAAGCTTGCCTGCCTGTGGGAAAGTGAGAAAAAAAAAGGATTGAGATGCCCTGGGTGATGGGAATGGAGCAGCAAGTTATGACGGAGATTACCATGACCACGACCCTGCAAACAATTATGCAGCACCTACTGCATGCGGAGCCGTAACAAGTCCTGCCAGAATGACCTGTAGCAACGCTCTAAGGCGAGTGAACAGTGTGGGGGTAATTTGACGGCACTTGGACTTAAAGAAGTATACACAGAGAGGTCCAGGCGCCTGGCTGCTACGCTGCCCCAGGCCCAGCACGGCCTGAGCTTCCCGGCCATCAGATTTCACCCAGCAGGCCACACTCTGAAGCCCGCCCCCTTGGCCTGGTTCTCTTTCTTCCATGCAGACGGTCCTCTCTGGCTCCTCCTCCAACCTTTTAGGGGTTGCTCTTTTCGAGGGTTCTGGTTTAGCTCCCTTCTCACTCCATCCACTCCCTGGTCTCTGCCGTTTCACACACCGGCCCGGCTCCCCAGTCTCTGCCTCCTGTCACCGCCCATTTCTCCCTCGTCCTGCACTCGCCCCTCCAACCTTGCTGGCTGCTTTCTGGCCTCCCTCACTCTCATCCCTGCCCCAGGGCCTTTGTACTTGCTGCTCCTGCTGCCTCATATGCTCCTCCCCCGGCCCCCAGAAGCTGGCCCCCCCTCCCCAGCCAGGCCGCCCCCCTGAGGAAGTGCCCAGCCTGGTAGCTCGCTCTCTCGGAGCTCTCTCTCCTTCCAGCAGAGCCCTTCCCAGTCTAGAGGGCTGTCTCATTGGTCTGTGTGTCTCCAGAGCACGGCCTGCCTCCTGCTTTCTCTTTCCGTGCCCCCGGGGCCTGGAACAGTGCCCTCCAAACCCTGGGCACTTCCAAAAATATGAGGGAGACCCTGTAATGTCACCTAACGCTTGTTAAGCGAGGGAACAAATATGATTCCTCTAATCAGAGAGACAGACTCTCGGGGAACTCCGGGAAGGCCTCACACTCATCTCCTCCTCGCCGCTGGAACTGGGCTGGTTAGCGGTTTGGAAAATGCAATTATTTTTGATTCATGGATATTTTTCCATAAACAGTAAATATATTCATCACGGCATTGCTTATAAAACCAAAAACTGGAATAAAATGAAGTATCAAATAATTGGGGACTGGTTAAAGATCACGGTACGACTGTCCGGTAAGATATTTTACACTTATCTGAAATATTTTAGCAGCCGATAATGGCAGAACCCAGGCCTATCACCATAGCGTCTAATGAGAAAAGATACATGGTAAAACCCTTATTTCTACACTGGGAATTGGGACTGTTGACCCAACACTCTTTAGCGGCTTCCCTGTCACGTGACCGTCGGTGGACGCAGAGGAAAAGAACACCACCCCGTTCATGTTCACGGCACTGGGCGATACCGGAGGAGAGGAGCGAGAGGGGGAAGCCTCCAGCAGGCCGACTCTGCCTTGCACGGCACCCGGGGAGGCAGGCCTCCTGGCACCGCCCCTGGCAGGTCCTGGGCCAATGGAGTGAGGGACTGACCACCGGAGGCCAACCGTGTCTGCCACTTGACTCAAATGATGAATTATTATTCTGAAATCGGTTGGGTAACTGGAGAATGCTTACCAGAACAGCCCCTGGATGCCTGGGGCCCTCCACTGAGTGGTCCTCTCTGTCCCCCACCCACAGAGCCGCCCAGAGGAGACAGGGCGCACCCCGCTGAGCGATCACCTCTCTCTGCGGGAGGGACGGGCTGTCCTGTAGCAAATCCCACGAGCTGCCAACAACGGCCCCGGCTAAACAGACGCTGAGGGGAATTTCATTTTTTCCTTCAAGTCAGTCTAGGCACCTGATTCAATTAACATGGCCACTGCGCTGCAGACAGCTCCATGGAAAAGCCCTTCAGTTACGGAATACATTTTATTACGTGACAATGGTTGCCAGCACGATTTATTTCCTTTGATGGGATTCTGCTTTTTCCTTGTTAATTTAAATCTGTATTTTCTCGTGCTGATTCCAGGTCGGTGTGAATTTTTAAAATGTGACCATTAATCTTCCGGACCCAGTGGCCACATGGCACGGAGGCGGCCGCTGCCCAGGCACCGGGGACACCTGCTGTGTCTCCGGCTGCCAGAGGGGGACGTCGAGGCACACTCAGGGTTAGAAATGGGTGTCGCTTTGATCTCCCACCTCTACATGCACACCACCCCCCAAACTCTGTGACCTGAGATTACAACGCCCATCCGGTTTCTCGGGGCGGATGGCTCTGCTAAACCACCTCCTGGGGCGAGGGTTTCTGTGTGCGCCCCAGGGACCCCTGAGGGCTCCCCAGACCGTAAGACCACAGCTACTTTCATCACAACATGAAGACGCCGCCGGCCCCTCTCACTCTGACCCTCTCACAGGCAGAGGGAGAATTCTCCAGAAGCCACGCCACAGGATGGTGCCACTGCCCTGACGTCTGCTTGTGTGCTCTTGCGTTTTCCGTTTTTAATTTCTGATAAGGTTAAGTGTAGATAAACATAACCCGCGCAGACAAAAACTCTTCGGAATCCTTGGTTTTTGAGCATGCAAGTGTCCAAGACCAAAGAGTTTGAAGGCTGTCGTTCCAGGGCAACGTGTTAAATGTAACGCTGCAAAAGCCTGAGTTGGAAGTTCTGAGGCATCTGAGGGCTTTGCTCTGACCCACTGTTCGTCTGCCTGAACCCACGCCAGGGCGGATGGCAGAGCCATAAAATGCGTGTCCACGCACGGGGAGGAAAAAAGACCAGGGAATAAAAATATCAAATGGCCCAAGACATTCGTGGGGCTGTTCTAGAGAAGAGGAAAGGAAGGGGGTGAAACCAAGAAGCCCCGAGACCCAGGGTTGGATACTTTTTGTTTAAATTTGTCCCAGCTGAAAGAGCACAGCGAGGCAGGAGAGGAGTCAGATGCGCCCCCCCACCACCCCCAACCCCAGCACAGACACAGCCCTGACTTGGGATCGTGATGTTCCTGGGACACAGCCACCTCGGCTCCCCGACCAGCCAGTGGCCCCCTTTTTCTTAGTGGCAGCGATGGGCCCCTTAAAAGAGCACACCTGTGTTTACGAAACAACGTGAGCACGAATGGCAGACTCGCCATCAAAACAGCGTGTCCCCCAGGTGATGAGGAATTACATTTGTTTAGTTACCTTCCCAGGTGTAAAAAGAAATCAATAGTTGAAAATAGTTAAAGGACTGAAAAATTCAAAGGAGGAGGAGCAAGTGGTACACGCCCTCGAAAGAAACCAGGTCCCTGTGGTTTGTTCGGCCAGTGACGGCTCCGGCAGCCTCTTGTCACCGAGGTTCTGCAAAAACCGACGAGACCAGAGGAAGGGAACGAAGGTGCAGAAGACCACCTGCTGAGGGAGGCGAGGGAGCGGAAGGGCAACCCACACGGCCCGCCTGTTGGCCAGCACCAGCCTAGAAGTACGAATCCTCACAAAGGCGCGTGGAAAAGGTCACAGGGCAAGAGGAGAAGAACATTACCTCTGGGAAAAATATGTACTGTCAGACACAGAAAAAGTTACCTGCGTTAGAAAGAACGTAGAAATAAAATTCTAAAAATCTGAATTAGTAACATAGCCGAGAAGCCCCCCAAGGTTTTCCAGAATGCAAGGAACACAGACGTGATAACGATGACCAAGAGTATGGAGAAAAAAGACCAGCCTAAATACTCCAGGTGTTGGAAAGGTAGCAGAACAATGAAGATAAGTAACAATAAAAAGTTTAGAACGTCCCTGATTAAAACTAAAACTAAAACGCCCTGGCTGGCGTAGCTCAGTGGATTGAGTGCGGGCTGCGAACCAAAGTGTCGCAGGTTCGATTCCCAGTCAGGGCACATGACTGGGTTGCAGGCCACGGCCCCCAGCAACCGCACATTGATGTTTCTCTCTCTCTTTCTCCCTCCCTTCCCTCTCTGAAAACAAATAAATAAAATCTTAAAAATAAATAAATAAAACTAAAATATAGAAGCTGATGGGGCTTTCGCCATTCCAAGCAAAATCAATAAAGTGACTCACAATGAAGCCGACCCTAACCTCGAGACTTAATGTAATGTCACGGTAATCCATGCAGCGTGGCATCGGCAAGAAGGGTGGTGACTCCAGATACAGAGCCACACGTATGTGATCAGTGGAATGTCACCAAAGGTGCCAAGGCAATTCAATCATCTTTTCAATAAATGACGCTGGAACAACTGGATAGCCACATGTTTAAAAAAAAAAAAAAAGAACCTGGGTGCTTACATCACACCATATATACACACATATAGAAAAAAGGACCCGAGAGCTTCGTGGGGCTATTTTGGAAAAGAGAAAAGGGAAGGAGTGAATTGTGGGGCCCAGAAGGCTGAGGGGTTGATGCTCCTTGTTTAAGTGCACTTTGATTTAACAGGTGTGCCATGGCATTTTCCAGAAGAAAACATAAGAGGGAATCTTTGGGACCTTAGTCCCGGCAAAGATTTCTGAACTAGGACACAAAAAAGCACAAACTATACAAGCTTATCAAATTACACTCTAAATATACGTGAGTATTTACTTCCCTGATCTAAAAAACTGTTGGAAAAACCCTAAGTGAGGAAGCCAGCAGGGTGCGCAGTCGTGCACAGAAGGCAAGGAGGAGAGACGCCGCAAGATGCGTCCTTGCCGCGGTGACGGCGGACCGTTCCTCCACCAGACTACCTGCCCGGAGACATGTGGACGGGAAAGTCAGTCATGTGTCAGAAAGTTTTCCCTCCTTCCAGCTGTCTTTCATATGTGAAGACAACAACAAGAGAAGATCACGTGTGTCCTTTTCTCTGAAAGAAAGACGTTTAACAGGCTCCAGGTGACTCAAAATCAAGACTTCAGAACGGGGAAGTGATGGAACAAAAGGACCATCACTGACTCTCTCCCTCCGGGATCTAGCCTGAGGACGTAACGCCAAAATAACCCTAGCTGACATTGGCAGGGTTTACCCTTCCCACGCAGCACATGCTCCCCACCTGGACCCTCCAGGAAGGCATCCAGACCGGCTCCTCTGACAGGTGGTCTCAGAGAGGGTCAGCAGCCTGTCTGAGGGGCACAGCCTGGATCTGTACCCCGATGGGGAGAATTACAAAATTCAGCTCTGGAGCATGAGCCTTCACTCAGAACCTGGAAGTAACATTATGTCTGACTCAGAATATCTTGGAAACATCTAATGATGTTTACAGGTTTTCTGGGAGGGGGCTGAAGGAGGGGGCTTATGACGTGATTCTGAGTGAGGAACGTGGGACGCAGGCCATGCGGGGACAGTGACGTGGGCAGAAGAGGCAGGAGCTGGGTCCTTGGCCAGTGTTTATTCAGAGCCATGGATGGGCGAAATGTCCATATAATACTAAGCTGGGGTAGAGCAAGGAGAAAGAATGAGCCAGACATTTTTGTATCAACATGGCCAAATCTCAAAGAACAGCTGTCAGGTCAAGAAAGAAAAAAACAAAAACACACAAAAAAACACAACCAACCCCAAAACCAAGTAGCAGAATGACATGCAGAGTTTAAATACCACACAAACAGTATATTTCTGTGGTTACACACAAATACAGGCCACAGCACAAAGAAGGAGCCGAAGGCTCAGCCACCCCGCAGTGGTGTCCCCGTGCTGAAGGTGGGGCGGTCACTAGGAGTGGTGCTCGCGGTGTGAGCAGCAGAAGTCTCTGAGACGACCGTGTGAATTTCCCACCCCTGCTTTCTCATATTGTTGTATGTGTTCATTTCCTTTCTGTGAGAACTTATCCCTCTATTTATCGGGAAAAAGAGAACACGACAACACCAGGAGGAGGCGTCTCCAAGTTGTTGGGAGCGTCAGAAGAGCCGGTGCAGGAAGGCATCCAGCTCTTGGTGCGAAAGGGATGTCTTGTTTTCTAGATAAATGCGTCTGCTGGTGGACAAGGACCAGCAGTGACGTGCAACGGAAGGTCACGGCACGGGGCTGGGAGCAGCAAGAGGCCACGACGACTGAGTTAGGTGGTCAGGGGGAGAAACAGCACGGAGCAAACGGCTGAAGGAAATTCCACTTTTCCCCCCGCAAACCACCACTGGGAAGAAGTCATCTGTGACGCACAGCTTCTGTGCCAGGTGTAAGGACGTGCTTAATGAATGCCATTTAATGAAGAAAAAGGCTCTTATAAAACACCTGGCACGAGCAGGGCGCGGGAGTCACGGGCCAGGGGCCTCTGCCACACCTGCTGGCATTTTAATAAGCACCTTCTCCAGCCTCAGCTCTCCGAGGCTGGTCAGCGGTGTCGGAGCGAGGTCCCTGACCATCGCCTGTGCCCGCTGACAGTTTAGGGAAGCTTATTTCTCAAGGACCATCTGCTCAGGCATTGGAGCGCCCTGGAAGGCAATTAAAACGAATCATTTTCCACTGGAAGGGCCTGACTAGCACCCTCCTCAAGCACTTCGCGGCCGGGATTCCCACTCCTGGGCCCCCGTGCTTCCCCACCGAGACTCCGAGTGAGGATTCAGGTCTCTGAAGACCCGGAGAGGCGAGAAAATCTTGCCATTTTTGTCTCATAACTAACTCGGCGCTACTAAAACAGAAACTCAGTGATTGTAAGGATTCCGGGCGCTGGGGTATTTTCAGGTGTGGCAATTTTCCTTTTCTCTTTGATTTTTGGAGCCGACCTCAGACAGAAATCTCCATGTGCAGAGTTCGCTATCACTTCTCAGGGCGTGGTGAGATTTTTGGGGTTTTTGTTTGTTTGTTTTGTAATCGACACCAGGAAAATCAAGTGAGGTTTTTGTAAAACGTGAAACATACCTCTTTCCTCTACAATGACATTCATTAGCTCATAGACTTTCTAAGCCGAGGCCTGAAACTTCATTGACCCAGTGAAACGAGGCCCTTCAAGGGGAGGCGGACCGCGGTGCCAGCAGGCACGCCAGGCTGCTATAATGAGAGGCTGTGACTGGCTCGGTCCGCTTTTTCCTGGAGCTCCTACTGGATGCCAAGCACTGTGTTCGGCACTGAGGTGGTTTTAAGAAACTGAATGATGAATGTATTATTAGTAGGGGGGAAGGAGCCAACTGAAAAGGCTACAGACTATGATTTCAACTACATGACATTCTGAAAAAGGCCAAACTACAGAGACAGTAAAAGGATCGGAGGCTGCCAGAGGCGGGTGAGGAAAAAGATGCTCAGGCAGAACACAGAACATTTGGGGGGCCGTGGGGTTCCTCTTCATGGTACTGCCATGACGGACACATACTGCTGTGCACGTGTCTACACCCACGGAACAGGCAGCACCGAGCGTGAACCCCGAGGTGGACTGTGGACTTTGGGTGATTATGACATGTCAGGGCAGGTTCATCTTGATTTAGAAAAATATATATATACCATTCCGGTGATTGGGGTTGATTAACGGGGCCAGGGTTACGTGCAGAATCTCTGTACCTTCTTCCTCTCAATTTCGATGTACACCTAAAACTTCTCTAAGAGAATAAAACATGTAAGCAAAAAAAAAAAAAAAAACCCAGAGGAACATAAAAACAAACAAAACAAACGAGACACACGTCTTTCCCTGTTTAGGAAAGTAAACTCAAACATGAGCTTAAGTCCCCTAAATCGTAAGGTAGAAAGCGCTAAGTGTCAGAAGACATGCAAACAAAAGGCCGTAAGGTCACAGGCTTTCATTTCAGAGCGACGGCAACAAGCAAAAGGACACAACGCGTGTCCCTTGAGCGCGGACCACGCACCCGGACGCTCCGCCAGGCCCGGTGGTGCACGCCCCGGGACAGGGAGCCCTGGTCTCTCCTGCCGAGAGGAAAGGCTGCCGCGGGGGAGCAAAGGCCTGAGCAATGACACGGTAATTCACGAGTCAAGACAGACCTAAGAGCCTTCACAACGCAGGATATGGGCAACGAGGGCTTCCAGAGTCACAAATGAGAAGTGACTTCTGACTCCGATGGCCCGGGGGGTGGCTTTCTGGGGGAGGGGCCGCTGAGGGCTCTGCTCCCACGGCCACCCTCGACCACGACAGTTCCCACTTCCTGGGCACTTGCACTATTCTTCACGCTTCACACTCACCTCCCACCTTCACAAGCCAGCAAAGTAAGCTTTGTTTTGGGGGGGTTGGGGGGGACTCAGAGAGGTTGAGAAACGTGTGCGCCCAAGGCCACAAAGCTAAGGAAGCAGGCTGGGCGGGAATTTGGGTGTAGGCCTTTTCCACGATGCCATGTTACTCTGCCCAGACAACGCAGGCACAGAGTAAGTGTAAACGCAGACTTGTTCATTTTCCGTTCAAGCAACCCATTTGCCACGATCAATGTCAGTTCAGCCTACCAACCTGGCTGTATAATGAGTTTTCCTCATGGGCAACACAGACACACACACCCCCCCCAAACGAGCCGCTCACTCTGCACTGGACGACCGAGGAAATCACAATTCCAAACTCCCCAAGTTCCCAAACGCAGAGCTTTAAAGTGTGTGCAGCGCGGCGGCATATGGCAAATCAATTACGAGTTTAAATCTTAAAACAAAAACATGGCAAGTGCGGTGCAGAAATAATCAAGAACAACGGTTTGGTTTAGATTACAGTGAGCCGCCAGAGTTTTGAATACAATAAATCATCATTCCAGGCAATGGGAAGCCATATTGACACTTATTCCTAATTTGAATATTTAATTAGGGTGAAGTTCTTCATCAAATTATCACAGGACTGGGAGAAAGCCTGGAAGACTTACACAATTACTACCTTAACCCCTTACCAGCTGCTCACCTGTGAGCGTGGCTATTCTGCCCCTCTCTGCGGAGGGGCGCCTGCGCCCACAGGCCGACCTGTGGCCCTCGGAGCTGCGCATCAGTGGCCGAAGCCACCGCTGGGGCAGGAAGGAGCCCACGGGTGACAACAGAAGGGTCTGAGGCATGCACTGCTCCGACGTGAGCTCTGGACAGAAAGCACGTGCAAGGGCGCCCGCGGTGCGCCCGGCGTGGCACTTCCGCACGTCCCCCCACGCAGCTCTCACGGCAATCCTGCAAAGAGGGGCTTCTTGCCCGCACTTGGCTGAAGGGGAAATGGGCGCTCGGCGGAGGGATATATCTTTCTGGAGGTAACAGTGGTGGTGAGGCATAAAGCTGGCCGAGCGCCTCATCTCACTGACACACCCACACACACCCTTGTGCTTACCAAAAATAATGACAAGGAGAACACTTACAGGTCGGCAAAAACACACCCAAAGCTGTACTTTGGGTCTTCGGCCTTGTGCAAACTAATGGCAGGGACAGGCAGCCACACGCAGGCCTGCTCAACCAGTGCCCTAAAGTGTAACTCTCGGGCTCATGATGCACCACCGAGCTCCCCGGTGGGGTGGGGGTGGGGGGGGGCGGCGGCATGATGATGCTGTGGGCAGGCAAGAGGCAGCAGGCTCAGGGACCCCCGCAGCCACCCTGAGACAAGGCGCCCATGGGCGGGAGCTCCGCTGGTGTCCAAGGTGACAAGAATGCAAGTAACAGGACGAGAAAATGTGAATTTATATTTCTTCTTTCCATCTGGTAACAGCTCAGCAGTAGCATTTAGAACAAATGTAACAGTTCAGACAAGAGAGAAGATTTCCTTAAAGCCCTCGTTCTCACTGTATGAAGAGTCTTATTGACATTTCATGGACACCATGTGATTCTGCGTGACCAAAAAGAACACGTTCTCCCTTGCAATCTGCCCCAGGGACCGGAGGCCGACTTGCACGCTGCACTTGGCCGTGGTGGGCCTAAAGATCTTTCTGCTCCCCGTCTCCACTGAGGTGCTAAGGAGGAGGGACATCCCCGGAGTTTCAGATTAGCAATTTTCTCTCAAAAGCTTGAGATGGGCTCAATTACCCTCTTGTGAAAATCGTCGACGCTCCATCGGCAATGGCTACTACATTCAGGAGGAAGCTGGTCCCTGGACAGAAGGACAGAGCGGCCCCTGCAGCCCCGGGCCCGGCCCCCTGCCCGCGCCGGGCTGGCGGAGGGAGACCCAGAATCCGTCAGCCGCGCTCCGTGCCTTTGCCTGCTCGTTGCGGGAGCAAATGGCGCCAGGAACGTCGCAACTTTTCCTTTGTATATTACATTAATCCATATAAGAAAATCTCTTTTAATGAGGAGTGATGTAGTTACAAACTCTCCAGAGCCGTAATTAGAGCAAACTAATTGAAGTTGTGTTTTGACACACTTTCCGAATTCACGGGTGCCGCATGACATATTCACAACAGCGCCGCTGCACAGCCACGGCGACGGCAAAAGCATCAGGCTAATAACGCTCATTTGCATTCTTATCATGCCGGCAGCTCTCCCTTAAACACTGTTTCTACTACGGCTCCTTCGCTGTAAGTTTCCACGGAAAGATATTAACAGTAATTATTAGTACTTTGGTGGAATTTTAATGTTAAAGAATAACAGCCTACATGAACATATACACACTGAATGCTGACTCTTTTTCTTAACCACCATCAGAAGGTTTGGGGGTTCTTCCTCTGTGCCCCCCCGCCAGCCCGGAGGGGAGGACAGGACCCCAGCTTCCTGTAGGCCAGCGGCTCAGAGCCCACACCCAGTGGACACTGGACTCGGGGTTTCTGAACTATTCTGTCTCAAATGTTGGACAAGGAAAAAAATCTTTTTTTTTTCACATATATTAAAATGGAACAGTTAAGGAGAAATTTTTTCCAAGTACTTAAAAAAAATCAACAGTTTACAACACGGTCTTTGGTAATAATGCTAACGAGCTCCAGGAGGACCGGCTGGAGCCCACGCCCCGCCCCCTCCGTGATTAAAGACAGACTGGGAGTAACGAGCACGGGAGCAAGGCCAGTGGGGTGGGGCAGTCCGGATCTGTCCCCACAGAGGTCCTGTTTGCCACCAAGAAGGCCAATTTTTTGGATGCTTAACTCCGACACTCACACCCAGAGAGGAAGACTCGACAGTTCTAAATAATGGTTATTAATGACTCCCTCCTCTGCAGTGACAAATTGCGTCTGAAACTCAGACTTGAAGAGGTATGAAGAGTGCCCAGGACGTGACAGGAAATGCCAGTGGCACACAGTTCCCGCGCACTCTGTGTGAGAGAAGGGCAGGACCCGGGAAGACCATCAGGGTCAAGGGCGGTGACCACAGCCACTCCTCCCCCCAGGGAGCTCCCGGTGGCAGCTTGTTCCTGTTGGTGACTAAGGGCAGTGAAAACGCCCTGGTCTCGCCTCACAGAGACAATTGTACATGCTGGGTGCAGTGTCCGGAGGCCAGCCCAGGCCCAGCTCTGCCTCTGTCCACCTGTGGGGCATCAAGTCACCCCCCAGGGTCCCCCACTGGGGGGAGAGACTGGGCTTCTACAACTATTTTGGGATCAAACAAAACCAACGCAAAACACAACCACATCACTTCCCGTGTGTAATTCAGGAGACAATGGGGGCAAATGATTGCTGTCACTGAAAACGCACACTAGTGTTGCATTCCAACTATTCTAATTTCAGGATGGATGTTTACTACCAGCCTGGGAAGACCGGGCTGAGCGAAGGAAAACGCTTCCTTAGAAAAACGCCAAGGACTGGGCTCCGTTAAAGTTGGGGAGTTTTTGGTTGCTTAAATTACCCTCCTTGCACCAATATGCTATTTTTCAAGGCACCAATTACGTACAAGAAAAAGAAAAGGAAACTAACTTTCATTGCTGCAGCAACACTCCGAAGCATGGTATCTGCTCACCACAGTTAGGTTTTATTACACTGGAACTCAGCAACGGCAACACACCTACCTTCCATATCAAAGGAACGCAGGGAAAAGCCACGGCTGGGGCCGCGGGCACACTTCCATTCCAGATGAGCCGGCCTAACCTTATAAACTGAAATATTTAAAGAGTCTCTAAACCCCACTGACCCGACTTTTAAAAACAAGGAACATATGGGCACAGCTAGCTTTTCATCTCCTTCCAGACTGCTAAAATATCCGCTTTTCCTAAATCCAAGAGGAGCGACGCTGCCAAACTCAGATTCATAAAAGGCCGGCTGGCCGGCAGCGCGCGTGAGCGTGCGGGGCTGGCGGAGAGTGTGCGTGGCCAGCAGCGAGCGTCCAGGCCCGAAACCACAGACCCTGACGAGGACCCCGAGGCAACATTCTCCTCCTGGCCCAGCCCCGGAGTCTGGGGAAGACCATTTGCCCCGCCCAGTAAAGCGATGACTGACAGGTGAAATGCAGGCCACCGTCTGCAATAGTTCACGCCCACGTTTGGTGCACCCACTGGGTGCAGCACGCACGGAGGCAGAGAGGCGCAAAATTCAGGAAGCCTTGAGGCTCCCTGACGGCGGGGGAGGATGCGGCGGCGGTGGGACCCGGGCTGCGATCCTGCCTCCGCCACATCCCGGCGCCCTGCCCGCGGGGGAGTCAGCCGCCATCTCTCCAGGCGGCCGTCTCCCCATCTGTTGACGTGAGAACACGGCAGCGCGCCTCGCCGCCTGGTTGCAAAGAGGAAAACAACGCACATGAAATGTTTACATGGTGCCCTGGCACAAGAGGCTCAAACAACTGGAGCCGAAATAACGATGATGGTGGTGATAACTGTACTTATTTCTCATAATAATAAGTATTAATATTATTATTCAACTGGAAATAAAACATCTGCTGCTCAAGTTCGATGCTGCCCTCCCCACAGGCAGAAGCCCGACCCAAGTAAATCCAAAGGGCCTGTGAAATGTTACTGCAAGCAAAGATTTTGGTTAAATATCCAAATGAATAATTGAAACCCTGCCTTGACATAGAACAGCATGGGGGGAGCGGGGGGGGCAGCGGTGGGTGGTAAAGTCTCAGGAAATACCACTTGTTTAACACCCATTTCTACTTTGTTTGGCGGCTGGATTTACGCGGAGACACCCGGGTGAAATATTCCATAGAGCTACCTGCAAATAGACTGTCAGCTTCCACTCTGATAAAAGGTAAAATATCCTCCTCTAAATGGCCTGGCTCACAAAACCGACCCTGAAGTGAGCTGATAAATCTGTTCTGACACACGGAGAACTATTTTCATAATCCTGAAAAAGGTCTTTCTCCAAACCCCGGAGCCTAACCCGCTGCACGCAGAGCTCCCGGGCTCCAGGCCCCGGCGCGGGAGGGGATCACTCCGCGTTCACAGCCCGGCTTTCAGGACAGCAAAAGGAGGCCCGCGCAACCCCCAGGGCTACCCCCCGAATCAGACGTTCATAAAGTCGCACACGCTGCAAAGATGCCACATTTACAAGCAGCAGACGCCTCGTCGGAATCCGAGGTGTGAGGGCGAGAGCCAAGAAGGCCGCGCAGGGGGGGGGGAGCTGCATTGACGAACAGTCCATTCTTCATTAAACAGAAGCTCTGACTTCCCAAGAAGCCACATTAAAAATTAATATCAAAATGTGTATTGCTCAGCCTAAACTCATCATTCATATCTAACAATACCAAACTGCATTCTAATGAAATTTCGCCTTCAGAATTACCCTGACGCCTAAACGAAGTCGGATCCCGTTGCAAAGGCAGCCGCCGCTCAGTGACACCGGCATTTGAGAGAGACTCGAGTAACTGCCCTCTGTCGGTCTCTTTCACACCGCTCGGCTAATCACCAGCATAAATCAAACCGCCGGTAACCTTGCTTACTCGTGGGCTTGGAAGCCCTTCGAGGGCCCGTGGCGCTGGGACCGCGCCGTGCACGCCTGCGCGTTCCCCTCCACCATCCGCTGCGGCTCAGGGGGACTGGACCCCCGCCAGCGTTTGCGGGTCTCCCTGGAAGAGTGGGAACGCAGACAGCTCCGGCAGCGGCTGCCGGCCAGGGGAACCCGGGGAAGACGATGAGCTCCCCAGCCCACCCGCACGGGGGACTCGGGAAAGTCCTCATCGCCTGGCTGGGGGGAGGAGGCGCGGGAGCCTGGAGAAGCTGCCCTGAAGGCAGCCGGGACGCTGCCCTTGGGTGGCTGCCCCGGCCACCGGCCCCAGGCTCAGCTCCCGGAGGAGGTGGTTCACAACCAGGGTCGACCCTGTGACCGTCTATCATCCAAAGGCAGCTCCCCTGCTTGGGCTCCCATCCTAGCTCTGGCCCTTAGCTGTGTGTCTCTGGGGAAGGAATGTAACCTTTTTGATCTCCGTTTCCTCCTCTTCAAATGGAGGTGATAATAGTGTTTGACCCAAAGAGCTGTCATTAGAAATAAATGAGTTATTATTTCTAAAGCACTTGGAACAGTCTGACAGCTAGGAAATGAAATATAAGGATGGATGGATGGATGGAAGAATAGGTGAAAGGGGCGATGGATAAATACATGATACCTGGTCGTATGTACCTGAACTGGATCACTTTGTACATTCAGTAAGTATTTCCTGAGTGTCTCTCATGTGTCAGGCACCTGGAACTCAAAGGTCCCAACCATTCTGGTGCCACACCTGTTTCACTGACCACACATCAAGTGAGATGACACAGTGGAACTACCTGCTGAATTCTGACGCACCGTGCTGCAGTGTCACCATCACCGCGCTTTCTGTGTGGCTGGCCTTCTCTCTGGCTCTACGGGAGGCGAAGGAACACGAGAACCCCTGTCCTCAGCAAGCAGCCAGTCCAGTCATTAGACCAAACACAGATGCGCTGCAGGTAGGACACCTGCGATGCCGCCCTGTCTGAGCAGGCGGCGGCCGCAGGGGAGGGAGGGGCGAGCAGCAGGGCCCAGGCTTCCGGGAAGGGGCGAGGGCTGCGCCAGGTGCGGAGGTGGACGGGGCAGCCTCCGCCTTCAGGAGGGCAGGGGCCGGCACGAGGCGCAGCACACAGCACTGGCCACATCCTCCTGGAGTGAGGAAGACGTGCTCAGGGGACAGGAGGGGACTCGCCTGGCTGACAAGGCGAGACGATGTGGGAGGCCTGTCAGCCAACAGGAAGCCAGTGTCCCACACAGAAAAAGGACGCGTGTGTGTTTGAAACCCTAACAGGATGGCAGGGCACCTCGGGCTTTAAAGTTACAGACGTGGGCTAAGTGACACCCGGGCCCCGGGGCCCAGCGTGGAGCCTGACTCAAATCTCGAGTTCAGGCCCCACCCTCTGGATGGCTCTTCTCGGAGACCCCCGGCGGTGGGAGCCCCGACTGCAGCCGTGGGAGGGGGCCCTGCAGAGTGAGGACCACTCAGGCACAGTGCCTGCTGGTGCCCCCGTGGGGGGAAACACCCGAGTTATGGTCTGTCCTACACGGGGTGTCACATCAAGGAAGGATATGAAAATGCATGTCCCATCTTCAGAGTTAGACCAAGAAATAAGTGTGTGTGGTTTCTGTGTGAAGAAAAAGCAGGCGAATTATTCCGAGTGAAGCCAGACCCAGCTGTGCCTGGACCCGCCCTGCGGACGTCAGAGGTCCCCAGGCCCTCCTTTGATGGGATAGGGTGGGGGCGGGGCAGAGCGCCCCCTCCCCCTGGCTCCGCCGCCCCCGAACCATTGCTTGCTACCGTGAAAGCGGAGCTCACAGGTCCAAGTCATTATCTGCTTACTGTCAGGGGAAAAAAATCACTGGCATCAGCCCTGGGCCTTGCCTTCCCATCTAACCTTGAAGCAGGACATAGACAGCCCTTCTCGGAAATGACGAACCTCATAGCAGAGGACAGCTTTCAGCCTAAAATATAACTCCCTCCAGTCCTCGGGGCTGAGCCTTCTCTTGTGAAACCTATGGGGGGGGGGGGGGGGCTGCTGGCTGGGGCTTCTCGTAGGCAAATGACACCTGCACCAAACCTCTGACCTCTCAGGATGGGCGGTGTCCCCTTGACGGGAAAAGGGGGACTCGGCCTCCCTGATTTGTGCCACTGCAGGCCTCTCGTTGTAGTCCTGCAACAACGGCAGGTGACAGATGTCACCTGCGGTACAAAGACCGTCTTATATCTGAACAGTGACAGAGGGCGGCCTGAGGGTTTCAGGGCATCAGCTTGGACAACAGGACTCCGGCTGCTGAGCGAGGGCTCCATCCCGTCACCGCTGCCGGCGCATTCTGCAGGTTGATCCGGTGGCAGAGCTGACCCCACGTCCCAGGAAGATGGGGTCAGCGAGGCCAGGACAGAGCTCAGAGGCTCCCGGGCTTCTGACAACGGGTGTGACAGGGACGAGCCGGGCGTGCGTGGCCTGAATTCTCGAGCGCGCGGCCTGGTTTTCCTCTCCATCAGGAAGTGCCATTAACCTTTTAGATGACAGCCTGGGACCGGGATGACGGAACGATTTTTGAGGTCAGCGAGGATCTGTGCTCTCCAAACCTGACACCGACATGCAAAAGTTGTGACTGAATCCCGGTGTCCCTGAAAGGAAGACTAAACGCATGTGACAGATCTTCTGCAATCAAAATGCCCCATTTCCCAGAGTATCTGTCACAGATTGATAACATCCACGCAAAAAGTTAAGTACAATTATGTCTGTCACTGAGAAACATACTTCGGAACCTGTGACTGACATCTTGCTGGAAGCTGACAAATCGCTGGAAGATTATGGAACAACTCGGGGCGGCGGCGCCGCGCACCCTGCAAGGGGAGCTCCCTGACCGACTCCTGGGACAGGCTCCCGGGGGGCCCACCGCGCAGGCGCAGGCGCAGGCTGCTGCGGAGGACTCGACAGCCGCGAACAGAGCTGTGTGCTCTGTGGCTCCGGGAGGGAAGGTGACGCTTTCTCCCGGAGGAGGGGCAATGCCAGTAGAGGGTCACAGGACGTGCCCAGGGCCCGAGGTGGGACCTGAGGCGGGACACAGGTGCTGGGACGGAGGAAGGCCACGGCTACCAGACAGCAGAGAGCTCGGGGACAGGGGCCCACTGCTCGGCACGCTACCGCCCCCTGGAGTTCCCCGGAGTCACCCTTGGCAAGGCGTCTGCAGCTCTAACCCGCGGGCCTCCTGACTCGGAACTTCTGAGGGTGGGGACAGGGACGACGACCCATTTCTTCTAGTCTGAAGGATCCAAATGCAGCGTGACTTGTCGGCAGTTGGGAATGCGTGACCTCTCAAGTCAGCCTCTTCGAGGCCACGACTTTTTGCTTTCAGGAAATTTTCTTACTCGTTTTTTAAAAGGTTAAACCCACATCTGCCTCCTAATAACTTCAGTCCAGCTGATCTAATTTTGTCTCCGGGGCTTCCAATGACCCGTCCCCACCCGGAAACACTATTTAAGTCTCCTGCTCAGCTGCAATGCTGGAGTCGGGCAACTTTTACCAGGTGGTACGTGGCAGTGGACGTGACCCTTTAGAAAGGGCTCACGGGTGTGGGATGCCGCCCAAGGGAACGCGTCCCGCTGCACACACCAGGCTGCATCCCACACGGCCCACGCTCATGCCCCGTCGTTTCGCACGAACCAGAGCTCAGTCAAGTCTCCTCACTCTGGTTTTTGTGCAGCCGAGGGTCTGAGCCTCAGGAGGCCCCACCCCTCGCCGCCCAGCACCTTCCATCTCCTGGCTCCCACAGGGCATCCTAGCTGTGGAGGAGCCGGGGAGGATCGATTCTGCCGCTCAGAACTCCCGCTCTCCCTAATGACTGCGTGTCATCTGCAAATTTGATAAGCACGCTTCTGATGTCTTTATCAGGCCACTGGTTCTACAGTGGAGCAGGCCGGGGGAGCGTCTCCTTCACACACGTCCCACCAGGGGCCCCCGCCGGGACGGCACGGGCCTCCCGTCCGTCCGTCCACAGGGCTACCGGCGCATCGTCACCTGTGACTCCACCTGCCTCCCGGGACTTGTCCAAACCTTGCTCCTGGCAGCAGCGGAACCTTTGCTTCCCAGCAGAATCATCTGCGCGATCCCGTGTGTGGGAGAAGAGTAAAGGGCTGCTCTGGTTGAAGCTGCAAGGTGCCTTCCGTACCTGCACCCTGACCCGAGGCAGAGGCACGGAGAAGAACCAGAAAAGGCTGCACCAGCCCTGGCCGGTGCGGCTCAGTCGTCCCGTAACCGAAAGGCTGCGGGTTTGATCCCCGATATGGGAGGCAACCAATCGGTGCTTCTCCCTTGCATCCATGTCTCTCTCTCTCCCTTCCTCCCTCTCTAAAAAGCAATGAAAACAATGCCCTCAGGTAAGAATTTTAAAAAATTGTTTTTTTAAAAGAAAGGAGAGCTGAGGCCAGCCCAGAAGAGAGAAGGTGAGGTGACCACGGGGGAGGGGGGGTTGTGCCCCAGCCCTGAGGCCAGCCCAGCGCCATCCTGCTGACCGAGCTGCAGGCAGCGGATGGGAAGAGGGCAGAGAAGTGGCCCAGAGAGAAGACGGAGGCTCCGAGCTCCTGGAAGAAGCAGCAGAACCTTCTTCACTCAGAAACTCAGATACGTGTGTGGGGATGTCGGTGTGTGAGATAAAGATTCGCTGAGTGAGGAAGAGGAGCTCTAATCTAAATCTAGTTCAGTGTCTAAAGGGACATCTAATCCTGTCTTTTGCCACAGATGCCACCAAACACTGCATCCGGTTCACCAGATGCAGCCAGGGGGCAGCCTCGGCCTCCGGGGCCCTGCCCGCCCTGAAGGGACACCATGGTCTCTGGCCCCCAGGTAGCACTCTCTGCAGCAACAGGAGGGACACGGGCAGGAAGAGCTTGTCCAGAAAGAGCAGGCAGTTCTGCTGAGACCAGGAGGTCCTCAGGCGACGACCCATGATCTCTGAAAAGGCTGCCAACTCTCCCTTTTGTCTGAGTGCAGCTGGGGATCAGAGCTCCCCAAAAATTGGCAGGAAATTCTTTGCCATGAGTGACAACACAGGAAATGGAGGCAGAGAGCACAACTTTAGCTTTTGAGATGAAGGCTCAAGCCCAAGAAAGCAATCAGGTCTGCTCCTGGCCCTGCCCCCTCGTTCCCTCGAAGTCCCCCCAAGGGGTTCTCCGGGAAAAGGGCCTGCCGCCCCCTGCTCAGGAACCAGCCTGCCTGTCCCCACTGCCGCCCCCAGTTTGGTCAGTAGAGGGCGCTGCATCACCACACTCTTACTCTAGCCCTCGCCCTGCAGCCTGATCCTTGTGTCCACACAAAGACCATGCTTGAAGACGTATTTCTTACGCTTGTGGTTCAATGTTACACGAGAAAGAAGCAGCAAAACACAAACTTGCTCTTACCTGATACCACCTATGTAAAAAGTACACAGAAAAATGACTTGAAGGAAATAACATCTAAGGTTATGCACCTTAGCTCACTGGAAATGGGATTTCTGTGGGTCCACTGTTTTCTATCCCGTCAGTTTTCTACAAGTTTGTATTACACTCATAATCAGAAAAATCCCCAGGATGGCTCAGGGGCCTGGGAGTCATGGGGGAGGGCGTGGGCAACACGAGGCCATAGGCTGTTGGAGAAGCATTTTTGCAAAACTGAATACATGCCCAGGTCTGAGCCGAGTGCGGGGAAATTACAGGACATGGTGTGCCCCCCGTCCTCAGGAAGGTCACAACATGACCACAACACAGAGGGAAGGCGTAACAGTGGAGAGGTGCTCAGAAAAGAGTCCAGGCACAGGCTCAGCACTGCTGTGTTCAGGGAGGGCTTCCTGCAAGAGGAGGCATTTGAGCTGCTATCTAAGGCAGCGAGGTGAGACAGCTGACACACAGGTGTCCACCCAAGCAAAGACACAGACGCATGAAACAGGAAGGGAGGGAGAGGCTGCCAGTTCAGCTTGAAGGATGAGGCTCGGGGATGGGAGAGAAGAGCAGGCGTCATGGGAGCCTTCACACTGGAAATGTGAGGACCGCCTGGCCCACCGCCGGAGAGAAAGCCGTCAGGATCCTCGGCTGGCAAGATTCCCGAGGCCTGAAGCCTCAAGGAATAAAGTAACATACTCATCGTTTCATAAATCTTCCATGGAAAATTTGAATAGTCAGCATTTCATTTTTTTAATCAAAGATAAGAAAACAATATAAAAACCAAAGCCACAAACCCCCCACCCCCGATGAATTAGGAGGCTCCCACAGGTGCGCGTGCCCCTGCAAATCACGGCACGGCGAGAGCAGAGCTTGGGGCAGACAAGTGGTTTTTACTGGGAAGCATTAATGTAACATTCAATTATCCCACTGCATACTGGCTGACTTAACTCAACCAAATTAGAATACATTTTATATTGACTATTTTGACATTTGTTTTATTTGGCAAGTAAAACAAAACTGATCCAATTTCCTTGCAACCATTGTAAACCATAAACTGTACAACAAGAAGTTATAAAATATATAAGCCTTATAAACACCACCTCCAGTTCTGCCCGGAGCCCCACGGCCTGGGTTCTCGGGCCTTTCACTCCGGTGGCTCCTGACTGTGCCGCGCCACCGGCCCGCCCGCTTCCGGGGGCACCAGGCCTCCTGCTTTCACAGGGGGGGAATCAGCGCTCTTTCTTCCTCCCACAGGGAGGGAAAGCCTGCCCTGAGGTCGTGCCCCTTTCTAGGCCCTTCCAAGCCATATCATGTCAACAGGGAGCAGCTGTTAGCTACTCCAGGGATGAGTCTGAGATGACCCTGACCACAGGCGATGGGCCTGAGCTGACCCCGGGCACAGGTGACAGTGATCACAGCTGTGACAGGGCTCTGGGTAGTGACAAAGGACCAAACGAGCCTAAACCAAGCAGACGCTCCGCTGCTCCACCTGCAACTCTGGGTAGCTCATTAGCTTTTCATATCTTTCCCTGCCACAGGGAACCATGAAACTGCTTCCGAGGTCTGGGGCGATTCCAGGGGCAGTTAGGTTTAAGGCCCTCTCTCGGTGTGCGAGGCCATCGGGGGAAAGCCCAGATCGTCTCTGTGGGGGGTGTCCCGAACAGAGAGCCCCCCGAGCTGCTGGCTCCCGACAGCGCCTTCTTCTGAGAGAGGTGGACGCTCAGAGAAGCGTGTGGAGAGCCGGCGGCCACGCCACCTCTGCACCTCCGGGAGGGCCAGGCGGGGGCTGTGGAGGTCGACAGGGGGAACTCGCCAGTGACACTTTTGTCCTGCTCCCGACAGACCTTGTTCATCCCCTGTCACCCGTGTGGAAGCTTCTAGATGCATTCTCACTTATGTGACATCAACCCCCAAACGATGCTGCCTCACCAATTCTTTCTTGATTTACTTTCGCAATCCCTTTCTCAAACTTAATCCGTCACTGCCGTTTGTCCTCAAATAACTGCTTGCTAGTGGTGTCGAAGTTTTTCCAGTCGACGGGATTCTTTTTCCCTCCTGCTTCTTGCAGAAAGTGTGGAGACCGTTTCTACCTCCATGATGACTGAACTCAGTTGCACAGAGCCCGTTCGCTGCCCCAAGTTTCTTTGTGGAAGCAATGGCTAAAATTAACATCCCCCGAGTGCTGGCTGTGGTGGCGCAGCTGCTTGAGCAATGTCCCACACAAAGCGAAAGGTCACTGATTCGATCCCCACTCAGGGCACCTGCCGGGGTTGCAGGCCAGGTCCCCATTTGGGGGCACGCAAGAGGTAACCGATTGATGTTTCTCTCCCTCAGTTCCTCCCTCCCTTCTCCTCTAAGAATAAATAAATAAAATCTTATTAAAAAAATAAACAGAACCTAACATCCCCTGAAAATTTTCTCACTATTGTCTCATGCCCAAACTACTCATTTCTTAGTTGGAGCTCATTGGGAAAAGAAACAATATACAAACGAACATAATTACTTACCAACCCTCCCGGGTTTCCAGTGAGTCGCCGGTCAAGGAAGAGGAGGCATGCCACCCCCTTCCGGCCAGCGCCCCCCCCCCCCCCCCCCCACGCCGCTGCAGGGCCTGTCCGAGTGCGGCAGGAGCTCCACAGAGCAGCCAGCCCCTTTAAAGCTGCACATTCGGCTACTTTCGGAGCCTCCCGAATGCTCGCAGAATAGAACGCAGAACGGCCTTTACATTCCAGTAACTCGAAGACTTCTAACTGGATTTTTAAACCCCGCCCCCCAGAGGTGCGCTGCTTCTGCTCTGTTTCAGCAGAAGCTACGTGGGGGTGCTCTAAGATGTCGTGTCGCGGGACCCCGAACTGCGTGACCGCGGCATGCACGGCAGCGCAGGACGCCACGGGACAAGGCCTCACCTGGGAAGGTTGGGGGCCGGGGTGGAGGCAGCCGATGACTGGGAAGGCGTCGTGGGTTGCGAGGAGTCGTGATTCCGAGGCACTCTGCCCATGCGGTACCAGATCCCCATGCTGTTCAGCTCCCTTGGGGAGAAGAGAGAGAGTGTCACAGCGCTGTTGAGCACACGGCGTTACCCGAGCGACACAGCCAACCCGCCCCTTCCAAAGGATCACTGCCTCAGGCACCAGGGAATCGGTTCTTGTCCACAGGTTGGTGATATCACCTCTCTCTGTGCTCTGGGGGGCGGAGGGGGAACACGGTTCAGAGCCAAATGTGAGGGCAGCCGTGCCCACCAGGCAGGCCGTTATGACACGGCCTTCTCCTTCACCACCCTCATGCATTCCAAGGGATGCTTCTAGTAGCTCCTCCGTTCACTCCAGGAACGACTGGAAACCACAATCACACCTCATTAGACGGGTGGCTGACTCCTGCCGGCTGCGCCGACTTGGCCGCGCTCCGTGCAGCCGACTTGACCGCCGCTCCGTGGGGCTCCAGGGTCAGGCTGTGGCGGAGCCGTTCCCGCTCTGAGGCTTCCATCCCCCCCCCAACCCCCACCCCCCCTGCCGACCACCCAACCTTTGCGGGGGAATGTGTGAAAGTGTGCATGTTTTTAAGAAAATGTGACCTAGAGTTCTGAACTGGATTCTCTTTCCTTACTTAAAAATAACGTTGAGATTGTCTGCCTCTAGAAAAGAATTTTTGCCCCAAGATGAAACAAAAATACACTTTATTTAGCAATCTTTTCAAAATGATATAAAAGACAGAAGATTCTCGTTTCAATTATTAAAACATACATACCTGGCAAGGGTCTATTCTTTAGAATTTTTAAAATTGGTTAATAATGGAATCTTTTAAAGTTGTGTAGTAATTAAAAATACACAGTTAACCAAAATTAAACTTTAAAAGCTCATCGTTAAATTGTTGGCTTCTACTATTTGTATGTAAAGGGCTGCTTCTAAGGCAACTGAACATGGTTATTCTCAACCATTCGCTATTCCTGTTTACACAATCAATTTGAAGCATGTGGCAAAACAGGGTTGTGAGTGCGTAGGAAGGGAGTGGCCACGGAGCCCTTCCTCAGGACTCGCGGGCTGAGACAGAGCTGAGAGCCCTCGCACACTCTGCACCAGGACGGAAACAGTCTTGGTGACACTGGCTCGCCACGTACTTGCGGCAAACACCACAGCCCGCCGATCACCTGGCCCGTGTCAGGCCTGTGGGGACAGGCCCTGGCTTTCCGACTGAAGAGGAGGGTCTGGGCTAACATGAGCATGGAGCAAAACAGAACTCAAACCAGATCTGAGGGGCCGACCTCAAAAGCCAAGCAGGAGAACTCCTCCGTGGGACCCACAGGGTCGAGCGAGGTGCCTGCAAAACCAGCTGGGGAGAGAGGCCGGACACCACCTCCCTCACTGATTCCCTGGGAAGACCGGAACTTCGGCTGACTGAGTAGGATGGACATACACTGTCTTTAGGACATCCAGCATCCATTCACTCCCCCATTCTGACTTTTTACCTCCCCTCTGTATCTCGGGGGCAGCCACCCCCTCATTTTTTGTCCCCGAGTTCCACTGGCTCAGGCCTGGAAGAGAAGGACACTTTCCAGACAGCAGTGACGGGTTCAGGGTGCACAGCACCCCAGTGAAGTCAATCAAGACCAATGAAACTAAATTCTAGAACTCCTGTTTGAATTATTGAGCACACAGACTTGCTCTTTGCCTTGGGACTTGAACCTGGAGGAAAAGTAGATAAACGGACCAGGCCACCATTCCCCCCCTGGGGAGAACATGTCCAGGAATGGGGTCCCCTCACCCCAGAATCAGAGCGAGGAGGAGCGAGGGGGAAACCAGCCCCTACTGACATCCTCCCAGCACCTCCTTCCAGCCCCACAGGAAGCCAACCTGCCCCTGGACTCTGCTGTGACATCAGCCAGCGGGGGTGGGTTTCCTGTCTCTGACACTCAAAAGAGCCCAGAGTGGAATCCCGAGATTCCTCGCACTGTGTATCTATGGCGCAGCTTCAGAGTCAGGCCTGTGCCCAGGGCTGAGGCTACTGGGAGAACACCGCAGGGTGGGCCCAGCCCCCTGCTCATCAGGGAGGAGGAGCATCAGACCAAAACTCTGCACGCGGGGAATTACCACATGGTCACATGCAAACACCCCATCTCCCCGACTCAGAGCCCTCTGGCGGCACCCACTGCACTGGAATAGACCCACACCGCCCCCATGCCCCGAGGGGCCCTGCCAGCAGCTCCCCTCATCCGGACTCCGCCCGCTGGCCCACCCCAGCCACACTGCTCCCCGGAGGTGCCACACCCATTCCCACGGGACCCCTGTCCCTCTCCTCTGCCCACAAGGCCGCGCCCTCAACTCTCTGCAGGGCGGGTGTCTCCTCCAGCTTGAGGGCTCTGCTCAAACCTCACCTCCCAGGCCCCTAGGGAAGGAGCCCCTGTCCGTTTCTGTGTTCCATTTTCCTCCCTCGCTAAAATGATCTGATTGTTAATTCCATTTGTTGCTGCTCCCTCCTGTTTGAACACAGACTCTGTGCCTCAGTCACCACCTGTCCAGGGTCTCTGGCCCGCGGAACAAACGTGGGGGGTGAATGAACAGTGCGGAGAGTTCAGGCCCAGCGGTTGCAAAGGAGAGAACGCCTGGAGCCCTGGGCATCTGGAAAGACCCGCAGAGCCTCAAGGATAAACACACGGGAGGAGGGGACGGAGGGACCCTTGGCTGCAGCAGGCGGCATGAACAAACACGCGGAAGGGTCGACAGCGTGGCGACTGGCACTGGCTGCGGCACCTGCGGGAGGGGCAGCCTTGAACCCTCAGCGCCTGTCCCCTCCAGCGCCAGCGAGGGGCCGAGCACGCTGGGCAGGGAGAGGGGATGAGCTCCGGGGCCCCAGACTCACCCGATGAACGTGTACTGGGGAGGGGCCTGCTTGGCCCGGCCGGTGACCCGGATGTCGCAGACGGCGGCTTCCGTGGAGTCCCGCGGGATAAACTTAATGCACAGCCTCTTCTTCCTGAAGGCGGCTTCCTCTGAGGGAGAGGGCAAGGAGAGGCGTGAGCGAGTCTCTGTTCGGAGGGAGCACCGCGCCTCCCGCCACATCCCGGCCTGGCCGCGAGAGCGCCCCGCAGAGGGGGGCGGGCTGCGCCCTTCCCGCCCCGCAGAGGACCGCCAGCCCGCCGCGCCCAGTCGCTGCTGGGAAGCGGGGCTCCCAGGGGCCCGCCCACCTCTGCAAGGAGAAGCCGCCCGGAATGAGCCGGTCCGCAGCTTCCAAAAGCCACAACCACAACTCGCTCCCTGCTCCAGATCCACGCGCCTGGACGCCCTGAGTATTATTAACACGTTTTGCCACACGGAGTCTTTTCCTTCTGACTTGTCATTGTAGAAAATCTGAAACACTCCCCCAGGCGCATGAATCCACACGTTCCCACCGCCTCATTTCCACGCTGCTGAAAACGGGCAGGCTGGTTTCGCCCTCCCCACGCCGCCCCCCTTTAGGCCGGCTGCAGAATTTAAAAGGAACCTCTAACACTGTGTGTCTTGTCACCCATCGATGGCTCGGTGCGCAGCCGTAGCGGACAATTTTTTTTAACGCGATCACCATGCCGTTAGCATTTCCTAACAAAACCAACAATGATTCCTTAATACCATCTGATAAATAGTCTGTATTCAAGTTTCCTCCCTTATCTCAAAAATGTCATTTAACCTTCGTTGGTCTGTCTGAATTTGGTTGTTGGGTCTCCTAAGCCCCTTTGGTCCCGTGAGACCCTCTCCCCGCCCCCCCCCCCGCCCTTTGCGGAGAGGGCACTGGCGAGTCAGAGGAACTGCGTCACTCCCTGCTCCTCCTGGAAATGGGCGGTTTCAGCCAGAGGCTCCACGAGGTTCAGGTTGGGGGTTTTTAGGCAAAAACGCCTCACAGGTGGGCCTGTGACATCATATCATGAGGCATGGCGTCCAGCTCTGCCCCCCCTGACTTCCGGGGGTGTCGGCAGCTGCCCCTGTGATAAAGTCGCCACAACCGTTATCCCAGCAGAGTTCACTTCCCCTGATGACTGTTGCCCAGGCCCACCATTTCAGAGCAGGTGTCAAAGGGGTGACTCAGTAAATCCGTCCTTCCCTCTGTATTTACCAGCTGGAGTTCTTCTATCTAAACAAACAACTTTCCTTCAACTACTTGGCCTCCCTGAAATATGCTTTGTATAGGAAGAAACAGGTATATACGTGATTCTTTTATTTCTCAAGTGTTAGAGTGATGGGTCAGTGCCCTCGCAGCCCGCAGTGCCTACCGACTGGGGGTCCATCCGTCTGCCCCTCTGTGGTTTCTGAACACAAGTTCCCAGTCCCCCACAGCCGCCCACTGTAAGAGTCAGGGGGGATGGGTTGGCATCCCGGCTCGGCCTCTTCCCTGCACTGGGGCCTTAGTGCGTCTGAGCCTCAGTTCCGTCATCCATGAAGGGAGTGAACAGAACCCCACCCCACAGAGGCGCGGACACAGGGCGGGCGAAAGGGGGCGACAGGCACCTTCGCTAGCCCAGCACCTGGCAGCCATGAGTGGCCATCACTGTTACAAGTGCACACCACGTAAGCCAGGGTCTGGCGCTGACCTCCAGGACCTTCCAGCTCCGGGGCAGGAGACGAGCATGCCCAAACCAGGGGGCAGAACTCGGGGGGAACAGGCAGGCCTGTGCTGGTCGTGACTTTCCTGCGGGGACACCAGAATCTGTGGCGCTGCTCTCCTGTTGTTGGGGGGCTGTTTTATGAGAGCCAGGTGGGAACGTGGAGACTTGGTGGGTTCCCCTCCCTGGTGACGAAACTGAGGGCCAGATCAGACCTACGAGCTAGAGCCCAACGTCCTGGATCCAGACCCCACACGTGGTCCCCAACGAGGCAGGGCGGTTTCCTAGGGGGAAACCACTCCGTGCGGCCCTGCACCCTGGAAAACCGTCAGCTGCTAAGATCAGGCCTCTGACGGGGTGAGAAGGCCAGACCTGTCCCCGGAGTCAAGGAAAAGGCAGGTCTCTCACTGGCTGTCGCCAGGCCGCTCTCCCCTCCGCTCCTCCCTCCACCGCAGACTCGGGGCAGGAGACGGAACCACTAATTGCACACGCTTAAGCAGGCCTAATGGTAAGTAAACACATTACCCAGAGTCCGCGGCAGTGTGCTCGGTCACGCTGGTGAACACGGAGCGAGGACACGGCACTCGCCTAAAGCAAACAGTCTTCCAGTTTTTAAGTGCTATATGGATTGCGACAAACCGGATTTTGAATTAATTACGGGAGCCTCATCTTTCTGGCTGACTTTGTAAAATCAGGGCCTTACGGGCGCCCGCCCGCACAGAGCGGACCAGAGGTTTACGTGGTCGGCTTGGGCTCACCTGTCCCCTGGGTGGAAGCTCCGGGAAATGACCGCGTGACGCGAAATGAAGGAGCTGCCCCACCCCCGCCCTCCTTGTGCCATAAGACACCTGTTGGAGATGCCAGGACGACCTCTGAAAGCCCACGGCCTGGCAACCCACGTGCCCTGGGCACGGGGAGAGGCTGCCCGCCCCAATTCCTGCACAGGAGCACCCGCAGCAGCGAGGCCACAGCCCAGACAGCCGTCGGCTCCGGCCTCCCTTGCTTGGCCAGCTCCACGAGAGGAAAATGCAGAACAGGAAGTCCTTTATGGCTCTACAGAGTATCAATATAAAGATATTATAAGTCGATTCATTGTAAAAAACCAATACCAATGTGAATTTTAAAACTACAAAAAAAACATAGGGGGGAAGTGGGAAATTGACACAAGTCTACAATTTTAGTTCTCCAGCAGACAAGCCGTTTAAGAATTAGCAGTGGTATCTCTGGAAGTAGCAAGCCAACGCTATGAAGCATCCAGTCTTGCTAATAAATAGGGAAGTGAAAATTAAATAAAATTAGGAAAGCCAAACTAAATAAAAAATTTTAAAACCTACGCTGGTAGGTCTGTGGCAAACAGGTGCAAGCTGGCACCACCAGTGGCACTGTGAATCGGCATTTCTGGAAGTTAATTTGGCAACAGAGAGTAATAAGCTTATCTTTATGGAGCCCATCCCTTGGGTGGGTCCAGGAGGAATTAAACTCAGATCTTGCCCTCAAAGAAAGAGATGAGTAGCAAAGACATGAAGAAAACATGTAAATGGCTGAAATGCAAGCCGCAAACATTATTATGAGGTGGACAATATTCTCCCCACTTTACAGATGAGGAAACTGAGGCCCAGGAGGGTGAAGCCCTACAGCTGTAAGTGCAGAGCCAGACTCACTATCAGGCGAGTCTGACTCCAGAGCCCAAGTTCTCTCCACGCAAGCTGCACTCTGTCCTCATGGAGGTAAAGCCGGGACTTCAGACACAGAATCGATCACTCCCTTTGGCTTCCCACCAGTGTCCCCTGCACAGGCTTCCTTCCCTCCTTCCCTGCCATAAACGTGTGTGGTGCCAGGTGCGATGACTGTGCTGTAATGCGGTTCCTTGTGTCCAGGCTACGCACCTAGACTAAGGAGAGTGGACTTGGAGGAAGGGCCAGTATCTTAGTCACCTTCACATCACAAAGCCCGCAGTGCCCACCAGGCACGCATCAATCTTAGCGGGCCTGCTTCACACCAGGGGCTGTCTGGCGCAGGTCGGAGAACTCAGGCTCACCCTTGAAAGAGATGGGTGTAGACATTCAGGGTTGAGGGAAAGGGCACTGCAGGCAGGGAAAAGAGCAAAGCAAATACGTAGTCAGGAAAGAAAGGACATGGAGAGCGTTAAGTTGGTGGCTCCGTCTGGGTCAAGCATAGGTGTTGGCAGATGAGGGCCACGTTTGCAGGGGAAGACTGCTGGCAGTGGTTTCTCAAGTGTATCACCAAAGAACACAAGCAAAAAAAGGGAAAAAGAGATAAATGGACTCCATGAAAATTTTTAAAAAAAGCTTTTCTAAGGACACCAAGAAAGTGAAATGAAAATCCCCTAAATGGGAGAAAATATTCCAATCACAACATTGATAAAGTACTTAACATCTAAAACACAGTTAACCCCTGAAAAATGCAGAAGTTAGGGGCACTGATCCCCCACACAGCCAAAAAATCCAGGTAAGACTTTTGACTCCCCCAAAACTTAACTACTATTAGCCTACTGTTGACGGAAGCCTTGCCAATAACATAAACTGTCAATTAACACATAGTTTGTATGTTACATGTATTATATACTGTATTCTTACAATAAAGAAAGCTAGAGAAAAGAAAATGCTAAGGAAATCATCAAGGACAGAAAACACAGCTTCAGCGTTTATTGGAAAAAGCCTGCATATAACTGGACCCGCACAGGGCAAACCCATGTTCCAGGGCCACTGTATATTAAACCAGTCTTGTAACCCAATAACACAAAGACGGCCACTCAAAAATGGCGAGGGATCAGAAGAGACATTTCTCCAGAGAAACTGGCCACACACGTGGCCAACAAGCACAGGAAAAGGTGTTCGGTGTCATTAGTGAACAGGAAACCCAGATCAAAACCACAACGAGGGGCCGGTCACACCCACTGAGAGGACAGGGGCCACGAAGCACCATGACAACGTGTGCTGCTGAGGGATGTGAAGACACGGGGATCCTCACGCGCTGCCGGTGAAAGTGGGAGATGGCGCTGCTCCTTCGAGAAACAGCTTGGCCGTCCCTCAGGAAGTCACACAGAGAGAAGACGACCGAGCAGTTCCGTGCCTAGGTGTGTGCCGAGGAGCAGTGCGAATGCAGGTCCTCGCAAAACCTCGTGCACGAGTGTTTAGCAGCCGGAAGGAGAAACAGCCCAGGTGTCCACCACCTGGATACACAGAGGGCAGCACGTTCCTAGAAATGGCGCGTTACTCGGCAATAAAAAGGAATGGAGTGCTGACACACGCCGTAACACGGATGAACCTTGAAAACTCACGCCAAGTAAAGGAAGCCAGGCGGGAAAGAGCGCCTATTGCATCCTGCTCCTTAGTGCAACGTCCTGAATAGGCAACGCCGCGTACAAAGCAGGCTGGTGACTGACTGCCTAGGGTCGGCAGGGGGCTGGAGAGAAATGAAGAGTGATTGCTACTGGGAATGGGTTTTAGGGAGTGGGGGGGATGAAATGCTCTAAAATTGATCGTGGTCATGGTTGCAACACTCTGTGAATATGCTAAAAACGTCTAATTTGCATACTTTAAATGAGTAAATTGTATGGTATGTGAATTATATCCAATAAAGCTGTTATCAAAAACCCCTGATACAGAAGTATGTAAAATCTTTCCGTAAAAGGGGCTTAAACACATGCTTTTACAGTGACACAGGTTAAAAGTGAGGCTGGTGTCAGGCATGTGTGTGTGTGTGTGTGTGTGTGTGTTCTGGTTGCTCCCGCCCCAGATGCATGATCTTGGATAAATTCTTTAATCCCTAAGTAGTTACTGCACCTCATTCATTGCATATATTGCATATATGGGTTTAATACTATTCATTTCCAAGTGGAGGGTCTTCTGAAGATTCAATGGTATCAGTTATGCAAAGCATTTATCACGGGGGTTAGCATACGGTAAATACATACTAAATATGAGCTATTGCAATTATTAGCTAATGCATATAATAACAAGTAAAAGCAAAATATCCAAAAGTAAGGAGATTATTTTAAAGAATGAAAATAGGCTAGGCAATGGAGTCCACTGGCTTCGCTAAAATCAGAGCTATGTGGGGTCTGTGCAGAGATGAAAAGTGTGGTCTACATGAAATGCCAGCACCCAAAAAGAAAACCAGCAAAAATAGTGGGTCCAAAATGGGGCTAACTGTGGAAAAATCAAGTAAGTGTGACACAGAATAAGACAGACCTTCAAAGGAAGTCATGTGTCACCAGGAAAGGAGACTCTGGGTTTGTTTTATTTACTCTTCCCTGTGCGTGCATCCTACAGTTGGCTGGTGAGAGTAAGGGAAAACAGAACATGCACTTTTGCATCAAAAGGAGGCGGCTCAAGTGCTCAGAGGCGGGCCAGCACTAGGTAGTAACCGACTGGCAGAAGAGGACCCGGACAAGTCCCGGTCCATCAGCACCTCTCACCTGCTCTGCTCTGGTGGGGGCGCAGTTTGGACCCTGGCACTCTAACTGCAGTCTGTCTGGTTCCGGCCTCTCTCGTGAGCTCTAAGAGCCCAAAACAGGGACACCATTGCCCTTGTATTCCCTGGGTGTCTTCTGGTTTTTTCCCTTTTGCGTCTCAGTCTTGTGCCAAGCTTGGCTTCAGCAACACACAAGATGCACTTAGGGACAGACCACCACCAGTTTCTCCGTCCACGCCCGAGTGGCCGGCTCCGCGGGGAGCCCCACCCTGGGAGAGAAGGACCTTCTGCTCACTGACCTGGCGCTAACCAGAACACGACAAACCCCTGGGAGAACCAAGTCAGACACGTGTCAAACGCCGCGGGGTTTATTCATGGGCATGCAGCGAGCACTCCTAAAATGTTCCCAAAGGAAAATGCACCTTAAAACATCTACAGATATACCTGGAGGAAGGAGACTCCCACTGAGATGAGTGGTACTAAAGGGTGACTCACGTGTGTCCACCGTCTCCTGAATCGGGATGAAGCCCACAGGCAGAGTGTCCTTGATGTCAATGAGCTTCATGTCCACCAACACGTTCCCTAAATGACTCTTGGGGAGAAAAAAAAGAGACACACACTATTAATCTGAACACGCCTGTGGTGGGTTTGCCATCTTGGCTTCAAGATGCATACTTAACACAACAACTCGTACAGCTTTACGACAGCAGGTGCATTAGAGTAGGTGGCACTTGATGCTCCCCAGACGTTACAGAGGGACGCGGTGGCCCCTGGGCAACAGTTTCATCTGCAGAACTTCAAAGTCACTCACTCAGACATGACCTCTCAGGGGGTGAGCAAGCCAGGAGACACATGTGACATGACCCAGCAGAGGGCAGCTGAGCGCATGTCCCGGGACCAGGCCCGCCCTCAAGCCCAATGTCCCAGCTCTTGGACCCAGTGGGTTTTAGAGAGCAAATTCCTGGGGCAGCCGTGGGGGAGAGAGCTGCATCCAAACCAGACTGAGAAGCAACCACACTCCTGAAAGATCGCCAGTCTGCACATCGACACACATCTTGGTTGCTAGATGCCTTCCGTAAAATCCCAAGAATCATAAAATACGGAGTGAAAGGCCCTGCCGCCTCCATATCGCACATCTTCTAAAATGACATGCACCGGGGCCTCTTAAAGTCCCTGTTTAGTGGTGGTGTAGGGGGTCCACAGCGCGCAGTTTCCATAACCAGGGCAAAAATATCTTCCGAAGAAGACGGCATGCCGCCTTCTGTAACGGCGAGCGAGAATTCTCTGCAAACGCGCCGGCACTTGCGGCCCTCATTTCAGGCTGCAAACGAGCTCTAAAGATTTGTATCCTACAACTTAAATACGTGGGGCCACCCCAGAGAGTTCATTAAAATCTTCGGAGTAATTTGCAGCTTACCTCCCCCCTTCTCCGGTTAGATCCAGTTAAGGAAAGACTTATGGCTTGTGATCCCAAACCCTCTCCCACCAGGATGCTAGCCACGCCCTCTGCTCGCCCATTTCCCAGAAGCTCCGCACTCCCCGGAGCTCCGCAGGAGCACGCTCTTAGCTTCCTCGTTCTGCACCCAGACAAGCGTCCAGACAGCCAGCCCACCACTCTGGCCTCCGCAGCAACGCCTCAGGCCCTGTTTCCGTCCAGCTCGGAGAAGGGCTCTCGCCTCCTCCTCTGCGCACAGCGGGCCAGCCCCCCTGCCCCTGCCCAGTGCCAACTAACACTCCCTCTGAAGGCCAACCAGGGAGTTCTTACCATCTAAACTCTCCGTTCTGTTCTCTCTTGGCACTGTCCATTTTCCTGCATATCAATTTATGATGGCACATTTGTGAGGTTATTTAACATCTGTCTCCCCACTAGAGTTTAAGGACCACGAGGACTTCAGGGGACTGAGTGGTAATGGAAAAAAAATTCAATAAAGATTAAATTAAAAAAAAAAAAAACACGGGGACCAAAACTACCTGTCCCTACTGTAAATCCAAGCCTAGCACAGTTCTCGGCACACAGCTGGTGCTCGGTCATTGTTTGCTGCATAAATTAATGTGTTCTGGTACACTTTCAACTGGGTGGACAGGTCGCAGTCAGAAATCAGATTGGACTGGCTGCGATGACAAATCTAAACTATGTGAGTAAAAACATTAAAAGTATATTTAGTAAATACATCATAAATGAATAACCACATTATACAAATGCACACAAATGAAATGAATTCTTCCAAATGTAACTAAAGGTTGAACGTGCCAAGTGCAAACTATGGCTGGTGCTTTGGTGGCCCTGCTGTCACGAAACCGTGTCTCTCCCTGCTTGCCATCCATTCCCCTGTGGGTCCACCTCAGGGGGCTGGGCCCCGGGAAACGTGGGGCGGTGCCACGCAGCGAGCGGAAGGTGGAGCCTCGCCTCGGGGGGGGGGGGGGGGGGCGCGGGACGCTGGATCGATCTGACCCTGTGGGCGGGGTTTGAACCGTGAACCTCACTCGCAGATGTCAGCGGCTTCCAGAGTCGCCTCATCTAATCTATCACAATTTTTTTTTTTTTCACGGCATTTGCGTCTCCATGTCATCGCTGCTTTCTGCATTGAGAAATTAACAGCGGGGTATGTTTCCCTGCCCCGGGGATGGAGGGGCATTCATCAATATCCTTCTCAAGTGTCTCCTGCTTGACAAGCCGGGTTTCACAGAAGTCAACTGCAAACCACTTAGCGCGACCTCACCCTCCGCACTCCACGAAGGTCCCTGGTCGTAAAGCCAGAACACTGGTGGCGTGGCCATTTTTTAAAAGAGCATCAGAAAACCCTCCCATGCATACGAAATGGGAGGCTGCCCTGCCAGAGCCTCCAGCAGCCTGAGCGGGGCCCCCTCCGCGCAGGGGGCTGCGCCGCGCCGGGCGTAATACAGTGGGTCTGCGACACCATTAATTTCGCGTGTTCCTCTCCCCTCCCCCACCGCGTGCTCCCTTTCATTTCCTCCTCATAAATATGAAGAACGTATTCCCAATCCTTGTTGAGCAAATGATTCATGCCAAAAGCCCAATATGCACTGACTCAGGGTATTTATATTGCCTCTGGTAGCCAGTATTTGCTAGTATACTGTAATTATTTTTGACAACCTTGCATTTAAGGTAGCCACAGATAACCAACTTAATATTCAAATGTTCATAAATCCTTCTGTTTAATATCCTCCCTACCTAATCTATGTACATTATTATTACAGGTAATGCAGAAAGTACAGGGCATGAAAAGTGCAATTAATCTCGATCCTTCCCCGGGAAGCAACGTCACTCCACAGCCAGGTTTCTGTACTAACAGCATTATTTGGAGAAAGAAATTTAGGTTCCAGAGGAGTCTCCCAAAACTCCTACGCTGGGAGTCTCAAGTCGCCTAATTAAGAACCTGTCCAGTCTGGAGGCCCCACACCCCTGCTTCATGGCTGTAAAAAATCACGCCCCGCCCAACCTGGGCCCTGACAGCAGGCGGGCACAGACTGGCGGCAGTGGATTAAAATACGCCTCGCTCCTGCCTGCTCCATGCCTGGCAAGCAGGCCCCGCCGCCCCCCTGAAATGGATCCCTTTGGATCTCACAACAGGACCTGCTCAAAACGCACCTACTTCCTACACTGCTTCCAAAGACAGGCGGAGGTCTCTCCTGCCGCCCGGGGCCCCAGCTGACAGCCCTCGTCACAGCCCACCTCCACCCCGGTCCTCGTGGGGGAAGACAGGCAAAGGGGCACGCGACGAACAGCTCTCTAACATTCAACAAATATGGACCGAATCAATGCATTTTCTATGATATGTTTACCTACGACACCCAGAACCACCAAGCTCCGGTGACTCCTCTGTCATTTTTCAGACTTGTCAGCGTCCCCACACCAAGGGATGGAGGACTCTTCTGGCCTAGAGTACCAACAACCCACAGCCTTTGGGGGAAATGCAACAAAAACAGAAAAAAAAATCGATCAGAGAGCCCTGGCTGATGCGGCTCAGTGGATTGAGTGCTGGCCTGTGACCCAAACAGTCACTGGTTCGATTCCCAGTCAGGGCACATGCCTGGGTTGCGGGCCAGGTCCCCATTTGGGTTGGGGGCGCACAAGAGGCAGCCACACACTGATGTTTCTCTCACCTCTCTTTCTCCCTCCCTCTCCTTCTTTCTAAAAATAAATAAATAAAATCTTAACAACAACGCAATCGAACAGATCGTGGCTGTCCTGGGAGGCCAGGGCTCTGAACTGAAGCCTCTTCAGTCAGGACGGGTGAGGCCTGAGCAGAGAGGTCAGTAACGACGTCGCGAAACCGCTGAGCTTCGGAACAGCTGAGCGGAGCGAGCACGTGAACTTGGGTGTTGAAGCCTGGGAGCGCGCCCTCACGGCCCCGAGTGGCAGTGAGCGCACTGACCTGCACAGAGGGGACGAACAGAAGGGGACAAAAGCTACAAGCATGAACAGTCTCAAAAAAGTGTTCAGGTGAACTCCAGAGACAAAGGGGCGGGGAGCGCCCTGGGACCACGTGGGTGCGGGAGGGCAGCTGGGGCGACGGGGGACTGCCCCTGACTTCGGGAGCCCCACGTCTGCGAAGGCGGCCCGACCTCCGGACCTGCCCCCGGGGGCTGCTCAGGCTCAGGCTGCAGGACGAGCCCCAGGGACCTGCTCAGACTCATTAGAGGCGCAGCTGCCGCCGTCCGGCCTGTCTGGAGGACGGAGGAGGTTCCCAGTGTTCGCCGCCCGACGCCCCCCACTCCCTGAGAAACTGCACTTTCCAACGAGCATGCGTCGTAATTAGGGGGGGAATTGAAGCATGAACTTCTCCCCCAGCCCTGAATGTGTTAGAAATAACTTTCCCGCCACAGGCTTACCAATAAACACAGGAGTGGCAGGGGGAAGAGTGAGAGCCAGAGGACCGTGCGACTGTCTGCACCCAGAAAATGCAGAAGGGATGGGCGAGGACCTCCAGGACAGGACCATGGGGCTGTGGGGGTGTGTGTTGGGGGGGCTGGGAAAGACCATTCCTTTCCCCTGTCAGACTTCTGAATGAAGATGTTCAAAGTTGTTGGTTTTTAAAAAGTTTTTAAATCATGGACATATATTACTGTTATAAGAGAATTTATAAAAAATAAATTAATGAAAATACTTCCAAAAAACTTTGTATTAGAAAGAGACAGTAACGTTGAGGCCCCAAATGAAATGACACCCCTGGAAATGAAAACCTGCTCCCCCTGTTTGGGGCTCAGAAAGGCCGCTGACCTGGAGAAGCCCCCAGACCCTCTGATGTCAGGAAGGAGCTGGCGCTCAGGAGAGAGTCCCGGGACGGAAGGGGTACGTCCGCGGGACGACTCGGGCGGGCCCCACACAAAGCAGGGATTCAGGAAAGCTATGTCCCCCTTTTTTCAAGCTGCCCGTTAAAACCCTATTGGAAAAGCTTTAGTAGACATCTTCAAAAATGTCCTACTTGATGGGCCTGCGTAGGAAAAACGGCACACTAAAGAGAAACCTACGTTATTAGGTGGCACACCCACCTGCAGAAACAGTGAAACGCCCTCTGTCACAGAGAGGCGCGGGGGGGAGAGTCGCTTTGGAAGCGGGGCTGTGTCCGTGCAGAGGGGTGGCCGTGTAGCCCCTTCCCAGCTGTGCCCCCCTTGGGGGGTCGGCTTTCAATCCAGCCTCACTGGAAGGTTCTCACGTCCACACCCACCTGTGATGTGCTACTGGGAAGGAAGGTGGGCATACAAGGGCTGCGGGAGACACTTCCTGGCTTCCTCCCGAGGACGCACGTGGACGGAATCCACGGCGCACCTGGGCGCAGGGCTCACGATGCTGCTCATAAACGAGGCACGGCGCTGGCTGCCGATCCTACCCAGCTCGCGAAAACCACAGATACATTAACACGGCGGTGAAAACAAACCGCAACAGAGAACACGAGGACATTTCGGACGGGCAGAACGTGAGCCGCTTGCGCTCACTCAGCAAAAGGAACAGCGCTACTGGACTTACATTTTCTTTGGAAAAGGATCTCGTGAAACACAGGTATCTGGTAACCTTGGATTTAAATAAGCCGTCTTTCCAGAGGTCAGCATCCACGCCATCTGCCGTCTGCGCCACCTACACCGGAGAGACAGAGGAGGACCGCAGGTAAGGCGAGGTGGCACCGAAGGCGCAGGTAAGGCGGGGCGTCGTACCCGCGCCAATTAACACCGGCCCGAACCCTCCTGGCATCTCATTAGTCCGTTTCTCGGGGCCCCGGGAAGAGATGTTCCAAGAGGGGAAGAGGGAGCGTGTGAAAAATACAACTTCTAAAAATACGGTCCCCGGGGAAGCCCTTGATTAAAGACACCCTGACAAAAATGGTTCTAATGAGAGAAGAGCAACTTTTGTTGTACAGACCGAGGAGGGATCAGGGAAGTCAGCACATTAAGTTGCTCATTACCACGTACTCGGGGGACGGCGGGGGATGGTGGGGGGGGGGCAGGAAAAAGTCCAGTGGGGTGTGAAATACCACCTGAGAGGGGCACGCCGCTGGGGACGCTGGCTGGCCCCCTGCCCCAGGACCCCGGGGCCATCCAGGGTGCTTCTGCCGGTGGGAGTCTATTAGCGACAGGGGGCGGCTGTCAGGGAAGTTCCTTCCTCGCCGGGGCTTCCTGGTGCAAGCGCTGCGAGGGGTACTCAAGGTCAGAAACTGTATCGTCAGAGAAAAATAAGGACGATCCAGTGCCTGGCGCGCAGTCTCACTAGGAAGGACTTTCTCGTGGGCAGATGTAGACCTTTTCCTCGAAGAAGGGTTCAAGGAGGCAGCGGCCGGCCTGGATTTGGGCCGACAGGACCCGTGGACTGGACTGCGGGGTGGGGGGCGGGCGTGAAGGCGCCCGGTCGTGCGGGAGAGGTCACGCTGAGACGAGAGGAGGACAGAAAAGGCCGGACGCGGCAGTGTCCCTGCCGATTCTTCCGGAGTATGATCCGGGTGGACTGTCAGGGCCGGGCCTGCCCTCGCACCGGCAGCCCCCCATGGCAGCACCCGGCTTGTGGCAGCACCCCAGCATCCCGCCAGAGGGTCCCTCAGCCAACCGGCGGGCTGGCACCCCGAGGGGCAGTCGGGGAAGGCTCAGGGAGCCACGGCCCATTGGGGATGCGCCTGGAGCCCGCCTGCCTGTCCCCGCGAGGTGCGGACCTGGGATGCAGGCCTCGACCTGACGAGCTCCCTGCTGTGCCGACACACTGCTGAGGCGTCTCCGTTCCACACGCCCCAAAACTGCCCGAGTCGGCCCCATCCCGTGAGCACGCCCGCGGGGCACAACAGCGGCCTCTGTCACGAGCACAGGCTGGGGGCGCACGGGGGTGGAGGGGCTCCACGAGGGCATTCCTGGAGCCCCCACGGCCACATTCTCCGAGGCTGCCTCAGAACAGCCCACAGGCCACGAGGCCAAAGAAAAATGCGTTTCTTTTCCCAAACCCGGCGATTGTAAATGAGCAAATGCCACCGAGGGAGAAGAAAGGCCCTTCCGCTAAGAGTGCAAATATGTCCGACCCAAAACCTGCAGCAGTGGAACAGGGTGCAGCCGAGGGGGGCCCCAATAGGGATTTGGAGTGGGGTCCAGAACTCAGGGTGTCCAGGAAATACTGGAAAGACACATGAGATGTCCTCCCCCTCCCCCGCCCCCCGCAGGTGTGGGTTGGGGGAAGGGACACATGGAGCAGGGACGTGTTTTGTGCAGCCACAGCTTTGCAGCTAACCCATGGTGTGGCCATTTAATGCACCTATAACCTTTAGCTGGTTGCACAGATACGTTAAACAGCTGTGGCCATGCTCTGAGCCAGGGGGATGGAAGGGACTTCCACCCAAATTGTAACTCGGGGGCAGGTCCCCCGGGTTACAGTGCCTGCGTGAGAGAGCTTGGAGAAGATTGGCTCCATGACATGCGGCCATGCCTGCCCAGACTCACGACAACAGCCCAGTGAAGCTGGAATAATACAGGAGTGCTGGCAGGTGTAACTGATTGTAGGAGGAGTCGGAAATGGGGACACAGAGGAAGATTGGCGCGGGGATTTAAAACCGGACACGGCAGCCATTGAGGGAAGAACCACGTGGTTTTGCCAGAGTGGGGAACCCCGCAGCTTTGGTGAAAAGAGAACCATGCAGCTTTGGCGAGAGTGAGGACCCCATGGCTTTGGGGTGCGCTCCTTGGCCACGTGGCCTGGGAAGCAGGAGAGACCTTGCCTGGAAGAAAATGGGCACAAAGAATCTTGCCAGTGGGCCATGAGAGGGTGCCCCATGGCTTTGGATTAATTGGAGATTCTACCTGGACGGTGACACGGCTGATGGTGCCGGCACCGGAATCACGGACGTCCGCTGCTTTTCCTGAGATACGGTACCCCGGATTAGGGCAGGGGGAGGGGGGGAGGAAGCACTGTGGGAGTCTGTGGGTATCCAAAAGGACTTTGATATTTTAATGAAGACATTAGGTCACTAGTCACGTCTGTATAGCTTTAAATAAACATTTGCTTTCCTTTTCACAAATCTCTGGCATTGAGAGATGTCTTTCCTATGGTGGCAGACAATCAGACCTAGTGGGGGTCCTTTAGGTAATAGTGTACCGTACCCCACCCTTGGCCCTGTGCATTCTGTAACAGCAGGAGTGGCGTGGGGACAATCTGAGGCACCGGTCGCCCCAAGTACGTCATCCCCACAGACAGCGACGTAGGGGTACAGGGTGAGCCCGCGTCAGCATTTCCCCGTGATGGTTGCACACACAGTCCCTTGGAAAACATGGCATTTTAGGCGGTGGCCCCAGCTCCCCACCACCAAGGATCCCTGTCTTTTGTCTTCTCCCCCGGGTCCCAGGTATTAGAAGATCTTTTTTGTTTCCCAAACCCTGCTTTCACTGTCCTTCCTCGGTTCTGGGGTGTAGTCATTTGGGAATCAGCCCTGTATTTAATAAACACCCCTTTAAGAAAAAAAAGAAATAGTATCATATCAAAGTGTACAAATCTCTTTTAAGGGGCATCCCAATTTTAGAACCGCAGAAACGGGAAAATAAAAAATGTGTAAGAACAAAGAAGTAAGGACACCTACTTGGCTTCGCTATAATAAATGCGTTATTTAACAAATAGTTTGAAAAGTCAGTCTGCAGGACACTGGAAGTGTGTGGACCCGCAGGCTGGGGCCTCGGGAGGAAGGAAGCTGTGTCCAGCCCCCCACCGGAAAGGGAGGGAGCCAGTGGGCTCCCCGCACACGTGGAGAGTCCACGGAGGGGGGTGTGCGCCCTAGGCCAAGGCGGCTGTTCCCGGGGTCTGAAAAGGATGATTCCTGCCTCGCACCCCTGCTGGAGTTCTTCTTTTTCTGCGTGAGAAGGCACCTCGGTGCGATAAAGAGGCATGTGCAGGCCTGGTGCGGGCAGCAGCCCCCTCCTCCCTCCTGGGAGCCACCGTCTCTGGCCCGAGCTGAGGAGCATCGCACATGGACAACCGAACCGAGGCCCAGCCTCGCCCTGAGCCCACCACTCATCTGTCTGCGGTGAGGTAAAAATGCGTGATGCCCTCCACCCCCATCAAGGGGAAGCAAGGAAGGGGGAGGAGAGGAGGAGGGAGGGAGGGAGAATATGCGTGTGTGGGGGTGGGGGAGGGCTCCCGGGCAGAATGCAGAGACACCGGAATCCTGGGCCACGGGAGCTGGACCCATGCAGGGGCCACGGCTCCACAAGCAGGAGCCGCGGTGAGAAGACCCAGGCCTGTCTCAGCAGCAGCTCCAGCGAAGAGGCCCCGGTGTCAGGGGGCTGGACATTCCCAGCCCCGCCTTCCCTGCGGTGATCCACCAAGAAACTTCTTTCCGATCCAGTCACGTAAGGTGCTCCCTAACCTCCTAAATTCTTCCCACCCTCAGGTAGACGAGCAAACGACCTGCAAGATAAATCACAGGGAAGGCAGGCATCGGCATGGGGCACCCCTGGGTAAGTTCACATCTGAACTCTGACCCTACGAACTCGGCAGCTGGTCCTGGCTCCCGAGACGGGAACTACACATGTGTTTGTGGGGATGGGGGCTCCTCCCGAGCACAGAGGGGTTGGAGGAGCCCCAGAGCATGCACAGTGCCTGCCTCCGTGCTCACCAGGGAGCGCCCACAAAGCCTGTGCTGACACGTGCAGACTAAAAACGAGGACAAGCACTGAACCGCATAACGAAAGCAATGCCATGCTACAGCGGGAGTTGGAAAGTCCGGAATCATCCCATCAGCTGTGGCTCAGCTCTAACCTCTGGTCCTCAGGGGTCCCTTCCCCCGCTCTTGGACAGCAGTCCTCCACTGCACATGACAGACTTGTGCGGTAACGTTTACCCGCCCTACTGTGCACAAGGATGGCGCCTGCTCTGGCCGCCATGCACCCTCCCCACTGGGCCGAGAGCCCGGCACACGTTTGGGCGCAATCCAAGTTTGCTGAGCGAATGACTGAACGAGGTAGCCACTCAGCCAGGGGCCACGTGTGACAAGCCCCAGGCCATGTCAGCCACCCAAGAGAGGGAAGAGTTTGTAAATGCGGAATTTCTGGGATTTACTCTTCAGTACTTACACGTTCCAACAATCAGGCCGCTTATCTTCTCGATCACCTTGTGTGTGTCCTGCTTTGTCCCCCAAACGACTAGAGTGTGACCAGTGACGCCGCTGACGGCAGTGCCTCCACAGTGCCTGTTACAGGGCTTTGCATACACAGACACACACACACACACACTCACACTCACACAGAGACACAGGCACTCGCACACATGCACATTCACTCACATGCATATTCACATGCACACACACTCTCTTACACGCACATGCACACGCACACACACTCACACTCATACCCTCCCCCTCTCTCGTTCTAGCACCTGCCTGGGTACAGGAGCTGCCTCTGAGGAGGAGTAGGTTGAACACATGGGTTTCTCTCTCTTCTCTGCTAAAGTGACAACCAAGTGGAGAAAGTATGAACCTGCTAAAATAAGGAGTAAGAGAGGAGCGCAGCGCCGGGGAGATGCCACCCAGCCTCTGCAGGTGTGGGAAGTGGAAGGAACGCACTGAGCAGAGCGGAGGGGTTGGCACCTAAGGGTCTGACGGGCCCTCGCAGAGCTCCAGGGCCCAGAGCCACCAGACACCAGTGGGGATGAGGGTGGAGGCCATGGGGGTGGCAGGTGTGAGTTTAGGCTGAAACAGGCCTATGTACAGAGCGGTAACTGAACTCCCAGATCCCTACCCTCATTTCAGATGTATTTTCTGCAGAAACGAATCCAGCAAGACTCAGGACTCCAAAACACAGCCTGCTGGGTGGGGAAGGAGGCGAGGAGGAAGTAAGACCCCAGAGTGAAAACAGGGGGGCTAACGGCGCACCCTGAGTGGTGGGCCCCCCTCCCCTGCCACCACCAGGCTCGCCTCGGCAGGCGTTGTACCCGCTACACGCGGGATAATGATGGACTCGTCCCCGGAGAAACTGAGGAGTGCCAGCAAGCAGACCATCACGCGCAGACTCTGGGGGGCTCCTGTCACAGAAGCTCGTCCCTGCGGCATCCCAGGTGTCCCCCCCACCCTCCCCCACCCCACCCCCACCCGCAGAGCTCCAACGCCAGGAGGTAGCGCCTCACTCTTAAATACAAACTGACAACGAGGAGTCAGCAGGCACTGAGGGGAAGTCAGGTGGCACAGGTGACGCGGGGAAACAATGGAAGCCACGGAACACACAGCGGACTCTATAATTAACATCCTCCGAGGGACGAGGGAGCACATGGCAGCCACAAAACCAGAGTGGAACGTCGTGGAAATGTTCTTAAGAGGGACAGTTTAAGACTATAAAGAGCCTAGAAATCAAAAAAGTTACAGGTAAAATTTAAAAATTCAAAAATAAAATACTGGAAGAGAAAAAGGAGGAATTCTTCCAGAAAGTAAAATACAAAGATGAGATAAACTATAGGATCAATGGAGCATCCAACTAGCCGCCTCTCCAGAAAGAGCAATAAAAAAATGGAAGAGAATTGAGCCTCCATATTAAAGGGGTCCTGAGCTCTGGCTGGCGTAGCTCAGTGGATTGAGCGCAGGCTGCAAACCAAAGTGTCGCAGGTTTGATTCCCAGCCAGGGTACATGCCTGGGTTGCAGGCCATGACCCCCAGCAACCGCACATTGATGTTTCTCTCTCTCTCTCTTTCTCCCTCCCTTCCCTCTCTAAAAAATAAATAAATAAAATCTTTTAAAAAATCATTTAAAAAAGGGGGTCCTGAATGTTACCCCCTTAAACCAAAAAGTCCTACCCCAAAGCAAATCAACAGAGAATCCCACCAACCTGGGGGTTTAAAAAAACGCTACTAACGCGTCTAGAGAGAAATAACAGGTCACACGCAAAGGAAATAACAGGTCGCAGACAATGCTGCACATTACATGCCCTTGACCTAATCATTTTATAACTGGGAGTTTGTACCTTCTGAGTCTATATAACTTTTATAATAAGGAAAACAACCATTTAAAAGCCTCCACTTGATGGGGTGAGAAATAAGGATCTGCCTGAGAAACACTTTGTAAATCAGCTGTCCTACCGAGCCGCCCGGGCAGGCGCCGTGCGGTTAACCCTTCGAGCTGCCGGAGGCTCCCCAACGCTGGGCTCCCGGGCTCTGCCCAAAGGGAAGCTCTGGGAAGATACCGCCGCAAACCACCAGATTCGTCAACCTGTTGGCACCCCGGTGTTTTAGGAGAGCCCGCCCACAGTTCAAAGACGTACTTGGCAGACACAGAGCAATCAAAGGGGCCAGGAAACTCTGCAGACATTCCAAAGGAAGTATCTGGCTGACACCATGAATGAGAATGCAGTTCAAAGGGCCCCGGATGTGTCAGATCGTGCGCTGTGGGAACAGACACTCGGGGCGGGTCAGACAGTGGCCGACCGTGCAGCCGCTTAAACTCTCCATCACCGCGGTGCGGACACAGCCGGGAGGCAGGGAGCCGAAGTGACCAGCCCCTAGGTCCCTACCAGGAGGTATGCCCGAAAGGCTTTCTAAACACGATGGAGTGAAAAGAGCCATTCGACTCATCTGGTGCCAAGTCTAGGAACTCTGGGCTGTTTGCTTTTTGTTCTGATTTCATTCGCATCCCATCATTTCGCATCCTGAATGGAGAGCTCAAGTCGGCCACCCAGCTTCAGCTGAAAATCTCTAGCAAAATTTTTAGCAAAAAATAAAAAAATTTAAAAAAAGCACGGGTGTCTCTGTCCCTGAGACTGCTGCCTGTCCCCCAGGCCTGGGCTGCGCCCTCGGCCCCATTACAGAGCGCAGGGACACCACCGGCCCCTCCTCTCCCGCCTCTGGGACACTGCACTGCCCCGGCTGGCCCTCCCCTCGCCCTCTTCAAGCTTATCTTTCCTGTACCTGCCGGCGATTTCCTGCCTCCCAGACTTTGCTCCTGTTGCCTCACAGGCCCCATCACGTGGAAGCTTCTCATCACTCAGGACCTGGGGGAGGAACCCTGACCCTGCACGACCTCCCGATGCCGCCAGCCGGAAGCACACTCTGACCTCCCAGGGCCTTCCTTCCCTTCAGCTTCTCGCACCAAACCTTGTCTAATGCGGACGAAAGCATGCCACTCTTCTGTAAGACAAGATTTAATCTAAAAATATCAGATCGTGGAGACCTAGGGGAAAAAAAAAAGGAGTGGGGCTTCCGAGCACTTGCACACGTGTCCCTGGAGGAACACTGCAGAGGAAACGGGACCTCCCAGTGTTCCTCCAGGGACACCAGAGTTTCAGATAAACAATGGGTGACTTTTCAAACTGAAGGAATTTCAAACTTTTCAGATGTAAGCACGCATCCTGTATTTGCATGTGCTAAATCTGGCCCAGACACAAAGGATGCACCAAGCTTAGTGAAAAGCTGGAACCATACTGGGTTGGGGCGGCAGCCCAGTGCTTGCCTGGCGCCTCCGGCCTGTTGCACAGCCCCACCCACGGCTGGGCGGGACACACTCGCCCACAAAGGTCTAAGGCCCATGTGTATCCTCCAGTAAGAATGAGCAAGAGCTACTGCCTGGTCTAACTGATATGGAAAGCACCAGTTATGATTCGCTTCTTTGCATTTACATATGCAAATACAAGGGGGAAAGAAGGCAAAAGAGCAAACCAATGAGAGTGGCTACTAGAAATTAGGGGTGTGGCCAAAAGGAACTTGAGCTTTGGTTGCATTATTTGTTAAAATAAGATTTTTGTATTCCTTACTTAATCAAAAGTAAATACAATTTTTTGCAAAAAAAAAAAAAAGTCTAGAAGGATAGCTCCAAACTGTGTAGGATCAGAGAAGAGGAAAGGTAATTTCTCACTGTTTAGTTTATATAATTCTATACGATTTGAAAATGCGCTTTCACAACTTAGAAATGTCACGAAGATATTTTAAATCAAAGTTTACAAGGCAGGGCTTGCTGACCCTCTCCCCCATGGATCCTGGGAGGGAGAGAAAGCTCCGTTGTGGGAGATGCGTCTGCGAGCACAGCAGGGAAAGAGGCGGGTGCGCGGGGCTGGCTCCCGCAGTCCTCCCTCTGTCTGCTGCCCACGCCCCGTGTTCCTGAGTCCTTCTCCGGCTGGGCTCTGATAACAACCTGTGCCTCCCAGCACCCAGTGCCTACTCTTCTGGGCCAGGGAAGGAGGGGACACAGCACATTAAAACATGGGCTTTTCCTGGCTGGTGTGGCTCAGTGGTTGAGTGCTGAGCTGGCCTGTGAATCAAAATGTTGCCAGTTCGATTCCCAGTCAGGGCACATGCCTGGGATGCAGGTCGGGTCCCTAGTGGGGGGTGTGTGAGAGGCAACCACACACTGATGTTTCTCTCCCTCCTTCTCTTTTCCTTCCCCCTCTCTAAAAATAAATACATAAAATCTTAAACAAACAAACAAACAAACATGGGCTTTGGTATCAGAAAGATGTGAATTCAAATCCTGGCTTCGCCAGTCAGTAGCTGTGGACCTTGGCTGAGCTCCTCCACCTCTCTGAGCCTCAGCGTCGGCCTCTGTGCCTGCAGACGATAGGTTCTGTCTCCTACAGTTGCAGCGATTATGAAAAGAGATGATGCAAATAAAGTGCGTTGCCTAGCAGCACCTGGCCCACGGTAATCGCCTGATAGACGGTAAATATTGGTGTTGGCGTTCCATCGAAAGCAGGGCCTCCCTCCCACACCCGGTGGGCAGGCTGACGTGGCTACACACAGAGACCTTTCCCTGTGCTGGCCGCCCTCTCCCTGCACAGGCCGTCCTCGTCCTACACGGGCTGTCATCACTAGGGTGCAGTTCATCTCTTCAAGCCACAGGTCCTTATTTTCCTCCAGCAAATATTTACTAGGCACTCCCGGTGCGGGAGGCACTGGCACCATGCCCTTCAGCACGCAGGAGTACGAGTGGCTCGGCCCCTCCCTCAGAGGGCGGCCGGCAGGCACGGCGAGTCGCACGGAGGGTGCGGGGCCCGGGTGGCACACCTAGGTTTGACCTCAGCTCGTCCACACCTGTGGTGTGACCTCGAGAAGCACGCTCCAGCTCCCTGAGGCTTCGCTTTCTTATTTGTAGAATGAGACTGTAAGTGGTAGTTCCGCAGGGTCATGGTGGGAAGTGAATACTGGGTACAGAGCAGCTGGCAGGGGGACAGAGGGACGCATCGCGGATACCCAGTGTGACTGGAAGTCCAGGGCAGGATGGCGGGAGCACTAGGAGGAACGAGGAACGAAGGAGAGGAATAACAAAGCACAGAGGGTGCGGGAAGGGGCTGGGGAGGGCGGGGAGAGGAGACTCAAGGCCGTGAGCAGAGGAAGGGGGCAGTTGCGCCCGGACGGGCCACATCAGAGCAGCACCCGTGAGAAGAGCGGGCTGACGGGACTGCAGCCAGCGCAGCAGCGGGAGAGAAGAACCGGGGGCAGAGGGGGGTGGAAGGGGCAGGTGTGGGTGGTGGGGCTGCCCTTGTAGAAAGGGGGCATCTCTGCAGGACTGGCAGCAGGAGGAGGAATTCCGAGTGATGCTAAAGGAGACCCCGGGAGCTGAGAGGCGAGGCCCAGGGCCTCTTGGAAGAGGCTATGCAGGACAAGGATGGTGAGGACCGAGCTGCGGTAGGAGGAGAGACAGGAAGGGATGACACAAACATGAAGCAGAGGTGGAATCACGAAACTGCCTGCGGGGGGAGGGGGTTGTGGAATGGGCGGAGGAGCCCCAGGGTGATTCTGGCCTCGGGCTAGCAGGAACAGTTCAGGGGCAGTTGTGGGTTGGGGGCTGGGTAGGGGGTGGGAAGGAAACAGAAGACAGCTGAGTTCCGGAACACTCAGGCTGAGCCTAAGACAGCTGTGCTCTGTGGGCTTGTCCGCCAGGCAGGTGGAAACGCAGGCTGGTGAAGGACCGAGGCCTGAGCACAGGTCATCTGGGGGGGAGGGGGGGAGCTCCCCTCCGGTGTGGCTGGGACCCGAGCTGGAGGAGACAAACTTCCTCTCAGGACATGGTTAAGAAAACAGTAAAAGCTCACGACCCTGGGATGAGCAGAACAGCCGGGGACCCTCCCTGGCTTCCCCAGCTTTGAGGAAGGACTCTGTCTGTGCGCTGGCCCGGGCCCCCACCCACACTGCCGGCTCCACCTCTGCCCCGGCTCTCGGCAAAGGCCGCCTGCCTGCCTGCCGGGACTGGGTGGCACAGGCCCCTGCTGCAGCGGAGCCAAGCTCCTCAGACCCCGAGGCCAGGCTCTGGGCTCCCGGCTGGCTTTAACAAAGGGGCCCTGAACGAGACCCAGCGAGACAGGGAGGACAGGAGGAGTTAAAGTGATGGGATTTAAGAGGAGACAGGCTGAACTCGTGAGCTCATGAGTCACGCTCAATGACAGGAGCAAGAAAGCAAAGGAGATGAACTGGCACTTGTGGCCAAGTCACCCTTCCTATTTACTCTATTACTCAGCTCTCAAACCACACTGCCAGCTATAATTGCATTTCAATTCATGTTTAACACAAACATAACTTAGCTGGATGTTAGCATCCAACATCCCAGACACAGAAAGGCAAAACGGAAAGGAGCCCGCTAATCCAACCCGATGAATGCCCTTTGCCGGCCCGGTGGTGCGTGTGTGCACACAGGCACGGGGCTGGGGGCGTGGGGTACGGCTCGGGGCCAGGCACCGTTCCTCTGCCTCCAGGGGGCCTGCGACGCAGACAGGGACACGCACAGGCTGACAACTGCAGGTGACGAGTGGTAAGAGCTGCAAGAGAGGGAAGTGAACACACCATCAAAAGGCGAAGAGCTAGAACATCATTCCTTGGGGAGAGGCACAGAGGCAGGAATGGGAAGAGCACCTTTGAGGAACTACACGGAGTTCAAGGGGATGGGATGCGGGCTACAAGGTAGGCACAGGCAAATGTAAGTAAGTCTTGGGTTCAGGGGAAGTCCATCTGTTTGATGAACAACTTCTGAGTGCTCGCTGCAGGACATCCCGTAGCAAATACAGCTGTGAATTTGCCTTTGAGTCTGAAAACGGGGTGAGTAATCTGATCTCTCAGACAGCTTCGAGGCTGGAATGGACACACTGGTGGAGACGCACTGGAGATGGCTCCACTGGCTGGAGCGGAGGAGAGTGGAGAGTAGTTGCGGGGTATTTGCCTAGCCAACAAATCAATCCCTTCTTAAGCTCCCGCCCCCTCATCCGGCCCTCTCCACACACACAGGGGAACCTGCAATCACACAAGTCCCTGTCACATCAGCCGCACACACCGGTCAGCCTAAACCATGACCAAAAGGGTCGTGAAACAGCCGGGAAACTGGGCATGGGCGGGGTGCGGGCATAGTCGGCATTAGGAACAATAACAGAATTCGATGAGGCTGTTTGACAGAAGAAAAATCTATTTCTAAAAAATTAGCTTTCCTCTCTAAAAAGTAAGAAACTTCCCATCTTTTTCAAAGCTTTAAGACAGTTTGCAGAATGTGGGAATTACTGATTCCTTCACAATTTTAGAGAATATGACATTAAAACAATTTGGGCTTTAGTACAGAAATAATTCTCTGATGACTTCTCCGACTTCTTCCCGTGACACAGGCTTGTTACTGGAGTTCTTCTTAAGTAGCAGCAGCGATGACCTAGCTCGTCGAGGTTGTCAGCTTTAGCCACATAAGGCTGCACACAGGAGCTGTCCATCATATCCTCCTACAAATTTCCAGTCTCCTTATGTTCCCGCTTTCCTTTCCTTAATCTAAATTCTGCTTATACTTCTTTTTTCTATCATATTGGGCAAAAAGTTGATCTGGTATGCTTCTTACAAAGAATCACTTCTCCTGGCTGGCGTAGCTCAGTGGATTGAGCCCGGGCTGTGAACCAAAGTGTTGCAGGTTCGATTCCTAGTCAGGGTACATGCCTGGGTTGCAGGCCATGATCCCCAGCAACCGCACACTGATGCTTCTCTCTCTCTCTATCTCCCTCCCTTCCCTCTCTAAAAATAAATAAATAAAAAATCTTAAAAAAAAAAAGAATCACTTCTCAATGAACAACTCTCCCTCCTTTTCCCTTACCTCTAATTTCTACTTCTCTCTCTGTTATTTCCTTCCACGTGTTTTTCTGGCCACTTTAGCTGTGGGAAAATACTAATTGGCATACTAATACTAATACTAATGTACGTGTAATTGGAGGCTCAGAAAAACGAGAGGTTAGGGGAACCATTTTAATAATGCCCAATATTTTTCAACCATAAGAGCAGCAGAATATCCACTCCTCTCAGGTGTCAGTGGGACATTCACCGAGACAGATCACAGTCCCGGCTGAGGTCAAAACTACAGCCCACAGGCCAGGTCCAGCCTGTGGCCTACTTGTGTACCACCTATGAATCAGAAATGGTTTTTATGTTTTTATGGGTTAAAATAAATAAATATGCAACAGAGAACACATGTGGCCCACAAAGCTTAAAATATTAACTATCTGGACCTTTACAGAAAACGTTTGCTCACTCTTGTTGTAGGCCATAAAACTGAGTTTGTTCTCTGAGGACATGGAATTAAATGAGATGTCGATAACAGAAATATACCTAGAAAACCCCCAAATACATGGACGTGAGACAACACACATCTAAATAACACATGAGTCAAAGAAGAACTCAAAGGGAGGCCCTGGCTGGCGTAGCTCAGTGGATTGAGCTCAGGCTGTGAACCAAAGTGTCACAGGTTCGATTCCCAGTCAGGGTACATGCCTGGGTTGCAGGCCATGATCCCCAGCAACCGCACATTGATGTTTCTCTCTGTCTCTCTCTCTCTCTCCCCCGCTCCCTGCCCTCTCTAAAAATAAATAAATAAAATCTTTTTTAAAAAAGAGCATCAGACTTAATTAAAAAAAAAAAAAGAACTCAAAGGGGAAATTAAATAGTATTGTAAATGGTATTAAAATTAAATACAAAGTAACAAAATTTCAGGAATGCAGCTAATGCCGAGTTTAGAGGGAAATTCATAGCATTAAAGTGCTTATACTAGAAATGAAGAGAGTTCTAAAATTGATAACCAAAACTTCCACCCTGGCTAGTGTGGCTCAGTGGATTGAGTGCTGCCTATGAACCAAAGGGTTGCTGGTTGGATTCCCAGTCTAGGGCACATACTGGGGCTGTGGGCCAGGTCCCCAGCAGGGGACATCTGAGAGGCAGACAATCGATGTTTCTCTCCCTCTCTTTCTCCCTCTCTAAAAAAATAAAAATAAATAAAATATTTAAAGAAAAATAACCAAAACTTCCATCTTAAAAAAAAAACCTAGAACATTAAACCCAAAGTAAACAGAAGAAAGGAAATAATAAAGAGAAAACAAAAAAAAAACATAAAATTAATAAAGAAAAGAAATAAAATCAATTGCTGGTTCTTTAACAAGATTAATGAAACTGATAAAAGTCTAGGCAGCCTGAGGAGGAGAAACGAGAGGCAACACCTGTGATCAGCATCAGGCATGAATAAGAGCACACCCCACAGTTCTAGATGCATTAAACGGATAAGAAAATACCATGAGCAACTGTATGCCCAGGCACTGGAAAACTTAAATGGAAAAATTCCCTGACAGGCAGAAATGACCAAAGCTCATTCAAAAATATATAATTTGAATAGCACTATATCTATATAAAAACTTGAACTGTTGTTAAAAACCTACCTAGGTCCAGGCCCAGACAGCTTCACTAGCAAACTTTACAAACATTTAAAGAAAAATAATTCCAATTCTGTATTAAAACTCCAGAAAACAAATGAGGAAGGAACCCTTCCCAACTCCTTATATGAAACCAGCTTTAACCTAATTCCCAAACCAGACAAAGATATTATAAGAAAACCACAAGTCAATCAATATTTCTCATGAACATATCACAAAATGTCTTAGGGAAACCTTAGCAAATCGAATCTAACAATAAATGAAATGGCAGTGTATTATGTCCACGTGGGGTTTATCCCAGAAATCCAAGTTTGGTTCCACATCAAAAGTCAATCAGTACATTCCATCATATTAAAAGACTACAAGGGAAAAGTGGTGTGATTATCACAATAGATATACAGGTAAAGCATTTGACAAAATTCAGTATCCACGTATGATAAAAACTCTCTGGGATCGTACTTCCTAAGCTTACTAAACACTATCTACAAAAGAAAAAAAAAGAGCTGCAGCCAACACCACATTTAGGAGGTGAGACGCCGAGGGCTTCTCCCCGGGATGTGGAACAAGGCAAAGGCGTCTGTCCCCCCAGTTTGCGGGAACGGCGCGCTGGGTGTTCCGGTCAGTGCCGCGGGGCAAGAGGAGTGGATCAAAGGGCGTACGGAGTGGGGAGCAGAACGGAAACCTGCATACCGTTTACGGTAGCACCCAAAATATGAAATGCTTAAGAATAAATTGGGCCAAATGTCTGCATGACTTAGACGCTGAGAAGTGAAAAAGACTTGATGAGAAAAACTGAGCAGGACTTAAATAAATGAAAGGCTATAACATGCTATTTGGAAATAATTTAAGATTTAGAGGTAAGCTACGAAAATAACATAAAAAAAAATTCCTGAGCACTTACTCTTTACCCAGAGTCCCTAAAATGTTAACATTTTCCACACTTCCTTTTCCTCTCTTCCTTTCTCCCTCTATGGAATATGAGTATATGTATGTTTACACATTTACTTATGTGCTACATTCTTCACACAGATCCAGAGGCACATGATACCCATTTGTCTCATTATCACCAGTAATGTTAACCAGTAACTTGCTTGAGGTGGTATGTGTTTGATTCCCCACTTTTACTCTTTGCAACTAGTAAGTATTTTGCGAGAGACACTGTGACACTATGTAAATATACTACTTCTCATAAAATTTTCACCTAGTTGTTTTGACACCTCGATATATGTTTTAAGACCAAGAAGAAACTGACAGATGTGACTACATAAAAACTTCATGAGATGAACAATAATCAACAAACTTCAATACTATAAACCAAGTGGAAAGACAATGATAGACTGAGAGAAAAATACCTGTAATGTACACAACGGCCCAAGAATAAACAGAACAAAGGGAACCCTAGAAATCAGTAAGAAAAAGCCAACCAAATGAGTCAACTTTGAAAACAGAAAATTAATAGAAAAAATACAAATGGCCAATAAACATGAAAACTGCAATACCAGTAACAGAACTGCAAATCCACACAATGTGCCCCTAGTTTGAAAAAATAAAAATAAGAAGACCGATGTAAAGAGTGACGGTAAGAATGAGGGTAAATAGAAACTTCCGTATACCATTTACTGGGGGGTATATATAAACTGGTAACGCGTTTTTGAAAAGCTAGTGGTGGTAACTGCTAAAATTTACCAGGAACACACACCCAGAGACGTGTGTGCAGGAATACTTATCACAGCGCTGCTTTTCAAAAACCAAAGAAAAATAAATAAATTTCCGATAGCAGGGCAGTGGCTAACAAGTTACAGTGGAAAAAGAGCCATTAAAAAGAAGGAGGTTGGTACAGAAAGATTTCCTACAAACATTGTTCAGGGGAAAAGGAAAGAAGGAACATTACATAGAGCACATGCATTAATAATAACAGCAATGATACAATAATAGCACATAGCTCAAGGTATCGCGAGTGACTGTTTCAAGCACTTTGTGAACGTGAGTTCATTTAATCCTCCCCACAATTCTAGGAGGACGGTTCTGTGAATAATCCCCACTTTAGAGACAAGGAAACGGACGCTGTGCTAAGGGGTAAAGTACTTTGACCAAGGTCACACAGCGCGTGCGCGGCAGAGCCAAGCTATGAGCCGAGGTAAGAGGGTTCTGCTTTTGGTCACTAAACCATACAGCCTCTCCCTATGTGTAGATATAAAGCTATTTGCAAAATCATAGAAAAGGGACTGGAAGGATATAGACCAAAGTGCTAACCATCATTATCTGTTACTAAAACAAAACCTTACTTCACAAAAAGAAAACAACTCATTAATGAATGTAACTGATTGCTAGATCCCCTGGAGGTCTGATTACTGTAATAACCAGAACAGATTTTTCCTTCTAGTCTCCTCTCCCTTACCTGGAGGTCTCTCATGGGCTCTCTATCCCCTTCAATGATCTTGATCTCTTGATAATACAGCTCACCACCCCCCACACAATTCTCAGCTCCAGCCACAACGCCTCTCCCCCGTCTGCAGCATCCCTCATGCAAACAGTCTCTGGATACGTAAACGTGGACCACAAAAATTGAGAAAGGCGGCCTGAAGCATGAGCCATTAGAAATTAAGGAGTAACTGGCAAGTATTTTACAAGCACGTAGTAGCACATTTCTTCCCTATATACATAAGGCTGAAACACAAATATTTAGGAAAGATTTCTGACAGGCTTAAAGATTAACAGATTCTCTGGTTAACCCTGAGTTACCATAAAATTAAAGCAAGCCAGGGCTTCCGCTTCTAGGAATATGGAATAGGAGATACTTTTTCCTAGTCCTTCCACTGAAAACGACAAGAAATCCCGGACAGTCTATGAGAGAAGCATAAATGGACTCTGAAAGGTGAGAGAAGGCAGGCAGGCAGCTGGGGACCTCAGGACCCAAAGAGCAACAGTGGGGTGAGCGCTCTGGTTTCCTCTCTCCACACATGTCCCAGACCTAGAGCTAAAGACATCAGCCACCCAGGAATGGCAGCAGACCCAGACGTTCCCCCAAGAAGCCCTAACAAAAGGTTGCCTTCTCTAGACAATAACAGGTCACTCAGCCAATAACAGTCCATGCCGACCAAACGCCATAAAAACACTGTGGCCCACCCCCACCGTGCCAGTCAAACCAGAGGAGCAGGGCTGGACGTCCGCCCTCACGAGGCTGCAACAAGGCATCCCAGCACTTCTGACAGGATGGGGTCAACTAGAGAGCCAGGCCAGTCGCCCCCACCAGGCGGTTATGCGGCTTCCCTCCCTCTGCCCCTTCCTCTCTCCAGGGGAGAGACCCTGGGGAAAGCCAGGACTTTCATCACGCTCTTCGACGAGGCCACCTCACCAACCCGGTGACATCAGTGGGGTCCACAAGGGCAGCCGTAAAGAGGTACTCCCACCCCAGAGCTGGGAGTCAGAACTCCCATCCCCACCCAGCAGGGAGAAGGAGCCCCGTCTCCTTGGGTGTCAACAGACGCTGTGGGGAAACTGATCCCTGCTCCTCCTTGGCAGTAAAGAGACGGGATGCCCTCCTGTTCCTGCCAGAGCAATGTCAGAAGAGCCAACTAGGACAAAAGGTTTAAATAAGACCCAGAGTCTCATAATATAAGATGTGCCCACAATTTCCAGGTTTCGATCACAACCCACTCATCAAGGAAAAGCACCAAGAGACAGAATGGTCTCAGAATGAATAAGAAGACAATCTACAGAATCAGGATGACAGAGAGGTGAGAATTATCTGGGGGGGGGGGGTGGACTTTAAAGCAGCCATTATGAAAATGCTTCACTGAGCAATTATGAACATGCTGGAAACAAAAGAAAGTTTCAGCAAAGAAACAGAAAACATAAAGAAGGACCAAACTGAAATTTTAGACTTGAAAAATACACTAGCTGAAATAAACTTAACGGATGGACTGGGCGGCAGAATGGAAAAGAGAGAAGAAAGAATCAGTGAACTGGGAGATGGAATGGAAACGACCTAATGTGAACAACAGAGAGAAAATAGACCGAACAAAAAATGGACGGAGCCTCGGGGCGCTGCGGGCTGTAACAAAAGACCTAAGATTCCTTTCATCGGAGTTCCAGGAGAGAGGGAGCGGGGTGAGGCTGAAAGCTACCTGAAGAAATAATGGCTAAAAAGTTCCTAAATTTAACAACAGACATAAATCTACAAAGTCAAGAACATAAGCAAACCTCAAAGCTGATAAATCCAAATAAATCCACACCAGGACACATCATAATCAAACCCCTGAAAAAAGCAGGACACAGGCAAATGTTTGAAGAATTGAGAGTGGAACAACACTTTACTTACAGGGAACGGCAATTCGAAAGATGGCAGATTTCTCATTAGAAATCGCAGTGGCCAGAAGGAAATAGCGAGACATTTTTCAAGTGCTAAGAGAACTGTCAGCCCAGAATCCTATATTCAGTGAAATATCCTTCAGAAATGAACAGGAAATAAAGACATTCTCAGACAGAGGGAAACTAGGAGAATTTGTCACCAGCAGACATACCCTAAAAGAACTGCTAAGAAGTTCTCTAAACAGAAAAGAGATGATTAAAAAAAAAAAAAAAAAGGAACTTTGAGACATCAGGAAGGAAGAAAAAAACACGATATATAAAAATAGGAGTAAATCGACTTCTTTTGAATTTTTCTCAATTATGTTTTATGGTAGAAGCAAAAATTGTAGCACTGATGTGGAAACGTTTAAGGCAAGTATATTGTGAAAGAAGGAGGGCGCAGGGGCACAAGAGTGCGGGTGCCACACTTCACTCTAACTAGTGAAGTGAGGTCACCAGATGCACACACATGTGCCTCACGCACACTGTGTGTGTGAAGCAATCACTGAACCATCCCTAAACGTGCTCTACAAAGAAATACACTAAAAAACACATAGATAAGCCAAAATGAAATTCTAACAAATGTTCAGGGAACCCACAGGAAGGCCAGAAAAAGAATACTGACAAATAAAACAATGAAGACAGCGCAGAATAAACAGAAAACAAAACATAAAATGGCAGGTTTAAGTCCCAACATGTCAATAATCACATTAAATATAAGAGATCTAAATACACCAGTGAAAAGACAGAGATTTGCAGAGCAGGTTCAACCACCACATGATCTAACGGCATGCTGTCTACAAGAAACTTATTTCCAGCATAACGGTGTAAGCAGGTTGAAAGTAGAAGTACGGCAAAGGATAGATCACGGAAACATCACTCTAAAAAGGAAGTAGGGATGGCTATAGTGATACCAGATAAAACAGACTCCAGGGCTAAGATAATCACGAGACAAAAAGGGACATCAAATAATGACGAAGTGGCCCACACGCCAAGAAGACAGAGCCATCCTGAATGCGCACGGCCCAGACATCAGTGCTGAAAAACACGGGGAGCAAACACTGATAAAAGGAAAGGAACAAAAGATAATACCAAAATGACCGTTGGAAACGCCACTGCTCTAACACTGACAGAAGAACGATACAGAAAACCAGCAGGGACACAGAAGAACACAGCAACCCCGCCAGCCCAGGGGATCCCATCTGTATTTTTAAAAAATTCCACTCAATAACAGTGCACAGTGCACAGTGTTTTCAAGAGACCCCGGAACATACGCCGAAACAGACCATTTCATGGACTATCAGACGGACCTCAACACATTTTTAAAGTCTGAAACCATACAGAGTGTGTCCTCCAATCACAGGGAACTGAAACCAGAAAACAATGACAAAGAGATCGCGGGACAACCTCTAAGCGCTCAGAAACTAAACAACACAATTCTAAACAACCCATAGGTCAGAGAAGTCTAAAGAAAAATCAGCAGTACATTGAACGGAACAAAAATGACAGTAAAACGTATGGACACTTGTCGGGAACAGCTAAAGCAGGGCCGACAGAGCAATTTACGGCACTCAAAGTGTGCATTAGAAATCAGGGGAAATCCGAAATGCATCATCCAAGCTCCTACCTCAATAACCCAGAAAAAGAGCAACATGAACCCAGCACCAGCAGAAGGAAGTAAATATCAAAGATAAAAAGCAGAAATCAGTGAAAGTGAAAACAGAAAAGTAGGAAAGAATCAACAAAAGGAAGAGCTGGTTGTTCTGAAATGGTTAATAAAGCTGACAAAGTTCTAGAAAGACTGACAAAGAGAAAGAGAGAGAAGACTCCGATGGTCAGCATCCGGAACAGAGAATATTAGAGACCATGCAGACATCAACAGAACGAGGAGGGAACGCTGCAAATAATTCTGCGCGTGAGTTTGGAACTTTTAGTCCAACCCTTTCCTCAAGTTCCAGGGAGGGAAGAGGACCGGTGTTTAAACCAATCACCAGGGACCGATACTTTAGTCAGCCACGCCCATGTCGTGAAGCCACCTAGAAACCCCCAAATGACAGAGTCCAGAGAGCTTCCATGGTGGGGAACAGATGGAGATTTAGGGACAGCGGCATGCTGGGACAGAGGGCCTGGCCGCTCCGGTCCCTTCCACACACCTTGCCCTATGCATCTCTTCCAGTGGCAGTTTCTGAGTTATGTTCTTTTATAATAAACCGGTGATCCAGTAAGTAAAAGGTTTCTGTGAGTTCTATGGGCCACTCAAATTACTCAAACCCAAGGGGCAGGGAGTCATTGGAATTCCTGATCTACAGCCGATCAATCAGAAGCACAGGTGACAAGCTGGTTTGCAATTGTCGTCTGAAGTGGCAGAAGTTTTATGGGACTGAGCCCTTGGTCTGCGGACTCTGATGCCGTCCCCAGGGACACAGGGTCAGAACTGCTGACCTGTAATACACCTACGATGTGTCGGTGGGGGCGCCACCCCCCTGTCGGAACTGGGTCCAGAACCCTTTTAAATATGAATTGCCATCTAAATTCCAGCAAATTTTTTATAGATATAGATGAAATTATTCTGAAACTTATATGGAAAAACACAAAAGAGCCTGAATAGCTAAAATACTTTTTAAAAAGAAGAATAAAGTGGGAGGTATCAGTCTACCCGATTTCAGGACTTACCGCGTAGCCGCAGTAATCAGTACTGTGTGGTAGTGGCAGAAGGCTAGACACCCAGAGCGGGGCTGAGCAGAGAACCACCTAGGTATGCCCGGCTGAGCTCATCTAAGGGTTCGAAAGCAATTCTGAAGGAAAGGTTGCCTTTTCAATGAATGGTACCAAGTAGTTGTTCAACCGGGGGGGAAAAAGAACGCTGACCTAAGCTCACACCTCATGTAAAATTAAATCAAAATGTACCAGCCTTAAATGTTAAATGTAAAACCATCCCACTTGTAGGAAAAAAAAAAAACACAACAGGAGAGAGTCTTCAGGATCTAGGACTAGGCTGAGATCTGACACCAAAAATGTGACAGATAAATGGAAACACTGACATTTGGACTTCATGAAAACTTTAAACATTGGCTCTGAAAAGAGCCCTGTTAAGATAAAAAGACAAGTACGGACTTGAAAAAAAAATATTTGCAAATCACAAAATCAACAAAATACTCATACCGAAAAATATATATAAAAAAAAAACTCTTAAAGCTCAACAGTAAAAAACCAAACAATTCAATCAGAAAATGAGTAAGACAGGAGGTGACATTTTATTGAGGATACAGAGGTGGCAAAGAAGCACACGAAGAGATGCTCACCATCATCAGCCACTCACGTAACACAAATTAAAACCAAATGAGTTCTCACCGCATGCCTATTCGAGTGGCTGACGAAGAATACAAAGGCTAGAAGGGATGTGGAGAAACTGGATTGTTCCTACATCGCTGGTGGAAATGTCAAAGTTTACGGCCACACAGGAAAGTAATTGGGCATTTTCACTAAATATGCAGCTGCCACATGACCAGCGATTACTCCTGGACACTCGCCCCGGAGGAGTGAAGACTCGGCCGCACAAACCTGTCCGTGAGCACGTACAGCGGCCTTACTCATGACGGCACCCAACGACACAGCCGAGATGCCCTTCGGCGGGTAAATGGTTAAGCAAATCATGGTACAGGCTCATCAATGAATACTGTACAGCAATAAAAGGGAAAAAACTATTGATGCACACAACAGATTCTCCAGAGGACTCTCCAGAGAATAAATGCTGAGTTTTTGAGAAAAAAAAATCCCAAAAGGTTATAGGCTGTATGTGTGATTACATGTCTATAACATTTCTGAAATGACAAAATTATAGAAATGCAGAACAAATTAGTCGTTGTCAGTGGTTAAAAAAGAGTTAGCTAATCCCTAGAGACAGTAAAAAATTTACCTGCGAGCACTTCTGAATATAAACCAACCAATCCCGAGGGCCTATCTCCATCCGCCTCCTGGTATCGGGCTCCTTCCCTCTCGGACACTCTCCTGCTTCCCTGAATCAGCCCCGGGCCAGGCATCTGACCGTTAGAGACCGCCTGCATAGCCCAGAGCTCCCTGAGGTTATTTCACCTAGACAGTTCTGGGTCGGCTTCGCCTGTCCTGCCCTGCCCTGCCCTGCCTTTCCTGCAGACGCCACAACGCAGGCCGCCGCCCCTGCTTTCCCCTCGCTCCCTCCGCCTCCTGCCCAGGGCCGGCGCTTCCCCTGTGGCCCTGCGTGGGGCGCTGTGCCCCTCCTCCGGGGGGCCACAACAACAAACTGTCTTTCCAGTGGGGTTGTGTCTCCTGATCTGTCAGCCTCACCATACCTGAGTAAAACAATAAAATCCCAGGTCCATTTAAAAACAGAAATGTTCTGTATCTTCACCGTGTGCATGCCCACGCCCAGGTTGTGATCTTGTACTAGAGTTTGCAAGTTGTTCCATTGGGGGAAATGGGTAAAAAAGTAAACGCAATCTCTCCACATTACTTCCTAAACCTCCATGTGAATTCCACAATGATCTCCAAATAGAAAATTTATCTGCAAAGAGATGAGAGTAAAATTAAAGCAGGCCCCTCATCTTTTCCATGAAGCCAGCTAATCGAGGTTTCATTGCAAGCAGCTTTTCCCAATAACGAACAGGAAGCTGCCGCGAACAGGAGGAAATGCCGGAACACGGCATTGTTCCCCGTGGGTCCTCTCCACTTGCCAAACAAACCAACTGTGGAGTCAGTCCTTGCTGCGGTCTTTGGGTCAGAACCAGGATTCCTAGTTGGTAGGGGGAAAGAGCCAAGAAGGAGGCAACTTTCGCCACTATTTTTGATGGAGTCGCCCTAACGACAAGCCAGCGTCTGCTCCCCGCCTGCCTCCTGGATGCCAGGGCTGCCTAAGCACCGGCGGTCACGTGCGTCCTCCCTGGCACGCTCCTCTCCCCCAGCCAGGGCTCCTGGGGGTGAAGCGGAATGGGCCGGGATGACCAGAGATGGATACAAAGGGCTGGCCCTGAAGCCGCTTTCCGTGTTTCCAGTAAATCTCAGTTTAATGCGTTTCCTCACAAAACTAAAGGGAAGAACACCTGGTACCTTTCATCAAAACAAGCTCTGGTTCTGAAAATAAACCGCTGTGTGAGGCCGGATGTCGTCTGCGGCTATTTCTGAACTGGGAGGTGGCCCTGGACGGCACAGCTGGGTGGGGAGGTAGAGGCAGAGCTCCAGGGGGGCAGCTGCCGCCATCCCCTGGCTGCGAGGAGGAAGGGGGGGTCTCCCCGCCCCGCCCCCCCTTCCCCAGCTCCAGCTTTCTGGACACTCAAGTGACAGCTGTGACCAGACTGGACACATGAATACGTCCCCCATTTTCCACTTGCTGTCTACCCTATTTTTAAAAATAAGATGTCATTTCCATCTTTACATGCTTTTCATGGGATCTTTAAAATATCTGGATCGCTACTGAAAAATACCAGCTTGCTTGAATCCGCATGTAGAAGAGTTCTTCTTTTACTGTTTTGGTGAGGGAACTATAGGACCTCACTTGCAGGTTTGGGATTTTAAAGATACCCCTCTCTACGTCCTCTGGACAGAGCCCCCAGGTCCAGAGGGGGGCCGATCCCCCCTAGGACCCCCAGAGCCCTCCCACGTGACAGTCCAAGCACTGGAAACTTCCAATGACTTAGAAACTCCCAGATACATTTAGGGCCCGTATAACTTATACAGCCCCGGCAGTCTTTAAGAAATGTCCTGTTGCCTAGCCAGTTTCAGAAATAAACAGGAGTATTGAGAGAAATGGGGATGGAGGGCGAGAGAGAGAAGAAAAGAAGAAATGCAAGTGGAGACTTCTGGAGTGACTGGTCCCCGTGCTGCCCAGGCGGGGCAGGGGTCAGAGGTTGGCTTCCCAGCGCGCAGCGAGAGGAAGGCGGAGAACTAAACCAGCCCGGCTTCCTGGCTTCTGGCTGCTTCTGCCTGCGGCTGGGACCCTGAGTCGTCTGCCCACTCAGGGGCTGTGCTTCCTCCTCCCGCCGCTCCCTCCTGTATTGCTAACCCTGCTCGCTCCGCTGCTGGTTCCCTCCCATGAGCAACTGAACGTGCCCAGCACTCTCCACCTTTAAACAGAGAGACAAGGACCTGTGACCCCACGTCGTCCTCGAGGTGCCCCTTCCCTCGCGCCTCCGTCCTTCCAAGGCCACCTGCGCTGCCTCCCACCGTCCCCTCCCACTTCTGCTGGACTCTGCAAGTCCAATCCCGTCGTGCTGCTGAGCCTGCCACCAAGTTCACAGCCACCTCCACCTTTCGGTCTCGTTTCACTTGTCCTTTAGGCAGCTTTGAACACAAAGGATCACCTCTTCTTCTAGAAATAATCTTTTTCCTTCAGCTTCTTAGTAATTTTCCACCTGCCCCCCTGGATGCTCGGCCCTCGTCGCTTCCGAGCGCCTTCCTCACGCCCACCCCTCACCAGTGACACTCCAGGACAGGTGACGCCTCCTCTCCTCCGGGTCCACACCCTCTCCCTGGACCAAGTCAGTCTTGCCCGGTCTCTGCTACGTGGGGACGATGCCCAGACCTCTGACCTAGGGCTGCTCGCCATCTGCACCTAGACGCCTCACAAATGCCTCGACCTCGGAGTGTTCAAACCTGGCCTGACTGCCCTCCCCCACCCCCGCCTGCCTGGTGGCCTCCGTTCCGTCTTGACTGACAGCATCAACGCCCACCCAGCTTCCCAGCAAGACACGCTGGTGTCATGCTGGTCCTTCCCTCTCCTCACCCGTGCACCCTCCCCCCACCCCAGCACTGAATCTGTTTTTCTCTGGGAAAGAGCTTGTGTTTGGCCCCTCAGATCCGGCCGCTTCTTTCCCCATCCACTGCTCAGGGCCTAGGCCACCACCCTCTCTCCCGGCACCCACACACAGGCCCCCAAACTCCTGTGCCTGCGGAGGTGCCTGCACCCTCCGGTCACTGCCCCTGCTGCACACAACGTGCAAACCCCAGGAAGCAGGCCCTTGGGACTGCTGCCCCTTCATGTCCTCGGGGACTCCCGCCGCCCTCCGGGTACCGGCCGGACTCCCCTGAGCGCCTCGCAGTGCTTGGCGGGGACCTGGCCCCGTCCTCCTGTCCATCCGCATCTCTCACCTTTTACCTCATGGGGCCCAACCTTCCAGAACACTGGCATTCCTGGTGCCTTGCACAAAGGTCGGTAGTCAATAAACATTTGTGTCACAAATGCACGAACAACTGAATGAATGAGTAATGCCAGGAAACGTGGCCCCGTGAAGCTGTCTGAACTGGGTTTTGAAGGGTGAGTACAATTTTACCAAAACAAGAGGAGCACAGGAGGCCTGGAAGTACAGAACAATAAGGAAAGCTCGAGAATCCCCCACCTGGACATCTGGGAACAGTCACTTCAGGGCCCCTGGGACAGATAGACTCCAGTGTGCAGGGCAGGACTCCTCAGGAAGGGAACGGAGGACTCTGGGACTGGGGTGAGGAAGGAGAAACACTCTCCGAGTCCCTCGGAGGCCGGGACTCTCTGGGGAGCAGCTGGGAACTCGGCTCTGGGGTGGGGGGATGAGGGCAGCTGGGCAAGGCGGGGGTTGGGCCGGCCTGGGCCTCAGCAGCCGGCATCCAAGCTCTCTGGGTTTTACTCTCGCATTCCCATCATCCTCAAAGTTCCGGAAAAGTCTCGTTAAAAGCGCCTCTAGTCTCAGCTGTTGTCGGGGAACCCACGAAAGGTCACGGAGGAAGGGAGAGCAGTGTCCATCCCCGCGGGGGGCATTTGCCCAGCCAAGGGTGACGTCACAGACGTCACCAGCAAAAACTAAAAACCGTGCAGCTGGAGAAGCCTGCACCCGCGTGAGGGGGTGCCCCGGGAAAGGCTCCGGGCAGCCGGAGGACAGACACCCCAGCGGGCAGTCTCCAGGGACAGAAGGGAGCAGTGTCTGCAAGGAAGCTGGAGGGGGCCCCTGCTGTCGTAATCTGGGGTTTGGCAAGAGGAAAGGATGGGTCTGCAAAGCCAGGTGTGAGAGATAAAAATGGTCTGTTAGGACTTCCCTGCAGGGGACTTATCACGATTTTATTTCATTTACTTGTGGACTTGCTCCACTGTCCTTCTCCCCTTCCAGACTGCGGGGTCGGTGGGCAGCACGCAGGCGGGGTCGGCACGTGCTTGTACTCGCTGCCGCCTCCCCGGTGTCCAGCCAGAGTGTAATGGGTGCTCAGAAATAGGTTGGATGAGTTAAACATTTTAAATCAAACCACTCCGCAGTGTGTGATTCTTTCTCTGTATTGTGGGCTTTTTGTTTTGTTTTTGCCCCCCTCAAAAGTATATTAGCGTGTGCGAGTATGTTCCCAAAAAGCTCATCACTGAAGAAGAAAACCTCCTGTCTGGCAAGAGTGAGTTGCCTAGCAAACACAGACCTGTGGCTCTAGTCTCTGGAGTGTAAAGAGACAAAAGAATTTCCAGAAAGGCAGAAGGACTGTTAAAGGTGGGACGTACTTCACTGGACAAAGGGCTGCACCCAAAATGGTCCTCAGTGAGGTCCACCTGGTGCCCTTGGCTGCTGCGGCTTCCCAGCGTGACTTGGAAGGCACAGGTTAATTCTGTGCGGAGGAGTTCTAGAGCGAACTGCTTCTATGGCATTGCGAGTCACCGAAAACTGACCTTCCACAGGTGACAGGAGAGCAGGTATGACCTGGGGCAAGCACCAGGCAGCTGCGGCAGCCATTGTACCAGGTACTGCGGTGTCACGAGGACACCTGAGACCCGCCCACCCCGGTGGCAGGGAGCATGGCCGCCGGGCACTCCGAGGCCCAACAGCGTAGCCACGGAGCAGAGGGGAAGGCAGCTTCAGAGAGGACTGCAGAGTCAGGACAATACACGGAGGAGCGGTTTCGCCAGTAGCCCTCAGCCCCGAGCCTGAGACGCTGCCCCTGACCTGCAGAAAAGTCACAAAATTACAGACAAACGTCTGGCATCTTTTACTTTCCGCAGCAACAGGGCCTTTGCTCATTCGGAAGCCGCCGCGCTGGCCAGGGTCAGCCGTCCATCTGCTGCCTGCCTCGCAGGGCTGCGCAGTCACGGTGCTTCCTGTGGCTGCACACAGGGACGGGTCTCTCCCACGGCAGATGTGACAGAGAGCTGTCTCGCTGCAATCCGCAGCATGGCAGCTCTGGCCCAGCACCACTGCGCCCAGCCACCATAAAACACCTTACATTTCAGGGTGAAGAGGACTTCACACAGAGCTCCAGATAAAGGGAATGAGGAGCCCTTCTCCCCACCCCCCACCACCCCCACTGCCCTTGAACTCGGGGTCAGACCTCTGGCGAACCGGGAGCTTATCTGGAAGAGCCCAGCGGGCAATATGACGACGAGCTGTCTCCAGCGCTGTCCCTGCGAGGGCTTCCGGAGGGAGCTCGGCCGCGCCCCGCCCTGGCGCGGAGGCTGGGTAATTGCCAGGCTGACCCCTGCGGCCTCCCGCCCTGCTCACCTCCCACCGTAATGCACGGCCCAGCGCATCATGAGACGCGCTTATTAACTTTCCTCCTCGACACCGCGCTCTTCTGCCCCGAGCCAGACGTTAGGGGAAAATGATAGGGAGGGATCCCGCTCCTGTCAGGCCTGCCGGGACTTCCGGAAAACCGGGCTGTCACAGGAGGCCACCTGCCACCCACTGGCCAAGCGTTCCGGGTGACCCCAAGGGTGCAAGCAGAAGCGAGAGACACAGATCAACCGAAAGCAGCACAGCACGAAGGCCGGGGACCCAGGCCCTGGTGGGAGCCCCCACAGGAGCCCCTGCAAAAGCCCCCCACCCTGGGTAGGGGCAGGAGCCCCGCTCCCGGGCGAGCAGCCCAGGGGCCGGTCCTTGCAGCCAGCAAGAGCATCCGGCCAGCCCCTCGCGCACAGGCTGTGCCGCTTCATGTCCAATTCATCAAGAGACACTTTGGCCTCTCCGATCAGCAACACTTTTATTAGCTTCCCCAAGAGTTTTATGGCACAGAGCCATACCTGATGATTCTGCTTTATAGCGAGTTATACATTCCAGCGGTGCTCTGAAGTCGGGCAGCAGGTAAGACTCAAACCTTTGTCAAAAAAGATTCCCGAGTTCTTTCACTTTTACGATGTTTACGAGCTTTCAAACAGTTGGGAGAGTGATGGGGAGCATTCTCGCAGGCCTCTCCCTCCTCGCGCAGGGCCCACTGCTGGGCTGACCCAAGACACACGGCCCTTTTCTCAGCGGGGCTGATTCTGCCCACTCACACCCACCCTCGGCCTGGGGACAATTGGCAATTTCTGGACCCAGTCTTTGGCGGTCTGTCTTGGGGGCTCGGTGCCACTGGCATCCAGGAGGTAGAGGCCAGAGATGCTGCTAAACAGCCTATGGGCACAGCGCAATCCCACGGCACAGAAGTGTCTGATCACCTGCCCCCAGATGTCAGTAGTGCCAAAGCTGAGAAGCGCTGCCTCGGGGGTCCCCCCTGGACCAGGCCTTGTCCCCCACCACCCGTCCCCAACCCCCCCGACCCCCACCATGCCCAGGACATCAAACACTAATCTAATCCCTGCCGCAGGTTTTGTGCTGGCTAGTGAGGCTCTCATTCTTTTATTCTCACGTATTCTCGGTACACACACGTGCAATGAGCAAGAATAAAATGCAGCCATAAAACAAAACGAGGAAAGTGAAAATAAGCGCACTTCAGAATCTCTGAACACTGTACTAAACCCTCCAAATGTTACTCTGCATTTTTTTTTTAAAGCTCCAGCCAAATCGGAATTTATCTATTGAAACAACAAAATAACCGATTCTAGCCATCGGCACTACTGAACACATGAATGTCTGCTGAAAAGCCAGGCGAGGTCCCTGCTAAGCAGTGGTGGTGTGGTCAGTCCCAGCAGGGACTTGATGGGCAGGGGGTGGGGGTGTGAGGGGGGTCCTGACTCACCACCCCCAAGGAGGGGGAGGGGCTCTGTCACTTCCCTTCCCAGGGCGTGGGTTCCCCTCATCAGCAAAGTGGAAATAAAGCTGTTTGCCCCCAACCCCACGGTGACCGTGAGCGCTACCCGAGTTCTGGGGTGGGAGATGGCTCTGCGCGCCGCACATAGCGGTGCGGTCATAGTGCGACGCGTTCAGGACACACGTGGGACGACCAATGACAAACGCCAAGGGTCTTTCCACCTCTTGAATCCTTTTCCTGAAATGTCGCATCTACAAGTGACTGGAAACCCACTGACCCAACCCCTGAATTGTGCAGGAGATGACAATGAGCCTCCCAGAGGTCGAGCGACCGGGCTCTGGTCACAGCCCGCACGGGCTCAGATGTCCTGACTCCCAGCCCAGCACACTCCGAGGGCCGGCCCACCTGGGGCCCCTCCCTCCCCACTGCGGTGCCCAGAGGGAAGGAGCCCGTCTTACGCCCGAGGCTGGGAGGGCCTCAAGCACGGGAGGTCAGCGTCTGGGGAACCCGTGAACGAAAGGCACAGAGCAGCCCCCTGACTTACTACGTCATAGCCTGTCGGGGCTCGGTTCCGAGAGGCCACCACCCCCACTCCCGTGATGGGGTCCATCGACGTCTCTGGCAAGGCTTCCGAAAGGTCTTTGACTTCAGGCATGGTGGATGGGTCCTGGTTCCGAAAAGGAAAAAGAAAGCACAAAATTCAAACTGAGCGTTTGACGCGAACAGTGCAAAGTCTCATACAGACAGGACCGGGCTCTCGGCAAATGCCCTGAGCTCAGCTCTGGGTGCCTGGGCTGGTGACGGGAGCCCTGACCTCACCCGACTCTTTCCTCAGACCAAGAATTCAAAACGTGCCTGGCCCCTACTCGTCTTGAGGCAGCTTGGAACGCTGAGCTAACACAGCTAATGAGGGCTTGTCCCTTCTCTGAGTGGGTCATTTGAACTCAAACCCAACAGCAAGGCATTCTCAAATCTCCCATCCAGCTGCCTGACTTCTGAGCAGACACCAGAGGTTTCTCCGAGGACAGATCAGAACCACCTGGCCTGTCTCTCCCTTACACTAGTTCCTTACAGAGGGGCAGCCTTCCAAACCCTTGGTCTCCACCGCAGCCGAGGGTGGAGTGCCCAGGAGGCAGGGCTCTGCAAACACAGGCAGGGAGGAGTGTCTTCTGGGCGCGGAGGTGAAGGAGGAGGTGAAGGAACGGTGCTCGGCCCAGGATCCAGGACCTCGAGCACGCAGGGAGCCACAGAGCCAAAGGTGCAGAGCTGCTGTGAGAGCTAAGAGTCACGTGAAGGAAGGGCCTGGAGGCACACAGTAGGTGCCCAACGAAAAGCAGAGGATGCTGGCGGAGTCTGGGGTGCAACGGTCCGGTGTAACTGACCAGAAACGTGGTGGGTGCCCCTCCCGAGAGGACTGGCAGGCCAGTGCTGAATCCCACAGGTCTCGGGCATTTACTCAAAGCCGAACACTAACAATGCCCATAATTCTTGCTGGGCACTTTGGGAGAAAGGGAGGGAAATGGAATTATCATTCCGCAGCTCACTGCCTCTTGATGTGACCAGAGGAGACAAGCAGTATATGGAGAGCACCAGGTCTGGGCAGCTCGAGTGGCAGTGCACCAGAAAGCAAATAAAGGTAACACCTTATGTAAATGACTTTTAGTACTTGTAAAAGGACAAGCCTTGAAAAAGAGCGAGTTAAATTCCACCCCCTTCTGCAGCAATTAAATTCCACTGGCTGCGGATCTGCCAGGTCTCTCAAGGCTGGTTACTGCTTCTGGAGCACACCAAACACCCTGCCTAACTAGGCAGGCAGGAGGGATACTCGCGGTCCTCAGCCCAGAATCAGAAAAGGCAGAGGCTATTAAAAATGACGGTGCCTCCTAAATAGGAACAACCAAACTGCTCTGTGCAAGTCACCCGAGTAATCGGCACCCCCCGCCCCCAACCCCGGACCCCACAGAAGGCTCTGGAAACAGACTTGATGCAGTGGAGCCAAGTCTCCACTCCAGGCGCTTCTTAGCCTGACAGCGGCCGCGCTCACGGCACCTTGTTATGACAAAAGCCAAACGAACTATCGCTTTCCTTAATTCTACTGAAAACAAGCTTCTGGAAGCCCAGGATAGAGCCCAGGAAACCACGCCGCATTCCTGCCTCCTCTTCTGTTTTCCAATTGCACTTGCCAGGTGGGGTTTATCTGCGTTAAAGCACAGGGTTTGGGGCTCCTTGCACACAGTAGGCATAAAGAAAACAGCGAGCGGATACCCATGCACGCCCCCGATAAGGGAGGTTTAGAATTAAAGACCGGCACCTGCCCGAGCCAAAGCACACACTGATCAAAAAGTACCTTTGCATGGAAAACCTTATTGGTCACATAACAATAACAATGCTGCAGTTTGCAAAATATCGGTACCTGCTGTTGGTTACCAAAATGCTTTGCAATTAACAACTCATTAACAGAATGTATGAATTCTGCCCGTGCTGAAATATCACGCTGTGAATTTAATAAAGAACATGCGCGAGGTAAGGGTTTTTTTTTTTTTTTTATTAAGATAGCACTGCCTCTACTGTCTGAGAGAGAGGGGAGGGGGAGGTAAGCATGGAAATAACTAAGACATGTTTTATTTGCTGATAGATTCCCATCCTCGGGTTACAATATTCTCTCCGCGAGGCACCGATGACAGTGGCTCGCTCTCGCTCGGAAGCGCGCTCTCGAGTGCAGCGGAGGAATCCGCTCCGAAAGCGAGGATGCGGCTCCCAGGATGCACCGGGGAGGCAGCCCAGCAGCAGGCTCCAAGATGGCTGCAGGCTGGCTGCAGGCTGGCTGCAGGCTGGCTGCCGCCCGCCCGCCCGGGCAGACAAAGGACCGGCGGCCTGGGCCCGCACGCGGTCGCTCGCAGCCCAGCCTGCGGGACGGGAGGACGCACTGAGCAGAGCGGGACACAGAGCCTCTCGCACGCCTTCTTCTTTCCTTCCCCCCCCCAGTGGCCGTACCCTGGGGATCAAGGCAGCCTTTGTGAAACGCAGACAAATGACTCCTCGCTGCTGCGCGGGGCTGAGGCCAGCGCGGCGGTGGCGGGAGCACCACCACCACCACCAGCAGCGGCAGAGGAAGCTTTTAATGAGAAACGCCCAAGATATCCATGGCAGAGGCAATCACTCAAAGCAGCTTGCCCTGAATTACATATTTTCTGACTGCAAATTACTTTTAACAGCGTCTCTACCGTCACTTCAATTGACCTTCCTAACAAAAGGCCATTTATTAACTAGCACTCCGCGTTTCCCCGGGCCGTGGTGGAGCCTCGGAGCCAGGCGGGATGGCACTGCCTCCCGGTACTCAGCTGCCCAGGGTCACAGGCCAGGCCTCTGTGAGGGGGAGAAGAGGCCATTAACGCTGGCCTGCAGAGCGAGTCTGCCGGGGAGGGGAGGGGAGCTGGGGGCAGGGTGTTTAAAACCCACATTAACCCGTCTGGCTGGCGAGAGGCGATGCTGGTCTGGAACACGAAATTCCAGGGCCTCCTTGCAACGGTGTGGCTCAGTTGGTGGGAGCGTCATCTTGTAGACAGAAAGGTCACGGGTTCGATTCCCGGTCAGGGCACATACCTAGGTGGCGGGTTTGATCCCTGGTCAACGCACATAAGAGAAGGCAACCAATTCATTCTAACACTGATGTTGCTCTCTCTTCCCCCTCCCCCACTGCTGTCTCTAAAAAGCAATGAAAAAAAAATGTTCTCTGGTGAAGATAAAAAAAAATTTTTTTAAAGCTTTCTCAGGCTCCGTCTCAATCAGTGCTCACTCTAAGCCTGGGAGGTGGCTGGGTTGTATTATCCCTGTGTTAGCAGGGGAAAAAAAAAAAAACCTGAGGCCTGGAGTTCTCAGACATCATGCAGCTGGCAGACAAACAGGACCTCTGATCCTCCTTCCCCAGCCTGGCCTGCTTTCCCTGACACTGTGCAGGGAGAGGCCAACATCCGATCCCATATCCGACTGAGAAAGCAGTTTCAACACTAATTATATTTAAAATGCCACAGCCCTCCTTTCTGTCGCCATAGCCCAGTGAGTGAAGCGAGGGGAAGAGAAGTACAGAAAGATAAAAGTAACAGGGGATTAATTTCCCTCGCACCTCAGTTTCAAGATTCAACATTTCCCTCATAAATAATTTACAACAATAAAAATGAGCTAAGGCCATGTTTGTGTAGGACGGAGGTAAATTTAGGCCTAATGAGGGAGATCGGAGCACTGCACAGGAGGGAATAGGTTGATGCATGGTGCGTGCGGGCCCATCGACAGCACACAGGGGTTCCATTACCGACAGCCAGTCGCAGGGCCAGCTGCGGGGGAGGGAGCAATTTGCAAAACTTCCACCGTGCTCGCTGTGGCTGCGCCTCTACAGTGAAAAACCAAAAGTTGACCCAGTATTGCAGATGACAAGATAACGGATGTTGAAATCACTCCGAGCTATGGGATGGGGCCAACTCAAACTAAGTGGGTTCTCAGCAAGGGCTAGGTAAGGAGCGAAGGCGGGTGGCAGCACTGGGAGTCAGGCTGCTCTTGGGTGTGGGCCGAGCGCAGTGACCTTGAGCCGTGACCTTGAGCCGGTTCTCTTAATTGAACCTCGGAGGTCATCTGGTCCCAATGCCCACCCCAGTCTCTAATCCGGGTGCTGGGCAGCCTCTGCTAGATCATTTGCAAATCCGGGGGCTGCAGAGCCTGGCTCTGTTTCTGTGCCGGCCCCAGGAGGATTTCTCTGCAGGGTGGGAGGGCAAGCGAGGGTGCACACACATGTGTGCAGTGTGGGGTGAGGTGTGTTTTCCAAGCCAGGAGGATTTTTCCCATGTCATGCTGGGTGGGCACTATGCAACAACGCTGGATGGTAGAAAACCGTTTCCTGCCTCTGCCTGCAATGCCGCAAACAGTGCCTGGGGTGGGGGTGGCGGGGTGGGGGGGCCGCTCGGGCACTGTGGCACGGCACCAACGCCGTCCTAGCGGGTTCACAGAGAAATGAACTTTGACTATAAAGCCCCTTCATACAGACAGCACACTGCTCCCTTGTAGCTGATCAAAGAATTACTACAACAGTTTGCTTAATCCCTGAAAGTCAGCGGTGCTGGGCTTAACTGATGCTGAGCATTGTTTCAGAATCAAAGGCGTGCCTCCCGGCCCCAGTCTGGGAGAAAACTAAGCTACTGTATCACAGTTGAAAACTCAGGGGAACTTTGATATCATCTCTGTTTAATTTCCCCAGCCCCGTGAGCCTGGGGTTTATCTCATTTTATCAACTCCTTTACTGAAATCAAAACCCAACTAACAGAGCTCAGACCTCTCTCCACCGAGGCCCCTTCAGCGGGGGTGAGGTGCGGGCTGTGGAGTTTAAAGATGGCGGGGGGGGGGGGGGCGCGGGGGGCGGTGTGCAACAGCTGCAGGGGGCGTGGGGTGCTGCCTTCAAAGGAGGCACAGCAGGAACCCCAACTCAGCTGGCCTCCCTGCCGGCTCGGAAGCCTCACCAGCCAGCACTGCCCACCAGGGCTGAAGGCATGACTCCAGCACAACTTTTCAGCAGAGTAATTTCAAAGTATTGGGGGAGGGGCTGGTTAAATTGGGCTACTGTAATTGAAACGACAAAAACAGTGGGTTAATTAAATCCCCACAGAAGGGCAACATTGCTATCAGCTTGTTTGAAACCCAAAGTCAAAGGCACAAAAGACATCAAGGGTCGGCCCACAGCTCCCAGCTTGCAGGGCTGGGAAGAAGCGGTGGGTAATATTTCACTCTGTGGGAAATGGCCCAAGAGCAGGGTCTCGGCTGAAAATGGCTGCCCCCCAGGAAAAGCTGCTGCGGTGGCCCCCGGCTCCGCCTGCTTCTCAGGGCTGGCGGTGGTCTGCGGGAACCCACGCCCCTCTCTGTGGCCCCATAACTACTGGCACCTTTCTGCCAACACAACTGAAGCCGGGGACAGAAGGACACTGCCCCGTCCCCCCGGGAGAAAGCCGCAGCCAGGCTTTGCCAGTGCATGCCACAAACCCACGCAAGCCCACAAACCGGCCACCTCCGTGCAGCCGAGGTGCAGAGACCTACCTCCTCGGGAGACCTCGAGCTGCGGCCAGGGTCCATGCAGCACCCAGGCAAATGGCTAGCTGGCTCTTGGGGGACAGTGTGCAGGCTGTGGCGTCACTGCAGACTGCAGGATAGATCGGATAGCATCCTGGCGCCTCCTGCACTTCGGTCCGGACCACTTATCTAGCGAGCGGTCGGAAGCCAAATCTCTCCAACAAACGCTGTGGAGTGCAGTCCGGTGGCAGCAGGCCACAGGCTACCGGGACGGCTGCTAAGATGCTGGGAAACGAAGGCGAGTGTTTCTCCAAGCACACCTGGGTCACCAGGGATTTTCCAGCTCGGGGACTAACGATGACAACCATTTCCTTTTCCCCAGTAAAGGTCTGTGGCTTCTAACAGAAGAACCTGGTGTACAAATGCATCCACTCCATCTGACCTACGATTACATTTAGAGTAACCATTTGATTACCAAACAAATTTCCCCAAAACCATGTGAGGCAGGCCTGGGGTTCAGGCGGTTGCAACCCAGTACGGTGCAAAGCTAGATCCAGGAATTCACTCTCCAAAAATAAATCCAGGGTCAAGTTCTACAGCACAGCAATGGCCAAAGTCCTGCCCCTTGCAAGCCTGACTCTGCAAAACCAGGGCTCCTGGTGCGGGGAGAGGGGGGGCACGGCATTCTCCAGTGCACTGTGGGCCCTGCACCTGCTTGCCCTCAGTTACTGTAAATGAGGTCATCCCTGCCCACTCCCCTCAGGTCCTGGCGCCATACTGTCCCCTGGAGAGAAGGAAGAGGGATGACCCCCACAGAAGGCAGATGCCCTGCACATGAAACCATCCCAGGAGGCCCCACGAGCAATGCTTCCTGGATGTTAACTGCCACAGATGAGTCATATCCTTGCCCTCGTGGCCCCAGTGTCTACAGAGGAAAAAAAAAAAAAAGCCAGTGTCATCTCAGCGCGGGACAAACGGGCTCCCGGGCCAGAAGCATCAGCACACACGGCTGCGGGTGAGCCAGGCATGCCCCGCATGGGTGTTGAGAGTTTCCTTCCAGACATCCGGGCATCTAATCCTCCTCCCTGTATGCTGACAACTTCCAAAACACCTCCACAGCCCGGCGTGTCCTCCCGAGGCTCAGGTGTGTATCTGGTGTCTCTCGTCACCTGCGTGTCCCATGAGCACCTCAAACACGGTGACCTTGCCATCCCACCCTGAAGCATCTCCCACACTCCCGGAGCCTAGCAGGACCCGGCGCACAGCCGTCCGTCCTCAGACACTCACGGGGAGCCTCTGCGCTGGGCACTGAGGGCGGGCGCGCACAGATGAGGGAGGGAAACCCGGCGCTCCGGAGCAGGAGTTCCCGGACCCTCGCAGGGATAAGAGCCGTCTGGAGAGCTGGTTTAAACAGAGATTCTCGAACCCGCCCCCAGAGAACAGTTCGGTGGGTCTAGGAGGGAGCCTGAGAAGCCGCGCTTCTGGCCAGCTCCGGTGATGCTCAGACAGCTGGGCCGCCGTGCACACCTGGAACAGGGGGCGGCCGTGACTTGTTAGATGTTTGACGCCTGACCCAATGAATGAGCGAAGGGATGGGAAGAACCTGAAGGCAATCTCCCGGGAGGGACAGCCTCCCAGTGAGTCGTCCCCCAGCCTCCTCTCCCTCCGCAGCACAGCTCACCTGGCGTCTTCCCTACGACACTCCCCCCACCCTCCCAAATCTGGGTCGTGTCTTCCATTCTCCCCAAAACTTCCCCAACTGCAACTGCCCAGCCAGGTGGGTAGGGGCTGCCCATGAGAATCCTGATGTTGTCCAAGGACACAGCCTTAGCACACACGTGTGCACACACAGCCCTATCTTTTGGGTTAGAGCACGTTTTCCCTAGAAGAACGTAAGTTGCCCTAGGGGGTTATGCCCAGGGGTCATGCGCGTGCCTGGCTCACAGGGGTACTCGATAAGTAGCCATCGACAGATGGATGGAAGGATGAATGCATGAAGTTCCTATCATCCTCTCAAAATGGCCCACATTTCACTGGGTTCAGGAGGGCGCCCAAGGCAGCCCCACGCAGGACAAACAGCACCACTCCGGGGATGACCCTCTGCCAGGGGAGGGGAGGCGGCCCCGCAGCCCTCCAGGCTGGCCGCACAGACGCCGCGCCTAAGGAGTGTGTAGGAACCACACTGCCCACTCCAGCCCTGTGTTCTGATTTAACTGGTCTGGGGCCGACCCTGGGCGATGATGCCACCGTGCACGGTGACACAGCAACCAACAGGACATGGCCGCCACTTGTGGAGCTCGGAGGCTGGAGGACATATCCCAAAAGAAAGGGACGACACAGGAGGGGACTCTTCCCTCTGCCTGGGGAGCCCCGGAGCCTGAGAGAGGAGCTGGCCCCCGGGGAAAGGAGGAGGGTGCAGGGCGGCGAGGAGGCCGCAGGCGGAAGACACAGCATCCGCGGTGGCGGCGGGAACCACGCAGACGGCGGGGAGAGGCGTGAGTGGTAGATGGGCTCTGGGATAAGCTTATGAGATGTTTCAACAAACACACACACACACACACACACACACAAAAGAGTCTGCACTTCTCTGCTCTTTCTCAGGTCCGAGCGACGACACGGGTCTACAGGAAGGGGCGCCCCACTGGTCAGAAGGGAGGGATTCCCAAGTCTTCCTTCCGTTCGCAGTTCCTCTCCTGTAACTGAATGCTTCTCAGACCAACATGCCACTCGCTGCAGACCCCCATGGGGCCTCCTCACGCCATCAGCTCAGCGGGGCGGGTGGGGTTGGGGGCGGGGGTCAGGGGTGGGGGAGAGTAAAGCAGGGGGGCGGAAGTGCTGCAGGCTTTGGAGTCAGAGGGCCCCAAGCTTGAACGCCAGCCCTGACACTTAGCACAGCTGTGCGACCCCAGGCAGGCTGCCTACACTGGGTGCACGTTCCCACCCCTGTAGCGTTGGAATAAGAGAGGATGCTATTTTCTCCACAGGGTTATCATGCATGTAAAGAACTTGCAGAACCTGCCTCGAAAGATGCAATTCACAGGGTGGAAACGACAGCCCACGGGATGGGGGAAACCTTTGCAAACGATAGCCTCTGATAAGGGATTAAAATCCAGACCTACTAAGAGCCCCTAATACTCAACAACAAGACACTGAAATGATTACATGACAAATGGGCAGAGGACTTGACTGAACATTTCCCCAGAGATGACACACGCATGGCCCACCAGCACAGGAAAGACAGGATGTCATTAGGGAAATGCAAACCAAGACCACAGCGCGATACCAACTCACACCCTGCAGGGTGGCCACTCTCCGAAAACGAAAAACAAGTGTGGGCCAGGGTGTGGGGGAAGCGGCGCCCTGGTGCACCGCTGGTGGGGATGAAAATGCAGCCATTACGGAGAACAGTATGACGATTCCTCAAAAAAACTTAGAATAAAATTTCTATATGATCTGGCAAGCACACTGGGCACACATCCCAAAGGACTGGAAACAGGGTCTTGAAGAGAGATTTGTGTGCCCATGTTCACAGTGGCCTGACGCACAACAGCCGAAAGGCGGGAGCAGCCCACGTGTCCGTAAACAAATGAACGGACCAGCAAAACGTGGCGCATCCATACAATGGAGTATTATTCAGTCTGAGAAAGCAAGGAAACTCTAGCGCATAGCACACTTCGGTATGAATGACCTTAAAGACATTATTCGAAGTGAAATAAACAGTCACAAAAGGTCAACTACTGTAGGATTCCACTTACCGTATTTTTTGGACTAAAAGACACACTTTCCCCCAAAATTTGGGAGGAAAATTTGTCTTATAGTCTGAATGTAGCATACCTGGCTTGCTGTGGGGGGCGGGGGCGGTGGAGAGGGGTCACAAGTTATTAAATGTTTTACCTTTTTTTGCTTCAAAAATTTTTTTCCTATTTCCTCCTCTAAAACCTAGGTGTGTCTTATCGTCCTAAAAATACGGTAGATGAGGTACCTAGAGGACTAGTCAAATTCATAGAAATGGAAAGGAGAGTGGTAGGGGCTAGGGGACTGGGGGAGGAGGAAACGAGAGTTATTTAAAGGGCACGGAGTTTCAGTTTCTCGAGATGAAGATGTGCCGGGGATTACTCACACGGCAGGAACACACTGAGTGCCGCTGCTCCATACAGTTAAACACGGGTAACATGGTAAGTTTTATGTTATGTGAATTTTACAACTGTTGTTTTTTTAGAAGTATCTACCACCATTGTGGTTCTATGTCAATACGCAGAGGTACAACCTGAGAGGGTTTTCAACATGCAGATCCGGGGCCCCTTCCTCAGATACTCCGAGTCCCGGTCTGGGTGTGAGGTCCTGGCATCCCCATTTTCATCAACATCCTAGGGAAGAACGTATTCATTGACGTCTCTCTCCTAGAGGATCAGGGGATACTCTTTTGAACAGCCTGCTTTGCTGATAAGTGCCCGTTTGTTTGTTTTTTTAATTTAAAAATGCGTGTGTGGAACAACCCCAAGCTGTTGACTGTGGCCACGGGCTCAATGAGAAGGCCATCCAGCCCGCAGGGACGTGTGAGCTACAAAGCTCCAACGCCGGGCCCCCGGGCTCCAGGCCCACGGGCCTCTCGCGTTTCAGCCTGGACAAGCCCTGCACCTCGCCAGCAGTGTGTCAAGGAAACCAAACACATGCCCGCAGGATGTCCCCGGTGAGGAGGTAACGTCAGACACACCCGGCAGTGTCTCTGCCTCCCACGCAGCCGGGGAGAGCAGAGCCGACACAGGCAGCCCCACCGCACACGGAGCAGACGAGGCAGGGGAACCGCAAGTCCCAAGGGGCAGCCTGGCAAGCGGGAGACCCGGGAGTGCCTGGGAGGGCCTCGGAGCCCAGCGAGAACAGCCTGGCGCGGAGAGGCGGGCGGCTCGCTCAGGGAACCCAGGCCTCCCCTCCCACAGCCCTAACGAGCGAAGGAGACCCTGCTCACTCAGCCGCAGCCCACTAAGTACAGTGTTCTCAGCCCACCACAGCCAGCCATGTACTCATTTGTTATCTTCGCCATCGTAATAGCACCTTTGGCATTTCCCCTGTGGATGCCGACACCATCATTACTTTCCAGCGTGGCGAGGAGGTCGCGCTCCGAGAGTGAGGCGTGGAGCACTTCCAACCTGCGAGGGCAGAGGGGCCCAGGACACCTGGATGGGCACGCCCCCAGGGACAGACCTGCGCCGAAAGGGACAGAGGGGAACTCTTAGCCCCCGCCCCCACCCCTTCCAAGGCCCTGAGAAGGGGGATCCAGGAACATATTTGGGTGTTCGGTGTTGGAAAAAGTACTGAAGCAAGACATTCTTACATGTCTTTTTCTTAGAGCCACGCCCCCTCCCACACGCAGTGTCTAGACGGCAGACCCACCAAACTGGGGTCTGTCCCTGAATCCCACTGCACCTTAGTGCGGACCACTCCCCTTCATCCTCCGTCGACGCCACATGCATGCCCTTACATCAGCTGATTCGGACTTACGGGGTAGGATTTATTCTTAAGCCACTTTAACGAATAAGGAACTAGGGGTTCAGAAAGGTTCCACGAGGCTCCCTGACTTGCCTAGAGTGACCTGAGTTCCAGGAGGTTCAGTGAGACTCAAATCCAAGCCCCGAAGCTCAAGCCCAGCGTTCTTTCTGCTCCAGCATCCCTTCCCGTTTGCCCCGAGAAGAGCTAAATAATAAGCACAGAAAGGCACTCTACAAAAATAAATAAATAAATAAATAATGAGGCTGCTCTCCTGATGAATCAGTTAGCAAACCTTAATAACCATGAACTTTTACTGACCACTCACCCCCGTGGCAGGCACGGAACTAAGCGCTTCTCCTGCAACAGTTCATCGAATTCCCACCACAGTTCCACGCGCGAGAGGGGTTGTCATCAGCCTCGCTCTACAGGCGAGGCAACTGAGGCTCAGAAAAGTTCCTCCATTTGCCTAAGAACACACAGTGAGCAGGAATGCCAAGGCTTCAGCGGAGGTCTGGTTCTAGAGCCCCTGAATTTCACAACCACGTGCACTAGTCCAGTTACAGTGGGGACAGTGGCAGGGCCGGGAGAATGCCTTCCACACAAATAAGGAGTGTGGCCAAAAATGCTCAAAGGAAGGGATGAAAACCGTGCATGAGCGAAGACGATTCTAGGTTCGGATGGACCAGTAACTGCCACACCAGTTCCCTGGCGTGTTCCCTGAGTCTGGGTGCCCCGGCCCCAGCACAGGCCCTGTCTCTCAGAGGCCCCATTGAAACATCCTGGGCGTGGCACAATACCCCCAAGTACCCTGCACGACTTCCAGAGAGCAAGGAAGGTGTCGCTCACCTCCTGTAACTAACCTTCCGAGGACACTGAGTTTTTCAGTTAGCCTAGGCTTCTGCAGAGCTTATCTCCTAACTTTGCTGAGGCTTTTCTGGTGCCGCCGATAAGATTTTCTAGCCCTGTTACAATGAGATGAGATCCAGCCAGCTGTCGAGAAATGTACAATGAGATTACGTTGAGGGGGAACCACCAGAGACAAAGGCCGCGGAGGAGGCATGGCCTGCTGTCTGCTTTTGTGGCAGAAATCTGAGTGGGCGCTGCTCCTCGGGTGGGGGCGGGGAGCAGAGAAGGGGCAACAGCCACTTGTCTTTTGCCCTGGCGTGGCCTTCCCCTGCGCCTTGCTGAGAAGGCTGCTGAGGAGCAGGGAACGGAAGAGGCATATTTTTTTTATGGTGAGAAAGGCTGATCGTTTAGGAAGAGTTATGTGTTGACAACAAAGAGGACAAAGATGCTCATGAGCCTTCTTCACCTGGGCCTGTCTCTCAGGATTTGATGTCCCCTGGCGCTGGGCCATAGCTCTTGTCCCAACCCCTGCCCTTGAGCCCCACTTGAGCGGGAGTCCCTGTGGGGTGCTCATCAACACAGCCACCATCCTTCCAGGATGAGTATCCTGAGTCTCAGTTGCCGGGGCCAGGCGCCTCATCTTGCAAGACAGGTGCCCTGGCTACTGGGTTTCCTCTTGGCTGCGCCCAGGTCACAGATGAGGCCACACCCCAGATGATGCCCGAGGCTCAGGTGCACTCTGGTCTGCACCCACGTGATTACAGAGAGCTGGACCCCAGGCCAGGCCAGTCAAATGTCTGTCCGAAGTCTGTGCCCCGGCGGCCTGGGCACTGGTGAGCTGCCTCACCTCTCAGACAGGCGGAGGGGGCTCTCGGGAGGCCATCACCTGTCCCAGCCCTGGGGGCGCTGCTTGCACTCGGGTCCCCAAGCTCCCTACCTCCTGCCCGCCGCAAGGCCAAGCCCGGACGGGAAGCCACGGCGCGCAAGGCCGGGCAGAAGCGGCCGGGCCTGTCCCCGCCGCGCGGGCCGGGCACGGAGCCCGCAGGCCTCGGCGCGCTCGGCTCCGCCCGCCCGCCCGCCCCTCGGCCCGGGGCCCGCGCCCGCCCGCCCGCCCGCCGGGGCAGCAGGGCCGGCTCGGCCAAGCCTCCGTGTCGCCCGGCCCGCGCGGCCTCACTTAACTGTTCCCCGCTGGGGCGGCGGCGGCTGCGGCGGCGGCGGGTCCCGGCTCCGTCTCACGCAGAAGCAGCTTCTCATCGCCCGGGCGGCGCGGGAGGGGCCGGGCCCGGGGCCCAGGCGGCGGGGCCGGCGCCGCAGCTCGAGCGCGAGCCTCACCGGGAGCGGCGGCGGCGGCGGCGGGGGCGGGGCGCGGCCTGGCGGCGGCGGCGACAACAGCGGCGGCGCTCCCGACGCGGGCCGGGCTCCGGGCCTCCTGGCTCTGGCGCTGGCTCCGGGGGTGGCAGCCGGCGCCCCGGGCTGGCTCGGGCGAGAGGATGGAGCGGGAACCCCGAGACCCTGGCGTCCGGAGCCCGTGCTGCCACCTAACCCTAACCTGCCTGCCCCCAACCCCGGCCTCACCCACGGCCGCGCCTCCGACCCGGGCCTCACAGAGCCTGCAGGCAGCCTCAGTGCGAGCCTCAGACCCCCGGGATCCCCGGGCCTCTTGGAGCCTGGGACACCAGTATCCCCTCCCCTAAGTTGGTCTCTTCCAGGGACCAGCAGCCCACTCAGCTCTCATAGGCCTCACTGCATCCTTGACCAGTCGTAACGCACTGCCTCAGATCCCTGGAAGCCCCCAGGCCTCTTGGAGCCTCGGCTAACCGTCAGGCGTGCACACACACGCCTACACATGCCTCTTGCAGGGACACTGGCCCACACAGCCCTTCTAGGCTCTCCTGAAGCCCACGCCAACTCCTCTGCACATCTCCAGTTCAGGGGACCCCACTCCCTCACCTGCCCCAATACAAGCTTGGTCAGACCCTAGAACTCACGGCTAGTTCCAGGCCTCTGAAAAGGACCTGATCTCCTAGCAAATTCCCCCTTCCCCATATGCTGCACCCACAGAGGCCTAGAGCCAAAGTTATGGGGTCTGCCTCAGGGAAGCATCCAGAGGGAAAGGTTTAAGCAGAGGTGCTACCCTACAATATTTAGGGAAAGGAACAAGCCACGTACACCCTACCCAGCCCCGGCAAGGCACCCCCAAGCAGACGCCAGCATGCTATTTGAAAGGATTCTTTTCAGAAGGCTGGAGCATTTGGAGCTGAGAACCATGTAGGAGTGAATATGCATCAATTTGCTAATGCATCAAGTCTCATTTTCACACATTCCAGGCTTTTCCAAAATAGCTGTCTGTTCCTAAAGAAAAATGGGGCCAAGCAGAGCTGGCTGCTGAAGAAAAGGTCCTGCAGGGAAGCCGGGCAAGGGTGTCCATTCCAAGTTCATGTGTCACTCAAATGCCACTGGTTCGAAAGGTCTCACGGGCACGTGCTAGCAAACCATTAAGGGACAGACAACTCCTATGTTATTTAAACTGTTAAACACACACACACACACACACACACACACAAAGATGGAAAGTTTTTAATTTCACTTCCCGAGTTTAGCTTAACCAGATACTAAAATCAGATTTAACACCAAAAAGAGAAGTGCAGACCTCTACAGAACACTAGATCGTATATTATCGGCAGTTGGATAATTTGAGAAAATGTTGCACGCCATTTATAATCTAACTTTTGGAGAATCGCAGTAAGTGTTAGTAGATTAAGGTCCACGTGAAGCCCAGGAGTAGAGCAACCTGTTTAACTTGGCATTTCTCAGACTCATCTGAGCTTGGAAAAGAAGTTCACTAATTAATCTCCCACATGCAAATTACTGCTATAGACCAACCCACTCAAGTATATAGTATTTGTAGAAACTACTACACAAAATTTTAGCAATTTAAATCCGGATTGCAGTAAAACAAATCAAAACCCACGATGATCAAGCAAGATTCATTCCAAAAGTACAAGGATGATTCAACATTAGGGAATCTGTAAATTCACCACATTGTTAAAGGAAAATAAATCACAGGATCTTATCAACAGCATAGATGCTTTCAAAGTATTTAATAAACTTTAGCCAGTTGTAAAATTTTAAAAAACTCTTAGTAAACCAGAAAGAAAATTTAAACTTCTTAGCATGATGAAGCTTATGAAAAGCCATCAACAAACTTTCTAATGGTGAAACACTAAAGTTTTTCTCATTTAAGTAAAAAACAAAACAAAGATGCCTACTATAATTGCTAAAAACTGAAGCCAATGCAATACAATAAGAAAAGTAAATAAGAAGGACAAATATTGGAAGAGACAAATGTGTCATTATTTATTCATGAGCATACCTAAAAATAAAAATTGAAAAGAATTAACTGAAAAGTTTAGAGGTTCTGGTAAAGGCCAGTTATAAGGTAAGCAAAAATCAATGGCTTTCCTAAATGCTAAGGGTTTTTGAAAATCATCTCCATATAGAAGGACTTCCATTAGAATGAGACTCTTGGCTTCTCTCGGGCTGGACACATGGAACAGACTGACAGCTGTCTGGGGTGCAGGGGGACTGGATGAAAGAAGGTGAAGGGATTAGTCAAAGGACATAGATGCATGACCCATAGACAAGACCACAGTGTGGCGATGGCATGAGGGAAGGGAGAATGAGGGCTGGGTAGAGGTGGGCAAAGGGGGGGGGGATAGGGACTACCGTAACAGTGTAAACAATAAAAATAAGTTCAGGCCTGGCTGGCGTAGCTCAGTGGATTGAGCGCGGGCTGTGAACCAAAGCATTGCAGGTTCGATTCCCAGCCAGGGCACATGCCTGAGTTGCAGGCCATAGCACTTCACATTGATGCTTCTCTCTCGCTCTCTCTCTCTCTCTCTCTCTCCCTCCCTTCCCTCTCTAAAAATAAATAAATAAATCTTTAAAAAAAATAAAGTTCAAAGAAAGGCTTTTGGTCTCTCTCCACTTTCGGTGGGCGAGGAGGGATGAGTGACTTTGCCGATTAGTGCGTCTGGGAGAAGGAAGTGGGTAAGAACAGATGCTTCGGGGTTCTCTTTTTGGCTTTGGCTGATGGCAGGGAGCGAATATTTTCATGTACTCTCCACCATGTGGTAAGTGGACCTATTTCTGGGGCAGAAAGATCGTATTGCCCAGCACTGCCTGATACTATAGAGGTAAATCTATCCAATTCAAGGGGAAATACAGGAAGCCCACTTGGCTACAGACCCAAAGCTACATTTTCCAGTCAACTTTATCAGTAATAAAAGAAGCATGTTTATCTTATGCCTCTTTCCTATACCGATGCCTCAGTTTCTTCCAAAAGAAGAAGAGGGAGCAAGGTACTACTTATAGGAGCCCCTAAATAAGCTACTAAATACCTGTAACTTCCATTTAAAAAGTATGTTTTTTAAAAAATTTGTATTCACATTAGCAATGTATACAATAAAATCCCTAGGCACAAACTTAACAAGAAATGGGAGGGCACATAGAAACTAAAAAGCCTCACACAAGGACATGCGAGAGGTCCATAATCGACGGAAAGGCACGACAAACCCCTGGGCAGGAAGTCTCAGTGTTGCAAAGGTGTCCTGTCTCCCCAACTCAATGTACAAATTGAGTGTAATCCAAATCAAAGAACCAACATGATTGGGGGTGGGATACTATGGAATATGACAAGGTTTTCTTAAAATTTATCTTGATAAATAAATATAGGGAAAAAATCCAGGAAGTTTTTGGAATTGAATAATTATATTAATATTATGATAAGATTACAATAATAATAAATGTAAAACATAATGTAAGCTTTACATTATATTTTAATATCTGTTACAGCAGTATTATATGTAGGAATATACACTTTGATCATATTTTAAATTCCCTGTTTATAAATGTTTCGTTTCTATCCACTGATCTACTTGTATATTCTTTGTTTTAAAGATGTTATTTATCTATTTATTTATTTTTTAGAGAGAGGGGAAGGGAGGGAGAAAGAGAGGGGGAGAAACATCAATGTGTAGTTGTGGCTCATGCGCCCCCTACTGGGGGCCTGGCCCACAACCCAGGCATATGGCCTGACCAGGAATCGAACCAGTGACCCTTCGGTTCTCAGGCTGACACTCAACCCACTGAGCCACACTGGCCAGGGCATATTTGTATATTCTTAACACCCCACTCCAAACAATATTCTCTTGCCCCGACCACGTCAATTTCTTCACTAGTCTCCTGGCTTTGCCTCCATCCAAACAATGGAAAACAACCACCAGAATGATCATTGAAAAATAAAGAAATGCAGCAAGTCACTCACCTGCTTAAAGCCCTCAATGACCTTCCATAAAATAAAATAAAATTCAAATGCTCCAACATGACCTGTAAGATCTCTGGACCTTGCCTGTCACTCCACTCTCGTCTCAGCTACGCCCCACTGGTTTCCTTTGAGATCCTTAAATATCAACGCTGCTTCTTCACTGGGGACTTTACCCAGAGAGGTGAAATTTTACCTCCTCTCCATCCTAACTGGGCCTGGGTCCCCTCACCCTTAAACTCAGCGCTTCAATGTCACCTCCTTGGAAGCCATCACTGGTCATCTGCCTAAGTAGGTCCCTGGTGTTTTCATACCACAGGAGTCCGTTTCCCGCTTCCCACTCACCACAGTTCGTAACTACCTACTATTTGTTCATCTGTTCAACTGTCAGTCTCTCCCCCAGACTAAAAGCTCCCCCAAGGTATCTGCTCATCAAGCATAAAGGGGCAACGCATACTAGCCCCTCAGTAAACATTTGCTTAAAGGATAGATGTGTCAACACGTAATATGTGCCCACCCTTTGCCCATGTCTGATAATTATCCAAAGTAAACAATCAGGCAAGTGCACACAGATGTATGTTCAAGGATAATTATTTCAGCATTGCTGATAATGAGAAAATATTGGATGTATCCTAAATGTCTAGCAATAGAAGATCGAGTCATTTAAAAAAAAAAAGCTGTATTACCATAGAAATATACCACATATTTTGTTAAGTGAAAGAGCAGGCTATAGAACAGAATGTATTTATTCTACCAGCCTGTTAACTTTATATTTAATTGTGATTATTTATATGTATTAATATACACTTATTGATTTCAGAGAGAGATGGGAAGGGAGGGAGGGAGAAAGAGAGAGAGGGAGAGAGGGAGGGAGAGGGGGAGAGAGAGAGAGAAACATCAAGCAATTGCCTCTCACAGGAGCCCAGACCAAGGACCGACCCCACAACCCAGGCATGTGCCCTGACCGGGAATCAAACCTGCGGCCCTTCAGTTAACGGGCCAAAGCTTCAATCAACTGAGCCACACCAGTCAGGGTGAGGGTAGAGACTTTTATCTTCTATTTCAACATATCTATATCTACGTTTTAGTATATCCTAGAAACTCTGATGCAAATAACAGAACACCCAACAGCGGTGGCTTGAACCACAGACACCGATTGGACAGGCCAGCACCCATCTGCCTCGGTCTTCTTGTTACAGGAGAATGAAGACATTAAGAACACACGTCCTCCCATCCTTTGCTGACATCCTCAGATGGTCCCATCTTTCATGCTTCCGTGCGTTGCCTCATGGGACAGGTGACTCCTCCAGCTTCAGAGTCACGGCCTCCTCCTCCATGGCAGGGGAGCAGGTGGGGAGCAAAATCTTCCCCAGAAACTCCCGCAGACCTGCTAACATCCCATGGGCCAGAAATGGGGAACATGGAACTCCTAACTGCAAGGGAGGCTGGGAAGTTGGCGTTGTCAATTACGGTCACCTCCTAAGTCTGGCCATATTGCCAGGCCAAAAAAAAAAATTACCATCACCTTGGAGAACAATGTGGAGGTTCCTCAAAAAAAAAATTAAAAGTAAAACTACCCTTGGACCCAGCAACTCTGCTTCTGGGTATATCTCTGCAGGGAAGGAAAGCAGGAGAGAGAAGAGATACCCACATCCCTTGTGCGCTGAAGCATCATTCACAAGAGCCGAGGCACGGAAACGACCTGGTGTCGGCTGATGGATGGATGGATGGATAGAGAAAACGTCAGGTATAGAAAAAACAGAACATCATTCAGCCATAAAAGTAAAAGAAATCCTGCCATTTATAACCCTTGAGGACATTATGCTAAGTGAAATAAGCCAGACGAAGAAAGATAAATACCACAGGAGCTCTCTTACAGGTGGAATCTGGGAAAACCAAACCCATAGAAACAGAGGAGAGGAGGCTGCCGGTTGCCAGGGGTGGAGGTGGCGGGAGCATAGGCAGATGGGCGAAGGTACTGAAAGGTCCAGACTTCCTGTGACAAGGTGTGTGGGATCCAGGGGCCTGCAGCATGGTGACTGCAGCTAGTAATCCTGCATCGTATGCGTGAACGTTGCTCAGAGAGTAGACCTTAAAAGTTGTTGCCACAGAAAAATTTAAAAGCGTCCCTAGGTGAGGTGACAGATGTGTTAGCTGACCTTATCGTGGCCATCATCTCACTGGTGTAATATTAAATCATCACGTTGTGCACCCTGAACTTACACAATGTCATGTGTCAGTTACATCTCAATAAGCTGAAAACAAACAAGAAAAGAAAAGAAAAAACAAAATAAAATGAATCACTGCTTCCTTACCAGGGAGGAAGGCAGTTAAGATTTTAAAAATTGTTTTATAGCGCTTGTTCCGAAAACAGTGGGTAAGGGCGGCCAACGGTTGGGAGGGCAGGTCCTTGCTGCTTTCCAGGCCTCACCCGCGCGGGTCAGGGACCTTCTCGGGCAGCTTCCTGAGCCTGAGATCGCCACTGCTCGCGTCTGTCCTCTCCGGCCCTCCGTGCGGGGCCCTCTCCCGTAATAAACACATCCTCACTCCTAGGGCTGCGTTTTGGGTATTGATCTGTGGCAACCAGAACGGATGGATTCTGCCTCCAGAGCTCGAGGGTAAAATCCCATCCGTCGTCAGCCTCGCCGGCCAAACAGAGCTTCTCCCTGGGCTGAAGCCTCCCCGACCGACCTGTGCTCTCAGACCGAACCCAGACGCCGGCCGGAGCAGGAGGCAGGCAGGTGGGATTATCGCGCTCGTGGGGCAGGTGTGTAAGTGCGGGCTGGCTCTTCCCACGAGCGTCTGGCTGAAAGGATGTGGAAAGCAAACACAGAACGACCACAAACGGCGCTGCTGAAACTAATAAAACCATAACCACGTGCAGAACTGCCTTCCTGACAAGGAGACGCCACGTAATGACGGACCCAGATTGTAATTCTTTCCATCCCCTCCCTCATCCAGAGGAGCGCGACCTGGAGAGGCCGGCAGGGAGGAGGCACCGGGAGACGCACGCCCACACGGCCACTGCGGCTTTACGGAGAGTGGCCGAGATATGGAGGCAACCCCCTGTCCATCAGCAGACGAGTGGGTGAAGAAGAGGCGTGTGTATACGAGGGACTAAGACTCAGCCATGAAAAGCATGAACACCTCGCCATCGGCAACCACACGGACGGACCTCGAGGGCACTGTGCTGAGTGACATAAGTCAGACAGAGGAAGACAACGCCAAACGACTTCACTTGCATGTGGGAATCTGAAAACAAATAAATGAACAAGCAGAAACGGAAACAGACTTGTAGATGCAGAGAACGGTGTGAGGGCATGCCAGACGAGGGGGGGCGGGAGGGTGGGTGTGAAGGCGAAGGGGTGAGGAGGTGCACACTGGCAGTCACGGAGAGGTCCTGGGGAGGTAAGGGACAGCACGGGCAGCAGCCCACGACACTGTGATAACCGTGTGTGGTGTCAGACGTGTGCAGGATCCACAGGGGATCGCTTAGTAAAGTCATGTAATGTCTAATCACTGGGTTGTGCACCTGAAACTAATGGAATACCGTGTGTCAGCTGAAATTAAAACATAAAAAATGATTTTTTTAAAAAAAGAAGGCATCGAAGAAAAGTGGCTTCTTTTTCTTTCTTTTTTCTTGTATCATCGACAACTACTCTACAGATGTCCCCCACGGCCCCCCACTGTGTCCCCCTCCACCCAGGCACCCCCCCCGCACCCCAGCCTTCCACCACATTGTTGCCTGAGTTCATGGGCTCTGCATGAGCCACCTCCTCTCCTTCTGACTGTGAGCTCCATGCGGGCAGGCACCCCAACGAGTCTCGACTGCAGGACAGCAGTGGGTACTCGACAGACGTTTCCTGGAGTGACTGACGTCAGTTCCCCACGGCAGTTGTTAAAAATCATGATAACTCCCTTGCCCAAGGCACTTCCTCCACGCCAGGCCCGGGCTAGAACCCGCCTGCAGAGATCAGTTCACTCACGACTGACATCGTCCTGTGAAGCGGAGGGTGACCCCCACATACTACAGTTATGAAATCGGGGCTTCCCGAGTCGCCCTGGAGATTTAGGCGACTAAATGGAGATGTCAACTCCAAAGTGACAGCTTGTAACTTTGCTATGCAAAATTCTCATCACGATTTCCACAGTCAGGGAGAACCTCCCGATGGGCGAGCCATGACGGTAAACAGCTAACAATGCCCCTTCAGCTGCTCGCTGGGACCCTGGCCAGGCTCCTGGGTGGAGAGAGATGAGCAGAGTCCGTTTTCCCTCAGGGTGCTCTCAGTCTGGAGGGGATTCCGATGTTGCTGGCCACAATCACTCGGTCATCAGACCAGAAACACGCTCAAACCAGGGTGAGCACCAAGGAATTCGTGGAAGAAACAGGCTTCTCACCGGAGCGTCACGAGGCAGGGAAAATTCCAGAGCTTTTCCAGGGCCACATGCCCTCCTGCTGCTCCTGCTCCCCGTGTGTCTGCCTGTTTCCTCTGCCTTTCTAACAGACCCCTTACCCTGCTCCTCCTCCCCTCCACAACCTAACCTGGCAGCCCCCAGGGTGCTCCCAGCCCTGTCAATATCACGCCAGTGCCAGGGATCTGCAGACACTGACAAGCATCCCTGCGCCCCAGCTTCAGGGGGAGAGAGTCTGACAGGCCAAGCAATGGCCAGGTCTCCCCCGGACCCAATAAACTGGGATGCAGGGGAGACCGCATCTACTCACCGCCTCCATGTGCGAGCAGGCCCTGTCCTCAGCCGGGTTTCCTCCCAATCCGAGTCTGGTGTCCTTATTCCCTCGATGTCCGTGGATGTTTAACAGTGAAATCTGAAAACGGGAAGCTGAGCAGTTCGCCCTTTGTTTTCGCTGGTTGTTCGTGTTTCGGTTCTGCTTCACATCATCGCTGCCCCGAGGTGCTAAGCTCAGGAGGAAGCCTTAAAGAGGCAAGCAGCTCAGGGTGATGTGCTAGAAGAACTGCGGGGGATAAAAAACACATGGGTAATTTTCAAAATATTTATGAATGGCACAGGTATTGCATAAGGCGTGAAGTGATCCGCTCAGGGGGGTACTCACACACAGAGGCAACTGCTGTCGTGTGGGGGGAGAAGAGAAAACCCCACTCTTCCAGGAAGCAGCTACAGAGCAAAAGGATGGGACATGCGGGCCCTTGAAGAGTGAGGAGCAGTGGACAGCAGGCACGGGAGGGACGCTGTGCAAAATGCGAGGAGGGTAGCTGGCCGGCAGGGAAACAAGTGCGGTGAAGTGGCGGGCAGGGCCAGCTGGACGGATGCTTATGGTGACCCAGAGTGAGGGTCTTTGGGAGCCACATCCACACAGAATCTCATCCAAAAAAAAATCAGTTTTAAATACCAGCCACACACTGAGGACTCCCAGGTGTATGTCTCTAGCCCAGATTGTCCCTAGACTCCAACGGGCACAGCCAATAGCCTACCTGACGTGCCCTTGACTGTCTAGTGGCATCTCCAGTGTAACGCGTCTGGCGCTCAGCTCCCGAGCATGCCCCCCAAGCCCCTCCCCCCTCAGTCTTTCCAGCTCACCCGCTGGAAACACGTTCTTTCCGTTGCTCAGCCAAACGCCTGGACCCCCCATCTCTGCCTCCCCTTTTTCTCTACGCATCGTATCTACCATGTCAGCCTCAAGGCTCAGGACCGTGAAGGCGGGGCTTCTACGGAGCGCCGCGTTGTTTTGATCTGTGGAGGAGGCAGAGCACGTTCCACCGGAGGACGTGTGTAAGTTGGCCAGGCAGGAGTGGTGGGGTCGGGGCACAGGAAGGAGCTGCCCAGGCAAGCAAGGACACCACAAAAATAGAAGGAGGTCTTGTGCGGAGATGACAGGGAGGTCAGTGTGACGGGAGGGGACCGGTGACGTAAGATGTAAAAGAAGGCAGGGTCCGGCCAGCTCCTGCCGGTCCTGACTGTGCTCCTGCAGCTCCTGCAGGTCCTGACCGGAGTTCTCTAGGTGCCCCCCAGCTCACCCTGTCGGCCCCTCACAAGTCTGTCACCAACCACCAAGGCAGTGCCTGCCCCTCTGCATTCACCCCAGACGTCCGAACTTGCCAGTCTGGCTGCCCTTGGCTCAGAGGCACCATGGCTCCGAAACCTCCGTGTGTGGCTCTGGACCTTGGCTGCTATGCTTCATCCAGTCCTGTAGCCTTCAAGGACCCAGTTCATGGACCCATGCTTGTCAGCAAAACAAAAAAATGCAACTAGGCAAATGAGAAAAAACAAGGACAATGTGGCATATACAAGCAGAACTGCAATTCCATCTGCCTGATACCACATCACAGGGGAATGGCTGGACACACTGAATGTGTGCGGAATGCCTGGAATGCACCGGCTTCGAATGGAAGCTACCCGGAGAGCACAAAATCCACTTCAGGGGTGCTGACGGGAGAGACACCTCCAACAGGTAAGCAGCTATTACAACAGGAGGCCTGTGTGGCTACCCATGGAGAGGGACATGCTGTGAGCATTAACATATCACAGTAAAAGAAGACAAGCCGTGATTTCAAATGTGCCTCCCAAATGGAGAGTTTCGGGGTTGTTCTTGGAATGAAAAGTGGTCATTTGCTTCAAGCGGCTTCTCACACAGGCAACTCCCAAGACAGGTCCATGGCGGGTCACGCCACAGACTCACCTAGTTAATGATGATCAAAGAGGCTCATGGGCGAGTTCAGGAAGCCAACCAAAGTATAGCTCCTGCGTATGCCCGGCTAACGTGTGCACGCATGTGCTTGGTGTTTGCACGTGTGTGTGTCTGTGTAAAGCTGACAACCGTCTTTTCTGTGAAAGGAATGTTCTTCATTATGCTCTGATTTCCTTCCAGCTTTAAATATTAAGATTTCCTTTATGTTATGAAAAGATGATGACAGTGTGGACTTCTGAGACAAAATCGCTCTTTGTGAGTTTCCCAACTATTTCTGGAATTTACCCATCCACAATCCCCAAAGTCTGGGAATCAGCGCCTCCCTGATAAAACATTCGGTTCTAAACTCTGGACTCTAGCTTTGACCTGAGCATGGCTCCAGGATATAACACTCGGTGTGTGTCTTTTTTCCAAGAGGTAAAATTTGCATAGCATTAAAGCCACAAGTGAAGATTCAAAAGGGAAGAGTTGGGTTACAATTTCACAGCCTCGTCCAAAGCCAGGACTCCCACTGCTGTCATGCATGATTCACATTTTTCACACAGTAACCAGAACGCCAGCTTGAAATATAAAGCAGATTCTATTCCTATTGGTGGTGGAGACTGCTGGGGGCTCACCAATGTATGGGCATGCTCATTACTTTCCCAGCCGCCCCTGTGGTTAGCTTGACCATGTGACTAGCTCTGGCCAATGGAATGTGAGTAGAGTGATTTGTATCACTTCCAGGCTAAGGTGGAAAAAGTAACAGGTGTGCCTTCCCCATCTCCCTTTCCTCCTTCTACCTGTCCCTCAGGGAGAGGACATCAGGGTGACCTTGAAGCTACAAGATGATGGCGGCACCAGATGGAGGCAGGCAACTTCCTGGGTTGTTATTTAGACGGAATGCTCCAGACACTCAGTAGACTGTGACACAGAGAGAAATAAACTACTGTGGAAAGGCACCGGGATTCGAGTGCTTATTTGTTACTGCGGCACGGTCTGTCCCATTCTGACTGGCAAACACCCTTGCTAACATACCCACCAGCGCCTTCCCAGGGCCTTCAGAGAAAGATCCGAAATCTTTTCCTTGGCCTACAAAGCCCTACCAGTCGTGCCCTGCCTACCCCTTGGCGTTCCCGCCCTGTCCCTGGCTCCCATGTTCACTCTGCCCCAGGCACACCGGCCACGGAAGGACGCCCAACACACCACGCTCCCCCCGCCCCCCCCCACCCCCAGAGGGCGCTTCCTCCAGCAGTTCCCTCTGCCTGCAGTGCTCTGCTGCCACGCCTTCCTCGCTCTGGACACTCATCTCAACTAGCTGCCTCCAAGGAGCCTCCCTCCATCACCTAGGCTGGGAGGCCTGCATTTTCCCTCTGTCTCATCACGTTTCATTTTCATCCCGGCACTTATCACAACCTGGTATTTCCCTTCTTTCTTTAATGGTCTGTTTGTTGCCCATCTTGCCCGTCTGGTGGACACGGAATCTCCAGTGCCCAGCGAAGACCCTGGGGCACGAGCGGGGCTCCAAGGACACGTGTCTGGTGGCCAAGTGGGTGAATGAACAGATGGCTCGGCACGGCCCCCTCCGGCTGCCCAGAGGGGTACTGTGTCGGAAGCAATGGGACGGGGGCTCCTGTTACCTGCTGGGTCCCCGACGGTGGCTTCCGATAGAGCAGTCGTTGACTCTGCTCATGAGTCTGGGGGTTGGGTGGGTTCTGCTGGACAGTCCTCACTTGGGGTGTCCCGTGAGGGCACTGAGATGGGGTCTGGGGCCTGGGTCACTCCAAAGACCTCTTCGCTCACATATCTGGCTCTTCAGCTAGGAAGGCTCAACTGTCTGGGGTTTGGTTCATTCCTCTGATCAGCCGTGTGACTTCAGGCAAGCTCCTCAATCTCCCTGCACCCCAGATCTTATATGCCAAGCAGGACCAGAAATGACAACACCTAGCATTTATTGGTCACCTGCCGTGTTCTAGGCTCCATATACGCTAAACTCCTCGCACACCTGTCTCACACAACCCTTATACAACAACTTATTCTGTAGATGTTCCTATTAAAGGACCTGCTTACTTATAGGTGAAGAAACCGAGGTTCAGAGAAGTTTAAGCGTCTTGCTCAAAAAGTCTATAATAGGTAATCATGCCAGAAATTTCTAGTTAATGTGCTATGTTAAGCCAATATGGGAAACCCCATCTCCTACACTATACACATCAAAATACTAGATAAAATATAACCCCAAAGTGTAAATGCATAGCAGCATTCAAAGCCAAGAAAGCGGATGTCCCAGGAACCAGACAAAGAGGGGACTCGCACTGGTAAGGTGACCAGGATCTGAGGCTGAGGGGCTCCCTGGGCCGGGGGAGCAGTGGCCCCTCGAATGTCAGGGGTTGGAGAACAGAGAATGCAAACAATGGAAATGGAAGGGGAAGAAGGGGCCAGTCACAAAGACACTTCCAGTTATGATGGGTCCAAGAAGACACGTCGTGGCAGTCAGAAAGCGTCATACTTACAAATGAGCAAAGACAGAGATTCTACTGATCAAACTCATGGGGGGGCGGGACTTCTGCCCACTTGTCTGCAAAAGAGGCCAAAGACTTGCCATCCGCCTGGGCCCGCGGGTGGAAAACAAGAGTCCGGGACTGTACCCAGCAAAAAGTGCTCCAGGGAAAACCTCAAGTGGTGGGGACTGATCCTGGGGGATGCACACACAACCTCATCTGGGATCCGAGACTGCCGATGGGACCCCCAGCAGACACAGGCTTCAAACTGCTCTGTAGACGCAACCCAGGGCTCGTGGCCTCCCCCCCACCCCACCAGGGGAAACCAGTGCTGCTCAGTGCAAGTTTGGGGACAGCAATGACAAAGCACTAAGGAAACAGGTTCATGCAAGGGGCCATTTGTACCCCAAGACCTGGAGATAAAAGAACGGCCTGAAAGAGCCGTGTGTTTCCATCTGTTCAATGAAATAAAAGGAGGGATGATGAAGCAGAAAGCGAAGAGTGTAAGAAGAATGGACAAGCTCGTGTGGGGCAGAGCGGACATTCAAACCCGGGTCCACAGCTGAGCCAGCGCTTAGAGTCAGTGTGATGGGGGAGGGGCGGGAGAGACCAAGGAATTTGTTGTCCCGACCATCCCTTTCCTGTTTGTTTCCCAAGGGAAAGTCTGCTCCCCGGATTAGAAGCCACCAGTCTACTTACTGTCTCTCGAATGACGCTGATTTTCCAAAAAGATCAGATCCAGGGAATCAACCCCATTTGTTACAGGACCAACAGGTGTGAGGTGGGGAGAGGTAGGGTTAGCTGCTGCCCTTCGGGGTTTCACTAGGGTTGAACTACCTCTGAGCACAAGGAATATTTTTTCATTTCATTTGTTCTGTTATTCATTCATTCTGTTTTGTTTGTTTTTTTTTTTTAACCAAACACGATCCCAAGAATCCCGAGAGCAGTTAGGCGGCCTCAGTTCAAATCCCAGCTGCTAGAGCATTGACCAAGGAAGGCCCCGTGTCTGTCTGGGTCTCAATTTTCTCAACCCTTAGCCGGAGATGATAATGACCTTGCAGGCTTGTAGGGAAGAATAAAGAAAATCCACGTAAAACACAGAGCCATCCTGGGAGCTGAGCGCCTGAGGGTCACGCCCACCCCACGGCTCCAGGGTTCAGGGTGCAGACTTGTGTCAGCCGGACGGAAGTGGGTGGGGGGTGAGAGGAGGTTCGGTGTCGCAGTGACCCCTCGGATGCTCCGATGGGGCGGGGACACAGCGGCTCTCAGGGTGAGGCCACTTCCCAGGCCCTCCTCTCCCCGCCCCCACCGCGGGCTCCGCTCAGCCTCATTGTTTTGCGTCTGTATCTGGTTTTGTGACAGGTTTAAAGACACCGACGACGAGCCTCGGAATTCAGACTGGAGCCAGCCCGGCCTCAGCCGCTGTCCTCACCGCCGTCGCCAACGTATGTTTAACCCGCTGTTCCCCCGCTTTCGTAAACACGCTGTCTGCGTTCAAATCTCAGATCCACACGACCCTTCCCCTCTGCTTTCAAATCCTGCCTTCCAGCCGCACGCCTGGGCGGATTTCAGATTTACGCTCGCGCGCGCGCACACACACACACGCACACACACACGCGCACACACAGACACGGCATGTGCACACGAGGACCCACCTGCACAGAGACCAGAGGTGAGCAGATCCCCCGACTCCCAGACCTGTGACATCCTGGGTGACAGATCGACCCAGCCCAGTGAGGTGGACACGGAACCCTGCCACGGTCTCTTGAACACAGGCGCGCCGAGACCCAGGGGCCCTGGCGTCACTCACAAGGGCCAAGTCCCCAAAGGTCAGACCCTCAGAAGAACACAGACACAGAAACACGGGTGTACGATCACGTGGTCACAGGGACCCACAGAACTGCCATGCACTCAAGGGCACTGGGCTGAACTGTGTCCCCCAAAACCCACAGGTTGACGTCCTAACCCCCCAGGGCTTCAGAATGACACTGTATTTGGAAACAGGGCCTTCAAAGGGGAAATGACGGGCATGTGGGTATGTGGGTGGGCCCTGATGCAATACGAGTGGAGTCCTTACAAGGAGAGACTGGGACACAGGCACACGCCCGGCGGGATGGCCCTGTGAGGACCCAGAGAAGACGGCCGTCTACGTGCCAGGGGCAGCGGCCTCAGAAGGAACCCACCCTGCAGACTTGTAGCCCCCAGACCCGTGGGACGACACACTTCCGCCGCTTCAGCCACCAGCCTGTGGCGGTGTGTGTGGCAGCCCTGGCGGACTCATAGAGACCCGGAGACCGAGGGACACAACCCACCGCCTCCTTCGCAGCCTCACACAGAGCCCCCAAGCAGCACCCCCACACATAGACCCGAAGCCCGGGGCCTGCCGGTGTACCCCACTCCCCCTCCCCCATGGCCCCTGCCTCCACACAGCCACTGAGTTGTGTCCACTCTTCCGGCGAGAGCAGAAGGCACCCAGGGATTCCCTTGACTGGACAGTGAAACTGAGGGAAATGCTGTCATGGTAACGGCTCACACATGTGCAGTCTCAATTTTAGGTTACAATAAGGGCGGCCCCCAAGGCTTCGGAGGCACTGATTCACCTGACGTTCTCAACAACCCTTCGAGGTAGGTACCGTTATCAAAATCCCCATTCAAGAGACAGCAAAACCAGGGCCCAGAGAGGTCAAGTAATTTGCCCGAGATCACACAGCCAGCAAAAGCACAGCTGACACTTGAATCAGGGCAGCCTGGCTCGGGCTCAGCTCTGAGCCACGGAGCAATCTGCCGACAGGATCAGAGACAGGGCCAAGTTCCAGAAGAGGTCAAATGCTTGGTCAAGAAGGAAATGAGCCAAGACGCCTTCCCCAGGGCACAGAATTGCCTTGAGCAAAACCCTGCACTCAGCACCAGCAACATAATTTGCAGGACCCAGTGCGAAATGAGCACACAGGTCCCCTGTTCGAAAAGCAGGGAAAACGTGCAATAAAAAAACACTATAATATAAAGTTTTTCCTTTCTTCAGTGGTTTCCTTCCCAGCTTATCATAATACTTTTTATTTGCTATTTAATGCCACACTAAGTAAGAAATAATACAATTTTAAGTTACTGGCATGAATTTTACTATTTTGCAATGCCAGTTTTAAATGCAAATATAAGAGCATTGAACTCATACGCAGACTCGCCCAAAACACACATATTTCGTAGCTCGCAGACAGGTATTTCGGAACAGCGGGAAGGCTGCATAAAACTAACTCAGCTGCGTTTATTTCACTCCCTGATATATGCGGCCCTCTCCGACCACTGCTACCTGTGGCTTACTGATGAGCGAGCGAGGGCCGCGAGGGAGAGGAACTACGGCCGCCTCGGTGTTTTCTTTCCTCCTGTGTCATGGTCTTCAACCTGGAGTGGTTGGCCACCACCAGGAAGTAACGTGAACAAGAAAGGAGATGGGCCTTGGCTGGCGTAGCCCAGTGGATTGAGCGCGGGCTGCGAACCAAAGCATCGCAGGTTCGATTCCCAGTCAGGGCACATGCCTGGGTTGCAGGCCACGGCTCCCAGCAACCACACATTGATGTTTCTCTCGCTCTCTCTCTCTCCCCCTCCCTTCCCTCTCTAAAAATAAATAAATAAAATCTTAAAAAAAAAAAGAAAGGAGATGATAGGGTTGCTTGGTAGCTCGGGTGTCTCGGAACACCATTATCTTCTAAGTTCCAAGCAAATTCTTATTTGACGGGCAAGTGTGGCCTCTTGGGGCTGTGGGCACCCCACTGAGCTGTAGAAATAACACACTTACTGTCCAATTGCTTTGAGACTCACTGGGTTCCCGGGCACCGGGGTCCCCTGGAATTCCGTGCTCAGGGGGCGTGGCAGACACAGCACGCCAGCGGGCAGGCAAGGGACAGTGGGCTGGCACAGCGTGCGTGTCTCCTCCGCTCGTGTGCATGCTTCATCGACCCACTGACCTCAACCTGCAAAACACAAGTTCAAACATAGAATTACTTATACAAATACGGAATCATGCTGTACACCTGGAACTAACATAATGGTATATGTCAATTACGTCTCAACTTAAGATAAAACTATTAAGAATTTTAAAATGACAACAGCAAAGCGCTCAAGCAAGCTCACGGCCCTCTGGAGCGTGAGTGTGACGGCACAGTCGCCTGCCTGTGACACCAGCCCCGCCTGCCCTGGCCACATTCCTGCACCCACGACGGCCTGGGCTCACGGCGTCTTCTCCCTTAGACCTGGCTGCTCCTTCTCAGAATGCCCGGGGCCCTCCCAGGACTCCCTCTGCTGCCAGGTGCTTCCCGGACGTGGCCTGGCTCTGGGCCCTGGGACCGGGATTGCTCGGTGTCTGGAAGCCCATCCTTTTGTCTGACCTAGTTCCAGCATGCTGGAGTCACCAGGACACGTTCCGTGCCTGTTTTGAGGGGAGCTGAGAGACTGCGTCTCCTCCCGACACAGACTCGCCTGGGATCCAATCACGTCCGGTGCCACCCCTAATCCCCAAATCTCGCCCTGCAGCCCAGACCTTGCTTCTGAGTTCCAGATGCGCTCGCCCAGCTCTCTGCGGGAAGTTTCTGTCTGAATGTCCACAGACTCCTCGGGCCTGGAGTTACTCACCCGCCTCCTGCCTCAAACCCGTTCCCCACCTCAGTGCTTGGGGTCGCTGTCCGTCTGAAACCCGGGAGCTGCACGCCCCACGTCCTGCAGCCTGCCTCCGTAAGACCGGCCACGCCCACTCCGGGCACTCCCTCCCACGCTGCGTCCCTGCCGCCGCCTGGGCACAGGTCTCACGGGGACCACGGCAGGAGCCCGCCTCACCTTCTCCTCCTCGAGCCCACCCTGCCCACCTGCCTGAAATGTGGAGTCACCAGGGATTCCATCAGGCACCCTGCTCAGAATCTCAGAACCAGAGCTTCCCGTTGCTTCTGGGTGAAATCTGTACTCCTTAGCCCTAAGGAACCAAGTACATTTTCCTCCTGGAAAAAAAAAAAAAACAGTGCCCTGGAGACTAAAAGTTGGGGGGGGGGGCATTTATTGGGACATGGGGTGTGGGGCGGGACTCCTCCGCTCTCCAGGCCCAAGGCACAGGAAGGGGAGAATGGAGGGTGGGTGCAAATTCAGAGGAGGGTCAAAGTCGGGAACCCCTCACACGCTGACCGAAGGAGGGCACCTTGTCGGAAATGGCACAGTGCGGGGAGGTGGGGCAGGTGCCGAGAGAAGGGGGCCAAGGGGTGTCCCCAAACAGCTGTGTGAATAGGGGCTGGAGACGCCAGAGCTGTGAGAGAGGCAGCGACGGCCACATCAGCACGGAGCCCGTTCCCTTCCCGAGCACATAGCCAGGCTACCCGTCCCAGCCTCCCTCGCAGTTAGGCGGGGCCCTGGGATGAAGCTGTGCCTAGCAGCAGGTCAGGTATGGCTGCTTCCCAGCCCAGCCCCCAAAAATCCCCTGAGGAATCCTCCCGGCTCTCTTGTGTCTCCCACTCACCAGCCGAAGGCAGAGCAGGAAACCACGAGATGACAGGACCACGGCACGGGAGGGGTCCAGGCCCCTGCGTGACTCCCTGGAGCGGAGCCCCCCGCCCACCCCATGCACACTGAGCCATGACACAGCAGAGGAACAGAGTCTCCTGTGAAGGCGCTGAGACGCCGGTGGTGGAAGGGAGAGCTGGACGCTTGTGCTAGTGCCCGGTTCTGCCCTCCTTGCCCTGAAGCATGGTTGCCCCCCCCACCCCCCGAGGTGGTGATGTGTGTGCTCCCCGGTCCCCAAGGTTTGTCAGCGGGGAGGGGACTCCTAAGCCAGACAGCCTGTTTTCCTCTTTATAAATAATTCACTTCTAATCATGCAAGCAGTCCCTAAATGCCTTCTCCTTTCTTCTGTAAAAAAACAAACATGCAGAAACAATAATAAAGCCACGTCCTCTGGACCCCTTTCCGCTCTCCCCTTTGTCCAGCACCACTACCTGCCCCGCCGCAGCTGGCCCTTCCCCGCCCTCTCACAGGCGGCTACTCTCCCTCCCCTCGGAACCACCCTAATATCTCTTACACATTTGTATCTCTACAATTTTTGAAATAATTGAGCACGTTTCTGTTTCTCTGTGCCTATTCATAAAAGTGTCTTGCTCTATGTATTTTCGCCACTGATTCTATTCGCACAGCGGTATTTCTTCACGCTGTGTCACGGGTGCACCTACTCCCTCACACAGCTGCACGGCGCTACACGGCCTGGCTGCGTCACGGTGTGTGCAGCTGACCCCCTACTCACGGGCGTTTACGCTTTCCCCATTTTACACACGTCCCCCAAGGCACACGCGCCCACACTTTCTCTAGGGGAGATGCAGAGAGTGGAACTGTTGTCCTCTGAAGCGGCCGTGCCAACCGGCACTGTCACCAGCAGTGTGCGGGAGTCCCTCTCTCCACGCACCCGCACTAACGCTTCACATCAAACTTTAATTTTGTGTGTGTCCCAACCTGATGAGTGACATGCGGTGCAGGGTGGTTTAATGTTTTATTTCTTTGATTACTAGTGAAACCGAACATTCCTCAAGTTTATTGGCCATTTGAATTTCCTTTTCCATAAATCGACAGATTTTATTATTTGCTGAGTGTTCTATTGGGCCATTTGTCTTTTTCTTATTGATTTGTTAGAATTCTTTATATATTCTGGATGCTAATCCCTTATCTGTTATATAAATTGCAAATATTTCCTCCCCGGCTATTGCTTGTTTTTAGCTTGTTTATGGTGTCTGTTGTCACTTAGGAGTTTTACATTTGAGTGTGGTGAGATCTATCAACCACTTCTGCTGTGCTGCTTGCTTCCGGCCGGACCGCTTCCAGCTGCACAGCTGCGCGCAGGGAAACCTCAGCCAGGAACGCGGGTCCTCTCCCTGGAGGACGCACTGGACTTTCTGCTCCTGTCCCTGAGAGAACAGTGACTCCAACGGACACCCGCTGGGGACCTCAGATTTAACTCGGGGTGAGCGGGGGAGACTCAGGGAGCAGGTGCTGCGAAGAGAGAAGAAAGACACTCTTTCTTCGATGGAAAAATGGGGTCTTAGAGTCGCTGGATGTTAAAAGGTGATTTGATTTCATACCCTCTGTGCTGGTTAAGCCAGGTGTCTGGCTTCTAGTCCAAGTTCTTTATGCTCTGGCTCCCCCTTTTTCCTCTCAGCTCAACTCCTCGCCTTCATGTAACCTTCTCTCCAGTTACATTGAATTCTGTACCAAACCAAAATCATCCTTTCTGCCTCCAAGCCTTTGAGTCTGACTCTTTGGCTTTTAAGGGACAGGAAAAAATAATGATGGCACTTACTGTGAGCCAGGCTCTGTGCGAAGCTATTTGCACAGCACCTTACCAGTCAGGATAAGTCAAGCTACGTTGCAGGAACAAATAATTCCAAAATTCCAGGGTCTCACAACTGCCAGCGTCTACTTCTCGCTCACGCTACCTGTCGAGGGCGGAAGGCACAACGGCTCTGGCTGGGCAATACTTTTTCTTCCTTCCAGGACACAGGCTCCTGGAGCATCTTCTGTTTGGAACGCCACTGGCCGTATCATCTTTTCAGCAGGAATGTGTGTGGCAAAGCACATACCAGCTCTTAAGAGTTTCTTCCTAGAGCAATATGGCTCATGCCCTCACATTTCATGGGCCCAAGTAAGTCATGTGGCCAGGGCTGACCTCAAAGGGTTGGGGTGCTGGTGTCCAATCACATAATCTACCAGCCTACCTTTAGGGTCACCGCATGTCCAATCCCCTTGTTGCCTACACGTGGAACCTGTTCACTTCTCTTTTCCTTTTGAAGACTTAATGTATTTACCTTTAGAGAGAGGGGAAGGGAAAGAGAAAGAGAGGGAGAAAGACATCAATGTGTGGTTGCCTCTCACATGCCCCCTACTGGGGACCTGACCCAAAACCCAGGCATGCTCCCTGACTGGGAATCGAACCGATGACCCTTCGGTTCTCCATCTGGCACTAAATCTGCTAAGCCATACCAGCCAGGGCAGAGCCTGTCCACTCGTAAGCAAGCAACTCAAAGTCCTACCCAGTCATTATATACCAGGAGGTCTGTTGGCACCTCTTCCTGGAAGGCTCTCCTGATTTCCCCTTGTTGAAGTGGCTTCTCTTTCCTGAACCTTTCTCCGGCACTTGGGATCTCAGCACATTTCGCCTTGTGCTACATCTGAGGGTTATATGGGATTCATCTCTGCATCTTCATTTGTTCCTTCCTTCCTTCCTTCCTTCCTTCCATAGTTACTGAGCGCCAGGCCCTGTGCAAGGCACTAGGGATACACTCAAATAGAGTCTCTGCTTTCACGGAGTTTATTGTCCAGTGGGGGAGATAGACATTAAACAGATAACGACACCACTAATTATTTAATTACAATGGTTAGAAACGTTATGAAGAGGTCCAGGGGGATCCGAGCATTTATAACAGGGGACCTGACTCCAGAGGAGGATGGGACGACGCCTCTGAGAAAGCTGTATTTCAGCGGAGTCTCGGTAGGGTAGATAGAAACTGGCCAGGGCCAGACAAGGCTGGGAGTAGGGGGTGTGGGGTGGGGGGAAGGGAGAGCTCTCAAGGCAGAGGAAACAGCTGGAGCCAGGCCCTGAGGCTGGAAGAAGGTGGTAAGATGAGCAGGGCCAGGAGGGTGGGGGAAGGAGGCCAGCGCATGCCTGGCGCTGCTGTTTGGGCGCATCTCCCTGCTGCCAGCCCAGCCAGAGGCTCCTGGCCTTGGTTGCAGGGACTGAAGCGAGGGGTTGTGGGCATTTTGTCCCTGGCAAGCCAGTGTCTGGAGGTGGCTGCTCTTCTCTGGCCGCAGCCCATGCTCCTGGGTCAGGCGGAGGGAGGGAGCGGAGGACGTGCACAGCACACTTTTTATATATATGTGGGGCCATAACATTTAAGTGTCTTGGCTGTAAGCCTGCGACTAGGTCCCCCGACAGCCCAGCCTTGCTCCACACGCTCTAACAGCTGTCTGTAAAACCCGTTTATGGTGCCTCCATAAATTTCCCAGCTGCTGCAAACACAGGGCTGGGGACAGAGCGTCTCGGGGAGGGAGGTGTGGGAGAGCTGCAGCTTTGGCGTCTCTGCCGGCTCGTCCTCTGGGCCCCAGCTTGCCCCCTGCCCACCGGGGCTGCCTTACCCTAAATTCTTTTATTGAAGCTGATCTTAACATCGACCCCGTGGGGCCTGGCTGGGCAATCCGGCTCGGCACAGACACAGGCACTTTCAAGATTGCAGCAAAAGGTACAGTAAATCAGAATTAAGTGTCATGATAGTGATTTGAACTGACACTGTTTTCACCTTGTCCATTTACTGGGAAATATATAACAGGGATAGATTGAGCCTGTCATATTGGACCTGAAAAATACAGCTGTTAGGGGAGGAGAGGCAGCTGGCACCAAGGCAGTCCCTGCGGACAGTGGGGTATAGGCGGGTGGGGGGGGGGGTGCATGTTGTCAGCATCCCCTTGGGGTGAAAGCTTGTGGGGGAACACCAACAACCAGACGACACAGGGACCCTGCTGCCAGCTACATGGCTGCGATGACCCAGAGCACCCAGGCTGCAGGGCCTTAAAAGCACTTTCTATGACAGACGTGCAGAAACGTGCACACGTCATAAGTGCATCACATGACTTATCGTAACCAACTGCATACACCAGTGTGCCCCACATGCAGGTCAAGAAATGGAGCAGAACCCCCAGAGGCCCCCACCCCGAGGCAGCCCTCCCCCCCTCCCCCCTGTGCTGTTCCTCCATCCTCTTCCCCCCCCCACTGCCCACCAAGGTGACCCCTATTCTGATATCTCAGGCTGTGGGTTGATTTTGCGTGTCACATTTTGAAGTCCCCACCTTATTTTTTTGGCCCCCAAAGAAAACAGGAAGCTCTTACTTTTAAAATAATATATAAAGAATATGAGCAAGATCCCCCACCCCCCATCTCATCTCCTGAACGTTCCACAGGGTTTTGGCCCCAATTCAGAGGCAGGGTGGGGGAGGAGGGGGAATCTGGGATGCGCAGGAGGTGGCAGGGTGGGGCGGGAGTCAGAGACGGGGCAACTGAATGGGGGGAGGGGAAGCTGGGACTGGAGTGGGAAGAGCAGCGGGTGAAGGGTCAGGGAGGAGCTAAGGCTCAGAGATGGAAGAAATTTCAGGACTGGAGCGAGGCTCAGGAATGGGACACAAGGCCAGGATAAAGGTCAAGGATGAACTGAGGGTCAGGTTCAGTGCCCGTGCAGAAGCAGGGTGGAGCCATGTGGGGGGTGGGGCTCAGGGAGGGAGAGGGTGAGAGGCCCTGATGGAGTCAAGCTTTAGGATGCGAGAAGCTGAAGTCCCGGAGCCAAACCACCAGCAAAATGCAGAGAGAGGACAAGCTCTCTGCAGCCAGGACTGAGGCTGCTTCCCTCCGCATCCTCCCCGCTCCCGGCAGCCCTGGGCTTGGAGTGGCTCCGCCTCCCTGCCCACTGCCCCTCCCCCTGGAGCTCCCTGCCCACCCAATCCTGATTGGTTGGAGAGCAGGTTGGTGGCTACAGCGCCACCAGCAGGTGGCCTCCAGTATTACCCTTATTGCCCGAGCTCTGACTCGGGATGGGCTCCGATTTGGCCACCACCCTCAGCCTCATCCTTCCTGCTGGACCCTGAACCCTGCCCTGAGCCCATCCTACTCGGCTGGGTGCACAACTCATGCCCTCTCCCATCCCCCCAAATCACAACTGCTCCCTGAGCTTCCGGCCGCTGGCTGGCAGCCGCCCCCCCCCCCCCCCCCCCCCCCCGCCCCGCCGAGACCGATCATCCTGGCTCTGGAACCTGACCCTAAGTGTCTCCTACTGTGGAAGGACACGCTCAGGAGGAAATTCCCCTCGCGGGTGTGGACGGCTGTCCGTACTGACCCCACGTTTGAGCTGGTCCATCCTGCCGCCCAGCCAGGTGCTGCACGGCACAGGTCACCCCTGCTTCCTCCCACGTGCACACCCTGAGTCCCAGCTTCTGCCACGGCTGCGCTGGAGGGACACCGTCTTTGCTCTGGCTTCGGTTGTCAGTGCTCTGACCTTCAGCCCTGGATTCTGTCCCCCTTTGGCCACCTCAAGGGGACTTGTCCTCAAGACCCCCTACTTGGGAGTGACTGGTTTCTCCCTGTGGGAGGCAAGATACTTGGCCTCCTCCGTGCAAGAAATTCCTCAAGCGCCCTGTCCCCACCCACATTGCCCATGAGGCAACACGGCTGCCTCGTTTGATGTCAGTTCCCCAAGAGACCACAGATTCCAAGAGGGCAGGGGAGGGGCCTGGCTCGCATCGCCCCCCCAAGCCTGGCCATGCCGGGCCCGAAGATGCCACTTTGGGAAGGTCAGTGGACGACTGGATGACAATGGCTGAAAGTGCAGGTTCGAAGGCAGGGAGACCTAGTGCTGAATCCTGACACCTCTAGAGTATCATGTAACTGCCGTAGGCCTTGCTTTTCTCATCTGTGAAACAGGTTAATACCACCCGACTCCATGGGGCTCTGGGAGGGTTGAATGCAACAATAAATGTCAGCGTTGGCGCCACACCTGGCACATGGTAGGCGCTCCATGCATGGCATTGGTTATTGTCTCTGTCTTTGTCTTGCTACCGCAACAGCCACCAGTGTTTCTATTTCTAGAATCCCTTGGGTCCAGGATCCTCCGCAGCCCTCGAGGTCCTTTGTTTTCTTAAACAAGCATTTGCTCATAGCCTTGGACTACATGCTTAGAACCTTCCTTGGGCTCCCTGGGGCTTCAAAGTCAAGGCAAAATGTTAGCAGGCCCGGCCCCTTCTCTCTGATCCCCAAGGACCTTGACCTCAGCGGCAGGGCCGGAGAAGGCCTGTCCCTCTCCACCCAGAGCTCTCTGACCCCGAGTCTGATAGGCTGTTCAGGGCCAGCCTGGGGGACAAGCACAGCCAGGGGAACCAGGGCCCGCCCTCGACCTGCCGGGAGAGGCCGCGGCCGCAGTCCCGCTGACGAAGGGCCTTTATCGACCTCCCTCTGCGAGCCCCCGCCACATCACTCACGGGCCCGGGACGGGAGCCCATTCATCTGGGCCCCCGAATGGGAAGCAGCTGGGATTTCTCATTCCGGGGCGACGCGGAGTTCACATCAGGAAATATTAGTCTGATGAGTTCCCCGTGAGTGGAAGGACTGTCAGGCATTAATCACGGGCCGAGGGGGAGGCAGCGCCGGGCCCTCGGTCCAACTCTCCAGGGTCTCATCCTTTCTGGGAACTTCAGAACCTCGCTGGGCCCGGAGACAAGGATGAAAATTACCCTTGAAGCACCTCAGGCTGCTCTCGTTCTCTCTCTCCCCGAGGCCTCGCTGCCTGGGGCTAGAACCCTTTGTGAGGAGCTGGGCAGGTGGTTTCCCTCCCTGGGTCTCGGTTTTCTTGTCTGTGGAATGGGATGGGGAGTCCCTCTGGTGTCCTGCATGCAACAGTCCCTGCCCACCTCGGCCCTCCACTGCGCTCGCTGGCTCACGGCTGTGTCACAGGGTCCCCGGACAAACTGCCCTTTCCAGCCTCTAGACTGAAGTGTAGGGTTGGGGCCCTTCTGGGACCTGCCCCTCCACTTCCTGAGCCCAGCAGAGGGTGTCCCCCAGAGGCTCCTATAAACAGGAGGCTGCCGAGGGTCTGCCCCCCGGGTGACTGACGGAACAGAGGCGCCCAGCCCCCTGAAGACTTCACGAGCTCGGGCTGGAGACTGATGCAGACTGGGCAGACAGCCATGGGTGGGCTGCACCAGCTACTGGGTTCTGGGCCTGGTCTGCTCCGCAGTGTCTGGCACTGAGTGAGCCTTGGGCATTCCAGGCCCCAGGTCCCGCCTGGAGGACCAGGTGCTCTCTCAGACCCTCCCCTGGTAGCCAGAACCCTCTCCAGACCCAGCCGTTGCTCCAGCTGGTTGTGGGCAGAGTATAAACCATTTTGCCTCACAGTGCTGAGGATCATTACACTCTGACCTCTACCCCACAGGGTCCTCCTCTCCCAGCTGGGTGGCTGGACGCCTCAGAAGCCCAGGGACTCTCCCTGCGGCCTTTGTCTCCTTAGCGTGTGGCTGCGAGAGGCCACTGCCTTGGCGCTCAGGCGCTACCCTGGGCAGGCAGGGTGACCGCAGAGGTGAGTGCGGCCGGGAGACAGGGTGCCAGCGAGGCATGTTTTACAGCTCTGCCCAGAGAGCTAATGGCCTCTGTGACATTGCTGCTCCAAACGGTGGCCTTGAAGCTATCATAAATCAGGGGTGCCTGCCCAGCAGCCCCGGCCCCTCCCAGAGCACCTGTCCTGGAGACGGGGGCACTGCGAGGGGGGCGGGGGGGGGTCTCCTGGCCACGGGGTGCAGAGTGGCTTAGCAGTGCCCACCCGAGCCAGGCTTAGCAAGGATGGGAAAGCAAAGGCAAAGTGTGTGCACCCACGCACATGTGCAAGAGTGTGGCGGGCGGTCATTTATGCCCTGATGCTTGAATGTATTTCTGTGTATGTGTTACGTGTGTGAGAGACAGACTGTGTGAAAATGTCTGTGTCTGTGTACATCAACATGTCAGTGTTTGAATGTACATGGATTAGTGGCTATATGTCTAAAGATAAGGGTGGATTGTTGTGTGAGTGTATCTGTGTTTGTATGTCCCGTATGAGTGTGTGTGTACCAATTACAGGAACCACAACTGTATGTCTGTCATGGACGTTCCTATGTGATTTTGCCTGGCTGCATGTACCTCACGAGCATGTCTGTGCACTCCTCCGTGTGAGTGTGCATTTGTGTGTACAAACACCCCTATGCATTTGTGTGTGTACCCGTGAATGTCAACATCACTTTACTCAGTAAGTGTTTATGGTGCAGCTACTCTGTGTTAGGCTGTGTTCTCGGTGCTAAGGATACAGTGGGAAACAAAGTCTCTGCTTCGAGCACGCCACCTCCCAGCGGGGAAGGCAGAGAACCAACCAGCACTGAGAAGGAAACGAGGCTGGTGCAGGGGTCGAGTATGACTAGGCGAGAACGGGAAGCGGCTTAAGTAAGAGGAACAGAGAGGGCTTCGCCAGGGTGAGTGGTAAGACACAGGCAGCCACGTGTGAATCTGGGACAAGAGTGTGTGCCCGTGGCAGGGGGGGCCGTGCAAAAGATGACGCTGGAGTAGAGCAGGGGTGCAGGTGCGGGGCAAGAGGCAAGGATGGAAGGCAGGGAGGGTGAGATTTTGGAAGGCCTTGGAGACCTCGGTAAGGAACTGAGAATTTTTTTCAAGTCCTCACCTGAGGATATATTTATTGATTTTTAGAGAGAGAGGAGGGGGGAGGGAGAGAGAGAAAGAAACATCAATATGAGAGAGAAACACTGATCAGCTGCCTCCTGTATGTGCTCCGATCGGGGCTGAACCCTCAACCTAGGTATGTGCCCCGACTGGGGATCCGACCCACAGCCTGTACTGGGCGACACTCCCACCCACTGAGCCACCCGGCCAGGGCGTAGGACATATTCTGATGTAGGGCGTTGGGTTGAACGTGGGATCGAAGAGTGAGAAGAATCAGGACGAACATCCAGATGCGGGGCTTGGTCAGCCAGTTACCCAGCGGTGCCGTTTGCTAAGGCAGGAAAGACCCAAGCAGGAGCCCACCGAGGGGGGGACCACCGAGTCGTGCAGGCTGGCGGAGAGGCCCACGCAGGTGGGGCTGTTGGACAGGCGTCTTAGTCTGTCAACCCGTAGCGCTTGACTGTGGTGGTGAGAAGTGGAGACGGACGTGCAGGCCACAAGTGTGCGGGTGGCCCCGGGGCCGGGTGATATTGTCTAGGGAGGAAGTCAACTTCAACTGCAGTAGTTTTTAAATCTTTCTTCATTTAAAAAATGGCTTACATCGTCCCATTACGTGATTTATACTTATTTCAAAAGATTTTTTAAAAGTGGAAGTGTATACAGAACGAATCGACAGTCCCTCAAACCTAACGATTCCCACTCTTAAGATCGCTCTTCACACGCTTTGTGTCTCTGCTTTCACTCACCTGTCACACATAAACGGAGCCAATCGTGCGTGTTTTTATGGACACGTTTAAAAAATGTTTTCAGATGCTTTTTTTTCTTATCATACCCCCTTTTCCATCTCCCTGGCCCTTCCCTCATATTCCAACAGCCAACGTTAAAATTTGGTTGGAATCCCTCCATGCCCTTTCATATTTATGAGGGCTGTCCAGAAAGTATCCGGCCACACAGTGTGAAAAAGAGGCATTTATTGAAGAAGATAGAAGATACAAGAAACGTTGTACATAGGACCATGACACCTCAGTCTCCTTCAAAGCTGTGACCTTCCTGAGGAACTCCGGTGCAGTGGTAGCGGTATGGAATCAGGTCACTAGCAACTGCAGCACCACGTTCCTTCTGCCCTGGTAGCAGAAATCGCAGAACGAATTTTGCCACGACACGTTTCATGCCAAGAGCCTGCATCAAAATCTCGGACATAATAGTTTCTGAAATCCCCAGATCAGCTTCTAGTTCCCACCTGTCAGTCACCGATCTGTGTTGATTGCAGCCTGCACACGTTCACCATCCTCAGGTGTCTGCTTGTTGCAGGCCTCCCAGAACGTGGGGCACTTCCCACAGGTTCTCCACCACCTTTGAAGCATTTGTGCCACATTTTAATTTGCACTGCACTTACTGCATCATCCCCGAAAACGTTTTGAATCATCCAAATAGTTTCTGTGGAGAAATGTTCAAGCTTAATGCAAAATTGGATGCAGATTTGTTGCTCTACTCGCTCAGTCATTTTGAATGGGACGGCCACACAGTGCACATGCTCACTGAATGGCATCTACCGCCCCCACAGACTAGTACAGTGAAGTCATCGTTGTTCACTCATGCGCATTCCAGTCCATTTCCCTCGGCTGCCAGGTTACATCGATGTCGTGCAAACATTATATTAACAATCGCTGCACTTTTTCTGGAAGACCACTTTATATATATAAAGCTTGCAAGTCATTGTCAAAATGGATCAAATTACGTATACTTAACTTTTCAATTAATAATATTGTGGAAACCCTTGCAGGTGACTCTCTTCTTTTTAAAGGCTACATCTTGTTCCACGACATAAATGTGCCGCCACTGAAACACTGTCCTTCATGGACTCTTTCCAGTTCTTTGGATACCGCAAATATTTCTGCACTAAACACCGTTATACAGTCTGCATTTGAGTGCTCCTGTTCACATCTGTGGGGCAAATTCTTACCAGTGAGATTGTTGGGTTGAAAGGAATATATATGTGAATTTTTAAAATAGATTGTTTTCCACATTGCTTTCCCACAAGGCAGTATCAGTTCTGTTTTTCGCCAGTTACATATGAAAATGTACTTTTCCTTCCACCCCTTCAGTAGTAGATGTTAACATTCTTTTGAATCTCTGCCTATCTGACAGGCTAGGAGTTACTTTCATTTGCATCTCCCTGAGGACTGGGAGGGTGAGTGGTGTGTTTACGGCCATTTGGGTTCAGTCTTCTTTGAGCCTCTTCATGTCCTGAGGACATTTTTCTATCAGATCCTTTGTCTCTTTCTTAACAATGTGTAAGAGACAGGATTAACCCTGTATCTAACAGTGTGCACGGGAAATACATTTTTCCCAACCTAGTGTTGGTCTTTTAACTTGGTTTATGGGAATCTCTAGCCATGGAACAAGTTTAAATTGTACGTCATCAGAAAGTGCCACCTAAGGTGCTCTTCCCGAAAGGTAGCAACGATAAACTCTGGCCTAGGTATTTACAAGGCTGTGAAGGCAGTGAAAGTGATTCAAAGTAGGCAGAGATGGGAGAGACTGACACTTGGGAGAAGGGAACAATGTGGAGTAAGTTTTTCGTTTGTTTTTTTTTTAAAGATTTTATTTATTTATTTTTTAGAGAGGGAAGGGAGGGAGGAGAGAGAGAGAAACATCAATGTGTGGTTGCTGGGGGTCATGGCCTGCAACCCAGGCATGTACCCTGACTAGGAATCAAACCTGCGACACTTTGGTTCCCAGCCCGCGCTCAATCCACTGAGCTACGCCAGCCAGGGCTAGTTTTTCATTTTTTTCACATCTTTGTGCCTGAGGGCGGGCCCAGGGCAGTGCCACATGAGTCTGCTAAACATTTGGACAGCAATTCGAATTCTTACTTGTCGAGGAACCAGAGGGAAATTTGGGGGCTTCCACAGTAATTGGAAAGTGAAGGAGGAAATAAATCCCAGGGAGGAGAAATCTATGGGGGAGAGGGGAGGGTTCCAGATCCTCCATGTAGTTTATCACGGAAACCTCAGGGCTTGTTCGTTTGTTTGTTTGTTTGTTTTTCCGAACTAGGGATTCGGTGGGAAAACCCCAAGAAGCCTAACTGTGCCGTCTGAACAGAGACTTCAGCCGTGCCTGCCACGGGGAGCCCAGACCTGGGGTCTGAGTTCAGCCAAGTGAACGGCCTGGTAACATTTAAGAAATCAACAGCCTTCCAGAGGAACATAATAGAATCCAGAAGTCTCTATAGCTTACCATCAACGGTATCCAGGACACAGTCCAAAATTACTAGACATATGAAGAAATAGAACAATGTGACCCGTATTTTAAAAAAAGGGAAAAAATAAACCATTTTAAAAAAGAAAAAAAAGTAATCATTGAGACCAACCTCAAAGTGACCCAGACCTTGGAACTAAGAAGCAAGCATGTTAAAGCAGCTATTGCAACTATAACATTCAAGGCCATGAAGGAAAATATGCCAGTAATGAATGATTAAATAGAAAAACTCAGCAAAGAAATGGACTATAAAACTAAGCAAAGGGGAGTTCTAGAACCAAGATGTATAATATCAAATAAAATATTAACCGGGTGAAATTAAATTTTACATAGTAAAAAATGATTCTTTTTTTGACCGACTCTCGGTTTCCTGTCCCGGGTAAAAATGTCCCCCCAAATCCCTGTATTCTACATGCATTCACCTTAAATTTCTTCCAGGGTTTTTATATTTTATTTTTACATTTAACTCCTATCAATCCACTGGGATCTATGTTTTATATGAAGTGAGGCTCCAACTTCACTGTCTCGCAAATGGATAAGTTGCTTTTTTTCTAGCATTATTTATTAATTCACCTTTTTTCTTCTTACTGAGGTGAAATATGTACTATGTATTGAATTGTCATATATAGTGGGATACATTTTGGGGATCTTTATTCTGTGCCAGTTTCCTGTGAATTCAACAATCCCGTTCCAGTACTGTACTGTTGGATCCAGCAGGTTCATAGTTGATTTTAATATCTGTCAGGCAAGACCGACTCCTTTAAATACTTTTGGCCCTTCTCAGACACTTATTTTCCCACATAAACTTTATGATCATTTCATCTAATTAAAATGGCACTAAAATTGGGATTACATAAAATTTATACACGAGTGTTAGAAAGAATGGACACTTTTATAGTGAGGTTTTCCATCCACCTGCATCCTTAGTTAACTACTGACCTCTGTTTCAATTAAGGGCAAATTTTTTTTATTTAAAGAATTTTATTTATTTATTTTTAGAGAGGGAAGGGAGGGAGAAAGAGAGAGAGAGAGGAACATCAATGTGCGGTTGCTGGGGGCAGTGGCCTGCAACCCAGGCATGTGCCCTGACTGGGAATCAAACCTGCGATGCTTTGGTTTGCAGCCTGCGCTCAATCCACTGAGCTACGCCAGCCAGGGCTTAAGGACAAATTTTTATTCAAAGATAAAGATCAATGACTTCAAATACTGTTTAGAAAACAAAAAAGATAGTCAAGCTCAAGACCCGTCAGCCAGCAGGTGGGCCTCACTCAGTGCCTGCTCTTCCTCCTTCTGCTGCCTCTCCCGACGGGCTCCCTCTCCTCAGCCCGGGGCCCCGACACACGCACGGACATACTCACTCACCCCCTTTCCGTGGGTCTGTCACGGTCCTTTCTATGTTTTGAATTTGGCTCAGTTCAAGGTGAGGTTTCCTTTACCACATTTCTTTCCACCCCCAATAAAACCACTTTTACATTCCTAAGGAAAAAAAAATTCCATCTAAGAATATCGTACATATTTTCCATGTTTCGTAAGTTTTTCAATGAATCTTCCTAATTTAATGGCTAGGGAGATTGACAAGAGACTTTATTTTATAGATTTCTGTGTTATTTGAATAATCATGAACACATTTTTGGGAAATAACTCAAAATAATTTTTCTTTCAATCAAAGGATGATATGGGTGAAGCTGAGTAGTGGTTTCGTGATACTTCATCACATTATCAATAGTGTTTGTGTGTCTAAAAGCTTTAATTTTAAAACCTGGCCTGGGGCTTCCATCCCTTGCTGCCTCCCCATGTGCTCACGGACACCAAACAGACAGCTGGCCTGGCCACAGGGTGCATAGGCGGGCCAGAGACCGCCCCGCCCCTGAGGAGCGCCCCGACCGCTCACAAACACTAGCTGGGGCCCACCGGTCTGCCGGGGGCCAGCGACTTGTCATCCGTCAGCAGAAGAGCCCGGAGTCCCTGCCAAAGCCTGCAGGACGGCAGCGTGCGCCCCTTTCGCAGCCACGGGCCCACAGAGCCTCATGGCTGCCATTCCCAGGAGGAGGCCACCACCTCCAGGCTCACCTGCAGCGGGGAGGGTTCTGGAGGAGGGGCTGCTCCGCTGCGGGACCCAGGCCCTGAGTCTTGGCCGAACTCCTCACACAGCCACAGGGAGGTGAGGACGGCCTTGCCCCGATTCCCACTAGAGGGACCGCCCCCAGGACCACACCCTGACTTTCCCTCCCCCACCACCCATGTTGCCTGACTCGGGGCCTCCAAGGGCTGGCCACACCACAGGGCCCTGTGTGAGTTTCCTAATGCCGCCATGGAAAATGACCACAGACTCACTGGCTTGATCAATACGGATTTGTTTTTTTACAGTTCCGGGGGTCAGAGGGCTGCAGGGCTGCAGTCAAGGTGCGGGCGGTTCCTTCCCGAGGCTCTCAGGGAGAACTCTTGCCTTGCCATTTGCAGCGTCTGCAGGCTGTCTGAGTTCCTTGGCTCCTGGCCCCGCCCACCCTCAAAGCCAGCATCGCGGGACTCCGCCCTCTGCTTCTGCTGTCAGCCTCTTCGGACTCTCCCGTTTCCCTCTTTCCCTTGCGGTTTTGGTGGCTACACGGGCCCAGCCGTCATCTCAGACTGTTAGCCCGACCACATCGGCAGCACCCCTTTGCCATGTGAGGTAATAGTCAAAGGTTCTGGGAATTAAAATGGGGACATCTCTGAGGGACTCTTATTTTGCTGGCTTGCATGCTCAGGGTAGGGCTGCCATCGTGACGCGGTGACAGGTGATGTTTCAGAGCCCACTGCCACTGTTCTCAGGCTCACTGGCTCAGTTCTTATCTCTGGGCTGAGAACACACCTCTTCCTCAGGTGACAGGCACCAACCCAAGGACAGAAGACTCCCTTAAGACAGCTGGATGGCTGGAGCAGCGGAAGACAGGTGCACCGTAGACTCCCCGCTGACAGATGCTCGCAGACACAGCAGGGTGGGTGGGGCTAGCCTCAGGCAATGGGTCCAGACCGCCCCCTGGGTGCTATTGTTAAACCTGGAAGTCTGCACACCCAAGGGTTTGTGAATGCAAACGTGTGTGTATACAGTGTGTGCAGGCAGTTATGGGTGTGCACACCCAGGCAGCAGTTGTAGTTGTGAGGGCATGAGCAGGTGTGTGCATGAATGAATGTCAAGGTGTGTGTGCACATCTGCACGTGAGTGTGTGTGTGTGAGCGCTTTTTAAGGAATGAACGGAAGCCAGTTCAACGTTCAAGTGGAAGAACAGGATTCATCCCAGGGGAAATGGCTCTCTGTTTTGAAAAGGACATTGTTGGCCCCCGTGTGCATTGTTAGTGGCCTGGCAAGGCCTGGACCGCACGGGATGGAAGCAAGAGAGGGCTGAGTCTCTCAGCAGAAGTTCTGAGAACAGCCTGGGAGGCTGCGAGGTCTCAGGGGCAGGGGAAGCAGTGATGACAATGAGGGGCACAGAGACGAGACAAAAGGAGGTGGGGGGAAAGGCCAGCAGCAGGAAGAGGACCCCAACAGGGAATGGGGCACGAGTTCCATGGAAGGTCACGGCCAGGGAAACATTCCCTGTGGTGGTTAGAGCAAGCGCACTCCCAGCGATGGTGACGTCTGCCCCTGAGTTGTAATTTGCTTCCTGTTGTGTGTAACTGTCCCCACTGCCCCCAAATCTTCATTGGGGAGAGTAACAGGGCATGGGTGGGTGAGAACAGCGGAAGCTGGAGTTCAGAGCCACTGTTAGGGGCCGGGAATAGTGGTGAGGGCAGCTACAGTGCAAATGGACCCTGGAGAGACTGCCTGGAGCCCCATGGGGACATTGGGGGATCTTCCACGGCCCATGGGATGGGAGCTTGAACTACCTGGTTTCGGTACAAAGTACGGGGTAGTCCTTGGGCACCTGGGTTATAAAGTGCCCGTAAAGGATATCGTGACTGTGACTATGGTTATAGCTGTGCTATCCGGAACTACGTGCTGGGTGTATCTAACGTGAGACTCTGTGTCAACTGCACGCCACCAGTTACTTCTTCTCCCTGGTAGACTCAGTCCCTCCAGTGCCACGGATCCATCTCCCTGGGACACCACATGCACATGGACCCATCGCTGGGTGGTTGATCTGGGCTGGGAGCTGTGCGTACAACTCCGTACTGACCTCTCCTCTTCCATGTCACCAAAGTGTCTCATATTCAACGTGCGCCCAGCTGAACTCCCTGCTTTCTCCTCATGACCCAGCTCTCGGCCAGGGTCCTGAGTGGATCGTTCCCCTCACACATCCGAGCAGGACATTAAGCGTCATCACTTGATCCCCACCTTTGTCACTGTCCCTTTATCCAGCTTCCATCTCCTTTAGCTTGCTAATTATCATGTCTCCGGTCCCTTCCAACCATATGCCTCCATTTCTGTTGCTTGATTTATGTGTCTTAGACATCAATCGAATTCCTGCTGGGACAGGTGAGGGTTTAGGAAATGCTATTTAAATACTGTTCATTACAGAGCGAAGTAGAGTTTTCCGTTTATATCTTCCTCTTCGAATACCATCTTCTCCCTGGAGTTGTCACCTGTCCTCTTCCTCTTGTGCTTTGTCATTGTCCTATTTGCACTCACTTCCAGCCCATCCAGTTGTGTCTTAGCGCACTGTCCCTTCCCAGAACACCCCATCTCCCACGGGGCCTGGCTGCTCCTGGTTGTGGCTGCATTCCTTCTTCTCAGGGGTTCCTCTCTGTTTTTCCGGGCTGCCCCGGGTCTCCTCGGCCACGACGCCTTCCTTTCCCTTGGTTTATTATTTTGCTGGAGCACATTCTCAGGTAATTTCCTTTAAAAGGGTTGCAGTGGAGGTAAATTTTCTGAGACAATCTTTCTTCGAACCTCACGTGGATCAATAGTTTGGCTGGGCATATAAATTGTAGTCGAAAATCATTTCCCTCAAAATTTTGACGCTATTGAAAGGATTGCACCCCGGGTTGCTAGGAGAAATTTGATGCCATTTTGGTACTCAGTCCTTTCTGGGTAACGTTTTTTTTTTCTTTTTTTGAGGCTTTTAATAGCTTCTCTCTATTTGAGGCATCCTGACATTTCGTGACACCAGCATGGATCTTTACGTCTCCACTGCTGTCGAGCACTCGGTGGGTCTGCATGCTCTGGAGACTCACATCCTTCAGCTGCGGCAAACTCTCCTGTATCATTTCTTTGCTAATTCTTTCCTTCACACCCCCCTCCCCTTAAATGAATTCTTTTCTGTTAACTACCATTAGTCAGCTACTGAAACTCCTAAACAAATCCTTTTTCTTCTCCTATGTTCTGCCTCTTAACCTTGATCTTACGTTCTGGAAGATTTCTTTGACTTTATTTTTCAGTTCTAGTGAATTTTTCATTTGAGCAATGCATGGTTTAATTTCCGAGTCCTTTCTTACTCTTCTTTTTCGGTGCATCCTCTGAGTAGGAGCGGGGTGGAGGGGCAGAGGGAGTCGATGGCTTTATCTGCTGGCTTTCCAGTCATCCCCTTGCTTTCAGCCCTGCAGGTCCCTCCCTCCCTCCTTTGCACACGGCACCTTTGAGACCAGGCCTCTCCCAGCTTCTGTGGGAGCAAATCCTTTTGTAGCAGGAGCCCCTCGGACTGCACGGGAGCTGCAGCGCCCTCTGAGCAGCTGCTCGGCGCCCTTCTCCCACCCACCGCCTGGCTCCCAGACACTCAGTGCAAGGTTGTGGCTCTCGCATCGGCCCCTCTCCTGGCTGTTCTCATCCCTGTGGGTGAGTGAGTGAGTGAGTGAGTACGCTGTTTCTTTCTTCCCATGCATTTGGTGGCATTTCGGGAGACAAGGGAGGTAAGTACACCTTGAAACGAGTCACCTGCAAACACAGGCCCAGGGTGATGTGTGTGAAATGCAAAACAGGTCACAGCACTGCCTTTCAACCCTCTACCACACCCAAACCCACCAGCCCAAACCCACTGCCGTTTAACGCCCTTGCATGCCCCCGCCCACCACCCCACGTGGCCTGTGGGGCTCTGCTGTGTTTCTCCCTCCCTCTCACTTGCCACATGTTGGCCACATTGGCCTCTTCCTCTTCTTCCTCTTGACTTTTTACGGCAGTAAAAATGCCATAAGTTCACAGCTCAAGGAACCCTGAAAAGCCGAGAGCCCCATGTAACCAGTACCCAGAACGTGAAACAGAAAATCACCAACTCCAGAAGCCGCCTCCTCGTCCCTTCCCGTCACTATTTCCCACGGGTGACCATTCTCCTGACTCCTAACACCCTGGGGTTAGTCTTGCCTGTTTTTGTACTTTATACAGGCGGGATTATCCGTACCAACGCTTTTGTTCTGTGTGCTTTCACTCACACACACATCCTTGAGATTCGTCCATGTTGAATACAGCTTTTTTGAATAGTACCCCAATGCACGACTGTATCACAACTTATCTATTTTGATAAACTTAGCCATTCTACCATTTGTAGACATCTGGGTAGTTTGGGGTCTTTGACCGTCATGAGTGGCGCAACTCTGAACACTCGAGCCCGTGTCTTCGGTAAACAGGGTGGTGCCCGAGCAGGAGTGGAACCGCTGGGTCGCTGGGGAGGGATGCAGCCAGCTTCGTGCCAAGCAGTGCGCCGAGGCACCGATACTGCATCCCACGTGCAGCGCGCCAGTTCCTGTCCTCCATACCCTCTCCCACACCTGAGGTTTTCTCTTCCTATTTTCAGCTGCTCCTGGGGGTGGCAGTGGTATCTCGTAATGGCAGTGTTCATTTCTCTGATGACTCATGACGTCTGGTACCTTGTCACGTGTGCGCTGGCCTTCTGAGTACCTTTGGTGGCATGTCTGTTAAAGCCTTCCTCCCTCTTGAAAAAGTAATTGAATTCCCCGTCTTTTCCCTTTCATCTGGAGGCATTTTTTATATATATATTCTGAATCCGAGCTCTTTGTTAGGTGTGTGAATTGGAAACATCTCCGCCCACTCCTTTCCTCGGCTTTGCACTCTCTGGCTGCTGTCTTTCAGAAACAGAGTTTCTTGACTTTGATGTGTTCATTTCATGTGTTCTTCCTTACCTCGTTAGCCATTTTGCATCCTGTTTCTGAGACATATTTGCCTACTCCAGGTCTCCTATGTTTTCCTCTAAAAACGTTATTGTTTTGCCTTTTACATGTTGCGCTGTAATTATCTGGAATTACTTTTGTGTGTGATGTGACATAGGAATAGAGACATTTTTTTCCACAGGGATATGCAACTGACCCGGCACCATTCACTGAAAAGACGACCCCTTGCCCACCGAACTGCCAGGTGGCGTTTGCTGTAACTATGGTAATCACACGTGGGCGGATCTGCTCCCAGCCCCTGTCCTCTGTTCCGGTGCTCAGTTTGTTTACCCTTGCACCAACACCATGCTGCCTTGATTGCTGTGGCTTTTAAAAAAAACAATCTTGGCATCCAAGGGCATTTCTCTTCTTCACGGTTGCACTCCTTAGCTGCTGCTGGGCACGGCCTCCTGTCAGATGCACGTCTTTGCCGCGCTCCCTCGCGGTCCTGGGGCCTTGGCGCACGCCCCCCCCCCGCTCTCGCCCCCAGATCCGCTCTTCCTCTTCAGGTCCCGCCCCGGCCGCCGCTTCCTCTGAGCAGCTCTCCCGGAACTCCCCGACCACGTCAAACGCCCCTCTGTAGAAGCCCCCCTAATGCCACCTAATTCTCCTGTGTCACACTGCTCACAGCCTAGTTTTACATTTCTTCTTGTGGTTGTTTCATCAGTGTTTAGTCCTTTTCTTAGCCTGTGGAGCCCCACAAGGAAGAGGACCACATCTGCCTTATTTATCAATACATTCCCAGGGCTGAGCACAACTAGTCGCTTAATCCAAATTGTTGAATTAAGGAAGGAAGGAGTCCCTGGTTTATGGCAGAATGAGGGCTGGTGTTCGTGTGTGTCTCTGTGTGTCTGGGTACGGCAAAACTTTTCGGGGGGGCGTGGTGGGGTAGCCATGAAAAGGAGACCCGCTTAGGAGCAGCAGATCAGGGTGATGGGCCCCTGGCCTCCGCTCCAGAGCTGCTGGCTCCGCCCTCCTCCCTTCCCGCCCTGCAGGGTCCGGCTCTCCCAGCAGCCTCCCCTCCTTCCTCGGTGGCTGGAGGAAGACGCTGGTCTCCGGCTGCCTCTGCTCGGCTGCCCTTGTGCAGTTGTCTGCCAGTTGTGCACGCCGATTACTATGAATGCCACCATCTGGTGCGCCACGTGGACATCATAATCTTTTCTTAATTACATTAGCAGCGCAATCAGTTACTGCATTACAAGGCCGGCGATGAGCTTTTAAATCTTGGTGGAAATCATAAATAATTGCACTAAGTACCAGGCGCCAGATGTGTGTGCCAACTCTGGTTGCACTAGATAAATAGTAACCTTACAAGAGTGTTAGACAGCAGGCGGTCCGGCCGGCCACCAGGCCACACCACACCTGGGGCCCTGCTGCGGGAAAGCCCCCACCGAGCGCGCACCTGAAGAGAGGCAGGGGAAGGACTCCGAGGAGCCCTCTGTGCGTGCAGGTGCCAGGGAGAGAGAGGAGTTCTCAGAGCCAGAGCCAGAGCCAGAGCCGGGGCAGGAGGAATGTGGAGGCAGACAAAGGGAAGAATGAGGTGGGTGGACGTGAAGGGGGAGACGGAGAATGAGGGAGGAGAAGGCGGGAGGGGAGGAGCACAGAGCAATGTGGAGAGAACAGGGGCCCAGAGGGAGAGAGGGAGACAAAGATGCTGAGACGGAGGCAGAGGAACACGGAGAAAGGCTGAGAGCAGAGGGAGGGCCAGGACAGAGAAGGACAGGGCGTGAGGAGAACATCCCACGTGTGCGGTGAAGCTGCGGGAACAAAGGGAAGGCCTTGTGACTTCTGACCTTTTGCTCTTGGCCGGCAGCTGGGAGGGATCCCGGGCGCCAGCTGGGCAGACATGGCCACAGGGTGGATGTGGCCGTGGCCAGGCCTGAATGGCTTTCTAGCAGGATGCTCGGGGCTCTGGGAAGGATGCTCTCCTTGCTGCTTCTTTCTGAAAACCTCCTGAGTCTGAGAGGGAGCAGGTAGGACACACAAGACCCAGAGGAAGCAGCTCTGGTGTGAGCAGAAGGGGGCCCCGGAGGTACTTTAAGCAGTTAGAAGGCCCAGGATTGGGGAAGTCTCTCTGAGGGTGTGGCTTTTAGGTGGAGACGTGGATGATAGGTCACAGGGAGCCAGGGAAGAGCAGGGGAAGGATGGGAAGAGCATTCCAGGAGATGGGGGAACAGCATGTACAAAGGCCCAGAGGCAGGAAGAAACACAGCACACTTAACACATTGTTTACGGGTAGCTTTTATCTCGCGCTCTACTACCAGTCAACATAAAACGTGTAAATACATTTCCCACGTACAATGTGTTAAGATGATCAGAGAGAGAGAGCAGATGTGGCTCAAGCACATAGGGGAGAAAGGTACAGAACCTTACGCGTTTATTTCTACTCACTCCTGAAATCTCATCAAAATGAATTTTAATGGAACGTAGGGCTGTATACATCCATGGGATAAAGAGAACAGCAGAGGAGGTGAAACAGACAAGTGTTGTTAACTAAATTTTGGAAGCCTGCAAGATGGTGGTCACTGACTTGCAGAGCTGGGAAAGCTGCAACTTGGGTTTGGAGTGAGAAGCCCCCGGGGACCACACCAGTGTGCCCCATGGAGCGGGGATAGGCTCGGGGCTGGCCGGCTGGGCACCTCCGAAGGGGCTGGAGGGGGGACACGAGAGAACAGGTTAGAGCCTCACTCAGCCAGGGGACCAGCCACCTTCCACCATGGCTGAAGGCAAGAAGTTTACGCTCTGGGAGGCGGACTGGGGGGGCTCTGCACTTGGGGCATTAGCCGAGGAAAGAGCGAGGCACGGACTAGAACTGAGAGGAGAATAAATGAAAGAACTCACAGGCAGGGTGTCCTCCTAGGCAGCTCACAGGATGCTGGCCGTTGGGGCTCCCTCTGTCCTCCTCTCCCTCCAGGTCAGGAGACTACAGAAATCCTTCCTAGGGGAACTGGCGGGCACCGGCAAAGAGCTCAACAGACACCATGCACGGCCCTCCCGGGAGACAGCCAGGGGCTGCCCGGTCACCCCGCTGAGCCCCGCCCAGGTGCACCGCTTCCAGGCAGCTCTTCACGTCATGTTAAATGTGAGCGACAGCCCACCGTCACCAGACGTGGGTGGGAAAGTCTACGATGAAGGACAGAGACCAAAGATGCAGGAAAAGAGGGAAAGGCAACTAGGAGGAAAGAGAGGCCGCACAGGGAGCAGGGAATCATTTATATACACACCTACACATGATATCCTTTGAAAAATAAGAAAAGGCCCTGCAGCCATAAAATAAGATTAAAGTGCTCTCTATGTGGTTTTCAAGGGGATGTTGAGAGAACAGGAAAGGGTTGGAAGATAAAATCAGGATAACCCACAATTTAGACTAAAATGAAAGAAAGAGTGTTTTTAAAATAGGAAGTAAAATAAAGAGAAAATTCGGACATCGATCCAGGAGGTCTAACATCCAAATATCCAGGGATCAAGAAAGAGAGGAGAAATGAAATCAGTTCAGGAAGTCGAGAATGATGCTAAAGCTCTTCTGAAAAAAGAAAGGAGCACATTACAGAAGAAATAATACAAGAGAACTCCCACAGTTAAAGGACATGAATTTGCAGACTGAAAGCTAACAATCCAGCCCAATGAAAAAGAACCCACAATCACTCATATTATCAGGCCATTTTAGAATGCAAAGAATAAAGAGAGACTCTAGAAACTCCCAGAAAGGAAGCAAGTTGTATGCAACGAACTGGGAACCAGAATAGTACTCAACTTTCCCACAGCAATCCTGGAAGCCAGAAAACAAGGCTCAAAGATCTGTAAAGTATAAGGTAAAATAATGTCCAACCAAGAATTCTGAATCTCACCTAGTCATCCCTGAACTGTGAAAGAAGAGTAAACACATTTTCAGATGTGAACGATTGAAAACAGTATATATTAGCTCCTCTGCATGCCTTCTCAGGGTGCTACTAGGAGACATGCTACAGCTAAATGAGGGAGGAGATCAAGAAACAGCCAAAGCTGGGGATGCAGGGAACGAGACCCAGCAGAAAGGCCAAAGGCAAAGCTGGGGTGATGGGAAGGAAGCTGTGTGGCGGGCAGGCCTTGAGAAAAACCACCGTGGATTACGGCAGGAGCACGGAAGGCCACGGGAGGGCTGCATCCGGTGCAGAGAAAAAACAAAACTACCCGAGGAGCGTGGCCATACCGGAAGGAGTTTTAGAGTTCATTGGCAAGATTGAGGTTGAAGTGGGGAAAGAGTCACAGAAACTAGGCAAATTTTTAAAAAAAGCAAAGCAACTATGAACTCCGGGAAAAACAAATATTGTACCAAAAAAAAAAAAAAAGAATGTATTCCTAGTATACTTCATGGCTCAGCTGTGGCCAATATTTGCACAGTCCTAATTATACACACACTGAATACTCAATTCACAAAAATTATGATGTAACTATGTTGGGAGAAGATGAAGAGGGTACATTAATGTGACATAAGGAACTGAATCCTCATCTCTCTTACAAGAAAGTCAATACATAGTTCTTCCAAAAGGTGGAACTAGCAGCATAAAAAGTGGTTTAGAAATACAGCACACAGCTCCCCTGGCTGGAGTAGCTCAGTGGATCGAGCGCGGGCTGTGAATCAAAGTGTCGCAGGTTCGATTCCCAGTCAGGGCACATGCCTGGGTTGCAGGCCACGGCCCCCAGCAACCGCACATTGATGTTTCTCTCTCTCTCCCCCTCCCTTCCCTCTCTGAAAATAAATAAATAAAATCTTAAAAAAGAAAAAACAGAGCTAAGCAGCAGAAGAGATGGAAAGTTTTTTCACAGGAGGTGAAAACAGAGGACGAAGCAGGGACCCCTCTTTTTTTATTATAAGCCTTGTGCTGCTCCTCCACTCTTTCAAACCCTGTACACACACTTTGATATCAATTTTATGATTCAGTTAAAAAAAAAGAAATCAGGAGGTGGTTTGAAGTGAGGCTAGCAAGATGAGCCGTCCCCAGACCCAGCAGGGCCCCACGGGCCCCCTTTAACAGGTGGCACTTTCCCCAGGGCCATGTGGAGCCACAGAGGGGTTTTCTCAGCGAGGGACTGGCAATGTCAGGCCGACTTTTCCAAAACAAGACTTCGCCCCCAGCGGTACTGTTCAGGGCTGACCTTCTTCCCGAATTACCCAGGACTCAAATGTAGGGGGATGGTTTGCTATCAGGTTAGCCCCCCCAATCTGGGGGCCCTCCTGCCTTGCAAGTTCCACAAGGACACACGACGAGTCTGCAGGCCAGGTGCAGATCGATGGGGGGGCTCCATAGCAAATGGCGAAGGGAGGACGCAAAGCCGACCCCCTCCCTTAGCCCCGTTGCTCACTGGAGCTCGACCACAAAGCTGCCCTTGTTGCTGGCGGGGGCGTCACGTGGAGCCAAGCGAAGAACACGGCAGAACACACTTCCCGCGGCACGAGCTGGCTGGAGACGCAGGGTTATTTCCGTAGCTGTTGTCATGCCGGTGTGCTGGCCTCATCCTTCATCAGACGGAGGCACTGCATACGGAGGCATTTCACATTTATCTTTTCATGAAGTTCTGAAAGTCAGGGGCTAATTCACAACACAGCGTCACAAACATTTCGGTGCCTGTTTCTCTCTGGTGACGAGATGTCTGGTTTGTTTTCTCTCGCGCAACAGGTCACTCTGTTTTCTCTGGGAGGGGAATTATTTTAAATCCCGGAACGTGCCCGGCGCCGACCCTGCTTCCGTGGAGCCGGGACACCCCAGGGACTGGGCCTGGTGTGACAGCCAGTGTGTTGGCGGCGCTTGCACAGTCACTGCGGCCAGAGGTTCATGTCTAAGGGTGGGACGTGGCCAGAAGATTCCATGTGGTTTTTAAATTTTTGATAAGTGCCTAAAACCCCTAAACACTGGCAAAGAGTCATATCCCATGTAATGCCAACCTCCACAGTGCTCATTAGCCCATAATGCTATTTGTCTAAGAACCAGTTTTCTTTAAAAATATGCATGTATGTCACATATAAAAAAATAACCACCTACAACATACTACCTAGCTTTTTCCCCCCGTGTTCAAGTGCTGCTTTATAATCCAGCCAACCAGAGCCTAAGAGGCAGGCTGCCTGTGCCCCCCCAGGTTCGCACACAGAATTAAACGTGCGTTTAGCCCACCAGCGCTCCCCTGTGCCACACTGAAGCAACGCTGTCTGCCAAGGGTGCGGCCTGCTCCATTCTGGCCGCCCTTTCTGCCATCTATTTGAGAGGCGGGGGGACTAGGGACACGACACAGGGAACCTGGCTCTGCCACTCTCAGCCGTGTGGCCACGGGCAGGTTGTTATAGTCTTTCTGGGCCTCGGATTCCTCATCTGGAAAAATGAGAACAATGATAGAACGTAAATCATGTGCTTGCTGTGGGATTTTAAAATGTGCATAGGATAAACTGCTGGGAAGATTGGAAATTAAAAAAAAAAACCTCTGAGACGATCTATCACTTTCATGTGCTCCTATCCAGGCTGACCTCACCTATTTAAAACAAACAAACAAACAAAAACCCTTTAAACTTCATTCGGTAACCTGGGTTTGAATCCTGCCTGTGCCATTTACTCTTATAGGAGCGCCCTTTTCTGGATGGTGACGTGGAGAGACCCCATCTCCATTCGGCTGCCGTGGGGGTTCAGTGAGGTGGATCGCACAGCGCTTTGGGCTGCGTGCTGCGTACACAGTTAGCGCTCAAGAACTGTGCCGAGAGAGCCATCACCCCCCACCCCCAATGCGTCCTTCTGCGAGGAGGGGGCTCCACGGGCCTAACACGCCGGCACTTCTGACTGCTCACCCAGTTCTCCCTGGAGACGGGAATGACGCGCTGGGTTGTAGAGTTTGGGATGAGGAACTGCGCATGTGCAGCTCCATCCCATCCCCGCCCTTCTCCGAGCCTTCTCTAGAGCAAGCTCGCATTCAGGTCGTCTTCCCCAGGCCTTACGTGCAGGGACGGGCTTGATCCTCAGGGCGGGGAAGGCTGCAGCTGGGTGGGTAGGTCAGCTCGTTCGGGGCAGGGTGACTGTCTGCTACCTTGGGCCTAGCACCTAGTGGACCAGGAGTAAAATTTGAGGAGCAAATGAATCCTCAGGGACTGAAGCTTTGGTGGGGCCGGCCATCAGGTGGTTCCCACTGGCAAGCTGCTGCCTTCATACAGGCACGGGCCCCCATAAAAGCGGGGTGTGCCGGCACTTCCAGGCCCGAGGGCCGGGGTGCTACAGCTCGACCTGGGGTGTACAGTGCCCCCTTCAGCGTGGGCCCCAAGGCTCTCACAGGTGCCAGCAGCCTGTGGGGCCTCAGCGCACAAGGACGGCAGAGGGGATGCCTTGATTAGAAGGGAAAGAACGTGCATGTACTATTGATCCATATATGGACTGTATTTGTTTCTTAGGCTGTTGTAACAAATCACCACCAACTTAGTAGCTGAAGGCAATGCAAATGCGTTGGGGTCATTAAGTCCGAAAAGGGGTTCACTGGGCCAAAATCAAGGTGTTGGGAGGGCCATGCTCGCCTAGAGTCTCTAGGAAGAATTTATGTCCTTCCCTTTTCCAGCCTCTGAAAGCGCTCTGCATCCCCTGGCTGGTGGCCTCTTCCTCCGTCTTCCAGTCCAGCCAGCCACAGAGCAACCTCCAGTCCGTGCCCCTCCGCTCCTGCTGTTGCCTCAGCTTCTCTTCCCTCTGCACCTCCCGCCTCCTTCTTACAGGGACGCTTGTGGTCACACCGCGGGCCCACAGGGATAATCTAGTCCGATCTCTCCACCTCCAGACCCTTCGCTTTAATATGTCTGCCACGTCCCCTTTGGAAGGGAACACAGCCGCAGGCTCCGGAGTCTAAGACGTGAACATCTCGGGAGGCTGTGATCTAGCCTCCCACACGAACCTTTTCGACATTACGGGGGAGGAACGACTACTTTCTGTTTACTCTTTCAAAATAACATTTATGCTGCACCCAATTCCACGCATGCTACACGGCATGCACCTGTAAGCCTTCACCTTTACCTGGTCGGTATGAGGCGCAGGTGGGCTGCCCAAGTTCCACACCCGTGTACGTTATCTTATGGTACATGCGGGGCCACGGGAAGCTGTGCGTGTACCTGGCTTCCCCACAGGTGCTTACGGGTCGCCCACCCCACCCTGTGGTCTAAAGTTCGCTCTAGCATAATCATGGCCTTGAATTTGAGAGAGCCAGCTTGTGGCTTCGCTCTCAGAAGGACAGCATAGTTTATCAATGTGCAGATCAAAAGGAAAAGGCATCTGCTATAAAGAGACGTGCTATTTCCTTAGGTTCACAAAGAAACGATTCGGTACAATTACTGCAAACCCCAAACCCACAGGCGCAGTTAAGGAAGTCTGTCCTTGGAGGACTCTGTCTCTCAGAACTAGGTTGTCCAGAAAATCAAGGCACTCTGAGAAAAGTATGCCACAGACTATCAGATCAGGAGCAGTGGAAGAGGAGAAACAATTAAAACAGCCCCCCCAAACTAGAAGAAAAGAAAGATGGAGACAGCGGGAGCAGACTGGATGGACATGAGGGCAAACCTTGAAGGCAGAGCAGGCCGGTGTGAAGGGGAGAAGTGGGTGAGACACAGCACTGGGGGAGGGGCCACCCCTTAGCCGTGACCACACCGGAAACAGTGGTTGAGGGAACGTACCAGAGCAGGAGAAGCAAGATCTCAGAGACAAGACTGGAATGATTCTCCCCAAGGGAACCACACCCAGGAAAGTGCTGGGAGATGGCCGCTTACACACACACACACACACACACACACACACACAGGATGCCATTGGAGCAACTGGGAACTCCCCCTTCCGCCCTGGGCATCCAAGCCAAGGAGTTGCAAGGAGTCCAGACACACCTGAGAGGGAAGAGGAAGAAGATCAGCACAAACTACAAAAAGCTTTACAAGGTGAGTGTCAAGGCGACAGAACCACTGTAGCTGGAGATCGAGATGTGACTTGGCTCCCAAGAAAGGGGCCGGAGAAATCCAAGGAACTGGGACCCTCTAAGGCAGTGTGTGGCTCATGGTCTGGGCTGCACCTTAGAACCCACTGGGGAAACTTCTGACAGCGTGTCTGAGCCCCACCCCAGGACAAACGAAGGAGCCAGCCCTCGACTCCTGCTCTCGGGCCCTCAAGCTTGAGTGGGCACAGAATCCCCCGGGGGGCCTGAACAAAGCCTGCTTCCAGGGCTCCGCTCTCAAAGTTTCTGATTACTGGGGTTGGGCTGGTGCTTGAGAGTTCTGAATCTCTAAGCCACTCCCAGGCGATGCTGACACTGCCACCCAGGAGCCCCACCCTGAGAACGACTTTTTCTAAGGGAAGGCACTGCAAAGATCGGACGGACAAAGTGGGGGCCAGGCAGGACAATGACAGGCAAGGCAAGCCTAGGGTAGATGCAGGTGGGTGGACAACCTCTCCTGACCAGGACTGTCCAATTTCGGAGGTGACGATGGGGCAAGACGTGTTTGCTCAACATGCATTTAGCACAACTGTAACTTTCTGATTTCACTCACTCTCTCTCCGGGAGCTACCCCGAGATAAAAACAGAGCCACCTGGAAGGACAAAGGGAGCACACAGGGGTGTGAAACGGCAGGGACACAGCCCGCCATTGCAGAAGAAGACAAAGTAGAAAGTCTCCTTTGAGGTCCCTGAAGTCTGTGCCCTGGAAAGCACCCAGTCAAGGGCTTGGTCCTCCCCTGGGACCCCGTGGAACAGGTCACAGGAGCAGCAAACACAGCTGTGGTTCGGGCATCTGCTGAGGGCAAGTCTGCACAAAAGCAAGGGGTGGCGATGGAGAGGAAGGTTTCCTTAGACCGCTGGTTCTCACGCTTCGCTGCATACTAGAATTGCCTGGGTCCACAACCCATACCAACGGTATCGGAATTTCTGGGGGTGGTTCCCAGGCATCCATGTTTTAGAAAACTCCCCAGAGGATCCCAAAGGGCAGCCAAGTTTAAGGATAGGACCCTACTACTCAGAGTGTGGCCCACGAACCAGCAGCGTGGGTATTCGCTGGGATCTTAGGAGAGATGCAGAATCTCAGGTCTCACCCCAGCCCCACTGAATTAAAATCTGCTTTTCATCGGTATCTCTACGCATTTGGATACACATCAATGTCTGAGAAGCGCCGTTCTAAAAGGCGGGTTGCTGAGGCTGCCGCAGTTGCAAAGCAAGAGGCACTGGCCACAGGAGCTGGGGCCCAGCCCCGAGAACACCCACCCCCAGACGCCGGGGCCTGCGCAACGAGAGAGAGCACGTGTTCCATCCATCACAGGTGGCCCAGAAACACGAGGCTCCCGGGAACAGCGCTACAGGAGAGAAGGCGACTTCAGACAAAGTTGGTGAAAATGTTAGCAGTGGCAACCTTTGGGAAGAGGGATAGCAAAGCAGGAAACCTGAGTTTTTTGTTCTCCAGTTTTCTGTACAATGTGAATTTTGTAAGTGAGTGTGTGTGTGTGTGTGTGTGTCTTTTAGTGTGTTTGGGAACTGGTAAAGATTATGTTGACGGTGGGATTATGGGATATTCTTTAACATTTTCTTTATTAAAAAATCTAATAAATGGTATTTTTAAAAAGCAATATACAAAGCAAAACCTATTCAAAATACCAAGATGAATTTGGCAAACTCATAATCTTAACAGAATACCTTAATATTATTGCACTGCTCTGTCTTGGTCAAATCAAGGACGTAAAGAGAAACAAAAATATGGAAAATATGAATAATTTCATTAATAAGGTTACTTACTAGATCTATTTCAAAATCCGTAATCTACATACATAGAATACATAATCCTAACACATCCCATGTATCATTTTTTTAAAAACGAAACATTTTTCTAGCCCACGAAGGAAATGTTACTACCTCGCAAAAGGAGGGAAGTTTAAGCCCCGCGAGGGCAGAGGACAAGTCCGTCTCGTCGCCATGGAGCCCTAGGGCCCAGCGTGGCTGCTGCTGCAAAGTGGGTGCCCCATACACGGTTCTTGTTGGAAGGAGTCCATCTTTTCTCATTTAAATGCAATAAAATAAAAACTTTATAATGAAAGTTTGAACAAATCAAAAGCTCTAAGCATCTGGAAATCTCCCTTCAAATAACCTTCAACGTCAATATCATATCAATTGCAACTTGATAGGATTTTTCATGGAATTTTACAAGCTGATTCTGAAATTAATATGGAAGAACAGATTTACATGAATCAACCAGATAAATATGAAACGTAATCTATCTTTCATTCCACAAGATTCATAACTTTATAAAATTATAGAAATTAAAATGGTATGATTTTAGTGCAGGAAAAGACAATTTAGTTAATATATAGTTCAACTGAGAAGAGAGTTCAGATATATCCTGTCTGTTGATTTATTCACCTAAACAAGATACAGTAAGCCCTGGCTGGCGTAGCTCAGTGGATCGAGCACGGGCTGCGAACCAAAGCATCCCAGGTTTGATTCCCAGTCAGGGCACATGCCTGGGTTGCAGGCCATGGCCCCCAGCAAATGCACATTGATGTTTCTCTCTCTCTCTCTCTTTCTCCCTCCCTTCCCTCTCTAAAAATAAATTTAAAATCTTTAAAATAAAGATACAGTGTCAGCACCCTGGCTGGCGTAGCTCAGTGGATTGAGCGAGGGCTGGGAACCAAAGTGTCCCAGGTTCGATTCCCAGCCAGGGTACATGCCTGGGTTGCAGGCCATAACCCCCAGCAACCACACACTGATGTTTCTCTCTCTCTCTCTCTATCTCCCTCCCTTCCCTCTCTAAAAAATAAATAAATAAAATCTTTAAATAAAAAAAAGAAAAAGAATGTTTCTTTTAAAAAATAAAGATACAGTGTCAGCAGCATGAGGAGAGTATGTACCATTCAATAAATGATATTGGGACAACTACCTCCCATTCAGAAAATATAAAATTAGATCCTTACCTCACACTTTCCGTAAGGAAGAAGTTCCAATGAATGAAAGTCCTACAAACAAAACACAAAACAACCATGTTAGAAGAAATGCAGGAGACTATATTTTCAACTTGAGCAATCAACAGTTTCTTAAAGCACAAAAATCAAAGCCATAAATGCAAAGTTGACCAAAATTGACTACATTATAAGCCATAATTGTGGTGCGACAAATGATACCACAAAAGTTTCTGAAAAATGACAAACATGTTAAAAACATTGACCATCTATTTAAGAAACAAAGGATTAGGATCAAGAATAAATAAAGAACTCATAAAGGTGACCCTAGCCGGTGTGGCTTGGTGGATTGAGTGCTGGCCTGTGAACCAAAGGGTCACCAGTTCAATTCCCAGTCAGGGCACATGCCTGGGTAGCAGCCTAGCTCCCCAGTAGGGGGCACGTGAGAGGCAACCACACATTGAGGTTTCCTTCTCTGTCTCCCTTCCTTCCCCTTTCTCTAAAAATAAATAAATAAAATATTTTTAAAAATTCATAAAGTCAATAAGACAAAGATGAACAATCTAATAGAAAATGAACAAAGGATACCAACAGGCAATTCACAAAAAATAAAATATAAATGGTCAGTAATCGTATTTTAAATGATGTTTATTTCACTAGTAATCAGGGAAGTAACTGCAAAGTAAAATAGAGATACTATTTCTCACTCATTAGTTTAACATCCTTTTCAAGTTTGATTAATAACAAGCGTGGGCAGGGTGGGGTAACAGATTCCTACATTATGAGAGGAAACATAAAATGTATATGAGATGTACATAGAGTGGCATTTCTGCTTTGGAGGGCACTGGACAGGGCCACAAAGGAAAGTGCCCACTCTGTACCACGACGACTCCACATCTCCACCTCTGCCTCGGAGGGGCACGGGCGCGCCTCCCTAAGGCGGTGTGCACATGCTGTCGGCCGCAGCGCTCCCTAGCAGCAGGACCTGGAAGAAATCTAACTGCCCACCCCACAGCACATGGTCGAATCAACTGTATTAAATCCATACTATGCAATTCACTGAAATAGTTAAAATGAATCAGTTTGATATAGAGATATTGACAGGAAAAGATGCTGACTAGTGACTGAAAAAAGAAAGGTGCAGGACAGTATATACCATACGATGCTTCACATGTTAAGCAATCCCCAGTCAGACCGCCCAGCCCAGGGTTCCAGGTCTAGGAAGATAAGTCCCCATAACTTCTGGCTGCAAAAACCAGTGGGGGTTGGAGCAGTGGAAGAAACAGCAGGATTCTCAAGAGACTCCTCTTAAAGGGCCCACAACAGATGTAGGACTCACAGAGACCCACCCTGTCTGGGATTCAGCACCAGGGCAATAGCTGGAAGGGCACCAGTGGCATATGGGGAGAAAGTGAAGTGTGAGTACCAGGAGACAGCTTCCTCCCGGGCAAAACTCCAGAGACTAGGCAGTGGCATTGCCCCTCTATGAGCCCCCCCCACACACAGAGCCACAGATGGGTGACATGGGTTGCCCCACCCTAGAGATCACCTAAGGCTCTGTCTGCCCCATACAACTTACAGGTGTGCTTTTCCACAATAGGCCACACCAAGACAGGGAGTCAAGGAAGCTCTACCTAACACACAAAAGCAAAGACAGGGAGGCTGCCAAATTGAGGAGACAAAGAAACATGGACCAAATGGAAGAACAGATCAAAACTCCAGAAAAAGAACTAAATGAAATGGACATAAGCAACCTATCAGATGCAGAGTTCAAAACACTGGTTATCAGGATGTTCAGGGAACTCACTGAGTACTTCAAAAGCATCAAAAAAACCCAGGCAAAAATGAAGGTTTACAGTAAGTGAAATAAAGAAAAATCCACAGGGAACCAACAATGGAGGGGATGAAGCTGAAAATCAAATCAATGACTTGGAACATAAAGAAGAAAAAAGCATTCGATCAGAACAGCAAGAAGAAAAAAGAATGAAAAAAAATGAGGGTAGATTCTCTCTCTCTCTCACACACACACACACACACACACAAATACTCACAAATGAAAACACCCAGAGGTAAGAAATAAAGAAGGATATTTTCCATAGTCAGAGCTACAGGTATACAAACTAAAGTTTAACCTTGAGGTGAAGAGAGCACATACTGAAGAGAATTAATTTGGAGAGGGTTTAAAACAGTGTGGGACTACATTTCTGGATAAGAGTAACTCGGACATTGCGGGAGGGAGTGGCTACCAGGTCTCTGAACAGTCTGAGATAAGGGTGTGGGTTTTGATTACTTCACACTTCAGTTATTCAAGCATGCACTGTAAAAATCTAAGCATACCTTCTAAAAGCAGAGGAATAGATGTTAAACCACCAAGTAGATTCCAAACCCTTGGGAGAGAGAAAAGGAGCGAAGGGAATAAAGAAATCTGATTGATCAAATAGAGACAGAAGATGAGGTGAAAAAGAATAAAGAAAGAAAAATCATGACAAATGGAAAGCACAAAGTAAGATGGCAGACATGTGAGGTCTGTCCAGAAGGAATCCAGCCATGTAATATGAAAAATAGAGACATTTATTGAAGAAGATACAAGAAACACTATACACAGGACAATGATATCTCAGTCCCCTTCAAAGTAGGCAACTTGGGACTTCACACAGTTCTCCCAGTCACCATCAGCTGCTCTGTCGTATTTTCCTGAATCTCATCAACAGTCTGAAATCTCTTCCCTTTCAAAGGTGATTTTATTTTCGGGAAAAGCCAGAAGTTGCAGGGTGCCAGATCTGGGTTGTAGGAGACTGAGTCACCTGGGTGATTTGATGTTTTGCCAAAAAGCTCTCCACGAGACATAATGCATGAGCGGGCGTGTTGTCATGACGAAGCTGCCAATCACCAGTTGCCCATAGCTGCCTCCTCCTGAATCATCCAAATAGTTTCCACAGAGGAATGTTCAAGCTTAATGCAAAATCTGATGCAGATTCATTGCTCTACTCACTCAGTCATTTTGAATGCCATGGCCACACAGTGCACCTGCTCACTCAACAGCGTCCACCACCCCCACTGACTAGTGCAGTGAAGTCATCATTGTTCACTCATGTGCATCTCAGTCCCCTCTCCTTGGCTGCCAGGCTACATGGATGTCACACAAACCCTTCTCATTATATTAACAATGGCTGGACTTTTTCTGGACAGACCTTGTATTCAAAATAAGTAGAAGTGGACCTACCCTGCCAGTTAAAAGACAAAGATGCTTAGATTGGAGGTGAGGAGGGGGGAGCAAACAGCTATATACAGAGTAAGTTTGTCTCAGAAGGACTGAAAATAAAAAACAAAACAAAACAGAAAATGCTATGCCAGAGAAATTCCATCAAAAAATAACTTAAAAGCTGGCGTAGCCATATTAAGATCTGGTAAAATAGGTTTTGAGGCAAAAGGATTAACAGAGGTAAAGAGTGATGTTGCATAATAATAAGAAATAAGTAACCCGGAAGATGCAAGAATCTTAAACTCGAATGCACCACAAAAAAAAGTACCATATTTTAAAAACACACGAGGAGCAATACGGAAAAAAGAAAGCACTTTAAAAAGATGGAAAAATCAATGGGCATCCAATTCTAGTACCTAGAAAAAACAGAAACTAAACTCAAAGGACGATAATAAAAATGAGAACAAAGGAGATAACAGAAATCAATTAAATATAAAATAAATTAACAGTAGAGGAGATTTTAAAACCTTAAAATGGTTTTTCATAAAACTCCAGCACAGTTCATCTTAAGAATAAGAAAAAGCCCAAATAAACAATGCTAAAAGTGAAAAGGGAGAAGGAACAAAACTTCAAATGTAATAAATCACAGGAGGATACTACAAAGAATTCAAAATAAATTAAAGATGTGAACGATTACATAGATAAGTATAATTCATAAAACTGATCCAAGGGGGGATAAATCTGAACAGATCTTTAACCTTTAATAAAATTACATCGGTAGTTTAGACTCTACCCACAAAAATAAAACTGAACAAAATTATTAGGTACAGATGATTTTATAAGCGAGAGGTATCGAAACTTCAAGGAATAGCGAATCTTTATTATTTACAACATGTTCTCATGAATCAGGAGAGGGAACGCTCCTTAACACATTTGATGAAGCCGGTGAGGCCTTAATGCCGAAACAGACTAGAAAGCTACCAGGACTTCATGTTACCAGGCAGCCTTTCTTATGGACCCAGGTGCCCAAACCCCAAATACAATGTTGAGTCATGAGTAAAAAACAGGACAATACCTTATAACAAGTAGTAGTTATTTGAGGAATGCACAGATAAGGTAGCAGCTACAAATATTAATGTCATAACCCTAGGAATATATGAGAAAGGCCGTGTTGTCATCGCCACAAGTGTGGGGAAAAGCATGGGGCAGAACTGAGTGCTCCTTACGAAAAGCGTCTAGGGAACAGAGAGGCGTCTCCCTGGTCGCAGAAGGGATGTTTATTGGTGAAAGGTACGAACTTCCCGCTGCGACACGGGCAGGCGCTGGGGTCTAGCGTACAGCGTGGTGACTGTGCACCGTACGCACTGCTGTGTGTATTTGGAAGCTGCTAAGACAGCAGATCAGGTAAAATCGGGTTTAGAAAGATATGAACCCTGTGCTACTACTCATGACAACTTAGAGCGCACAAAAGAATTCTATGTATCGTTTGTGGATATACACTTCCGTTGTCAGCATATGAGAATGAGGCCCGACAACTTAGGATGGTAGTGTCCACAGGGAAAGGAGGGTAACAATAGGATTGGGGTGCAGGAAGGGACCCCCAAACTCCGATGATGGTAAAATGGGTATCCGTTCTATCACTTTCTATCCTTTTTTGTATGTTTTAAATATGTCATAATTATGATTCTTTTTTAAAGAAAATGCATTGGTTTAATATCCTCAAAACATTAGCCTTGTCACAGATTCGTTGAAAAATGATATGATTTTTCTATCTGGGAAACTCCAGATAATTAACTGAAAAATACTCAAAACTAATAAGAAACAGTGGATGTCCCTGGAGGTGAAATTATCGAGGCACTTTCACTTTCTCATCTGTTACATTGTTTGAATTTTAAAATGATGAACGTGTATTACTTTTATATTCAGAAAGCACTAATGATATTTTCATTTGGAAAATTAAATAAAACGGAGGGGTAAAAAGTCAAAAAACGAATGAAGTTCAGTAAGGTAGCAGCTTATAAAATAAATGTGGCAGCGATAAAAATTTATAAAGCAATACTGGAAAAAAAATACAAGGCAAAAAAGCAACCCAAATTATTAACCAACCAAAAAAAATAGCGCAGACCTATGAAGAGAACCATAAAACCTCACACACAAGGAGACTTGCGCAAATGAGCAATGTACAGCAGTGGGAAGAGTCCATCCTTTGCAGATGTCCATCCTCCTCAACGCCTGCGTGCACACGCACCCTGGGAGCGAAGCCGTTCTGAGCACTCTGTCTTTACAAACCAGCACTTCATGCTTAATAACAACTAATGAACGTACTTCCCTATCACTGAGTATTTCACAGCAGCTCTTAATCTGAGCCACATGGACTTCTAGGGAGCCTAGGGGGCCCTTAAACTCATTGAAATTAATGCAAACTTTTCTGGCCCTGGCCAGTGCTGTCTGGTCACAGAAAGGTTGTGGGTTCAATCCCCAGTCAGGGCCCATGTCTAGGTTGTGGGTTCCATCCCTGGCCAAGCTCGGGTGAGGGTTAAAAAAACAAAAACTTTTCTGCATATGTGAATTTTTCTGGGACAGCGTCCATAGCTTTAAAGAGACTGCCAAGTGGCCCTATTACTGACCTTTTCTCTCTCTTTTTTTTTTTGGTAACAGCTTTACTGGATATAATTCACATACCATACAAGTCACCCATTTAAAATGTACAATCAGTGCCTTCTGGTGTATTCTCAAAGTTGAGCAACCATCACCACAACCAACGTTAGAACATTTCATTACCCCAAAAGGGAGTCCAGACTGGTTATAATTCCCCAGCCACGAAACACGTGCTCCCAGCCCTCATCAACAGCTCATGTGCTTTGCCTCTGCAGACTTGCCCATTCTGGGCATGCCCATAAATGTGCAAATCGTGCAGTCTGCGGTCCACTGTGAATGGCTTCTCTCCCGCAGCGCAGTGTGGTCAAGGTTCCTCCACATTGTAACGTGCACTGCTGCTTCCTTTTTGTGGCTGAACAATATTCTGTTTTTCTTTCTTCATTCATCAGTTGGTAGACACTTGGGCTGCTTCCACTATGTGGCTATGATGAACACCCTGATCCTTTACGTGCATGTCCGTGTGAGCCTATTACAGATCAACAACTACTAGCCATTTGTTTAGATTTGTATGTCTGAGCCCTCTTTCACTCTCAGCCCCACAAGGAGAAACTTTAATTAATTTAAGTAGTAAAATGAGTTCACGTAGGAATTATTTTAATTATTAAATTATTATATCAATTCATGTTATGATGAATCAATTTGTTTAAATAGCCAATCGAATGATTAAGTTTAATTTTTGTTCTTAACAATAGAAAATACATACTAAGGAATAAAACTTATTTCTTAAGAGTTGAACATTGACAGGCCACAGGGCATTGTAATTATCTAAGACATTTTCCTCCCAAGAAACAGTCCTGCCCCGTTGGGGCTGTCACAGCCACCGAGGGAGAATGTGTGCCTTAGAGCAGGGGTGTCACACTCATGTTCACCGGGGGCCACATCAGCCTCGCGGTTGCCTTCAAAGGGCGGAATGTAATTTCAGCTCCTTAACAGTTACGGAGTAGTTACATTTATTTATGCAGTCCTGAAATTATTCTGGCCCGCTTTCCACCACGGCGCTGTTGTTCTTCCTCAGTTTTTAGGGATGCTTCACGTGTCAGAGAGCCTGGCTCTTTGTGATATAAGGTGTGAATAACCTCCCCAGTTTGTGGTTTCTGGGGATTTAGCTTCCGATGGGTTTTTCCTTTATAGATTTTTTAAAAGTACTTGCGTTTATCAGTCTTTTTATGGCTTCGGGTTTTAGTCACACTTAGAAAGGCCTTTGACATTCCAAAATCATAGAAACATTGTTCTGTGGCTCACTGCATCATTTTTCACATTGAAACCTCTGACCCACCTAACACGGATGTTGCTGTAAGGTACAGACCAGTGTGGACAAGACAGGGGCCACATGCCGGGCCTGGCAGGGGGCGGGCGTGGCAGGCCCCACCGTAGGTGAGGTTCAAGCTCACACAGGTGGTTGAACATACAAATTCCTGACTGAAAGGGACTTGTGGCAGGTAGTCACATGCCAGACCTATGGCCTCCCCGTCAAAGGCCCATCTTTACCTGTCCGCTGGGAGTGAGCCTGTCCGCTGTCCTGTTGCATCTACAATGACGCAGCTTTGGGACGTCACAGTAGTCCCGTTTCCAGACCCCTCGGGGCACAGCTTCCCACCTAAGCTCCGGCCACAGAGCCCCTCACTGCTGTATGGTCCCCGAGCACCATCTCCCTGTGCTACAAGGGTTCATCGGGAACTCTCCTGTACCCACCGACCACTCTTTCTCTATTTTGCCTTTTTATCCAGTCCCAGGGATTTCCTCACTTCGCCTTCTCCCGCCCCCTTGATCTCCCACCTGTGGGTTTCATGTGACCCTCCTTGGGTCTCCTCCAGTGATTCTGTATAAACCAAGCTGCACAACTGCCATTCTCTGGAGCCTTTTCTCAGTCCGCTGGGATTCTGCTTCCCTGCCATGGCCATCAGTTTGACTCAAGTAAACTCACAAAAATTCTAAGTCTGAACATTTCTTATGTCCACATTAGGGACTGAAGTTTTTTCCCACCAGAGACTTCCCAGTGATCTCAAGACGTACTACTGAATGATCAGCCTTTCCTGCACTGGCATGAAATGCCATTTCTATCCCACACTAAACAAACTACTGTGCACAGTTGGGTCCAATGCCGCACTTTCCGTCTGCACCCCTGTTCTGCCCACTGCAGCCTCACACCGTGTGTTACTGTCTCGTGTGCCGTCTCCCCCGAATTTCTTGACATTTAAACACGTGGTTTCCTAGTTTGGTGGTTCACTTCTACCTGAACTGTAGAATCACCATCATCTGGTTTCACTAAATAATACCACTGGCATTTTGGGAAGATCCCATTACACTGTAGATTAATTTTAAGAGAACCGCCATCTTTATGTTGAGTCTTCTACCCGGGGGCATGATATAACTCTCCATTTCTCAAGTCATCATTTGCGATCCTCAGTACTTCAAAATTTTATTCGCAGATATATCACACATTTCTTATTTTGATAAAACACTATTATAAGAATCAAGAATGTATGTATATATACAGGCATTCTCAATATTTCTTTTAATTTTGTGTTCAACCACATTATTGAACTATCTTTTTTTTTTAATTTTTCAGAGCTATCTTATTTTAATAATGGCCTTTCAGTGGAATCTCCTGGGTCTTACGGCTATACAATTATATCATCTCATCTATATCAGCTGCAAATAAAGATAATTTAATGCCCCACTTTCTTGTTTTCATACCTCTAATATCTTTCTTTAATTACACTGGTTATTTCTTTTAGAACAATGCTAAATAATAGTCCAATAATGATATTGGACGTTTTTGTTTTATCCTGACTTTAATGGGAATGCTTTTAGTGTTTTTCCCATTAAGCATAATGCTGGCTTATGGGTTAAGATGAATCTCCTTTATATGTTAAAGAAATAACTATCTCTTCCTATTTTATTAAACATTTTAAAAATTAAGACTCGATATTGAATTTTGTCAAATGCCTTTTCAGTGTTTATGAAGATGATCTTATGATCTTTCTCCTTAGACCTATTAACATGATAAATTATATTAATAGATATTTCCCCAACATTTTATTATGAAATTTTTCAAACCTACCAAAGTTGAAATGATGTCACACTGTACAAGCATGTACACACCACCTACGTTCTGTCATCAACAGCTGCTGTCCTCGCTTTGTCTCGTAACAGATCAGGGGTTTTAAAAGATCTTAATTGATTCTGTTTTAAACTATTGAACCATTATTGCATGACTTTACACTGGTCATAGTATATTAGTTTTGTTTTTAGGCAAATTTGGACTTTGCATCAGTATGCATAAATGTGTGTACATGTGATGTGTATGTATATCTGTGTGTCTTTGCTTCACACACAAAAAATTTAAACAGCCAAAAAAAATTTAAGCACTAAAAATTTTAGTAGCACTGGAATTATCTGTCCCTCAAAAACTAGTAGAATTCCTCTGTGAAACTGTTTGGGATGAGTTATTTTTCAAGAAAGTGGGTACATCTCTAAGAGCATTTTCTATTATTTCCTCTCCAGCAATTTGTCTGTTTATTATTTCCTTCTCTTCTGGAGTCAGTTTTGTTCAATTATCTTTTCCTAATAGAAGTATCAATTTCTTCTAGTTGTCAAATGTATTTCCATAAAGTTGAACAAAGTCTCTTTTACAATGGTTATACATGCCTCTGTATTCAGTTTCCAATGGTCACGATAATGTGTGTTTTTACTTTCTCATTGTTGATTACTTTACCAAACTACCGACATACTCTGGTTTCCCCGCCAAGAACCAGCGTCTGGAGCTAGTAGTGCTCTTTTTCCCTCTTTTCTAATTCAGGAGTGTCTGCTCCCCCCTTTACAATTCCTTCCACTGGATTTTTGAAGTTTTATTCTTTCTGATCTCTTGGGTTAAAGATGACACATTTTGTTCATTTGTACTTAATTATTTCTATGCATAGCAAAGGCTATGGATTTTCCTCTGACCACTATCCTATCTCATAGGTCTAATATTTAGGATTTTCGTTATCACTTGTTTTGAAATACTTCAAAGTTTAGGGTTTGATTTCTTCTTGACCTAGGATTGTTTGAAAATTCTAAAGTTTATAGTCAGAATTTTTGTTTTGCATTTGGGTACTGTGATCAATTTTTAGCTTTACTGCATTGCGACCAGAGGACGCTGTCTCACCATTCACACTTTTGTTTTCTTTTTGAATTAATATATGGTCAATTTTGTGAACCAATAGAAGCACTTAGAAGGCACATGGAGGCACCTTTTTAATAGTCAGTGTGGTTACAGGTTAGACTTAACTCACTCATTGTGTTTTATTGAAGAAATTATTAGTGTTTCTAATAGCTAACAACTGGAGATAACCTAGATGTTCAACAGTAGATTAGACTTATTAATGTTGATATATTAATAGAATGAAATAATACTTATCATTTACTGTACTTTACATACGTTATATCATTTTATTCCTATAACAGTCCCATAAGGGCATTATTACCACTTTGAATTGAGTGTAAGATTAAATGTTTATATATCAACACACCTAAAATTGATCACTTATGTGTCATAGTTTAATTGGCAGTGTTTTTTTTTTCTTTCTCAGTGGCAAAAAAAAGTAATTCTTACAATTGATGGCATGTTAGGTTTAACGGAATATGCTATTTCCCCCATTTCAGAGGGGATGGTACTGAAGTTCAAGGATGTTCAGTGATTTGCCCAAGGTTGGCCAACTTAAAAATGCCAGAGGCACGCAGATCAAAACGTTGAAATGTTTCACTCTGGGCGGGAGGATTATAACTCATTTTTTCCTTTTGCTCATCCATGTTTTCTTCAATATATATAATGTAAACTTTATAAAAATAAAAAGAATTGCTTAAAAAATGGGATAAAGATAGCCGTTCACACTTTTCATCAAAATAAATCCTACATAGGTTAAAGAACTCAATACAGAAAATGAGAGGATTCTAGCCAGAATGAGACTGTGGTAGCAGTGTAGTTTTTTTTTTTTTTAATTAACACAGAACATTTTCTGAAAATCAAAAGAGCAGTAAAAGAAGAAAAAAACCACAGGCAATCTCTCCAGCAAAACTCGGCGATGAAGAGTCTCCACCGCTCCAGTGTCCGGGCAGACGTGGCTGAAGTACTGAGTGACAGACAGCCCAGGACTGATGGCGGCTGTGAACCCGGAGTGCCAGGCATTGAAAGGGGACCACTCATGGTTTTAGGACCCCCAGATCTCTAAAACAGTCGCATACCCACACGAGAATACTCCGTCCTGGGTGGGCTCTGGAGAGGCAGAGATGGGAGCCAGAGACAAACCCAGGATGTGTCCCCCCCAGACTGCAGGCTGTGTCTGGGCGCGGAAAGGCGGCGCCCGGGGCAGAACGGGTGCTGCAGGGCTCTGGTCCTCGAGGGTGTCCTAGGTACCCAGAGAAGACACGCTTCCCGGTGTTGAACCCCGAAAGGAACCTGCCGGAAGCAGAAAACAGACTGCACGAGGAAGGAACCCTGCGGCGGAAGCGAGAGAAAATGCTCAGATAACAGGGACGGGTAGTTGAGAGAAGGCAGGTTTTGCTGTTTTATAGCAGCAAAATACGAAGTCGAACGCAGAGCAGTCTAATGGAAGGAAATACACCCTGAACCACAAATGTAAGGAAGCCACATACGTCGTTTTATATTTCCTAGTAGCCACGCTCAAAAAGTAATTGAAAACATGTGAAATTAATTTTAGTAATATAGTTTATTTACTCAAGACATCACTTCAACATGTAATCGATATAAATTATTACTGAGCTATCATACTTTTTTCATACTAAGTCTTTGAAATCTGGTGTGTATTTAACATCTCAACTCAGATTACAGTATTTCGAGTGCGCCATAGCCACAGGGGGCTGCCATACTGGACGGTGAAAATCGAAGCATTAAGAGCGCTGCCATAAGCCCTGGCTGGCGTTGCTCAGTGGATTGAGCGCGGGCTGCGAACCAAAGTGTCCCAGGTTCAATTCCCAGCCAGGGCACATGCCTGGGTTGCAGGCCATAATCCCCAGCAACCGCACATTGATGTTTCTCTCTCTCTCTCTCTCTCTCTCTCTCTCTCTCTCTCTCTCTCTCTCCCTTCCTCCCTTCCCTCTCTAAAAATAAATAAATAAAATCTTAAAAAAAAAAAAAAAAGCACTGCCGTAAAGGGCAAGACCCACAGAGCAATAGGAAGCCAGGGATGGAGGCAGGAAGACTTGATTCAGGCTGAGTTCTGAGAAGCGAGAGAACACTTACACAGAGAAACCACTGCATGCGTGTTTTATAGCAACAACAGACCTTGGAGAGAAACCCACCTGGCCCATTTCTGCTCCCTCCACAGCAACTGTCTCCTAAGAATCGAGAAAGAAAAATCTTTTTTTATTCAAGAAATGAAGACAATACAAGTCCAAACAAGGGTTTTCACAAGGGAAAAAAAGATGCAGTCTGATAGAACTGGAGAACAGAGAGAGAAAAAACAATTCGGACAGAAGGAGTAAGTGAGAAGGAACAGAAGGGTGAGTACACACCTCAATGGGAACGGTAGGGAAAATAGGCTACAGAGAACAGAGAAGTGAAGGACATCAAGAAGAAATGAAAAAGAGGTAAAAAGGACTTGAGAGAAAGTGATAGATATAGAAGTTAGGTAAAGGAAATCCAACATATGTATAAGTGAAGGGCCTAAAGAATAAAGTCTAACCACTGAACAGAATAAATATTTAAAAACTGAATTAAAACTATGTCCTGGTACATGAGATTTGAATCTAAATACTGAAAGGGCACACTCCCATGAGAAGTAACCTAGACTGGTCGGCACTGACACTTAGCTTAGTGATATTATTATTACTTAAAGGCAGAATAAAAATCCTTTAGGCATTTGGATTATGTCTAATTTACTTCTAAGAAAAACAAAATCAGGAAGACATCAAGAGTCTAGACAGTAACATTTTATGTTTTAAAAGTGAAGCAACATTTTAAAGATACTTGAGGGGGGAAACGGGCTAAAGATTTTACACCCAGGCAAGGTCAGACCTCAAGGCTGCCAACCGAGCAGGTGTGAACACGCAAGACCCCACGGACTGTGGGTCCACGAGAACTCTGGGCTCCTCGGTAGTCAAACCACAGCAGGGCGCCGTGGCGGACATACACACTGTGCACATCTCCTCTGCTCATGCACGTGCTCCCTGCTTCCACTGAACTCGACTTACAAAACCCAAGTTCAAAGACAAATTCAAGAATCTCAAGATTGCCAATGCAGAACACTAAGCCAAATGTGGGCCCCTTTGCATTGCAGGGTCCCAGTGGTGCCTGATGTCTGGTATGGCCAGATCCCTTCCAACCTGTCTCCCTGCTCTGCTCGCTCTCCCTACAACCCGTTCTCCGTACCCGAGTCAGCGGTGTTCCTGCAACACATGCCTACCCGTGCCCGGCTCCTGCTCACACCGCTTCCCGTCGTTCTCTCTGCTCTCACGAGGATATTCAGGATCACTAAGACGGGTAACCCAGAACAGCCGCCTTCCTCCTCTTCCAGCCCACCCTCCGCGCCCCGGCCAAACCAAACCCAAGCATCACATGCCCCAAACGGAACCCCAGTTCTGCATCTCACCTCCCAAATTGCTCGTTTTCTGTTTTTCCCACTGGTCCCACGGAACCAGCCCCTTGTCTCCCTCGACACCCCGCCCCCATTCAACCTGCTCTGTCTTCAGGAGGCACCTCTGGACCCTTTTCTGGTCCGTGTCCTTGACACTCTTGCCCATTTGTCCTTCCTTTTCCTCTGCCTTGCGGTCTTCCACTCTAGAAGCAGCCTTACTCTTTCTTGCTCAAACCCAGCAAGGAATCCTTCAAGGGGAGACTGCCACAGCCACCAGGACAGGTGCCTCCGAGACACCAAGGGCTCTAGCCTCACAGGGGCCCACAGTTCCCCCCTTGTGTCTTTCTGGGAGGACCCAGGCAAGCTTCCCTGTCTACAATGACCATCTCACTGGAAATGGACAATTAAAAGATGGCCACAGTGTCCCACGAGCTTGCAGACTTTAATAGCTATCATTTACCTAGCATTTGCCATAAGCAGGCGTGTGCTGGGGCGGTCTTCCCCTGAGCTAATACCATTGTAGAAATTTAAAAAACGGAGGCACCGGGAGGTAAAGCAACTCGCCCAAGGCCTTCCAGCTAGTGAGGAGTACAGCAGGGATTCAGGCCCAGGCAGACAGGCCCCGGGGCCCCTGAACTTCACCACCTACAACATGGAACTTTGAAATCGAGGAAGTGTTTTCGAGCAAATGACACTAGAAACAGTACTTGTCAAAACTCTGGACAGGGCCAAGAACAATAGTTGGTGGGAAATTTATGGCATCAAATAAATGTATTTATTTATCAAGAAATAAGACAATGAAAAATAACAAAACAACACAAACCAGATCAGAAAAGCAATAATAAAGACATTCATCAATGAAACGGTGAAGAAGAAGAATAGAGAAAATGAGCAAAACCAACAGTTTGTTCTAGAAAAATATCTAAAACGAGAAGCTAATACTAGAAGACTTATGAAGAGCTAGATGCTAACAAATTTAAGAACCTAGATGAACTGCTTAAACAGAAAAATATAAAAATGTCAAAATTTGTGCAGGAGGAAGTGGAACTTGACCAGACACATAAATAACCTTGAGTAGACGAATAAATATTAAAGAGTTCTTATTTTCTTTCCCTCCATCTCCCCAGACACTTAGACCCAGATGGTTTTGGATGATGCCACATATGAATTCCACTAAACTTCTAAGGAACAGTTATTCTCTAATTTATTCAAGTTGTTCTAGAATTTTTTTTTCAAAAAGCGATTTTTGTGGGGCTAAAATAATCCTGTCTCCAAAACCAGACAGGAACTACACAAAAATGGAAAACTGAAATACATCACAAAGCAACAGCAATTAAAGGGCATCTGAGAATTAAACCAAGAACGCGTAAGACCTCTATGAACTGAATTTTACAAGTTCAATCACCGACAACCCCTGGACAGGGTGAGTTCACATCGCAACCAAGTCGACTCTCCCCAGGTTCATTCATAAACGCACCGCAACCCCCAACCGCGAGTTCAGGTACATGCATACCTACGTGTGTGTTTTCTTTCAAGAAAGAAACTTGGTAAATCTGTTCTAAAAACTACAGGGAGCAGTGGAAGTAAAGTTTACGCTTAAAAAAAAGGAATGAAGTGAGGAGACTTTTCCTACTAAATAGTAAGACTTACTACAAAGCCATTGTAATATATATATATAAAAAAAACCTGTAGCAATGGAACAAAAGAGAGACGTCACAGACCTGCCTCTGTCTATGCGGGAGCTCACTGGGGTAGAGGAAGTGCGAGGCAGATCAATGGAAAACAACGGGCTGGTTTGCACACAACAGTGCAAACCGGCTCCGTCTACGAAGAACACTGTTCCTGGACCCCTGTGTGGCCTCATGTGGAGGGGCACTGTAAGTGAATTAAAGATCCCAGTGTGAATGTTAAAAATCAGGGGGTTAATAGAAACAGAAGATGGTAAGATTATCGTTGGGCTTGGGGAAAGGCAAGGAGGCTTGCTTATTCAACAAACCGTTGAAAGCACAACTCATCATGCACAAGTTTACTGAGTTCGATTACATCAGAAATAAGAAGTCGTGTTTAATTTTTAAAAAACGGGCCAATTAAGAGCCAGATGATAGGATTGAAATTTTTTTCAAAGTCTGAAAGTGACAAGGGGTTAACATCTAGAATACACAGGGAACTCTGCGAAGCAACAAGAAGAGGACATCAACTCCAATAGACTAATGGGCAAATGATATGACAGGCAATTTACAGAAAAGGAAACCCCAAAAGCTAATAAGCATATGAAGTGATGCTCAAACTCATTAGTCGTCAAAGAAATGCAAATTAAAATGGAATCACACTTTACGCCTTTAGACAGGCAAAGACTAGAACCCTGGGTGATACCAATTAATGGCAGAAATGAGGAAGATGGGCTCCCTCACACGTGGCTAACGGGAGTGTAAATCGGTAAAGCCTTTTTGGAGAGTGAGCCCAGAGTGCGTATGCAAATTAGGCACATGCACGCACGCGCACACACACACACACACACACCCAGGACCCAGAGAAATCCTAACACGTGCACAATGTGAAATCTACAAGAATGCATGTGGCCGGTTTGTTGGAGGAGGAGAGAGAATAGCAATCTGGTTGGCCCTCACTATTATTATGAAGCAAAGAATCACCACAGGTACAGATAACACAAATAGGTCTTTAAAACATAGTGATAGTTTAAAAAAAAATAAGAGAATGGTAATGTTATATACAATGCCATTTACATAAATTCTAAATACATGCGCACCCTCTGGTGTGTGTGTGAGCCTTCCCAAACCTCCAGCGAACTGGCCACATTTTGCTCGTTTGTATCAGCATGATGCCACTCATGGACTAGATTAACATGACTTTTTTTTGTGCGATCTGGAAGTCGTCCAGATCTCCTTGGACTATTTTATGACAGAGGCTGGGAGAGTTAATACAGCCCTGGGGCAAAACCACAAATAACTATGGTTGTTCTGTTTCAGATCCTGTTTTCTGATCAAAAGAGAAAAGAATGAGTCCGCGCCAAATCAATAGCCACGTACCGCATACCTGGGGCTTTGCTAACCCACCCTAGCGATGAAAGCACACATACCGGAGGCTTCGTCAATGCGCTCGAGCGACGGTACCACACCCCACGCGGCAGCTGCGATCAGGACCACAGTGACTGATGGGCAGAATAGGGTCCTTCTGGGGTCGGGGGCTGCCTCCGGAGGAGGGGCAGCTCCTCTTTTCAGCCCGGTGGGCGGGAAGAGAGTACCCATAGGCAGATGTCGTACAGCCAGCCGAGATGCTTGGTGGCTAGGGGCTGAGGGATCAGGCACCTGATGGTTCTCTCTTTTTTTTTTAGGAAGAACAACTGTTTACCTTTATCAGGACCTCAGGGGAATTTTCCCAAGTAATTAACTAGTACTTGAAGCTGCCAGTTTGGAAGGTAACCCCACATTCCAGCCCATGGACATGCCGATCCATCTGGCCAATCCCCCGCCGTTGGCATGTGGGCACCCCCTGTGCCGCTTGCTCAGCCCCCACCCATAGACGCCCACCCCTTTCAGCACCTCCTTCCCCATGAGATTCTGGATGGTGGGTCCTCCCTGCCCTGGGGTCCTGCTTCTGTGAACTTCCTGGGCACAGCCCTGCCTGTGTGAACCCCACCTGCACCCCACACAAGCTCTTCGGCAGGGGGCTGGCCTCCCTGGCGCGGCCCCTCCACAGATGTGAGCGCACAGGCAGATACGAACTTGGGCTCTTCTTGAAGACAAAACTGTTATCCACAAACACACACAAAAGCACACAGACCCATCTGAGCTCACAGTGCACCCAAGATACATGCAGGTATGTGCACATGCTTATACACACCAGTGTACATGCATGCTCACCTATAGCACCTACACATATACACATGTCAACATGCACATGCCTCATATACACATGCTTAGACTCTCAGGCCCAGCCCTAGGAACCTCTGTTCTGAGATTCACTGGGGTATACGCACCTACTCAGTGCTCACACACGTACATACACCCCCACACATGCATGTAACACATGCATGTAACACACATATGCTATCTACCGCTACAAGCAAACCACCCAAACTCGGGGGCTTGAGGCCACGGCCATTTTCCGATGCCCGTGGGTTCTGTGGGGCCAGCTCGTCTCTGCCCCGCCACGGCCAGGCCTCAGCCAGGAAGCCTGGAAGGGCTGCAGGTGTCTTCGCTCACGTGCCTGATGCCAGGGCTGGGAGACTCGAACCGCTGCGTGCTCGTCAGGCATCTCTCTCTCTCCTCGAGCTCTCGGGGCCTCGCCAGCACAGCGGCTGGGAGTAGGTGGGCCTCTTGAATGGCAGCTTGGGACTCCAAGAGTGAGTGTCCCGTGAACAAGGTGACAGAGCATCACATCCGTCATAGTCACTTAGCAGAAGCAGTCACAAGTCCACACAGACTCCAGGGGCGGAAGACATGGGCCCAGCTCTTAATGGAAGGAGTGCGAAGGAATTAATGGCCATATTTACAAAGGCCACACACGTGTATGCACAGATAGATTATGCACGTATGCAATAAACACCCATAAACATACACATACACACACTGAGGCCTTGTCCTCAGGTCCTCAGGGCCTTAGGGGTCCTCAGGACCTCTGTTCAAGAGCAGACTTAGATGAACTCACACACGATACAGACACATTCATACAAGTACCCCCCTCATCATACCTAGGCACACCTGTGCACACACACACCCATGCTCACAGCCGCCAGCCCTGCCCTGGAGACGCCTTCTCCGACACCTGCAGCCACACCTGCACGCACCTTGCCCCGTGTGTGGCTGAGCTGGGGGCCAGGACGGGCCGCAGTGGCTTGTTGGGGATGGGGCGGGCCTTCTCTCCTCACCACCTTTCCCCGGTGGCAGGGGCCTGGCAAGACGAAAAACAAATAACCTTGCAGTGTTTAAATAAGCAAAGTTTTGTGCAAAGCAGAGGTTAATGTACTTTATTGTTCAATGTCATGTTTATAGTGGATTGGTGGAGGGAAAAATGTGATTAATTGCCCCGAAGCCCACGGATCTACAATTATTTGGTTGTTGTGAACAAATAAAGGACTACAGTATTCATCATATTCAAATGAGGCAGCAGAATAAATGATGGGGGGCCGGGCAGGAACAAAACCGAGGCGTGTTCCCGCACAATTGGAAGGCGACTGGCGCCTTGTCAACCAGACGCGGGGTGGTGGCGGGAGCGGAGCCCGTTTGTCTCCGCACCGCCGGCGAGGGCCCAGCTGACCCTGCAGGTGCCGGCGTTAATTCATGTCACTCCTCGCGCTCCGTCCTGCGTGGGATGGGCACCAGGCGCCAATTTCGTAATAAAGACTTGTTTCCGAGCAGGCCCCCGTTTGGGGCGGGGGCACAGATCTTCATTAGAGCCCCTTCCCGGGCCGCGCTCGTCACAGAGCACAGGTACTGGCTAACTGTGTCCGATCATTCATCATGATTTTGCCCTCCACTTTGTCACAGCGTGGGGATTTAAGGAAGATAGATGGTACAAGATGTTGTCTCCTCCACAGACGCTTTCTGCTCTGGTAAGTGTGTCCGATGCAGAATTATTTTGCCACTTTATTATTTCCTAGTGAGTGTTTGTCAGAGCTTCGCCTCTTGGAAGGAGCGAGTTGTTTCCTGTCACTCAGGGATGTCGCGGGAGCCGTGATGCTTGGCTGGGCTCGCCAGCCAGCTGGAACCCGGGCAGGGTCCCCAGGCAGGGCTGCGGGGGGTCCTGGGAGTCTGGGCCACAGGGCGGATGTCAAATCCAACAGAAATGGGTGGGGGGAGGCAGGGTTTGGGAGAAAGCGGGGCGTGGGGGCTTTGCACAGGTTGGGTTGGGGGAGGTAAGGGGGCATCTTTCAGGACCTGGCCTGGCTGCAGGCCAGCCCGCTGGATGGGGAGCTGATTGAACCCGTGTCCAAAGGGCTGTAAGAGCCTGGCCTTGAGCTGAGCCAGCTGGAAAGGGTATGGGCAAGGCCGGGGCCCCACGGGGCTGCTGATGGCCTTCAGGCAGCGTGGCCAATGCCGGTGCCTGGCACTGGCACCAGATGAGCTTCCTGCCCTGACCAGGACAGCCAAGGGGCTGTGGGGTGCCCAGCAGGGAGGCCGGGTGGGTGAAGATCACATGAGGCTAAAGATGGGGGTGAGTTTGGACTGAAGCCCGCAGTCCAGCCCAGAGCCCCGGGGCCTTGGGAGTGTGGGAACTTCATGTGGGCGGTGCGGAGCCACACAGGAGGGGGCTCCGGGGCCTGAAGGCGAACCTGGTCCCAGGGAGAAGTGGGGTATCCGGGAGCACCAGCCTGGCCCGTGGGCCTTGCGCACTGGGGTTTGCTCTGCAAGGCTCTCTCCACCGGCCCCATCCTCCACGGTGCCGGCTTCCCCTGGCCACCACTGGCCAGGCCAGTGACACTCAGCTGCCCCAGGCTCTTGGGCACACAGGAGGGAAATTGACTTTTTCTTCACTTCTCCCCCTCGGTCTAGGCTGGTATGAGCCCGAACGAACCCTCCTTGGAAGTTTAGAGGAAACTTATAGGGACAAACTCAGGAGGAGCCCAAGCAGAGGTGCCGGAGGGACAGAGACCTAGGTGAGGGTGACCTGTCCTTCTCTGGTTCCAAGATGCCCCTGCTGGAGTCCACCTTGCCAACACGCCCGTGTCCCCCTACGTCTCTCCAGAGGCAAAGCGATGTCAGAAAACAAGCACAGTTTTGGAACCACGCAGGTAGGCCTGGGCTCAAAGCACTGGCCAGTTACAACGCTTCTCAGTCCGTCAATAAGGACGGGCGGTAACATCCCCCTGGGAAGGCCCGGGGCTCCTGGAACGTTGTAGGTGCTCCGTGAACTCAGATGACCCTCCCTGCCTCCTCTCGTCGGTTCCTGTTGGGCTGGCCAGCTGTGCTGGGTGGTCACCGGGGTCCCCGGCTTCCTGGCCAGCACCCAGAGGGTCTGCAGAGGAAGTAGCCTGCCTAAGACTGTGGCTGCGTTTCCGCCTTATCCACTCCCCCCTTCCCCTTTGTGAACAGCCCCACAGGGAACTACCAGTTCACAGCGAACTCCCTAGCTGGCCACTCCTAGCCGGCCCTGGGGACCCTGGGACACAGACCCTGCCCTTATGCAGTTGGGAGACTGGGGGCGGGTGGGGCACTAAGAAATGAGAACAGATTTTTACTCCAACCCAAGTCGCCACCAGGGGCCTTGCGGGCGCAGGTGCCAGGCCGGAAGTCCCAGGAGGGACTTGCCCAGGTTGGGCAATCTCTTACCCAGCCCCCGCTGCAGCTGGATTCGGGGCTGGTACTTTCCGAACAGTTCCTCTCCCAGCCCGCTGCAACACCAGGCGGGAGATGCTACTCTCACCCTCACTTCACAGCTGAGAAAACCGAGTCATCCAAGTGCTCGAGATCACACGATAATCAGTGGAGGGGCTGGGAGAGATTTGAACCCCCGAGGCTTCTGAAGCGGTCAACAAGCCTTTGTGACCAGATGATTCACTCGGCTCCGGAGCCGCCACAACTGACACCCGATGCGTCCAATCAGAACTCAGCCCTGCCCCTGCGCGGGTTTTCCGCTCTGTCCGTTTCTGGAGGCGGTTTAAACTCCTGCCGGGGTTTCCATTTGGAAACCCCAAACCTGCTATTCCGTGCAGTCTTATGTTTAAAGTATAATGTCCTTTTTTTCTCTGTTAGTTCATTAGAAAATTTTTGTGGCTTATCTCTCATTCATTCATTCCTTCCTCCATTCACTCATTTGTTCACTCAGCAAATACTAAGGACCGATTTCGTGCAGTGAGGTCAAACCAGCGGGTGATGACAGCCAGTGAAACGGACCCGCAGGGCCCCAGCCAGGGGCCCTGGAGGTAGTGGCAGAGCCACCCGAAAGGTATCTTGTGAGGCAGTAGGTCCTGGAACGACTGAGGGAGCGTGGAGCTCGGCCAGTCCACGGAGGGGGCGGGAAGGGCGCTATTCACCACTCCGAGGCCTCAGAGGGGCCGCAGCTGGGCCCTGCCTTCCCCTCCCCAGCGCTGCCCAGGGTTGGGCCGCATGCGCTCTCTGGGGACTGTGGTCACAGCCTCCGGACCCTCCTCGTCCCTTTCTTTCTAATCCAAGGCCAGAGTGATTTTGCTTAAAGGTGGATCTCATAATGTCATCTCCTATTCAAAAACCTCAGCGGCTCCCCACTGTCCACCTACTTTAAACCGAAACCTTGAACTTGGCATTCGAAGCCTTACCTGATCCAGGACCAACCTCCCCAAGGCCACCACTGACAAGCTGGATCTTAGCTGTCATTTACATTTTTTCTCTACCTGTGTTTCCTCAACTGTAAAACGGGGATTATAATCATGCCTCCTACGGCAGGCTGCATTTTTCAAAGATTTAAGCCATAATGTATATCCCAGCCCACACACTCTTCTTACAAGAACCATTGACTTTTCCCAGGGAATGGTGGGAACAATGTTCCCTCCCCTCAGGTGAGAACTTGGGTGGACCGTTGTCACTACCTTAACAGTTAGGGCAAAGGTGATGCCACATGACTGCCAAGTCTAGGTCCTAAAAATGCCACGTACTTCCGTCTTGTTCTCCTGGGTCACTCACTCTCGGAATCCCACAGCCATGCTGCGAGGAAGCCAAGCAGGCACGTTCTGATTGTGGTTCTGTTCTGATTGACAGGGCACCCAGCCAATGTCATGTGGAGCCTGGATGGGCTGACCCTGCCAAGCCCTAGGATGGCTATAAAAGTGGCCCAACACAAAATTGTAAATTTGCTTAAAACATTACGATCTATTTTGTGTGTGACTATGGGTTACAATGCATTTAATGTGTGACCCCAAATGACTCTTCTTTTTCCTGGGGGTTCCCAGAGATGCCAAAAAGCGGGACACCCCTTCCCCAGAACAAAATAAGTCATTGTTTTCAGCCACTAAATGTTAGGGCAGCTTGTTAGGCAGCAAAAGGTACATGAAACACCCACTGCCCAAGGGTGGCTGGGGGACAACGAAGTGCCCTAGTTTGCTGGGGCTGCTACAGCAAAATACCGCAGACGGGGTGGCTCAAGCAGCAGAAATGTATTCTCTCCCAGTTCTGGAAGCCAGAGGTCTGAGACCAAGCTGGCAGCGGGGTCGGTTCCCGCTGAGACCTCTGCCCTCGCGTGTGGAGGGCCAGTCAGTCCTCTCCTCCTGTGGTCTTCTCCCGGTACCTCTGTGTCCTAACCTCCTGCTCTCCTGAGGACGCCAGTCCTCCCGGGTTGGGGCCCGCCCCAGTGACCTCATTCTAGCTTATTGCCACTTTAAAGACCCTGTTTTAGCCCTGGCTGGTGTGACTCAGTGGACTGAGCACCGGCCTATGAACCAGAGGGTCCTGGTTCAATTCCCAGTCAGGGCACATGCCTGGATTGCAGACCAGGTCCCCAGTAGGGGGCACACAGGAGACAACCACACACTGATGTTTCTTCTCCTCTCTTTCTCCCTCCCTTCCCCTCTCTCTAAAAATAAATAAATCTTTTTTTTTAAAAGACCCTATATTACATGACAATTATATCTCAATAAAATCGGTGGCGGGGAGTAGACCCATCTTCAACTACAGTTACACTCTGCGGTACGAAGGGTTAGAACTTCAGCATATGAACATGGGGGGAACACAGTTTAGCCTGTCACAGCAAGTAAACACATATGAAATACTTAGGACAGTCCCTTGCCCGGAGTGAACGCTCAGTAAGTGGCAGCTGCGTTATCATTCTGCCTGCTATAACCACCGCCACCATTGTCCTCTGTGTGGTCACACCACTTGTCTCCATCCACAGTGACAGCTCTGGATGCCCAGGCCTTGCCTCAGGCTGTCTCCTCATCTGTCCTCCAGGGGCACCCAGATTCTCCCTGTCCTGGGAGGCCCAGCCCATTCTGCACCCCTGCCCAGGGGCCTCCCTGATTCCCGCTCTGCATTCCCACAGCTCGAGCTGGGGGCTGATGAGCAAGCGCTCTGGCTTGCCAGGCATGAGGGGCTCTGGCCCGCCGGGCATGAGGGGCTCTGGCCTTTTGATCTGTGCTTTGTTTTCCAACACAGAAATAGGGGTTTTAAACATTAAAATAACTGGTTATAAAAATAAGATGTGCTTGATATATAAAATCCTGATAGCACAAAAAGGTTTAAAGAGGGAAGTAGAAATCACCTAGAATTAATGACTTTGAACATTTTGGTTTATACCTTTCTGGAATTGTGTGTATGTGTGTGTGTGTGTATTTTTTTCTTGATTTCAGGACATCATTGATTGTAGGATTTAATGACATAGTTTATAGGGAGAAAAGAACTGTGGCATTAAACATATATGAGTAGGTTAATTGCCATGCATATCCTGATTTCAGAAATTTAAGATGTCAAAAACATGTACCTCTTAGAATCAAGAAAACGTAAGCATATATCTAGGTTTTCAATGGGACTCTCTGTGAATAATATTTTATGGCTTGCTTTTTAAACATCTGAGCATCAAATTTTGGCCATCTTTCTGCATCAATAAATTAATACCCACACCATCTATCTTAATGGCTGCATAGTATTCCATTAAACTGATAGATGATAAAAACATTTATTTCTCACTAAAGGGCATGAATTTTTGATTGCCATTCTGATACAAACGCATTTATAACCCCCGTCCTTATTTTCCTTCAGATAAATTCCTCCCATCAGCACAGCTCGGCGGGCGTGGGAGCTCTCTGCCCAGGAGCTGGCTGACCGGCGCCCATGTTCTCCCCGGGGACGGGAACCACGGCCCAACAGCCTGTGGGCCCTCCGGCATCGGGCCTTGTCACGAGGGCTGGTGCACAATGGGGCTTCAGGAATAGTGGACGCTTGTCCATCGGTAATCACCAGGCCCTCCTGAGTGGACAGTGCTGGTCCACAGCAGCTGGTGCCAGCTGCCACACAATATGACCCCAATCCTCCAAGGCCATGTCTGGTTATACTGGGAAGTGGCCAAAATGGTAGCCGGGCTCATCCAGACAAAAAAAGCCTACATTTGTGGGGGTGGGCAAGACCCGGGTGGCGTCCCTCCCTGTCTGGTCCCCGCTGGCCAGGCCTTCCAGCCTTGCAGCCTGTGCACTGTGCCCCTGCAGCCACATGGTGGCACTGTTGGCACCTACTGGGCTCCAGAGGAGCAGAAGCCACAGCCTGGCTCCTGCAAGATGCCCTTATAGGCCACGTCCTCACGTGTGCCCACTGTGTGCACAAAGGGTGTCTGTGCAGGATGGGCTGTGAGTACGCGTTTGTGTCAACATGTACAGGCACTTGTGTGTGTGGGAAAAATGTCTGGGGGCGGGGGTTCTGCAGGGACAGGAGCCAACATGTGTTAGTATTTCTGCGTGTGGTGTGTTTGTAGGTCCCTGTTTAACAACGCACCTTTGTCTCTGGCCCTGTACGGGCATCTGTGTGTGTGTCTCTTTGTACCTAGCAGGGTGGGTGAGCTTCCGCCATCTCTCTCTGCCTCTCTGCTCTTCTGCTTTTCAGTGTCTGTCTTTGCTTCGTGGCTGTGTTGATCTAAGGGAGCGTTCCCTGCTGGGCTTCTGGGTGCAATTAGGAGAGAGCCAGCCGTGGAGGGGGGGCTATGGGCGTATGTCTGGCTGTCGGAATACACCGAAGTTAGAAGCCTCTGAGACTCAGTCTCCCCCTGCTCCGGCCCCGGCCCCCACCCGTCCATCACCTGCAAGGACGGCTGCTGTCATTCCAACCCCTCGGCCCTCAGCCCCAGGTCCCACCCATCAGGCACCCCTGGCAAGTGCCCTGTCCCTCCCCCTGACCTTACAGCCTTCTCTCTGACGCTTCCTCCACCGAACACCAGATGGACCTACAGGGCTCAGTCACCCCTGACCCCATTTCCCTGATGGAACCAGATCCTGTCCCCCGCACCCTGCCTCTGGCAGCCTCCGGTCAGCCTACAGCCAGGCCGGATGGGGTCCTGCCCCAGCTCCCCTCCCCGGGGGAGCTGCACCTCTTCTTGGGCCTTGGGTGGGTCCCGAAGGAGCAGACTTCGGGGCACGGCCTGTCTCCGCCTCAGACTGGAGGTGCCTGGAGATGCGGCTCTGCCTCTCCCTCTGACCTCACGTGTCTCTGATTCTATCGCCCTGCCCCGGAGAGAATGCGGGCACCCTGGCTCCTTCTCCAGGCCCCACCTCCTGCCCTGTGCAGGGATTTCACAACACGGGTGCCAGCTCCCTCGCAGCCCTCCCCTCCCCCTGCCAGGCAAAGGCCCAGGGTACCACGTCTGGCCACGTCTGGCCACCCTTCCCCCGTGGTTATTAATAATTGGGTATTAGGCGAGAGGCGACTATTGATTCCGGCGCAGGCAGCTCCGGGTTGGGGTAATTTATGGAAACGCTGGCGTCCCCGGTGATAAATAATGAGGTGATCGCAGAGACGGGTCACCAGTGAGTGGCCTCCAGCCCGCTGCCCTGTCCACTGACACGCAGGCTCGTAAGTGGAGGGAGGAGAGAGGGAGAGAGACCCGGGCCGGCCCTGAAGAAGACAAAGGATGAGTCGCTGGTCGGCGAAGCAGGGGAAGCGGGACCGGGCGGCAGTGGGGGCCCTGTGGCGGGCCTGCCGGGAAAGGGGCAGGGGCTTACAGAGAGGACAGAATGACAGACAAGGACAGGGACGCAGCGAGAGAAAGGGCAGAAGGAAAAGGCAGGCGTGAGGACAGGGAGCCGGGCAGTGGGAGGGGGGAAAGGCACAAAGCCAGGGAGACCGAGACCTGGAGTGTGGCGGACTGGGGGGGGCCAGGGGCAGCGACGGGGGACGCAGGGGCAGGGGCAGAGAGGTGCAGCTGTGGTGTTCAGGCCCCTGTGCTGTGTCCCTACTATGTGCCGGTTTGGCTCTGGTCTGGGTTCTCATCTCAGCGTCCTGGCAGCTCCGAGCTGTGATTCAGAGCATGGACTCCTGAGTCAGCCTGTGCGGGTTCAAATCCCAGCTCTACCCTGACCCAGCTGCGTGGTCTTGGGAAGGTCACGCCTCTCCTGGTCCCCCAGCTGGACACGGCGCCAACAGGATACCTACATCAATGGTGTTTGAGAGGGCTGCCCGAGTGCACGGACTGGCGCCTGCACTGGTGTGTGTGACAGAGGTGCGTGCCGCTATTGGTCCCAGCTCTAGTCAACATCCCACAGTTCCATCCAATTGGATGCGCTCCCTTTCGATAGGGTGTCTAGCTCACCACGAAAGAACGAGGGGAAAAGAGACGAGATCTGACTGGGCAGCTTCAGGGACACTCCCTACAAGAACTAGGGTTGGATTAGGATCTTGAGGTAGACTTGGAAGGAAAGGTATTCCAAACGGCAGGCGCGGTGTATGGGAAAGCTTCAGAAATCTGCAGGTTGGAGGAACCCTTGAAGGCCTAGTGCGTCCAGTAATACCTGGATTCCCTCTACATCTATCTACCTCCACTGTCACCCAGCTTTAACTTGGCCACCTCCAGGGATGGGGAACTCATTACCATCCTTGGGGAACTCAGACTTGGGAAGATCCTTCTTAGAAATCGACCTCATGTGCTGCCCCCTTCCTCCCCACCCCTCCGCCCACCCCAGTTCGGGTCCGCAGAGCTCCGCAGCCAGCGACTGGGAACTATTCGCAGCACCCCACCCCTCCCACTTTCTGACACCCAGGCACAAGCACTCTCAGCTGCTCCAAATACTCCTCCTAGGTCGGCCAGCCAGTCCCGTTCCAGCGCTGGCCAGGGGCCGGCTCTGTGCTGAGAAGGGCGGCTGGGGCCAGGCCGTCTCCTTTATCCCGGGGGCGCATGTTCGCAGTGCTCCCCAGAGCCCTGAGGTTTCTCGGCGCGGTGCCCCGGAGTCCTCTCCCCGTCCGTCTCTTCTGTGATTTGTTTCACGTCGTCAAAGGCATGAACCCCCCAGACTGCAGGCGGCTGAGGCTGCCACCCCAAGGGGCGGCAGCTCAGAGCAGGAGGCACTAACGCAGCGTGCTCTGGGTCTGGGTCGAGGCCTACCACCCATTGGCCAGGTGGCCTGGCACAGCCCTTTGGCCCGCCGGAGGCCCCGTTTCCGGTACGATAGGGCCTGTGTGTATCCGGGGCTGAACAACAGAGGAAAAGCCCGTTAGTAGTCACGGCGGTTGCTGTCACCCTCCCCACCGCCGCCCCTCCCCCAGGCACACTGGGCAGCTCAGGACTCTCTCCTTTAAGTCATTTCCAGATAAAGGAGCTCCCATGGGTCCTTGGTACATGTCTTGATGTGGCTGAGCGCGTCTCCCTTTGCCCTGGTTCCAGAGTCAGCCCTGCAGGACCTGCCAAGACACCTGTACTTCACGCACCAGGGACCGAGAAGGGAGCTGAACGGAATGGACCCTGGGCACTCCCCTGGGGGCCCCCTGTGGACAGAGCTCTTTGTCCCCCCCACCCCCCGCCCACGTTTCCCATTGCCCCCCCTTCTAGGAGTCTGGTTGCCTCCTCTCGGCCTCCCTGCTCTGACCTCCTGGACCAGCCACCTGTGGACAAGAACACGGGACACGCAGGTGTGGCCTTTTCCGAACGAGCGCACCCGCGCCTGGGCTGACGCAGACCCTCCCTCTCCATTCCATCCTAGGACCGTGACTGAGGCACCGGACCTCGCACAGGAATGCTACGAGTGCTGATGATGGCAGTGGATTTTTTTGGTTTTCCCGTTTTATAGACGAGGAAGCTCGGGAGGGGTGAACAGCTTGCTCCAAGAAATGCCGGTGGTTGGTCTGCACTCTTCTCCTCCCTCCTTCTGCTGCCTTAAGATTATATCCAAGGGGCATGGCTGAGGGCAGTGACAGGACCAGCGTGGGCCCGTGTGTGTGTGTGTGTGTGTGTGTGTGTGTGTGTGTGTGTGTGTCGGGGCATGGGTGCAGAGGGAACTACCCGGGGGACAGGGGGGAGGCAGCAAATGTAGGTTTACAGTTGTTCGTATGGAAAATAATACAATAAGGAATAATGATACAAGAATAAACTCTGTTTCGCATGCTCCCAACTGTGAACCTACCTTTGCCCCACCCTGTATGTCTAGAATACTGGGGGGGGGGGACCCGCTGGTAGGCGGGGAGGGCATTCATGTCAGGGTCCTGAGCCCGAGTTGTCTCGGGTGGGCAGCGCGGAGCCCTGGCGCCTTCCCAGGCTACGCCCCGAGTGGCTGGCGGTCGCCTGGCAGCGGAGGTGCGATGAGTGGGGGTGGGGAGAGTAGGGGCAGGAAGGCCTGGGAGGGGGCTGGGTGCCAGGGCAGTGGGAGCAGGTGGAGGGGACAGGCAAGGTTGGAGAGCCGGCTCAGAGGCAGGGCTGGGTGGATTTCAGTGGACTGGGTGGTCCTGGGCGTAGGAGGACCCCATCGGTGGAGGCGCCATGCCGCCACTCATAAAGAGGAAGCGGACTGCCCGGGTGTGGAGGCCGAGGGGCAGGCAGGCCACTCGGGGCTGGCCCTGTGGAGTCAGAAGGGCCTGGGAGATGTCATGTCCACCAGTGGCGAGACGGCGGTGGGACATCCTGGATTAGGCACCCCCAAGACCACCCCCGTGGGAGTCCCTGGGGGAGGCGAGGGGATGGACCCGAAGAAGGCTGTGGTTTTGAGGGGAAGTGATGGGAACAGACATTGATTAGGCACCAGCTGTATGCTCTTAATGTCAAATTGTTCCCTGCAAGTTGCTGGAGACCATGTCCATGTGGCCTGGGTCTGTGTGTCTGCAGAGGAGCGATTTGGCCCAGGACTGGAGCCCGGATCTTTAACGAAGACGAACCCTCGGCTGAGAGAAAAGGAGGGGCACACTTGGACCCCCACCCTGGGCCTCAGGCTCCCCCGGGCCCCAGTCCTCTCTGCTCCTGCAGGAGCCCTGTCTATCTCCAGGGCCCCTCCTGGCTTCCTGCCCAGCAAGCTCCCCAGCTCTGTTTGCCCCTCGACCTCTCTAGACCCTGTGACAGCAAAGAGACGGCCCCAAGGCCTCATGGCTGGTGGCAGCAGCAGGGTTGACAGCGGTGGGCCTGACTCGGGGCTTCCCCTTGTCCTGGGGGATGCGGCCGGGACTCGGTGGCCATCTACTCCCCTCCGTGCAGCCCTTCCCCCTGCCTGGAGACGCCTGTCCCCTCCTCCCCGCAGCTCCGCCCTCTGGGCCTCGCTCCCACAGACGGTGGTTCGGTGGTTCGTGTAGGGGTCTGTCGGGGTCCCAGCCATCTCCATGTCTCCTGCGCGGCTCCTGGCCCAGAGAAGGGCCCCGGTCACCTTGTGCCGAACACACAAACGAACGGTGAAGACGGATGGGTCCCCTCCAGCCCTCTGGGAGGGGGCGGCCCCCAGTCCCCGCCGCAGGCCCGAGGTTGGGAATGGGGGGGGCGGGGAGCTTTGTTCCCGACCTCCAACCACAGGGAGAATAAAAGTTTGTGAAATATTAGTTTAATAAGACATGCGACTACTATTAAGGATCCGAGCAGTCCTTATTTATTATTCATGCGGCCGTGTGATTTAGGGGCCAGCGGGTCCGCGGAGGCTCCAGCTCTGGCCGCCTCTTCCCTTCCCCGCCTACCCCTCCCCTGCCTACCCCTCCCCTACGCTCCTCCTGGCTCACCTCGCCCCCCTCCCCAGACTGCCCGCACTGCACAGGCGCATCCTCCTACCTCTTCTGAGGCTGGGGGAGGGCTGGGACGCCCACTCCTAGGTAACCTGGTAGCCCTTTCAGTACACGGGAGTCCCCTAACATAGCGAGATGGTTCCAGGCGGCCCAAGCCTAGCGTGTAAAAATCCTCTCCCAGGCTTTGCAGAAGCAGTGTGGGGGGCCCTTCCTCCATCCTTCTTTCTTTCTTCCCTCATCTCTTGTCTCAGGGGGGAGACCTCTGAGGGTCAGACCAGTAGGAGGTGGCCGAGTCGGTGGACACGTTGGGAGAGCTGGGGGGGACTAGCTTCCAGCACTTTACTGGTGCCCCAGCGTGCTGTGTGACCTTTGGTGGGTCCCTTGCCTTCTCTGGATCTCCGGGACCCTCTGAAACTAGAGGTCGGAGTGAGCCACCTGTAAGTCTCCCAGCTTTGGGGCAGAGGAAAGGACTGCATGCCATGAACCGCATAGATCTCACGTGTACGATCCACGGGCACCGCCACCCCCACGCAAGACGCAGAGCGCTTGCAGTGTTCCGTGGCATTCTTCTCTGCGCCTGCGCGGTCAGCTTCCTCCCTCCCGCCAGTCCCAAAGACAGCCAGTTCTGGTTCCTTTTGCGACACATTAGCGTGAGTCGTTTTTTGAACTGCACACCCATGAGACCATATAGTGTGTGCTCTTGCACACCAGCAGTTTGTGCACTGTTATTCCTGAATAACGCTGCATCGCACAACTGTGCCGTGGTTTGCTGATTCACTTACCTGCCAGTGGTCACTCGTCTCCAACGTGCGGCTGGTATGAGAAATAGCTTCCACGAACATTTGTACACAAGTTGTTTTTGTGGGAGTGCTTTTTATTTCTCTTGGATAAATACTCAGAACGGAAATGGGTAAGTAGACTAAGTGTATATTAACCTTTTCCAGTAACTCTTAAACTGCTTTTCAAAAGACTGTACTATTTTATGCTCTCACCAGCAAAGCTAGTTTTCTGGTTGCCCCGTGTCCTTGTCAACATTTGATATTGTCAGTTTAAAAAATTTTCTCAGCCCTGGCTGGTGTAGCTCAGTGGATTGAGTGTGGGCTGCAAACCAGGCATCGCAGGTTCGATTCCCAGTCAGGGCGCATGCCTAGGTTGCAGGCCATGGCCCCCAGCAACTGCACATTGATGTTTCTCTCCCTCTCTCTCTCTCTCTCTCTCTCTCTCTCTCTCTCTCTCTCCTTCCTTCCCTTCCCTCTCTAAAAATAAATAAATAAAATCTTTAAAAAAATAAAATAAAAATTTTCTCCATTCTGGTAAGTGTGGCGGTAGTTCATCGTGGTTTTAACTTACATTTTCTTATGACTAATGCTATAGATCAGCTTTTCATGGGATTATTGGCCATTTATATATTTCCTTTTGTAAAGTGTCTAAGTGTTTTGCTCAGTTTTGCTTAGATTGTCTCTTTATTATTGACTTGTAGGACATAGTTATATATTAACAACACAAGTCCTCTGCTAGATATATTAATATTTTCTCCTAATCTGCCTTGCCCACTTATATTTTCATAACAATGTCCCTCGATAAGGAGTTTTTAATTTTGACAATGTCCAATTTACCAACTTTTTCTTTTATTGTTCATGCTTTTGTGTCCTCGCTAATACATTTTTGGCTACACCAAAGTCGTGAATGTGTTTCTCCTATATTTCCTTTACACTTGTCGCTTTTATGATCTATCTCTAAGTAATCTGTGTGTGTGTGAGAGGTGGGGGTCAAGGGATTTTCTCCCCCAGAAATTTACCTGGTTGCCCCAGCATTATTTGTTGAAAGGACTTTTTCTGTTCACCTTGAATATCCTTGTTGCCTTTGTCAAAAATAAAATCAATTGACTGTATGTGTGGGGGTCTGTTCTAGACTCTATTTGGTTCTGCTGGTCCATCTGATTAGCCCTTATACCAGATCTCACTGTCGTAATTCCTATACCTTTATAGTAAATTTTAAAATCAGGTGGAGTAACTTCTCCAACTTTCTTTCCCTTTTACGAGATGGTTTTGACTACGGTGGGTCCTTTGCTGTCCTATAAATAACTTAGAATCCATTTGTCAGCTTCTACAGGCAAGCCTGTTGGGATTGTGATAAGGATCTGAGTTTTCCTGTAAGTCACTTTGGAGAGGGTCTCAGAAGGCTCCCTGGCCCCCCACCCCCGGCCCCTGGTTCTGGGCCCCTCCCCGCCAGTGTGGCCCGAGCCCCAGGCATGGCGCTCTGCGAGTCCCTGGCCCCAAGCAGCCACTCTCAGCAGCCCTCTTTGGCCACACAATTTCCTGAAAGGTCAGAATTCCACCGGAGACACCGTCCTTTACCACCTGCCCAGCCCAGAGGGTGAAGGCTGGGGTGTCCAAGAAACCGCAGCCCCAGACTACCATAGCCTGGGCTCAGAGCCCAGTCCCGTCCTGGGAGCAAAGACGCGAGAGATGGCCTGGCCCATGGGGCAGCTCTGGGGGAAATGGAAACGCCGTGCATCACTAAGATACTGAAGGTCAAAATGTTACCGTGACTGGGATCTGCTTCAAAATAATTGGGGCGGGGGGGGGTGTGTGAATGACAATATAGATGAAACGAAATTGGCCACGAGTTAATAATTGTTGAAACTGGCTGATGGCTACAGAGTGTTCATTATGCCTGGCAATTTTGAATGTTTGAATTTTTTATGATAAAAAATTTTAATATACCCTCTCCAGTGAAGCAACCCCCTCCCCCATCATTGTCCGCAAGCCAGGGGCCTGGCCCCTGCTGCTCCCTGGCTAATGACAACGCCTTTGCCATCTGCAGCGTCCCCAGCGGCCACTCCACGCCCCCACGGCCCGCGCCTCTCGGAGCAGATGCCGACCCGGTGGGAGCGTGACCTGGCTGTGCAGTTGGCCGTGTCCGGGCAGCTCCTGGTGTGGTGTGGGCAGGTGGGTTTCCACGCCACCTCAAATGAGCTCTGAGATGATTGAACCACTGCAGCTGCCGCCCAGAACCCAGAGCGCGGCCCCAGGCAGCGACGGCCAGGGCGGCAGGAGCGGCGTGAGCAGGGACGGCGTGGTCGGACGTGTTGGGCAGGGAGGGGCGAGGCGAGCTGGTCTCCTCGGGCTTTAGAGGTCATGGCAAACGTTGGCTTTTACAGGAAGGTGGTGAGACCCCTGGAGGAGGCGAGAAGTGGCCTTCTCTGACCCGTGCTTGGAGAGGGTGGCCCTGGCTGCTGTGCGGAGACGCGCCAGGAAGTGGACGCAGAGGCGGGCGAGGCAGCGGCTGCAGGATCCAGGCTGGAGAGGACCTGGGCTTGCACCGGGGTGGCGGCCGAGAAGGCCCTCAAAGGTGGTCTGGTTGGGGATGTGTTTCGAAAGTGTGGATCCCGGCTTCCTTATGGATTGGATGTGGGTTTAGAGAGAAGGCGAAGCCTCAGGAATGAGTCCCAGGGCTCTGGCCTGAGCCGCTGGTGAAACGGAGTTGCCGCGTGTCATCTGGGGGAGACGAGGACGAGTGGGTGTAGGGGGCCGATCAGGCCTGTGGTTGTGGGCGTGTTAGGTGTGCTGTGTCTGGGACACAACTGTGTGGCTGCTGAGTGGACAGGAGGGTAGCTGAGCCTGGAGTGGGGGCGCCAGGGCTGGAGAACGCACCCCACATGATGGGGTTTAAGACCTGAAGGTGACACCTGAGAGCAAGTGTCCCCAGATGTCTGAAGCCTGAGCACACAGGTGTCTTAGAATGACAGGAGGAGGAGTCAGCAAAGGAGAGAGCAAGGGGGGCAGCCGGCAGGCGGGAGGATCGAGAGCGTCTTGTAAGTCACTCGAAGACAGGGTTCCAGGGAGGGAGGGAGTGCCCGAGTCCCGTGCTGGTGAGCGCATCTGCGCGGATTGAGAACTGACCTTGAACTGGGCAACGTGGAGGCCACGGGAGACCCACACTCACAGGGCAGCCCTGGGGACACGGTGGAGGGACAGCCTGGCAGGAGCAGGTACGAGAGAGGGTGCTGGACTCCGCTCCTACTCCCTCAGAAGTCTCTTCAGTTTTCCACTGTGTCCCCAGCCCCCTCCCTCCGCACCCCTTCACGTGCTCTCAGGAGCCCACCTCATCCACAGTGCGTGGAAAGAACAGCGCTCCCCCCCCCCGGACCCCACCACCCAGCCAGCTTGCATCTCACAAACCTGCCTGATCTCCTGCACCCCCACGCTCCGCCCTGGGGCCTCCTGCCTCAGAACACACGTGGCTCTCCACCTGCCGGGGGGGCGGGGCTCCCCTGCAATCCCAACCTCCGCCCTCTCACCTCCCGAGACCTCACTCCAGCAGTCACCCTCACCCCCACCGGCCCCGCCCACTCGTCAGCACGTCCTGTCAAGAAACACCGCACTCGGGTCTGCACCATCTTAAGTTACTTTTCTCGAACATATTTTTCTTTCCACCCAAGCTCCCAATCCTTTCTCTGCCAGTTTTCTTAAACTAGTCTGCACGTGAGCCCTCGTGGGCTCACCCTCGCCCCAGTCAGGACACGTGGAGGGGGGGCGGCAGGGCCGGCAGGTGCTGCCTCTGAACCCAGTCTCCCAAAGCGGCACCTTGTCAGACATGAGAGACACAGAGAAGGTGATGCAGGGCAACGCCCGGCTATGGGGTATCCCTCCACTGTGGGTCCCAGCGCCCTACTGTGTGTCCTTTCGCCCCTGCAGCCTGGCTTGGTTGCCCATCTCTTCATCGAAGCCCCCTGGAAAGATGCCTCACTGGCCCCTCCTGCATCCCCCTGGGGCCGGAGAAGAGGGGAAGGTCTTTACCCAGCATGCTCCACAGAGACCAGAAGCCCTCCACCGTCACAGCCGACACCCACTTGGTTCTGGCTGGACCAGGCTGGAAGAAGGCACGGGTCGAGGCCAGAGGTTCAGAAAGAAGGCTACCACTGGGACAAGGAAGGGGCAGGCCTTGTGCACGGCGCTGGCTGTGTGGACGGGGCTGACGTCCAGGTGTAGCTAAGACGTGTGTGGGACTGACAGTTTGCCCCAAAGAAAGAAGCTGAGTGTCACCCCGGGGGGCCAGGGCCAGGGGTCCAGAACCAAGCCCTGTTCCTTGGCCCCAGAATCCCCTTCCCAAATGTGCCCCAGAGGAGTCAGCTGGAGTGGGAAGTCCAGCGCCCTGGCCCCTACTGCCCCCACACTCCAATGGGGGGGGGGGCTCCTTCCCCTGCTCAGCCGCCTCCCCTTCCCTGGAGGGGGTCGGGCTGCAAACACCATCACGGCACACCCCCCCCCCCCCCCCCCCTGCCCAAGTCAGGAGAGGGGAGCTGAATATTCAGTGTCTGGGGAGACAATAAAAGTCCCAGGAAGAACCTGGCTAAGGCAATTACCTCTGCATAAATGCATATATTATTCATCCGTGGCTTTGAATATATAAATAATACTGATACAATTTGCATGTGTTAAAAGGAGATGTAATTACCCACTGATGCCTGTGAGCGCCTGGTACCCACCGGCCACATCCTGGGCCTGCTGCCCCACCCCTGGTAGCCCACCTCTGCCCTTTCCGGAAGCGGAATATATCACGCGTGGGGTTTCTGCCATTGCAGAGGAAACCAATCTTTTTTTTTTTAAAGATCTTATTTATTTATTTTTAGAGAGGGAAGGGAGGGAGATAGAGAGAGAGAGAGAGAGACATCAATGTGCAGCTGCTGGGGGTTCTGGCCTGCAACCCAGGAATGTACCCTGGCTGGGAATCGAACCTGGGACACTTTGGTTCCCAGCCCCGCGCTCAATCCACTGAGCTACGCCAGCCAGGGCTAGGAAACCAATCTTTGATGTCCTTGGGGCTTTGGCGGGAGTTTGCTCTTTTACGAACCTGGGGGCTGCTGTGGTTACGCAAGTTTATTCCTAAAACTTTGAGCTATTTTCATATGCTTACTCTATGGTTCCTTTTAAAGTCACATTTTTGGTTGCAAAACTAATGTCCGTTTATTGCACAAAATTAGGAAAATACACAAAAGTTTGAAAAACAAAACTCATTCATTATGCCACCGCTCCGACACGAGTGCGTCCACGGGTCTCCCGCCAGTCTCTTCTCTCTACGCACAGATAACCTTTTTTTTTTTTTTTTTTACAAACTTAGGATCCTATTGTACATAACGTTTTATAACCCGTTTTTATCTTTTACAATATGTCATGAACAGATGAAGAAATATAAAAGGCGAGTAAATAGGAAAAGATGTGCTCAACCTCACTGGTAATTAAGGAAAATACCAACCACAATGAGACGGAGCCGGGTTTCTCACCTGTCACATTGTTAAAGATTTAAAATAATGGTACTACCCGCTCCCGGTAGACACGGACTCTCCCAAACAGTTGTTGCTGGGAGGAGGGTAAGTGGGCACACTTTTCTTGAAGGGCAATTTAGTAACATGTATCAGAAGGCTTAAAGTACACACGCCTTTTGGCCTCTGCAAACCACTCCTTGGAATTTAAATAATCACAAAGGTAGGAGAAGATACATGATAACAATGGGAATGGTAGTATTTTTACCATAACAAAAAATTAGAAACAACTTGAATGGGTCCGTGCTGGGAACTGGCGGCACAAGTCACGGTCTGTCCGCACGGCCGAGTCCCGGGCGGCCCATGATGGCGGAAGCGCACACACACAGACCGGCACCCCCACAACTAGGGGTGAAAAGGTGTTCCTCGAAATATTATGCTGAGACTTCACAGCTAAATGGGGTGGGTTGAAAAAAGGTTGTTTGTTTGTTTTTTAAATCTCTGCTTCCTTCTGAAACCTCTCTGGAAGAAAAGGCACGAAAATTGCATAAACCCGTGAGCGCAAAGCGACCGTGAAAGGGGATGAGAGTCGCCAGTGGGTTTCAGGAAAGGAAACGAGGACGAGGAGTCAGAAAAGCTAGAGGAGACGAATATCAAGAGCCTTCGGAGGGGATGCCAACAACGAGCGCCCCAAAGCACAGCACAGCACCCCAGGGCGATGCGGAGCTGGGGGGTGTTGGCCTCCCAGGACACCAGGCAGCCGGGGCTGGAGCAGCAGGACCTGTCCGGTCACCCACGGGACACTGGCGATGCTGGGTGCTAGCTTTCGAGGAGCCTCCAGTCCAGCCAGGGAGGCCAACTCATGAAACAGGACGGCGGATGGAGCTCAGGGGAAAAGCGAGGGAGGGAAAGGACAGGGGGCACTGTGTGGGGAGGGGTGCAGTTTTAGAGAGAGTGGGACGGAGGCCTCCCTGACAAGGTCGCAGGGGAGCAGAGACTTACAGCGGGGAGGGAAGGAGTGGCTCAGAAAGCTGAGGATAGAACGCTCCATCAGAGGGAGCAGTCCGTGAACGCCAAGGCCCGGAGGCTGCACTGTGTCAGGAGCGGCTGGGGAAGGAAGCCAGCGGGGGGGAGGCTGGTGGGGGACGAGGTCCACGGCCCCGGTCGTGTGCAGACAGAACCTGAAGGGGTGAGAGTGGATGCACTCACCAAGGGAACGAGTGTGGACAGACCAGACGCCCAAGGGCTGAGCTCCGGAGCACGGCCACACGTGCATGTGGGGAGAGGGGCGGAGTCAGCAAAGGGCCTGGACAGGGGCCATCAAAGAGGTAGGAGGGGGACCAGGGGCGTGTGCTGTCCCGGAGTTCGAGTGAAGACGGCGTCTCACTCAGAGAGAGTGACCGGCTGTGGCTGGGGCTGCTGAGATGCCCAGTAACACGGGGCGTGAGGATTGGGGGTGGGGTTCACAGCACAGCAGTGGCCAGCGAACCTTCACAGAGTCATTGCAGCAGAAGGGGCCGGGGTGGGGACCTCAAGAGGGCACAGCCAGGGAGAAACCGGAGCGTGAGTTCAGACGAGCCCTGCCCGGTACAAACAGAATGCAAGTTACATATCCCATTCAAAAATGTTCAGTAGTCACATTTTACAAAGGGAAGAGAAACAGGTGAGGTTCATTTTAATGATAGATTTTCCTCAAACCCAATCCATACAAAACATTATCACTTCCACATGTAACCAACATAAAGAATCACTCATGAGATATTTTGTGTTCTTTGTGATACCAACTCTTGGAGATCTGGTGTGTGATTTCTCTTCACAGCTCTGGCTGGCTGGCCCCATTCCACGGGCTCAAGAGCCACATGTAGCCCTGGCTGGCGTAATTCAGTGGATTGAGCTCGGGCTGCGAACCAAAGCATCGCAGGTTCGATTCCCAGTCAGGAGATATGCCTGGGTTGCAGGCCACGGCCCCCAGCAACCGCACATTGATGTTTCTCTCTCTCTCTCTTTCTCCCTTCCTTCCCTCTCTAAAAATAAATAAATAAAATCTTTTTTAAAAAGAGCCACATGTAAGTAAGTAGTGGCCGCCGCATTGGACAGAAGACAACTCTGTCAATGAGATTTGGTACAAATGGAAGAGAGAGATGAGACCAGAGGCCGAGAGAGGCAGTGGAAGTGAGGCTGTTTGCTGTCGCTGCTGTTGCTTTAAACGACAGAAACAGAGGAAGGTTCACGTGTTGATGGGTTTGGCCGAGTCTGTGGGAGAAGCTGTCAGAGCTCCCACGCCCTCCCTGGTCTACTTTTCTAACCCACACACCAGCTGTCCCTCCCCTGCCCGGCAGGAGACAAGGTGTTGTTCCACGGACAAGCCGGACAGACTCAGACCCAGGGGTCCTGGTTCAGAAGAAGGGTCCACGGGAAGAGGGGACCCATGGGAAGACAGGACAGAACCAGGGACCGCAAGCGGAACGGTGGGCCTCTCCTCCCCACCTTCAGCCCCTACCACCCACCCCCCGAAGCTCCGACAGCCAGGAGCCTGCCCCAAGAACAGGGGTCCCCGAGCCCGGGCCACGGGCAGGTACGGGCCGGTGGCCTGTGAGGAACTGAGCTGCACGGCAGGAGGTGGGTGGCGAGCGAGTGAGCAAACCAGTCCCTGGTGCCAAAAAGGTTGAGGACCGTCTCCCAAGAAAAAACGGGAAGGTTCTTTAGTTTGTTTTGTTTTGGTCTAGTGTGGTGTTTTGTTTTTGAGAAATGTAAGTTCCTAGAGAGGGCCGACAGACACGCACGTGTGGGAGTCCCCAGCGAAGTGACCGCAGCCCCGCCTGGTCACTCCTGGGCAAGCCCACCGGTTCACAGGCTCCCCCTGCACACGGGGCCTCTGAACTGGCTTTTAAAGCCCATCCCCTCAAACAAACGTGGTGACCGAAATTGAGAAATTAAGAGAAAGAGTCAAAGATAAAACTGAAGAAATCTCCCACTTGGGTGCCCCTCACCCCAAAGGAGCAGAAATGAAGGGAGGGGGAAAAAGGCTTAAAACTCAGAGGACCAGTTGAGGAAACTCAACATCTCAGAGACAGCGCTTCCAAAAAGGGAGACCAGAGCCCACGACAGGGGGAACTGGGAGAGGCGAAGGAAGGCGGGCTCAGAACTCAAGGACGGAGCCCCCCACACCCAAAGGCCCACCGAAGACCCACAGCAGTGAGTGACGGGCCCTCCCACACAGGCCCTCGCAGCGGGACTCCGGAGCGTGAGCCCCGCCCCCAATCCACCCCAGACGCTGCCACGGACGGACACAGAGAAACAGACCACACATGCGGAGAACGGCACCCACGCTCTCCACAGCGACAGTGTGAAACCAGACGGCAACAGAGCCAACGGCGTCGCAGTCCTGACGGGAAGTGACCTTTCAGTCTGAAGGCCTATGCACAGCCCAAACAGTAATCAGTCGTGAGGAAGGAATAAAACATGCTCAGGGACACCTCAAAAAGTGTTCTTCCCCAGCACCGTCTGCAGGGGTTCGTTGAAGGACGGGCCCTCTGACGTGGAGGGCAGGAGGAAGGACACAGGGCAGAGGCGAAGGGACCACGGCCGTGCCACGGGCCGGGAGCAGGCGTCCCCCGCACAAAACGTGGCAGACCCCCTGATGTGTTCGGTCACGTGCAAAGGGCTACTCGGGTCTCACGGTTCTTTTGAATAGTCACAGTGACACAAAAATCTAACTGAATAAAACAAAGCCAGCAGCTATCAGCTCCACGCTGCACGAGAAAGGACTATAAATATCGTCACTACCCGGCTCAGCAGGGAAGGAAACTCGGACCTTGAGACCCCAAGCTGAGAACCCGCCTGGACCCACCCAGACAGAACTGTGAGCTCATACATGGGTGATGCTTTAGGCCACTAAGTTCAAGGTGAGTTGTTCCGCAGCAAGAGGAACACATCACAGCAAAACAGCTTATGACAAAAAGCCTGTGTCTGGTTCATGAGTGTCCGGGTCTGCTGGGCGTTCTGGCTTCAGCTGGGCTCACTCGCTGGGCCCTGGCCAGCTGGGCCTCGGGTAAGCTGCCCCGCAGACCCGCGGGCTGAGGGTGGATGGCCTCAGCTGGGACGCCCTGGGCCTGCCTCGTGGACCGGCCTCTAGAGAGCCAGCCCGTGTTTGCTCACAGGACAGCTGGACAGGGCTCTGGGAGAGCGTGGGAGCTACTGGCACGCCATTGCTTCTGCTGCATTCTGCTGGCCAGCGCAACTCAAAAGGCCAGCCTGGATGCACGGTGCAGGGAACAGACCTGCCCTCTGGACAGAGCTTTCCGCAGAGTCACCTTGCAGTGGGCATGGGTGCAGACGGGTAGGAAACGCTGGGGCCACCATCGATGCCCCTCGCTCTCTCATCCCCGGACAAGCCCTGCTTTGACTCTCAGGCCGTCGCACGAACCTACTCTCCGCTCCTGATCACTGCTGCGACCCGCTGTTGCCACATCGCTCCGTGTGTCTCGCTGAGTGTAGCTCCTGGCGCACGGCTGCTTACTCCTCATGGTTTCCACGTGCCCCAGGATGACCCTCCTAACATTTGGGGCTTTCAGTGTCCGAGTTTTTTTCCTCCAATCATCTCCTTCACCCAACCTCGGCCACTCTACCCCATGGCCATATCCTAGACTTCCTCATCACCGGTAGCATCTCCATAATGCCCATTTTACACACTCACTCTCCAAACATCCTCTGTCTCTCTGGCCAGTTTGTCAGCCCTTTTCCCCCCACAGAGACGTGTGGCCCTTGGCGCCACCTTTTCACAGTCTACACCTGCTTTCCTCCTGACTCAGCTGCAAATTCACAGCCAGTCGTTAAGATCTTCAGTGGTCTCCATGGTAGAACTTCCATGTTTGTCCGTTGAATGCTTCTCCCTTCCACATGACCCTGGCTCCATGGTTGCTGCTTCTGCTCTCTCATTCGTAATCTTTTTAAAAAGATTTTATTTATTTATTTTTAGAGAGGGGAAGGGAGGGAGAAAAGGAGAGAAACGTCAATGTGTGGTTGCCTCCTGCATGCCCCCTACTGGTTTGGCTTGCAACCCAGGTATCTGTCCTAGACTGGGCATCGAGTTGGCAAGCCCTTTGGTTTGTAGGCGGGCACTCAGTCCACTGAGCCACACCAGCCAGAGCTGCTCTCTCACTCATAATGATCACAGGTATCAAGCACTGACCTAAGTGTATCATCTCACTGAATCCTCACAACAATGTACTGATGAGGAAATTGGCTCAAAGAGGTGACGTCACTTCCTAAGCTAACATACTTGGTAAGTGATGGTGCCAGGACTCAAACCTGTTCTCCTATCAAAATTTATGCTCTTACTTAGTACTCTGTACTACTTCCCACTAGCGTCTTGCCCATCTATCTCAGCCTATCTGTCCATCATTCACTCCCTACAGTTAATATTTTTAAAGAGTAATTATTAATTTCACAATCCTTATTGTATTAGGCTTAATAAAACATGTTTTTATTATAGTAAAATATGTGTAACATAAATTTTTACCTTTTTAACCATTTTTTTAAATCCTCACCTGGGGATCTGTTTTATTCATTTTAGAGAGAGAGAGGGAGGAGCAAAAGGGGGGGAAGGGAGGAAGAGGAGCATCGATGTGATGATGTTAGAGAAGAAACATTGATTTGGTTGCCTCCTATATGCACCCAGACTGGGGGTCAAACCTGCAACTTTTTGGTGTGCAGATGATGTTCCAACCAACTGAGCCACCCGGCCAGGGCCTTTTTCATAATTTTTAAGTGTATAGTTAGGTAGCATTAAATATATATTCACATTTTTTCTCTTGTAGCTCTTTGTGCTTTTAGTTCTTAAAATTTTAGAGTTCCTTTATGGAAGTTCTACCATGGTCTACCATGGTAGTTCTTAAAACTACCCCTCCCTCACACTAGGATACGCATGCGGTCAAAACCACAGTCCAAGGTAAAGCCAGTTCCTTCCCTGCTTCCCATCGGCCCCGTGTGACACAAGAAAAACACACCACCCTGATCACGGCCCTCCCTTCCACACGGTGGCCAGGCGTGTCCATGGGCCTTGGCGGGGCCCAGCAACTGGGCCGGACCGCCCCAGTCCACTCCTTCTCCCGTGCCCGAGATGCTTTCAAACCTTCTCCCCTTTCCTCACCCTTCAAACGCCTCCTCTGCCACCCCCCCCAGAGCCCACCATATCCATCCACCCACCAGCATGCGCAATGTCTGCCTCCGTCGTCCTTCCCGTCACACTAAACCAGCCCCCCAACCCTCCACTACAGGGTCAGATCCTACCCTTCTTCCCACTCAAGGGCGGACACAGCCCTCCTCTCTCCCACATCGCCAAACTTCCCTCCCAAGGAATCACCGCCAACCCCCCCCCCCCCCCCCCCCGCCTACTTCCGATGTCCCCTCCAGCTGCCCTGTGACAACTCAGCTCCCTTTTACGGCAAAACCCTCCGAAGCACTATCCGCCCCGCTCCCTCCACTTGTCCCCCAATCTCCGATAAACCCGCTGTTCCCTGGAAATCACCCCCACCCGAGCCGCCAGGGACAGCCGTGGTGCTGATTCCGGGGGCCAGCCCTCGGGCCTCACTCACGTCCCTCGGCCTCTCGGCAGCACCCGGCACGGCTGCCCGTCCTCTGGGACCCACGACCTTCCCGTGGACCCCTGGTGGTCCCCTCCGCTCACAGCTGCCCGCCTTTCTCGCTGAGACACCCTCCCAACTACTCCGTGCTCCCCGTCTGCTCCCCCAATCCCTCCTCCTCACACGCCCAGTGTGAAATGCCGGGGCCCAGCTCTCTTTTCTGTCGACCCCAGTGAGAGCAAGCTTTCTCCAACCGGTGACGGGTACCAGTGTCATCATCCTGTTTTCGTGCCACCGCATGGACAAGGTTAGGAAGAACGGAGCTACAGCGTTCCTTAAAGTATTTTTTCAGGATGAGCCCGGGGTACAGACTTTCCAGGTCTGACCTGTAGAAGCACATCAGCTGCTTTTGCACCGGACAACACAGGGGTAAGATTCTTATGCCAAAAAGCTTTTTTGCTTCATTGTTGTGTTTAGTGTTTTGGATAAGTCTGGATACTCTGAACCCTCTGTAGTTCTCTTCTTACAGGAAGTTATTCATGAACAACTACAACCCCCAGAATGCATCTCTCTTCTCCTCTCCCACTACTCTTTCTGGCTCAGTTTCCTTAAGTGCCCTTGGAGCCCCCATGGGTGGCACCCTGCAGCACTTCCCCGCTGGGATCTATACTTCAGGGGGGCCTTGATGGGACAGTGACGTGCACATTGGGCAGGATGCGGGGAGGGTGTCCGTGCATTGGCTACTGGAAGCCTTGCCCATGGGCTGGCAGATTTTTGAACCCAAGCCCCGGTTACAAGCACTGTTGAAATTTGCCTATGTGTGTGTGGATGTGGGTGTGGGTGTGGGAGTGGGTGTGGGAGTGGCTTGGGATGGAGGAGACTGTAAGGCACATCTATTCATAGAAAGTCCTTTGGCTCACTTTACAAACTGGCAGAGTTCCTATTACCGTCTAGGTACTCTCAAATGTACCTCATCGTTTTATCCAGAACGATACCACAGGGGAGTGCTAATCTCATCCCATTTCACAGAGGAGGACAGTGAAACTCAGGCTGTAACAAAAATGTTTCCGCTGTTACCCAGCTAAAGGGCAGGGCAGGTGCAGAGAGCTAAATGCCCGATATCTATCTCTCTCTCTCCCCCCCCCCCCCCATATAACATAAAGTTAACCTCCTAAAAGTGTACAATCAGTGGCATTTAGTCCCTTTGCAACGCTGTCCAAACACAGCCTCTATTTAGTTCCCAAACGTTTTCCTGACCCCAAGATAAAACCCCAAGCCCACGGAGCGGTCACTCCACATCCCCTCTCTGCCACGCTGGAAACTCCATCTTCGCTGGGGCCCTGCTGCCCGTGCAGTGGGGGTGCGGTGAGCCCTGTCCCCGCTGCCTGCCTCGGGCCCTTCCCGACACCCCCAGCAGCCTTGCCCCAGGCGGGTGCCTCCCCAGCAAGGAGGGAGAAGCCCTGCCCCAAGCCAGTCCTGCTCCCTGCACGATCCCCGCAGCCTGGGACCCTCCCCTGAGGCTCTGTCCTCACTGCCAGTCACCTGCCTCCGTTTCCCACCCAGGCCCAGGCTTTTCCGTGCAAGGTGAGGGGTGCCGCTCGGGTGGAGCCCAGGCTCCGGGTCCTCCCTGCCACGCCCACCAGGCTATGCAGCTGGGGCACAGAGCCCACTCTTCCCAGCTCTGGTCCCGCCGCCCCCCACCTCCGGAATCTCCCCTCCCTTCCTGCCCTGTGACCTGCATCCTGCCCAGCAGCTCCCTTGGGGCTTCTGCTCTCTGGGGGAGCGGGGGGGGGGGGGGGTGGGCATTCTCAGCCCGGCCACGTCCTCCCGTTACCCAGACCGCCTCAGGGTCAGCGGCTCCGAGCGGTCACTGAGGCTTGTGCCCGGGCTCAGCGCACGGAGCAGGGGACATCTGGTGGAAGTCCACCTTCCCGGAACAGGCTCACTTGGCAGAAATCCACGCGTCCGTTCGGAGCCCGTGTCTCCACAGAGAGAGGCTTCTGGAGCCGGAGCATCTTCGGTCTGACCTTGCTGCAGCCAGAGAGAAGCCCTGTCTGCCCGGCCCCCCACGGGTCACCTGCCCGTGCCTGCCTGCGGCCCGCATTAGCGGCCACGCAGCGGCCGGAAATTATTGATGAGCAGACCCGAAGACCTCTCGCATTAGCCGGCCTGCATGGCGGCCTGGCTGAGGGCGACTCTTCGCCCTCCCCTTCCCAGCTGAGTCAGCCAGGTCCGGAGCCCTGCTTGCGTGGGGCCAGTCATAATCCCATCACCAAGACTGCCGGGAACAGCATGGAGAGGACTGTCTGTCTGTCTGTCTGTCTGCCCGCCCAGGGTTTCTGGTACTCCAATCCCCAGCGCCTGGCACACGGTGAGCCCCCCAGAAATGCTGGCGGGTATTGGCAATGCCGCGTGAGCCGTGGGCAGTGGCTAAGGGTGGGCCCCAGGCTCGAGGGGTGGAGCGGCTCGGCCCGTTTGCAGCTGCGACACCTCTGCGCCCCTTGGGACGTCCCCCGGCTCTCTCTGCAGAGCGCCCACGCTTTTCGGGGTTGAAAAGCCACAAATGGCCCTGGCTGGCGTAGCTCAGTGGATTGAGCACGGGCTGCGAACCAAAGCATCACGGGTTCGATTCCCAGTCGGGGCACATGCCTGGGTTGCAGGCCACGGCCCCCAGCAACCGCACATTGATGTTTCTCTCTCTCTCTTTCTTTCTCCCTCCCTTCCCTCTCTAAAAATAAAATCTTAAAAAAAAAAGTAAAAAATGAGGTGGCACGGGTGAGATGCCTGGCTCAGAGTGGACTCTACAAATGCCAACTGCATTTATTTAGATTAACAATTGCGGGCATTGTTTATGTGTATTAATTACAGAAGTCTGTACACGCGGGGTGGGGATGTCTGTAAACACGTATCTTCGGGTGTATGTTCCTAGAGCCCACACTCCTGCCTGCACACACCCGCCCTCCCACCCCCCAGGTCACCAGCCCACCACCGAGCAGCTCCCTAGGGCTCGGGGTGGATCGGGGGAGAGGCTGCCTTGGTCTAGCAAGGTTAGCGTGTGTCCCTGTCTGCCCGTGTCTCCATTTTTAGCCAACCGGTGCACAGCTGTGGGTGCGGGTCTGTAGTGACATCTCCACAGGCCTGTGCTCCCGTGTGTGGGTGCATCCCTGGGTGTGTTAGTCTGCTGGGGCCCACACAGAATTCACAGACGGAGGGGCCGGAACAGTCTGTTTGTTTTCTCGCCACTCTGGAGGCTGCGGCCCCTGATCTAGGAGCTGGAAAATCCGGTTTCCGGTGGGACCTCTCTCCCTGACTTGTAGGTGGCCACCTTCCCACTGACGCCTCATGGCCTTCCCTCTGAGCACATGGAGGGGAGGGGAGGAGAGGAGAGGAGAGAGAGAGAGAGATCTTTGGTGTCTTCTCCTTTCCTTACAAAGGCACCAGTCCTCTTAGATTAGGGCTCCACCCTATGACCTCACTTAACCGTGTTAATTCCCTGAGGGCCTGTCTCCAAACACAGCTGACCCTAGGCCAACATGGTCTCAACTGCACGAATGCACTACACCTGGATTTTGTTCAACAAGCACCTGTACTGTTTTTGGTCCACATGTGGGTGTCTGCAGAGAAGGAGGGGCGCCGACAGGCGCGGACTCACACCGTGTTACGCAGGTAAGTTGAGCGTCTGCGGGTCTGGGTATTTGCAGGGGGTCCTGGAACCAACCCCCGTGGATGTCATGTGTTTGGGGGGAGCAGCAAGTTATATGCAGGCTTTTTACTGCAGGGGGCTTGGCGCTTGGCACCCCAGCCTCCTCCTGGTTCAAAGGTCAGCTGGGTAGCCCCACTGGGGGTTAGGATTTTACATCTGAATTTGGAAGGAATAGGGCACAATTCAGTGCATAGGAACGTGGGGCGCGTGTGTGTGTGTGTGTGAGTGTGAGTGAGTGCGCGTGCATTTGCTCTTGCCCCGGGAATGTATGTGTGCCGGTCGTGCACTAACGCCCGTGTGTCTGTCTGCACACGTGTTTGTGTGTCTCTTCCTGCAGCTGGGTCGGGGGGCGGGGGGTGAGGAGCCACACCTGCCAATCACCCCCTCCCACCTGAGGCCGGGGCACCCACGGCATGAAGCGTGGGCCCCTCTCTGCCGATCAAGATCTATAAATAAAGTTGTCTCCCTGGCATGTTCCACACCACATGCGGCTCTTTAATAAAATTGGCTGAGATTTGTGGATAAGCCTGAAGCAAAGTCAATGCTCGGTGTCAATCCCACGCTAAGAGGGGCCTTCAGGGGTCAAGCTGCTTCCCGTGTATGATTCCACATCAAAGATATGTCAGCCTGGCGCTAACCAGCGCCTGGCGTGCGGGGAGCCTCGGCGCTCTGACCAGGTTCGTGCCTGGCCCCTGGGCTGGGTGCCAGCGTGGTCAGCGGGGAGGAGGGAAGGGGACGCAGCTCCTCCTCCTCAGAGGTCCTGGGGCCGACTCCATCTTTCCTGTCTGAGCAGCAGGAAGGAGGGCCGGCAGCGGCTTCTCCCCAGGTCCCTTCCAAACCTCCATCTTTCAGGTCTCGAAGGGGCTTGCTCTCAGGGGTGTGGCCACGTCTCCCTGGGCCTCTGCTACTCCCCAGAGGCTGCAGAGGGCCGTTCCCAGAGCCACATGCACGGTCTTCCCAGGGTGTGTAGGAGTCACCTGGCTCCCCCAGGCTCCCGGCTGGTGACTGGAGTCCATGGGGGTTCTGTCCTCTCCTGGTCACTCAGGGTGGAAGAACATGTAACAGTCACGCTGGCCACACTCAGTGAGGCAGAAAGAGGGGAAATCAAAAGAAGTTTGGTTTAATTAAGTATCAGGGAAGATTTATGCAACTTCCTCTCCTTGTCATGAATATTAACGAGGGCACCGGCAGCCGCTGTGGCAGCAACCATTGGCCCCCTAGCTGGCTGGGGAGAGCTGAGGAGGACGGGGCTGGGGGCGAGGGGGGAAGCCGCTGCCCCTCCCTCACATGGGGCTCCTACCAGGGCAGATGGGTAGCTGAGACCCCTGCCAAGCCCTTGGCCACTTGGCCAGGAGGTCCAGGAAAGGGAGCCGTCCTCCCTTCTGGCCCCCCAGTCAGGCTGGGGGTTGGAGTGGGGCTCCCCCCAGCCAGGTTTGCCCTTCCCCCTCTTGTGGCTGATCAGCTCCTACCAGAGGGAAGGTATGAGTGTGACAGCGAGGGGCAGGGTAGGAGTGTTTAGGGGGGACCCAGGGGCAGCACCTCAGAGTCAGGGGATCTGGGTGTGAGGGGCAGTGTGTGTGAGTGTGAAAGCAGCTGAGAGTGAGAAGGTGAAACGAGGACCCCCGTGAGTGAGCTGCATCAGGAGGGAAGGTGGGGTGGGCACAGGGAGCCGGAAGGGAGGGGACCGAGCAGGCTGTGACACAAGCGAAGTCCCACGGAGGGCCACTGTTAGTCAGAGAACCAGAACCAACAGAGGCCGGTTACATGGAGGGGCTCACACAGCCGTGGAGGCCGGCAAGCCCACGATCTGCGGGGACACGCCGGAGACCCAGGAGAGCCGCTGGCGTGGCCCTAGCCGAAAAGGCGGCAGGCAGAGGAGCCGATGTTTGGGTTCAAGTCTGATGTCCCGGACCAAGTCAGGCAGGAGCCCCCTTACTTGTGAGAGAGTTGGCCTTTATTCTCTAGCCAGGCCTTCCCCTGATTGGACGAGGCCCACCCGCACTGGGGAGGGCAATCTGCTTCGCTCAGTCTACTCACCCAGATGTTACTCTCATCCAAAACACCCCTGCAGACACGCCCAGGTAACGTCTGCCCAGCTATCAGGGCACTCCGTGGCCCAGCTGGGTTGACACATAAAATGAGCCATCACGACAGCCGTGGCTCCATCCAGCAGGGGAGCTCTGGGGACAGCAGGCCACACCTGGTGTCCTGACAGGAGCAAGGCCCCTGGAGCATTCGCCCCAACCCCCAGCACCCTTGGCCATTGGTTAAGGTGCTTTGGGCTCTGTGCACAAAGCTGGGAGGGGGCAGCTCTTGGGAAGGATCTCTGGGAGCCGGTCCCCTGGGAAGTGGCAAAGGGACCCACGTGAGTCTGCTCAGTGTGACCCTGCCCCTGGGTGGGGATCAGGGTGGCTCAGAGGAACCAAGCACGAGGCTGAGAGGAGCAAGAACTACAGCTCCTTTTACTGGTCCGACAGATGCCGACACAGCACTGCTTCGAGCATGACATGAATGCTGAGCCCGCCCTCTGCAGAGAGCTGTGCTCTGTGCACGCCCTCTGGGGAGGTGGCCCCGGGGAACCCCTGGCAACCCGCAGGCAGAACTACCAGTGTTACCGCTGCTACAGAGGAGCAGAGGGGTTTCCAAGCAGGGACAGGGGGCTGGGACCAGAACCCAGGTCTGCCTGGCTCTGCAGCCCACTGTCCTGGGCTTGGGCTGCACCTCAGCCCCCTTGGCTGAGGACCCTGTTTCCGGGGACCTCTGTGTCCAGCCTTCCTCTCTCTAGCCATATTGGTAGAAACAGAGAAAACCCAGCTTCCCGCCCCTTTCCCAGGCTGCAGGGAGCTGGGGTGTCAGGTGGCGTTTAGGACACAGCCACCAACTCATTGACTCTACCCCGCATCCCAGGCCAGGCCCATACCGCCCCTTCTGTCACCCTGAAGTCTGGTCAAGCCCAGACGGAAGCTTCTCCCGTGATGCCAAAGTCACTGGAGACTAACAATAACTACTCTCAAATATTTGAGGGCTCCCTAAACACCAAGCATACTAAATGTACCCTTTCATTTCCCCCCCTCATGCAGCCTTGAATGGGAGAAGATAATCACCCCCATTAGTGATGAGAAAGGCAAGGCTCAGAGACGGTACGTGACTTGCCCAGGGTCACACGGACATGACCCGTGGATCAGATTAGAGCTCTGGGGTCGGTGCAGCCTCATTTCTGCGCTGAAGCCCCAGCATGAAGGGTGGCCCCAGGCCAGCGTCGGCAGCCAACGCATTAGCACTGCAACTGCTCAGGTCCCTCCCCGAGCCTCCTGCATCGGAACTCCAGGGACCCGGGCAGGAAGCGGGGGGGTGGTGGTGTATGTGGGGTGAGTCTGGTGCCCACTCGAGTTTGAGAAGCACTGACCCCAGTCGAACTGAGCCACCTGCTGGGCAAGGCCACCCAGGCTCAGCCCACGACACGCGGGGCCCCCAGCCTGGGGGAGGGCTGCTGTCTCGGGGCCCTGCCCTTCTCTGAGCTGAGGGGCGCAGCAGGAGGGGAGCAGTCCTGCCCCCTCCACCGGATGGTGTCTCCTCCCAAGGTGTATTTCCCCGCTGCCCGCCCACCCACCCTGGCCCATTCCCACTCGGCTTCTCTGCTGTCCACTCCCTTCCACGTCCACGTTCCCGGGTTCTTTCCCAAGCAGGGAACAGCGCCGCCCCCATCTTCCTTTCTTCTCCACAGCCACAGACCACAGTGGCCTCGATTCTGGGTCCCCGGACCCGGACCCGGCGGCACCCTGGACTTAGGGCAGCCCTCACGGCTCCCTCGGACTCCCCTGGTCAGCTGGGCCCCAGCACAGGGGACTCGGATGGGCGGCCTTCCTCAGGCCAGTCCCAGGGGGAGCGGGGATCCGGGCTCTGAGCTCCCACCGCCTGCCCCCCAGCCTCTTCCCGGCATCAAACGGCAGCCACCCCCCAGCAGTGCACAGCAGCCTGAGGCACCCCTGGGCACCGCCACCCTGCATCTGTAAGCTCTGCTGTGTGACAAATAATCCCACATCTTAGTGCCTAAACCGCCACCCTTTAGTGCCGCTGGCCACTCATCTACAGGCGGGCCGGGCCGGGCCGGGCCAGGCTGGGCTAGGGTGGGCTGGGCTGGCTCCCTCCTGCGTCCCCGGCAGCACTGCAGGGGGGCTGGGGGCCGGACCAGAGGGGGCCTCGGCCACATGGCTGGGACCGCTGGCTGTCAGGGGCCGTCCGCGGTGACTGGATGTCCAGAAGGCTGGCCTGGGCTTTCCTCACAGTCACGGCATGGTTCCGAGAGGGGACACGGGACAGGACGAAGCCTCTTAAGGCCCAGGCTGGGGACGGGCCCGGCTTGGTTTCCCCCGCGCTCGGCTGGCCGAAGCAAGTCACGGGCCGTCCTGGGTTCCAGGAGCGGGCAAGCCGAGCCACCTCCTGGCGGCAGAAGCGGCCCAGACGCAGGGCAAAGGGCGTGGATGTAGCGAGGGGTGAAGAACAGAACTGGGGGCACTTTTGCAACCTTGTAAAACCTCACCCTCAAAAGCTTTCGACTTTCTAGCCCCCACTCTGGCCTGAGAACTTCACCCCCCAGGCGTCATTCCAACAGAGTGTCACCGTATTGGAAGCTTCGCTTCTCTCTTCAGCCTCACCCCACTGCGGACGGCCCCCCACTGCTCCACCTCAGGGGGCATCTCGGAGCTGCCATGTGGACGAGGGGGGTTGGTCAACACCTGCCCAGGCCCAGTGTTGGGCTCGGCCAGGACAGGGAAGCCCCTCTCTCCTCCCTGCAGCCCCAGCCCACAATGTGCAGGCAACTTCCCAAGCCCCAGACCCCTTGGTATTTGGACCTGGGGTGGGTGAGAGACCCCTGCCGAGTCACCTGCTGCAGGTGCCCTGCCTCGCCCCACCAGGGACACTGTGGGGTGCACACCCGGCCCCAACACTCCCCAGTGTGCCAGGGGGCGGGCTGCCCAGAACCTGTCCCCGGGAAGCAAGGTGGCCAGGCTGTGCAGGGGCCGGGCGCCAAGCCCCAGGCCTCACTGGCACTGACGCAAAGATAAAACAATGGAGAATCTCAAGGCAGCAACTGCACGGCAGGGTGTGCTTAGCCGTGGATTCCAGCGGTAGCTTGCCCGGACTGGGTGTGGCTCCCTTTTGGAATATTTTTGGGGCAGGGAGAGGGGAGAGAAGCCACAGATAAACAGGGACCCTTTTCCTGATGTACCAGTGTATACATAAAGATTTCTGGGCGGGAGGGGGGAGGTTGTAATTTAATTGGTAAGTAATGAAGTAATTTTACAACACCGCATTGTCTTAAACATGTGTGTGTTTAAACAGATAACTGAAACAGAGTGAATGGCAAATGTGCATAATCTGTTCGGAACAGATAATAAATATTCCCTTGCTCGCAGCAGACGGCTTCAGGCTGTGCCCCTCCGTGGAATGTTTTCTACTGCCTGTGCTCGAGGGCCGCGTGGATGGAAAGGTTCAGTCCACACCCCGGGTGCTTTGTCAGTCCGGCAGACCTGGCCCCAGGTCCCGCTGGCCTCTCGGAGCCTGTCTGTCTGCATCCGGAGCCTGTCTGTCTGCATCCATTAGATGCGGTGCTTCCGTCTGCCCTCGGACCGTGAGACACTATGCAGTGAGTTCACGACGACGGGGCTGTGTTCCAGTCCTCTGTGCCCTGTGCGCCCGTGACCGCGCCAGGCACGTAGTGGACGCTCTGTGAATCACCGTGGAATGAAAATAAGTTGCCTCTTGGCTCTTTCTGTAGAACAAATTCCTAAAAGTGAAATTTCTGGGTCCAAGAGCATGAGCTTTTTTTGGAAAAAGAGTTTTGGGGAGCAGTGTTAGGTTCACAGCAACCCTGAGAGGGAGGGGCAGAGATGTCCCACGTGCCCCTGGGGCCCGCACGTTAGCGACGCCCCCACCGGAGCGGGGCACTCGTCGTCACTGACGAACCTGCACCGACGCTGCCCCATCGCCCAGTGCGCACGGTTGACGTCAGGGCCCCCCCGGGGGTGACTCTCGGGGCCATGCGTTCTCTAGGCTGGCACGAACGCGTGACACTGTGCACCCCTCACTGTAGTGCCGTGCGGAGCATCTCCTCTGGCCGTTTATCCATCCCCCCCCGTGCCAACCCCCGGCAACCGCCGATGTCTTCACCGGCCCCACAGGCTGTGTCTTCTCCAGAACGCCCACCGCCGGGATCACACAGTACGCCGCAGCCTTTTCAGATCGGCTTCTTTCGCTCAGCAATATGCATTCAATCTCCTTCCGCGTCTCTTCACGGCTGGCTACCCCCCTCCTTTCCAGGGTGAATAGTACTCCGCTGTCTGGACGCACCACAGTCCCTCATCCTCTCGCCCACAGGGAGGCATCCTGGTCGTCTCCAGGGTCAGCAGTGATGAAGACAGCGGCTGTGCACATCTGTGCGCAGGTTTTCGTGTGGACGTAAGCCTCCGGCCTCTTCGGGTAAATACCTGGGGGCACGGCTGCTGGACTGTACGGTCAGTGTGTATTTAGTTTTGCAGGAAACTTCCCAACTGCCTTCTGCACTGGCCGTCCATTCCGCATTCCCACCAGCGGGTCATGAGAGACCCTGTCGCTCCACATCCGTGTCGGCACTTGGTGCTGTCGGGGTTCTGGATTTGGGCCCTTCTCGCAGGTGTGTGAGGGCACCTCACTGCTGCTTGAACTTGCAGCTCCCCGATGGCGTACCAAGGGGGGCAGCTAGGTACATTTTTAAGTTGGAAGGAGTTTGACAAATTATTCCCCACAGATATTACACAGTATCTGTTTTCTCCCAAGAGTCTGATGTTTGACAACCACCAGGTGAAAAAGGACATTTCGCCATAGATTTCGTCCTCGTTATTATGAGATGGATCCGGCGGCTTTTCCTCTAAATTTGTGTTTTTACAAAACTGCCTCTTGAAGTCCTTTGACCTCTGCTCTTTCAGTGGGTCACTGGGTTTTTAAAATTTATCTGTGGGCATTCTTTCTACTAAAGGAACTATTGTGTATTGATCTATATGTTACAAATACTTCTCCTACTGTGTTGTCTTCTCACGCTATATTTTTGTACATAAATTTTTTTTTCTATAACAAACTTTTATATGGTTTCCTATGGTTTCCAGATTTTGTGTCTTATTTAGGAATCTCTCTCATGGTTAAGATTATTATTTTGAAGCTCTATTTTAGAATATCTTTGATGTTTTCAACTATTTATATTTAAATGTTCGCGTTACATGGGCCATGTTTTGATATAAGAAGGCAGGGATCTGAATTGACATTTTTCCCAGATGTCTGCCCAGTTGTTCCAACACCGTTTATTAAACAGCCCGTTCTTCCCCTCTGCTAAGAAGAGCTGCCGGTATCACGTGGTAAACCCTCGCTTCTCACTGGGTGAATTTCCAGATTCTCGGTTTGACCCCTCAGCCCGTGTTTCCGTCCTCGCACTGTGACTAGTTGTCACTGTGCCCGGAGAGCTAGTGGGAAGCCCAACACTAAAACATCGACAGCTCCCTGGATGGGAAGAGGTGAGGACACAGTGTGAGGAGGACAGGGGGTGGTGGGGGACAGAGGGAGAGAGAGATACAGGGCGTCACAGCTACCGGAGCATTCACGGCAGTCCAGCCGCCACAGGAGCCAGCGCCGGGAAGGGAACCCTGGCCTGTAACTGACCGAGTGCCCCAGGCTCCGTGTGGGCAAGACCGAGACTCAAAAACTCCGGGGGGACCCAGTCATGGGGGTCCCCCATACTTTGGTCAACTCCAGGAGGAGAAAAAAACCCTCATGCTTCCAGCAGAGGGAAGAGAAAAGGAATCATTTTTAAAAAAAATATACCAGAGTGCTCTGATCTTCCAAACGAGACTTGCCCTTGGGGGAAACTGAGGCAACAGAGCCTGCCTGGTCCAGGGGAGGGGAGTACCCCACTGAGGCCCACTCGCGCCGTCCCGTCCAATCTAAGCAGGGGGCAAAAACTGAGAAACGTGGTGGAGTTCACAGCCAGGGGCAAAGGCCCAGCAAAAGACTGAGACCCAGTCACAGCACGAGGGACTGCCTCCCCTCCCCCCTGCCGCACCCCCACGCCACGCCACGCCAGGAAAGGCCACTTTATAGCAGTTTCTTTTACTCGGCACCTCCTGTCTGGCTATCAAGGAAAAAAAAAGTAAAAGACAGAAAACACACTTTGAAGAGGCAGAACAAGCCTCAGAACCAGACAAGGTGGGGATGCTGGGATTGCCAGACCAGGGAGGGCGGACAATGTAAGCAGGGGACGGGAAACCCCCGGCATCGAGGAAAATGCTGGAGATCAAACACACTGTGAACAGAAAGGGAGATGCTCTGACAGGGTTAATGGGAGACTCGATGCAGCTGAAAAGAGAATCTCTGTGCTCAAGGACGTATCAGTAGAAATCTTCAAAACAGAAAAGCAAAGAAAATAAAGACTGAGAAAAAAACCAAGAGAATGTCCATGGAATGAGAGCCAATGACAGGAGGTACAACACACACATAATGGGAACAGCAGAAGGAAAAGAGACAGTGAGAGAGAGAGAGAGAGAGGGGGGGGGGGGGGGAAGAGGAGAAAAAATACTTGAAACAATAATGACCGAGACCTCCCCCAAATTAGTGTCAGGCACTGAAACACAGACCCAGGAAGCTCGGAGAACACCAAGCATGAGAAATGCCCCCCAAAATTATACTTTGGCCTATCATTTTCAAACTACAGAAAATAAAAACACAGAAAGATACCCTGAAAGAAGCCAAAGGAATCAAACCGCCTACCTAGAGGGGAACAAAATAAGAATTACATCTGACTCCTCAGACACCATGCCGGCAAAAAGATAATGCAGTGAGAGGTCTAATGTATTAAGAGGGAAAAAATCACCAGCATAGAATTACATATCCTATGAAATTATCCTCTAAAGGTGAAGGAGAAATGAAGAGTTTCTCAAGACAACTGACAACGGAGAGAGTTTGTTGCCAGTGACTTGTCTTGCAAGAACTGTTCTAAGGAGCCCCCTAGGGAAAAGGAAAATCACATCTGCCAGAAAAGGTGGGGTGCCGCCTGGTGCGTCCGTCCGTGACCACTGCAGCGGGGGGTCCCCAACGTGCCACCCCCGAACCACAGCCACTCACTCTCACTGACGCGTCTGCAGGTCGCCCGGGCCCTGGGGAGCCTCACCTTGACTTGGCTGGACTCGGGTCCCAGCTGCAGGGCCCAGGGGTGTTCTCTGTGTCTCCCACCTTCTGGACCAGTGGACTAGTCACAGTGACGGCGGAACAGCAAGCATATTGCAAACTCCTGCTGTTAAGATGTCCACCTGCGTTCCATTGGCCGAAGTAAATCACGTGAATGCACCCAGTGCCAGAGGGCAGGACACACGGTGCGCAACGTGAACACAAGACGAGGGTGTGGGTGTCTGATCGCACTGTGGAGCAGTACAGATTTGGGCCCATAATCCAATCTATTCCAATTTACCTGGCGGAAGCTAAAGCCAACACTAAAGAGCATTACCACCAACAAGGATGCTGTAGACCTATTTTAGGAGTTTAGACATGACAATCCTTTAAAGTTACTAAATTAAATCAACAACGACATCCCTAAAATCCTCTTTCACAACCAAGTAGGATTTCTCTCAAAGTTTTCAGGATTACTTAAATGTGAGAAACCCAATAAAATAATACATACTCTTAGAGGGACGAATAAAAAAAAAAGATTCTCAATTGATGCAGAAAAGATGTAGAATAAAACATGACAGTCGTTCCTGATTTTTATAAACTCTTCAAACACCAGGGACAGGAGACAACTCGTTAGCACAGTAAAGAATGCTCGTGGTGAAACGACGACAGGGTCGCGCTTTGGCAGACACTGTAGGCACGTTCCCCGCAAGATCAAGAGCACATGCGCATGACCACTTCCATCTTTATTCAACGTCCTCCCGCTCAGCGCAATAAAATATGTAAGCAGCGATAATAGTTTAACTATTAGAAAGGAAAACATGAGATCGTCATTATTTACAGATGATATAATTATATACCTAGGAAATATAAAAGTATCAACGGAAAGACTCTTAGGATAAAGAGTCGAATATAAAATAAATATTTGAAAATCAATAATTTTTCTATATACTAGCAATAACCAGTTAGAAGATATAATAGAAAACAGATTCTATTTACAATAGCAATAAAAACATAAAATTTCAGCAGTAACCGTAAAAAGGCTTGTGCGGAAATTGTGCGTGAAGAACGCTACCACCCTTCACTCACAGAGGGAGAGGGTTCGAGCAGATGAAAAGGGGTGCACCGCACTCACGGACAGGGAGGTGAAATGTTGCCAACCCCGTTGCGTTACAGGTTTAATACAGTTCCATTCAAAAGACAAAAGGGGCTGGACCAAGTTGATGCTGTAAGTCTAGAGTTTATCAGAAAGAAAAAAATCTTTGAATGTAGATAAGATGTTTTGGAGGGAAAGAGGTAATGAGGGGGCACTAGCCCATCCAAACGCAAAACTTATTGCACAGGAGTGCAATGCCTTAACAAAAGTGTCGTCGTTACGGTACTTGACAGATGCCTCAGCCGACATGATAAACCACTTGGAAACAGGCTTCGGTGATAAGAACTTACATATAAGATGTTGCATTAGCATGTAAGTTCCATTGACACATAAGATAAGTGGCATTTGGTGGCGTATAACAGACACCTGATTCTTGGTGTTTACCCACCGCCTGAGAGCAGAGCCTCCCTCTGAAACGAGCTGGCCAGAGCCGGCCAGCTCAAGGGCGACGCAGCTGCTTCAGGGCCAGAGCGCGGCCCTTCCTCTGCCACACGCCGTGCGCCTCTTCCATCCTGAGGCTGCAGCGCGGCTGCTCTGTCTTGGGATGTCGCAGCCACATTATAGACACAATGAAGAAGGAACAAAGGAGGGAGGAAAGGAGGCCGGGGAAGAGAAAGAAAGAAGGAGCAGAATCTATATGGAGAAGCCGCGCTCCCCCTAAAAGTCCCTCGCAGACACGCACTTACGTCTCATTGACCAGAACTGAGTCACACGGCCACCCCCTACTGTAAGGGAAACTGGGAGAAATACTTTATTTTATTTTAATCATTTCATTTTTTCAATTACGGTTTGCACTAAACACTATTTCGCATGAGTTTCAGGCGCACAGCACAGCGGACGGACATTCATATGGGTTGCAAAGTGTCCCCCCCGTGACTCGAGTGCCCACCTGCCACCACAGACAGCCACCACGGCATTGCTGACTGTTCCCTGTGCTTCACCCCATGTCCCCGTGCCTGCTCTGTAACTGCCAGTTACTGCTTCTTAATCCCGTCGCCTCCTGTGACCCCGGCCCCCACCACCCTCCCCTCTGGCCTCCATCAGTCTGTTCTCCGTATCGTGAATCTATTTTGTTTGTGTGCTTATTTTGTTCTTTCCATTTCACACACACGTATAAGGGATATCACATTGGGAGAAATAATTCTTTAAAAAAAAAACAGGTGGGCACAACACTTTTCCAAACAAAATTAAGATTCTGTTGGTAAGAAAGATGCACTCTTACAGGTAAGCAGCAAGGTATGTGCAGTGACACCCCGTCACTGTGAGGGGGACAGGTAGAAGGAGCAACTCTTTGACTGAGGAGGTTGGAGGAATTGTCTAACACGTTTTTGTAAAAACTTAAAAAAAGCCAACAACTCAAGTTAAATGTTTATCTTATACCAATGACCAATATAATCTCCATAGCATTTATAGAATTAAAAAATAAAAGAGGAGAAACCTAGAAGACACGTGCAAAAGAGAGTATATTCCACTTGATTGAAAGGAAAAGGACTCTTCAGTCTTATACGCTAAGACATCACGATGAAGGGAACATGTTGATAAATTTCACTAGAGTCAAATAATGCAATTACGTAAGTTAGAGTCCCCTGGGCAGAATTAAAAGGCAAACAGCAAACTAAGGAAAGAATTAGGAAGGGTTACTATTCTTATTATATATTATGATATGTATTCAATATCAAGAAGCAAAAAAATAAGGCCCCAAGGAAAAATGTTGGCCAAGGACCTGGGCTAGTAATTCACAAAAGACAGGACCCTTCCTGAAATCACGTGAAACACCGTGCTATTTTGAATCATTTTTACAGAACATATTTTTTAGAAACAAATCTAAATCGGGCTTGTAGAAAACTCGGAAGATGCACAGCAGTTTGGAGATGAAACCGCACGTCACAGCTGAGGGACAACAGCTTTTGGGTGCGTATCTTTGCACTCTGGGTTTTGCCCCTCACAGATGTCTTCTAATGAGTTTGCTTTTCTGTTTCTTGTTGCTTATCTTTCTTTTTCTGACTGCCTTACACTTACTTCATTGCCGTTTTGCCGGTTCTCCCCTCACAACCAGCCTTCCACCGGGAGCAGCCGGGGAACCCTGGGCACTGAGGCAGCAGCTGGCAGGGCGCCTGGCGAAGCTTGCCTTGGTCCTCGCCTCCCCGCAGAGGAGGCCGCAGAGGCGGAGGCGCGGGCGACATGTGACGGGCACCTGCTCCCTGACCACACAACACTGCCGAAACCTAGCGCTTGCTGGTTTCGCTTTCCCAGTTCTCGCTCCCATGAACGGTAAACGGTGAAGGTAAAACCCTCGACAGTGTGGTACCTGCTGCGCTTTTCCATACACGGCGATGATTATACATTTTGTGCCAAATTAAAAAACCAACCACCCAGCAGCACTGGAGAGTGAATAGCTTTCGCTTTTTTTCCCCCCAAATGGCAAGCTAATCGTCCCAACACCACTTGTTGAATCATTTTTGAACTATTTGGGTCCATTTTAGACTCTGATCTGTTCCGTTATTTTGTGAGTCTACTTATGCACTAGTACCAAGCTGCTTTAATACTGCAGGTGTACACATTTGTAATGCCTGGCAGGGTAGATATGTCAGTTACACGCTGCCGTGTAAGGAACGAGCCAAAACCTAAAGGCTTCGAACGCCGACTTACTTGCTTTGGATATTACAGTGAACAGGTATAGTTTGCTGAACAGATTCTGAAATTAATATCTTTACCCCACTCCCAAGCAACACAAACAAGGACCTTAACACATTGTAACGCAGATAACCCCTCCTGACTTACACGCTATTTGTATTTGGTATTTTCTCCTGTCCCTTTGTAATCCTCCCACATTCGATAGTATTCTTTTACTGTTTTATACAATAAATGTTTCCTTAGATATATACCCACTTGTTCGCCATTTTCTCCGCTCATCATTTCCATCTGCATCTCAAATTCCTTCCAGGGTCATTTGTCTTCTTTTCCAGCGGGCAGCTTTAAGTCTTTTCCTGAGAGACTTAACTTAAAGTCTCTGGCCTTTTGTTTGCTTTCAAATGTCTTTATTTGATAATATTCCTTCAAATATTCTCTCTCCCTCCATTCTCTCTATCATCTCCTACTGGGACTCTGAAGCAATGTGGTTTTAGATTCAATTTGGGATGTTAATTAAAGGTGATAAGCATTCAGGAGTCATCAGCCTGCTCACCCACGAGTGAGTGTCCATCCTCGGGGACTGGACGCATCGGCCGGCTTTGTTTCAGAGGTCAGGGGTCCGCCTCAGGGTTTCACGTCTCGTCTGTGAATCTCACGTCCAGTCCTCGGGCCTCCGCTGCTGCTCTGGTGCCAATCAGCGGAGGGGACGGGAACCACAGCGGAGAGGCCACAGTTCCCCGCCTCCAGGGTCAGTAGGACCCCCGCTGGGTGAGCCCCGTGGTGGGGGCACTGGCAGGAGCTCGGAGGGCTCCTCTCCCTCTTGGGTGGGTCTCTGTTATCAGCTTCCTATTCCCCTAACTCCAGCTGGACCGCAGTGCCCCCTGGTCCAAGCCTCTTCCCGGTGACCTCTGCCTTTGGTCTCTGGCATCACACCTCTTCCCTTTGTCCCTCCCACGGGGGCAACCCCTTGCTGTTCCCAAAGTCTGGGTGGCCTCATTGTCCCCCCTGTGGCTTCTCGGCTCCTCTGTCCCCGCCCCCAATCCCTGCATTCACTTCCGTCTGGTTAGCACACCCAGAGCGACTTCTTTTTAATTCCTGGACCTCAAGAAGCACTACACTGAGGTTTTGATTTTGCTTTTTTAAAAGTTCTTTCTCTGTGCTCCAGGAGAGTTTGAAAATACTGATATGACCTGGTCTTAGGGTTGAATGAACTCACCTTTGAAACTGTCTGGACCTCAGGCTTTTTGAAGTGGTACACGGAAAGAATTTCTGTTTCTCCCATGGCCGTTGATCTCTATAGATTTTAGGTTGTTTGGGGAGCAGAAAAATAGATTAAATATCAGATCCTCCTTTAAAAGCTATACCACACAGATGCTACCTTTTTAAGATAGATGATAAAAAATATAGTGGCTTTTTTGTTTTGAACAGTAGATTCGCCCACCTCCAGATTTGGCTGGAGCCCAAAGGATCTTTGTGAGTGGCCAGAGGGGCTGTCTGACGGCTACAGCCCGGCACCAAGGACTCACACAGACCACCAGGAGTTGACCGAGCTAAGGGAAGACAGCCTGTGGACTTTCCGAGGTGAGCTGCGTTGGCACTGAGACACAGTTGGCAGGAGGAAGTTGTCTTAACTCGCAAGATCCTTGACCTCTGCCTTCTCAAACATTTCCCCTCACGCCTCCAACTGCTAAGCGTCTTCCTCCAATTCCAGGAGTAACTGGTAAGAGAACCCTTGCTCCTTCTGGCTTTGCGTTTTTGCACACACAAACCACCGCGATCACTCTGACCAGCACACAGCCCCCACTTTCACATCGTGAATGTATTCATGACTTCATTAAACATTTACCGAGCACAGGCAGCGCGCGGCCGTGCCGCAGGCAGACACTGGGGCCGCAGAGACGGCACCGCAGACCCATCCTGCCCCCTGGAATCGATGATCTCACAGGGAAAAGACAACGTGACCCTGTTACTTGGAAGTCACAGTCCTGGGTGCCGGGCTGGGGGAACTGGTCAAGGAAGGTTTTCTTGAGAAAGTGACATTTGTGTAACTTAAGGGAGAGCGGGAGCTGACCAGCCTGCAGTATGTGTATGAAGGTTATTTCAAGGAGAAAAAAGAAGAGGGTGAGGCGGGTGGGGGTTAATTGCAACCCTGGTTTTCTCTCTGCATGCCCACTTTATTAAAAACATTTTTTACATGAAAAGCATCTTCTTCAGTGAAAACACCAGGAAGGAAAGGAGGGAGGGGGGAGGGAGGGAGGGAGGGGGGGAGAGAGGGAGAGAAAGAGGGAGAAAGGGGGGGGAAGGAAGGAAGGAAGGGGAAGGGAGAGAGGGAAGGAGGGAGGAGAACAAGAGAGGAAAACAGAGAGGACATGGACCACCACCATCCTCCCCTCTGTCGCTGACACAGCCCTTGCCATCAGCTTTAACTGGCCGCCTTTGGCCAAGTGACCAGACTTCTTGGAGCTTCGACTTCCTCCTCCATGTAAGGGCTTTGTGTCTGTACCCCGCGGGGCCGTCATGAGCAAGGAGCAAGTGCAAGTTTGTACACTTGCCTCAGCACTGAGAATGGATCACTTCCACGCACAGGCATGTATTTTTTTTTAAAGCTATTTACATGTGTTAACCCAATCTCCGTGACGAAGTACTTGGGAACCGCAGTCAGACAGTCAGTGACCCAAGGCTCCCCGAGGCCAGGAACCCGGGGACCTGGGCCCAAGGTGGGGAGACCCCAGCCCTGGGCTCCCCTCTTGCCCCACCCCACCCCACCCCCAGCATTCACAAGCTCTCCCCACGCCTGTATATGAATGAGGTGATCTTTCAGCTGCCCTTTGTCTTGGAAAAAAATTAATTCTCATTTGCATTACCTCGTCTAAATGTCACCCACCGATATTTTGTTAGACATTAGCGGCGCTGGCAGGGAGGGCCGCGGGGTAATTGTGTTCTGCCTGGTGCTGGGATTTACATAATTTCAGACAGCAATTAAAGAATCCTGGGGAATTTTTTTTTCTCTCTTCCAACCTCTCCTACAAAGAAAGTGTTCGTTTACATTAAGCGCTCAGCTCCTCGCTGTTCATTTGCATAAAATTAAAGGTTTTTGTGTTCCTGAACAGCAGGGTAACATTTAAAATTCCGTTTTAAAAAGCTCACCTTACAATAATAAAATGTTAATATCATTTCATAGGCAATGCAAGGTTGCCAGATGCCTTTCACTGCCAACTTGTACCCACTGCTAACCGGTTTCCCCTCCCTGCCGCCCGCCCCGCCGTCCCTCTTCCCTCCTCACAGTCTTTGTCCAGCGCGATCCCTCCCCAAGTCTCCTCCTCTGCCTTGCCCTGCCGTCTCCTCGTCTCCTCGATCGCTCCTTTTCCTCTGTCCCCCTTTTTCTAAGTGAAATTCAAATGTTCTCAACACTCACCCCAAGCCTGCGGCCATGAAGCAAAGTCAAGTTTCCCGTCACTCAAGGGGTCATCCCGAGAACCACGAGTCCAAGTTTGCTGCCAGGTTCTCGGGAGCTCCTGGCTCTGCTCTGATCTCCAGGTTGCCACCCACCCGATCCCAAATGCCCTGGACTCCCCACAGCAGCAGCAGCCCTGGTGACGCTCCCCTCCCTGGGAAGCCAGGCACTGCTGTACTCACCGGGGATGTTTGTGGCCCCGTGAAGGTCACGCCTCAGCCGCTGCTCTAGCACACCAGCCTGGCCCGGGCCCCACATGCCCCTTCGGTTCATGCATCCGTTCCTTCGCCCTCGCTCCGTGTCAGACTGCAGTGAGATGGTCTGGAGAGGAGACCCCACGACTGCTGCCCAGGCAGGCGCCCTATCGCCTCTCGCTGCCCCGCCCCTGGCAGAGTCCAGGCCACAGGACAGGCCCCCTGACCCTGCCCGCGGGACAAGCTGCTCTGCGGGAGACAAGCTGGAAGTGAAAGGCATTCCGCAGCCTCGAGCTGCCTCTGGACTTTCTCCGTCCATCAGACGCAGCTTCAGAAACTCGAAACCCCAGGGGGGAGGACAAGGGTTGCAGCCCTGATCCTTCTTTCCCCTGAGCGTCCAGGGACACGGAGCAATTTCATCCACTTGGCGTGGCAGTGGCTTCACCTCGTTCGCCCATCGTCTGACCCCAGCCGGCACTGGTTTCCAGGCACAGACAGAAGGCACAGACCAAGGGCCTTGGCCAGCCACACGAAGGAAGAACCAATTTCCTCACACAGAGAAGAGATCACCAGCTAGGGGGGAGAAGAGAGAGGGGGACAGAGGTCTGTGGGGCCAGAGTGGACAGGGACGGGCCTCACGGGTGACGACGAGACAAAGGAAGCCCAGAGAGAAGCAGCTATATGGGGTGAGGTGACGTCTCCCGCACCCACTCATTATCCCAAAGGGGGCAAGAGTGGGAGTAAAACCCACAGAAAGATGAAAGTTTTCCCTCCCCCACCTCAGCCCATGGACTGAGGGCTCAGGATCAGAAATGATGCTAATACGCAGAAAAATGGCCAGTTGCTTTTTGCTTTTTTTTTCTTATTACACACCACAGTTTTAGAACTGATTCACACTCACAATATATATATATATATATATATATATATATATATATATATAATTTTTAATGTGATAGAAGCTTTAAGGGATGAGGAGTCATTAATTAAGTAGGCGGTGGGTGCAGTCCTGCCAGCAGAGGCTCAGTGTGTGCAGAGGTTTGGGGGTGGGGAGAAGTGCAGCTTGCTAAGACCTGAAAGGTGCCATATGGAGCACAGAAAACAAGGAAAGCAGCACACAAAAACAAAACAAACAAACAAAACAGAAAGCATGGCCCATACACCCAGAAAAGGCAATTAGTAGAAACTGTCTCTATGGAAACCCAGACAGTTAAACAAACAAAGGCTTCCAATGAGCTATTTCAGGTGAGACCAAAGAGCTCAAGGATGCCATTTCTAAAGAGCTAAAAGGAAACTATGAGGATGATGTCTTACCAAACAGAAAGTAGTGATAAAGATGAAGAAGTCATAAAAAGGAACCAAGTAGAAAAATACAATAACTGAAATTTTAAAATTCACCAGAGGGACCAATAGCAGATTTGATCAAGAGAATGAATTAGTGAATTTGAAAATAGGTCAGTTGAGATTATTCAATCTGAGAAACAGAAAGAAAAAGAGATGAAGCTAAATGATCAGAGCAGGATATCAGAGGCCCATCCAACACACATTGGAAATTCAGAAGGAAAGGAGAGAGCAAAATGGGCAGAAAGAATATTTGAAAAAATTAATAGGCAAAAACTTCCCAAATTTGATGAAAAACATGAATGTACACACTCTAGAAGCTCAAAGAACTTCCATTTGGATAAACCCAAAGATAGCCACACAGACACACATTATTGTCAAACTGCAGAAATGCAAAGACAAAGACAGAATCCTGAAAGCAGCCAGAGACAAGTGACTAGTTACACACAAGGGCTGCTTGATAATATGAACAGCCAATTTCTCATCGGGAACCATGGAAATCAGAAGGCAGTGGAATAAAATATTTAAAGTTCTGAGAGGAAAAATCATCAACCAAGAATTCTATATTTAGCAAAACTATGCTTCAAAAATGAAAGAGAAATGAAGAATACCAAAGGCATTCAAAGAAGGAAAGAAGAATCCCTTCAATAAATGGTACTTGGACAACTACAAAGGAATGAAATTGGACCCCTATTTCGCACTATATATAAAGATTAATTCAAAATAGATTAAAGATCTAAATGTAAAAGCTAAAGCTTTTAGAAGGAAACATAGATGTAAATGTAAACCTTTCTGACTTAATAAATTCTGCAATGATTTCTTAAATATGATATTGAAAGCACAAAAGAAAATAAGACATAACTTGGATGTCATCAAAACTAAAAACTTTTCTGGCTGGCGTAGCTCAATGGATTGAGCGTGGGCTGCAAACCAACATGTCGCACGTTTGATTCCCAGTCAGGGCACATGCCTGGGTTACAGGCCACGGCCCCCAGCAACCGCACATTGATGTTTCTCTCTCTCTTTCTCCCTCCCTTCCCTCTCTATAAAGTAAATAAAATCTTTTTTTTTTTAAGATTTTATTTATTTATTTTTAGAGAGGGAAGGGAGGCAGGGAGGGGGAGACAGAGAGAGAGAGAGAGAGAGAGAGAGAGAGAAACATCAATGTGCTGTTGCTGGGGGTTATGGCCTGCAACCCAGGAATGTACCCTGGCTGGGAATCGAACCTGGGACACTTTGGTTCCCAGCCCGCACTCAATCCACTGAGCTACGCCAGCCAGGGCTAAATAAAATCTTTTTTAAAAAAAACCTAAAATCTTTTGTGCATCAAAGGACATTATCAAGAAAGTGAAAAAATCCCCACAAAACTGGAGAAAATGTTTGCAAATGATAATATCTGAAAAAGTTTAGTATGCAGAATATGTAAAGAACTCTCACAACTCGATGACAAAAATATAAATAATCCATTTAAAAAATAGGCACAGGACTTGAACGTTTCTTCAAAGAAGATAAACAAATGGGCAATAAGCCCAAGAAAAGACATTCAACATCAGTAGTCATTAGGGAAATGGAAACCATAACCACACGAGGTACCACTTCACACTCACTGGGATGACTTTAATAATAATTTTTAATGGAAAATAACAAGTGCTGGCAAAAATGAGGCATATTTAGGCTTCTAATGCATTGCCAGCAGGAATGTTTAAAAGTACCGCTGCTGTGCAAACCAGTCTGGAAGTGCCTCAAAACCATGGCTCCCGTATGACCCCGCAGTCTCACCTGTAGATTCACCCTAAAGAGAATTAAAAACATGTTCATACACAAACTTACACAAAGGCTCATAGTAGCAATATCCGTAATAGCCAAAAAGTGGAAGCTACCCAGCTATCCATTACCTGGTGAGCGGATGAACAAACTGTGGTATAACAGCCATACAACAGAATGACACTCTGCCATAGGAAGAAGTGAAGTTCCGATGCATGCTACAACACAGAGGAACCTCAGAAATGCCTGCTGGGGGTGAGAACCCAGAGCCAAAGGCCACACAGTGCAGGATTCCGTTTACATGGAATGTCCGGAATACGCGAATCTGCAGAGACGGAAAAGAGAACACCGGCTCCTAGGGTCCGGGGAGAAGGGGAGTGGGGAGTCACCGCTTGATGGATGCAGGCTTTCCTTCTAGAGTGACGGAAGGGGTCTGGAATCAGATGCGGGGGGTGGTTGTACGACACTGTGGACATGCTACAATCCTCTTAATCGTGCACTTTAAGATTGTTATACCTTTAGAGAGAGAGCATGAAAACGATGATACGAGAAAGAGGCAAAACAAAAAATAAATCAGGGGATATACAGGTATTTTTGTACTATGCTTACAATTTTCTATAATTGTGAAATTATGTTTTAAAATAAAGGCTTCCAATGATAAATACATGGATAACTCAATAAATAAAGGGACCATCAGGAGGAGCCAGGGGCCTGGGAGAAACCCGTGGTTCTGTGGATCTGGGCAGAGAGAGATCTGAGTGACAATGGGAAGAGAAAGTGGGGTCAGTGAGGTGGGCAGAACTAGGGGACCCCAGCCTGTGTGCACCCCTGGAGCTCGTGGAAGGACTCAGTGAGAAACACCAGGTGCGACGCTAGGCCCAGCACCTAGCGCGTGCTTAAGACCCCAATAAATAATCATAGTTATTATGACAGGTGTGTGATGCTTAAGCCTTCACTTAACATCATTGATAGGTTCTGAAACTTTAAGCAAAACAATGTATAATAAACTGCTTTTATCACAGACTAATTGATATAAAGAGTTACATTCCCACAGCATCTCATCAACACACCAAAGTGATGGTATTTGAGGACCTGCCGTATAGCATGTAGACACACTCAGCGCTGTTCTAAGCATTTTGCAAGTTGTAGTTCATTGAATCCTCACCCAAAAAAAACTAATGAGGAAGGAGCTACTGTTATCAGCGTCCCCGTTTAATGATGAAGAAAATGAAGCACAGAGAGGTTAGCAACCTGCCCAAGGTCACGGAGCGTGCAGATGCTGGAGCCAGGGCTGGGGCCTGGCAGTGTGGTTTCAGAGGCTTCTGTACGATGCCCCAGCGCTTCCCCAAATGACCGCGCCTCCCTGCTGGTTCTCAGTTTTGTCATTGTGATATCACAGCTTCTCAGTCAGAAGTGCATTCAGCCAGGCTCCCAAACTCCTCACACTTCCGTTTCAGAATCCTCCTCTGCAGGCTCTGAGCTCTCCTTGTCTGTTCAGGGGGGACATGAGCACTGGGCAGGGGAAGTGAAACGTGGGGTCTCTATAGAGATGGAGCTTGTGGTGGGCAGAGGAGGCTGCGCCCCTGCTGGGGATGTGGAGACCGGTGCCGGCCACAGATGCCCCGGTCCCTGCCCCTGCTGGGGCAGGCAGCCTGCCCGGGAGGCTGAAGGGCTGGGGTGAGGGACAGCGCAGAGCCATGGCCATGCTGGGCAGGTGCCACAGCCAGAATGCCTGTGGGTCCCCAAAATCCATAGGTTAAAAATAAAACCTAACCCCAAAGCAAATGGCATTAGGAGGTGGGACCTTTGGGGGTGATTAGGTTATGAGGGCTGAGCTCTCAGGAATGGGATTAGCCCCTTACAAAAGCACCTTGAGAAAGTCCCCTTGTCCCTCCACCACGTGAGGACACAATGAGAAGTTGGCGTCTGCAATCGGGACAGGGCTGTCACCAGGACACAATCATGCTGGCACCGTGATCTTGAACTTCCAGCCTCCAGAACTGTGTGCAGTGTATCTCTGCCCTTGATGAGTCACGCGGTCTGTGGTGTTTTGTTACAGCAGCCTGAGCAGGCAGAGGCAGCGGGCCAGCTCGCATTGGGCTTGGCTGGGTGGGAGGTCAAGGGCAGACACAACCTGAACACCGATGATGCTTTAGAAACAGCATTTTTTTGAGCATTTACTCAGTGCCCAGCTCCACTTAAAGGGCTTTTCCTGCATCATCCCATTCGCCTAATCTTCTAGCAACCCTTAGGCGTGGGCATTATTATGCCCATATTGCAAGGGAGGAAAGAGGCTCAGGGAGGTTACCTGGCTGATGCAGGGTCACCAAGGGCACGAGATGCTGAGAGGGGGTCCCAGGCTCCTGCCTCCTCCGGGCTCCACTGCCCCATTCAGCACCGAGCCAGCACAGGCCTCGCTGACTCACTAACCTGGTTGATCACTGTTTGACAAGAGGTCGCTCAGGGCGGCAGACCTCCTGGCCTCAGCCCAGGCTTTCCCCTTGAAGTCTCCAGCGGGGCTGGCAAGGCCTGACGGTGCCAGGGGATCCTGCAGAAACCGCCCCCTCTCTCTGGCACAGCGGACAGAATGGAGGGGTGGGCCTCTTCGCCCCTGCGCAAGTGCTCATCAAGTTCCCATCCGCGGGGCTGGCCGGGCCCCGCCCCTCATCAGCTCCCTCCGCTCGGGCTCTGGGTGGCCCATCGTGCTCTCTGGCTTAGAACAAACGAGCCCCTCGTTAGCCCCGTTAAGCATTCGTTGTAGCCGCAAGGTTCTGGGGAGCAAGAGTGCACTCGGAACGCACAGGGTTTACTGCATTTGCAGAAATGACACTCATGTAGACAAAAGAGGTGACAGCCTAGGGGGGAACCTGAAGGCACAGGGAGGGCGCGCGGTCAGCAGGCCTGCCCCCCTGCCTGGCCCCTCCCTGCCCTGGCAAGCCTGCCTCCTCCCCGTGTCCAAGCTGCTGCCTCTGCAGGAATGCCCTCCCCACTCTCTCTAACTGCCCCTCCCTTTGCTGGGCTCTCCCCTGAAGTCTGGACCCTGCGGGGTCAATCATGCCAGCCAAGGCCAAGGTCAAGGGCCACGATACCCCCAATGGTGGGTCAACCACACTGCTCCAGCTGGAACATTCAGCCTGCAGAGTGCTGGGCACCCCCCCGCCCCCGGGGCCCCACTGCAGTCACGCTGGCGGGTTCTCAGGCCTGTGAGACCTGCTGACGCTGCGTGTGGGGTCAGGCTAACTTCTGTCACCTCCAAGGAGGGCGGCTGCAGGTGCGGCCCTTTCTCTTCCTCCAAAACAGCCCTGGCCACCCAGCGCTGAATCCTGACTTCCTCTCCCGCCCTGCTCCTCTCCCAAGCAGCCTCCATCTGCCTCTCGGTGGTCCTGACCCAGCAGCTCCAGAATCCTCCCTCCCCGGCCCTCCCCAGCCAGCGGCCAGAACTGGAACAGGACACCACACTCACTGGAGCTCGTGTTCCACAGGCGCCTGTCCAAACCTGGCTCCCGGGCCGACAGAGAGCGCTCCCAGGGGCCACGGCTGGAAGAGTCTGAGCCACACAGTCAAGTATTGGATCACAACCCAAAGTATAAATAAATATCCATGAGCCCATTCTGGTACAAATAAACGGTTGAGTTAATAAATAAATGGGAGAGAAGAGACAAATCTCCCGTGCAGAAGAATTCCAAATAATTTATGTCCCTGGAGGGACACCCTGCGCTCCAGGAGGTGGAGCAAAGCTCCCACTCCGCAGCTTTGGGCTGTGCAGAGCGACTTCCTCCCCAAAAGGACGGTGTGCAGAGGGGGAAGGAGAGTCACCTTACCGTGGAGACACCTGACAACACACCTCAGCCCGGGGGTCAGGGTCAGGGTCAGCATCAGCAGTGACCAGCCCCATGGATAGCACGTGCCCCTGGTAAGATGTGAAACAAATGGCCCTTTACCTCTGCGGTTTTCCTCCGAAAGCACGTGCACCCAGGCCAATTGTGAGAAAAACACCCGACAGGTCCCAGTAGGTGGACATTCTCTACAAAACTCATGACCGGCGCTCCTCAAAACCGTCAAGGTCATCAAAGCCAAGTTACATCTGAGCAGCTGTCTCAGCCAAGAAGAGCCTACGGAAGTGTGATGACCAAATGCAACACAGGGTCCTGGATGGGACCCTGACACAGGAAAAGGACCCTGTGTGCAAACCAAGGAAATTGGAGTTTAGGTATTAATTGTGGGTCAATATTGGTTCATTAACTGTGACAAATGTACCATATTAAATGTAAGTTGCCGCTAACAGGGAAAACTGGCTATGGGGTGCATGGGAACTCCCTGTGCTCTCCCAGTTGTCCTGTGAGTCTGAGACTATTCTAAAGTATAAGGCACGTATTAGAAACACGATTGGCTCCCGGGCCCCCTGTGAGCTGGCTCCTCTCTGCTCTGCCATGCACCCCTGCTCCCAGCTCCAGGGGCAATTCTCACGAGAACTCTCCGCCAGCGCCCTCCGTGCCAGTTTGCGGGGCCCTCTGGCCATCTGCCGTGACCTTCTGGGTGTGACCCTGCGGCCGGCTCAGGCCTTCCCGACCCCCCTCCGCCCCAGACTCGGCCATGCTGGGGCGCTGCCAGCTCTCCCGCTGCTCTCGTGGTCATCGCTCCCGCATGTCCTCTTCTGGCCTCCCCACGACGGCCACTCCAAGTCCCGCAGGGCTCGCCCCCGGTCCCGCTTCTCCCACATGCTCCCTGTGAGACGGTCCCCACGTGGAGAAGGCATCCAGGTGCGCCTCTCCAGCACAGGTGGCTGCACGGGGACTCAGAGCTGTGTGTCCACCTCCGAATTCCGGGGCAGCTCCATATGGAGGTCGGCCGTGCATCCCATCAAGTGTCCAAACCTGACAAGTTAATCTTCCTTCGAGCCCCTGCGTCCCGCTCTGTCCTCCACCTGGCGAGTGGATCGCCGTGCACGTGGGGGTCTGCAGCTGAGTCCTGCATGCGGCCCCGGGCTCTTTCCACCACTCACCTGTGACACCCCATCTGCTCCGGTGTCCTTGCAAGCCAGCTCCTTAACGCTCAGAGGCTCCATCCAGCCCTGTGTCACGATCCTGCTGTTGCCACTTCCTTCCCTTGCCTGGCCGTCCACCGCAGCCTCCTCCGTTTAATGTATTCTCTGCACAGCAGCCAGGCTGGGGTGTGTAGACTGCCCACCCGACCCTATGACCCTCTGCCTGTGACGCTAGTGGATCTTGAAGGCCCCGGCTTGGCACCCACAACCCTCCACTCCCTCCTCTGTGTCATCTCCACCTGCTGCCTCTGCCTGGACGCCACCTCCACTCCCGCACAACTGGCCACTTGTCACTTGCCGCTGCTGTTCCCTCCATGTGAATGTTCTCTCATACCTGGTGGTCACTCAGGACTGAGAGGAGGGGGCAGCGCCTCCAGGAACCTTCTCCTACGGGCTGGCCGGCACAGCGCCTCCTCTGTCCCCAGAACGCCATGCACTCCCCCCACTTCTACCCCAGAAAGCAGGTACCACCTGCTCACAGCCAGCGCCACCTCTCCCTCCACCCCTCACAGCCCGCCAGCCCCTCCGAGGCGAACACTGCATCCCACGAGTCCCCGCCCTCCCAGGGCCCACTGGGGGTGCTCGGGCAAAGCTGCAGTGATGCAAACGTTTACTGAGCACCTACTACATGCCGGCCACAATGCCGAGCCCGTCACAGGCATTCTCTCACATTGATCTCTCACGACAACACATGAAGGCGGGCACTTCGATGATTGCTATTTCACCAAAGAGGAAACGGAGGCGCAGACGATGCAAGCAGGTCGCTTAAGGTTGCAAAGCAGGAGCCAGGGAGCTGACACAGGAGCCGAAGTCCTGGCCCCATCAGTTGTCCTTTTCACCACCTTTTAATTCTGTTTCCTGTTCCCCTTCCAACTTCGCAGTGCAGTGACGCAGGCCAGCCGACACCATCCATAATATCGCCCTATGGGCCCCTGGCATCCCGTCACGCTGATGCAACATAATTTGCTTACCCGATCCCGTCATTAGTGTATGTCCAATGGTCTGACTATATTTTTTCAAATGGTTAACCAATGATCCCAGCACTATTTAATGAGTAATTCATGGTGGGATTTTTTTTCCCCTACTGATCTGAAATGCCACCTTTATCATACAGTGATTACATATATTTTAAGTTATTTTCTTAGGTTGGCTCCTTTGTTTCATTGTGCTAATTCATACTGTTTTGAGTCATTATACCTTCACAATGCACGTGATTCGTTCTTTCATTCCATCTATCCATTCATTTTTTTCATTCACTCATTCACTCACTCACTCACTGACTCATTCAACAAATGTGCACTGAGTATGTCTGTGGGGCAGATGCTGTTCTACCGACGGCAGATCAACAGTGAACAATGGAGCAGTGAGTAAAACCGCCCTCCCGGTACTCGCATGTTAATATCTGACCTTGGAAGTGGCTCCCGCCTCGATCAATTTCATTTATTAAGATGTTCTCAGGTGTTCTTGCCTATTTATAACTCCCAGTGAACTGATGTTGGCGAGTTAGAAAATACGTTTGGGATTTAATTGGCACTGAATTAAATGTATGGATTAATCTTAATGGAATTGACAATTTCTAATCTTCTTTTCCATGAACACAGCAGGCGTGTACACATAGTCAATTCTTATTTTTATGTTAAGTTTAGTCTCACCCATTTATTGCTAAGATTGTTGCTAAGTATTTTATATTTTTGTTGCCATTGTGGATGTCATCTTTTTTTTCCATCATATATTCTAGATGATTAATGCTGGTACATAGGAAAAGTATTGATTTGTGGATATTTCTTTTAAGTCAGCATCTTACTGAATTCCCTGATTAATTGTAATAGTTGCTAGTGGAGCTTCTGGATTTCCTAGGTAAATAAGCATATAATATGTGCCAAACAATTGTTGCCCCTTTCTCTCTCGTAGCTTTCCCACATACTTGTTTTTCTTTTTTTTTTTTTTTTTTTTTTTTTTGTTGCACTGACCAGTGCAAGATTCTCACCGGGTGCTGACAAACATGTAACAAGCAGCCCTCTAAAGAAAATAACCTTGATTTGTAGCACTTGCCAATTTCCATGGCGTAAGTGCTTTCACCATGGCCGACTTCAAGCTAGGAGGTGATGCCACTGGGCTCTTGAAAAGGATGCAGACCTTCGCTCTCCTGAGCCAGCGGGGGCCAGCTCTAGCAGGTCACTGCGCAGGTTACTAGACCCGTGAGATGGTCCGTGGGGCAGAAGACACTGTGGTCAAAAATAAAAACTGAGAGGGTTGCACATGTACACATGCACCCACTTCTGCCAGGTTGCAGTGCACATCAGCATACTAGAGGCTCTGAGAAATCCTGTAACATTTCCCGCTTATCGGACCGCTACAAATTTGAGGGAATACAGAACAGCTGAATCCCAGTGTGTAGCATTTGTCAGCTTCCACGGTGAGATACTGCCACCACGGCCAATGACACAATGGCCCTGGACACACCAGGGAGAGACACGCACCTTTCTAGATTCACGGTCCCCAGCCTCAGGTGGTGTCCCATCCTTGCCTAGCAACCCTTCCTTTGTTTCCCTGGTCAGCTCCCTCTCCTATTCTCTTCTCTTGCCAACTTTCTCTGCTTCACCTGCGTCCTCCCTCCCCCAACCTGGTGATGTCGCAGCTTCCTCCCACACAACCTACTTGCTTAACCTCGTCAGCATCCACTGTTGCCCCCTTCCCTCCTGGAGGATGGAGGGGCCAGGGGCTTCCTCCCAGAGAAACCAGCCCCAGGCCAGTACCAGCGCTCTGGCCCCTGGCCCCTTCTGTGTCTGGGGGTCCACACCCCCAATCACCCCTATTCCTTCCCCTCTACTGGAGCACCCTCATCCGCATTTAAACAAGCCCAGGTCCCCCCAGTCCTGAAAACAAGCAGACAAGAGCTCCCCCCCTTCCACCCCTCCGTATCTCACGAGCAGACCCCGAGAACACTACTCCCCAGAACCTTCTGCTCTGCTCCGCCTTTTCTCCCCCCGAGTTCTCGAGCCCCTGCAACCTGGCTTCCTGCCCCAGGTCTTTGCAGAAAACAACTGCCATGGACGTCCACTCCGGGGACGCTGTTGCTAAATCTAGAAGCCGCGTCTCTGACCTCAATCGTCCTGACTCTGCAGCCACCCTGCCTCCGCTCACAGCTGCCTCCTCTGCCTCCCCCCTCCTGGCTGCCAGGACTCGGAGCTCCTGGACACCCCCCCACACCTCCCACACGGCTCGGGCCTGGTTCCTCTCCAGCCCCCTGCTGTCCCTTGGGACCTCCCCCGGCCTCCCTTCCCCATTGACCTACACTCTTTCCTCCTCGGTGTTGGCAATCACCTCTATGCTCTGGATCCCTGCGTCTCCCCGGGCCCAGGCCAGATGTTTAAAAACGGCACTCAGTGGACCTCTGGGGAGAAATGACTGGGGTAATAATGGTCACGGGGACACTGGGACAGTCAGCCAACGTGCAGAGCAATGAGATTATGGTCCCCTGCCCTCGGCTCCCATACCGTGTGGCCTGGCCCGCAGCCAGAGACTGGGGACTGGCGGCCAGAGGCTCCTTGGGGTGTGAACCAAGGACAGATGTTCACCTGTTCTCTGTCTCATCACCCAGGGGACTGTCCTCAATGTCACTGCGGCACACAGGCCACATCGTAGGGCCCTGCGGGGGTTGCCCTGTTTCCCTCCACATCGGTGACAGCCACCAAGAAGAGGAGCAGGGGGAGCCATGGGGTCAGCATGGCAGCCAAAGCTGGCCACCAGCCTGCCACGCACGGCAGCTGTGCCCTGGGCCCGCCCTCACCCCTGCCACTGGCTCCCAAGGTCACCGGTGTGGGCGCAGGGGGACACGGGGCTGCATGCCCTCCTGTGCGGCTTCGATAAGGAGCCTGTTGGGGGGCCTGGGGTCGCAGCACTCTGAGGCCTGGGTAGTGGCTCAGAGACCAGACGGGGTTTCGTTTCCTGTGGCTGTGGATGTCCCCAAATAACTAACTGATGGTCTTGAGTGAGTTAGCTGGCCTCTCAGAAGCTCCACTGTCTGACCTGTGAAGCAGGGATCCTCGTCTTACCCCTGCAGGTTGCTCACGGGAGTGCGTGCTGTCCTGGAGAGACGGGCTCCCCGCACAGCACCCGACAGGCCAAGGGAGCTCGGGACACAGCAGCGGGTTCCACCTCCGCGGCTGCTTCCCTCAAAGCCCGGAGAGAAGCGGCCCCAGGACGAGAGAGACGGACAGACAGACAAGCCCTCGAGTGCCTGCAGGCCTGTGGGCCCAACGCTGGCTGCCCCCTCCTCTGTGACTGGTGGGGGAGGGAGAGCCCCCTCCCCCCGCCAAGCAGTGTGGGAACTCTGCGCCCCCTTCCCTCTGTCGCGGAGGCCTATATTAAGAGCCTTAAGTGTCAGTGCAGACGCGTTAACTGCTGACGTGCGGGTGAAAGGCAGGTGGAACACAGGTGTGTCGAAGGGAAGCGAGAAGTCAGGAGGTAGAAAAAAGCGAGGAGGAGGCACGGAGAGAGTGGGGAGAGAGAAGAGCACGATTAAATTAATTAGGGTTTGCAGCAGGAGGAAGCAGGGAGAGGGGGGAATGTGAGGACCGACACCGGGACTTCTCAGAGCCGCCGGGGAGGGCTGTGGACACCGGGCGCCCGACGCCCCCAGGGTCGGCGAGAGGCGGCCTCAGGCCTGGACCTGCACGCCCCGCAAAGAGCCGCACTCGGGGAGTGCACGGGGTTGGCGAAGGGGCCCCGGAGAGCAGACTGTCTGTGAAGGCGGCTGTCAAAGCAAGGCACCGTTGCTAAGGGAACCGCCTGGGAAGAGACTTGTGAAGATGGAGTCACCCCACCTCCGCAGCAGCCTCGGCGGCGGGTGGGAGGGGGCCTGGGGCTTCATCCGGGTCTGTTCTGCTATCTCCCCAGCCAGGCTTCCGTCCCCGGAGAGCGGAGAACCTGCCTCCTCTCACTGTGTCCCCCTCCGGCTGCTCCTTAGCCAGACGGGGCCACCCGGGTGACAGCCACTGACAGTGGCGGCCAAAGAAAACTTGGAGAAAGTGTCCTGAAGCAAAGGAAGGGACAGTGACACGTGCCCGTCCAAGGGCCCTCTGGTGCTAAAGGAGTTCCAGAACCCCAGGCCGTAACTGCACAGGAGGATACTTGCCATTTTGGATGAGGGTCACAGGGGCTCATAAAGGGTTTTAAGTTAAATTTGGAGGAGCAGTTAAGTGGGGGTGGGGGCCAGCGCCGGTGTGCGTGGGCTCTCCGAAGCACAGGCTTGGGGCCAGCACGCTGTCTTCTCCATCACTCTCCATTGCCCAAGGCAAGCCCCGGGCCGGCCCGGGTTCGAGGGGCGGGAAGGGGGCCCTGCTCGGGCGCACGGGGAGAGGCGCTCACGACTGCAGCCAGCCCGCCGCGGTGGTGATGGAGAACACGGGCCGGGCTCCAATTCTCACTCACAAACCACTCGCTGGGTGGCTGTGGGTAACTTCCTTTCCCTCTCGGAGTCTCTGCTTCCTCATTTAAAAAGTGGTCAAAGCAATCTGTCCTCCGCCAAGAGCTCTGCGGTCATTCAGAGAAACCGTGCACTGCCAGTGCCTGGCACGGTGCCTGGGACCTAGCGGGTGCCAGCCAGTGGGCTCCCTCCTTTTACCCCAGGAGAATGGGGGCCTGTGGATGAGGGTCTCACTGCTTCCTGCCGGCGGAAGAAGGCTGTGGCCAGGCTGGGGGTCCGTTCCACTCCCACCCCTCCGCACCTTCCTCCCTCTTGCCCCCTCGGGAGCCCTCGTGCTGTGACTCACAGCACCCCGGGTCTTAAGGGTAGTTAAGTAGCAAACTATGTGTTCATAATAAAATTTGCCTGCTTCTCGCAGACATCCAATTTGCTTACCATCCAAAGAGAAGGATTGGGTGCCTGCTTCCGAAATTGCTTTAATCTCTGCCACAGAATGCTTCTGGCAGGGTTTTTCAACTGGAAAATGGGAAATGAGTTAGAAACAATGGAGGAATGTGAATAATCTCACTTAAGATGTTTGATCTTGAGACCAGATGAAGTTGAAAGCGATTTCCCGGCTCAGCCAGACAGCGGTGGGCAGGAGGGGAGAAGGCTGGGGCGTCCGAGCCAGGCGGGGGCCTTCCCCTGTACCCGATCCACAGGACACCCCCTGGTCCCTGCAACACCCTGGCAGACCACATGCTGGATGGGAGACAAGCCCCATCACCTCAAAGTTAAGCATGACCCAGTCCTTCGGTTTCTCCATAGACCCCCGTCTTATGTTAATGGTTGACATAACCATTAACCACGAACCCATGCCTTTATCAAACAGATGTTTGCGGTGGACCTACTATGTGCCACAGCCTGTCCCAGTCAATGGAAAGCCTGTCTGCAGACTTAAAGAAAACCCATTCCCTTTCCTTGAGGAGCTCCAGAGAGGCGGCTGGGACCAGGACGGAGAGGCAGGAGCTAGTATGTGCAGAAAGAGCACTCCGCGAGGGGGTGGGCTGAAGACACCGCGTTCATCAACCTCCCGCACCCTCGCAGGACTCGTGAGTTGGGGATTCTCGTGCCCCCTTTTCAGGTGGAAGAGTGGGCTCAGACAGGAGTATCTGGCTCTTCCCAGGATGGGACCCAGAGGGAACCACAGTCCGTGCCCTTCACCTCGGGCCGTATCCTGCCCAGACAGCTGGCATGGGCGGAGTAGGGCAGTAAGGCACAAAAGGGGAGCTCAGGGCGCCAGGAAAAGCTGCGGCGGCGCAGGCCCTGGGGAGGCAGACTCTGAGCAGCAGGGAGGACCTGTTGCCCCGGGCCACGCTCCATGCAGAGAGGTGGCCTGGCCTTAGGTCTGGAAGGGACACACTCTCAAAGCCAAGGGAGACAGGGTAAGGGGGCACACTGACACAGACAAACATCACCTTGCAGGCCTAGAGAGGCACCCACACTTGTAAGTACCTATACGCAACACATACCACCCAAAGGTGCCCAGACGCGTCTACACCCACCCATGTTCACAGGGGGTCTGACACTGTAAACTCCCAGGGGCGGGGACCCCATCAGTCTTGCTCACCATCTGTCCCCAGCACGGCTCCTGGCGCATAGTGGGGCTCCTATACCTAGTGAAGAAGTCGACCTCCATTCCCACCGGCGTGAGCCCACAGACACCTGCACACGTGACGGGTGTGCAGGGCGGTGCTGCTGGGGGGAGGGGCGCTGCCAAGTCTCCGCGGCCCCCAGCAGGGCTGGGCCACTGCAGGTGCAGCCTGGAGGGTGGCCTGGGCCCGGGGGTCTCCTGGCTCTCAGTCACTGCTCCTCTACCCTGGCCAGGCTTAGGGACCCAGCCCATCCGGAGGTCTCTTTGTCCAGCCTTCCTGCCCCCGAGGCTCCACGGAGTGACCCCGGCCCCCCTAATAGCATCTTCCACCGGAGCCTGGCCCCTTGGGGGTTCGGGTGGGGGCTTAATGCATTATTGATTTCCCCAAGAAGGGAAAGTGCTGCAGCCACGGGTCCAGGTAGCTTATTTTGTGCGTCGATGACATTCAGGTACTAGTGAAAAATTATACCAATTATTAAATCAGCCATTATTACTTCAAAGTGCAATCAGTTGTCACAGCAGAGAGAGCTTGCCCGGCGCGTTATTAGTCGGGCTGTGTGCACAGGGAAAGTGCTGAGAAGGGAGACTTTAACCAAAGGGCAAATGCATGAAATTTACTTAGAAATAGCGATTTATCACCCCTGGGTTTCCTACTGCTCCAATCCAGGCAGACACTTCACTGGCAGGAGACAGGCTCCGCGCCGCCCCTGCCTCCTGCAGCTCCCACCCTGACAGGAAATGAAAAATTGAGAAGTCGTTGTAACAGCTTAAAGATGCATTATCCCTTTTGATGTGCAATTTGAGCTTCATATCCAAAGGCAGATGAAATCACAGGCACCCACGCCAGGCAGAGCGGGGAGAAGCACCTTCCTGCGTTTGGGGAGGGGGCGGGCACCTGGCCAGCATGCCTGGCCCGGCCTCTCCACCTGGGCGGGATGCGGGGGAGGCCAGGACTGGGGTCAAGGAGGGAGAGATCTCAGGCTGGGGGCGGGAGGGGCGGGAGGAAGAGAGAGTGGAGAGAGGAAGACAGAAGGAGACAGACACAGAGAGAAAGAGACACAACAGACAGTGAGAGGGAAAGAGGGCGAGAAACAAAAAGAAACAAAACCGAGGCGAGGTGTCAGACTAACACAGAGAGTGAGAGAAAAGAGATGGATGGACAGACAGAAAAAGACCAACAGGAACCACGTGTGAACAAGGGCCTCTCGCCCCAGGAGGCGGGACCCCTGATGAAGAGTCAGGACAGCTGAGGGGAGCCGGAGGCCCTCACCTTACCCCCCCGTGGAGGCCCTCGGCTCCACTGCTGTGTGACCCTGAGCAAGTCCTGCCATCCCTCTGAGCCTCTGTCCTTGTCGGCAGGTGCGCTCACAGAGCAGCGAGGGGAGCTGGGATCCCGTGCAGGCAGAATGAGCCCGTCCTGGCATCCCGGGGCTCCAGCCAACCTTGGAGGGTGGTCACAGCTCGTAGGGCCCCCGAGACAAGCCCCATGCTTCCGTGCACCAGACACCAGCCGCCGAAGACCTCAGACCCACCACCTGCCAGGCTGCTCCGTGGCCTTGCAGCCAGGCCTGCCGCTTGAGGACACGGGACGGCAGGGCTCCCAGGGGAGCGCCCGTGGACGACGCTCCCACCACCCCACTTGGCACACGCCCCCACAGAGCTGGAGTGGAGCGTCTCGGGGAGCTGGAGTGCGTGGAGGGGGCACCGGGTCGGCGTCCGACTGACCTGGGCGGCTGCGCGCCAACGCCAGCTCCTCAAAGACAGAGATTCTCACTCGCCTCGCCTGTCACTCAGATGTTTGTTGAATGCATAAATCACTCGCCACCCTCAAGCTGAGTGACCTTGGGGAAGGTACTTCGCCTTTCTACCCTTCGAGTTATCGTTAGCAGAAGAGTGCCTGCTCCATGGGCCGCTGTGCAGCGCGGACGAGAGGCGGCAGGGGCAGTCACCCGGCCGGCCAGAAGGAAGCGAGGGCGGCCCTTTATCATCATCAGGAGGAGGAAAGGAGGAGAGCGGGATACAGGTTAAGGGTGTGACCTCTAGATGGTGGGGTTCAATTTTTATGTTCTTTCCATTCTTTTCTGCATTTGTGAAGTCGAGTCTAGCTTTATACTCAGAAGAAAATAATAAATTGTAATACATTTGTTTTCACACAAGCAGGAAATTGTAAAGTTCTTGGAGAGAGTAAGTGCAGGTCCCCAGGGGCTGGGGGCTGTCCTGAAGTCCAGGGATACACGTGAGGCCCCCAAAGTCCGTGACCCCATTCCCTCCAGCGGGTCGGGGAGGGCCCCCAGCACGTGTGCCCATTGGGTTCGCCCGTGCCTGCCGAGCAGGCTCACAACGCCAAGTGTGAGGCTCTCTCTAGGTCCGCCGACACCGTCATGCGCCAGAATGACGTGGGGCCCTTTTGTCGCCTTCCCAGGAGCCTGGGAGCTCGTGGCCAAAGACGTGTCTCGCCCACGGCCACCTTGCCTCTGCCGTGCCCGCCTTCCTGGCTCTTCCCATCCCTACGGAGTCTTCCAACCAGCCCACGGGGCGGTTGCATTCCTCCCATTTCAGAGGTGAGAAAGCTGAGGCCCGGAGGGGGTGCGCTTTGCTCCAAGTGCATCAGGGCGAGGCAGGGTGCTTCCAGCTGCCTGACTCCCGGCCTGTGCCCTTTCCGTGACACCGCCGTGCAGCTAACGGATGGCGCAGAGGAGGCAGAACTAATCAACTCCTCTATCGATTCCATCCCCTCCATCGAGGAGATTGATCTGCCCATTAGCAAGGGGCAGGTGAGAGGGGCCCGGAGGCGCGGCCGGCAGCGCGGCGAACACTGCCCCGTCTGCGTGCAGGTCGCCCGGCCCGGACGGGAGTGGCCACGGCCCTCAACCAGCAGACTGCGTGGCGCCTCCGAGGGGCCCTGCGACTGGCCGGGGACAAGGGAGGGCTCTGTGACTCACCACGGTCACGACGGGCCACAGCGGTCAGGCCGCCCTTCTGTCCATCCTCCCTCCATCCCTCCATCTCCTCACGCATCTGAGTTTTTATGGGTTCCTCCTCTGTGCCCAGCACCGTGCACAGGGGACGCTAGGGCTCCCCAGGGGACTTGGACATGTCCCCAGCCCCATCGGGGAGCGGGGAACAGGTTTCAATTTACCGTGTTTCCCATCTTTGTAAGTGAACTGGACACCCTGCAAGGGACCGGCAGGTCACTGAGTTGATGAGTGAAGCCCCGAGCCACACAATAATCCAGATTTTAAATCCCCCTAGAAGTTGGTCTTTCTCCTATGAGAAGATTTGTTTATCTTTTTTATTTTCCCTCCCTCAGAATGGAAGTTTGACGAGGGTAAGGACCATGGCCATACATATTTCTCCCCACTGTCCCTCTGGCATTTGGCTCTGTGCCTTGCACATGGTGGGGCTCAATAGCTATTTATCGGGTGGGTGTGGGGGGGTGGTGGATGAAGAAGGATGGACGGATGGATGGATGCAGGATGGATAGAGGATGGATAGAGGATGGGTGGATGGGTGGATGATGAATAGATAGATAGATGGATGAAGTGTTTGTAGCTCAGAGAGGCCCCTAGTCTCACAACTGAAAGACTTGAAGAGCTTACCCCTTCATACATTTGTTTCTGCAGCACGGATACCCCCTTCTGATTTGCTCCCTGCTCAGGTGCAGGGAGCTCACTACCTAGCCCGGCAGGCCGTTCCACGGCTGCACGGCTCTCTGGCGGGTCCCCGTCTGGGCCAAGCAGAGACTGGGAAGCTGCCTCCCACCGTGCAGTTTAATCCTTCGTGAAATGAGTTAAATCATATCACTGAGGGCAGTAAGTCTTCTCATCCATGGACAAAGCATCTCCACAGCCCCCCTCTGTTCTTGTTATCTCCAGCACTTTTACAGCTAGATGGCCCTGAGTCCACTCAGAATTACCAATATATCTCTTTTAAGTGAGACACCCTGCGGAGGGAACACTGGGTAAATTCCCACTAGACCAGAAATGGTCAGGACTATCACCTCCTTTGTTTTAGACTCTATACACCTATTAATGTGGCCTGAGATCAGAGGCCGAAGGGTCTAACACATGTGGAGGTGCTTTGTGCTGTGTCTGGCACAGTGCTGGATAAGATTGTGCTGGAAGTTTCCAGAACTACTCGACGTATTCAGAGCCAAACAATATTTAAAGCCAAAGCAAGCATGTAGTAAACGGATGGCTGGAGGCTGAGTTCGTGTTGCAGAAACAAGCATTAATGAAGTAAAAGAAACCGCATGAGGTGAGGATGCAGGCATGGCCAGCAGTGTTGCACACAGTAGGGGTGGGACAGCTCTCTTTGCGGGGCCTGTCACACTGCACGCACATCCTGGGTTTGAATTCCTCGTAATCACCCAGACCTTCGTCCCATGAACCAAGTCTCAGACTCGCTCCGTGTTGTCCTCCTCGGGCTGTTAATGGGGGACGTGGATTCGGGGGCCCTCCCACTGTTAGAGTACCGACTGCGTGCCCAGACTCTAGCTCAGTGCCTCACCAACACCACCCTTGCTAAACTTCATCTTTGTGGTGGGGAGCAATTGGTTTCCTTTATTCGCCAGTGTCCCCGAGCACCCACTGTGTGCCAGGCCACATGCAAAAGACAAGGTGACGATGGGCAGGACGGCCATGGTCCCTGCCCTTACCAAAACTGTCCACAGCGGATGGCGGCCAGGAAGGAGAGACACGCCTTTGCTGGTCTGTGTCCAGGGAAGTTCAGGTCCCAAAGGGCCCCCCTGAGGCAGGGTCTCGGTGATGGTGAGGAGAGTGAGGTGCTCATTCTCAGGGGCGTGCAAGTGGGCAATCAGCACTTAGGAGTGAGTGTCTCATCCTAGCCAGGCAGCTCAGGTGGTTGCAAGAACATTGTTCCATACACCAAAATGTTGCAGGTTCAACTCCCAGTCAGGGTGCATACAGGAGGCAACTGAAGGATGTTTCTCCCTCACAAATGTTTCTTTCTCCCTCTGTCTCTCAAATCAATAAATATATCCTTGGGTGAGGTTCCTTTAGCACCTCACTGGCCTCAAGCTGGTCCCAGCCCTTGGCTGTGGAGTTCTGCCCGGGGAGGGAGGAACCGGCGGTCCTGGGGCAGCCCCATAGGGGCTGGGGGTACCCACCTGGCCGCAGGGGCGAGTAGAGATGAGCAGGCTGGGCTGGAGCGGCAGTTCAGGGAGGCAGGGTGGTGGGGAAGGGGGTGACCACTCATACATTAAACAGACGCCAAGTCGCTCAGTCTTTCAGCAGCAAAAAACGACTGTGGCTCGTTGTAACCAAGGACCCACTGCGCCTCCCCAGGAGGAGGCTGCCTCTCAGGGCGCCCTGGAGCTGGGGCTTGAGATCCTCCCCCTACCTCCTAGCCCAAGGACAGACAGCCTGAGCCCTGCCCCCATCCTGCCTGCAGCTGCAGAGGGAGGCCCAGGGTGGGCAAAGGCTGGCCATAGGACAGAGAAGGGCCGCCCGGCTCCAGGCACAGAGGCGACGCCCCCCAGAGGCGCCGGGGGCTGGGGCGGGGGCTCCCAATTACAGCCTCAGTCAGGCCGCGGAAGGCCCCGCTGTGGAAACGAGAGCGGGAGCCAGCGATTGCCTCTGGCACGCGGAAAACTCCAGATCTATAACTTCCTGGAACTTAATTAGCTGCTAACTTCAAAGATGCATTGGGGTTTGTGTAATAGTCCCCGCGCCGCTCAAGGACTGCAAAACCTGGGAGAAAAATGGGGCCATCTGGCTTGGAAATGGAATGAGACAAAAGGCTTTCAACCCGGGGCTCCCTTCAGCCGAGACCCGAGAAAGAGAAGCATCATTACGACACCCCCCTGCACGGAGTGTTTACGGGGTGCCGGGCGCTGCGCTAAGTGCTTCCCATTCGGGCTTTTTAATGTTCACGGTGTTTCCGTGATGCGGGCCTTATCGTCAGCAATGACAAGTGGCGGGCCGGAGGGCACAGCCACACGCAGCTGTCTGACTGCGGAGCCCCAGGGCCTCCCCGCCCGCGGCCCCTGCTGCAGAGGCGTGGCTCGGGGCCTCAGCGCGCTCCGGTCACTCACACCTTCCTGGGAGAGGGCGGGTCTGGGGAACCAAGGTGTGACCACCACCTCCTGCCCCTCCCCCTGCACGGCAGGCTGGCAACCGGACCGACACCTGGTCCCTCCCGGGGCCTCGGCCGCAGGGGGCATGTTAGCTAGGGTAAGCTCTACTCGCTGCTGTAACAAATCAACTTCCAAACCCTGGCAGTTTCACACAACAGAGGTGTTGCTCCCACTCCGGTGGAGGGGTAGGTCCATGGGCACAGGGAGGCCTGTGTTCTGCTCCACACTGTCACTAGGCGACTCAGGCACCTTGCATCTGTGGCTCTGCTGTCCCCTAGGGCCTCGTCCCTTAGGGAGTTCTCTGTGGGATCCCCACTTAAAGGTGTTCCTCACATCCAGGTGTCCCTCCCTCCCAGGTGTACCTCATACCTGGGTGCACCTGACACCTGGCCATATTCTGTTGGCCAGACCAAGTCGCACAGACATGTCTTTGCAAGGCAGACTGGGAAGGTAGGAGGAAAGAAAAATGAAGTCCGTCCCATCCATCCATCTGTTCACGGAGTCATTAAAACCCGATGAGTTCTGCGGCCGGCTGGGCACTGAGCAGTCTTTCAGAGGCGGCAGTGAGTAAGACGAGCCACGGCCTCGTCCCCGTAGAGCTCCGAGCCCAGCGGGAAAGAGAAGCATAAAATCACAGCAGTGACGCACGTTTCCTCTCGCTGAAACTGTACTCAGTGCTGCTAAACAGGGCGCAGGCAGCATGTAGCACTGGAGCCTGAGGAACACCGAGGAATCCGGGGGGGCTTCACCGGGGGTGACTTTTATGCTGAGCCCTGAAGGAGGAAGACTCGAGAGCTCTTGCCCCAGAAACAGCCCTGAACCAATGAGAGAGGCAGAAATGCATCAGTACCCACGCTCCCTGCCTTCCAGTTGGGACAGCTGCGAGGCGGGTTCTACCGTGTCTCCTGGAACTCTGCAGCAGAATTCCCCACCGCGGAAACCTGCTCAATGACTCGCCTTCTAGGAGCTGCCTTCCTCTCCCTTCCTCCTCTGCCTCTCTGGCGTCCCAGCGGGCCACCCGCACAGAGACCTTTCCCCCGATCTCTGCTGCAGACAAACCCAGACCAAGACAGCAGGCGCTTCGCCTGGTGAGCCGTCCTCTCGGTGGCTCTCCGATGGGAGGGCGGGGTGGGGCCAGCAGTTAACACCAGGCAAGGCGTGCCTTCCAGGTCCCCTGCAAACCAGCTCGGCGGCATGCAGCTGGTGTCCCCTGAGACCAGACCTGCCCCATGTCGGGTCACCCCATTGCCCTCTCTGGGCCTGGATCTGGGGGCCGGACCTCTCGGCAAAGGCGCATCTGTCGTGCGGGGCAGCCTCGACGCTCACCTCCCTGCCGCCCGCCCACCGAGCACGGGCTCCAAGTTAGCTGTCTCCTAAGCGGCGCTCAGACGGGAGAAAAGCAGCTGTCGCCGAAGCCACGTCAATCTGAGCAGTAAAAGGTTTGGGCAAAAACATATTTTATTGTTCTTGCTGTCAGAAACACAAAGATTTAAGGGGCATGTGACTCGGTAATTGCTGTGGACTTTTTTCCCCTTGACAATAAACATAAAACTTAAAACTGTATTAAAATCATTTGACAATTTTTATGCTCAAAGAGCCCAGAATGAATAATGGTGGGGTTGTTTTTTTTTTTTTTTTTGCATCTAAAATGCACTCTCTCGTCAACCTATAAAATTGTCAGAAATAAATTCATCAAAAGCAGATTATATAATTAAAAGTCGCTATTTGTGTCTCTGCCCGGTTGGGATTGGAGTTGTTCCATTCTCTCTCTCTCTTTCTCTTTCTCTCTCTCTCTCTCTTTCTTTCTCTTTCTCTTTCTCTCTCTCTCTCTCGCTCTCTCTCTCTCTCTCTCTTTCTCTCCCCCCCCCCTTTATCTCTCTCTCCTTCTTAAATTTAAAAAAATGTTTTTAAGTTGCAGATAACGGCAAACTCAAGCTCGGCTGCTTCGTCCGAGGGAGACGATAAAATGAGGGCTCCACTGAACGGACGGAGGTTGTCTGCTATGGCCAGCACTGCCCCCCCCCACCCCAGTCTTCCTGCCGCGGTGACATGGGCCCACGCACCCAGCGAAGCCGTGGGGTGAGCACGAGAGGGACACGCCCCACACTAGGACACGCTCCTTTTCCTGACCTGGCAACACGGAAGGGAGGCTGTGGCAGAGACTTCCGTGCACACCCACCCGCCCACCTCCCACCTCTCCTTCCGCACCTGCACACAGAGAATCCGCCCCCCAGCGCCCAGCGGGCAGGCGGACCTATGGCACTTGTTCTGCCCAATGGGCTGTGAGACACATCAGGGGTGTGTGTCGCTTCAGGGTTCAAGTGTTAAGTGCTGGTTTAAAACCCTCCAGCACTTTCTGACCCTCCTCCATGACCATGGAGGAACACAGGTTCCCCGAGGTGCAGTTACAGGAGGGTGAGCCCGCGGTGGCCTGGATCCCTGAGTCCCCCTGTGGAGGACACTGCCCAGGAGTGTCACTAGGCTGACAGCAAGCTTTCTGTGTGAAGCCACTGAGACCTGGAGGTCAGCTTGTTACCTCAGCATAGCGGGGCCTATCCTGACTGTGTCCAAACGTGGGCTTTTCTGGTGTTCAGCTAAGATGAGGTCAACAGGTCAGGGAAGAGTTGCCGGTGAAAATATAGCTTGTTACATTCACACATCCCGAGAGGAGGGGTAAGCGCTCCAGAAGGGGCCCCACGGGAAGCACCAGGGTGGGTCAGGAAGCAGAGTAAGTGAGGGGAGAGAGACAAGGGTCCCGACTGTGGTTAAGTGAGAAGGAATGGCTGAGGCAGGTAAGCTGGCTGAGGCAGGTAAGCTGGCTGAGGCAAGTAAGCTGGCTGAGGAACAGCCAGCCGGAATAATCTCCCCAGGCTCTGTCCCCAGCGGTCCGGTGCTGGCCCTGGGGTGTTAGTGCAGGCGACAGCAGCCCAGCCTGTCAGAGCCCAGTATGAGCGGTGTTTGGGGCTGTGGGTTCCCTATGGGTTGATTTGTTTGTGAAAGATGCACCCTCAGGTGAGTCATGGACTCTCTCTGGGGATTAGCTACCTCTGGGAGGGGTGGTCCCTCCGGAGGCAGCAGGGTCCTAAGAGGTCAAAGCATCAGAATGAAGAAAGAGCTAAAGGAGAGATGAGGAAGGAGGGAAGTTCAAGTGCGTAACATTCTCTGAGCCTTCGACATGGGCCAGGGCTTCATTTTCACTACCCCGTGGGCGAGGGGATCTTAGCCCCACTTCACGGACGAGATCAGCGAGGCTCAGAGAAGCTCCACGGCTTGTCCAACATGACATGGTCATCCTGGTCACCTGGTCCAAAGCGTGCGTGTGGGAAGCAAAATATCCAGGCTTCTCAGGGTGGGTAAAAACCCTGCTTCAACTAAGTCACAGGAGGGAGGGACGTGGGGACTTGCTCTTGATTCAGGGCAGAGGAGCCAAGCGGCTGGAGGGGACCCTTGCCGACCTCAGGAGGTCCCGGGCCATGGCTCCTTCCCCTTCAGGGATGTGAGCATTTTTTGTCACGCTGCAGAAGAATCCTTCCATTTTTGCTTTGCCGAGAGAGGTTTTTCTATGAAATAGATGCTGAACGTTATCAAATGCCTTTTTATCACCCCTGTTTTTTTCCCTCTTGGCCTATTAATATGATGAATTATATTAATAGAGTTCCCAAAATAGAACTGTCCTTGCTTTCCAATAACATGCCCTACCTGGTCATTGTGGAATATTCATTTAATATATTGCTGGATTCAATTTGCTAATATTTTATTTAAGATGTTTGCATCTATATTTGAAAATGAGATTAGCCTGCAGCCTTCTTCCTGGCGCTGCTATCTTCTGTCAGGTTTACTTAGCTCTGTGAGCGAGCTGGAAGGGCTTCCGGTTCCAGGAAGGCTGCGGAACAGACACCCCCCAAATCTCCCTTCCACAAACCCCAGGAAATGCTCCGTACCACATAACACATACTTGCGCTTACAGAAGCATAGAGGACATTTCCACGGGCAAGAAATAGCATGGGAGCTGAGAACCAGAGAGGTAAGCACCCGAGCTGCCACGCCGGGTGGCCAAGGGGAAGGGGAGAGACACACGCTGCTCCCACAGGGGCGGGGGGCCAGGCTGCGAGTCTGGGCGGGGAGGGACGCTGGACCTGACACCCCAGGGGCTGTGCTCTCGCTGGGTGTGGACTTGAAAAATAACCTCCCCGCCGGCACAGGCGGCGAAGAGAGGGAATCAAGAGAATGAGAGAATGGATGATTTTCTTCATCGCGGCACTGATGAAGAAAATGGTCGAGAATGATCCAGAATGTATTTTAAATATTCAAAACTCGCCAGTGAGCAACTGAAAAGATACTCAACGTCACTGATCATCAGAGAATGCAAATCCAAGTGACAAAGAGATGCCAGCTCACATCAGATGGCCACTAGCAAAAATAAAAATAAAAATGACAACAATATACCAGCACTGGCATGGATGTGAAGAAATCCGTGGAACACTGCGTCCTGTGGGTGGGGATGTAAAATAGTGCCGCCGTTATGAGAAGCAGTATGCAGTTCCTCAAAAATTAAAAATAGAATTACCACATGGCCCAGCAATTCCACTCCCATGTATGGTATATATCCAAAAGAATGGAAAAACAAGACCTCAGAGATAATTGCACACGCGTGTTCAATGCAGCATTATTCACAATAACCAAGAGGTGGAAGCAACCCAAATGTTCCCTGAGAGATAAAACAGGCAAACAAAATGTGGTATATGCATACAATGGAATATTATTTGGCCTTTAAAAGGAAGGAAATTCTGACTCATGCTACAACACGGATGAACCTTGAGGACATTATGCTAAGTGATATAAGCCAGCCACAAAAACACAAATACTGTGTTACTCCCCTCATGTGAAGTACCTAGAGTAGGCAAATTCATAGAGACAGAGGGCAGTGTGGTGGTTGCCAGGGGCTGGAGAGAAGGGGAATGGGGACAGAGCTTCCGTTCTGCAGGATGAAAACTGCGACGGGGATGGGTGGTGGGCATGGCTGCCCCACAGTGTGAATGTACTTAACACCACTGCACTGCACGCTTGAAAATGCTTAAGATGGTAAATTTTATGTGATACGTAATTTATCACAGTTTTTAAAAATAACTTCTAAAATTTTTAAATTTTCCAACTCAAGAAGTCTAATATGTCGTGAGAAGAATAATTCAACATGAATCCATATCCTGACACACCATAATGAAATTGTAAGACACCAAAGCCAAAGAAAAGAACTTTAAAAATAATCAGAGAGAGAGAGAATGATCCTGACTTCCAGTCAAGATGGCGGCATAAGTAAACACGGCTCGCCTCCTCGCACGACCACATCAAAGTTACAACTAAAATATAGAACAACCATCACTCAGAACCATCAGAAATCGAGCTGAGTGGAAGTCCAACAACTACAAAATTTAAAAACCACATCAAGGTCGACTTCTGGCCAAGGAGGAGGCATAGGTAGACACACTTTGCCTCCCCGCACAACCAAAAGACAAACAACAACAAATTTACAAACAAAAAATAACCAGAACTACCAGAAAATTGAACCCTATGGAAGTCCAACAACCCAGGAGTTAAAAAAGAAACACTCATCCAGACCAGCAGGAGGGGCAGAGGTGAGCAGCTGGGGTGAAGAGGAGTCACAGCAAGGCAGTGGCTAGAGGACCTGGGTGGGCAAGGTGGCAGCTGGCAGAGTGGGTGGTCCCACAGTTGTGTGTGGATAAACCGGGAGGAAAAACTGGGGAGTGAGACAGACAACGCAACCCAAGTTTCCAGCAGTGGGAAATAAAGCCTCAAAACCTCTGACTGAAAACACCTGTGGGGGTTGAGGCAGTGGGAGAAAGTCCCAGCCTCACAGGAGAGTTTGTTAGAGAGACCCACAGAGTCCTAGAAGGGACACAAAACCACTCACCTGGGAATCAGCACCAGAAGGGCTCAATTTGCTTGTGGGTAGCTGAGGAAGTGACTGAAAGCCAGCCGGGAGCAGAGCAAGGAGCATTGACCCCCTCTGACCCCTCCCCCACATACAGCACCACAGCACAGTGATGGGAGTTGCCCCTCCCTGGTGAATACCTAAGGCTCCTCCTCTTACTGTGTAACAGGCAGGCCAAGACCAAAAATATGGCCCAAATGAAATAACAGATCAAAGCTCCAGAAAAAATACAACTAATCAGATGTAGAGTTCAAAACACTGGCAATCAGGGTGCTCACAGAATTGGATGAGTATGGTCACAAAATAGAGGAAGAAGTGAAGGCTATGAAAAGTGAAATAAAGGAAAATGTACAGGGAACCAACAGTGACGGAAAGGAAACCAGGACTCAAATCAATGGTCTGTAGAAGGAGGAATAAACGTTCAACCAGAACAGAATGAAAAAATGAGAATTCAAAAAAAATGAGGAGAGGTTTAGGAACCTCCAGGACAACTTTAAATGTTCCAACATCTGAATCATAGGGGTGCCAAAAGAAGAGGAAGAGAAAGAAATTGAAAACGTATTTGAAAAAATAATGCAGGAGAACTTCCCTAATCTGGCAAAGGAAGTCCAGGAAGCTCAGAGAGTCTCAAAAAAGTTGGACCCAAGGAAGCACACACCAAGGCATGTCAATAATTACATTACTCAAAATTAAAGGTAAAGAGAGAATCTTAAAAGCAGCAAGAGAAAAGGAGACAGTTACCTACAAAGGAGTTCCCATAAGACTATCAGCTGATTTCTCAAAAGAAATCTTGCAACCAAGAAGGGACTGGAAAGAAGTATTCCAAGTCATGAAAGGCAAGGACCTACATCCAAGATTACTCAATCCAACAAAGCTTTCATTTAGAATGGAAGGGCGGATAAAGTGCTTCTCAGACAAGGTAAAGCTAAAGGAATTTATCATCACCAAACCATTACTATATGAAACGTTAAAGGGGCTTATTTAAGAGAAAGAAGATCAAAACTATGAATAATAAAATGGCAATAAATACATATCTATCAACAATTCAACCTAAAAAACAAACTAAGCAAACAAGAAGAACAGAGACAGAATCATGGATACGGAGAGCATTTTGATGGGTACCAAATGGGAGGTGGTGGAGGAATGGGTGAAGAGGTAAGGGGATTAAGAAGTATAAACAGGCAGTTACAGAATAGCCCTGGGGACGTAAAGTACAGTACAGGAGATGGGGTCACCAAAGAACCTATACGAGTAACCCAGGGACGTGAACAATGGCATGAGGATCGCCTGAGGGAGTGGGGGTGCTGGGTGGAGGGGGGCAAAGAGGGAAAGGTGGGACAACTGTAATAGCATCATGAATAAAATATAATTTTTAAACACCATCATGGAGAAAATAAAAGATCACCAAGAGAGGATGAAAATTAGACTGCAGGCAGGTTCCTGACAACAATAAAAGTCAAAGACAATGCAGTAATATTTTCCAAGTGATGAGGGGAAAGTAACAGTCGACTTAGAATCCTGCACATAGCTAAACAACCACTGAGAAGTCAGGGAGGAGGAAATGTGACTCTCAGATGTTTCTCAAAGAGCTACCAGAGGATGTATTGCAAGCAGAGTAAAATTGAACCCAGAAAGAAAGGTAAGATGCAAGAGCAATGGTGAGCAAAGAAATCTTTAAACATGGGTAAATCTGAACAGGCTTGGGGCTGGATAGACCAATAATAATGATGAATTTAAAAGGTATTAAAAATAAGACAGAACTGAAATGCCACACAAGTATAATATGCAATCCTAGCGGGTATCTATTACAAGTTAAAATGTTTAAGGTTTCGAAAGAGGTAGATGATTGTTATTGATTTGCCTTAATATTTAGTAAGTCAAATACTAGGTTAACATGTTAAAGGTAAGTTTCTAATGCACACCATTTTCCAATGAAAACAATGAGGCTCCCTGGAGAGCTGGCTGATCCTAGGGTGGGGGAGGGAAGGCCCCACATGCTCCTTGCACGTCTCATAGCGCCAGAAAGGAAAATGGTGCTCATACACACACACACACACACACGGTGACAATGATATTTCACGGGTGTACAGGAACCAACTGAATACATTCCCAATGGCCACAGTTGAAGATTATACCCAAAACATAAAATAAATATCTATGAATACACATTTATGTCATTAAATTATTGAATTAATAAATAAACGGGAGAAGACAGGCACATCTCCCATGCAGTAGGATTCCAAATACTTTATGTGGATACTCTGCCCTCCGAAAGCTGGAGGGTCACCCCACCCCTTAGTGTGGCTGCGCAGAGAGAATTCCTTCACACGTGGATCGCTTCCAAAGAGTGAACAGTTTGGAAAGGGGGGAAACAAGCGATGTCACAGGGGAAGAACCAGACAAACATGACCTCAGCCAGGGATCAAGGTCAATATCAGCAGAAATAGGTCATGTTGATACCTCTAACATGAGATGTGAAAGTGGCTCATTAACTCCATGATTTTCCTCTCCACGATTCATAACCCCAGTCTAATCATAAGAAAAAACCCAGGGACATCCCCATTGAAGGATGTTCTACAGAATAACTGACCAGTACCCCTCAAAACGGTCCTCCAAAACCCCGAGAAACCACCCAGCCAAGAGGAGCCTAAGGAGACCCAAGTGGAGTGCGGTGACTTGGACGGGATCCCACGACAGAAGAAGACCATTGGGTAAAACCTAAGGAAACATGAATAAAATATGTACTTTGGGTAATAATAATGGGTCTGTGTTGGTTCATTCATTATAACAAATGAATCATACTAATAACAGGGAGAACTGAGGGTGGGGGATATGAGAATCTCTGTTGTATGTCACAATTTTCCTGTAAATCTAAAACTATTCTAAAATGTAAGTTAAATTTTAAAAAGTTAAAGTTAACCAGTATAAGGCTAAAAATAGAATGGAGAGGGAAGGAAGGGAGTATAAATTCAACCAATCCAAGAGGAGAGAGGAAAAGAAGCAAATAAAAAGTATGGTAAGCCCTGGTGGGGTAGTTCAGTTGGTTGGAGCATCGTCCCAATACACCGAGGTTGTGGGTTCGATCCCAGGTCAGGGCACATACAAGAATCAAACCAATGAATGCATAAGTAAGTGGAACAACAAATGTATGTTTCTCTCTCTCTCTCCCTTTCTCACTCTCTAAAATCAATCAATAAAAAAAAATTAAGTATGGTAAAAAGTACAAAATAATATAATTGAATTAAACATAGACCTATTGGCAGCTTAAAATAAGTGCAAATGGGCTAAACTTGATCCAGTTAAAAATCAGACTTCAGATTGAATTTTAAAATTCAAATTAGAATTGTTTGTGAACAAGAATAGAAAGTAAAGGGGTAGAAAAATTATACCAAGCAAATATCAACAAATAGACATTGGAATGGCCATATTAATATCAGGGGGAAAAACGAACTCTAAGGCAAAAACCTTGACGAGGTAAAAAGGATACCAACAGTACATAATGACAAAGGGTACCCCTCACCCGCAACACACACGCAATACTTATGTTATATTACTGTGCATGTACTTAATACCATAATATATAAAGCAAAAATGGAAAAATCCACTATCACAGTGGAAAATTGTAAACATAATCAGTAATTTACAGATAAAGTAGACAAAAATTTTGTGAGGTGATAGAACATTTGAACAAGACAATGCATGTGTTGGAGCTCATGGGAAGCACAGACCCCTCCCTGTAACGAACAATTACAGAAAACCTAGTCTGTTCAAGGATGTACGTCACATCTGCAAAAATGACCGATACCAGATCATGAAGCAAATCTCACCAAATTCCAAAGAGTGGCTGACATACCAATCGCCCTTTTATTACCACAATGCAAAAAACTAGAATTAATAAAAAGATAAGGATGGACAGCATAGCTGTAAATAACATATGGATCAAAAATGAATAATTATGGACGATTCAAATAAAACATATCAAAAAGTGTGGGCACAGCTAAGGCTTAGGTTTACATTAGACAACATGCAAGAAAGACAATTAATGAATGAAATACCCAAGTTGAGAATTAGAAAAATAATAACAATGTGACCCAAAAAAAGAAAAATGAAAGAAATATTAAAGGGCAAAAAAATTAAATTTAAAACCAAACAATGGTAAAAATCAACAAAAACAAAACTAGTTAAGAAAAAGAAAAGGCACAAATAAATTATATTAGAAATTAACAAAGAAAACAGTGATTTTTAAAATCATGAAAGAATGTTTTAAACAACTTGATGCCGACAACATTGAAAAACCTAGTCCAAAATGGCCAACTTCCTGGAAAATGCAACACACTGGAACTGTCCCAAGAAGAACTAGAAACTCTAAAGAAACCTATAATCATTAAAGATTGAACCAGTAATGTAAAATTTAACCCCTCTCCATCAAAAAAAAAAAAAAAAAACCCACCAGGACCAACATTCACTGAACAGATAATCCAAATTGTGTTAGGGCTCACCAGAGAAACAGAACCAACCTGAGCCACGCATCCATCTCTCATAGAGATATATATTACAAACACAGAACTAAATAAACACATAAAGAGATTATAACAAACTGACTCACACAGGTACGAGGCGGAGCAGACCCAGGAGCTGTGGTCCACACGCTGGAGATCCAGGACAGCAGGTGGTACAATTCCAGTCCAAGTGCCGGCAGGCTTGAGACCTGGGAAGAGCCAAGTTTGAGTTTGAGGCCCAAGGCAGGGAAAAACCTCTGTCCCAGCTCAAGGCAGCCAGACAGGCATTCCTGCTTGCTTTAGTTCTACTCAGGCCTTCCCCTGACTGGACGAGGCCCACCCACATTCGGGAGGGCAATCTGCTTTACTCAGTTCACCAATGGAAACGTTACTCTCATCCAAAACACTCTCACAGACACACCCGGAGTAATGTTTGATCAACCAGCCGGACACCCTGTGGGCCCGTAAAGTTGACCCATAAAATTAACCCACGCACCAGATTTAAATAAACTATGTCAAAGCACAGTACTGTTTCCCAACTCTCTCCAGGAATTTGGTAGTATCTTAATTTTTAAAAAAAAAGATGACAGTGTGATGAAAGAAAATGGGACTTGATCTCACGAACATGGAGGCAAAAATCCTGAATGAAATATTCACAGACAAAACCCAGCATTGTACGACACATGGCAAAGTTGGATTTAAACTCATCATCTATTATGAGGGAATCTATGTATTTCATTACATTAACAAATTAACGGAGAAAAACCACAACATCATTTCAATGTATCTACTAAAAATCCTTTGAGAAGTTCAACACCCGTTCAGGAAGGCTTCGTCCGCTACTTCTGGGCTCCGCGGTCTGCGGGCAGGAGGCAGCTGAGACGCTGAGACACGGGGGCCTTAGGGACACCGGAGCCCTGCAGCGAGCCCCGGCTCCGGCTCCACGCCGAGCTTTCAGCTCTCGCTGGCTGGGGTGCCGCCCTTCCTCTCTGTCTGGCCTCCCTGCGGGGCTGCAGCTGGCACCAGGGGCTGCGTCAGGTGCTTCCAGGAACTGCCCCCCCAACCCGCCAGCCCACCTCATCCTCGGGCTCTCCCTCCCTGTGCTCAGGTGGGTTATGGAGTTCTGATGGGTCCTCATACTTACGAAGGCCTCCTAACCTGGTCGTTAAGAGCATGGACTCAGGAGGCAGACGGGCCTGGCTTTGAGTTCCAGTCCAGCCACTTATTAGCTGCGTAACCTTGAGCAAGGGTCAGACCCTCTGGGCCTTCACTTCCTGTTATACAAAATGGGGTCAACAAGAGCACCTCTCCCCGGTGCTGTGGGGAAGGTTCGCCATCAGATGCCTGGAACGTTCTCGGCCCAGGGCTGGCACACGGTGGGAGCACCATCCGTAGAAGTTCCAGTGACTCCGGGGACGGGTGCGCCCCACCGAGGGCCAGCGCTTCCCCAGGCAGGTCCCTCCAGGATTGCCGGAAACTCTTCCCCTTTCTAAAGCACCATTGTCCCTCTCCCCTGCGTTCCTGGTGGTCCTGGTGGTCCAGTCCTCTGTGCTCCCCTCCCTCTATGTCCCCACGGTAGCAGCAGAAACAATGGCAGGAGGGGGAGGGGAGCAGGTAAGCAGAAAGGCTAGGTCACCTCTCTCACTCCCCAGCATGACTGTCCACACCCCTTTCAGCTCGCTCAGGCCCATTTTCCCATCTACCCCAAGGACTGGGGGTGCCCCAAGTTTGAAACCACATGGTTTAGGGGAAACAGGGTCCCCCTCTTGCAGCCCTGGCCCTACAGCACCCCACCAGCTGCGCCATCCCCGCCCTCCTCCCTTCCATCCCAGCCAAGCTGGGCACTGGCGAGAATTCACAGTGGGTCATCGGGATTTTGCTTCCCGGGCCAGGAAGGTGTTCTGAGGAGAGGCTGGGCGAAGAGCTGATGGGTGAAGACTCGCCCGCCACCTTTTCCGGGCAGAAAGAGCTTGAAGGTGAGAGACACAGTGGCAGAGATGAGAGCCACAGACAGTCACCCGGAAGAAAAACCACCACCACACCAGCCAGCCGTCAGTACTCGCTGAGCGCACACTGTGGGCCAAGCACGTGAATCCCATCTGTTTATCCTCAGCACAATCCAGCCCTGGCTGGTGTGGCTCAGTGGGCTGAGGGCCAGACTGCAGACTGAAGGGTCGCAGGTTCAATTCCCAGTCAAGGGCACATGCCTGCTTTGCAGTAGAGGTCCCCAGTAGGGGGCGTGCCAGAGACAGCCGATGGATGCACACATCGATATTTCTCTCCCTCTTTCTCCCTCCCTTCCCCTCTCTCTAAAACATAAATAAAATCTAAAAAAAAAAAAAAAAAGAACAATCCAATGAGGTAGGACTGTCATTATATCGTACCCATTCTACAGATGAAGGACCCCAAGACTCAGAGAAGTGTCTTGTCCAGGGTCGCACAGCCAGCCAGTGGTTGATGGGGCTCCCCCTCTCTCACTGCTCAGATTCCCAAGGCCGTGCGCGTAACCACTACTCCAGGCTGACTCCCGCTCGACTCACAAAACCTCAGCCACATCTGTTTCTCACATTTGCCCCAACCACCTTCGGGGCACTGAGAGAAGCCCAGGCCCCCAGAGAGAGCGTGGGTGCCCCTCATCCCCGTGCCCATTGCCAACACCTCCAGCTCCCTCCTTCCCTCCAAAGCCAAAGCTGGAATCCAGGGGACGGCCAGCCCAGGACCCTCTTCCAGCGACTTCTGCTGCAGCCAGCAGTGGCGAGGACGGCCCTTCTCGGGGCTGGAGTATTGCGGGTGTGGGGGGACGGGCAGAGGTGTGGGATAGCATCTGACTTGGCTTTTAATTATTGGGAAATGGTTGCTGATTCACACAGCAGTATTTATCCAGTGAATTGCTAATTAATGCACTGAAAAATGCCAAGTGGTATCAAATATTTGCTTTTATATGTAGTACCAAAATATTTTTACTTTTGGTACGGAGCAGAATCGATGAGAAAGCACTGAAGTGTTTAAACAGGGTATGTAAAGTTTAACTGCGTATAAACAGGGAGCGAGGCTGGGCACTGTGGCTGGGGCTCCAGGGAGGCCCAGAGGCAGCCAGAGCAGCGTGCCCAGATTTCAGAACGCGCAGCCCTTGGGACACCAAGGGCGCCTGCTAGCCACAGACAGGGGCCTCTGAGTGACCGGAATCATCCTCACCATGTCCCTCCGCACCCCACGCCCTCCTCAGCATCATGGCCACCTCCGCCATCTCCCCTCCCTGTCGCCACCGCCGACCACTCACTCATCCACTGCATTTTATATTCTGAATACACACTGTGTGCTGTAGACTCTGTGTGGAGCTGCAGTGGCCATTGGTCCAGGCCTCCCAGGGTCCAGTGGGCAGTGCAGGCAGCTGGGCCACGCAGGGGCCAGTGCAGCCTGCCTACAGCCGGGGCACTTGCCTCCTCCAGCCCTTCAGTTGGAAGTCACACCGAGCACCCAAGCACCAAGCACCCGAGCACCTAGCGAAGCACCTCCACCCTGTCGCACCTCTGTGAGGAGGGCGTCGTCATCCCGCTCTCCAGATGAGCGAATGGGTCCAATCCACTCACCAACTGGAATCGTCCTCTGACCACGTTCTGTGTCCCTCAGGGTCTGGCTGCTGCCCCGCCTCCCTGCCCCTCCCCCACCACGCTCCCTTCTCCGGCTCCAGAGCCTGCCACACACTGACTCCAGGCCCGTGCCTGCAACTTTCTCCCCGCCTCCATCCTGTCTAGCCCCACTGCCTCTTCTCCCCGCCAGCTCCTGCTCTCCTCCGGGTCTCAGCTTGGTGTCCCTCCCCATGGGGTTCACCTCGCCGCAGACACCAGCTCAGCACGCCCCCTTCTTCGGGACACCCGTAGGCACTTGGAATTGCCCAGCCGCTCTGCTCTGGCTCACGATAGTCATGACCCCAGGAGGACTGGGAAGTTTTACATCTGGTGCTCTTTTCTCTTCATTGCCAGGGAGTTCCTTTTTTTTTGGTGGGGCAGAGGAAGCTTCCAGAAGGAGAAAGGAAGCCTGCATTGTGGCTTCCCTTTTTCTGCTGTTATCCAGATGTGCCCCCAGACTCTGGACCAGGCACAGTCACCCCAAACCAGGCCCGTGGGCTGAGGGGGCAGAATGGGGGCATTCTGAAGCTCCCAGCTTTGGCTTGGTGAGGGCGGGATGCCTGGTGAGGCCTGGAAGCTGAAGTCCTCTAAATGCCGCATGACAAGGGGCCTCCCAAGGAGCAGAGGTAAGAGGTCATCAGCTCTCCTGCCTCTGGGTTCTCTCCCCGTCTTCCTTTACCAGAAGGAAGAGATGAGTCACTGTGGCTCTTCGGAGGGTGCGCCATTGTGACACAAGCCTCTCTTCATTACCCCACGCCCTGGGGCCAGCAGAACGGATGGACTGTGGTGGGCACACGTGGACTAGGACCCAGCCACGGAAAGGACTCCCAGCACCCACTGCCACGTGGGTCAAGCACACAGACATGATCCAGTGCCAGGGAAGCCAGGCACAGAAGGGTGCAGGTTCCATGAGTCCCTGGGGGCCAAGTTCAAGAACAGCACCGCTGACGCAGGTGAAAACCAGGAAAGCGGGATGTGGGGGAGGGCCAGAGGGAGACACCAGGGCGCTGGAGACGGCCTGCCTCTTTGCGGGTGGTGACGTGGGTGCTCTCCGAGCCGTACCCATCAACTGTGTACTCTTCTAGAAGTTTTAGCTCAATAAAGAAATAGTACGTTTTTACATTTAGGGGGAGTTGACAAAGCACTTGACTCCAGCCTGAGGAGAAACTAATGGAAGTAAAGCAGGAATCCATAGAACTTACAGAATTAGTGCAAATATTTATCAGCAGCTCTTCATAAGAGATCGTGGCGAGGAGATTATGTCGTCTTAAGTGTTTTTCTAACTCTTTGTATTAATAACAGAGAAGCAATAGTGGATAAAGGGATTATGCTAATACATATTTTGAGGTTTTACAATATTTAACCATCCAAACACAAGTAAAAAAGATTTTATGCCCTGGCTGGTATGGCTCAGTGGATTGAGTGCTGGCCAGTGAACCAAAGGGTCACTGGTTCAAATCCCAGTCAGGGCACATGCCTGGGTTGCGGGCCAGGTTCCCAGTAAGATGCGTGTGAGAGGGAGCCACACAGTGATGTTTCTCTCCCTCTCTTTCTCCTTCCCTTCCCCATCTCTAAAAATAAATGAAGTCTTTAAAAAAAAAGATTTTACCCTTGATTTCTATTTACTGCAAAAATATCATTAAAACAAAAAAGGAAAACGATCTCCCTGAACACGTTATCATCTTCGTGGTTCTTGCTCCACGCAAACATTTTCCTTAGTCATCCTATCACTATATAATTTGTATTATACACGTGTTTGTTATATTTGTATATAATTTGGCATGTTGTCACTTCAAAATCAGGATTCTGAAGGTCCAACGAATACCCAAACCCACTCTCAGCTAGACTTTTCAGTATTTGGTCCTTTCTTGAACTGAAATTTTCATGCAGCTGCTGTTGTTTTGATAGGAAGTATGAGGTGTATTTAATTACAAATTATTGTTCCACCATAAACAATGGTGATCAGTTTTTTTCCAACAGCATCTCCTAACTAATGCATCACTCACCCCATGTCTTAGGGCGCCTTACGTACCCCATTTAGACTTCACACGTTCTTCTGCTCCTAGGCATTCCATTCTAATCCACTAAAATCTATTTCTTTTTTTCTCATCAATATTCGCACTGTTCTAATGATTGCTACTCTATGTTTTAATATTCAGTTAGGCTGTATGTCAAGGCTCTCCCTGTTCAGAATATCCCTTGGTATCCTGCCAGGGGTGTCCAACCTGCAGCCCAGGATGGCTATGAATGCGGCCCAACACAAAATCGTAGATTTGCTTAAAACCTTTTTCTGCTCATCCGCTTTCATTAACTTTTGTGTACTCAGTGTGTGGCCCAACTTTTTTTCTTCTAGTGTGGCCCGGAGACGCCAAAAGGGCGGACACCCCTCCACCAGTGATGTTTGACCGGATAAATCTGAGAAACACTTGAGCAAGTTCCCGTTGCGGGACCGTGTTTGTTATTGCGTTAAATCTGCAAATTAGCATGCAGGTGGCCTGACGTTTTTACGGCGTGCGGCCTCTCCGCGCGGCGGCGGCGCGGCGCGCCCCTCCATCCATCCCGGTCTGCTTTTATTCCACCAATAAAATTTTGTAGTTGCCTTTATATAGGTCACACGCATTTCTCATTAGGTTTATTTCTAAATATTTTCCTGCTGCTTCTGGGAATGACACCTCTTTTCCCATTACGCTTTCTGTGGCTCGAACACAGGAGAGCCCTGACTGGGGCGCATCGGGCTCGGTAGAGTGGCTCCTTTACTAAGTGGTTCTTTGTTTGTATGTATTTGGGCTGCTCCCTTCGGATTTCTGCTCCTAAATCACATTGACTGTGAAGACTGCTCGTCACGTGGGTGTAGATGGGGCTCTGGGCCTGGCATCTGAGAGGCCTGGGGGAGCTGGTCACGGCTGGCCCACTGAGCCGCAGCCTGACCCCGGCTGGGACCACCATGAGCCCCGAGCCCTTGTCCAAGGCCGCCTCTTTCTAGTGGTGACCCGCCCTGGCTCTCCCAGCCACGGCAGAGGTCTCCCCTCACCTTGAATGGACACCACATGGACCCAGCGTGCCGCTGCCATATGAGTCAAGGCCACAGTTACCAAGTGTCCCTGATGCGTTGGGCCCTTGGCCCCAGCCTTCTACATGATATCTTTGTGTTTAAAGTCTCGGACGGGTGTATGTGGTTTATCAGAGATGATAAGGACGTGCTGAAGTCACACAGCTATGAAGGGGCGGATCTGGGACTCAAACCTGTGTTCTCGCTCCTCTACCCTGTGCTTCCCTCAGGGGCTCCCCAAGGCTCTCGCCCCCCACCCCCATCAGATGGGCGCCAGAGTACCGATGCCTTGTATGCCTGGGCTCCCTGGGGTTCACCATGCCACCCTGGGCATCACGATGCACCTCCCAGGACCCCGGCCAGCTCTGTCACCTCAACCCAGGCCCGCCTGCTCCAGAATCAGGCCCAGTACCCCTGGCGCCCACATCCCCGTGTTAGGAGAGTCCGGTAGCTGCACAGCAACGCTCCCTATGAAAGAATGTGACCGCTGCCGGCGTCCAAGTCTGCGTCTCCTTTGAGCAAATGTTCTACCTGAATAGTTGTCACAGCAAAGGGCGGTTTTAGTACTAGTATTAGTACTAGTATTAGTACTAGTAATAACTTCAGCAGCTAACATTTTCTTAGCTCTTACCACAGACCAGACACTGTGTTTAATGCAGTACGTGCACGGTCTCATTGATCAGCCCTGTGAGTTGGAGACTATGGTGCCCATTTCACAGATGAGAAAACTGAGGCTTGCCGGGGTAAAAGTACTTGTCCAAGGACATTCAGCTCCTTAGTGGCAGGATTGAAATTTGAAACTTGAAATCCTACTCAGAAGCCTCTTCGCTTTGTTCAAATGCTTTCTTCCTGCACCGGGGACTTCCTCTGTTGTTCACACAAATGCTGTCACACAGCGATGGTGCCACAAACTACTGTGTCTTCAGCGTGCGGAGGGGGCTCTGTAAAATGCAGAGGCCCGGGCCCAGGACACTGGGGCCCAGCAGCCCCGAGCCCGAGTCTTCAGTGAGTCCCCGCCCCGGGTCCGACAGTCGCCCAGGTTTGCGAAGGACCGTTCCAAGGAGAGTTCCTCTGCCGTCGGATGACAGAGGACACTGGCTTATGTTGTAGTGAACCCCGCTGCTCACACGTATTTGTGCCAAAGAAGCACATGGCCAGTGGGGAGGGATTTCTCGACCAAGATGCCAAACCACAGCCCCCGCTCAGAAAGCAGTGAGTGTCTGCACCCACGCTCAGCACGAACTGGGGAGAAGCACCACCTCCTCGGAGCTTTGCTGGCGAGCACGCTCCAAGGCCAGGCGCCTGAAGAGGCCCCTCGCCCAGAAGGCAAAACCACTAGTAAATCACAACATGGGGAAATAGTCAACTGCGTCAATGATTTTTTTAAGGTAATGTGACAGGGTGCCTTTTCAAGTCTGCCAAATTGTAACATAAACATTTTAAACTTCACTGGTGAGAAGCATGGCCTTCGGAGTTAGCCCTACCTGGGTTTGATAGCAACTCCCCCCCTCGCCCCCCAGCTGTGTGGCCTTGGGCAGAGACATGACCTCAAAGGGCCATCGGAGTAACTGAGACCATGAACTGATGTACGCAGCACCAGACATGGCCCATGGGGGGCGCTGTGAACACAAGCCGTGGTCAGCCACTATCACGTGACACTGAATGGTGGAGAATCTTCTGGGTAGACACTGCCTACCTGTTGCTAGAAACACACATGAAGGACTCAGAACCCAGGGCCCAGGGACCCACCGTTTCACATCAGAGCAGCCCCCGCCACCCACGGTTCTGCCCCTTCGGGCCTGGGCCCCTCTGTCCCCATGGCTGCCTCTCCCTGGTTCCGGTTCCTGGCCCCAGGCACATCCTTCAAAAACGGGGCTCTTCAGCCTGAACAGGAAAGCCCACGCCCCTCCAACTGAAATCCAGCCTCTCCCTTCACTAGGAATGAGTATCAGCAACACCCACGGCCTTGTCACCGGCGGAAATCACAGGTGTTTTCACATCATAAGACGGTGGCTGCACGGTTCTCGGGACATTCTTTATGCTTATCGCCACCTCGAAATCAAGATGGTTATTAGACCTGCCACCAGGTCTCACTACTTAATGCGTGACTAGAGCCCAGGTGTTGCCATATCACAAATTTTCGTATTTTGATAATTATACTTTAATACATTGGTCTCCTTTATAATCGTGCATATATTGCATTATGCACTGGGAAGGGACCTGCGGGCTTCTCCAGACTGCCAAGGGGTCCGCAGCATGTAAAGGGCTCGAAGCCCCTGTCGCAGAACCTCTGCAGTGGGTTGCGTCATTGTTTCCATTTTGCAGATGAGAAAGCCGGGCTTGCAGAGGTCAGGTCACGTGTCCAAGGGCACCAGCTAATGAATGATGAAGCATCAATTTGACCTTGGCGTTTTCTGCAGCCAGTGCCTAGCCCCTCCCCACCTGCTTCCCCTGCAGCCTGGTGTTGGGGGCTAAGAACGCAGGGCTTAGACATGACCCCTACACCCCAGGAGGGCCCAGAGCAACGGGGAGGCAGATCCCTCTGTAACCCTAACGCTGACCGTGACCCTTTTCCCTTGCAGGCTGCAGCAGAGGCCTTGGGCCGATTCCTCTTCAGGGAGAGGGGCGCCCAGAGTGACCCGAAGCTGGGGCGGGGTGGACTCCCGGGCTCAGCGGTGTGAGGACTTCGGTGGCTGACAGCAGGTGGGGATGGGAACGAGTCCCTGACAGCAGGCCCAAGGGACGGTCCCCAGAGTCCAGCCAGAAAAGACAAGGCTGGAGGACTGGGGGACCAGGGAGGGAACGGGGGTGTCCAATGCCTGCTAACCATTTCACACGGAGTTAGGGGCTCAATAAATGCCTGCCAAATGAGTGAAGGAATGAATGAATGAATGAACGAACGAATAACCAAGTAGGTTCAGGCTGGATGGCCGGGGTGCCCTGTGCGAGCAGAGTGATGGCCACCCCCAGCCCATCACTAAATCGCTTCTGTGTCCCTCCTGGCAGGGCCCGGCCCACCTTCACTCCTGCGAAACAGTTGCTCTTCTTGCCTTCAGGAAGCCTGACCCTGGGAGGCCTTCCCTGGGGTGGCGAGGAACCAGACCTGGGGGAGCAAAGCCCCTCAGGTTCAGGTAACAAGGGTGAGGGAAGACATGCGAACCCCTTGCACCCCAAGAGCTGACTTGCCCCCCAACACAGCATCCCTCCTATGAGAGTCAGTCCCTAGTGTCTGAGCTCCAGACTGCCCCCCCCCCAAGGCCCCACTATCAGGGTACTCATCCCACAGACATGTGTCGGAGCCGACCACTTGTCAGAGGGGGTCCTAGCACCGGGGACACAGGAGCGAACAAACGAGACATGGACTCCGTTCTCATGGGTGGGGGCCTGGGCAACAGGGTGGGGGCCTGGGCAACGGTGGGGGCAGACAGTCAAAGACACGTGAACAAGTGAATGAAGAGAACAGCCTTGCCGTTGGGGGTAAGCTCTGAGGGGCCAGCCCACACAAGGTGGGGAGGGGGGTGACCCCCACACTGCCGTCTGTTTCCGTGATAAGGTACATGGTTCTGCAGAACACTTAAAGCGCACTGAGGCCCTTTCTCCCCAAGTCTGCGGAGACGGATCGCATTAAATCCATCACCTCTCACTAATGCAAACGACCATTCTCTGCCTGGATAATCTTCGCGCAGAAGGAAATCAAACTCGATAACCAGGTCAGACCCAAAAAAGGAAAGACCTTGAATTGCACGGTTCTTAAAAGCACTTAAAAGGAATTGAATTAGAACGGAGACCAAGAAAAAAAAAAAAAAAAGAGAAAGGCCCCCGAATTCAACTCCCGCTGACACCAAGTTAGAAAAATAGCTGAAGGAAAAGGATGTGGCCCATCAATCAAGATATGATCGTTTTATTTTTTTTTTAAATGAGAAGCCTTTTGTTTTAAGAGGAGCAGGCTGGTAATTTGGAGGCGCGGAGGCAGCAGCAGAGCAAGGAGCTTTCATTTTCCCAGACAGAAAGGGTTTGGCGGCTGATCGAGAAGTTGAGGGCTGCATAATGAGATCCCCCTCCGCAGAGTTGCCTGCTCCCGAGCAGGAGAGGGGATCTCGGCCTCCGGGCTGATTGATGGGAACCCAGGCGGGGCGCGCGGAGCCGGGGATGCACAGTCTCTCCTTTGCTGGTCATCAAAGTTGGCCGAATGAGACCCCATCCTTCCCTTCCGATGCCCGGGCACCGATTTGAGGGGCGCGGGTGAAATGTGTTACGTTACCCCGGCACCAGTAAGTCGCACTCCCCGTGTTGTGACACGCTGAATATTACTAATTGTCAATCACAGACCTCACGTCTTGTCAAGGCGCTCCCTCCTCGACGGGCTGGTTCCGACCTGAAGTGATTTTTAATCAGGTGCTAATACGGCAGCGTCTGTCAGTGGACGGTGGGTAGCAGGCAGTCAGGAGACGGGAACGTGTGACACGGCAAATCGTCATGTTTTCATCTGCCGTTCCTCCCGCTCGGCGGTGGGATTCCCGTCAGCCTGCAAAGCGCGCTGACGTGCCGGCGGGCGAACCTCACCGCGGATGGGGGGGAAGGCGGCTGGGAGCGCTCCCATGGCCAGGGTGCCCCACCCTGCCCTGCCAGAGAGGGTCTCCCCACCCTCCTGGAGGCCCAGGCACAGAGCAGAGCTTGGGGTCTGGGGCAGGGGAGCCCCCGCCACCGGAAGCACACCTGGATATTGGGGCAGGTGCTGCTTGTCCCCAGGGCACGGTGGGGGCAGGGGGAGTGGCCAGAGGAAGGCAGCTAACGGGAACTCCTCACGCCCCCCACCACGGGGTGTACATGCTCCCCCACCTCACCCGGGAAGGAGCCACAGGCCCCAGTGCCCAGCAAGGACCGGACCGCAGGGCTTCCACACGAACAAGAACTGGCCAGAACCCTGATTTGCTCTTTCTTTTGTCCAGAGTTTTCCCTGCCTCAGCTCAGGGCTCCGGGCTTTTCTCCTGGGTGGACCGAGTCCCTGCCCCTTGCCACTTCCCTCTGGGGCGTGCGCCACCCAGGTGGCTGCAGGCATTTTCCCCACTGCTGCCCATAGGGTGGACTCAACCCCCTGCCGGGTGCCCCGTGCAAACCCCCCTGGGGCTGCGGGGAGGTGAGTGAGGTGACGGACCTGCAGCACCGGGAAGGCACGGGGTGTCACCGAATCTCCCCCCTGACCACCCGGAGGGGCACTGTTCCTATGCCGAGGAGAATGCGTCCCTTTCCCCATCCCGTCAACAGGCGGTGAGGCCCCGTCAGCTCCGTGTGCCCTGACCCAGCCCCAGCCCCAGGCCCGTCTCAAGACCCGACCCCACCTCCCCTTGGGCGGAACTGAGTGAACTTGCACTTCAACCTACGGCACTTCTGAATCACCGTGACTTTGGCCTTCCTCCCCCAGAGCCTTATCACCCAGAATCTGGGGCTGATCCAACCCTCCAGCCCCATTTTTCTTCAAAAAACAAACCAGGATATTGGTTGAAAGAAGGTGAAGGGGCTGGACAAAAAACACATACACATCACCCACAGGCGTGAACAACGGTGTGGGCATTGACCGTGGGACAGAGGAGCTGGGGGAGGAGGGCAGAGAGGGGAAATTGGGACAACTGTAATAGCATGAACAATAAAAAGATAACATTTAAAGACATCAGTGTATTAGTTGTCTCATCCTGTGTAACAAGAGACTTAAAAAATTAGCGACTTAAGCAATAAACATTCTCTGTCTCTCGGTGCCGGAAGGTCGGGGGTCCCAGCTCAGGGTCAGGCTGCGGGCTGCGGGCTGGGGCTGCTGTCAGCTGGGGGCCCGACCGGTCCGGGCTCACTCACGTGCTTGTGCGTCTCAGTCCCTCAGCCTCGGGTCTCTCCCTAAGCTGCCTGAGTGTCCTTGGGACACGGCAGCTGACTTGTCCCCGAGTGAGTGATGAGAGAGGAAAAAGTCAAGATGGAAGCCACGGTCTTTTGTCACTTAATCTTGGAAGGGACAAGCCATCACTTCCACCGTACTCTACGGGCCACACAGACCGGTCCGGCAGGGGACGCACCACAGGGGAGTGAGCACCAGGGGGCGGAGTTAACTGCGGGCATCTGGGAGGCTGGCGACCACACCCAGTCTGATCCCCATGTCTGCCTCCTAGGGACACCCGATGTCTGTGAAACCCAGGTACACACAGCCTCAAAAAGAGGACACTTGTACCGTTTGGAAAAGAAGGCCAAAGGAGTGAAAAGCCCGCGGACCAGAACAGGGAAGCCTGAAATCCAGGTCCACCACGTGAGAATGCCTCTCACTCAGCACAGAGCCCGGGGCAGGTCCCAGCCCTGCCAGTCTCGGTGGCCCCACATGGACAGTGAGGATCTCCTAGGTGACACCGAGGCCCCTGAGACGCTGTGGTCCCGGGAGTCTCAGCTCTAGGATGATGCTCCCCAAGGCCCGGAAGGAGCGCTGGGTGAGGGCAACACCGTGAGAACACCAGCCTCCCCCCCCACCCCCCGACCCCAGGGCACCACTTCGCAGGGATCAGCGCCACCCAGTCCGGCCTGGGGGCTCCTCCGTCGCTTTGGTCTGGAGCTCTAGGACTACAGTTTTCACAGCACAGGGCCTGCTGAGCGGGGACCGGAGAGGTGAAGGAAGGGTCCTGGGTGTTGGAGAGGAGAGCGGAAAGACATTCCTGCTCATCCGCTCACACCCTGTCCCTGAGGATCTGCCCCCCCCACCCCTGGCCTAAACTGGGCAGGGGTCCCCGGGAGGGGGTCTGGAGAAAGCCTCACCTTCAGGGCCCACTGCCAGCTTGTCTGTTGGGTCAGACCATGCACCTGAGTAACCGCCTTGGCTGCCCCACTGCCGCTGTCTGGCTGGGCCCCACCGCCTGCTCTGCCAGGGGACCGGAGCTCAGAAGCGACACGAGCTCAGAAGCGACACGAGCTCAGAAGCGACAGAGGGACAAAGAGAGAGAGTCCCACTCGGGGGGAAGCCCATCCCGTCTCCAGAGGCTCTGGCCGCCCCAGCGGGTTTCCTGCACACACAGATGCAAAAATTCACGAGCACCTGTGGACACCCACACACACACACACATGCAGGGCACACTCCGGGCCGCCCACCCCCAGACCCGCCCGGGACCCCCTGCTCCACGTCGTCGGCGTGGGCGAGAAGCACGGAGTCACTGCGTGGGCAGAGGACGCGCAAGCTTAGAGGTCCACCAGGGCGGAACTACTTTACAATAAAGAGGAAGGAGGGAAGAATTTTTAATACGTTTAAATAAATAAGCCGTCATGGGAAAAACCAGAGTTTGGTGGGACCTCTTTCACCAGACCTACAGTTGAGCACTAGCTTTGTTTTGAATTTTATATGCCCCCTCCCTCCACCCTCTTTGGCATTCAGGGCCTCTCCGAGTGCTAATTGGGCCTGAAGGGCGGGGCCCAGCCTGCTGCCGTCTCCAGCCTCTGATCGCACCCCACCCTGCCCCGCCCCGGCCCAGCCAGGGGCAGTCTGTCTGCAAAATGGGCTCACGCCGTGCCATCAGCGGTCCTCCCTCCGCCAGGGTCCTTCCCCCTGAAGGTGCGGCCGCCACCTCTGGAAAGAGTGCAAACGGATTTATTACACTCAGATGCAATTTTGCCGCCTGACCTCGGAGGTGACCCATCATCACTTACTAAGTTGAACCCAGACACCTCATTCTTCTGCTTGTTGGAGTGAACCCTAATGGCCTTGAGTCCCATTGGGTGAGTCGGGGGCGGGGAGTCATTAAAGCCCAGAGCCCTCCCAGGCACAGAAAGGTGAGTCAATAAGACCCCCCTGGCTGGGAGCGGCGCTGAACAGAAGGCCCCAGCTCCACTCTCAGGGTCCTCTGTCTGGGTCCAGCATCCCTGGGGGTGTCCCCCCTTGAAGGCCCCCAGCCCCCACTGCAGAGCTAAGCCAGGCTGGCCCCTCTGAAGGGATTTGAAGACATAGCGACTGAGAAATAAAGACGGGTTGCAAAGGGCATGGAAAGAATCAAGTTTCTGAAGATTCACTTTCTAGTTCTGAACTAAAGCCATCAGCTACCAAAGGGTCCTTCTCCCCACTCCCTGTCCGCTGGGGTCAGCTCCATCGGCCGCATGCCACGTGCTCCAGAACGAGCCCTTGCACACTGAGGGTTCGGCCTCTCAGACCCGGTGAGGTCTGTGTCCTCCCTGCCAGCCTGAGGACCTGCACAGCCACGAGCCCTCGCTCGTCGGGTCCCCGGCTCCACCCTGCTTGGAGCTGGTGGTTAGGTTTGGCACACGCCAGTGCCTCCCACATCCAAGGAAGCTGTGCTGGTTGGTTCTTTTTGGTCAGAAGTCACAGAAACACACCCGAGTGAGCTTCAGTAGGAGAAGGAGGTATAGTTTTAGGATCCAGGGATGTCTCCTGGAACCCAAGGGCTCCCGGGAGACCTGGAGCTGGGACCTGGGCTTCCTCCGCCTCCCGTCTTTGCTTCTTCCCACTCCGTGCCTGCACGCCAGCCGCTCTGCCTCTCCAGGTCCCATGGGGAAATACGGCTGCCCCACTGCTCTTAAGCGTCCACACTTAGATCCAGTTATCCGCTAACCCTGTCTGGCCTTCCCTTAGTCCGACTCTGGATTCATAGAAGACAGACTCTGGCTTGCTGAGCGGAGATCCAATCAGCTATGGCCAGAGGGTAGGGCCAAGTAGCATGAATGTTGCTCTGGGGACGAGGGTCTCAGAGAAGAGCGACCACTGTGATCCGAACAAAGTTTCTGCTGACAGTAGCCCAGCCAGGACAGAGCTGAGGCTACCCCGCTGTCACCACTCCAAGACCAGCCCACACCCACAGGGAGAGAAACACACTTACAGGAGTAGGAAGATTCTTTCTTGCCAGCTCTGAATATGCTGCTACCTTGGGACACAGGGTCACCATCCCTACCATTCATGGGGGAGAGTGGGGCTGCAAGACATTCCAGAAATACTGCCACAAAGGTCCAAGCTGGAGGAAACCTTAAAAAGTCACGTGGATGATGCCCGAGAAGTGTGCCTTGTCCAAGGTCATGGAAAGAGTACGTGGCCAAGGTAAGACTCAGGCTTGCATCCTGTCAAAGAGATGAGCTTCCCAGCAGGAAGGATTCTCTGCAACAACAGTGAGCTCAGAGGGTTTGTCGGAGACCATCAAGGATTGCCAGAGGCAAACTAAGGGTCATGCGTCTCTGTCGATGGAAATAAGTGAGGACATTTTCAACTTCTCTCGAGGGAATTTAGCAGAACACAGGGTGTGTGCCTGAGCCCTGATTCCATGACAAGCCCCGTTCTGCCCCATGAGCCATGCAGCAAAAGGAGGGATCACACATGCACGCACAGGCATGCACACACTGATCTGGCTGATCAGCCCACTGAGGCTGCAAGCACCCCATGCAGACTCCGGCTGGGGGAGAAAACTTAGCCTTCCCCTCTGAACTGAAAACCCAAGAAAAAGTGAGGATGACTCTCTGGATTCAGAGACATCAGTCTGGTCCCAAAGAGTCAGTAAGTTCCAAAGCAAAGCAGACCATCGAAACAGGTCTAAAATCCTGCAAAAGCGCCCAGCCTTCCTCGGAGGGAGGGCATGTGCTGGGAGCTGTCCAGGGTCCTGACCGGGCTGGCCCTGTCTCTGGCCTAGCCCCAGAGCCTCTCTCAGCATCCTCCCGGAAACTCGCCCTGTGGGATGGACCCGAGGGCTCTTGGGGGAGCAGCAACCCCACAGAGTGCGGGGTGGCAGACACAATGGGCACGGGCTGCCCCTCGACCAGGCTCTCAGCTCCCTCCTCGCTGCTTCTAGGCTTCCTCTCAGAACCTTCCCCAACCTCACCCGAACAATGTCGTGAATTTTTCCTCCTTGATGAACTTCAAAGTCTTTTAATGACTCTTCATAAAGGAACAGTGGGGCCAAAAGTTGAGCAAAGGAGATGATTAAAGTACCTTATTAAAAGCAGCCTTGTAGAATTCTCCACATGAAAGCAAGCACCATTATGAGGGCTTATCCTTATAAATGACGCTTCGCTTTTGCGAACATGCTGAAACCTGATTAGAGTGACAAGCACTGACTGATACTGCAAACCTGTTAATAACATGAAAATTAGAAGAGGCTCATGCAAAGAAGGGAGATTAATTTAGCCGGAGTACATCTCGCGCAAATTGCAAAGTTGTGAATATGTTCTCAGATAATGAGCCTTCCCAGTCATCAGCTCACTTGTCATTTTCTGTAATTAATGTTAAGGAAGACGCCTTCCTGATGGTTCGTATTACTCATATACCAAGAAAATTTCTTCAGAGAAATAATTTACATTTATTATCATCGGTCTGTTTGTGTGGTTTATTTCGCGCCGGAGTAATTTATTGCAGGACCGTTTGCCATGCCTTGATTAGTCGCTCGTCGGGACGGGATGTAATTTTTTTTGCTTGATGGCGAAGTCTAAAACTTGACAGCAGCGTCACACTCCTCCTCGTCGCCGGGTGCGTTTCTGTCACTTAAATAAACTTTGGGGCTGAGGGCCCCGGGGGGTTAAGATAGGGCCTTGGCGCACAGCGTGCCTGTTTCAGCGAGCAACAGGGAATCCAGTGCTGCGATCTTCTGGAAGGTTCTAGGACCCCTGCCCCCATTGGTGGCCCTGGCTGGAGCTTGAGATCAAGAGTAGATTTCACTCTTTTTATTTCTACTGCTGGGCAGGGTGGAGGAGGTTGGCTCTGGGCCCTCACGTGGCTCCTGGGCTTACACTGGCCCTGCCATTGCCCTAGCCCCGCCAGCCACCTCCTATTGGAGGCGTCTGTGCACTTGCTTTTTGCCCCCTACCTGGTTGTGGATTTCTTGCAAAGGGCTAATTGCAAGAGGAAATGGAGCAGATGAGGTTTTGCTTCCGAGGACAGGCAAATCTTGAACCCCACCTCGAAATGCATTCCCTGTCAGCACGGCGCTCATCAGCTCACCCACCCCACCCCCGTCTCTTTTTGAGGTCCCACCCAGACCCAGAGCTCTCGGAGGAGGGGGGAGACAGGGCACAATCAGAGACCCTGATAGAACAGCTCTGAATCCATCTCAACGTGACACCTCGGGCCACCATTTGCTCGACTTACACGGTACGCACTCTGCGCCCTCGAGCAGCCAGGCTGCTGGGGCCGTGCCTCTCTGGGGCAAGCCGTTCCCTGCTCTCTCTGTCTGGCTTCCACGGAGCCTAAAATGAACGGCGCTCACGGGTGCTTAGCGTGCACCATCCAGTGTGCCGAGTTCTCTGGGAGTGTCGGCTCACCGCATCTTTGCAGCTGTGGGAGGCTGGTATGACTGAGACTGTCCTACATGGGAAGCACGCGGGGCTCGGGAAGGTAAGCAGTTTGTTCAAGGGCTCAGGGTCGATGCGGAGAACAGCGGTCGTCAGCACCATCGCTGCGCGCGCAGCCACTGTGTGCTGAAGTGCCGGGTCAGGTGTTTGGCTCCGCCTCCCAGGAGACCGGTGCGGTTGCAGTTCGCCTCGCACTGACGACAAAATTGAGACAAGGAGTTCAACTCCCTTGCCCAGCGTCTTATAGCCAGTAAGTAGAGGGGCCGGGTCTGACACGCTCCAAAATCACGTCCACGCCCACTCGACCCCATTGCCTCTCTGGAAACACGTTATTACCCCTGCCCTCTGGCCAGGAGCCCACCGGAGGGAGCCTTCGGGCCTGCTTTGCGCCCCCTCCCCCCAATCACCTCATTTCCTTCCCCAGGTCCTGCCAATCTCCCCAGCAGGGGTGGCCCGGCAGTGAAATGCACAAACAGAGGCAGTTAGCGTGAGTTACTGACCCCTGCACTGCAAATGAGGCGAACCATACAGATCAGGGTGCGCAGACAGAGATAATGATTTTTTTTTATTGGACGTCTTCATCCCGAACCGGTGGCGTGGCGCTGGGTCGGCCGGCAGCGCACCACTGGTGTCGGTTAATGATAATCTATATTTATAAAACGATAGTCCATCAAAGTGGGATGAATATTTTAGAAGCTGCGGACAAATCAAATTGTCTTTGTCAAATGGGCGCGTGCTCGGGCGCTGAGCGTGTTTTATGGCTCTTTCTGGGGCGAGAAGCGGGGAAGCACAGGGCTCCTCTCCCCGGCTGGCGCGGGCGCTGCCTCCCTCGTTGCAGCTGGGAGAGGAGGGCTGTGTTTCCACTATTTTAAAAAACCCAATGAGCTGTGGAGATTGACATTAGCGCCAGAGAATTGTACTTTGTTTGATGAAGTTAACAAATAACGTTTGAAACGACATATGTGGTGTCTTTGTGGGAAAGAGTCCATTTATATTTGGAGAAATCAATCAGTTCCTTTGGAAGTCTGGGAAGGAAAGGAGGGGAGGAGAGAGGACGCAGGCTGGCCCCCCCCCCACCCCGGACTTGAGGGAGGAGATGGAGCAGGGTGGGGAGGGGAGGAAGGAGGTGGGTGTGTCTCCGGCCTGGACCCCTCCTCCAGGGCAGGCAGAGCCCCTTTCCCCTGGGTCAGGAACTCCTGCCCTGTCACAAAACCAGCTGGGCAAATCACGTTGCCTTTCTGAGCCTCAGTGTCCCCATTTGTCCAGTGGGGACAACAGTATCTCCTCCATGGGCCGTGTGAGGATTCAGCAGCCCCGCCCGAGTAAAGCGCGCCCTCGTCACCAGCACCTGGCTGGGACGTGCCTCCTGGGCGTCCCCCTCCTCCGCCCATGAGGGCCCACGCAGCAGGAAGCCCGACCCCAGCCTGCCCACACCTGAGCTCCGACCTGCACCCACTCAGGACCATATTTACAAAAGCAACAGCTATCATTTACAGGGGCGGGGGGAGGGCAGGTTGCAAGTGCGGGGTGCTGGACTAGGCTCTTTACACCCATTATTTAATCTCCTCAAGACCCTATCAAACGCCGTCCAATAAAATATGTGAGCCACATACATAATTTCTAAAAGGTAAAATGGATGAAATTACTTTAATGTTTTATTTCACCCAATAATGCAAAATATCGCTTTAATGTATAATCGATATTAAAAATATTGACGAGGTGTTTGACGTTCTTTTTCATGCGAGTGTGTGTGTGTTTTCCGTGTGCCGGGCGTCTCCGCCAGGACTCGCCCCGCGTCCGCTGCTCCACGGCCTCACGGGGCTGGCGGCCACTGTGTTTGGCAGCAAAAATATAGACCACTTCTGTCATTGTAGAAAGTTCTGTTGGCAACTTTACAAAGTAGATACAATTATTATCCCCATTTTCAGATGTGGCAAGAAACTCAGTGGGGCTCAGGGTCCCACAGCTGGTCACAGAGCGGCAGAGCCAGGCAGCTGGGTCTGTCTGTCACCAAAGCCCACGCTCTTCTTAGCTACACTGTCTCCAGAAACCCTGACCTCTGTGTCCCCCAGGGCAGAAAGGGACAGTGGGGGATAAGATGACCAGTCCTGGAAGAGGGACCCAAGGAACAGAGGGAGTGGAGCAGGCTTGACAGCAGAAAGGCAAGCAAGTGCTGGGGTCTCCAGGAAGAAAGCTGGGGGTACCTGGGAACGGGGCCTGGGCCTGAGAAGCAGACACAACCATGGGGCGTCCATTATGACACATATTCCTAATTAATACCTAACCCTTACTTTGTTTTCTCCACTGCAGATGTGGTGAAACGTAATTATTTCTCTTAAACTCATTCATCCTCAATAGGACTGCCTTCTGGACCCAGCTACACCTGCTTCTAGAACGATGAGACTTGGACTGTCGGCAGAGACCTTAACCTGCATCTGAATCACGTTCCGAGCTTTAGGCCTGGGGGGCTGAGGGACGAGGGAGACCCGAGCCTGGGCCTGCAGCTCCCAGCCGCTGGGCGGAGTCCCGCCCTCCCTCCTCCTGCTCCACACCCGCGCCCCTGGATGCCCCTCTTCTGCCCAGGCCCTGCTCACGAGGTCTCCCGAGAGCCACCTTCGTCCGCCCTGGACCACAGCCGTTGGGCTGTGGATTTCTGGGTACACAGACCCTCTGAAGGCCCCTGGTTCTCACCGATGCCCTATCTAGCCTGGCACCTACACCAGTCTGAGTCCAACATCAGCCCGCCTTCCCATTCATCTGTTCTTTCAGTTGTATGTCTACAAGATTTTTTAAATGACCAAATATGATCACACCTACAAGTTAATAATAATAATTTACTAAATACCATCCAGTCAAGGTTTACATTTACCAAATTGTCTGATACATTTTTTTACAGTTTGTTTAAATTAAAATCCGATAAAGTCCATATATTGCAACCGATGGGCATGTCTCTCTGGCCTCGACATCTATGGCTTCTGTCCTGTTCTTTTGTTTCCTTTGCAGCGTTTTGGTGAAGAAACCAGGCCACCGTCCTGCAGAAGATGTCGCCCATCTGCGTTTTGCTCCGTGCGTCCCGATGACGTCATTCAGCCCGTCCCTCCATCCTCTACGTTGCCTCTAAGTTGGTAGTTAGTCTACAGAGTGATCGGGTTTCACTGTATTTCATTTTATTCTATTTTATTGGCAGCACTACTCTATCAGTGGTATTGCCTACTTCAACAAGAAATATATAATGTCTGGCTATCTTTTTTTTCTTGGAAACATTTGCAACTACTGAAGCTCACTGACTAGATCCATGATTTCATTAGGGTTGCAGAGCAGTGACATTCTCGTTCACGAGCCCTTCTTCACCCAGCAGCTGGATAACTTCCGCAAGGAGACATTTCCCTTCGTCCATTAACTGGCTACCTGGTGTCACGTTCCCGTTAATGGCAAGACGAGAGTTGATTCCTTCCCTTTATTTACCAGTTTTCAGGTTTGCTTCTGACTCCTTCTGACACAATCTTAACAGTCTTTGCCATTCTTTCACAAGACAGTCCAGGCTCATCTTGTACATTTCCTACCCTAGACCTGGAATGAACCATTTCTCCAAAAACGAATCATTTCCCCTGGTTTCTCTGAGGGTAAAATGCTGTTCAGAGACCATAGTCTGGTCACTAGGGGTGCTCATTGCTACTGAGTTGTTCGACATTTTTAGTGCTTTTCAACGGGTAGAAATAGGGAATGTGGGGTTTTTTTTTCTTCTTTTAGAAATGTTCTAGATAAAATATATAATGAATTTATACTACTTTGGCTTCAAATTTAGGACTGCAAGGTGTTTATACAACTCCACAGATTTTATGTCTGCATCTCCTCTCCCCTGTACAAAACCTCCTGGTCCTCAGTGACGCCAACGTGAATCCTCATCGGCTTCACTTTACTCTGTGCACCTGAATGATGGAGCCAACACTTCACCAACAATGTGATTCCTGAAATTGACTTTAATATGAAAACGCACAGCCAAATCCCTGGTTTTGAAAATCACTTGAGATGCTTTCTCTCACTGGGACTATACTGACCACCGGGCACACATTGATGTTCGCCGGTCTCATTCACTTCCAATTTCTAAAGACTGTGCTTTTTATAGATATGTAAAATATTTATGTTTCCAAAATAAAATCTACCAAACAAGGAACATGCGAAGCGGTTTAGTCCTAGCTCCATCCCCTCTTGTCCCCTGTGAGTGTCTCTCTCAGAAGCGAGCACTAGGCTCTTTCACGCCACAGACGAGCAGAAACGTGGCTCTGAGAGGCTGTCATGTGTCTGGGGTCACACGGCAAGTAGGAAAAAGAGTAGGAAAAAGAACCAGGGTTGGAACCTGGGCTTCCAGACACCTCCAGAAGGCAGGATTGTATCTATCTTATGCTCTATCGCATCCTCGGCACCTATTAGTACAAAAACAGCTGGTGAATCGATAAAGGAACGATGATTACGTTCCTATTGTAAATGACCTCACAGAGGGTTTGGGGGCCCACGGGAAGAAGTCAGGAGAGGCAGCTCTGATTGGCACCATACACTCATGGGGGGCAGCAGGGCCCAACCAGCACCTGGGCGGTGGCCTCTGAGTGGCAGGGACGGGATGGACTCTCCTCTGGGGACATGGAGTTAGAAGCTCACTCTGACCACGTTTTGTAGTAAGTGGCTTCGAAATTTGAGAGCTCTTTTAGCTGATTGGGTAGCTAGGCTTGCCTAACAGCCTCCGTACCTGAACAGGTGGGTGAAAAGCTGGCGGTCCCGGACACACGCAGGCGAGGAGTGACTGTCCGCGGGGACACTGGGTGTTTTCCCCTGCTCTGCGCTCACTGCAGACTGCAGTCCCGTGGCTGCCCCCAGGAGCCTGCCATTCTCACTCTGGGGCCCATGGGTTTGCCAGGGTGTTCCCTCGGCCAGAGCACATCCGTCCTGCCTGACACTGTTCACTGAGCCAGCGGTGCGCTGGCCAGCATTTGAAGCCCGGTATACTGAATCCCGAAGCCTGTGACGGCCACTGACCTTCGTCACCCGGTCCTTCCTGAAGGAGCCCTGGGAGCTGCTGTCTCAGTGGGGCTTTTCCAGGAGGCCCATGAATCCCATTTGGGATCCCCTATTCCCGGTGCTGCCCTGTCACCCCCTGGAGACCCCCTTCCCCCGGTGTCCTTCACACAGACCCCCTGCTGGGAGCAGGCGGAGGGCTCAGGGGTGGGGAGGGTGAGTGGCCGGGCTCTGCTCTCCTTGCTCACCGTCTCTAGGGTGAAACCCAGCCCTTGTGAGGAGCTGGTACGCCCCGGGGCTCGGTGGATGCCCTCAGACTCAGCGCAGGTCAGTGATTCACAGAGAAGGCCTGCCCCGCCCCCAACCCACACCCACGGGCAAGGATCTGGGCTGTGCACTGTGTGTGTGTGTGGGCAGAGCGGTGCCAAGCAGGCCAGGCCCGAACCCTCAGGGGGCCTCCTGGTGACTCGTTTCAGCTTCCTCTCCTCGTCTATAGAACGGGGACAAAAGGAGCTTCCTGGCATGATTAACGAGTTAAGAGATGCCTCCAACATCCCAGGAGCCACCAGTCTGAGGACAGACGTGGCCCCTTCAGCACGAATTCCCAGTCAGACTGGCACCAACACCCGCCCGCCACTGCAGGACCCCCCCTCCTCCATGCACACACATGTGCTCATCAGAGACACACAGAACACACAGGTAGCGCTTCCTGTGCGCGAGCCCCTCCACGAGCGCTCGTGAAGAGCACCTAACTTAATCTCACTGTAGACCCTGGAGGCAGCCGCTGCTCACAGCCCCGCTGTGCTGGAGAGGAAACGAGACGCCAAGGGGTGGCATGGCCGAGGCCTCTGAGCGTGGAAGTGGCGGAGCCAGGAGTGGAATTTTTGGTGGTCCCAAAGCCGGGGGCCTGGCCAGCAGACTCACCTTCCTCACCAGCACCCCCACCTGAGGGGTGTCCCTCAAGTGGAGCGCCAGTCTCCTCGGGATTTCAGCCTCCTCACCTCCCCTGCACAAGGGTGGTGTCCACCGCAGGTCTCCGCTGATGCCCGCCTGTCCGCCGCCCCTGGGCATGGTCCCCGCTGGAGGGCATCCTCTGACGTGGGAGCTGCCAGAGCCCACAGGGGGCAGACGCCTCCCCGGGGTCTTCGGTGGGGCCACGGAGGGTGGCGAGCTGCCTCCCGAGTGGTGGGTGCTCCACGTGTGGAAGCCACACTCTCGTTATCCGTGAAATCCCCAGAAGGGCCTGCTGAGGCTCAGGGCTGGGACGGGAACCCTAAGGCACCTGGCCCACAAGCTCGGGCCTCGACCCAGACTGGATACCAGGAGCAGACTCCCCTTCCGCCCCGACACTGGGTTACGGGGTGCCTTGTCTCCAAATTGCTGTTGCCAAGTCCTTCCCTCACTGCGCATGCCGGGGAGTCTGTCCCCCAACCCCTTTGAATCTGGGCTGGGCTATGACAGCTTCGACCCACAGGATCTGGCAGAAGCGATGCCCGATCCCAGGCCCAGCCTTTGGGAGCACAGGCTGTTGCTGGCGGAAGCTGGGAAAGCTCGCTCCGGGGAAGCCAGGACCAAGTGTGAAGTTCAACTGCATTCCCTGAGGAAGCCCAAAGAGAGGAAGAGAGCAATGCTCGCCCAACTTCCTGTCTCAGCCCTCCCAGCTCAGGTGACCAAGGTGTGGGTAAAGCTCTACCAGGGACACTTCAGCCCCTGTCGATGCCGTTCAGAGAAGACCCGAGGCCTCAGACGTGTGGTCCCCCTTGAGCCATTCCAGCTGGCCAAGCCACCCAGCTGGCCCCCAGATGTAGGGACCAGAGGAGGGCCATGTCCTCTGTACCCTGCCCGACCTGCTGGCATCTACCTGGCATCCCCACCTGCGGAATCATGAACATAATCAAATGGCAGCTTTACACCACTGTGTCGGAGGTCATTGGTTCTGTCACGCAAGACGGCCAGAAGGGTAGGTGGGGAAGGAGCATGACCAGCCAGCCCGCTGGATGCTGGGGGCCCCAGGAAGCAGTCACCCCAGTGCTATAGCCCAGCTCAGTGGTGGGAGCGGGAGAGGCTGTGCCAAGGAGGTGAGATCGTTACCGCTGGGTTTCACTCCAGAACCGCAGCAAGGACCCGCCCCAGGGAGGACCCAGCAGGACTTAATTGCTCCAAGTGTCAATCCCCTTTCTCAGGCTCCCCCAGGGGAAGTCTCTGCTGTGTGGCTCCTTCCCTCCCGAGGACGGGACTGAGAAAGCACACCTGCTCGGGAGGCCCAATGTTCGCCCCGTAGTGCGGCGCCTGAGCTCACTTCCCCAGGGTGCCTGCAGCCCCCAGGGTCTCCCAGACAAATGCTCAGCTTCTGAGATCCTGGGAGAGCCGCTGCCTCCTTCACAACCACGCTTCCTCGGGACCCATGTCAGTGGGGGCCCCACATGCCCTGGTCCAGGCATAGGACCCCTCCCCCTGCCATGGGACACTCCCCGGGCAGAGACAAAGAGCCAGAGACAGGAAGAGAGCCTGACCAGGATAAGGACGCAGGGGTGCAGGCAGACGGGCCAGCAGTGAAAACGAGAGACCCAGAGAGGGGCGGAAACAGCGGGGGGAAAAGCCCGTCGGGGACGGAGAGGGAAAACAGGGAGCCGGCAAGAGGAAGAGAGAGAGGAGACAGACAGAGGGGGGTGGACGCAGAGGAACAAATGACAGGGGTGAGACGAACTGAGGGGAGGCGGAAGCCATGGGGACCCGGTGGGGGAGCGGCTGTGTGTCCTCAGGCACGGGACTCACCCTCCTCCCTCTGCCCCACCCTCGTCTCAGCTCCTCCGGCTGCCCCCACCCCGCCTGCCCCAGGGTGGGCCAGCAGGGCCCAGACCTCCTGGTGTGCACTTGGGTCACCCAGTGCACAGGTCCGAGCTCCTCGGACCCCATCTCCTCTGGCTCTCTCTACCCCACAAGGGCCAGTGCCAGGGCAGGGACCAGCCCCATCCGTCACCCAGTTCTCTGGGCTGGGAGCGACAGAGTCACAGCAGCTGCAGGGCCAGCAGGGGGTTCAGACCTGGGGTCAGAAGGGCCCGGACAGCCACTGAGGCAGAGTCTCAGCCTCTCCCTCCTCCAGGTCTTACCCCCCTCCCCCTCCCTCCAGAGGATGGAGGCGTAAACCCGAGAGGGTCCCCCTCAGCAGGCCCCATAACTCAGCCAGTCAGCGGAGGCCGATATTTAAGTCGCAGCTTACTTTGCTTTGTGTGAGGGAATTTATTAGCCTACCACATAAATGTTTTATTCATTAGGCTGCGTAAATAATGCATGCCTGTTTCCATGGAGACTTAACCCTTCTGCCTCCGGAGCCCTGGCCTGCCCTGGCCTCCCCACCTTTGCAGTACCCGGCCACTCCCCTGGTTCTGAAACCGCACAACGAGACGACCACCAGCAAAACCCAACGGCAATGGGCACTGCTACTATTACCCAGCACTTTCTGCGCCCTCTTGGAGCCAGACACTGCCCGGTTCTTTACCCCCCCTTGGAGTCATTGTCACACGGACGGCCATCTCCCTCGTGTTGCAGATGAGAAGACAGACGCTCAGGAGGAAGACCACCCTTGCCCAGGGTCCCATGGGGGCAGGTACAGAGCCAGGGTGCCTACCAGGTCTGAGTGACAGCAAAGCCCAGCTGCTTAGACCCCTTGTCCCCTCCCTTCCCGCCCAGCCCAGGGCCCCCTGGAATGTGTGGAGAGGTGGCTAAGAGGCCCCTGGCAGGCAGGAATCGTCCCCCGCGCGCAGGCGTGCGCTGCCGCGCCAGGTGGGCTCTCTCTAGCCCCGCCCCGCTCCCAGGCTGAAGGCAGGAGGATCAGCAAGATGAACCCCGGGGAACCAGTGCCGAAACCAAGACCACAGGACGTGCCCAGGGTCACACAGCAAACCCCAGCGGAGCTGGCCCTTGAACCCCGGTTCCCTCCTCCTTCTCTGCGCTGCCTCTTCTGGAACCTTCTGAGGTCCAAAGGTGACAGTGCTTGCCCGTTGCCTTACAGAAAGAAACTTGGACGCACTGAGGGTAAGAGGCTGGTGCAGGGTCACCAGCAAATTGGCGAGGAGCGTGCTCCGGGAGGCCGGGCAGGCCCCGCAGTCCTCCCAGTCACATCCCACTGCTCTGCTCACTGAGTGCGGGTGCACCCAGGCCACCCCTGCCCCACGGGTGCTCGTTAGGCAGCGTCCGTGGGTGCCTGTGTGGCCCCTCGGTGACGGCAGTGCACAGAGGCCACCGCAGCTCCCACGACCCTCGTCGTGGGCCCTGGCCCCCTCCACCAGCTTTCTCAGTCTTTGAAAGCAGCAGAATCAGGCGTGGGCCCAGAGCCGCTGTCTGCCGGTTGCACCCATTTGATGTTGCCGCCCTGGCTCTTCTCCAGCCCGGAGGACGTGGGCAAAGGCCCCTGGCGCCCTGAGGATGATGCGCGAGTCTGGGAATCAGGCCGGGGGCGGCCCGGGGGGAGAACCCTGCCCGGGCCACGCAGCTGGCAACAGGCAAAACCCCAGAGCTTAACCCCGGGGGTGAGCATCCGTCTGTCCTTCCGTCCAGCCCTCCACTGCTGCCCTGGCGCCTCCCAGAGGGTGGAACACGGGTCTCGGCGGGCAGGAAAGCCAAGTGCATTTTTAGTGGGCGGGGAGTCGTTTCCCTTGTAACTGTCTTCAGACCTGCCCAGCTCAAGAAGAAAGTGCGGGGGCCAGCAGGCAGAACACCTCCCCAACACTGTAAGTCACCCCTGGACACAGAGGCTGCAGGCGCCAGGCGGGCGCCCCCTGCAGGCTGCAGGAACCCGCGGCAAGGGAACACCCCCACTGCACGATCATTGTGTTTCTCTTCACGGTTGCCCCGCTCTAAAGCAAGCCACGCTGGTTTCCCGCTTCATGAGGGCAGTGCAGCGAAGACACCCACGAGGCAGGGGGTCTGGCCTTGCTCTGTGCTTTGCCTCTTGTAACTCGCCCAGTCCTCGGGGAACCCTGTGGGGCGGGGCCATGTCGTCCCTGACGGAGAAGGGAGGAAACCGAGGCCCAGAGCGGTCCGCATTATCCCCAAGTCACATAGCCGGTAAGTTCCCCCGGCCAGACTTCGAATCTGTGTCACCCACAGCGAGGGATGTTTTCCTCTTGAGATAGATTTTGTAAAAGAAGGTCAATTTGCTATATGTGCTGGGAAAATAATCATGCGGGGAGTGCACAGGTGTGCCAGAAACCACAGGGGCAGTTACAAGGCAGCCCCGCCTCCATGTACACACAACATCGCCCCCATCAGCCCACCCCCCCATCAGCCCCACCGCCCATGCCCAGGGCCAGTGAGAACCAGGCCTGGGACTGGGTTCTCGCCACAGGTGGGGCGGGAGGTCAGCCACCCCCAGTCCGATCTGCACGGGAGAGGAGAGCCAGGCCCACAGGCACCATTTCCGGGGCTCCTCTCAGCTCGACACCCGGGGTGCTGTCATTGTCCCCATTCCGTGTCCCCACACGGAAAGACGCACCTGTGGGTGAAGAGCCTCCCGCCCTCCCTCACCTGCCGGCAGGTAGAGGGGTCGGGCTCCAGAACCTTCACACAGGATCGCGGCACTGCGCAGCTCAGGCCTCCAGAGACGGCACCTCCTGAGTCCCTGGACACAGCTGTGTCGGCGGCCAGCCGGGCCCAGACGTCTCCCTTGCTCCAGCCCGTGAATTCCCGTTCCTGCTCAAGCCACTCCAAGCAGACTGAGAGCCCGGATACCTGCAGGGGAAAGCATGGCGGTGCTCCCTCTCTCCCCTGGCTGGGAGGAATAGGCTCAGTGGATTCTGCACCTGAGTTTGGCCCAAGACTCGGTGTCCCCAGGTGACGGGGTGAGGACAGATGAGTGTGTCCGAGTTGGGTCTACGGTGAGGGGAGTGAGGCACCCAGGGTGCAAACGTACAGCCGCGCTCAGCCTCCAGTGCCGGCCGTGCCCTTGAACGTGACACTCGGTGCTCCCTCGTGTTTTTGCCCGAGGTGCCTCCCTGCCCTCAGCCGAGATCCAGCGCTGCTGTGTGAACACGTGACCCAGGCATCATCCTGGTGCCTCGTTCCTTGGGCGTGAGACCAGAGGGCATCATTTCACCCAACTGTGCGTGCCTGTGAACTGTGACCCCCCCGCCAGGTGTCAACAGCAGTGGGCACCAGTGGGTCACTTGCCCAGGTGTGACACCCATTTCCCTGGCAAGCCTCTCCCACCCCCGCCCCACAAGCACACTGGTAACACTACAGGTCCTGGGAGGGGGGCCCAGGTACGTGAGATCCCCCACAGCCCTAGCCCTCCTCTGTTCCACCCTGCCAGGCCCACGGCCCTGCCAACTCGGCTGCAAATCCTCCCGGCACCAGCCGACCCCTGCAGCCCCTGCCGCCCTCAGTGAGCTGCAGCCATGCAGGGCACAGGCTCATTCAGGAGAAAGCCTCTGTCTCTGGGCCGCAGCAGCTCAGCCAGTGGCCTGAGTCACCAGCATGCCCGGTGGAAACGGTCTGGACGCCCTCTCTCCACGGCTCAGATGTGTGAGTCCATGGTGCCAGGAGGGACAGATATATTGTCGTCCCTCACCCTCAGCCTACTCACACCAACCTCTCCCTTCCCCTCAAGGCCGCTGGCGCAGACCCTGGTGCTCCAGACACACCCAGGACACCCAAACCCTCACCACGCACCCAGCCACCATCACCCAGCGCTCCAGACTGTTCTGGGCACAGCAACTCCTAGGGATAAAATCACACACCCCCATTTTACAGAGGAGAGAAACCCCATCAGGAAAACCAAGAGCATGGGCCCGGTCACACAGCTTCCCCGTGGTGGAGCCCAGGGGCAGTCCTGCTGTGCACCCTGACTGCGGTGGTGAACAGGGACCACCCAGACGCCCAGGCCCCCTTCCTCTGCTGGCCTTCCCAGGTCCGGCACTGGTGGTGCAGAGCCCTGCTCTTCTCCCCGGAGTGTGGGGACCCCCAGGCGCCCGAGCCGGCAGAGTCCAGGGCCTCCCCGAGCTCTGTGCGATGGCTAAACTCCTTGGAATCTGCTGCACAGCCCCCCGCCCCCCACCCAGCTCCTCCTTCCACTGTCAGCAGGCTCTGCCGGCCACTGAGCTTCCCCACCTGCTCAGTTCTAGCCCCTGGCCCACATCTTCGGCCCCTCTACCGAGTCAGGATAACCAGCCAGGGGGACCCAAGGATTGCCCAGCCACCCAGCGAGGTCACAGCCCCACCTGTCCACCCCACCATGCCATCCTGCTCTGCTGCCCCTCTGGCCTAAGGGACTTCATGAGCTCAGCTCCACGGAGTCTCTGATCCAACCCTGGTCAGGGCAGGAAGCGAATCAGGGGACCCAAAGGGTCACAGGTCTTGGTGAGGGGGGCCTCCGGAAACCTCCCCTTCCCCGTTGGTATGCCAGGTCCCCCTCCTCCAGCTCCCTGCCCAGCGTTCCAGCCTTCCACCTCGCATGGCTCCCCTTGCTCTCCCTGGCGAGGACAGGCGCCCTGGGCCAATGCTTCCTCTCAAAGCATTTCTCGCTGTGAGAGGAAGGGAACTGGCTGAAGGGAAGGAAGCGTCAGTCCCCGGCTCACTGCTCCCTCTGTCCTTGGACAGTGACCCTGACCCAGAGCAGCGCTGGCCACAGCGCCCTCAGACCATTCTCACCCCTGCCGGATGGTCCCCACGAATGGGCACAGCCCCTCCTCCTCAGATGACCCCCGCACGTCCCTCAACCTGGAAGGCACGGCCCGACCTTCCCTCATTCTTTCTCAGTCCCTAACATCTCTGCTTCGGTTCCCCGACCCCACAACCAAAACGTGGCTATGACATGTTTTTATAGCTGCTTGGAGATATAAAGTATCCAGCCATGTAATATGAAAAACAGAGACATTTGAAGAAGATGTAAGAAAGAAGAAACACTGCACACAGGACAATGACGCCTCAGGCCCCTTCAAGATAGGCACCTTGGGACCTCACACAGCTCTCCCAACCACCAGCAGCTGCCCTGTCATATTTTCCTGAATTTCAATGATGGTCTGAAATCTCTTCCCTCTCAAAGGTGATTTTAGTTTGGGGAAAAGCCAGAAGTCGCAGGGCACCAAATCTGGGCTGTAGGGGGGCTGAGTCACCTGGGTGATTTGATGTTTCACCAAAAAAACTCTACATGAGACGTGATGCATGAGCGGGCAAGTTGTGATGAAGCTGCCAATCACCAGCTGCCCATAGCTGCGGCCTTCTGAGTCATCCGAATACTTTCCATGGAGGAATGTTCAAGCTTCATGCAAAATCTGATGCAGATTCATTGTTCTACTCGCTCAGTCATTTTGAGTGTGACGGCCACACAGTGCACCTGCTCACTCAGTGGCATCTACCACCCCCACTGACTAGTACAGTGAAGTCGTCATTGTTCACACATGCGCATTCCAGTCCACTCTCCCTGGCTACCAGGTTACATCAATGTCCTGCAAACCATTTTCATTATTAACAATGGCTAGACTTTTTCCAGACAGGCCTCATATGCAGACACACACACACACACACACACAAGTTATCATGGTTGAGCAAAAGTTTCTGGAGCATTTGTTTGATCAGTGTCTTAACTCCATGAGGCTAACCCCCTGTACCAGGTGTTGTTCCTGGCACACAGTAGGCCTACAGGAAATACTTGATGAATGAATGAGTGAGCTGCTGCCCATGAGACCTTAGTCTTAGGAACAGTCTCTGAATTACTGGACCCCAAAGTCACCCCAAGAGACAGCACCAGAAGTACCTGGCCCAGGGTCTTGGGCAAGGCCATCACCTGTATGTGACAACTTTCTCCAGCCAGAAGTCCCAGCTGCATCCCAGCCCCAGGACTCACAGTTCTGACCCCTGCTCTGGAGATGGGCAGCAGGTCTCAGAGCTGACACGGTCCTCCTTGGGGTAGCGGTCACTCCGTTGCTTTCCTAACTCAGGCCCTGTGTGCGCCCAACCTCCGCCTCCCAAGGTGTCCAGTTTGCCCCCTTGTACTTGCCCCCCGATGTCCTCCCTCTGACCACAACCCCCTGTCCTCGGCAAGGCATTGGCAGGGTCTCGGGGACCCTCAGAAGGTGCTATGAGCCAAGCTGTGCCCCTCAAGCAGACCTGGTGAAGTGTTAACACCTGGTACGTGTGAATGTGGCACTATTGGAAAATAGAGCCTTTGAAGATGCGATCAAGCTAAGACGAGCCACACTGGATAAGAGCAGGCCCTTAATCCAATTTCACCCGAGTCCGTATGAGAAGAGGAGAGGCAAATGCCAGGTGATGACAGCGCGGAGATTGGAGTGAGGCAGCTGTAGGCCCAGGGGTGTCGGGGGCTGCCCGGTCACCGCCAGGAGGTGGGGGAGGCGGGGGAGGCGAGGACGGGCCCTTCTCTGGGGCCTTCCAGAGCCTGCCGGCCGCCGCCTGCATCCCCCACCTCCAGCCTCCAGAGCGGCACAAGAACACGAGCCCGTCTGTGCTGTTTGCAGCCCCCAGATGGGCGGTGCTGGGTCACGGCAGCCCCAGGGCGCCAAGGTAGGAAGTGTCCCATCCCTTCCCCAACGGGCCACAGGCTGCTGTGGAGAAAGGCTTTGCCTTTTGCCCAAAGCCAGGGTGCAAGCCCCTCTCAACCGGTGAACACTGGAGTGCTGCGAGGCGTGAAATGTTCGGGATGGGGGTGCTCAGGGGGCAGGTCCCCACAGCGCCTCGGGGACAGGCTGAGGCCAGCATGTCTGAGGGCTGTGACGTGCGAGGAGCCCGTCCTTCCAGAGGCGTCACCTTCGGGAAGGGACAGCAGCCTCTGTGCCCTGCAGCCTGTGTGCTCAGCACCTCCCAGGGGACTTCAGCCCTGGGGCCGGGCTGCCAGCCACGTGGAGCGGAGAAATCCGTGGGCAGTGTCTTTCTGGAAATGAAAGGGACACAACTCAAGCTTTGGACCAAACGGCTGACTCCAACGACATCAGGTACACCCACTGAGCCCGCGCAGGCGCAGGTGCCTTCCTCTCTGTCGGAGCCGCATCACCACCCCCGCTTCCTACGAGCAAACCGCAGCTCAGGAGAACTTGCTTCAGGCTCCTCGCGCTGACGGTGATGAAGCCAACATTCAAGCCTGGGACGTTCTGACTTGAGCCCATCACATGGCCGGGATTCCTCCAGGGATGAGAAGGACACCCCAGGGACACCGTGGCCTCGGGCACCCGAAGAACAGAGGAGATCCTCGTGAAGATACCCGGACTGAGATGGGTCATAACTCGGGACAGGGGTTAATTAAGCTCAGGGCTGCGCTCAGCGGAGCACGGACGGCACAGACCAGAGGACGTCAGATCCTGCTGGCTCTGGCCTCCCGCAGCTGCCCGCTGGGGCTCCACTCCACACAGGCTGCAGCCAGTGAGTGCCTGGCCCCGTGGCAGCCCCCAGAGACTCTGGTGCCTAGGGTGGGGCGGTGCTGGGAGGCCGTGTCTGCCCATGGATCACAGGCCCCGCCCCAGTCCCAGGTGTACCCCTGAACTTCAGCTGGAAGCCTCCGGGCCTGCCCCTCATTGACACTCCAGGTCGCCACACGCTGGACTTCCGGGGGCTTGGGCTGACGGCTGCCCAGTTCTCCACAGCCCGATCCCTCTGGCCCGTGCCTGAGGCCACCCCACTCCTGGAGGCTGCATGGGCCACTCGGGGCTCTGCAAACTGTCCATGAACTTGACTACAGCAGACAACTCGAGCGGTGTCTGTCCAGCTCACACCTCCTTACTCTAAAAATTGCCTGTTCGGGGGTGGGCCTGGTGACCACATGCAGGAGACAATGTAATGCAGCGGTGAGGCGCGCAGATGTTGTATCAGACTGCTGGCCGCACAGTCCAGCTCAGCCGCGCACTGGCTGCGGGACCTGGGGCAGGTGAGACCCTCTGGGCCTCACCCACAGAGCGAGGCCGGTGATACTACAGCACCCGCTTCACAGGAGCGCTGTGTGAACCAATCACATACAGCACTTGAAGCAGCGCATGGCGAGGGCTCAGTATACGTTGGCTGTCATCGCCATCATCACCATCATAATTATTGTCGTCCTCATCAATAGTAGTACCACAATGTGACTCCAGCCATAGCTGATTGGACCAGAGACGAACACCTGACCCGGCCTGGGCCAATCAGGCTCTCAGTCCCGGAACACGGGATCTACACCCAGGACGCAGGGGCACAGAGCAACCCAGGCCTGGCCCAACAGCGGGGAGGTGCGGAGGTCGGAGGCAGCCTTGCTTGTGCGCAGGCGCGGAGGAACGGGGAGAGCCACGTGTGGGGAGGAGGAGGAGACAGGGCGCACGGAGGCAGAGCCGCTCCAGCGAGAGGCTATTCAGCTCTGGACAGAGGGCGACGTGGGCGAGGCTGCCTGGGACCCAGGCTGCGCGGCCTGTCCAGCCCTGGAAAACTACTCCCCTCCCAGCCAGACAGAATGGATCTCGTTTACTTGAATTCAACAGGGGAGACTCATCCCAGCCCCACAGAGCAGACAGGGGAGAGGCGGCCGATGCTGGGAAAGACCTTGAGTCCTACGGGTGTGGCCGTGCGGGCATATCTGCATGTCACATTCACAGGCAAACAGGCCCTGACGTACCACCCGTCCTCCCGGTTGGCTTTCCTGGCAAACACAGGTCCATGGTACCTCAGATTTGGCACGAGAAACGTCTCACTGCTGACCAGGAGGGAGGAGCCAAAAGGCCAGCAACACGCCACGTCCAGCCTAGCTTGGGGAGGTCACATGACATCTCCAGATAGCCCTCATCCTCACTCGGCCACTGGCTGGCTCTGTGACCTCAGACAGATTGCCTTTCTTCCCACAAGCCCAGTGTCTCCTGTCCATCGGGACCACTGTGCGCCCTGCCTGCCTCTCTCACAAAGGGGACCCTAGGACAGGGCAAAGGGCCACTTTCTCTCAGCTCCAATGGGCACCATGCCGGTGACAGGTCACCCCCTCATGCCCCGTGGAGTCATTGTTCATGCACAGCTGGCTTCCTCGAGGCCCCCCGCCCTCAGCCAAGGAGCCCCAAGCTCTCCTTCTGGAGGAACCAGCAGGGCCTGTGAACCTGTGGTCCTGGGGACTGGGGTGGTGGCACCTCTCTTGTATGTCTTCACTTCTGAGGGTCACCAGGTGACGCCAGAAAGTCTCCTGCAGGCCAGGCAGGACCCAGCCGACAGGGACAAGGTCAGCCTGGGTCTCAGATCACGGTGGCAAGACTGTGTTTGGGTAAACTGAGTCTCGACCATCTCGCCCAGAGCTGACCCTGTGCCGGGAACTTCTCTGTGGGAGGAGGGGTCTGCGGGTGGGCGTGTGTCTGCACCTGGCTGCCCTCCCTCTCCCCCCACAGTGCTGAGCGGTCACCGGGGGCCTCCACATGGCCGTCAACATTTCATCAACATTCATCAGTTCCTATCTGATGTTTTTTGCAACATTTCCCTTTACCAGCCACTTACCGGTTCTTGAAACACTCCCTCCCGGGACTCTAAGACATCACATCTTCCTATACCGTCTCCCCCCCAGCCATTCCTTCTGTCTCCTTCTGGAACTTTCTCAACGGCTGGTTGTCTTCCAGGCACTGTCCTTGGGGCTCTCCTCTCCCCGTCCACTCCCTGGATGGTCTCGTCCACTCTGCGGCTTCTCCCCCAACCACGGGTGCCCAGGTCTCTCCAGCCCAAACCTTCTCTGGGGCCGCAGACCCAGGAGCCCAGCAGCCCCCTACACAGCTGCCCGGGGTGCCCAGAGGCCCCCCACACCCAACGAACCGACACTACACTCTTCCCTCCCGCGGAAGGAGGGCCGTCTGTTCCCTATCTCCATGAGTAATGTCCTCCAGCCTCAGGTCGCTCCGGCGATAAACACCCACAATACCGCACTCGGCGCTGCAAATAAAACCCATTAGCTGGTCCCGGCTCCGCTGCCTTGAAAGCATCTCCCAGATCTGCCCATCCCCTGGGCCACTGCCTCGGCTCAGATTCATCGTATCGTTCACCTGGGCCTTCCTATCAGATGCAGATGCTTAATACATCTTTTAAAATAAATTAGCCTGGTTTACCTTACAGTCTGAGACACAAGAGCTAGGACCTACCTGACCTGACTTGGCAACAGCTCAGACTGGAAACTGGGACCCAAGTCTGAGCCCCGAGCTCAGAAACCACAGCTGAGGCCCACGGCTGGGAGCAAAATTCTCTCCCGGAACGCGGGGTCGGAGCCCGGCACCCCACACCCTGCTCATTCTCAGCCTCAAGAGTCACATATGGCTCCACCCCTCCCCCCGAGATCCCCTTACTGTATTTTTCTCAAAGAAAAACAAGTGTCGATGGGGAGAGGGTTAACAGTTGATTCTATTTTTTCTGAGTGATTTTATCACTGTCGTTAGAACATTCATTGAAGTAAGTGAGGAATCCATCACAGGCTGACAGCAGTGTGCAGACTAATGGCTGTTAGATGGTAATAATTTTTAATATGATTTTTATTTCACTTAATTTCATATGTGCTTGACAAAAGGTCCCCAGTCACTGGGGAGCAGTGCGGAGCTGGGGATGTGCTCACAGGAAGGTCTATTAAGCCAGGTGCTGGAAGCGTGTCAAAGGAGTAACTCTGCCGTCTCGAACCTGGTCAGGTGGAGGGGGTTGGCGCCTGGCACCGTGTCGGCACCACACCCCGACACTGGCGTCTCTGCGCCTCAGGGCACCCTGAGTCGGGGAGCCAGGCACTTAAAGGATGGACATGCCCACACACGCGTACGTGAACATGCCAAGGCACGTGTACATAGATGTATCTACCCAATGAGCGGACACACAGTTGCACCCAATGCGTCACTGCGAGTTTTCAGGAATACACAAGTAGGTACAGACTACACATAAACACACACACTGCAAAGAGGGGAGGGGAGGGGAGGGGAGGGGAGGGGAGGGGAGAACTGGCTCCTGGGGCAAGACTCTATGTAACACCAAGGAATGAGCCTCTGCCTCTCTCTCTCTCCCTCCCCCCCCCCGTACACACACACACACACACACACACACACACAGAATCACATAGAGAACACATAGATTTAGCCCCATACAGAGTCACATCCACACACATACAGACAACCACATACAAAGCGTCTCTCACAGTCACCAGAGCAGTCACACAGCCCTGACTGGGTCTGTTCTATCGCTTGTAGCTGGATCATAAAGCCCATTGAGGTTTCTAAAAATTGTTTCTTTTTTAACTTTTTAAAAAATCCTCACCTGAGAACATGCTTAGAGGGGAAGGGAGGGGAGAAAGGGAGACATCCATGAATGGTTGCCTCTCATACACACCCCGGCCAGGGACCAAACCAACCTAGGCATGTGCCCTAGGGACAGGGAATCGAACCCGGGACCTTTTGGTTTACAGAACGATGCTCTGCCCAACTGAGCCACACTGGCCAGGGCTAAAAATCACCTTTAACTATTAAAAGTAGGGGTGGGGAGATGAACACTTATGCCCAAAGGCGGTGCCCAGAGGTGGCCGTGCGGCCGAGAGGGGAACCCTGTTCTCTGCGGCCTCGGCCTCTGCATTCCAGGAGTACTGGCCAGAAAACGAGGGCAAGACGGCCCAGTAATTAACAGCCAAGGATGAGGCCCAGTCTGCGTGCAGCCCAGGTCTGAAGGGACCCGGGATGAGGTGGGTGGGGTCTCGTGGGGTTGCCGGCCTGGGGCATCAGGTGCCGTCCCAGATGGACCCCAGATCAGATTCCCAGGACCTGGGGGGGGGAATCCTGGCAGCTCCCCAGTGAGGGGGTCCCGGCCACAGGAAGCAAGGCTGTCCCTGGGGCTTTCTCCCACATCATCAGGGACTTGAACCAGAACACGGGCCCAGCCCAGGAACCAAACGGTCAGTGAGGAGACAAGAGGGAGGGAGGAAGAGAAGCTAGTTTCCAGGCCTATGGTGGCCTATCCACTGGACCCCAGACATGGGGCAGAAGACAGACCATAAATGCCCTGGGGAGGTCAAGAAAGGTCCCACCGGCACACCTTGCCGACTCTCACTCTCTCCAGAACAAGGCACAGAGGAAGCTGAAAGGGCAGGCTGGCTGGGCCTCCTGTCGCTGGCTCCCCATCCAGGGGAGGATGACAGCACCTGCCCCCGCCCCCCACACTATAACTCACGGCAGCAAGGTGTTATACGGTCCTGGCCACACACCTGCTCAGGGAGCCTCTTGCTGATGGACTGTCAACGTCCTCTTCTCTCATTTTGACTCTGAGAGGTGCTGAGAGAGAAGATTCCAGAGCCAGGCAGCCTGAGTGTAACCCTCACCTCCGCCCACTCGCCAGCTCTGTGAACTTAGGAAAGCGATTTAACCGGTCTGTGCCCGTGCTTCCTCATCCGTAGAACTTTAACAATAAGTCCCTACCTCGCAGATGATTGTAAGGACTAAGTAAAAGAGTCCAGCTCTCAAAAACATTACCTGTTGTTATTATTTTCTCTCAGTTTCTTCTAGAAAGGGTGGGCATTGGCTTTACCCATGTTCTCTTAGCATGCGGGGAAATTCCTTGAAGGGTGGGGCAGTCACCCCATGATGCCACCTTCCCTCCAGGCATTCTCTCTTCCTGCCCAGCTTGGGGCACCCAGTGCACGCAGGATTGAGGGAGGAGTCCTGGGGCACCTTACTGAGGTCAACTGCTGTCTGATCGGGGTCCCCCGACACACTCACATGGGGGTGTGGGGGAGGGAGACAGAGAGGGGGAAGAGAGAGGGAGGGGGAAGAGAGAGGGTGGGGGAGAGAGAGGGAGAGATTGAGATTTCAGACATTCCCTCTGGTCCCTGGGCAGGTGCCCCTCCGAGGTGAGAAGCCGCCCTGAAGGCCATCAGCACCGCGGACAGCGCCGGGTTCCCACTGGAGCTTTTCTCTGCCTCCCGCGTCCCACGCTCGCCCCTGCCCCACTGACCAGGAGGCCACTTGTCTGTCGGGAGACCGAGGGCACAGGGAAATGAGAGTTACTGACTCGGTGGGAACCCCGGATCCGAAGAAGCCCTTTTATGGAGGAGACTGCAGGGAGGTCCCGAGGCAGCCCCGCTGCTTGTCCTGGGCACCTCGCAGCCCCGGTTCCCTGGATGGGTCCCCCGAGGCCGGGTCCACAGCAGACTGAGACGTGGTCCAGAGAGAAAGTCTCCATCCACATTCACCGACCGGAGATTGTGTGCCAGGGTCTGTGCTAAGCCCTTTACGTGTGTTCTACCAGTTAATTCTCCAACAAGCCAGTGAGGTAGGTGCTATTGTGTCCATTCTGCAGATGAAAACCCTGGTATTAGAGAAGCTATTGTTTCAGCCGAGTTCACACAGCCGGAGGAGGCGAAGGAGCAGGACTCACACGCACGTGCAGACCACAGACCCGGGCAGTTCTGTCTACCTGGGTCAGGTAAGTGCCCATCTCTGGTGCCCACACACAGCAGGGCAGAGACCCTCGGTGAATACCTGGTGCCCCGGTGAGTGACTCCACAGTGCCATCCTGGCTTCGCCATCGTGCTGCCCCCAGCTGAGGGTCTGGTTTAGCATCAAAGTTGTTTCTTCCGACACCGAGATGCACCCACGTTTCCACAGGCAGGTCCTGGCCGTGCCTCAGCCCCCGGAGCCCGATGTGAGCTGCATCGTCACCCAGCAGGACCTGATGACGCCCTGCGGCAGTGCGTGCCCAGGAAAGCCCTGCCCCCCCCGACCCTTCAGCTGGGGCTCCCATGGAACGTGGTAACTGCCCCATAAATGGCCGTGGTCGCCATTCCCGTGGGACACCGAGGTCTTCTCCACATTGGCAACCGCGGGGGACACATGTAAGCTGCTGTTCAAGGTGGAGGCACGCCCCCCAGGGGGGTGTGGCCCCTAACGGCACCTCTGACGCGCAGAGCGAGAGAGACTTCGCACGGTCTGAGCTCAGAAGTCACCCCGGAGCCCGGGGACCCAGAGACTCACACGCGGGCCACAATCCCCCTCCACGTAAGACGAGCCTTTCCAGAACCCCGTGCGTCCGGTCTGCACGGAGGCAGTCAGACTCCCCCATCCAGCAGCAGAGCAAGGAAGAGACCAGACTTGTATCAGCGACAAACAACAGTCCCAAAGTACCATAAAATGTGCCACAGCACCTACTTAGGCCCGGGGACCCCACTGTGGCCCAGGGACCTGCTTAGGAAAGCAGTTCGGAGAAAGGTTAATCGTGGGGTTACCACGTGACCCAGCAATTCCACACCTCGGCGAGCCAGGAGAACAGAAAACACGTGTGTACGTGGACACACGACAACACAAACACTTGTACACAAATGTTCCCTGTGGCCTCATTCGCTGTAGCCAGAAAGCGGGAGCAACCCAAATGCCCATCAGGCGATGAACGGACGAAGAAAATGCGGTGTATTCACACGGTGGAACATTATTCGGCGACAAACAGGAACGAAGTCCTGACACGGGCTACAGCACGGGTGAGCCTCAGAAACATCATGCTAAGCAACAGGGCCCAGACACAGGCGGCCACACATATGTCCCGCTCACAGGGAGGGCCCAGACCAGGCAGGTCCGGGGGGACGGGCAGCAGGTCAGTGCCCGCCTGGGGCGGAAGGAGCGGGAGCAGCGGGGGAGGACCCCCTGAGTGTGGGGGGTTTGTCTGGGGAGGATGGGTTTGGTCTGGAGTTAGAGAACGATCGTAGTTGTGCAACCGTGTGAATATACTATAAAGACCACTGAATGTACACGTTAAAAAGGTAAATTTTATGGTACTCAAATTACGTGTTTAAAAAAAAACACTGTGTGACCTGACTGGTGGCTGGGGTGGCTGGAGCGTCATCCTGCACACCAAAAGGTGACAGGTTCGGTGCCTGGTCAGGGATCGAATGGGAGGCAACTGACCGACGTTTCTCTCTCTCTCTCCCTCCTCTTCCCTCCCTCCTCTTCCTCCTTTCTCTCTAAAGTCAATAAACATATGCCCCGGTGAGTATTAAAGAAATAGTCTTTGTTGGATGAGAGTCAGACTGGTCAGTGCCCCGAAATTCCCCCTCACACGCTCAGGGAGCCCTCACAGAGCTCTGGGCCTCTGAGGACAGGTGGCCACAGGCCCTGGCCGCTGCTGAGGTGCTGGGCAGGCCCTGGCGGGCCCCTCCCGCCATAGCACACACACGGTTAAGGGTGTGGCCCGAGACTCTGGCACGGCCACACTGAAATCCTAGCCCCACCGCTCCCAGTCTGTGACCGCGGGCATACGGTTTAACTCTCTGGGTCTCAGTCTGCACACCTGTAAAATGGGAGCTAACACCACCTATTTCACAAAATTGTGGTGAAAATTAAAGAAGACCATCAGGCAAACTGCCTGGCATGGTGCTAGACTCGTGGTAAAAGCTAACTACATGGGGGCCACCATACCATCAGGCTCCCCACTAAGACTAACCCACGTCCCCGAGGGGCAAGAACTGTTGTCCCCACTGTACAGATGTTGCCCGTGCGGAGCCTCAGGAATGCTGGCATGCACTCCTGGGGGCTGCGGGGGGTGCAGCTGAGGCTGGGGGGGCCACTGCGGACGCTACTGTGGACAAGCCAGTTTGAGGTGCCGGTGGCCTGGCCAGGGCAGTGACGGGGGGAAAGGAGAGAGCAGATGCGAGAAGCATCTGGAGAACAGGACAGGCCTGGGTGACTTCCTGCTTGGGGTGAAATAAGAGGATTCATTGAGGATGATTGACCACTCCCAAGCTCTGGCTCAGTGACCAAACGGGTGGTGAAGCTGGCTGGCCCCTGAGTTTGGGGACACCAGGGAAAGAAGAGCCTGGAAAAGCAGGGTTGCCAGGAGAGTTCGGAGCTGTAGGCAGAGATGTGGGAATCTCCAGGAGGGACGGATGGAGGGAGGCGGGGATGCAGGAGAGAGAGGTGGATGTAGGAATGGATGCTGGGATGCAGGAGAGAGAGGTGGATGTAGGAATGGATGCTGGGATGCAGGAGAGAGAGGTGGATGGAGGGATGGAGAGGTGGATGCTGGGACGCAGGAGGGAGGAGCTCCTGCAGGAAGCATGAGGAGAGAGCAGGCTGAAGGTCTGGAGAACTGGGCCCAGGGGACAGCCACAGTTAAAAAGCCAGAACAGGAAGAGAGACCCTAAGGAGCTAGGAAGACACAGGGAAAACGGAGCCCGTCTGGGGACCACAGCATCATGGAAGGTACAAAATGTCACAAAGAGAAGGGTGTCCAGAGGTGCCCAGGGAGCTGAAGGGGAGGATGTGTGTCTGTAACAGAACCGACCTTGTCTCAAGGGGGCAGCCGGACCTGCTGGGTGGCGGAAGAAGACCACGGGCGGTGAGCCAAGAGCTGCGCGCGTGAGGGAGACTGGGATGGTGGGAGGCTGGTGGGTCCGGGGAGGGGCTGGGCTTTGTTTGCACGACAGGAGGCCCACAGGAAAGATGCTAAGAAGGCATCAGAGGGAAAAACGGGGTAGGTTCTGGTCGGCACCCACGGAGACCTCCCTGACCTTCGGGCAGTCAGCCCCTTCCGCCCAGAGGACACAAGGTGCCCTCTCCTTCCGTCCGTCCGTCCCTCTGCCGCAGCGCTGGTCACCCAGCGCGCCTGCCCCTGTCTGTCCCGGGAGAACATGAGTGACTCAGTGTCCGCTAATGTATTTCTGCAGCCCCGGGCCTGGTGTAGTGGGAAGGACAGAGCGCCGGGCAGGCAGTCCAGCAAGAAGTCAGACAGACAGACACACAGCCCAGTTGTCCGAGACACACCCCGACAGCCAGGCAGACCAGTGGGTGACAAACAGCTGGAAAAACGGCCACAGGGGCGGGTGGGCAAGGCCACGGAGGTGTCTCTCCTCCCTCCACCGGCGCCCCTGCCCCCGCAGCCCACACCGCCAGGCCCAGAGCCCAGATTTATCTCCAAACGCTGCCACCATCCCGCTATTGGATTTCTAATCACTGACTCCAATGTTCACGGGATAAATATACTAACAAACTAATTGTTTGTTAGCTCTGAGGTTGGAGCAATCAACACGTCCAGCGTGAGATATGGGCCGCTCACCGGCTGGAGTGCGGGCCATCCCTAGGCCCGGGGCCCGGACCCGTGGGCACCAGCCCGGAGCGGCACCCAGGCCCGCCGTGGGAGCCGGGGCGGGGTGGGCTGGGGGGCGCAGCGTGCGCCGGCACGCGGCGTCACTGCCCCTGCCTGAGCCTCATCAGTGGCAGACATAAACTAACTCGGTTCCTGGGGACCCCAGAGGAGCAGCAGGAACTGTTTGGTAGAGAATTATAGCTGTGGGTGAAATTAGATGTACTCTGAGCCCCAAGGCTGAGAGAAATAAAAAGCATTTTAAATGGAGTGTAGAATTCATATTCCTCAGTCACCTTCCAATAAATAAATCTTGTCCCATTTTTTTCTGTAAACAGTGGTTACACTCGGCTTCCATTGTCTCCACGTTCCCTGTGCCGATTGGCCAGAAGTGGCGGGGCGCGCTGAGGAGGGAGTGAAGGAACCAGGGCGCACCTGAAGACCAGGGAGGGAGGCAGGAACTGTGGCCACTGCCCTGGGGGCGCCCCCAAGGTTAAGGAAGCACCCAGAGTGGCCCCCCAGTGGTAGCTCAGCCCTAGTCACCCATGGAGAGTCCCCGAGACAAGAAGGCTGAGACGAAACTCCCAACCCCCAAGTTTCAAGAACCAGGGAGGGGCCAGGGCTTGAGGCCGGTGGAGGCCAACGCTGCTCCAGGTCTCTGGGACCCCCGCAACCGGTGAAGTGGAGGGTCCCCTTGGAGCCGAGAGCTGGGGTGGGGGGCGGGGGAGCCCCGTCGGCCTGGCTGTGGCAGCTTCCATTGTTTCCAGGCTTTTGAAAAGCCTTTGGTCCCAGGTGCAAAAAAACGACACCTCCTCACGGCCCGAGATGCGGGAAACACGGGAAATCGCAAGGAAGAAAAATACCACCTGCAGTCCCATCACCCCGAAAAAAATCACTGTTGATGTTTTGGTGTTTTTCCCTCCCAGACATTCTTCAGCATATCTGTGCCCATAAATAAATATGTTTTCCTCAAGAGAAATAATCCTTACATTTATTAAGTGCCCAACATGTACCAGGGACTGGTCTAGGCATTTTGAATATATTATCCCTGGTGCTTACAATAATCCTGCAAACACAATTGTGCTGAATATTAATGCCGACTTGGGTCATGAGGAGGAACAATGCAGGCTCGCGGTTATTTGGCGCTTACTGTGTACCCGCCGCACTGTGCTGAGCGCAAACCTGCTGATGTCGTGGAAGCCCCCACCCCCGCAGCCCTGGGAGCGGCCCCTTGTGACCCTTCGCCCAGGGGACGGGACTAGTCCGAGGCCACAGGGAGACTGCGTGGCAGAGCCAGGATGCTCCCCCAGGGTGGTCTGAGGCAGAGTGGGTGCTCTTGGCAGAACACCCCCAAAGCCAGACCGCAGTGGACAGCCCCCCGGGAGCCCACTGTCCACTCTAATCTCTCCCCCACTCACACCAGCCACCCTTCCCAGATCTGCAGAAGCTGTCCGTTTCCCGTGCACTGAGACTCCGGTTTCTGCAGCTGCCCCGCCCCTGCCTTCCCTTGTGAACAGCGAGGCGGCACAGAGGACTGGCAAAGAGCGTGGGTTTGGGCTTAGACACAGCTTCGGTTCCAGCGTTGCCCGAGCCGTGTGTCCTCGGGGAAGTCACAGCCCCTCTCTGGCCTTGCAGGCCTTAGCTGGAAAATGGGGACAGTAGGAACGCCCTACACAGGGCTACTGTGAAAGCGGGGGGCCGTTACACTCAGCGAGGTATCTGCCACAGGCTCGGGGCTCCCACACCAGAACGTTAACCACCTTTCCGTTTAAGAACAAAAAAGTTTTAAAGAAACAACAGAAAGAAAGGAGGGGAGGGGGAGAGAGAGGTGGAAGGAAGGAAGGAAGGAAGGAAGGAAGGAAGGAAGGAAGGAAGGAAGGAAGGGGAAAGAGAGAAAGGGAGGGAGGGAGGAAAGGAAGGAAGAAAGCAAAGGAAGGAGGGAAGGAAGGAGAAAGAGAGGGAGGAAAGGAAGGGAGGGAGGAAAGGAAGGGAGGAAGGGAGGGAAGGAAGGAAGGAAGGGAGGAGGAAGGAAGGGAGGAGGAAGGAAGGAAGGGGAGAGAGAAAGGGAGGGAGAGAGGGAGGGAGGGGGAAGGGCGAGCCACGACCCTAAGAACAAGGCGCCGGGACACATCCCAGCCTCCCCTCCCTCCCCTCCCGCGCTCTCCTCTTTTCTCCGCTTGACAGGCCGACACACACCCATGACACAGAAAGCCAGGGAGCAGTGACTGCAAGTCCAGGGCTGACTCCTGAAAAACAAGGAGAAGGAGAAGCTGGCCCCTTCCCAGGGACGTCTGCCCAAAAAGTATGACACTTTCCTGTTTGCCCCTGGGTTCAGTGTCTCATGCCCCTGTGACACGCTCATCCCCGAAAAGCAGTCGGCGGAGACGGAAAGAGGAGCTGGGCGACGCCCACTGGTGTCGTCTTCGAAGAAGACTCACCACCCAGGCAGAGAGAGGGGAAGCAGGGGACGCTGGGGACCCAGCTTTGCCCCGACTGCCCGAGGGCCCTCCCAGGGAAGGAGGGTGGCGGGAAGACCTAGAGACAGAGGGGCAGGAAGATGGGAGGGGTCTGGAGGGGAAGGAAGAACCGGGGACCACGGCCCTGGGCTCAGGAGCATAGGATCGAGTCCCGGGTCGCCTTCTGACTCCTGTGCAACTCTCAGTTGGCCCCTTCCCCTCTCTGGGCCTCAGCCTCCCAATCCTGCGCAACAAACGTGAAGACACACCGCAGGAGCAAGGGCTGTCCCCGTGGGAATGACCGATGCACAGCGAATGAATGAATGAGGGATGAGCCAGGGAGGCGCTGCACTCCGAGCCCACGGCAGCCACTGACTGGGGCGGCCGGGAGTCCTGTCTTCCCAGGGTCCGCGGTCATTTATTTTTGGTTAATTAAATGGTAAGATTTTCATGTCTGATTATTTACTGCCAGCCGGCTTCATTGCCAGCTCCCCCATAAATCACAGAGGGGGCGCCTGGCTCCAGCCCCCCGCCCCTGGGCCCACTCCCAGGCCGAAGCCCCTGTGCCCCGGCAGGGCTGGCCTTCAGCGGGCCACGGGGAGGTGGGCGCTGTGACTTCTGTCCCAGAGAGCTGTGCAGGGACTCCTTCTGACCCCAGCCCCCGAATCCCGCACCACCCGGACCCTTCTAGGTGGGGTCTCAGAGAGGGCTTGTCATCGCCAGTAGCGATGTGTCCAGAAAAGTCAGCCTCATTAGGTCGCCATGAGCACCTACTATGTGCCAGGCCCTTCACAGGCCGGAGGTCACTTCGGTGATAGACCCACTCTCTAAGAGGGAGGCACGGGAGAAGCCAGGTCAGGCTCCGGGGTCTTGGCCCCAACCCCCGCCTCAGCGGGCAGGAAACACAGGCGTGGGTGCGGGTCGGACAGCAGAGCAAGCTCAGCTCTGCTGCCCCCTAGCTGGGGGTGGGGGCGCGGGCACCGTCACTCCCCTGGGCCTCGGTTTCCTCAGTCATCGGGGGGGCGGCACCCGCCTGGGGACAGTGGGCGCTCTGGGAGTGCTGCATACAGGGTGACCCCAAGGGGCAAAGGTGCATGGTGTCCCTCCGCCGCAGCCTTTGCACTGGACAGAGGAAAAACAGAAGGGGTGGGACAAGCCACTCAAGGCCACAAAGGGAACCGGCTCCCCGATTTGACCACGACCCCGGGAGCCAGGCGGGGACCAGCACCCAGCCTGACAGAATGACTGCTCAGTTCATCCCTGGTGGGTGACTGAATGAATGAGGGAATGATGAATGAACAAATGAAGACTAAATACATGAGTGAGCGGATGGGTGAATGGATGCTCAAGTGATTGAACAAATAGGATATGAATGGATGAAAGAACCAACATACAGTCATCGAATGAATGAATGAACAGTTGGACGGATGCATGAATGGAAAATAGGAGAACAAATGGTTGATACACAAAAGAATGACAGAATGGAAGAGGAAGAAAGGGAGGGAGAGAAGGGCAAAGGGAGGGACGGAAGAAGGGAAGAAGCAGAGGGAGGAGAGGAAGGAGGGAGAGGGAGGAGAGGAAGGAGGGAGGGGGAGGAGAGGAAGGAGGGAGGGGGAGGAGAGGAAGGAGGGAGGGGGAGAAGAGGAAGGCGGGAGGGGGAGGAGAGAGAAGAGGGACAGAGAGAAGAGGGACAGGGCAGCACCGCACAGAGCAGCCCCCCGGAGGCGAGGGTGTGCTGTCTCCCTGAGCCCCAGCCCCTCCTCCAAAAGCCCGTGGGGCCCCCGCCGTGGCATCTCCCACAGGTCTGGAGCTCAGGGGGCCCCTCCCAGGCAGCCCTGAAAGCTGGGCCGGGGGTGGGGATGGGGGGGCCAGGTGGGCTCCGCCGAGCCCTGGGCCTCGTCTTTAACTATTACATTAAGTGTCTGCTTCGCCATTCGAGATCAGATAGCACTTTACCCCTGAGATATTTGATTTTATTACCTTCCAGGGAGAGGGCCAAGCAAGTGTTCTTATTGATTTGCACATTAAATATATTAGTAATAAAACAACATCTCCGTAAACCAATTGTAAAATCAATATTAATTGGTGCCAAAATATCACAAGTAGTTGAATGACAATTAAGAGAGGGGGCAAGTGGCGCCCGAGGGCACGGGGGCCGAGGTCCCAGCAGGGAGGGCGGCTGGGGGAGCAGACTTCAGTGTCGAGCAGACCTGGGTTCCCCTCTCGGAGCCTCAGTCTCCACATCTGCTAAATGGGGATGATCACCCCAACAGCCAGCGTGTGGGGCAGACACGATGAGGTCATGTGTATACAGCGCCTGGCGACAGCAGGTGCCCCCGAATATTCTCTCTCTGCCTTTGTCCTGGTCCCTCTGTGGGCCATGTGGGAGTCATCCCCACCATAGTAAGAAAGGGCCTGACTGGCAACTCGGGAGAGAGGCCTGGGCTGGCGAGGGAGTGGCGGGAAAGACAGGGGCTCCGTGGGGGTACACCAGTCTGGGCAGGCCGGGAGGGCATCTGCGGGAAGTGACCTGAAACTAAGACAGGAAAGCTGGGGGAGGAGCCGAGGGAGGGGCCCATGGTGTGTGGTGAAGGGGGGTCAGGGCCACGTGACCTTGTTATTGCTCAAAAAGACAAAGCAGGTCCACTGGAGAGAACCGAGAATTCCTGGAAGTCGGGCTGGGGAGCTGGCATGAGAGTTTGGGCTGAACAGGGGACCCTGGGCCTCAGGCTGGACCAGGAGCTTCCAGGGCCTTCTGCCGGCCAGGCAGCCTCAGCCCCGTGGGAGCAGGGTGACCAGGGTGCTGGCAGAAAGAACCCTGACAGGATGCCTGTCAGGGACAAATGTAGGTGCTCTGGCCAACTTTCCTGGACCTGACAGAGGCCACCCCCAGGGTCACTGTGCAGCCACCACAACACCCACACAGCAGCCAGTGTCTCCGGCCCCACCCGCACCACTGACGGCCCCCAGTTCCCCCAAAGCACTTGGGGTGTCCCCGGAGGCATTTTGCACAGGCTTCCAGAACCAGTCCCCGCGGCTCCCTGGCCGCCTCTGTGTTCTTGGGGGTGAGTGTTTTTGCTCGGTTGCTAAGCGTCCTAGGTAATGACTGTATTTGCTCCACACAGCCGCCCTGGGAAGGAATTTTGACTTTCGGCCCGTTTCACAGGGTCAGAGAGAGGCAGGAGGGGCACCGCCAGCCTGCGGAGGGCTGGGATTCCAGCCAAGGTCTGGCCGACTGCACAGCCTGTGCCCCTCGGGCTCCTGGTCCCTCCCGGGGCCGCCAACACAGAACTCCTGCCCTGCCGCAGGAGAACCCACGTGGGGGCAGGCACCACGTCCTCCGGCACCGCCAGGTGCTCGGGTGGCCTCGGCACTTCGGAGATGCCATAATGATACACATACTAATAACAGTTTCATAAGGTGTGTTGATGAAGGGCCTTGTGCTCTGCTAAAAACCTCATCCATGTTTTCTAACTCGACAGGCTGCAGAGCATAGGGGTTAAGTTTGCAGTTTCTGGTCAAAACCCCCTCACTTCACAGCTCAGCTCTGCCACTACTGGTGTATTCATCAGCCGTGGCCACGGAAATGCTGCGTAACAAAGGACCTCCAGTCACTTGCAGCAATACACCTGTTGTCACACTCATGGGCCTGCAGTTGCTAGGGTTTTGCTGATCTAGGCAGAGCTTGGTTGAGAGACTCTGCTGCAGGCTGAAGGCCAGGTTCAAGTTCACCCCATGGGTCTCTTCTCACTCTGGGACCAGCGCCTACACAGGGCACGTTCCCATGAAACCGGCAGAAGAACAAGAGCCAGGTGAAACCATACAGCACGTGCAAGGCCACTGCTCACGTCATGTCCACGAACATTCCACTGGCCAAAGCAAGTCTCCTGGCCAAGCTCAACATCAGCAGGGCGGGGAGCTGCACTCCATCCTTGATGGGTGTGGGATGAAGATTTGCCGAACAATGACCACAATGACGGCTGCGGACTCTCACAGGCTATCGCACTGACCTGGGGCCTCCGTTTGCTCACCTGTAAAATGGGACATCGCACAGATTCTGTGTGGAGCCACGGAGGTCACGTGCATGAAGCCTTCACACCTTGCGTCCTACGTAACAGGCGCTCAGGGCAGCGTAGCTGTGCGTATCATCAGCGGTAGTGTTAGTAACGGCCATCCCACCTTCGAAGCCAACGATGGGGTTTTCCCTCCCCTAGTCCAGATGCTGCCACCTACCTCCTTCCCCGGGGGCTTGGGAGGCCACCTGTGCCCTGTCCTGAGCCACATTTCGCTGCGGACACGGCCTGACCCTCCCTCCACCTGCAGCACAAGTGCCCCATTGGCTGTGAAGCTTGCGATGGCCGGGTTTGCCCAGGTGCTGGGCCAGGGGTGGAGGGTCTGGCCTGAGTGCAGGACAGCCCAGGGTGCAGGTCTCGGCCTCCCCAAAGCCTCTCGATCCTGTGCCGCTGGGTTCTCCGCCCCCGGCACGTAACCAGCCTTGTGGGCTGAAGGAGGCTGGCACCCTGGGTCCCAAGTCACCTGGGCCGTTTACTGGCCAGCTGACTGACCATCACTGTAGTGTGGCCAGTAGTGGGTCCTCACACACTGTCCGTGCCCAGAGTTCACCCTGCAAGACTCGGGACAGCCCCTGCCCGACCGGCCAGGACTGTTCCGGAACAGGCCCGTGTGGGTCCCCGTGGCACCGGCTCTCCCTCATGGCTCTCAGAACCACCAAGACTCCACAGCGGTTGGACACACGTTCAAAACCTGCCTCCCTGGTCAGAAGGCAGGGACCGGGTTTTATCCTGTCACTGCTGGGTCCCAGTGCCCAGCCCAGGGCTTGGCACATAGTAGGGGCTTAACAAACATATTGCCTGCAGACACGAACCCATTTGGCCATCCCCAGTCAGGCGTCATTTGGTTACAAGGAACACAACCCGAGGAGTGAAATAAGGAAAGACGGCGCGTGTGTCGGGGGGCAGGGGGTGGGACAGGCAGCTGGGCCACGTGAGGAGGAAGGGCCTGAGGGGAAGGGCCCAGTCCCAGAGACCGACCAGCCTGCCGCCGGCCTCCTCTCAGGGTTTCTGCTGCATGTGTCTCTCTCTGCTCGCCTGGCCTGGCCTGGCCTGGACCCCACACAGTTTCCCGGGCCCAGCAGAGGCGGGCCAGGGGCCGTGACACTAACACCGATTCCCAGCTCCCAGGAAAATGACGCTGGTTGGCGCCCGGGGCCAGCGGTCAGGCGCCCTCTATACCATCCCCGCCGGGGCCACACTCAGTCAGGCAATCAGGGATGAAGGGGCAGATCTCAATCCCCGTTCACAGAGGGGGAGCCTGAAAATGAGGGAGGGAGAGCCGCTTTCTGGGGCTCTGGGGCTCACACCACCACTTCCCGGAGTGGCTGTGCACGGCAGACCTGGAGAATCATTCTCATCCTGTCACAGAAGCCACTCCACCCTGCGCTGAGCTTGCTCGGCGCCAGGACTGTGCTGGGCCGTTTCCCAATCCGTGATCTGATGGAACCCTCCGAATAACCCTTTAGGTTTGGCGCCTCCACCGCTGCCATTTTCCAGAGGAGACTGCTGGGGAACAGAGAGGGCGAGTGGCTTGTTCAGGGCCACGCAGGGGTCAGAGTCCAAAGGAGGTTTCTCTGCCCCAACAAGCTGCACTTTCCTCTCCACGTGGCTCCCTTTTTGCCAAGGGGGACCCTGGGAGAGGGCAGATGAGACGGCCCTTTGCAAAAACCAAAGAGCTACATTTGCTCCAACTTGTTGGGGACCCCCCTCATCACACAGACACGATGTAACTCCTGCAGGGTTTCCCCAGGAGGCAGGCATCACACCCCCCTGCCCACCCCCGTTTTTCTGCGGCTCCCCTCCCAGCAGCTGCCTTGCCGGAACCCACATGCGAGAGGTCCCTGTTTCCCGAGGCCACGCAATCACTTCCACCCGGACCAGTGAGCGGCTCGTCGTGCCCAGCATCCCACCTGGAGGAACCGCAGCTTACAATGCAGCCTTGGGGTCCAAGCGACCCCACCACCAAAATATGCCAACTGGAAGGCTTGGTTTCCACTCCAAGGAGCCACGGGGAGTGATCATCTCTTCTCCCCACCCCCCGCATTGGTCCAAAGACATTCGTGTTTCCTGCTGACCACCCATGCTGGGCAGGGCAGATTCCAGGGGAAGGAGGAAGGGCGTGGGAGGGGCACTAGGAGCAGGAGGCTCTGACCACACGCCAGCTGTTCCGCCCACACCTCTTCCTCAGTGGTGGAGTGGAGGGGTCACGGGCCTGCGGACTGGGGGCTTTGCTGGGCTCCAGCCCCAGGCTCCAGGCCCTCTGCCCCCCCAGCCCCTCCCAGGTGGAAAGCAGCCCAACCCAGCCAAGGCTCAGGGTTCACCCGCCCGCTCCACATGGGCAAACATGGAAGCCCCCACGGAGACCTCGGCCCCAGGGCACTGAGATTTGCAAGAAAACGAAAAGCAAGGGGTGACGGGGATCAGATGCATTCTCAGCCAGCACCACCCATGGTTCACCCCTGTGTCTGCCAGTGTGTGCACGGCTGTGTGCACACCTCTGTGCGTGTAAACAGGCGTGCATTGTGGGCCTCATGTGCACATGCCCCTGCTTGGGTGCATGGAGGGCCTGCCCAAGTGTGTGCACAGACATGGGGGCATGTGTGTACATGTGCACGAGCACACGTGTGTGTGTAGGTATCAATAACACAGGGCTGCCTTTTGCACATCTGCGTGCTCTCATGCACATGAGGCGTATGTAGACTCTGGTCATGAACATGCCGGTCTGCCTGCGGTGTATGCCAGTGCCTGCTGCCGTGTGCACGTAGGGGAGGCCCAGCACTGGCCATCGGCTTGTCTTCCCCCCACTGGTCGCCCCTCTGTCCAGTCCCAGGCCTTCTCCAGATTGAAAAGGTTTAATGGGCACTTTGATACTAATTATTGTTAATTTTTTATATTTTCTTTTCTTTGAGAACTGCCCCCTTTGTGGCCTTTCTCAGCTGAGCTTTGAGAAACCCTGGAAGCCTGAGATCCAGGCACTCCTAAGAAAAGGGGAATTTAGGACCCCCCTCTCCCCGACCCCCTCTCCCTTCCAGGCTCAACTCCATCTCCAGGAAGAGCCACGGGAGAGAAGGAAAGGTGACAGCGGGGCAGCGGTCTCACCCACGTCCCCCCCCCCCCCCGATTTCTCCCTGGGGCCCGAGGTCTGGAGCCCCGCATTCCCACCAGGAAAACAGCGACTATGGAGGAGACCAGGGCCCTCCCCGGGGCTGGCTGGAAGGGTGTCAGCCACCTCCCTCCCACCCTCCCCACATTGTAAATAATGCTGAAAATGAGTAGTTTTTAAAGAGTGTCCAGTGGGATTCTGGAGCCTTGTTTTAATTATACAAAAACAGCATGGGTGCTTGGGCAGATGTTGGCGCTAATTGTTTTGAAAGCAAGCCCTCTTGGCTTCGCGGATCCTGCGTTTGGGCACATTTTTATGCAATTCCCCAGCCATGCAGGTGAGGTCATCCCTCCGCTGAGCAGGCAGACGGCTGCTCCCCACACACCTACGCCCCTGCACGCGCGCACACACACACACACACTCTCCCTCTCTCTCTCTCTCTCTCTCTCTCTCTCTCTCTCTCTCTCTCTGCATCCAAACCCCCAGGCAGCCCTGCAGGGGGGCAGGGGAGTTGGGGTGAAAGGGAAATTGAGATGGGGCAGACCAGGAGTTTGCATTCAAGGCCCCTCCTCCCTCGATCTTGCCCTTAGACACCCCCACCCCGGGCTCAGGGACCCCTCTGAAGCAGCCAGATGTGAGGACTTCTCAAAGCTGACGACAGTGCCGGGGGAAGAGGCAGTGAACACAGACGATGGGAGAAGCCAGGGAGACAGGGAGCCACCATCACACGTTCCTGCCATGCACCTGGCCCTCTGCACACGTCACCCACTTTACCTGTGCCCAACAGTTCTGCAACACCCGTGGGGACAAGAAGGCTCACAGAGCTGTATAGCAAGCCAAGGTCACACAGCTTGACGGCCACACAGTCAAGATGCCAGTCTCGGCTCTTCCTCCTGCCCCAGGCGGCAGGAAGGGCATCGGAGAACTGAGATGCGCCAAGGAACGGCCAAGGAGAGGAGGCGCAGAGTGCTGGCTGGCTGGACGTGTGCGGCAG